>NC_142063.1:326884131-329284131 GCF_059756535.1 Pantherophis guttatus | reverse complement strand
TGAGGCTTGCAAATTCATCTTTCCTATTATCTCAGTTACGTGGGCAGAACCAAGCTTAAAGGAAAATGAAAGGAGGCATCTACAATCCAGATGGATCCTTCCTGTCCAGAAGCTGTGTATTTTTAGATAGTTTGCTAGGAAGCAACTGTGAGAAAGGGACATCACCTTAATTTCCTGGTTGTGGGCTTTCCTAGCGGACTAAATGGACCATTGTCAGAAGCAGCATGCCTGTTCTCATACCAATTATGCCGTAACCTGACCCCGTGTAATTGAAAGGAAGGTATGTTGGCAGTGCAGTATATGTAAACATTTGCTATTTCTTTGTGCTTATTCTTATTTAACTTTTTAAAGGAGCAGTGCAATGGTAGGCTGGAGAAGAAGGACCCACAGTCTCCAAATAGATGAATGTAGAAGCTTCCCAGAATGGTATGGTTGGGGCACCATCAGGAAAGCCACTATCCTGAAGCCCCAGATAGATTTTGTGCCTAATTTTTGTACCTGCTAATTACATGTGATTATTATTACTTAGAGTTTGCTAGATTTTATGTGCAATTGAATGCTGATATTTACAATGAATAAAAACAAAGATGCACATTAAAAATGCTGACTAATGGAGATAAAAATAAAAGTGTGCAATCTAGGAATGGCCTTTTCAGTGGTGGCTACTTGGCTCTGGAATGAACCTCTGGAATCCTGTGGTTGGAAGGAGTAATCTTGCAATGTTTCTCAATCTCGGCATCTTAAAGATGTGTAGCCTTCAAGTCCCAGAATTCCCCAGCGAGCATGCCGAGTTGAAATCCACATATTGTCAAGTTGGCAAGGTTGAGAAATATTGATCCAGGCAGGGCATCAAGTCCAACCACCTACTCGTGCAAGAATCCACGTTGGTCATCTTCAGTAGAACACTTTTAATAAAAGGGATCCCACTACCTATCTTGATTGTAGTTTCCATGGTCAAAACTGCTCTGATATTTTGATTTTTTTTTGTCTAGTATTGCACCATAATCTTCTTGTAACTTAAATCCACTATTTTGTACTGGAATGATGAAAAACAGGTCTTGACCTTCCAGGTGACATCCTTCCAGATGCGTGAAGATTGCTAGCATATACCCATCTATTTTTATTGTATTTATTTATTAAATTTATATGCCACTCATCTCCCCAATAAAGTGACTCTGGATGGCTTACAGTCCAGAGCTGTACAGATCTAGCTATCTTTTTTCACAGCCAGGCATACCCAGCAGTTCTGGCAATTTCTCTTGAGAGAACATCTTTTCCAGATCGTTCTCATTGCCCTTACCCCAAACCTGTTCTGATTTCTCTGATTTTTTTTTTTAAAGTAGACTGCCCAGAACTGGAGTTCTCAAGGTGTGTGGGGGTTGTTTGTTCAAAGCAATTCTATTTCTGATGTTTAGAAATTATATTTCTGTTGATGCCGTCTCCAATTGTATTTACCTTTCTTTTTTTCTTTTTGGCAACTGCCTCATATTGCTGGCTCACATTCAGTTTGCAATCGATTCTGGTTTTGACAAGTCTCATTATCAGCCAAGCCTTGTATACCTGTGCATCTGATTTTTGTTCCTTAAATGAAAAACAAAGCTACCACCTTTCACTTGTCTTTGATAAATTTCATTCCATCGCTTTCAGATCATTCTCCTAATGTATCAAACAGAATAAAGGTATTTTTGTTCTATTAAACATTTTTAATATATTGATATCATATCTTACATTTCTATCCTGCAGTGAAACTTTTACTCAGTGCCTGCTGTTTATGCTTTCTCAGTTTCATTTTCAACAACTAATCTTATTTATTTTTTTTTACTTACTGTGCTTTAAGCAATCCTGGGAATGGTTTGTTTTAAAGAAGAGAATGCAGGTTTTAAAAGTAAATAAATGGATAAATATATAACAGAGTAATCCAGAGTGTCCTGTTTTTGTGCTCCATGCCTTTCTGACTATTTCCATCTTTACTTTAGATTTCTTTAAACTGGACATGGACATGGATCCTTTTTTTAAAAAAAGTGCTGTTTAAAAAAAAAGATGGAGCAGCATAAGTTGTTTGTGCATCCTGATGACTTAAAGCAATATCTCTAATTCTCTATATTATGGAGAATATATTCTCTATATTATTGCTTTTATATACCATCTATAGAAAGAAGGAAGTGGGCTTGGGTACTAGATATGCAAGCTTAAATAAAAGCATTGTAATGAATAAAGCATAAAAAAGAAGATACTGTATTCACAATAGCTTTAAGAAAAAGAAAACTTCAAATCTGAATTAGGGCAGTCATTTCATTACGTGTGTTTCCCCGAAAATAACCCTGTCTTATATTTTTTTGAACCCCAGAATAAGTGCTTGGCCTTATTTTTGGGGAGGTCTTATTATTTGGGGCATGTGGAGCAAGATGGGGCTCCTTTTGCCGTCTTACCTGATTTCCAGCTCTGCATTTAAATATTTTTGGGGAGGGCTTATTTTCAGGGGGAGGCTTATTTTAGCGCATGTGCTCAAAAGCCCGATTTGGTTTATTATCAGGGGATGTCTTATTTTCGGGAAAACAGGTAGAACAACTCAAAGACCAACCAAATGCTTGATTGTGCAACATGGTAAATAGTATGAAAAGGATGTTTTGCTGGCATTCAAGACATAACACGTTTAAATATAGTTGTGACAGGCAAACTGTGCATTATCTCTCTAAAATTTATATACCGGATTGCTAGTGTCATCCAACTATCTTATAAAAGTTTGTATCTGAGGCCTCAACAAAGAAAGTGGACATTTCCAAAGTGGCTATATGTATACTTAATTAGGCTATACTTTGAAGTGCAAAAATGATTTCAAAGGAAAACCTAAAATTCTCCTAAAGGTTTCAAAAATAAAGAACCAAACTGTAGTTGATCCCCACCCCACCCCCTTTTAAATATAAAATCAACTTGTTACTCAAAACAGGCTTCATAATCAGCCACATTCCGGTGAAAAAGTTGTAATAAGAGGAAGCACAACCAAACAACTTTTATATTAAAAAAGATGGAGATAATTGTACATCTGTGCAGCTTTTTTTTTTTTTTAACTTGGGACTAGATTTGGAATTTGAGCCCTAGAGGATAAGTTCCAAAAGTAGGTAGGGCCAGGCCCAAAGTAGTAATAATACAGAGAGATAATTTAAATTAAATGTCACAATTTATAAATAAGCTTTTTGGTGCTGCTAAAATATGAAATTGCTTTTTCTTCAAAGGAATCATCCGGTAGAATTAACCCATCAAGTACATTCTTCTTGGATAATTTCCCAATTTTGTGAGTGCTAGGATGTTTCGCTCCTGTATTGTGAAATAGTGTCTACCCCCACCCCCAGAGACCAGATTGGCACCCATCCTGACAACTCCCTGTAAATTGGTTTAAACTGAATTTTTTGGATAACCTTTGGATGATCATGGATTGGCATAGTCTGTGGTTAATATAAGTTCATTGTTTTGCAATTTGTTTTATGAATTGTATCAGGGATGAAATGCACTTACCTTTGCTACCGGATCGCAAAAGTGGGTGTGCACATGTATGCTACGCTTGCGCGCGCCTCCTCCACACATATGCAGAACCTTCTGCGCATACACAAAGGGTAAAAAATGGGACATGATGATGTCCGGGCGGGTGGGCGGAGCCTCCCGCCGCCGGCCTTACTGGATCGCGTGATCCGGATAGATCCGGCTGAATTTCATCACTGAATTGTATATGTTAATGCTTTTATTGCATCAACCGTATCGATTATGATGATATATAAACCTAGCAGTCTATATGCCCACTAAAACTCTCATATCCGTAACCTAAAATGATGCATCATAGGGCAAGGGGTTTTTTTTACAGTTACAGAACACATCCAAAATCTGGGACACAAGCTTCTCGTGGAGTTGAAATTTGGCAAATGTTATAAAATGTCACCAAACATTTTCTGTGGTCAACTCCTTGTGTTTGACTGTGCTATACAGTTCAACATAGGCTATTTTAAAAGCAGACACATCTCTGGATAGCTCCCTGAATTTTTAACAACTTTTCTAGTACATTAGATAGTCTGCCATTGTTGACGGTGTTGAGGAATCTGGTAATCATATCTCTGAAACAAGGGGTCATGCATTCTTAGTAAACAGTTAAGGTTGATGTCAGCCGTCCCTCATATGTGGAAGTCAGAGGGAGAATCTCTGGAGGCTAAATTTCTGGATGGCAGAGCTATCTTTGTTGTGGAAATAGACAATGGAATTTAGTTCGGTTTAAATAAGAGATCCAGATTTTCCCAGTCTTTGCAATGCAGCTAAGCTTAGATGATGAGCTTAATGTTCTTACAGGAGAGAGGAGCTTTTTAACAGTAACATGGATTGCTTTCACTTATTTCAGATTGTAGAAAACCTATAAATGGACTGATATATCAGCTTTCTCTTTTATCAGATACTCATATTTGTTTTTTTTAAAAAACAGTCAATTTCTTTATATCATGAAAAATATTGAGAAAGTTGGAAGTTGTTATTTTTTTTAAAAAAAGAAGGGAATCATATTCTCTCACTTATTCTTCTATATTGTCTGCTCACCATTCTGGAGAAGACAGAGAAGGGCTGAAATAAAACATCATTTTTTTCCCCTGTATGTATGCAGGAAGATCCCACTGCAGAGACAATGGAAACTGAGTGAAGGCAAAGCATAGTCTCTGGCTTCTTGTGATCTCAAAATCCATCCCCCAGCCCTCCTGCCACGGACACCTGAAGGCCGCAAGCTCCACAGCTCTTTGGAGGTATCTGTACCAAGAGACATGTCTGGAAAGAAGAAGCTCACAAGGCTGGTAGCTGAAATTCTTCAAGAACTCCAAAGAGCTTTGGCTTATTTCTTAATTGTTTACACTTTACTGTTAGGAGGCTTCATTTGTGCCGGTCTGATATACCAGATCTTAGCCTCTGAGTAAGGGCCGAGCCCAAAGTATGCTTAATGGAGATGGCAATGAATTAATGGAGAAAGTGCACAGCCTTCTTTCCCCGTTCGTAATGAAAACAAGCACATCTGTAACTTGGGACGTTTCCAGATGAAAGTCCAGGTCCCTAATGATTGCCTGACACCGCAGCTGGACAATTGCCATTCCGATGTTTCCCAGCACATCCCTGTGACTGTTATCGCCTCTCCTCCAACGAGAGAAGCCTGCTTAGGTGTGGTAATGTTTTGCTGCCAGGAGTTCCAGTGGACATTCTGTGCTGTTAAGAAGGTGGGGTGGGGAGAGAGTTTCACATATCCTGCCTCTTGCACTTAGCCTCACGGTGACGTTTAAAGGCCGTGATGCTTTGCCACCACGGCCAGCAAAAATGTTAGGGATTCACCATGATTTATTTTGTTTAACGGGAGAAAGCAACAATGAGTGATGGGAGGCTTTGGTTCCTGGGTAGTAGGTAAGGCCTGCCATTCTCTGGGCTCAACTGACAGGGAGAGAGCTCCTTTGCTGCCTGTCAATTCTCTGTGAGAGCTTCAGGCTGACAAGTCATTCCATTCAGGTCCATCCTGACCATTTTCAGGTGGAATTGGAGGGGGTGGTGGTGGGGGGGGGCAGAAACGGGGACCTTTTGGACATTCCTAGAGAGGCCATGAATGAAATGACAAAACGGAGCTAAATTATAACATCAATTTACTCAACTGTTGTTCTGTTTCAGAACATTAGGGAGGTTTTAAGGCCAGGATATGCCCTGGACTTCCAAATTGATGCCACCCCAGGGAGGCCTTTCTCTCTGATAACCAACCATTTGATTTCTAATGACAAGGAAATCCATCACAAAACTTGACTAAAGGTCTATATAACCTATAACCATGATGGTGAACCTATGGCATGCGTGCCACCTGTGGCACGTGGAGCCATATCGGTAGGCACATGGCTCAGTTCCGGCGCATACCCGGAAGTAGGGAAATAGTCTGTTTCCTGCCTCCGGAGGGCCTGTGGGGGTGGGGAAGGCACATTTTTTGCTCTCCCTAGGCTCCTAGAGAGGCTCTGGAGCCTGGGGAGAGCAAAAAACGGGCCTACTGGGCCCACTGTGCCATTGCGTGCCAAAAGTGGGGGAAGCGCGGGGGGTCGCGCATGCATACGTTGAGGGTGGGACACATAGAATTATGGGTGTGGGCATGCATGCACACGACCCCCCCCCACGCTCCCCCACTTTTGGCACGCAATAGTAAAAAGGTTAGCCATCACTGACCTATAATAACCTGGCTAGTTGGCTCAGTGGCTAAGACGCTGAGCTTGTCAATCAGAAAGGTCGGCAGTTCGGTGGTTCGAATCCCTAGTATAGGTCTCCTGCGTGAGCAGGGGGTTGGACTAGATGACCTCCAAGGTCCCAACTCTGTTACTGTTACTGTCTTGCCTCTGGGGAAAGGTTATATGAGATAATCTCGTTCCCTTTGCCATCTCCTTTTTACTAAAAGTCACATGGTACTGTTTAGAACAGTGTTTCTCAATGTTGACAGCTTGAAGACGTGTGGATAGCCAGCATGGGGAATTTGGGGAGTTGAAGTCCACACATCTACCAGCTACCAAGGTTGAGAAACACTGATTTAATATCATTAGCTAATTGGCAAGGTTCTTTTGATTGATTGATGGATTGGATTGGATTGGACATTATTTGCTGCTTAAGTCCAATAGATTCTGAGTAGATCATGAAGTTTTACTAGCGTACACAATATTTGCAATACTGCACCCATAACTTTCCATGGCTGTTTGTAACAAGTTGACCCTTTGTTTTTTTTAATTAATGGGCAGCCTTTCTGGAAAAGTGAAATTGACCAGGTGTGTCTATGGAGATGCATGTCAAAAAAAAGGTCACGATGGTAGCACAACCGTGTGATGGAAGCCTCGCCTCATTTTAATATACAGCCAACTCGAGTTGAGTGCACTTCAGTTGAGAACTGGGCAAAAACCTCTTAGCAGGAATGTACTTTCGATAGCTACTCTAAAATTGTTGATGCCAGTGAATTCTATATGACTTGTGTCATAAATTCTTTGGGCCAGAGCTCTCTCTCTAACTTATTTCTTGCCTGAGCTCACACAAATACATATCTACATATCTGAAAACACCAAGAAGTTATTCCCCCTAGGTAAGGGGTCAGCAACCTGTGGCTCTGGAGCCGCATGTGGCTCTTTCACCCCTCTGCTGTGGCTCCCTGTCACTCAAAATATGCGTCACAACCACCAATGTGCGACACCCGCCGGCACGCGATTTATTGAGCTTTTCAATCCCCGGTAGGCCAACCATGGATAAATCCAAGAAAAGAAAAGTTTCAGAAGAAAACAGAACATTTAATTCAACTACATATGCTAGTTTTGTGGCTGCTCAAGAAATAGTCAGGCACAGGAAGGGTTTTGTGGTTCCCGATGTTTTCTTTTCTGTGGGAAACAGGTCTCTTTGAGTGTTTAAGGTTGCAGACCTCTGCCCTAGGTCAAGGGCTCATGGCCAAGATTAGTGCTATCCACCAGTCCTTGAGCCAGTTGAAAAATATGTTGGCATACATTTTGCTTGTGGTCGATCTATAAGGAGTTCAGCAAACTAAGCTGCCTTTTATTACTGCTGCCAAGTTAAGGAAGGGATTATGTCCGCCCCATTAGGTAAAACTACTTTATTGAGATTGGCTATAATAGCAGATTCTTGCAAGTCTGTGTCTTCTCCCCCTTTTTATACTCCCCCAGTGATTTAGGGAGGTGTCTGCCTGAGCCACTTCCAAATGTTATCTCTTTCTGGATTTAAAAAAAATATTCTATCCCCTTTTTCCTCAGTAATTGTTTCTGCATATTTTTTGCAAAGGTCATCTTCCTTACTCTCTATAATTGATAAATGTCCCCCAGTTTCATTTCCCACTCGGCTTGATTTGCCTGCTGAAAAACAACTACGAATCACTCTTCTAATATGGGAAAGGGTGACTTTAACAGACGTTTGGAATAGCCGATTTAGTCACCTGCTAAATTCTGATTCACCAGTGACAGAACTAAGAGGGGGATACCGAGTGAAGTAGAAGGAACTCTCCTTATGCCCTGCTCTTTCATCTCCTCCTCTATACCTAACACTGACCATCAGGTTATATCAAGAAACTGGTTTAGCCTTCCACTAAACCCATGTTCAAAATAATTTTGGCTGACAATAGAGGTTGCAGGCCAGAGCAGGAGGAAGTGATTGATAATGAGCGAGTTCCACCTTGTTTAGTTCAGAAAAAGGATACCGTGTTTCCCCGAAAATAAGACATGTCCGGCAGGGATGAAATCCCAAATTTTTCCCTACCGGTTCTGTGGGTGTGGTTTGGTGGGCGTGGCAGGGGAAGGATATTGCAAAATCTCCATTCCCTCCCCACTCCAGGGGAAGGATACTGTAAAATCTCCATTCCCTCCCCTCCTGGGGGAAGGATATTGCAAAATCTCCATTCCCACCCCACTCTGGGGCCACCCAGAGGTGGTATTTGCCGGTTCTCCAAACTAGTCAAAATTTCCGCTACCGGTTCTCCGAACTGCTTAAAATTTCCGCTACCAGTTCTCCAGAACCTGTTAGAACCTGCTGGATTTCACCCCTGATGTCTGGATAATAAGCCCAATTGACCTTTTGAGTGCACGTGCTATAATAAGCCCCCCCCCCGAAAATAAGCCCCCCCAAATACTTAGACGCATGCGTAGTTGCGTCAGCGCATGCGTCTAAGTATTGCTCAGCACGAGGTGAGGTGAGCAGTGAAGCGTGCCAGAGCATTTTCACAGCACTGAAGGATGACTTCAAGCTGCCTTATTTACGGGGTGTGTGTGAGACTGATTTCTGCACTAGTGGCTAGGAGCATTACCCAGCCGTCATATGAAGCGATATGATTATTGTTATTTTTCTGAAAAGACAGATAGATGGCTATAGATCAGTGCCTGCAGTATGCTGACTGGGAAAGTCTGGGAGTGGAAGTCCACACATCTTAAAGTTGCCAAGGTTGAGGAACACTGCTCTGGAAGGAGCTATAAATTGCTAGGGCAGCAATGTTAGGTAGATATGGAGGAAAAAAGTTGCTAAGAAGTGTTTGTGCTATGCTTAGAGCCCAAAGACACTCTTATTCAAGCTCCTCTCCCAGTAAATACATGGATGGAACCCGTTCAAAAGCTCATCAAGTGTGATGCCCTTTAACTTTTTGAAATCAGAAAAAGTTTGCTAGAAGCTGGTACCCTTGGTGACTTTATGCCCTTAGGAATCAGTAAAAATCTATATTCACGGTCTGATTTCATATGTTGCTTCCCCCCCCCCTGAAACAAACTAACTTGCAGACACTTCCCATACAAGATGTCATACTGAGCAGCTGTTCATTATAGATTAAAGCAAAAAAGCAAGGTCAAATTATTTCTCAGACCTGATTGTACTTACAAAATATCTCCAGTTCAAAATACATTCAAGTCACGCAGTTGTAGAAAAGAGAGAAATACGGTCTTAGAGATCCCTAATATGCAATAGAAATGCTCCAGATACATAAACCCTTAATATTTATGTCTGATTTAAATTCCTTTCACTACAGAATCACAGAGGTGCTGAAACCTGTTTATATACGGTAATTTTCAGCAAATTCTCCAACTGTATCTGTTATCCACCATATTTTCCAATCACTGTGCTTATTGAGCAGCATTAGCAAAAATTGCCAGAAGTCATTTTATGATGTTATTGAATCGTTTTAGGGCCTTGCCTTCAGGTCATGGTTATTAAAAAATAATACCAGATGGATAGTGCCTTATCCATAATGACTATGAAGCTCTTTTTAGGATTTTCCCTGTTTTGTTTGGTATGGGAACCAGTCTAACTCTTTTGTATTTGATAAATTGGACCTAGTTAGAACTTAGGTAAGAGATGACTAGGAAATGACTAAACAATTTTTTTTAAAAAAAGGAAGAAAAATTTTGTTGTCAAGAAAACAATGTAGCCTTGTCCAGGTGGCCATCGGCTCAATGTTAATGTGACTTTATCCACAATATGCTTATTATTAATGCTCTGCAAAAGCATTATGTTCAAAAAAATAAGTTATGAAAAGGCAAATGGTAAATAGATATTGAATGCCCAAACTCCACCTCCTGATTTCCCCTAACTTTATCCAAATCATGGATAACTCTGGTCACCAAAGGTCAGGAGCTACGCTTCCTTCTTAATATCTGTCTGCTGTTTTTTGTTTCCCCTGCCACCACCACAATTTGAACAAACTGGAGAGAAGGGCTTCTCTCTATTTATTTATCTATCAACATGGTGACTAGAAAAGGTTTTCTTGAATGAGTTTTAAAGATCTATAATAATTGGAAGATACTAGATGGCAACGTATCAATTGTTTGGATCGAGGTTTGGGAGGAAAAAAACCCTCATTGTGTACAAAATCACCAGCTAAAGGTTAGAAATGTAAGTTGAAGTGAAAGGGGTCTTGAATATCTCTAAAAATACACTGTGTCCCCTTGAGGGAACTGATGCTGTTTTAAAGACCAGAACTGTCTACCTACGTGCCGTGTTATGTACATTTATAAATAAAGTGCTAATACAAAGTTACTCAAGCCTACAGTTCTTTCCTCTCACCAAACCTCCCTTAAGGTAAAGGTAAAGATTCCTCTTGCACATATGTGTTAGTTGTTCCCGACTGTAGAGGGCGGTGCTCATCTCCGTTTCAAAGCCAAAGAGCCAGCGCTGTCCGAAGACGTCTCCGTGGTCATGTGGCCGGCATGACTAAATGCCAAAGGCGCAAGGAACGCTGTTACCTTCCCACCAAAGATGGTCCCTGCATTTTTTACTTGCTTTCGAACTGCTAGGTTGGCAGAAGCTGGGACCAGTAACGGGAATTTACCCCGTTATACGGCACTAGCGATTCGAACTGCTGAACTGCCGACCTTTCGATCGACAAGCTCAGCATCTTAGCCACTGAGCCACCTCCCTTATTCTGTAACAAAAATGCAACCCTCCAGCTGAAGGACTAGCCGTTCTGATGGTCCATTACCTGCCGCTTGGTGATTTCAGAGCAGATGCTAGTACTATTTTAGTATTACTACTGGGAGACCTGACCTGTGTCTGCATGTATCTTCCCAAACAGTTTAGTGCATTCTTGAATCAGCCTGAAGCAAAGAAAAATAGATTGCCTCTGAATACCAGGGCCTGTAAAACAGCAGGAGCAGCTTATTATCTTGCCTGGGCTTCCCAGAGATACCTGTTGACTATATCATGGGAAAGAAAGGTTATTCTCCTTATTCATTTATCCAGGTGTATTTCCATTTCCCTGCACCAGAGTTTGGTATTGTTTTAGGAGGGTGAGTAATAATATTTTAAGCAAGGACCATGTTCATGGTAAGGCCATGGTAACATTGTGGGTTTGGTGGGAAAGCCTCTTCTTATTTGTTTATGGAGAGTCTCAGTCATCCAGGTCATGGTTGTCCCAAAGGTGTTTTTTTAAAAGGCAGGTGGACTTTGTTTTTCCTTGAAGACGTTTCGCTTCACACCCAAGAAGCTTCTTCAGTTCTGACTGAGTGGTGGAGAATGGAAGGATTTATATTCCTTGCAGTCATCTGGTTGTTAGTTCTCTTTCTGAGAGTCATTGAAGCCAATTGGAGGTTTATCTGTGCCCCCAAGGTCACCTGGACAGTGCAAATGGCTGTGGAACCTTCCCAAGAAGATTCCACAGCCATTTGCATATGCAGGTGACCCTCAGGACTCAGGTGATTCTGAGGGCATGAATAAAACTCCAAGTGGTCTCAACAACTCTCAGAAGAGAGCTGTAGTAATAATGACTAGTTAACTCCAAAGAATATAAATTCTTCCATTCTCCACATTCAGTCAGAACTGAAGAAGCTTCTTGGATGAGAAGTGAAACGTCTTCAAGGAAAAACAAAGTCCATCTGCCTTTTCAAAAAGCACCAAGGGTGAAATCCAGCAGGTTCTGACAAGTTCTGGAGAACCTGTAGTGGAAATTTTGAGTAGTTCAGAGAACCGGCAAATGCCACCTCTGGCTGGCCCCAGAGTGGGGTGGCAATGGAGATTTTGCAGTATCCTTCCCCTGGAGAGAGGTGGGAATGGAGATTTTGCAGTATCCTTCTCCTGCCACACCCACCAAGCCACACCACGCCCACCAAGCCACGCCCACAGAACCGGTAGTAAAAAAAAATTGGTTTTCACCACTGAAAAACACTTTTGGGACAAGCATTGACTTCCTCCTCTAAATAGCCCATGATTGGAGAAATGCTGGATCTTGGCTTATTTCTAGGGGCAAGAGAGACCTGATATGAGAGGAAGAAGAGAGAACAGAAGTCCTTTGGAAAGTTAAATCCCTCGTCAGACATTATGCTCCTGAACTCAAGCAGAGTGCTGAAAGATACTAAGTAATTAAGTAATAGAAGGCCCATTTAAAAACATCTTTGAACTGCAGTTGCTTTGGATGTAGTTCCTTAAGACCTCCATGGGCTAAGAAGAGCAGCTGTGCTGTCAGAGCCATTCTGGAGCATCTGTTTTCGAGCTGAAGGGCAACATATTCAAGTAAGCAAAGGACTTTTTTAAAAAAAAATTGATTTATATGCCGCCCTTCTCCAGAGACTCAGGGCGGCTTACAATGTGCTAAGCAATAGCCTTCATCCTTTTGTATATTTATACAAAGTCAGCTTATTGCCCCCACAATCTGGGTCTCACTTCACCTACCTTAGAAAGGATGGAAGGCTGAGTCAACCTTGAGCCTGGCGAGATTCGAACCTGCAGTAATTGCAGGCAGCTGGTCTTAATAACAGGGTGCTTTAGACCACTGTACTACCACAGCTCCACAATTGGTTAAAATCCCCTCGATGAGCAGAAAGGTGGATGAAAATTTTAACTGTTTAGTTAGAAGGTTAATATGGCCACTGAACTTGTGGCACACAATTCTGGGCAGCTAACAGCAATGATAAAAATCACAAAACAATAAAAACGATAAAGCCCAATGAATTGTTCTTTGGCTGACACGTTGCCATCGATCTCTTTCTGCTACCCTTTCATTTCCTTCCCCCTTTTCCATTACCAATAACGTGGTTCACAAAATCTTTTTTGTAAAACTCCAGAAAGGATGCCTAAGAGTGAAGAATTTTGAATTTTGAACAGAGTGCTGGAAGATAGGACGTCTCTCTTCTCCCTTTCTTTCTCTCTTGTCTTTCTCCCCTCTCTTCCTGGGTAGCCCAGCTGCTGTTCCTATTTCTAAAGGCCGGCCATCCTAGAACCCTAATTTTAAGATTATCGTATCTCAAAAGCTAAAACCCTGCTGCAACTTGCTAGCAAGTCAATTCACAGATAGAAAGGGACTGACAGCAAGGACTACATCATGGTCATCTTTAAAACTACAGGAGTGGGAAAAGTATTTTATCCCACTTTTCAAACAAAGGAGGTTCATGGGGCAACTTACAAAAACCAATATATGGCCCTTGCCATCTGTCTTACAATTTCAGAGATGGAAGAACCAAGGAAAGGGATTGGGGAGGGAGGAGGAAAAAAAACAAACAATGAAAATATAAATGGTTTATTCAGTGAGGGATAGCATTATAGCTAGTCTGGGCTGGATAACAATAAAATGTTCCCTGCAGCTATTTTCTGCCTAGGCTGTCTTCTCGTTTGCTCAATTTTTGATCTACTGATGGTCTTCCCTGAACAGCCATTAATAGGAACTGCATGGGGGATAGTGATCAAGATAAATCCATTTGTATATAGTAAATCAGTGATGGCTAACCCTTTTCTCGTTGTGTGCCGAAAGCACGCCAGTGGCGTGTATCAGCACACGTGCGTGCAGGCACCCATAATGCAA
The DNA here is from genome assembly GCF_059756535.1 of Pantherophis guttatus. Classification (NCBI taxonomy): domain Eukaryota; kingdom Metazoa; phylum Chordata; class Lepidosauria; order Squamata; family Colubridae; genus Pantherophis; species Pantherophis guttatus. The sequence goes on along the minus strand of NC_142063.1, from coordinate 329,270,339 downwards.
TGCGCCCCCCTGCACATGCGTGCATGACCCCCATGCTCCCCCCACCCCCCATATGCAAATGCACAAGCGACACCCTGCTACCCCCGCCCCATTTTTGCATGCGCAATCTACCCATCCCCCATTTTTGGCCTAGCAGGCCTCCCTGCAGCCTCCTGGGCCCAAAAACGGGCTGCGGGGAGGCACCCCCGTGCATGCGCGCACGACTCCTGCCCCCCGAGTATGCGTACCTGCCCCCCTGAGCTCATGCATGCAACCCCCTCAGCATGCGCATGCATCTCCTGCATGCGCTCTGCCCCCGTGCATCCCAAAAATCATCTGGCCAGCGGGAGGTGCGTGCGCATGCGTGGTGAAGCTGAGCTGGGCGACAGCTCGCGTGCCCGCAGAGTGCGCCAGCTGTAGCACGCGTGCCATAGGTTCGCCATCACGGTAGTAAATGAACATAACTTAATTAAAGTATTGTCATAATGTGTAACTCCAGTTTTGGCCATTTCAAGAGCACCGATTCTCAGAGTAAAAAGAGACAGAACCGTCTGCATTCCTTCTTAGGTTGAAAGTGGACAATACCTTTAATCGTAAATATAGAACTGCTCTTTGAAATACTGAGCTGGTGACTGTAGTGATAAAAAGAGCCAGTTCAGTGTAGTAGTAAAGGCACAGGGCTAGAACCTAGGAGACTGTGAGTTCTAGTCTCTACTTAGGTACAAAGCCAACTGGGTGACCTTGGACCTGTCACTCTCTCTCTCACCCTGAGAAGGAGGCAGTGGCCAACCACAAGCAGTTGCCAGGAGTCACAACACTAACTTGAAGGCACACATAGATACACAGACACACAAAATGAAGACTGCATCCTTCCTCCCCCATGTTTTATATATTACCAGGACCAAATCTAGTCCACCTCTTAATCGTAATTACAGGTAATCCTTGATTTACAATCCATCACTTAGTGACCGGTTGAAGTTATGACAGATCCCCCCAAAAAAGTTACTGATGACCTAGATTCAAAGTTGGAAGGGACTTTGAAGGTCTTGAACCCCCTGCTCAGGCAGGAAGCCCTATACCATTTCAAACAAATGGTTATCAAATTTCTTCTTAAAAACTTCCAGTGTTGGAGCATTCATAACTTCTGGAGGCAAAGTTTTAATATCCAACCTCACCCTGCGATGTTATTCTGTAATCCTGTAATTCAATCCTATTGGTACTGTACTTTTGCTATTCCTCTGGCCAGTTGTGTGAAAGACTGCAAGAATGAAATGGACCAAGGGACCAAGAACTTCTGCATCACTGCTTGGTTCTTTTGTAATTCCTCATGATTTTTCAAAGGCTTGATTGAATTTATATTAAGGCAGAATGAGGTATGGGAGCCGAGGCACCACAAAATTTAACACCAGTGTAATTTTCTGCCATCTTCTAGATGGGTTGGAGAAGGCTTCTAGATGGGTTGGAGATGGCTTGGAGAAGTTGTGGAGAAAAGCCCAAGGGAACATCAGTATTTGCAACAACAACAACAACAAAAAACAAGAAAGGAAACTGGAGACAAGTAGAAAAACAAATGCTGAGAGAGAAAGAAGATTGAAACAAAAGCTGGACTTGTCAAGGCAGAACCTATTGAGAAAAAACTGAAAGAAGCAAGTTCAGTTCCTGGAAACTCCCATTAAAAATGTGCAGAGAAGGGGACAGCATTTATGGTAGGAAGGACTGATCTTCTTCAGAAGCGTTTAAAGGTGAATCGATGGAAATTGGATATACATTTTCACCTGCAGACTTACTGGTGCACCCTGTGGAAAAAGTGTAATGCAGATTTTCTATTGAGACTGATTCTCTGTCCTTCTAGAGTAGACCTCTGTTCTTCTAAACCAGTGTTTTTCAACCTCAGTTACTCAGTTACTAAAATGTGTGGACTTCAACTTCCAGAATTCTCTTAAAGTTGCCAAAGTTAAGAAACACTGAATTCTGGGAGTTGAAGTCCACACACAATTTAAAGTTATTGAGATTGAAAAACGCTGGTCTAGATAAACTTGGCAATAACAAGTTACCAGGACTGCACATTGACTGGTGAGTGCAGGAGTCGACTGCAACATGGATGAAGGACTTCTAGGATAACCTGGCATCCAAAACTTTCTAAAACAGTCTAATAGCAGTAGACAGAACAATGAGGATAACTTTATCCCCTTTGGGGGGTTGGGCATAGTTTTATGTATAACTATAGGCTAGCTTTAGGGACAATTCAGTTATTTTTAAAATAAAATGATTACTGCAGTCATTAAAACACATTAAAAAAATCAACAACATAAGGAATATGAAATCCATAAGAGACATATTGGCGGTTATAAAAATCTCAGTCCTATAAACATACAGGTAGTCCTCGACTTACAACAGTTTGTTTAGTGACCGTTACAACGGCACTGAAAATAGTGACTTACGACCAGTGGTGGGTTTCACTTACTTTCGCTACCAGTTCAGAACTGCAACTGTGCGTGTGCGCAGAGCATCCATGATGATGTCTGGGCGGGTGGGCAGAGCCTCCCGCCACCACTACTACCAGTTTGCGCGAACCAGGGCGAACCGGTAGAAACCCACCACTGCTTATGACCATTTTTCATAGTTATGACCTTTGCATCATCCCCATGGTCATGTGATCAAAATTCAGATGCTTGGCAACTGGTTCATAATTATGACCATTGCTGTGTCCCAAGGTCATGTGATCCCCTTTTGTGACCTTTTGACAAGCAAAGTCAATGGGGAAGCCAGATTCACTTAATAGCCGGGTTACTAACTTACCAACTGCAGTGATTCATTTAACAACTGTAGCAAGAAAGGTCGTAAAACGGGGCAAAACTCGCTTATCAAATGTCTCACTTAACAACAGAAATGTTGGGCTCAGTTGTGGTCATAAGTCGAGGGCTACCTATATTATAATATCCTGATGGTCCAGCTGGATAATTTTAGATTCTGGATTTAATCATTGTGCTGTAGGCTATTTTAAGAAGCCATATGTGTAACTCAGGAGACAAATGAACAAATCACATTTCTTTCCTCTCTCCCTCCACATTTGAGATGCTGTTTCTCAATTTTTAATGCTATAGAAGGGAGACATAATGAATAACAATTAATTATTCATAACTATAAATAATGCAAACACAAAGGAAATAAATGCACATATAGTTTTGGTTTCATTCTACCTCTTCCAAGACCATGCAACTCTACTTACTGAATGCAACACTTGACTCAGGAAAGCACTCCTATTATGACCCTTCCTACATTCTTGTAGGAAATAAGATATGCTGATTATCCCAGGATAATCCCTACTCTCACCATGAACAAATTTAAATTTCTAATACTGCACTTTCGTTGTGTTGGAAGAAACATCCTTCTGGGTTCTGCTCCAAGTGGGGAAAACAGACACTGGAAACATGGAGACTGCTTGGAAAGATGGTTTAATGGTGGACAGGATCACATGGCTTGAGTTCCTGAACAGAAAAGGGGCAGATACAGAAAATCCTCGGGTTTTTATGCTCTCTGGCTCTGCATTTCTTGGGGCCCCGAAAGAGTATCCTGATTGGTTGTCAGACTCCCAGGGGGTGGGGGCCTTGCTGGATGATGGTCACATGTGCTTCCCAGGTCACATGTGGTGAGTTTCTGCTGCTATTGTGTAGAGGGTTAATCCTATCTTTGGCAATTCCTACTATGCTCTGCCTGAAGGAGGTAGATCTTTGTTATGTAGAATAGACTGGCCCAGGCCTTAATGGCCCATTGACAAAGGGTGGGGGGCAGGAAGGTGGGAGCTGCTTTGTCTGTAAAATATGCTTCTCATATTTCTCATCCAGGGAAATATAATATTCTGCCTTTTTCATATTTCCTAAAATATTTCACTCTTCCAGGAGGGGGGTGGGTGCTAACTTCCTACAGTTGTAGCACTTAGTGGAAATAAATTCTTATGCAGGCAGAGGAAAGCAACCAGATGTGAGATCATGGCCAAAACAAAAGATGGGTGAAAACCAGATCTTCTGCCCAAAGAAATGGACCTCCAGCCAGTTTGGGCAGGAGGAATAGGTGGAAAAGAACTTGAAGTATTATTTCACTGTATATAGGATTTGCATTTGATGCACACTAATTGCCAGAATTCTTTTGTTGGAAGAAAGTGGGGAAAAAGATGCTTGGAAAGATGGTTTAATGGTGGACAGGATCACATGGTTTGAGTTCCTGAACAGAAAAAGGGGCAAGATGCTGAGCGTGCCTTGGTTTTATGCCCTCTCTGTTCCTGGGGCACAGGAAGAGTATCCTGATTGGTTGTCAGACTCCCAGGGGGCGGGGGGTGATGCAATCTTCCCAGGTGCCATGTGATGAGTTTCTGTTGCTAGATGGATCCTATTGTGTTGCAGATGATGGTCCATTGACAAAGGGCGGGGTGGATTGGGTTTCTGCCTCTGGCCCATTGACAAAGAGGTCGGGGGGCAGGAAGCTGCTTTGTCTTTAAAACATGTTTCTCCATTTCTCATCCAGGGAAATATATTCTGCCTTTTTAATATTTCCTAAAATATTTCATTCTTCTAGGAGAGGGGTGGGTGCTAACTTCCTACACTTTCTTAATGGCTTCTTAGCTTTTCACAATAACATTAATTACTATGCGTAATTACAACCGGTGAATCTCACCACTGTGTTGAGTGCTGTGAGTCTCCAACTAAGAAAATTAATTTCCTTGTGAGATCCAATTTTAAAAAATCCAATAAAAAAAATTCTCCTTTGGGAAATGCAATAAAAATAACACAATCATATCTTGGCTGTGAAAGAATATAATTTTACTCTTAATAATATTCATAATTTTGCTTTATGAAAACAAATGATTTAAAACAGAGAAATCCTATTACAAACCCCTTCAAGTTTTTTTTTTAACATCAGAATAAATATAACATTACATTGTAATGGGAATTAGAGGTGGATCCCATCTTGTATTGCCTTTATAGCTAGGATTTACATTCTGACATCATGACCCAGGTTTCATCATTTTTATTTTTTGTCTTCATGGATTGTAGCACACACTGGTATTTCGTTCCAAAGATTTTTCAGCTATGTCTGTAGAATATGTTAGTGATCCTGCTGTCCCACCGTTGTCCTAGTTGGTTAACAAAATGGAATGTTCTCATTACTGGAGCTATGGTGGCACAGTGGTTAGAATACAGTATTGCAGTCTGACTTTACCCATTGCCAGCAGTTTGATCTTCACTGGCTCAAGGTTGACTCAGCCTTCCATCCTTCCAAGGTTGGTAACATGAGAACCCAGATTGTTGGGGGCAATAAGCTGACTCTGTAAACCGCTTAGAGAGGGCTCTAAAGCAAGGGTCTCCAACCTTGTTCCCTTTAAGACTTGTGGACTTCAACTCCCAGAGTTCTTCAAATCCTGAGATTTGAAGTCCACAAGTCTTAAAGGGAACAAGGTTGGAGACCCCTGCTCTAAAACACTATGAAGCAATATGTAAGTCTAAGTGCTATTGCTATTGCTACAGACCAATGAGAATATTTTGAGGCCGCTGATCATAAGTATATCAATTGTCCCCCTCTTTTCCTGAGATACAAATAAATCAAGGGACTCTACCAATGACCGATCAAAGATAGATTGGCATATGAACACATAGCCTAGAAAGAATGCATTTTGTAGGTCTTCTTGGCACCTTAAGCAAGAATAATTGTTTAGTGTTACCTGATAGATAGAGATAAAACTATTTAAATGATTGCATTGGGCCAGCTAAACTAAGAGCTTAAAGGGTTGTATGATGTTTAGCTGTTAATCATAGAACCAACTCATCTTTTCCCACTCCCATTATGCCATGGCTTACAAGTTAGGCAAACTCATATAATAAGTATCTTAACAGAATAACAGAGTTTGAAGGGACCTTGGCGGTTTTCTAGTCCAAGCCCCTGCTTAGGCGGGAAACCCTATACCATTTCAGACAAATGATTGTCTAATTTCTTCTTTAAAATTTGCAGTGTTGGAGAACCCACAATTTCTGGAGGCAGATCATTCCACTGATTAATTATTCTAACTGTCAGGAATTTCCTCCTTAGTTGTAGGTTGGATCTTTCCTTGATTAGTTTCCATCCATTGCTTCTTGTCCCACCTCCAAGTGCTTTGGAGAATAGGTTGACCCCCTCTTCTTTGTGGCGACCCCTTAGATATTGGAACACTGCTATCATGTCACCCTTATTCAATTCCCACAACTATTCTTCATATGTTTTAGCCTCCAGTTGCCTAAATCTTTATTACTCTTCCTTAGACTCTTTTTAGAGTCTCAACATCTTTTTTTTTATTGTGGCGACCAAAACTCAATGCAATATTCCAAGAGTGGTTTTATCAAGGCGTTATAAAATGGTACTAACACTTCACATGATCTTGATACCCCATTGCATACTTCCCTCCATATAGATGCAGTTCCATTAAGAACTATGCAGTTGCATTAAGGACTACATCTTTTGAAAATGGGCACAAATGATAACCTTTTTCACAGATTTTATGTCTCTATTGATAAAAGAAATATTTCCAATATATTTATCACATTACAAATCAATTTTTCAATCCAGGAAGGCAAACAATTTTGAAAGAACATTGATCATCTACTCCAGGGGTGTCAAACTCATATCATCACGGCAGCATCGGGGGTGAAATGCTCCCGGTTCGGACCAGATCGCCCGATCCGGTAGCAATGGCGGTGGGTGGTTTGGAGAACCGGTAGCAAAAATCCCTGTGCACCCACTTCCCCACCATGCCCAGCTGAGCCACACGATCATCAAAGCATTTTTTTTTGCAACCTCTTTTTTCCTCTTAGGAAAAAAAATTCCTTTAAAAGCCTCTGACGATCCCAGCTGAGTTGCCTGATCGTCAGAGGCTTTTAAAAGCATTTTTTTAAAAGTAAAAAAAAAAAGTTGGCCACGCCCATCCAGTTACATTACCCTCACCACCACCAAGCGACGCCCACAGAACCAGTAGTAACAAATTTTAGATTTCAGCCCTGTGGCAGCCCTTTTTCAAACATAAAACACAACTGGAAGTTTGCAATTAATAAATGAAACCGGAAGCAGGCAGGAAAAGGAAAGAAAATACTGACTAATCCTCAGCAACGTAGGAGCTCATTACTTGATGGACAACCGATCATGCATTTGATGAGTGGTGTAGCGTACTATGGTTGGATCCTGTATTCCCACAAAATCGGCAGACATCGGTTTGTCACAAATGTTGGAACTGTGGAAAAGAAAAGCAGAGAAAGAATGAAAATGAGTATACAATGTAGGGCTTAGAAATTACACAAGATAATAGGGTTAGCCTACCTAATAGACAACTAGTTGAAGAACATTGACATTTCCCCATCTGTTTTATGGCAGCCTTCCCACGGCGCCTTTAGGTTTCGAGAAGCCATTTGAAGGACAACTTATCACCTCAGAGAAAAATGTTGTCTTTCGGTACAGAAGGTTCCCACTTTGTAGAATCTCAGGTATCAAATTTGGGGAAGACCTACCAAAGACTATGGAGAACTTCCACCACAATATAGAAAATCTTAGGAGAGGGGCGGCATATAAATTGAATTAATTAAATTAAATTAAATTCATCATTTCCTAGACGAGTTGGTCCACTCCATTCAGTCCAGATTCAGCAAGAACCTTTTCCCTCACGGTTGGGAGGACTTTCCAGATGGACAAGTTTGTCTATTGTGCTGAGCCAAATGTTTGTTAAACGTGGTTTTAAGTAAACCACATTTGGCTGGCCTCACGCACTGTACTAAGCTGTAAATAATGGTATATAAATCACAATGGCTAGATTCTTATCCCTAAAAGCAAGCAAATCTGTGTTCTAGTGAAATGTGTGGATTTTCTCACAATGTCAAGAAAAATACATATGCATACAGAGATACACCATGTTTCCCTAAAAATATGACCTACCCCGAAAACAAGCTCTAGCCTGATTTTCATGCCTGTGCCTAATATAAGCCCTACCCCCAAAATAAGTCCTATTTAAGCCTTGCCCACCATCTGGTTGTACAAGATGGGGCAAGGAACAGATGTAAAAATCAAGCTACTATGGGGGTGGGGGGGTACAACTGCCCCATGCGCCCTGCACCCGCGTACATTAGGACCGCTGCAGCTAGGCCTCCCATGCCCTGACACCTGTCATGCCACTGCGCGACTTCTGCAGCTGCTTGCGGCCGCTCGTGGCTGGATGCCACGTGGTGCATAACGCTGATACTGCCGTTTGTGGCAGGATGCCATGAGGCTCATCATGCCAATGCCACTGCTCAATGGCACAATGTGCCATGCAACCTCCTGCCACATGCGGCAGCACTGGTGCAACAAGCTTTGCGGTGTTGGCTGCGAGCGGCCACAAGCGGCCGCAGAAGTCACACAGCGGAGCAACAGGTGTCAGGCGTGGAAGCATGGCTGCAGTGGTCCTAAGATAAGTGGGTAAGACATCCGGGAGCCTGGATAGCTCAACAGACAGAAGCACTGTAATTTAACACCAGCTGTCTGCAATTAAAATAAGATCGAATCTCGCCAGGCTCAAGGTTGACTCAGCCTTCCATCCTTTCTAAGGTAGGTAAATTGAGGACCCAGTTTGTGGGGGCAATAAGCTGACTTTGTATAAATATACAAAAGTATGGAGACTATTGCTTAACGCACTGTAAGCCGCCCTGAGTCTCCGGAGAAGGGCGGCATATAAATCAAATTTAAAAAAGAAATCCATCAAGAATAAGACCTGTTATTTTGTGTCTGGAAAGAAACACGGTAGTAGGTAGGTAGGTAGATAGGTAGATAGATGTGTGTGTGTACATATATTCATAGATATATGAAACATACTATTTATAGATGAAGGCGGCAATGAGAGCAGCCACAAGAATGGCAGAGAGGATGGAGAGGATGGTAATAATGACGTTTGTCTCAGTTCTCCGCCGTCTGGGCTTGGCAACAATTCTGTCAGGATTTCTCCCTGGTAAAAAACAAATTTATATTTTTATCATGTAATCCTTTCAAGGTGCCATCTTAGAAGAATTTTCCTTTCTCCAGGATAGAATAGTTTTTGTAATACCTGAAATCAGGGGTGAAACGCAAAATTTGTTACTACTGGTTCTGTGGGTGTGGCTTGGTGAGGGGGTGGTAATGTGACTGGGTGGGCGTGGCCACCTTTTTTTTTTAACTTTTCAAAGCATTTTTTCAGCAGAAAAAATGCTTTGAAAAGCCTCTGCCGATCAGGCAACTCAGCTGGGATCGTCAGAGGCTTTTCGAAGCATTTTTTTTACCACCTCTTCGGCAGAAGAGGTTGCAGAAAAAAATGCTTCGAAAAGCCTCTGACGATCCCAGCTGGGCATGGTGGGGGGGGCGCAGGGATTTTTGCTACTGGTTCTCTGAACCACCTGCTGCCATCACTACCGGATCAGGCGATCCGGTCCGAACCGGGAGCACTTCACCCCTGCCTGAAATATTTCTTTCTTCAGTCTGTGGCAGCCGCTCAAGTTTTGGAAGACGGCTATCATGTCTCCCCTGGTCCTTCTCTTCACTAGACTAGCCATGCCCAGTTCCTGTAACCGTTCTTCATATGTTTTAGTCTCCAATCCCCTAATCAGTGGTGGGTTGCTACCGGTTCACCTTGGATTGGGCGAACCGGTAGTGGCGGCGACAGGAGGCTCCACCCACCCTGCCGGACATCTCTGTGCATGTGCTGAAACTTCTGCGCATGCACAGAAGCATTGTGCGTGCCCACGAGTGAACCGTTAAATGAAATTGAAATCCACTACTGCCCCTAATCATCCTAGTTGCTCTTCTCTGCACTTTTTCTATAGTCTCAACATCTTTTTTATAGTGTGGTGACCAAAACTGGATGCAGTATTCTAGGTGTGGTTTTACTAGGGCTTTATAGCGTGTTATTAGTACCTCACTTGATCTTAATTGTATCCCTCTGTTAATGCAATCTAGGATTGCATTGGCTTTTTTGGCTGCCGCCGCACACTGCTCAAGATCCCTCTCACAGTTACTGCTATTAAGCCTGGTTTCACCCAGTGAAACTAACCCTAATGTCTAATTCCAATGTCTAAGGTTGCCCACTTGTGAAGCAACACCAGGGAGTTTTCAGAGAGTTGAAAATAACTAATAGTGGCAAAAATCACAATACTAAAACTAACCCTCTCAGAGGAGAAAGGCAGACTCAGTATACAATGGTTTCGCTCCTTTTCAGAAAGAAACCCAGCTGAAGTTAATGCTTATTTTCAGGTTAGTGTACATGAAGTATTGCAGAGGTAGGTCCACGTAGCAGTAACAGAGTTGGAAGGGACCTTGGAGGTCATCTAGTCCAACCCCCTGCTCATGCAGGAGACCTATACTAGGGATTTGAACCACCGAACTGCTGACCTTTCTGATCGACAAGCTCAATGTCTTAGCCACTGAGCCACCTAGCCAGGCTAAGTGTGACTGTCTGACCAAAATGAATGGGATTTGAGCAGGCCGGATAGGTGACAGGTGATGCTAGTGATACCCATTTCTAGTTACCTCGAATCAGTGTGATGGGATCAGACCATTTTGATTCTTTTACGACGACGCCTGTTGAATTGATTGCCAGGAATCTGACCCTAGAAAGAGAAGGCTCTGAGTGTCAGTAACAGTGAAGGTGTTCCAAAATTTGTCAGTAATTGCTTCCACCCCCCCCCCCAATAAATGGCAACTGTTCCTGCCTGATCTTTTTTCCCACATGCCCTTGACTTCACCACGCAGTGAGGCTGGGAAGTATGGGGTTTGTAGTATGATGCTTGTGACCAACATTGGTTGGGTAAGGCCATTCTAATTTCTACCATTAACATGGATGGGATTCTTGTCTTGGAAAAAAAACCCCAAATAGCTATGTCACATGTGGACCCCCATTCTCTTCCCACCTTAGCTGCCTTTTAAATGCGAATTTCAGAATTCTTGGGGGAATTGTGTGCCCAATAACCACACTGCCTTACTTGTTAATTTAATTAACAAATGTCTACCCCGCGGCTAACATTAATTTAGTAATGTAAGTTGCATTTCTATTTGCTTTTTAACTATTAATTTAATAATTAAAAAGAGGATTGAAATACAGATGTGAGAAAAGGATAATGGAGGGGAGTACCATCCAGTGTTACAAGGCAAAAAATAAAACAACCTCATTAAAAACAACTGCAATTCAGAACAAGTGTCATTAACAAGAACATCAGCTGTAAAAAGAAGGCAAGCATGGTGGAGAATAGGCAAGTGACCAGAGATTAGAGCAGGCGTGTCTGCAAAGTGTCCCAAAAAGTCAAGATGGTCATCAGTTCAAAGCTCCGCCTGCTTTTAATGTGCATGGCATACAGAGCAGAGCTTTGTGGCCACCACCCTCCTAGAATAGAAAAGAATTTTTTTAAAAAAATAAATAAACAGTTGTTCTGACCTAAGCTTTCCCAAAAAGCACCAAGCAGATTACTGGTCCCGACAAAACCCCTTATATTAAACAAACAGTGAATTCCTCTCATTCACCTTCAGCAAAGGCCTGGCAAACAATCTTTCAAAGGTGAATTTATGACCACATACCTTATCTAGCTTGGAAAGCTGCCATGTAAATATTTTCCAAATGCAGTGCTGTGCAAGGAAAGACTTGGCACAAAGTCTCTGAGATTCACAGACAGATCTTCACACTCTTCAACAGAACGACCGATCGAACGAATTGTTTCCTGCAAAAGCCCACTCTCCTTTCGCTCCTCTTTTATTCCCTCTGGGAGGGGCCATTCATTGTCCATCTGTGGCCTTACTCCCAAGTCGACCCTTGTTCTTTAGCTGTTCCCTTTGTCTGGCAACTCTGCTCATGCACACACTGGGAACAGGCTCCAGCTGTTCGTCTGCCTCATTGATGTCTGACTCCGAAGGCAGCTGATAGCTGGCATATGGCCCTGGCCCCCTCTCTGCCTCTGACGCAGAGCCCTCATCAGAGCCTTCCCCAGACTCCAGGATTGCCCCATGTTCCTCCCCAATCTTCTCACTGTCCAAATCTCCTGCCAGCTCTGCTGGCGACTGGCGGGCCACAACAACAGTAGAAAACCTCCACAGGGAGTTAAGGTTCTACATGTAAACCTTCTCCCTGAACAACAGGGAGGGGGAGAAAGAAAAATGATATACTTTTGTGTGTGAAACTGATTCATAATTTGGTGTGGTATGGCAGGCTTGGTATAGGCATGGAGAACCAGTGGTTCCTGGGCCAGATGAGACCTACACCTTCCTTTTATTCTGGTTTTTGGACCCTCCTTTGAACATGAGCATCAAAACTGACCCTTGTCCCTTCATTCTGAGATGGAGAACACATGATTGATAGACTGATGATTGATTGTCCCAGATCAATAAAGGAAGTACCTGAAAATTGTAGTGTAAATTCTAAAATAGGCAAATCACAGTTTTAAAATAGCAATAGCACTAGCAATAGCACTTAGACTTATATACTTAGTGCTTTTTACAGCCTTACAGAGTCAGCCTATTGCCCCCAACAATCTGGGCCCTTATTTTACCCACCTCTGAAGGATGGAAGGCTGAGTCAACCCTGAGCCGGTGAGATTTGAATTGCTGAACTGCAGCTAGCAGTCAGCTGAAGTAGCCTGCAGTACTGCATTCTAACCACTGCGCCACCAGAATCTTCTATTGGATTCCCTTCTTCCAATCACCCAGCGCCCATGTTGGCTTAGAATGTGGCTACTAAACCCTTCCTTGCCAAATAGGTGGCTTGTAACAAGAAATGAACAGGAAATGTAGCACAATTACCTTAAGTGTCAACATCCAATTAGTCATTTTTTGTGGTCCAAGATTCTTAGAGAAATAACCCTTTGACAAGGAATCCTGTTAGTGATTTACGCCCATATTTCCTAAGACAAGCTATTGCAACCTAAATAATTGATTGAGCTTTTTTCTTAGAAGAATAAATTTTTGATCTATTGTTACAAAACACTGGAAAATTCAAGAACAAAATTGTTGTTCGACTTTGCATCAAATTTGATGTTATCAAGCCAGTGTGTTCTTTGTTTTCCTCTTCCTTGTCTACCATTCCTCGCACCATTGCCTTCTCCAAAGAATTCACACACATAACATAGTGAAAGTAAATCAGACGTAGTCTTATGACTTTTAACTTCCAGTGATGTGTCTGGTTTTATACGATTTGACACCTCTCTGTTAGTTACTCTGGGTGACCATGATATATTATTCATTTTATTTTATTTTTATTTTTAAATTTGTATACCGCCCTTCTCCCTAAGGACTCAGGGCTGTGAACAGCCAAGTAAAAGTATAAACTACAAACATTAAAACACAATTAAAAAGATATATATAAATTTGGCCCCATGATTAAAAACAATAACAAACAATATATGCTACAATTTACGCCAGCACCACAGTTCAAAGATGTCAATTCTGTATAATGGATATATATTATTTTGATATTAATTTAGACAATGAAGAAATAAGTTATGAAGAACTTCAGGGAAACTTTTAATATTCTTTTCTCACCTGTACGGTCCGGGGCCTGGGAGGGGACCATTACAATCTGGCCGCCAAAGATCCACAACACACTCGGTTTCACTTCCCACACGCAGGATGGCAATATCATCGCTTTTTTCTGGACAGGGGTAGTTTGATACCGTGGTGTTCAAAGTCATGTAAAAATAATTCTTGGCAAAAGATTGGTAAGGCAGATCCCCAGGCGTTTTGGGATTTTTGAAACTCTTCACAGCTAGAGGGACAAAGAGCAAATGGTTATTTCTCCATTCCAATAAAGCTGAAGTTGTGAGTGATGGATCCATCATGCCTTATCCACCAAATCGTCATCAAATTTAAATACCATTCATCTCACAAAGCAAGTGACATTCGTTAATGTACAACAAAATTAAGTTAACAAATAATAAAGGATTGGTCCTTCAAACAGTTGCTAAGTGACCGGTCGTAAGTTGAGGACTACCTGTAGTTAGATGTATAGACAATACAAATCACTGCATGTTGTTCCTCTTTCTCACATTCTGTGCTTTTGCCTGCCTTTTGTCCAGCTTTGCCAGTTAACTGTTTTGATGTTTGCTGATATTTATGATTAACACCAACCAGACGTGGGTTCTACTTACCTTTACTACCGGTTCGCAACGGGATCGCTCGCTCATGCGCCTTACTTCTGCGCATGCGCAGATAGCTGATGACGACATACGGGGCAGTGGGCAGGGCCTCCCGCCAGTTTTACTACCGGTTCTTGTGAACCGGTCCGAACCGGGGGCAACCCACCACTGACACCAACCTATATTATTTTGTTGGTGTCTAATCTGAGCAGCCTAAATACTTGCTCTGTTCTGATCATAAAAATAAACTGAGAATGTTCTACCAATGGCATTTGCCACCAGCGAGATTGGCCAGGATGTTCTCGAATAGGTCTCCGAATTGTTGGAGATATGGACACAAACAAGGGACATTCTACCACATGTGGTGAACTTGTCCTAAGATTAGGAAATTTTGGGACAAGATTAAAAAATTTCGGTTTAAATTGGGTTGTTTTAAATTCGGGCCAAAATTATTTAATTGTTTTTTTAAATGTTTTTAAATTTTATATGCTATGTTTTATCCTGGCTGTACACCGCCCTGAGTCCCGCAGGAGAAGGGCGGTATAGAAATATAATAAAATAAAATAAATAAATAAATAAATAAAAAATGGCTGGATGAAATAACAGGGCAGAAGATAGAAAGAAAGCCAGAATTGTTTCTTCTGGGTATTCTGGAAGGGAAAATGCAGAAAAGTATACAATATATCATATTACACATACTAACAGCAAGTAGAATTGTGATAGCACAAAATTGGAAACGATCAGATACCAGATCAAATCATAATAAAAAAAATATACAAATGTGCAGAGATGGACAGATTATCTATGGAAATGAAGGAGAGGGAGGACACCAAGTACTATTTAATATGGAATAAATGGTATTCCTGGTTGGAGAGTAAACATAAAACTGTTTTTGTTATGGGATCGAACTGTAAATAGAAGTCAAGATAATTTAGATAAAGATGTAAGTTTAAGATACAGATATTTAGAAGTAGAATTTGTGTAAAGAGGTTAAATAGGCTAGAGATACCAATGCAGAAAAGTTGTTATTAGTATTGAAATTTTGATATGTTTGTTTTTGGTTGTTTATATTTTTTGGTTTGTGTGTGTGTGTGTGTGTGTGCGTTTTTCTTGCTTTTTTTGTGTATTACGTTTCTTTTTGTACTGTGTATTTTAATCTTTGGAAATTTAATAAATATTATTTTTTTAAAAAAAAGATAAACCGAAAATGTGCTGGATGGAAACTAACCTACTGTATCTGGAAAAAAGCCAGGACTTTATTATTACTACCATTATAATCAATTTAATCCCTTTTGCAATCCATTGTCAGTGCAGGAATCCTGGACCATTACAACCTAGTAGAGGTCATTTCTGCACATATGGCATGCAATCATTTCTTGCCATAACATAAATTCCCTTAACATTCAATTGAGGTCCAGCCCAGCTGTTTTCCTTTCATACGCTGCAGTTGTTAAGTTCATTTGGGAACACGTCTATGCACATTGCCAGAGTGAAAAAGTTGGGGATGAGGAGATGGCAGGAGTGAAATGTTACCGGTTCGGACCGGTTCAGCCAAACCAGTAGCGATGGCAGCGGGTAATTCGGAGAATCGGTAGCGACGGCGGCATGAGGCTCCACCCACCTGCCTGGTCGCCGTTCCTGGTTAAAACCAGGAAGTAACCTGTTTTCTACCCTCTGCGCATGTGCAAAAGGGTTTGCGCATGCACAGAGGGTTTGTATGCGCGGGCAGCAGGACCACTTCCGAACCGGTAGGGAAGGTAAGTAGATTTCACCTCTGGGAGATGGGTTCTGTTGTTGCAATGTCACTGGAAAGTACAACTCTGAAATGTCCAAGTCCTGTTTGGAGGGTTGTCTCGGAATAAAAAATAAGATAAAACTGTTGATCTTAATGAAGGCTTAATACCTCTTTTAATTCCCACCCTCCTCTAATCCCCTTTCTGAAAATCTTTGATTAGCTGGTGAATTTTAATTCACACTGTTGGAAACTGGGGATTGTAATTCCTCATCCAGTCCCACCTGAAGTGATAATGGCACTTCCAAAGCTTTATCTAATGGAGTGTTCTATCTTGGAGCTAAACTGGATCATACAGTAGAGACTGTAACCATACATTATCTTTGAACCAAGAATAATCTTTAAAAAGAGGGCTGGTTTTTTTAAATAGAAAAGAGGGCTGTTCTATGCAAAAATAGCACTTAGACTTATATACCACTTTACAGTGCTTTACAGCCTTCTCTAAGCAGTTTACAGAGTCAGCATATTGCCTCCAACAATTTTGGGTCCTCATTTTACCCACCTCTGAAGGATGGAAGGCTGAGTCAACCTTGAGCCTGCTGAGATTTGAACTGCCAAATTGCAGGCAGCCAGCAGGCAGCAGAAGTAGCCTGCAGTACTGCACTCTAACCACTGCGCCACCACAGCTCATACGACTCAAAAAGCACTGCACAGGAATTTAATTTGCATAGTAAGGTTACTGACCACATCACCTGGTTTTTACACAGTTTAAATGGGGTTAGTATTTTTTCAGTAATCAATCGATCAATAAATAAATAAATAAATAATCAATCAATCAATCAATATAGTAATTGCAACTGTGATGTAGATCTGTTTCTCTAGAAGGGGCCACTTGAGGTTTGTTATTCCCTCTCTTTTAGAAAATATTAGTAGTGCATTGCTTAGAACCATAACACACCTTCACTAAGAGCCACAACCAGCCAGATAACATCAGCGGGATCGACAACCTTGTTGAAAACACAACGTGGTTGCTGTAGGGCAAAAGTGGAAGCAGTGATCTTCCCTTCCATTTCCTCAGAAGTGAGATGAGGGGTATAGTCAACCAGGTCTGAAAAAAAAAAGAAGAAAACAAAGTGAGTTTTTCTCTCCATTCAGTGCCCACAGCTTCTCCATACAGTGCAGGGGTGTCAAACTCGATTTCATTGAGGGCCACATCAGGGTTGTGTTTGACCTCGGGGGCTGGGGTGGGCGTGGCAAGGATGGGCGTGGCCAGATTGACGTCACTCATGTCGGGGGCGTCTGTGGTGGCCCGAGCACTCTGCCAGTGAAAACAGCTCCTGAGCTCTGTTTTCAGTCATGACGGCCTCCTGCCACCCTCTGCCAGTGAAAACAGAGCTCGAGGGGGCCACACGCACCCCCCCAGCTCCATTTTCACTGGCAGAGGGCAGCAGGAGGCCGTCGTGGCTGAAAATGGAGCCTGGGACGACCATGCACAGTCCTCCTGAGCTCTGTTTTCACTGGCAGAGGCACCATGGGCTGGTCCTTTGCTGTTTCTGGGGCAGCCCCGCGGGCCAGATCTAAGCACCCCATGGGCCGAATCCGGCCCCCGGGCCTTGAGTTTGACACCCCTAATATAGTGCGTTCCGCAATGGATTAATCATCAGAGACAAAAAAAAATTAAACGATTCTCGTAACACCTCTTGTTTATCAAAACTGTATTAAAATAGCTAAGGAGTAAGGGAAGGGTGATGTGATTAAAATCTGAGCTGTGCAGAGAAAGAACTCTTCAGTTTGGAAACTAGAGTACAGTAGTTATGTTGTGGGCTGCTTGAAGCTCAAGTCCAAACTATTTGAAATATTTGTGAGGCCTCAAATTTTTGCATCCAAGAAAGCTGTTTCTCCGCTGTTGAAAGACTTTTTTTTTTTAACCAAAACAGAAAGTATTTCCCACGTGCTATTCTTATTGTTGCTACAATATTGATGATAAGTAAAATAATAAAAAAAATATTTTTATTTATTAACTTTGTTAAATTAACTCATCTTGCTATAAAACAAGAAGTAAAATTTTAAAAAAATCCAAGAAGTAAAAATAAAAATCCTGGATTGTAAAGAAGAGCAACAAAGATGATAAAGGTTCATACAATGAACTAGGTACGATATGTTTAGCCTAACAAACAGAAGCGTTAGGGGTGACATGATCGGTCTTCAGCAGTGGTGAAATCCTCTGCGGATTGCCACCGGTTCGCTGCCCACGCATTCGTGGTGGGCGCCAAAAGCATGCTGTGCACCCATGCACACTGTACACCAAACACACACTTTGCATGGGGAAAAAAGGCTTCACAAGGTAAGTAGAACAGCGAGGGGGGGGGAACAGCTGTGCCGTGCGATTTAGATTCGCTAGAAAGCAACCGTTGTGAACTGGTAGTAAAGGTAAGTAGAACTCACCCCTGGCTCCTACCCCTTGCTTAGCCACCCACCCCCTTTAGGGATGCAATTTGGGGGTGGCAGGTGGGGCAGGCGAGAAGCGGGACGCAGGTCTTACCTTTCAAGCTCCGTCGCTTTCCTCACCGTTGTGTCCAGGGAAACACACTGTAAAAGAAAACCTTCTCGCGAGTTCAATCAAACTTCTCGAACTCGTGATAAGGTTTTCTTTTACAGCGTATTTCCCTGGACACGATGGCACAATGTGATTCTGAAAATAAACTTGACTTGCTCCAGAAACTCCTAGTTTAGAAATCTGTCAAAACTCACTGCACTTAGCCAGGTGCCTTTTGTGTGTGCATTTAAAGGGGGGGTCGAGGCTGACTATAAACTAAGGTTGCAGGTAAACTTGTGCTGAGTTAGATGCACATGAGGGAAGCTCAGAATGTGAAGAATCAG
This sequence comes from Pantherophis guttatus, assembly GCF_059756535.1. Classification (NCBI taxonomy): domain Eukaryota; kingdom Metazoa; phylum Chordata; class Lepidosauria; order Squamata; family Colubridae; genus Pantherophis; species Pantherophis guttatus. Next base: position 329,251,619 of record NC_142063.1, on the reverse strand, counting down.
CAGCCAACCATCCATGAGAATGGTGGCTGGGATAGCAATAGCAACAGCACTTAGACTTCTATACTTTACAACCCTGTCTAAGCAGTTTACAGAGTCAGCATATGGCCCCCAACAATCTGGATCCTCATTTTACCGACCTCGGAAGGATGGAAGTCTGAGTCAACCTTGAGCCTGATGAAATCTGAACTACCAAGTTGCAGTCAGCTGGCAATCAGCCGAAGTAGCCTGCATTCTTAGCACTGTGCCACCGGTCAAGCATAGCAGTCAAGACTATGAACACTTGGAGATGGTCTTAGAATATTGAACCATAGCCAGTGGTGGGATTCAGCCAGTTCGCACCACTTCGGGAGAACCGGTTGTTAATCTTCTGAGCAGTTTGGTGAACTGGTTGTTGGAAGAAATCATTAGGGCACAGAACCGGTTGTTACATTATTTGAATTCCACCACTGCAGCCTTAAGAAAACTGCAGGGATTTGTCTAGGCAATCACCCAAAGTCAACACTAATTTGAACACCCTGTAATAAATGAAGGTTATACACCCTTGTTTATTATATCACAAACCAGAACTTTAGTTCTCTCTCACAAAAATAGAATAGGAACAAAGTTTATCTGGAAAGAAATCTTAATTTTAAAAGAGAAACTCTTTGTCCTTTTAGATGTTTGAATGAGCATATTACCAACAAAATTAAAGAGGACATTAATCAGGAAATTGTCCATATAAATCTTGGGATCCTAGGACATCAGTTAGATTTATGATTACTAAATGTATTACAAAGATCCTTCATTGTCTTAATTATTAAAGAAGTGGGAACATTTTCCATTGATCAGCTTTCAAGTAGCTTTTCCACTTTGCTTTCATGTGTCTCATGTCAAGATCTGCTGAACCAGGTTGTTGCCTGTGACAGTTTATGCTATTTGTTAATTTAAAATTTTCTCAAAAGTGTAAAAATGCCATTGAAAAAATGCCAATTTTTTTTCTTCTTTAAAAATAGAAAATGGAGAATGGAGGGACCTCTTCATAATTAGGTCCTGATTTTTTACCTTATTTTAGGAAAGGTCTCTATACAAATCATTGTTCATTCTCTTTCCACCAAATCACTTACATGTTGATTAATATTTTCCCGGTGAACGGTGAAAATCTAGGGCTTTGTTAATAATCTGCCCATTAAAAGAATAAGTCATAATTAGCAAAAGGTAGAAATTGCAATCCAAAGGCCGTGTTCACACAATATGATTGCTGATTTAATTAATTTTCTGGATCGGCATAATACATTGAACCATATATCCACCACACTGACTGGTTTACCAAAACATTTTTAGCAAGAAATAAATTATAATTTATTTATTTTCTTATAATTTCTTATAATAATTTGTGGGAACAAATTATAAATTTTGTTCCCACAAAATTAGCATGTTGTGGGAACATTTCTCTCTTCCCTCCATCTTCCGCCAGGTTTCACGCAATATATTGACACAGAGCCAACATCCTTTTCCCACCTACCCTAAAGAATTTGCAATTTGGCTGAGGAATGCCCGTTTAGCTTGAGGATGTTTGATGAAAGATGTCGCACCTTATCTTTTATACCTTCAATTCCAAACGAGGATTTCATTAATTTCCCATGGAATCCACTGAAACAACAGCCAAGCAACAACCCTCTTACCTCCTGCACGGGTGGCATTGATTGTTATCCCGATCAAAAGTACCATGGAGACTGCCAGCGCTTCCATCATCATGTCTCCTTTCCTGTCCTGCAAAAGTATCTGTGGAAGAGTTGAGTAGAGACGCTTTTTTCCCTCTCCTCACCACCCCACTTGTGGTCCTGCCTTATTAGGCCTCGCCCACACATCTCATCCATCTTCGGGACAACTGTGTATTCTTCTCAATAAAAAGGGGCAAGGGAGGATGGCAGCAAACAGGTATGGCTAGTTTTCAAGAGGGAGAGGTAAACTGAATGTGAGCAAGCAAGCGAATCAACTTGAACAAAGAAGTCAATAGGGAGGGGAGTTGTAAAATGTCTCACCTGGACTGGCATTCTCTGGATGCCACTTAGAGGTGATTTATTTCAGGAAAAGAATGAAGATGTATGCTCTTTGTCTTGGAGATCTTGAATTGAAAGGGCAGGTATTTACTGTGGCAATGGATGTGTTTCTCAAGATGCAGCATGTTCCACAGGTTGGCCTGGCATTAAGTAGATAAAAGAAAACCAGTAAGGTATGTTGGTTAAAGGATTGGATTAGCACGAGGAAAAGCCAGCTTCAAGTTGCCCTCACTGGTAAATCACTTCTTTTCAGCCCAACGTATTCCAGTGTTTTTGTTTTGAGGACAAAAATTAAGAGAGAGGCTGCCTCGGAGATCCTGAAGGGAAAGAAACATAAGTAATAAAATTCATAAATTAATGAATATTATATATCCCCGAGCTGAAGTGCTTTTTAATCTATCTTTAAGCTGGCAAAAAAAAAAAAAAAAAGTGCCAGCATGAAATTTGTCACCTCTGCTGCTGAGTCTTCTGCCTCTCACCATTTCAAGTCCCTCAGTCACCTGACTTCCCCTTGGATATCAAAGCTTAATATATTTTACATATCCGGGACTGTCCTTGCATGGTGTTGAAGATGTGGGGGAAGACGATTTTAATAGATGCACAGCAATGGACAACTTAAAGCTGTGTACTTAATGGGCTATAAAAATGAATAACGTGAGTAGGGCTACTAAAATTAGTAAAATGAAGGCAACATCAAGAGGACCTGGCAGAAAGAGGTAGGTTGTCTCTGAAATTTCCAATTCCAATGATTTTTATTGCTTCTTTAATCTCCATTTTAGATGATATCATGAGCACTGAAAGGAATTTACCCCTCATCAGTATGTCTGACCTCTTTTTAGTAGAATTTTGGGAGATGCCTCCTCAAAGAGACTTGTTACAGGAACCGTGGTGGCGCAGTGGTTAGAGTGCAGTATTGCAGCCTAATTCTGCTGACTGCCAGGAGGTCGATCTTCACTGACTCAGGGTTGACTCATCCTTCCATCCTTCTGAGGTTGGTAAAATGAGGACCCAAATTGCTTAAAGAGGGCTGTAAAGCGCTGTGAAGTGGAATATTAGTCTAAGTGCTATTGCTATTATTTAATAGATGATTGCTTACAAATATAGAGAAGCATACTAAAAAGCAGAGCCATCACCCTGCCAACAAAAGTGCATATAGTCAAGGCTATGGTTTTCCCAGTTGCAATGTATGGCTATGAAAGTTGGACCATAAGGAAGGCTGAGCGCTAAAAAATTGAGACCTTTGAACTATGGTGCTGGAGAAGACTCCTGTGAGTCCCTTGGACTGCAAGGTGATCAAACTGGTCAGTCCTACAGGAAATCAACTCTGATGGCTCTTTAGAAGGCCAGATCCTGAAGATGAAACTCAAATACTTTGGCCACCTAATGAGAAGGAAGGACTCACTGGAGAAGAGCCTAATGCTGGGAATGATTGAGAATGAGGTAGCTGGATGGAGTCACTGAAGCAGTCGGTGTGAGCTTAAATGGACTCCGGGGGATGGTAGAGGATAGGAAGGCCTGGAGGAATGTTATCCATGGGGTCGTGATGGGTCGGACACGACTTCGCAACTAACAACAACAACACAGAGAAGATGGACAAGACTCCTTTGATATTAATGCCTGTCCATAGAAATGGACTAGGCATTCTCTGCTTGCTTTTTGTATGTCTGTGTCTCTCCTTCTCAATCTGTATAGGTAGCCCTTGATTTACAACAATTCATTTAGTGACCGTTCGAAGTTATAACAGCACTGAAAAAAATCACTTATGACCATTTTTCACACTTACAGTCTGAGGCATCCCCATAGTGACGTGATCAAAATTCAGATGCTTGACAGCTGACTCATATTTATGATGGTTGTAGTGTCCCAGGCTTACGTGATCCCCTTTTGTGACCTTCTGATGAGCAAGGTCAATGGGGAAGCCAGGTTCACTTAACAACTGTGTTATTAACCAAACAACTGCAGTCATTCACTTAACGGTGGCAAAAAAAGTTCATAAAACGAGGCAAAACTCACTTAATAAACCCCTCACTGAACAACAGAAATTTTGGGCTTAATTATAGTTGTAGGTTGATGACTACCTGTCCTGGACCATGGAAGAAGAAATTTGAAGAATCCTGGGAAGTGGAAGTAGAAGAAGGAAACATCTATGAGAGGAGGTGTCGGGGACTGGAAGGAACAGCAATCCATCCCTCCCAAAATCAGGACTGTCTGACCTAACTTTCATTCATCATTAAGTAGCATTTCCCAATTAAGAGTTCTCCATGGCTAGTAAACAAAGTGGCTCAGGAGGCTGGAAACAATATTCCTGCACACCTGAAAGGCCAAAGTTTGGGGGAAATTGTTCTATAAGTTTGAAAGCCTTGCCAGAGAACCATGTTTTAGGAAGGAGAGCCAACAGGGAAAGAAAATTAGCAACACAGTGCTTTGGAGATAATACAGTCCCTATTATTTTGAAGGACGTATCTATGAAGATTCTCAATCATCCAGGTTATCGTTGTCACTTATGGTTGTGATGGACTTGGAAAGTCCCATCACCTTTTGGAAAGCACCTTTATTTTGAAGAACCTTTAGAGCAAATATCCTCAGTGGGTTCCAATTCACAAACGAGTCAGCCAGGGGTGAAATCTAAATTTTTTTGCTACTGGTTCTGTGGGCGTGGCTTAATTAGTGGGCAGGGCTTTGTGGTAAGGTGACTGGGTGGGCGTGGCCAAGTCAATGTCACTTCTTTGCCCTTTTTTTAACCTACAAAACACAACACAATACAACCCACAATGTAAAAGTAGCTGTGCTAGACTCATAATGGCCCCGCAACAAGCAGGAACCTCACACAGCCACAAAAAAACAACTTTCACACTTTACACACACACAACACAACACAACACAACACAACTGGCTCACCCACAATGTAAAAGCAGCTGTGCTAGACCCAAAATGGCCCCTGCAACAAGCAGGAACCTCGCACAGCCACAAAAAGCCCAAAAAAACAACTTTCACACTTTACACACACAAAATTCCACATACAGCTTTGTGAGATTTTGTGTGTTTGTGTAGTTAGAGTGAAACACTACAGAAACACACTAAATCTCAGAAAGCTACACAAATATTATTTTATTTTAATTTATTTTTATTTTTATATAAAAGCAGCTAAATTTAAAAATTCCTAAACTTTAAATGGCTAAGTCTAAAAAAAAGAACAACTAAAAAAAACCCCAATTAACTATTTTTTTAAAAGCTCCCAAAGGGGAAAAAAACTTACCCAATAGAACAGGGGTCTCCAACCTTGGCAACTTTAAGACTTGTGGACTTCAACTCCCAGAATTCCTCAGCCAGCTTTGCTGGGAGTTGAAGTCCACAAGTCTAGGCAGGAAGGCAGGCAGGCAGAAAGAGCTGCTCACTGATGAGCTTGATTGCAGGCAGGGAGATTCAGTTGCTTGCTGATGCATGGATTGCGATTGTCATGCGATCAGCAGCTAAGGTAAGCAAGCTGGAGGCTGGGAGAGGAGGGGGGGAGAAAAAAAAACTTTTTTTCTTTTACATGGCTCTGGCGATCCAAGCTGAGTTGCCTGATTAGCAGGCAACTCAGCTGGGATGTCAGAGCTTGGCTGGTCAGAGCCATTTAAAAGGAAAAAAAGGCTCTGATGATCGCGGGGCTCAGCTGGGCATGGAGGGTGGGGGCAGGGATTTTTGCTACCGGTTCTCCGAACTGTCCGCTGCCATCGCTACCTACTCACCCGAGCCGGTCCGAACCGGGAGCATTTCACCCCTGGAGTCAGCTTTCTTTTCATTGTCCCCAGGTCCTCTCATTGTCCCCAGGCCCTCTCAGGCCCTCCCACCTCTCTTGGACTTAAATTCACATCATTGTTCAAAAAAGAGGAAAGACAGGTAAGGTTAAAAACTCAAGCATTCTGCATCGTACAGTAGCCACCCAGATGCCCTCAGGAGGGTAATAGCTTTCTTTCTCTGCTGTTTCATAATGCTAATTCATAAAGCATATTGTTTCTGATTTTTGAGGCAGGAATTATCTAAGGGTTTTGCCACACTGCAGCTTTCATCTAATTCTCTCCCACCTGTAATGCACCTGGGAATGAATCTGGCTTAAGAAGTCCTTTTCTGTATTTCAATTCCTTCCTTTGCTTTTGCCAGAGTGATGGCTTGATGTTCTGACTGGACCATGTTTGCCCTGGTTGTAAGGGATGAGTTTATCTGCTTAGAAGGACTGTTTGTTTGTTTTTTTAAATGGTTTTGCCATTTTTCTTAACAGATATATACTGATGGTCGTGCTCATTTGGTTCTATGAGGAAGTTATTTGGTCAATACAGCTTCAGGTTCAAAAGGTTGTTTTATTATTTACAAATATATACATGCATATGATAATGAACAGGGTGTCCTGTTGCATTTTTACCCTAACTGTATGACTCAGATGCTGAGAGGAGAGAGAAGTTCATGTGTTGTCTCGCTGAGAGATAGATGAGAGAGAGAGAAAAAAAGGGGAAGATATCCAAGTGGTTTCTAGGTAAGAGTCCAATAAGAGAGTTCATTGGCTGATATAGTCACATGTGATGTCTGTAAAGACTTAACCCCTTCTAGTCTCTGGTGCATCATATGCAGGCAATATCTGACATTTCTATCCCATAGGACAGAAGGAGAAAGCATCTATCTAGATCAGTGTTTCTTAACCTTGGCAACTTTATGATGGCTGGCTGGGAAATTCTGGGAGTTGAAGGCCACACATTTTAAAATTGCAAAGGCTGTGAAACATTGATCTAGATTGTGGTCAATTTCACCTGAAATCTTGTCAATTTCACGGGTGAAAAAAGAGGCTCATCTTCAGGTGCTTTGGAAAACAGCTTGACCCCCTCCTCTCTGTGGCAGCCCCTCAAGAATTGGAATACTGCTATCATGTCTCCCCTGGTCCTTCTCTTCACTAGACTAGCCTGCCTAGTTCCTGTAACCGTTCTTCATATGTTTTAGTCTCCAGTCCCCTAATCATCCTGGTTGCTCTCCTCTGCACTTTTTCTAGAGTCTCAACATCTTTTTTATAGTGTGGTGACCAAAACTGGATACAGTACTCTAGGTGTGGTTTTACTAGGGCTTTATAGAGTGGTATTAGTACCTCACTTGATCTTGATTATATCCCTCTGTTAATGCAACTTAGATGAGTGAAATGTAGCACACAAATTGAACACTAGTGGGGTTTGAGCTGGCATAAGACATAAAATGCTATGTTTGATGCAGAATCAGAAAACTCTGACAGGGCCAGCATTACCTGCCGGCTGGGGAATTTTGGGAGTTGAAGTCCACATATCTTAAAGCTGCCAAATTTCAGAAACAGTGCTCCAGTCCAAATGAGTAGGTACTAAAGTTTACTCATCCAAACATGGATGCTATTATTATCAAGAAGCACATATACACTTAATAGAAAAACAGTGATTACTAAAAAAAAACCTGAATAAAAATATATGATAACTGCAACAACATAGAGACCGATCAGCATTTCAAAGGCCAACAGTGTACTAAGAACTGTTAATGTGATGTGCCCTCAGCAGCTGGCAAACCTGGCAGTGGTTGAAGGCAAGTGGTATAGCTTCAAAAGAAGAGAGTTTCATAGCAATGATGCCATATCATCAAAGGCCCTTCTTGGCTAATTGTTCCCTGGCCATGGCCATGCGATACAGCCTTGGGAAAAAAAAACACATTGAACTGAATTCGCATTGGGCATGATAGATGTGCAGATGCCCTCTATACGTGGGGTAAAATAGAATCATCGTATTGTGGCTGTGGAGCTGAAAAACAAACTATCCAACACATAGTGACATTGTCAAAACAGAGCCTATAATGGAGATTTTGCTGATTTCCTGACTGCCACAAATGAAGTAAAAAAACACACCTATATTTGCAACTTAGATATACATTTGTAATCTTCCTGTCAAGATTTCAAATTTTTTATTCTCTTGTTTTGTATTCTCTTGTTCATATTCCCTGTGTTCCTTTTTACTAAAATATGGTGTGAATGTGCCATACGATTAATAAATACAACGAAAGTTTTTCCAGAGTTGTGAAAGGACAAACAGATACATAATGGGAATTCCTATGCTGTATATATGTATTTGTCTTATCCGCATCTAAATTGATGGTTTCCACCATATCATAGTTTAAATATGCATACATGCTATGTGACCAAGTACTTTCTGTGGGGGATCCTTGGTCCTCTCTGAGCTTGGTTGTTTTCTTGCTCAGAGAGCACCAAGGAACCCACAGTTCAATCCTGAGCTATAAATATTCTTTTTTATCGGCAAGTGTTTTCTATTACCAGGTTTTATTTCATCTCTATTATCCTTCAATGGGTGAATAAGAGCTGTCTGGGTAAGAAGTAGAACAAACGGGGTATTATCTATCAAGTCACACCTAGCTGCACACTATTTTCACCTGGTTTAAAACCATACCTTTAAAAAGAATACATACAAATACCTAGAAAATGTTCATGTGTGCCTGCCAATATTCATGCATGGACAAGCACAATAATAAGCAGAAGTTTTGGAGAAAATGGGACCAACTGTTTACAACATATCTAGCAACACTTCTCATTTTTAAAAAATCATAGGGCCATGAAATTAAATGTTTCCTAAATAGAGACCAGCCTTTTGTGAAACAGGTCATTTTGGCAAATTTTGACAGCTCAGATCATCGCAACTTAGCAAGCTCCAGATATCCACCTTCCGCAATCAGCATCTCAAAGACAACTGATGGGAATGTGTTGATTTACATAAATTTACATTTTTACCCTGTTTTTTTAAATGACTAGAATAATAAATGTAGGGACCTCCAAGATCCCTTCCAATTCTGTTATTGCTACTGTTACTGGCTGAACCTTATTGCATTAATAAAGAATCTTAAAAATCAAAATATCTAAAAGATTTAAATATGATTTAAATATGAAAAAAATGAACACCTTCAGTATTTCAGATATGGAATTCAATGGAATAACAGGAGCAATTCCAGGAAAGACCAAGAAAAAAATAGAATAGAGGTGGTGTACTGAGCTACAGTGACCAGCCCAAAGTCACCCAGCTGACTTTCATGCTTAGACCAAGAAGTAATTAAACTAGACTAACATTTCTGAATCTTGACAACTTTAAGATATCTGGACCCACTCCCAGAATTCCTCAACCAGCATGCTAGGTGGGGAATTCTGGGAGTTGAAGTCCACACAACTGAGATTAAGAAACACTGCCCTTGAAGACTTGCCCTAAACCATAACTTTCTGTTTGAGTCTGGGAAACAAAGTCCATACTTCTTAAAGTTGTCAAGCTTGAGAAACGGTAATCTAAGCAGCCATATTGCCAGCACTTGTAGAAGGCCTGTGAGAGTCAGTTGGCAGACCCAAGCAGGCACTCTGGGAAACTGGAGGAGGAGGTCAGGTAGTGGGGGAAAATATGTATGAGCCAACCATGTAAAGCCAGAATCTTGTGGTTGCCCAACCCAACGTTTGGTTCTAACCCAGCTGCTCTTAGAGCCAACCTCATACATACAGATAATCCTTATGAACACAACTGGGATCAGAATTTCCATTGCTAAACAAGATGATTGTTAAGTAAGCCATGCCCAATTTTATGACCATTTTGAAAAATTCCCCACTTCTATACTCTACTATGATATGGCTAACAGAAAATATATTTCAGATGCTTCTTGCTTCTTTGGGAAGGCTAATGTAAATTGAGCCATAAGTTTCTCACGAGTGGATGCCCATTCTAAATGCAATCCCCACCTCATGTGAATACATATACAAAATTCCCCAGGGAGGCAGGAAGAGAGAGGCACTCTTCTAGATGGGCCACTAAATTCAGGTGAACCTCAACCAATGTTTAATTTTGCTCCCTGCTAACTACAAGGATCAAACCAACATAACATCAGATATGAGATGGGCAAGAGTTTTATTAAACGAAGACCCAGGGATATCTCAGAGAAGGAAATTAGCACCCTGCTTTCAATTCAGCAGGAACTATAGCAAACTACATTGATCTGGAAACGATGACAGTTCTCAAATACCTCCCTTGCATACTTGTGTGCTGATTCTGATGAAAATACGTAAGTTGCAGCATTTGTGCATGTCTCATCTTTGGTGTCCTCCCCACGGATTCCTCTTTATTTACCTCCTTATTCAAATCTGAATTTATCTATGTGTTGTGGATGTAGGGTGTGTCTAGGCTGTGTGTATGTGTGTTTGTATGCATCCAAAATAATCAAAAGGACAGTCATGATCACACCATAAAGTCCTCCCTCCTTGCACGTGTGTGAAATCTTAATGCATGTATCAAAAGAAAGGAACTTGATGGTGCAATCATAATTGCCTTCTTGACTTTTTTGACCCAATTCACCTTGGCTTCAACAAATTGATGCATGACTTTGGGAGATCTTTCTCTCAGCTGCTGATTGCATCAGATTAGTTTACATTGTTTGAGAGAGATTCCAAGTTGACACAATTTGTGTGAATTATGGAATTCAAGAGAGTGGCAGAGATCAAAGTACTTGTAGAGAAATGTTTCTCTATCACGGCGACTTTAAGATGCCTGGACTTCAACTCCCAGAATTCCCCAATCAGCATTCCATTCTGGGAATTGAAGTCGAAGCATCTTAAAGTTGTTGTAAATTTATCAAAGTTGAGAAACACCAATATAGACTCAGGGCGGCTTACAATGTGCTCAGCAATAGCCTTCATCCTTTTGTATATTTATACAAAGTCAGCTTATTGCCCCCACAACTGGGTCCTCAATTTACCTACCTTAGAAAGGATGGAAGGCTGAGTCAACCTTGAGCCTTGGCGAGATTCGAACCCTGCAGTAATTGCAGGCAGCTGGTCTTAATAAGCTTAATAACAGGGTGCCTTAAATCCCTGTACTACCAAGGCTGTATATGTAGTATACATTTGCCTGCACATCCAAAGCAGACTTCATTTATCATGTAAAATGCTATCATTTCAATAAAGCAGTGTTCTTTCCCCCTCCCCCAAGATTTATTTAAAAATCATTTATAACCAAAGATAAAAATCCATACAGATTTGAAGCAAGCAAATGCCAAATGCAGTTTTCATGCATTTTTTTTTAGCATTCAACCCATATGGCAATAAAGCCAACATGATTAATTGCAATTTTGGGGTTGTTGAAAACATTGTTTCAAGGCATAAGGTTGTCTTAAAGGGGACTTCCTTCTGATGTGGGCTAAGAATACTGGCATTTTCATATCCAGATTATGATGGATTTATTATTTTAAAAACGTGTTTAGAAAAGAAATTATTTCTATTCTTTTTGTGTCAGTCAAATACAGTGACATATAGGAACTTAGGGAAGACATGAGACATGAAACTTAAGATTTAAGATGGATCTGCCTTGGATAAACAGAGGCAACTCACCTATTGAATAATTTCAAAAGTCCCCTGAAAGTGCAAGATTATTGCCAAATGCAAGTTCTCCCTTTTCTGGGTAAAGAAAGAGAGAGAAGGTGAGGCTGGGTGATGAGCTAAAAAGGATTTTCATAGCTTTCTTTCAAATACCTGATAGGATGTCACCTAAAACATCAAACCATATTTTGTCTTACTCAAAAGTTTTGGAGTTATTTGTAGAAAAAGATTAAGGTGGGATATAAATAAATAAAATAAAAATATTAAATATGTTAAGTTATAGGAAAAAAAGTTCTGATTAAAAGCTAAGGAAAAAAATTGTCAACAGGAACAGGAACTCTTTGACAGGTGAAACTAGTGATCCAAAAAGATTGATGTTTCTCCTTTGTTTGATATGTGTATTCAAGCATGGGCAGCCACGAGACTGTTCTTGCTTTGGATTTGATTTGGATTCCTGCAGTGTGCAGTGAATTCCAACTTTATGAGTGAGAGAGAGGGAGGGGGGAGGGGGAGAGAGAGAGAGAGAGAGAGAGAGAGAGAGAGAGAGAGAGAGAGAGAGAGAGAGAGAGACCTGGCCATTGTTCATCCTTGGGTCCAGTAGTTTCAGAAGTGGTTTCTACTTCTATTTGTCATGTAGCAGAAGACATGTGGGGAGTGGCAATTGCTTTGAAAGTATGCACGTCAACTGAGCTTCACGATTCAAATGAATCAATGTTTTTCATTCAGGACAATCATTACTCATCAATTCAGGCACAACCCTAAGAATTATTTCCGGTTTCAGTGGAGACAAATGACCTCCATATAAGCTGCAGTCCATATAAAGACTTCTTCCAGGGGATGCTTCAATTAATATCCTGCCCCCGCCTCTCAAAAATGCCCATGGAGGGTTGAAAAATTTAACATTTAAACTTCTTTATGTCCAAAAACCAGCATAGAACAAAAAAGTATAGAAAATTGAATTGAATAGTTTATTTGACCAAGTGTGATTAGACACACAAGGAATTTGTCTCCGGTGCAGAAGCCATCTGGTTCCCTTTCCTCATTTTATTTTATTTTGTTAAAACTGATTGATGTGCAACATCAGGTTGTATCACAAATACCACATGTGTCTGGCCTATAGGCAAATAGCCCAGGTAGTTGTTTGCTATCTTCATATACTGTAACACAGGGGTCTCCAACCTTGGCAACTGTAAGACTTGTGGCCTTCAACTCCCAGAATTTGCTGGCTGAAGAATTCTGGGAGTTAAAGTCCACAAGTCTTAAAGTTGCCAAGGTTGGAGACCCCTGCTATAACATACTTAATGAGATTACTGGATTGGTTGAATCTTAAATTAATAAAATATGGTGGCTTTACACAATATGCTAAGCCAGTTGCACCCACCCACCCACCCACCAAGATTGACATTAACCATGCTAATTATTAAGTTCAGCATATTTGGAGAATAGCTGGTATGTATTGGTTTTACAAAGAGAATCACTTTCTCTTTTAAACCAACAGAGGAGATCATTACTGCAAAATACATCAAAACTTCAATAAGGACGAATATATCAATACAAAAAGGGACTGAAATGCACCAAACTCCCTATTTTAACCCGGGGGGGGGGAGGGGATTAAAAAATAAAGCCACAGTAGACATTTTATGCAGTAGAAATGGATTCCTTGTAGATGGAAAGCTGGAGAGATCTACAGGTTCACATAGCAAATTAAACTGGAGGCATCTTGGAGATAGCAAAAACTTGGTGCCTCACAAATGATGCGTGTCACACTTCTGTTGCTTGAGTTGCTTTGGTGGTTGGCTATGAATTTTAAAGACCCATGTCTGCATGAATATGATATTTATATGGTTTACGGTTTTTATGTTTTGTGTTTTAATTGTACATCGCCCAGAGTTGCTTTGTGAGTAAGATGGGTGATCTCCAAATTTGATATGTGTATAAATAAATAAAGATGTTGTTTTCACTATAAAGAGAATATGGCGCCATTTGTAAGTCTCGGTGTTTGTCGTTCTCCTCAAAGAGGGGCTTTCACTCAATTGTGGGGAAGGACTCCAGAAAGCAAAATCTCTGATATGATATATTTATCACAGAAAATGATTTCTGAAGATTCTATTTTATTTTATGCTTTGCTTTGGCTTGTAAAGGTGTGCCATTAAAACAAGATAACTCATTGATTTGAAAACATGTTGAACAAGAGATATACAGCTATACACCGTCACAATGGAAATATGTACAGAATCCATTGCCCTCATGATTCATATATATAGAAACATCAACGAAACGTAACATATTATGTTAGGAGAATAAGCATCTGATTTATTTTGTTTATCTCTTGCTTTATTTCTGTATAGGAGGCACACATACTGTTCCCACCTCCTATTTTCTCTATCATCCCAAAGTCACCCAGCTGACTTTCAGGCTTAACAAAGACCTAGAAGTCATTAAACTAGACTAGCATTTCTGAATCTTGACAGCTTGAAGATATATGGGCCAACTCCCAGAATTCCTCAGGTAGCATGCCAGGTAGGGAATTCTGGGAGTTGAAGTCCACGCAATGTAAAGTTGCTGAGAGAAACACTGCCCTTGAAGACTTTTCTGTTCTTGTCTGGGAATTAAGGTTCACACAAGTTAAAGCTGTCAAGGTTGAGAAACAGTAATCTCAGCAAAAGATGGGAGTTCGGAAGCAGTCCTATTGCCAGCATTTGCAGAAGGCCTGTGAAAGTCAGTTGGCAGACCCAAGCAGGCACTCTGGGAAACTGGAGGAGGAGGGCAGGTAATGGGGGGAAAATATGTATGAGCCAACCATGCAAAGCCAGAATTTCGTGGTTGCCCAACCGAACGTTTGGCTCCAACCCAGCTGCTCTTAGAGCCAACCTCATATTAAGGTACATACAGGCAATCCTTATGAACACAACGGGGACCAGACTTTCCATTGCTAAACAAGACGATTATTAAATAAGCCATGCCCAATTTCATGACCTTTTTTGACACAGTTGTTAAGCGAATCATCACAGTTGTTTGGCAAATCACACAGTCGTTAAACAAATCTGCCTTCCCTCATTGACTTTGCTTGTCAGAAGCTGTCCGGGAAGGCTGCAAACGGGGATCATAGAATCCCAGGATATCTATGCAACCATCATAAATGCACACCAGGTGCTAGGTGCCTGAATTTTGATCACACAACCACAGGGATGCGGCAACAGTCATAAGTCTGAGGACCAGATGTAAGTCCCTTTTTCCAGGGCCATTGTAACTCTAAATCAGTGGTAGTATTCAGCTGGTTCTATCCAGTTCGGGCAAACCGGTAGCGGTGGCGGTAGGAGGCTCCACCCACCCGGACATAATCACATCCCATTTTGGATGATCTGCATATGCGCGGAAGGCCCTGTGCACGCGCTCACATTTGCGAACCGGTAGCGAAGGTAAGTGAATACCACCCCTCCTCTAAATGATTGCTACACAAATGGTTGTAAATCGAGGACTACCTGTAAATGCATTGCCTGCTTTGATTGTATTGCATCCTCTTGGCCAGAATTCTCCTACGAAAAGCCAAGGAGATGACAATGCAGAGAGCATTTATTGCATGTAGCAGCACAGTTGTGGGTGTGAGTAGGGTCTGACAGCCATGGAAAGACATAGCGATCCAGTTAGGGGGTTGTTGGCGCAGTTGTGGGCCTTATGAAGAGGAAGGGGTGAGATGAGAGCCAGGCATATCTGCAGGAGGTGGTGGAGGAGGGGGCCCAGGTGGGGCAGGGGGAATGTGGTGGGTGTCATAGCGGCTGCCTTGGAAAGGCTCCTGGCGCTGCTCCTCTTGATTCTCAGATGGATCATGGCGCCAACGCTTGAAGCTGTCAAAAAAGAAAAAAACTGGCTTGAGTAAGGAAGCGGCTGCATGTTAATTTATTTCTTCGATGGACCATCCTGAGTTTTCCGTGAGTTGGAGGCCACTGTCCAAATATGTCCTAAATATCCCTGTCCTAAATATGCTGAAACTTGCCTAAAGTCATCCACTGATCTAACATAAACCTGACCTCAATTTCTTCAGTCCTGGGACCACTGTACCGTATTATCTTGCCAATCATTGACAGTGGCAGGGGGAATATGATTTAATTCTCACTTGGATTCAGTGATGTGTGCAGAAGGGTCAAAAAGTCAAGATGGTCAAATCCTTATCTTTTTTTTCTAATGTGTTCAGTTGCACAGCCATGGTCCCCATCTTTTGACTCTCCTCACTATATAAAGGTAAAGGTTCCCCTCGCATATATGTGCTAGTCATTCCCGACTCTAGGGGGCAGTGTTCATCTCCGTTTCAAAGTCGAAGAGCCAGCGCTGTCCGCAGACGTCTCCGTGGTCATGTGGCCAGCATGACTAAATGCCAAAGGCGCCCAGAACACTGTTACCTTCCCACCAAAGGTGGTCCCTATTTTTCTACTTGCATTTTTTACGTGCTTTCGAATTGCTAGATTGGCACAAGCTGGGACAAGTAATGAGAGCTCACCCCGTTATGCGGCACTAGGGATTCGAACCGCTGAACTGCCGACCTTTCGATCAACAAGCTCAGAGTCTTAGCCACTGAGCCACCAAGTCCCTCACTGTATAGGAGTGATCAAATAATCAAAGCCCCAGATTATACAGGTAGTCCTCAATTTTGGACTATCTGTCAAAGTTGAAACGACACTGAAAAATGTGACTTAATAAACCGTTTTTCACAGCTATGACCTTTGCAGCATCCCCATGGTTACGTGATCAAAATTCAGATGCTCGGCAACTGGTTCATACTTATGACTGTTGCTATGTCCCAAGGTCATTTGATCCCCTTTTGTGACCTTCCAACAAGCAAAGTCAATGGGGAAACCAGATTCACTTAACAACCAGTTTAACTACTTATCAATTGCAGTGATTCAACTGTGGCAAGAAAGGCCGTAAAATGAGGGAAGACTCACTTAACAAATGTCTCACTTAATGACAGAAATTTTGGGCTCAATTGTGGTCGTAATTCGAGGACTACCTGTACAATCCTAGCCAGCACTTGGCTCTGTTGATTCCCCTTACGGAGAGATTTCTGTTCTCATCAGTGCTTCTTTCTCCTGCCAGCAGTGCAGAAATGGGTTTATACCTTGCAATGGTCTCCTCTATTAGAGTTAAGAGGGAACCTCAAATGCCACACCGACTCCCCATTCAGAAAACCTCTTCACTTGGTGTAATGGGCAGTAAGAATAAGGAAGAGAAGGAAGACCTGCAACCAAGGCAGACTGATGAGCCTCGGTGGCGCAGTGGTTAGAGTGCAGTACTGCAGGCTACTTCTGCTTATCAAATCTCACCAGGCTCAAGGTTGACTCAGTCTTCCATCATTCTGAGGTGGGTAAAATGAGGAGCCAGATTGTTGGGGGCGGTATGCTGACTCTGGAAACCGCTTAGAGAGGGCTGTAAAGCGGTATATAAATCTAAGTGCTATTGCTATGAAAAGAAGGACTTGGGATGATATGATAGCAGTATTTTAATATTTGAGGGGCTGCCATAAAGAAGAAAAAAAACGGGAGGGGTCACCCTATTCTTCAAAGCACCTGAGGGCAGAACAAGAAGTAATGGATGGAAACTAATTAAGGAGAGAAGCAACCTAGAATTAAGGAGAAACGGCTTGCCATCAGAAATCGTGGGTGCTCCAACACTGGAGGTTTTAAGAAAGAATATTGGAAAGAATGTTTTAGGAAAATATTGGGCAGCCATCTGCCTGAAATGGTATCAGGTCTCCCGCTTTGCTGGCTGAGGAATTCTGGGAGTTGCAATCCACAAGTCTTAAAGTTGCCAAGGTTGGAGACCCCTGGACTAGAAGATCTCCAAGATCCCTTCCAGCTCTATTATTTTGTGAAGCAACAGTCAGATAAGAGAAACCTCAGCCCACACCGAAGGAATTCAGGTGGAGAAAATCAGTGCCTCAGGCTTGACCCTCCATAGTACTCTTTAGGATAAAGGAAGGAAGGGGAGGTGTTTTCAGACTTGCAAGATTCTGCTATTGTAATCCTATAATAAAGGTAGCTTTAGTATTCGTTCATTTGGTGTTTAAAGGGCTGATCTTTGGGCTTTCTGGAAAATTCAAAGTTATCTGTATACAGATAAGTCTTTGCCACCATCTGGTGGTCAGCTGGATCTCTGCAGCTCAGAGAGCTCTGGGCTTCCCAGTGTTGGTGGGCCTCCCCTGCCTCTACTATATTTATGCCAGGGGTCTCCAACCTTAGCAACTTTAAGACTTGTGAACTTCAACTTTCAGAGTTCCTCAGCCAGCAAAGCTAGCTGAGGAACTCTGGGAGTTGAAGTTCACAAGTCTTAAAGTTGCTAAAGTTGGAGACCCCTGATTTATGCCAATGTTCTTCAGCATTGTTTTCACCCTTCAACCTTGTCTACTGTTTCACGACTCCAACACCTCATTTTTCTCTGGGTGTAGATAAGACGATCCCCTGTCCTTTGCAGCGCTAAGGTTCTAGGTGTGGGTACTTACCATTCGTAGCAGACGGTGCTCAGGAAGCCAATGGTGATGACTCCACAGAGAGCGGAGAGAATGACAGTGATGACAATCATGTCTCCACTACGTCGTCCGGGCCAAGTGTCTATTGTTTTCCAGATTTCAGCTGAGAAGAATGATAATATATAACATTATTCATTAATGATATCGTTTTCTGATATCTGGGGGAGGGGAGCAATAACATATGTCTGGACCAGAGGTGGGTTTCAATGGTTCTGACCAGTTTTGGAGAAGCGGTAGCGGAAATTTTGAGTAGTTCGGAGAACCGGTAGTAAAAATTCTGACTGGCCCCGCCCCCATCTATTCTCTGCCTCCCGAGTCTAGTTGATTGGGAGGAAATGGGGATTTTGCAGTAACCTTCCCCTGGAGTGGGGAGGAAATGGAGATTTTACAGTATCCTTCCCCTGGAGTGGGGAGGGAATGGAGATTTTACAGTATCCTTCCCCTGCCACACCCACCAAGCCACACCCACCAAGCCATGCCACGCCCACCAAGCCACACCCACAGAACCGGTAGTAAAAAAAATTGAAACCTACCACTGGTCTAGACACAATCATGTAATTAATGATCCAGATTATGCAATATGTCTGGCACAAATTACATAATTTGTGTATGTGAAGGCTGATGCATTGATGTGATTGTGGCTTTTATCTAACCGATGTACCTCTATTCAAACTATTGGTTTTATCTTCTTTCCAATTGGTTGTGTTAGTTTGTTTGTTAGATTGTGATCTTCCTTTTGTTCCTGGGATCAAATGGCTTACGTCAGTGGTGAAATCTAAAATTTGTTACTACCGGTTCTGTGGGCGTGGCTTGGTGGGAGGGTAATGTGACTGGGTGGGCGTGGCCTTTTTTTTTTTTTTTACTTTTAAAACCATTTTTTCTACAACCTCTTTGGCGAAGAGGTTGTAAAAAATGCTTTCAAAAGGCTCTGATGATCCAAGCTGAGTTGCCTGATTGGCAGAGGCTTTTTAAAAAACTCAGCTGGGATCATCAGAGGCATTTAAAAGAAAAAAACCCTTTTTTTCTTTTAAAAGCCTTTGACGATCCCAGCTGAGCCGCGCAATCATAAGAGGCTTTTTTTTTTACTTTTAAAAGCATTTTTTCGGCTGAAGAGGTTGTAGAAAAAATGCTTTTAAAAGTAAAAAAAAAAACCTTTGATGATTGTGCAGCTCAGCTGGGCATGGGGGGGGGAGGGATTTTTGTTACCAGTTCTCCGAACCACCCGTCTCCATCGCTACCGGATCGGGCGATCTGGTCCGAACCGGGAGCATTTCACCCCTGGCTTACATACATAAACCAGAATAGATGGCCATGATGACAAAAAATGGGCAGAGTGCATGTCGTGACTTCACAGTGCAAACCCTGCCCTTCCATACTTGTGACTGAGATTGGACACAAATATGTAAACACTAGGGTTGCATCATGATACTAGAACACACAACGTATCATTTCTTCCTTTGTTCTCAGACATATACGGATGCAGGGGGATCTCCTTCCATTTTACCTTCCTAAAAATAACCCTACAAGGAAGACAAAGTCTTCCAGTGAACCGTGAGCCCCAAGTACAAGAGTAGACTTGAGCCTGAATCTCCCCAGCCCTTGGGCATCACATTAATGACTACGTCACATTAGGTCTCTTATTCTATATATTAACTGTAGTTTTAAGAGTGAGTGGGTTAAAGATTACAGAATGAAAACATACATGTCAAAAAGAACATGGCCCCAATAGTTGGAAGAGATGTTGTGGGGAGTCCAAGCTAGCTAATAAGTCATAACAGTTCTTTTATTTTTCTCATCTGGGTTCCTTCTTTCCCAAATCATTTAGAATTGCATGACTTGTTCTCCAGATGTGTTAGACTACAGGCCTCCTAACTATCTTGGCTAGGAATGAAGAGATTGCTGCAGTAATTCACCCAGTGGTGGGATTCAAGTAATTTAACAACCGGTTCTCTGCCCTAATGATTTCTTCCAACAACCAGTTTGCCAAACTGCTCAGGAAGTTAACAACCGGTTCTCCCGAAGTGGTGCGAACTGGCTGAATCCCACCACTGAATTCACCCATCCAGAAGGCAGTAGCTTGGGGAAAAGTTGCTCTAATCATCATTTTGGAAACCCTGCTACCTGTGAAAAGTATTTTTGCCCATTAATATTTTGTTTGTATGCTTCTGAAAGCCTGTATGCTTCCTCCAATCCTGCAAATAGATCTCTTTCCTTTTTGCATGTGTTTCTTTTTCATTTAAGATGTTATATTTATAGCTGAGGGTTGAAATGAGGGGTCCTTGATGCTGTCTGAGCTAGCTTGCTTTCTTGCTGGCGTTTTATTACCCAAAGTGGGTAACATCAACAGCAATGATGATGTTACTTAGTTTGGGTAATAAAACGTCTGCAAGAAAACAAGCCAGTTCAGAGAGTGCCAAGGACCCCTCGTTTCAGTCCAGAGGCGGGTTTCAGCAGGTTCTGACCAGTTCTGGAGAACCGGTAGCGGAAATTTTGAGTATTTCAGAGAACCGGTAGTAAAAATTCTGACTGGCCCCACCCCCATCTATTCTCTGCCTCCCATGTCCCAGCTGATGGGGAGGAAATGGGGATTTTGCAGTAACCTTCCCCTGGAGTGGGGTGGGAATGGAGATTTTACAGTATCCTTCCCCTACCACACCCAACAAGCCACGCCCAACAAGCCATGCCACGCCCAACAGGCTACACCCACAGAACCGGTAGTAAAAAAATTTGAAACCCACCACTGTTTCAGACGTATACAATTTAGAAAACCAAGTTTGCTTTTAATTTTGAATAAGAGTTTCTTTGCCTGCATAGAAATCGCACTGCCCTTGCTTTTTGTGCAGTGTTTTTTCAATGGATGGGGAAAGAGGGAAATTAATAAAAAACTAGAAGGATTATAGGCATGGCACTGCTCTTGGCATCATTTGAAAATAAAAGAGCGATGGGAGGTTCCACCATTTTTGGATGATGGAGATTATTTCTGTCGTCTAGAATAGCCTTTTCCAACCCGATGCAACTCCCGTTATTTCCCAGGTCCACAAAACTTTACATCACCATACATTTCTCAGCTTTTTCATGGGCAGCAAGCTCCTCTCCTTGCATACCTTTATTCAGCCAAATTGGAGAAGACCATCTTGTTTCTGCTTTCGAGCCCGAGGAGTTCATGGCGAGGAATTTTACTCTGAAAAGTATATAGTGGAATTAAAATACAGGAGGAAGGAATGGAAAGAAATATCCGTGACATTCCAAATGCATTTCAACTCAGTTAATGACCAAGTGTGTCCACAGAGTTTGGTCAAAACTGTCAGGATGTTGGACATAATGGTGAATGAACAAAACAGGGAGGTAGGTCCAGAAAGAGAACAGAGGACCCATCTATTTTGGGCTCTGTTATATACCATAT
Organism: Pantherophis guttatus; assembly: GCF_059756535.1. Taxonomy (NCBI): domain Eukaryota; kingdom Metazoa; phylum Chordata; class Lepidosauria; order Squamata; family Colubridae; genus Pantherophis; species Pantherophis guttatus. Next base: position 329,230,263 of record NC_142063.1, on the reverse strand, counting down.
AAGGAAGTAAGAAAGTGAGCTGCAGGCTTCACTCGGGTCCTCCAAATAGGCGGGAAAATACTTGAATCTCATTGGCTAAGCCGTCTGGCAGCCCTCTATAAAAGAGGACACTGCCAGATGAGCTGGTTGTTGGGTTGTACTGGTCTCCTATTAAAGAGCTGTTGTTACTGAAGAACTGCGTCCGTCTCTTCTATCACCGAATCTAATAGGCTGCTTTGATCATGACCATCGTGAATGAAAAGCTGCAAAATCTTCTTTAAGCTATCAGCTTAATATTAATAATGTTAATAATAATTTAAAGCTTAATAATAATAATAATTAATATTGCAGTACATATTTTATAATCTGTATTCAACAATGAAATTGTTCTATAATTCTTGGTTGAAGACAAATCTTGGAAGTAAAGTAATATTGGCCCTTTTTCAAGATTCTGGCATAGCAGATCCTTGCAAAATAGAGTTTAGCACATTTTAAGTGGTTGTAGAAGCTGGTCTTGAAAATACTTATAATATGAACTTGACAGCTCACCAGGACCTGGTGCTTTCCCTATTTTATTTTATATCAGCAAATATCTATGTTAACCATGAGCGAAATAGAGACTAAATTAAATTATGTGAAGCAAAGAAAAATTATAGTTTGCAAACAAATCATGGAAAATGGTTGGTTTATAAACTGAGGAAGGAAAAAAAAGAAAAGAAAATGATATTAGGGGGACCTTTGCACAGGTTTGCCTGGTGCACCAATTGCGACCCTACTTGGATCGGGAGGCTCTCCTCACGGTCACTCATGCCCTTGTCACCTCATGGTTAGATTATTGCAACACGTTCTACATGGGGCTACCCTTGCAAAGTGTTCGGAGACTACAGTTGGTCCAGAACGCAGCTGCGTGAGTTGTCGTGGGTGCATCTAGGTACACCCATATTACACCAATTCTCCGCAAGCTGCACTGGCTCCCTATTGGTCTCCGGTCACAATTCAAGGTATTGATTATTACCTTTAAAGCCCTACATGGCTCAGGGCCAGGGTATCTTCGAGACCACCTTCTACCGCATAACTCCCAACGACCAGTAAGATCCCACAGAGTTGGTCTCCTCCGGGTCCCATCAGCTAAACAATGCTGGCTGGTGGGCCCGCGGGGGAGGGCCTTCTCTGTGGCTGTCCCAGCTCTCTGGAACCAGTTACCTCCTGAGGTCTGGACCATCCCCACCCTATTGGCCTTCCGAAAAGCAGTGAAGACCTGGCTCTTCTGGCAGGCCTGGGGTCGTTGATCTTGCTCTTGCGATCCGGCGAGATCCGGCCATGAATGGTGTGAATGGGTTTTAATGTTTTTAATGTTTTTTTATTTTTAAATGTTTTTTATAATGATTTTAAATGCATTGTGAGCCGCCCTGAGTCTTCGGAGAGGGGTGGCATACAAATTGAATGAATGAATGAATGAATGAATGAATGAATGAATGAATGAATAAATAAATAAATAAATAAATAAATAAATAAATAAATAAATAAATAAATAAATAAATTTAGGAAAGAAAAAAAGGGGGGGAGAAAAAAAGGAGGATTAGGGGTGACATGATAGTAGCATTCCAGTATTTGAGGGGCTGCCACAAAGAAGAGGGGGTCAAATGATTGTCCAAAGCACGAGAAAGCAAGGCACGAAACAATGGGTAGAAACTACTCAAGGAGAGAAGCAACCTGGAATTAAGGAGGAATTTCCTAATAGTGAGGACAATTAATCAGTGGAAAAGCTTGACTTCAGAAGTTGCAGGTGCTTCATCACCGGAGGTTTTTAAGAAAAGACAGCCACCTATCTGAAATGGTCAGAGTCTCCTGCTTGAGCAGGTGGTTGGACTAGAACAGGGATCAGCAACCTAGGGCTCTGGAGCCGCATGTGGCTCTTTCACCCCTCTGCTGCGGCTCCCTGTCACTCAAAATATGCATCACAACCACCAATGTGCGACACCCGCTGGCATGCAATTTATTGAACTTTTCAACCTCCGGTAGGCTAACCATGGATAAATCCAAGAAAAAAAAAAGTTTCAGAAGAAAACAGAACATTTCATTCAATTACATATGCTAGTTTTGTGGCCACTCAAGAAATAGTTAGACACAGGAAGGGTTTTGTGGCTCCCAGTGTTTTCTTTTCTGTGAGAAACGGGTCCAAATGGCTCTTTGAGTGTTTAAGGTTGCAGACCCCTGGACTAGAAGACCTCCAAGGTCCCTTCCAGCTCTATTCTGATAGTTTGATTGATTAAAGGTGAGACTATGTTAACACATAATGTGTGTATTTAAAAATCCTTCCATGATTTTATTTGAATTTGTATGAAAAACATAGAAAGTCTCCCTGGAAAAGATTGATGGATATTTGAAAAAATGGAATTTACCCAAACTTTCACAATCTCAAGCAAAAGAACAACTTTTGAAATATTAGAAGCCTTCATCCTATTTACGGATGTCATCCATTACACATAGACCCGCCTGCCTCTGCCCTCTGAGGCTCTGTAGCTACAAACCCATCATTATCTGATTAGAGCTGTAACTTCCTTTTGTGTTATTCAACCCTGCGAAACCTTCCTGGCTCTGACTTCATTCCATTCACTTATAGGGTGGAAAATCTGGTTGAATGGGTCTGCATTCCCATGGCTGTTTTCTCAAGGGATGGGCCCCCCCAAGTGTCGAAAACTGGTTATACTTCCAACTTCAGAATAAATAGGGGTTGGTTTTTTTCCCCTTCTTTGTTTCAGAATTGTGACATTTGGTTTCATTCTTCCTTAATTTCTAAGGCAGACGCAGGCCTGAGTGTCTCAGGGTATCAAAAAACCTTTGCCAGACCAATTCTTGAATACAGCTCATCCGCTTGGAATCCACACTGTATACCGGACATTAACACGATTGAACGGGTCCAGAGGTATTTCACAAGAAGAGTACTCCACTCCTCTATTCACAATAGATTCCCTTTTGCCACCAGGCTTGAAATTCTGGGCTTGGACAATCTGGAACTGCACCACCTGCGGTCCGATCTAAGCATAGTACACAAAATTGTCTGCTACAACGTCTTACCTGTCAACAACTTCTTCAGCTTCAACCACAATAATACGCAGGCAAAAAATCGATACAAACTTAAGGTAAACCGCTTCAAACTCAGTTGCAGAAAATACGACTTCAGCAACAGAGTGGTCAACGCCTGGAATGCTCTACCCGACTCTGTTGTTACAGCCTCAAACCCTCATAGCTTCAACAGTCTACCGTGGACCTCACCCCATAAAGGGGGCATGCATAAGTGTGCCAGCGTGCCTACCGTCCCTGTCTTACTGTCCCCATTTAGTTGTACTTACTTCCTTTGTTTATGTTTATGTTTATGTTTATACCTATACCTGCTATCTTGTACATGTTTGGCAAACAAACCAACCAACAAATAAATATAACTGTGCAATCAAAGACGCATGTAAAAAGGATGTGGTTTTGATTGCATGGTTATGGCTGCCATCTTGATTTTTTTGACATGGCTAAAAAGGGGCAGGGCTTCAATCAGTGCCTTATGGCCATCAACTTGATTTATTTTTTTACGCCCTTCCCTCTAAAGATGTTTTTGGAGAAGTGGCTGCTCACCCCAAATATTTATTTCTCTCCAATTGGAAATTGACAGAAAAAGATCAATGAATGCAGTTGGTTAAGAAAATTGGCAATGGAGGACGGTGTGTGTGTGTGAATGTCATCAAAGTCTCTCAATCATAAAATGCTGTAGAAAGTTTTGTTTGTATCTCTGCAGGCATATATCACTTAAAAATAAATAACTTAATTGCATTAAGAGCAGCGGTCAAATCCAAATTTTTTTACTACCGGTTCTGTGGGTGTGGCTTTGTGGGCGTGGCTTTGTGGGTGTGGGAAGGATATTGCAAAATCTCCATTCCCTCCCCACTCCAGGGGGAAGGATATTGCAAAATTTCCATTCCAACCCCACTCTGGGGCCAGCCAGAGGTGGCATTTGCCGGTTCTCCGAACTACTCAAACTTTCTGCTACTGGTTCTCCAAACTACTCAAAATTTCCACTATTGGTTCTCCGAACTGCTCAAACTTTCCGCTACCAGTTCTTCAGGACCTGTCAGAATCTGCTGGATTTCACCCCTGATTAAGAGCCAGTTTGGTCTAGTGGTTAAAGCCTCAACCAGTCATTCTCTCTCAGCTCAACCCACCTCACAGGATTGGTGTTGTGAGGAAAATAGGAGGAGGAAGATGTGTTGTATATGTTTGCCGCCTTGAGTTATTAGTAAGTAATAAAGGCGGGATACAAATAAATAAATAAATAATCTATCCTTTAACAGGAAGCCTCTTCAAACCTCTCTCCTTACCATCCCTGAGGGTGCTGCTGAAATTCTGCTGCAAAATGTTTTGTCTTAATTCTCCCAAGCTTGCAAAATTCCAAAAAGAAAGAGCCAAAGATTGCATTACTGCTCTGACCCTTGTAGCCTTCAAAATGAAGGAAAGAAGGAGGAGAAAAGAGGAAAGCCTTTGCTAAAATTATGGATATCATTCTTTGATTTATATCTTGCCTATCAGTCCAGTAATCAAGGAAACTTCCCTGCTTTTTATTTCATATACAGCAAACAAAAGACTTGAAAACTGATCATCCTCATGCTCCTAATGACTTTATATACCTCCCCTTCCTTCCCCAAATAATTAGTTACTGAAGTGAGGTTTCCAAAATTCCCCAATATTTTTTTGTTTCTCTTCCTCCCATCCCCCCAAAAAACATTTCATGGCCAGTCAGGTCCAATAGCTTCCAAGAGAATTTGAGAATGGATTTGCCCTGCACACTTATCCAATGCTTGTAAATGAAGCCAGCTTTGCCGATGTGGTAAGCCATGTGCATCCATAAAAAACAAACCTAGTCAGGATTAAATTATGTTTAACGTGCCCTGCAGATTTGTGACTGGATGCAATCTGAGACACCGATAGGTCTGTTGGCTTAGGTAACCAAGTGGAAACGAGGGGATGTTTATCCATTTTCTGTCTTGATTTCTTTTAGGAAATTATTATGATGGTTGGTCACACCTTCAGCCAGATGTTTAGAATGAATTTAGCAGTTTTGTCCACCTATCGAGTCCTTCCTAAGGACCTGGAATAGGCAGACCTTATGTTATTTTTTTTTTATGATGATGATGATGCATACTTTTAGACTGCATTATCCACTATTGATTCTTTCCCAAGGCCCTGAGATAGGCAGATGTTATTGTTGATAGTGTTAAAAGTATCATGAGGACCCAGATTGTTGGGGGCGATATGCTGACTCTGTAAACCACTTAGAGAGGGCTGTAAAGCACTGTGAAGTGGTATATAAGTCTAAAGTGCTATTGCTATCATCGCAGGATGTAAGCTGTTCCTAGTAAAGCTGCATTTTGCAATTGACTGATGTCAATTGCTGATATCTCAGCTCTGGTGATGTTTTGGGATTGCCTCCAAAGTGCCTAATACTATTGTTACTACCTTTGCTTTCTTTTGCCAGAGTCGTATTATTATTAACAATAATTATATTGCAACTACTACAACTATTGTTTCTGTTTGTTGCTCTTAAGGATTTTCAGATCCCAATTGTGAGAATAGAATATCCATTTTATATCCTGCCTTCAGAGGCGATCGCCGGTAAAACAAAAAACAACCCCTCAAGATGATGGCCACATCCATGCAATGAAAGCCCCGCCCCTTTTCACTTGCATCATGATTGCCATCTTGACTTTTCTGGCGTCCCTTCCCTTGTGGATGCCCTCTCTACCTGCCAGGGTTCCCTCCAAGGAGTTCAGAGGGATAATTGAGGGCCATATCCATCCTCACCTGTAAGGTCCAGTAGAAGGCAGAGGGCCATTGCAGTGGGTCCTGGTGTCATCATTTTTGCAGGATGATTCGTTGCCGACCCGGAGCACATTCGTTGTTTTGCCTTTAGTACATGGGTATTGGGAGAGGGTGGACTTCATTGTCATGAAGGCATAAGCGGTATATAAATCTTCATACGGTGGAATTTGCTGTGCCGATGTGGGGTTCTTGAAGTGAGTTGTGGCTGTGGGGAGAGTACATTTAAAAACAAGGCAGGGAGAATGACCCAGAGATGAGTTCATTTTATCAAAAATCAAAGGTTTAATAGCTCATCCATCTCATATGAATCCTGTCAGGCCCATGGTTTGGGGAACCTGCCATTTACTTGGCATACGGTTTCCAGCAGTGGACAACCAGGTGCCTCCCAGATACTAATTCCAGCACTTGAAAGCAATCAATCTTTACCAGTTGTGTTTTCCTTATCCAGCCACAAAGATGTTAAAATTGCTCCCCCAGTGATTAATCCACCGAATGTTTTAATCAATTAATCTATTTATGGAAACGGTTGAAATGTGCCCCTCACCTTTTGACTTTGTCAAGCTATCTATTAACATGCCATAATTACTGCTTAGCATCTATCTGGATAAAGCAGTGTTTCTCAGCTTTGGCAACTTGAAGAAATGTGAACTTCAATTCCCAGAATTCCCCAGTCAGCATGAATTCTGGGAATTGAAGTCCACCCTTCTTCAAGTTGACATGGTTGAGAAACACTGGAGTAAAATAAGGCAGCATCCACATCTGGGAAATGTGTCAACAACTAACATTCAGAAACCAGGTTTTTAATTGCAAGTAAGGAGCCATGGTGGTGCAGTGGTTAAAATACAATATTGCAGGCTAATTCTGCCAACTGCCAGCAGTTTGATTCTCACCAGCTCAAGGTTGACTCAGCCTTCCATCCTTCCAAGGTCAGTAAAATGAGGATCCAGATTGTTGGGGGCAATATGCTGACATTGTAAACTACTTAGAGGGCTGTAAAGTACTGTGAAGTGGTATATAAGCCCAAGTGCTAGTTCTATTACTAAAATTTGAATGAATTAAGATCTCTTATACACTCTGCCAGCTTTGCCCAAATTTCCTTTCAATCTGTAATTGGGCAGAAAAGACATTTAATGCAGTGGTTAAAGTGTTGGATTAAAATTGGGAAGACTCAGGTTCTGTGTGCCATCAGTCATGGAAGTGCAATGGGCAGCTTTGAGCTAGTCCCTCTTTCTGAGCTCAACCTATCTCACAGGCAGCAACAACTGAAGGTGGGGCTGAATGACAAACGCAGCATTGCACCACAAACCCCACCTGGTCTTCTGTACACATTGGGACATTGTGTGCAGACCCAAAGGGGCAGGGCTTGTAGAAGAATGCGGCTTTCATAGTTTTACTCAAAGCAGAAAGCTTCTGTGGATATTCCCCTTCCAGGTGTGGCATTCTAGGAATAAAATAGAGGGAACCTCCTCCCTATGCCTTGAGTTCCCGATCAAAAGGTGAAAATAAAGGAGAATAATTGTAGCTCGGGGTTGAAATGAGAGGTCCTTGATGCTCTCTGACCTTGGTGGTTTTCTTATTTCTTATTTATTTATTTGTTTGTTTGTTTGTTTGTTTGTTTGTTTGTTCGATTTATATATGCCGCCCTTCTCCGCAGACTCAGGGCGGCTTACAATGCATTAAGCAATAGCCTTCATACTTTTGTATATACCTGCTTAGTAGGGCTTTTTGACACACACACACACACACACACACCCCGGAGCGGTGTTCTTTTTTATACAAAGTCAGCTTATTGCCCCCACAAACCGGGTCCTCATTTTACCTACCTCGAAAGGATGGAAGGCTGAGTCAAACTTGAGCCTGGTGAGAATTGAACTTGCAGTAATTGCAGGCAGCTGGCAGCTAAGTACTACTTTAACTGCGCCACCAAGGTTCTTTCTTGCAGGTGTTTCATTACCAAACTGTTTCCTAATGAAATATTTTTAAGAAAACCACCAAGGTCAAAAAGCACCAAAGACGCCTCACAGGTGATAATGAAAAAAGAATGGCAATGGCCTGGAAGGGAATATTCAGAAGCTCTAACAGAACAATGAAGGCAGAAGTATGCTTTAAGGCCTGGGAAAGGAGGTAGCATTAGGAAGAGAGAGGCTGGCTCCTCTTGATTCCGTGGAATATACGACAAAGAGAGAAGAATCTTACTCCGACTTGCAAGATTCCGCTGCTATAAAAAGGTAAAGGTTCCCCTAGCACATATGTGCTAGTCAAGGGGTCAGCAACCTGCGGCTCTGGAGCCGCATGTGGCTCTTTCATCCCTCTGCTGCGGCTCCCTGTTGCCAATCAGCTCCACAATTGGTAGGACTTTCGGTTAGGACAAGTAGAGGAAAAAGGATGTTGTGCTAGGAGGAGACTCTATGGTGGGGGAACCGGACTTCCGGTTGGCTCCAGAATTGAACATGGGGCTTCCAGTTAGGACCTTTGTGGCTCTTTGAGTATTTAAGGTTGCCGATCCCTGTGCTAGTCATTCCCAACCCTAGGGGGCGGCACTCATCTCCGTTTCAAAGCCAAAGAGCCATCCGAAAAGGTCTCTGTGGCCATGTGGCCGGCATGACTAAATGCCAAAGGCGCACAGAACACTGTTACCTTCCCACCAAAGGTGGTCCCTATTTTTCTACTTGCATTTTTTACGTGCTTTCGAACTGCTAGGTTGGCAGAAGCTGGGACAAGTAACGGGAGCTCACCCCATTATGCGGCACTAGGGATTCGAACCGCTGAATTGCCGACCTTTCAAACGACAAGCTCAGCGTCTTAGCCACAGAGCCACCCTGTCCCTTTCAGCTACTATAGCCTATCTCAATAAAGTTTAGTTATAGTTTTCCTGGAGAGTTGGTTTCTTGATCGGGTCTACCTTCTAGGGCTAACAGATAGAAGTCCAATAAATAAAATAAAATTATTCTCTTCATAAAATGAAGAGGGATTTTGGCTATCCACTCACCATTAGCGAAGGTGATTACCAACCAGATGTCGTCGGAGGCATTGACAAATGAGTCAAAGACACACTTTGGCGATTCTAAAGAAAAAGTACTAACGGTGATTTTTCCGGCCATGTTCATGTCTGAGACTCGTGGAGTGTAGGGGACCACCTCTGAAAATATATCGAGAAGACATCAACATCAATTGGTGGTGCAGAAATGCAAGAACTGATGATGCATCTAATCAAATGCAAGCAGGGATCAGAACATTTCTCACAAAAACAACATTCTTATCCCCCCCTGCTTTCTGGACTGAGAGTGGACACTATAGCCGAGGGGTCTCCAACCTTGGCAACTTCAAGCCTGGAGGACTTCAACTTCCAGAATTCCCCAGCCAGCAAAACTGAAGTCCTCCAGGCTTAAAGTTGCCAAGATTGGAGACCAGGGGTGAAATCCAGCAGGTTCTGACAGGTTCTGGAGAACCGGTAGTGGAAATTTTAAGCAGTTTGGAGAACCGGTAGCAGAAATTTTGAGTAGTTCAGAGAACCGGCAAATACCACCTCTGGCTGGCCCTAGAGTGGGGTGGGAATGGAGATTTTGCAATATCCTTCCTCTGGAGTGGGGTGAGAATGGAGATTTTGCAGTATCCTTTCCCTGCAACGCCCACCAAACTACACCCACCAAGCCACACCACGCCCACCAAGCCACGCCCACAGAACCGGTAGTAAAAAAAATTGGATTTCACCACTGTTGGACACTCCTGCTATAGCCTGTACCCCTTGACCTGAAACCCCGAGAGTCTCTGCAGCTAGAAATAAAAGACAAAAAAGCAGGACTTTTTCAGGACCTCTCTTGATGAGGTGAACATGTTGTCTCTATATTCCTTGGAAACGTTAATAAACAAATAAGATATGCCCGATATATGATCCATAAAAGTTGTTATCCTTGTTCCTGAAAAGCAGTAATTTTCCAGTCCCCCCCCCCAATATGGCCCACTGCTTTCAAAGAGGGAGGTACATGTAGTGTTCTTCCACACTACACAATGACAGAAGATGTCTGCCTTTTATTTGGGGTCCACTCTACCATTAGAAAAAGTGGGATAATAACTCTCTTAGAACTGAAGTAAGAAGGCAAGTGGAGATGATGAGGGATCAGATGATTAGGGGACTGGAGGCTAAAACATATGAAGAACAGTTGCAGGAACTGGGTATGTCTAGTTTAATGAAAAGAAGGACTAGGGGAGACATGATAGCAGTGTTCCAATATCTCAGGGGCTGCCACAAACAAGTGGGAGCGAAGCTATTCTCCAAAGCACCTGAAGGCAGGACAAGAAGCAATGGGTGGAAACTAATCAAGGAGAGAAGCAACTTAGAACTAAGGAGAAATTTCCTGACAGTTAGAACAATTAATCAGTGGAACAACTTGCCTCCAGAAGTTGTGAATGCTCCAACACTGGAAATTTTTAAGAAGATGTTGGATAACCATTTGTCTGAAGTGGTGTAGGGTTTCCTGCTTGAGCAGGAGGTTGGACTAGAAGACCTCCAAGGTCCCTTCCAACTCTGTTTATTATATTATATTATAGATGTATATAATACATATATTATAGCCTTGATGGCACAGCAGACTAAAGTGTTGTTAAGTAGCACCAGCTGCCTGCAATTACTGCAAGTTCAAATCTCACCAGGCTCAAGGTTGACTCAGCCTTCCATCTTTTCGAGGTAGGTAAAATGAGGACCCAGTTTGTGGGGACAATAAGCTGACTTTGTATAAAAGAAGAACACTGCTTGGGGGGGGGGGGCGAAAGCCCTACTAAGCAGGTATATACAAAAGTACGAAGGCTATTGCTTAACGCATTGTAAGCCGCCCTGAGCTCTGGAGAAGGGCAGCATATAAATCGAACCAATAAATAAAATGTCTCATGTCCTACTCTGTGCATCCTAAGTTAGCTTGGTGACCTGAAGTTCAGGGGAGAGTGTGTTTTATGGCGTTGGACTAAGACGTGACTATCTGCCTGCTTGGCTTCCATAAGCTCTTCTTATGAATGTCAGAAGGTAAGAAAGACAGGTTCTCTCTTGTTCTCATATTTTTCTGCTGTTACAAGAATGGATCAAAGGGGTATGGAGGTGTAGATGTGTGCCTTAATATAAATTGTGGTCAACATTCCTGGCCCAAAGAGCCACCATGGACCACCCCCTTATGCCCTCTTTGTGCCCATTCAGTAGAAAAGCCAGTCTTCAGGAGGATCCTGGGATGGGAAGGAGAGGATACTGTATCCCCTTTCTTTTCAGTGGCAGTGCTCCCTATAGCCTGTCAATCAGAAAGGCTGTCCGGGAGCTCCCTATTAGAGAAGGAGATTGTCCATCTATTACATATGTATCGTAAACATGGGTTGTTTTCTTTTCTTTTTTTTTTTTTGTTTTAAGAAAGATGTGCTTCTCTCTTTAATTCCCTCCCTCTACTGTCCCAAAGCCCTATTTCCTTGGGAGCAAAAATTTAGAAACAAAAACAAAGCTGCACAACCGAATTAAAATTAAAGCATTTTTTTCCTCCTAAAAGCTAAAAATCTAACTTGGATAGAAAATCTTCCATTTCTGGAATCACATTCAGTCCACGTTACTATTATCCATCTATTATAACACAATAACAGAACAGAATAACAGAGTTGGAAGGGACAGCGAGGAGGCTGAAGAGGATGTGGTGCCAGAGGCAGAGACTCAGCCTGGGCCTTCAGAACCTCCAGAGGCTCCTTCAAGTGGAGAGAGCGAAGTGGAGGAGCCTCTCCTCAATGCTCGAGCACGCAAGGTTGCCAAAAGGCAGGAGTGGCTACTCAGGAGGAGGAGGTCTTCTCTAGAGTAAGGCTTGAGGATAATTGGCCACTCCCTTAGCCTATTTAAGTCACACGCCGTTAGTAAGTTTCTTGCTAGAAACAACTTGTAATTACCATCAGAGCATTTTTGGAAAAGTCTTATCTTGCTTTCTGGGCTGGTTGCCAATCTTTGCCAGACTTTGGTTTATTCTTGCTACTTAATACATTTGATAAGGACCGTTGGTGTGTGTCTATATCCTCAGGAATCCGGAGCTGGGGCAGAACACTGAGCCACCTAGTCAGGCATATTTGTCTGATCTCTTCTTTAAAACCTCCAGTGTTGGAGCACCCACAAGTTTCAAAGGCAAGCTGTTCCATTGATTAATTATCTATTTGCTATCAAGAATTTCTCTAGATTGGTTCTCTCCTTGTATCAGTTCTGAGCATTTCTGTTCAAACTTATAGCATCCCTTGGACTGACCGACTACATTATTTGAGTCTCCATTTGAATATCTACTCTCCCTCCCTTCTTCCAGCATCTAAGCGGATTAAGCCAACCATCTCACCTGTCCAGAGCTGACATGGAAGTGGAATGTCATTTGGAAATGAAAGCAGAGCTGGTCTTCCGCACATTTCCTCACATTCATTTTATACTATTGACATTTGTACTTAAAACACAATCCACTTAACCATGGCAAGTAAAACCCTAAGCTAGGTTAGTATGGTCCAAGCCCAGCCTGCTTTTTTTAAAAAAAAATCATTTATGGATAGATGTGTTTGTGAACACAGAAAAATAGATTAATTCAGGAAGCAGATTCAGCACATTATGTGAATATAGCCACCCAGTTTATGCTTGTACTTAGTTACTTAGCCCAGATTATTGGAAGATTATTCCAATTTTTTTTTTTTTTACTATCTCATCACAAAAGAAGATTACTGCCAAACATTTACATCTAAGTGTCTGCTAATGCCCAGAGCAAAAGAGACAGGATCTTTATCCTGGAAAGTTTAATTCAAAATGTAACAGTAACAGAGTTGAAAGGGACCTTGGAGATCATCTAGTCCAACCCCCTGCTCACGCAGGAGACCTATAGTAGGGATTTGAACTGCCGACCTTTCTGACCAACAAGCTCAGCATCTTGGCCACTGAGCCACCTAGCCAGGTATTATATAGCCATATTATATATATATTATTATATATACTGCCCAAAAAAATCAAGGGAACACAAGCAGAAGACATCCGAGATCTGAATGAATGAAATAGCCTTATTAAATATTTGTTCTTTACATACAGTAGTTTATACACTGCTCAAACAACTAAAGGGAACATAAAACTACTGTATGTAACGAACAAAGTGTTTAATAAGGCTATTTCATTCATTCAGATCTCAGATGTCTTCTGCTTGTGTTCCCTTTATTTTTTTGAGCAGTGTATATTATATTATATAGCCAGGATTAATGATTGAGAGAGAAGCAAGGAAAGAGACATTTTAGGCAATCTTCTCCAAGTCATCCTACAGATAAGTGAGATGACACATCATTTCTAACAATACAAATAACGATCGGAGTTGTATTTGAACGCGCTTGGAAAATACCAGGTTGAGAAAGATTGCACCATCAGCCTATTGAGATAGATCTTTCCTTTCATCAAAGAGTACCAAAAAGCATTGAGTTGCTCCAAACAACCCCCTTCCAAGTATGATTTTATGATTCCATAAAATAATAATCACCTAAAGCCATGGTCTTGCAAGCAATTAGGAAGAGAAGTAGAAGGAAAGCAGCCATCGTTCGTTATAGAAGTTGGTTAGTCTTCTCAAGAACTTTCTTCATGCTATGATAGAAGATGTCCCAAGCTCCTCAGAGTCCAAGGTACAAATGAAGACAGGGTCAGTAAGGAAAAGTGAGTGAGTCTTCGGAGAGGGGCGGCATATAAATTGAAAAAATAAATAAATAAATAAATAAAAACATCCTTTTCTACTTTACTGGTTAATTCCTTATCACATTGTCTTCAGCAACTGCCCCTGCCCCACCCCTTGCCAGCTTTCCACATTCTTCCTTTCCCTTGTAAGGATCTTGACCCCTGATAGCAAACAAGTTTGGCTTGTTCTTTCTCAAGAGAATAGAAAACAGCCACTAACTGGACAATTTAACTGGGCATCATGGGGCAAAAGAATGAGGAGACATGATAGTGAAAGGTAAAAAGAAAGACAAGTAAACCAGAAAGTACCAGTAAAATCAAGTATAGTGCCATACAGAGGTGGGTTTCAGCAGGTTCTCACCAGTTCTGGAGAACCGGTAGCGGAAATTTTTAGTAGTTCGGAGAACCAGTATTAAAAATTCTGCCTGGCCCCGCCCCCATCTATTATCTGCCTCCCAAGTCCCAGCTGATCGGGAGGAAATGGGGATTTTGCAGTAACCTTCCCCTGGAGTGGGGAGGGAATGGAGATTTTACAGTATCCTTCCCCTTGAGTGGGGTGGGAATGGAGATTTTTCAGTATCCTTCCCCTGCCATGCCCACCAAGCCACGCCCACCAAGCCAAGCCACACCCACCAAGCCACACCCACAGAACTGGTAGTAAAAAAATTTGAAACCCACCACTGGTGCAATAGTTAGACTTTAGGATTAAGACCATGGAGACTCAGGTTCAAATTTTCACTCATTCACAAAAATATGAATGAGGAGCACTGCCACGCGTTTGGTTCAACCATATGAAAATAAGTCTGCAGTAGGTAGACCTCACTTAGCAACCGCATTTGGACCAGCAGGTACCACAGTCACTAAACAGAAAATCATATGACCTCGATGGGCTTACACATCATTTCCCATGAATCACCCCAGTTATTAAATAAAACATGGGACCTCAATTTACAATATTACTTCTGTCTTCTCTATTATTTCTGTTTATTGCAAGCCAGTTGCAAAGCACACAAATGGTGATCATAGGACTGCAGGACATTGCAACAATGCAAGAATTGGTCACAAAGCTTTTTTTTTTTTTACAGCACCATCAAAATGTCAAATGGTTATTAAACAAGGCAGTTGGTAAGCGATGACTACTGTACATTAGAACTTGTAACCTGCTGGATGATACCACTCATTTTCCTAAAATGGCCAATGGGATGCACTTGAAAAGTTCAGATTCTTTTACTCTGGCAATCATTAGAATCAAACCTCAATGAATGAGCCAAATATTGATTTGAATTTTATATTCAGATTAACAGAGTTGGAAGGGACCTTGTACTGTAGGTCATCTACGCCATCAAGCAGGAGACCCTACACCATTTCTGACAAATGGCAATCCAATCTTTTCTTAAAAGCCTCCAGTGAGGAAGCTCCCACAACTTCCGAAGGCAAGCTGCTCCATTTAGAAAATTTCTCATTTCTATGTTGAATCTCTCCTTGATCAGTTTCCATCCATTATTCCTTGTCTGGTCTTTGTGTGCCTTGGAAAATAGCTTGACACCCCTTCCTCTCTGTGGCAGCCCCTCAAATATTGGAATACTGCTATCATGTCTCCCCTGGTCCTTCTCTTCATTAGACTAGCCATGCCCAGTTCCTGTAACTGTTCTTCAAAAGTTTTAGTCTCCAGTCCCCTAATCATCTTGGTTGCTCTTCTTTGCACTTTTTATATAATAATCTTTCTTATATAATCCTTAGCATGAATTTATCCCAGGACCATGTTATATATTGTTCTGTTATCAAAATCAGGTCTCTATTTCCACTGGAGAATAATTATCTCGAAATTATCTAAACTATAGTTTTTGACATTATTTTTTGCATGAAAGAAAATTCTTTCTTTGATTAAGGAGTAATCTTTGACTACTCATTCAATTACTCAAATCAATCAAATAAATTAATTAATAAATTAATCAAAGGGTACCTTCCCTCTGGAATGAATTGCCCCTGGAGATACGTATGATCCCTGACCTAAGTACTTTTCACCATGCCCTTAAGACTTTACTGTTTCAACAGGCTGGGCTGGCTTAATAACGAATTTTAATGGGTGTTTTAGTTTTTAATATAGGGACAAATTATTTAATATGTTTTAAACTGTTTTTAAACTTTATGGATATAAGTGTTTTATTGTGGCTGTGCACCGCCCTGAGTCCCTTAGGAGAAGGGCGGTATAAAAATTTAATAAATAAATAAATAAATAAATATCTTTGATTAAAGAAATCTTTGGTTTCAGCTACATAATTTTGTAGTATTGAACTTTGGAAAGCAAACATTCAGAAAACAAACCTTTGAGGGTGTGGAAATGCAAAATGTTTGTAAATTTTTTAAGTTTCTGGGCAACCGCAGGAAGAGATGGCTGCTTTAATGAGTAGCTGATGGTGTTAGATTTGCACTCGTATAGAATCATATGGCTGGAAGGGATCTTAGAGGTTTTTTAGTCCTACCCACTGCCCAAGGCTTATACCTTATACCATCCTGGACAAATGATTGTCCAATCTTTTCTGGAAAACCTCCAGGGATGGAGCAGCCACAACTCCCGAAGACAAGCTGCTCCATTGCTTAATAGGCCTACCTTGTGGTGGTAAAAGAGGTGATCCTGCCATTAGACTAGGACCAGAGAGACTCAGGTTGACATCAATACTCAACTACTGAAATTCCCTGGCTGATTTTGGGCTAGTCTCTCTGCAATATTTGCTGCTTGAGATCACACAAGAATGGCGGATAGAACTTAACTAAGAAGTAGGACATCAACTAGACCTTAGTTTAACTTTATTTGAGGTTTTCTATGCCATGGTCCATCAAACCTGTTTTGGAACCTTCCACAAATTTTATGGAACCATCAAATACCCCAGTTGGCCAATAGAACATGGAGAGCCCCCAGAAAAAGCAAAGGGAGCTAGGAGAATAAAAATTTGAAAAATGCCATTAAACAGGCATGGGAAAAAGTTGTAGCCACGTTAGCTACCAGACCGGCTACAGTCAGGTAAAGCAGGTAACGCTGCTGAACAGGTTCTATAACTTTGGACAGTTATGCTGTGGTTGGACAGGTCTTGGGGTGGGGGGGGGGTTGCACCTTTCCCCACACCCTATGCATTCCCAAAGAGAGATACAATTAAAAACAGAAAACACATCACATGTAGAAACTAAACAATCCCCACCCCACTCAGGAACCTCTACAACCAAATGATGGGGCTGGTTACATCTTTGGAAGATTTATTCTCATGGCTTTTCTACCTTTTAGCCATTTTTTTTTTTTTTTGTCAGCCAGATTTCCCCCATGGATTCCTATCTCCCAGAATTTCCAGCATAGAATCCTAGAGCTCCAAGGGATCATGTGGGCCACTCAGTCCATCGGCTTCCCCTGTGCATGAATCCAAATTAAAGCATTGCGGATGGATGGCAGCTTGACCACATCTGGAAAAAAGGGTAGCTGCCAGGTCCCATAGCTCCCTATCAGGAAGTGCCATTCTGGTGGGGAGAGGGCCTGGACATATTCCTCAGTTTATAATCTTCTTCCTGGTGCATATCTATCCTGTACTTTGATTTATCTTTTATTTTATTTATTTATTTATTTGTCGAGTACGTATTAGATAATATATATAAGTATAAGCACGAACTGAATACATAAAATGAATACAATTAAAGGGGACATTAAGACAGGGATGGTAGGCACGCTGGTGCTCTTATGCACGCCCCTTACAGACCTCTTAGGAGTGGGGTGAGGTCAACAGTAGCCAGTCTAAGATTAAAATTTTGGAGGTTTTGGGATGAAACTACAGAGTCAAGGTAGTGCATTCCAGGCGTTGGCCACTCTGTTGCTGAAGTCGTATTTTCTGCAATCACGTTTGGAGCAGTTCACTTTAAGTTTGTATCTATTGTGTGCTCATGTATTGTTGTGGTTGAAGCTGAAGTAGTCATTGACAGGTAGGATATTGTAGCAGATGATTTTACGTGCTACGCTTAGGTCAGACCGAATGCAGCGTAGTTCTAATTTTTCTAAGCCCAAAATTTCAAGTCTGGTGGCATAAGGTATTTTGTTGCGAGCAGAGGAGTGGAGGACTCTTCTTCTGAAATATTTCTGGACACGTTCAATTGTATTAATGTCCAATATGCAGTGCGGGTTCCAGACAGATGAGCTATACTCGAGAATTGGTATTCGAGAATTACCTTCCTGGGAATGTAAGGGGGCAGGTCCACTTATTTTGTCTCAGCTCCGGAGCCTCCAGCAAGCGAAGCCTGAGAACAGCATCTTATCATCTTCTCAACCTGCGATTCTCAAAATATCTTCGCACTTCGGATTGGCTTACTCAACATCAGATTGAGGGGAGGGGTCTCTCACTGTTTTAATCTAACTGAATTGTGCAGGAATCCTCAGATCCTGCTTTCTTTGTCTTGCTATCACTTTCCCTCCAATAAAAGTTTTCTTTTGAAAGGCCAGTCGTTTCAAGAGTTCTACTTTCTTGAGCAGAGAGGAGAGGCAGGGCCTTACAATGGCCTACCACCTACTCCAAGTCATTTGTTTCACAGCTGTACTGCTTTTATGATTAAGAAGTGAGTTAACTGAGTTTAAACATGCTTGGGATAAACACATGTTCAACGTCCAATAAAAATTAAAAATATGAAAATAAAAATTAATAAAAGATAAAATAATGATAAAAAATAATGGAAAATAAATTAAAAACAAAACACAAATAAACTCACAGGGCAAATTCAATGGGCCATTAGGTCTTTCTCTGCCATCAGTTTTGTATGTTTCTGTATTTCTTCAAGTATTCCCTCAATATTTGCTTGCAATACAGGTAGTCCTTAACTTATGACCACAATTGAACCCAAAATTCCTGTTAAGTGAGACATTTGTTAAGTGAATCTGGAGTCCCCGTTGCCTTTGCTTGTCAAGGTCACAAAAGGTGATCATATGACCTTGGGACACTGCAACCGTCATAAATATGAGTCAGCTGCCAAGCATCTGACATTTAGTAGCCCATGCTTTTCCGACTCTTTTTTTACATTTTTTTTTTTTTTGGTGGGGAACAGCTGTTTTTATGGCCAATATTTTCACATACCAGCATTTTGTCTGCCTATTATACACTCTGCATCTCTTACACAGTACAGCAGGGAAACTGGTGGCCCATGGGCCGGATATGTCATGCACAGGCCACGCCCACCCCACCACCGTGAATGTGAAAAACGTCATGCGATGGCAATGTGATGCAGCGAGTTTGACACCCATGCAGTACAGGTAGTTCTTGTTTAGTGATTGCTTCATTTAGTGACCATTCAGTTATGACAGTGATGGAAAAGTAATATAATGACCAATGGTTACATTTATCTTTGCAGGTCTGTAAAGCAAAGGAAAGCTGATCATTAACATCACAATTTTACCTCAGCTTTCCTTTGTGCTACAGATCTATGAAGTTTGTAAATGTGAGGATTGGTTGCAAACTTACTTTTTCATCAACATTGTAACTATGAACAGTTGCTAAATGAGGACTACCTATATATTATGATTAATAAGAACAAAATAAAGGTTTTCTAAATCTGAGGATAGTTACTTAATCCAACATCTGTCCAGCCCCATATTTCCAGCCCACAAGTGTAAAGTGTATGCATGCATGTATCCAAAATCCCTACCCAGTCTTCCATCCAGCCATCATTCAGCTCCATCATTCTCTATCAATTCTCCTCTCCTGGATTAAAGTCCATTTGCTTCCTTGCCTCTAGAAATAACTCATGATACTCATTTACTAATGGAGGACTTTGTTCTAGAGGCAAAGAACCATATGGACCTTAACTCGGGAGTGAAGAATTGATAAGAGAATGATGGGATTGAATGATGGCCAGCGTGTAGATTGAGAAAAAGATGGAAGCTGCACCCAATGAAAGACCTGTTTAGCCCAATGTTGTCTCCCCATGTTTTATCAACAGGAAGCTTCCTACATTTTAGTAATTTTAGTTAAAACATAGGTATATGGCCTGAATCTTAAGGCAGGATTTTGAAGTGATGTGTATGGAATTACTCTTGAAAATTGTTGGGAAACAGCAACTATGGCAGTGTGTAAAAGTCCATAGAGATTCCCAGTTATCCAGGTCCTGGTTGCTCCAAAGGTGCTTTTTCAGGAGGCAACTGGACTGTTTTTCTTTTGAAGACGTTTAGCTTCTCATCCAAGAAGCTTCTTCAGCTCTGACAGGATAGTGGGAAATAGGATTTATATTCCCAAGGCAGTGTGTGGTTATTAGATGTTGAGCACGATAAAGTTAAGTCCAGTTGCCATGGTTCAACTTTCAGACTTTAACTGGATGACTGAGAATCTTCATTCACATATTGCCCCCCCACTTTGGGGGAAGAAATTCTTTAGATGCCTCTCAGATGCGTGTAGGTACTGCTTATCTTTGCTGTGTTACAATTGAAGGGATTTTGCTTCCATTTTTCTTGACCATTCTAATTCGTTTTAAGTTGTATTTTTTGTTACCTGAGCAAGCTTTTCTGCTTTTCACTTTAAAATGCATTTTCCTCCCATTTTGTTATTTTTATTTACTGAACGATGTAGAAGTTACTTAATCCCACCCCCCTTAGCAAAATGTGAGCTCCAAGAGATAGAATAACCATGACAAAAAGCACGAGGGAAAAGTGGAAACTAAACCCAATTCAGACTTTGCCAAAAAGTTGCTGATCTCCAAAACTGTCATCAAATGCAAACTTGGCACTGGGATATGTGCTCCAAGAGGAAGATAATTTCCAGAAATTGCCGAAAGTAGAAAATCCACCTTATTTTTGAACAATAGAAATCCTATGCAGGATGGATCTGATTTGCCATCTGTGTGCGACTCTTTACTTCCCTCTAATGGCCAGTTCTGGTAAAACAGCCTTTTTGTTTCAATGCCTAATTGTATGTACCAGACCCACTTTAGAAATTCCACCGTTCCAAGCTCTTGTAATTTAGGATGGTTAGGTCAATTTACCCCTCCCCTGTTTTTGCCATTATTTTAAAAGTATTTCCTTATACTTTTAAATATAAATTAAGAGAATCAGGAAGATACTTCTTATAGGATGAGCGGGAAGAAAATTGCTACATAAAACAGAGATGAATATATTGCTTTTAAAGTGTGATAAGCAATCAATTTCAAGGCTCCAATTTTTGTCCTCAGATTGAAAATTACTGTAGATCCCAAGCAATTTTTTCCTCAATGCAAGATATTTGGATTAAAAATCCCTTCCTTTCTTCAATTTTTTTTAAAACCAATTAAACAAAGATGGGAAAGGACCCAGGTTACCACTCAGTTGTCATCTATTTCAGTTTCACTGCGCAAAATGCTCCAAGCAAAGGGACTTAAGGGTTTTCATGTTCATGCTGCTTTTCAAAATTAAGTTAAAAGCATAGAACTGGTATGTAAAACTGAGGAAACATTTTTGGGTCTGAATATTTTTGAAGTCAGCAGTTTAGACTAAAGCAGGGGGTTGAGGGAGGTGCTTGACAAAAAGGAATGCAGAGTTACATTGTTAAAAATGCTTGAAATTCAACATGTAGATGGAAATGTGAGATATTGGACTTTCACATATACCCATGATGACAAACCTACGGCACGCATGCCGGAAGTGGCACGCACAGCCATCTCTCCAGGCACGCCAGCCGTCACCCGTTGCTCTTCCGGGTTCTGGCGCGCACATGGTCTTCGCACACACGGGAGCGCCGGAAACCGGAACAGCAGCTCCCTGCATGCGCACCAGGGAACTGCTCTTTGTTTCTGGCACTCCCATGAGTGTGCGCACTAGGGAGCTGCTCTTCCGGTTTCCAGTGCGTCCCCCCCCGCATGTGCTCCCATTTCAGCACTTGGTGCCAAAATGGTTCGCTAACACTGACATATACCAAAGGTAGCCTTCGAGTTACAATTGTTATTGAGCCAGAACAAGTTATTAAGTCAGTGGTTGCTAAGTGATTTATGACAGGTTCTCACATAACCGTTGCAGCATTCCTGTAGTTACATTAAAGAAATTCAGGTGCTTGGTAATTGGCATGCAATTAAAATGGTTGGGGGGGTGTCTCACCATTTTGAGACCTTGCCAGGGGGACTCCAACAAATGAAGTCAATAGGGGAAGCTGGGTTGTGTGATTTATTTAATGGTAGCAAAAAGGTTGCAAAGTTGGATGCAACTCATCTAATGACTGCATTGCTCAATGGCTGAAGTTCAAATCAAGGAGCACCTGTATCACCCTATAACTATGGGCTATAATTCTGTAACCAACTAGTATATAAAATGGCCCACTAGTCACCAAGTTGAGATTTCTGAGAACCTTAATTTTCCAGAAATTTTTCTTTTAGGAAAAAGTTTCTCCTGGTTACAGCTGTGACAAAATACCTCTGAACAAACAAAACAAACACAGCTGAAATCCCAAATGAAACTGTATAAACTGTATTTCAGGACTCTGCCTCAATCTTTACTTCTGTCCATGTTGAACAAAATAAGCAGATTATGCAAAATAAAGTTATCCAATATGAGGAATTTATGCAATTTACAGAATCCAGTTTTTGTCGATACATACAAAAAAAAAAAAAAAAGATTGGTTCTCCAATTACATAAAGCAGAAACATTTCAGGGTTTTAGTCTTCAAGCTGCAGCATGCAGCCCTAAATTGAAGTATATACCCAAGTGTGATCTTGACTCTGCACTCAAAAAATCTGTAAAATGGAAATACTGAAAGGTTATTTTACTGGGCCTGGATATAACAAAAAGCTAACCCGATACTGAAAATTCTAGAATTATGGGCAATGCCTCGTAAATTAGCAATTTTGGGTCAGTGCTGTGTGGTTGTACATGGTATCAAAGCCAAAGAACAGCAAAAAGAAAAATCATCGATTTAAAAGTTTGCCAAACTATGAGATTCACAAAATTTCAGGGAAGAACCCCCAATAGTTTGCATGAGAGCGCGGAAGGCTCACATGGCTGCATTTACATTTTTTTGAATTTACTTGGGGAATTGTAGGTACCAGCTAGAATGACTGCAAAATGCCTGGTTTATGCAATTCCTTGCATAAAAGTGACAATTCTCCCTATCGTTCTTCCAAACTGATGTCTTTTGGTAGGATTGTAACTTTTATTCCTTTTCTTCTCTCTTCTTGCATTGACTGGAAAGAAACCTAGAAAGTCTACCGTATTTTTCGGACTATAAGACGCACCTACCTTTTTGGGGGAGGAAAACAAGAAAAAAAAATCTGCCTCTGCCTCCAAGCAATTTGCCTCCTTGCAGCAAAGAGCAAACAGCCTGCTTTAGTTTCATTTTCATCACAGCCTGATTAGCACAAGAAAAGAAAATCGGCCTTCCAACGATTTGCCTCCTTGCAGCAAACAGCGGAGGCCAGCACGGCAATAGGCAATCCCTGCAGCCTGAAACAGTTACGGGTCAGGAGGCTGATCCAACCGACAATCAACTGGTTATCTATGGGACCGCCTGCTACCACCAATAGCCTCCCACCGGCCAGTACGCTCCCATAGAGAAGGGCTCCTCCAGGTGCCGTCGGCCAAACAATGTCGACTGGCGGCCCCTAGGGGGAGAGCCTTCTCTGTGGGGGCACCTATGATCTGGAACGAGCTCCCCCCAGAGATACGGAGGATCCCGGATCTGCGCACCTTCCGTCGTGCGCTTAAAACGTTTTTATTTCATCAAGCTGGCCTGGCCTAAATCTTCTCCCTTTTAAAATTTTTCAATTTAAATTTTAAACATTAATTTTAATTTGTTTAATTATGGGATATTTTAAAATTTAGCCAAATTGTTTAATCTGTTTTAATCTATTTTAAATTTTGTATCTCTGTGTTTTATCTTTTGGCTGTTCACTGCCCTGAGTCCTTCGGGAGGAGGGCGGTATAGAAATTTAATAAAATAAATAAATAAATAAACTGCTTATGCTAAACAGGCTGTGCTGAAGCTGAAATGGGCTGTTTGCTGCAAGGAGGTAAATTGCTGGGAGGCAGAGGCCAAAGGGTGGGGGCCGGTGGGTAGGTGGGGCTACATTCGGTGTATAAGATGCACCCAAATTTTCACCCTCTTTTGGGGGGGGGAAAGTGCATCTTATACTCCGAAAAATATGGTAAGTCAAACCCAATTCCTCCTGGCCACGTCCAAGTAGTTTTCTCGGTAACAGGACAGAAATAGCCTTCTCAGATATTTTTTTCCTCCCCAACTTCCCAAACTACCGTAGCTTACAGACCTGGGATTTCATCCTAGCCTCTTATGCAAGCATAAATCTTTTCCCACCTCACTTGGCTTTCTTTTAAAATCCAAGCTGCTATGTGCTACCGCCCACTGTGATACTATTTGGAACAGGCATAGCCATAACCATATTCTAGCAGACTTTGACAGCAAATTGTGGAAAGCTGCTATATATATCTTCAGATTCTAGTACTGATTTTGTTGCTAAACAACATGATTTTGTTAATGCACTGAAGCAAGGAAATATCCCTTGGTTCCAAAAGTTCTGCCTCAAAGCAGCATCTGATTCTTGATCGAAAGTAAGAACGAACAAATAGCAGTATGTGTTCTTTCACTTCCAGCCACTTGGCGTATCTTCAACACTCATGCAACCACATATGGAAGGACACAATATGAGGATTAAGCCACCATCTTTAAAACACCTTTTATGTGTTTTATCTAGTGAAGGGAGGTTTATTGTATATGACCAATCTGTGTCAGGACTGTAAATGCCCTTAAAATATCTTTTTATATATATAACCCTCTCTTCACAATCATACTGGACAATCCCAGAGACTGTGTTATTGCTCAGCAAAAGGGCAAGCAAACGTAAGGCAACAGAGGTGGGGATTTGTAGCTGCCATCCACAACGGAGAGGCACCCATAGTCATGGAGAAGACGAACTCCACTTTTGATTGCAGCTCCAGCCCAAGATGGAGGCTAAACTCATGGACTCAGGCAATCTTCTGTGACCCCTTGAGCTGCCAGCTCCGCTAGCACATTGTCAAGGTAGTTAGGGTCTGGGTAGCCATGGCCTGAGACATTGGAGGCCATCTCTGTCTTGTGGTGGATCTCATTCCACACCACAGTGTTGTTCTCGCCAGTTGTGCTAGATGTTCCTACAGTGAAGATCAAGCGCCTTCTCCACGCCACCTTTAAAAGTTCCAGCACCTAAAGAGAAAAGAAAGAGGCTAACATGAAGCGTCTCACATTCCACAAACAGAAGACTCCAATCTTTTATGTGCCCACTTCACTTCGTTGAGATCTAAATTCTACTTCCATCCCACATGAAAAGTTGGAAGATGTCCCTGTGATCACCATATTACGCTCTCTGAAGGACTTCTGCAACTTCTGCTTGCATAAGGAAGCTCTCTACCTCCCCAATAACTGGCACTATTGCTGAATTGTTCTTACTAAGCAGTTCAATCAGAAGAACTGGATTTAAGCTGCATTTTCAATGGTGAAAAATTCAAAATCTTTAAAAAAAACCTTAAACAATCATATCAGAATAGAGGAGGAAGGGACCTTGGAGGTTTTCTAGTCCAGCCCCCTGTTCAAACAGGAAAAGTGGCTGTCCAGTCTCTTCTTAGAAATTTCCAGTGAATTGAATTGAATTTATTAAATTTTTATACCGCCCTTCTCCGAGGGACTCAGGGCGGTGAACAGCCAGGATTAAAATACATACAATATGAAAGTTAAAATAATTTAAAACATAATTAAATCCATTTGGCTTCCCCAATTTAAAACCCCTTACCCATAAAACAATTAAAAATTTTAAGCCAGCCCGGCTTGCTGAAAGAAGGTCTTCAGAGCCCGGCAGAAAGTATGGAGGTCCTGGGGGTAGCTCGTTCCAGAGGGCGGGTGCCCCCACAGAGAAGGCTCTCCCCCTGGGGGTCGCCAGTCGACATTGCTTGACCAACGGCACCCTGAGGAGACCCTCTCTGTGGGAGCGCATTGGTCCCACAGAGAGTGATGGAGCACCCACAATGTATGAATGCAAGCTGTTCCACTGGTTAATTGTCCTCACTATTAGGAAGTTTCTCTTTAATTCTAAGTTGCTTCTCTCCATGATTAGTTTCCATCCATTGTTTCTTGTCCTGCCATCTGGTACTTTGGAAAATAAATTGACCCCCTCTTCTTTGTGGCAGCCTAACCACAATGACTAACGAAACCCAAATCCTGCAAGTGTTCTTCATATGTTTTAGTCTCCAGGCCTTTAATCATCTTGGTTGCTCTTCTTTGCACTTTTTCTAAAGTCTCAACATCTTTTTTGTAAGGTGGTGACCAGTACTGGATGAAGTATTCCAGATGTGGTCTTACTAAGGCTTCATAAAGTGGGTACTAATACTTTACGTGATTTTGAGTCATTCCTTTTGATCATGAATAGCCTTCGTTTAGTTAAGCCGCTGATTGGGCAGAAAAAGGAGAATTAACTTCCTATTCTTTATTCCATCGCAATACATCAACTCAGGCAAGATCTTAGCATCACTGTACCTTTCGTCCCTTCTCGCTATCGGGTAGATAACAATATCGTGGGAATCCTCTTGCAGTGTATGGCAGCCCTGGGCTGGGATGCTCTGGACCCTGCAAAAATAAAAGCAGAGAACATTTATACATGCAGATCCACTCATTTACACACACTGGCTTGGAGCCCATAATAGATTTAATTTAGTTGATGAATTAATCAACATTCTGGATTCACATAATTTGCTGAACCACACTGTAATAAAAAAAGCAGGATCTGCACAACACATTAAGGCATCAAAAGCAAGCCAAGGTTCAAGCTAAGCTACGTAGCTCAACACATTGTACAATAAATGCTGGTCAATTATTACAGGTTAAGTTTGAAGTGTCAACCCAGCCATTGGGTACCAACTGTGCCGGTTAATGTCTCTTTATCCTTTTTAGAACCATGGGAAACACCCAAACATTGGACGACTGTTTCAAACGGACGTAAATAAACTGCTCAGAGTATAATAAAATTCTTTCAATGTATCTATGTGCATTTGTTTTTGTGAGAAATGAAAGAGAGCAACTCTAAATTTATCTAGAAAAGATTTTTTTGAGAAACAAAAAACCCATTAGAAATCCCAAGTTGCATTTGGCTTCAGGAGGGAGCATGTGGAGGAACATTTTCCACTAGTGCTCTGCCCTTTAATGGAAATAGTATGGATCATAGCATTATATACCAGGGATATACATACATAAGATGTGCATCCTATGTGATTTCTAGGATTATTTTTTTTAGGAAGACATTATCACTGCACCTTGAAGGAAGATTTGCTAAGAAAGGAATCCATCTGTTCAATCTTTCTCATTCCCACCTAGCCAAGTACCTTCCACTTTGAAATGCAGTGGCTCTCCAAGGGCCGACAGCAGGGGGTGGTCTAACTCGACACGTGACATATTGCAACTTCCCGCCCCTTCGCTAAACCAGGGGGTGGGCGGGGCTAGTGCGTGACACATCTGACATGCTGGCCGCGACTTTGACACCCCTGGCCTACAGCATTATGTTGGCTTTCTAACTTTGCTCTACCATCAGGCCCCTCCCTCAGGATAGGTTTTAGTTACATACGCCATACTCACCTGAATGCCTCTGTTGATATTGTATGTAATCTGTATTGACCCACAATTCTCGTGCCCTGGTAGAGACTCTGAGAGTTTGTGAACATCCATCTTGCCATTGGGCTGTGTGCCTGTCTTCTCACCATAGATGGCCTTACAAGAGGGACACTGTAAGCTGCCGTCCTGATAGAATATATATATTTAAAATGTTATAATGAGTATAAAATAAGGGCTATGCAAGTTACAGATCTCTGGAAATCTCTCTTCCTTTTTAAGTTCAGGATTGCATAAAGCCTCCCATGAACTGGATGCCTGCAAAATGTTGGATGCCATTGGCAACCTATGGCTGCTTCTAATAAGCCACTTTCTTCCTTCTTACTCTATAAAAGCAAAAGGACTTTTGTCTTGATGAGCACGTTTCACAGACAAGGGATAGAAAAGACACATATGAGCACCCTTGCATCTATTCTCATATAAAATACCTTCTCCTTCCAAATCTGAAGGAGCATCCATTCCCATGTGCTTTGCCGACGAGAAACGAGATTCCCTATTATAGTTCCTCCTACTTTAACAAGAGTGGCTACATGACACCTGTCAAGCACTCTTCTAGTTGATGCATGCTGTTTATAGGATGCTTTCCTCAAGTGGTGTGCCTGATACTATCTTTACATCTTTTGCTTTTCATTTTGCCCATTATGATCATATGTGGGTACTCCGTGATAGTCTTTTAATGAAGTGGCTTTATTACACTTTAAAAAAAAAATGATAAAAGTTATTATTTAAATTTCTTTTTCACTGCCAAGGAATCTACTGGTTGTATGAGTATCAAACTGCTGCTTCTGATTCTGGTGAAACATCTAGCCCCAAAGCCAGACCATGAAGCATTATAAAAAGGGAGAATTTTCTGGCTTTTTCTAATGCCCACAGGAGCTCTGGCAGAAGATGTTAAGGTCTTGTTGGTTGCTTTAATGACTACCAATATTAAACTTCTATTCATTACATGAGTGTTTCTGGATTCCACTGCTCAGTAATTCTATAGGAAGACAGCCACCAGATTGCTAAGTTTATCATTAAGTGAGGTTGGTTACTGTGGCATCCACATCTGGTGCTCTGAAGCAAGGTAAGCAACAGCCAATCCCCTCCTCACTGAATAGAATAAAATAGAATAGAATAGAATAGAATAGAATAGAATAGAATAGAATAGAATAGAATAGAATAGAATAGAATAGAATAACAGAGTTGCAAGGGACCTTGGAGGTCTTCTAGTCCAACCCACTGCCCAGGCAGGAACCCTACACCACTTCAGACAAATGGTTATCCAATATCTTCTTAAAAACTTCCAGTGTTGGAGCATTCACAACTTCTGGAGTGGCCTACCTTGTTGCCACTGGTGTACATGGCCAGCACACAAAGTAGGTGAAAGGTATGAGCACATTTGGCCAGCCTCCCCACACTTCCAGGTTGGATTGTCTTGCTCTCATTGACATCGCCGTACCCTGAAGGGGCACCCAGTTTTTCCATACAGATGATGCAGTCCTGGAAAACAAACACCTCTTTTACATTTTTCGCTTCGGGGAATTGAAAACAACATAACAACCAATCATCCCCTTCCAGATTAAGGCTCTTGTTAGACAACTGTATGGCACTTTGCTCTAGGAGAGAAGAAACATTTAATCTCTTCCCCATGGACAATTTCCCTCCTTCAAATTTTCTTGGGCTGCTTCGTATCTCTGTAGGACTTTAGAACCTAGAATAGAGTTGAAAGGGACTCTGGAAGTCTTCTAGTCCAAGAGGATGATGAGAACTGTAATCGACACCTGGGAAGGTGTTCAATTGGCAGAGGCTGGCGTTAAGAAAGGTTTCTATGACCCACTCAACAATGCTCTTTGAGGGAGATGGACGGTTTAGAAATGTGAAATACAGATAAACAAACTGCTATGTGCATCTCTTCCACATACCTCGTCAACTGGAGGCGTCTTCAGCTCTTCCAAATATTTCTTCACAACCTCTTCCGGCCTGGTCTTGCTATCTGAAGAAAAAAGAGAGAGAAAGAGAGAGATCCCAGAAGGGGATATCATTCGGCACTAAGGCATGATGAGGTAAAAGAGGTGAAGGGGAGCAGCAGGAGGCATAGGCAAGTTAAGTTGGCAGGCAAAGAAGAAAGAAGAGATGTTTCCAGAAAATTAATCCAGCACAGTCATTCTTGAATGTCTAATCTGAAAGCAGCCAGTTTTAATGGTATGCAAGTAAGGAATATGGCTATTCCTTTTGCTGCAGAGGCAAAGGCATCTATGGGCGGGAAAAAGAATTAGAAGATCAATTATGGCTAAGGATGTCATTTTACTCTAGGCTGGGGAATTCTGGGAATTGAAGTCCATACCTGTTGAAGTTGCTGAGGTGGAGAAACATTGTTCTAGTTTATTACAGAGTTTGGAAATAAAATGGGAGTTAAACTTTGAAGCTAGTTTTGCCTTTGGATGCATCAAGATTTAACTCCCATTTTATTTCCATGCTGGCTGGGGAATTCTGGGAGTTAAAGTCCATATCCGATATACAACATTTGGGGTGAGGAGGCTTTGAAAATGTCCTTGCCATAACCTTTCTCTCCTTAACAAAAATCTACATTGCAATAGTGGCAAAAACCTACATGGTCAGAAACCCAGTATTTATTTTTTCCAACTACCAAAATTTGTGAACTCACAAAAGAACACTTCTGTGCATGTACATCCTATTCATTTCAGAAAATGGTTGAAGCTATTTGTGAAGCTACTCTGGGTCTACAGGTCAAAAGGCAAGGAAGGGATGTAATGTAATGGGTAATGGCTTTTCAACAAAAGAGTGATCTGAGAAGTCAAGCTCACTCCTTCCAAACACATAAGGCTTTCTGGGTTTGAGGAACTGATCAGGGAGAATTATGGAGATGTGTGATTTGATCAGAAAACCATCAATAATTTTGGGGTGCAAAATTCTGAGGTGAAAAAATTAATAAAAGATCTTAAAATAAGCTTGAGAAAGTGACTAACAGACCCCAGGCTGAAACAGAAAAAAATTGGTCCACCTATGTACTGCCATTCTGTTCTGCAAGCAATTGTGTCAATGAATGCTGGAAGCCAACCCTCTGCTGTCACTTGATGGAAGTGATCAGCTGGTTATTATTTATTTAAATTTATTGGCTGAATAATTCCCGAGCAGCATACAAAAAGACTCCCATAAACACAGTGAGAAACATTTAATGGTCAATTATGCAAGCTGAGGGCTTCTCCTGTAGGTTTATGCATTTTTAAAAGAATTAAAAGAATTACAACAGTATAATGATCTCCAAAACATAAAAGTGGCTAAAGTAAAAACCTGTACGATATTCTTAAAAAGTATAAATAGGTTCGTACTTAAGTTTTCACTAAACTCACATACAAAGAGAAAAATGTTCTGTAAAGGATATGACCGTGTTCCCTAAGGAAAAAAAACGTATTAGTGGATGATTCCAGAATCCAGTTTAATGCAAACAAGTTGAAATATGTTTTTAGAGGCCTTTAACATAAAATACTGGAAACTTTCTAGCAGTTATTAGAACAGATCTCAAAAAGTAATTTCACAACGCAGTTCTGAGTATTGTGCTATTTTTCCTGCTATAACTTGCCTGATATTAAATAGTTAAAAGCAAATGCTTATCTTTAGCCTGACAGACTGAGGAACTAGGCCAGGGGTCTCCAACCTTGGCAACTTTTAAGACTTGTGGACTTCAACTCCCAGAATTCCTCAGCCAGCTGGCTGAGGAATTCTGGGAGTTGAAGTCCACAAGTCTTAAAGTTGTCAAGGTTGGAGACCCCTGAACTAGGCTTTCTAGATTAACTAAACTAATCATGTATATTTTCTTGGGGGAGGAGTGTTCCATTTCCATAGATCAGGCCATGAATGCTAAAACCAAGAACATTATTATGGGATGGCAGCAGAGCCAGGGAAGCCCAACCATAAGTAGGCTAGAGGGATTATTTCAAGTGCAAAATGGATCCCAACCAGTGATTCAGGGATTAGTGGTAGTCTGTGTGGGTTTCAAAGGAAGAGCCCTCAAAATCCGCCTTGGGAAAAAAATATATTAAAGGGCTGAAAGCGCAAGAGATTGCAGAAATGTTTCATTCCTATATTTACATATAAACAATTCTGCTCAATTCTGAGGTCTTCTGGGTGGCGTGTGGGGTGATTGCATGTACATGTATCAAGCTGGCTAGAGGCACTGTGCTGCTGTGAAGGTTTTCACAGCTGTTAATTACAGCAGAGTGGTTTGCATCTAAGAAAAATAAGGATCTGCTAATGTATAAACACAGATTAATGAGGATAGGAAAAAAAAACCACAATGTACTCTATGTACTCTTCCACAAACACATTCCTCTCCCCACCAGCTTATTCTAAAAGACAAGAAAATGCCAATATTTGTGATGAAATAGTAGGCTACTTGCCTTTTGCCCATGTGGAAAAATGTTTTAAGTGGACACTTTTGTATAAGGAAAGAAAAGGAGGAAGCTAGGGGAACTTGGAGACAAAAGAAAGGCAAGAGGCAGCTTTGAGAAGCCCTTGTCTCAAAGCAGGGGTTGGCTGCTGGGGGTTCGGGAGAATCTCTAGCTAAAATTCTGCAGTTCGAAGAACCCTCAAATCCCACTCTTGGATGGCCCCATCCACCCCACCCTTCCCAGGAGTCTCCACGTGGCCCATTTTGGATACAGGTAAGTGCAGGGCGTGCGTGGAGGCTCAGAGAGGGCGAAAAATGGGCCTACCAGAAGTTTGGGAAGGGCCTGTTTCCAGCCTCCAGGGGGCCTCCGGAGCCTGGGGAAGCCGTTTTTGCCTTCCCAGAGGCTTGAAGAAAGCCTCCAGAGCTCGGGAGGGCAAAAATGCCTCCCCCACCATGGTGCAGGAGCCCTACTAGGCCACACCCACCATGGCCACGCCCACCCAGCAACTGGGCAGAGAATCCCTTGCTAAAATTTTTGAAGCCCACCCGTCTCAAAGTATATTATTATGTAAACAAACAGAATTCTATATCTCTAAATTGGATACCTCATATTATCAATTCAAATAATTATTAAGGTTTTTAACTTTTTAGGTGATCTGAGTAAATAAGGCACAGAAGATAACACCCCCATCCCATCCCCCACTTGCTATGCCACCAATCATGAAAGGAGCTGAGAGAGAAGATTAACATCAATATAGGAACTTTAAATGGATTATTTTGGAGTGAGTGTGGCAGCATGACTTGAAAGTAGAGCTTCCAAATTACACTTCTAACCAATAAATCCAATTCTACCATGGTGCCAGCAATATTTTTAAAAATTGGTGTTTTCCAAAAATCAAAAGACTCAGAGAGTCTGTTAGTATTTTTTTCCCAATACAGCTGCTTATATTACCAATTAATATATGGATGGCTACCTAGTTTTAATCTCTCCAAGCAACTCTTCTAACTCTTTTGGTGCTCCTCCTCCCTTTTTTTTTTTTTGCTTTAATTTATATGCCGCCCTTCTCCGGAGACTCAGGGCGGCTTACAATGTGTTAAGCAATAGCCTTCATACTTTTGTATATTTATACAAAGTCATCTTATTGCGCCCATAATCTGGGTCCTCATTTGTCCCAAAAGCATCTTCCAATCGTGGATTAGAAGAGCCAAGATCTGACATACTCACAAGCAGCCATCTCGTTACCTTTTCCCATTGTTTCCTTGCAACTGGTATTTTGCGGCATTAATATCCTCAATTTAGGGGCAGCATCAAGTATCCAGAGCTGATTTCCATGAGTTTATTCAATCCCCTAAAGCCACCCAAGTTAGTGCCCATCAATGGATATTGTGTAAGGAATCCACAGGTTAATTAATGTAGTATGTTCGAAGACAAGTCAAGGTCCTCTTTGAACACGATGGACGAACATCATCAATGCAATATGTAAGAAAGTGTATAAATAATATAAAGAGGATTTGGCAACGACTGGTGCAAAATTACTTTTTAAGATTTTAATTAAGACAAATTAAAATTCTAAGTTCAAAAAACTACAAATCCTAAAAACATTTTAATACCAGATGTAACCAGTACTGATTAAATCTTCAGTTGCCATGTTTCCTCATCAATGCCTTCAATGAACAAATGTTGGATGAATAGTTTACCCTTCCTTTCCCCCATTTTAAAAATCTTTTCCCATTGTTGTTTTTTACAATTCTGCTTTAACTGCTTCAAGCTGCAACTGTATGGAAGAGATATAGAAATAAATGATGCAAATAATTTAATAAAATGCAATGTGAATGTCCATTAGTCTATATAGGTAGTCCTCGGTTAATGACAGCAGCTGGAACTGGTGTAGACATTGCTAAACGAAACAATCACAAACTGCAGTCACACTTTGTGCTGCTTAGCAATGGCAATTCCAGCTGCTCACAGCTGCCGTTGTTAAAACAAGGACGTCATGTGGCTGCCATTTGCAACCTCTTGCTGGCTTCTCCATGGATTTGGCTTATTGGAAACAGACAAGGAAGGCTGCAAACAGCAACCACATCACAATGGGGATGTTGCAACAGTCAGAACTCCTCAAGCCTAGTTGTAAGTACCACTCGTTCAGTGCTGTTACAAGTCTGAACAACTGCTGAATGAGTGGCTGTTAAGCAAGGGCCACCTGTATAAGCACTACTCTGTCACATCTTCTCCTTACCATATTTCTTCATTTAGTGGGGAGGGAAAAACAACCTTGCCACAGCTGGCTTCTCTATTTGGGTATGTGGGTGGTCTTCATAAGTGCTAAAATGATCGTGCTGATGCTGAAAAATAAAGACCTACAAAGCAGCAGCGTATAAAGCAGAATTGTGTCAAAATTTTCGGGCAACAGGAAAGCTAGGCCTTAGTACAGGGGCATCAAACTCAAGGCCCACTGGCTGGAATTGACCCGCCCTGGAAACAGCAAAGGACTGGCCTGCAGTGTCTCTGCCAGATAAAACGGAGCCTGGGAGGGCAGCGCGTGCCCCTCCCCCCCAAGCTCCATTTGCACTGGCAGAGGACGGTAGGAGGCCGTCATGGCCAGAAACTGAGCTCAGGAGTCCGTTTTCGCTGGCAGACTGCTCGGGACACCAGACACAAGTGACGTCAAGCTGCCACGCCCACCCCGGCCCCTGAGGTCAAACACAACCTTGATGCGGCCCTCAATGAAATCCGAGTTTGACACCCCTGCCTTAGTAGAAAGAGTAACCAAAGCCATTTGTTTTTTAATCAAACTGTTTCTGGTCAAAAGTCAGAAAAATAAGGAGGAGGAAACGCAGGGCAGGAAAGAGAAACAGGAGGCAAAGATGGCAACAGAAACAGCAGCAGCAGCAGCAGCAACTGAAGGAGACTCTCGGCGAGTCCAAGCAAGTCAGAGAGCTACCTTTGGTGACCACTCTCCTCCTTCCCTTAACTGAGCAGAGTTTTTTAGAGGCTCTATGGGCACGGGCAGGCTGAGGCGCTTGGGTGAGGTGCACAGGAAATCCAGGGACTGACATCAGAAAGGCCATCATGCCTACAAGGGACATGAGACAGTCATGCACAGGGCAGGTAAGGGAGAAGGGGGTGGAAAGAAAAATTTCATCATACCATTTGTGAGATTAAAAAAAGGAACCCATCCCTCCCCGATTCAAGAACCTCTGATTCGATGCTCATTTCAAAAACAAGCGACAAAGCAAACCCCCAAAGGAAAGCAAGCAACATGTTTAACAGGGAAGGCAGTGGATTGTTTTGAGGCAAGGGGAAGGCAGACACAATTTCTTCAATTTGGAAGAGACAAGGATATGGGGCGAAGCCACACAAGCAACAGCCTGCTTCAGAACAGCATTTCCACTCTTTTTCTTTCTGCTTGAGGAAAATGGAAAAACCTCCTATGTTCAATTTAGAATTAAGGTAAAAGGTAAAGGTTCCCCTCGCACATATGTGCTAGTCATTCCCGGCTCTAGGGGGCAGTGCTCATCTCCGTTTCAAAGCTGAAGAGCCAGCGCTATCCGAAGATGTCTCTGTTACCTTCCCACCAAAGGTGGTCCCTATTTTTCTACTTGCATTTTTTACGTGCTTTCGAACTGCTAGGTTGGAAGAAGCTGGGACAAGTAATGGGAGCTCACCCCGTTACGCGGCACTAGGGATTCGAACCGCTGAACTGCCGACCTTTCGATCGACAAGCTAAGCGTCTCAGCCACCGAGCCACCACATCCCTTTAATGAAATAATTTAAAATAATTTAAATAATTAAATGCTTGTAAATGCAGATTTTAGGAACTGCAACATTTGCTTGACTTCCATAGTGCTGCACTGACAGCAGCCAAGACAAAAACTTCCTGCCCTTAAGAAAGTTAATACATGATAATAGTATCATTATACAATAGTATAATTAGAAAGTTAGTATGCATTGTGGAAAAAACAAAAACTGTGGACTCTCAAATGTATACAATAGCCATTTTCATTCCCCCCACCCCATGGCATGTTACTTTCAAACTTTTTGTGATTCCTAAAGCCTGCTAAAAGTTGCTAGTGCATTTTGAGCCTAGGAATATATGAGAAACTGCTGTGTAAGCAATGACATAATATAGTTTTAACAGAATCACCTCTAAAGCCCTCCAGAAAAGCAGCAACCAAGCCCCAAATCCTGTTCATTGCAACCTTTGTCCTGCCAAAAATTCTCTGTAGGTCTCCCCATCACCAAAAGGTTGCCTATCCCTGTGATAAACTATGTGTTTATAACATTGTTGATTGAATTACAACAAACCACAGGCAGATTGGTTGCTATGTACAACCAATTCATCAAAGAATGTCCTTTCACCACAAACAAGCCAGAAATGCAATAGCAAAGAAATACACAGGTGAGGCTGCAAAACCAAACAAAAACCAACCTCCTTTTATGTTTTGGAAATGCAGCTCCATGTACACTGCTGGTGCCTAGTCTCTGTTTTCTTTCATTCATTCACTCATTCACTCATTCATTCAATCATTCATTCATTCATTCAGCCAGCC
This sequence comes from Pantherophis guttatus, assembly GCF_059756535.1. Classification (NCBI taxonomy): domain Eukaryota; kingdom Metazoa; phylum Chordata; class Lepidosauria; order Squamata; family Colubridae; genus Pantherophis; species Pantherophis guttatus. The sequence goes on along the minus strand of NC_142063.1, from coordinate 329,194,166 downwards.
AGCCAGCCAGATGCATGCTAGTGGATGTTACAGCACAATAAGAAATATTATACAGATATTTAAGACCGTTCTAAATTGCTTGACTTCCATAGCTATATGGAAGCTATATGTGACATTCTTTTTACATGGAAGTGCAGGGAAGTCATGGAATTCAGCTATGCTTCCCAGGAACTTCATTTTTCTTTCAAAATGTCTGCTATCTTTATGGATGTGAAGATACTTAGGAAAGCACCTTCACAATGTCTACAAGCACTGCAGAAACCGTGAGTGGGAGTTAAGTAAGGTTTCCCCAAGGACCTGGGTTGATGCTACAATGACCTCAACTGCTCTTTGGTCAACTTCCCAATGTAAAACTGCCTATTATACAGCAAAAATTATAATAGGAGAAAGTGAATGGTTAACTGGGAAAACAAGCTTTTGAGCAGAATTCAAAAATTTGTGTTTTGTTGCAGGGGTGAAATGCTCCTGGTTCGGACGGGATCGCCCGATCCGGTAGCGATGGTGGCGGGTGGTTCAGAGAACCAGTAGCAAAAATCCTTGTGCCCCTCTTCAGCCGAAAAAAATGCTTTTAAAAGTAAAAAAAAACAGCCTCTGATGATCCCGTGGCTCAGCTGGGATCGTGAGAGGCTTTTAAAAGCATTTTTTCTAAAGAGGTTGTAGAAAAAATGCTTTTAAAAGAAAAAAAAAGTTGGCCACGCCCATCCAGTCACATTACCCCACCGCCACCAAGCCACGCCCACAGAACTGGTAGTAACAAATTTTAGATTTCACTCCTGTTTTGTTGTGAAACAGATATTGACTACTGGTGGAGCTGAAGACAAGGAGTAAAATAAAAAGGTGAAAAAAGGGTAAATAGGTAGACTAGAAAGAGCATCACTATTTCAGAATGCAGCTGTCTCTTTAGCTTTGTGCTCAGAAGTCCACCTTTGCTTTTATAATTATAATACTGGGAACTGGGCTAAAATAATTTTGTGGTTATATTATTAACAAATTCTAATTCCTTCTGTGGATCTTATTCTAAAAACCCATGAGTGTGACAAGTTAATAACACAACACTCCCTATACTTCCAAAGTCTCCCATAAACAAAAGTATATTTTTTCTTTCCCCAATTACTTGTATAAATTGGGAACTGTGTTGTCCTGTATTTTCTGTTATGGATTGCACCAGTAGAGGCTAAACCAACTTTGTTGTATACATGATGTAACAATGACAATAAAGGCTATTATTATTATTATTTTGCCCAAGTCTCATGAGATTTTGGGGTTAGGAGGAAGAGGAGCACCAGAGCTATTGTATAGTAGAGCCTGAAATTAAAAAATAGAAAAGTTTGTCAACCCTTGCCATATGATTTGGTCAGATGAAGGATCCCGCAGACAGAATACGAGAATGGCACATGATCCTGTTTCAATTCTCCTGATGTGTAGCTGACTGAAGCCCCTCCTCCCCTCCCTTGTGAGAAAGAGATATGAGTGAGCTTCTCTGTAAAAGCTCCTTCATATGTAAAACCTGCCTAATTGCTGAGAGAGTCTGAACATACTCTGCATTTCCTCAGGACATAATCTGTTTTATATGTTAGAAACAAAGAAAATCAGCCTGGAGACAGCAGTGCTGTTTAAGGGCAAGCTTCTATAAATGCTGCAGTCTGCTCTCTGCATTAAAACAAGTGGGCCAGGAACAGTTAAATTTTGTAGCTCCCATGTACTAGCAATGGTAATTTGTATGCAGTATTTCATTATACCAGTATTTTCTATTTGGCCTAGTGAAAAAGAAACCCACTATAGGCACTAGGTATTTTATTCAGGCAGCATTTCAGTTTCTCTCACTGAGGATTGTCCTCAATCCTAAAGATCATAAACATGCTCTTTAAAATATGAATGCTAAGATTCCTAGGGTGTTGGTTTCATTAAGACATACTAAATTTCCTATTAAATTTAGATCATCTCTAGCATTTTAAAACAATTGCTAGAGCTGCTTAATCAGCTTCTGAATCAGTCCTCATAGGAGTTGAATTGCATAAGAGGTTGCAATCAGATAAGACTGGAATTTGGCATATTCATATGCTAAGTGGGGAGAGCTTAATAACAGCAATCCTGATTTTAGCTATTTTTACAGGGAGTTTCCTGTAAAAGACCCCTCAGGGTGGCTTTCTTAGGTATCTCCCCTTTCTGAAATCCAAAATACTAAATCTAAAAACGGTTCCTATAATATTGCTTTATTAATTACTTATTAATTATCAAACATTTGGACAGACGTTTTTCTGAGTCTGAAGACTCTTGACCTGATTCTTGATCAGAGGATTGGATTAAAAGACTTCCAAAGCATGTTATAGACCTATAATTCTATAAAATAGGAAGTTACTTTCCAAACATTTATAGAAGGTTACAGCAGCCACTTGGAGCAGTAAAGGTGGGGGTGGAATGATCTGAGCGAGAAACTAGAAATCTCAGTCACAAAAAAACAAGGCTTCTCTGCATTAGAAAACCATTTTATCAAAGCAAGAGAAAAGGGGATCATTAGCAATAAAAGCAGAAAGATAAAAAAATATGTAGCTATACAATTCGTTTTTATTGTTTATGGTTATTTCAAGTTATCGGATTTTGCACTGTAGTAAAGATTGCAGTCATTTAAGGCACTCTAGCTACAGTGAAGAGCACATTAAAAGACATAATCACTATGAGATTTACAGAAATTATGGCTTATAGCTTCTCTCTTCATCATCTGATGAGGACATAAAAATTAAATATATGCAGCAGCTCAAAACAGGAAAAAGAAGTCAAAGAGTAATGTGACTCCAAGGGCCAGGAACATCCTTTCATCACTAGTGCCCCCTTCCTCTTTGTCTATGGGATTCTTGCTATGTAAAAACAAAAGGATTCCAGATTGAAAGAAGTCTCTTTATGAGGATTTTTTTTACATATCTGACTCTGAATTTTCTAATATTAGAAAATGCTTTTTGTCTGCAAAAAAAACCCAGATTAATTAAAAAGCCCAGGACAGGAATGCAAATCCTGAGCAAATGAATCAGTTTTCTGTCCACCCTTGTCTACTGCGTCAAATATCAGTTTATAAGTAGTGTGTTTTTATGCAAATACTATGTTTAGTTCCCAGATTTTCAAGTTAAAGAACTGGGAAAGATACTTCCCAAAACAAAACTGTGGTGAGAAAGACTAATTTACCATTTTAGAATAAGCAACTGGATGTTTGATTTATATATTTGCAGGAACCCAGTTAGTTGTTTATTAAATTTCTACATTGCCCATATCACCAAAGAGATTCTGGGCAGTTCACAACATTATAGTAAAACAATATAAATACATAAATAAAAGCATACATTATAAACAATTAGAAACAGATTAACACAAGTAAAAATAAGGATCAATTTAAAAATTCAAAAAAGGGTAGGTTAACAAAATAGTAGCTGACTAGATACCATAGTTCAGTTGTAGAGCGGAGACCTGCCATATCAATTCCTAGATATCTCCCAGAAGAGGTAAAGAAAAGGGCTGAGGACTAGTAAGAGCAGATAAACTTATACAAAATGATGGTCCAATTCCTCTATATTGCAACCTGGCAAATCCAAAGGTCAGAGGATGGGGTTGTTGGAGGTTGTCAAGGCAGCTGTTGGAAATGCAGAATCTCTTAAGAAACAGATTCACCCGAGATGAAGACATTTTGTGATGACTTCACCTCAGATGAATCATTGCTTAAAAATTATAGTCAGCATCCTTATTCCGGAAGGTGTGCTGGACCAACTGGTAAATTACAAAAAAAGTCAAGACTTTGATATAGGGCTATTAGTTTTCCAAAGTAAAATACCATAGGATTGTGTGGAATGGGGGAAAAAAAAAGATGGCGGGCCATTACCTGCCAGAGCTTCATTCACTTTGCTGGGTCTGGACATGGTCACTGGTAACTTTGGTACACTGAGGAGACAGAAAAACAACAAGAAAGTTTTGGAAAAAGATCATTAGGGCAGACATAAAGAATCAGGACAAAATTGGACAATGAGAACTTTATTCCCAGTGGTTAAAAAAAAAAACACCTTTATTGAGGCAACAAACATTTTTGTCCCAAAGCTGGCTGAATTCTGAAACGAACAGAATTTAGACAACAGAATAAGAGATCGTAACAGAAAAACAGATTTGGAATGGACTCTGGAGGTTCTCAGTCCAACTTTCCACCCAAGCAGGAGATCCTGTACCATTCCAGAGAAGTGGCAGTCCAGCCTCTTCTTAGAAGCCTCAACTTCTAAGTGATGGAGCAGCCACAACTTCTAAATTATCCTGAATGAGAAACTGGAGGTTTTATCCGGGGTGACAAAAGAGTAGCTATTATAAACCGATTGCTATCAGTGGTCTCCAAATCCTCCTCTCGCATGATCCTCCCTGCAACTCCTGGAGAAAAGGACCAAGTAGCTCACACCAGCTACTCTACTCCTGAGAAAACCTCTCTGCCACCGATTTCCCTCTCTGTCCCTTTCACAGTCTGCGGAAGAGGCTAGATCCTTTTGGCAAAATGAGAACCTCTGATCCAGATTTTCAAACCTTTGTTATGAAAAGCGAGGCCAGAGATCTGGGAAAAGGAAAGGAAAAGGGAGAAAGCAAGAAACGAAGGCTTTTTGAGAAGGTTGATCCTCCTCCATCCTGGACCCAGGATTCTCTTACCAACACGCACATTAGAACAGTTCCCAGGTTTTTTTTTTTATTATTTATTTATTTTTATATGCCGCCCTTCTCCGGAGACTCAGGGCGGCTTACAATGCGTTAAGCTATAGCCTTCATACTTTTGTATATTTTATACAAAGTCAGCTTATTCCCCCCACAAACTGGGTCCTCATTTTACCCACCTTAGAAAGGATGGAAGGCAGTTCATAAAATCTCAGCTATTACACTGACCCCAGCTTGCTATCTTCATTCATTCATTCATGCATACATGCATGCATGCATCCATTCATGTTGCTGCTTTTAATTCTTACCGGCCTTCAGCCATCTTCTCTGAAACTTTGGGGGTGGGAAAGGAAGCACCGAGAGGGAAAGAGAAAGCGAAACCACAGGCAAAAAAAATGGCGGCTGCCCTCCTTCCTATATAAGCCCACGTGGAAGGGGAAATCCACTCTCCTGATTGGCTGAATCATTATTCGACTTTCCCAGTTTTGCCTGTCTCCACCCATTACTTTGGTGGGCAAGTCAGCTTCCCCCCCCCCACACTTTTTTTTTTAACTATTTCAGTGTCTGCCTGAATCTCCTGAAAGGAAAGGAAACCCAGCCAGCTATTTTTCAATTTGAGATTTTCAGCCGATATTGGATCACCTACTTTTTTTTTTTTTTGCTTTAATTTATATGCCGCCCTTCTCCGGAGACTCAGGGCGGCTTACAATGCGTTAAGCAATTAAGCAATACTTGAGGAATAGAATCTCCTTTTTCAAAAGCTTAAAAGCAGCAAGAGATTCGACTCTGCAGGGACTTGTCCAGGGAGTTGCCAGGAGTCAACCCTGACTCAAAGCTGCACATAAATCTCACAAAAGCTTACAGAAACCCTGGTTTCTTAGCAACCCTAGATCTAAAAGAGTAGTGCTAACTTTCAAGGCAGTTTATTTTCCCCCTCAATACTTTTCAAACTTAAGAACTTTTTAAGGAGCTTTTACTGGATATTCCAGCAGGGTGGATTTGATTTAAATCGAGTTGATTTAAATCACAATTTAAACCATGATTTAAATCACTAGTAAAAAAGCTTGATTTAAATCAACTCGATTTAAATCATAATTTTTAAAGAGCAACTGTCATCTCTGCTACTCCTTTGACCCACTGTTGACTCACCGATAGTCCCAGTGTTGCAGAATATACAGCCTCATGCTACATAACTAAGCTCCATTTCATGCTGAATAAACTAAATTATTTATGTATCTTAAATAGAAAACTATCTTACGATAGATTTTTATCCCCAAAGTTTTTTATTAAAATAAATTCGATAAAAATAAAAAAAAATCCGATTTAAATAAAAAAAATCTGATTTTTTTGATTTTTTAAAAAAAATCATTGATTTTTATCCACCCTGCATTCCAGCAGTATCTGCTTTTGATAAGAGCTGTATCCTTTGCTAAATTCTGGGAGAGGAGCCAAGCAAGCGAGGGAGGATGACACAACCTCTAACACTCTTTAATCACAACCATTCACTATCTGTAAAATGGAGAACTCCTTCAAGGTCAAAACAGGATAATCACAGGAAAGAAATACCTTAGTTTTAATTAAAGGAAAAATACAGGTTTCATATAATTTTTTTGGGGGGGGGGAGGATGAAGATTTAACGCAGTGGTTTGCTACTCTCTTTCCCCCGGAGGAACAGTTGATTTTGAGCGAGCTTGAAACAATTAAATCAGGGGTGTCCAACCGTGGCAACTTTAAGACTGCATGGTTGGCTGGGGAATTCTGGGAGTTGAAGTCCAGAAGTCTTAAAGTTGCCAAGGTTGGACATCCTCAGTTAAATCTATGCTGCAGACAGTCCCTGCTGCAGCTGAATCTCTTGACCCCATCTCCTAAGACAGTTTCTCAACCTTGGTAGCTTGAAGATGGGTGGACTTCAACTCCCAGAATCCCCCAGCCAGCGGCACTGGCTGGGGGATTCTGGGAGTTGAAGTCCACCCATCTTCAAGCTACCAAGGTTGAGAAACACTGCCCTAAGAGAATCCACCTACAACTTGCCATTCATTATTGCAAATCACCCACAGGAGCCAGGAATCGGGCCATCTTTTAGGATCAGATTTTGTCATTCTGATCCAATTTGTGTTATCAGTTGGGTTTTAACAATCCAGTCACCTACAGCTGAGTGGCAGTAAATTTTTAGTGCATTCACAAATCTGTGCCCCATGTTGACCAACCACCAAATAATTAAATCCTGCTCCCAAAGTTTCAGTATAGAGAGATCTCCCTAGTTTGACAATATTGTTCAATAAAAAGGAAATTGAAGGCAGCTGTGAGATTTGCTCAGAGATGTTCCTCTGTACATTTTCAAGCTAAAACGCTGTCTCTAAGAAGAGAAGTATAATGTAATGTAACGGAAGAATATAAATATAACGAGAATATAACTCATTAAATAGAGGATAGACAGTTAACGCTTCTTCAATTTAGTTAGAATTTGAACTGTCAGCAAGAAGTCATGGCTATATTTTTGGTAGTCTGTAGCTGGAGTTCTGAAAGCAATAGCGCTTACAGCCCTCTCTAAGCGGTTTACAGAGTCAGCATATTGCCCCCAACAATTTGGGTCCTCACTTTACCGACCTCGGAAGGGTGGAAGGCTGAGTCAATCTTGAGCTGGTGAGACTCGAACTGCTGGCAGCCGGCAGTCAGCAGAATTAGCCTGCAATACTGCTTTCTAACCACTGTGCCACGGCTCATACTATTCTCAGTACTGTATAGTTAGTACAAAAAGTAGGTTTACAATCCTAATCGCTTTTTGAATCATACCTCTATGTACCTATATATAATTCAGAAAGATCAAAGATTTGCATTTGATATACCAATCTCTGCCGAGACTGGAAAAAACTATTATCATTACATAGTTGGTCTCTTGGAATCTGTTGAGAAATAGTTACTAAGTAGTGATTTACTACCTACTGAACCTACATCCCCTCTGGCCACCAATATTAGAAAACAGGATTGAATCTATTATAAAAGGCCTGGTAAGGACCTTCCATCAGCCAAGCCATTCAAAAAATACGCTTGCTAGTGGACCCGCCTCTAGGTAAGTTTATTTACATATATATACAGATCAGTGGTGGGTTCCTCCCGGTTCGGCTGAGCTGGTAGTGGTGACGATATGATGTCACCGAACCAGTTCTCTTTGTTCGGGAGCTGGGCCCTCCCACCCCCGCCCCCCACATTATTCTTACCTTTTATTTGGCCCCACCCCCAATCTATTCGCTGCCTCCCGAGTCCCAGCTGAACAGCTAGAAGGAAAAAAACTGTTTAAACTCTTGCCGTGGGGCTTCAAAGGGCCATCCTACAGCTGATCAGTGTTAAAAGGCAGTTTGGTGGTAGACCGTTGCCTCCAAAAACAAATGGGTAGACCGGAACGCTCCAAGAACAAATGGGTAGACCGGTACAGCTCTGCAAGCAGTTAAAAGCCTGGTAGACCAGTACCTCTGCTAAATCCTAAAGAATTGTCACATGACCATCAAGCCATGCCCACAAAATAAGCCACGCCCACAGAACCAGTAGTAAAAAATTTTAGAACCCACCCCTGATCCAGATGCCATATCCCATCTGGATGGAAGAGGACAACTGTAGTTCCTATACATAAAAACAGGAATAAAAAGGATCCTAACAATTACAGACTAATAGATATTGTAACTAAAATATATGAAAGGCTCCTCTGGAGTAGAGCTGAGAGATGGTAGAGCTGAGTAGTACATTCTCGCAGAAGAATAGCCGGCTTTAGTCAAAGCTGATTCCCTTTTGACAAGTGCTTTGTCTCGAACCATCTAATTACAATATATGTCAGATGGTTGCAGTGTCCCCAGGTCACGTGATCCCACCTTTGGCGACCTTCTGACAAGCAAAATCAATGGTCAAGCCAGATTCACTTAACTACTTTGCTAACTTAACTGCAATGATTTATTTAGCAACTGTGGCAAGAAAGGTTGTAAAATGATGCAAGATTCACTTAATAACTGTCTCACTTAGCAACAGAAAATTTGGGCTTAATTGTGGCCCTACGGGGAGGACTACCTGCATTTCCTAGTTTCATACATCAGTATAATATAAACTACATTCTGTAATTTTAGTCCAGCAAACATACTTTTCATAGCTTCACAAAGGTTTTGTGGTCCCTATTCACACAAGTGCAACTAGGAGCAAATGTTCAAAGTCTTGTAAGTACTATTATTACAGAGACAGATATTAAGAGGGTATTTATAACCCCTCCAATGCTGCATACTATTCTTAGTACTGTATAGGTACAAAAGTAGGCTTACAACCCTAATCACTTTTTGAATCACATCTATATGTACCTATATATAATTCAGAGTTCAACCAACTGGCTAAATTTGAATTCTAGGAGAAGTGAGGCAGGAAATTCATCATGCACCAGCACCTATTTCTATATGATGGCTCTGAATTACAGTTGCAATCCATTCTTATCATTTTGGAAAGGCTTGATCAATTTGGTACTTTTTACCCACCCCTTGGTATTTTTCCACTTGAGTGTCAGCACTTCATCTAGTTTGCATGGGTACTGTTTCTTCTTTTGAGAATTACTTGGTGAGAACCATTTTTATTTCTTAAAAGTCTTTTTTTTAATATCTTGCCATAAGCTAAACAAAAATCAAATCTTCTAGAACACGGGTGTCAAACAAGCAATGTATTCCCCATTCATGGAACTGGGGTGGGCGTGGCCTGCATGTGACTGCCAATGCAATCCTAAATGGCAATAACAGAGGAATACAATCAAGATCAAGTGAGGTACTAATACCACTCTATAAAGCCTTAGTAAGACCACACCTAGAATACTGCATCCAGTTTGGGTCACCGCACTATAAAAAAAAGATGTTGAGACTCTAGAAAAAGTGCAGAGGAGAGCAACCAGGATGATTAGGGGACTGGAGACTACAACAAATTGGGTTTTGATAGGGGTTTTTAAATGATTTTAGTTGGGTGTTTTAAATTCGGCCACTGATTGAATTATTTTAATTAAGTTTTTAAATTTTTGTTGTATATTGTTTTTACCATGACTGTTCACCGCCCTGAGTCCTTCAGGAGAAGGGTGATATATAAATATAATAAACTAACTAACTAACATATGAAGAACGGTTGCAGGAACTGGGCATGGATAGTCTAATGAAGAGAAAGGCCAGGGGAGACATGATAGCAGTCTTCCAATATTTGAGGGGCTGCCACTGAGAGGGAAGGGGTCAAGCTATTTTCCAAAGCACCTGAAGGCCAGACGAGGAATAATGGATGGAAACTGACCAAGGAGAGATTCAACATAGAAATAAGGAGAAATTTTCTGACAGTGAGAACAATCAACTAACGGAACAGCTTGCCTTCAGAAGTTGTGGGAGATTTATCACTGGAGGCTTTCAGGAAGAGATTGGACTGCCATCTGTCAGAAATGGTGTAGGGTCTCCTGCTTGGGCGGGGGGTTGGACTAGATGACCTACAAGGTCCCTTCCAACTCTGTTAATCTAAAAAAATTTGCACATGTGACACATCCAGCCTGTGGGCTGCCAGTTTGACACCCCTGTTCTAGAATAAGCACAATGACTTACTCTGAATCATTTATTTCATTTTCCACGCATATATCCCTTAATTTCCTTTCATGTAAGTACACAGCAGAAGATATACAGACAGGAAGCAGAGAGTTAACACAAAAGGGAACTGTTTTGGCCAGCTGAAAATAAAGGAGAAATGTTCTAATTTGAAACACAGATAGAAGAAAAGGTAGGCAAGGAAACTAACCTAGCCCAAGTATTGGAACTACTGCTGCTTTCCTTCTCGGATTTCTACTAATTGTGTAGGTTAGATTTGCCCAGACAGAAGTAATTACATGCTTCCGATGGGGGGCTGTTATGTGGAGATAGAAACAAAAGCTATCTAATGTTGTCTCCTGGTGTTGAAATAGCCCTTTCCTCGGCTTAAGCTTATACCTTGTTCTGAAACGTCAGCATTGCTTTCAAAAAACAGGTCTCTGTTTAGAATCTGCAAGTGAAGGTCACATCTTAAAAAAAAAATCTCATAGTAAATTCTGAATCCAACACACAGTGGATGCCCAACTGCCCGATCCAATTCATAACTACAAGTTAAATCACCTGAGTACCAAAATATCCACATCTGTACCAAAAGGCAACTGGACTTTGTTTTTCCTTGAAGACGTTTCCCTTCTCATCCAAGAAGCTTCTTCAGTTCTGACTGAACGGTGGAGGATGGAAGGATTTATGATCAATTTGCCATCATTCAGTCAGAAGCTTCTTGGATGAGAAGTGAAATGTCTAAAAGGAAAAACAAAACAAAACAAAAAGTCCAGTTGCCTTTTGAAAAATGCACCTTTGAGACAACCATGACCTGGAGGACTGAGAATCTCCATAGACAATCTGATCTGTATGTGTAAACTGAGATAGAAAACTACAGATAAAGACCACATTACAAGTGATATGGATTATTCTAATCTTTCTTGCAATTTAATGTAAAGAATAAGGACGATGATCTTAACACAGATATACAGGATCTGTTATCAAGGCAAAAGTGAAGGAAATATTAGCTCCGATTCTTTAGCCTCCCTGTTCTGCCAACAGGTTTCCAAGGCTTTAAGGACTTTTCCCCCGTCACCTATGATCTGGCTGATTTTCTATACTGGAAATGCTTCAGCCTGAAATTGATACACGGATCCTTGACCTGCGAGCTTATACAGGTAGTCCTCAACTTACAACCATTTGCTTAGTGACCGTTCAAAGTTACAACAGCACTGAAAAAGAAATGATTTATGACAGTTTTTCACACTTCACACCTAGAAAGGTCACAGATGGTGATCACAGGACCCCAGGCTGCTGTAATCATCATAAATGGTTGCCAAGCAGGGTGGATTTGATTTAAATCAAGTTGATTTAAATCACAATTTAAATCATGATTTAAATCACTAGTAAAAAGGCTTGATTTAAATCAACTTGATTTAAATCATAATTTTTAAAGAGCAGCTGTCATCTCTGCTACTCCTCTGACCCACTGTTGACTCACCGATAGTCCCAGTGTTGCAGAATATACAGCCTCATGCTACATAACTAAGCTCCATTTCATGCTGAATAAACTAAATTATTTATGTATCTTAAATAGAAAACTATCTTACGATAGATTTTTACCCCAAAAGTTTTTTATTAAAATAAATTCGATAAAAATCAAAAAAATCCGATTTAAATCAAAAAAATCTGATTTTTTTTATTTTTTTAAAAAAAAATCATTGATTTTTATCCACCCTGTTGCCAAGCACCAAAAATTTTGATCACATGACTGTGGAGCTGTTGTGACAGTTGTTAAGTGTGATGACTGGTCATAAGTCATTTTTTTCAGCACTATTGTAACCTTGAATGTTGTTAAACGAATTGATATTGTTTCCTGATTGCTTATTTGTAACCTATGACTCATTAAGTGTTGTACCTTATGATTCTTGATGAATGTATTGTTTATGTACACTGAGAGCATATGCATCAAGACAAATTCCTTGTGTGTCCAATCGCACTTGGCCAATAAAAATTCAATTCAATTCAATTCAATTCAATTCAATTCAATTCAATTCAATCCTATCCTATCCTATCCTATCCTATCCTATCCTATCCTATCCTATCCTATCCTATCCTATCCAAAGTAAAGTCTACTTGTACTGGCATTAGGCAGATGATTTCTTTCAACCTCAATTTCCCTCCCTCTTAAATAAAAATTGAAGAAGGAAAAAGATATTGAGTTTTTTTGACTGCTACCAAATTGTTTACATGTTTCAACAGCACCTCTAAATTTGGGTGGCCAGATGTCACTGAGAAGTTCAAAATGACGAAAGAAGCCCATTTGCCCTTAGAATGTTTCTCAACCTTGGCAAATTTAAGACACCTGGACTTGAGCTCCTGTGCTGGCTGGGGAATTCTGGGAGTTGAAGACTACGTGTCTTAAACTTGCCAAGGTTGAGAAACATTGCCTAAGAACAGGGGTGGGCAATTGTGGCTCTTTTACAACCTGTGGACTTCAACTAGTTGAAGTCCACAGGTTGTAAAAGAGCCACAATTGCCCACCCCTGCCTTAGAATATATAAACCAGGGCCTCACAGGGCAATTAAGTGTTAGATGACATGAATTTATTAGTCAATAGTAGTAACTGTGAGAGGGATCTTGGAGTCTTAGTGGACAACCATTTAAATATGAGCCAGCGGTGTACAGCAGCTGCCAAAAAAGCCAACACAGTTCTAGGCTGCATAAACAGAGGGATAGAATCAAGATCACGTGAAGTGTTAATACCACTTTATAATGTACTTGGTAAGGCCACACTTGGAATACGGCATACAGTTTTGGTCGCCATGATATAAAAAAGATGTGGAGACTCTAGAAAGAGTCTCCAGTCCCATGATTAGGGGACTGGAGGCTAAAACATACGAAGAATGGTTCCAGGAACTGGGTATGTCTAGTTTAATGAAAAGAAGGACTAGGGGAGACTTGATAGTAGTATTCCAGTATCTCAGGGGCTGCCACAAAGAAGAAGGAGTCAAGCTATTCTCCAATAGCTATGCTGCACCTGAGGGCAGAACAAGAAGCAATGGGTGGAAACTAATCAAGGAGAGAAGCAACTTAGAACTAAGGAGAAATTTCCTGACAGTGAGAACAATTAATCAGTGGAACAACTTGCCTCCAGAAGTTGTGAATGCTCCAACACTGGAAGTTTTAAAGAAGATGTTGGATAACCATTTGTCTGAAGTGGTGTTTTCTGCCTAAGCAGGGGGTTGGACTAGATGACCTCCAAGGTCTCTTCCAACTCTGTTATTCTATTCTATTCCATTTCAAAAAGCCACCTAGTTGATCCTGAATACCAAAGACTGGCAACACATTCCATTAATTAATTACACCTTCTGCCAGGTAAATATTATTTTATTTTGGTCAAGTCCAGTATTAATTTACACTCATGGCATCAACAATTACTACAGCACCAACAATGACCATAACATCAGCCTGTACTGAAGAAAATACTTTCCCTCATCTCCACATTCATAAAGCCTCCATCTCTCCATAATGCACTTGTAAACATTATAGAACTCATGAAATAATGAATCTGAAACATTGGGACACTCACTCACTTCAGTGGCAGTTTCCCTGGGCTTGAAAGCAAAAGAAATTGGCAATTTTGCTTCTCCCATCAGGGTATATAGCCACTGGGAAACTGCATTCTCTGGAATGTTATTGAAAAAAAGAGGAAAAGCCATTTTTCCAATCCATCAGCAAAAAAAAAAAAAAAAAACCAACCCCAGCAGTTTTGGGCTATTGGCTTTTTCTACTAGCCAAAGAATCAAGAGCTACCAAGTGCTATTTTAAAAAAAGGACACTATCAAACAATGATAAAACAACCACAGTCGAGCTCAAGGGATCTGATTCCTGATAGCACGATGACTCTTCTCTTTTATTATCGACATGAGCCTTTCTGGGAGTCAATAACTGTCTGAGAAGCAAGATAAAAATACTGCAGTAAGTCTATAAATAATCCTACTCGTGGATGGGACATCGACATCCAACAAAGCTGGAAGGCACCTTAGGAAAGCATACCTGGTTCCTTTGGATGCTGTGTGCGCTGAGCTGGCCCCACCAATGGCTGCAGATTGCGATGCTGACCCTGCACTCTGCATGTTCAGTCTTGGCATCGATCTTGCTCCAGAGAGGGCTGGTTTATTGTAAGGCACAAAGCCCACCAGAGAAGCACCGAGTCCTGAGTTTCTATTGGCCCCTTGTATACCAGTAAGGAATTTGGGAGTCGTTCCTGATGAATGTCCAGGAAGATTCACCATTGAGTGCCGATACCGTGAGGTTATGGGGCCAGTTCCACTATTCAACAAGCACTGTTGGCATGAACAGGTGGGCCCACTGTGAGTAGGCCCTGGGGTTGTGGCTACTGGGTATGGAGAGTCCACACACCGACGGATTCTTCGCTGGTACCCAGTGGTTTTATTGATCTGGGTCTGTGATACAAAATCAATCCCATAATTGTAACCAAAGGGCCCAAGATCCACCTGAGGGCTACTGAGCGAGAAAGCTTGCTCCAAATAGACACAAACATTCATCTCGTAGGGAAACCAGCTTCCTTCGTCGTTCTGCCACTCCCAAACCACTCCCTGTCCAGGTGCCGAATCAAGCTGGAAGACATGTCTGTGTACGGCTCTCATGGTCCCTAAGAGGGAAAAATCACGACAAATCAAAAAAGATCATTAGACGCCAAAACTAAAAGCCGTAAAGGAAGGATTTTGCATAGCCCAGGAAACCGAGTATTAATTGCTGTGATATTTCTCATTCGCATTAGACTAGGACAGAGATGGCGAACATTTTCGGCACCAAGTGCCCACATCGGAACACACGTGCATGCGTGTGCGCCGGAAACCCGAAGACCAACTGGCCAGCGTGCTCAGCTGGTCTTTGAGTTCCCGGCACGTGCATGTATGCTGGCCAATTGGTCCAGGCATGTACCGGAGTACCGGAAACCCTAGGACCAGCTGGCCCATTTTTGCCCCCCCCCTTTTTTTTTGCCATTTTCAGATCTTTTTTCAGCCATTTTCAGGGCTGTTTTTTGGCCCATTTTGGGGGGCTGTTTTGAAGCCATTTTTGGGCCAAAAACAGCCCAAAAAATGGCCTGGAAACAGCTTGGAAAAAAGCCTGAAAAAGAGTCTGTTTTTTGGCTGGGGGTTTTTTTTTGGCCGTTTCCAGCGCTCCGGCACTCACGAAGATCAGCTGGTCGGTGTGTATGTGCATGCCGTAAACCAGAAGAGCAGCTGGCGATGGCACGTGTGCCCATAGAGAGGGCTCTGCGTGCAACCTTTGGCCATCAAAGGACTAGGAGAAAAAAATAAGAACGCCAGGATACATTATTTGACCATTTTTGCAGCAGTCCGTCCAGTAGATCAGAGATAGAAAACTCTTTTGAATCACCAGCTATCTGATTATTTTTTCACAAGAAATGCCAGAAGTTCTACCAAGGAGCATTTCCATTCACGGCAGCGCCACTAAGTAGGATCCCTTCTTTGAGAATCAAGTTCAAAAGTTAAAGACCAGTTTAAAATTGGCCAACTTCCATTGTATTTGAATTGATCAGGCAATATGAAAATCAAAGGGTTTTACCTTGTTTTGCATAAAAAGCTAACTGCTTATCTATGTGTTATTTAAAAACACACAATATGACAATGCTCACTTTACTTTTCCCTCCTTCCTTTTTCCTTTGTGTCATGTTATTTATAGCTGGAGACTGAGGACAGGAACTGTCTTAACTGTGTAGCATATATTCATTTTTAAGCATTAAATATTGTCATAAATTAAACCAGTTTGGTGACATGGTTAAGGCATCAGGATATAAACTGGGAGGCCATGAATTCTAGTCCCAACCTAAGCACGAAGACGGCTTGGACAGGACTGTAGCCTTAAAAAACAAGCAGGGGCAAGTCACACCTGAAATCTTGCCAAGAAAACTGCAGGGACTTGCCTAGAAGTCAAGACTGATTGAAATGCACCAAAAAAGGCACCAAAACCTGCCACAAATAATTACATTATTCAGCATAAAGAACGTAGCCACTTTTCTTATATGGGTAGTCCTCAACTTACGACCACTGTTGAGCCCAAAATTTCCATTGTTAAGTGAGTTTTGCCTCATTTTACGACCTTTCTTGGCATAATTGTGATGTGAATCACTGCAGTTGTTAAGTGAGTAACAGGGTTGTTAAGTGAATCTGGTTTCCCCATTGACTTTGCTTGCCAGAAGACTGCAAAAAGGGATCACGTGACTCCAGGACATCATAAATACATGCCAGTTGCCAAGAATCATCATAAGTACAGGGCACTTGCCAAGAATCTTGATCATGTGACTACTGGTGTGCTGCAAGGATTGTATGGTCATAAGTCACTTTTTTCAATGCTGTTGTAACTTCTAACGGTCACTAAACGAATGGTCATAAGTCGAGGATTACTTCTATAAGCTACTCCTGTGGGGGATGGGAATGACATTGATTGGTGCAATGAACAGACAGGGGGACACAGACAGACGCCATCCGTGCCCCCCCACTTCCCTCATTTAGCCATTATCTTCATTGTTCTCAACTGAGACTCTTAAATGCTTAGAGCCCATTTCAAGATAAGCTGCTGCTTCCTTCTGTCTCGAGAAAGGTGGTTTCCTGTCATTTTTCTCTCACTTCCTATGAAGAGACCAGAATGCTTGGAAGCAGAATCCAGAGTTGTCTTTTTCACGGGGCGTATTTCAGATGATTTGTAGATGGTTGTTTTATTTTTTATAAAATCCATCTGATGTGCTGCAGAGGTTAATGGGCTGCATAAAAATAACTCCGAACTTATTCTATTTGTGGGAGGAGGGAGGAAGAAGCCTGCAAAAAACTAGAATTTTTTTTAAAAGAAATGCAGAATCTTTTAAGATTAGTTATCATTGGTATCCTTCATTGATATCCTGAAGATAGCTGTTGGCTGCCAGCTATTTTACGTTATTTAAACTATTACCATTGATCTACTCAGAAGACAGCTGTTTGAGAACAAGAATGGGTTCACATACCACGCATCAGCCAAGATTTGTTTAACAAGCCATAATTTACTCAGCGGGTACAATACTCTAAGTCAACAAACCCCACTGTAAACAAACACACACTAAGTCTGCCCTTATCATAAAGCTAGAGTTGTTTTGTGGGAGATACCATTCTCCTATATTTCGTAATAAAACCTGAGGCCAAGAAAATATTGGCAACCTAATAAATGAGATTTAATCCAGGTTTACAGCTCCTTCTCAGCACTTCAGACTGTGCCTAGAAGAGAATGCTCTACAAAAATTATTCTTAACCAAGCAACTTTACTGTATGGACTCCCAGAATTCCTTAGTCACCATTGAGAAACACTGCTCTCCATCATGATGGATGTGTCCGCTATTAAGCTATATCCATATGCAGATAATGCAGCTGCTTTTTACCTGTATCTTGCCGGAACTGGGTGAGACTCGGTAGGTCAATTATGTAGGGAGCCAGAGTTGAATCAGCTTGTCCCAAGGGTATGCTGCCATTGACAGGCCAGGTTCCCAGTGATCGCCGGCCTTTCACCATGAGAACCTGGAAAGACTGCTCAATGAAGCTGCACACGCTACTTCGGTATGGCCTCCACCTGCCAAACTCATCCTGCCACTCCCACACAGCCACTCCTGGATCCGTGAGGGATGGTGGAGGCCCAGCAGATGTACTTGGCAAAGTTGCCATTTTTGAATAGGTTTTGCCCACTTTAAAAAAGGTGGACAGGGATTTGGAAGTGGTGTTAATTCAGAATCCAATCGGTCATCTTCAGCAACGATACCTTGACAGACCTGTGGTGGAAAAGGAAAGGACGTTAATCGTGAGATATCAACCATCATTTCTCAGCTGTTAGCAGCTAACCTACAGTGCAAAAGTTGGATTAATATCACCTCTTCCAAGACAGATTCTATTTAGCCCTTTAATTCCTGAGCTACAGTCTGTTAATACAAATGATCTATCTAGGTCAGGGGTCTGCAGCCTTGAACGCTCAAAGAGCCATTTGGACCCGTTTCCCACAGAAAAGAAAACACTGGGAGCCACAAAACCCTTCCCGTGCCTGACTATTTCTTGAACGGCCCCAAAACTAGCATATGTAGTTGAATTAAACGTTCCGTTTTCTTCTGAAACTTTTCTTTTCTTGGATTTATCCATGGTTGGCCTACCCAGAGTTGAAAAGATCAATAAATTGCGTGCCAGGTGGGTGTCGCACTTTGGCAGTTGTGACGCATATTTTGAGTGACAGGGAGCCGCATCAGAGGGGTGAAAGAACCACATGCGGCTCCAGAGCTGTAGGTTGCTGACCCCTGATCTAGGTCTCTAGAGAGCTGTCTCTACAATGTCTGCTTGAATATACTTTCTACTTCTCTAGAAATCTGATTCTATTTCCACTGCTTGAACTTTACTTACAGCTAGAAAGTTTCCTTATCATTCAACCATAATCTCCGTTTCTGTAATTTAAGACCATTATTCTATTCCTGGAACATTAAGCAGATAAATCACTGCTGGGGAGAAAGGTGACTAAGTAGCAGTGAGAGAGAACTGGAAAGATAGATAGGTCTTTGCTTGCCACAGTTATTAAAATAACTAGCTATCCCTAGCACTAGGAGAAGTGTACCTACATAACTTTGAATGGCTGCTATATCGATGGTTGTAGGTTGAAAACTATGTGTAATTCTGATTCATTGGAGTCTTTAGTGGTGCAATAGCAATGTAATAGAGGTAGTCCTTGACTTAAAATAGTTAGTTTAGTGACCGTTCAAAGTTGCAACGGCACTGAAAAAAAGGGACCGATGACCATTTTTCACAGTTACGACCTTTGCAGCAGCCCCCAGGATCATGTGATCAAAATTCAGATGCTTGGCAATTGGTTCGTATTTATGACTGTTGCTGTGTCCTAAGGTCATATTCTTAGTCACATACTTCCTTACAATGACAAGAAGCTCTCATTCGGGAGTATAGTAAGATCCTGTTAAATTCCTCTCTACCCATTCATGGCTACATTCCTGATCTCTTAAGATGCTGATTAAAGTCAAGAAACCCACCACTCTTGACAGCGCTTAAGCTGCTGGCTGATCATCAGAACACCACACAAAAGTGGATGAAAGCGTGGAGTAGCTTTCCCCCCAAGAGGAGCATATTAATCCTAATAGCATACCTCTAGGATTTAATCTACCCCGACACATATGGGTGACATACAATAGAATTAGAACGACTCATGGGGTGTGTGTCGACTCCTTGTATAAATGGGGAAAGACACCTTCAGCACAATGCGATTGCAGGGGCCCCTGACAGACTACCCAACATATAGTGAGGGAATGCTCTAACAGAAGGTATCCAGGAGATTTTAGGGACTTCCTCTGCGTAACGACGACAGCTACTGACTCGATCTCCAAACTCGACATTAAACTCTGAAATGTTATTTCTGTTTTCCTCTTAGGGTTTCTTACTGCTCTTTTTCTAATTGTTTTAATTGTTTTAACCTGTAAAAATGAAATGTTTTAATATTGTGTGTGACCAGCCATACGCTAAAATAAATAAATAAAGTCATATACTGTAAATCCCCCTTTGTGATCTTCTGACAAGCAAAGTCAATGGAGAAATTTAACAACTGGGTTACTGACATAACAACTTCAGTGATTCACTTAACAACTGTGACAAGAAAGGTCGTAAAATGAGGCAAAACTCACTTAACAAATGTCTCATTTAACAACATAAATTTTGGGCTCAATTGTGATGGTAAATCAAGGATTACCTGTACAGGGCCACTTCTGAATGATTCAAATGCAACCAAGCAGTAATAATTGTTTTTAATTTAATCTGAGAAAATCCAGGGACACTTTTTAATATTCTAAAGAACTGGCAATGAAACTGCCACATCATATTCACGATGTATACCACAACATATGCCTAGTTTTGTGCACTGCTCTCTTCTATAGGCTGAAAGAGTTTAGTTTGCATTTTCTTAATAATCTTTCAACTCATAGATTTTACAGCATCCAGAAATTTTAAAGAATTATAGCTCAGTTATTTGCATAAAAATCTCCCTTGGCCCATTACAGCCAGAATTGGCACTGTACTCAATGATATCTAACAAACAAACTGAGCAAACAATCTATATTGCTTAATTATATTCAAATACTTGTTTGTTTGCTTTCTTCTATAGTAGCATTCAAAAAGCAACTCTAAAAATATTGATCTGCTCAAAAATACATAACATGCATAATACACTAAATCAATACAAATAAAATATATTATAGAATCATAGGACTGGAAGGGATCTCTTCTAATCCAGAGGCCTTATATTATTATTATTATTATTATTATTATTATTATTATTATTATTATTATTATATAATATAATATAATATAATATAATATAATATAATATAATATAATATAATAATATAATATAATAATAATATTTCTATGCTGCCCACTCTCCGAGGACTCTGGGCGGCTTACACCAAAGACAGTATACTAAATAGCATATTGCCCCCTAACAATCTGGGTCCTCATTTTACCCACCTCGGAAGGATGGAAGGCTGAGTCAACTTTGAACCGGTGAGATTTGATCTGCTGAACTAGAAGTCAGCTGAAGTAGCTGCAGTACTGCACACTAATCACTGCGCCACCTCAGCTCCTATCACCCCAACCAAATGGTTGTCCAATTTATTCTTGAAAATCTCCAGTGATGGAGCACCAGAGGTGGTATTCAGCAGGTCCTGACCAGTTCTGGAGAACCGGTAGCGGAAATTTTGAGTAGTTCGGAGAACCGGTAATTACCACCTCTGACTTGCCCTGCCCCCATCTATTCTCTGCCTCCTGAGTCCCAGCTGACTGGGAGGAAGTGGGGATTTTGCAGTAACCTTCCCCTGGAGTGGGGTGGGGTGGGAATGGAGATTTTACAGTATCCTTCCCCTGCCATGCCAAGCCAAGCCACGCCCGCCAAGCCATGCCCACAGAACCGGTAGTAAAAAAAATTGAATCCCACCAGTGTGGAGCACCTACAATTCCAGGAGGCAAGCTGTTCCATTGATTAACTGCTCTCACAGTCAGTGTGTTGTGTGATCTTAGCCTAGTTGGACTATCTCATAATGAGCATAAACAAACAAATCATGACAAACTTACAAATGGATCAATACAAAGCAGAAAGAAAATACTGCATTTTACAGTTTCCTCACTTGGTTGCCTAGAGGCAATGCCTGGTTATTGCAAATCAGGTGATGGCACAGTAATCTTTGCCTTACTTGCTCCCAGGGTGGATTTGATTTAAATCGAGTTGATTTAAATCACAATTTAAATCATGATTTAAATCACTAGTAAAAAGGCTTGATTTAAATCAACTCGATTTAAATCATAATTTTTAAAGAGGAACTGTCATCTCTGCTACTCCTTTGACCCACTGTTGACTCACCGATAGTCCCAGTGTTGCAGAATATACAGCCTCATGCTACATAACTAAGCTCCATTTCATGCTGAATAAACTAAATTGTTTATGTATCCTAAATGGAAAACTATCTTACGATAGATTTTTACCCCAAAAGTTTTTTATTAAAATAAATTCAATAAAAATCAAAAAAATCCGATTTAAATCAAAAAAATCCGATTTAAATAAAAAAATCTGATTTTTTAAATTTTTTTAAAAAAAATCATTGATTTTTATCCACCCTGCTTGCTCCAAGGTAATTCAGTATTACTATGCCTGTGGATTAATACTGTAACAACCTTATACATTATGAAGGTTTGGATATAAACCAATGGCTGAGGGATAACTGTATGCCATTTTAAAATCTATGAAAAACATCAACATTTATCCAAGATATTATCCTAAACCATAGTATAGTCTGAGTAGTTTTGGTTAAGCACATACTGTTGTAGTATATGAGTTGTTTTTGGTTTAAGAACCATTATTACACAAACCATTTCTTAGCACACTGTATGACTCAGTGTAATGCTTCACTACTTGAGTTCATCAAGTGATTCAAACTAAGTACCCAAATCAGTTCATTAAAATGACAATCCCTGAGGATTTTCCACAGGGATACCTAGCATTATAAAAGGTCAGGGAGTATTTGATTATTCATTGTACTTTATGAATAACCTGGGCAACAGATTCTTTCCGATTATTATCATTTTTATGATACATTACTCTTTGGAAATGAGTCCTGAAGCCTTCAAGAGAAACATGCACATTGCCCTGAATCCCATCAATACATACCTTGGAGTAGCAAGAACTGGGAAAATGTTGGCATGATATCCATCTTCTTTCCCATCTCTTACACAACATTATAAATATCTACATTTTTATATGAGCATAAGCAGGGGAATGAAGAGAATTCCGGCATTACCTGTGCTAAAAAGCTGATGGTAAAACAATTACCATCAGATTTTAACCACCCTAATGGTTCAGAGGAAAGACAGTCAAGTGGCCTATAACTATCAAGAAAAGCCACTTTTGAGCAAAGTCATAATCTTCGGCAGCAAATACTCAGAAAACAGTACCTCTAGGCATTGAGGTTATCTCATATATACATATATACTCTTTACTTTAGGAGAGGAAATCTGACACACATACATACTTCTTTTAATTATCAGCTAGGGTACACACTTGCACGTTTAAATAAAATCAAATAGTCTTGTAATAATGTATAGAAAACAATCAAAGAATATAGCTTAGGTTAGCTGATAAGATACCACGTGCTTGTTATTATGATCAAAAGCTTAATCAACTCCTTTTATTAAACAGAAAAGATACCCATTCTTACACAAACAGAGCTTCCTTCCTGGGAAGGAAAATGGTTTACCCTACAACAGATCTGGTTTCAAAAAAGGTCAAATTACAAAATATACAGTAGTTCCTTTTGGCTTAAGAGACAGCAAAACAACTGTCCAACCCAACTTCATAAGGTTGTGGGGAAAACAGGAGGCAGGAATATCAGCTGTGTTTGCTGCCTTGAGTTCACACACACTCACACATTAATGTGCGCACACAGTGACATTTTCTTAGAAAAATAAAAATAAAGGACAACTATGAAGAAGGGGCAAATCTAAAACCAGGCACATAAAGATAAAACTAATTGTTTATTACTTCAATTTACAAAGGAAAATTCAAGAACAAGCCCCAGAAAATAAGTAATTAACCTAAAGGACATAATAAAGGGCTGTTCTTTATAACATCAAATGATGCATGATTACTGTAGATAGATATATAGATAAAACTATAATCATCATCATCATGCCATCCCTCTTTTGGCCAGAGATAACAGTGTGAATTGGATTGCCATTAGACCAAGAAACCTGATCCAGCTATACATTTCCACTGACAGAGAAATGTAGAGTTCAGTTTCTTTCTTCTTTCTATGTTTCCTGGTTACTCCTATCATGATCAGCCTGGATTATCCCAGAGACAGGGACAAAAAAAAGAAAGAAAGAAAGAAGCCAATACCCTACTGCAAGGGGTCCTCAAACTTGGACAGCTTTAGGACTTGTGGACTTCAACTCACAGAATTCTCCAGCCAGCATAGCTGGCTGGAGAATTCTGAGAGTTGAAGTCCACAAGTCTTAAAGCTGCCAAGTTTGAAGACCTCTGCCCTACTGTCTTACACTTTGACAAGAAAGGCAGTGGTGTAACAAAAGCATACCCATTGCTGAGGATGGGGTGACCTAAATGCTACACGTAAACTCCCCCTCCAGCATGGAAAAAAAACCCGCCCCAACATTGCATTCATTTTTTAAAATTAATTTTACAACACCACAACACAACACAACATACAAAACAGAAACACACCATAGGTGTTTCTTTTTAGGTATCCCTTTCGTTCCTCTTACTTTCTACTTTCTACATTTCCCATTTTTCTCATCCTTTATTATCTTTACTATCATCCCTTTATTTACAGTTTTATTTATTTATTGGTTCGATTTATATGCGGCCCTTTTCCGGAGACTCAGGGCGGCTTACAATGTGTTAAGCAATAGCCTTCATACTTTTGTATATTTATACAAAGTCAGCTTATTGCCCCCACAATCCGGGTCCTCATTTTACCTACCTCGAAAGGATGGAAGGCTGAGTCAACCTTGAACCTGGTGAGATTTGAACTTGTACTAATTGCAGGCAGCTGGTGTTACTTAACAGTGCTTTAGTCTGCTGCGCCACCAAAGCTCTTTATTCATTTACAAGTATTTTACACATTTGTCACATCCTTTATTCACTTTTACTTTCCCTAATCTCGAGCCAATCGTTACCACTTAAGTGACCCTACTTGATAATATTCCCTCTTTCAACCATGCTGGCTGGGGAATTCTGGGAACTGAAGTCCACTCGTCTCCCCCAAGTTTGTCCAGGTTGAGAAACGCTGAGTTGAAGCAACTACGGGGGTGACCGTCAAAATATGAGCGAGAGGAAAGGGGGTAAATAATAAGGGACCCCTTTCTTCCCTCCCACCCGCCCCCGTTTCTTGGAATTAAGGCAACATGCGAGGCCAAAACAGCTCCCTTCCTTGCACCTCCATTGAAAAAGGTGGTTGAAAAGCTTTCACCAAGCTCCCCCTTCGGAAACTTATTCTACCCTCCCCCTCCTTGGAGAGAAATCCGCCATTAACATCCCACCCACCCCTCTAGCCGAGGTCTCACCTGGAGCGGCTTACCGGAAAAACACTCCAGAATGGAAAAAACGGCGGCTCTTTAACAAGTCCCGCATCGCCTCCTCCGGGTGACGGAAATGCGCACGCGTCAGTCGTATCCACCACCACCACCACCGCCACCTTCCTGCCCGACGCCCATGCTTGGGGACGTGGCGCGGAGCTTCACGGGAAATGTAGTCTTTCAGAGCCTACGGTTCCTCCTATTCCCCTCCGCCCGAAGTCGGGGCGGTCTTCTTGTCGCGGTGCATCTTGGGAGTGGCATGATAGACTGGATTGGCATGTCGACTTTGCCTTTTTTCTCTCTCTCTCTCCACAAATTTATATTGTACTGAGTTGATAAGCTTCTTTCAAAGCAAGTCGCCTCCTAGTGATTTCATGGAGGCATCGTTATACTGTAGTTTTCCTGGCAGTTGTGGAAGCAGTTTGAGGTGGTTTTTATTTCTTCCAAGAACCAGCCTGTAGTGTTGATATCATTTAGTGCAGAGGTCTTCAAACTTGGCAGCTTTAAGACTTGTGGACTTCAACTCACAGAATTCTCCAGCCAGCATAGCTGCCAAGTTTGGGGACCTCTGATTTAGTGGCTTCTCACCCAGGTGCTAACCATGACTGACCATACTTAGCTTTCCAAATTAACCAAGCTTATTTCCAAGCACCAAAATGTTCAGATTGCTTGTGGTTCAAACTTTAAATGGGTTGTGTAAACATAAGCTTTTTTTTTTTGGATGGAACATTAAATAATCTTATACTTGTGTAGGAAGTTAGCACCCACCCCTCTCCTAGAAGAATGAAATAATATAGGACATTTTAAAAAGGCAGAATATTATTGTGCAATTAAAGGAATAGCAAACCGAGAACCATCTATCGTCACACAAGAAGCTAATAAATGTGCTTAGAAATGTTTAAAGATAAACCTTTCACTGTCTCTTGAACTGCCAGCTGTCAGAATGTGATACAAACTTGTGCATTGGGAGAGTTTCATTTTCATCAGTAACCACTGAAATTTGAAGAAAATTATCCTTTGTTCTCAATATTTTGTCAAGAACCTCTGCTACATGCATTATAATCACTTTATTTAATCTATTATGCATTTATTTGAGTTACATTCCACCTTTCCAATTGTTGTTGTTGTTAGTTGCGAAGTCGCGTCTGACCCATTGTGACCCCATAGACAACGTTCCTCCAGGCTTTCCTGTCCTCTACCATCCTCTGGAGTCCATTTAAGCTCATGCTTACTGCTTCAGTGACTCCATCTAGCCACCACATTCTCTGTCGTCCTCTTCTTCTTTTGCCCTCAGTCTTTCCCAGCATTAGGCTCTTCTCCAGTGAGTCCAATTGTTAGTTCCGTTAAAAAACATAGGAAGGCATGAGCCATGAAGTTGGACTGTGGAGTCCTTGGTGTTCGCTAAAGCTTGCAAATATTTCATTACCTGACTAGATACTACAATCAGTGTTGGTAGGTGTTGAATTTGCTCGCTGATGATATACAATAGCTTGCCCTGGCAGTATTGCATGTATAAGTTCAACCATGAACTACATATATTCTCTTATATTGAAAGCTGGTACTGGTTTAAACTACAGTAACAGCAGCTTGTAGCAGCTCTAAAGATTGGGGAGAAGGGAGATAAATTCATATTACCACGTACTTCTTACATTAATTACGTTAATTTTGTTGTATATTCTCTGTTGTAGTCAGTGTTGGAATAGACAGAGTGGATATAAACTTCAGCAATAAAGATAACATGTAAAGTGATGGAGAATATGCTTGATGTGCAGAACACCACAAGACCCAGGTTCAGTTTTCAGATTAGGACAGGAAAACCATATGATATCTGGGTAACAGTAATCACAGATATCTGCGGGATCCACCATTTTTATAAAAAAAAATTAAAAGTCACATTGTGCCATTGCAAGAAAAGCTCCACCCCTTTTATCTATGCATGCAACCACATGAAGCACATACCAGAGGAAAATAGCCTTCACTATTTTCCTTTGCTTTCCTCCCTTTGTGGACCCCACTTGTAGTAGGCAGTCAGGGCAGACGGTGTCTGCTTGATGGAGCAATAATTTCCTTCGATGTGAGGCAATTTTTCTTCTTCCTGAAACTCCTTCACATATCCTTTTTCATTTTTTAATATGGCTTACAGGAGCACCACAAACTGCACGTAGACTACACTTGGCAGGGAAAAATGCCACAAGGACTGGAGAAAGGTGGGGGGAAGAGTGGGAAAGATTGACCTTATTAACAAACTAGAAGTGTATTTTGGCTTTCTGCAATGTCACATAACTGGCAGCTATGCCAAAACCAGTGGAAATATTCAGGATTTCACGAGCAGGAAAAAAGAAAGTAAAATTTAAGCAGGAATTTGTCATCTCCCTGTGACATCCATTCTGGTTAAGAAAAGCCACTTGGCCTACCCAAGCCACAGGAAGTATTTTTTTGAGAAATAACGCTTTTATTTAGGATGTCTCTCTTCTTAACTTTTTTTCATCCTGCTGTAGAACTGGGACAGAACATAAAGTTGAACGGCTAGAATAGCCTAATTCTATGCTAATCCAATTCACAGATGACATTGTGATAGTCACTGCTAGAAATAATTATTTTACAATAACAAGGAAAGCATGGAGAACATGGCTTCTAGAAAATTTCTGACCCCTTAATAATAGGTCTACTGTATGAATGAAGCATGTTAAGACAAGTGGTGGGTTGCTACCGGTTCACCCCAGATTGAGCGAACTGGTAGCGGCGGGGGTGGGAGGCTTCGCCCGCCCGGACATCTCTGCGCATGTGCAGAAGCATCGTGCGCGGCCACGAGAGAACTGGTAGCAAATGAAATTGAAACCCACTACTGGTTTAGACAGGAGGTATTGGCTACTGCCTGATTCTTTTATAGGGAGATATATTGGGGGGGGGGGTTTGTTCCTTAGATTTTTTTCTCTCTCCACTAGGTAGGTTTCTCCTGCCTTCCATTGAGGTGCCAACAGTGCAAAGGCCATGTGTCCCAAAACTTCACTAAGTGTAAGATCTAAAGTGGCAGTTGGGTTGGCAACCTTTTTCTGCTTAGGAAATGGAGGCCATGCTACTGCTGCCATTTTGTCCTCCTTCTCCACTTCATGGCTTAGTGCTAGGCAGAGGACTAGTGCAATTGGTGCAAATTACAGCAAACTGCCTGGCAGGGGAAGGATACTGTAAAATCTCCATTCCCTCCCCAATCCAGGGGAAGGTCATTGCAAAATCCCTATTTCCTCCCAATCAGCTGGGATTCGGGAGGCAGAGAATAGATGGGGGCGGGCCTAGTCAGAATTTTTACTACCGGTTCTCTGAACTACTCAAAATTTCTGCTCACCGGTTCTCCAGAACTGGTCAGAACCTGCTGAAACCCACCTCTGGCGCAGTGTCCATGATGACATCCGGGCGGGTGGGCGGAGCCTCCCACCACCGCCACTACTGGTTCACCTGAACCGGGGCGAATCGGTAGAAACCCACCACTGCCTGTGCTGTAGGCCCTGCACTGGTTCCCAATTGGTTTTCAGTTGCAATTTAATGTCCCATGTGATTTGGTGCTTTCCCAAACAGCTTCCTACAATCAAAGTCAATGAGGGAAGCCAAATTTGCTTAACAACTGTATGATTCAGTTAACAACTATAGCAAAAATGGGTGGAACCCACTTAATAACCAAACAAATTCTTAGCAACAGAAATTCTGCTCCCAAATGTAGTTATAAGTCAAGGTTGGCATATTTATTACACTATTTAATCAACAGTTACATAGTAAAGAAAAAGGTTACAGAAAATGTTTAAATCCTATTTGCCACTATTGCAATGTTTAACTTCTTGTCTCTTTCTATTTTACCTGTCATAGAGGCAAGCAAGCTAAGTGAAACAAAATAAACTCCCAAATGAAAATGGGAGATCTCTCTCTCTCTCTCTGCTCTCTCTTTTTTTTTTTACTGGCATGAGATTGGTATGCAAGAAATTCCAGCCAAGTTGGTTGTAGCCAAATGATCATTAATAACTTCCTCCCAATTTAGATTTTCTTCCTGTTTAAAAAAGACGCCTCCACCCAAAACAGCAGCAGCAGCACCATCAGCAACATATTTTTCTCCAAAGAATTTCTAATCTGGTATTCACTTTCTATCAATATCTTTGAGAAAACACCTCTTGCATTTCTTTTGCCCTCTCTGGAAATTTGACCCATTCATCAGAGAATTATGTACCTTCAGAGATGTCTCCGCTGAAATATTTCCCAATCACTGCCTCTTTGCTTATGGTTATGGGTTTTTTTTTGGAAAAACTAAATGAAGATGTCTTCCTGCATAAAGAGAACGATTGCCATACAATTTAATTTTAAGCCTTAATTACCTGCTTTACCAGCTCCAAAAATATATATATACACATAACACAAGGTTACTGCAATGATAGATTGGAATTAAGCAATTAATAGATGAGACTTTTTCCTCCATGCTTCTTCAGAATTTGCAAAGAAAGAAAAAGGACAAAGAAAAAGGGGTTGGTTTCCTTGGCATACAGATTGCCCTTCAATTTTTAAAGAATATATTTTTATGAGTTGCTTTTTTCCCCTTCAACCTTCATAGATTTTGGGATGTAACCCTGATTTTGTTTCAACAGTGGAAAACAGAATAGCAAACAGGTAGGTGATCTTTACAACTCCTTTTTCTTTCGATATTTGCAACATTTGTGGAAATACCATCTTATATAATTTAAGAAAACATAGCCACTCTGCATGTCCTAAGTACAAGGTATCTCTATTGTTAGAATTGGACATTAAAAGGAATAGAACTGATGTGCAATATTTAGCATTGGTATTAATTTTCCATACTTTTGGACTATATTTTACTTTTCTAAAACTATTTTAAAGATAATAATTGCAAATAAACAAGTATTGAAAATACACTAGTGACATTTCATCCTAAGAAAATATTGTTCACTTGTGAAATAATTTGTCACTGGGGATGACACTTAACAGGTCAATCTTAACAAAGTGTGTGCCATGATGGAAAATTTATCCTGTACTGCACTTGATCCCAACAAAGCAATTCTCACTTTCCAATAGTTACCATAGTTGAATATCCAGTTTATTTTGGTGATGTTTATTGGAATTCTTGGAACCAGGTTCTCAATTCAATTTTCAAGAATTTTAAATGGGTACTGTGCTGAATTTTCATACATTTAAAACCATTGAAGGCTTAACCAGCTGACTTAACTATAGAAAAGTAACAAAAATAGTGAGAAATCTGGAATCAAACCTTATGAGGCAAAACTGAAGGGCTGGATCTATCGGTATGAACCTTGAAGGTGAGATCATCTCTAGTTGTTTATGTACACTTGTATTTGATTAGTTGTAAAGTAGACTATATATTTTTGTTTAAATTGCTAGGATTCCTTCCTTTCCTGATAGAGATAGTTTAGCATTTAACCCTCTGACTGCATTTTGAAATGGAACAGAAAGATTGAATGCTTAATTGTGAATTATGCTTAAATGCTTAATTACATTACAGCTAGCATTCTTACCATCCCCATTACCTGCAAACAGAAATGATTGGGGTTGAAAATTCTGCTAGATGGGTTTTGTAATCTTTATATGTGGGTGTATGCTGTATGTGTGTGTGTGTACCGGTGGTGGGTTTCAATTTTTTTTACTACCTGTTATGTGGGTGTGGCTTGGTGGGCGTGGCATGGCTTGGTGGGCGAGGCTTGGTGGGCATGGCACAGGAAGGATATTGTAAAATCTCCATTCCCACCCCACTCCAGGGGAAGGTTACTGCAAAATCCCCATTTCCTCCCGATCAGCTGGGACTTGGGAGGCAGAGAATAGATGGGGGCAGGGCTAGTCAGAATTTTTACTACCGGTTCTCCGAACTACTCAAAATTTCCGCTACCGGTTCTCCAGAACTGGTCAGAACCTGCTGAAACCCACCTCTGGTGTGTACCTATATATATATGTAAACATACACATATACAGACACATGTTCTTTTCAAATTATCTAGTCAAAATTGGATTAGTAATTCACCTAAACTCCATAAAGCTGTTTAGAAGAGTCCCATGATTTAGAGGGTTTTAAAAATTGCAGAGGGGTTAAAACTCAGCCAACAGACCATTCCCCAGAGAATCACACTCTGTCACTTAAATCTAGATTGACTTAATAAGACGTAGTTGACTGGGTTTTCACACAACAAATTAAATTATTTATTAGCAGATTACAAAGCACCTTAGCAAAGTTCACGCAACACACTGAGGCAAAAACAAAGAAATCACATTATGTGCTATCACAACTTTAGCATCTGCTATGAACCAAAGAGACACAGCAAGTTAAAATGTAGTCTGAAACCAAGGAATTAAAAATCAGAACAGTCACATTCATCCAGAAATTCTAGAGCTATGCCATTTACCTGTTAATTACGTAGCCAGCTTATATGAAAACAGATACACATGGATCTGTAATTATTCAGGAGCACAGGGTCAAAAGATAACTTCTATCAAGTGGCATAGCTTAAACTAGATGTCAGTTTTGCTAAGTTGGCTGCAAATAACAAAAAACTGTAATTGTGCGATTCTCCAGAATGTGGATCTACAGATTAAATAACGAATTCATTGCAACAGATTCAGTCCAACAAAGAAAAGATAGTCTCTTCACAGAAACATGCTCTTATCTCAAGGGTGCTTTTTCAAAAGGCAACTGAGGACCCAGTTTGTGGGGGCAATAAGCTGACTTTGTATAAATATACAAAAGTATGAAGGCTATTGCTTAACGCATTGTAAGCCGCCCTGAGTCTCCGGAGAAGGGCGGCATATAAATCAAATTTTTTTAAAAAAACAAAAAACTGGACTTTGTTTTAAAATAAAAATGAAAAACAATAACAAAGTTCACTTGCCTTATGAAAAAGCACCTTTGGGACAACTATGACTTGGATGACTGAGAATCTCCATAGATGTGAAACATGTTCTTAGATATTCAGGTCCCCATTGATGTATGAATCAATAGCATTTTTATCACCCTATCTTTCACTTGAAAAAAGACCTTTAGAGTGGCCTATTAAAGATCAGATGTTAGGCTTACCAGCTAAAGGACATGTCACAGACGAGAAAATATTAAAGGGTGGATAAAGAAAATCTGAGTATTAAATCTCAGTCACAGAGGACAGAAACTTCAGGCCTTCTAAAGATTTCATTCTTATCTTCCCTGAGGTAACTATATAGTAATGCAGTTTGAAGCCTTGTTCAGATTTTTATATTTTTTTTTATCCTTCCTGCTGTAGCACAAAACAGAAAGGCAGAGGGGGGAAAAGAGAAGGCATCAGATGCCTGAAATATAATTCAGGTCTGTATATTTTTGGCAGATGCTGCTTCTACTTAATTTGCCTGAGGATTTGGCTAATTCTGTTGAAGTCCAAACATTCTTATAGTTACTAGGGTTGAAAAACACTAAGCTACACAAATGGTGGTTTCTCAATCTTTGGTTGTTTTAGTTAAATTTTAGGAACCTTTAGAGCAGGGGTCTCCAACCTTGGCAACTTTAAGCCTAGCGGACTTCAACTCCCAGAATTCCCCAGCCAGCAAATCTTCAAAACTTCAATTCTGGGAGTTGAAGTCCACCAGGCTTGAAGTTGCCAAGGTTGGAGACCCCTGCTTTAGAGTGGCAGCTATCTCTAAAGTACTGTTTAATTGATTATCACTGGTGACCCCAAGGGAACAAGCGGAATCAGATCAATGAAAGCAGTGTTGTGTCACTGTGATGCAAAATTTTGTCCCTTTTATATGTGCATTGTGATGTCACACACAGAGATGCCACAAAGAGGTGGAGGTTCTGTTATCATGCCACTATGCTGCTGTTGTCATTGTTGTGGTTTTCCAGCTTGTTGCAGAGTCTTGGTCTCCATGATCTGGAGGGTCCTTTTCAGTGGTGGGATTCAGCCAGTTCTCACCACTTCAGGAGAACGGGTTGTTAACTTTCAGAGCAGTTTGGCAAACTGGTTGTTGGAAGAAATAATTAGGGCAGAGAATCGGTTGTTAAATTACTTGAATCCCACCACTGGTCCTTTTCCAATTCTATAATTTTGTTATTCTATAAAATAGTTACAACTATTGTTGTAGCATCCAATCTGGGTTGGTCACCGGGACCAGAGGTTTATTCTTCTGAGCTTTCACACATGTGCTGGAGTCCAACTTGCAGAAAGCCTAGCATTATTATGTTCTTTAAACATGGCAATCATCAATACACCATTGCAAGAAATGCATGAAAGTAAAATGCAAAATGTACATACAGTTAGTCTTTGACTTATGACCACAATTGGGACAAGAATGCTAAGCAAGGTGATTGTTAAATGAGGCACACCAGGGGTGGGTTCTACATAACTTTACTACCGGTTCACAACGGGATCGTGCGTGCTCGCTTGCTGCGCATGCACAGATCGCTTCTCATGATGTCAGGATCAGTGGGCGGAGAGCTGGTTTTACTACCGTTCTATAGAACCGGTCCAAACCGGGGGCAACCCAATTTTAGACTTTTTCGCCATGCTTAAGCAAATCGCTAAAGTCTGTAAGTGTAAATTATTATTTTATTTTTCACCAAGCATGTATTTTATGACAGATACAAGTGTAAACATAATTATAGATACATGAAAAGGATACGAATAAAAGAAAACATTAGGACAGGGATGATAGGCACGCTGGTGCGCTTATGCACGCCCCTTAATTATGCAGTTGTTAAATAAATCTGGCTTCCCTTATTGACTTTGTTTGTAAGAAGCCAGCTGGGAAGGTCACAAACGACTATCAAGTGACCCTGGGACACTGCCATTATAATAAATACATGCTTGTTGCCAAGCACCTGAATGTTGATCATGTAATCGTGGGGATGCCGCGACAGTCATTAATGTGAGGCCCAGTCGTAAATCACATTTTTTAGTGCCATTATAAGTTCCAACAACAGTAAACATTGATTAAGTTATTAAGTCAAGGACTACCAGTACCTTAAAAGATGTGCCTATATACAGTACGTACACATCGAACGATTCCAAAATCGCTCCCTTTTTCAAAACTATTAAAATATGCATACAGTCCATTCCCTTGCAATTGGCAAGGTGGGGGATGTTTCTTCTCCTATTGCAATTCTCTGAAAGGGAAGAAAAACCTGAGGCCAAGCCACACACTTTCCTTAAACCAGGACAGGTTTGTGCCGCTGGCTTGAGGCCGACTCATCTGCCATCGCTCAAGTCTTTCTCAGTGGCCAGCAGGAGAGGGAAAGGCAGGTAAGGGCCCCGCAGGACAAAAGTCGACATTATTTGCAAAGGAGAGTCCGCCCACATGAGGGATGAATAGAGCATTCAAACACACACACACCAATGAGGTAGATTGTTTTTCGTTCTCAGATGCCATTTGTCTGCCAGCGTGCAGAATTCAAGAATGGAGAAAGTGTGTGTGAGAGAGAATGTGTAGGTGGGGAGTGGGAGGAGGGACATTTCTTACTTTCACATTATCTCAAATCGTCCCTGTGAGGCTGGATTAATGGAGGTTAAGAGAGTTAAGAGGAGGTGGGCAGCTTTAGGATTAGAGCAGTGTTTCCCAACCGTAGCCATTTAAAGATGTATGGGTTTCAACTCCAGAATTCCTCACCCAGCATGGGATTCTGGGAGCTGAACTTCATGCATCTTAAAAGTAGCCAAGATGGAGAAACACTGGGTGAGAGCAACCTTCCCAGGAAAAATCTGTAGAGATTCATAGTCATCCAGGTCATGGTTGTCCCAAAGATGCTTTTTCAGGAGGCAACTGGACTTTCTTGTTTTTTTTCCTTTGAAGATGTTTCGCTTCTCATCCAAGAAGGTTCCTCAGCTCTGACAGGATAGTGGGGAATAGCAGGATTTATATTCCTTGCAGGCAGCTGGTCATTTGTATTCTTTTAGAGCAGAGGTGTCAAACTCGTCACGACGGTGTCACGTGACATATTGGGACTTTTTTCCCCTTTGCTAAACTGGGCGTTGGCATGGGCAACATGTGACGCATCCGGCCTGCAGGCCAGGGGTTTGACAGTCCTGTTTTAGAGGGTCATTGAAGCACTTGGAGGTTTATCCTTTAATGAGGAGCACTACTCAGGTGATCCTGAGGACACAGATAAACCTGCAATGCTTCAAAGACCCTCTAAAAAGATACCAATTACCAGCTGTGTGCAAGGAATATAAATCCTGCCATTCCCCACTATCCTGTCAGACAGTGGTGAAATTCAATTTTTTTTACTACTGATTCTGTGGGCATGGCTTGTGGGCATGGCAGGGGAAGGACATTGCAAAATCTCCATTTCCACCCCACTTCAGGAGAGGGATACCGCAAAATCCCCATTCCCTCCCCTCTCCTGGGGGAAGGACATTGCAAAATCTCCATTCCCACCCCACTCTGGGACCAGCCAGAGATGGTATTTGCCGCTTTTCCAAACTACTCAAAATTTCCGCTACCGGTTCTCCGAACTACTAAAAATTTCCACTACCGGTTCTCCAGATCCTGCTGGATTTCACCCCTGCTGTCATAGCTGAAGAAGCTTCTTGGATGAGAAATGGAATGTCTTCAAAGAAAAAACAAGAAAGTCCAGTTGCTTCCTGAAAAAGCATCTTTGGGACAACCTTCCCAGCAGTTTTTTTCATGATCCCAGAGATTGCTCCATAACTTTTTTGAACTGGAATTGCAGAGACAAGTTATTTTTATTGAGTAAAATTGGGGCATTAAGTCCCATCGCCCAGTAATGTCACACCACATCACCGCGATTCTCAGAAACTGACAAAAGACCAGGAGATGGGGCGGGGGAGGTGGGAATTCCAGGTTGGGGAAGGCTGGGTATAAAGAAATTAATCTGGGCTAATTTGCATTAAAATACAACCTTCATACATTTCTCTACCATGCCAAGTTTCATGTCTTTTACATGATGAGAGAAAGGTGCCCCGGCACTGTTTTTCCCTCTTCCTGGTGTGGCTTGGCAGACGTCCCTTGGGAGAACATCAAAAATCTTCCACTTAATCCTGCAAGAAGCAGAAATGAACTTTGGACCTTGGCCAGGTTACAGGAAGAAAGATCAAAAGCCAGGACTCTGGGTACCACCTGCCTTACTGACCCTGCCAACACTGGCTCCATTCTTCTTCCTTTTACTAACAGGTGAGTAATCCCCTCCTTGTCCTCCTCTGCTGCTTCTTATTATGCCATCCATAGTTATGAAATTAGATAGCATGCAAATGATGATAAATGGACAAATGCAAGTAGTCCTTGATTTATTACCATGATTGGGACCAGAATTTCCAGAACATTGCACCCATTTTTTGGTCGCCACTATATAAAAACGATGTTGAGACTCTAGAAAGAATATAGAGAAGAGCAACAAAGATGATTAGGGGACTGGAGGCTAAAACATAGAAAGAATGGTTGCAGGAATTGGGTATGTCTAGTCTGATGAGAAGGAGGACTAGAGGTGACATGATAGCAGTGTTCCAATATCTCAAGATTGCCACAGAGAGGAGTGAGGTCAATCTATTCTCCAAACCACCTGAGGGCAGATCAAGAAGCAATGGATGGAAACTAATCAAGGAGAGAAGCAACCTAGAACTAAGGAGAAATTTCCTGACAGTGAGAAAAATTTATCAGTGAAACACTTGCCTACAAAAGTTGTGGATACTCCAACACTGGAGGTTTTTAAGAAGAAATTGGGCAACCATTTGCCTGAAATGGTAATCGGGTTTCCTGCCTAAGCAGGGGGTTGGACTAGAAGACCTCCAAGGTCCCTTCCAACTTTGTTGTTCTGTTCTGTTCATTGCTAAGCAAGGTGGTCGTTAAATGAATTGTGCCTGATTTTTGTCATGGTAAGCAAATCAGTCCAGTTAAGTGAACACTCCAAGTAGTGGAGATGCAAAAGTCCTTCCCTGCCTCCATATCCTTTCATCCATATCCTTTTTTCTCCTCTGTCCCATGTGATAATAATCTTTTTTTTTTTAAATTTGATTTATATGCCGCCCTTCTCCGGAGACTCAGGGCGGCTTACAATGTGTTAAGCAATAGCCTTCATACTTTTGTATTTCTATACAAAGTCAGCTTATTGCCCTCACAAACTGGGTCCTCAATTTACCTACCTTAGAAAGGATGGAAGGCTGAGTCAACCTTGAGCCTGGGGAGATTCGAACTAGCAGTAATTGCAGGCAGCTGAATGATAATAACAGGCTATTAGTCTGCTGTGCCACCAGGCTCTGCTCTTTTTGAAGCAAATGTCTATGGAGATTCTCAGTCATCCAGGTCATGGTTATCCCAAAAGAGCTTTTTTCAAGAGGCAACTGGAGTTTCTTGTAACCTTCATTGTACATAAAATAGGTAGTGGTCAGGCTGGAATGACACTGTTCGCCTCCTACCCTTGGCCTTGCCTGCTTCTCCGCCAGGCTTCCACCTCGGGGGAATTCTCTAGCTTTTCTCCTTGGCTGACACGCCCCTGTCCATTCGCCAAGGCCAGTCGGCCACGGCCCCTCTGTCTCACACGCTTCAGCACCACCCATTCAACGCCACACTGTTCGTCCTGGGCTTTTAGCTTCCTGGGGTTGTTAGTCACCAGCCAATCAGCTAGTTGCCAATGCTGGCGGCCAGAAGCCCAGGGGGAGGGGTGGAAGAGAAGAGCGGGGCTGGGGGTGTCCCCACCCCACACCTTTTCAGATGAAGAAAATAATCAAATAAACTGCTATTCTGCTCTCTCTCCCCACACCACACCTGATCCTGCAGTTGGGCTGCTGTTCCCCCCCCCCCCACTATCTTAGGTACAGACATATGACATCGGTGACGACTGGCCATGACAGTAGTAAGTCAAGGATTGCCGTCAAATTGGAAAACAGTACAGGTAATCCTCAATTTATGACCGTATCGTCTAGTGACCATTCAAAGTTGCAGTGCCACTGTTGTCCATTTTTCACACTCAAGCTAGAAGAGAATTCCCCCGAGGCGAAAGCCTGGCAGAGAAGCAGGTGTGGCCAAGGGTAGGAGGCGAAAAGTCCTAAACCCTGGTCAGGCAGCGGTCCAGCATGGCACATATGTTGTCTGGGCTGAGATTGGTCCTGTCACCTAAGGTGCTATCTTTTAGCAGTTGTTTCTTCACTACCATGACAGCTTCAGTTGTTGGAATGCATGTGAAGAGGGGAGTCACATTATAGGAAACCATGGTCTCATCTAGGTCCAGTTTTTCCAAACCTTGCTGATGAAAACCTGTGAATTGTTGATATGATGGGTGGTATTGCCAACTAGAGGAATCAATATGGTGGTTAGATATTTTGCAATGTTGTAGATGACCGAGTTGATGCTGCTGACAATTGGTCTGAGTCAGTGGTGGGTTTCAAAAAAATTTACTACTGGTTCTGTGGTTGTGCCTTGGTGGGCATGGGAAGGCATGGTGGGTGTGGCAGGGGAAGGATATTGTAAAATCTCCATTCCCACCCCACTCCGGGGGAAGGATAGTGCAGAATCCTCATTTCTTCCTGATCAGCTGGGACTTGGGAGACAGAGAATAGATGGGGAGCGGGGCCAGTCAGAATTTTTACTACCGGTTCTCTGAACTACTCAAAATTTCCGCTACCGGTTCTCCAGAACTGGTCAGAACCTGCTGAAACCCACCTCTAGTCTGAGTGGAAGTCCAAGGAAATCCAGTTGCCTCTTGAAAATAGCACCTTTGGGATGATCTTTTTGAAGCCTTAGATTGTCCTCCTTCATTTAAGCCCCTCTTCTATACAGTATTTGTAAATAACAGCAGTGCCTTTGTTCTGATCATCCAAAAGAAATCAAATTCAAATTGTTGGTCGCCCTCTCATCCCCTTGCTTTTCTTGTTGCGTTCAAGATTAGAAAACAGATTTCCATTTCCACTTTTGTATGAAATTCCCAAATGCAAAGTCTACATTTAGAACTGGGGCAAGTTAGCTACCGTGCAAATGTGTACGCAAATCTCAAGCATCTAATTTGTGTTTCATGATCTTGAATAGGCACAGAATCGTAAACCTAATTCTCCCCCCCAGAGAAGGTAGAATTCAAATGTTTGGGGCTTGTTGATGAAACTGGGCACTTGATGTACCTCTATGGCAGTTCATAAGGACTTAGAAAGAGGATGAATGTCAGATTTTTTTATTTTTATTTTTTTTAAAATTTGATTTATATGCCGCCCTTCTCCGGAGACTCAGGGTGGCTTACAGTGCGTTAAGCAATAGCCTTCATACTTTTGTATATTTATACAAAGTCAGCTTATTGCCCCCACAAACTGGGTCCTCATTTCACCTACCTTAGAAAGGATGGAAGGCTGAGTCAACCTTGAGCCTTGGAGAGATTCGAACCAGCAGTAAATTGCAGGCAGCTGTGTTAATAACAGGGTGCTTTAAACCACTGTAGTACCAAGGCTCTTTATGATGTGCAGGAGCCTTTTCCTCCTACTGCTCTGTAGCTGTGATAGACTTTGGTTCCCTAAATTCCAGTCAAAGGTGAATCAAATGCAATTGTACGCCAGTATCTGGTTCTTCTCGATGTAGATGTTATTGCTTCCCACCCACCAGTAGTGAAATCCGAACTGGTTTGCTACCAGTTTGCTGGCTGCGCATGCGCAGTGCGCACCAAATGCGTGCTGCATGTGCATGCACAGTACGTGCCAAAAGGAGGCTTGGGAAGGTAAGTAGAAGTGAGGGGGGTGGATCAGCTGTGGCGCGCAATTTAGCTTCGCTAGAAAGCAGGATTTCCTGCTTTCTAGCAAAGCTAAACCGTGCTGCACAGCTGATTCCCCCACCCCGCTGTTCTACTTACCTTCCCAAGCCTCCTTTTGATGCGTGCTGCGCGCATCAAAGCTTGGGAAGCTTGGGAAGGTAAGTAGAACAATGGGGAGGATTTCCTGCTTTCTAGCAAAGCTAAACCCCGCTGCACAGCTGATCATCAAAAATATTGGTTCAAACCGGTAGCTTTTTAAACTGCTTGTTCAACCGAACTGGTAGCTTTTTTTACTACCGGTTCGCCTGAACTGGTAGTTTTTATCACTACCGGTTCCCTTGAACCGGAGTGAACCGGTAGCATTTCACCTCTGCCACCCACCAAAAAGCTGTTTGGAAGACTGAGGGAGAGCGGTCTTTCCTGGTTAAAATAGAGGAGAAAATGCTGCTCTCCTCATCCTAATAGCAAGAAGTTTTAGAAACTGAGAAAGTAAGTGTGTATGTGACCTTGAATTAGACGGCATCTGCTGTTCTACAACCATATTCAACGGCATGCAGTTTTTCTTCAGCTTAGCACAACTGTGCGAAGACTGTGAGTTCTAGTCTTGCTTCACTCATGAAAGCTGATTGGGTGACTTTGGACCAGTGACTCTGTCTGAGTCCAACTCAGCTCACAGAAGTGTTGTTGTGGGCAAAAGAATATCATTGTGTTTGCTGCCTTGAGATACTTAAAAAAGCAATAAAGGTGGGATTAAAAAATTAATAAAATAAATGCACTGGAGGAAAATATGTCTTGGCATTAGGTCAGAGGTGGTCAATGTTTGCCAATTTTATGATGGTAACCACCATCCTGACTTTTCTAGGAATAACAGAATAACAGAGTTGGAGGGGACCTTGGATGTCTTCTAGCTCAACCCCATGCTCAGCAGGAAACCCTATACCATTTCAGATAAATGGTTGTCTAATCTCTTCTTAAAAACTTCCATTGCTGGAGTATTCACAACTTCTGAAGGCAAGCTGTTCCAATGATTAATTGTTCTAACTTCCAGGAAATTTCTCCTTCGTTCTAGGTTGCTTCTCTCCTTGATTAGTTTCCACCCATTGCTTCTTGTCCTACCTTCAGGTGCTTTGGAGAATAGGTTGACCCAAGGGTGAAATCTAAAATTTGTTACTACCGGTTCTGTGGGTGTGGCTTGGGGGGGTAATGTGACTGAGTGGGCGTGGCCAATTTTTTTTTCCTTTTAAAACCAATTTTTTACATGTAGAACCATGTAAAAAATGCTTTCAAAAGGCTCTGACGATCCCAGCTGAGTTGCCTGATCGGCAGGCAACTCAGCTGGGATTGTCAGAGCTTGGATTGTCAGAGCCATTTAAAAGGAAAAAAAAAAGGCTCTGATGATTGCGCAGCTCAGCTGGGCATGGGGGGCGGGGCAGGGATTTTTGCTGCCGGTTCTCCGAACTGCCCGCTGCCATCGCTACCTACTTGCCCGAGCCGGTCCGAACCGGGAGCATTTCACCCCTGGGTTGATCCCCTCTTCTTTGTGGCAGCCCCTGAAATATTGGAACACTGCTATCATGTTGCCCCTCACCCTTCTTTTCACTAGACTAGACATACCCAATTCCTGCAACCGTTCTTCGTATTCCCTCGAATACGAAGAACGGTTCCCTCAAGATCATTTTTTCTCCTATATATACATACATACATACATACATACATAGATGTGTGGATTTCAGCACCCAAAAGTCCAACCCAATCCTGTTGCTTTCCCCTGTGTTGGGATTAACAGGTCCCTGAATTCCCTGTCATCCTACAGGATGGGGATTCTGGAATGAGTCATTAGAATCCTAGAGTTGGAAGGGAACTCTGAGCTTGTAAGACTGCTTGGTGGAGGATTTGCTGAAGAATTTTAGATAAATGGTTATACAGCCTGTTGCAAGTCTCAGCACACCTGAAAGTCAGCAGATAGAGAAGGATGTCCAGGTTCAATGCCCTGAAATTGGGAGATAATTGAATTTGCATGAACTTACATTATTATTATTTTTTATTGTTGCAGCTGGCAGCACTGGGGCCGCACCGATGACCATTCCAGGTGAGACTTTGTTATATGGAGATGCATATAGAATTTTAAGGCTCTTCCATATTAATTTAATTTAATTTAATTTAATTTAATTTAATTTAATTTAATTTAATTTAATTTAATTTAATTTAATTTAATTTAATTTAATTTAATTTAATTTAATTTAATTTAATTTAATTTAATTTAATTTAATTTAATTTAATTTAATTTTTTAATTAATTTAATTTAATTTAATTTATATACCACCCTTCTCCCGGAAGGACTCAGGGTGGTGTACAGCCAAAATAAAACACACAGATATAAAATTTAAAAACAATTTTAAAAATATTAAATAATTTGGCCCATATCTAATTAAAATAAAATTACCCGTTTTGGACATTTAAAAGTTAAAAGTTAATGATTAAAAATTAAAAAATTAGGCCAGCCTGGCTTGTTGGAATAAAAGCGTCTTGAGGGCCTGGCGGAAGGTGCGTAAATTGGGAATCCTCCGCATCTCGGGGGCAATTCTTTCCAGAGGGCAGGAGCCCCCACAGAGAAGGCTCTTCCCCTGGGGGTCGCCAGCCGACATTGTTTGGCCGACGGCACTCGGAGGAGCCCCTCTCTGTGGAAGCGAATTGGCCGGTGGGAGGCTATTGGTAGCAGAAGGCGGTCTTGTAAATACCCAGGTCCTAAGCCATGGAGTGCTCTGAAGGTGGTAACCAATATCTTGAATTGCACCCGGAGGACCAGCTGCGGGGACGGGTATTGATTTAGCATCAATACCCATCCCCTTCCAACTCTGTTTCCTACGTCATTCTTTCAACAGATAATTTTCTTCCTGCTTTTCTGAAGGGCAACTAAAACAGAAAACTTTCTGTTTTAATATTTGCAACCTGGGACTCCCCAGTTTTGCTGGGTGTGTGTTTGTGAATGTGCCCTTTGCGATTTGTTTTAAGGCTTCTTATTAGATTTCACAGGCAACTTGTATCAATGAATTCCATGTTAAGTCCTGCCAATCTACCAATGTAATAGCTAAAATTCAGCACAACTTGATG
Organism: Pantherophis guttatus; assembly: GCF_059756535.1. NCBI lineage: Eukaryota > Metazoa > Chordata > Lepidosauria > Squamata > Colubridae > Pantherophis > Pantherophis guttatus. The sequence continues at coordinate 329,151,435 of NC_142063.1, read as the reverse complement.
TTGCATAATCAATCAATTACATTTTGTCAATTTCTAACCTGGTGATTGTACTGTACGGGTTTCGTTGGACGCTCAGGATTTATTCATTGATTAAATGAATAAAAGCTAGTTTATCTACATTGATGCCAATTAGGAAATAGTTACAGTAATTCAAAGTGAAATATATTTCATCAAAGTAAATGCTTGACTTGTACGGTTAAAGCTCAGCCTGATAACCAGGTGTTAAAATAGCCGCCTTCTTCATCTTGAAACTGGCCTTAGAATAGAAAACTCTTCAAATGGAAAATAATCTGCTGTAACATTCAACTTGATTACCTTAGTGAGAATGGACCCTTAGCAAGAAAGTGATGGTTCACTGCATCTGTGAGCCCAATTAATTCATAATGGGCATAAGGTACACCTAAAGTTAGCAGGTGCCTCTAGGCATCTTAGCAGTGCCAGCAGTAACAGCTGTAACAGTTGTGGTGGCACAGTGTGGTTAGAATGCAGTATTCCTGGTTAACTCTGCCCACAACCAGGAGTTCAGTTCTGACCAGTTCAAGGTTGATTCAGCCTTCCATCCTTCCAAGGTCAATAAAATGAGGAGCCAGATTGTTGAGGGCAATGTGTCGACTCTGTAAACCACTTAGAAAGGGCTGTAAATCACTATGAAGCTGTATATAAGTCTAAGTGCTATTGCTAACAGCTGGACATAAAAACAGGAGCCAATGATGCTCAATTGCATATCCCAAAAGTTCCCTTTCAAGAATTTGTACTTTAAGCTTTGGTTGGGCACCAGAACATGCTGGGTATTTTCCTCCCAGTTGATGGTTGCCATACCTTGAGGTTGGGCAATTGTAGAGGCCCAGACCCAAGACCAGCTGAGAGGATGCTTCGAGAGACAAGTTGAATGTAGAAAACCATCTAGTTGTAACTAGACATTATATGTGAGACTAAGAAATCAGAGTTGCAAGATGAGAGCCAAAGAGCATGCCTGAGAATTATAACACAGCAGGTTATAATTGATAACAGATGTTGTGCAGTCTGGATGGTTAGAAAAAAGCCAGAGAAACCATCACTTATTGAAATACTCCATCTGTAGTCCCAAAGGTTCTTATTTTCAAAGGCAACTGAACTTTGTGTGTGTTTTTCCTTGAAGACGTTTTGCTTCTCATCCAAAAAGCTTTTTCAGTTCTGACTGAATGGTGGAGAATGGAATCCTTCCATTCAGCCAGAACTGAAGAAGCTTCTTAGACTGAGTAGCAAAACGTCTTTGAGAAAAAACATATACAAAAATCTGTTTGCCTTTTGAAAAGAGCACCTTTGGGACAACCATGACCTGGATGACTGAGAATCTCCACAGATGCCCTGCCTGTGGAAGTCTGATAGTTCACCTGAAGAAATAGTGATCCACAAAGTTTGGGGTTGATGGCTCTAAACCTAGCAGCCACCATACTTCTTTCCATTGGTGGGTTGAGTCCAAGAACTTTTAATGGACTGTAGCTATATTCCAGATAACTTTTCATTTTAGCAGATCTATTTTCTCTTAGCCCAATAATGCCTCAGGGTGCAATATAACCCTTAACATTCTTGAATGACCACCCTGAAAGATTTGAATGGATGCCTCAAAAATCACGAGCTGCTCCCGGTAGAACTATTAGTTGAATGGACTCCAAAGGGAGAGATCTTCAGCATGCAGAGAATAATTACATCAACTGCATTTCATAAACAGGGTATGCGGAATAGCCTGTCGCAGAATATTCCAACCCTGACATTTGTTTTGGTGTCCAGCTACTTTCAGAAGACTCAGAGTTACCCATTTTGAGATTGGGAAGTTCCATGGTAGAATTTTGTTCCTGTGCTTTAATTAGGATTATTGTTGTTTATTTAAATGAAATGCAATTTTTGTCGTGGCCCTGCTTAACTTCTTGATGCCAATCCAGTGCACCGTTTGGATTTTGAATTCCAATATGTAAAATTATCTCCGGATGATTTGCTTGACCCTACCTTAGTTGCTCACCAGCCATGATGCAGCTCTTCCTCCCCCACTGAAGTCCTTCTTCTTGAGTTGTTCAAGACAGTAGCTCTGCCCTCTTCCTTCCAGAGGTACGGCTGGTCAACGGACGCACCCGGTGCCAGGGACGGGTGGAGATCTTCTACAACAATACCTGGGGCACAGTGTGTGACGACGACTGGGACATTGTGGATGCCAACGTGGTGTGCCGCCAACTCGGTTGTAGCCATGCCATCGGCATGCCACCCACCCTTTCTTTTGGCAGAGGGCAAGGACCCATTTTTCTAGACAATGTGGACTGCAAAGGAAGAGAGGCAGCCCTCAGTGAGTGCAGCAGCCATGGATGGGGCATCCACAACTGCTACCACTATGAAGATGTGGCCGTCATGTGTAATGGTACAAAGGTTTGGGCCTGATGGGTTGCAGTGGTGGTGGGGAAGGGATTGGTGTCAAAGTCAAACCTCCAACCCAGTGGTGAAATCTAAAATTTGTTACTACCGGTTCTGTGGGCAGGGCTTGGTAGGGGGGGTAATGTGACTGGGTGGGCGTGGCCAATTATTTTTCCCTTTTAAAACCATTTTTTCTACAACCTCTTCGGCGAAGAGGTTGTTAAAAAATGCTTTCAAAAGGCTCTGACGATCCCAGCTGAGTTGCCTGATCGGCAGAGGCTTTTTTAAAAAAGCCTCTGCCATTCAGGCAACTCAGCTGGGATCATCAGAGGCATTTAAAAGAAAAGAAGGGTTTTTTTCTTTTAAAAGCCTTTGACGATCCCAGCTGAGCCACGCAATCATCAGAGGCTGTTTTTTTTTACTTTTAAAAGCATTTTTTCAGCCGAAGAGGTTGTAGAAACAATGCTTTTAAAAGTAAAAAAAAAAAAAGCCTCTCCCCGTTGACTGTAATCTAATAGAAATAGATCAATAATTAAAAAAATATATAAACCCAGAAATTAAAGATTATTCAAGTCATGTTTGAAAGCGAGAACAGGTATAGGTTTTAATATATCCCTTGAAAGCAGGGGTGGGTTCTAAAATTTTTTACTACTGGTTCTCTGGGTGTGGCTTATTTTGTGGGCATGGTTTGATGGTCATGTGACAATTCTTTAGGATTTAGCAGAGGTACTGGTCTACCAGGCTTCTAACTGCTTGCAGAGCTGTACCGGTCTACCCATTTGTTTTTGGAGGCACCAGTCTACTCATTTGTTTTTGAAGGCACCGGTCTACCCATTTGTTTTTGGAGGCACCAGTCTACTCATTTGTTTTTGGAGGCACCGGTCTACCCATTTGTTTTTGAAGGCACCAGTCTACCCATTTCTTTTTGGAGGCACCGTTCTACCCATTTCTTTTTGGAGGCACCGGTCTACCCATTTGTTTTTCGAGCCCACTGGTCTACCACCACTCTGTCTTTTAACACTGATCAGCTGTAGGGCGGCCCTTTGAAGCCCCGTGGCAAGAGTTTAAACAGTTTTTTTCCTTCTAGCCGATCAGCTGGGACTCGGGAGGCAGCGAATAGGGTGCGGGGCCAAATAAAAGGTAAGAATAACGTGAGGGGAGGGCTGGAGGGCCCAACTCCCAAACAAAGAGAACCGTTTCGGTGACGTCATATCGTCACCACTAACAGCTTGGCCGAACCGGGCCAAACTGGGAGGAACCCACCACTGCTTGAAAGGGAATACAGCTGATCCTTGATCTATGACATTGGAACCAGAATTTCTGTAGGTGAGCGAGGTGGTTATTAAGTGAATCACCCTGACTTTACAACCTTTGTTGCCATGGTGGTTAAGTGAATCACACAGTTAAGCATATCCAGCTTCCTCCATTGACTTTGCTTAGCGGAAGCAGGCTGGGAAGGTTGCAAAATGGCAATCACATGTCCCCAGGACACTGCAACCATTAGAAATACATGCCAATTGCCAAGCACCCAAATTTTGATCACGTGACTGGGAATGCTGCAACAGTTGTACATTCAAGAACTGAATAGTGAGAAATTTCCTGACAGCGAGAGCAATCAACCAACAGAACAGAAGTTGCCTTCAGAAGTTCTGGGAGCTTCATCACTGAAAGCTTTCAAGAAGAGACTGGACTGCTATCTGTCAGAAATGGTGTAGGGTCTCCTGCTTGGGCGGGGAGGGGGAGGGGTTGGACTAGACGACCTACAAGGTCCCTTCCAACTCTGTTAATCTATTTGTCATAAGTCACTTTTTTCAATGCCTCAGTTACCGTATTTTTCAGAGTATAAGACACTTTTTTCCCTCCTAAAAGAGGGTGAAAATTTGGGTGCGTCTTATACACTGAATGTAGCCCCGCCCACCCGCTGGCCCCCACCCTTTGGCCTCTGCCTCCCAGCAATTTACCTCCTTGCAGCAAACAGCCCGTTTCAGCTTCAGCACAGCCTGATTAGCACAAGCAGTTGATTGTTGGTTGGATCGGCCTCCCGACCGTCAGCTGTTTCAGGCTGTAGGGATTGCCATTGCCTATTGCCGTGCAGGCCTCCGCTGTTTGCTGCAACGAGGCAAATTGCTGGGAGGCAGATTTTTTTTTTCTTGTGCTAATCAGGCTGTGCTGAAAATGAAACTAAAGCTTGCTGTTTGCTGCAACGAGGCAAATTGCTGGGAGGCAGAGGCAGATTTTTTTTTTCTTGTTTTCCTCTCCAAAAAAGGTAGGTGTGTCTTATAGTCCGGAGCGTCTTATACTCCGAAAAATATGGTACTTCAAACAGTCGCTAAACAATGGTTGTAAGTTGAGGATAACTACCTGTACACCAGTCACCACCAGAAACATCATACATTGCACTATGCCATAATGTGGGTTTTATTTTGGCTTAGTGTATTATATGAATCTGGTCTGTCTCTTTAAATCAGATCTTCAACAGATAATCCTCTGTTCATTTCAAGGCTGGAAGTGGCAGAGAGAGTTCAGAGCATCTGCTATCAGCTTTGGGCTCTTTTGCCAGTGAAGCGTTTGGTGATTTCACCAATTTTGCAGTTTCAGTCAAGAAATGTTTGGCCCTCTACCAGTTCCAAATGCTGTATTTTCCTAAGCACCTCTTAAAAGAGAACGCTTGAACTACGACTTCCATTCTCATTAAGGAATCGGGAAGAGTTTGGTAGCATATTTTCCAAGTTATAAAACGTTATTCAAAGATATATGGTGCAGCTCAGGAAAGTTTATGCCTTTTAATAAAATGTGTTAGTCAGAGAACGATGCTATCCATCTCCTGTTTTTCCCCTCTTTTGCTACGATGTTCTCATTAAAGAAAGTGCAGCTGGTTCAGTCTGGGCTTTCATCAATTAATAGATAAAAAAGATGAAGCCTTCCTTAAAAAAGTAGCTGAGTAATAGTAGCTTTAGAAGCAAAGGAGGATTCTATGTTCAGAGCATTTTTAAACAGCTGCTTTGAGTTAGACCAGGAACAGTTGTAGTGCAAAAGGAGATCAGAACGAACTAATCTGATCAGGACAGCTGGCACAGTATGGGGCAGGCAGCGTTTGAGGGAACGGGGCACAATGTGTTGGGCTGATAGCATGTAGAGAGCAACACTGACGTTGTGAGTATAACTTTTATAAGAAAAATATTCTTGAGGCTGGTGCATGTGTGAAAGAAACATAACGATATGGTTGTTTTTGGCGCTAAGGGGAGCCAATTTGGTGTAGTGGTTGAAGGCATCAATCTAGAACAGGGATGTCAAACTCGATTTCATTGAGGGCCACATCGGGGTGGTGTTTGACCTAGGTGGCCAGGGTGTGTGTGGCCAGCTCGATGTCATTCGTGTTGGGGGCATCTGTGGTGGCCCAAGCGCTCTGTCAGCAAAAATGGTCTCCTGAGCTTTGTTTTTGGCTGTGCCGGCCTCCTACAACCCTCTGCTGGCGAAAAGGGAGCTTGGGAGGGCCCATTTTCCTGAGCTCCATTTTCGCTGGCAGAGCAGGGGCGGGTTCCAAATCCCATCGCTACCGGTTCGCTTGTGGGTGCACGCGTGCTCGTGGGCGGGTGGCACCTGCGCATGCACAGAAGCTTCTGCACATGCACAGAAGTGTCCGGCTGGGAGGGCGGAGTCTCCCGCTGTCACTACCAGTTCGCCCGATCCGGTGCAAACCGATAGCAACCCACCACTGTGGCAGGGGCACTGTGGGCCGATCCTTCGCTGTTTCCAGGGCAGCCCCCCACTCCACATCTAAGCACCCTACGGGGCTGAATCAGGCCCACGGGCCTTGAGTTTGACACTAGAAACAGGAGACTGAGAACCGTTCCTTTCTCCCAGCCTTGGGAAGGAGATGATGGCAAACCATTTCTGAAAAACCTTGCCAAGCAAAGTGCAGAGGCTCATCCCGTTTCCAGGAATCAAAAACTGACTTTAAGGCATATGTGTGCAAGCACACAGTTGGCGGTAAGGCAGCTTCAAATACAGTACTGCCTACAAGTTATGAGTCTATAATGTGCTCGCCTCCCTTTTATAAGCACAGCATCTGATCTGCACAGGTCAGAGAGAAAAGAGAAAGGGATGAATGAGGGGGATGAAGGAAGTGATGAAAATCTTAAGAGGAAGTGGGTTACAAAGTAAGTTTTTCAGACAAGGAAAGGAATTCAGAATGCAGAATCCTTTTTTATCTAGTGGTCACTATCTGTTTTGGAGAATTGACCACAGCAAGATAATTTTTTTCAGAGAGGGAGAGATAAGTGGAGAACCTGGAGGCACCTTGAGATGCAATATGTGATATGAGCATCACATTATCTACCCCTGAAATACCAGATACCCTATTTTTCGAAGTATAAGATGCACCGGAGTATAAGACGCACCTTAGTTTTTGGGGAGGAAAATAAGAAAAAAGCTGATTGGCGAGTGGATCGGCCTCCCAGAATACCCCCAATCAGCTGTTCCCAGAGGTGACTTTTAGCAACAGGTTGGTTGGTTATGAGCTCTGTGCCTTGCTTTTTTTTTCTGCTTCTGAAACTTCTGAAACTCTGTTTCAGAAAAAACTTTTTTTTCTGCCTCTGAAAGCCTCCGAAACAGAGCTTCAGAAAAAAAGCCTCTGAAGCTGTTTCTGAGGCTTTTTTTCTGAAGCTCTGTTTGGAGGCTTTTTTTCTGAAGCTTCATTTCTGATGCTTTTTTCAGCCTCTGAAACCTCCGTATGAGAAGCTGGGTGGGGCTACATTAGGAGTATAAGACGCACCCAGATTTTCACCCTCTTTTTTGAGGGAAAAAGGTGCGTCTTATACTCTGAAAAATACAGTATGTCAATTAAAAGCCTGGATGTCACCAAAGAAATAATAATAGTAACATTGCCTATGGATTGAATACTATTTCTAAAGGGAGCATAGAGCTGAGGTTCTTTTTTTTAGTTCTTTTTTTTTTTACATCAATCTTCTCCAATTGGTGTTTTTTAGATGTACTAAAACTTGAGGTTCTTGAAATATATTTGAAGGGCACAAGTTTGGGAAGGTTGAGTAAATCCATCAAATCAACCAACTATAATTTAAAATAGAAGTTGTAGGATCGTTATGGTGCTCTCTGAGTTTGGTGGTTTTCTTGCAGACATTTCATTACCAAGTCAGGTAACACCATCAGTGCTAGCAAATAGAATAGACATTATAGGGCTTTGCATGTACAGAAGAGATGGGGGCGTGGCACACGGCCATGATGTTGGTATAATTATTCTATAGTTTTCTTGATCTTCATGCATCCATTTTTTCTGTCTTTGTAGAATTGCTACCCACACAATCAGCAAAAGACCCTGCCAGCAAAACAACCACAGTTCCATTAAAAGATAAGAAAAGTAAGTGTTTTCTAGATTTACTTAAGAAATCATCTTTAGCTGGCTTGCTTATTTATTTTTGCAAGTGTATGTCTGGAAAAGGAAGGAAAGGATATTTGTCTCAGGGGCCTTATAATCTAACAAGCAGCATATGGTGGACAGCATCTGAAAGGGAGGAAAATACCGGTAGAAGCTAGGGAAAAGTACTCATTTATTTCAGATATATTTACTTAGACTTGGATAGAGTGTTATCTGGTAGCTATAATAACTTTTTACTACAGGCACTCAATAGCCATTGCAATTTTTTGCCTTGTTCATGGAATTATATAGCACCGGATGAGAGAGTTCAGATGATCAGTTCACTGCTATCGGCTTTTTTGGGGGGTGGGGGTGGGGGTGGTTTCTTTTTCTTATTAGAAAAAGTCAACCATGGCAGAGGACAAAATTGAAACATTGCATAATAGTGGCCCCTCAATAATAGTTTTTTCCCCCTCAGGTCTTGTTGTTGTTGTTGTTGTTGTTTTTAGTAGGCATCTCTGCCTCTTCCATAAAAAGAACTCATTCTTGCTCTCAAAAGTGATAAACGGAGCAAGGCAGATGGTTGGGTGATCCTCTGGTTTCTTTTACAGGTGATGGGAGAATTCGGCTGGTGAACGGGGCAAACGCCTGCCAAGGCCGAGTGGAGATATTCTACAAAGGAAACTGGGGCACTGTGTGTGATGATGAATGGGACCTACATGATGCCAATGTGGTGTGCAAGCAGATGGACTGTGGTCATGCGGTGGCCTACAGGACCAACGCCTACTTCGGTTACGGCACTGGGCGCATCCTCCTAGATAATGTGAATTGCGATGGAAATGAGCCACAACTTTCAGCCTGTTTCAGCCTCGGTTGGGGCATCCATAACTGTGGTCACCATGAAGATGCTGGGGTCATATGCTCTGGTGAGCAAGTTAGAAAAGACACCTCAACCACCTAGACAAGGCAGGCAGCTTCCAGAGGGATTTTGAACTCCCCGTGTTTCCCTGAAAATAAGTACCCCTGTCTTATATTTTTGGAAGCTCCGAAAGACGCATTAGGGCTTATTTTGGGGGGTGAGGGTGTTGTCCACTGACTCACCTCACTTATGCGTGTTGCCTCCTGGCCTCCTTTTTGCTGTCAGAGGCCTTCAGGAACTTCTTCTGCAGCCAGCAAGGCTTCCTGAAGGCCTCTGCAGTCAATAACTGTTCTGCCCCAGCTACGGACCCCAAAGAACGCAGCACACACGAAGTCCGTTCAAACCTTAGTTTACTAAATAAAACAGTCTTTTACAACAACGGCTGTTAATTAACTGCATTAACAGCCACCAAGAATTCAAAGAATAATACTGAAAGCTTACTGTGGTTGGCAGAATGCCCAGAAGCAATTTGCAGGAAGCTGATAAGATAAGCAAGACAAGACACGAAGGTATGTGAACGGAGTTGTTCCCTGCAAATTGCTTCAGTTACTGTTCCTCCTTAAATAGGCTAAGGGAGTGGCCAATTAGCCCCAAGCCTTACTCTCAAGGAGACCTCCTCCTGAGGAGCCACTCCTGCCTTTTGGCAGTTCTGTGCGCCTGTGCATTGAGAAGAGGTTCCTCCTCTTTGTCCTCTTCACTTAAGGGAGCTTCTGGAGTTCTGAAGGCCCTGGCTGAATCCCCGCCCCTGGCACCACATCCTCTCCAGCCTCCTCATTGTCTGACTCAAGTGCCAGCTGCACAGGCTGCTGGCGCAGCACCACACCAGCCTCCTCGCTGTCGGAATCAGCTACTAGCTGCACCGGCCGCTGACGGGTCACAACAATAACAGAGTTCCGGATCAATCCAGAGAATGAGTTGAAATAAGAAAATGTCTAAACAAAAACTAAGTTTGGCTTTGCCAGTTTGGGAATTCTGGGAATGACAATCCCAACTCATTTGGAGGGTACCTATTTACAGAATACTGCTCTGGCAAAATTGAAAGGTTTTAACATATGATGAAAATGAAAACATAGAACTTGCATAGAACAGGGCATCCTTGAAGGAAGAAGATTCTCAAGATAGAATACAACAGTAGAAATGAACTCGTGTTTGGTTCCTACCTTCTTTTACTAGTAAAAAAAGTTAGTTAGTTAGTTCTAGATAAGGCTTCCATGGCAGTCATTCATAGACAAAGTGGGAACAGCAGCCCTTGAATTGTCAAGATCTCAAATCATGTCACATCAGAGGTTTGTGAGTCAAAAAACTGTGCGTCTTGAACTAGACATAGAAATGGCACTGGGTATGTTCTCACTACAGTGTTTCCCATAATTAGCAAGGGTGTATTCAATTAACCCAGTTTTCTGGAGTCACATGACATATTGAGCCAGGCATTGATCACACAACTGAATTCTCCCAACTTGCTGGCTAAGATGTGGTTAGTTAATTTGTGTAATTTTGTTCAGCGTGCATAGAGATCTGCTATAAGATTTCCAGAGGCTAGGTTGAAGGACATCAACCTTCTTTGCCTTTTTCCTTATTTTTAGAATTATTAGAAATAATTGAAGTACCCATCAATTGCTTTTCATGTAATATTTTAACGAGCAAAATATAGTTCACCGGAAATTGATTGATGGAGTTAACTCCTTAGCAGACAACAAGCAGACAACAAGCTGGAAATCTGTTGCTAGCATATTGACTTGGCATTATTGTGTCTCAACAGGGCTAGGGACAACAACCACCATTATGCCAATCACTACATTAGTGGTAGAGGACTATAAAGAATCATTCACCGATACAGCCACAGGTAAGAGGGGCCATGTCTATAATTTCACTCTCCATAAATCGTGTTTCACTCTCCATAAATTGTGATGGGAGGATCCCGATACTCCCATGTTACACCTCTCCTGGGCGACTTGTATTGGTTGCTGGTTGCCCTCCGGGTGAGATTCAAGGTGCTGGTGTTGACCTATAAAGCCCTTCATGGCTTAGGCCCAGGATATCTGTCGGACCACCTGCAACCAGCATCGACTTCCCATCGCCTGGTGCGTTCTCACAGAGAGGGCCTACTCAGGGTGCCATTGGCTAGACAATGTCAGCTGGCGACCCCCAAGGGTAGAGCCTTCTCTGTGGGTGCGCCCACCCTCTGGAATCAACTTCCCTTGGGTCTTCGATTGGCCCCGGACCTTCGTATCTTCCGCCACGAGCTTAAGACATGGCTGTTTAAACGCCCTAGCCTGGACTGATGGGGTCTACTGTTCTAAATTGGTTTTAAATTGGTTTTAGTCTGTTTTAGTCTGTTTTAATGTGTATTTATTGGGATTGTTTCGCTGATGTGAGCCGTCCTGAGTCCTTTGGAGAGAGGGCGGCATATAAGTCCAATAAAAATAATAATAGTAGTAGTAATCATCATCATCATCATCATCATCATCATCATCATCATCATCATCATCATCATCACAAAATTTGAGGGGAGGGAATGTAAGCCAAATCAAACTCTTCTGACGTGGCTCTTGTGTCTTCCCATGCTGGGGGAGGAAGACATTTTAGAGCAATATACCTGGGCACCCTATTGAGGAAGGCTACCAAAACTAGGCCAGATGCTACCAGTGATGTACTGAAAAAGGGAACAAGCTGATTAATGCAGGAAGGCTAACTCTTGGACCCAGCACCACATTTGACCTCTGAGCAAGTAAAGGGAACCAGAGGTTTCTGCAGGGATGGTTTTAAAAAGTTGGTGGCTTGGAAAATGTGATCTTAATTATTTTTTTTTTACCCATCATCTCTCCAACATCTTTACAGATGCCCTGATAGGTAAAGAATTAGGTAGAACTTAGAGCAAATCTAAATGTTATCTTCATTGTTTAAATTAATCTTATTTTTAGCCCTTGGAAGGATTAATAATTACAATTTGGTGGCACTTTGGAAGGAACTGTGGGCCTCCCCCAAGTTCTGGGTGATAGTGTATGAGCTCTCTGGCTTCAGTGTTTGGGGTTAGAGGCAATGGTGGGATTCAGCCAGTTCTCACCTATTCGGGAGAACCGGTTGTTAACTTTCTAAACAGTTCAGAGAACCAGTTGTTGGAAGAAATCTTATTTTGTTTTTTTCCACTTTACAGGGCTAATCCTGTAAGGAAGGCAGGAAGGAAACATTCTGGTGTTGTTTCTAGCCTAATCTTTATCGCCCTGCTTACAGAAACTGCCTCTCTGGTTAACCCTTATTACATTGTAACAGCTAAGGCAAAGTGCCCATCGACGTAAGTGACGTTGAGTTGGCCACGCCCACATGGTCACATGACCACCAAGCCACGCCTACCCAGCTGGTCATTAGGGCAGAGAACCGGTTGTTAAATTATTTGAATCCCACCACTGCTTAGAGGGTCACGGTTTGTTTTCTTTTGTCACTTTTTCATTGGAGATATGTCCACCTCAGAATTATTATTACTATTTCAGGGAGGGCTTTTGAAGAGCTTGATCAAGTAGTGGCAAAACTCAGATGCTCTTCCCTAAAGATTGAGACACATCCCCAGCGGCCTATTCAGAACCTAGTGATTTAATCTTTGCTAAGGTGATACTTTGAAGATCATTATCAGTTCTGGGCATCATAATTTCAGAAGAATATTGAAAAGTGGAAAGGGCTTAGACTGGATGGCTTGAACTGGTCGGAGATTTGAAACTCAAGTTTCAAAGGGGGCAAGATTGAAGGAATTGGGGAATGCTGGGTCTGGAGAAGCAACCATTAAGAGGAGATACATATTTTATTGTATTCATCTGTTTAGGTAATAATCAATGGACTCAATAATCCCCATTGTCAGTAGGTAGGAGCCCAACAATTTAAACTCTGAGAAAGGGATTAAACTCAAGAAAATTGGGATTTTAATAATATTTTTGTATTTGATCATGGATCCAGCTGCTTACTGAACCTCTTCCGTGTAAGTTTTTAAACAGAGGCTAGAAGGCTACTGTAGTTGTGGATTTTCTTCACGAGAGGAGAGGTTAGATCGTCTTTTTCTTTCAATTCTGCGATTCCGTCAAATGGGTTTAAACAACAGAGAATAGTTCACCTTTCTGACATTCATTTTACATAGACATCAGGGTGGGAACGCTCTCACAGTTGCATGTCTTTGCAGTCACCGAGGATAAAATTCAGCCCACCTCTGAAACTGAGATGGCGATGACTTCAGCCCTTCTTCCGTTGGAAAAAAGAAGTAAGTTTTTATATTCTTTGTACCAAGAAACAAGTCCAGGATGCTATGAAAATATTATAGTATTGATCAGACATAAGTGGCCCTTTTAATTTTCACATTTTTGGACAAAAAAGGGGGGGTGATTCATCCAGAGGAGGTATTCAGCAGGTTCTGACCAGTTCTGGAGAAATGGTAGCGGAAATTTTGAATAGTTCGGAGAACCGGTAAATACCACCTCTGACTGGCCCCGCCCCCATTTATTCTCTGCCTCCCGAGTCTCAGCTGATCAGGAGGAAATGGGGATTTTGCAGTAACCTTTCCCTGGAGTGGGGAGGGAATGGAGATTTTACAGTATCCTTCCCCTGCCACGCCCATCAAGCCACGCCCACAGAACCGGTAGTAAAACATTTTGAATCCCACCACTGGATTCATCCTGGAAAAGTAGAAGTTCTCCAATACTTTTTTTTTTCAAGCCAAGGGAAAGAATTCACTCATGATGACTAAATTAAAGCAAGGGAACCTAGCTGGGGTATCTATGGGGAAGGAAAGGTTAACAAAATCAGGACAGGTAGAACAAGAGTAGGAGACAAGATAGGGTAAGACAAGAAGCAATGAGTGGAAGCTTGTCAGAGGGAGATCCAGCTTGGAAATAAGGAGGGAATTCCTGACAATGAGAACTTTTAATCAATGGAGCATCTTGTAGAATTGTGGGTGGTCCATCACTGGAGGTTTTCAAGAAAAGATTAGATAATGATTTGTCTAAGATAGCTGTGGTGGTGCAGTCCTTAGAATGCAGTACTGTAGGCTAATTCTGCTGACTGCCAGCTTGACTGCAGTTTGGCAGTTTGATTCTGATTTGATTTTAATTTGATTTTATTATATTTTTATACTGCCCTTCTCCCGAAGGACTCAGGGGGGTGAACAGCCATAATAAAACAATATATTCTCACCGGCTCAAGGTTGACTCAGCCTTCCATCCCTCTGAGGTTGGTAAAATGAGGACCCAAATTGTTGGGGGCAATATGCTGACTTTGTAAACCGCTTAGAGAGGGCCGTAAAGCACTGTGAAGTGACATACTGTATAAGTCTAAGTGCTATTGCTATAATAGGGGACTCCTCCTTTGGGCAGAGGGTTGGACCTCCAAGGTCCCTTCGAACCCTCTAATTATATGATTCTAAGATGACAAATGAAGCTCTATCCCGTTTTTATGGGCCAAGCAGATGTTTAAAAAGGTGGGGTTTCAATCATGTTGTCACAGCTGTCGTCTTTTTTGTCCCTCCCAGTAGACCTTTATGAGATTGTGATACAGTGAAAATTACGATTCTGCCACCCAATAACTAAATAGATTGAAAGCATGAGTAAAATCCCCTTCTTTGAAAGAAATCTCAAAAGCAGATTCTCTTTCATCAGATGGAATGACAGCTGGTACAAAACCGTGCAGGGAAAGTTCTGGGATTGGCTTTGATAATATGAATAAACCCAGGAAAATGGACGGAGCGGGGCTGCTGAAATTCTTTCCAACCCTTTACTAGCGGTGGTCATCAGAGGCAATCGGCCCCCCTCCCCATCCCTGGTGTAATGATCTGTCAGACTTCGATGCTATCTCAAAATAAATGAATTTCCAAACTACCAATCTTTAAGGAAATCTTTTCTTTAATTGAGCACAGCCACCGGATCATGACTCGAGGCGGACAAGACTGACCTTTTGCCCCCCAATCCCTCCCTTTCCGATCCCCAAATCTCTGCTTCTCATTGGCTATCGTCCAAGTCATTCTTCAGACTTCTTGTCTCGTCATTTCCCAGGAATGTCCCACTCCCTCCTCATTTCCACGACAACCCGATTTAGGGATTTAGCAGGCAAAAGTTCAAAGCTTATCTCTCTCTCTCCTCTGCTCTCTATGCCAGCGTTGAAGCGCTGACACTATCATACTATGACTGTGTGTGCTTCTGCTTTTTTCGTTTGTTGTATCTCTCTGTGTGTTTGGGTGTATGCATGCCTCAGGAAGCACAGGGTGAGCTATATGTGTTTTGCTCTGGATTATGGAACCCGGAGGGAAATGGGAAAGGGTCTTTGGGAAGAACAGGGAGGTGGCTCAGTGGCTAACACACTGAGCTTGTCGATCAGAAAGGTCGGCAGTTCGGCAGTTCGAATCCCTAGTACAGGTCTCCTGCGTGAGCAGGGGTTGGACTAAATGACCTCCAAGGTCCCTTCCAACTCTGTTACTGTTAAAAGACATTCCAAGCTGTTGCCTGGGTGTTTCTCCTGTAGGATCTTAAATTGGATCCATCTCATTTTTTGAACTTGGTTTTGTTGCCAGCTTCTCAACCACACCAAATTTGATCCCATTCCATTCAGTTTTGAGGGGACCTATCCTGTTGACAGACAGATATCCTAACTCCCTTTATATCTCTCCCTCCCCCCCCTCTAATCTTTCTCCCTGGACTCAGAGTTCTTTCATTTTCATGGCCTAGGCCCGGGATATTTGGCGGACCATCTGCAGCCAGCAACAGCTTCCCATCGCCCGGTGCGTTCCCACAGGGAGGGCCTACTCAGGGTGCCGTCGGCCAGACAGTGTCGGCCAGTGACCCCCAGGGAGAGAGCTTTCTCTGTGGGCGCACCTGCCCTTTGGAATCAACTCCCTTTGGAGTGGCCCCCGACCTTTTCTTTTTCCGCCGTGGGCTGAAAACTTGGCTATTTCACCTGGCCGCCTTGGACTGATGGGGGGTTTAATCTGGGTTTATTGAATTTCTTAATTTTAACTTGGACTTCTGTTTTAATGGTCTGTTTGTTCTGTTTTAATCATTGTGAGCCGCCCTGAGTCCTGTGGAGATAGGGCGGCATACAAGTCCCATTAAATAAATAAATAAAATAAATAAATGTTGGCCATTACCTGGATTGCAGCTGTTCTCCTGTTCTGCCCATTACAATCACCTCCATACCCTTGTGGCAATATAACGACAGCACTTAGATTTATATACCACTTCACAGTGCTTTACATCCCTCTCTAAGCAATTTACAGAGTCAGCACATTGCCCCCTAACAATCTGGGTCCTCATTGTACCGACCTCGGAAGGATGGAAGGCTGAGCCAATGGTGAGAATCGAATTGTATAACTACAGGCAGTTGACGGCAGAATTAGCCTGCAGTACTGCATTCGAACCACTGCACCACTGCACCACATCATATGTTGCCATTCTTGCCTTTAGATAATGGGTAGGTATTGTGTAGCCTTCTAGCAATTGTATCACCTTTGATTTGACCATGACAAATGGGTGTTCAAATTCAGATTCATCTGAATGCTGCACAGTGCCAACTTAACTTTAATGTAATTTACAGCTACATGGCCACCAGAAGGCTACTTTGACCATAGCACCTAAGAGATCTTGTCAGAGCCTAATAAAGACAAACAGGATCTTTAATATTTGGATGGAAGCCACTGCGGATGGGAATCTTGAAAGAAGACTGTGGCAAATTATTTACTTATTGTTGCTAATAAATAGCATGAACTTGTCCACGAAACCAAGAAACACATAGAAGCAATATGTCAGTGCTTCCTATATTCTGTTCTATCATTATTAAATCTGTACTCTTTCTATGACAATTACTATTACTACTACTGTACTTTATAGTATTGCAATTGACTTATTATATTGACTTACTATATTATTATTATGTACTACTCTATTACCTATTAGTCTGTTATAATTACCTATATACTAACTATGCTCTATATGACTATTAGTCTGCATCAGCATTTCTTTCTTCAGCCTGTTCTATCTTAAGATCTTTCTCTCTGAAATTTCTTCTTCTTTTTCTGTTAATGGCTTGTGTGTTGAGTTATTGCACCTTTTTTTTCCCTTTGGGCTTTGTCTTGCTGGGTTGATATACCTCTCTTCCTCTCTTTTAGACAATCCATTTCTTCTGAAGGAAAAACTCCTCCTTTCCTTAGCTGCTCTATTCTGTTTTCTGGTGGCTTCAAAACCCCTGTCTCTACTCCCAGGTGTGTCAAAGTTACAGCTTTGTTTATTTAACTCTGCTGATGCTGGGTGAAAGGCTCAAATACAGTAGTGGCCAAAATTGTGGAAACCTTTTGGGAAAAGTGTATTTTCTAAAACTAGCTAATAATACCACTTTTTTGGGGGGGGGAGTAGTACCATAAAATTATAGATCAATGGAAAAATAATTTAATCAAGAATGTAATGCAATAACCTTTATGAAGGATTTGCTATTAGAATAGCAGTTACAGTATAAAGAAGAAAAGTGAAACATGTAGAAAAAAACGAGATATACAAAAATTATCACCATGTCAGTTAATACTTAGTTGGGTAACCTTTAGCATGAATTACGGCCTTACAACATCTTCCCATGGAGTGAACCAAGTCTTTTAGTTCTGCAACTGTTATAATGTGAAACCAAGATTGAATGATTGCTTCTATTAACTGGGTTGTATTGCTGGGTCGCTTCTGACCAACAAGTTTCTTTAGTTGGCTCCATAGATTTTCAATTGGGTTAAAGACTGGGCTATTCCCAGGCCATTCCAGCAGTGGAATATGATTATCTTGAAATTCTCAAAAAAGGTGGTGTTATTAGCTATCAAACCTCAAAAATTCACTTTTCCCAAAAGGTTTCCACAATTTTGGCCACTACTGTAGGAGGGGAGGGGGAAAGAAGGCAGCTCAGGTGCCTGCAATTTTGTCCAAGGGGTCTGCTCTTCCACAAGGAGATCTACACAAAATTAAAATTTGTGTCCACTAAAATATTTCTGCAGCCTCAAGTGAGTGAAACAACTCTCTAAAGATAGCTTCAGCCTGAGTGAATTCAGGATGTTTCCTTCCTTCCTTCCTTCCTTCCTTCCTTCCTTCCTTCCTTCCTTCCTTCCTTCCAAATTAATTGCAACTCTGAAGATTGTCATTTTGGACATGTCAGTTCACTCTCTTTTTTCTCCCACTCTGACCAGCAGGTGGCGGCATACGCCTGGCGAATGGGAACAACAGCTGCCAAGGTCGGGTGGAAGTCCTTTATGGGGACCTCTGGGGGACGGTTTGTGATGATGACTGGGATTACCCCAACGCGCAGGTAGTATGCCGCCAATTGGGCTGCGGCACAGCCATTGGGGCTACCGTGCTGGGCTACTTCGGCTACGGCAGTGGGCCCATCCTTCTGGACAACGTGGATTGCATTGGCACAGAGACTGAGCTGACCAACTGCTTTAACCTGGGATGGGGACAACATAATTGTGGGCATCATGAAGATGCTGGCGTCCTCTGCAGAGGTGAGAGATGCAAGTGTTAAGTTTCATCATGACTGACCCCTCCGATTCTCTGCTTCAGGAGTGAAATTGCAGAGTGAATACAGGGACACTTTTTAAGGATGCAGGGGCTCAATGGCTAAGACACTGAGCTTGACGATTGAAAGGTCGGCAGTTCAGCGGTTCGAATCCCTAGTGCTGCGTAATGGGGTGAGCTCCCGTTACTTGTCCCACCTTCTGCCAACCTAGCAGTTCAAAAGCACGTAAAAAATGCAAGTAGAAAAAATAGGGACCACCTTTGGTGGGAAGGTAACAGCGTTCCATGCGCCTTTGGCATTGAGTCATGCCAGCCACATGACCACAGAGATGCCTTTGGACAGCGCTGGCTCTTCAGCTTTGAAATGGAGATGAGCACCGCCCCCTAGAGTCGGTTACAACTAGCATATATGTGCAAGGGGAACCTTTACCTTTACCATTACAACTCCCTGCAAAATGGGTGTGTTTGTGAGTGTGTGTGTGTGTGTGTGTACGAAGTGGATCGCAAACCCCATTTCAGCTTTCTCTCAGGAGAAATAAGGCATGTTCTGCCTTTAATCTGCTGTTCAGAAAAATGTAAATGCTCAGGTCACGGGTAGGCAACCTCTTCTAACATATGTGAAATTTTCAGACCATATTATGAGTACTCCGTTTTGCTGATCCCCAAAGCGTTTTCTTGAGTGCTATGGCCAGTTACAAAAACAGTCATTTACCAAAGCAAAACTGCTAAGTTACTCCAAGCAGCTCCTCTATTTGAGAGTATTTCCTGTTGCTTCAGTTTTACCTTTGCTTATTTTTTCTGGGCCGGTGGGCTATAGAAGAAAGCACTCAGCTGCAACTGTTCTCTGTTCCCTGGGGAAAGATTAGGGTGCCTGGGCAGAGACCAGAGGTAAATTTGCAAACCAGAGTGGTGCTGGAGTTTATAGATTTGCTTAGCCTGCTTCCAATATTGTTACTTTTGAATTAAAAAGGTGCTTATTTTTTCTAAAAAAAGAAAACCAGGCAAGGTAGGAGTGTGAGAGGACCCAGAGGAGATATCCACAGATGCATTGGACACCAGTCCTAATCAGCGGTGGGATTCAAATAATTTAATAACCGGTTCTCTGCCCTAATGACCACATGGGTAGACATGGCTCGGTGGTCATGTGACTGTGTGGGCGTGACGAACTCAATGTCACTCACGTTGATGGGCGCTTCGCCTTAACTGTTACAATGTAGTAAGGGTTAACCAGAGAGGCAGTTTCTGTAAACAGGGCAATAAAGATTAGGCTAGAAACGACACCAGAATGTTTCCTTCCTGCCTTCCTTACAGGATTAGCCTTGTAAAGTGGGAAAAAACAAAATAAGATTTCTTCCAGCCTCCGAACTGCTTTGAAAGTTAACAACTGGTTCTACCAAATAGGTGCAAACTGGCTGAATCCTACCACTGGTCCTAATTCAGACTGGGCTTAAAACATGCCCTTAAAAACAAAGACCTATATCTCAAAATTGACTAATTGAATGTGCATTTCTCGTGTTCCTCTTTGCTAGTCTGTGCCTTTTTTTTCTCCTGGATTGCAGGAGCAGAAGAATTAGGGGCTTCCTTGCAAGAAGATACTTTTGCTACCACAACTTCAACCACCACTCGTCCCAAAGACGGTATGTAAACCCACAGCTGCTCTTGGCATTGTGATGCTGTTCTTGCCTTAGAGCAGGGATGTCAAACTCAAGGCCCGCGGGCAGGGGTGAAATTCAGCAGGTTCTGACAGGTTCTGGAGAACCGGTAGCGGAAATTTTTGAGTAGTTCGGAGAATGGGCAAATACCACCTCTGGCTGGCCCCAGAGTGGGGTGGGAATGGAGATTTTGCAATATCCTTCCCCCAGGAATGGGGAGGGAATGGGGATTTTGCAGTATCCTTCCCCCAGGAATGGGGAGGGAATGGGGATTTTGCAGTATCCTTCCCCTGGAGTGGGGTTGGACTCAGTGGTGGGATTCAATTATTTTAACAACCGGTTCTGTGGGCGTGGCTTAGTTGGGGTGTGTGCCTTGGTGGTCATGTGACTGGGTGGGCGTGGCTAGCTGGTCATGTGACCGGGTGAGTGTGGCTATGTGCATAGGGACTACTCAGAGGCTTGAAAAAAGTCATTTCTGACTGGTCCTCGCACTTACGACCATCCTCACATTTATGCCCGTTGCGGCATTCTTAACAACCGTGTCAGTCATTTTACCACTACTTCTCTTCACCACAGTGACAAGATAGGGCGTAAAATGTGAGGACAGTCGTAAGTTCGAGGAGTGGTCAAAAGTGCACAAAATATGCATATGCACAAAAGGATACAGCAATAGAGAGGGATGAAGGAAGGAGAAGAGAGATGGAAGAAAGAAGGAGAGAGAGGGAAGGAAAAGACGGGAGGAAGGAAGGGAAGGGAAATTAGAGTAGGAGTGAGGGTAAGAGAGGGAGGAAGAGAGGAAGAGAAGGAGAAAGGAAGAGGAAGTAGGGAGGAGAAGAAGAGGGGGGGAAGAGAAAGTAAGAAGGAAAGAAAAGAGAGAGGTGGTAGGTTTGAGGAGAAAGATTGCTGTACAGTAAAAAAGATGAAATGGAAGAAAGGCCCCAAACAAATATAAAGATATTAAGATAAAGAATGAATTGTTAAACTTTAAAGAATAAAAGAGAACAAATATGAATAAATAGCAATAATTAGAAACACACATACAAACATACAATTTATTTTCTTTGAACAGAGTATTTGGCCGGTTCACAAATTTAAACAGTGTTTAGTCATTTCAATTAAATTTACATTTTCTATATTTCCTTTTTGCCATATTTATTCCTTATCTATTTTTTAAATAACCAATATTACCCTTCATCCTCATCTCTAATCTTAATCAAATTCAATTTTTCCCTTCTATATTATACCCCTTCCCATTGTCATCTATTTTTATATCCATTTTTATATCTCACATTGGTTAATTATGTAATATTACAGTTGTTTAATATAAATTCAACATTTTAATATAAATCAATTAGTTATATAATTATCTTTTTTGTATATTAATCAATATGAACATGAATATTCCAATTATTTCCATGCAATCCAGTTTCTTACAAATCAATTAATTATATTTACCAATAATAATAAACCAAATAATTTCCCCCATATATTCCTCCAAACCACAACTTAACCATTTCTGCTTTCAACACAATATACACTTAATAGTATCTCAATTATTACAATTCCCTAGTTAAATAGAGCTTTTTTTCTTTTGTGTTTTAAAATCTTGAACTCTCCTCTTTTTCCCTAAATTTCCCATTGTTTGCACCTACCTTTTTTGGTGAGGAAAAAAAAAAGAAATCTGCCTGCCTAATTTTCCAAAGTTGCAGCAAACAGCAAAGCCTGCTTTACTTTCAGTTTCGTTTTTCAGCATAGCTAGAGGGGAAAAAATCTGCTACAGCACTCTTTGCAAGCAAGCAGCAGAGCTCTCTGCAAAACAGCTGAGAGCAAATCAGCTGAGAGTCGGGAGGCAGATCTAATCAACGGGCTAATTAGCCTATGCTGAAGCTCCATGGGCCAATAAAATTACAAAAAAACACCGAACCGTTTGTTAAATTGCTGGCTCGCCCGCCCCTCGCCCACCACTATTTATTGGCAATAAATAGTGGTGCAGAAGGGCAGGGTAAGGGGCTGGGTGAGCCAGCAATTTAATAAATGGTTCGGCCAAACCACCTAGAACCGGCAAAATCCCATCACTGGTCGGAATGGAGATTTTGCAATATCCTTCCCCCAGGAATGGGGAGGGAATGGAGATTTTGCAATATCTTTCCCCCAGGAGTGGGGAGGGAATGGGGATTTTGCAGTATCCTTCCCCTGGAGTGGGGTGGGAATGGAGATTTTGCAGTATCCTTCCCCTGCCATGCCCATCAAGCCACACCCACAGAACTGGTAGTAAAAAAAAATTGAATTTCACCACTGCCCGTGGGCCAGATTCAGCCTGCCTGATGCTTAGATCTGGCCCACGGGGCCACCCTGCAAACAGCAAAGGACCAGCCTCCGGTGCCTCTGCCAGCGAAAAGGTATACCCAACAGATATAATTTGGTTGGTGAATTAAACTATTTGGGGAGTTCTTCCACTATGCTGACCACTATTAGGCACAAGAAACCAGGATTCAGGATAGGGTTTAAAAGTACTATGAGTTTGTTTCATGCTACCTATACACAAGAATCTGAAGTACTAACGGTCAAGGCAAATTGGTCCTAAGTAAGAATCATCAGAGTTCATGGGTGGGTGGGGGGTGGACTTAGGTCTCTTGTGTGAAGTGTAGTGACCCCTCCTTCGGGCTCAGCCTGGTCATCTCCTACAACCACAAACTGATCTTAGGGGTTATGCTTATACAACATGCTAAGCCCATGATGGCATGTGTATGGCTTAGCACAGTGATGGCGAACCTTTTCGGCACGTAGTGCCCAAGCCGGAACGTGCGTGTACCAGAACCCCGGAAACTCGAAGACCATGCAGAGGTGGCACGAAGAGCCCTCTCTGTGGGCATGTGCACCGTCACCAGCTACTCTTCTGGTTTCCAGCACACGCATGCACGCTGGCCACCTGATCTTCGGGTTTCCGGTGCTCCGGCATACCAGCTGGCCGGCAGGTGTGCGTGCACCAGAAACCAGAAGAGTAGCTGGTGACGGTGCACGTGGCCACAGAGAGGGCTTTGCGTGCTACCTCTGCATAGTCTTCGAGTTTCTGGGGTTCCAGCGTGCGCACGTTCCGGCTTGGGCACTCGGTGCTGAAAAGGTTCGCCATCACTGTGCTAAGCCATACACTCACAATAGTTGCAACTTATCCAAACGCGGCATGTGGATATGGGTTGCTAGGTTCTGATGGCCATATGTGGAGTTGCACTTTTTGGCGTGACTTTTTGGCGTGACTTTGAGCACGTGTAGGATTAAGGTACAGATTTGGAAGGAAACTCCCAATTTTGTCCATTGTTAGGAGACTGCATCCCAAAGGTGCTTTTTCCAAAAGGCAGCTGAACTTTCTTGGTTTTTTTTCAGGGGTGAAATGCTCCCGGTTCAGACCGAATCGCCCGATCTGGTAGCGATGGCGGCGGGTGGTTCGAAGAACCAGTAGCAAAAATCCCTGCATCCCCCCCACATGCCCAGCTGAGCCACGCGATCATCGGAGGCTGTTTTTTTTTACTTTTAAAAGCATTTTTTCTACAACCTCTTTGGCCGAAAAAATGCTTTTAAAAGTTAAAAAAAAAAAAGCCTCTGCTGATCGCGCGGCTCAGCTGGGATCGTCAGAGCCTTTTAAAAGCATTTTTTTCTGCAACCTCTTTGGCGGAAGAGGTTGTAGGAAAAATAATGCCTCTAAAAGCCTCTGGCGATCCCATATGAGTGGCCTGATAGTCAGAGGCTTCTAAAAGCATTTTTTTTTCTGCAACCTCTTAAGGTTGTAGAAAAAATGCTTTTAAAAGTAAAAAAAAAAGTTGGCCACGGCCACCCAGTCACATTACACACACACACACACACACACACACACACACACACACACACACACACACCAAGCCATGCCCATAGAACTGGTAGTAACAAATTTTAGATTTCACCCCTGGTTTTTTTCCCTTTGAAAATGCTTCGCTTCTCATGAGAAGCGAAATGTTTCCAAAGGGAAACAAACAGTTGTCTTTTGGAAAAAGCACATTTGGGACAACCATGACCTGGATGGTTGAGAATCTCCATAGATGTTACCACACTGTGTTTTTCCTGTATTTCATTCTGTCCTCAATCAGTCAAACTATCACCACTCTATAAAGCCCTAGGAAGACCACACCTAAACTACTGCATCCAGTTTTGGTCACCAGACTATAAAAAAGATGTTGAGACTCTAGAAAAAGTGCAGAGAAGAGCAACCAAGATGATGAGGGGACTGGAGACTAAAACATATGAAGAACAGTTACAGGCACTGGGCATGGCTAGTCTAGTGAAGAGAAGGACCAGGGGGGACATGATAGCAGTCTTCCAATATTTGAGTGGCTGCCACAGAGAGGAGGGGGATCAAGCTATTTTCCAAAGCGCTCGAAAGCCAGATAAGAAATAACGGATGGAAACTGATCAAGGAGAGTTTCAGCCTAGAAATAAGGAGGAATTTTCTGACAGAGAGAACAATCAATCAATGGAACAGTTTGCCTTCAGAAGTTGTGGGTGCTTCATCACAGGAAGCTTTCAAGAAGAGACTGGACTGCCATTTGTCAGAAATAGTATAGAGTCTCTTGCTTGGGCAGGGGGTTGGACTAGATGACCTACAGGGTCCCTTCCAACTTTGTTATTCTATTCTATTCTATTCTATTCTATGCTATGCTATGCTATGCTATGCTATGCTATGCTATGCTATGCTATGCTATGCTATGCTATGCTACGCTACGCTACGCTACGCTACGCTACGCTACGCTACGCTACGCTACGCTACGCTACGCTACGCTACGCTATGCTACGTTACACTACTATATTCCTATTCCTATTCCAATGTTTAGGTTTTCTGCGACTGGTCAATGGCAGCCATCGCTGTGAAGGCCGGGTGGAGATGTTTTACCTGTCTCAGTGGGGGACGGTGTGTGATGATGCGTGGGATCTCAAGGATGTGAAAGTGGTATGTCGGCAGCTTGGCTGTGGAAGCGCCTTAGCAGCCTTTGGAGAAGCCCAGTATGGCCAGGGCAAAGGATACATTTTCCTGGACAACCTCAAGTGCAAAGGAGGCGAAGCATCTCTCCTGCGTTGCTCTCATATCCGCTGGAATGTGCACAACTGCGATCACTCGGAAGACGCTGGTGCCCTCTGCCATCTGCTGTGATGCTGTGCTGGAGGTAAGGACCAGAGGTGGGTTTCAGCAGGTTCTGACCAGTTCTGGAGAACCGGTAGCGGAAATTTTGAATAGTTCGGAGAACTGGTAGTAAAAATTCTGACTGACCCCCACCCCCATCTATTCTCTGCCTCCCAAGTCCCAGCTAATCAGGAGGAAATGGGGATTTTGCAGTAATCTTCCCCTGGATTGGGGAGGGAATGGAGATTTTACAGTATACTTCCTATGCCACGCCCACCAAGCCATGTCATACCCCAAGCCACACCCACAGAACCGGTAGTAAAAAAATTTTAACCCACCACTGGTAGGGATGGGAAGTCTGTTTATGAACCACACAGAAAGTGGCTGTTTTCCTTTTTAACTATTAAGATTTGTTTCAAGCCATTCCTATCCTGCAGTAAGTAAGTAAGAGAATATAGGTAGTCCTCAAATTATGACCCCCATTGCAGGGGTGGGCTCTACTTACCTTTACTACCAGTTCGCAGAAGCATTCTGATGACGTCGGGGTTGGTGGGCGGAGCCTCCTGCCGGTTTTACTACCGGTTCTATAGAACTAGTCCGAACCGGAGGCAACCCACCACTGCCCCATTGAGCCCAAAATTTCTGTTGCTAAGCAGGACAGTTGTTAAGTGAGTTCTGCCCCATTTTACGACCTTTCTTGCCACATTCGTTAAGTAAACCACTGCAGTTGTCAAGTTAGTAACACGGTTGTTGAGTGAATCTGGCTTCCCCATTGACTTGACTTTTCAGAAGGTCGCAAAAAGGGATCCCAGGATACTGCAACTGTCATAAACACGAGCCAGTTGCTTTGCTTCTGAAATTTGATCCCGTGACCACGGGGATGTTACAAAGGTCATAAGTGTGAAAAACAGTCATACGTCCAGTGGTGTGTTGCAAGTTTAGCCTAACTCGCTTGCACGCAGCGTTCAAAATACAGCAATTTGAAGCTCAGCTGCTTACCTTCTAAGGCAGCCACAGTAAATAGAACAGCAGAGGTGCGGAAATCAGCTGTGCCGCGCGAATCAGCTGAGCCACAAAGAAGGAAATATAGGACAGGATAGGGCAGGGCCAGGTGGGCGGGGCCAGCTAATTGTCGGAACTACCGGTTCGCTAGAACTGGTCCGAACCGGCAGCAGCCCACCCCTGCATAGATCACTTTTTTCAATGCTGTTGTAATTCAAACAGTAATTATATGAACTGTTGTAAATCGAGGACTATTATATATATACAGATGGGAAATTCCTGGTGAAGTGAAAGAACTGGTGAATAAAATATTCTGAAGTTGATTAGAGCCATTCATGGGGGAGATTAATTTAATTGGTTTCTCTTAGTCATGATCTCTAAATGGATTTTTGTTTTATTCAGAAGTGTCTGTCTCCAAGTACCAATTGCTAGGGGCCATTTGGGGCAAAAAATTATTATTTATGTATTTTACATTGGGCTTCCAAAAAGGATACAGCCAATCACTCAATGGATCCTTTGGTTTGACCTGCAAAGCAGCTCTTCTTCATACTAGCTACTTGCGTTTGTGTAGAATAATCTTCCCGAATCTGCAATCCTAAAAATTTGGTGGACTAGCACTTTCATAATCCCAAATAAGTCTTGATGGGGATTCTGGAAGTAATCATCATATATCTTTTATGCCACCCAGAGTCACCTTATAGGGGAGATGGGCAACATAAAAAAAATTAATAAATCAATAAATAATTTTGAAGAGCATCAAATTTAAGAAGTCCAGCATGCCCTGTTCTTGGCATTTGGTAACTGGAACCATGATAATTAGCAATGATATTTCCATGTACAGAGTAAATGATTACAATGCTCAGATGACCCATGACTGAATTACTGCAGATGCAAAAGTAGTATGGAGAATTTCCAATGCTTTCCTTACATTGTTAGCCACCAGAGTCAATGGCTGGGTTCCCATAATAAATTAAGCCATGCTTTGTTCTCTAAGCTTCAACTGATTGGCTTCACATATCATACAAAACCTGAAACGACAGTTTTATTAACCAGGGTGGCTGGATTCAGACAGTATTCCCAAGCCAAAACAAACTTTTGAGTCACAATTTGTTGAATAAACCATTGTGACAGGTGCAGATCTATTGTTGAGCTATAATGAGTAGGTTTAAATTTCACTGGAAGGGTCTACAAGGGGATCAAAATCTGGAGGCTGCTATATGCCCATTTTCCAGATTTTTTACCTCTCCTTCTCCTGTGGAGGCTGGTACATCACATACTGACATAAGCAAAGAACATTATGCCATAGTGTAATATGGGAAGTAAGCCAAAAGCGCTATCGGTCTTCTCCTCCTTTTAAAACTGAAGAGGAGTCAAAACTTCATGGGGTGCTTTGCATGGATGAATCTTAAAGCCCACATCCAGGGGCGGGCTTCAAAATTTTTAGCAAGGGGTTCTCTGCCCAGTTCCTGAGTGGGCGTGGCCATGGTGGGTGTGGCTTAGTCGGCCTTCTGCACCACGGTGGGGGGTTTGTTTTTGCCCTCCCCGGGCTCTGGAGGCTTTCATCGAGCCTCCGGGAAGGTGAAAATGGCCTCCCCGGGCTCCGGAGGCCCTCTGGAGGCTGGAAATGAGTCCATTTCTGGCTTTTCCGAACTTCCGGTAGGCCCATTTTTTGCCCTCCCTGAGCTTCTGTGCACGCCCTGCACTTACCGGCATACAAAACAGGCCACGTGGGGACTCCTGGGAGGGGAGGGGAGGGGAGGGGTGGGCGGGGCCAGCCAGGAATGGGATTTGGGGGTTCTCCGAACTGCACAGAATCTTAGCTAGAGGTTCTCCCGAACCCCTGCGAACTCCCAGCAGCCCACCCCTGCCCACACCCCCATGAAAGCATCTCTGTGCAATGTCGGGGTGCCCTCCTTCCAGCTGAGCTGCTGATGTGACAATAAAGTTCACCCAACAAAGCTTCTGTGCTTCATGACCTCATTTTCTTTAAGGCAGTAAGACCATTGTTGTGGCAATCAAGGGCTTACCTTGACTTTTCCCAGAGTGTGTTATCTTCGTGGTGCAAAACCTAAACATGAGGTGGAGTGCATCCACTTTGCACACTCACAGATTTAACCTCCTAAGTCAGAACTGCTTATGGCTTAATGGGATGAGTAATGCAGCCATATTTTAAAAAAAGTTTCTTAAGTTGTTCTAGTATTAGATATATCACAACCAAAGCTGCTTAGAGCTGTATTTTGTTTTGTTTTCCAGATGAAATTCGTAGACTTCCAAGTCTGCACCAATTGTAAGGAACTGAACTTCCTCGGTGCATGTCCAAAATCTTCCTGCAGAATGTCGTCTTCTCAGTGAATTATGTCCGTGGGATCTCCTGCAAATACGTCTCTCTACCTGGGCTCCGCAGTACTTCAAATTCAATTCCAAAAAGTTGCTTCAAAGGATACAGGAGTACAGATAATAGCATTTGCCTGCTGCAGCACTTTAAAGCACCCATGTCTTTTCCTGGGATCTCTTGTGCTACCCCTTGTGCTTACCATGTGACTTTGGAAAAAGATATTGCTGCTTTAAAAAGGTCACAGACAAGTGCTATGTTCTCATTCCTACAAGCATCATTTTCAAGTTAAATCTGAAGCATGACCATCTCAGTGTATAGTTAGTTTAGGAACCAGAAATGGTGTATTTTTCAGAGCAAGTCCCCACACAAGACACTTTGGACACATCCAGGACAGATCTCCAGAAATCTTTTATCCCAGCATATGATGTATTTTCTAGTCTTGTCATTTTGATATTGGTCCCCCCCCCCTCCCGCAATGTAGGGTTTCTTCTTTTGGTGTGTACTGGTTTTTATGGTGGCTCCTCAGGACATATGTGTCTTCTTCATTCTTTTGGACAAAAATAAGTGTCAGGTGTGCAAAGTTTAACTTTTTAGTAAGGATGGTTTGTGCTCCATGAATAGGTGGGAGGGTCAGAGTAAACTGGTAGCTGGAGCTGGGAAAAAAGCATATTCTCAGAATACCTGGAACAGAATACTGGGTGAAGCTGGAAGAGTGAAACCAGACAAGTAGAGCAGCAAAATATTCAACGCCTATTTCCAGGTAAAAGAGGAAAAAGTCGCCATAAGAGGTTGAGGTTTTTTTTAGAAAGACATTTTGGATTTGCAGGAATGAAGGATCAAATGTGTACAAAAATGTTAAACCAGTTTTTTTAACTTGGTGACAGTGCACGGCTGCAGCCCAATATATCCATAAATCAAAATCAGAGTCACAGTGAGTATGTGCATTATACTCACATTTGAAGAGGGCGAAATGTTATAGTTTTAGCCTTTCTTGTGTTGCTCCTGAGCAGCGTTTCAGCTCCAGATAAAAAAATGTGATGCCTTACAAACAAAAGGCTCTCCAGGGCACCTTCCCCTTCACCAGCTGCCTAATGAAATTCGTATGCCATTATGCAAAGACCCAGCTCCCTTGAGAAGGCCATAGTGGTGGGAAAGGTGGGGAGGAAAAAGACTAAGAGGACAACCAGCTATAAGGCGGAGGGACTTGATTACAGCCATGGATGGATGCATCATTGGGAGACCCAAAGCGTTAGGCCAGGGACAGATCATCCTGGTGAAGGCCTGTCTGATGCTGAATAATCAGACAGGCCTTAATGCTGCATAATCCAATCAATCAATCAAAATAGACATTGCTCCAGGATCCAACTCAGATTGCGAGGGAATATTCTAGTGCATAGACTTTTTCGGCTAAACTGTGCAATCAGCAGAAATAAGGCAGGTTAGCTTGATGAGTGAGGTTGCTTTCTTTGTATTATTTTCTTCTTTTTAAAAACAAAAAACAAAAAAACAACCCGACAATATGTATAAAAGGTGGAAAGAATGTAGTTTTGGGGTGAAAGTGGTTATTCATTCCCCTCTGAAATCCTTGCAAGGGTAGGGAATTTCTGACTTACCAAACATTGCTAAGCCAAGGTGAATAGAATTTGCCTTTTAGCATCTTGTATTTTAAGGATAAAAGGGATGCGGTGGCTCAGTGGCTAAGACGCTGAGCTTGTCGATCGAAAGGTCGGCAGTTCAGCGGTTCGAATCCCTAGTGCCGCGTAACGGGGTGAGCTCCCGTTACTTGTCCCACCTTCTGCCAACCTAGCAGTTCGAAAGCATGTAAAAAAATGCAAGTAGAAAAATAGGGACCATCTTTGGTGGGAAGGTAACAACGTTCCGTGCGCCTTTGGCATTTAGTCATGCCAGCCACATGACCACGGAGACGTCTTCGGACAGCGCTGGCTCTTCGGCTTTGAAACGGAGATGAGCACCGCCCCCTAGCGTTGGGAACAACTAGCACATATGTGCGAGGGGAACCTTTACCTTTACCTTATTTTAAGGATTGTCCAGCCTAACTGGGTTTTAGGAGGAGGAAATAAGAAGGGAGGTACCTAAATAGTTCTGAATAAACCACTAAGCTAGCAGAGACAAAGTTGCTTGGCTACTTGTTACTTAGGTATTTTTCTATTTATATTAAAGCAATAATTTAGGCATTTGTACGTGTACTGATAAATAAGTACCTACAGGTTTAATCCCCTGTACCTTTGAATACATGAAATCTTAACACCCCACCCCCCAAAAGGTAAGATTTTATCAAGACTGGAGAACATGTAAACATATGTACAGGTAGTTCTTGACTTGGGACCACAATGGAGCCAAAAATTTCTATTGCTAAGGGAGACATTTGTTAAATGGGCTTTGCCCCATTTTACGACCTTTCTTGCCATTGTTATTAAGTGAATCACTGCCGTTGTTAATAACACGGTTGTTAAGTGGATCCTGGCTTTCCCGTTGACTTTTTGCTTGTCAGAAGGTTGCAAAAGAGGATCATGTGACACCTGGGGATACTGCAACTGTCATAAATACATGCCAGTTGCCGAATGTCCAAATTTTGATCACGTGACCACAGGGAGGCTGTGGCCATGGTTGTAAAGGTGAAAAATGGCCATAAATCACTTTTTTTCCACTGCCATTGTAACTTCAAACGGTCACTAAATGAACTGTTGTAAGTTGAGAACAACCTGTACCTTCATGTTTGTTAAACTACAACTCCCAGCATCCCTCACTCTTAGCCACCCAGGCAGGGCTGATGGTAGCTGGAATTTAGGGAATCTGGAGATTCAGTGCATTTTGTGCTGCATGTAGATTTTTCTCCCCTTTCTAACAGTTGAAACAATGCACTACAACTGTCCCAAAGGAAGATTGCCTTCAAAACAAGAGTTTCTGGGTAGAGTTTTTGTCAGGATGAGGAGGAGTAGCTGAACAAACATATTTTTCATGATAATTATCATCATGACAGCTGGCGACACTGAGTTGCCTTTAAGTAAGCTTGAAAAAGGTAAGGATGGTTAATAGCAGTAGCACTTATAT
Source organism: Pantherophis guttatus (assembly GCF_059756535.1). NCBI lineage: Eukaryota > Metazoa > Chordata > Lepidosauria > Squamata > Colubridae > Pantherophis > Pantherophis guttatus. The sequence goes on along the minus strand of NC_142063.1, from coordinate 329,120,044 downwards.
ACTGCTTCATAGTGCTTTATAACACTCTTCTAAGTGGTTTACTGAGTCACCATTTCCACCCCCCCCCCCAAACAATCTGGGTCCTCAGTTTACCGACCTCGGAAGGATGGAAGGCTGACAACCTTGAGCCGGTCAGGATCGAACTGCTGGCAATGAGCTGAATTAGCCTGCAATACCGCATTCTAACCACTGCGCCAACATGGCTTGACTTAAACCAAGTTAGTGTTTCCATAGAAAACCATTTGGACATTTCAGAACTGTAAAATAGTCTTTAAGGAAAACAATTCCAGAAGAAAGCAATTGTAAACCACATTAATGTGGTGGTCAAGAAAATGATATGATGTGTTTGGTTAGTAACAGTCCAACTCAACTTGATAGAAATGGTACTTTTTATTTATTACTGACCTATTCGTTTTAGTTAGAAAGAGAGCGGTTGTTTATCTTTATAACAGTAAATACTAAAGCAACTTTCTCCAAATCTGGTATCTTCCACATATACTAAACTTTTTCTCTTCAAATTCCCAACTGGCATGGGCATAGCCAACACAGAGCTTATGGGAAACACGGGAGGAGAAGTGATAACTTCAGATACTCCCTCACTTATATGCCCTAGAGCAGCGGTCCCCAACCTTTTGGGCATCAGTTCCATGGAAATAAGTTTTTCCGTGGACCAGAGGAGGTGTGGTTTCATGTGCTGCCTATATCCCGTGGATGGGGCTTCGCTTATTTGCGTGGCCCGGTTTCTGGCATGCCACAGCCCAGTTTGTTGGTCCAGGGGAGCTATTCAATCTAGGTTGCAAAATGCCAGATGACCACTAGAGGGCCTCAAAGGAATACAGGGAACTCTTATTCTTTTGCTGCTATCTAGTGGTCATCCAAATGTTTGCAAACAAGATTTAGTAGCCCTCAAACCAGTGGTGAGATTCAGCCAGTTCGCACCACTTCGGGAGAACTGGTTGTTAACTTTCTGAGCAGTTTGGTGAACTGGTTGTTGGAAGAAATCATTAGGGCAGAGAACTGGTTGTTAAATTATTTGAATCCTACCACTGCCTCAAACCACTCATTGTGAAGTCCTTGGTGCTCTCTGAGCTTCATAGTTTGCTTGTAGACTTTTCATTACACAATCAGGCAGCAACAACATATCAGAGTATGGGGTTTGCTCCAAACTATCTCATTATTTGAACAACTGTCAGCTACAAAACATGACTTAGATCTGCTGAAAAAAGATTTTGAGCTTTTTTTTGTACGAAAACATGAAGTCAGACCTATCACTCCTATTAAGGCAAACAAACAAGCAGAAAACAATACTTTAATCGAAGGACTACCAAGGAGAAAAAACAACAACACTCCCAGCAAAACAGGCCGGGCAAGTTACAGTTAGTCCTCCACTTAAGACTGGTCACTTAGTGATTGTTCAAAGTTACAATGGATGCAAAAAAAGAGAGATCTCTTTGCGACCCAGATTCAAAAATTCTGTTGCTGGGGGTGGGGGAAAACTGTGATCACATGATTGCATTGTGGGCACTCGGCAACTGGCCCATATTTATGGCTAACTGCAGTGTCCTGTGATCACTTTGACCACAATTTCCTTTTTTTTTTTTTGTCGGAAATGGGTGTTTACTTCCAATCTCCATCCCAAAACACCTATTGCAGACGAGTTTGCTTAACGACGGCAGCATTCACTTTACGATTGCCATGTTTACTTAATTTGGCCCAGTGTTTGATGACCCACTTAATGACAGGCACGAGTTAACAACTGTAAGTTCGACTTCTATTACACTCGTAAGTCAAGGACTACCTGTAAACAGGAAGTTTACAGATAGGCAGTTAAGTAATGAAACGCCTGCAAGCAAACAACTAAATTCAGAAGACTCCAAGGACCCCACGGTTCAGTCCTGAGCTGCACTCTCTTCTCTTGGAACCATTCTCATGGTTTTTTTTTCTTCAAAAGGAACTTCCTTTGGGGTACTGAGGCTTGTTCACAATTAAATGTGGGTAGAGGACTGAGTCATTCAATTCCACCGAGGTGCCAGTTTGCGTATAAACGGTGTTTCCATTGTACATAGGACTTAAATTACTTTTCAATGACCTAAACAAAGTCATTGCTGAATAGAATGTGACTACTTTTAAGGAAGACAGATCTGCAGTCTGAGCTACAAGGTGGGTGGTAGAAATGAGGCAAAGGAGGAAGCAGAATATTATATAGAGTGTTTCAATGCAGGTGTTTAGTGATTTAAAAAAAAAAAAAGTTTCAACATCCAACCATGTAATACTTGTATATGTCATTTCGCAGAAGGGGGATGTTAAAAGGTGCTTTTATATAATACAGTGTTCATATTCCATATTGTCATTTTTTTTTTCTTACCAGTTTTTGTTTTGAATAAATAAAGGCCCTTGAAAAGGTGGTGTGATTCAGCATTATGTATTTGCCGCCACACAGACAGGATTTTAATGATTAGGGCAGCGATGGCTCACCTTTTCCGGACCAAGTGCCCAAAGTGCATGTGTGAATACGTGCACATGCCCAAACCCCCAAAAAGCAATGCACGTGGACTCCCCACAAATTCACCCCACCCCCTGCGCATACGTGCATGGCCCCCCACATGCACCCGCCCCTGTGCATGCATGGACCCCCGCATGCAGGGGTGGTATTCACTTACCTTCGCTACCAGTTCACAAATGTGAACGTGGACACATGCTCTCTTCGCTCACACGCGCCACTGTGCATGTGCAGAGCCTTCAGCGCATGCGCAGAGGGTAAAAAACGGGATGTGATGACATCCAGGTGGGTGGGCGGCGCCTCCCACAGCTGCCGCTACCAGTTCGCACGAACTGGATAGAACCGGCTGAATTCCACCACTGTCCATACGCATCCCTCCCCCTGCACATGCGTGGCAGAGATCCGAAGTCTGCGGCAGAGCTGAACTGGGGCAACGGCAAGTAGATCAATGAGTACCATTTTAGTGGCAACTTCACAGAGACGTGAAAGGAGCCCCCACCTGGGCAACAGTGATGCCACCAGCAAATCCTTTCACCACAGATGCACTCTGATGCTTTCGACACAGAAGTAATAGTATCTTTCTCACTGTCAGGAAATTCCTCCTTATTTCCAGGTAGAATCTCCTTCTGACGTGTTTCCACCCATTGCTTCTTGTCCTGCCCTCAGGTTCTCTGGAAAACAAATCAACCTCCTCTTCCTTGTGGCAGCCCTTTAAGTATTGGAAGATTATCAGGTCTCCCAGAAGTTTTCTCTTTGTTAGGCTAGCATACTATAGTTCCCTTAGCCATTCCTCATTGGACGAATATTAGCTTTGGGCTTGCCTCCTCCAGAATGATGAAAGATGCAAAAAGTCAACAGAGATAATGTAGGAAAAGCAGTCAAAGTACACGTTTATTTAATGCATCTTTATTATTGGCCTTTTATGATGGAGAAGGTGTAGAATATGACACTTTTGGTCCTATCAAAATCCCTTTGTTTTGCATATGATGCACCGTGATATGATTGTGTTTGGATAGCACATGAATATTTATCACTCTCTGTCAGCAAAACTGTTCAGACTGATCATCGGTAGGTAGGAAATATGGCATCAAAAGTCTGTAGAGATTCTCAGTCATCCAGGTCATGGTTGTCCCAAAGGTGCTTTTTCAGGAGTCAACCGGACTTTGTTTTTTTTCTTTTCTTTTGAAGACATTTCGCTTCTCTTTCAATCTTTGGATGAGAAGCGAAACATCTTCAAAAGAAAAAACACCTTTGGAAATATGGCATCCTACCCATGTGTAAAATTGGAAACCTTCCAACTTCTCAAATACGCTTTCACTTATAAGAGTGTTTTTCAAACTGAGCAACTTTAAGATGTGTGGACTTCAGCTCCCAGAATTATGGAATTCCACACTTTACTTAAAAGTTGCTGAGAGTGAAAAAGACAGTCTCTAAGAAAGGTGGAACGGATTCCCTTCTTTTTAGGACATCTTCCTGATGTTCTTTCAACTAATACAATCATGAGTTAAATGCAGCTTGTCCTGGGACAACCAATCCAAGCATGGTTTTCTCCAGATGCATGTGTGTGTGTGTGTGTGAGAGAGAGAGAGAGGGGGGGGGCAGAGGCAGAGAGAGAGGCAGAGACAGAGACAGAGACAGAGAGACAAAGAGAGGGACACAGAGAGAGACAGAGAAAGAGAGACAGAGAGACAGACAGAGAGACAGAGGGACACAGAGAGACAGAGACAGAGACAGAAGGAGACGGAGAAAACTACAGCTCCCATCAGCTCCAATTCCTAACTGAGTGTTCTAGTTGACTGTGGATCACATAGTCCAAGAAGCAGCTTCTAAATTGGAAAAGCTCTGGAAAATCTGCAGATGGTGAAAGCTATTGCAATATACAGGCTTGGCAAGATTCTGTAATTGAAGCTTGATGGAAGAAGAGGGGCTCCATTACCTTGCAATAGAACTCCTGGCTGACTGTAATAGTAGGTTCTCAGACTGACAGATTTTCAGGAGATGGCTGTGTAAAGAGCCAGATGCAGGCATCTCCCTTATTACCAAAATAAAAATAAAAATAAAAATCTGCCTGCTTACTGGACCACTCAAATGCTGTGAGAAGGAAAATCAGAAAGTCTCTGCCCTAAAAAAAAAAAAAAACAGGAATGTACTCGTTCTAAATGGAAGGTAGTTGCTAAGCCCATCCAATCAAAACCTGACTTTGCATATAAAAGGGGGCAGGGTTTGCACAATGTGGCTGATATCTTAACTTTTTTTTTTTGGTCCTCTCCTCCTGTCACCCTTCCCTGATCAGAGCTTTGCCTGATCCAGAAAGCAACTGATCCAGTTAACCAGCTAACAAGCCTGTGGGAGAAGCATCTTCCAGAAATGGGAAAGCGCTGAAGGAGCCAGTGATCTGCTTTTATAATAAAGCCAAAAAGCCCCGGAATTGGGATTTAACACCAGAAAAAAAACAAAAGAGCACAGCAGCCAAACTACAAGACAGCATTGATAGGGTGGGGGGTAGTTGAAGGGGAACAAAGCCCGTTCCTCTAGGGATTCAGCAGATTCCCCCTACATCAGCTTTGATGCCGGCTGCTCGATTTGCCTGGATCAATAGCATCGATTAGTTCCTGCTTCATCATCTCTTAGCAGGAAATGGTGGTTGGGGCAGGCGCAGAGGGAGAGAGGAATAAATATTTCACAAGGTTTGAAGCCGAGCTGGTGGTTATTTTCAGGCTGGATTTACAGCCTGTCCGAAATAGGGACGAGCCGAGCAGGAGGGGGCCCATTAAAAGAGACAAGGGTGATTCATCCCCAGTGAGAACCTCGGAATGTTCCAGATTGTCTCTTGCTATTCTCTTCCCAATTGTTCCAGTTTCCAGGTTCAAAGAAGAACTCTCAAATCCAAACTTTCTCTCCTCGCCAAGTACAAACCCTGGAGAGTTTTAACATAACTTTGGGAAAAAACCGAGGTGCTCTTGTATTTATGGAATGTCTCACCCCCCACCATCCACCCTCACCCCTCTCTCTACTATGGAAGATTCTCCTCTATCTGTCTGTGGAGATTCTCAATCATCCAGGGCATGGTTGTCCCACAGGTGCTTTTTCAAGAGGCTGTTTTTTCTTTGAAGACCTTTCGCTTCTCATCCAAGAAGCTTCTTCCAACTCTGATTGGATGGTGGGGGAATGGAAGGGTGTATATTCCTTGCAAACAGCTGGTCATTTGCATTATTTTAGAGAGTCGTTGAGGCCACCTGGAAGTTTGTCTGTGTCCTCAGAGTCACTGAGTAGCGCAATGGGTGTGGAGCCTTCTTGGAATTGCTGAAAGGACTGTGTTATAGACAGGAGATAGTGGTTCTCAACCTTCCTAATGCTGCGACCCTTTAATACAGTTCCTCATGTTGTGGTGACCCCCAACCAGGGGTGGGTTCTAAATTTTTTTACTACCGGTTCTGTGGGCATGGCTTATTTTGTGGGCATGGCTTGGAGGTCATGTGATTGGGTGGGCATGGCTAGCTGGTCATGTGACCGGGTGGCCATGGCTATGTGTATAGGGACTACTCAGAGGGCTGAAAAAAGTCATTTCTGACAGGTCCTCGCACTTTTGACTGGTCCTCACACTTATGACCATCCTCACATTTATGCCCGTGCAGCATTCTTAACAATCATGTCACTCATTTCACAACTGCTTCTCTTTACCATGGTGACAAGATAGGGAAAAAACGTAAAATGTGAGGACAGTCGTAAGTTCGAGGACTGGTCAAAAGTGCGAGGACCAGTCAGAAATAACTTTTTCAGCCCTCTGAGTAGTCCATATGCACAAAAGGACTACCCAGAGGGCTGAAAAAAGTGATTTCTGACAGGTCCTTGCACTTTTGACTGGTCTTCGCACTTATGACTGGTCATCATTTATGCCCATTGAAGCATTCTTAACAACCATGTCACTCATTTTACAACTGCTTCTCTTCACCATGGTGACAAGAAGTAGTCCATATGCACAAAAGGACTACCCAGAGGGCTGAAAAAAGTGATTTCTGACAGGTCCTCGCACTTTTGACCGGTCTCCGCACTTATGACTGGTCATCATTTATGCCCATTGTAGCCCTCTGAGTAGTCCATATGCATAAAAGGATACAGCAATAGAGAGTGAGGGTGAGTGAAGGCGTGGGAGGGGGGCGAGAGAGGGCTTTGGCGACCCCCAGGTTGAGAACCGCTGAGATAGAGGATGTTGCATCCCTCCCTCTCTGTTGAGAGAAGGCTGTTCAATTTTAACACAGATGGCCTCTTTGACCCTTCTTTCAAACCAGCGGTCCTTTCTGTCCAAAATGTGGACTTTGCTGTCTTCAAAAGTGTGGCTCTATCTCTATCCTCCATCTGCTGGAAATGCATTTGTAAATTTACAAGAGTGTCTACACTGTTTTTGAAACAGTGGCTGTTCATGAACTCGTAAGTGCTTCTTTAATTTTAATAAAGTCCAATGCATTCAATCTTCAGAAGAGTTGATTTTACAGTAGATTTTGTAATTGCTGAAAAAATGGTTACAACACACATACAATAAAAATCTAGATCAGCAGTAGCAAATGCTTGTTGCAACACCCTTTTCTCCCCAACCTCAAATTTGCTGTGCACAGTGCTTGTGCCCTTTTCAAGCATACTCCATTCCAACTCTGTCTTCTTATTTTCTACTTTCACTCAAAAGTGTTCCTAAACAATCCTTGGCCTCTGAGCAGGTTGAATTATCATGTTTTAGAATTTTCAAATTCTCTGTAATTCTCACGTTCCCTAGTTACTCTCAGACAACACATTAATATATAAATGTGAAATTAATCGTTAATAATCCACATCTGAGAAGATTAAAAAGATTAATTCCTAGCATTTAATGAAAATCTCACAAAATGCTGATGGCAGAATAAATAAGGGAGGAGGTTGAGGAAAGAGCCTTGGTGGTGCAGCGGACTAAAGTGCTGTTAAGTAGCACTTAGCTGCCAGCTGCCTGCAATTACTGCGAGTTCAAATCTCACCAGGCTCAAGGTTGACTCAGCCTTCCATCCTTCCGAGGTAGGTAAAATGAGGACCCGGATTGTGGGGGCAATAAGCTGACTTTGTATATAAAAGAACACTGCTTGGGGGGGCCGAAAGCCCTACTAAGCAGGTATATACAAAAGTATGAAGGCTATTGCTTAATGCATTGTAAGCCGCCCTGAGTCTCCGGAGAAGGGCGGCATATAAATCGAACCAATAAATATGGGTCCTCCTCTGGGGAAACACAGAAGGGGGACTTGATACACAAATAGCATTGCTGGGAAGGGGAGCTATTGTGTAGTGGGTTTCAGTAGCAGACGAGTATAGCTACAACATTTATTGACTCAAAACTGGAACTGAGGAACAGCAGGCAAATGCCTGTAATTTATACTCTAGGCCTACAGGGCCTTAACCAATCATAGTACTTGAAAAAGCCCACCCAGATATGAATGTTCTAAGTTTCCCTCCAAAACAGATGGAGTTAACAGTTAGGGTCATCTAAAGGTTAATTTCACTTTATCAGGGCTTAATAAAACTATATATATTCAATACATAACAGGAGCCCTTTTCAAATGTCAAATATTGAGATGTGTCAAGCATGGGAAATCAGGAAATCCAGGCAGGTCAAATGAATATAAAGGTTTACTGAAAGCTTAAGCTCTCTAGAAGAATCTGAACTACTAATGATCAAAGCAAATTGGCGGTAGATAAGATTCAATGAAATTCAAAGTGGGTTGGACTTAGATCTCTTGTGGACATGAAGGGACTCAAGACTGATGACACGTTTGACCCCTCCCTTCGGCTCAGCCTGGTCATCTCCTACAAGATGCCTGGCACAGTGCACTTCTGAATATTTGAATCTCTTTGTCCCTCCTGTTCTCATTTCCTCAATCCACTTATTTTGCCAGAGCCAGGACTTTCGCCAGTTTTCTCCCATCCGCCTCTCCTTTCTTTCTACAGCTCTACACTTTCTCTTGCTCCAGCGCAGTGGTGAAATCTGAAGTGGTTTGCCACCGGTTCGCTGGCCGCGCATGCGTGCTGCACCCCAAACGCATGTTGCGTGTGCATGCACAGTACACGCCAAAAGCAGGCTTGGGAAGGTAAGTAGAACAGCGAGGGGGGATCAGCTGTGCCCCGCGAATTAGATTCACTAGAAAGCAGGATTTCCTGCTTTCTAGCAATTTTAAATTGTGCGGCACAGCTGATCGTTGGAAATATCAGTTCGGAGGAACCGGTAGCTTTTTTTTACTACCAGTTTGCCTGAACCGGTAGTTTTTATCACTACCGGTTTGCCCAAACCGGTGCGAATTGGTAACATTTCACCACTGCTCCAGCGTCTTTCCCACCTTCCAGTTCTGCTGTTCCTTCTTGCAGGCTGGAAGAAAAATGGGATGAGAAATGCACATAGTGGTTGCTAGGTAACCAGAGGACATCCTCCTGGACCCCCTTCCCATTTGTTTTGGGGAGAGTAAAAGGTTTTCACCATGAACTCACAAGGATGAACATTTCTATGCTAGGGATGCACAGCTTGATGCTTCCAGTTTGCAATGCATCCCTACACAACATACATACACACAAACACACACGTGCATGCACACACACACACACAGATGTCTTATATGCAAGCCACAGAGCCCTGCCAAAAATCAATTTTCTGGATTCATACAACCTACGAGGCTAAAACATAGTTGACCAGCTTGTGATTTAGTGCCAAGGCTTCCATTATAGGCTTAAAGATTCATTTCCTGGACTTGCACAATACACTGGATCCTAAATGACCCAAACAGGTTGCATTCACCCAACACACACAAATCTACAATCCTTCCACTGAAGGTAAAATTAACTACGTTGTTCATGTTACATGACTTAAGATAGTATATTTCCTACAAACAGCCTTGGGAGCAGTGCCAGAAAATATTAATATTAGGTACACTTAATTTTATTATTTTGGTGTTGGTCCTAACCTTACCCAGAATTTGAAGGATATCCCAATATGCCAGTCAAAGGCCTTGTCCAAATAAATTAGCACAAAAAAGTCTAATTATGTCATAGTTTGGCTGCTGGAGTTGGATGCTTGGAGAATGGCTCAAATATAGAGAACATAACAACCAAAAGAAACTAATGCAGAACAAAGAGAGAGAGAAAGAAAAAAAAAGGTGCAGAAAGAAAAAAGCTTCCAATTTCCTTTGCAGCAAATACATGCATAATTATAAAGTTATCTCTAACTTTATGATTACAGTACAAAAAAGCTCCCTTTCTTCTATTATCCAATTTTTAAAAATAATAATCAAAATCACAAATCTCACATGCATTTTTTCTATTTCATGCCAAACATCTGTAAGAGGGGTTTTCCAGTCAGCCATAAAATATAGATACAGGTAAGTCCTCGACATACAACATTTGAAGTGACCATTTGAAGTTACAACGACACTCCAAAAAGTGAGTTATGACCGTTTTCCACTCTTAAAACCATTGCGACATCCCAATGGTCATGTGATCAAAATTCAGACACTTAACAACCCTGTGACTAACTTAACAACGGCAGTCATTCACTTAACAACCATGGCAAGAAAGGTCATAAAACGGGGCAAAATTCACTTAACAAATGTCTCATTTAGCAACAGAAATCTTGGGCTCAATTGGGGTCATAAGTTGAGGACTACCTGTATTGTCTTTTTTTTTTTTAAATCAAAGATGTTACCATGTTTTCCCCAAAATAAGACCGGGTCTTATATTAATTTTTGCTCCAAAAGACGCATTAGGACAGTGATGGCTAACCTTTTTGCCATTGTGTGCCAAAAGCGGGGGGAATGCAGAGTGGTCGCGCGCATGCATGTCCACACCCATAATTCTTTTTTTAAAAAAATAGATCTTTATTAATTATTTACAGATAAAAAAACATAGTGTAATTTTTGAACAAATATAAGTTATATATGGGTATACAACACAATAAATACATAAAGACAACCACAGAGAAGGACAAACGGGGTCGTATCGAACCCCCAAATACTTATTCATAGTTACATCCCGGTAAATCTTTTTGTTCAATTAGCGTTGACTATTTTAAATACTAAATGCTATCTCATTATAATTAAGTATATATTTAATACTATGTTATTTATTCTAAATTTGTCCTCTTCCTTAACCATAAATACCAGCGTTCCCAATTGCTGTAATAGATGGATTCTTTTTTGTTTCTTAGGATATACGTTAATTTGTCCAGTTCGGCACAATTCAATATCTTGTTTATTATAAGTTGATCTGATCGTGTTTTTACATTTTTCCAATGTTGGGCAAGGGCCATTCTTGCAGCTGTTGTAATATGGATGAATAAATGCCAGTCTTGTTTGCCCACGTCTTTTAGTTTGATTCCAAGTAAGTAAGAATCTGGAGTTAGGGGAAAACTTGCACGTATTATCTCATTCAACCATTTTTGAATCTTTTCCCAAAATTTCCTGATCTGAGGGCAGGTCCACCACTGATGAAAGAAAGTACCCCTGGCCGAATTGCACTTCCAACATTTATCCGAGGATCCAGGGAACATTTTAGCTATCCTATCTGGTGGGAGGTACCACCTATAGATCATTTTATAAAAGTTCTCCTTAAATGCCGCTGATAATGTCAATTTCATTGATCTATTCCATATTCCCTGCCATTCTTCAAGTTGTATCGATCTTCCTAAATTTCTTCCCCAGACAATCATTGTATCTTTTACTATCTCCTCAGCTGTATAACTTGATAACAAAAGATTATAGGTCTTAGATATAAATTTTGTTTCAACACCCAGAAGGAGTCTATCTAACAGTTGTGTCGTTTGGTAAATACCATACTCTTGTTTGTCTTTTCTGAATCTAGCTTGAATTTGGGCATATGACCACCAATCTATATCTATTCCTTTTACTTGAAGTTCCTTTCATGATATTAAGTTCCCTCCTCCATCCATCAGGATGTTGTAGGTCCAATTTCTTTTTATATTATAAACCATTGGGTAGGTTGCTATCTCCAGTGGGACCACCCATTTAGGAACTTGGGTATTATTATTATTATTATTATTATTATTATTATTATTATTATTATTTATTGAATTTGTATATCACCCTACTCCCGAAGGACTCAGGGCGATGAACAGCCAAAAGATAAAATATATATAATACAAATGTTAAAAAACCATTAAAATACAATTAAATAAAACACCCCAAATTTATAAGACAAATATAAAATTTAAAAAATTTAAAACAGTTTAAAAGAGAGGTTAGGCCAGGCCAGCCTGCTGGAATAGGAATGTTTTGAGGGCACAGCGGAAAGTGCGAGATCCGGGATCCTCTGTATCACTGGGGGAAGCTTGTTCCAGATGGCGGGTACCCCCACAGAGAAGGCTCTCCCCCTGGGGGCCACCAGTCGATACTGTTTGACCGACGGCACCCTAAGAAGCCCCTCTCTATGGGAGCATACTGGTCGGTGAGAGGCTACTGGTGGCAGAAGGCAGTCTCGTAGATACTCCAGTCCTAAGCCATGGAGCGCTCTAAAGGTAGTAACCAAAACCTTGAAGCGCACCCAGAAGACCACCGGGAGCCAGTGCAGCTCGCGCAGGAGGGGGGTCACATGGGAGCCCCATGTCGCTCCCATAACCATCCGCGCGGCCGCATTCTGGACCAGCTGGAGCCTCCGGGTGCTCCTCAAGGGGAGCCCCATGTAGAGAGCATTGCAGTAGTCCAGGTGGGAAGTGACAAGGGCATGAGTGACCGTATTTAGCGAGTCCCGATCCGGAAAGGGACGCAACTGGCGAATCAGGCGAACCTGATAAAATGCCCTCCCAGCCACAGCCGTCAAATGCTCTTCTAAAGACAGCTGTGAGTCCAGGAGGACACCCAAGTTGCGAGCCCTCTCCGTGGGGGCCAACGAGTCACCCCCAATAGTCAGTGATGGCACCAACTGACTATATCGGGATGTCGGAAACCACAGCCATTTGGTCTTGGATGGGTTGAGCCTGAGTCTGTTTCTCCCCATCCAGATCCGTATAGCCTCCAGGCACCAGGACATCACTTCAAGGGCATCATTGGGTATAAGTTTGTTTCTTCACCTTTTCCCATATTTTTATTAAAATTCTCCTAATATAGTGGTTAGTAAAATATTTAGATTGTTTTCCTTGTTGTGCCCACAAAGCTGAGTGCCAGCCTTGGTGAAGATCAAATCCCTCAATCGTTAATATGCATTTCCTCGAAAGGGATACCCAGTCTCTTATCCAAAGAAGGGACGAGGCTTGGTAATATAACTCCCAATTTGGGAGCCCCAAGCCCCCCCTCATTTTGTGTTCCTGTAACATTTTTCTCTTAATTCGTGATTTTTTCCCTTGCCAGATAAATTTGCTTATTGCCTGTTCCAATTTTCTAAAGAAATTTTTGTCCAAATTTACAGGAGTCGTTTGAAATAGAAAAATCCACCGTGGGAGGATATGGGCTTTGATTGCAGCAACCCTGCCCAAAAGTGAAAGCTGTATATTCTTCCATCTATCTAGGTCCTCTACTGAATCAGCCAATAGTATGAAGTAATTGATCTCTTTAATATTAGAGCATTTATTTGTCATCCAAATCCCTAGATATTTTACCTTCTTAGTAAATTTAAGTCCCATAGCTTCCTGCACCTTATTTTTTTGATCCTCTGTTAAGTTTTTGGATATCATTTTAGTTTTAGCTTTGTTAATTTTTAATCCCGCAACTTCTCCATATTCTTCAATTCTCTTTAGCAGTATCGGACCTGAAGTTAGGGAGTCTTCCAAGATGAATACAAGATCATCAGCGAACGCTTGGAGCTTGTATTCTTCTCCCCTAATCCTCAGGCCTCTAATATCCTTATCTTGCCTGATTATATTGAGAAGTGGTTCCAAAGTTAAAACAAATAATAACGGTGAGAGAGGGCAACCCTGTCTAGTACCTTTGGTGATTTTAATCTCATCGGAGATTGTTCCATTAAATAGCAACCTAGCTGACTGTTTAGTATATATAGCCTGAATTGCATTTATAAATTTAGAGCCAAATTCCATAATTTTTAATTGTTGTGTAATAAAACTCCAGTTGACCCTATCAAAAGCCTTTTGGGCGTCTACGAATACCATTGCCATATCTTTGTCTGAATACCTTTCATAATACCCCATTGCATTTAAAATTACTCTTACGTTACCTGGAAGTTGTCTATAAGGTAGAAAGCCATTTTGGTCCTGATGGATGAAGTGGGAAAGAAATATTTTGAGTCTTTCTGCTAGTACTGTCGTAAAGATCTTATAATCAACATTTAAGAGCAAGATTGGTCTGTAGTTCTGAATTAGTGATCGGTCCAAGTTGGGCTTTGAGAGCAATGAAATAAATATAAGCTTCCCTCCAGGATTGAGGTATCTTGGCATATGTTAGGGCCTCGTTGAATACCTCCTTTAGTTGAGGACTCAGCAAGTCAATAATACTTTTTGTATAGTTCACTTGGGAGACCATCAGGCCCATAATTCTATGCGCCCTGCCCCTGTGCATACGTGCATGACCTCCCCCCATGGTCCCCCTGCTTTTGGAATGTGATGGCCCGGTAGGCCCATTTTTCACCCTCCCCAGGCTCCAGAGGCTTTCTAGGAGCCTGGGGAGGGTGAAAACAGCCTTCCCCACCACCCCCAGAGGCCCTCCAGAGGCCAGAAACAGCCCATTTGCTGACTTCCGGTGGGCCCAGAAGGCCTGAAAAAGCAGCTGGCCAGCATGCGCATGCGTGCTGGAGCTGAGCTAGCGCAACGCTCATGTGCCCACCAATATGGCTCCACGTGCCACCTGTGGCACGCGTGCCATAGGTTCACCCTCATGGCATTAGGGATTATTTTCTGGTTAAGTCTTATTTTGGGGAAAATACGGTACTAAATGCATCCATTTGGCTGACAATCTTAACTGAGGCTTATTTTGGGGGTAGGGCTTATATTGCGAGCATCCTGAAAAATCATGCTAGGACTTATTTTCCGGTTGGGTCTTATTTTCGGGAAAACAGGGTAATTTAGGCATCTCTGCTAGTTCCATCATCTTCCCAAACATTTCTCCATTATAGTGCTGAATTTTCCCATCCTTTTGAATACAATGATTTTGCCGCAATGGTTATCATGTACAAAAACAAAGTTCCGTGTATTTTTTCCAACTGTTTGTCCATCAATCCCCAAAGAAAAACTTCCATGTTTTGGATTGTACTTTATAGTTTTCTGAATTGATGAATCCAAAATTTTCAGCTGTTTTACATGCCTGCCAAACATGATAACATGTCTCTTCACATTTCCAGCAAAGGTTGCTGAAAGCCAGCACATCAGATAGGTTTCTTAGGTTAATAATAGTTTAACAGAATATCAGAGTTGGAAGGGACTTGTTGTTCTTAGAAAAGTCAGGATGATGGTTACAATCATACACTCAAAGCCCCTACCCCCTTTATCTGCAGTTCAATAAATGGGTAGAGCTTCAATGCTGTGGTTTTGGAGCCCATCTTGAGTTTTTGGGACCCCCATAGACTCCACCCATTTCTGAGATGCAATTGTTGTCATCAGATCCAGAGGTGGAATTCAAGTTTTTTTTACTACCGGTTCTATAGGCGTGGCTTGGTGGGCGTGGTGTGGCTTGGTGGGCGAGGCAGGGGAAGGATAATGCAAAATCTCCATTCCCACCCTACTCCAGAGGAAGGATACTGCAAAATCTCCATTCCCACCCTACTCCAGAGGAAGGATATTGCAAAATCTCCATTCCCACCCTACTCCAGGGGAAGGATACTGCAAAATCTCCATTCCCACCCTACTCTAGGAGAAGGATACTGCAAAATCTCCATTCCACCCCACTCCAGGGGAAGGATACTGTAAAATCTCCATTCCCACCCCACTCCAGGAGAAGGATATTGCAAAATCTCCATTCCCACCCCACTCTGGGGCCAGCCAGAGGTGGTATTTGCTGGTTCTCCGAACTACTCAAAATTCCTGCTACCAGTTCTCCAGAATCTGTCAGAACCTGCTGAATTTCACCCCGATCAGATTTCTATGCAATACAGATATAATAATAATGAAAATATTTGGGGATCGTTTGCTCTCAGAAGATTGGGTTGCAAATCTAATTATTTCCTACCACAGAATTTATAAAAGCACTACTTCCAAAAATACCTGGTTTATAATATTTCTCCAAACAGGAATTTGTATTTTTTTTAAAATGCTATTTATTTTATATTTAGTAAGCTCTCTAAAGCTAAAAAATAAAACTAAAAATAAATCCTACAGGCTTGCCCATTGTGTATGTCCGTTCATGACTTTAAGACATCACACAAAGTTACACACACACACACACACACACACACACACACACACACAGCTATTGGTGCCGAAACATCAGCTATTAAACTCCCACTGACTACGTTTAAATTTGGACATTCTGAGGCGGGGAGAGAAGATTAGTTAGTATATATAGTAATGAAATTAGGCCATAAATTCTTTTACAGTCCAATATATTCTGCTACACAGGAAATGCAATAAGTACCTTAAATATATTGTGTGTCCTTTGCAGCAAGGGTTCTTCAAAATGTCAACTGTGTGATTATATTGTGACACATGTCAAAAAACAGCAAGTTTTGATTTCGGGGTTGCAGTTACAATTGTGACTTTTGTTTTAAACCCTTTGCATTGCCACTGACTGCCCCTCTGGCAGATGACCTTGGATTATGAACTGACTGGGTTATTCTAGGATATTTCCAAAGGCTCCCAGCATTAACCCTCAAAGAACTATCTAAATTCACATGTGCACCATGCTCTGGTGGAACATGTTTGTCTTACTAAATCATATGAACTCAAACGTTTTAATTTGAAACCACAGTGCTTAGCTTAGCATGCTCTGCAAAGCCAAGGAATTGCGGCTTATTCAAGAAAACATCACTGGAGGCTTCCAAAAATAGCGTAGACAACCATTTGACTGGGATGATATTGAGCAGGGGATTGAACTACAAGACCTCAGAAGTGCCTTCCAGCCCTACATTCTAAACTGTTTATGTAGTGTATATTGTTCATGTAGTGTATATTGGAGGTGGTGACCCTTTGAGAGCTGTATGCAAAGAAATTTCATTTTAATGTATGCTGATTAGTGTACATTCAAAGTGAAAATAAAGTTATTATTCTATTCTATTCTATTCTATTCTATTCTATTCTATTCTATTCTATTCTATTCTATTCTATTCTATTCTACCCTACCCTACCCTACCCTACCCTACCCTACCCTACCCTACCCTACCCTATCCTATCCTATCCTATCCTATCCTATCCTATCCTATCCTATCCTATCCTATGAATTAGACAAGATATGAATGAGCAGTTATTGTGTCATGTCATCCTGCTCATATTATGGCTATGTGTACATAGAGCACTTAACCTGGCCAATGAATTGACTCATTGTCTGGGTTTGCATACTACAACATTATGCCATAAATTAGGGGTGACCAACCTTGGCAACTTTAAGACTTGTAGACTTCAACTCACAGAATCTTTTAAAAAAACACAGAGAAAAATAGGCCTTCTGCAACTGGTTGTAGACGAAGGCTCTGTTTCACCCTGATGCTGATAAATATACCGGTAATTAGCAGTGGTGAAATCCAATTTTTTTTATTACTGGTTCTGTGAGCGTGGCTTGGTGGGCGTGGTGTGGCTTGGCTTGGTGGGTGTGGCAGGGGAAGGATACTGCAAAATCCCACTCCAGGGGAAGGATTCTACAAAATCCCCATTCCCACCCCACTCTGGGGCCAGCCAGAGGTGGCATTTGCCAATTCTCCAAACTACTCAAAATCTCCGCTACTGGTTCTCTGACACTTTTTAAAATGTTTTTAATTGTTTGTTATTGTTTTTAATCATGGGGCCAAATTTATATATATCTTTTTAATTGTATTTTAATGTTTGTAGTTTATGCTTTTACTTGGCTGTTCACCGCCCTGAGTCCTCAGGGAGAAGGGCGGTATACAAATTTAAAAATAAATAAATAAATAAATAAATAAATAAATAAATAAATAAATTACTCAAAATTTCCGCTACCGGTTCTCCAGAACCTGTCAGAACCTTCTGGATTTCACCCTTTGTAATTAGCAGTTCTGGACAGAATAACCCATGGTGAGGAATGTTGGGTATTGTAGTTTAACAACATCTGGAAGGTCACCCGGTTTCTTATCCTGGTGTAGAGAAAACTGCTACAGTTAAAGGTGGAGGAGCAGGGAGGCTTGTAAACAATTGGAAGGCTCAGTCCTTACAGCTACTAAACTTACCATGACTTTCGGTTCTCAGCTGCAGTTAGTTGGGAGAGACAACCTAGCCTTTGTTTCAAATCTTGCCTGATGCCCCTTGAGGTGAAGTGTGTTCAGGTGTGGATGTTGTCTCGCGGATCTCCTTTTGCTGTTCCCCAGGCAGTCTTACTGCACCGCATCACTATTTTAAGGAACTGCAAAGTCACTCATGCCATCACCTCATCGAGTTACAGAAGCAACTTTGCCTGCTGAGACTGCCTCGGTTTCTCAGAAGTCAAAGGATTGTTTTTTTGTTTTTGTTTTTTTGGCACAAGATGGTGTTCCAGCCAGGGATGTGGGTTTAGACAGCCACAAAGAATTTTTGCAGTCATATAGAACTTTAAAGGAGTTGACCAAATGCCTCAAAGTCCATAGATCCCACACAGTTGGGTAGAAGAAAGTCAATCTATTTGCCAGAGATTTAGAGGGAGGATTATTGCATTTCAAAAAAGAAAGACACCCATCTGAAAATTCAGCAATTCTGGCATTAGAACTCAAACTCATCAATCTTTCTTTTTTACTTTGGTGGTTCTACAATCTTCTTTCTTTTTCCCTCAGGTCTACTCATAGATAGTCATTGGAAATGTTCCCAAGTTCAAGGAGGAAGAAAAAGAAATTGGTCTTTTTCAGTGGTGAAATCCAAATTTTTTTACTACTGGTTCTGTGGGTGTGGCTTGGTGGGCGTGGCAGGGAAAGGATACTGCAAAATCCCCATTCCCTCCCCACCCCTGGGGGAAGGATATTGCAAAATCTCCATTCCCACCCCACTCTGGTGCCAGCCAGAGATGGTATTTGCCAGATCTCCAAACTGCTCAAAATTTCCGCTACCAGTTCTCCAGAACCTGTCAGAACCTGCTGGATTTCACCCCTGGTTTTTTTAGTATAAAGCTAAGCGTTCAACCAGGTTGGCATTTTAATTTTGTTTAGCAAAATTTGTTTAGCATCCTTGAAGCAACGGTCCCAGTGACCCATAGTTTCTTTAGTGGTACACTAACTACTTGGATCAGATTCAAATTCTCCTATTTTCAGACACATTACTGTTTGTCAAGATGTAACTCTATAGAGAAAACTCTAATGTTGGGAAAGGTGGAAGGAAAGAGAAGGAGAGGACAACCAGGGGCAAGATGGACTCAGTTACAGTAGCAACGGATGGTGGGTGAGGATTGAAAGACCAGATTAGGGACAGATTGCCATGGAGAATATCTATGTAGTTGCTAGGAGTCAAAAACAACTTGATGGCACATAAGTAATCATTTGTAGAACTATTAGAAGCAGGGATGAAATTCAGCAGGTTCTGACAGGTTCTGAAGAACCAGTAGCGGAAATTTTGAGTAGTTTGGAGAACTGGCAAATACCAGCTCTGGCTGGCCCCAGAGTGGGGTGGGAATGGGGATTTTGTAGAATCCTTCCTCTGGAGTGGGGTAGGAATGGGGATTTTGCATTATCCTTCCCCTGGAGTGGGGTGGGAATGGAGATTTTACAGTATCCTTCCCCTGCCATGCCCACCAAGCCACGCCCACCAAGCCACACCATGCCCCTCAAGCCACAGCCACAGAACCGGTAGTAAAAAAAATTGAATTCCACGACTGGTTAGTAGGTAGCCTGTCTTTTTTCACCTTGAGATTCTCGGCAAAGCTAGGCTTATATTAAGACACGGGACTTGCAACAATATAAAAAATCCAATTCATTTCCTTTTAATCAGGTTTTCACCCCTTCTCCATAATAAACTCGGTGATTTGTGACTATTGAGCATGTTCAGCCCTTACTGGGCATTTTATGGATCTTCCTTTAGGTTTTTTTTCTTACAAGTGTTTTGAACATCTGTAAGGCTATCCCTGAGGTTCCTGATGTACCCAAACTATCCTGAACCACCCTAACTTCCCCCACAAAAGATTGTGTACAGGCAGTGGAGAGAAATGATCTTGAAAAGACTCATGTATGGAAAGCAGAAAATTACCCAGCATACTGAACATAAGTTACTGGCCACAACCTTCCCCAATTAAAAAAAAAATCTTTTTAAAAAATTACAGCATCTCTCTCTCTCTCTTGCACTCCCCCATCTCACCTTGCTAGAAATTAGCATTTATGCAAGCTACGCAAACCGATATGGTTCTTTGCCCTCCTTGGTAACGAGAGGGCACTGTGGTGTGTTTTTTCCTTTCTGGTGAATCAAGGTTGCCACCTTGTTGTTAACTGGAAAGGAAATGGATTCAAAAGACCCTCCTGCAGGATAGAGGAGGAGGCTTCTTGATGCCTTTGGATTCCAGCCAGATCCTCTGGGGACAATGCTGCCCAATCAATGGGTTAGACGCTCTACTTTCTGCTTTCCAGGTAGACCACAGTAGTAGGCCTGTAGAACAACCAGACCCCACCCATCACTGGGGGAATTTCTCTGCTCCAATCAAAAATTATCCTGGGTCTACAGTGTTGAAGGGCAGCACATTCTGGCTAGAGGCGGGTTTCACATATTGTTACCACCGGTTCGTTGCACACGCTCGCTTCGTGCATGCACGCCTTCTGCACACGTGCCTGGCCTTCCGTGTATGCGCTTTGCTCGCTCGCGCGCCTTCCGCTCATACACAGGGCCTCCAAAACGTGGCTAAATAGGATGGCATAGTGCCCGGGCGGGTTGGTGGGCAGGCCCACCTGCGATCGTCACTACCGATTCACCCGAATCGTCCGAACCGGTTGAATACCACCACTGATTCCAGCCTCATCCATTGGCAAGTTGAGTGGATGGGTGGGACCATAAGCAATGGGAAACCACATCTTCTTCCCCCAAAGAAGACTATCTTGACAACTTTGCTAACATTGACCTCACACCTCAACCAGAGAAGAGCAGCGAGGGAGTTTGTGGCTTTGTCCTTCCTGCTAGAAAGGAAACTCGTAAGAAGTTTTCTATTGTTTTTCTTCCTCTCAATCCTTATGCCAGAAGACGTTTGTTTATATGTTTGTTCAAATAAAACATATTCCACAGACAGGTTCTTTCAATACAGAATGCTGCTTTTCTCCTCCCCCTTGATAAGGCAGGGATTGGGTAAAAATGCTTTACGGATATAGGAAGAAATATCCTTCTGGGTTCAACTCCAAGTGGGGAAAAAGACACTGGAAACACGGAGACTGTTTGGAAAGATGGTTTAATGGTGGACAGGATCACATGGTTCGAGTTCCTGAACAGAAAAGGGCCAAGATGCTGTGAGTCCCCGGGTTTTATGCCCTCTCTGGCTTTGAACTTCCTGGGGCCCAGAAAGAGTATCCTGATTGGTTGTCAGGCTCCCAGGGAGTGGGGGTCTTAGCTAGCCTTGCTGGCTGATGTAATCTTCCCAGGTGCCATGTGGTAAGTTTCTGTTGCTAGATGGGTCCTATTGCGTTGCAGATGATGGTCCATTGACAAAGATGGGAGGGAATTGAGTTTCTGCCTCTGGCCCATTGACAAAGGGTGAGGGGGGCAAGAAGGTGGGAGCTGCTTTGTCTTTAAAACATGCTTCTCCATTTCTCAACCAGGGAAACATAATATTCTGCCTTTTTAATATTTCCTAAAATATTTCATTCTTCTAGGAAAGGGGTGGGTGCTAACTTCCTACACGGAACAATACTATAATTGACGTGCAAGAATATTACGGACCACCAACCCTCATCTAGTTACTCGTGGGTTAGTCATGGGAGCTGTTTATTCAATCACCCTGTTTGAATAGATCAAACATTTCATCTGATCTAACATATCACTTCCAGGAACAGCCAGCCAGAAACCTTTGGACACTCATAAAAAGGTGGCATCGTTCCTTTGCCCAGGAGAAGAAAACTCAAAACTCTCCAGATGTTTCTGGAGAGATGAACTGAAGTTCTCATCATCTGCTGTATAGTCAGAGTAGTTGGAGATGTTGGTTGTGATGGTTCAACAATATGGAGGGTCATAAATTTTCCAAATTGCCTTATTTTTGGCATTCAGATATATCTCACTGTCTCTCTACTATATGTTAAAGCAGGGGTGTCAAACTGGATTTCTTAGAGGGCTGGATCAGCATTGTATTTCTTCTCTGTGGGCCGGGGGGGGAGCACGGGAGAGCTGGGATGGACGCCTCCTGCAGCATCCTGCCGGCCAAAATGGGGCACAGGGGGCCTGCGCACGCCCCCCGTGCCTCGTTTTCAGCCTCCATGGCCTTCTGCAGCACTCTCCCAGCCAAAAACAAGCCACGCAGGGGTCTCGTGGGCCGTTTTTGGCCAGCAGAGTGCTGTTGGAGGCCAGGGAGGCTGAAAACAGGCTGCAGAGGGCCTCGCGGGGTGTCTGCGCAGCCCATTTTTGGCCCGCAGAGGCACTGCAGGCCAGTCCTTTGATATTTTTTCCAGGACTGGCCTGCGGTGGCAGATCCTGTGGGCCAGATTTAAGCATCCTGCGGGCCAGATTTGGCCTGCGGGCCTTGAGTTTGACACCCCTGTGTTAAAGGAATGCTCTCAAA
Organism: Pantherophis guttatus; assembly: GCF_059756535.1. Lineage (NCBI taxonomy): Eukaryota > Metazoa > Chordata > Lepidosauria > Squamata > Colubridae > Pantherophis > Pantherophis guttatus. The sequence goes on along the minus strand of NC_142063.1, from coordinate 329,097,778 downwards.
CTTTCCTTTCACTACTATTTATTCAGTTATATGGCCTTATATAAAAGACATAAAAAGATAGCCATTCCTTTGAGTTGTCCTTAACTCCTAGTGACTACACAAGACTATCAAGGATACGTTTTGCTCAGGTTCTGGGGCTACCATCATATTCCTAAAATGGAATGGCTATGCATGCATTTAATGAATACACTGGTTAACTTAATCACGTTTTATCCAATCCAATTTTTGGATTTGCATGACATATCAAAATATAAATCATAAACAGGGTTCCCCAAACTTGGCAACTTTAAGACTTGTAGACTTCAAGCCCCAAAATTCCTCAGCCGGCAATGAATTCTGGGAATTGAAGTCCGTGAGTCTTAAAGTTGCCAAATTGGGAGACCCCCTGATATAAAATATGTGTACTCAGCATGCTAGCATGCTAACATATTTACTCTAATGTGGGATTTAACTGCCAAATTTGACATTAGATATACAGTATTAAGTTCCTAATTTATTGCCAAGTAGAATCTCTTAAGGAATGTCAATCATTTTTTCTCCTCCTCACTTCTTTCTTTCCTTTGAACATGCTCTTCCCCAGAGTGAAGTTTAAAAGTCTGTATATTTTTGAGCTAGCTTAATAAACAGATTAAGATTGACCCTCATTAATTTAGAAACCTAAGAAGGATGGACTTAGATGTAAATCCATCAGGGAAATCCAAGGATGCAAGTCACAATGACGTGAATACAACTTAAGGGAAATTTAACTTTTCTACAGAGATAATGTGTACTTCTGTGCTGGAGATAAATTCCTTGTGTGTCTAACCTCACTTGGCCAATAAAGCTATTCTATTCTATTCTATTCTATTCTATTCTATTCTATTCTATTCTATTCTATTCTATTCTATTCTATTCTATTCTATTCTATTCTATTCTATTCCATTCCATTCTATTCTATTCTATTCTATTCCATTCCATTCCATTCCATTCCATTCCATTCTCCACTCCACACCAGTGGTGGGTTGCCCCCGGTTCAGACCTGTTCACAAGAACCGGTAGTAAAAACGGGGGGGAGGCCCTGCCCACCACCCCAGATGTTGTCATCGGCAATCTCAGAAGCAAGGCGCATGCGCTTGCTTCACTCGCGCGTGCAATCCCATTGCAAACTGGTAGTAAAGGTACTTCTACTCTACTCTACTCTACTCTATACTACACTCTTCTACTCTACACTACACTCTTCTACTCTACTCTACTCCTCTACTCTACTCTACTCTACTCTACACTACACTACACTCTTCTACTCTACTCTACTCTACTCCCTGGGGTTCACATAAAATACTATATTCAAATGTGGTTTTTTCACTGACTCATTGCATTAGAGTGCCATGAGAGCAGTTAGGTCTAGTGGTTAAGGCACCAGGCTAAAAAGCAAGAGGCAATGAGTTCAAGACCTGCCTTAGCCATGAAAATCAGCTTGGTGACTTTGGACCAGTCACTCTTTCTCAGCTCAACTCATCTCACAGGGTTTGTTCTTGTGTTGGATATATTCACCACCTTTAGTTTTTTGTAAAAAAAATAATAAAGGCAGGATATAAATAAATAATAAATATCATGCAAACTCAGCCCATGTGTTAGTTTGTGACTCAGTATGTTGTCTGAATCCAGACAACTGAGCTATTTTGCTAAATTACTATTTTATTAACCATGGTTAGCGTGCTTTCAAACATAGCTATTATTTTAATGCAGGTTACGGTCAACCTGATCTTTCCAATTGTTGACTGATGAATTCTATATGAGCCCGAATTCTGAAAATGTGACCTATTAAGAACATCTAAACTGAGCCAGGTAGCTGAGGATAGTCAGAAATTGGAAGCAAAGAGAGAGAGCCAGGATGCTATTATGGGTATAGTCAGGATGGCATCTGGCAAACCAGGAGTAGAAGTCATAGTTTACCATCTTCCTAGTTTTCATTGGAGAGCCAGTTTAGTGCAGTGGTTAAGGCACCAGGCTAGCAAGTGGGAGACAATGAAAGTTAGCCTTGCTTAACCTTGCCTAACAAGGTTAGCCTTAGAGCCATGGTGGTGCAATGATTAGAATTTGCAGTATTGCAGGCTAAATCTGCCAACTGCCAGGAGTTTGATCCTGACCAGCTCAAGGTTGACTCAGCCTTCCATCCTTCCGAGGTCCATAAAAGGAGGACCCAGATTGTTGGGGGCCATAGGCTGATACTGTAAACTGCTTAGAGAGGGCCGTAAAGCACTATGAAGCAGTATATAAGTGTTCTACCCCAGCTATGGACCCCAAAGAACGCAGCACACACAAAGTCCGTTCAAATCTTAGTTTACTAAATAAACCAGTTTTTTACAACAATGGCTGTTAATTAACTGCATTAACAGCCGCCAAGAATTCAAAGAATAATAACTGAAAGCTTACTATGATTGGCAGAATGCCCAGAAGCAATTTGCAGGAAGCTGATAAGATAAGCAAGACAAGACATGAAGTATGCGAGCTAAGTTGTTCCCTGCAAATTGCTTCAGTCAGCGGTCCTCCATAAATAGGCTAAGGGAGTGGCCAATTAGCTCCAAGCCTTACTCTCGAGGAGACCTCCTCCTGAGGATCCACTCCTGCCTTTTGGCAGCTCTGCGCACCCGTGCTCCTCCTCTTCGTCCTCTTCACTTAAGGGAGCTTCTGGAGGTTCTGAAGACCCTGACTGAATCCCCGTGTCTGGCACCACATCTTCTCCAGCCTCATCATAGTTTGACTCGAGTGCCAGCAGCACAGGCTGCTGGCGCAGCACCACACCAGCCTCCTCGTTGTTGGAATCAGCTACTAACTGCACAGGCCGCTGACAGGCCACAACAATAAGTGCTATTGCTTAAGCACAAAGTTGGCTGGGTGATCTTGGGCCAGTCGCCCTCTCTGAGCCCTAGAAAGCAGGCAATAACAAACCATGTCTGAAAAACCATGCCAAGAAAACTGCAAGGACTAATCCAGGCAATTGCTAGGAGTCATACACACACACACACACACTCACCCACCCACCCACATACACACACCTTTCATTACTGGTCATATGACTGAGCCATTTGTTATCTGGAATCAGTCCAATAAATGGATAGATAATATTGAACTTTTGCAACCAGACACGTTTCACATCTGCTGGAACAGCACTTCTAGAATTCCCAATTAAGCATTTAGGGAATTGCCCTTCAAACATATCTGGAAGGCTCTGATTGAAAACACCTGTATCACTGGGCCATTTTCTTGATTTGTCCCTTCAGAAAGTTGGTCATCCATCAAGTTGCCATGGGTGGGAATCTCCCCTCTTCTACACAGGTAGTCCTCAACTTATGACCACCTTTGAGTGCAAAATTTATGTTGCTAAGTGAGACAGTTGTGGAGTGAATTTGTCCCATTTTTATGATCTTCCTTGCCACACTTGTTAAGTGAATCACTGCAGTTCTTGAACCAGTAACACAGTTGTTAAGTGAATCTGGCTTTCCCCTTGACTTTGCTTGTCAGAAGGTCGCAAAAAGGGGATCATGTGACCCAGGGGTGGGTTCTAAAATTTTTTACTACCGGTTCTGTGGGTGTGGCTTATTTATGGGCATGGTTTGATGGTCATGTGACAATTCTTTAGGATTTAGCAGAGGTACTGGTCTACCAGGCTTTTAACTGCTTGCAGAGCTGTACCGGTCTACTCATTTGTTTTTGAGGCACCGGTCTACCCATTTGTTTTTGGAGGCACTGGTCTGCTCATTTGTTTTTGGAGGCACCGGTCTACCCATTTGTTTTTTGAGTGCACTGGTCTACCACCACACTGCCTTTTAACACTGATCAGCTGTAGGGCGGCCCTTTGAAGCCCCGCGGCAAGAGTTTAAACAGTTTTTTTCCTTCTAGCCAATCAGCTGGGACTTGGGAGGCAGCGAATAGATTGGGGGCGGGGCCAAATAAAAGGTAAGAATAATGCAGGGGGGGGCAGGAGGGCCCAGCTCCCGAACAAAGAGAACCGGTTCGGTGACATCATATCGTCACCGCTACTGGCTCGGCTAAACCGGGCCGAACCAGGAGGAACCCACCACCGATGTGACACCCCTCCCCCCCGGGACCCTGCCACCGTCATAAATATGAGTCAGTTGCCAAGCGTCTGAATTTTGATCATGTGACCATGGGGCTGCTGGAACGGTCCTCAGTGTGAAAAAAAGGTGATAAATCACCTTTTAAAGTGCCATCATAACTTTGAACGGTCACTAAATGAATTGTTGTAAGATGAAGTCTACCTGTTTAGAGCTGCGCCCTGGGGAAAAAAACACAGGCAAAAGTCCACAGGACCCTTCACCATACTACAAAAAAGATGTTGTGACTTTGGAAAAAGTTCAGAGAAGAGCAACTATGATGATCAAAGGCTTGGAGACTAATACATACGAAGAAAAGCTGCAGGTTTTGCGTCTGGCTAGTCTAAAGAAAAGAAGAATTAGGGGTGACATGATAGCAGTATTCCAGTATTTGGGTGGCTGCCACAAAGAAGAGGGGGGGTCAAATTATTCTCAAAAGCACCAGAGGGCAGGAAAAAGAAACAATGGTTGGAAACTAGTCAAAGAGAGAAGCAACCTGGAATTAAGGAGAAACTCCATCACTGGATGTTTTTAAGAAGAATCTAGACAGTCACTTGTCTGAAACGGTATAGGTTCTGCTTGAGCAGGGGATTGGACTAGAAGACCTCCAAGGTCCCTTCCAACTCTGCTATTCTATTCTATTCTATTCTATTCTATTCTATTCTATTCTATTCTATTCTATTCTATTCTATTCTATTCTATTCTATTCTATTCTATTCTATTCTACTATTCTATTCTGTTATTGTTAGTTGTGAAGTCGTGTCCGACCCATCATGACCCCATGGACAACCTTCCTCCAGGCCTTCCTGTCCTCTACCATCCTCCGGAGTCCATTTAAGCTCACGCCTACTGCTTCAGTGACTCCATCCAGCCACCTCATTCTCTGTCATCCCCTTCTTCTTTTGTCCTCAATCTTTCCCAGTATTAGGCTCTTCTCCAGTGAGTCCTTCCTTCTCATTAGGTGGCCAAAATATTTGAGCTGTTCTATTCTATTCTATTCTATTCTATTCTATTCTATTCTATTCTATTCTATTCTATTCTATTCTATTCTATTCTATTCTATTCTATTCTATTGCCTGGGGTTATCAGTGAAGACTTTGAGGATTCAAATCAATTTTTTTTTAAAAAAAGATAAAAGCATTTTGGAGGATATCCTTAAGCCAAAGAGCTTTGGGTCAGGGGCTGGGGCTGGAGGGCTGGGACTTCTCCTGCCCATTCCAGGCGCCGACTCAGGGCTTCTGGCTTCTCTGCTGAGTCACCCTGCAGAGCCCTTTCCTTCAGACTGCAGCACTCCCGATGGCTGCCTGCGCTGGACCGAGCTGCCACTGCCTGCTCCCGTCTAAAATTAATGCGTCAGTTAATTGTGCTTTATGGCCCAAGCACTTTATGCTTACTCGCTTCTTTCTGCTGAGATCCATCTGCAGAACTGGCAGGTTGAAAAAAAGGAGGGCGGGAAGGGAGGGGAGACGCCAAAGGAACAGATTGGAAGCGAAGAGGTTGGAAAGGGAGGGGAAAGCCAGGGGGGTGGGTGGGAGGGGGAAACGAGAGGGATTCCTCTGCCTGTGTTCGAGCTCTTCTCCGCCCCATCCTAAACAGCCAGGCTCAGAAGAAGCCAGATGGCTGGAGAAGCAAGGCAAGAGTGGATGGAGGAGGCAGTGTAATCAATTGACTCAATGTAATCAATTGACTCAATTGTCAAAGAGTTTCTAGCAGGGGTGAAATCCAGCAGGTTCTGACAGGAACCGGTAGCGGACATTTTGAGTAGTTCGGAGAACCAGCAAATACCACCTCTGGCTGGCCCCAGAGTGGGGTGGGAATGGAGATTTTGCAGTATCCTTCCCCTGGAGTGGGGTAGGAATGGAGATTTTGCAGTATCCTTCCCCTGCCACGCCCACAAAGCCATGCCCACAAAGCAAAACCATACACACAGAACCGGTAGTAAAAAAAAATTTGGATTTCACCACTGGTTTCTAGTTGTATTGCCTACTTTCCTAGAACCTTAATCAATTGGGCAATGTTTTCTCAACCTTGGCAACTTTAAGATGTGTGGACTTCAACTCCCAGAATTCCCCAGACAGCCTGGCTGGGGAATTCTGGGAATTGAAGTCCACACATCTTAAAGTTGCCAAGGTTGGGAAACACTGCAATAGGGTGTGGCCTGTTTGATCCAACCTCAGATAGTCCTGGGGACAGACCCAATTTAAGAAATGGCATTCTGCGAGAAGACAAAACCACAATATTTAAAGTTGGATTGAACGATGGTTACTTCTGGAGGAGCAAAGCATCTTCCTTATTCCCTCGTTAGCACCGGGGAGTTTTTTCTTCCCCTTGTTTAGTTCTTATGTATTCAGTTGCTGCTTCCATGCTCCGATGCTTCCTATTTATTCAAGAGATTTCTCTACAGTATTTCCCTGCCCTACTTCTGCTCAGATAACGCCGGTACCAGAACTCCCATCATGCTCAGGCTGCGTTTGGTGGGAGCTGGAATCCAGCATGTTCCCCGTGTGCAGTACTTACAAGGTCTGATCTTGTACAGTATTATTTTTCTCCATTGCCTGCCTTCGCATCCCATAAATGAGTTCGAATAATGTTTCTTTTTGGTTGAGAAGGAGAAACGTATTGAAGAAAACCAGGATCCCCCGCGATGGATGAATGGCTGCGAAAAATGGACGGAGTTAAGCAGAGATGGCTAAATTACTGCTTTGATTAAAGGGAGGAAAAAATAGAAATACTTTTATTTCTAGATTTTGGGCTTGAGGAGGGGGAATAAAAATGAAACTTTGATTTTGGGTTTTACCGATTAGATAGCTTTTGTAGTTATAGAAATGGCTAGTTTAAACCAGGGTGGATAAAAATCAATGATTTTTTTAAAAAAATCAAAAAAAATCAGATTTTTTTGATTTAAATCGGATTTTTTTGATTTAAATTGGATTTTTTTGATTTTTATCGAATTTATTTTAATAAAAAACTTTTGGGGTAAAAATCTATCGTAAGATAGTTTTCTATTTAAGATACATAAATAATTTAGTTTATTCAGCATGAAATGGAGCTTAGTTATGTAGCATGAGGCTGTATATTCTGCAACACTGGGACTATCGGTGAGTCAACAGTAGGTCAAAGGAGTAGCAGAGATGACAGTTGCTCTTTAAAAATCATGATTTAAATCGAGTTGATTTAAATCAAGCCCTTTTACTAGTGATTTAAATCATGGTTTAAATTGTGATTTAAATCAACTTGATTTAAATCAAATCCACTCTGGTTTAAACTATTATGTAACAGTAAAAAAAAAGTTGAGGTTTGATATTAATGCCTTATTCTACTGCACCGAACGGAGTTGGAGGTCAATGCCTTTTCTTTCTTTCTCCCCCCCTTCTTCTTCCACTTTTCACTTCCCTTTTACTTTCCCTATTTTTCCTATTATTTACTTTTGTATTTTCTTTGGATATTACATTGCATGGGACAGATGGGGGGGGCAGGAGTGGTGGGCTGGAGGGAGCTGTAGTAGACACATGCATATCATGATATAGGGTGAGCTGGCCAGTCTTCCTCAAGCTTTTTGGGAGGTTGAGGAAAAGCTCTGTATCTCTGTACAGGTTGTCCTTGAGTTACAACAATTCATATAGGGACCGCTCAAAAATTACAACGGCACTGGAAAAAAAACGACTTGTGTCCATTGTTCGCACCGACGACCGTTGCAGCATCCCCATGGTCATGTGATCAAAATCCACACACTTGGCAACTGACTCATACTTAGGACGGTTGCAGTGTCCCCGGGATCATGTGATCAGAGCCTTCTGACAAGCCAAGTCAAGGTGGAAGCCAGATTCACTTAACAGCTTAATGGCTATTAACGGTTTATTTAACAATGTGGCAAGAAATATTGTAAAATGAGGCAAAACTCACTTAACAACTGTCTTACGTAGCAACAGAAATGCTGGGCTCAATTGTGGTCGTAAGTTGAGGACTACCTGTATTTAATCCTTTTAAGCTTATGGGGGAATCTCTCTCTCTCTCTCTCTTCCCCTCTCCCTCTCTCTCTTTCTCTCTCTCTCTCTCTCTCTCTCCCCCTCTCCCTCCCTTTCTCCCCTCCCTCTCCCACACCTCTCTCCCCCTCTCTTCCTCCCTCTCTCTTTCTCCTCTCTTTCTCCTCTCTCCCCCCTCTCTCCCTCCCTCTCTTTCTCCTCTCTTTCTCCTCTCTTTCTCCTCTCTCTCTCTCCCCCTCTCCCTCCCTCCCTCTTTTTCCTTTCTCTTCTCTCTCTCCCCCTCTCTCTCTCCCTCTCTCTTTCTCCTCTCTCTCTCTTCTCTCTCCCCCTCTCCCTCCCTCTCTCTTTCTCTCTCTCTCTCTTCTCTCTCTCCCCCCTCTCCCTTCCTCTTTCTCCTCTCTCTTCTCTCTCTCCCCCTCTCCCTCCCTTTCTCCTCTCTCTCTCTCCCACACCTCTCTCCCCCTCTCTCCCTCCCTCTTTCTCCTCTCTCTCCCACACCTCTCTCTCCCTCCTTCTTTCTCCTCTCTCTCCCACACCTCTCTCCCCCTCTCTCCCTCTCTCTTTCTCCTCTCTCTTCTCTCCCCCCTCTCTCCCTCCGTTTCTCCTCTCTCTTTCTTCTCTCTCTCTCTCTCCCTCCCTCCCTCCTTCTCCTCTCTCTTCTCTCTCCCTCCCTCTCTCTTTCTCCTCTCTCTCTCTTCTCCCCCTCTCCCTCCCTTTCTCCTCTCTCCCCCTCTCTCCCTCCCTCTTTCTCCTCTCTCTTCTCTCTCCCTCCCTCTCTCTTTCTCCTCTCTCTCTCTTCTCTCTCCCCCTCTCCCTCCCTCTCTCTTTCTCCTCTTTCTCCTCTCTCTCTCTCCCTCCCTCCCTCTCTCTTTCTCCTCTCTCTCTCTCTTCTCTCTCTCTCTCTCTCTCTCTCTCTTCCTCTCTCTTTCTCCTCTCTCTCTCTCCCACACCTCTCTCTCTCACTATATCTATCAAGGTCTCCTGACTGAGCAGGGGGTTGGACTAGAAGACCTCCAAGGTCCCTTCCAGCTCTATTGTGATTGATTGATTGATTGATCGATGTAAAATAGCAGGAACTTTACCAGCCCTTTTTAAGGAGCCAGTGCTCAGTGCAAAATAAGTCTTGTAGAAAGATGTGGCATTGGGACTTCAGGTCGTCACTCCTGCAGACAGATGACCATGGAACAGAAGAATTCCAATTTTGAACTAGCTGCTGAAACTTCACTGCAGCACCCAGACTGCACAATATACCTGGGTGGATCTATTGGGGTTCAGAGTTCTGAGATTGATGTTTGCCACCCCCGTGAGTCCCAGTTAGGCAGATATCGACGTGTATTTTACCCCTCAGCATTCATGCAACCTTCCTTTGCTGACTCAGGAACCGTGTGGGTCTAAACCCCATCTGTATCTGTGTACAGGTGGTTTGGTTGCTTGCCTCCCACTGAATACCCACGCCAAAGGCGCACACAGCTGTGTAGCTTAGCGAACTAGCCCTGTCTCCTATTGGAAGCAAAAGCAGCTTGCCTTCAGATGCACATTTAGATTTTTTTTAAAAAATGAGGGATTTTACCAGTGGTGGGTTGCTCCCAGTTCTGTCCAGTTCTATAGAACCAGTAGTAAAAGCGGCGGGAGGCTCTGCCTACATGCCCGGATGTCATAATTGATGATATGCGCAGAAGCGCGCACGTGCATGCTCCTGTTACAAACCGGTAGTAAAGGTAAGTAGAACCCACCCCTGGATTTTACCTTGTGGGGACTTGAAATCTGTGCAGGTGTTTGGATTCCACTGCAAGGAAAGAGCCTTGCATTTGAAAAAAGCAGAGGTGGGCGTCACATAATGTAACAACCGGTTCGCCCAGAACCGAAATTGTGAGTGTGCGCACCTTCAGGCATCAAACACACGGCGATTATATAGGATGGGATAGCGCCATTGCTCGGAACTATTGGTTCGCCCGAATCGGTCCGAACCGGCAGCAGCCCACCTCTGCTCTGCAGCTTTTCCACCATATTTTAATGCTGGAGGCTAAGGACCAGGTAGTGCCTCAACCCATCCCTGCCTTGCTCCCCCTTCCCCAGCCCTAATCCTGAGCCTCTTCCGCAACTGGTGATGGGAACAAGCAAAGCAGAGGGCAAGTCACAAGTCATCCACAGCTCTATCCTCAGCACTTGGCCTCCACTTAGCTTCTGCCTATTCAAGAAATACTGCAATGCAGCTGTGATGGTGCCAGCATATAGTGCTTCTGCCAAAACGGTGCATGCATACCTAGGGCACCCACTTCTCCCTGCCTGCCTGTCTACCTGCCTACCTTAATCAGTAGCCTTTTCCAAAAGCCTGGCTTGGGATCTATCAGAATAGGCACACCAGGCTGTGCGAAAGAGCCCCTTAAAGTTAAGAAATGTTGCCACTGCAATGAGCAGAAAAGGCCAGGGGAGGATAACAGTGGCCTCATTCCCGCCAGTAGGAACACTGCTGTCCCCATGCAGTAGCCCTTGATGCAAGAGCAAACTAATTTTGCATTGCTGCCAAGGAAACAACTGGGCAGTTACCAGCAAGAGAGCTCAACTCTGAGGCTTTCCCTTTTAACAGCAGTAAAACACTAAGAGTTTTAGCTTCCAGAAAGCAAAAACTTGGAAGAGAGAAAATGTGATGGGCAGCCGAGGGGGGGAAAAATGAAAAGATTCTTTCTGGTTTGCTCCTATCCCCACTGCAAGGGGAATTTTATAGCTTCTCAGGCTGTAAAAGGCTGGCAGATTTGAAGTTCAGGTAAGCTAAACTCTAAACCTAATGTATGCCATATGCCATGCCCATGCCCAGAAAAATCCATCACAGTCCGGCTTAATGTGATGGGCTGGTTTGTGCAACATTGTAATGCAGAACCTCAAATGCCCAACCCCGTTTTAGTGACTGTATTATGCAGCGGGAGCCCAGCCCCTCCTGAAGGTTTTTTTTTTTTTTTTGCAAGAATCAGAGATCCCCTCTGTAAAAATCTTCTGCAGGTTGGGCTTAGCCCAAACTCCTCCCTCTGCTGTTCTTCTTTGATTTGCATGTAATCCATGCAGCAGTCTTTCCTCTTCCTTTCCTTGGGGGTGAGTGCATCTTAAAAGCACACACGCACACCTGGTGCGAACTGTTCCACAGCCACCGGTTTATACTCTCACGCTGCAGTGAATAGAGAGGGTCACAGTACTTGCTGCGGGCAGCCTCTGTTGCAGTCCTGGAATTATTATGACTTGCAAAGGCACCAGCCATTCCACTGTAGTTTCAGAGGTTGCAAAATAGAGAGGTAAAAACAGGGATTTCTCAGCCCCTGGGCTGCAGCGAGCTTGGTGCGGTGCTTGGAAAGGGTGATTTGAACATAAGAATGAGACAGCAATCCTGCATGGACCTCCTGAAATAAACCCCGCGGAATACTTTGAGGCATACTCCTGGATAGCTATGCATTAAAGATGACATCACCAAAGGACTTTGTGGTCTCGTATAGCTTCTGACCTTTTGCAGCTGGAAATAGTCTACCCTTAGCTTCAGCCACTGATCTTCTCCCATTTCATATGGGCTGCATTTGCAAATCACCCTAAGCCTGGTTAGTTTTAACCCGGATTAAGGTGTTGCCGTTTTAGTAATGTGTTATATGAGCTCCACCCGAGTGACTAATTTGCAGCTGAGAAGGTTGTGCAAAGCCAGAAAAGTGGGCTAATGGAGTAAACCAAGGTTAACTTAACCAGAGATAAGCCAGCCAAGCAAACAAACAAACAGAGTTATGGCTGAAAGCTTTTCTCTGCGGTTTGGTAGTGTGTGTGTATGCAGCTCAGCAGTTTTTTGTTTTTTTTTTAAATTTGATTTATATGCCGCCCTTCTCCGGAGACTCAGGGCGGCTTACAATGCGTTAAGCAATAGCCTTCATACTTTTGTATATTTATACAAAGTCAGCTTATTGCCCCCACAAACTGGGTCCTCATTTAACCTACCTTAGAAAGGATGGAAGGCTGAGTCAACCTTGAGCCTGGCGAGATTCGAACCTGCAGTAACTGCAGGCAGCTGTGTTAATAACAGGGTGCTTTAGACCACTGTACTACCAAGGCTCTTTTGAGAATCTTTTGAGAACTGAGAATCAGTTGTACTATGTGTGTAACACATGGAAAGGAAGCAGAGCATTGATATGTTACAATAGCACTTAGACTTATATATCGCTTTCCAGTGCTTTCCAGGTCACTCTAAGCTGTTTACAGAGTCAGCATATCCCCCCCAACAATTTGGGTCCTCATTTTACCATCCTTTATCAGAAGGATGGAAGGCTGAATCAACCTTGAGCCTGCCCTGGTGAGATTTGAACTGCCAAATTGCAGGCAGCCGGCAGGCAGGAGAAGTAGCCTGCAGTACTGCACTCTAACCACTGCGCCACTGTGGCAACAATGGTTCTCCTCTATGCTGACGAGGAAATTCTGGTTGGGGAAAAATAGATCAATGGTTGCCCCAGTGTGGGGTATTACAATGCCTTTCCCCCCATGTTATTTGTTTTATGTAAAATGTGTATGTAGCCACCCATCTTACATTGACGGCTTGGTCAACAGTTACATAAAACCACTGTGGGAAGTCAGTGGTTGGTATATTATGCTGGTTTGGGCATAATATACCCAATATACCCTTGAGGCTTAAATATACATTATTACCCTAGACTAGATTGAAGAGACAGGAGAGATTCTTCCTGGAGCATCTGGAGGCATGAAGGATTGGAGGGGACAAAACAAGCTTAAATAGAATCCCTGCAAAATGGAGGTTCTGAAGCTAGTTCTAGGTGAGATTATACTCCCTTGAATAGCCAGCTGTAGCCAAGAAAGTCTTTGTTGAACTTCTATGTATCGATTGTGCATCTTTCTAGACTTGGAATCCCATGCAACGATGACTCATGCCCTCATCTTCACATTTAAGTCTTCTGCAATGCAGACTCATTTGGAACCAGCAGGTGGTCCAAAATGCAAGAGCTCAGCTGCTGGCACAGATGGATGGGCTTACCCAGCATAACACAGATGCTTTAGAGAATAGAATAGAATAGAATAGAACAGAACAGAACAGAACAGAACAGAACAGAACAGAACAGAACAGAACAGAACAACAGAGTTGGAAGAGACCTTGGAGGCCTTAGTCCTACCCCCTGCTCAGGCAGGAAACCCTATACTAGTGATGGCTAACCTTTTTACCGTCGTGTGCCAAAAACAGGGGGAGCGCAGGGGGGTCACGCGCATGTGTGCCCACACCCATACTTCAATGCCTCCCCGGCCCCCGTGCATGTGTACACGACCCCCCTGCGCTCCCCCCGCTTTTGGTACGCGACGGCAAAAAGGTTACTGGTGGGCTCAGTAGGCCTGTTTTTTGCCCTCCCCAGGCTCCAGAGGCTTTCCTGGAGCCTGGGGAGGGCAAAAACAACCTTCCCCACCCCCTGGAGGCCCTCCGGAGGCTAGAAACGGCCCGTTTCCTGACTTCCGGTGGGCCCAGAAGGTCTGAAAATCAGTTGCCGCTGAGCTAGGGCAACTCTCGCGTGCCCACAGAAATGGCTCCGTGTGCCACCTGTGGCACGCGTGCCATAGGTTTGCCATCACAGCCCTATACATTTCAGGCAAATGGTTACACATTGATTTGTAGAAAGTCAGCACCCACCCCCCAGAAGAATGAAATGTTTTGGGAAATATTAAAAAGGCAGAATGTTATATTTCCCTCAAGGAGAAATGGAGAAACATGCTCTTGGAGACAGAAAGCAGCCTCCAAGTTTTTCTTAATAGCCCCAGCAGATATTTTGTGCCAGTTAAGAAAGATTAGGCCAGCTTATTCAAAAATCGGCCCCGGTTTTCCTGCCCAAAGCAGAAACTGAGGCCAGCTTTTAGAATTGCAGATTTGGTAATCCATTCAGAAAGACTCGGTCAAGACAGAAACTCAGATATGCAACAAAGGTTGGCCAAATTAACTCAGACAAACACCTAGGATTTGCATTTCCTCTTTTGCTTATAGAGCCAGCTATGACCTCTACATAACCCCTACATGACCCCATAGGAATCTGACAACAGCCAATAGAATATTAGCAGACATGTTCTTGCACAGGAACAGGAAGCTCAAATACAAAACTCAAGTGCAAAGCCCAAGAGGAGGTATAAAAACCACCCACTCTCAACTCCGTTTTGTCAGCTGCCCAGAACCACAAACCCATATGGTTCTGCTTCATCAATAAACCATCTTTCCAATCAGCCTCCATGTTTCCAGTGTCTTTCTCCCAGCTTGGAACTGAACCAGATGGACTTTTCTTCCAACAAATTCAACCTGAATTCCTATGTGAACTCACTGAATTCACATAGGATTCTAAGCCAAGATTGTTTAATCATGATTGATTGAATAATTGGCTGGGTTCTTACATGATGCAGAGCTAAAATCAAACAAAATATGGCTTAGTGCACTGGGATGTGAAAATCTTGTATCCCACTTTTCCCCACCTGGATGCCCTTCAGATATGATGGGGAGGGCCCACCTCCCCTTAATGGCCCTGTTGACTAGAGCAAGGGTCTCCAACTTTGCAACTTGTAGACTTCAGCTCCCAGAATTCCTCAGCCATCATGTGCTGGCTGAGGAATTCTGGGAGTTGAAGTCCACAAGTCGTAAAGTTGTCAAGGTTGGAGACTCCTGGACTAGAGGATGCCTAGACATTTCATTCAATGAGCCTTAAGGGCACAAGATAGGAAAATTCTTGGCTGTGCCTTCACTGGAGGGGAGAGGATTTCTCCTTGACTCAAGGATCTTGTAGGATTCTTTTCTCAGCTTTTCATTACCTTTTACATCCTGTTCTTTTTTATTTGCTGGATGCCAAATGTGTTGACTGTGTGGGCAATTTCCCAGCCTCTGCTGCAGAGTAGCATGTTTGCGAAGTGCCTGTGACACACAAAATCAAGGATAGATCCCCCTCCTTTTTTTTCTTTTTGAGGGATGAATTTTCATGTGAACAATCTGTTTCAAACCGCAAACAGTGAGTGAGGTCTTGGCCCTAAGTGAACCAAAAAAAAGGGAGTAGGCCATCCCCAAAGAAGGTGTGTCCATGTATTCGCCTTATTTTTAATAGTCCTTTTTATCTTTTTGGGGACTGTTTCCTGTCTCTCATACACATAGACACATATTCTTTCTCCATCTCCCCTGGCAATCGTAGGAAACAGATGGATGATTTTAAAAAGCTATGGGTTGCCTGAAATTAGGCTATGGGCTACATGTGGCCCTAGAACTCTTGGTTCTCCACTGCCCCCCAACTGAAAAATAGACACCCCCTCAAATTACCTCACAAGATGAAAGGGTTGATGACTAAAAAGGGTTTCAGACATTTATGGATGTTTTCTTGGATAGCATTTCATGTCCAAGACAATTCCTACCTACATGCTTTTGAGCCAGAGGTGGGTTTCAGCAGCTTCTGATCAGTTCTGAAGACACGGTAGTGGAAATTTTGAGTTAGTTTGGAGAACCAGTAGTAAAATTTCTGACTGGCCCTGCTCCCATCTATTCTCTGCCTCCTGATCAGGAGGAAATGGGGATTTTGCAGTATCCTTCCCCTGGATTGGGGAGGGAATGGAGATTTTACAGTATCCTTCCCCTGTCACACCCACCAAGTCATACCACGCCCACCAAGCGACACCCACAGAACCGGTAGTAAAAATGTTGAAACCCACCACTGTTGTGAGCATCTTGAAAGCAACTGCTTGCCCATAATGGGAATCAGGAAACTGGACTGGATAGATTTTTAATCTGATTCTTTATGACAGTGTTTCTCAACCTTGGCAACTTGAAGATCTGTGGACTTCAACTCCCAGAATTCTCCACTCAGCATATTAAAGTCCATAAATCAGGGGTGTCAAACTCAAGGCCTGGGGGCTGGATCTGGCCCATGTGGTGCTTAGATCTGGCCCGTGGAGCCACCCTGGAAACAGTGAAGGACCAGCCCACGATGCCTCTGCCAGTAAAAATGGAGCTTGTGAGGGCCATGTGAGGCCTTCCTGAGCTCCGTTTCTGCTGGCAGAGGGTTTCAGGAGGCCGTCACAGGTGAAAACAGAGATTGGGAGACTGTTTTCGCTGGCAGAGTGCTTGAGTCATCACAGGTGCCCCGGACACAAGTGACATTGAGCTGGCCATGCCCACCCTGCCCACACCCATCCCGACCCCCTGAGGTCAAACACAACCCTGATGTGGCCCTCAATGAAATTGAGTTTGACATCCCTGCCACAAATTTTCAAGTTGCCAAGGTTGGGAAACACCGTGGTGATTTCATGAGCTCTGGTACTTAGAATGGAATTGAGCTCCATGATTAAAAGTGGTCCACCCTCATTCTAAGATAACTAGTTTTCATTGAAGTTAGAATTGCAATTAGGTACTGATTAGATAGGGGTAGAATGATGGATCGATGGTTAAGATGCTGGTGTCAGCATCCCAGCACTGACATATATAAGGAGAGGAAAAGCTTGAACTTTTGCCTACTTAAGTCCTTTGAAGATTCTGTCTCCTCGGAGATGGGAGGGGGAGACATTCCTCTGATCTGACGGAGAAGGGATGAGGAAAGTGGCTTGGAAGATAGCCAATGAGATGCAGAGAATTGGGGATCGGAAAGGGAGGGATTGGGGGGCAAAGGTCAGTACTGACGGCGAAAGAGCCAGGGACAGATCACTATGCTCAATAAAGAGAAAATTTCCTCAAAGATCGGCAGTTTGGAAATTCATTTATTTTGAGATAGCATCGAAACCTGACAGCTGGGTTTGCTGGCTGGAAAGCTGACAGCCCAAGTTCAAGACCCAAGCACCACGTGAGGGAATCAGCTCCCGTCTTTGACCCAGGTCCTACCAACCCAGCACTTTGAAAGCATGCAAATGCGAGTAGATAAATAGGTACCACTTTGGTGGAAAGCTAACAGCTCTCTGTGACATCATGCCAGCCACATGACTGCAGAAATGTCTTAGTGCTGTCCCCTATCGTCGGCAATGACTAGCGGAGTAAAATCTGCAGGGACTCCTTTACCTGTTTTTTACTCCGTCGATACAGAAAGATAAAACCTGAAACACTCTGATATCTCTCCTTCAAATTCAAATTAATTTTCCCCTTAAAGGCTAAATAGGACAAGGGTTTGCCAAGGACGAGTTCCTGAGTATTTATTTTTCCATTTATTTATAACAATGTTTAGCTTGTTTTTCATTAGACTAAATCCCAAAGTGGGATACTGTATAATAAACATAGAACGGAGACCATCCCCAGCAGATAGGGACAAGTGGAGCAGATGACCTGGGAACAATATTAAAGTAAGGCTAAAGATAGTTGATTGTTAGAAGTTAAGAGCCATGTGCCCACTCTTTGAAGAAATGTCCTGTCTCAAACCCAATTTAAAGGTGAAACACGCTTAGCAAGCAGGGCAATAGGGGCTGGAAAAATAGCCACCCATAGTTAGCATCTAAATTTGGATCATACTAATCAGATTTGGCAGGGGTTCAGTGACTTAAAAGGAATACCCCTAGATCAGTGATGGCTAACCTTTTTGCCATCGCGTGCCAAAAGCGTGGGGGGGGGGGGACACACGCACATGTGCCCACATCCATAATTCTATGTGCCCTGCCCCCACCCATTCTCCCCCTGCTTTTGGCACGCGATGGCACGGTGGGCCCAGTAGGCCCATTTTTCGCTCTCCCCAGGCTCCAGAGCCTTTCTAGGAGCCTGGGGAGGGCAAAAACAGCCTTCCCCACCTCCCCTAGAGGCCCTCCGGAGGCCGGAAACAGTGTGTTTCCTGACTTCTGGTGGGCCCAGAAGGCCCGAAAATCAACTGGCCGCTGCATGCATGCGTGCTGGAGCTGAGCTCGTGTGCCCACCGAAATGGCTCCACGTGCCACCTGTGGCACCCGTGCCATAGGTTCGCCATCACGGTCTAGATCATATTGTTTGATAGTCCTCTATCAGACTTAGCACATCTATTCATATTAAAAATAACTTCCTCCATCTCATCTAAAAAAAAAAATAGGTCAACTATTCCATCCTTGTGAGTAACATCATCAAGTCATTATCATACCTTCTGCCACTTTGGGACACTGTATTTGTCTGTATTATGTGCAGATGGATGCATCCATATGGTTTTTAATTGCAAACAGTTCATCTGTTCATGGCTGGGAAGAGCTGCGATTTAATAAAGGACAATAATTCTAAACTTTTCCTTTACATTTCCATTAATATAGAGGGATTTAACTGAAAAGAGAATAAATGTCCATTCCTCAGCTGCCAAAATCCAAATTGTCACTAGATGGCAACAAAGAACTCCAAGATGATTAGGGGACTGGAGGCTAAAACATTTGAGGAACCATTGCAGGAACTGGGTATATCTAGTTTAATGAAAAGAAGGACTAGGGGAGACATGATAGCAGTGTCCCAATATCTCAGGGGCTGCCACAAAGAAGAGGGAGCAAAGCTATTCTCCAAAGCACCTAAGGGTAGAACAAGAAGCAATGGGTGGAAACTAATCAAGGAGAGAAGCAATTTAGAACTAAGGAGAAATTTCCTGACAGAACAATTAATAAGTGGAACAACTTGCCTCCAGAAGTTGTGGATGCTCCAACACTGGAAATTTTTAAGAAGATGTTGGATAACCATTTGTCTGAAGTGGTGTAGGGTTTCCTGCCTGGGCAGGGGGTTGGACTGGAAGATCTCCAAACTCCCTTCCAACTCTGTTATTCTATATTCTATATTTATGTTTGTGGAAAGGGGAGAGTGTTGAAAAAAATAAAGTTATGCAAGTTATGTGGCAGAAGCTCCACCTCTTGTTATATAGCAATAGTACTTAGATTTATATACCACTTCACAGTGCTTCACAGCCCTCTCTAAGTGGCTTACAGAGTCAGCCTATTGCCCCCAACAATCTGGGTCCTCATTTTACCCACCTCGGGTAAAATGAGGTGTAGCGGGGAAACCCAATTTCCCAGAATCAGAAGGATGGAAGGCTGAGTCAGCCTTGAGCCCGGTGAGATGTATTACAACTTTTCTTTTTTTCACTCTCTCCCCTTGCAGACCCAAGCATTTAAGAATATCTTTGTTCCCATCTAAAGGTCATCTGGATTTTTGTTAACGGAGCACAGGATATAGTGATTGCAAGTATAGGTAGTCCTCAACTTGCAACAGTTCATTTAGTGACTGTTCGAAGTTACAATGGCGTTTTCAGGGTTCCAACACCCCCAATGAAAGAAGACTCCGAGGCTTGAGTTTCCTCAAAGTTCCATTTTATTAGAGATGTCCTATTGGCACATCTGGGAAAACCCAAATCTGAAAGCTTCCAGGTTTTCCCCACTCAAAAGAAAGTCCAGGTCCCTTGCCCCTGCACCCACGTCCATCACATGGTCCAATCAATGCACCAACCCAACTGGAGATGCCTCCTAGTCACACCCCTCCAGGTACAAGATGTCCTTGACTCTCCAAGAAAAGAATGTTATTATGGCTAGATATCTCTACACTCCATACAATCCCCCCTCCCAGTTTCCCACAGCACTAAATGTAGCAGCCCTAAAGATCCAAAGTAAAAGATGGCTTCCAGGACTGACAGGCATAGAAAAAAGTGACTTATGACAATTTTTCACACTTATGACCGTTGCGGCATCTTCATGGTCACATGATTAATATTCAGATGCTTGGCAACTGGCTCATATTTATGACGATTGCAGTATCCAGAGTCATGTGATCACCTTTTGCAAATTTCTGACAAAGTCAATGAGGAAGCCAGATTCACTTAACCACCGTGTTACTAACTTAACAACTGCAGTGATTCACCTAACAACTGTGGCATAAAAGGTTGTAAATGGGGAAAAATTCACTTAACTGTCTTATTTCGTAACAGACATTTTGGGCTCAATGGTAGTCTGCAATTAACTGCAATTGGGACGGGCATTTCAAGTGTAATGTGTGATGGTCGTAAGTTGAGACACTCATGTGGCTGGACCTGATTTTATGACTGTTTTTATGACATTGTTAAGCAAATCACATGGTTGTTAAGAGAATCCTGCAGTCCCAATCCTCCCAATCCTCCCAATATCTGAAACTAGCAAAAAAAACCCAGCAGATACTTGTAAAAAAACCCCATTGCAAATTGTGGTTATGTGACTGTGGGACACTACAACCGGTTGTAAATGTGAGCGATTTCCAAGCACTCAAAATGTGTCATGTAACCGTAAGGGGAGAGGGAGGGGCCTGACCTTTTATGAAGACTGGATGTGCCTTACAGGCCATAAAGTACCCTTTCTGAGGCCATCGTAATTCCGAACAGTTGTTGAATGACTAGTTGTATGTTGAGGAATAACTGTAGAACAGGGGTGTCAAACTGGCAGCCCATGGGCTGGATGCGTCATGCGCAGGCCACGCCCACCCCAGCACCGCGAAGGGAAAAAAACATTGCGAAATGTCACGTAACGGACGCCGCAAGTTTGACACCCATGCTGGAGAACATCTTGGAAGGGGCCTTCTGCTTCATATACTGTAAATGCAAAAATTCAAAACAAAATTATAGTGTTCAAAGCATGGCTTTGCACAAAGAGTTCCATTATAAAACTGCTGGTGCCACCTTATTTAGAACAGCAGCCCCCAATCTTTTGGGTACCAGGGACCGGTTCCATGGAGAAAGGTTTTTCCGCGGACCGGAGGGGGTGTGGTTTTGCATGTTGCCTGCATCCTGCGGATGGGGCTTCACTTGTTTGCGCGGACCGGTTGCTGGCATGTCACTGGATCGGTGCCAGTCCGTGGACCTGGGGTTGGGGACCCCTGATTTAGAACCCTGCACATCTGAACTGGATTCACACAACACACTATACTTTAATAACTACAATAACAATTTCCCAATTCCTGTGTTCACATAACCCATGATGTCCAAACAAATAAACCAGGCAGTGATGGCACCCATAACATGCTATTAGCTATAACAATACACCAAACTATTAACTAGCATCCCATTTGTAGTTTAACCTGGGGGGTTGTGTGAACCCATCCTCTAGTTAACTCCATGTATAATATATTCACAGATATGGAAAAGATGTTGAAACCAGCAACTCAAAGCTAGAAGAATTGGTGTAGATTCTACAGAGGAAAGAGAAATATTTTTATGGTTTTATTGTTGTTAGTTGCAAAGTTGTGTCAACCCATCGCGACCCCATGGACAACGTTCCTCCAGGCCTTCTTGTCCTCTACCATCCTCTGGAGTCCATTTAAGCTCACACCTACTGCTTCAGTGACTCCATCCAGCCACCTCGTTCTCTGTCATCCCCTTCTTTTTTTGCTCTCAATTGTTCCCAGCATTTGGCTCTTCTCCAGTGAGTCCTTCCTTCTCATTAGGTGGCCAAAGTATTTGAGTTTCATCTTCAGGATCTGGCCTTCTAAAGAGCAGTCAGGACCAGTTTGATCACCTTGCAGTCTTCTCCAGCACCATAGTTCAAAGGCCTCAATTCTTTGGCTCTCAGCCTTTCTTATGGTCCAACTTTCACAGCCATTCATTGCAACTGGGAAAACCATAGCCTTGACTATAGGCACTTTTGTTGGCAGGGTGATGTCTCTGCTTTTTAGTATGCTGTCTAGATTTGCCATAGCTTTCCTCCCCAGGGGCAAGCATCTTTTAATTTCTTGGCTGCAGTCCCCATCATCTGCAGTGATATTGGAGCCCAGAAAAATAAAATCTCACTACCTCCATTTCTTCCCCATCTATTTACCAGGAATTGAGAGGGCCGGATGGCATGATCTTAGTTTTCTTAATATTGAGTTTCAAGCCAACTTTTGCACTCTCCTTCTTCACCAGCATCAAGAGGTTCTTTAGTTCCTCTTCGCTTTCTGCTATTAGAGTGGTATCATCTGCATATCATTTTTATGGTAAAGTATGCTTTATGATAAAATATTGTATTGTAAAAAATTCTATTTGATAGAACATTTGGAAAAACTGGACCATTTCTTTGATCTTGCACAAATTTTTTCATTTATTTAATCTTGTAAATCAGAACATACATACATACATACATACATACATACATACATACATACATACAGTACATACATACATACAGTTACAGATGGGAGATACTGAATCTGGAAAATAAATTTCTTCTTTAAGGTCATACTTAGGAAAATATTCCAAAGATACCTTTCTGATTTGTAGGTCAGCCTCTTACAATGTGATGGTATAAATGCTTATTGAAAAGTCAGAACCATTCAATGCATGGGACTTAAATTTAGTTGCATCAGATTTGATTGCTAGCTGCTAATGCAGTAGCTATACACTCAGCATTTTAGCTAGCTCTCTAATGGAAAATGGCTCCATGAATAGCTTACAGAATGAATAATAAAAACATTTCCTACCTTATGCCCTCAGTCTTAAAGTCAAGCAGGCACCACAACATTAAAGAAACAGCCATTGGAATGGAAGAGAGAGAAAAATGAGCTCAAGTTCCAGTTTTTGGATATGTTCTGATTTCTTGTTCTTACTTGCTCTTTCGTGCACCATTGGATACGGTCAGATTGGGGCATCTTTAAGAAGAGTCTTTCTTTCTATGGTATTTACTTTCTTTTCTTATTCCTCTTGAAAGTGTATGTAGCGGTTCACCTGATTTTGCAATGTCAAGCAAATAATTTGTCCATCATTAGCATCACTGCTATTTCACAATGTTCAAGGTGCTCTTATTCCATTCTGTTTTTCTTATTTCTAAGCTTCTTCCTTCTCCTCCTCCTGTCACTGTTGATGGGAGGTATTTGAACTTGGAGGATAAAATGGTGCACTGAGTGTGAACACGCTCTTTCATTGTGGCGTCAAAGGACATATTATGTCAGGAGAAAACATGGTGTTGCAACAGGTCAATCAAGATGCTGATTTACTTGGTGACATGACTCATCAGCTCCTACCAGGAGCAGACCTTGATAGAAAGATCCTGGCATCATCTATAGCCCCATCAGGAGAGGATAGAAGATATTGTGGTCTTCTTAATCCTGTTAAACTGCAGCTGCCAATGATCAGAAGTTGAGAGAGGCTGCTAACTCTCCTCTGTCATAATTTGATCACTCTTTGCTGCCCTTGGATTCCTGATGCTTCCCCTGCTGTAGGCAGGCTGGACTTATTCAGTTGGCCTCAGGCAACCAATGGACCAAGTAGTATCTAGAGAGCTCAGAATTGACCTTGAAGATCTGGTGTACGGTCTGACTAAGGACTTGGTCACTGCATGAAAAAAGAGAGCAGTGGGAGCTATTTGGATTGTGTTCCTGAGGCCTCTCTTTGCCTTTAAATCCTGACACTCCCCTTGATTTACTAAGGAGTTGAGGGAGACGATATGATTGAAGAGATGCCTGGAATTCCACTGGAGGACAATGAGGAATGAACTTGACTGAGCAGAAGCTACAGCTGCCATTAAGGACTAACTTACCATGATAAGGAGGCCAGTACTTCTCTGCTTGCATTGCCTCTGTGAATAGGCACCCAGCTGCCCTATTTAATCTGGGCCCACCTAGGGAGGACTGATTTGTAGGCTTACTTGTTAGGCTGTCATGAGGAATATGCTTGGCATCTGTTGGATACAGTGCTGGGATTCACTCCAGGTTGGATTGTAGACTTGAAGCAGGTTTCCTGCAGGAGACAGTTCAGTCTAGCTTAATTATCTGAGAAGCATTTCATCTAGCTATTCCTGATGAAGTAGGTAGGGTTCTAGGAACTGCTAACTTGGCTGCTTGCATATTGGACTCATGTCCCTCCTGGCTGGCTAAAGCACGCTGGGAAGTGACATGTAATCGGGTTCTGGCAGTGGTCAATTGCTCCTTGAGGGAAAGGGTAGCCCCTCGTCAGGAAGACTTCTCCCCTCCTGTTTAACATCTATATGAAGCCCTTGGGTGAGATCATCCAATGGAGCAGGGTGAGATACTATCAATTTGCTGATCACAATCAGCTTTGTAGCTCTGCCCTGGGTCACCCAAGCAATGCTATTGAGGTTGTGCCTTGGTATCTGGAGGCTATGGAAAGTTGGATGGGGTAGAACGGCTTCAATCCAACCCCAGTGAGATAGGGTAGGACTACCCAAAACAGAACCAGTGCACAATTTGGGAGCCCTCCTTGACTTGTTGCTCCTGTTTAAAGAACAGTAGCAGCCATGACCAGGAACACCTTTACACAGCTTCATGTTGCGTGCCAATTGTACTCTTCCAAGACTGAGAAGCTTTGCTCATTGTCATTCACAATTGAGTTACTTCCTAGATGAACTAATAGAATGTGCTCTAATAGGGCTACTCTACCTTTAATAGAGCATCCAGAAGCTGCAGTTGGTTTAAAATTTATTTTATTTATTTTATATGTATGTATGTATTTATTTAGTTTGTCAAACATGTATGAGATACCCCTTGCTGTGCCCAGGGGTAGGGAGTTCTCTGTGGGTGCTCCCACCCTCTGGAATGAATTACCTACTGAGCTCCGGATGGCTCCTGATCTCCGCTCCTTCCGTCAGGACTTGAAGACTTGGCTTTTCAAACAAATAGGCTGAGTCTGATTCCGGGCTTTATTATTTATTACTAATTAATTATTTGGATTAAATTATGATTTTATTGTACTTGTTTCTTAACTTGTGTTCGCCGCCCTGAGTCCTTCGGGAGAATGGCGGCATATAAATACATGTAATAAATAAATAAATAAAAATAAATAACAGGAATAAGTATAAACATGGATATTAATACAGGAAATGGGTATGAATAAATGGGGACAGTGGGACAGGGATGGAAGGCACGCTGGTGCGCTTATGCACTCCCCTTACAGACCTCTTAGGAATGGGGTGAAGTCAACAGGTTAAAGTTATGGAGGGCTGAGGATGTAACAACAGAGTCAGGTAGAGCATTCCAGGCCTTGACCACTCTGTGGCTGAAGTTGTATTTTCTGCAATCGAGTTTGGAGCGGTTTACCTTGAGTTTGTATCTATTGTGTGCTCGTGTATTATTGCGGTTGAAGCTGAAGTAGTCATTGACAGGTAGGACATTGTAGCGGATAATTTTGTGTACTACGCTTAGGTTGGGCCGTAGGCAGCGTAGTTCTAGGTTGTCCAAGCCTAAAATTTCAAGCCTGGTGGCATAAGGTATTTTGTTGCGAGCAGAGGAGTGGATGCAGCAACATGGGCAGTTATAGGATCTTCTCAATCTACCCATGTTACACTTCTGCTTCATGAACTGCAGTGGTTGCCAATATGCTCCTCAGTTCAGTTCAAGAGGTTAGTGGTTGCCTATAAATCTCTCTTTGTGGGGCGCCTCTCCCTAATCATATCTATAGATCCCATCACATTTGACAGAAAATGCATGTTACAGGTCCTATCCATTAAAGAATGCCATGTGGCAGGATCCAGGAAGAGACCTTTTTCTGTTGCTTCCCCTGACCTATGAAACAACAAGCCTCATGATCAGATTGGTTCCAACCTTGATGGCTTTTTACTAGGCACTGAAGACATGGCTGTCTTCCTGAGCTTGGAGATCAGAGTATCTGTTGGAACCTGTAAGTTAATTTTGTTGAAATATTTGTATTGATCGGTATACAGTATCTACAGTGTACTGATTTTTTTTTTAAAAAAAACCTCAGCTGTTGATTGTCTAGTTGTTGTATTTTTTGCTGTTTTTGAAAAAGAAATGTTAATTGCCCAGAATCACTTATTTATAATGGGGAGGAGGGACTATATTATTATTATTATTATTATTATTATTATTATTATTATTATTTAATCTTTAGTGAGATTCACAGCCGTTGAGGCTGGTTAATAGCTCAGCAGCTCGAGTCCTAACCAAGGACCTAGGAACTGTTAAGGTATCGTCGGAGGATGTAAGCTGTTCCGAGTAAGGTGGTTTTTTGTAGAGTCAAAATGTTCAAGTCCGGCAAATTTAGAATTTCTAAATAGCGGGGTAGCCCTTTGGGTATTGCTCCAAGGGCTCCAATTACAATCGGGACAACACACAATTTCTTTTTCCACAGTTGCTCAACTTCAATTTGCAAGTCCCGGTACTTTGTGATTTTTCCTTGCTGCTTATCTTCAATCCGTGCATCACCAGATTATATTATTATTATTATTATTATTATTATTATTATTATTATTATTATTATTATTATTATTATTATTATTATTATCTATATAAACTTAACAAGTGTAAATGAATAAAATTCCTAATACTATCTTAGGGAGGTGCATGGAACAGACAAAATTACTCTGTCTAGCTTTAGCTCTGCCTGGAACAACCTTATATCATGCTTTGGACCAGTAGTGGGTTTCCAATTTTTTTACTACTGGTTCTGTGGGTGTGGTTTGGTGGGCGTGGCATGGCTTGGTGGGGGTTGCTTGATGGGCATGGCAGGGGAAGGATACTGTAAAATCTCCATTCCCACCCCAATCCAGGGGAAGGATATTACAAAATCCCCATTTCCTCCCCATCAGCTGAGACTTGGGAGGGAGAGAATAGATGGGGGCAAGGCCAGTCAGAATTTTTACTACTGGTTCTCCAAACTACTCAAAATTTCCTCTAACGGTTGTCCAGAACTGGTCAGAACCTGCTGAAACCCGCCTCTGCTTTGGACCCTATACCTCTACTGGATAGTTGGTACCTTTATGACCCAATGTACAACTTCCTGGAATTACCTGTGATCAAGATTTGAGCCATAGAGCAGTGGTGATAAAAATAACCTTTAGCCAATAAATCAGGAATCTGTCTTGTGCATGTCTTCCCTCTTCTCTGCAAATGCTCTCCATCTTTTTATTTCAGTTTTGCTCTGGCATGGCTCGTTGGGCATCTGCTTTTTTTCCCTTGGCGATTGGTGCCATGTATTTTTAAAGCCTATTGAGGATGATGAGTGACTGGGAGTTAATGTCCTGAGGACAGGTGGCTGTCGCTTTCTCAGTATGGTTCCCCACCTGCAATCTTGCCACTCAAGCAGCTGCCAGATAGTCCAATTATCCTTATTTCCTACTCCCTACTTGGGCCCTGCTTTATCAGTGCTCAGTCAACTGCAGGATAATTCCATCCAGTTTAACATGGGATATGCACGTCCATTTAAACCTGTAACTAAGCATCTGTGGATGTGATGAGATGATTCACAAGACCAATTGGAAGGGGCCACAATCTAAGGAAGATATTTTCAACACCCCTTGTTTGCTCTTCTGTTTGTTTCTGTTGTTTGGTAAACATTCCCATCAGCATTGATCATTGTCCAGAAAAATTATTATCCATTTATTTTTTCTAGTAAGCAAGCAATTCCTCTGTACATGCATATTTCAACCTGTACTTTTTCCTTTTCCTGGGTGCCTCAGTCTGTTCTGGTTCACGTACAGGTCAGGGAAATGAAAATTGCATAATTTCATTGGAAGCAAATGAACTTTTCAGTACCTGCCCTGCTTGATAGAAATGTAGGTGAAGCTTTTTTTCTATGACAGGATAACATGGTGGAGCATTTAAACTCCTAAGGGTGGCAAAATCCACACCAGTTGCTAATTTGGGAGAAGGTATGTAAGAAACTCAATGTTGAGGACACTGTTGAGCAGGAGAAGAGCTATGTTAGTCTACAGTGGCAAAAAATAAAATAAAGTCAGGATGTATATGATGACGTGAGCTGCAGCTCATGGAAAGCTTATGCCTTTTAATAAAATGTGTTGGTTGGAAAAATGCCACCAGATTCCTGATTCCCCCCCCCCCACTCCCATGCTGTTGGATCGAACTCTTTACTCTTCTACTACTGTTCTTAAGTCTTCAGTTGCCTCTTTCTTTGTCTCTATCCCTGCCAAGGCAAAGAAGAAAGTGCTTCTACTCCTTATTTCCTAGGAGGAGGCAAGTTAATAGTCATGGACAACAAAGAGCTTTGAGAGGTTTAAACCAATTTGGACTTGGCAGGTGACAGTAAATAAATAAATGAATGAATGAATGAATGAATGAATGAATGAATGAATGAATGAATGAATAAAGTTTATTGTCATTGTACGTGTATACACAGTATACCCCTACAATGAAATTCACATAACACCCAGAGACCAGACGCAACTCACATGACAATCCCCAGACACATTTCCACCCACCAAAAATTCCCCACCCCTAAAATCACCCAAGCATCCACACAACAGACCAAGTAATGCTGTCCAACAGCTCACTGACTTTGATGCTAGCATTAAAAGATAAGGAGATTTTTTAGACTGGATTAGGGTTCCGTAAACTCATAAATCCAGGCAGTGGTGAAATCCAATTTTTTTTTTTACTACCGGTTCTGTGGGCGTGGCTTTGTTGGTGTGGTGTGGCTTGATGGGCATGGCTTGGTAGGCGTGGCAGGGGAAGGATACTGCAAAATCTCCATTCCCACCCCATTCCAGGGGAAGGATACTACAAAATCCCCATTCCCTCCCCACTCCTGGGGGAAGGATATTGCAAAATCTCCATTCCCACCCCATTCTGGGGCCAGCCAGAGATGGTATTTGCCAGTTCTCCAAACTACTCAAAATTTACGCTACCGGTTCTCCAGAACCTGTCAGAACCTGCTGGATTTCACCCCTGGTGTCTTCTCAGCATACAGTGTGTTGATTGTGACTCAGGAGGTAACCCAGAGTAGAACCACCAAGTAGAATTATCCAGGAGTTTCTTTGCTCCTCAACAAAAGTGGCTGAGCTACGTACTGGATAACAAAATGCTTGCTTTTATTAGGCTTGAATTTCCAGTCATTCACTTTAATGGGATGAGCCAAATCCCAACATTATTTATTTATGCCATTTTATCCTCCACCTCCGTCCAGATGGACTTTAGGCAGTTTATGCATATAATAATACATACAGCATCAATAAAACATTATGAAAAAGGAGGGGGGGAATTATCCCAATTTTCCATACCATGCATGGTTTTATCACATTTTCACGTACCTGTCTTTCAAGCTAAGCAACTCTAGACGATATACTGTGTTTTCCTGTACAGAGTTGCTGTAAGTTGTCTAACTGTATATACCTTGTTTTCCAGATTTTCCAGCTCTATGTTTGTGAGATCCAATGATAGAATTACACATTTCTAATGTGGCTTCATCATATATATATAAGTGTGTAATGGCTTTTCTATATATATTGGCAGTTTTATTTTCAGCTTCTTCTCTAATGGTTACAATAATAGAATTTGCATTCTTTTTTTATAGCATTCATATTATTTGTATTCACACTAATTGTTTCCTAGGTTTATGCAATGCATTGATCCATAAACTAACCAAACCTGGTTTACCCAGCACATTAGCACAAGTCCTCTATGCCCATTAAATTTTGAACATTATGCAAAAATAGTCGCTTTGTTCTGTTTTTTAACTAATGAGACTAAGTATGTTGTGTGAACAGAACTATTTGGTTGATGTTTTCATTGATATTGTCACCATTACTCAAGATCTCATTGAGATCTTCATTGCCAGCTCAATCCATTAATGCAGATATGATAGTCCTGGTCCTTCATAATGTTTAGAATATTCCAATCATAAGATCGAAATTGTTCACTCTGACTTTATAAAATTTGGCACAGATGATGGTGCAATGATCACAAGAAGCTGCCCAAATTTTAAACAAATGAATCTGATGTTACCCGTGTTCCCCGAAAATAAGACCCTGTCTTATATTTTTTTGAACCCTGAAAGAACCCTGAAATGGCCTTATTATTATCAGGGGATGTCTTACTTTGGGGAAAACAGGGTAATAATGGTCTGGATATAATTAAAAGAGGGGAAGGGAAACATTTAAACTTTCTTAGAGTTGGAGCCTGCAACTTATTCCCCTAACCAGTTGTAGGCAGGGGTGAAATTCAGCAGGTGAATTTCCGGAGAACTGGAAGCGGAAATTTTGAGTAGTTTGAAGAACCGGCAAATACCACCTCTGGCTGGCCCCAGAGTGGAGTGGGAATGGAGATTTTGCAATATCCTTCCCCCAGGAGTGGGGAGGGAATGGGGATTTGGCAGTATCCTTCCCCTGGAGTGGGATGGAAATGGAGATTTTGCAGTATCCTTCCCCTGCCACGCCCACCAAGCTACACCCACCAAACCATGCCCACAGAACCAGTAGTAAAAAAAATCTGAATTTCACCACCGGTTGTAGGGCTGCAGATGTTGCAAATGGAAGGGGAAGTTTGATATCAAAGGAATTGTTTGTAAGAGTGGCTTTTGGGGGGGGGAGATTTGAGCTAGCAATCTCATGTCTTGTGATTCTTCCTTCATTTTAAAAGCCATTGGCAAATCAGCTGTTGAGACTTCTAGGAACAAAGTGTTCCTTTCAGGACCATGTTGGGCAGTAAGAAGGGATGGGTGGGGAGTAGAGAAAGAGGAGATGCCTACACTCTTCTTGACCACTCCTCTCTTTGAGCCTCGATAAGTTAAAAATAAAACCTCTCATGAATCAAGTTCAACTGCTGGTGAGCTTTGTGGATTCATCCATGTAGTTCTTCTGGCACCAGTACAGAAGGGGGTTGCCCATGCCGTCTTCACGGATCTTGTTTCAACTTTCCTTCAGTGCTGAGATTTCCTGGTAATCTCCCCTTCGGCTGTTAGACGGATCTGATCCGCCTTCGCTTTTTCAAAATCAGCCAAAGTTGAACCCTTCCAAAAATGTATCCCCTTCCTTTTTTTAAATACTACAGTACCATAGGCAGTTGTGGAGATCTATCTCTGCAATAAAACCATCTATTAAAGAAGCATAAAACAATGCAAGGCACATGTCATGCGTGTAATTATATTGGCTAATAGACTAATGGGTACCCATAGCTTCAGGAACTGAATATTGCAAACAACAACAAGAATAAGCCATGAATATAGAATCAGGAAAAAACATTCCGAAAGGCTGGAATGTTAAGTGTAGACTTGAAATCTTTAAAAAAAAAGAGCAAAACAATCATGTATGGTATTTGCAGTTGTTCACTGATATGCAAGAATCTCCCTTTAGCAATAATGGCTGCAGTTGAAATACACATAAACTAAACATATTTTAAAAAGGTAATTTATGTCCAGGTAACTTATATCATTGCTTGGTTTGCTGAATGATTGGTAATCATTGATGTGCACAATCAAAATTGTTGTTCTTTCTTAGGTGGAACCAGACAATGATGTTAAAAGTGCTATCCTCCATGCTTTGAGATGCAGAAAAGTATGCCAGCAAAACATTTACTGCCCTGACTACCAAGCATTATTCTGCCAATGTATTAAAGCCAGAAACATTTCCTGAAGTTATTGTTTTAAAAGAGAACAGATCGACAAGGGTTTTTTTTTTTCTGCTTTAAAGTGGAACAAGAAAGAGATTGATGGATTTCCCCAGTTTTGTTTCCCCTCCCATCATTAATTTTACAGTGGGAGAACAACACTTGGCTTAATGTGGGGTGGATTGCAGTCCAGCAATCGTATGATTGGGCAGCATGTTCCAGCACCTGTCAAATTGCCTAACAGGTCATAGATACAGAGACGAGTCTGTGACTTGTCATTTGGATTATTTCTGAACATGGGTTTAGCACACTTCAGAAAAGTCCTGTCTGTCTGTCTGTCTGCCTGCCTGCCTGCCTGCCTGTCTGCCTGTCTGCCTGTCTGAAAGGTTGCAAGTGCAGAAGAGGGAGTGAAGCAGGAAGAATGACAATAACACATGGGCTCCATCCTAGACCTAGGGAATTGCAATGCTGATGTTTAGTCTAGTTCTGTTCTTGTACTTGGCAGCATCCAGAAGTACCTGTTGAGAGCTATGGAAACGTAACGAAGCAGACAAAATGCTACCCCCACCCCCACAGGAATAAAAACAGCAAAAAGTACAGCCACACAAAGCACCTTGTAAATAGCAGAAAACGTAATGCATCCAATGATGACAGAACCGCAATCCACAGTTGGCAAAACGCACAGTAGCTCTCTTTCCCACTTCAAATCCACCATCTGTGCAGCATAGGACTAGCACGCTCTCAAGATTGTTAAACCCATATAAGACTTGATAAGTGCTTCAGAAGGTGCCAGTCCGATATTATGGGCACTTCACTGCAGATGTCCAGATGCGTTTTCAACCCTAATCGAAATGGCTATGTGGAAGTAGGGGGTGGGGAGGCAGTGTCCAGCCACAAAACTAGAGGCAATGTGCCAACTGTAGCCTAAAGTAGCTGGGTGGAGCTAGGTCCCAACCAGGGGTGAAATCCAGCAGGTCCTGACAGGTTCTGGAGAACCAGTAGTGGAAATTTTGAGTAGTTCGGAGAGCCGTCAAAGACCACCTCTGGCTGGCCCCAGAGTGGGGTGGGAATGGAGATTTTGCAATATCCTTCCCCCAGGAGTGGGGAGGGAATGGGGATTTTGCAGTATCCTTCCCCTGGAGTGGGGTGGGAATGGAGATTTTGCAATATCCTTCCCCCAGGAATGGGGAGGGAATGGGGATTTTGCAGTATCCTTCCCCTGGAGTGGGGTCGGAATCAGTGGTGGGATTCAATTTTTTTAACAACCGGTTTGCAGTATCCTTCTGCCACACCCACCAAACCACGCCCACCAAGCCACACCCAGAGAACCAGTAGTAAAAAAAAATTGGATTTCATCACTGGTCCCAACCTTGATTGTCATTAGCCTCATTATCAATGAAGCATCCGGGATTGTATCTGCAGTGGAAACTGTGTCAGAAGAAGAGGGAAAATACTGCTAAATTACAGTACTACTGGGACTTTATGCTTTTTTGGCTTTGGGCTGAGGATAAACAAGAGCAACCTCGGGAAGATACATTATATAAAAATGATTACTGGGGCATGGCTGTGCTGCAGAGTCTTTTTCTTCCTAAGGAACTTCTATATTGAAGCAGACCTTGCCCGCAAAATTAAGTTCGTGGTCTAATAGCTCGTCTAAGTCTAGATTCACATTTTACATTCAGTTATGCTGGGGCTTATTTATTTTGACTTAGCTTCGCGTGTGAAACCAGATACTGTGGCTTGCAAACCGTAAGCTTGGTCACAGCAACGTGGGCTCTTAGCCAATTGTGCCTATTTTAGAAACCATAATTAAGCGAACCATGGTTTAGCGCATAGGTAATATTCTTGGGATATTTTAATTTGTTCTCATGAGTTGCAGGGGGTGTAGTCAACAACAGCACAATGTCATCCGAATTGGCAGGACAAACATTTTAGGCTTGGTTTTTTGATTTGGGTCTGCAAATGAGAAAAAAACATGTCCTATGTTGGTTTATTGGGGTGGGGGAATTTTAGGGAATGAAATGGCAGCCTTAAACAAGGGCACCTGTGAATTTTAAAAAAAAATCAAGATACTAGCCATGACTGCGTGATCAAAGTGCCACCTTGATCATTCTGACTACCACCCCCTTACAGCAGGGGTGAAATGTAAAATTTGTTACTACCAGTTCTGTGGGCGTGGCTTGGTGGGGGGGTAATGTGACTGGGTGGGCATGGCCAACTTTTTTTTTTTTTACACCTTTAAAACCATTTTTTCTAATGCTTTGAAAAGCTTCTGCCACTCAGGAAACTCAGCTGGGATCGTCAGAGACTTTTCAAAGCATTTTTTTAACCACCTCTTCAGCCAAGAGGTTGCAGAAAAAAATGCTTTGAAAAGCCTCTGCCGATCCCAGCTGAGCCACACGATCATCAGAGGCTTTTTTTTTTTTACTTTTAAAAGCATTTTTTCATCGGAAGAGTTGTAGAAGAAATGCTTTTAAAAGTAAAAAAAAAAAAAGCCTCTGATGATCCTGCGGCTCAGCTGGGCATGGTGATGGTGGGGGGGGGCGCACAGGGATTTTTGCTACCGGTTCTCCGAACCATCCGCTGCCATTGCTACCGGCTCGGGCGAACTGGGAGCATTTCACCCTTGCCTTACAGATAATCCTGACATTAGGTCTGCGTAAGGCTCAAAGCCAGTTTGTACTCTTTAAAACATTTTTAAAAAACCACAAAAAGGATCCCCAAGCATGGGCCTTTAAGTAAGATCTGGGAAGTGCAAAATGGATGATAAAAGTCTAGGGTTATCTGCCTCTGGGAGAAAAGTTGGCCAATGATGCAGTGCAATTCCATCACTGGATGCTTGTTACCATTTTGGCATCAATGTGGTTTATGGGAGACATCACTGATTGCTGGAGACCTAGGAAACGAGACTCTGAATCATTTTTCTCTCTAATTGTGCTCCTTTAAGAGGCAGTGGCTTTTAAGAAGAATGCTTTCTTGGCCCTTTTCACTGAGAAGCTTTTAGCTGAAGATGCCGGAGATTGAACCAGTGACTTGCAGACAAGGCAGGCATTCTTCAAAGCCCCTGTATAAAAGAATTAAAAAATAGATCTAGTTTGAAATTTCATAGAATGTGTATGTTTTAACGTATCTTTGCCAGCCTTTGAGTTCCAAGATGATTGACTGTTTTAATGCATATTTGTTACAGTCAGGAGAAAGTGGGATAAGAAGTAAATTTGCTAAGCCTGGAGTAGCAGGTGCCCACTCTGTCAGATGTAAATGCCTTATTCTCCAATGTGTAAATAATGTATATATGGAACATCAGAGGTTAACTTATTCTTTGGACTTTAATGTATTCATAACTTACCACTCCCATTCCTAGCTCCACCCCTTGTATATATAAGGAGCCACCCTCACCATTCTCGTCGCTTCTACCTTGAATATTCAGTGAATATAGAATGCCTATCATAATTAAAAAGAAATATATTTAAAGCTTTAACTTCTATTATCTTTATTGAGTCTGATCCTGAAAATATTGCAACAAGCTGGTAGCAGAGGATGGTTTATTGACTCAATAAGTAATTAAAAATGTCCAAGAAAGATAGGCCCAACACCAGGGCCTACAGCAAAGAAATAGAAACTGATCAAGAGATGATCAACGAATCCACCAATGCGATTTCGAGAGAATCCGAAGAATACACCACTGAAGAAGAAGAACTAATGAGTGAAAATAATGACCAGAAAGAAATCGAAATAGAAAATAACGAACTCAGGTCAGAGATATTAAAGATACTAAAAAGCCAAAAGAATGATGAAAGTCTCATCGCGGACCTCCAGGAGATGCTGAAGAACAGCGGAGCAGCGAGAGAAAAAAACGTCATTAAAGAAAAACCCAAAGATCAAAAAATCGTAAGTGAGATGACTACTGAGAAAATAGTTGTTAAAAAGAAAAGATGTGATCCCGCGCGAAATTTTGAATGGCAGCCATCTTGGTTTCAACGAACTTTAAAAGAGAATGGAGCAGAACCAATCAAAACGCTCAGTTCAAAATTTCTGGCGCGAAAAACACTATCAGACGAAGAAAGTGAGAAAGAAGTCTCAAACTCTTCAGATGATCCAAAATCAGAAAGTGAAGACGATTTAACAAAATCTCAAGTAAAATCAGCAATGAAAACGCTTTTTGCTGCTTTTGGGCCAAGACTGAAAATTACCAAGACATCTACGAAGAAGCAAGAAATCAAACCGGCGACTCAAGACCTGCACGCTCCCATCCTGACTTCGAAAGCGACGACGCCCGAACCCAGAGAGCCATGCCGATTTCGCCCTACACCACAGACAAAATCGAATACCAACGCACACAAAAAGAAGAAAAGAACCGTCACCACCACCAGAGCCCCAAAAACCGAGCCAGAGACCGACTCATCTGAGGAGGAGCGGATCGAGAGAGCTGAAAGGGAGAGAACCTTCCACGACGCCACCAAAGAAGAAATGAACAACGCGCATGTGCGAAACTACGTAGACGACCCAGAAGGACTTGAACTGGCCAGAGAACCGCGCAGACTCATTGCAAGCATCCCAATGCCGTTCTGTAATTTCCTGCACTTGAGAGATCACGGACTGCCCCAGGTTGTAAGTAATGGACAGAATAATGTAGGTAACTTACCCAGTGACTTCCCAAAACTTAGAATTGATGGCATTAATTTACAAGAGTGGTATCAACAGCTTCAGGTTATTTTCATGAAAGAAAATTTACTATTCTTTATAACTAGCCCTCCAAGAAGACCTTGGACTTTAAAAATAGATTGTTTACATCATAGAGCATTTTTCATAATAATATCTAGCGTGTCTCCTGCAATGTATCATAGCATCAAACCAAACCTAACTGTATCAGAAATAATTCAATGCATGTTTAATCTATTTCACAGCGATAGCGTAGCTACAACCACAAGAATGTCTAAGGATTTCTTTTCCTCTAGAGTAAAACCAGGGGTTTCTATAAGTGAGCATTTGATAAATCTAAACAAAATAAGAGCTGAGCTACAATTGAGGGGGGAAGTGATTTCAGACCAAACAATGAAAAGTGTTATTATCAATTCACTTGATCCATCATGGGATAGCTTTATGTCACACTTAGATACCATTAATTTGGGATATTTATCCATAGAAAGTCTATCTAACAAATTGATAGCAGAAGACAATTCAAGAAAAAATCGATCCAGTAACCAAACAGACCACAAACCCTTTAGGAAAGTAGTCTTTCAAGATAAACATAATGAGGCCTTTAGATGCTACAATTGTGGATCCAGGGAACATAGTAGAAGAGACTGCTCCAAAGTCTCAAGAGAGAGACATAGACCAGAATATAGGAGCAAATATAATTACAGACAATCTTCCACAGATAGACACAAATATAGAAGCCCACCAAATTACAAAGAAGGTAGAGGGGGTAGAGAAAATTCAAAAGAGAGGAAATCGGGGTCACTGAATGGGCTAAATAAACAAGACAGCAACAGAACACAGCAGGATGAGAATAACAATTGGCTTATTGATTCTGGTGCAACAAATCACACCACCAACAACAAAAGTATATTATCTTCATTTATAGAAGATAAGTTTGTGATAAAGGTAGCTAATCAAGAAAAGGTTCAAGTACTAGGCAAAGGAAATGTGACCTTGCCTGGTCTAGGGAAAATAGAGGGGGTATTATTAATCCCAGAAATACCTCACAACATACTAAGTGCCATAAAATTAAGCAGAGAATCTGATATCAATATAGTTTTCTCAAAGGGGAAAGCAACTATAGAAAAGAACAAAACAAATGTAGGTACTGTAATGATAAAAGGAGGTCTACCCTATCTGATAACTAAAGAAAGATGTTTACATAACATTGATTCAAATATGGAAGATTGTATTGAAGCAGATGATGAAAATGTCAGTAACAGTGACAATGATGAGTGTAGAATAGCTCATGATCACAAAAACACATACAAGGAAAAGAAACCAAAAATAGGTAAACCAATTCATGATGAGTGTGCCCACATCTTACACAGGAAGTTAGGACATGCAAGCTTTCCTGTAGTACAAAAAATGACTGAACACGCAGAAGGTGTCAAAATAAAAAATTGTGAAAATTATTTGGAATGCTCAGTATGTAAGTCCACCAAACTAAAAACCAGTCCCAGACCAAAAAAATCTAACAGATCAACTAACAATATTTTTGATTTGGTACATATGGACTTAGTTGGTCCATTAAGTCCCTCAATTACCTATAGAAAACGTTACTTCCTAACAATAGTGGATGACTACAGCCGATATGGTTTTGTTTACACATTAAAGCACAAAGATGAAACATTTCAGAAATTCAAGGAATTCTACAAACGTATAGAAACACAACATAATATCAGAATAAAGCAAATTATGACAGATAGGGGATGTGAGTTCATGTCTAAAGAATTCTCCCAATGGTTAAAGGATAGAGGAATGTTACATTTCACGTCCAATCCTTTTTCTGCATTTCAAAATGGAGTTGCAGAGAGGAAAAATTCCACACTACAAACCATGATTAGGTGCACATTAGAGGATGCTGGTTTAGGCAAACAATTTTGGTCAGAGGCATTACATTATTCGAATTACACTCAAAATAGAACCTGGTCCAGTATTGTGAATAAGACACCATATGAGGTGATGTACAATAGAAAACCCAAATTATCACACATGCACATATTTGGAGTCACTGCAGACGTACACATACCTAAACAATTGAGGAGAAAGGGAGAAAACGTATCCAGGAGATTAAGATTCATGGGATACGAAACTGGAACCAAAGGGTACAGATTTATTGATAGTAATAACAAATTTATAGTATCCAGAACAGCTGTGTTCCATGAACAGGCCAATTGGTCAAAATTGCACCTTAATGAAATATTTCCTAATAAATGTAAAGATACGATATCTTGCGAGGAAGGAACAACAGAAAATCAAAATATTAACAAAAGTAAGAACAAAACCAAAACTTGGACTAATAGTCAGCATAAAATAAAGACAGACACATTAACAAAAAAGGAAGCTAGATATTTGCATGATAACCATAGCAAGCCTGAAAGAACTATTAGAAACAATAGAAACCAAATACCAAATAAATACAAAGATTACATAATGCATATGAATGGAGAACAAATAACACCTAATACATATGAAGAAGTATTGAAACTTCCACATGAAGAAAGAGAAAAATGGGAACTAGCTATGGAAAAAGAGATGGAAAGTTTACAAGGATTAAATGTATTCACACCTGCGATCGCACCTAAGGATAAAACAATTATAGGTACCAGGTGGATTTATAAAATTAAGAACTTAGAAGGAGGCAATACCTTATACAAGGCTAGACTAGTTGCACAAGGCTATGCACAAAAATACCCAGAAGACTATACTGATACATATTCACCCACAGTGAGAACTGAGAGTGTCAAAACAGCCCTTGTAGTAGCATCTGCACTCAATCTGGACGTATTCCAATATGACATACAGACCGCATACTTACATGCAAAATTAGATAAGGAAATATATGTAAGAGCACCACACAGTCAATACACTAATAAGAACGAAATTTGGTTATTAAATAAGAGTCTGTACGGATTAAAGCAATCCGGCAAAAGATGGTACGATTGCTTGGTAAAAGTACTTAAGACCATGGATTTCAACGCCACCACTGCTGATAACTGTTTCTTTGTAAAAAAGAGTAATGATCATATTGAATTTGTATTAATTTACGTGGACGATATTCTATACATTGGAAAGCATAAAGAGAGCAGGGAAATCTTTGTAAATAAGTTAAATGAACACTTCTCACTGAAATCTCTGGGTAAAGTGAATAAATACCTTGGTGTGCAAATTAACAAAACTAAAAGGGGATTCAAACTTACACAGAAAGATAAAATCATCGAACTCCTAAACAAATGTAACTTAAATAATGCTAAAACCTGTGACACCCCTATGCAAACTGATTTTCTTAGAAACACTGATGAATCTTCCCCTGAGTTTAAAAACAACACA
The DNA here is from genome assembly GCF_059756535.1 of Pantherophis guttatus. NCBI lineage: Eukaryota > Metazoa > Chordata > Lepidosauria > Squamata > Colubridae > Pantherophis > Pantherophis guttatus. The sequence continues at coordinate 329,058,473 of NC_142063.1, read as the reverse complement.
TTTTACAGATCAGTTATAGGTTCACTCCTTTATATATCTAATTGGACTAGGCCAGATATTGCATTACCTCTCAATCTATTGTCAAGATATGTTAGTAAACCAACCTTGTATCATTGGGAAGCTGTCAAAAGAATTCTAAGATATCTGAAGGGTACATTAGATTTTTGCTTAATGTTGGAACCCAATAATGACAGAGAACCAAAAATTACTTGTTATGCTGATGCAGATTGGGCTGGTGATACATCATGCAGAAAGAGTACTTCTGGTTATGTTTTTCTATTGAATGATTGTCCAGTTTACTGGTATACTGGTAAACAAGAACTAGTAGCCACTTCTACTACAGAAGCGGAATATGTTTGTTTGTCCAAAGCTGCAAATAACCTTGTATGGTTCAATGATCTGATCACTGATGTTTGGAAGAAACCCACCTTACCATTTATTATGCATGAAGACAATAAAGCGGCCATTGAAATATCCAGATCCGATGCAATTGGACAAAGGTCCAGGCATATTGATATAAAGTTTAAGCATGTGAGACAACTGTCTCAAGACGGATTCATTAAAGCAATACATTGCGATACTTCTGAACAATTAGCTGACATATTAACAAAACCCTTACCTTCTAAACAACACAAATATTTAACTTCTAAATTATATGTATTATATTGTCCTGAATCAGAATGTAATTGGTGTTGTGTAACGAACCGGCATTTAGAGGGGGATTTGTCAGATGTAAATGCCTTATTCTCCAATGTGTAAATAATGTATATATGGAACATCAGAGGTTAACTTATTCTTTGGACTTTAATGTATTCATAACTTACCACTCCCATTCCTAGCTCCACCCCTTGTATATATAAGGAGCCACCCTCACCATTTTCGTCGCTTCTACCTTGAATATTCAGTGAATATAGAATGCCTATCATAATTAAAAAGAAATATATTTAAAGCTTTAACTTCTATTATCTTTATTGAGTCTGATCCTGAAAATATTGCAACACACTCCTACTTTGCAGGTACTATAGAAAATCTAAATGGTAGCTCCAAACCACCATGGAGTTTATGAGATTACATCTGTTCGCTGTTACCAAGACCTGTCAGGCCTGTCAAATTCTAGCTATGCCCCAAAACTCTGAAAAGAAAAACACTGTTGTAGATCCTTCATTTTTTTTTTAGCTGCAATACTGGAGAACACCACATTCTAACATGGAATTTTAATGAAATCCATGATCTCTTCCGCTTCATTGCTGAAAGCCATTAACAAGTACAGCTGGCTAGATGAAGCCACTAGTGTGATGAGGGTACCAAGGAACAGGAGAAACATCAATTCTTAGTCTAGACCAAGTGGAGAGGCAGGAAGAGGCTAATTCCTTGATACTTCTCCTATGAACAGGCTTGTAAGTAAGCCTTACTTGAAGCTACTCCTGCTACCAAGTGTATTTATTGTATTTATTGTATTGTATTGTATTGCCTTGTTTCACATCTCTGAGGGCAGTTGGTATGTTCAGAGAAGAAGAATTACCTGATGTTTCCTTGGGATTAATCTTGACCTTCCTGTTTTCCATTTGTACATTTTATCTATAGTCTTTGAATATTGTTCTAAAGTTCTTAGAAATGTGCTTCTATAATAACAGGGTAAAATAGAATATGAAAATCAGAAAATGGGACAAAAAATGGGTATTAAAATACTTAACAGGTATTTCTATATACAGATGAATGGTGGCTCTGAGCTAAATTGGAAGCATGATACAAATGTAGATCATTTTCCTAGAGATATATGGTATTTCAGTGGTTGTCATAGCCCTCTTTGTGTTATTTGAACAGTTTAAATAAGTTACAGTATTTGTTATTCAGTTATTTGTAAATACGAAAAGCATCAAGGGATTTTCTAGAGTATATTTCTAAACAACATTGTGCACACCATCCATAGCTGATACATGCAAGATTTCTGTAGGATTTTGTAAAGAGTGAGGAAAAATGGCCCCGATAGAGATATGCAGGAACTGTTGCCTAGATAAAAAGATCTGAAGCATTTTTTCCCCCAGAACACCCAGATAACATTCAGAAGTAGCTCAGAACTCCCTACTTCACTGAACTATAAAAAAGGTGGAGAAAATACAATATAATCAGATTTGCAAAACTCCAATAGCTAATCTCAATAAAAGGTAGTTTTAACTTTCCTCTGGAGTTGATTTTCTAATCTGGTCCATCCAGTGGGGCAGGCAGATCTGTATCCCTGTTGAGGGGTTCTGGACTAGTTGAATACAGGTACTTTATTTTTCTACTTATATATTGCCTTCTACAGAAATGTTTAAAAGATAACTAGCAATGAGAAGCAGCTAGAAACATATCAATAAAAGAATAACGATCAACAAAAGCAGTATTAACACAGCAAGCATTGCTACAAACCACAACATTGGGCCCTAGGAATAACAGAGTTGGAAGGGACCTTAGAGGTCTTCTGGTCCAACCCCTTGCTCAGGCAGGAAACCTTTTACCATTTCAGGCAAGTGGTTGTCCAATCTCTTCTTAAAAGCCTCCAGTGCTGGAGCACCCACAACTTCTGGAGGCAACCCGTTCCACTGGTTAATTGTTCTGTCAGGAAATTACACGTTCTAGGTTGCTTTTCTCCTTGAATACATGAGCCCATAGGATTTCCTTGAACACATAGCCCACCACTAACCTGTCAAAGAGATTGCTATCATATACCTTCCTTGAATAAGGGTGCTTCTCTTCCTAGGAGTGAAATCTAACATTTGCATCTTCATTAAATGAACTTCTGTCAGAGGGGGGAAAGATGAAAAAGCTCTCTTTCATACAGGTAGGCTTCTAATTTCAGATCTTAAGTCAGATTGACACCAAGTGTTTTAACCAAGGGGACAGCGCTGACTCGCACAACTGTGTCTCATATAGTGCTCACCTCTCATAAATGCCATAAGAAGTCTTAATTGCTTTATTTCAGATGTTTGCTTTGTCATGTTTACAGTAAGCTGATGGTAGTATTTTCCATCAAGACCTCAGTATAGTACAGCTCCTACTATTTGGCACAATGGCATCTCAGAACTTCTGACCATGTTTCTAGCATTTTTATATCCATAAGTATTAATTAACCTTAGAGCTTAGGACTAGCAAGCTTTTCAGACATCTATATGACTTCTGTGTATACATTTATTCCAGTGATGGGTTTCAAAAGTTTTTACTACCGGTTCTATGGGTGTGGCTTTGTGGGCGTGGCATGGGAAGGATACTGTAAAATCTCCATTCCCACCCCACTCCAGGGGAAGGTTACTGCAAAATCCCCATTTCCTCCCGATCAGCTGGGACTCAGGAGGCAGAGAATAGATGGGGGCGGGGCCAGTCAGAATTTTTACTACTGGTTCTCTGAACTACTCAAAATTTCCGCTACCTGTTCTTCAGAACTGGTCAGAACCTGCTGAAACTCATCTCTGATTTATTCCCTTCAAGGTCATCTTCAGACACTCTTCTTAGAGTAACTTTATCATTTTAATATGGTAAATGATGACTTTCACTTCTTGAAACCTTTTTGCTTTGAACACATAAAAAAAAATAGCTAGGATATAAAAAGTACATTTATATGGGTTATTCATATATACATTCATGGTTATTCATCCCCTGTCATTATGGCCAACTATTTTAATGAACATGGAAGTGGATTAAGTTTCCTGGCCAGTAGACATGAAAGTAAGATTAAGCTTCTCGGTCACTTCTGTAATGCTGAAGTACCCACTAATGACAACTCTGATAGATGTGTATTTGGTGTTTGTACTCTGACTATTAAATATCGTAGATATGTTTTTTAAGAAACATCTTCCTATTGCAGGCAAAACAACAGCAGTGGTCATATTTAACTAATATATGTGAATTTTTCTGACTGAAGATTAATACTTTGCTCTGTTATCTGGGTTATCATGCTGTTTTTCTTATTTGCTGATTGGTTTAACTGAACAGTGGATTGCATTGATTTTTGTGGGTCAGATGCCTCATATGGGTAAAACTGGTGACTTGCAATCACAATAAGTATCTACAGTATATAGATCTCAGAGGAAGAACATATTTTCTACTGTTATCACATTTTCTTAAAGAAATCTTTCCTTCCTTCCTTCCTTCCTTCCTCCCTCCCTCCCTCCCTCCCTCCCTCCCTCCCTCCCTCTATTTTTCATCCGGGCCCTATTCAGTAGCCATACCATATTTGAACTGCACAAATCCTGATGCCCACTAGGTGGCAGAAAAGAAAAAAAGAATAATCTATGCTGCCATTTAGTGAGCATCTAGATTTTTGCAGCAGATATCTGTTATCCTCTACATTCAGATATCTTTACTGTTAAATGCTGAAATCTGAGATTGAAACGAAATCCAGTGGTTTCAAATCCTTACAGCTTTATTTTATTCTAGTTCACCATAATTAGTTGTGACAATAATAAACTCACATATGATGTAAAGCAAAAGTAATTGCCACTCTTCTCTCATAGCATTATAATTCCTCTATTACATGGACTAATGCAGTTCAAATGAGATCTGAATTAAATATCTAAATTCATTATACTAGCAGACTTATGAACTCTTTTTCAGCAATAGTTTCAATTTAGTTTTTTCTTTGGTTTGTCATTTTGCTACTTTTTTTAAAAAAAACTACTTTTAGTTGCTCTGTCGAATGCTGAAGCAGCTAGTTTTGAGCAGGAGGCCTTTCCCCTGTGCTGAATTGAAATGTTTTCCATCCACCCTTCAACTGGCAAAAAAAAGCTACCTATTTCACTTGACATTTTGCTACTCTCATTGCTGATTCCCATTCAATCTCTTTTGGTGCTGTTTCCAGAAACTGACAGTTACCTGAGTCCCCTCCAATGTAACGGATGTCAAATTTTAGCAGGTTTTAGACACCATGGGACTGCCTTAGAATGGAAGCAGAATAAGGATGAAAGTGCTATTTTAATGGCTCTTCCTCCCAGTCAAGTTAAAATGCTACCAACCAATTGCTGGCAGAAAAATATAATGGAATAAAATGGGCTACGTGCCCTACCAAGCCTTATTGTACCACAGGCACAATGTTGGTAAAGGATTCTTGTTCTTATTGACTGAGTGAAGGGCTCAAGCAAAAAAGTATCAGTTGCCAATATCCACTAATCATTCTCCTTAAAGCCAAGCTAGGACCGGGGCCAGGACTCGAACTGGGGATGAGGGAGTATTGGCTGGTGGCTAAACCAGCATTTATTTGGTTGCATTCAAAATCCGAACTTGTCTTGGATAGGGTTTTAGTGCTATTTCAGAAGAGCAATAAACCTGTGTTCAAAAGCAAAACAAATGATAAGTGCAGGGAAAGTTGTAATAATGGTTCTCTCCTTTTTGCTGCCCCATGAAGCTTCTATTCTGCTGCCACTGCTTGTTAGCTGCTGTTCAAAGTGATCCAGGTCTGTGAGCCAGGGGCCATTTAGTGCAGCGGTCACCAACTGGTGGTCCATGGCTCACAAGTGGTCCACGAGAAAATTTTGGTGGTCCGCAGAAAAATTATTTGCATTTTTTATATTGCACTAAATCAAGGTTCCTCAAACTATGGTCCCTGGGCTGGATACATGCAATGAACGTTTGTGTTGCTGCAGAGTCTCCCCTTTCAGGGTCTTCTCGTGTGGGTCAGAGTGGGGAAGAAATTCCAACTTGGGGTCTACTTCAGCCTCCTGGTGCAGGGCTTTGGGCAAAGGCTGGAGGGAAGTGCTGCTGGTGGGGAAGAGCTGGAGGGCCTTGTTCCAGTGGGACTGCATCATGGCCATCTCAGCCCGCTGAGCCTCCAGACGCCAGTACCTGGCCTTGTACTCCCGCAGGTCTTCCCTCTGCTTGGAAAGTCTATGCTCATAGTTCTCAATAAGGTGCTTCTGCTGAGCCTCCTTCTTGGTCAGATCCAATTTGAACTGAGCTATTTTGCCAATTCTTTCTAATGGTGGCTGCTTAGCTCCAACAGCTGCTTCCTGTTGGGGCCCTAAGGAGCCCGGGTGGGGAGGGGAGGCTGGGAGGGGAGGGGTGAGTAGAGGCCGGTGAGGCGCCCCTCGACGTGAGTGACATTGAGTTGACCACGATCACCCAGTCACATGACCACCCAGCCGCATCCACCCAGCCGGTCATTAGGCAGATCATATTAGTGGTCTGTGGGATTTAAAATTATGAATTTAGTGGTCCCTGAGGTCCGAAAGGTTGGTGACCCCTGCTCCAGAACCTGTCAGAATCTTCTGGATTTCACCTCTGGTCACTCTCCTTCAGCCCAACTCACCTCATAGGGTTGTTGTGGGGAAAATAGGAGGAGAAAGGTATGTTGAATATGATTGGCATCTTTTTTTTTTTTTTTTTGGTAAATATCTTTTTATTTTTTCAAACATAAACATAAAATACATCTTTCCAGAGTGAAGTCTCGATCCGGTCATAGATAGGTATACCACTTACATTTCTTTAATAGGCTCCAATCACAATTTCCCATTACATTTTTTTTTAAAGTAACAATCAAAACATTGAAGAAAAAGAAATTTTTAACATAAATTCTAGCATCTTAAACTAAACAATTCTATTATATCTAATATGATTGGCATCTTGATTTATTTGTAAAATAATAAAGACAGGATACAAATAAATAAAAATACTGTAATGCCTTAAAGCAAGCAATGGATGTAGGTGAATTCCACCTTGTAGTGTCATCTGATTACACATTGACAGAATGGTTGGGTGAAGCATATGCGATTGTATTCATGGCATAACCTATGTCAGGATAAAACAGAAACATTACTTTAACTTTAGTATATTTAAGGGCAATGTAGGGCTGCCTCAATTACAGGTTTGGGTCAAATAATAGAAATTGTCATGAGGACACAGCAATAAAAAGAGGTTTCTAAGACATGTTTTGCCATAACGAGATAAAGTGAGAAAAAGTTCTAATACCGGGATGCTTTAAGGCTATATCTTTCATGAGCTGGGAATAACTTGGATAAATACAACTGCCATTCAGTGGTGGGATTTAAATTTTTTTACTACCAGTTCTGTGGGCGTGGCATGGCTTGGTGGGCATGGCTTGGTGGGCGTGGCAGGGGAAGGATACTGTAAAATCTCCATTCCCTCCCCTCTCCAGGGGAAGGTTACTGCAAAATCCCCATTTCCTCCTGATCAGCTGGGACTCGGGAGGCAGAGAATAGATGGGGGCGGGGCCAGTCAGAGGTGGTATTTACCAGTTCTCCGAACTACTCCAAATTCCCGCTGCCGGTTCTCCAGAACTGGTCAGAATCTGTTGAATACCACCTCGCTGCCATAAAAATCCAAAGAAATATGTCAGTAAGGATTTTTTCTGATTTTTTTCTCCTTCCACTCAGTGATTATCCAGATTTGGGCATTTCAGGTCCAGTGGCCCTATCTGAAGGCATCCACAGGGTAGAAGTGAGAGTGAGGACTTTCCTGATAATACAATTCAAGTGATGTTACGTTTTTACATACGTGCAGTTCACATAATGCATATAAATAGGGGCAGAGTTTTGATCATGCAGTTTTAACTGTTTTGATTTTTGACATACTCTCTCTCCCCAAAAGATGCCCATGGCTCTCTGATATTATTTAGCATGGCATACAGGTAATTCTTGATTTACAACCATTCGTTTAGTCACCATTCAAAATTACAACAGTACTAAAAAAGTGACTTATGAAATTTGGAGGCTTGGCAACTGGCTGACGGTTGCAGTGTCCCAGGATCATGTATTCAGCTTTCGTGACCTTCTGATAAGCATTTATTTATTTAATGTAGGGCTGATTCTGATTCTTGGGTTTTATTTTTTTATTATTATTATTGATTTTAATCAGATTTTAGCGGGATTTTATTATGGCATGTTTTTTTTTTGATTTGATTTATATGCCGCCCTTCTCCGAAGACTCAGGGCGGCTTACAATGCATTAAGCAATAGCCTTCATACTTTTGTATATTTATACAAAGTCAGCTTATTGCCCCCACAATCTGGGTCCTAATTTTACCTACCTTAGAAAGGATGGAAGGCTGAGTCAACCTTGAGCCTGGTGAGATTTGAACTTGCAGTAATTGCAGGCAGCTGATGTTAATAACAGTGCTTTAGTCTGCTGCGCTACCAGGGCTGCTATTTTAATCTGTGTTCGCTGCCCTGAGTCCCTCGGGAGAAGGGTGGCATATAAATACTTGTTAAATAAAAATAAATAAATAAATTCTGACAAGCAAAGTCAATGGGGAAGCAAGATTCACTTAACAACCCATGTTACTAACTTAATTGCAGTGATTCACTGTGGCAAGAAAGGTCATAAAATGGGGCAAAATGTACTTAACAAATGTCTCACTTAGCAATGGAAATTTTGGGCTCAATTGTGGATGTAAGTCAAGGACTACCTGTAGTATGTTTAGTGAGCACAAAAGCTGTGTTTTGTTAGACCTGGGCTAGATATTGGAGGAAGTTGATAACTCTGTGTCAGCTCAAACTACCTTGCAAGATTGTTGTGATCACAGAATAGCCAGTGGGGCCTGGTTAGTATGAATTTGACCACTTGGAAGAGAGAACATAGCTTGGACTCCTATATCTAGATTATACAAAAATTCAGATGTGTTTGCTTTATCTTTTTAGTATCATCTATCATCAAGCAGATTTTTGCAACCATCTGCAGAAGTCCTGGTTTAATGATGTTAGAAATCCTAGTTACTGTAGTTGCAGCACTGCAAGATTATTCTAAAGATCATCTTTAGAATGAAGATTTGTGGGAGTGCAAGGCCACATACCGGCACCTGGAGGCTCAGCGGGCTGAGATGGTCAGCCAGTTCCAGGCCATGATTCAGTCCCACTGGAACAAGGCCCTCCGGCACTTCGCCACCAGAGGCACTTCCCTCCAGCCTTCACCCAAAGCCCTGGCTCCAGAAGGCTGAAGCAGACCCCACATCTGGAGAGGGAATTTCTGTCCCTCTCCAACCCACACAAAAAGATCTTGAAGGGGGAGACTCTCTGCAGCAACACAAACGTTCATTGCACGTATTTGTCCTAGGGGCTGTTGGAAGAAACATCCTTCTGGGTTCTGCTCCAAGTGGGGAAAACAGACACTGGAAACATGGAGACTGCTTGGAAAGATGGTTTAATGGTGGACAGGATCACATGGCTTGAGTTCCTGAACAGAAAAGGGCAGATACAGAAAATCCTCGGGTTTTATGCTGTCCCTGGCTCTGCATTTCTTGGGGCCCCAAAAGAGTATCCTGATTGGTTGTCAGACTCCCAGGGGGTGGGGGCCTTGCTGGCTGATGGTCACATGTGCTTCCCAGGTCACATGTGGTGAGTTTCTGCTGCTATTGTGTAGAGGGCTAATCCTATCTTTGGCAATTCCTACTATGGCTCTGCCTGAAGGAGGCAGATCTTTGTTATGTAGAATAGACTGGCCCAGGCCTTAATGGCCCATTGACAAAGGGTGGGGGCAGGAAGGTGGGAGCTGCTTTGTCTGTAAAATATGCTTCTCATATTTCTCATCCAGGGAAATATAATATTCTGCCTTTTTCATATTTCCTAAAATATTTCACTCTTCCAGGAAAGGGGTGGGTGCAAACTTCCTACAGGGCCATAGTTTGAGGACTCCTCATTTAGTGCAATATAAAAAATTCAAATAATTTTTCTGAGGACCACCAACATTTTCTCAAGGACCACCTGTTGGTGACCGCTCTTCTAGTCCAACCCTCTGCTCAAGCAGGAGACACTATCCCATTCCATACAAATGGCTGTCAAAATCTCCGGTGATGGAGCAGCCACCACTTCTGGAAGCAAATTAATTAGAATTTTAATGTGATGCATTACAAGGAATTTTTTTTTGTTGTTCATCTAAGAGACTGCAAAATACGAGGCACGAATATTGCTCTCTGGAAAACGGGTGTTTCTCATCTGAGGTAACCTCCTCTCTGATCACATCCCCCTTCAAACTACAGCTCCCATGGTGCTTTTCATGGCTGCGTCATCTTGGAATAGCCCTTGGGTGCAGCTTTGGCCCGTGCCCAATTCTCTCTTTTTTCTCCTTAGCTAAGGAGGCGTGGTTTTAAAAGGGGGCGGGGACAGGAGGAAAGAGGAGGGCGTTGGCGGGGCTAGAGGATCCCCGTGAGGTAAAGAAGCGCATGCGTATATCTCTTGGGTGCAGCCGCCACTGCTACTACAGCTGCCGCCTTCTCCGTCGCCGCTGCCGTAAGAGCAGTAGCGGCGTGAGCGTGAAGGGGGAAAGAGGCGAGTTGTCTCGCGCTCTGGGAAGCGAAGCCGTTGAACCGCCTGCCTCGCACGCGACCCCGTTTCGGCCAGCCGGCCGACCAACCAATCGCCTGCTCTCTGGCTTCTTTCTTTTTTTTTTTTTTTTGGTTTTGTTTCTGTGTTTCTCTCTCTCTCCTCTTCAGTCTCTCTCTCTCTAGCCTCGGTCGGGAGCAGAACAAAAACATTTAAAGAAGCAAAACCTCCCAGCCTCTGAAAAACCCCGTAAAGATGGTCGACCGCGAGCAGCTGGTGCAGAAAGCCCGGCTGGCAGAGCAAGCCGAGAGATACGACGACATGGCGGCTGCCATGAAGAATGTAAGTCGCCCTTTTCTGCCCTCCCGTTTCCCGCCGTAGCGGCAATAAAAGGGCCCTCCCGCCGCCTATTTCTGAAGGAAAATTCTCCTTTGGGGGCTTTTGTCTGGAGATTCTTTTTTTTTTTTTTTTTGAAGTAGGAGGGAAAATAATTTCTTTCCCAACATACATGAGGAGAAATAATTTTGAAAAGTGGCAGTAGGTTTTCCCTTCCCCCCCCTCTTTCATTTGTGTGAGGAAATTAGGCTGACCCTCTGATGAAATAAACGTCAAAGAAGAGGAAATAATTACAATAAGCAGAAATAAAGTAGCACTGTTATTTTGCTTTTCCTTGGTCCCCTTAATAACTTGGGTAGTTTTTTTCTTTTTCTTTTTTTTTTTTTGAGGGAAACGGTTTTTCTAATGAGGATGGGGAGAAAATACACTGTATCGAAAGGAAAGGAAAGGGAGGGATTGACGAGAAAAAGCCTTGTATTTTATCACCTATCTTCTCCCCAAAAGGAACAGGATAAAACGATTCTTCAAAATGATGTTAATACAATATTTCTCTTTTCCTTCGCTCGTAATTTTTCAGTGTGTTTCACTTTGAAGCCCCCTCGTTATAGTGGCTGTAGAAAATGTCCTTCTCATGATGAATCATCGGTTTTTTGGGGGGAGGGGGGAGTATGGGATTGGCAGCTATTTGGGAAGAAATGAATGATAGGGATACAATATTTAAGGTTTCCTACACTCAGCTTTCTATGCAGCCTTTGTGTGTATGTATGTATGTATATACACATTCTTATCTAATACATAAAATACTTTGGGGCTGAGGTGCTGTAATTTCTTATCTCACTTTTTAAATAATGGAAATGGCTTCAAGGAGCAAAGAGTGCTTTCTTCTCTTCCTGACACTGCCACGCCTAGAGGAAAAGAGCTCCTTTCTTCCTGCACGTGTCTAAAGGAGATTATTCCACCTTGGGTCAGATCTCATTATTAACATCCCCACTGCATTCTAAATGTCTTCTGGCATCCAACCTGACTTTCTCCTGCATGCCTGCTTTGTGTGTCTTTATAAAGTACTTGAAATAGCGCATTACTGATACTGCTTAAGTGAGGGCGAGAATCTTTATTTCTTACAAACTTCCAGAGCAAATGCCCCACCCTGCTTAAGAGTGGGAAGGAGAGAACCATGTTCCTTTCTGTGCTGGAAAGGGAGCTTACTCTTGCTGTCTCTCGGACTGAAATTTCCCATTATTTCTTGTTCATATACAAAGAAGGGATTTTTTTTTTTCTAGAGGGAATACCTCTCCCAAGTATTGTCTCCTCCAATGCTGAAGAAATATCTCTTCCCTTTAAGAAAAAAAAATGGAGTACTCTGCCTTTACTGTCATATTATGCAATGTAATCTTTGGAAGTTCAAAGAAATGTGACCCTCTTTGAAATAATTAAATAGTATTTGGTTCCTCTAAACAGGCATTTTCAAATACTTGTTCTGAACTGAAGTTAGGTTTTTTTCCCCCCCTTGTTCCATAAAGTTGTTGGTGTGTCACAGGCGGCATTTGCAGTGAACTTTTATGTTTAACGGAGTTACATTATAATATTAGTTGCAATCACCTTCCTCTACAATTTTTGCTTGTTCCTGGGTGGATTGATGAAACTATTCTGTTTTGCCTCATCATTGGGCCTAGTTAAAGTAGTCTCTTTTCTGCATGGGGGAGAAAAGAGAAGGGGGGATTTTATGCTACTTACGTTTCAGTACTTTGAGGATAAGCTATATTACTGCTTGCCCCTCCCTTTGTATCACCATATTGCAGAAATATGAGTAATCCTATGTTCTGTTGAGAGGACATACCTAGTGGCATGGATGTTCTGTCTTTTCCCCCCCTTTTGCTCCCCCTCTCTAGTGCTTGGGCGGTGCCACTCCCTAGTAGTCTTTCCCAGTAATTCAGCTAGTATACCCACCCCCTAACTCCCACAAGCAGCCCCACCCACAATTGGCAACCAACTCATCCCTTAATCTGCTTCATGATAGACAGTGAGCTAAGATTGTGATTTTGATCAGTAAAAGCATATTCTTCTTTTGAACTGCAAATCTTTAAATACCTCAGTTTTCTATCCAGCACTCTTTTGGGGGCATTTGGATAATATGGGGAGAATTGCCAATTGAAAATTATTTTTGTACACTGATTACTTCTTAATTTCTTTCTTGGTGTATTTTTATCCATTATAGTGCATCCTTTTCTTAAGCTTCTGATGAGAGTGTTCTTTTCTTTTGTGGAATAACCTTCATATTTATATAGGTTGTCCTCAGAAGTGTATATTTGAAGATTTGTTCAGAATTAATCTAAGATTGGTTAATTTTAGTACAGTTAATTGGTCATTGTGGAACAGAGCTCTTAAATACTATAAATTGGAGGAGTTTATTTCATTTTTTTACAATCCAATAAATAAAAAAGAATTTTTTTATCTGATCTTGCAAACAAAGCAATCGTGGGAGGCAGTATCAAGTCATTCCAGAAGATTCTGCATTTGTCATATTGCAGAGAGGCTAGACTGGGTGGAGAGAGGGAGGGAGGGGTTGCTTTAAAGGGGAGAACAGTTCTTTATATTTGCCTTGTTACTCAGGTCTGAGCCTTTAAGAGAAGCCAGCATGGCCTCTCACTGATGAATAGCGAATACTGATCTAGACTAAAATTGTCGCAGTCTGCCTAGGATGTTGCTCTTTATTTTATTGCACCATTTTGTCCTAACCTTGTGTTTGTCAAGGAAATAGAACTGCCACAGCTTTTTTGAGAACAGAGGAAGATTCAGCTAGCAGTATAAATGAGATGGAGATCCATATGTGGCATAGCGGTTCTCTGTTAATTTTGGGCAGACCATTTCTGCAATGTGGCTTGATGCCAATCAGTGCATACAGAGTAATCTCACTTAGAGCAGCTGAATGTGAGCCTTCAGTCCTGGGTTTTGCAACATATGCATTATATTTTTTGACTTAATGCCTGATTTCTCCAATAGCTTTCCAAATTTCTTTTGTGTTTCCTGTGATTTCCTTAAGAATCAACAATTTTGTGTGAAGTCTACTCTGTGTAATATAATGAAAATATAATCTCTTACAGCATCCCACTGTTAAAGAATTTCTTCAGCAGTTAGCATCTAAATCTTTGACAGTGTCTGCTTGTTGCCCTCTATTAAGGCTAAGACAAAAAAATTGAGCTATTACACTCAGAAATGACATTACAGACCTAATAGCCATATCTCACATCAGCCTATCCCATTCCAGCTGTGTGCAAGACTTATGACCTCTCACTGATTTCCCATTGTAAGGCAATGATGTCACATAACAATAGAGGCTGCAGTGCACCCAGGTGGTGACTGACCGCATATATAGCATTTTGTCTCAGATAATGCAGAAATAAGAATTTCAATTAAACTGATGTCTACAACCAAATACAATGTTCTAGACTGCATCCTAAATGTGATTTGTGGTTTATCTCTTAACCTAATGAACTTAGATACCTGTTGAAGACTGACAAAAGAGAATCTTGGCAATGGAGACATGCCAACATCATTAAACTATTAAGTGTAAAAAGAAGTCTGCTGCATCACATCAATGGCTAGCATTTCAGTTCTCATGAAGGATAGCCGGACTAAGCAGGATATGAAGACAATAATGCAATCTTCCTCTTTCAAAGCATGTGGCATTCAGAGGTATATTGCCTCTAATTTTAGAGGTTAAATATAACTGCTGTGGTGTGAAACCTTAAAACTCTTACATATTGTGTATCAGTATTCCTTTTCTGAATGTTCTGTGTAGCATGCACATAAGAGCACATTGTCCAACAGAGCCTTGCTGCATCTTCACTTGGGTGAACTTTGAAAGCCATTTGTTAAAATAATTTGCTGAAATTAGGAGACTCCATGCAGGTAAAGTCCAACAGGATGTGCTGGCAGCATCTCTGAAATGGATGCTTCAACATGGAACTTGTGGATCAACTTCATAGTTGTCATCCAACAGCTTACTGTAGGATGTCTAGATCAGTAACCATTATTTATAACAAAGATGGAGCCCTATAAAAATCTGTTTGAAGATAAAAGTGCTTGCCAATTCTCAGTTCATGGGAACTGTACAGTGCCTGGATTTTTTTATGCAATACTTTTGGACCCCTGATTTATCAACTTCATCTTTATTATTTTGAATTAACTCAGATTTCATATAGAAGGACATGGTAAGTTAAATAGTATGATTTTATTTTTAGCATCTATCTGTAATTATTGGGCCTTCTGGAACTTGAAATGGTGTATCTTAAATCAGCATTTAATGTTCTTCGTTAACAACTTAAATCAACCAATATGTGTTTAACAAGGCATTATACGATTATCTTGAACATTTATGGAAAAGCTGCTAACAAATAATTTTCTGTTTCTCTTCTTCAGAATGGGAAGTATCTTGTAAACTTTTTTGAATGTTTCTCTGTATCTAAGGGTCCAAAACTTAATAATAGCATTAGGGCACAGTGTGATATTACAGGTGACCTTTAATGTACTATTTACTGAAAAGGCTATCACTGTACAAAGATAGATTAGAAATCTGCCCTTTGCAACTACAGTATTTCTGTTAATTCAGGAACCAGCACATAGTAAATGGTAAACTCTTAACTCTTTGATTAGTATTTAGATATTGTCATAATTATAATTATCGTGGTGAGTTTCTGACTTGAAAAATGTTTAATTAAAGGACATGGAGGTAGTCAGCTGTTACAGAACTTGAAGATAGCAGCAAGAAGAGATAATGTTCTTCCATCATTTTTACCTGCCCCCAAATCCACCAGATAGTGTGTATGGAGGTGGCTTTTTGGCTGTCTACTTGGCCAGATAATGTCTCCATATGAAAAAAAAGCAAATAGTGATGGACTTTGAGATTTACCTCCCAGATTGTCTATCACTGAGTTAATGCACAATAGATAATGTTAGAAGAAAGATGTAAACTCTGATGAAAATTGCAAAATCAAATGGACTTTTATATGGCTTTTAAAAGGGCATTAGATTAATTATTGAGCTGGTTTGGATCTAAGAATTAAACACATTGTGTGGGTTATTCTGCTTTTTAGTGTTGCATGATACTTTGCATTTGAGTATTTTCTTAGAATAATTATATTGTATGCTGCATGCCATTAAACCATTAATTAGTGTTAGCTGCCTTAAACAGTTCTTAATCAAGGTATAATACAGTCCTATGTATTTTTCTCAGAACTAACCTTTATTGAGCTAGGACCTTTACTTCCAATTTCAGGTAAGTATATAGGATTAAATCCTTAATTTTCTAATTGCTTCCTTGTTTGTAAAGATTAATAACACTGTTTTCCTCCCTTGTAGAAGTGACAGGTGTTCCTTTTGGTGGGAGAAATAGCTTTAAATTATACTGTACAAGATCAGTTGAAATAGGCATTTTCAGCCAATATGATGCTGTGGCTATATAATTGTATCTAATTTATTGCTGGCATTTGGCGTAGAGAATCCTGTTTATTGTAATCAATGGTAAATAAAATCAGATTTTTTCATACTTGTACCTCTCAGGTATCTGGACCTGTGTTGCAGAGGTGTAGATTGTGGTATTTCAGTTTTAAGATAATAGGCCATATTTCAGACAACTTGTGAAGTTAGGGAAACTCAGCTTTTGCCTACATTTATATCTTGTGACATTTAATTTTCTGCTATTTTGCCATCCTCTAAAAATTTCAAGAGGAAGAAGAAAAGTCTTCTGCTAGTATGTTAACTCAGGATTTCCAAGGTGAATAAGTTGGCTTGTACATAATTGCTATATGCCTGCCAGAAAGTGAGAAATGTCAGTGTAGAAGCTTTACATGCTTCCTAGAATTTATATGGTTTAGGGATTACTTTAATGGAAGAAAATATTTACTTCAATTTACATCTTTTCCTTTTTTCCTGATGACTGCAGCAAAGAGAGTAGTTTTTCAGCTTATGATAAATAATATGCTGTAGGGATGTGAACAAAATGGAAACCATGCTCTCTAGAAGTTGTGCTCAACCATTTTGGATCAGCAGAAATAAGATAGAAAAATAACAATTTGCTTGTTTTAGGCTGCAACTAAAATAATATCCCTGAATTATGGAGTAAGTAGGCAAGGCTAATCTGAGTTGCCTCATCTCTTCTCCCTTCCCTGCCCATTAGTTGCCATCAAAGTCTCTGTTTCTCTGGCCTTCCCCCTAATTTTCTTAAGTGTCTGTTCAGCTGCTCATCTAACTTGCTGCTGCTGCTGTTGCACACACCATCACCTGGAAAACCTCTCAGCCTTGGCTTTTTTCCATTTTGACTTCCTCCTCCACTTATACTTGTAAAAACTGAATTTGGTACAGTATCTGGAATAAAATGTTCTGTTTCATTCCATATGTAAACTAAAACATATCTGTTTCAGTTTAAGCATATGTCACCAAATCCCACTGTTACATGCAATGGACATTTTGCACTTTCCTTATGTATTTCAACAAGGCAATCTTCTCAGTTCCCCAAATGAGAATTGGTGAGACTTCGTGATATTGTCAAACAGAAATCTATGACTGGTAATGGGATATTTATATAACATGGTTTCATATGTTTTTTATTTTTTAAAATTCATAAGAATTCATTAATTGTTTACTGATACATAGTCAAATAATTGATAGAAGCTGCTATCAAAACAAATGGCTTTCAGAATTGGCTTGTATTCTGGGAGTGATAGTTCTTCAAATTTGGCCATGTCAATTTAGGTAATGACAATCTTTTTGAACAGCTGACTGAGGCAGCTGAAGTAATATTGAATTAAGTGCAGATATCTGAAATTTGCCCAGTTATGGAGATACAGATTACTTTTCAATTAAGGCTCAGATTTGCTCTCAGCTAGTCAATTATTGGGTGAATATTCATCAGTTGCAAATATTTTAGGTCACTAAATGTGAGAACTTTGGTGGGGAATATTCCCCATTCGTCTCCATAGCAACAGTACTGCGTAGGTTACAGCTTGAACCGAATATGTTGCTGCATTTTGTCTTTACCTCTTTTCTATCATAGCACATCTTTTTCTTCAGTGCTTGCTAAAGATGTGTTTTCTAGCAAATGTTCCTATGCAAATAATTCAGATTAGAATGTTCATCTCAGTATTCATAGTCTATGCTATTATTTGGGCTGCATTGCAAGATAGAAAAATTTTAAATTAGTCTGTTTTAGAGTTTTGCTTTTAAAAAAAGCATTTTTGATATGGGAAAATATATATTTTATGGAATATTGGAAATGGTGTTTTCTATTTAGAAATACAATATTCAACTGTGGTATACTTTTAACGTATATTTTTTACACAGTCTGAAAAGCAAATGTTAATACAATTCTAAAATGAGCAACCTTGCTTAGAGGTGAAAAAAAAATCAATAGAATTTTTTGACTTTATAGAAATTTTTGTAGGTGCTCATGTGTTTTGATTTTTTTTTTTAAAATCCAGAAACATTATGACTTTTTGTCTAATGGGTAGATTAAAGTGAGAAAAGTGATGGTTAGTTAGTTAGTTTATATTTTTACTAAGGCTGGTAAGAATTTATAAATAGAATATATGGATAAATGTTTTTTGCAACATGGTGCCCAGATTCTTTGCTAATAACTGTTCCACTTCAATAATAATTAATTCCTTGGAGCTTTTCAAAAATCCTTTTCTCTTGGAGAATTAGTTTTCTACTTCCTGTGATTTCAGTATAGCTAAAATAGGTTACAAAAAGCAGAGCTATTTAAGCAGGGTCAAAAATGCATCTGCTTTGGTCCCATGGCATTGCAGAGATGATTCTATTTATCGCCATAGAGAAACCATGTAGAACTTTGTATGGATTGTGCATTATTATTGCTATATTCTTCTTGCACCCACCATCCACTCTGAGGAATAGGAGGCATCACCTCCATTATTAGAGGAATAATGTACACTATATGTTTCTGGTGAAGGAAAGATCCTGGAAAGATAATCTCATAATATTAAAAAGCCACAGCCAATTCTACCTATTACCCTGTTTCCCCCAAAATAAGACATCCCCTGATAATAAGCCCAATTGGGTTTTTGAGCGCATGGCAATAAGGCCAAGCGCTTATTTCAGGGTTCAAAAAAATATAAGACGGTCTTATTTTCGGGGGAAACATGGTAGTGGAGTAGAGATTTTGTATGAATAAGTTGCCTTTAGCTGGTAGTGCTTGAATGATAGGAATATTGCACAGTTTGCTTACATTGCATTGGCTGGACGTTCCATATTGGATGCCTTAAAATAACTTTTCAAATGAAAGTTTGGGAAATTTTCCAATTGTATTAAAGTTGATGTTACACTGAATTCAAATATTTGAAATAATTATATCCATCTTTTGGTTAAAATTTGGGATCTTAAGGTTAATTATAAAGCCTGTATTGTAAAGCCAATGATGTTATACTGTAATGATGCAACACCTAGAAATGGTTGGTGAATTTCCTGTAACATGAAAGGATTGGGCAAGCAGAAATGCCAGACTCCATCCCTATAATAGATGGGAACAATAACCACAAAGGCACAATGGGGGATATTAGTGAAAAAAAAAAAATTAAGCAATGTTTTTTCATAAATTAGATAATTGCCTGCTTGTGGAATGGTTGGTTCTGACTTACCATGTTCAGAGTATATTTTTTTTAAGATAGAGCACATATTGATGAGTAAACCATAAGTGAAATTTCAAGCTCTCTACTTTTAGCGGGGAAAATTACTACTATTAGTGGGAAAACTTAATTTTATTAGCACACTTTTTCAGGTATATCCATTAATTTAGTACTAAGAAATGAAAGGCTTTCTGCGGAAAAAGAATGGTAATGAAAATGCTCCTCTACTTTATTAGGTCTAGGGGAGGAACATGGCTAACTGGCCAAGTATCTTGCTCCCATGTATATATTTTAAGATACCCAGAGTCATTGACTAAGATGGGCAGCTATTGAAAATGAATGGATGAATAAACCTGCAGAATATTGAAAAGGCAACTGGCTATAGAAGCAGGTCAATTATGAAAAAGGAACAGTAGTGATGGAATAGATTAGAGAGAATTGGAGAAAGTTGGGTGTATGGAAATAACATTCAGAAAAGGGTAACCACACAGTTTAAAATACTAGATGCCTGACTATTGCATGACAATTGGCTACATATTTCACTACAGTTCTTTAGTGTATATAAATGTACATCACTATTTCCCACTTGGTGCTTAATAATAGCAAATAAGGATGATTAAAAGAAAGTACAGAGGAACAGTTATGAAACTTTGCTGAAAAATGGAGAAAATAAGAATTATCACTATATTTAAAAAACAGCACTTAATTCTGTTTGTTCAGGAAGTGATGTATGAAGAATTCATACCGAAGCAAGCTGAAGCTCAAATGCTTGCTGTTTAATGGCATATTGAAATGTTATTCCAAATCAGACAAGAACCCTGCTTTCAAATATATAACTATTTCTGTGTTTAGGGCTCTAAGCTTCTGTATCTTACACAAGCTTCATACACATGCATTTCACGTACATTATACCTTCATGATTAGAAATTGGGGAGAAAATATATTGTGAAACTGGTAGACTGGATACCTGTGTCTTTTAATGATTGAGAAAAAAGACACAGGAGTTTAATAGGTCCAATGATTTTTTTCAGCTAATAGCAAATTGCTTGCCAAGCTATTGTCATTTACTTTAGGTTTAAATATTTCGTCTTTCATATTATTCAATCTTTCATAAATCTGATAAATATTCTTGCTATCATTTTTCTGGAAAATGGTAATTCACCATAAAGGAGCACTCAAAGCTTTCCATGAAATCATGTAACAATCTGAAGAGATTGGTAGTGAGATACTATCAAATGCCAAGTATTGTTTTGTAGGGCAGTAAGTTTAGATAACTAACTGACTTCATAATGAAGTCTTGCTAGATGGGGACTTGATAAACGTCATAGAATTGGTATGCACTGTCATAATACAATATAAGAGTCAAGGCATCTCACAAAATGACTCAGCTTCCAAAATATATATATCAGGCTCCACTAATAGCCTGGTCCTAATGCCTGAGGTTTTCATGGCCTTCCAGAAGACTAGCATGATTGATGTCATCTAAATCTCAGGGAGGAGGCTATTTCATATGGCAGGAGTAGAGATAGAAAACTTCTCATAAACCACTCAGTTGTCTTCAATTGTGAGATGGGCAGCATATACATTTAATAATCTCCTTGCTCCTGCAGATAGCTCTGTTTCATGGAAAGGCTCTAGAGCAGCCAGCCCTCCTATCAGATCTAGGTTGGTCAGAAACTGTTGGAGAGTCCTTTGTAAATGGTATAGATTTTTAAAATGTTGCTATTCTCAGCAATGTATTGTTTAACTATTTTGTTATTACTTCTGTTGGATTTCAATATTTTGTGTAACACAAATAATCCTTGATTTACCACAGTTCATTTAGTGACCAAAGTTACAACAGCATTAAAAAAGTGACTTATGACTGTTTTTCAAAGTTATGTTCGGCAAAGTTATGATCGTTGCAGCATCCCCATGATCATATGATCAAAATTCAGATGCTTGGCAACTGTTTCATACTTACGACCATTGCTGTTTCCCAAGGTCATGTGATCACCTTTTGTAACCTAAAAAACAGTCTATGTTAGTAACAATCAGGTTACTAATTTATCAACTGCAGTGATTCTCTTAACCAGTGTGACAAGAAAGTCGTAAAATGGAGCAAAACTCACTTAACAAATGTCTCACTTAACAGAAATTTTGGGCTTAGTTGTGGTCATAAGTAGAGGCCTACCTGTATATTTTAACATATTGAAATGGAACCATTTTCTCTCAAGGGCCAGTAACCCAGACAGAAAAAATAATTGGCTGTGTTCTGTGGGAAATAGAATCATCTGAATTTGGTGATAGTGAGACTAAGGTAGAAACCACAATTCAGGGGAGATATTTTCCTGCAGGAAGGAAGTTTCAGGTCAGCATTTTTTTCACTAAAACCTGAAAGAGGGAAGAGAGATTTCAGTCTGGATTTCCTGTTGTCAGAGTAGATATTGCAAGGTTGGAAGGGTAGTGGTCTGTTGTAAAACAGACCACTACCCTTCTGTTGACAATTATCAAGAGGAAGCTGCTGGGCGATTGAAGTATCTCAAATCAGCTGATCTTCAGTCCCAATTGTTACAGAATTTGTTCAAAGCAGTTTGTTTATTGGTATTTATATTGTATAAAGATGCCCATTAAATGTGGGGATGAAGTACAAGTTCCTGTGAGCCAGAATTGTGGTAATTGATCCAACACATTCAGGGGTCAACAGGTTTGGGAAGGCTAGATGTGTTATGATAGGATAGTATGAAAATAATTTATTCTGGGATTGTTCCTTGATAAGGTCACTTTATCTGACTATTGCCATTCAAGGAAGAAAGCTTAGCAACATCATTTATAGTGAAATTACTAATCCTTAAAAGTTCCATTAAAAGTGATGACTGATCCTTAAAGGTGTGCTTTGGGCAAGAATAAGAGATGTTCTGATCAGAGAGAGGAATTTTAAGTTCTGCCTCTCCTCTCCTCTGATATGTGCAAGTGCATCATTGCGTTGCCAAGGATTATTTAATGCTTGCCTGCTTCATGATAGCTAACCAGTTGTGGAAATGTTCCTCTTTGATTCTGTTGCAGCTCAGCGCACTAGGATGGTGCAGTTGCCTGCAGTTTTGAAATTTAGATGTTATTCATTAACTAATAAAACAGAGGCTGTAACTATCTTTATGAAGGCATTATATGAAACTGAAAACTTGGGAAGAAGTCCAGAAGGGTTTATAGTTACATTTAGATATAAATAAATATAAATTAAATATAAGTAATTAATATACTTTATGGTTTCTATACTTGTTCTGGAAATGCTTCCAAAGCATTACTTTCTTGTATAATATTGATTGGTATTCAATGCCAATCTTACAGAACTACAAGTAGGCCTTGACTTAACAACTGGTCACTTAGCGACTGGTTGAAGTTATGACAGATCCCATTTTTTAAGTTACAACATTCCCAAACATGAATGCATTTTTGAATGCTTGGCATCCGGCCTGCATCTATGGCCATTTTGACCATGATTTAAGGCATTTTTGGCAGAAAAGTGCTCCATAGCAAACAATGAGTTTGCCTCATGGTTGTGGTGTTTGGGTTATGATTACCACAAAGGTCATAAAATTGGGTCAGGTCATATGCGCATTACAGCCATCATCACTTGGCCCTTATTTGCAGGACTCAATTATGGTCATATATATCAGACTTTGGCTTGTCCATAATTATAAAATACAACTTGTTTAATCATGAAAAGAATGTAGATGTGGAATCATTAAGTGTTGAGAGGGGCATGTAAGGAACAATCGTATAGTACTTAATAAGGAGAATAACTTGATTCTGAAAATGGGAAATCTCTTCAAATGCATCATCCAGATTATATATGTTAACCTGTGACGACAAATTTTAGATTAACGTAAGACTGGAATTATGAGATACATGAAATAACCATACCAGAATTGTAATTTTAAATCTATTAACAGTCTAAGCCAGGGTATCAAACTGGATTTCTTCGAGGGCTGGATCAGCCGTGTAGTTCTCCTCCCGAAGCCTCCGCGTGGCCCGTTTTTTGGCTGGCACAGTGCTGCAGGAGGCCGGGAAGGCCGAAAATGGGCCACAGTGGGGCACATACAGCCCGTTTTGGCTGGCAGAGGCACCATGGGCCAGTCCTTTGATATTTCCAGGCCAGCCCCATGGGCCGGATTTAAGCACCCTGCAGGCCAGATCTGGCCCGCAGGCCTTGAGTTTGACCCTGGTCTAAGCCATTTTGCTAGTAACTTTTTAAAGAAAAAATAGGGCAGGGAATGGAATTTACTGTATTTTTCGGAGTATAAGACGCACCGGAGTATAAGACGCAGCTTAGTTTTTGGGGAGGAAAATAGGGGGGGGGAAATCTGCCTATCAGGTATTCATCTGGCTAGTGTCCTTAGTCTGGTCAGCTTTAGCACATTAGTTTGCTGATTTTTTATCCTCTGGGGATAAAAAACAGCTTCTAAGGCACAGCTGAGAGGAAACAGCAATGAGAAAAGCAGGCAAAGCATGGGAAGATTGCTTCACTTGGCTAGTGCCTTGTTAGGGCTGAAAAAAAGCTTCGAAAAAGCTACAATCCGAGTATAAAACACACCCAAATTTTCAGCCTCTTTTAGGGGAGAAAAAGGTGCATCTTATACTCTGAAAAATATGGTAAATAATTTTTATCAGTGATTTGTATATCTGTACATCATTGATTTATATGAATTGTATTTTGGAATGAAATAATTTCCTATTTTTGAACAATTTCTTCGCCCCAGTCATGCTAATTGCAACAGCAATTCTGCAGATTGAAAACTTGTATTAAGAGGCAAGCTAGCCTTTATAAAGTTTCCCACCTGACAGGTCTCAAATACAGATTCTTCTATCAGCGGTAATTCACATGTAACACAGCAGCTATATGTTTATAATAATTTTAATATAAATGTGCATTAACTTTGGATTCATCTACCACTCTTTCTCCTGGCACAGACAAAATACGAGATGTTTAGCTTGTCTTCCAATTATTTGTGAAATTGCACAATGGCAATAATATAAACGATTTCTGCATTTTACCTAGTAGCTGATACACATGAAATTATTAACAGTAGCTTAGGCATGGGACAGCTAAGGCTTAGCTTTTTTCTTGGGGAAAAAACCCCCACAAAATTAAGCATTTGGAGCCCAATGGAAAAGACTCACAGTTGAAAACAAAGCACTGATCTACTTTAGAATGAAATGAAATGAAATCTTAAATATTAATTACTATAAAATTTGTTGGTAAATACGAGTCAACTGTTCCTTTTACTGTCAAACAGTTAAAGTTGTATATGTAGTTACATGTTCATTCTGCTGAAAGAGAATCATAAATGAGACATTCCAAATTAGAGTTTAATACTATCTGTAATCAAAATTATCTACTTGCTGAATGCTTTGAAATCAAGTGGTCTTTGATGGTTTTGAAAAGCACTTTCTGAAGTAACTGATGAATTAAAGTTTGTTGCTATTTAAAAATACAATGTCATGAGTATCCTTGGTCCTCTGTTACTATGCAAGACTGTAAGCAGAATAATAGGCCCAGAGAAGCCTTTGCTTATGATGAGGATTTTATTCCCTAGCAACAGCAATATATCTAAATTGTGAGGAAATAAATTGTGAGGAAAACTGGCCACTGCAGAGAGCAGTAACATACTGAGTAGTGTACTGAATGTCTTCCCATCTACAAATATTTACCAAGATATATATCCTATTCTTTTAAGTACTAGCCTTCCTGAGTATATAATATGAAATGAATTATAAATACAATATTGGTGATGTAAAAGCAAAGAAAAAGCAGAAAACAACGCATATCTAAAAAATAATGTCTTTTTGTATTAAACCTATATTTGTGTCAAGTTAGTTTCGTTGACATATATACCTACATAAATGAAGTTATGTCTGTTCTAACTTGTTTCCAGGGTTAAAGTTTCATTTGGGTTAGACTTGTACAATTTTCAAAAGAAAAATACAGAATTGAACAGTCCATTTTACTCCTTGACATCAGTTTGTGAAACTGATGTGTAACATTTGGTTACACTGCGAAAATTAATTCAACTTCAAAGCTGGGCTGTTTTATTATAAAAACTATACTTTGGTGGAAAAACCCCCTTCAGGTATATCATTGATATTATAAGATTATAAATATAGAGTTTATAAAGGTCATACATTTTTCATCACAGAACTTTGCACAAATTTACCAATAGTGCTTCATTCCTGTTTTACCTAAAGTTCTAACATTCTGCAGAAAGTAACACTAATTGGGGATACTGGTTGTTTCTTTTTTAAACAAAGGAACAGATCATGTCTGTATGTAAGCTTATCATTTGTAATATATACACTATTATAGGTATAGCATGATACTCTCTAGCACTCCTGAGGCAGCTTCTCTGCTAGGAGATGTTTCAGGTCTGCTTTGGTCTTTTGTATTGTTCCAGCATATCAGAAGTCTGTGGATCTGTCATAAATTAGAATAATTACTTGCTGTACTACACAACACTGTCCATCTAAAGCGTAAACCCCTTTCCAGGTTTGTAAACTTCTTAGATGCCAGGTTTATTTCTCAGCAGATACCAAACCTCAGAAAAATTGTTAAGAGACAGTGTCGTCTTTTAAAGAATGATTAAATGATTACCGGTAAATGTAGCTAAAATAAGCCTGCCAAGCGTTAAAATAGCTTTCTAGCATATTTTATAAAACAAAATTTAAAAAATAAATATTCTGTGGCCTAAACTAGAAAAATGCTGTGTAGGTGGCAGAATGGCATTCTTAAATATGATACCTACTTGCCTTGCTGTCATTAAGATCCCATCTTGATGCTCTTGCTGGGGGCTGCTACTTGCCTGCTTTTGCTGAGTCTGTCCTTCATTAGAAAAAGTATATACCATACAATTTTGAAATTCTGGTGCCAAGTTAATTGATGTTGCTGATTAAATACTTCCACCATCAACCATCTGAAATTGTTTAATGTATTAGAAAATAATGGCTCTATTTGTGCAGATAGTTTCTTCTCTTAGTTTGGTGTATTTCTGTAAGAGGTATAACCAAGGTTTATTTTTTTATTATTGCCAGTGTGCCAAATACAGATATTCCCACTTGGTTAGCTTTGGTAGATGCTGAGTTCCTGTATTGGCAAGATACAGGCATTTTTGTGGCAATTGTGACACCATTGCTTAAGACTGCAAACAACTAACTTTGGGTACTTGCTTGCCAAAATTAAGCATAGTGGTCATGCTAAATTTAGCATAAAAATGTCATTAGAGCATACAAGAAGATTTTGACTTCTAGGATCAGATTCTTTTTTTAGGAATACTTTCCAAGTCTTGTAGACCATGAAAAGTAACATGAAAATCAGGGGACTAAGGACCTCAATAGCATTCTGAGTTTCAAATTTCTCAATTTGTCTTATCTGTATAGTACATTTGTCTCTCATTAGCATATTATTTTCAACCTTGCTGCCTGGCTTGCTTCCTATGTACTTTTTTCATGATCACTCTGTGACTTTCATTTCAAACTGCTGCCTTTCAGGCTTGACTTCTACAGTTCTGCAATTTTAGTTTATTTCTAAAGAACCCCCTTTTAAAATAGTGTTCATCAAATCTTTATAACCTAATAAATCTTTATAACCTAATATAATTTTGGAATTACCTCTCTGTCTCTGTATTGCTAGCTAATTTTTTAAAAAACAAAATTTACTTCTGGTGGTGATGTTCCTAGTAGAAGTAGTCCTCGAGTACCACTGTAATGAAATCTGCCTATCACAGTTGTAACTCATAATGGGGAGAAACAAGCTCAGACTCAACCCCTCCAAGACCGAGTGGCTGTGGCTTCCGGCGTCCCGGTATAGTCAGCTGGTACCATCACTGACAATAGGGGATGAGATCTTGCTCCCCACAGAGAGGGCCCGCAACTTGGGTGTCCTCCTGGATTCATGGTTATCTTTAGAAGATTATTTGACGGCCGTGGCCAGGGGTGCCTTTTATCAGGTTCGCCTGATCCGCCAGTTGTGTCCCTTTCTGGATCGGGACGCCTTGCGCACGGTCACTCATGCCCTAGTTACCTCCCGTATGGACTACTGTAATGCTCTCTACATGGGGCTCCCCTTGAAAAGCACCCGGAGGCTCCAACTGGTCCAGAACGTAGCCGCACGGGTGATTATGGGCGCAGCTCGTTACGCCCATGTAACACCTCTCCTACGCGAGCTGCACTGGCTCCCGGTGGTCTTCCGGGTGCGATTCAAGGTGTTACTTATCACCTTTAAAGCGCTCCATGGCTTAGGACCTGGGTACCTACGAGACCGTCTTTTGCCACCAATAGCCTCCCACCGACCAGTTCGTTCTCACAGGGAGGGACTACTCAGGGTACCGTCAGTCAAATTATGTCGACTGGCGACTCCCAGGGGGAGGGCCTTCTCTGTGGGGGCTCCAACCCTTTGGAATGAACTGCCCCCGGAGATACGGAATATCCCTGATCTCCGTGCTTTCCGCCGTGCCCTCAAGACCCTGATGTTCCAACAGGCAGGGCTAAACATACAAACGTGAATGATTTTTTAAATGTTATCTAATTCTGGGTTTTATTTAATTGACCAAACTAAGTTATAATTTTAATTAGCAATTTTATGATGTTTGTGTGTCTATATTTTTCTTGACTGTACACCGCCTTGAGTCCTACGGGAGAAAGGCGGTATAGAAATATAATAAATAAATAAATAAATAAATAAATAAATAAATAAATAATGATAATAAAGTGTGTTGGTCACATGATTGACTCAATTTCATGATCGTTTTTGTGGCTGTAGTTAAACAAATCTATGGTTGTTAACTGCTATAGTCATTAAGTGAACCAATGGTTTGCTATGGCAATAGTACTTAGACTTATATACCATTTCATAGTGCTTTACAGCCCTCTCTAAGCGGTTTACAGAGTCAGCATATTGCCCCCAACAATTTCGGCCCTCATTTTACCCACCTTGGAAGGATGGAAGGCTAAGTCAACCTTGAGCCAGTCAGGATTGAACTCCTGGCAGTGGACAGAGCCTGCAGTACCGCGTTTTAACCAGTGCACCATCATGGCACCATTTGCTATGATACCCTGTTTTCCCCAAAATAAGACATCCCTGATAATAAACCCAATTGGGCTTTTGAGCACATGGCAATAAGGCCAAGTGCTTATTTCAGGATTCAAAAAAAATATAAGACAGGGTCTTATTTTCGGGGAAACAGTAGGGTTTTGCTGAAAAATGGAAGATAGAACTTGAACGGAGGTTGTAAGTCTGGGACTAACTGTATTAATTTTAATTACTGCTAGTAACTTTCTTTGATCTGGACCATACTTTTTAACCTTCATAACTCAGAAAGTGCCCAATTTTTGCATGACTTATTAAGTCAGTAATGGTGTGAAAATGTTATGATGTTGTATTTAAGAAATGTTATGATGTATATAAGTAGTGGGTTGGTGAGAAAGATTTCACTGAATTCAATTTGAAAGTGGCATGGTTTCGAGTGAAAAAGCAAAACTATTAATTAAATATATTTTGTCATCCTTTGTCTCATACAGGTGACAGAACTGAATGAGCCACTCTCTAACGAAGAAAGAAATCTCTTGTCTGTAGCTTACAAGAATGTAGTTGGGGCCCGACGCTCCTCTTGGCGAGTAATTAGTAGCATTGAGCAGAAGACCTCTGCTGATGGCAATGAGAAGAAAATTGAGATGGTGCGGGCTTATCGTGAGAAGATTGAGAAGGAATTGGAAGCTGTGTGCCAGGATGTACTCAGTCTCCTAGACAACTACCTGATCAAGAACTGCAGCGAGACCCAGTATGAGAGCAAAGTCTTCTACTTGAAGATGAAAGGGGACTATTATCGCTATCTTGCTGAGGTGGCCACAGGGGAGAAGAGAGCGACTGTGGTGGAATCCTCTGAGAAGGCATACAATGAAGCTCATGAGATTAGCAAGGAACACATGCAGCCAACTCATCCCATCCGACTTGGCCTGGCCCTTAACTACTCTGTTTTCTACTATGAGATCCAGAATGCCCCTGAACAGGCATGCCACCTGGCCAAGACGGCTTTTGATGATGCCATTGCTGAGCTGGACACCCTCAACGAGGATTCCTACAAGGACTCAACGCTCATCATGCAGCTGCTCCGTGATAACCTAACGCTCTGGACAAGCGACCAGCAAGATGACGATGGTGGTGAAGGCAACAACTAGAACCTTTGGATGGACTGGCAGCCGCACGCCGATGCTACTACTGCAGTCTTTATTTTTTTTCCCACAAGTGAAAAGTGGGGGGGGAGGGGGTCAGGGGTGGGGTAGGGGAAAAAGGAGGTGTGATCTTCCAGGGAGGCTCCCCGCAACCTGTCTTTGATTGCCTCTGTGACACTTTTGCCAAAACACCACTAGTGGAAAATCAGGCTGGCTGTGGTGGTATGGAGTAGAATAGCAGCCTCACAATGGCATATGGACTGTTCAGTTGATTATTAATTCAAGGGGAGCTGTCTTTAAGTTATCTTAATTGCTAGGCATACATGAAGTTAATGATGACTAACTTGAATGGAATGGCCCTCTCTCTTTTTTTCCCCTTGGTTTGATTTCTTTGTTTGTTTGTTTGTTTGAGAAGCTGTTCTGTGGTTCCAGTAAGGTTTCCCAGTCATTCTCTTCTCAATGAAATGTCACACTATGTTAAGATGAAGTTTTTGTCTTGTCTCTCTATTGTCCACCTCCAATTATGGAAGATTTGAGTTTCCATTTATTATGGCATAATTTTAAAAAGATCCCAAGATCATTAGCATTGGAGTTTAGATGCTGAAGTATTAACATTACATTACAGTTTACAGTATTTCTACACAACAGCCATATTTTACACCAAGCTTTTTGAGTTTAAATTTGTTTCTTTCTGGCTTAAATGTTCTTCTGCAGCTTGCATCTGAGAATCGGTTTTCCAGATGTTTGAATACTACATGAAAACGATCTATCTTCTTTTGATTCCTTTGCCTTATTTGAATAGATGCTTGGCAAACGGCTCTATGAAGTACAGGAATTCACAGCAAAGGATTCAGAACTTAAAATTGGACGAGAGAAGTTCTTAAAACATAATGCTATTTGACTATTGTTAATTCAGACCTGTATTTTTCTTATTCAGTGTCTGGAATTTTCCAAGGCCGTTTCTTCTTTTTCAAAGGAAGAGGAAAGGTGTTATAGTCCATCCTCAGGGATCCTGCTGCCAGTTTGCTCAAAAGCTTACATTTCTCCTAGTATAATTAAAAGATTTTCAGCAGATCTCTTCTGCCTCTTTTCCCCATGCCTCTGACCTTTCCTTTGTTGCCCATATTGAAGGCAGGGCCTTTCTGTATTGCAAGCCTGTGATTATAAGTGAATCTATCAGGGTAGAAACATCCACAAAGAAAAGTATCTGATGCCAGTGTCCTATTTAACAAATAACAAGATTTAACAAATCTTGGCCTATTTCAAAGATGTACAGAAAATTCTGTTCATTTGTGATACTTAATCTGCTGGGAGTGGGGGGAAACTACAGCTGATCAGGAATTTTTTGTCATCCATTTTTGAAAATAAATCATAGTGATTGGAAATTCATTGCTTTTTTCCTTCATAAATTACGGGGTTTTTTATTTTAAATATAGCTTCTGTTAGTCAAAAGCACCTTAGAAGGAAACAGGGCTCTAATGACTCCCATTGTACAAATAGATCTATTTCCCTCTGTGGAAAAGGGATATCTCGTTTCTCATGGTGGTCTAGACTTTTTTCTGTTTAATTTGCTACAATGCACCTGGACAGTAGGGTGAGTCTTCTTGACGGTCTGCAATTCCAAAGAAAGTAAAAGTTTAAGATGGGTTGATATTGCAAAAAGCTGGCAAATCAGCATCAATGCATCCAGTGCAGATACATTTCTTAAAAAACCAAACATAACTTGTACTTTGTTGCAGTGTGGTAATATACATTCAGTGACTTTCCCTTCAGGGCCACTTCAGTAAAGTGCCACGCCAGTAGCCTGTTTAGTGCATCCCGTTTGCTCTACTAAGGAGGAGAGGCTTGCAACTTGAGTGACTGAGTGAAACCTCTTAAGAAATATTGTGGACTGGAAGAACATTTTAAGGCTTCTCTTTAATTTGCAGTCGTGTGAGCAGTGCGTATCCCTGGCTTTGATTTGGAAGTGATTTACTGGAATTACAAAACCTTTCTTGATTTTTTTCCAGCTTCTAGCTCTGGCTGCTTTAGGAAAACTTTATGCAGGGGAAAAAGATCGCACAAGAGGGCTAAATATGGAGTGGGGGGCAGGGGGTTGGGGGATGCGAGCAGCTTGAATGGTTTCTTTCAATTTTTTGTTAAAGAAATGCACTTGCCTATGATAACTGTTTCTCCAGTGAAATGAATAACTGCTCCATTATTCTATTGATACAATATTGTGCATGCTGGTGTTGTATTTCTATAAAGTAGCTTGAAATTTATTAACTTATACTGTAGATGTTATGTATTCCTATGACAATAGTCTTCAACAATTTTTAAAATTTTTTTAATTTATTTTATTTTTCCTTTTTCGGGGGTAAAGTTTGCTCTACCAAATAGTGATCGTAACAAAACTGATCTGTTATGGATGTTGCTATAGTGACATGCAATTATATATGATTTTTTTTAAAAAAAGGAAAGCAAAGAAAACACCAGTGTTAGCTTAATCTTAATGTCTGGTGTTCGTCATGGTGAAATTATAACTATTACAGTGTAGGAGAAAAATGACTATGTTCTTTGAATGAGCCTTTGTTTGTGCTTTTCTGTCATGTTATGCAGTGAACTCTTTTTAAAGTCTAATCAGTGATTATTTTTCCAACTCCGTGTTTCTGTAAGGAATTATTTCACACACGGACCATTCTTAGCAGTTTTCCTCAGTGATGGAATATCATGAATGTGAGTCATTATGTAGCCGTCGTACATTGAGCAAATAAACTTACAGATCTGATGTCCATGCTACTCCACTATGGTCTTGTGTTGGACTCTGCTTTATTCTTGGTAGCTATGAGCAGGGGGTCGGGGAATGTGCCTGGCTGCCATTGTGCTAATGCTGGCATCCTGGAGTTCTGGCTGAAGTACTTCAGGAAAGGAGAGAAGGAGTGTTATATGAAGATGATGACTAATGGTTCTTTAGTTAATGCCATTCCCCAAGGGTTTGGGAGGGGATTGGTTATTGAACCCTACTTAGGGATAATTTGTACCCAAGTCTGTTTTCTGACAAGGGGTTGTAGAGCCTTTTTCCACTGACATTCTCTCAAGGAAAACTTTGAAGGGGAAACTTAAAGCAAAAAAGGTTTTAATAAGGTTTAAAAACATTTCAATCAGCGCTTCTTGAAAAACTTCAGTTATTTATCTGTAGAGAGTTTGGGCAGACTTAAGAGATTTATAGTTATCATCTGAATATTCCAGAAAGAGCCATCAGAGATGAGTGGTGAAATCCAAATTTTTTTTACTACTGGTTCTGTGGGCGTGGCTTGGTGGGTGTGGCAAGGGAAGGATATTGCAAAATCTCCATTCCCACCCCACTCTGGGTCCAGCCAGGTGGTATTTGCCGGTTCTTTGAACTACTCAAAATTTCCGCTACTGGTTTTCCAGAACCTGTCAGAACCTGCTGGATTTCACCCCTGATCAGAGATCATAGAAAGTATGTTCACTTCCAGAGTCTCACATATGGCTGTGTTGAAAGGCAGGTAGTTAGTTCATCCAGGGTAGAGTTGAAAATGTCACATGATGCACACTTGGTATGTGTAAGCATGCTATACTTCATCATCAGATGCCTCTTTCCCCCTTTCTGAAGCCTTGTGAAATTTCAGCTCTTGCCAGAAAGCTAGATGAAAAATGCAGTTTGGCAAATAGGAGTCTCATTTTGATTCACTGTTAACTGCCATTCAAATTTATAAGACAAAGAAACCCTAGAAAAATAAACAGATGATTCTAATCTCTTGTTATTTAGATATACTGGTCTCTAATTATGAGAATTCTCCACACACAGGGTGGTGACTGGGAATTGTAGTCTAACATATTGAAAATAGCAGTTTGAAGAAGCTGATATAGTTATTTTTGTCACATGTTGTGAATCTTGCATTGTTTCTTCCATGGTGATCACCAGGAGACTAGCCCAGTTCATAACTTAACTTTTTAACTGGGGCTGAAGGTTTTATATTCTTGAGTCCTGCCTGAATTCAGTGGGCAGCAACCCCCATGCCTTCCAGACCTTACCATCATGGCCTGTCTATTATGCATAAACTTATTGAGGACTTAGGCCTGTTTGATGTAAAGTTGTAAGAGGTTAACACTATTTTTAGATGTCCACTGAATCCTGTGCTTTTCTGAAGTATTTTCTGAGTTGAATTGTAGGGAGTAGTATCTCCTCTTAAACTGTTTTCCTTGTAACCTTGTAAATTTTCCCACTGACTTTAGCTTACAGCTTTTGGGGCTTAGTTTGGGGTGAAGAACAAGAATGCTTTTTTCTTGTACTGTGTTCTCTGATGTTGGCTTAGGATTTCATATATAAAAAAGAAAGTACCGTATTTTTCAGAGTATAAGACGCACCTTTTTCCCCAAAAAAGAGGGTGAAAATCTGGGTACATCTTATACTTGGAATGTAGCCCCACCCAGCTTTCCAAACCGAGATTTCAGAGGCTGAAAGAAGCTTCAGAAAAAAAGCCTCTGAAAGTGTTTTATCTAAAATAATATGGCAAGCAACAAAAGAAGAATCAGTAAAGGTTCTAACCAAACTATGTTAAAAATCTGGAGAATGACACAATAACCAACAGATCCTGAAGAGGTTAATTTACATACCAATACCAAAGAAAGGAGATTGAACAGAGTACAGATAGTCCTTCAGAATAAAAGCCTCTGAAAAGAAGCTTCAGAAAAAAAAAAAAAACCCTAAAAGAAGCTTCAGAAAAAAAGCCTTTTTTTGAAGCTCTGTTTCGGAGGCTTTTTTCGGCTTTTCAGAGGCAGAAAAAAGTTTTTTCTGAAACAATGTTTCAGAAGTTTCAGAGGCAGAAAAAAATCAAGGCACAGAGCTCACAACCAACCAACCTGTTGTTAAAATTCACCTCTGGAAACAGATGATTGGGGGTATTCTGGGAGGCTGATCTACCCACCAGTCAGCTTTTTTCTTATTTTCCTCCCCAAAAACTAAGGTGCGTCTTATACTCTGAAAAATACGGCAATAGTTTCTTGCATAATCAGTATAGAGCTCCATCTGAGTGGAAATGGATAGCAGACCAAAGTATCAGATAAGCACAGCTAAAATCGTGCATAATTTCATGGTCTCCATCCACTCTTCTGATGTGCTGGCAAAACCTATGGAGTCATGGAAGATGGTAGCATCTAGGTCACCTTAATTGGTCTGTAAATGCCTAAAGAGGGTGAGTTGTGGTTGGTACTTGGGTGAGAGACCACAAGGAAATTCCCAGACTTCAGATTAAATTGGCAGTTTTATAGTGCTTAAAGGCATAGGACTAGAGTAGGAGATAGTGAGTTCTAATTCTGCCTTGGTGAGGGAGCCAGCTGGATCACTTTGGACAAGTCTGTCTCAGTCCTAGGAAGAAAGCAAAGGCAAACCACATTGCAAGGAAATGAAGGACTTTCCCATGTAGATCCAAGACTGCCTTGAAGGCACAGGATAAATTCGTAAATAAACAAACTATAAAAGATCATGAAAAACCACTTGTTGCCAAGCAATCAATAGAGACACCTACATAGTCAGCAGGAGCTAAGCCAAGGAACTTCCTTCAACCAATAATCAGCTTGTGTTGGATGATTCTACCATTATTGCTTGCTCTGTATCAAGCTCAAAGAATTAAAAACCTGATTTTTCTATATTACACACAGCAACCTCTGCCATCCTAAAACTGGGGAGGTGTCAGAATGTCCCTTGCCCTTTATTCTTTCCAAGATTATAATTCTGTAGTGACTCTTCTAAAACATGGAAGATGCAGAGGTGGAAATCTGGGAGTAATTTAAATGATTTCAGAATAATGTGAGAGCTTTCAAGTTCATAGGAACATAATACCCAGATGATTAAAATTCTTGGGAAAATTGGGAAGGGAAGAGTGAAAGTACGTTACAACTTTAATGCTAAGTAGTTTCCAAACATGTGAATTGGTTCCTATCAGACACAGCTGTTTTAAATAGTACCAGGGATTTGCTAGGAAGAAGCAGCCAGCAAGCAAAAGTTGGAGTCTGGTTCTTGGGAGTAAAAAAACTGGCTACAGTCAAAACTAGGTATGTATCTAATTATTGTAGGTTAAAAAGTCAAGAACTAAAATCAAACTGATCTGGTCATGGATGGGCATGAAACCTCAATCCAGATGAATTTATTTCTAGACTTTGTTAACTGTCCTTCTTTCCTAATGGTTTAAATGCAGAGAAGGTGCCTTTTAAAAGTATCCTCTCAATCGAAGTGACCCATCTTTTGAGCCCTGCTTTTGGGAAGAAAGTCATGTGATTGGGTGCATGGCAGATCATCAGAATTTCTGAAGGTACTTCGCAAAATTTCTGTATTTCTGCTTCTGGTTTGGAGGAGGTTTGGGAGGGAATGTAGGAGGCAAGATTTTAAAGCATCCATTTTGATTCTTAAGCCTGGTTTTTGGAGGGAGGCTTTAAGCATGTGATGAGTGTTGGAACCATCTGAAAAACTTAAAATGCCAATGTTAAAATCCCACAGAGCCGAGAACAAAATAAAATGCCCTTTTTATGACCCAGTAAACCCCTGTGCTGTGGCCCACTACTGGGCTGTGACATATTTGGAATTGGGCTGCATGAGTAGCTGGCTGGAGGGTGTGCGCTCGCAGCTCAA
This sequence comes from Pantherophis guttatus, assembly GCF_059756535.1. Taxonomy (NCBI): domain Eukaryota; kingdom Metazoa; phylum Chordata; class Lepidosauria; order Squamata; family Colubridae; genus Pantherophis; species Pantherophis guttatus. The sequence continues at coordinate 329,022,429 of NC_142063.1, read as the reverse complement.
CTTGCATGAGCAGCACGCCAGCAGGCACTCATGCTCCGGCCTGCAACGTGCAAGTTGACTTGCGCATGTGTACGACAGCCCACCACACAGGCAAGGGTTGTGTGTGTGTGTGTGTGCACATGTGCTGGCCCGCACAGTTCAATTCCCCCCTCCCTCCCCCTGGCTGTCAAGCCACAAAGATTGGAGACCGCTGCTATAAACCCTTAATTTGTGGTAGAGTCGGGGCAACTGGATGGAAGTGAACACTTACTAGCCGGATGCTTTTCCTGAAGCCACGCGGAGTTCGTAGCAGATATTTTTTTCTCTGCGCCCTAGGAGAGAAATACCTGCTGCTACCTAGGATTGAACTCTCAACCTTCTGAATGGGAAGTGAGCCAAAATGTTTGATGCCACTCCCAGTAGACTCTGGACTCTGCAAATGCGGTCTGGTGGCTCATGACATCAACCTTGCTGTAAGTACAACAGAGAAAGAGCAAAGGCTAATAGAGCATGAAGTTATGTGCTTGTCATCGTGATTTACAAGGCTTGATCTCCATATTTTTAGGAATATAATAATCCCAAAAGTGAGAATTAAGAGAGTCCCCTTTGGGGAGAGATGGGCAGCTGTGTAAATTCGATTGATAAATAAATAAAATACATGTAGGCAATCTCAACCTGGCATATATTTCAAGTTCTATGCTGCGCAGGTAGTCCTTGACTTATGGCTGATTGCTTTGCAACTGTTTGAAATTACAACAGACTTCCCAAAAGGGGCTTATGATCTGGTTTTGAAGTTCTGGCATTGTCCTTCCTGTCATGTGATCACATTTTGGGTGCTTGCCAACTGGCTCACAAATATGGCCATTTACTTCTATTTTCTAGCAAAACCCGGTCCATAGCAATATATTCCTATGGAAGGGTGGCCAGAAACAGGCCAAAAAGACTGGAAACAGGCAAAACAAATCTTGCAAATTATGGTCATGTGACTGAACAACATTGCAATTACTGTACAGGTGAGCTGGTTGCCAAGTGCCCAAAATGGTCTCTGTAGCCATCGGAAATCTGGAACAGGTCATAAGTAGCTATTGGGGGCAAGGGTCCATTGTAATTTCAAACTGGTTGTTAAGTGGGGACTATCTGTACACCAAACTGACACTCAGGTTGCAATAGAGTTGCAAACAGTTGCAAAGAGGGGAAATCTCTTCTACCATGAGCTATGAAATACAAAGCAAAAATTTTAACCTTCTGCACAGCATCCTTTTATTTATCCAAAGGATGCTATTGTGTCTGCCATCAGGCTTAAACATTTCCAGGTTTCTCTGTCTCACTTCATAGAACTTAGTGTCTCATTCTGAAACCATCTCTACTGCCCCTCTCCGAATGTTCACGTGCGATATTCATGTTCTGCCCTATGTCAGCATTAATCTGATATCTGTATAAAAAAATTACGATAGTGGTACCTTGGTACTCATTGTTAATTAGTTCTGGGATGAAAGTTTGAAAGTTTATTAGATTTCTATACCGCCCTTCTCCCGAAGGACTCAGGGTGGTGTACAGCCATATTAAAAACACATAGATTTATAAAATTTAAAACCAATTAAAATCGAATATATAAAATTGGCCCTCAATTTAAAAACACAGATACACCCATTTAAAATTCATATTAGGCCAGTCCGGCTTGCTGAAACAGAAGGGTCTTACGGGTGCAGCGAAAAGTACGCAGGTTGGGGCTAAGACGAAGCTCTAGGGGCAGCTCATTCCAGAGGGCTGGTGCCCCCACAGAGAAGGCTCTCCCCCTGGGTGTCACCAGTCGGCATTGTTTGGCCGACGGCACCCTGAGGAGCCCCTCTCTGGGAGCGTATTGGCCGGTGGGAGGTTGTTGATGGCAGAAGGCGGTCTCGTATATATCCCGGTCTTAAGCCATGGAGCGCTTTAAAGGTGGTGACCAACACCTTGAATCGCACCAGGAAGACCACCGGGAGCCAGTGCAGCTCGCGCAGGAGAAGTGTTACATGGGAGCGCCGAGTCGCCCCCATAACCACCCGCGCGGCCGCATTCTGGACCAGTTGGAGCCTCCGAGTGCTCTTCAAGGGGAGCCCCATGAGCAATGACTACCAAAAATAATGAGTACAAACAAATTTTTCCTATAAGGAATTATGTGAGTCACGAAACAGCCAACACCAACAAGTTCTAGATTGTACGTTGAGCATCAATTTACCAGGACAAAATTTTCACATCAAAATGCATTGGTATTAATACCCAGGTACCATTGTATTTGAATTTAAATATCTAGTTCTGTTGTTTTCTTCTAAGTTATCACCTTACTTTCTAAATGATATGTATTCTAAATTTGTCCTAAAATAGTAAGCATATCCTACACTTGGAAAAGACTCTGCTTTCTTGCTCTGTGGAAGAATTCAGATTAAAGCATCCCAGACAGATGACTGTCTAGTATCCTCAAATATACTCAGAAAAAGAATGTGACTAATTAGCTCCACTGCTGAACTGAACTTATTAAGAGAATTTTTTCCCCTCAACATTCAACCGGAATCTCCCTTGCTATTTGCTTAAATTCATTCTTCCATGTCTGGCACTCGGACTACAAGAAAACAGGGCTTGCTTTCAGCTGTTTGAAGATAGCTAGAAGTTTATCTTAAGATGAGAATTCCAGCCCTTATCTTAGCACAGAGTTTATCAAACTTGCAACTTTTAAGATGTATGCACTCCCAGAATTCCCCAGCCAGCATTACATTCTATATCTCTGGATGTTACTTTATCTACGATGGGAACAATATATGATCCCCAGCCCAATTAAGATTCAATGGACCACGTTGACCGAATCCAGGCAGTTGTGTTAATTCAGAAAATCACAGCTCTGTAAACCATAAGCCTTACCATCATCTTGCTAAGGTGGTTTGAAAAAAAAACAAAACAAGCAAAAAAAAACAACAACTTGTGTTGCAATGTCAAAAGGCTTTCTGGAGTCCTGCAGGCATTCACTACCCTCATCCCCCCCTTCCTTCTTTGATCAGGTAGATGAAGTTTCCAGTCCACATTCTGCATATACTCATCACAGGTGCCACCTTCAGGGCACTGCTGGTATTGCATCCAAGAAGGCACCCTCCTTGAACTTTTCCCATCTTCCCCCTCCTTTGAAAACTTCATCACTGGCTGTTAAAAGAACAAAGCACTTGTGCCTTTCCTGCTTTGCACAGGGACTACAATTAATTCCCACAATCCTAGAAGTAAAAGCGGAGCTTGCGGGGGATTTTTGGAATTTATTCTGAATATTTTTTGCAACTGTCCAGAAAAACCCACTTCTCTGTCTTTGGCAGAAATTTAAAAATATATGAACCAGCATATATAAGGACTATTTTTAATGGCATGATTACCACATATAGGGGGTCCTCAATTTACAACCATTCGTTAAGCGACCGTTCGAAATTACATTGAAAAAAGTGACTTATGATCGGTCGTCGCACTTATGACTCACAAGCATCCCCATAGTCAAGTGATCGAAATTTGGGTGCCTGACAACTGGCATTGACATCATGACAGCATCATGTGATTGCCATTTATGATCTTCCCAGTTGGCTTCCAATAAGCAAAGCCAATGTGGGAAGTGGGATTTGCTTAATGACCATGTGATCCGCTTAACGCCTGCTGTGATCCACTTAACCATGGCAACAAAAGATCATAAAATTGGGCAACAACTCACGTAACTAACGCCTTGGTTAGCAACAGAAATTCTGGTCCCAATTGCCATAAATTGAGGACTACCTCTAAGCAATGAAAATGGAATATCTATTGCAACTGAATGCATTCAGGACAGTTAGTTAATTAATTTGGCATACCAGCAATTACCAAAGTTTCTTGCAGGTTTACCATAGCCCCCACTTGAAAACCAAGACATTAAAAATAGATACAGATTTTCAAAAATGGTTAAAATACCAAAAAATAAAACAATACAATACAAAAATTCATCATTCAATTAAAATCTGGATCTTTGAAAAGTCAGTGAAGAATGACATTTAAAAGAAAAATACGATTCCAAATGGCTGTCAGGGGAACTTGTAAATGAAACCTGTCCGAGCATCACAGTAAGGTTTGAGGTTAGTATGGAAAGTTGTTTTCTCAGCTAAGCCTGGACAGAAGCTGGGTAAGGACTTTAGAGCCTTGATAGTACAGTGGTTTAATGCACCCTGTTATTAACACAGCTGCCTGCAATTTCTGCTGGTTCGAATCTCTCCAAGGCTCAAGGTTGACTCAGCCTTCCATCCTTTCTAAGGTAGGTGAAATGAGGACCCAGTTTGTGGGGGCAATAAGCTGACTTTGTATAAAATATACAAAAGAATGAAGGCTATTGCTTAACGCATTGTAAGCCGCCCTGAGTCTCCGGAGAAGGGCGGCATATAAATCAAATTAAAAAAAATAAAAATAAAAAAATAAAGAAAACATTCAACACCTTGAATTTCACTTAGAAATGAGCTGACGACCCTGTAATGTTTTGTGCTCATGAATGTATTTGCTGCCTCAGTCACAGACTATGGGAAGCAAACCACAATGGGAATGAAAGCGTAATACCATGTGATCATAAAAACTATAAAATCAGTTAGATTGAAACTCTACCATGACATCTTAGCTACAGTGTGGAGTTCTGCACAAATTAGTATTTCTAGAACAAGTTATTAATGCATGCTCTGCAGTTTTGAAGACATACTCTTGCGGTTGGCATCTCAGCCAAAGCTGATAATATGCATTCCTGGTTATTGCCTTAATCTGGAAAATAGAAAAGAAACAACCCAAAACTGCTTACCTGTTTCTTCTGCAAGATTCTAATATCGTGCCTGGTAGATCTACTATCTCTGTCTGGAATTAGATCCCCTCACAATGAGCACCACTGCCTTGTCAGCATTCAATTTCAGTTTATCATTCTTCATCCAGGCTATTACTGGCTGCAGGCAGAGATTCGGGAGAGTCCCACCATTTCTTGAAGATTTCACAGAGAAATAGATCTGGGTGTCACCAACATAGCGATAGCCCTGGGTTCCAAACCTCCCGATAGCATCCCAGTGGTTTCAAGTAGATTTTGAAAAACAAAACCACTGCAAGAAAAAAAAAAGATAATTTATTCCTAAATCTCTCTGGCAATCCAGAAAATGCCGTATTTGATTGTACCAAAAACTGATGAGATGTCAAGAACAAACAATCTTCTATTCTATTGGGTCACCAAAAGTCGTCATTTCTTTACTTATTTATTTATTAAATTTATTTGCTGCCCATCGCTTCAAGGTGACTGGGTGTCTTACAAACATTAAAAGCCAATAAAACCATTCACAATAAATCTTCCTAATGACAGTAATACATTACAATTACAAAGATGGGGAGGAGGGGAGCAGGATGCGCATGAGGGGAGGTGGGGGTCTTCTCTTAATCCATCAATTACCTCCAGTGTGATATATCTCCATTTGGGTCCCAGGCCAACTGGTAGAGAGCCAGGTCTTCAGGCACTTATGGAAGGTCAGAAGGCTGGGAGCAGATGTTCCAAAGGGCAGGCTCCAGAGCAGAAAAGGCTCTTCTCCTGGAACCCACCAGCCAAAATTCCTTAACTGACGGGGCCCCGCAGCATGCTCCTCCTTCTGGGACAGGTGGGGCAGGCCAGTTCCATTTGGGTGAGATGGTTCCTCAGCTAGCTTGGACCAGTGATGAAATCCTCTGCGTATTTGCCACTGGTTTGCTGCCCGCACATGCACAGTGTGTGCCAAATGCACGCTGCACGAGCACATGCGAAGTGAGCGCCAAAAGCATGCTGCACACACGTGTACTGCACGCCAAAAGTATGCTGCACATGTGCACATGCAGTATGTGCCAAACGCGCGTCACGCAGAAAAAAGCTTAACAAGGTAAGTAGAACAGCGAGGGGGGGAACAGCTGTACTGCGTGACGTAGATTCGCTAGAAAGCAGGATTTCTTGCTTTCGAGTGAATATAAATCACATGGCACAGCTGATCATCGGAAATACCAATTTAGACGAACCGGTAGCTTTTTTTTTACTACTGGTTTGCTCGAACCAGTAGTTTTTATCACTACCGGTTCACCTGAACCGGTAGCATTTCACCACTGGCCTGGACCCATGCCATGCAGGGCTTTAAAGGTGATGACCAACTCCTTCAATTTCACCTGGAAGCAAACCGGCAGCCAGTGTAGCTTGTGGACCAGTGGTGTAACATGTGACACTCTAGGGGGCCCAGGAACTGCCTGGGCCATCACATCCTGCACCAGTTATAGCCTCCAAATGTTCTTCAAGGGTAGCCCCATGCAGAATGCATTGCAACAATCCAAGTGTGAGATGAGCAGAACTTGGGTGATTGAGCGTAGGAGCTCCCGATCCAGGAAAGGGCACAATCTTTACACTTGGCTTGTTCTGAAGTTAGTCTGGAGGGAATCATGATTCTCTGCTTCTTTCAAGGTTGCTTACCATTATGAAGCCGCCACTTTCTCAATCATTTTATCCAATTTTGGGAGACTGTATGTTCTAGTGTCTCCTTGGGCATGAAATCAGGTAGGTGATCTTGGACTAGTCACTCTCTCTCTCAGCCCTAGAAAGGAGGCTACTACTTCTGAAAAACCTTGCCAAGAAAACTGCAGGGACAGTCTAGGTGATCACCAAGAGTTAACCCTGACTTGAAGGCAACACCCCTGCCCCCCCCCATCCTTGAATGCTTAATTAAAAATCCTGCCTGAAAATCATGAATAATTGCAGCATTAAAATTATTCTCAACCCTTCATGAACATTATCAGGCTTCTCTCAGGATGAAGGCTGCATCCTGTGTGAAGTCACACGTTATGGGCAGCAGGAAGCAAATGAAATATCACCTTGGAAAGCTAGAGAATGGCTAATAATTGGCCCAGGCAGCTAAGAAACTCTTTACCAAAAGAAAGAGAATTAGGATGATTTGACAGTATTCTTCACTTTGCCTCCTTCTCCCCTTGTCAAAAGTACAGGCATTCTCTAAATTTGTAGTTAATAAAAATAAACGTATGCTGATCCTTTGCTTCTTAAGAAGGATAAATAATAACAAGAGCAAAATCATCTCTTCCAAATACATTTGGCAAGTACATGCATATTTCAATAATTAAGGCAGTTGTCAGGCCTGACAGGCATCTTTTGCACTGGATCTTCAGGCCTGCCACATTTAGTGCTGTGGGAAACTGGGAGGGGGGGGATTGTATGGAGCAGGGGTGATATATAGTCATAATAACATTCCTTTCTCTGAGAGTGAAGGACATTCGGCCCTGCACCTGGAGTGGTGTGACTGGGAGGCATCTCCAGTTGAGACGGTGCAATGATTGGACCATGTGATGGACATGTGGGTGAAGGGGAAGGGACTTGGACTTTCCTATGGGTGAGGAAAACCTGGAAACTTTCAGATTCGGGTTTTCCCAGATGTGCCAATATGACATCTCTAATAAAATGGAACTTTGAGGAATTTCTAGCCTCGGAGTCTTCTTTCATTGGGGGTGTTACCTGAAACCCTGACATCACTGTCTTCTTGCTCTGAGCATGCGTCCGATTGATATTGGAATGGAAACAACAAGAGTCTGCCTTACATGCAGTGGTTATCCTCTGTATCAGAGGTGGGTTTCAGCAGGTTCTGACCAGTTCTGGAGAACCGGTAGCAGAAATTTTGAGTAGTTCGGAGAACCGGTAGTAAAAATTCTGACTGGCCCCGTCCCCATCTATGCTCTGCCTCCTGAGTCCCAGCTGTTCGGGAGGTATGGGGATTTTGCAGTAACCTTCCCCTGACACGCCCACCAAGCCATGCCATGCCATGCCACGCCCACCAAGCCACACCCACAGAACTGGTAGTAAAACATTTTGAAACCCACCACTGCTCTGTATGTCTTTTAGGACTGATAAAACTCTGCTAAACATTGATTATAACAATCATCCAGAGCTTTTCTGAAAAATCAATTCACTATAAGTGCAAGCAAAGCCAGGGATGTATCATTGAATAAATTATCAGAAGAGTAATTCAGAATATAGTAATTATCAGCACATTTAGAAGCTCAACTTTCTTTTTCCTCTCTCTAACAAAAATAACAATAATAATGCTGGAATGTTCACTACTGGAAACTGAGAGGAAAGAATTACAAACTGATGAATTCACAGAGCAAACACAGGGATTTAGGAACCAAATTACATTGGCAATCCTGAAATTTATAATCATACAGTGGTCGTGAAAATTATGTAGTGATGTCCTTCTATTTCTGTTGCCGAAATTTGGGGTAATTTGCTAGAACAAATCAGAGAAACAGTGTTAGGATAGCCAAGGGCCTTCATTCTAACAGAAAAGGCATTTTGCAATTAAACTATAACCTGTAAATGAAAATGAGAAACTTCTGGTTTCTACATACAGTACTCACTGAGAACACAAGTTCACACTTCTTTTCTCATTAACAGAAGAGTGATGAAGCCTCCATTACAGACTAAAAAAAATATGGAAATTTCTCTGTTATATTGATTTCAAGGTAACTTTGCAGTCGGTCATGGGACTGATCCAATTTTACGATGTTTTTGCTGTGGTGGTAAAGTGACTGCCATGTTGATTAGCTATGAACTTGTTTTGATGAAAAATGAAAATAAATACCCGTTTTGGGCAGAATCATTGTAAAATGCAGTAACATGACTGTGGGACATTGCAAATGGCCGTAAATGTGACCCAGTTGCTGAGTGCCCTAAGTACGTTCATGTAAGTGGGGGAAGGGTAACTGTTGGACCTTTGCATCTGCATCGTAAGTACTCCCTGGGAGGACCAGTGGAACTTTGAATGGTTACTAAATGATTAGTCACAAGTTGAGGACTACCTATAGAACATTCATGAAGATTGTCAGAAAGTGCTCACGGGAAACAGAAGAATGGGCCAAGAACGGAATTATGGAGAAATGGTTTTTCAGTTTGCAAACTGAAAATCACTTCAGACTGGTAGGACAGAGCTAGTAGGAACACGGAGATCTCTAGGAGAAAGATGTGTGGTTTGCAGTCTAAAGAATTTACTAAAAGTTGCCGAAGATTTATGATACCCACTGGGCTCCGGACGGCCCCCGACCTCCGCTCTTTCCGCGGTGACCTGAAGACGTGGCTTTTTCAACAAATCTCCTGATCTGTTGGGGGTTTTAGTTTTTAACGGTCGGGGATTTTAATTGGATTATTTTAGTATTCATTTTACTGTCTTGTTGTTTTATTGTTGTGAGCCGCCCCAAGTCCTTTGGGAGAAGGGCAGCATATAAGTGTGATAAAAATAAATAAAATAAATAAATAAATATAAGCAGCTGCTATATGAATCTCAAGAAGAAGGAAACCAACTAAAACCAAAGGAGAGTTTCAAGACCTTGTGTGCCCTGTCATAACTCCAACTTCTAAAGCAGCATTTTTCAAACTTCCACTAAGATGTGAGGACTTCAACTTTTACAATTCCCCAGCTAGCACATCTTAAAGTTGCCAGGTCTAAAAAACACCGTTCTAAAGAAATCCACCTTATAGTATTCTCAAGGAGGATACTTGAACGTGTTTTGTGACAGTTTCAGCAGAAATATAACTGATAGCTTTTAGAACAAATTGCTAAAGTTCAGGTTTCTTCAGAAGTGTCTCCAGCTCCGCCCTTCTGTACTTGAGTTGCAGTGTTACAGATGGCAATGCATAAGGGATGGAGTTTGCATTGTGATGTTGCAACTGACATTTTGTCACTTGTTCCCCCTTCCTCATAGTTGTCCATGAACTTCATGCTCATCATCAATTAATATTCCTCTACGAATCAGGAGTCTCCTCAGAGTATGGTCAAAAAAGTCAACATGATGCCAAATATGGTGTGATCGGCGCTCCATCTGTTTTTCATATCTATTGCACATCCAACACACACAAAAAACAGGCAGTCTTGATTGTATTGTGCCATCTGCCATCTTTTTGTTTTTGCCACACCCTGGCAAAAAAAAGGAGACGAAGATCTGCGAAGCAATGTTGTAATTTAATGCACAAAGGCAATAGGTGATAAGCCACCACCACAAACGTCAAGAGCTGCTAATCATGATCATTGGAAATGGACTCTATAAAACTCCCAATGGGTAAACGTCTAGTTATTCACGTCCACACAAGAAGCTCACATCTGGTTTTTGATACTGTTGGGGGTGCAAATCCAATGGCTCTTGACTTTTCTGCACCTCATGATGTACTGACCACCAGGAGGCAGTAGGGTGTAGTTAAGAGAGTTAAGGATCTACTCCCCTTCTCTCAGGTTGCTAAACTGAGGTTTTGCCTTTCTTCTCTTGCATTAGTATAGAGCAGACACTTTTGGGATTCTTCTGGTGGAATGCAGTTCCTCGGGCACTAGGCCTCTTAACTAGACATACATCTTTGTTTTAAAACCTGCTTCAGTATTGATCCGATTAGGAACTACTCTCAGGACGCTCACAAAAAAAATCCAACCTTTTTCAACCTCCAACCTAACAGATACATGAAACCAGGTGGCTGAATTAGGATTGTGTTACAGGTGGGAAGAAGTCTTTTTGTATTGGGCCTTGCCTAAAAAAAAAAAAGGTGCTATGGCTAGGCCGAAGGGTTTTACCCCCTGGATCATCCCAACTCTGTCTTCACTCCTGATCAGTTTGCAAACACCAAGAGTTGTTGTTATTATCATGAACATTAAAGGGAACACAAGCAGAAGACATCCGAGATCTGAATGAATGAAATAGCCTTATTAAATACTTTGTTCTTTACATACAGTAATTTATACACTGCTCAAACAACTAAAGGGAACACAAAGCTACTGTATGTAAAGAACAAAGTATTTAATAAGGCTATTTCATTCATTCAGATCTCGGATGTCTTCTGCTTGTGTTCCCTTTATTTTTTTGAGCAGTCTATATTCCCATATATATTTTCCCATATATATATGTCTACGAAAACAAATATATGGGAATATATATATATAGAGAGAGAGAGAGCTCTGAAGCCAGCTCTGACCTGATTAAAATGCATTGGGTGGACAAATCCACTGGATTTACACCAGGCCGTCTATCTTGCCTGGTTTTGTGTGTTTGTGTGCAAGCTGCATCCTGCTTATTCATCTCCCTGTGTAATGGACAAAGAGCGGGCTCTCCTTCCGTTAGGATATTGTACTACCCAGTACAACATCACCGCAACACGCTTGCCTCCCTCCCACACACCCTTTGTCCCCGACCTGATGCAACTCCCAGGGGTGTGTGTGCTCACGCGGGGAGGGGAGCGCGCGCCCACACGCTCACCCACCCACCCACAAAAACGCTCGGCCAATCCCTGCCCAGCCCTCGCAGCCAATGAGGCAGAGGGAAATGCAGCGGCCTGTCAAATCCCCGGCCTGTTGCTAAGGCCAAAGCAAAGTGAGGGGGCGGATCTTCCCCCAGCTGGGCGGGGGAGGAGGGAAACGTTTCCTGCGGGCAACGCGCTTCGGCTGCGCGCTCTTTGCAAAGCCCGGCGGGGCCGCGGGATGCCCATTGTGCATTGAAGCGCGATGCGGAATCGGCTTCGTTGAAGGACTGCGAAGCTCGGCTTGTGCTGCTCGTAGCCTCTGGGGAAAATAATAACAATATAATAATAATAATAATAATAATAATAATAATAATAATAATAATAATAATAATAATAATAAAAATAAAAATAAAAATAAAAATAAATGAAAGACCGGGATGCTAGTATTGGGAAGTTGCAAGTTTGCCCAAACCTGCGTTTTATTCCCCAGCATTTGCAATGCTGCTGTGTCATTGCGCGAGCGGGACCCTCTGAGCATGAGCCAAGGGCCTTCTGCGGCTCAGATGAGAAAGACAACCTGTGAGGTGCTTGCAGTGTGATAGGTTTGGCATAAGTTTGCAATGCAAAGTCTAGGATAGAGGTCCCCAAACTTGGCAGCTTTAAGACTTGTGGACTTCAACTCCCAGAATTCTCCAGTCAGCTATGCTGGCTGGAGAATTCTGGGAGTTGAAGTCCACAAGTCTTAAAGCTGTCAAGTTTGGGGACCCCTGGACTTGGATTATAGCATTCATCCTATCCTCAGTGCAGTAAAAGTGCTATGGGGGTGGGGGGAGGGAGGCAGGCTTTTAAGTATCATCCACATAGGTGTAAGAAATTTGCTAGCCAAGGCCAGAATGACCCTTTTGAGAGCGGTGTGCAAGGAAATTTCATTTTAATGTAGGCCAATGAGTGTACAATTCAAAGTGACAATAAAGTTATTCTATGCCTAATGGAGAAGGAGAAGAACATTGCTGGCACCAGTAGGAGACCCACTGGAGGTTGGGAGACTGCCAGCACCGGCTCAGAATAGTCAGTTCCCCCAAGGGCTCGTCAACGGCGCTTTTATTCCAAAGTGTGTCAGCCTTGGCATATGTCGGAACTGTCATATGATGCAGCTGACTTAAAGTGGGGGGGGGATCATTCACCACCGGAACAATTAAGGACAACCTAAGCCTATTTTTAAGGACGGGCTGTGGAGGAGTTGAAGACATGGGGACTTGTCAAAAGGAAGAGATGAGCAGAATGAGGAAGTAGATCCTATCCAGGTAAAGAGAGGGTGGAAAACAAAATAAGCTGGAGAGGAAGAGAGAGGAAGAGAGGGAGAGAGAAATGGCTGGCAGAAGAGAGGAGGAAGGAAAACAACCTTAGAACCTAAGAAGAAAATGTAGAAGGGATCCAAGGTTACAGCTCTGCTATCACTTGTTATTAGAATTTAAAAAAAAAAAAAACTTGTTTTAATGGAGACCTCAGGGTTGGGGAATTATGGCAACTTTATGATCTGTAGACTTCAATTCCCAGAATTCCTGAGCCAATTCCAAGGAATTCTGGGAGTTGATTCCACAGGTCATAGAGTTGCCATAGAGGCCACCTCTGCTCTTAGGGCTGTTTTTTGCCATTTCCTCAGAAGCAAGCATCCATCAGAGCTCTCGGATAGTTGTAAGAAACACTCCTGTGACTCAGGCATGTTGATTCTCACGCAACTTTGGTTTGAGTGGAGATTTAGAAGCAGTCACAAAACCAGGGGAATCTGCATGGTACGGTCAAAAAAGTTAAAAGTCCAGGCTGGCTGCACCATTACAAGCACCATTTTGACTTTTTTGACCACATCCTGCAGATTTCCCTGCAGCAAACCCTGAAGCATGGGAAATGTGAACTATGGGTGAAGTTAAAGGTGGGGGGAAAAGTGATTGATAGGATACAGTAAGTATTTGTGTAATTGTTTTTGCTGAATGTAAAAAGGATATCTTCATTTGAGTGATGAACTCCATATGATTTTTTTCCCCAAAATATGACATTAAGTAGAGCACCAAACTGGGAAGGTTTAGACTTCACTAGAGGTACAGCAAAGAGGCACAATGTAATTTTTGTGTCACCTTTATTGCTCATCAGGTTCCAACTGTTTCTATTTTTGATAGAAAGCTACTGGTACTATGCTACAAAGCCAAAGCATCAGATTTGGGGTACCAGATATACTCCCATAATATAGGTAGTGCTCGATTTACAATAGTTCATTTAATGACTGTTCAAAGTTACAACGGTGCTGAAAAGTGTGACTTATGACTGTTTTTCACAGTTACGACCTTTGCAGATCATGTGATCAAAATTCAGATGCTTGACAACTGGTTCATATTTATGACTGTTGCTGTGTCCCAAAGGCAGATGATCCCCTTTTGCGACTTTTTAACAAGCAAAGTGAATAAGGAAGCCAGATTCACTTTAAAACCAGGTTACTAACTTACTAACTACAGTGATTCATTTAACAACTGTGGCAATAAAGGGCATAAAATGGGGCAAAATTCATTTAACAAATACCTCACATAACAACAGAAATTTTGGGCTCAATTGTAGTTGTAAGTCGAGAACTACCTGTATGCAAAAGATAGTTATGTTTTTGAACTTTTGTGTTGTTGATTATTTTCCATTAATTATTGCTTTGCATTGCTTTATATGTAGGAAGTAGGGTGAAGGATTGGGAACAAAAATGGAAATTTGACATTGGTTCAGGCTTCAGCTATTACACAGAGAGCCTATAGGCCTTTGTTGCACTTAGTTTATTTACTCAATTTAGCTTAGCAAGAGTAATCTGCTTTTATGCAAATCTAACTTGAAAAATAACTTCAAAAGTGGGAGGCAAAGTCAAAAATAACAATTTATCAGAACCTGTTAGAGGAACCAGAAGTGATGGATTGGAATAATTGTGACCAAGAAGATGGATCTAAAACTTTATCAGGATAGACATAAATACTACAAGTGGATTGAAGAATGACCAATCACAAGCTAGAGTCATGACAACAGATCACGTACTGTATAGGCCTTGACCAGTCAGAAGTGGAAGTATATAGTACTTTTCATCTGATGGAATATTTGTAGCTCAAGGTTGAACTGTGGAGTCCTTGGTGCTTTCTGACGCTTGGTTGTTTTCTTGCAGAAGTTTCATTACCAAAAAGGAACCACCAAGACCATTCCCACCAACACAGGGCAAGCCACTAGTATATAAAAGGAGAGCAAACCTCACTCCCTACTAGCACTGATGATATCACCTAGTTTGGTAATGAAACATTTACAAGAAAACAACCAAGATCAGAGAGCGCCAAGGACCCCCGCAATACTTTACTCTCTTGACTAATCAGTCAAGATGGGTAGGTAGGACCCACAAGAACTCAAAACAAAATACCGAGCTCCAACTTAAGGGCACCTCAATCTTGGGGTGGGGGACATCAATGCTGAACTTGGATTTTGACCCTCTTGTTGCTTTGCCTGCCTTGGATTCTTCAGCTCTTTGGCCAGACCATCTGGTTAGAACCTATAATTTATGGATGAAGATTCTTCTTAAAACTAAGAACATTTGTTCTGAATACTTTAGCATAAGTACTTGGCTTGGCTTCTCTCTCTTTCCCTGTTGCTTGCCCTTATTTGATTTATGAACAAAAATATAGCTACTTTGAAGATTGTGGTTTTCCATGTGGTTGCTAAAACCATGCGGAGAAGCACTTGCTGCAACACAGGAAGATTTCTATATCTCAAGCTGTTGTTAAAATGGGGAAAAAATAGAAATATTGTTTTCCTAAACATTAAATTGCCATTTCCTAAACTGTAAGCCCATTTAAAGATTCAAAACCCCAGCATCTCTGGAGAGTTCTATGAATGCTATCCAGCCTGATTCCAGATAGCAGACCTAGTCACAATAATATATTGGGCTGAGAACATCTCCTATGCGTCTATGGAAATGTAATTCTTGAAGACTGTCCCATTCCCTTAATATAGTTCATCTTTGACCACATATTGAGTTTGGCATGACCAACCTGGAATTGTGGCATAAAAAAATCTAAGAGTGATCAGTCAGAAAGCAACGGGTGCTGGAAATTGTGGTTAAAACCAAAATACCCGAATAGTCTGTGAGAGTCTTTGTATAAACAGAGGTATAGAATCAAAACGATGTGAAGTATTAGTACCGCTTCATAAAACCTTAGTAAGATCACACCTGGAATACAGCATCCAGTTTTGATCACCACATTACAGAAAAGATGTTGAGACTTTGGAAAAAATGCAGAGAACAGCAACTAAGACGATTAAAGGCCTGGAGACTAAAACATATGAAGAACGGTTGCAGGAACTGGGCATGGTAGAGTAGAGAAAAGAAAGACTAAGGGTGACATGAGAGCAGTATTCGAGGGACTGCCACAAAGACGAGGGGATCAACTTATTTTCCAAAGCACTAGAAGGCAAGACAAGAAACGATGGATGGAAACTAATCAAGGAGAGAAGCAACCTGGAATTAAGGAGAAACTTCCTAACCAGAACAATTAACCAGTGGAACAGCTTGCATTCAGAAGTTGTGGGTGCTTCATCACTGAAGTTTTTAAGAAGAGACAAGACAGTCATTTGTCTGAAATTGTATAGGGTTTCCTGCTTGAGCAGGGGGTTTGACTAGAAGACCTCCAAGGTCCCTTCCAGCTCTATTCTGATTGATTGATTGAGTGTTGGATCTTCTAGCGAGAGGCTCTGCCTATGCTACAGAGCTCCAACATATAACACATATATGCATTCTTTAGAAAATTAATTCATTCAGGAATAACGTAGTAGATGTGCCAATTGGAGCTTTAACTGGGATTGTGTCCTGATCAGAAAACAGGAGAAAGGTAAGATAGAGATGATGGGGAGCAGTTGGGGACTACTCCAGGGAGTTGCAGGAGTAGAAAAAGTGAACGAGCCATCTCACCAATTTGCCTTTTGGGAAATGTGTTCTTCACGTTTGGCTATGCTCATTCTGACAGCCATTTTGTGGGCAGATCCAAAAGCACTTGCTGAAAACACCAAATGGATTCACCCAAAAGAGAACGAGTGCCCCTTGTACAAAAGAGGAATGTCTTTTCTCACCAATCCTTCGTTGTCGGTTTCGAAATATGTTAGTACTGCAGAGAAGTCTGTTTTTGCAAGAACAGATTGATGGAGGGCGGAAAGGGAGGCGAGCAAACTGAAAGCTGGATCTGGTGAGATTGCTATAGTTATTCTGGCCCTTCAGTGCATTAATTTCTCCATAGAGGAGACAGCTTCTACAACTCCTGGTCTGGACCATCTGGAAACATTTGGTCTGCATTAATTAAGCCATTAAATAACTAAGCGCCTAAAATTTTAGTACGACAAATAGCTTATTAGTAATTCTCCCAGCATCTATCCTGACAAAGCTGGGAGAAAAAATGACAGTTTCCCCCCCACAAATTTTATGAATTCTTGTATCTCATTTCTAGATGTTGAGATCTCAGCCCGTTCTATGATGTCTTGGTTATAGGATGTGAAATATGCTCTGAATAGATTTTAGGACATATCTTTATAGAACAGGCTATACCATGGCTAGCAAAACCATGTTAATTTACAGAACTAATTGGCTAGGTTTCATAATATACTGAACCAAAATCTTATCATACTGCCAGTAGCTATATTCAGATGACATCCTGATGAATTGAGTCACAAAGTCAACCACATTGTATCCTATTATGTTTCCCAAACACAGCTTTATTGTATTGTCCCTACTTCTCTAATGCTACAAAAAGAGACCCAAAATGACACAGCTACAGATTTTAAGATTTTTGAAATACACATCCTTTTCATGTAGGGTGACCTGCATGGATTTTTACTAAGCTGATAGATTTCAATCATTGAAAGCTTGTGCCAAAGAGTAGATTGAGGACACAATATATTGTTGCTGAGAAAATGCATTCCTTTGCAGCTGCTATAAAGAATGCACCAGAAAACTCAAGAGACAAAAGAAAAACCAACAAATGGAAAACGAGGTCATTGTCCTAGTTTATAAAGTATTTTTCCTTTGGTTGCACCAGTGCTTCATTTACAGCATTTTTTCCCCAAAATACAGCAGCTACAAGATATGAATCAGAAATCTTATCTACTGCAAGAGAATAGGGGAAATCAGATCTCACAAGAATATGGGTAGTCTTCGACTTACAACCATTTGTTTAGTGACTGTTCAAAGTTACAATAGCACTGAAAAAAGTGACTTAGGACCGTTGTATTATCACCATGATCATGTGATCAAAATTTGGATGCTGGGCATCTGGCATGTGTTGCAGTTCCCCAGGGTCATGTGATGATCATCTTTTGTGACCTGGCAAGCAAAATCAATGGGGAAGCTAGATTTTCTTAACTTATTGTTAATATTAACTTATTGTTAATATTAATATTAATATTATTTTAATATTATTTATTATTAATTAATAATATTAATATTAATTTATTGTTAATATTAACTTATTGTTAATATTAATGTTACTAACTTAACAACTGCAGTGATTCACTTAAGAACTGTGGCAAAAAGGTGGTAAAATAAGGCAAAACCTACATTCAATTGTGGTCGTAAGTCAATTACCTGTGTTCGTGGGGAAAAAAACATGAAACAGTAGTTGGCTGCAAATAAATATGAGTCAGTAATATGAAGTGGCTGCAAAAAAACAGGCAAATACAATTTTAGGTTGTGTCAACAGACGGTAGTCTTTAACTACAACCATTTGTTTAGTGACCAAAGTTACAATTGGCTTTAAAAAAAAGACAACCAGTCCTTGCACTTACAACCATTGAGGTATCTCCATGGTCACATTATCAAAATGTGGGCACTTAGCAACCAATTTATAGTGTATTTATACCAGTTGCAGCATCTCAGGGTCCTGTGATCACCATTTGTGACCTTCCCATCTGGTTTCCAACAAGCAAAGTCAATGGGGGAAGCCAGATTTGCTTAACTATTCTCCAAAGCACCTGAGATGCTTAGAACAAGAAGCAATGAGTGGAAACTAATCAAGGAGAGAAGCAACTTAGAACTAAGGAGAAATTTCCTGACAGTTAAAACAATTAATAAGTGGAACAACAAGCAGAAGTTGTGAATGCTCCAACACTGGAAATTTTTAAGAAGATGTTGGATAACCATTTGTCTGAAGTGGTGTAGGGTTTCCTGCCTGGGCAGGGGGTTGGATTAGAAGACCTCCAAGGTCCCTTCCAACTCCTATTCTATTCTATTCTATTCTATTCTATTCTATTCTATTCTATTCTATTCTATTCTATTCTATTCTATTCTATTCACGATTGCATGATTCACTTCACAACTACCGTGATTTGCTTAGCAACTGTGGAAAGAAAGGGTGTGAAATCCTATGCCTTGCATAGTAATTCTGGTCCTAATTTGGACAAGTTGTAGTATCCATTTCGCTGTATTCTATGTTGTTTAAACATGACCTTGACCATTGCTGCAGATTGTTAGATTTTAAGAAGGAAACAGCAACACAAAAGGAGTGAAGGAATTGGGACTGTTTTGCCTTCTGAAGAGAAGATTCAGGAGTGATGTGATAACACTCTTCAAAGGTCATAGGGAAGGTGGTTAAAAATCTATTTATTTAATGCAAGACATCCAGTAATTAATTTAAGTCATAGGAAGGGAGCCTGTGTGGGTGTTAGGATAAATAACAGTAACTTCGGTTGTGCAGTGTAGATAGTTTCCCAGAGAGATGGTGTGCTCTTCCCCTTCACTTGCTTTCTTCAACAGAGGCGAAACTGTTATGCTTAGTCTGAATGAAGCTGGATCAGTTCACTATCTTGCGTTTTCATTCATGACCATTTCCTAACAGTCTTCTGCCCACTGATTAAGGACCATTCATTTCATGTCCTCAGAACTTATCAGTGTCACCAAAAGTAAATTACCTGATGTAGTCATGCTGTAGCCATCCAGATTAGGGCCCTTCAAGTTTTTCTTTGCATGAGACTTTCGAATCAGACCAAGTTTCTCCCCCCCCCCATTTCTTTGCTGAAAGGTCAATGGATTAATTGATTTCTGTATGAAGGTTATAAATCTTTACAAAACAAATCACCACTGATATAAGGAGGGAAGAGAAAATGGAGAAGAGACAGAATGTCAACCCATTGAGGCAGCGGTGGGTTTCAAATTTTTTTACTACTGGTTCTGTGGGTGTGACATGGCTTGGTGGGCGTGGCTGGGGAAGGATACTGTAAAATCTCCATTCCCTCCCAATTCCAGGGGAAGGCTACTGCAAAATCCCCATTTCCTCCTGATCAGCTGGGACTTGGGAGGCAGAGAATAGATAGGGGCAGGACCAGTCAGGATTTTTACTACTGGTTCTCTGAACTACTCAAAATTTCTGCTACCAGTTCTCCAGAACTGGTCAGAACCTGCTGAAACCCACCTCTGCATTGAGGTAGTCCAGAGAGGAAACTAAAACAATGAGTACTAATAACATCTTTTCTGTAAGATTAAAGTCTGAAAGCATTCCCCCCTTCCACCTGCCTTTATGTTCCAGAGAATTAGGGAGAGTCCCACCTGAAGATTACTTCTCTACCCCCATCTCTCCTTTGGACTCAGATTTTGTTTATCAGACCGTTTGTCTAGGCTGAGTTCTTTCTCCTGTCTCCCAAGGTTATTTTCACAGACCATTACACAGAAGCAGAGCAGGGGAAAAGTCTCTTAAGATTGCTCTGATTTATTCAAAGATTTTACCATCTGTTGCAGAGTCTCTGAATCTTTTTCCAACAGGTCAGGTGGAAAGCGGATGCTGGAAAAAATAGGAAGCCATAGAATAATCTAACCAAGCAGGTGATGCTGAATCTTCTTCCTCCGTTTTTCTATAGATATCTCCTCTTCAAATAATGTCTCTCCATCTATCTCTCTCCCTGATTTTTTAAAATCACATTTCTCCATAAACGTAATCCTTGACTATTTGTTTAGCAACTATTAGAAGTTACAACAGGACTGA
The DNA here is from genome assembly GCF_059756535.1 of Pantherophis guttatus. Taxonomy (NCBI): domain Eukaryota; kingdom Metazoa; phylum Chordata; class Lepidosauria; order Squamata; family Colubridae; genus Pantherophis; species Pantherophis guttatus. The sequence continues at coordinate 329,002,137 of NC_142063.1, read as the reverse complement.
AGAAATTGACTTACAACTGGTCCCTGCACTTTTGACTGTCACAGGATCCCTATGATTTGTGTGCTTGGGAATCAGCATGTATTTATGATAGTGGCAGCATTCTATGGTCATGGGTATCATCTATATTCTTCTCAGCCACCTTCCAACATGAAAAACCAATAAGGGAAACCAGATTTGCTAACAACTGCCTGATTTATTTAACAACTGCAGCAAAAAAGGTCATAAAATGTGCATGACCCACTGGATAACTTTAACAAAATCTGAAAGGTTTGAAGAGGAAAGTAGCATGAATCAAGGAAGACGATCCTATATTTTAAGAAAATACACTTTTACAGAAGTTTATGGCTATTCATCAGGTCATGGATGTCCCAAAGATACTTTTTCAAAAGGCACCTGGACTTTGTTTCTCCTTGAAGATGTTTTGCTTCAAGAAGAAGCTGAATTGGACTTTTACAAAAGAAAATTATATCAAAGCAAAATAAGAAGCAGTGCATCTGAGATGAGTACTTTATAATATGAAGAAAACAATCTGTCGGAGATATTTTAAACTGGTTCCTACATTGAAAAGATTGCTGGACTTGATGGCTTAAAATAAAATCAAATTATTTGATTTTATGAGTTTGAAAGAAGAGCATTCAAGCCAGCTTTGCTCAACTAGGATACCAGAAACTAATATGTTACAATTAGTATTCAATAAACACTGACACAATCTGGGTGTCTTTTCTGAGGAAAGTGGCACCCCAAATACATCAGGAATTCTAGTCACAGCATAATTGCTGTTTATTGGCTTTGCCTTATAAAGGTTTCTTGTTCTTGCTTACACAAGGCATCTTACATAATTTGAACCTTGTTTATTAGGGGGAAAATGTACAAAGCCATGCTGGGTTTTCTCACAGACTGCAAAAGCTGATACCATCCAGACCTTTTTCCTACTTGTTTGCATCTTTCTTCTGAATCAGCTTGAAAGACAGAATGAAAAGCCAGCTGTGGGAATAATAAGCATGCTGCAGTAAAAGAAATGCACGTGCAGCCATGCGTAAGAGCACTTGCCCTCTCTTCCTTCCTGCACAAAACAATTACTCATTCTGAATGGCTGCAGCAAAACTAAAAGAGGAAAAATAAAGGGGAATTAATTTGTCTCTCTCTGGCTGTGTTCACACAACATGATTAACCCAGTTAATCATATTATGGGTTTGCACAATACATTGAAAAGTAAATGAATTAAATAGGTTGTGTTTCCAACCAGGATACACCCCAAGAGAAGAATAAAACATTAACCAACGGGATTTACAAATTAATTTGTTTGGTCTTTCATTACTACTGACCTGGTTAAGGACATATTCTCTTGTTTTCACTGCTCTTAGGCAGCTTTTGTTCAAGAGAGAACAAAATTAACTCGTTTGTGGAATGGATCCAATGGCCAAGTCCATCTGTCATGTTTCCTTCTTCAGGAGCAGTGCAGAGGGTGAGCAACCTGTGGTTTTGGGACCATATGTAGGTCTTGGCTTAATTTACTGTGTCTTGTAGTATAATTTCAAGCCTCCTTCCCAGATTTCTGATAGGAATGATTAATTCTTTGGCCGGCAGCCTACCATTCAAGGGAAAGGAAGAAAGAAGTTGGTGTCCAGAGGAATTGAAAAGGGGTGGTGGTGTCAGATACTTTGGTATTGTTCTCTACAAGTTGCTTACCTGCTTCCCATTAACAAGGGAAGTGGCTTATTCACGGATTTTTCTTGTGAGAATGAAGATTTTTTTTTGATGGAAAAAAGGTGATCCACGTGTGAAAATTGATTCTCAGATAATAGACAAGACTGAGTTACTTCCTGGGGTAGTTTTAGGTCAAGAGCTTAAACTAAGGAGGGAGTATTAGTTCAAATCTTTTTGAGCAGAGAAACTAAATAATCAAGAATCAGCCTAATTAGCAGGCAAAAAGCATACATTACAGGTAGTCCTTAACTTTGGGACCAGAATTTCTGTTGTTAAGTAAGGCACAATTGGGACCAGAATTTCTGTTGTTAAGTAAGGCAGTTGATAAGTGAGTCGCAGTCAATTTTACAACCTGTTTTGCAATGGTTGTTAAATGAATCTGGATTCCCCCATTGACTTTGCTTGTTGGCAGATGGCTGAGAAGGTTGCAAATGCAATCGTGATCCCGGGATATATACTGTAAATATATTGTAAATATATGCCGGTTGCCAATCACATCATCGTGGGGATGCCGCGACAGTTGTAAGTGCGAGGACCAGCTGTAAGTGAATTTTTTTTCAGTGCTGTTGTAACTTTGCATGGTCACTAAATGAATGATTGTAAATTGAGGACTGCCTGTAGTCTCATCACTCAGTCTCAAATCCGATGGACGTAGAAAGAGTGTAACACTTGTTTTCAGCTGCCTGTACCTCTGTCTTCAGATTTGCAGAGCCAGTGGCTGCTATACTGGGTCAAAAGGGCTACACAGGAGCAGGCTGCTTCCTGAGCAGAGCTGGTTCTGTTGTGTCCACTTAGGAGGTGTGTCACGTCTTGCCTTGGGAGTGGTCATTTCACCACATACCTTCTGGCTTGATTGACTGAATTGGACTCATCTGATGGTTCCTTGGTGACTCCAAAGAGAGGACCTTGGCAAAGTTTCTCCAGCTGATGTCTAACTTCTCCCTTAGAAGCAGAGGTGGGTTTCAACAGGTTCTGACCAGTTCTGGAGAACTGGTTGCGGAAATTTTGAGTAGTTCGGAGAACCAGTAGTAAAAATTCTGACTGGCCCCGCCCCCATCTATTCTCTGCATCTCGAGTCCCAGCTGATCAGGAGGAAATGGGGATTTTGCAGTAGCCTTCCCCTGGAGTGGGGTGGGAATGGAGATTTTACAATATCCTTCCCCTGCCACACCCACCAAGCCATGCCACACCCACCAAGCCATGCCACACCCACAGAACCGGTAGTAAAAAAAATTTGAAACCCACCACTGCTTAGAAGGCTAGAAGAGGCGAAGATCTCAAGTGGGCATGGGAGAGGACCTGTGATGAATCATTATCATGGTAACGTGGCTGTATTTAACCATTTTTGCAAATGCAAGAAAGGAGGAGAGACATGCAGAATGTCTTGACACAGATTTGCTCGAAGCTGAGCAGCAAGGTTTTAACTGTTTCTCCTCAGGCTAATATTATTTCTCAGTTTCCCAGAAGACGGAGCTGTTGCCTAGCAACCAGCGAGGTAGAGGTTCCTTTCTCTGGGCCTAGTTAAGAAGGATGGCCCTGCTTTGTGGTCAAGATGAGAAAGTTGCTTTATTGTAGAGAGAGGAGGGGGAAAAAACCAATGGGATGGGGGAAAGGGAATAGAAATTTAATCTGTGATATTGTTGTGGTTCTTATTGAAAGATGTATTCTGGAATAGACCACCTTTTTGGCATGAATAAAATACAAGGGTGCAAAAATGAGATTATTTTTTATAATCCTTATATATTGAAATAGTAACAGTGAATGAAGCATAACATTGTGAAATCACGTATGTATGTATGTATGTATGTATGTATGTATGTATGTATATATTATCTTTCTGAGAAATTAGCTGAGAAAGGGTCAGAAAGACTTCCATAGGGCTACCTTCAAAAAAGTATTGGGTCCCTGTTGCTACTCTTCATCAGTTTAAGAGCTTTCCTCAGGGACCCATGAAGCAGAGCTGAGGTTCAGATACATTCATGTGACTGCAGTTGGTTCTTCAGATAGATAAACAAAACTTTGAAGCTGGCAAGAGAGACAAACAAACATGCAGAGAAGTACAAAAGCAAGCAAGGTCTATGTGAATGGAACTAGATCTTTGGGAAGCATCTTCTGTCACATTTTTAAAGCTAAGCAGCAAAACCTAGTGGCCTTTTACATGACCTTGAAGTTATTGTCAGCTAGAAAAGAAGCTATATAAAGACCAGAATAAAACAGGCAACGGTATTCCCTGTGACAGGCTATGGAAGTGAAAGTTAGAACAGGATAGAAAGAGTGTTGACGCTTTTGACCTTTGGTTATTGGTGAAGACTCCTGAGAATATCATGGACAACCAGGAAAACAAAACCAATGGATCATTGAATGCAAATGACCAAGTTGAGATTATCCTATTTTAGACACATTATTTGAAGACCTAGATCTCTGGAGAAGGTTCTAATGCTAGGAAAGGTGGAGAGAAAGAAGACAGCAGCAAAGTAGATAGGCTCAATTACAGAGTGATAGCTACATCACTGGAAGATTTGAAGGATCAGGTTTGGGACAGATGTGCTGGAGAAAAATCTAAAATACTATGAGGTTGCTAAGATTCAACACCAACTTGATGGCACCTAATAAATCAATCAGTCAATCCAGCCATCAAAGGAAGGCTAACATAGCAATCATCTGACTGCCCTGGAATTGTTGCTAGAAAAGGAAAAATTTTGGCATGAACCTAAATAAAAATTGTGGTGTAGTAACTCAGATTTAGATTTAGATAGATGATAGATTTAGTGTAACCTGCACAACAAAACCAACATTCTGTGTTTGTAACTATCTTCAGCTGTATTTTCCAGGATCTTTTATAAACTGAAAGAGGAGACTTGGGACTGTAGTGCAAAACAGAGATTATTCAAGTCAAAGTAATATATAAATGAATGTGATCATGGTGAAGTGCATGCTAGATGGACAGGACTTGACTTTTGCAAGCATATGTGTTGTTGCTCACATACTTATCCAATCAATACTGATAATACTCACCATCAGCCATATTGTGGGTCATTGTACTATAAATTACAAATGTGGTAAACATGTTACCCTGAAAGCTATATAGCATTTCTTAATTATATTCTCAAAGAGACGTGGTGGCTCAGTGATTAAGACACTGAGCTTGTCGATCGAAAGGTTGGCAGTTCAGCGGTTTTAATCCCTAGTGCCGCGTAACGGGTGAGCTCCTGTTACTTGTCCCAGCTCCTGCCAACCTAGCAGTTCGAAAGCACGTAAAAAATGCAAGTAGAAAAAATAGGGACCACCTTTGGTGGGAAGGTAACAGCGTTCCGTGCGCCTTTGGTGTTGAGTCATGCCAGCCACATGACCATGGAGACATCTTCAGACAGCACTGGCTCTTCGGCTTTGAAACAGAGATGAGCACCACCCCCTAGAGTCGGGAACAACTAGCACATATGTGTAAGGGGAAACTTTACCTTTACCTTTAATTATATTCTCAGGATGCATCCTAATAATCTTATTTGCTTAGATTGTCCTTTCTGATTATCTCCCCTGCCTCAGATTCTCTACATTGCCCAGCTTCTGATGTACGTTGCAACCTTGACCATATAAGGAGGCATCGCTCTGGGCTGAATTCTCTCTCTCCCTCCCCCTCCCTGTGCCCTGGTCAGCATTGGAGTTTGGAGAATCGCCTGCAATCTGATCCCATCAGCGATGTTGGTTTGGTATGCTTAATGTTAAGGCTTCTGATGTTTGCAAAAGAAAAAGCTTTCACGACTTTCTGTTCTGCTGCTGGTATAACAATGCGGTTAAAAATGTGCATATATCGGGTTTCAAAAAAAATCAATTGATGGCTGTAGTGGGAATGTGGCTCTTACTTACAAAGAAAGTGGTTGAGCTGAAATACATTTGGCTGCCCTTATGAAGTCTGTACACTTCATGAGGGCAGCCAAATGCATTTCAGTGTCTTTCGTATAGAACTGAGGATGGGTTTGTGCTCATTTTAATCATTCTTCCTTCTATGGAAACATAATGGGAAAACTTTGCTTCACTGTCATCTCCCTTTCTCATCTCTTGGAAAGCATTATGGAGAAAAGGCATGGCGGGGGGGAAACAGTCTGGTTGGGAACAAAGCTTAGCTGGACCAACTTATTTTTACTACTTAGCCTGTACTTTTTCTTTTTATTTCTAACTGAAGCCATTGCTGGTGTAGAAAGTTAGCACCCACCCCTCTCCTAGAAAAATGAAATATTTTGAGAAATAATAAAAAGACAGAATATTACATTTCCCTGGATGATAAAAGAAGAAACATGTTTTAAAGACAGAAAGCAGCTCCCTGCCCCCAGCAGATATTTGGTGCCCATTAAGAAAGATTGGGCCAGCCTATCTACAAGACAAAAGACCTTCAGCTTCAAGGTGATGGGATTAAGACATGACCCTCCAGGACAAAGCCATTATGCCATAATAGGAATTGCCCAACACCCTTTCAGAACACAAGCCTCTTCATTACATCATCTCAGAGAGCCCAAACCTCAGCCAAATCTGGGACTCAGACAACCTACAAATTAGCTATGACCCCCTACAACAGCCAATAGAATACATGTTCTTGAACAGGAAGTTCAAGTGCAAAGCCCAAGAGAAGTTATAAATACCCCCCTCAACTCCATGTGGTCAGCTGCCCAGAACCACCCATATGCTTCTGCTTCACCATTAAACCATCTTTCCAATTAGCCTCCATGTTTCCAGTGTCTTTTTCCCGGCTTGGAACTGAACCAAATGGATATTTCTCCCAACTCTGGTGTGAGGACAAATTTGTCTGGAAGAAAAATTGGAGAAGATTTTAAAATTCCTTCTTCCCCTTTCAATCAATGAAGCACTCCACTGAATGTTTGTTTGTTTGTCAGATGCCTTTATTATTTTTTAAAAAGTGGGAAACACATCCAACGCAGCTTCCTCCTATTTTCCCTACAACAACAACCTTCTGAGGTGAGTAGGGCTGAGAGAGAGAGAGAGGGGGACTGACCCAAGATCACCAACCTGACTTTCATGCAGGACTAGACAGGACTAGAACTCATGGTCTCCTACTTTCTAGCCTGGTGCCTTAACCACTAGACCCGTGATGGCGAACCTATGGCACGCGTGCCACAGGTGGCACACAGAAGCCATTCAGTCTATTCATTTCACAAAGCATACTGTGAGAATGAAACCAAGCCCCTTAGGAGTACGTAGAGAAAGATGTTTAAAGGACAAATGTTGCAGATTCAAGAAGGCTGTGAGTGATGTTTATTAAGGAAATATATTTTGATTTGTATTTATACATCCTTCTTCTTTAATATATTTATTTTCTCCCTTCCTCTCCCTTTTTTCCTCTTTGTACTTTTCATATTTTTATTAATTTATTTTAATTTTTTATCTTTGTATTTTTAAACTTCAATAAAATTATTATTAAAGAAAGGAAATCCATTTTGATAAAATACATGATTGAATTAGAAGGCACTGACCATCTTGTCACATCTTGTTGCTGCTTCCTTAAAATCCTTAAAAAAGAAGATTAGATTAGATTAACATACAACGAATAGTTGCAGAAATTGGGTGTATCTAGTCTAATGAAAAGAAGGACTAGGGATGACATGAAAGCAATGTTCCAATATTTGAGGGGCTGTCACAAAGAAGAGAGGGTCAATCTATTTTCCAAAGCACCAGAAGGCAAGAAAGAAATGATGGATGGAAACTAATCAAGGAGAGAAGCAACCTAGAACACAGGAGAAATTTCCTGACAGTGAGAACAATCAACCAGTGGAATGGCTTGCCTTCAGAAGTTGGGTGCTCCATCACTGGAGGGTTTTAAGAAGAGGCTTGTCATTTGTCTGGAGTGGTATAGGGCAGTGATGGCTAACCTTTTTTTCCTCGGATGCTGAAAGCATGACGTGCCCATACCCATAATGCAATGCCCCCACGTTGCCCCGCTCCCCTGCGCATGTGCGTGCAACACCCCCATCCGCACCCTGTTTTGGCCCTAGCAGGCCTCCCTGAAGCCTCCTGGGACAAAAAACGGGCCACTGGGGAGGGCGTGCATGTGTGTATGCGCAGTGGAGCTGACCTAGGGCTATGGCTTGCGTGCCCGCAGCAATGGCTCCACATGCCACAGGTTCACCATCACGAGTATAGGGGGTTAGATTAGAAGACATCCAAGGTCCCTTCCAACTCTATTATTCTGTTAAATTTAACTCAAAGATGTGATTTATTGGGAGACTGCTGTTAGGAAAAAGTCCGGCTTCTTTAGGGTGGCATCAACAGGACCCCCAAGTCCCTTCTGAAATTCCTTTTCTGCTTTGGCTCCAATTAGCTTGCACAGGTGCGGAGTAACAGTGACATCATCAAGCAGACTTTGCAATTACCTTTTTGCATCCCAGGATCTGATGCAAGTATGTAGATCACAGTGTTCACATAATGACATTGTCATTCATATATTTCCCCCATTCCTCCTCCCTTTCCTGGAAAAAGGCATGTGAACTCTACTCTCCACCCATTCATAAATTGGCAGAAATTACATGGGCATAAAATTGGCCATTCCCATTGCTGATTCCTATACTGCCTCCTTTTGCCCCTGTATCTGATACACCTCTGATTGGTGCTGTTCTGATTATGTGTGTCCAGAATGTGATAAGCAAAATGATTATTTAACTATTCCAGCCTCCCTCTTTCGTAGTCAGCAGCTGGTGGAAAAAACATTGCTAATGACAGAACTGGATCAGAAATGGGGTCAGTCAAGTTGCTTGCCCATCTCTTGGCCCCTCCTCTTACACCCCATTTTGTTATCACCAAATATCTTTTTAAAAAAGAAAAGAAAAACCAGATCAGAGTCCTAAAGGGGGATGTTTCACAAGCAGCCTTTTCATTCAGGGCTTCTGCTTTTTATTGTTCCTTCCCTTATATGGGAAACGTCCAGATTTTTTCACATTTTCTTCATGAGGCAGTTGGATCATTTGGGGGAGGGGTCTTGGTCCAATTCTTTTAATATCATATTGGCTTGTGCTATTTTCTTTTTGCCCCCCACCCTCATTTATTGTTATGCTATTTCAAGCTCCAACAAGTAGTTTCCCTTGCATTTTGCATATAGTAGCTGCAAAATGTTGTTGGTAGATGAAGAAGAGCAACAAAGACGACCGCTGCAGTATCACATGATCAAAATTCAGATGATTGGCAAGTGGTTCATGTTTATGATGATTGCAGTGTCCCAGGATCAGCTTTTGGGACCTTCTGACAAGCAAAATCAATGGGGAATCCAGATTCACTTAACAACCGTACTACTAACTTAACAAATGCAATGATTCACTTAACAACTCTGGCAAGGAAAGTCATAAAATGGGGCAAAATCATTTAACAAATGTTTCACTTAGCAACATAAATGTTGGGCTCAATTGTGGTTATAACTCGAGGACTACCTGCATCCCCATGCTCATGTGGTCAAAATTGACAACGGACTCATAGTTATGATGGTAGCCATGATCCATATCCGATGATCACCTTTTGCGACCTTCTGATGAGCAAAGTTCAATGGGGAAGTCAGATTCACTTATCAACTGTGTTACTATCTTAACAACTGCAGTGATTCGCTTAAGAACTGTGGCAAGAAAGGTTGTAAAATGGGACAAAACTCACTTAATCACTGTCTCACTTAGGAAGAGGAATTTTGGCCTCAATTGTGGTCGTAAGTTGAGAATTCCTATATCTAAAAGAGGTATAATCATAGTAGATTTAAAACTCTCACTCTCATGGGCGAAAGGTAGAATGAAGGTAACGTCACGGACAGATACTTGTGCTTGTCCTATAGTGAGGTGCAAGTAAGGAAAAAAGATAATATTTTCTGTCCTCTTAAGTGGGGAAGACCAGAGCAGAGAGAAGAAGACGGATAGGGTCCTTGGCTTGCTAATTCAACTCCTAATGACCCTACTAGGCAATAGGATAAAATGGTCAAAAGAGTTGATGTTTTTCTGGAGCTGTATTGCTGATGTTTGAGTGATGAAGCCTAGAACTGTTTACACCAGTGTTTTTCAAGCTTGGCAACTTTAAGATATATGGACTTCAATTCCCAGAATTACTAATGGACAAATGCTTCTCATATTTTTGCATTTACCAGGAGATGCTTTGAACTGTGTAAGGATCTTTTGAACAAAATGCAAATGCATGGATCATGCCTTTAGGTCTAATTGAGGAGTGGTATCTGCCAGGATCTTGCACATACCCGCAACCTGGGGGTTCTCCTGAACAGCTGGCAGTTGTGGTTAGGAGAACCTTTGCACAGCTTTGTGTTGTGCACCAGCTGTGGCCTTTCCTGGACCAGGATTCCCTACTACACTCAGTCGTTCAGTTACTCGTCATCTCACAACTGCACTATTGTAATGCACTCTACATGGGGCAGGGTAGGTAGTTTTGGGCCCCCCAAGAATGGCTTCTGTGACACGGCTGCTCCGCGAGCTGCATTGATTACCAATTCCGAGTACAATTCAAGGTGTAGGTGAAGTCAGTGGTGGGATTCAAATAATTTAATTTAATTTAACTAATAATTTAATTAATAATTATTAATAATTTAATATTTTAATTTAATAATTTAATTTAACTAATAATTTAATTAATAATTATTAATAATTTAATAATTTAGTTTAATTAATAACTTAATAATTTAACAACCGGTTCTCTGCCCTAATGACTGGCTGGGTGGATGTGGCCATGGTGGGCGTGGCCAGGGAGTGTGACAGGCAGTATGCGGCCTCCTGCAACTCCCTGGGAGCAAAAACAGGCCAAGGGGGGGGCACACTGCACCCCCACGTGCCCCGTTTTGGGCCTAGTAGGCCTCCCTGCACTTACCTGATGGCCAAAACAGGGTGCGTGGGGACTTCTGGAAGGGGCGAGAACAGGAAGGGTGTGGCCAGCCAGCGATTTAACAACCGGTTCAGCCGAAGTGGTGTGAACCCATTGAATCCTACCACTGGGTGAAGTCTTTAAAGCCCTTCATGGCATGGGTCCAGGTTACTTGAGGGACCATCTTACCCCACTGGGGTTGGCCTGTACCACTTGTGCCAGCAGAGGAGGCATGCTGCGGGTCCCATCCGCCTGAATATTCTGGCGGGTGGGATCTAGGAGGAGGGCCTTCTCAGGTGTTGCTCCTGCCCTTTGGAACATCTTGCCCCCTGATGTGAGGTTGGTCCCAACCCACCTATCTTTTCACAAAGGCCTAAAGATGTAGGTGTGCCAGTTGGCTTTGGGCCCCCAATGGGGGAATCAGCGCAATGGAGGTGATTGATTAGTAACAGATTCCCCTCCCCTCACTCTCCCCATGTGTCTTTGGTTTTAAGGTTTGATTTTAACAGTTTTGTTTTAACTAAGATGTAACTGTAAGCCGCCCAGAGTTACCCTATGGTAAGATGAGCGGCCAATACATTTTATAAATAAATAAAAATAAATCCCAGGCAGGTTGAGGGGGGAATTTTTCTAAACTAGCTGGAGATATTTGTGGGAAAAGACCGATCTTGTTAAGGAAAGATGCCCAGCTCTCTCTTCATCTTTTCTTACATTCTGAAAAGGAAAATAAATACTGAACTTACATGATTTTTTTTTTAAAAAAAACAGTAGAATCATGTAGGAGTTTGAGAGTTTTATTTGAACGCCTGACTACAACGATGCCTTTACAAAATGGAATATACGGGAGATTTTAAATGCCCGTTTTCTCTCCTAGACTTATGTATCTCAAAAGGTCTTTATTTCTTGGTGGCCTCTTCAGGCTTCTTGGCATCTGATGGGGTAATCTGGGCATGGGCTTCGAAAGTGACTGGGATTGTGATCTCTGCAGACTGAATGGCTGGTTTGGGCAAAGGGGCCTCTACGGTCAGCATGCCATCTGGGGAAAGCGATGATCGGACCACGGATGCATCAATGCCAGGAGGCAACCTGTGAAAGGAAGAGCACATCAGAATGGTCTGGGAAGCTTATGAGGTTAATCCAGAGGTGGGTTTCAGCAGGTTCTGACCAGTTCTGGAGAACTGGTAGCGGAAATTTTGTGTAGTTTGGAGAACCGGTAGTAAAAATTCTGACTGGCCCCGTCCCCCTCAATTCTCTGCCTCCCAAGTCCCAACTGATTGGGAGGAAATGGGGATTTTGCAGTAACCTTCCCCTAGAGTGGGATGGGAATGAAGGTTTTACAGTATCTTTCCCCTGCCACGCCCACAAAGCCACACCCACAGAACTGGTAGTAAAAATTTTTGAAACCCACCACTGGGTTAATCCAAATGATTTCACAGAGCTGTTTTCTTCCTAAAAATTGGGCATCTATTACTGAATGACCCTTTCTCACAATCAGTAGAACCAGTATTGAGAGATACTAGGAAATTATCATTTGGCAATCACTTGAGGTCCATTGGTTTCCTATCCCCAGTGGTGGAATTCAATTTTTTTTACTACTGATTCTGTGGGCGTGGCTTGGTGGGCATGGCAGGGGAAGGATGTTGCAAAATCTCCATTCCCTCCCCACTCTGGGGCCAGCCAGAGATGGTATTTGCCGGTTCTCCGAACTACCCAAAATTTCTGCTACTGATTCTCCAGAACCTGCTGAATAGCACCCCTGCCTATCCCCCCACCCCCCGGTCAATCTTGACTGTAAAAGAATCTCCACGTTGCCATTATTTTCAACAAGCAGTACTCAGAAGAGTTTGAAACTGACTTGTAATAATCCTGAGGAGTTCAAGATACCGAAGATTTAGGATTAAAAATAATTGCTTCTCTTAAACTACAGGTGGCTCTTGACTTCACGACCGTTCATTTAGTGACCATTCAAAGTCACAAGGGGCACTGACAAAAGTGACCTATACCTGATCCTCATGCTTGGCAAAATTCGGGAATTTGGTTGAAGTGTCCCCCCACCCCATATAGTTCGAATCTCACCAGGCTCAAGGTTGACTCATTCTTCCGTCCTTCCGAGGTGGGTAAAATGAGGACCCCTGATTGTTGGGGACAATAGCTGTAAACTCTGTAAACCGCTTGGAGAGGGCTGTAAAAAACACTGTGAAGTAATCTATAAGTCTAAATGCTTTACTATTTTATCCTTTCAGTTTGTATCGATTTTCTTGTAAGTTTTAGTTTGATTGTTGTTTCACTACTTCTCACCTCTTCCTAGTTTTGCATAGGTTTTAACCACACTGTAAACTATACTCTTGTGGGGCACACGGAGGTCCAGAAACACCTCCCATTTGACATTGAGATAGATAGGAAGAGGTATTTGATGCCTTTTAGAAATCTGATAGATTCCAGCAATGCCCTAATCTAGTGGTCTCCAAATTTTCCGGTTTGGTGGCCTGGAAGAGGGAGGGAGGGGAGAGTGGATTGTTCCATGTGACAGGCACTCTCACAAGCGCGCACAGCTCCATTTGCACAGCCCAATTCTGAACCTGCTGCAGTCCACTAGTGGCTGTGGCCCATAGGGACCATCCTCTATGGTCAGGGATAATGGAGCTTGGAGTCCTATGAGATTTGGAACGCCATTGATAACCTACATTCTCTCTAAAGATTTCCACTTGATACAAAGTCAGTATTTTACAACATTTGAAGTATTAGGATGATGTAACTATTTAGTATTATTCTTCCCCCTGTTGAGAATCATGAGAAAAGAAAAACAAAAAACCTACCTATATTGATTCCTTTCTAAAGTACTGTATATATGGTTGATGTAAAGGTTCCCCTTGCACATATGTGCTAGTCGTTCCCAACTTTAGGGGGAGGTGCCCATCTCCGTTTCAAAGCCGAAGAGCCAGTGCTGCCCGAAGACTCTCCGTGGTCATGTGGCTGGCATGACTAAACACCAAAGGCACACGGAACGCTGTTACCTTCCCACCAAAGATAGTCCCTATTTTTCTACTTGCATTTTTTACATGCTTTCGAACTGCTAGGTTGGCAGAAGCTGGGACAAGTAATGGGAGCTCACCCCATTACGCGGCACTAGGGATTTGAACTGCTGAACTGCCGACCTTTTGATTGACAAGCTCAGTGTCTTAGCCACTGAGCCACCCTGTCCCTTGGTTGATGTATTAAGTAAGCACAATTCTGTTCACTCTGCTATAGAAATACAAGGAGCAAAAGAAGGCTCAGAAAGGGACATGCAAAATGTTTAACAGCCATTTTCTCACAGAGAGAAAGGAAATCAAGGTTGAAGGCTTGTTTGTGTGCACAGCTGGGAAGTATGTTTCAAGGACCCAGGAGACGGTGTAAAGCAGGGGTATCCAACCTTGCCAACTTTAAGACATGTGGAATTCTAGGAGTTGAAGTCCAAGGTCTAAAAAGTTGCCAAGGTTGGACACCTCTGGTACAAAGCCATCTCTCCACACACAGATATCTTCCAGTTCAAACTGCAAGCGGATATTTATTCAACAATAGCAGTTAGCAACAGCATTTAGACTTACTGTATATATTGCTTCACAGTGCTTTACATCCCTCTCTAAGCGGTTTACAGAGTCGGCAATGTTGCCCCCAACAATCTGGGCCCTCAATTTACCAACCTTGGAAGGATGGAAGGCTGAGTCAACCTTGAGCCGGTCAGGATCAAACACCTAGCTGTGGGCAGAGTTAGCCTGCAATATGATATTCTAACCACGGCCTCACCATGGCTCCTGTATTCTCTGTATTCAGAGAATATAATGGAGAGGAAAATCACGTGTTTGCTCTTGCTGCCGACTTTCTCACATACAGGGGTCATTTGGGGAGTCATAACCAGGGGTGGGATCCTACCAGTTTAACAACTGGTTCGCTGAGCGCGTGCGTACCATACATGTGCTATGCGCGCATGTGCACAGTTTGCAGAAAATTGAACTTCTGCATTGCTGAGAGCATGGAAAACAGCTGAGGAGCGGCAATCTATTCTGCCACCCTGATCAGCTGGGCTTTGGAAGTAGAAATATAGGTGAGTATAACGCAGAGGTGGGCAGGTGGGCCCATTTCAAAGAAAGAGAGAACCGGTTCTCTCACGGCTGAAAGTTGGAACTAATGGTTCACCCGAACCGGTCCGAACCAATAGAATCCCACCACTGGTCATAACATCTACTTACGTGTATTTTCTTGTGAAACATCTGGAAATGAATCCATGCTCATCTTGTCTTTCTTCATGTTTGCCTGGAAAAGAAAATACCTCTGTGACAGAGCCCTCAATGCTTTCCTGTTTAAAAAATGAATAGATTCTATGTCGTCCATTTTAGATTACAAAGACTGTTCTACATAGATTATGTAGACTATTCTGAATAAGGCTTGAAAGACTGACTTCCCAAGTCCTGGCCTGCAGTGGCCAGTCACTCCCAGCTGCTTCCAGGACATCCCTCCAAGTAGCTATTGGACGTAGAAGCCTTCTCCTTCTGAGGTTTTTCCCAACAAAGAATAGTTTGGTTTTATATAGCCGTCATTCAAAGGAGTACAACAGGACCAGTTAAGCAAAATTGTACCTTAATTTTAGGTGTAGTAATTTCGTGTATACACACAACATTACGCCATTGTGTGTAAATGGCGATCACATAACCACAAGTCGCACATGCAACCATCATAAGTGCATGCCAGTTGCCAAGCATCTAAATTTTGATCACCTGACCAAAGAGATAGTGCAACAGACGTAAGTATGAGGACCTATTGTAAGTTAATTTTTCAGTGCCATTGTAATTTTGAATGATTGATAAACAGATGATTGTAAGTCAAGGACTACCTATACATTCATCTTGTCATCAAAGAATCAATCAAAATCCTGCTGATTGAATTGTTATTTTTTCCCCTCTCTTTTTGCATGACTGTTGCTGAATCGTCAACAGAAGCTTTATCTACAAACCATAATAGGCTTGTTTTAAGGCCCCAAAGTATTTTGGAAGGTTCTTTTTAGGTCACTTGGCTACTCTTGCTACTATACCTCAAAAAGGACAAGCCTACAGTTCTCTTGGCAACAGATGAACTACTTTGCCATGGTCTACTTCTGAGATATTTTTCAACTTCTAAGTATAGCACCTGGATTACTGGGTGGTCTCCCATCCTATCACCAAACAGGTCTATCCCTGTTTATCTATTTAAGATCAGTGAAAGACAGCTATGTGCTGCCCCTTATTCATATGAGAATTGATACATTAAGTCTTAAAACAACAAAAAATGCTTGAAGTAACTCTAATGCAAGAATAACTAACTGTAATTAACATAGAGGATGATTGGTTGGACAGAGATGTCAGTGGGAGGTGTAATTTTAAAAAATCAAGGTAGCAGCCATGATCACATGATCAAAGCCTTACCTGTATTGTGTCTGGTAGAATTTTAAAAAGGAGAAGGGCTTTCATTGCACAACTGTAGCCAACCATTTTGATGTTTTGGCAACCTTCCCAGATTGAAAATTCAAGATGGCGGTTGTGATCGCATGACTGAAGCCCTGCCCCTTTTGAGCAATGGGCATTGCATTGGTTGCTTCAATCTCACAATCATAGACCCCACCTTGACTTTTTTGACCCCCTTCCCTCCCATGACGGCCTTGCTTGGTAAGGAGTTATTGTTATAAGTGTTGAGACAAAAAACGTGTCTGTGATGCAATTAAGTGAATACACCGCTTGGCTAACTTGCTGCTGTAATCTTTTGAAGTGCTTTTAGTTGGCGCATTTTAGCAAAAGAGAGAGAGAGAGAGAGAGAGAGAGAGAGAGAGAGAGAGAGAGAGAGAGAGATGTCTTTTTTGCCTTAGACTGAGTATGATTTAAATATGCATGTTGGATCCAGGAGACTTATGTTATAGGGAAGTTGGATAATATACTTTTAAAAAAAGTCTATCTGGCACCTAATCAGACTCCTTGATTTTAATTGGGAATGGAATAGTCCGGCTGCAATCCAGCTGGCAAGGGAGACAGGGAAGTGAAGTTTCCCAGCTATGCAATTTCTTTGTTTGCTTCCTCTGTTCTCATCCACCTTTGTTCTTTTTATCTCCGCTCCGTAGGCAGGAGAGTGGCATTGCACAACCGCTTCTGATAGGACCACCTCTACAAAAGGTCCTGCTATATAATATGAACCATATTTGACTTTTAAGATGCAAAACTTATTCTGCCGCAGTAGACCAAACCGAAATCAGAAGTCCCCACTTTTCAAAACGGGACGGAGAGAGTTTCAACTTGGTCCCAGTTTGCTATTTGTTTTGTTCCCTGGCTTAGTGTGTTGTGTCTACCAAGCTCTTTGGCTGGTTTGTGACTGTATTGTGGAGAGAGAAAAAATGAGATAATTCAGTACTAAATTTATAACGTTGGACAGACCGTGGAATTTAGCATTAGATAGCCAGCTGGGTGACCTTGGGCCAGTCCTTCATTCTCAGACCTCAAAGAAGAAAACAAGGACAAAGCACTTCTGAAAAAACCTTGCCAAGAAAACTGTGGTTACCTCTAGTCAAGTCTGACTCAAAAACACACAGACACACAAACAAAAACTTTTCAAGGCTCATAGACCTGGAAGCCATTACTCTCATTTAAATGGGTTTGCACTGTATCTTGCTCAACTGAGGCGATCTCTGTTCCTGCTTATGCAATTGATAGGCAAATATAAAGTCCCATTTTCCATAATTTCAGCAATGTTGTTATGGTCAGCCCAAGACTGTAATGCCCACAGAACAGTGGTGGGTTTCAAATTTTTTTACTACTGGTTCTGTGGGTGTGGCTTGGTGGGTGTGGCATGGCTTCGTGGGCGTGGCAGTAAAATTACTGTAAAAATACTGTAAAATTTCCATTCCCTCCCCAATCCAGGGGAAGGTTATTGCAAAATTTCCTCCCTATCAGCTGGGACTTGGGAGGCAGAGAATAGATGGGGGTGGAGCCGGTCAGAATTTTTACTACCGGTTCTCCGAACTACTCAAAATTTCTGCTACCAGTTCTCCAGAACTGGTCAGAACCTGCTGAAACCCACCACTGCCACAGAAGTCCCAAACAAGCTCCATACATGTCTTAAAATCAGCAATAAGAGCACCAGCTACAATCTGTCCTTTTTCTCTTCTGCTTTTGAGAGGTCTCTTGGAAAAACTAAACTTTTAGGCAGGGGTGGGATTGAAAAAATTTAGCAACTGGTTCTCTGCCCGGTTGCTGGGTGGGCGTGGCCATGGGGACGTGGCCTACTTGGCTTCCTGCACCACGGCGGTGGGGGGATGTTTTTGCCCTCCCCAGGCTCCAAAGGCTTTCCTCGAGCCTCCAAGAGGGTGAAAACGGCTTCCCCCAGGCTCCGGAAGCCTTCCGGAGGCCAGAAATGGGCCTGTTTCTGGACTTCCGGGAGGCCCATTTTTTGCCCTCCAAGAGCCTCGACGGCCCTGCACCACAAGAGGGGGGGGGTCTCCAGTGCCTTGATCCAGCCCAAACTCTGATTAGCTCCAGTGCGTGCCCCAAAGGTGTTTTTTCAAAAGGCAGCTGGACTTTTTTGTTTTTCTGTGAAGACGTTTTGCTTCTCATCCAAGAAGCTTCTTCAGCTCCCCGAAGAAAGTCCAGTTGCCTCTTGAAAAAGCACCTTCGGGACAACCCGTGATCTGGATGATTGAGAATCTCCTCAGAAAGTGGGTGGCATTTCCCCTTCTCTTGGTCACTGCCCTGCACAGTGATTTCAACCTGGGCTTGTTGGCTGCTCGGTTTTCTGTGGGTTGGCAGTTGTGGATTTTTAAACAATCTTGCAGTTGACCTGTTATGTCCTATTAAGTCAATGAAATTAACTCAACCAGGCTTAGAAGCTTGGGCACCTTTCAGCTTTGATGTCTCCCTTTTGATTTCTGCCCAGGTTGAGTGAAGCAAATCTGGAAATTGAGTCATGGGAACTGAATTTCTTTCTTTCTTTCTTTCTTTTTTTTTGGGGTTGCTTTGAACCGTTTCGCTGCTTATCCAAGTATCTTCTTCGGTCTGAACAAGTTGGTGAGGGAGATCCCATATACAGGTAGTCCTCGACTGATGACCACAGAAAGAGGCCAAAATGTCTGTTGCTAAGCAAGGCAGTTGTTAAGTGAGTTTTACCCCATTTTAAAACCTTTCTTGCCACAGTTGTTAAGTGAATTGCTGCGGTTATTAAATTAGAAACTTAACAAAGTTATTAAGTGGATCTGGCTTCTCCATTGACTACTTGTCAGAAGATCGTAAAAGGGGATCTCGTGACCCCCCCATGGACACCGCAACCATCATAAATATGAGTCAAGCATTCAAAATTTTGGTTACATGACTGTAATGCAATGGTTGTTAGTATGAAAAACAGTCATGTCACTTTTTTCAGTACAGTTGTTGTAAATAATGAATTGTTCTATATATCAAAGTCTACCTGCAGTTTATGTCCTCCAGGAAGGGTTTCATTTCTTACCTAATCTGGATAAATTCATTAGGTGAGTAGGCAGAGAGTCGTTAGGATTAAAATGTTCCGACTCCTAAATCCTTTGCCCTAGAGCAGGGGTGTCAAACTCAAGGCCTGTGGGCCGGATCCGGCCCATAAGATGCTTAGATTTGTCCCACGGGCCGCCCTCGAAATAGCGAAGGACTGGCCCGCAGTGCCTCTGCCAGCGAATGGCATGGCTGGGCATGGCCCTCCCAAGCTCCGTTTTTGCTGGCAGAGAGTTGCAGGAGGCTGTTGCAGCCAAAAATGGAGCTCAGGAGCCTGTTTTCACTGGCAGAGTGCTTGGGCCACCATAGGTGCCCCCCAACCAGTGGTGAAATCCAATTTTTTTTTTACTACCGGTTCTGTGGGCGTGGCTTGGTGGGCGTAATGTGGCTTGGTGGGCGTGGCTCGGTGAGCATGGCAGGGGAAGGATACTGCAAAATCCCCATTCCTTCCCCACTCCTAGGGGAAGGATATTGCAAAATCTCCATTCCCTCTGGGGCCAGCCAGAGGTGGTATTTGCTGGTTCTCCAAACTACTCAAATTTTCCGTTATTGGTTCTGCGAACTGCTCAAACTTTCTGCTACCAGTTCTCCAGAACCTGTCAGAACCTGCTGGATTTCACCCCTGCCCCCAACACAAATGATGTCATGCTGGCCATGGCCACCCTGGCCATGCCCACCCCAGCCCCACGAGGTCAAACCACAAACCTGATGCGGCCCTCAATGAAATTGAGTTTGACATCCCTGTTCTAGTGGGTTGTTAAATGTGGTCTCCCTGGGAAATCTCCTTCATGCCATCCCAATGATGCCCTTGAAGTGATGCCCCGGTGCCTGGAGGCCGTGCGGACCTGGATGGGGAGTAACAGGCTTCGACTGAACCCTTCCAAGACCAAGTGGCTGTGGCTTCCGGCGTCTCGATATAGCCAGCTGGTGCCATTGCTGGCTATTGGGGGCAAGTTATTGGCCCCCACGGATAGGGTTCGCAACTTGGGTGTCCTCCTGGATGCACGGCTGTCTTTAGAAGAGCATATGACGGCCGTGGCCAGGGGGGCTTTTTATCAGGTCCGCCTGATTCGCCAGTTGCGTCCCTTTCTGGATCGGGACTCCCTACGCACAGTCACTCAGGCGCTCGTCACTTCCTGCCTGGACTACTGCAATGCTCTCTACATGGGGCTCCCCTTGAGGAGCACCCGGAGGCTCCAACTGGTGCAGAATGCGGCCGCGCGGATGGTTATGGGAGCGAGGGGCCGCTCCCATGTGACACCTCTCCTGCGTGAGCTGCAGTGGCTTCCAGTGGTCTTCTGGATGTGCTTCAAGGTGTTGGTCACCACCTTTAAAGCGCTCCATGGCATGGGACCTGGGTATTTGCAGGACCGCCTTCTGCCACCGATAGCCTCCCACCGACCAGTATGCTCCCACAGAGAGGGACTCCTCAGGGTGCCGTCAGCCAGGCAATGTCGGTTGGCGACCCCCAGGGGGAGGGCCTTCTCTGTGGCAGCTCCTGTCTCTGGAACGATTTGCCCCCGGAGATACGAAGGATATCGGATCTCCGGGTTTTTCACCATGCCTTAAAAACTTTTCTTTTCCATCAAGCAGGGCTGGCATGAACCCCCCCCTCTTTTTTTTTTTTAGTTTTTTAGCTTTTAAATTGTCAAAGGGGTTTTAGTTTTCAATGTTTTAATTTTTGGGGGGGGGCACAGTTATTTAATTCTTTTAATAATTTTAAATTTTGTATTGATATGTGTTTTAGTTCTGGCTGTGCACTGCCCTGAGTCCACTTGGAGAAGGGCGGAATATAAATGGAATAAAATAAATAAATAAATAAATGCTCCCTGCCAAAAGTTCTCCGAAGTTTCCCTTCTCTTTCCTATATCTAAATACCTTTAGGTTGCAAGGTAGGGTTGTTGCTACAGTTAGTCCTCAACGTACAACAATTCATTTAGTGACCGTTCGAAGTTACAATGACACTGAAAAAAGTGACTTATTTTAGGACAGTTGCATTATCTCCATGTCGCGTGATCAAAATTCAGCCGCTTGGCCACTGACTTATATTTATGACGTGCGGTGTCTCAGAGTCGTGTAGTCAACTTCTGCAACCTTCTGACAAGCAAAGTCAATGGGGAAGCCAGATTTCCTTAACAATCATGTTACTCACTTAACAACTACAGTGATTCAGGTAACAAACCTGGGGCAAGAAATGTTGTAAAATGGGGCAAATTAACAAATGTCTCACTCAGGAACATAAATTTTGGGGTTCTATTGTGGTCGTAAATCGAGGACTACCTATGCTTGGCTTCTCTGAAGCTGAACTCTCAATTCTTCATTGCTACCAAGTTTCCAACAAGTTTCCCCTTATTTGCTTTGATTAGGATAGTCTGGGAGCTATGAAGCGACAAATATGGGGGTTTAAAAAAAGAGAGAAAGGACCAATGACAGTAACAAAGGAGTTGGTGTAGGAAATGGGCGTGCAAGTACGTGTGCAAACATTTCTGAGAAAGCGAAAGAAAAGCACGGGGATTAGTGAGAAGAGAACAGTCCCTAAAAGGAAAAGAGGGACACTGGTAGATTGAACCACCCAGGAACCAGCCAGCAGGGATAGGAAAAGCCAGATGCAAGGGACTCACTCAGCAGCAGAGGTGTTATTCAGCCGGTTCGGGCGAATCAGTAGCGGCGACTGTGGGTGGCACCTGCCCCGGCATAATGCCGTCCTATTTAGCCACGTTTTTGAGGCCGGATGCATGCGTGGAAGGCGCATACGTGGCAAACTAGTGGTAAGAATATGTGAAACCCACTGCTGCCCAGCAGGTGTTCTGGTGGCCATAGTCCACAGCCTGGACTCATTGGCAATCCCTTGCAGTCTGGACTGGAATGACAGAATAACAGAGTTGGAAGGGACCTTGGAGGTCTTCTAGTTCAACCCCTTGCACAAGCAGCAGACCCTATGCCATTCCAGACAAGTAGCTGCCCAGTCTCTTCTTAAAAGCCTCCCGTGATGGAGCACCCACAACTTCTGAAGGCAAGCCGTTCCACTGGTTTATTGTTCTCACTGATAGGAAATTTCTCCTTAGTTCCAGGTTGGTTCTCTCCTTGTTTAGTTTCCATCCATTGCTTCTTGTCCTGCCTTCAGGTGGCTTGGAAAACAGGTGGCAGCCCCTCAAATATTGGAATACTCCTATCATGGCACCCCCTCGTCACCCCTAGTCCTAGAATGTCTGAAGGTGGCGGAAGAAACAGTCTGAAGCAGCCAGGGAGAGAAGCAGCTTAGGCTGCAGCATGGAATCACCCTTACAAGTAGTCCTCCATTTACGACCATTCATTTAGCAACTATTCAAAGTTACGATGGCACTGGGAAAAAAAGTGAATTACGACCAATCCTCACGCTTATGACAGGTGCAGCGATCCGGATGCTCAGCAAACGGCTTGGCTTGCACTTAAACAACAGTTGCAACGTCTGTAGTCACAGAATCACCCTTCACAACCTTCTCAGCCAGCTTCTGCCAAGCAAAAGTAAGTGGGGAAGCTGACAGGGAAGGTTGAAAGTCACATGATGTCTCACTTAATGACTGCAGCCCCAAAAAAGTCATAAAATCCGGTATGGTCACGTAATGCCTCCCTCGTGTTTTTAATAAAACAATAAATTAAAATTAACATGCCACCTTTTCTATAGGACAAGAACTTCCTGGAGCCAAAAAACAAAACAAAACAGAGCGTCTTCATTACATCCTGTTAAAAGCATGCTGAGCACTCAAAGAGCCTTCTGTACAATCCAGTAATAAGCCTCTTGTGACCAGTGTAGTAAGAGCTGTTATGACGAGGCGTTCTAAGAAAAAGGGCTGCTGGCTTCAATTGACTAAAACCTTAGACCAGTCCTCAAAAAGTCCTCACTGATTGATTGGTTCACTTATGGCTCATTTTTCCCCCCATTTGAAATGCATTGTCTGAATACACATTTCTTTTGGCCTGGAGACCATTATTTCAAGTATTAAAAGTTTATATATATATATATATATATATTTCGTGCATTTTTGGTGTCTGTATTATTTAAAAGATAACAAATCCTATTTCTACAGGATGGGTCGATACAAAGCCCTCCAATGAAGTTTATAGAGAAAAAAGAAAAAAAGCGAAGAAGAAGCGAAGATTTTAAAAGGATCGGATTAAAGAAGTAAACAGGGGAAAGGAGTAACGCCTGCATGGTATGAGGCAGCTATCTTCCTTCAGATTTCTTTCAATATAAATTCAATAAGTAAAATAAATAAACATATTGTCTTTAAGTACTTAATCCATTCCTTTAAAAATATTTCTCCTTTGGTAGTGTGGTTATTAAAATCTCAATTATAAACACCAATACAGAAAGGAGAATATTTGTAGCTCAGGATTGACATGAGGGGTCCTCGTTGCTCTCTGAGCTTGCTTGTTTTCTTGCAGACTTTCATTACCCAAACTAGGTAACATCATCAGTGCTAATGACCACACTACCAAAGGAGAAATATTTTTAAAGGAATGGATTAAGTGCTTAAGGACAGATGATTGATCAGCCCAACATCTTCTCATAGGCAACAATCCTACAAACAAGGGGAACCTCTGCTACATTGGGAGGCTATAGATCTCAGCTATCATTTATGAAGTGTTAACCTCTGAGCAGTCCTCCTTGTGTACCCCAAAGCATTGCAGCAACCATTAATGACCTTAAGAGTTTGACTCAAAGTCACTGGCCTTTGCTGCGGGAGCGGTTGAAAAACTGATTTAGAAAAGGGAGATGTTTGAGAATAGAACATTGCATCCAGTTTTGGTCACCACACTATAAAAAAGATGTTGAGACTCTAGAAAAAGTGCAGAGAAGAGCAACCAGGATGATTAGGGAACTGAAGACTAAAACATATAAAGAAAAGCTATAGGAACTGGGCATGGCTAGTTTAGTAAAAAGAAGGACCAGGGGAGGCATGATAGCAGTCTTCCAATATTTGAGGGGCTGCCACAGAGAGGAAGGGGTCAAGCTATTTTCCAAGGCACCCAAAGGCCAGACAAGGAATAATGGATGGAAACTGACCAAGGAGAGATTCAACCTAGAAATAAGGAGGAATTTTCTGACAGTGAGAACAATCAACCAATGAAACAGACGTTTCTTTCAGAAGTTGTGGGAGCCTCATAACTGGAGGCTTTTAAGAAGAGACTGGACTGCCATTTGTCAGAAATGGTGTAGGGTCTCCTGCTTGAGCGGGGAGTTGGGCTAGATGACCCAGAAGGTCCCTTCAAACTCTGTTAATCTGTAATCTTAATCTGAGAGACCTCAAAAGAAGCTACTCACCAGTGATTTCCACTATGCCATCCTTTGTCTTCACCAGCAACTCTTCCGGTGCAAAGTGGTTGACATCCAAAGCCACTTTCCAGCTCTCTGAAGTCTGCCGGATCTCAGAGACGCCACTGCTCAATTGGCGGCTCAAAGCCCGGTTGTAGGCAGGGTTGGGCCCTGGTGAGCTGACGACGGGGCTAGCGGCCACCGGCTCTGGATTTGAGCTGACCAGAGGTCGCATGTAACCTGGCCAGCCGGTGGTCCCTGTAGGCCACTTGTACCAGTCCTCGGGAATCAGTGGCATGCCAAAGGACTGGTCCAAGAGCCTGCTGCCCCTGTACCAGTCCCAGCTGGGGCTGCGTAGAAAAGTGAAGGGCACTAGACGTTCCGACATGTCCTGTTCCAGAGCCGTCCCAAAACTCTCTGCCCAGACCTGGAGAGTGAAGATCTGCTCCCTCTAGCTGGCCCTTATCAACACACAGCTAGCTATTTTGGGACAAGAATCTCAGTTCTCTATTAATGGAAATTACGCTTGGCTGAAGGAAGTTGATGAATATTACACAGGTCTCAATGACATTCCCCCTGTGCATTTGTCATCCTCTGCTTTCTCTGCTGGGGAGGGGGAGCAAGGAGGGAGGGGGAAAGGAGAACAATTCCCGTTGCAGGACTGCAGGGACCCAAATTCCAGTCTTGCCCTTTTGACCTCGGCAGTCTGAAAATAAAGTAAGACTAACTAAAAGAATTTTTGAAGTACAGCAAAAATTACCCCATCTTTCTTGCAACACCAGAGCTTTCAGGACAGTGTGACATGGGTTGTTTATTTTCGCCCAGTCTTTCTTGGCTCCTATTCTCCTTTTTAGTATAGTTTTTTTTTTTAAGCACATAAAACAAATCTCTGAGAGATGTGCGTGCTAAAATGTGCATAAAACCAATCAAATGAAATGATTTTTTTTTTCAATTTCAAAAACAGAAAATCAGTAGGGATAACTTTAGGGAAAGGAGAGGAGAGGAGAGGGGGAGGGAGGGAGGGGAGGGGGAAGGAAGGAAGAAAGAAAAAGAAAGAAAGGAAAGAAAGAAAAGAAAGAAAAGGAAGGAAGGAAGGAAGGAAAGAAAGAGAAAGAAAGAAAGAAAGAGAAAGAAAGAGAAAAAGAAAAAGAAAACAAACTTTTACATTGGAGGCTTGGACAATCACCAAAATGGCACTGTTTTACTTTTTGTGACTAAATAGGCTTCCGTTTAATATAGAAATCTACAGTGGGAGATCTTTAGCTCTGGGAAAAGTGACGTGGGAGGAAAATTTCCCAAATATCCCATCTCCAGCCAGCTAACTGTGTTAGTAAAGGTTCATACACTAATGCGTATCCATTAGCTCCTAAATTTTGTTACTGAGTGCTTGGACTTGCCTTTTTCTCCTGTTTTACAGCTGATGTTTGTCAGTCAGCCTTGTTCCCTTCTAATAAAAGAGAGGGGTTAAAACATAACAGTAGACATTTCCCCATATTAGTTAACATTCATTGTCTCAAGCCATGCTGGTTCTGTGAATAATCCAGCATATTTTGGGACAGAATTCAATTCTCAATTATTACCTACTAGTTGATGGTCAGTGGTCCTCATGAATTATGACCTGGCTGAACACATTTTGGCACCTGGATTAGAAAAGTCTGAATGTCACCCTCTTTTGATCTAATTAAGATTTGGGACATAATCCAGCAATCTCTTCTACAAACATCAAGGAAATGAATGGGAATCAGGGCCAGCCCTAACATTTGGCTGAAGAGAGCAGCCTACACTGGGCCAGAAGGTCTTATGTGACATGAAAGAGTAGCACATTTGAATCACTTATTTATCACTGTGTCCTCTTTTTTTTTTTTAAAATGCCAAAGTGGTCAGAGGGGCTTGTGGGATCTTGTGTTTCATGTATCCAAATTACTTGCTTGATTCCAGGCCCTGAATTGCGAATACCGTAGTTGTAAGTGGGAAGGTGTCATTCATTGCCCTACCATTGGGAGCCAGTCTCTTATCGCTTATCTCATTTGACCCATGACTTTAAAAAACAACCCCCAACTGATAGCCCCATAGCTCATTTCTTTCACCCTGTGCCCTCTCTGCTATTTTTCATCAGGTTCCAAGCACATCGTTTCAGGATGTTCTTGAATGGCTATGATACATTCATGAAGCATTGATAGATGATAGGTAGAGTCAGATCTAAGTGAAGAGCAAATGCCTGTTGAAGATGGGGCTGGCTGTACCATTAAGCAGGGCAAAGCATCTGTCAAGTAGCAGATACTATGCTGGGATGTGAGATGTTTGACAATTGAGTTGGGGTGCCAAGTAGATGGCCCTGGATCTGCAGCCATTCCATGTCTGGCTGTGTTTAGTCAACGTCTCTCCTGGTGAGTTGTTGGACTAAGGAGTCAAGGGTGATGGCTTGTCTATCCCTGAGCAGTAAAAGGTCTTTGAGGGTCTGGAGGGAGTAGAAGATCTTTCACACCTTCTTAGTGGCCATGAGTCATCAAGTGGAAAGCAGCCACTTCAGAAGGAAGAGACCCTCTGAAGTCATCCGCCTCATCTAGCCAAGACGGTTCCTAGAGGATACAATGGCCTTTCTGGCACATTCTATATGTTTGACTGCAAAGTATGACTTAGCCTGGTAGTTAATAATATAGTCCATTTCCTCCCAATGTTTAAAGGGAAGAACATTCTACAGAAATAGACTAATTTTGAGATATTGGGGGGGGGGTTGTAATTAAAGCAATTTGTATTTTATTGCAAGGAGGGAATAAAATACCTGGGGTTACCTGCCTTCAGGTCAGAAATATCATAGCTGGCTACCCTTGGTGAGACAGAGAAGGCAGATAAAAATGTTGGGACAACCCATTTCTAACCTCTACTTCCATGCTGGAACAAGGTTATGCCATGCTTTTTTTAAAAAATGATTTGTTAGATTTGTCTAGAAGCTCAAGGTTACATACGCAGCATTTCTTTCTTCCATTGTTTCTTCACAACAATCACCTTATAAGAAGTGTTATAAGAGAACCTATGGGTATAGTCAGGGGTGAGCTGCTGGGGGTTCACAGGGGTTCGGGAGAACCTCCAGCTAAGATTCTGTGCAGTTCAGAGAACCCCCAAATCACACTCCTGACTGGCCCCGCCCACCCTGCCCCTCCCCTCCCAGGAGTCCCCATGTGGCCCATTTTGGATGCAGGTAAGTGCAGGGCACGCGCGGAGGCTCGGGGAGGGTGAAAAACGGGCCTACCAGAAGTTCAGGAAGGCCGGAAATGGGCCGTTTCTGGCCTCCAGAGGGCCTCTGGAGCCTGGGAAGGCCATTTTAGCCCTTCCGGAGGCTCGAGGAAAGCCTCCGGAGCCTGGGGAGGGAAAAAACGCCCCCCCCCGCCGTGGTGCAGGAGGCTGACTAGGCCGCACCCACCATGGCCACGCCCACCTAGCAACCGGGCAAAGAACCCCTTGCTAAAATTTTTGAAGCCCACCCCTGGGTATCGTGGTGAAGGTGTTGGACCAGAAGTAAAAGACTCTGCCCATTCTCTCTCAGACCTCTCAGACCAACCTATCTCAGGAGATTGTTGTTGTCTTGGGAGAGAAAATAGGAGGAGGGAGACTTCTCTACCTCCATCTTGAGATCCTGTACAGTATGAATGGTGGGATATAAAGCTAAAGAAACAAAAAGAAGTTAGGGCTGAGAGTTAATGACTGGTACAAAACTATTCAGTGATGGCAACCAAGTCAATTAAGGATTTAATGATAATAGTGTGGGAAGGCCCTCCCTCCTAAAAAATGAAATATTTTGGGGAATATTAAAAGAGGTAGAATATTATATTTTCACAAAGAAGAAAGGGAGAAAAATCTTATCAAAAGCAGAAAGCATCCACAGTCTTCCTGCCATAGCCTCAAGCAGAAGCCTGAAACCTTTAGAGGTGGATATTTTGTACCAATTAAGAAAGCCAGGCTATCCTATTCATAAACAAAACACCTTCAGCCACAGCAACCACCGAAGGCTGGAGCTGATGGGGTTAAGAATTTACTTTTCCCCCACCCAAATTCCAAGGACAGGGCATGACCATTAGGACATAATAGGATTAACCCACTGCCATTGGAATAGTAAAAGACACAAGGCTCACTACATTGCACAACCCCCTGGAGCATCTCAATCTCCAAACCCCAGAATCCTATAAAAACCCACCCGCTCATCCAGCCAATTGGTCAGCCACTCCAGAAACATATTGCTGTTGCTGAAGTTTCTGAAAAACAAATAAACAGGACCTTCTTTCCTTGTAGCCAGCCTCCATTTTATTTCCAGCATCTTTCTCCCGGCTTGGAACCAGACCGGATTTTTCTTCCAACAATAGCATTTCCACAAAGCTAATTTTAACTTCAAGGATTGTACGAATGAACCTTTTGGTTAGTTCACTATGTTTTATGAACTCGGAAAATGAGTATCAAGCTCATTTTCGTTGTGAATGACTTTCCATGAGTTTGAACTTTCTTCATCCATTAATATAGTTCCAGGTTTTGTGCCTAACATCATGCTGACATCTGGCTCAAATATTACTAAACTACATATCCCAGCAGTCTCAGTTATCCCACAAAGAAAGACATATGGCCATCTTCCAATGTTCATAAAATAAGTAGATCCGTTTTCTGTTTGGAACAACAGGACCATGTCAGCATTACAGCTTTTGAGAGTGAAGAAATAAATATAGGGCCAGATTTTTCAGGGTTTCATTACTTAAAAGTATGCAATTTCTGTGGAAGTTAGTTTGACTCTTCTTCACAAAGTATATTCCCACAACATCCATCCATTCCTGCCTCATTGTTTTTCATCCACTAAAGCCAACAAGTCAGAGATCAGGAAGGAGGAGGAAACATTATGTTGAGTTTGGGGGAAGGGGCTAAAATAACTCTTCTGCCATTCTAAGTTATTAGATTTGCTGCCCTAAATGAAAAAATATTAATTCAATGTGGAGGCCCAGGAGGTCGAGGGTCCTCCTTACAAGGCCATAATTGCTTAATTCCTATTGACAGCAGTTGCCTTTCTGTACCCTATTCTCCCACCCCACCCACCCTACCCCAACAACATTGCCTTGTGTAATTGCATAATTGCAACTTAAACCCATCTAAATCCCTCATCCTACTTTTCCTTTTTGCTCTTTTGGCAGGGTAGTATAAAAGAGCTTTTAAAGAGCTCATGTTTAATTAAGGATTGGTTTCCTAGGATTTGTATCCATCTAGCAACTTTATCTTTTTATCTACCCATCTTGATGCATCTATCTATCTGTTTATCTATTTGAAAGCTGCATTAACATAATTTCAAGTGATATACATATATGCAAGAAAAGAAATATAGAAAAAAATTATGTGATATTGTAAAGGGGAAAAATAAACTACAAAAATATTCTTTCTTTTCTTCCTTCCTTCCTTCCTCTTTCTTTCTTTTCCTTCTTCCCTTCCTCTTTCTTTCTTTCTTTCTTTCTTTCTTTCTTTCTTTCTTTCTTTCTTTCTTTCTTTTTCTTTCTTTCTTTCTTTCTTTCTCTCTCTCTCTCTCTCTCTCTCTCTCTCTCTCTCTCTCTCTCTCTCTCTCTCTCTCTCTCTCTCCCCTGCATGATGAACGCTTGCGAGATGAGTCCTCTTGCGTTAGAGATTATCCTGCAGCTGGATTGAACTGTGAGTCACTAGTGGACAGGCAGCCAATTTTCCGTGCTTGGTTGCTGATGGTGTTAATATATTCTGGGGAGCAGCTGCTGATGGGCATGCAAATGACATACTGATTTATAAATTCATTTTCCCTAAGCCGGTTTTTTGTTGTTGTTGAAAAAGAGTGGGCATGCCTGATCCCTCCAGGTCTAATACAAAAATCAAATAGCCAGTTCCCAAGCAACTTTATACAGATTATGATGGGATTAATTGCCACAAAATATAACAACCGGTGGGTTTTTCTCTGGCCAGTTGAGAGACTCCTAATTAATTAAGTAGAGAGTCCATTTCCTTGGTTCTCTACTCTTTCGGTTTCTTTTTCATGCAACAATCAGTATTTTCCATCCCATGAAAAATGTGTGTGCGTGCGTGTGCGCGCACCCACACCCACACCCACACAGGAAGGCAGATAACATGGACGATTTACATTTTTTAACTCTACAAATGAAGAAGTATTTATAACCACCCTAATTTAACAGAAACCACTATGATAGCCAAAGGAGGAAGTCATAGTAGGATAGAATCATAGAGCTGCAAGGAGACATTTTGGATAGTAACTCTGACTTCCTTTAACGCATCTATTTCACCTCCCCAATGAAGAAGAATCCACATGTCTATAACTGAATGCAGTATTGAACTGCTCTTTTGGTTTTTCTTCTGATATTGAATTGGGATCTGCTTTGCTTTCTTTTAAATCAATTACAGGTGGTCCTTATTTAGTGACTACCTCATTCAGTAACTGTTTGCAGTTCTGATGGTGATGAAAAAGTAACTTTAGCACCAATTCTTGGCATTTACAGTCTTCACAGGTCTATAAAACAAAGGAAACCTGAAGTAAGATTGTAAGGCACAGATGCGGTTTCACTTGGTGATTACTTTACTGAATAACCAAGTTGCCAGTCCCAATTATGGTCATTAAATGAATATCTTTATTCTCTCCCCTGCATATTAGAAAAAAGGTTCTTGGCTTTCTTCTGTGTGCTGTCAAGTATTTAATGTGTTTGAAGAATATCAATATGGCTCATCTCACTTTTTTCAAGACTAAACATTTCCATTTCCTCAGTTTCTCTTCAATGCCTTTATTTTCCACCCCCAGTAATTGTTATTGCCCTTCTATGGGTATGTCTTAGTGGGATCCCAATGGTGCTTTTTCAGGAGGCAACTGGATTTTTTTGTTTTTTGTTTCTCTGAAGACGTTTCGCTTCTCATCCAAGAAGCTTCTTCAGCTTTGACTGGATGGTGGGGAATGGAAGGATTTACTGTATTTTTCAATCTATAAGATGCACTTTTCCTCTCCCCCCCCAAAAAAAGTGGGTGCCAGTCCTTTGGTGAATAGCAGCCAGGGCTCTGCGGCAGGGTCCTTTTACAGTGCTGAACCCCACCTCTTCTGTCTCTTTTTTGCAGTGCAGGAGTCAATAGGAGGAGCTGGCATATGAGAGGACACCTATCTGTGGTACTCTCAGGCTCCGCCTGATTTTTTTTTTCTTGTTTTCCTCCTCTAAACCTAGGTGCATCTTATGGTCCGGTGCATCTTATAGTGCAAAAAATATGGTATATTCCTTGTAGACAGCAGGTCATTTGCATCCTTCTTGAAGGTCGTTGAAGCACTTGGAGGTTTATCTGTGTCCTCAGTGTCACCTGAGTAGTGCTCCTGGTTCCTGTAGTCTGCAACTTTTCTGGAAATCCATTCATACTCCCACACCATTCGAAGTCTTAGTGGGATGTTACAAACTGGGCACAATTCTCCAGGTGGGTCCAACCAAGGCAGAGTAAAGTGGGACCATTACATCCCATGGTTTGGAAATTATGCTACCTTTGATATAGTATAAAATTGCAGTGAATTTTTTGAAGCCACATCACACCACTGACTTACCTTTAGTTTGCCACCAATATTCCAAGGTTTTTTTCTACCATTAGCTTACCAAAGCCAAAGCCATTATTACTGATTCTATATCTGTGCCTTTTGTTTTTCTTTCCTAAAGGTGATGAACTTTGCATTTCACTCTGTTAAATTTCATTTTGTTATGCTCCGTCCATTTCTCTTGCATATTGATTGACTTGAATTTTATTTCTGTCTTCTAAAATACTAGTTTTCCTTCCCCATTTTGTGTTGTCTGCAGAATCGATTAGTATTTCTGCTGTTTCTTCATCCAAGTCAATTAATGACAACATTGAAGACCACAGAAATTAAGCCCTAACCTTCTAGCACTCCAATCATTCTAGTTTGATGAGAAACCATTAATTAGCACTCACTGAACAGGATTCTCAAATCAGCTGTGTTTCCACTTAATTGTCATGCCATTCAGTTTACACATAACTAGCTTACCAAACAGAACTTTTATCAAATATTTTGCTGAAATTGAGTACCTTTTCCTAGTTATATTAAATCACAGGGAAGCAGGCCTTGATAATGTTTCTTGCTCTGCACCCATCTTGTTTTCATTGAGCCTCGGTGGTGCGATGGTTAAAATGCAGTACTGCTGCTTGCCGGCTGCCTGCAATTTAGCAGTTCAAATCCCACCAGGCTCAAGGTTGACTCAGCCTTCCATCCTTCTGAGGTGGGTAAAATGAGGACCCAAATTGTTGGGGGCAATATGCTGACTCTGTAAACTGCTTAAAGAGGGCTGTAAAGCACTGTAAAGCAGTTTATAACTCTAAGTGCTATTGCTATCCCATAAATGAGATAGCCTTGTGTTAAAATCCTTTATTTCCCTCCTTATTCCAGCATTGTCCAAAGACAGGCTTGTGGAAACACTGTTAAGGTTTGTCACCTGTTATCTAAAAATGTCATAATTAATTCCCACAGAATCAGTGAAAAACAAGATAGCACATCTGACCATTATAAAAATAGTGGACATCTGGAGACAGACAGGCCCACTCAGAAGCAGCAGAAACCAGGTAGTCTACTTAGGGAGAGTGGGAAGGAAAGCTGAGTGCAAGAGAGTTTGAATGTTGTTTCTGTAGATATAGGTAATCCTCGATTTACAACCATAACTGTGGCTAGGATTTCTATTGCTATGCAATGTGTTGTTAAGTGAGTTGCACCTGATTATACAACTTTTCTGCCATTGTTATTAACCAAATCACTGTAGATGTTAAGTGAATCAGAATGCAGGCTAACAAGAGTTGGAAGGGACCTTGGAGGTCTTCTAGTCCAACCCCCGGCTCAGGCAGGAAACCCTGGCCTATATCATTTCAGACAAATGGCTGTCCAATCTCTTGTTAAAAATGTCTAGTATTGGAACAACTTTTGGAGGTAAGTTGTTCACTGATTAATTGTTCTATCAGGAAATGTCTCCTTAGTTCTAGGTTGAATCATATGGTTAATTGAATCTGACTTTCCCCCATTGACTTAGCTTGTTGGAAGCCAGTTGGGAAGGTCACAAATGATGATCATAAGACCCTGAAACCATTATAAATACATGCCAGCTGCCGAGTGCCTGAATTTTGAACACACGACTGTGGGGGATGTCGTGAGGGTTGTAAATGTGAGGGCTGGTTATAACTACTTTTTTGTGTGTGTGCTGTTGTAACTTCAAATAGTTACTAAACTGTTGAGAATGGAATCAAAGGCTGGAACAAGGCTGTGATTGTAGGCAGCCCCTGTTCTCTAGCCTGAAGAAAGTGGACTTCAACTTGTAGAGCAATGATAAATTCAAAGCATCTTTGAAGATGGCAAATAACATCCCTCCGATCTCACTAGGCAGATCCTATCTTCCATGCAGCAGCATCTGATTCCCTCTAGGCTTTAAAGCAGATTAGAAAGTTGATTGTGTCATGGGCAGGCTAGGAGAAGCCAGCATGGTTTTGGGGAGAAGAAAATTAGATGCTGCAGCAACAGCTGCTTACATGCAAAACAACTTCCAGCACATATGTGGAAACTGTAGACTTCATCTCCTCCTGCTGGCCAGATGTGCACACAGCAACAGAGTCCTAACTTCTGTTTTTCAAAAGTCGATTGTCTATTCAAAGGCATTGTCCATTGCCGGAATAGGTTGGGCTTGCTACATCAGCTTGTGCAATCCAGGAATACTCCTTTGAGATTGGAGTTGAGCTAGCAGTGCTTTCATACACAAGTCCATCCCAGGTTGTACCAATTAAGCTTTCCATGTCAGCTCCCCAGTTTACATGGGGGCAAATCCCTCTTGTGACATTAGACCCAGTAATTGATTGCTAAGACCTAGTTTAAGAGCTGATCTATCTTATTTTTATTTACATATATATTTTCCTTCCCTGCAGTAGTCAGTTTTCAGCCCATTACTGCATTTGAAAAAAAACGACCAATTCTAGCACCTTAATGCAGCTTCTCCCAACCTAACAATTTTTTGATATATTAGAATTACATGCCTAAATTAATTTTTGTGACAGTTCCAAGCTTACTATGTTGCACAAATGTATCTGCTATGTCTGTATCACCCCTTATTTATCTTTCTGCACAAATTCTGCCACCGCGTCTTGCATTTTTCTAGGTGCTCCATCTAATGTGAGGATGGTGATGCAGTTGGGCATGAGGAGGAGATAAGCAAGCAGTCTCTGGTCACTGGTATATTTGTGTTTTTTTCCTATAGAAATCTCCCACTCAAGCGGGAGTGAAAATTTTTATCCTCTCTTTATAGGAACAACACGGTACAGTGCAGTGGTGAATTCATTCTTGTAACCAGGAATCACACTTTCTAAAGATTAAGATCCCTAAGATCAGACCAACAGCCCATTTAGTCCAACATTTTCTGTCACCCAAGAATCAACTGGGTACTGCACATCCAAGAAACATCCCTGCAAGAAGGGCAGGAGGACAATGGTTTTAATTTTTTTTTAAAAAAAATTGTCCTAGTAGAAAAGTGACAAAGTAGTCATGACATCACCATGGGCATGTGAGATATTTAGCCAATTTCTTTTTAAACTGTATTTTTAAAGATGCGTATGACCTATTGTGAAGTTATTTGACTTCCTTCTTGGCTGCCAAGTACAGTGTAAAAGTCCTTTTAAGTTTTCAATCAACTTTGATTAAATCATCTCTCATTTATTTTATTATGCTTCCAACACTGATGTGCCAAAAACCCTCTTTTCTATATGAATGAAATACTATGGGAAATGTCATTTCAAGCCAGAACTGAATAGCACATTTAGGACAATTGGAAGAAAAGAATCTTCCATCCAATCCGTAATATATCAAACTAGCAGCTGTAAGATGTATCAAGTATTGGATTAGTTAACTTTGAAATAGTAGTAGATAAATTCATAAAATCTATTTGACAATTAGTGGCTATTTTCTATGTTGACTGAACCGTTTGCTGTGCTGAGGCAGTATGTTTGGGCTTCAAATGCTTCAACTCATTAGGCCTTCTCTGGCATCTTCAAAAACATCTGATTTGGCCACTGGACACTGAGCTAAGTGGACTTTTGCTCTGATTTTATAGGAGCCTCTGTTCTCATTAGCATGAACACAGTGGAACTTCTGTCTTCCAGAATGCATGGCACGGATGATTTCCTTGAAGACAACTGAGTTGGTGGCTATTTAAGTGGATTCATAAAAGTTTTTTTCTCACATTTTAGACACAGATGTAGCCAAATTCCCCTTTTGTGAAAAGAAATGAAGGAGGATGATACATTCCTATGTGATTAGGTCTCATTTTTCACTGTCTTCCCTGAGTGAGGGCATAAAAGTAGAAGTCTTTGTTAAATAAGCTTGTGGATTGCTCAGTAATAGTGTGATTGCCTCTATTTCCAGTTAAATTCAGTATCTTTAATTTTGACCTTTAGTATAAAGTATTGTCTACTTCTAAACTATTCTTTAAAAAAACAAAAAGGCCTATTTTGTAGTTCTTATTCTTGTTTAATTTGTTCAGTGTCACTTTGCATTTCAGTTTTCTTGAATGTGATCAATCTTTCATATAATTTCTTCCTGATTATTTCCATTCACTCTGATGAAAAGCAATTATTTTCAATTATTATTATTATTTTACCATGGAGAAAGTATTAAAGAAATTTTCATGGACAGGATGTTACTTCTTGTACTTCTTGTATGAGAATGAAAAATCTCTGTAATTGCAAAATTATCTTTATCTTTGTGATGTGTCTCTTTCCTGCTTTATAAAAAGTTCACTTGAGGCTTTTTAAATCAGAATAGGAAGGAGGGGCAATTTGGGAGTCTTTGAAACAGCACAGATAGGCTCATTGAAAACAAATTTTCTGCTTTTACCTATTCCAACATAACTCAATAAAACAAGTTTAAAAAACAGGAAGAAAAAATTGGGAAGCAAAGAAGAGTTTTTGGTAGCGTTGCCACAAATATATTTAATAATTCCACCAATACCCAAAGTGGGGCCAAAAATATGTATTCAGAGCTGTATGAATTTAATGCGAATGGAGCTGATGGCTAGACAAGATGTCACACTATCAGGGGTTCAACTAGACAAGAATAGCTATCAATGTGTTCCTTTGCCCAAAGAAGTACACTTTATCTGGAAAAGCTTTCTTTTAAAAGTGGAGGGATTCTGAATTCATTTTGGAGTGGAAGCACAGATGTGATGTCTTAGAACTTTAGTGTCTGAATCACACGAAATTATTCAACTTAAACATTCTGATAATGTGCCACAGATGTTGAAAGTGTCGAAAAATGTTCAAATGGAATGGCTTATTTATAGGTTCTGTTGTAGACATACCGTAATTTACTGTATATGTTTAAAGATTCCTTATAGCCAATATATAGCCAATATAGCCAATAGCAGTCTTTAAAGAGAAATATTTATGCAAAGTTTTTTTTAAAATAATTGCATTTGAAATGAAAATTTCTCATTATGTAGATTTCCTTTTTCATTCAGGATATATCCCAAGTCCTATTGTAAAATGTTTAAAATCTGAAATATGAGATATATGCTGCATTTAGGAAGCTAGATACTTGGAGTAAAAAGGTATTTTTTCCAAGAGGCTTCTACAAACAATTCAGAAGTGAAAGCTATTCAGTAAAGTTTGCAATGAGAGAGAGAGAGAGAGAGAGAGAGAGAGAGAGAAATTTTATTAATTACTATGGTCCTATGTTGTATATATGCTAGATGTTCCAGATGTTCTACATTGATTATCTTTTTAAATTTAGCTATGGATCAGAGATTTTAGAGATTTTGTTAGATTGTAATTCTATTCAAGCTAAATTTAATTCCTGTACATATATACATTGTTCTCAACCTGATTATTTTTAGAAGCATGATCCTTAGTTAATCAAATAGATGAATATAGATGCTGTTACAATATCCAATCATGGCTCTATAACTTTCTCAATTATTACGAGAAAAGACTCATCCTACTTTT
The DNA here is from genome assembly GCF_059756535.1 of Pantherophis guttatus. Lineage (NCBI taxonomy): Eukaryota > Metazoa > Chordata > Lepidosauria > Squamata > Colubridae > Pantherophis > Pantherophis guttatus. Next base: position 328,964,769 of record NC_142063.1, on the reverse strand, counting down.
GGAAGATGGTATTTAAATTTTTTAATAAAAGAGATAAAATATTTAAAAAAAACATTTCTTAAATGTGAATCTGTCAATTTTAATGGGAGTTTGGGAAGATTTTTAGGGATGTATTTAAATATTTCCACTGATGTATTATTGCATTATGCCATGGAAAATGAAACTAAATAGGAATAATAAAAAAAAAAACCTAAACAGGAACTTTGGGAAAATAAATTGAGGAACTTTTAATTTATGCTATGCTTTTTATCCCTCCTTTTATAATAATTCTTTTTGTCAATTGGAACAATATTTTAATGCACTTGATACAGAATATTAACTGAATTGCACAATGAAAAGATACTGAGAATGAGGGGAAATTACTGGTTTCTTGTCTGAAACAGCAACAACAAAAATTTCTATTAAGGATGCTCAGGGCAAAATAGGTAATAACTCTCATCAGCAAATTTTACATTTTTATCATCTATTTTATAATACTAAGCCATAATTACATGGAATAAAATTAATTAAAATAACTCTTATCTATGATTACCTATGGCCACATTGTTTAGCTAACAGTTCCTTCATTTCTAGATGAAATAAAAGATTTGTTTAAATCCATACAAACAGGAAAAGTTCCTGGCCCTGATGGTTATGATATTGGTTTTCCAAAAAGTCATTAAAACCTGGCTCCTCTACAGAGCCTTGAATAAATTGGTGATGGGTGAAACCCTCCACTATGGATATGGATATATATAGTAGGTAGTCCTTGACTTATGACCATTCGCTTAGTAATGGTTGAAAGTTACAGTGGCACTGGAAAAAGTGACTTACTAGTATCCCCATGGTCATGTGATCAAAACTTGGCTACTTGGCAACCGGCATGCATTTATGATGGTTGTAAAGTCCCAGGATCATATGATCACCATCTATGACCTTGCCAACATAGCAAATGGAAATTGTTATTCCAAATGTGGTTGTAAGTTGAGGACTACCTGTAATAATTGTTTTTTGGGTCACAGTTGTTTTGTTTTCATTTTTATAATTAGTTTTATTTTAATGGTGTGATTTTTTTCCTATTGCGATATACTTAAACTCTAGTTAGATTGACTATAAGTAAATAAATATTTTTACTTTAATTGGAAGTTTATAAAAGCTTATAAAAATGAGTTTTGAATAATTTTTCATAACTTCTTCTAACAAGGTCTATGCAACTGGAACTTGCTTGCTAATTTTGCAAATAATTATCCAATTTCTTTGTTAAATATATTTTGCCAAAATTTTTATTCTGAACCCAAACTACAGAGAAAATTATCTTTGTTTGCTCAATATAATTTCATAAAATGCTAACATGACTTAAATAGAGCAGCAGATATTTTATATATATTTTATACTATATATTCATTTTAGATATACTTTTGTTATACTTCTAAAAAAATTGAATCTGTAGTTGGCAGTCTAGTTGGACATACAACAGTTATTTGATATTGTGCAGTAGAAATTTTTGCAGCTGATGTTGGATCCAATATGGATTTATGTTACAAATTAAAAAGGGCATCAGTTATCAAAATAAAAAATAAAAAAGTGAACCGCTCCAAACTCAATTGCAGAAAATATGATTTCAGCAACAGAGTGGTAAATGCCTAGAATGCACTACCTGAACTCTGTGGTTTCATCCCAAAACCCCCAAAATTTTAACCTAAGACTGGCTACTGTTGACCTCACCCCATTCCTAAGAGGTCCTTAAGGGCCGTGCATAAGAGCACCAGCGTGCCTACCATCCCTGTCCTAATGTTCCCTTTAATTGTATTCATTTTATGTATTCAATTCATGCTTATACTTATATATATTATCTAATATGTACTCGACAAATAAATAAATAAAATAAAAAATAAATAAATAAAAAATAACAAACAAGTGAAAACTTTCCTTCCTTCACAAAACAGGAGGTTCAAGAAAGAAGGAGAGGTAACCAACAAACATTTTGTGCTCTGGAAATTGCTTTTTATTGGTCTCTCATTTGAAAGTAGAGTACTTGTTGGAGTTCCTGTGTTGGAACTTTAACTTTCCTTCTAATAAACACATGTATTTCAGGTTCCACTTTTTCAAAGCAATCAGCTTCCAGCTCCCTTGACAGTTCCTTCCATTATAAAATGTATGTGAGAATCATAAAAAGGTTTTACTACCAATATATAGAGAAATCTCATTTGCAAATAAAGCTAAAGCTCTCATAGGAATTCATGTGTTGTAAACTCAACTAATAAATATTAATAACCAAAGGGTAGGAGATTTCCTCTTTGGAGTAACTGGTTCTTGTCCAGACTCCAGGCAATAATATTAATCAAAATTCTTAGATTTTTTTTACTGTTATGTCTATTTCCAATGAAAAAGTCCTTTTTTAAATAAAATGTATTCCAATCCTTCATCCAGGATTATCACAAATAGAATTTTCCTCGCCTTTTTATGTTTTGTTCTAATGTCATCAAGGATCAGAGGCATCCATGAACTGGGAAGAAATGATGCAATTATGCTATTGTGATTCAAGCTTTGGTCCTTTTGTAAATTCATGGTGACATCATACACTTTCATCATTTTGATAAAAGAATTGGAACCTGCAATAAAGGATATACTTTTATTGAGGATGTGCCTTATCTCTATCTTCTTACATTTAATTTGATATTGGGACTATTGTTCAGGCAATAGAAAGAAAGCCCTGGCATAAAACCAGCTGGAATTGAACACCAATTATTACTCCATGCTGATATCTTATTATTATGAAAGTTGTGTACTAGAATTCATTAATGCAGTAAAAAAGTTTGGAAAGTTAAGAAGTTACTCATTTAGCTGAAATAAGTATCGTACACTTCCTATAAACTCTAAGATATTTATGGAAATTTTACTTGGTGTTTGAACATGCTTAAATATTTCAACAGATTAATATTGATGTAGAAATTTGGTAAAAAAACAACAACATACCACCCTCAGTGAGTTTACCGGATTCTAAAATTGGGCAGCTGATGGACTCACTTGTCCAGTAGGTGGGATACTTATGCACAAACACGTACATATCTCATTGGCTCTTAATGAATGCTTACTCAAGGTTGATTCAGCCTTCCATCCTTTCAAGGTCAGTAAAATGAGGAGCCAGACTGTTAGGGGCAATATGCTGACTCTGAAAACCTCTTAGAGGGGGCTGTAAAGCACTGTGAAGTGGTATATAAGTCTAAGTGCTATTGCTATTACCGCCTGTCACTTTTAGACACCTACTATGAAAGACTTCTGCTGACTGCAAAGGACTTCTCGTTGCAAGGTCTCGGGTTCCACTCCCAATTCTATATCTTTATGGTTGCCCTCCAGGGTTTTGAGAGGAATTCTTTGCACACATATCTGGATATATATTTGAGTATATCTTTGAAATAGTCTTTGGCAATGAGTCAGGCTATTGAGCGCGGTTTTGCCTAAAGCGACTAGCAGCAGCTCCTCAATCTCAGATCAAGGTTTTTTTCCCCCAGCTCTTTTTCCACCCATTGGTATTAAACCTTGGACTTTTCCATGCAAAGCATGGTTTCTGCCGCTGACTTATGGCTTTTCATTGACATTGTCCAATCCCCGAGCAAGGACTCTATTTCATGATGGAGATTCCATTACAATATAGATATTGTACATTTTATTATAATTGAACCAGATCATTGAATCTACAGCTTAACTCACAATCTAGAAAGAGAGAGGGAGAGAGAGGAAGAGAGAGATTTTCTACAACATATTTTGTTCCTGTTTGCTATTTCTTGCAGAGATGCCCAATGAATACTAGGAAGACTGAACATTTTCCCTGATAAACCATTTTTTTCTGTTCATTACTGCTGGCTGGGTTTTGCTGTTATAGAAACTAGAAAGCCAGAGAGAATGCACTAATGGGGAGGAGCACTGTGGTTGCAGTCCTTGTTAACTTGGTTTGGAAACTGCTGGCCATTAATCAATGTTTAATATTGTCAAATTGGCCATAGAGTGCCAACCCACACAAAGGCTGTGTGTGATTTAATGGGAGAAGTTTTGACCAAATTCATTGCCTGCCCTCCTTCCCAAGCACTTATAAAAACATTAAGAATATAAATTGTTGAACACTAGACAGGGAATTGTTCTGCAAACAGAGAAACCTCAAACCATATTTTTTAAAAATGGAGCCCGTTATTCCTTTCATTTTGTCAACCAAACCAGACTTTCTTTTATCTTATAATTGTGCCTGGCAGTGCTTGATCTCCACAATCCCAGAGGTACTTGGTGTGCCACTTAAAAACAGAGATAAACAGAAGTCACTTTCCTTCAAAACATTTTCTAACTCAGACTGACTAAACAGGTTCAAAATGATAAAGGTTTCAGGGCCACAGAAAGAATTATTTTGCCAAAATATACTGTCCACTGTCAATCTATCAACTATACCCCATCCCCCAATATTTCTACACTGAATTTCAAAATACTGGAGTCTAAATATTGGAGTCTAAAATTTGGCTGTTAAAAGCCGAGGGCTTTTAAAAAACTGGAGGATGATAAAAAGCCTATAAATTTGTATGACAAAGGTCTTTCAAAATGTCTACCTTGTTTTGGCTTTGGAATGGCTATAGGCCAGAATTAATTGTTCCAGTTTCTACAGGAACAACTTCTGGAGTGAAACCTTAAAACTAAATGGGATGATTTGCAGATTTCATATCTATGGAACAGAGAAAACTTAACCAATACAGCAGTGTTTCTCAACTTCAACAGTTTTGAGCTTCAACAACTTTAAAATGTGTGGGCTTCAACTCCCTGAATTTCCAGCAGGCTGGCTGGGGAATTTTGGGAGTCAAAGTTCACACACTTTAAAGTTTCCAGAGATTGAGAAGTGCTGCAATAAAAAAAAAAAATGCTTCCACAGATGTGATAGACCCTTCATTTTATTTTTATTATGCTAACAAAGGATCTACCAATATTTCTGTTCCTCTATTCTGCATATCTTCAGCTATTTTAATATTCAATTTTTCAGATTATCAGTCCTCTTTATATCATGTTTTTTAGAAATATCTTTGACTTGATTGAAAGGTTCTTAATAGATTTCAAAGGGTTGCCAAGGAAATCGTATAGGTACATGTATAAAATGTATAGGAAATCCTATAGATGTATGTTTCTTCCCTGCCCCCATCCCCTGCAGCAGGGGCCCCCAACTTCTGGGGTGATGTGATGTGTTTGCAACCGGGCCATCGAAACAGTGGGCGAGCCTGCAAGTGCGCACATGCACACATGAGGAGCAGCGAACATGTGCATGTGCACTCCATTTGCATGAACGGCAGGCGTGTGTGCACACTGCTAGTGCAAATGGAACTGTGTACATGCATCCGCTTGCCGCCCGCTCGTCTGGAACCATCCCCTCTCTCCCCCACCTCCTCTGGTCCACAAGGCCGGAAAGGTTGGGGAACTCTGCCCTACAGCTTGGCATGATCAGGGACAGGTTAATCTCTTGGGAAGGCTGCGCTTTATGCCCATTTGGGCATTTTGCATTAAAGCTATTATTTGTATACTGTAAACTTAACTGAGTTTTGACATGGTTTGCAAGGAAGGTACCTGGTTGTGCTCTAAATTACATTAGAGCCAATTCTAGGACAGCTCACCTGTATGACTAGCAACTCTCAATCTCTCTCTCTCTCTTCTGGTTTTGTTTAGCTGATTGAAGAACTTGTCATCCAAGTTCAAGAGCTCGAGGTGTGTAGATTAATATTCATACAAAGTGCTTTTTTATACTACATCAGGCTGACAGTCTGCCATTTCCAACAACCCTTGGGCTTTTCAGCCAGCCTGCTATCATGGGGCAGGGGATAGTATCCTGTGTCAGTTCAGACTATTTGTCCAGCTAGCTCTTCATTGTTTGCGCTCAGCAGCAATTATCCAAAGTATTAGGAAGGGAAAAATCAAGAAGTATCACTTGGACCTTTTCAACAAATACACCTGAAATCAAATTATTTTCTGCAGGTGACAGCATCTACCAGGAAGTGCTTGGCATTTGTTATTGGTGACCATATCCAATAATCTCAGGGTGTTGCAATTAGGCTGTGGCTGGTTTTAGGCCCACAGAGGTGGACCCTCTTTTAAAAACTGAAAATCCAGTATTTATCTCTGCATCCTTGTGAAGCCTGCCTGCCTGCCTGCCTGCCTGCCTTCCTTCCTTCCTTCCTTCCTCCCTCCCTCCCTCCCTCCCTCCTTTCTTTTCCTTCCTTCTTCTCCATACATCCACCTCAATTTTTGACAGCTATCAGAGCTTTTTCTTCCCCTATGAACATGACAGAGTTATGCCCATTCCCACCCATCTCCTTTTTGTCCAAATAAATTAAACCCCAAACTTCAGTTGGTACCAAAATTGAAATAAATATCTGCAAGAAATAAATTAAAAAGTCAACCCCAAGGAAGAATCTTCTGTGGCCTGTTTGTTAAGAAAACAAGAACAAGAAATTAAAAAGCCCTCCCGCCCCCACTCCCGCTTTTCTTCCTTTTCCGGCATCCAAAGTTCTTTGCTGGAATTGAAATTTGTTCATTTGTTCTACTTATCTTATGGAATCATAGGTGCATTATTCCTCTGGAGAATTCTTTCTACCTTTTATTGGTAGAAATTAAAGAATTAAATGAAAGCAATGTGCCTCTCCTCCATGTAAGCAGCCATAGATTTGAGTCCTCGCTGGGAGAGACTTGAGCCACACTAAAATGTCACATCCTGTTTGAGTTTTTCATCCTCTCTGCTGAGGTGCATTTTCAAAGGTAGCTTCATGGTTTTCCCTGGGGCCCATGGGTCCTGCTTACAGAATTTCTGACTCCCCACTTAAGGTTTGGGCCCAAATTCATAAGGCCCTTGCCCACGGGACACATCTAGCATCTCCAGAAATGCCAGGATGAGTCCCTGAAGGGACCAGAGAAATGACAGAGACAAGCCCTGTTGGAGGAATTAAGTTGGGCCATGCCTGGAAAAAGGGGATGGAGACAGGTTGGAGAGAAAGCTGGACCAGCTCATTCCTCAAAGTGGCTGGCAGGGGTTGCTCAAAATCCAGTGCTCTCAGAACTGCTTCGGCTGTTGTAGCTTGGACTGCGGCTCTGGGTGCGAGTCCGGCTCCTGCTGCTGCTGTAGCTGTCATAGCTGCGACTGCGGCTGCGACTGTAGGAGTAGCTGGTAAGTGAGCTGGAAGAGGAAGGGCTGGGTCGATAATAGGGGATTGGACGCTTCCGAGCACTGGAGGAAGAAAAAGAAAAAGTCTCATACCTTGGTAATAATAATAATAATAATAATAATAATATGAAGTGAATGGAACTGAGGGGGGAGGGGGCGTTGGCTTTAGCACAGAGGACAGCTTTAAAAACTTGGAACAGAGGACAGCCCTGATGATCATGATGTCACCATATTAATTCTTAGAAGTGTTTTGTTAAGTTTGCTCACTTCCCATTCATTTTTTAAACTGAAATTTCTTTTCTAAAATAAAGTCAGATGGGATATATAGCAAATAAATATGATAATATGTAGAAATCTTCTAACAGGAGTTTCAAATGTTCAGTTCATAATTTATTATTTTTTTAATGCAAACAATGGAGAATAGAATTTGCAATTGTTTAAGATTAAACTACAACGTTTCCATATTTGTTCCTTTTTATCTGGTATGATCTGACTAAGTGGACTTGTAACTCTTCCTAAACACCTCCTCTTATTAAACTGGACTCTTCAGTGCTAAAGCTGCTGCCCCGCCAGTAGTTAGTCCTGGATTAGCCAGCTAAAACAACCAAATGTGAAAGAATTAATAATGTTTGTGATTTGCAGGAGACACTGGAGAATTAAAGCTGTAAAAAACAGAGGTTAGGTGTTAGTTAGAAGCAGACTTTTTCCTGGAAGCAGCACTGCCTTTCCCTAAAGAAGTGTTATTTCCTGGCCAAAAGCCCACCCATAATTGTCCACAGAATTAAAGTCCCAAGAGATACTAACTATAAACATTGACTACAGTCCCAAGCCAGGGTATATATAATTTAAATATTATAATTTCAAGCCTGTTAATTTGGGCTGAAAGAATCATTGATCTAAATCACAGAATCTTGAATAAAGGCTCAGTGCAAACAGTTGGAAGTGTCCTGGATCAGGCATACCTTGATTGCATTGAATAAAACAATTAAATGAGTGAATAGACTATATACTGAATATACTGGGGGTGGCATGAGATCAGTTAGATTGATGGTGTGTATTTACACTTGCAACCCTTCTGTGGACATTGGTATGTGTGAAACTGCCTTCAGTCACTCCAATAAATCTTCAGATTCCCCCAGTTTCAGATAACCTGGTACATGCACCTCAGAGTCATTCTGAACATTTTAGATTCCACTTGAATTTTCATTACTTTTCTTGCATTGCAGGCCAGTTTAGATATCTCTATGGGTGATATACAGATAATTTCTTTATTCTGAATGTAGATCTCTACTAAAGCTAGGCTCACAGTACTGTTATGTTGCACAAGAGAGAATCTCTCTCTCTTGGGCTGGATGCAAATTAATGGCTACTCAATGCTGCAAGGTGTGCCCAAATTGCTTAGACAGTCTAGATGTATGTTAAATTGCCCCCAATTGCAGGGTGATAGGAAGTCAATTAGTTGTTTTGCTCAACATAGATTTAGGCCTAAGGAACTCATTTGATATCTTGGGAATGTTTGGTGTATAATAAAGATTAAGGTATCAGGCTAGAAACCAGGAGACTATGAGTTCTAGTCCCACCTTAAACATGAAGCCAAGTGGATGACCTTGGGCCAATCATATCCTTGCAGCCCTAGGCTGCCCTAGGTTTCCAAGAAAACGTCAGAAACTTCAGAAACATCCAGGCAGTTGCCAAATGTCAATGCTGACTCAAAGGCATATATGTATCATCTTCAGCAATAGACATTTTGTTAGAGAGTAATTTTCATATGAAAAAGGAGTGGAAGAGAAAATAATTATTTATACCACTTCAAAACTTACCTCTGTTTGCAATGTTTTGCCCTTACTGACTATGAAAATAAACCAGTCAGAGATCATGGAATCAGCATTATGTCATAGTGGCAGATTTAATTTCACATGTCATAAAATCACACAGAAGGAGGGCCATGTTTCCTATTTTTTGAAATTCAAAACATTTCACCCTTTTGACAAATTGTCACTAAAGCATGGAGACAGAGAAATTTCCCAGGGGGCAATTTTTAAAATATGTGAAAAATGTAGCCCTTTTTTCATCCAGTCCTCTAATCTTAGAGGACAAGAAAAAGTCCCATTCTTCCCATCTGCAGCCAGATAAACTTCTCCTGATGTCGGAACGTGAAGGTGAAGCAATACCCTGTGGAGAACATGAAATGTGTGAGGAAGATAGGAGGGTCTAGAAAGAAACCAACTTGTTTCATCAACACCAAACCCATCTATAATTTTCTCAGCCATTAGATACCAATCAAAGCAACACTTGAACTGATATACTCATCATCCTAGCTTCATTATTAATGAGACAAGAGAGAGAGAGAGAGAGAGAGAGAGAGAGAGAGAGAGAGAGAGAGAGAGAGAGAGAGAGAGAGAGAGAGAGAGAGAGGATGGTAAAGCATAGCTCTACAAAGCTTCACAAAGTGATGGATTCAAGGACACACAGCAGGTTTCTGATGGAGGAGAATGTTACCATGGTAACCCAGCCCTGCCGTTATGGGCTTCACTTGAAGTTTCTTCAGGAAGAACCTTGAAAGAGGATGGAAAAGGAGAGATTTGCATCTTTGACAGTGGGGGGAGCAAAGCAGAAGACAGCAAGAACAAGTGGGGAACTGGTAAGTGAAGGGAGTTACATTTGCACAAGAATAATGAGCACAATAGAGCTCAGTTGCCTTTTAGATTTGACTAAAGGTTTTCATAAATCTGCAAAGCTGAACTCCTTCCAATAGTGAGTTTGAGGGAGTAGTGATTATTAAGGAAGTAATAAGAAAGTGACTTTTAAATATTCTACATTGTAGGTGTCATGTATGCAGAAAAAGATAAACTTGTGAATCAAAATATTTTATTTAATTATGTATAAGTTATATGCTACCCATATGCCCAATAAGTTGACACTGGCCAGCTTATATTAGTTGATTAGAAAAACTTCCAAATTCCTTGATAATAACCTATGAGTTTATAAAGTGCTGGTTGCAACTGAAGAGAGGAAGAAGGGAGGAAGAAGAGGCAGAGGGGAGTGAAGTTAATTTTAAGGCACACTTCCCCAGTCTGATGTCCTCCAACTATACTGGAGTAAAAATCCCATTATCCTAGTCACACGACTGAAGCTGGTAGGATTTTTAGTTGGAGAGATCTGGAGTAATCTGAGTTTGGAAAGGCAACTAAAGGAATTACATCAAACCAATATTGTGAGTGAATGAATTAGCTTTACATTTAACTTTAGTTTGACTCATGGTTTGCTTCTGTGTAATTTGGAAAAAAAAAAGAACCTGGAAGGAAGAAGGAAAAAGCAGACTGACTGACTCTCTGTAATAACCATTTTGGGAATTTGGGCCCCCGAATATGTTTCCTGTATATTTTCTATAGAGAAACACAACTGACAGGTTAATGCAAAAAGTCAAGGTCTATCAGACATTACAGACCAAAGCTTTTAAAACAGGGTTTCTCAGCCTTAGCTGCTTGAAGATATGTGGACTTTTTCTTTTTTTAAGGAATAGAGAACTTAGTACAGGTAGTCCTCGACTTACAACCTTTCATTTAGCGACTGCTCAAAGTTACAACAGCACTGAGAAAAGTGACGTACAACTGATTCTCGCACTTATGATCATTGCAGCATCCCCAAAATTACATCGTCCAAATTCAGGCGCTTGGTGACCATTATGTATTTACAAGGGTTGTAGTATGCTGGGATCATGTGATTGCAGTTTGTGACCTTACCAGCAACTCCCAACAAAGCAAAGTCAACGGGGGAAGCTGGATTTGCTTAACAACTGTGTGATTCATTTAGCTGATGTGATTCACTTAACAACTCTTGTAGAATAGATCATACAATTGGGCACAACTCACTTAGCAACTGCCCTGTTTAACAACAAAAAAATCTGGTTCCAATTGTGGTTATAAGTCGAAAACTATCTGTATGCCAGGTAAAGCAAAAGCTTTTCTAGACAAAGAACTCAGTAGACATGCAGGAACAACACGGACTCAAATACATGTGCAAATTGTGAACATAGTCAGGTTTGGGGCTGACTGCTCTATGGAGTTAGACATTGTACCAGAGGCAAGTTCTAGATAAGAGTGAAAAAAGATAAGACCTTTAGTTATATCTTTTGCTGGAAACTCTAACCTCCTTTACCCCAATAGATGTCCGAATGTATCTCAAGCCCCCAGTGCCTCCTCTTCTTCCCCTGTAGATGCCTATGCATCTTTCAGAGATGAAAATATTTTAAATGCTAAATAATTTAAATAAAAATGTTTCCATTAATGCCAATATTATCTGTATAAGTGCAATACACTATGAAAATGTTATATAAATTTCTGAAAATATAATATGGTAACATCCAGCTAAATTTCACAGTCATCTTTATTTGTTTGGTCTCAATACTAGTTGAATAAACCTCCTAATGTTTATTTTTGGAACTCTTTCAATTTTATTTTATTTTATATTTTATTTCATTTATGTTATTATTTTATTTTATCAAATTTCTAAACAGCCCATCACACCTAAGTGACCAGGTGGCTTTCAAACAACATTTTATTAATGCTGAGATATTATTTTATGATGATTTTACTCCGTAGAATTTTCCCCAAACAGATAGAGATAAATTTGCCACATGCAAATTTCTTGACTTAATTGTACTACTTATTAATGTCAAGTTTCTTCAACATAGGCTGGTTTTTATATAATGCTACTGTTAGTACAATGTTTTTGGATGTATTCTTTTTTAGCTGCAGACATTAAATTGAAGAATATTAATCTTTTAGGATATTTTTCTATATGAAGCAGGTCATGTAAATCTGTTTCCAGTGAAATCTGTGAGTGCTAGGCATATGCTGTATTGTTACCTCTGGAAAGGTAGATGTTTGGATAATACAGATCAAGGAATTTTTAAATCACTAAATAGGACCAGATTTCTAAAAATTTCAGAGAATGCCTTAATTCTTCTGAAATCAATTTGCATTTGTACACTTTGCAAGTTCTCAGATCAGCAATTATCTGCCATGAACTCTACAAGCATTTTATTTTATTTTTCAATTTTTTATTCTACATTCTGTTTGAAAAAGAATTCTATGAAACTCAAAAGCTTTTTTCCAAGATCTGCTGTAAATAACAAATTTTGTCCCACATGTTCAGGGCAGTGGTGAAATCCAATTTTTTTTACTACCGGTTCTGTGGGCGTGGCTTGGTGGGCATGGTGTGGCTTGGGGCGTGGCTTGGTGGGCGTGGCAGGGGAAGGATACTGCAAAATCTCCATTCCCACCCCACTCCAGGGGAAGGATACTGCAAAATCTCCATTCCCACCCCACTCCAGGGGAAGGATACTGCAAAATCTCCATTCCCACCCAACTCTGGGGCCAGAGGTGGTTTTTGCCAGTTCTCCGAACTACTCAAAATTTCCGCTACCGGTTCTCCAAACTACTCAAAATTTCCGCTACCGGTTCTCCAGAACCTGTCAGAACCTGCTGGATTTTACCCCTGGTTCAGGGGCTTGCCATAGGAATGGAGAATCTAATATTTACCTAGTGATTCTTCTAGGCTCCATGAAACTTGGCGAATCACGCCTTCTCTTTCTGATGGGGGAGTAGCTGCGGGAACGTCGTCGGGCACGGGTTGGTTCTGTGTCACTATGACGTGTTCGTGGCTCATTTTCCTTCTCTCTAGTTGTTAAAAAAAACAATCCCATTTAAATGCTACTTCCATACATATTTAAGACACACTGGACTTGAGGAGTTCAGGTTATGAGATTGTGGACATCCTGGGCTAAGCGTTGTAGGTAAAATAATCAAGTTCCCACCAGGCCTAGAAACAAACCCACACTGAAACACTGATATAACATTTATTTTACATGTTTATGTACTGTCTATGTCCAAATGTCTCTCCTTACTTATAAAATATTAATGCTAAAACTGCACTGCAGAAGGCTACTATTGCCTGAATTGAAAAAGCAATTTATTTCTGAAAAAAATAAAAACAAAAACAAAACCAACTTCCCAATATCTTTAAAAAGCAGCATTTTAATAGACTTTATTCTTTAATAGACCCAGTGAAAATGGTACAAAAGAGTGTGCAAATCTGGAACTCTTTCAACACTTTATAATTTCTGCAGTGGTAGACTGCAGAAATAAAGGAACTGAGCAGATGCTTTGGTGCCGTAGAATTTAATAAAGTTTAATTTAATTATCTGAGTTTTATTACATGACAATCTGTCCAACTCATCTCTAATTCACTCTAGAACCATTGTTCCCTTCTCCTGCATTGTGTTCATAACCTGTGGTGGAAAGTAGTGGGCCAGAGATCCCCAGGGAGGAGAGGGTGCATTCCAGAGGAGTAAGACGCAGCTCAGTTCAAATAGCTTGTGTGAGAGAAAAGGGGTATTCACTATTACTATTAGCCACTTCCTAATAGTTTTCAGAGTATATGAATAATGTAGATAGTATGGACACTTCAGTTTGGCAAGATTCTGTGTATAGACATGGAACAATAAAGAAATCTGCTTGGAAGAACCACCACGTAACTTTCTTGGTTTTGAGGTCTGACCCAGCCCTTAATTTTCACCAGAACAGCAATGGGGTCTCTTCTTAATGGACCATAGCTCACACCAGATGAGCATGCAACTCACCAGGAAGGGCTCTGTTAAAAACGACAATTACCATTGCTTTCTCCATTCTGCAAACTTGAGAGGAACAGGACAGATTAGACTAAATATATTTATATTTTGAACCAAGTAATATGTGTACAGGTATTAATCATGGCTTGGAAGAAGCATCATAAAGAGTCCTGCATTTGTTCCTCAGTTTGTTGTGTACGCAAAATGCACAATTGTTAAAAGCAATGGTAACTTTCTTACCATTTTATATACTTCAAATCATAGTATGAGCAAATTTTTTTTAAAATCAATGAAAAGGAATGCATTAAAAATGCCCCTAAAGTTCTCAGGCAAGAACTATCATTTTCCCCACCTTGTTAGAAGTAGGGACTGCAGCCTCCATACCTGCTGCTTGTTATTTTTTTCTGTGATCCCGATCGAGTCCTGCTGCGCCCAGCTCTCTTCTCCCGAGATCGGGATCGGGATTTTGATGGAGACCGGCTGGAGCTCCAGGAACTGCTTCGAGATAGACTCCTCTTTCGTTCAGAGTTGTGTCTGGAGTGTTTGGCTGAAGTTGGAGAACAACTATGTGGTCTTCCCCGGTGGTGCCTCTCTTTTACCCTAAAAGATGCAGTGGGTTAAAATTTAAATGGCCTCAAGCTCAGATCCATGCAAAGGTATGGGCACAAAATATGTTACCTTTTAAGGACCTAGGAAAAGCCTGGATTAGAATACAGATCTATCTAATTCAGCTCCCACTTCCTGTAGTTGCCACAGTAGTTCTCCTGACCTCCACCCTCAGCTGTTTATAAGTTTTCACTTATTGAATCCGGAAGTTCAATTTTGTTATGGTTAAAAGGAGCTGATAACCTAATTTAGTTATTCATTATATTACTCCAGTGCATTGCTCTTGCATATTTTCTCAGATGCTGTATGTGTCAGCAAAAAAAGAGATTGCTATTTAGATCTATCTGTCCTAATCTGATGGTTTCATATATGTTGGGATGCTAACATTCCAATATTTTCAATAGAAAATGTTGCTTGTTGGAGTCTCAACACAATCTGGAAAGTACCAATTTGGAAAATTTGCATTAGATTTGTTTTAGAAGAGATGCAAACCCAAATACAGATATCTCATTACCTGTACATGCCATTTGCTTCACTCATACTAAATGTTTTCCAAAGAACTGATATGAATTCTACTAACTTTGTGAACAGAATGGGACATCTTATTTAAATAAATCCTTAGGGTATTTATATGGTCATTAGAATGATCACCCAATGGCCACTGAATACAACTGTAGTATTTTCCTTTCTCATGAAAGGAAAAGCCGGTTGTGGCATTCTCTATCAATCTCTTCCATAGAAAGACATGGGTTATCATGTCAGAAACAGGTATGGGAAGAAGGTGGACAATAGGATTTTTGATTCTGCCTGTTTCCTTGATTTAAAGGTTATTTGAGTCTGGTTAATGACCAAAGTGAAGCACATTGGTTTTGAATAGGCACCCTTCAGATGGCTATAAAGATTTTGGAAAAATTAATGGAAGAAAGTCTTGTAGAAATCCTTTATGACATTGCAGTGTTCTCAGGATGGAAGAGTCTGTAGGATATACTATAAACTATTGGTCATACAGTCAGACAGATGTTTAGACTGGATTTGACATTTTTGTTCACCGAGTCCTTCCAAGGACCTGGTATAAGCAGAGGTTGTTTGATGATGTTGAAAATATTCTTGAAGGATGTAAGATTATTATTATTATTATTATTATTATTATTAATATTATTATTGATCATCGCACAGTCAGCCAGATGTTCAGACTGGGTTTGGCATTTTTGTCTACCTATCAAGTCCTTACCAAGGACCTGGGATAGGCAGATCTGGATGTTTGATGGAGTTACAGATATTCCCGCAGGATGGAAACTGTTCCCAGCTTTTGCAAATGATTGATGGCGAATTTGTCAATGCCAATGGTGTTCAAGTGGTGCTCCAGTTGTTTTGGGATTGCACCCAAGACGTCTATTACTATTGGTACTATCCTTGCTTGCCTTTGCTACAATCATTCTATTTCTATTTGTAGGTCTTTGTATTTTGTTATCTTCTCCGGTTCTTTCTTGTCTAGTCTGTAAATTATTATTTAAGATTTAATGTTCAATTTGATTCACAGTAAGGGACTGGTAAATAACCAGACTCCTAAACAAGGACCTAAGAGTTTATTATTATTATTATTTCAGAGAAAATGAACCAATTAACATGTTGGATAGAGAGGATGGAGACAGTGAAGAAGCCTGTCATCTTGTTTATGGTCTTGCTGGAAATTTCTCACTGGCAGCTGAAAACATAGGACAGTCAAAAATGTCAGGAGGTATGATAGCCATATACATATCACCAAACAAGGCGACAAAGAGCATATATATTTATATAAAATGCAAATGCTAATTTGTATGAATAAATTCAAATGTGGAAAGAATGAAGTCTGTCACACCATCGTTCATTCCATTGTGCCACTCAAGGCACTGTAAAGCCAAGTCACATCTCTCCATTGATCTCATTAATGGCTCTTTATAAAGGTATTTTATCATGGTGCCAGAATTAGGGAGAGATGGAACTAAGAGTCGAGAGAGCTCTAAAACGAATACGATGTAAGGACAACAACAACAACAACAAAGGATACCTAATGAAAAACAGAGTGGGGAAAAGACAGTCAAACAATCTAACTTTGTTTTGATAATTAAGCAGTTGACACATTTTCTAGACTTGTGTTCAGCTTTCAAGTTGGAATTAAATTCTCACAAAAAGGGAAAGTTCCTTTATAAACCTATTCCAATTCAATTTTTGAGTGGACAAAGCTGTTTCCATCAGCAGGACCTGGAGCAGAATTTTATCTTAAATGACATCTGGTGTGCAAAGAACAGGAAGAAAACAGAATATTTCAGGATTTACAGTATACTATGCTTTCTGGGGAACTTTTATCTTAGGTTGGCTGAGATATACTGGTATTCCATCGTAGATGCAGGATATTATCCTGCAAGTGGTAGTACTCAATTATTATCATTATAATAATATAAATTATTATAATTTAAATTAAATCTATCTTGCTGCGGTGACCGATCAGGTGACCCATATGTCTTGACAATCTGCTGTCCAAAATGTCATTGTGGGATATTCGAATCTCTTATTTGTTTTTATTATTCTTTATCTTTAAACCAACCTTCTTCTGGCCATTGCTCCGAATAATCTGGTGTCTTTAAAAACAGGATATACTTTATGTAAATTCCTTTCAAAAGGAATTTTAAAAAGTTTAAGGACAGTAATCAAGCCTCATGTTTTTTTCAAAACAGATGGTCTTTTATTTTTGAGGTCTGGAGTACACAAAACCCATTTTTGCAAATTTGTACTGAATCCAGGAATGTGACTTACGCAACGAACATTTGCTCAACTCAAAATATTGGCTGTCAAAAGCTACGCATTTGCTACTGAGATACAGCTAAACTCAATCCCAGATAGAATCTAATCCAAGGAGGTATTCCTGACTACAGGGTTGGATGCTTGAATTGAACTATTCATTCATGCACTGAATTAGTCATACATGCACCACAATCTTTGGCTCTTACGTTTTCAGATGTACCCTGTGGTTCTTTTCTGCCCCGGTTGTTGCGTGGTATTGATGTGAATAGGTAGACCCTTCTGAGTCACTGCTATATCCTGTATGGCTGACCGACCAGGATGATTCCTTGCTTGCAGAGGTTTTGGCCCTGCGATGCCCTTTGCGCTTGTGTTTTGATGTGGATCTGGTGTGGCGCCTGTGGGAGGGT
Organism: Pantherophis guttatus; assembly: GCF_059756535.1. Lineage (NCBI taxonomy): Eukaryota > Metazoa > Chordata > Lepidosauria > Squamata > Colubridae > Pantherophis > Pantherophis guttatus. The sequence goes on along the minus strand of NC_142063.1, from coordinate 328,947,185 downwards.
TTGTCTCCTCCAGAGCATCTCCCTGGGGATGTGGACCTCCGGGGGGTCTTGGCCCCATGTTTGTTCCCCCTGCTTTCTTTGGCGTGGAGCGATAGGGTTTCGGTCTTTATGTGCCCTTTGGCTGAAGGCGACAGGGAACCCAACCTCTGGCAGAATGAAAAAAAGGGAGCGAGCAGGAGGGGGAAAAAGAAAGAAAAAGGAGAGGAGAGGTTTTTAAAAGAAACCCCCCACCAACAAGGAAAGCTGCAATTCACAACAGCAATGCACAATGATTGAATAAGGCAGGCTACACAGAAACTACTCTGCACCTCGATCCCCTGTTCAATCTCTCGTCCTTAAACAACGCAGCTCATGCAAATCTCTGGCATGCAAAACAGAAAATGAACCAAAACCAAATGTAAATAGGAGGGAAAGTTCAATCGGGAGGAGGGAATCACCTTGGAAAAATGAAATTACATGATATATAATCTTTGTAATGATTTAAAATGATATTTAAAAAGAGAGAAAGGGGAGGATGTGGATGAGGGAATATTATGGGATGAAGAAAGGATTAGAAATAGGGGTCCAAGTGTGGGATTGGATTAAAAAAATAAATTTATTTCTTGATAGCCAATCGAGGAGTAGAAGAGAAGACAGAAGTATGGGGAGGAACATGGTGGTGTATATGATGGAAGGGGAAAGGGATGGTGGGGTGGGAGAAAACAAATTTTAAATAAAAAGGAAACTCCACAAATGTCATCAGTACTGAAAATAAACAAAGAAAAGTTTCTGAACTCTTCCTGGGTTTTGAACTTTGTGCAGAGTCTCCACCAGCGTTCTATTCTCTTTTATTTTTCTTTAAATTTCACTTTATAATATTTTTGTTAAATTACCACTTTTTTTAAGACCCTCTTGGTTAACGTCCACTTACCAAGAAAGTGGCATTTCCTCCTTTAGTAGGTAAGGTATGAAGAGAAGGGAAAAGTTGGGCAATATAAGTGAATCATTAGATTGACAAAAATGCAAGAGAGAAAGAGAGATAAAGAAAGAGAAAGAGAGAGAGAGAGAAAGAGAGAAGAGAAATAAAAAAAACAAAACCACCCTTGTCTCCTAGGGCCTTGCAGCAAACAATTAGGGAAAGGAGGGAAACAATCTCTTTGTTCCTCTCTCTGGGTAAATTGTCAGAACTGGACTTCAGTTTGGCTCCTTTAAAAAAACACCCATCAAGAACTGGTCTTTGTGCCTTGACTTTCTTCCAATGAAGAAGCAATGACAACATGGGAGTAATGAGGATTTATTTATTGATTTGGAGAGTTGAATATGATTGGTGTCTTATTAGCACTTCCCAACCAACTGTGTGGTTTCCATCCAGATTTGGAATCTGAGAAATTTGTAACCCCCAGACCTGAAGCAGGAAGCCCACCTTCATCTTTGTCTGCTGATGATTTGAAGCAATTTCTCTCCTTATCCTGATGTTCCATTCTGTCTCTGATCCTGAGCAACCAGGTCCCCTAATTCAAAACTCCTCTACTCTCAACAGCCATGCAGACTAGGGATATTGAAAATTGTGCATTGAAAGGATACCATACTGATGACATCCATTCAATTCTGCCATTAGCTTTGGTTAACCAGGTGTATTTTGAGAAATGTTTCAGAAGAACAGTATTCCTTCATTTCTCCCTTTCATCTAATCTAATTCTATTATAGGTTAATGGATTCTCCTTTCTTTAGCAGAGGAAAATCTTTCCCTTCACTGTTGCATTTTCCCTTTTAACTTTAGTTATTGGAAAATTAGCCATGGGTTTAGTATGGAAACACGCACTTTAGGAGATGGGCTTTCCCCCAGCAAACAAAAAGATATATAACCATAACAGATATTTCTTGTTCTAAGAAATAATTATTGTGATACAGAAAAGCTTAACATGGATTCCGTGCTATTTCAGAATCCCATCACTGTAAATAATGCGTCAAGATAGTAGAAGTTAGGCTGACAGAGATAATTACCAAATCAAATCTTTATTATGATCATAGACCAGCATAACAAAGATCATTAGATTCTCTGTATTTCAAGCATTTATAAGCTTTTTTTTTTTATTTTTACCAATGTTACCATAATGTTTTTCCTAGGACACCCTGATCATTGTAATTTCCCATGGATCTTCAGTCTCACCCTTCACAGAACAGTTTCAAAAATCCCCTCATTAGTATAAGAAGCTGTACCAATGTAAATTTTCCTTGAACAACTGAATGGCAGAACGCAACTGGATCAGATAACAAATCTCTTTTCCTAAAAAGTTTAATGGTTTGCTCAAATTTTTTTCAACAAACATGGTAAGGTAGCCTTCAAATTTCTGAATCCCAGTTGTACTTTGCCCCAGTCATGTTAAATTGGGTGGGCCTACAAACACCGATTTGCTTGCTTATAATACTTAAATACACTGTGCAATGCCTTATTCCTATTAAAACAAAGCCTTATTTTCCATGTTTCTGGTTAGTTTTTCCAGCCAGCGAAATGAAAACACTAATAAGCTCACATATGTTGCCTTTCCTAAAATGGTGCTTTCCAATGGTCCTGCTGGATGAGCAAAATGAAAGTTGCAGTCCAGCACATCTGGAGGGCATCAGTTTAGGCAAGGCTGATCTATACACATCATGATGCTGATAGGAACTCCTTATGGCTTCTCTTGATCAGAAAAGCCCTTCACATTATTATCAAGGTTATTTCAAAATGGAATTAAAAACAAGTGTTTGGCTTAGTACTACAAACACACATCAGAGATTATCTGAAAATGTCTCTACTAACTTGGCATCATATGGAGATGTTCTATCTCTGAATTATTCTTACAGAAGAACAAAATAATAGGCACCACTGGGCACTTTGATTCTGAAGAGTCTAGTTAAGGAGCTAGACTAGAAACAAGGAGATTGCATTCTAGTCCTGCCCTAGGCATGGAAGTAGACTAGTTGACTTGGGCCAGTCATTCTCTTTCAGCCCAACTCACCTCAAATATATATCATCTTGAGTTGTACAAAGACAGGTGGGATATATCTCAAATGAATAAATACATTTCCCACTTCTGAAGTCTGCCAGATGCCCTTGGACAAGTATATTGTTCAGGCTAAATTTGATTAGTAAAGATATTTACAATTAAAACCTTGTTCAGAAGTTGTAGCTAGCAAATGACTCTTTAGTGGGCAATCAAAGGGAATCTTAAGGATGACTATGAGGTGGACAGTGAAGGAATGAGGCATTTTACAAAGATTGCAGTTGTTCACTATATAGTATTCAATATAGACACAGACAACCAGCATTTTCTTTTTATGATTGCAGGTAAAAGAGTAATTACAAGGATATATGGTTTCCAAGATGTTTGGCATTTATCTTAAAAACGGACATTATATTTCCCAAGATCCAAAGCTGGGATGTTATGTTATGGGGACAAAGCCCCAGGAAAGCAATGAGGCAGAGCTGCTGAGGTTTGTAGTACTGTCAAAGCATTATGACTTTTGCATATCCATATGCAAAAGCAGAAAATTATGAACTTAATGCTTTTTCGTTTCTCTTACAGTAAGAGAACTAAAAACAATAATGGACAAAATGGCATTAAGGGATTCAGCTTTACGAAGTGCTACATATTTACAACAAAAATGAGGAATGCTACCTGCCAAGTGTCTACTTGGTATTTTTAGGGTCAAAAATATAATTATTTTTAACTCAAAATAGGTTCTATTTTGCATTTGGTAGGCCACCTAGGAATTCCAGGATCAGGTGGGAATTTGAAAAAATATTTTGGAAAAAGCCATGGCAATCCATTAATGTAATGCTAACAAGAAACTGCATGTACCAAAGGAGCTTTTTCAGGAGGCAACCGGACTTTCTTGTTTTTTCTTTTGAAGATGTTTCGTTATCATCCAAGAAGCTTCTTCAGAGCTGAAGAAGATTCTTGGATGAGAAGCGAAATGTCTTTGAAAGAAAAAAACAAGAAAGTCCGGTTGCCTCTTGAAAAAGCACCTTTGGGACAACCATGACCTGGATGACTGAGAATCTCTACAGATTTAAGAAACTGCATGGGTGGTATCAGCAGACATTGATCTTGACTCAAGGGCATCTTTTCTTTTTTATATTTTTCATCAAAAAGGACTTGCTTTTTAAGGCTTCAGAAAGCTAAAGTTTGGGAAATAGCTTGAGAATATCACCTTTCCAAAAACAAAAAACAAAAAAATCCAGGCCACCAAATCTTTAGCTCCTTTGGCTAAGGATGTAGGTGCAATAGACTATGAGCAACACCTGGAGAAATCTCAAGAGGCTGGATGTGGGAATGTGGAGAAAATCTGGGTCAGAAGAAAGGAAGGGATTTCTCCATGTGTTTCTGTGATAAGCATATGACCACTACAACTTCTGCAGTGTAGAAAACTACTAAACTCAGTGAAATTCTGGGGACACATACAGAAAAATTCAGCACACTTTTTGCCAAATCTTCAAATATATTAATGTCCAAGATCTGTGATCATGTAGACTTGAGTTCATCATACAGAACTCAAAACATTCTTGGCACAGGATTTGTAATGTGTGGTTTTTAAGTCACATTAAGTGTGTATGTATAAATTATATTTTAAAAATCTTGAAGGAATGAGGACTCTCTTGATTCTTTCTTCATGTTCTACCAATATTATAGTTCTGAGTGATGGTAATATTGTATAACTCTGTCATCTCAGATAGTCTATCCTAGTCTGGTGAGCTGCAAATAGTTTGATGAGGTATAATTCTGAACTTGACTGGATAGCTCCATTTGATGCAGTATGTAGTACAATATTTTTGGAACATGCCAGGTTGGAAATTCTTAAGCCAAAAGATTATTTGTGTAGTCCTTCAACATTTCACTGATAGAAATAAGGAAACACATTCATGTATATGGAACTCTTTCACAAAGAACTTCCATACTTGTAAAGCATTACTGCATTATACTTAATGTACCAATATTATCCATTTTTTCTTTCTCCCTTCCTTTTTTTTCTTGTTTAATTTTCTAATGAAACATTTATATTTAATTCATAGTATATCTTTAACTGATGATTGCTAAAAATGTCCTTAAAGATCTTCAGCAAGGGAGAGTCCATTCATCCTCTGAATAATTGGTTCTATTTTCAATGATTTTATCTTCAATAATTTCCTGTTAATATAATTGAAATTTTCCTTCTCTAACTTAAACTCCCTCCTCAAGTCTGCCTCAAGGAACAAGTTTCTATTTCTTGGTGATAGTCCTTCAAGAATCTGTACAGCAGTATTTCTCAAGCTTGGCAAATTGAAAATGTGTGGACTTCAACTCCCAGAATTCCCCAACCAGCTCATGTTGGTTGGGGATTTCTGAGATTTGAAGTCCACACATCTTCAAGTTGCCAAAATTGGAAAATACTGCAGTAGAGTGTTAACATATACACAGCCACTGTTTTTTTTTCCAAGCTAAGTATTCCCTGTCCCTTTAATCTTTCTTTACTTGTTTCCATATACGTAGCTATCTGCTTTAAATCCTCCAAACAATAAATGATAAATAATAATTACTGGGGCAGCAAATGGATCTTAATAATTCTGAAGAATTATAAAATATATATACCATGGATCTTGCTGGAAGCAAATTTAAATATTTCACTGCCAGTTGATCTATCATGGGACAAGTGCTGCTAATTATGACAGGCTACCATTAGTCCTTTCCTTGAAAAAAAAATCCAAAGTGGGTAATGAGATATTTGAAGGGTCTCTTCCATCTTTTGTTTTTTTGAATAAACTTGTAAACCAAACCTGTTTATGATGTTCAGTGGTCTAAAACTACTCCAATAAACAGCAGGAATAATGCTTCTATTTTCTAAAATGTCCTGCCATAGATATGTTAGGCTTATTAAAAATTAAAGGAAGATAGAAGACACTTTTCCCTACTTTTTTAGAGTTGTAGAAATCTGGGGAAAGGGATTGGAACTTTTAAAATTGTAACACAGTTTGCATGCATCTATGAAAAGGAAAAATATCCTCTAACTAATCCCAAAAGAAAAACTGGATAATGATTTGAAAACTGGAACATTGGGAAAGGATTGGAAAGCCTTTAGCAAGCTTGTCAGGATATGAAAGGAATCTCTTTCCCTTGGGCTCTGTAAATTTCAATCATTTGAATTATATTCCATTGGCAAAAACATGTATATCATGTCTCAAAGTCGGTTGCAGAGTTGGCTGTAAGATGGGCAGCTATATGAATGTTTTAAATCAATTAATCAATAAGGTCAAAATGGCCTCTCAAATGGCAGTAGTTGCAAAAGGACACGTCTAAATGTTGCCCTTTGCTTTTGGGTTGCTGGAGCTAAGGAGCTCCACTGGTTAACATCAGGGGGCTGGTCAATGGCAATCCTGCTGAGGGGATTCGGCCTGGGCTCAGCTGGTGGCCAATCTACCTTTTCCAAGCATGCCCAACTAAATCTCAAGAGAGTTAGCAATCCTTCTAAAATGTATATACCTACCAGTGAGGCACGCTATGGAGGCTTCAGCATGAACAAGAAAACAAAAGGAAATCAGTATATGTCATTCTGAAAAGTTAGCATTTCCACCACCAAACTAGCACCACCATGAGCTCAGGCAACAGTCTTTAACTCCTTCAAATTGTTCAGTATGTACTGGAATTGGGGTGGTGATTGTGAAAACCATCTGATTCAGGCCAGAAAGGACAGGAAGTACAGAGATGATATAGTTGTTCTCTACTTACAAAGTATGCCAGTATTATATCAAATAATATTTTTTCCATGATGGATTTGTCTTGTATTCTGCTCCAGCAGGATTACATTTGTCAAATAATGATGGAAAAACCGATCAAGAAGTAGTGAGCAGATTGTTCTTTTTGTTCCATATCTAATTATTCTGATATGAGTTAATTAACTAGACAATTGTGGTAATATATCCATCCCTTCCAAGCCCTGTTTCATTATGCAGGGCTTTGTCCTCAAATCGTTTTTGTGCTCAGTTGTGACATTTCTGGATTTTCTCTGACATGCATGGGGGATCCCAATACTGCAAGCAGTTCCAATCTTTCTGTGCTTCTTAACCTGAGCTGAAGTGCTATTTGATAGACTGCAAAATGCTTTATGCTAGATTGATAAAAAGAGCTTATTAAAAGGTTGTGCTTGTGTGTTTATGAAAGTGTGCATTAAATCAGAGGAGGATTATTGGAGAAATGGTCTCCATATCAGTGACCTATCTTGCAGGAACCTCTAACAATCCTTTACTTTCTGGACATTTCTTGGTGCAAGTCAGATTTGCTTCATTACAAATGTCCCGTGCAATAAACAGCATAAGATGGAAAAGCAAGAAGGGTCTGATTTGAACCAGGAAAATAGGAGGTTTATAAGCATGCATTAAATGGAGCAAATTAATTTATCCCCAGAAAAATAATTGGAAACTTAGTGGAGTATGAAACTCAAAATCCATTGGGGTGCGTGCATTTTTTGGCCCAATTCAGTTGTTTAGGTGTTTCATGTTAGGTCAATTGACTGCAGAAAGTCAATATCAGAAACAGATCTTGAAATCTACCACATAGCTCAAGCTTTCTGGCAATCAGTATTTTCTAGGATTAAGATTTGGGTGATAATGGTATTTGCTTTACTGTGCAGCAGATGCTTAATTTCTGCTGCTGCTTCCCAAAATGTGAACTATGACAGGCAAGCAAATGTTTGCCAGCCTTGGAAAACTTGGGAAGAACCCTATAGGGTTACTGTTCATACACCTGAGGATAAGGGACTGAGGAATTCTTGTTCAGATATCAGAACATGGGGCAAAAGGGTATAGCAAAGAGGATGGAGGATTATGCTTTGGAGTAGGTCCATCAGTTGCCTTACCTTAATCTTTCCCAATCCAGTACCCTCCAGATATGTTGGACTTCCACCAAAGCTAAATCCAGAGGACATTAGGTTGGGGAAGGCTGCTTTATCCCTAAGCAAAACTAAGGAGGAGAAAAACCTGAGTATACAAAAGGATAACCAAGTAAACTTTACAGGAAAAGAAAAATGGATATAATTTTAAGTAACCTTTGAGGTAATTGGCTATGGAATGGACGTAGAAGGGGCCAAAAAAATCCAAATCCTTATTGATTATGGACCTTTATAATGTGTTATTTTGCTGAATGAGAAGAGTTTAAAGTCCAGAGAAAAACACCTGATTTAGGTCAAGAACTTTTAGAGCTGGCTATCCTTTCAGCTATTTTCAAGGCTATTTTTAAAAACTTTATATGTTTTAGAGCTAACCGTGTCCTTTTTCTTAAAATAATTCAAAATATATGGGACAAAGTGCAGAGGAGTTGAGGGAAGGAGGGATGATTTCCTAGACTGGCCACATAGGAATGAGTGGGAGAGCAAACCATCAGAGAAGCTGCTTTCCGATACTGTTTGACAATGACTTCCCAAGAAGAAAAAAGGCATCCGAAGGCTTATTTTGTTGTAAATATTCCTGAAAGTTGCATCAGAGTTAGATCTAGTCAATGGAGTCACTCCAAAACAGTGTTATTCTAGTCATACACTGACATTTATCTTAGTCTTCTAGTTTTTAACTTCTTTTAACTTTCCATGAAGTAATGTCATATGAAGTCTAGCCCAACTTGGAACCTCATCAGGAGCCACCATTTAAAATACAAATAAATGTTTGTGGCAAACTAAAAATGTATACAGTCAGTCCTCATTTAGCAATTACCTTATTTAACAACCATCTGCAGTTATGATGGTGACAAAAAAGTAACTTTATGACCAATCCTCACATTTACAACCTTCCCAGTCTATAGAACAAAGGAAAGCAGAAGTAACATACTCATGATTTTACTTAGTGACCACGTCAGTTGTTGTTGCCAATTGTGTCACTAAACAAGGACTACCTGTATTGTAATTCATTATCAAATCCTGTCTAGGCGATATTTTAAGATTAATAAGGTTGTTAAAATTATTCTTGCTTCCCTTGAAACTGATGCTTTGGTGTAAACAGAAACCTTTATGTTTCTGAATTGTACAGTATACAAAGTTGTGTATGCTACTATAGTAATCACAAAGTTGTGATTACTAGTGTATATTTGGAATTATTTTTTTCACAGCTTTTGCAAAGTCAGTAACCACTAAATCAGTATATAAGTTCAACGATGAGGATTCTATGGATAGTCCCTCTATTTAAAGATTCTTTAATGGGGATCATTAAATGACTTATGTTTAATCAGCCATATTAAAAATCATACTTAAACCACACAGAGGAAATCAAATCAGCTGACATAATTATACCATTTATGAAAACAAACACAAGATCGAAGAGCTGAAAACACACAGAAATGCATTCTAACAATATAACAATTTTTTTTAAAAAAAAGAAAGAAAAAACACGGGGAAAAAGAAAAGCATGATTTTGTAGCTGTTAAAAAAAATACAATGAAAATTGTACAGAGCCACCAAAAAGAGACAAGCGTAAGGAGAGAGAAAGAAGGAGAGAAAGAATGAAAGAGAGATACAGAGAGAGAAAGAAATAGAAAGACAGAAAAATAACATTTAATCAAACTACGGTGCTTTTCAACAGGCTGATCTGTAGAAGTGAACGTGCGGAGGGAGAAAAATACCTACCTTCTGTTTGATCAGGAATGCAATAATAAAAAAAAGAAACAATAATCTCCACATTTGGAGGGCAGAATGGGAAAAAGACAATGACTCTTTAGTAATGCACTTCAGACCCCTTTGCTTTGCTCTGAGTTTTCTTTTGACTCAGCTTTTCTTTTTTCTTTTGATCCATCAAGGTAAACATATTTTTTGCTATCTATGTATCGGCATATTTACCAATTGTCTAAATAGCACAGCCATTGGGAAATAAAATTTTAAAAAGTTACTATGTAACATTTAAAAATTTTAAAGGAAACAAAAAGTCCCAACAGCATGCAAGAAAAGCAGCAGATGAAAGCAGAAAATGTCAAGATTTAAGGTTCTCTTTGTAATAGGGAATAGGCCAAAAGTGATTTCCCTCAAAAGATGGAGGCATTATATAAGGTGACCATGAGGAAAAGATATAAGGGGGGAGAGGGAGGGGGGGAGGTGCAATAAGAAATGGGAGGGCAGTGTATGGACCGAAAGAAAGAGCTGTAAAGGAGGTCCATTATGTGAAAAGTTGACATGAACATTGAAAGGATTTCTTTATAAGGGAAGTCAGCATTTCTTTGAGTTTAATAGAATTCTACTCCTATATCTACCTATCAAGTTGTTTTAATTGGTTTTCCAGAGAGAATTGGATGATTCGGGGATAGGTGAACAGCAATACTGCTGATTGTATTTTATAAGTTGAAAACCTACCAAAGATATCAGCTCAGAGAAGTTGGTGTTCTACTAAGGATCGATAAAGGATGGCACTTGTGTCATAATACTGGGGTGCAGTAGTTTTCCTCACCTACCTCCACCCTTTTCTACCTATGGCTACAGTCCTCCCCAACTCCTATTCTCCAGTAGCTGGTGTTTGGAGACATGCTAATGTGGAGGTAGTAATTCAGGACACAGGCAGCTTGCAATCTTTAATGGTGTGTTGTGGGTTACATTTTATAAGGTGGGTGGAGCAGGATAAAGAGGGCTGGGCAGAACAAAAACTAAGTTTAATTTTGCTTAATGTTACCTTAATAAAAATTAAATTCAACATTGTTAATATGATTGTTTGGAATAGCAGTGTATGCCTCTCTGGTTTAGAGGCAAAAGAGTTCCTAATTTCTGTGTCCCTAAAACCAGAAATCAGAAGAGGCAATCTTATAATTAGCCTAATGACCAGGTGAAGGAAGATAATTCAGATTCTGAATTTTTCTGGTAATTTTATTGAAATATATTTGGATTCAAAAGTTTTAATTTTATTCTAACTTTTTAAAATCTGCCTTTTATCTTAAAAGAATCTCTGGAACAGCTTAACAGATCTTTCCACTTGGCAAAAGCTAAAATTTAAGTAAAGTTTAATTGAACTTATTTTTTTAACAATGTATGTAATTGTTTTCCCTTTTAAACATGAAATCTAAGAAACCAAAATGTTTAAGAGTCATAAATAAGTACAGAAAGGTATCTGTGCATTTCATAATTGGCTGGAGGGTTCTACAGTAACACATGTACATGTGTATACACACACACGCACACATATATATATTTCTAGATTCATCTAGCTAGTTCTAGATATATATATATATATTTCTAGATCCAAATGACAATAGAGAAAAAAGAAAAAGTGAACAGTTTGCATTTCTATACATTACAAAGTGGAAGAAATCAGAATGAAATAAAAGCCCCTCTAGCCCCCTTTCCTGTTTCTACTGAGCAAGAAATCAAGCTACCACATTTCAAATTGGGGGCTAAAGAAAAGCACAGTTTCAGATAAAAAATAAAGACTTTTTGAAAGTAATTGGTGTTTAAAACAGGAAAATGTGAAGCAGGACAAGAAGGGCTTTATTTTGGAATCTTTAAAGCTAGTTATTTTTTTAAAATCAATTTTAAATAAATATTTCCAAAATTTCAGAGAAGTGAAGCATATTAATAGATTAAATATTAGGATTTAAGACAGTTTCACTAACTTGGATTCATCCAGCTATTATTGGTTATTTCTTCTGAAATTAAGCCATTATCTTGGATCTCTGCATTAATAATGAATTGATTGCCCAATTGCAGCTGATATTGGAGAAAAAAAATATCAGATCCAATGAAACTGATGCTGGAATAGGGATTCAGGCAGAGTAGGTGGCCTCTACTGAGGTTTCCAAAGCCCCTTTTGTTCTCTAATTGATCCATTTCTCAGGGCATACAAGTCACATTATGCTTTAAAGCAGTGGTTCTCAACCTGTGGGTCGCGACCCCTTTGGGGGTCGAACGACCCTTTCACAGGGGTTGCCTTAGACCATCGGAAAACACATATTTTTAATGGTTTTAGGAATAATTTTATGGTTTGGGGTCACCACAACATGAGGAACTGTATTAAAGGGTCGCAGCATTAGGAAGGTTGAGAACCACTGCTTTAAAGCATTGTTTTAAAAGCAAAGAGCATAAAATTGACATGAATGGAATAAATACAGTACTGTGTGTTTATGTGTACATGCACGTATGTTTTGTACATGGAAAGAAGAAAAATATAAATGATAAGAATAACAACAAGCAAATGTTGTTTTGAGACACAAAATGGGGGTAAGGCTTATGACCAAGAAAAAAGAATGGGTAAGCTGAGCAGAAATATAGAGCCCGATTTAATTCTCTGTGAAGATGACTTGCAGGGGCTTGCTTTAATAAATCATTAACAATTGGGAAGATCAGGAGCTCTGTTTTTAGGTAATGGATTCCATGCTGGAGCATGAAAGGGGTGTTCAGCCCAAAGCCTGAACACCCCTTAGCCAGAAATGAGGTCTCAGTACACATGGCTCAATACAGCTAAATGCCTCTTAAAGAGACAGGCAACAGAAAATCGTGTAATGCCTGACTCTGTCCCTAAAGTCAGGTCTCCCCTTCTTCAAATAGACTAGTAGTGCCATCCAATGCAATAATCTCATTGGGTCAAAATAAGTTGCAAGTAAGATATTGACAATGAATAATGAGTTTTTCATCCGGAATCATTTGAGCTAAGACATCTGAGGGGACACATATATTCACCTTCATTTGTAAGACATCTGAGGTCAACTGAGCTAAGACTTCTTCCAAGTGCTCTCTGTCATCCTGAAAATGTGATGGCCTTTCCTTCCACCTCTATGGTGCCTGAAATTTTACTGCCAGATCACTTCAACACTGGATCACTTCAGTAATCAATCACTCATTGAGTTCTGCCATGAAATTCATTGGGTGATTCTGGGCCTGTTATTGCCTCACAATCTAATTTATATCAAAGGCTTCCTGAGAATATAATATGTTTGCATGTATGCAAACTATGTCTTCTGTCATAAGATTCTTGGCAGAAAGCAAATAGCTGGGAATCTGTTGGGAATCCTTGACCACTGGTCATATTGGATAGGGCTGGTGGGATTGGAATTCAACAATAGTTGAAAGGCTACAGATTTCCTATTCCTGCAGCAGATTATTTTCTTTCCCCCCAGAATGACAGATATGTTACAATATAAGGAATGAACAACCAACAATGCTACTAATAGAGACAAAAAGTAGTCTGCCAAATGAGATCTTTATATTTATTCATATTATTTTAAGTGATTTGTATATTCTCTTTCCATTACATATTTCCAATTGTTGAAGAATTAAAAAAATAAAGCATAACTGAAAAACATCTAGTTTCCTGTAACTATGTTTTGCAAAATTAGTTTCCAGAGTTTTCAGAGCATTTATGAAATATTTGGACCAGAGGCAACCATGAAGTTGGGAAAAAAAAAGTGGATACTACTTGACTATCAATGGTTCTATAATGGTCCTTTGAATTTTTTGATGTAAGACAAGAGCAAATTTATTACTTATTTCCAACTATGTTTGGGTTGGGTTTAGATGATATTGTTATGACAGTGTAGGAGAAGGAGAAGCAAAATTTGGAGTGGGATTAAAAGAGAGGTTAGCGTAGAATCCCTACATAACCACAAATGAACTAAGTCCAACCTCCTTTGAATTTCATTGACCTGAGAAGATTAATGTCAGGAGTGAAAGATTAGGTCCACTTCTGCAGGTTAATGACTGAAATGAAGTTATTTGAATTTGAGATTATGAAGATCCAATTAAACTGATTTATTGCTAATCACACTAATGCACAAGAATCTTTTCAATTAATGGTTAACACCTGCTTGGGGTTAGATAAGAGTCAACGGAATTCAAGGGAGGTTGGGCTTAGTTCACTTGTGGCTATGTAGGGATTCTAAGCTTATCCTCCTTTTAACTCCACCCCCCCCCCCGATTCTGCCACTCTTGTTCCTTCAGAAAGGCCCACTAACAAACAAGCAACTGTCCCAGGAAACTGTGGGTGAAAGTGTCATGGACAATTCTTCCTTTTCTTGACTTTTTAGAAAGGAGGGTAAATGAGCAAGAATGAATCATCTTCCTATTCACAGTACAAATGATCATACTCCTTATTTTTTCCAGTGACAATTCTTTAGTTTTTAATTTATTATGATTACTATTAAAATGTCACAATAGTGGCAGGAACCACTGCCCTGTCACTAGAGATTTTGATTAATACCCAGCTATGTTTGACATCAAAAGAACAAGGCAATGTGAACAATATCTTCAAAATAGGAAGATGCCTTATACACTTCAGCATTATTTGTCCTAAATGGACTTTCTTTCTCATCCTGCCACCCTCCAAAGATGATGAATGACAACTCCCTGTTTTTGGCCACTTAGCAATGGAATTTTATGAATTGTAATTCAATACATTTAGAGGTTACAGAAGGATGATCTGTGGTTGCTGGGGATTTCTAGGAATTGAAATCCACATATCTTCAAGTGGCCAAGTTTGAGAAACACTGATCTATACTTAATGGCTTTTGAGGGGTTCAAGCAGTTACAGACTGCCTCTGGGGATCTCCTGTAAACAAAGAATATGCTCTGTCCCACTGATTTAAGGAATGTTCCTATCCTCGAAGCGGCTTGTGGATAAAAGTTAACAATCTCTACAATTGCCAGAAATCATGAACAGGCCATGAAAGAGGGTGATAGAGGTGTGTGTGCATTTTGTGTGTGTATTTGTGTGCACAAGAGAGAGAGAAAGAGAGAAAGAAAAATGGGATTTAGAATGTTTTGCACTTGCAACACCCCAACTTTTTGAACTGAAAAGATTTGCCAGCAAACTTTTCCCCTCATTCCTAATCTTAACTAAAACCTGAGAAACAGTTCATTTCTCCCCATGGTTTCAATTTTTTGCCCCTTCATATTGTACAGGTATATGAAGGTGCTTGGATGTAGATTGCTGGATTGTAATTGGCATAGCAGAATAATGGTTATGGGGAATCTCACTCTGAATCAACGGAGCCTTTGCTATCCATCATATCCTGAGCAAAGTGTCCAAAAGAGAACAAGGGAGGAGTGAAAGGAGGGGACAAGGCTGTTTTGGAAAGGAGGAATAGGTGAGGCTCAAATCATGGTAAAAACAGAAGCATCCATACCTCCTGTTTCTTCTCCAACAGGGCACCATGGCTATGGCGGCCATTCTGGGCACTGCCCTTGTGCCCATTTTGATGAGGCGTGGCTGATCGGCTGTGGCCAGTGCAAGAGGAGGATGGGCTGTGGCTGGATCTGTGGCTGCTGGCCCTTTGACCATCCTCTCTGTATTTGGGGCTCAATCTGTAGACAAAAGGGAAGGCAGAGGAACTGTCTATTCTCGTAAGTCATACTGAAGGCAGATAGCAGAAGGGAAGGCTGCTGTTTATCACAACAGGTCAGGGATGCAAAATGTGGCATTTATAGTTGGGCTGTGATTTTCCTTTTTCCTCTGAACACATATGTGTGAAAGGAGGGGTTCGAGAGTTTGGGATTTTAAAAAAATCAACTGTATTAATCTTATTTTGGAGTTTATGCTTTTTATATATTACCTTTCTCAGCTGATGGAAAGCCTTGTTGTTTTGTTGCTCTGATTAAATCAGAGTTACAAGCCACTCCACAGATTGCCAAAAGGGGGAAAAAAAGAATATTTGGAGGAGTCTGCATGCAGCCTGGGTCTTCCACTGCCTACCCCTGAATCAGAGGAAGTCTACTTGTGGAAAAGCTGTACAGAAAATTATTGTCCTTACCATGGTATTTAAGACCAGTTTCCCCAGTCTAATGCCGTCCTTATATGGGAATTACTGCATTAGGTATTATCTTCAAACAGTCACTTTTACAAGATTTGAATCCAGTGCTCTTTCTCTCCTATTTGCTGACACACTTCTTACCAAATAATGTTAATACTATAATTCAGTACTTTAACTGAACAGCAGCCATATTTAATTCAATGTTGCAAAACAGTTTGTGTCAAATTTCATTTCCAGTTATTTAGAGATATGTGTTCTTGTACAGATGTAGTTAAAGTTAGGAAGGATTTTCAGGGGCTGCCTTGAATAAAATGAACTCTATTTAGTTGTATTCCTCTTTCGTGCTCCTGTCCTTTAAAAGAAAACTGGGGGGGGAAAAACCTGGCTCATTGAGCAGATTCTGGACCATAGCAATTTGTAAACCTACTGGAATGTTGAGTTTTTGTATTCCCTGCTACCATTTTTAGTTTTTATTGTGCATCACTTTGAATTACTTGAGGATCAGGCAGCCTTAGAAATTGACTAAATGAAATTGTAAATAATATTGCATCTCCACTAAAAATGTGCCAGATCAGACTCAACCACAGCTTACCTGCTTGTGGATTTGCAGTCACTGTATTCCGAGGAAAGAGAAAGGCTCCGAGAACTATAGCTGCTGTGTCTGTGGGAGCGACGAGGAGACAGTTCACTGTGAGATCTGTAAGAAGGCAGTGAGAAGCTGGAGCATAAGGTAGCTAAGCAGAAAACAGTGATTGGATACTCTCTCATGGGATTAGCAGGGTTGTACTCGAAATTATGGATTGTTCTGCCCCTCAAGTGCTGCTGACTAACTCTCTGGTTTTCACTGCAGTAGTGGGAAAGGAGGAAGGGAAGAAAAGAAGAGGATGACCAGCAGCAAGGACTCAATGACAATGCTGATGGGTGCAAAGACTCGAATGACCACGTTAAGGATAGATTGTCATTGATAAAATCCAGTTATGCTGTGCTAGGAGTCAAAAATAGCTTGATTGCATAAATTAACCAACAAATCAATCAAACAAACAAACAAACAAACAAACCTGCCCTGTCAAGTGCTGCTGTTGATCTTGTTGTCCTATTGCCGGGAAAGGCAAGCTGTTTAAAATTGGATGTCACAGGTCAATCTCATTTTATGGTCAAAATAAACCCTAAACCCTAAAATTTCATATGATCTTATAGGAAGGTCCTCAGATACTGGGAGATTTGGCAGGTGTGCAAGATTCAGACTGTTTTTCATTATTATTTTTTGTCTTTATTCATGTCAATCTGGGGATTCTCTGGATATTAACTGGGGTGCTCCAATGTCAATTCTTATCAACTTGCTGTTTTCACAGACATTTTAATGGAAAATATTTAAATGCTTGTAAAGAAACTCTTATGAAAATAAGGATCTTTAAATGTTGGAACAGAAAAGGAGATACAAAGAAAACACAATATTCAACAGCAAAACCTACAAAGACATTGGACTTTTATTCAGAGGCTTCTGAACAAGAACAAAGGGGGGAAAAATGCAGAGTCAGATTCTCTTCAAGGTCCTCAGCCAGCCAGAAAGCAGGAGGGGCAACAGCCTGAGCCTCTGACAATGTCCCAATCCTGGATTTGAACATTTACTTTTTTTCAAAAGAATTTTTCCAAGCTACCAGTATTTTTTTTAAATCAATTTCGCCCTTGCTTCTTCTGGAAACTTTGCTGTACTATCAGTGATGCTTCTTGTCACTCTTAGAAACTATGTACACACACACACACACACACACACACACACACACACACACAAATATATATATATATATATACACACACATCTGAGTAGCATTTCAGAGGAAAAATGTCTTCCTTTAAGTCTGCACCATTTAGACTCCCATGGCATTTTTCTGCTTGTGGGGTTGGATGGCAACAAATAGTATCTCATCCTATGAGAATCTGTTGCAGCCCCAGTGGCTATTCTCTAAGGCAGTCTTTCTCAATCTCAGCAACTTTAAGATGTGTGGACTTCACCTCTTAAAATTCCCTGGAGCTAAGGGTCCTGTTTCTTCAAGCTCCACTGAGTACAGTATTCTCAGAGTAGAATGTTTGAAGAAGTTCATTTTCCTGCAGATTCCAGAATTCCCCCTGGAATTTTTGCATCTTTCCCCCTTATTAGTAATGAAGGAAACTCAATTAAGAAAAATAGCTTGAGGTAACTATGAGTAATAAAGGGTTTTTTTTTCCTTGTACTGCATGTGTTTCCCCATCCACATCCAGCAAAATTATCATTCAAGAAGAATTTCAGTACTTTTGTGTGCAAATGCAGCATAAATGCACAGACTGGTCATAAAGTTATTTTTTCATTACTGTAATGATTGAACAGTTGTTAAAACAAGACAGTCATTAAATGACAAGTACCTATAAAACTAGTGACAAGCTGCAGAGGTGGCTGCTGGTTACCAAATTAAACTGGGTTTTCAGAATCCAGTGAACCATGAATTAACCAAACTTGATGGGTTCACACGGTAAGCTAAGTAACACAAAAGGAACCTAACCAAAATGTGTAACTGATCTGATTAAGAGTCTTTCAAGAACCCAGCCTGAGTGTATTTTGAAAAAAATGATTGTCCTGATAAAGCCCATTATCTTGTAAACAAGGTTTTTGTTTTTGCCCTTACCTTACAAAACATCTTCCCCCTGACGATTCCGGCAGGTCTCCACCCTTTTAGCCTTTGGCGTTTTACCCAGACCTGGCTCTTTACCCAGGCGCTGGGATAGAATAGAATAAATAGAATGAAATGTTGGAGCTGGCTATGCAGCTTCCCAAAGGGATGATTATAGCACCAGGGTTTTGTTTTGTTTTATGGGTGTGTTTTATACATATTGGGTTTTACTGCTGTTGTGAGCCGCCTGGACTTTTTTTAACATGGGCTAGCATACAAATCTTTTAAATAAGAGCTCTCTACATGCTTCTCAGGTTGTAAATCTGAAATTATTTCTGATATTTAAAGGTTTCTACTATAAATAAAGGAGAAAAGACAAGCATTTGCTAGACACAGGATCAAAAGACAATGTCAATGCCCAAGATGCATTGCCTATTCTGATTTAAAAACTTTCCCACGGGGGTATTGTGAGGGAGAGTAAATCAGATTCAACTCTCTGGAAGAAAAAGCAAAATGTTCAAAATGATCTCTCCATTCCCAATTCAATTTTAATTTCCTTCAAACCCACAAATTTATCAACAGTCTTTATCTCAGTTATTCAGAAGTTATTACTTTAATCAGGGATAAGGCAACATGGAGCTCATGTCAGTGCTTTTCAGGACTCCTGCTCTATTTGATCTTTTAAAAGAGAAATGGAGAATTATTGTTGCAGATAATCCAGCTTTTCCCAACTTGCTCATTGCAAATGTATTAGGACTGTAATTCCCAATTTTTCTGGAAGCTTGTTGTTCTTCTGTTCAAACATTTAAATTGTTTTAACATTGTTTTCATTTTCCAGAGTTGCAATGAACAGGTGGCCTTGTACATTTAATAAATTAATAATCCCAGCAAATGAATTCTGAAGCATACTGAATTAGGAAAGACTGATGATAAGACACCTGGGAAAGTCAAGGGAAATCATCAAAACCATAAAAAAGAGAAAGTTAGAATATTTTGGACATGTGATGTGACACCCGGAAAAATACGGCATACTTCACTTAATCCTACAAGGAAAGATTGAAGGCAAACAGAGTCCAGGCAGAAGAAGAACATCAAGGTTTCAAAATCTAAGGGACTGGTTTGGACAAAACTCAACAGCACTTTTTTGTGTGGTTGTTGATAAAAATAGGATCACCAACATGATCGCCAATGTCTAATGACGCATATGGCACAAGAAGATGATTCTATAAGTAACTTGGCAACTGCCTGGGCAAGTTCCAGCAGTTTTCATGGTAAGGCTTTTCCTTGCCTTCTTCTTCCATGGGCTGAGAATGACTGATCCAATGTCACCCATCTGGCTTCATGCCTAAGGCAGGATTAAAGCTCATGTTTTCCCACTTTCTAGCCTGATGTCATAACCACTACCCCAAGCTGGCTCTCCTGTCAGTAATGTAAACAATCCATAGAAATTCCCTTGTGGCCAAACTATGATGAATTTAGGCCTGGCCAACAAAGCAAGTGCCCCAGATTAATTATCTTCTCCCCGCCCCCCCATGTAAAATCAAGTGATATAATTTATTCCACCTTCTGATGAATTCCTCCATTTTAGATCTACTTCATATATCACTGCCAGTGAGATATAACACATATCACAGGTAGATACTCTGCCTACTTTAGAAAGATGCTTTCTAAAGCATTAGTTTGAAGCAAAGACTGAAATGCTTAGAAGGAGACTTTTTAGCATTTTCTTGCCCTGCTCCATTTGTTGATCTCACTCCCTTTTGTGATCTGGCAACTTCCATCAAGCTCTATTCCAGTATTAATATCAGCACTGCTACATCTGCTAATGCTACGTTCTTGGAGCCAACACAAGCAACAAGCTAACAGGAAGAAAAAGAAACTATTGATGAATTAAAATTGTTTAAATCAGAGGTTTATACAAAAATATTAAAGTACAGGATTTTAAAGGCTGTCTTAAAAGAAGCATTTTCCTCCTTTCTGATATATAGGAAAGAGATCCTCTTCTTGGATGAAGCACTTTCCTTACATGAGAGACAATGCCTTTTCTTAAGTGTGGCATTTCCACTTCCTTCTTCTTTCCATAGGAAGGAATGTTTTTATTAAATGGGAATAAAACACCAGCTTTATATCACACTTACCACCCAGATTAGTGGTGGGTTTCAAATTTTTTTACTACCGGTTCTGTGGGTGTGGCTTGGTGGGCATGGCTTGGTGGGCGTGGCTTGGTGGGCATGGCAGGGGAAGGATACTGTAAAATCTCCATTCCCTCCCCACTCCTGGAGTAAGGTTACTGCAAAATCCCCATTTCCTCTCTGGATCTCAGGAGGCAGAGAATAGATGGAGGTGGAGCCAGTCAGAGGTGGTATTTACCGGTTCTCTGAGCTACTCAAAATTTCCGCTACCGATTTTCCAGAACTGGTCAGAACCTGCTGAAACCCACCTCTGACCCAGATGCATTTTATAGACACCAACATCTTATCCTTCCTGTTTTCTAGCTCCAGAAATTCATAAGCATTGCAGACTGAGAACTGAAAGCTCACCTTTTTCTATCTTTATTTTTTTCTTTCCTTTTGTTCTTGGGACTTCTGGACCTACAAGAGAGCAGAAAACAAAATATTCAGGAGAAGGAGAAAGAAAGAAGAGAGAGCACGGTGGGGTAAAACAAACAGAAGGAACAGCCACTTGGTTGGGCCTACTGAGTAATTTGCAGATAGTCTCATCTGCTGGCATCTCCTTTTTCTTCATTTATCAAATGCCCCGCTGTCTCCCCTCCCCCAGTTTATTTTTATCCTAATCTCAACCCTTATGAAACCTCACTTCTCTTTGCTCTGCATATGCAAAACTTTTATGTTGCTAAAATGAATGGAGATGTGGGCAGTGTCAGGGAAGGCTGTGTGGGCACAATATGTGACATGCAATTCTTACGGTTAGGTTGCTGTGGAGCTACTACTCTGGATTTTTAATTGGGATATCAAGATCAGATTTCTTGATGAGTTGCTATAACATCACCTGAAGATGCCTTTCTGCCAAGTGAAGCAGTTTTCTCACTGCTACCAAGCTTTTGAATTTTGAATCTTTCATTCAAGATGGTAGCTGACCTATAGCTAGTGGTGTGCTAGCGCTGGCTTGTACCTGCTCGTGAGAGCCAATTATCAAATTTTGGGGAATTTTGCAGACTGGCTGAAAGTAAAGCTGAGCTATGACACCTAGTGAACCGAAACATAGCCACAGACATGGAGCTGGCAGAACTGGTTGTTATAAACTTACCAGCACAGCACTGCTTTACAGCTCTAAAGCTATCTTTGCTATAGTCCAGTGATGGCTAACCTTTTTGCCGTTGTGTGCCAAAAATGGGGGTCACGCCCTTGTGTGCCCACACCCATAATTCAATGCCCCCCAGTGCCCCCTGTGCATGCACGTGCAACCCCACTGCGTTCCCCTGCTTTTGGCACACAACGGCAAAAAGGTTACCGATGGGCCCAGTAGGCCCATTTTTCGCCCTCCTCAGGCTCCAGAGGCTTTCTTGGAGCCTGGGGAGGGCGAAAACGGCCTTCCCCATCCCCCCGAAGGCCCTCTGGAGGCTGGAAATGGCCTGTTTCCCGACTTCTGGTGGGCCCAGAAGGCCCGAAAATCAGCTGGCCGGCACACACATGCATGCTGGAGCTGAGGTAGGGCAATGCTCGCGTGCCCACAGATATGGCTCCATGTGCCACCTGTGGCATGCGTGCCATAGGTTCGCCATCACGGCTATAGTCCCTAGCCCATTTCAAAGCAATCTGTATGAATATGCCAGGCTGTTTTAAGCTCATCACAAAAAAAAGAGTCAAATAATTAAGTTTAAATTAATATTGTCCTCAAACCGCAAGGCAATTTATTATCTATCTTGCTAATTATAAAGCAGACAGTAGCACCTACTTTACCTTTGCTAAATTCAAAAGCTAAACAGGATTAGAGCTGGTCAGCACTTGAACAGGAGACCAGCACAAAACTGGAAAAGCCTCCCAGAGGAAGGCACTGACCAATCTTCCTGGTGTTATTGCCAAGAATACATGGTTCTTCCATGTAATCATCAGGAATTAGGCTTGATTAGGGCCAGAGTTAGCATCTATGAACAAAGAAAGGAAAGGGGTGCTAGGCCTAGCCTGGAGTGCAAAGCAGTGAAAACAAGAAGGGGGAGAAAGCTATACCGTCCGCCCTCACCTGTGCCTCCTCTTCTTATGAGATCCAGATCCAGACCTGACAGGCAACCAACCAGAGGAAAACAAAGGGGAGGGAATGGGAGAGGGATACATTGTTTGAAACAGAGGATTAATAGCACAACCAAATATTAACTGGAATGTTTAAAGATTTTTTTTCCTCTACACTGTATTCCATCGTATGACAATATTGTATGAGAAAAATGGAATCCAAAGTAGAGACAGCGTAAGTGTGGCAACATTGATGCTTAATGACTGAAATTTCTACAGGAAGCTTTAGTCTTCACTCAGAAGGGTGTACTGTTTAATTGTGTTATATAACTATTTCTCAGAGAGAAAGAGAGAGGAAAGGAGGGAGGGAGGGATCTTGCAAGCTTTGGCTATCTTGTAATATTTTACCCTTTTTTCCTTATACTGTGAAATAACTATTTAAAAAAAAAAACAATAGGGCGATCATTTGTCTATGGAGATTTTCAGTCATTCATGTCATGGTTGTCCCAAAGACGCTTTTTCAAAAGGCAACTGGTCTTTGTTTTTTTTTCCTTGAAGACATTTCACTTCTCATCCAAGAAGCTTCTTCAGTTCTGAAGCTTCTGAAGAACTTCTTGGATGAGAAGCAAAACATCTTCAAAACAAAAACAAAAAACCCCAAAACAAAGTCCAGTTGCCTTTTGAAAAAGCACCTTTGGGAGAGTAGTCATATGTCTCCTAATATTACCAGCCCTTCAGTCTGTTCCTACCTTCCCTAATCTAGTGTTTTCTGTGTAAATTAATGCATCTTCTACAGATACTGTCCCAAACTGTTAGGGAAGGCTCCCATCAGGAACTTTTCTGGGTTTTGGGGATCAGTGGCTCCTTTAGCTGTTTTAGCTGTTGGGAGGCTGAATCAGTATCTTTTTCCTTAATGGAATTGCTCTAGCATTGAATTACATCATTTCTTCCAATAAGTCCTTCGTGTATACAGTATTTTTCTATACTCAACATCGTATAAAAGTTCTTGTGTATAGTTTAGTTGTGTATGAGTGTCTATGTATGTGCACGCACATGTGCACATGCACACGCACACACACACAAAGCACAGAGTCATGCTCCAAATCCCATAACAGTTTAATATGACCAAGAAACTAAATCCAAAGTGTGAATATTAAAAAGGGACAATCTGCACTGAATCTGTTTTGACAATCTGCACTAAAACCCAAACTTTATGAGTGCCATAAAAGCATTAAAAAGAATAAAAACATTTAAAAAAAACATAAAAGTATAAAAACATGTTATAAGTGGTCCTTGGCTTATATCATGCATTTAGTGGTCAAGATTCTGATGGCACTGGAGAATGTGATTTATAACCTGTCCTCACACTTATGACTGTTGCAGCATCCTCACAGTCATATGATTGTATCTTCTAAAGATACTGTCCCAAACTGTTAGGGAAGGCTCCCATCAGGAACTTTTCTGAGTTTTGGGGATCAGTGGCTCCTTTAGCTGTTTTAGCTGTTGGGAGGCTGAATCAGTATCTTTTTCCTTAATGGAATTGCTCTAGCATTGAATCATTTCTTCCAATAAGTCCTTCGTGTATACAGTATTTTTCTATACTCAACATTGTATACATTCGGTCACTGCACTGAAGAAAGTGACTTATGACCCATCCTCACATTTATGACTGTTGCAGCATCCTCACAGTCACATGATTGTGATTTGGGCACTTGAAAACCGATATGCATTTATTGCAGTTGCAGCATCGGGGAGGGGGGGGTCACATGATCTCCATTTGTAATATTCTCAGCCAGCTTCCTACAAGCAAAGTGAATGGAGGAAGCGGGATTCACTTAATGATCATGATAAAAAAAAAATTGTAAAATCAGGTGAGGTCACATGATGACCCAATGACCACATGACTTAGTGACTGAAGTTCCAGTCCCAATTGTGGTTATAAGCGAAGGACTACCTGTACCATAATTTGAATGGGAGTGAATTTTGTTTTTTTTACTGCCATCTGTTGCAGCCAAAGATCAGAAGTCCTTTTATTTTCACATTAACAAATTTCATTAGAAGGCATACATTTTCATGATTTACAGCACAATGCACGATGCACAGAGTGGCTAAACTGCTGTAGGTTTTACGCTGGGTTGGTGGAGGAAGAGAAGAGAGGGCTGTTGTACAGATGCAGGTTACACATTCAAGTGAGATTGAGGATAGCAAAGGAAACATTGGCCTAGCCTAGAATTTTTAATGTCAGCCATTTTAAATGTGGACTTCAACTCCCAGAATTTCTCAGCTGGCTGGAGAAGTCTGCAAGTTAGATAGTGAGGTTACCAATATATTATATAGTAAATTCAATTGGCTTTTAAACGTTTAAGAAAGAAGACAAGAACTTTCTTTGTAAGATTTATAAAGTACAAACAATTCTATCCATATCCAAGCCTGACAAAGTTCTTTCAAGCCAAGATGAATGCTTGCTAATTTGGCTAAACTGGAAATCTGTTCTCAAAAATACACAATTTAAATGGGACAGATTTGTTTTGGCTGCTTAATCCCTAATGGTATCGTCTCTGGAGTAACTGGATACACACACTGATTCATATAGCCCAGAGTTTCTCAATATCATCAACTTTCCTATGTTTGGATTTTAACTTGCAGACTTCTCCAGCCAGCTGAGAAATTCTGGGAGTTGAAGTCCACATTTAAAATGGCTGACATTAAAAATTCTAGGCTAGGCCAATGTTTCCTTTGCTATCCTCAATCTCACTTGAAGAACAAACTGTACCTGTTGGCTACATTCCTTTTAACTGGAGATACATGAGAATGTGCTTAAAACACTCAACAAAGATAGCCAAATAGATTACCTGTCTCTCCGGTGTTTTTTCCCACTTTTCTTCTTCTTCTCCTTCCGAACTGGGGAAGAACTACCCCCACTGTAAGTAGTAACAAGTATCAGATGTTAGTTAGTAAAAGGTAGGAAGGAAGAAACGCAGGCAGGGGCTGATTAAGTCTTATATATCCCCAATATCCTGAGTGGGTGGAAAAGCTGTAGTTTTAGAACCTGGGAAAATGGATGGACAGATCCATTATCTTTCTCAGTCTTTGTCTCATGTATGTCCTGCACTCATTGCATCAATATTGGATTTTTTGTTAGTTCTGAGCAGGATTTCTCAACCTTGGCAACTTTAAGATATGTGGATTTCAACTCCCAGAATTCCCCAGCCAGCTGGTTCTGACTATGAAGGATAAGAAATATGTTCTATGAAGTGCTTCTTCTCTTTTAAGAATATATTTTGGTATTATATTGCCAGAATGTTCAGTCATCATGGGAGTTACAGTTCCCAAGGCAAGAAGAAGGGCAGAAGTTTGAGTAGATGAATGACCACGCACAACATGAATACACACAATCACAGAACCTCATAGATGTACACCTATGTAATCCCATGCAAGGGGATTTCTTAATAAATTCCAGCTATGGGTATCTGATATGAGCTACAAAATTCTGGATCAGTGGAGTCTAGGTTGGTGGGATGCCAAAAAGGCAAGATGACAGAAGCATCACAGTACAAGTCCTATCTCTTTTGTACATGCCAATGTTCATGCAAAACAGACCGGGCTTGCATTGCCATGCACTTTCTGCCATCTTGCCTTTTTAGACACGCACATGCTACCATGGGCCTGGACAACCATTGGGTCACTGATGGCGAACCACAACATTTTGAGTGACACATGAGCGTTCATCAATTTATTTATTTATTTATTTATTTTTATTTAATTTGATTTATATGCCGCCCTTCTCCGGAGACTCAGGGCGGCTTACAGTGCGTTAAGCAATAAGCAATAGCCTTCATACTTCTGTATATTTATACAAAGTCAGCTTATTGCCCCCACAAACTGGGTCCTCATTTAACCTACCTTAGAAAGGATGGAAGGCTGAGTCAACCTTGAGCCTTGGAGAGATTCGAACCAGCAGTAAATTGCAGGCAGCTGTGTTAATAACAGGGTGCTTTAAACCACTGTAGTACCAAGGCTCAATGCCCAACAACAACTATTCTCAAAAACACACAAAATTCTTGTGTGCTTTTTGGAGACTGTGGAGGCCTCATGAGAATGGAGTGTGCTCTGGCATAGCCTATGGACCTTCTGCAATTTATACAAAAGGGC
This sequence comes from Pantherophis guttatus, assembly GCF_059756535.1. NCBI lineage: Eukaryota > Metazoa > Chordata > Lepidosauria > Squamata > Colubridae > Pantherophis > Pantherophis guttatus. The sequence continues at coordinate 328,920,506 of NC_142063.1, read as the reverse complement.
TGTGCTCTTGCATGGGCTCCAGAGCCTCCAGAAATCATGTGAGAATAGAGCATTTACTGCAGCTGAAGGTCTCATGTGACCCGGGGTAGTCTTGTAGAGGCCGCAGGGGCCTGTCAATAAAAAGAAAACATTGTCTGAAAGTAAGTGGTATATAACAGATCCTGAGAGCACTGGGTCCTGGGGGAAATCTCATGCACCTTGGGGAACAGCATGAGGTGGCCTTTTTGAGAGGCTGTGATGGTACTAGGACTGAAGTTGAGTTCCACCATTCAAAGGATTTGAGGGAGGGGGGAAAAGGTGGGTGGGAGAAGGTTTGTTTAGAGACTCCAACCCTAGCTGGATACCTAATCTGTAAGGGAAAATAACATATAAGAATTCTTTTGTAACCATCTCATTATAGGCCATGCAATTCTAGGAAATGCTTTCCCCATTCAAGAGGAATAGGATTTGCACTTTTCTCTGAAAGTGTACTGCTTTTTGCAAAAGATAAATAGCTTCACAAAAGTTGAGAGAGAGTATGTAGTTATATGTAGGTATGTTTTCCACAGGGACAAGAAAATTAAAGGGTACAAATGAAAGGATACCAGCTTAAACCAAAAGGCCAGATTAATCAATAAAAGAATTCTCAGTTAGTTTAAAAACCTCTGAAAGAGCCAGGAGCAAAGAATTTTGGACAGGATTTTCACATCCAGGTTTCAGATTGCTGGGGGGGGAAAGCATGACATCAATTATGTTGCCCTCCCCCCAAAAAACCTGAGACTCACCTACGCTCTGATCCAGGTTTCCTTTTTTTGCTGAAGTTGCAAAACAGAAACAGACAAAGCAGATATTAAGGAAAATCTCTTCATAAAGAGAATTTGGGAAAGGGACCAGCTTCTAAAATTGGATTTATCAAAAGATGGGAATTTCTTTTTCTCTCACCATCCCCACAGGTTCTATTTATAAACTTTCTGCAAGTTCTGTCATCTTGCATGAGCTCTGAATAAATCCATGAGTATCTAAAGAATATCAGATTTCCTGAACAACGTATTAGTTTACATTGAGGTGAAAAAAATGGGCTTCAGAAGCTGTGGATCCTCTTTGAAAGAGATGTACAGAGATACATAAAGATTCTGCAGCATTGCTAAGTGACAAAGCATAAAACATTGACATGCCAATTATATTTAGTCTATTTTTTTATGAACCCAACCAATTATTCAGTTTTCAATACAGCATGTTGTGCAAATTGGACTAAAATCATGGGTTTTAGTTATCCATGGGAAAGTACAACATATAAACAAAGCCAATCTAGAAGACTTTAGTTAATTATTTAATATCCTACACTTTTCTCCAAGAAGCTCAAGGAATTCTAACAATTAACTGAAAACCACTTCATGAACATTAGGAATTAGAATGTGTGTCATATCTGATATTAATAGAAAGCTTAATGCCATCTAGTGCTCGAAGGGAGATATAATAAGAAGCTACCCTGCCAAAATATCTTCCTCTGGATTCATCAGGTCACACCTATATTTCATCCAATTGAAGACCAGTCAGGTGGTACTATAATTTGTTTCCTTGCCCATAGTTCAGAGTAATTTCTTTTAAAACAAAAGTTATTTGTGGATGCACTTACTATTGGTTTTATATGGTTAGCACTAAGAGTGAGCATTTATTAGATCATTCATTTAGAGGTTATAGTTTGAAAGATCATCATATAGCAGGTGCTGTAAGTGCTCAGAAGAAACTTTAAAAATGACTAAGAATTTAGGAACCAACGGGGAGTTACATTTTGCAAATCTTCCTGAAAAATGCTTTAATCTGCATTTGACTAGTTAATGTGTAGATTGGAACATGGTTATCACATTTTACATTTCCCAACCATTGGAGGAAGAGAAGATGATTAAGCTGTTAAAATGGTTAAAATAGTTGTTCAAAAGTAGGAGGGCAAAGAATGACAAACACATCACTGCTATAAATGCTCAAGGTCTTTTTAACATCCCTGGAGAGACCTGAAGGGAGAATTTTAATTGAAATCTGCTGTTCCGGGCCCCCTCCTTCCATTTCTCCACTTTTTCCTCACTTCATGCTGGGTCAATATACTTTTTTATCCATTGTTTTTGTCCTTTGAAGCCAGTAACCCAATATAATGGAATGTGTGTAGAAACCCTACTAACTCATGGTATTACATTCTTGCTTTCCTGCCCAGAATGAAAAGTGTTCGTCCATTCAATCATTTCAAATTCTGAAACATTGTATTTCTGGACAGAGCCTCCCTGTGAGGATTGAGGCCAGCGGGACTAAAGGCAAAAAGTTAAGATGATGGTTGCAACTATATAATCAAATCCATCAACTTTTTTGACACTCTCTCCCCTGTGATATCCTGCTTGAGGCAATTGCTGCCACCGTTGTTTCTAAAGGCTTTGCCAATCCCTATAAAATATCTTAGTTCACCTGCGAGGCAGCCATTTTGCCTTTGTCAAAAGAGACATTTCAGGTTGCTCTTGTTTTGAGTAATTATTTACTGCATTTACCAAATGGCTAGACAAATCTAGTTGGCTTGATAGACACCAAACAAGCAAGACTCATAGAAGAAACAGAGTGAATAGCAGATAAAGCCAGATAGTTTTACCACTCTATAGTTCCTCTTTTTAAGTGCTTCTCACTCAGTCTAAAAAAAAACTTTGTTCCTCAAAACAGTCATTCTCTGAAAAGACTAGCACATTTAAGCAGAAAACATGGAAGATTGGTGGGAAGAAAGAAAGGAAATGGGTGTTCCTGCTCCTTGGTCTACATTGCCTCTCACAGCTTGTTGCAGTTCACTATCCGGCTGGAGATATTACCAACAGAGCTGGGCAGCCATTCATATTTTAAAAAATATGTGACACAGGAGCAGGCTGGTCTTTACATTAAGTGGGAGAAACTGGAGATGTCAGTTGTGGTTGTGATATCCTCAGCATCTCACTTTGATCCATTTCTTTCTGATGTATGGGGGTCTCAGCCTTAATTGCACCCTGAAGATCAAGGGCACTGCTGCCTAAAAATGTCCAAGAATTGGGGAATTTCTTCGGCCAGCAAAGCTGAAAAAATATGCAAAAATTAAATGTGATATGATAGCAGTGTTCCAATATTTGAGGGGCTGCCACAAAGAGGGTCAACCTATTCTCCAAAGCATCAGAAGGCAGGACAAGAAACAATGGATGGAAACTAATCAAAGAGAGAACCAGCCTAGAACTAAGGAGAAAATTCCTGACAGTGAGAACAATTAACCAATGTTAATTGGCTTGCCTCAGAAAGCTGAGGTTCCAAGAGTTGCAAAACTCTGGAGGTTTTGGAACTTCCACTCCTGGAATTCTCAATTAGCAAACACACCTGGAAGTCAACAGCTAGAGAAAGGATGGAATCATTTGGAAACAAAGATAATAGGCTGTCTGGTTCTGTTACTAATCTCTTAGTCTTCATTCACAACTGCTCCTGTTGCCATGCCTTCCTTCTTTAATGGATGTGAATCATGTTTAGTGCAAAGACCATCATGCTCAATTGTACAGGGAGCCTCCTAAAGTCCAGCTCTCTCTCACACAAAGCAACAAAGCCAGGTAATCCTTTGGCAGCATCTTCACAGAGATCCAACCATTGTCAGATGCTACTGATGCAAGAGGTTTTGCTCTCTGAAGCAAGGGTGAGATGGTGTCCACCTTCCCCATTCCCTTTACTGAAGGCCATTTGACTGATAAAGTGAAATTTAGATTTATACCCTGTTTATCAGGCAGAAACTCAAGGCTCTGGCAGCTGAGTAGCATTTTTGCCTAAAGCTGATGGCAGCAAGCTACCGGTAGTTTAGTAGATAAAGGCTCTGTTCTCAATAGGCAGAACAGCTTGGGAAGCTAAAGATAATCTAGACAGCTCATTCCTGTTGTCTCCTAGCATTTATTACTCAGGTGATTGCTTCCCTTTGCTTCTATATAGCCAAAAAAATGGGTGAGGATGGACAGCCCAGGTGGGGAGAGGGGAACCAATTGCCCTTTCATGGGGTCTACAAGAAAACTTTTCCAAGTCCTTCACAAAGTCCAGGCAGAAGAAGAACATCATGGTTTCAAAATCCAAGGGACTGGTTTGGACAAAACACAGCAGCACTTTTTCATGCGGCTGTTGATAAAAATAGGATCGCCAACATGATTGCCAACGTCCGATGATGGATATGGCACAAGAAGAAGAAGTCCTTCACTACCTTTAGTCACCTGGTGGTCTTCCTACTCCAAAATATATCTTTTTAATTGAAAAAGGTTTATTTGGCATGGGGGTGGGAGTGTTTGTTCTTTCAGTTTTGATAGTTTCCAAGGTAGAGTTTTCTCAATGAGTGTAGAATAGGGAAGGATTCAAAGTCTCATTTTGTTCCATCTTCTCGCAACATTTATATGTGTGTTGTTAATACTAATGCTACCAGTTCCGGCTGCAGAAAACCAGATGAGCCCTTGATGGTAGTAAGAAGATACAGAACACTCTAATGCTTTATTGCCACCTGGTGATTATCTTGATTTATGCAGCCCAGATCTGGTAACTCTGTTAACGTGCATGCTTAAAACAATGAACCATTTAATATCATATCTACCTTGCCCACAAGATGGCGACCATGGAAGACTTTATATTCTCTAGATATAAAGGTATGTGTGTGTGTGTATGTATGTATGTATGTATGTATGTATGTATGTATGTATGTACCCTGTTTCTCCCAAAATGAGACATCCCCTGGTAATAAGACCAATCTGAGTGCATGGCAGTAAGGCCAAGCGCTTATTTCAGGGTTCAAAAAAAATATAAGACAGGGTCTTACTTTCAGGGAAACACGATATGTATGTATGTATGTACCGGTATGTATGTATGTATTTATATTTCTATAGCCATCTGTCTCAGCAAATGACTCTGGACGGTTCACAATTCAAAACATATATTACAATTAAAATTTTAAAATCATTTTGAAATAATTAAAACAGTAAAAAGCATTAAAACAGTAAAAAAAAAAATGTCTAATTCAAAATACATATAAAAGCAAGGTATCTGGCCTGTTAACAATATACCCAGGAGACAGGGCCCTTGGCACATGTTGTGCCCCAGACCTGCGAGCATAGCCAGATTTTTAGTGCTTTATGGAAGGCTAACAGGGTTGGGGCCATTTAATCTCCAAAGGGACACTGTTCCACAGTTCAGGGGCCACTGCAGAAAAAGCTCGCCTTCTAGTCCTTGTCAGCCGACATTCTTTGGCTGACAGGATCATGTGATGTGAGAAAGACCTGAAGAGATGCTGCTTAAGGAATGGTCAGGTAAGAGAGGACAGAGCCTGGAGCTACATAATGGGTAGAGAACGAGGCTCAGAAGGAACTCTCCCTAACTTCTCAGGCTGTAAAGGAGATGGCAGGAGATTTGTACTTTCAGGCATGCACGATTTTGTCAGTATAGTTTTACAATAAAAGTAGAATTAGTTCATCTGATAATGTTTCCTGTCTGATTTACCTGGGAAGGCTGCCAATAGATTAAATTTTATTGAATCAGATATCAGCCAACTTTTCCAGCTAAGGAGGGAGTCTTTTTGCCAGATTCAGGGTCTAAAACCTTCCTAACTTCCCTAACCCATGCTCTCAAGATGTTTTACCTTGGCAACTATGACTTCCCTAATGTCTAGATCATTAGGAAGGTGTAGCCCATTGCAACTGGAGAGTATCAGGTCAGAAAAGGCTATCAAATCATTGATTCAACTAGCCTAGTAGTTCTCAACCTGTGGTCCATGGACCCTTGGGGAGGCTGCAATGTCATCACAGGGTATACATGAAGGCTTGAAGAAATGTTACGATTTAAAATTTGAGTTAGGGCTTGGGAGGTTCATGGCCATGGACCATGGCCACAAAAGGGTGGTGGTGGTGAAGAAAAGGTTAAGAACCAGTGATCTAGCCTATTATATAGTAGACTATTCTACTTGGCAGCAGTGTAAGATTATTTTTGATGCAAAATGCATGCAAGAAATAGATGGTAATACAGAGATACAGAAAACACTCTTTTCTGCCATCTAAGGATCATTCTGGTTATTTCAGCCTAGTTCTGGAAGCCCTCAGTATAGATCTAATTAGAGATATCAGGAATCACACTTAGAATTTTCTGCATAAATGCATGAATGAAGCAGTTCGATTGGATAGCCCATGATTCAAGTCATAGACTTCCAGATATCAGTTCCATTGAAGAGACTCACCGGTTTCTCCGGTGACCTGATTTTTTTTTCTTTTTCTTCTTTGGTGGTGGAGAGGTGGAGCTACTAGATTGTCTCTTCAGCCTAAGGAAGAAGTAAATAGAAGACACTCAGTCATTTCTTTAACGATTTCTCACAGCAGAAGAGTAGATTTGTCTGAATCTGAACTGCACCACTTTACAGGGTACAGTACATGGTACAGGTAATGACTAAATACTCATCTTATATAACTACCAATTCATTTCTTGACATGCTTATTGGTTTTATTTTCATTTGCAAGTCTATCACTTATGTGATCCTTTCCGCAAACTAATTGCAGGACTCTATGGTTGTAACTTGAGGACTACATGTAGTATCAGTCAGCATACAATGTTGAATCAAGTCAAAAGGGAGCTCCGACAATCCCAGAAGAGTAAAAAGAGAGTTCTCCAACATTTTAAGAGCAAAGACAAAAATGATAATATCTGTTTTATAATAAACTTTAGATACATAATATGAAAACAGCTGCATAAGCAAAAAATGCATTTCCTGATTTTAGAAATATGTGTTTGCTATGTTTGAAAATAAGTCTTTATTTGTGAGCCGTGGTGGTACAGAGGTTAGAATGCAGTAATGTATTGTAAGATAACTCTGCCCATAATCAGGAGTTTAATCCTGACTGGCTCAGTGTTGACTCAGCCTTCCATCCTTCTGTGATAAATAAAATGAGGACCCAGATCATTGGGGGCAATATGCTGACTCTATAAACCATTCCGAAAATGCTATAAAGCACTAAGGCACAGTATATCAGTCTAAATGATACTGCTATTGCTATCTTTGCCACTATTATTTCAAGCCAGAGGAGATGTTTGTACACTTGAAGACCCTCAGTTGATGGATTTAAGCTACCTCTAGGAAAGGTCTTCCCTCACAGGGTTCCTCAGCATTTGTCCCCCTGCCTTCACTTATGGAATAATCTCTCGAAAGAGGTACATATTATAGTTAGTATTAGCATTTATCATTGTTTCAAACTTTCATATATATAAAAGCTTAATTATTTCTTAATTATTTTTTGTTTGCTGCTCCAAATGATGCATCAGAAGGGAAGCAAAAGAGAATTATTTAACATAAACATGCCTCTGTGTGCGTGTGTGCATGGGTGTGTGGGTGTGGGTGTGTTTGTGTATCTGTGGGTGTCAGTGACAACAGCATTTCTATAGTATTCTCTCTGGGTGACATAGACAGAAATTAAAACCATAAAATAGAGAAATGGAAAATAAAGGTAAGATTAAAAGCAAATTAAAAGAGCAGTGAAACTAAACCAGCAACAGTAGAGCCAAGATATCTATCACTTAATACATAAAAGTGGGCCCCTTTACAGGGAGTATAGATATGATGACTTCATTTATTTCACAAAACGGGTCTTGTGTGTCTATTTCTTCATATCATCATGAGGGATAAATCAGGAAATGACCTGAATTAAATAGAAAGCTGAGAATTGTCAGGGTCTTTTCCATACAGAATTAACCGTCGGGTAAAATTATTGGTCCTTAAAATTGCTGAATGCAGAATCCTAAAATTATACATTGGATTCATGCAACACTCTACAGTACATCCTAAAGGGAAAAGGGAAACAAAACACAAGTACAGTGTTCACAGCATAATATTATCCAAAATCCCATTTTATAGCTTTATGCAATGGCCTGTTTTGCACAACATTCTACAGTCATGACTCAGTTGCCATAATATCCTGAATCACAAAATGTTTAACTTCATTTTTGCATGGTTTGAATTGGAAAGGCCTTCAACTATGTTCTAACCCCTGCCAATTACTAACTAATCACTGCAGCATCCTTGGGATTATTTGATCATCCAGCCTGAAGACTTCATAGCAAAGGTGAGGTTGGGGCCATCTCATGTGCTGGAAAGTTAAATTATTTTGTCTTGTAATTTGCTTTGGAATGTTTGGGAACAAAAAGTGGGGAATTGATGGTGTAAGTAATTCTTTTTTCTGACTAGAAAAGGAGAAGGGAAAGGATCCAAGGAAGGAAAGGGGTTGGTGTTTGGGAGGAGAAGGGGAGGGAGAGGGAGAGGGGAAAGAAAAGAGAAGAGGAGAGGAGAGGAGAGGAGAGGAGAGGAGAGGAGAGGAGAGGAGAGGAGAGGAGAGAAGAGAAGAGAAGAGAAGAGAAGAGAAGAGAAGAGAAGAGAAGAGAAGAGAAGAGAAAAATCAGATGCAATGTTGAGGAAATTCCAGAAACATCTGTAGGTTTGGTCAAAAACTGTGTAGTGATGGCAATAGTGTGATGCAAACAGACAGACAGACAGACAGACAGACAGACAGACGACAGAACTTCAATTGCACCATAATCTTGGCTTTTTTCACCACACCCTGCAGACATCCCTGATGAATTCTCTTAAATTCATTAGTCTGCAATAATGAAAAGAAGTCTTACATAATCAGTAAAGAAAGTAGATATAAACTAGGCAGTGTCTGTAGAGATTCTCAATCATCCAGGTCATGGTTGTCCCAAAGGTGCTTTTTCAGGAGGCAACTGGACTTTCTTTGTTTTTTCTTTTGAAGATGTTTCACTTCTCATCCAAGAAGCTTCTTCAGCTCTGACAGGACTCCCACTTCCATTCCCCACTGTCCTGTCAGAGCTGAAGAAGCTTCTTGGATGAGAAGCGAAGCGTCTTCAAAAGAAAAAACAAAGAAAGTCCAGTTGCCTCCTGAAAAAGCACCTTTGGGAAAACTAGACAGTGGTTTGAAGTTATATTTTTGGTTACATTTGTACGATTTATTCCCCATTCAAATACTTTGGCATTGGAAGCCTGCCCCTAATAAAGCATAGCAGAGATGTATAAATATTATCCCTTTTAGCTGCGTACAACACCTGGACCTGACCTGGTTAAGAATCTAGCAGCCACTTTGCATGAATCTTCATTTGTTTCTTTTGGGTCTTAGCATGTTGTGCAAACCCAGCTTATTTACAGTATCTTCAATGTTGTATAATCAGGTTATTCATAAAGTGTGGAGCCACCTGCACAGTATGTAAATTAATGTGGCCTTTGGGGGATTAATCAGCCCATTGAAGTCTAGTCTCCTGAGTGCTGTCAACTTTGACACAGATCTGACAATTAAAAAGATTGTTTTGGCCAGGGAAGAAGATTTTCTACCCCAGTTTAAAATAAACATTGGTACTTTACCAGTGAGATGCATAAAAAAGGCACATCTGGGTATTCTGAGCATGAATGGACAGTCCAGAGAAAAAGGGTAAAATATAATTGAGAATTTAGAGGGTTTTATCTTGACATATGGGACATCTATTGTGGGGGGATAAAAAATCAAGTTGGCAGCTATAGTGTCAGGGAATTGTGCAACAAGTATCCAAATGAAGTCGGAGATGCTGACAAGAACGTGTAGTTTTATATATATAAATATATGTTACATCTATATTTACAGTAAACAAGATAGCCAGGCTAACAGGTGCATCATGAGGAAAATCACAGAGCATACAGAGCACACAGAAGAAAAAGGCAGGAAAAAAGGGAAACTCCCCCTTCACACCCATAGCAACCAATCAGAGTGCAGATTGCCTCATGCAAGAGCCAGCACTCTCAAATCAATCAACTATAACGGTGTTCTGGCTCACTGCACAACCCACTGCTTCAGCTACTAAATTTAAATATCTTAACATATAGTCACATAAAGATCATCAATGTGACATCAATGTACATAGAAAAGGGATGGGGCTTTAACTGTGGCTGCCATCTTGATTTTTTTTTGACATTCCCCCTCTATGGACACTCTTACTGCTACAGCTATCTTCTTGTCTTTTGATGGATTTTACTTCAAACCAAATACATCCAACTCCTTTTACCTTTCATCCTAGAAAATAAATAGCTAGCAAATCTGGTCACATGGAATTGCATAGAAGTCTGACCCCAAATAAGGGCGAGGAGATAAATAAGAAATTTTATCACTTCCAAAATTACAAAAAAAAATATCTCCCAAAGTCAAAAATTCCAACTGACAGCTGAAATCTAAGCTTTTATCTAAGCTAGAATTGCAATGCCATTGGTGGATGTGTGGGCTTATCCTAAGAAAAGTAGAAGAATCTGAGATTGTTCTACCAGTATTTACTATAATACTGCTTTCTGCATTTGTCAGGAAGTTAGTATTTTATTTCAAAATTTCACTGAAAAACCTCTCTTCCTAGGCATTAGAAAATAGGCTCAGCTGCTGCATCTGTTTCCTTGACTTGCTCATTTTAAGTTCTAAGTAAGATCTAAGTAAGTTCATGGCATAGGAATTGTTTTTTTAAAAAATCTATTTGGGTGTTATTATTTGGCAGATTTCAAAATCCACAGTTGCCATTTGAAATGAACCAACAGTAAAGCTCTTATCTGTAAAATTAAGCTTCATGTAATAAAAGAGCTCTGATTCAACTTCATAGAATACTAAAATCTTGCTAGAAAATCAGTGCACCTAACTTACAATAGAGTTTCCCTTGGAGCCATAGCTGATATCTGTGACACTTACCTGTATTCTTGGTGACTGCTGTCGTATTGGTAACAGTCAGCTGCACAGTCACACTGCAATGGGCAACCTTCTTCATATTCTGCATATTGTATGGCGTATTCTTCTCCATCTACCATATGATGATTTTCTATCACTCTGTCCAAGAAAAAAAGAGGAAAACAGTCCTTCAGAGCTTACCCAATATATCTAGTATTATGTGGAAAGCCCCACTGTGAATATGATTTTATTCATACTTGCACCAGGATTCTTTGTTTCTTTCACTGCACATTGTAAAACAACCAACCAAACAAATCTCATTGTTACTATAGGCCAGAATCACATTTAAACTTCTTTTCTGTAATGTTTTGTCAATATGTGTGTAAGTGTGTATATGTGGATGATATACAGTAGATATACATACACACATACCCATTCTAATTATAAGGGAAAATGGAGTGATTGAGCAAAATTTCAATCTTCAGCAAATTTGCAGGAGTTAATACATTCCTAGTTCAGATTAATTCCACACATACAGGTAATCCTCAATTTATAACCACAATTGAGACCAAAAATTTCTGTTGCTAAGTGAGACAGTTGTTAGGTGAATTTTGCTCCGTTTCTTGCCACAGTTATGTGAATCATTACAGTCATTAAGTTAGTAACATGGTTGTTAAGTGAACCTGGCTTTCCTATTGTGTTTGCTTGTGAGACATTCACAAAAGGTGATCACATGATCCCAGGACTGTCATTAATATGAGTCAGTTGCCAAGCGTCTGACTTTTGATATGACTATGGGGATGCTGCAGATATGACTATGGGGATGCTGCAGTGGTCATAAGCATACAGTCATAAGTGATTTTTTCAGTGCCTTTGTAACTTCGAACCATTACTAGATGAACTGTTGTAAATTGAACACTATCTGTACTTATAAGGCTGTCTACCTCATTTTTACACTTATGTGTTGAGTGGTTTTTTCTAAAATGCATTTGAAAAGTTGTTTTAAAGTAAGTTTTTGAATAAATTATCTTTCAAAATCTACTTAGATATGTGCATGTTGTCTAAAGATATGTTTTAAAATACAGGTAGTTCTCGACTTACAACCACAATTGAGGCCAACATTTTTATTGTGAGACATAATAACAACATTTCTGTTGTTAAGTGAATCTGGCTTCCCCTTTGACTTTGCTTGTCAGAAAATAAGAACTAGTTGCCAAGCATTTGAATTTTGATTACATGATCATGGGATGCTAGAAAGGTCGTAACTGTGAAAAATGGTCATTAGTCACTTTTTTCAGTACAGTTGTAACTTTGAACGGTCACTAAAACAACTTTTCAAATGCATTTTAGAAACACCATTCAACACATAAGTGTAAAAATGAGGTAGACAGTACCTCACTAAACAATTTTCTATGTCAAGGATTACCTGTACTTTAATGCATCTGAGTATTATATCACAAAATATGGGGAAAGGCTTCACCCAAAGGATAATTCTACTATCAACTCATATTGAAATTTATAAAATTTAAAAATGCACAAATATTGAGCACTTTTATATAAAAAATGTAGGAATATATATCTAATAATTTTACCACTACTTTGGAACGATCAGCTTGAATGATCTCTTTTGTGTCCCAATTGAAGTTTGCCTTAATGAAAGTAATATTTGTTGTGTTTGGCATATGCAGTTTCTGCACATTTATGAACAGTACAGTAATAATTTTAAACTGAGGAAAGGAACTCAGCTAAATAGAATGGTCAGGGAGGCTACAAATTCCCCATCAATTTTATTATCTGGAGAAAGACTGACAGTGGAGGCAGACAGTTCATTTGGACTTATATTTCTTACTAAAGTGAAATATATTAAATTGCTATTTTTAAGTTACTATAATTCACTCTTAATTTGCACATATAAATTAGCATCTTAATATAAATTAGCATTCACTAATCTTATACAAAGACCAGCGTTGTCCAAAGACTTCCTATGTCAGCATGCAGTTGCCTGGAGCTCCCATTTACACCCAGCCTGACATATTGTTCTTTCTAGCTGACCCTGACAGTACAGGCAATGTAGAAAATAGGGACAGCTACTGAGCTGGTAAGAGCAGGGTGAAAAGGCTGAGAGAAAGAGAAATGAAATATAATGGTTAGTAGACCAATATGAATTCTAGGACAGCCTTTTCAAGACAGCCCAGGGCAAGACATTTGATGGGATCAGAAGTGAGCAGAAATTTCAAGATCCACTGAAGGAAAGAAAGTATTGTCATAGGCAAATCTCCCAAGACAGATAACTTGTGGGAAGCCAAAAAAATAATACCAGAATAATAAACCCCTCCTTGCTTATCTCTAAGAGATAGATAGATAGATAGATAGATTGATTGATTGATTGATTGATTGATTATATGCCATCAACTCATTTTCTACCACATAGACTTTCTCCAGGAAGATCTATGACAATCTATAACAGAATAATAGAATAACAGAATTGGAAGGGATTTTGGAGGTCTTCTAGTCCAACCCCTTGCTCAAGCAGGAAATCCTCTACCATTCCAGACAAGTGACTGTCCAGTCTCTTCTTAAAAGCCTCCAGTGATGGAGCACCCACAACTTCTGAAGGCAAACTATTCCACTGGTTAATTGTTCTCATTGTCAGGAAATTTCTCCTTAGTTCTAGGTTGGTTCTCTCATTGATTTCCATCCATTGCTTCTTGTCTTGCCTTCTGGTGTTTTGGAAAATAGGTTGACCCCCCTCTTCTTTGTGGCAGCCCCTCAAATATTAAAACACTGCTGTCATATCACCCTCTAGTCCTTTTTTTAAAGAAGACTAGCCATATCTAATTCCTGCAACTGTATTTCATATGTTTTAGCCTCCAGCCACCTACCGGTAATCATCTTGGTTGCTCTTCTCTGTAATCTTTCAGAGTCTCAATGTATTTTTTATAATACGGTGACCAAAACTGGATGCAATATTCTAAGTGTGGTCTTACTAAGGCTTTATAATTGGTACTATCCTATTTAAATACGGAGTGTAAAAGTAGAAGAGTTCTTACTTAGTGAAGAAAACTTTAAGACTGAAAACTTTACTTTGCAAATAGAAAAGTATTTTAGCCTAAGAATTTTTGGCACATATTAGTCAAGTCAATTGATTTTTCTTTGCATTATGGATTTATTGGTACTTCCTGGGTATTTCAGAATTTGGTTGCTTAGCTAAGTTATAACGCTGCTTAAAATGAACCCTACCTTGTTTGGTTATATTAATAAGAGAATAATCACAGTTTTCCCCTGAATGCCATCATTCTGCTGAACAATTAATTCCCACAACATTGTCAAATTATTTACTAAGACTGTATTACTATTATTCTTCTCATCCTTCCTAGTATCTATCTCTTCCCACTTATAACTATAACCATGTTGCTTGTATCTTTACAATTTATATTGTTTTATTTGTTTCCTAGTATGGTTTGATTGCTTGTTAGTAACCTATGATGATCACTAAGTGTTGTATCTTATGATTTTTGATGAATGTATTTTATTTTTCTTTATGTATGCTGAGATCATATGTACCAAAGATAAATTCCTTGTGTGTCCAATCACACTTGGCCAATCAAGAATTCTATTCTGTTCTGCTCTATTCTATTCTATTTTCTATTCTATTCTATCACAAAAAATGACTTGGGTGCTGCATCTTGGATCAAATTCACAACTGCCAAAGCCCTCATGACATCTCTGTAAATACTATTTATAATCTAGATGACATTTTAAATCTAGGAATTTGGCTAAATTATTTCTTGGATTAGGTAGACTGGGAAGAGGAATCCCTTTAGTTGTATTTATTTATTAAAAATTAACCCATGCGTTGTCAATAAGAGTAAATTCTTTACTGAGAGCTGCCTGTCTTAAAAATTCCAAAAAGTATTGAATCAGCATGGAAGCAATGCCTCCACATCAACAAAAAAATCCAGCATGGACAAAAATAAGAGAGATTCACTATAACATTTGGAAATGTCACCCCCTCTGCCTTTGTCTCTGCTTTTTCAGAAAAAGCATATAATTACAATATTATGGCTGACTAATGTTTTTGGAGGTGGAACTCTCCAGCCTTCCCTTGGAAAGAAGTCAGTAGGGGGAAATTGCAGCAAGAGTAGTACAGCCCAGCAGATACTGCCTGGGAGACATTAATCTCTGCTGTTGAAGAAGCTTAACCCGATTATAAGCCAAGTGAATAATTGGCTGTTGTAAAGGAAATGAACCCCAGGATGTTTGAGGGAGCAATATTAGTGGGCTGGGGAAACAAAAAAAGGGAGCATACAGTAGCTTTTGGATGGGTAAAAAGCCTACTCATAGTTTTCTCCAGGATAAAAGATAAAGTATCGTTTGAGTCAAAGTTTGTCCTTTGGTAAGTTCATGGACATATCCATGAATTCTTCTGGTTAACATTACAGCCTTTTTTCTATTGTTATTGGAAAGCAAAATAGAGGAAAATTCTTAAAAACAGTATTGTGAGCTTCAGTTCATTATTGTCTCATGACAGAAGACTGAGAAGGGGATTGTATTGTCTGTGTGTCCAGTTTTTTTTGCAATAATTTGTGGGCAGGAGAACAATGAAACACAATACAAATGTTCTTCCATTGAAAGAAAGTTGAATCTCATTGCTCCCTATTAGATTTGACTTCGTGATACTGCCATGTATTCATAGCTGATACAATAGATTGCAAGCTAAAGAACAGCATCATAAAGCAGGCTATACATCCTTCACTAGTTCTATCACAAGATCAACCAAAAGAAGATTATGTTGGATCAGGCCAAAAGTCTAACTAATCCAGTCCAGGCAAGCCAAAGAATTGGACATCCCTGATCTAGACCAAGATATAGAAACTCTTCAGAATAAGGGATCCCTAAAACTCAGAGCCATTTAGTTTTGCAAGGTTGAGTTGAAGTCTGTTTTTTCCCATCCAAACCCTCTCAGCCTTCAGACATAAAGACAGAACCTCCATAGCATCATTTCAGTGGGCAGGGTGGAGATATAAAATTACTTTGTAAAGTTATTACATAAAGTTACTACATCATACTGATGCTGCCAGATGACTTTATCTAGAGATATCATAGGTAAGGACATAAACAAGAGTGGAGAGCCTGCTGAAGCCTTTGGGACCCTGTAAACCATAGGCCACAGATTAAACTCCTACCCTTTATCAACACTGACTGGAACTGGCCCTTGGAGAAGGAAGAGAACCAGCATAATGGAATGCTACCCATTCCCCAATCCAATTCAGAAAAATACCATGATCAAGGGTGTGCTGAAAGCTACTAAGAGCTCAAAGGAAGAGATGACCATTATCCACTTCTGCCAGAGGTCACCTACAAGCATGATCAATGCCATTCCAGTCCTGTACTCAGCGCTTGGTTTTGAGAACAAGCATATCCCTAATTTTCACCTCTAAAATGATGGAGGATACAATATAGTCATGTATAAAACAGAAGAAGTGGGGCAGGCAAGAAGAAGAGGGAGTTTTGAAGCACTTCAGTCCCCAAATGATCTCCTTTAGCTGCTTTTCATCTGGTAGAAGAACCTTTTAGAATTTAGATTGTGATCAAAATGAAACTTTTGGGGGTCTCAGTGGAGCTTGAGATGCAAATGCATCTGCTCTTGCTAATCTATAGTTTAGGTTACATGTAATAAACATCATTTGGGTTTACATAACATTCTTATCCTTGTAGTACTTTGACCCATAAACTAACCAAATATCACATTAACCTAACCAAGGCCAGGCAGCAATCAACTTTTGTGGTACAAATGAAATGTGTTATGTAGATGCTGCCAGCAGAACCTTAGCTAACCTAGTTAATCTTATTACATAAACACGGCTAGCTAGTTCTTACTTGAAATAAGGCATTATATCTGCAGCAAGGTCATGATTACAAGCAAAGCAGATGGAGGTTGCTAAAAAAAAGAAACTGATCTAACCTTGAAAGCTAAGGCTTAGGACTCCTTTGGCATCTTTTGATTCCATTCTGAGCATTATGCCTGTTTTTCTCCTTCCCTTCCTCAGGACCATGGCTAATTTATCTCTGATGTCCCAAATGGCCAGCCCTAGCTAACAAAGTTTTCATGCTAATAAATTAACTTTATTCCACTCCGGAAAATCCTTCTGATTTGTCTCTTGGTCTCCTGATGGTTCTCCTGGCTGATGGCTGTACGTTCATGTGTAATTCATTTGCTGTGCAATGTGTAGTACATTAGTTCAATCAATCAAAATAGAGCTGGAAGGGACCTGGGAAGTCGTCTAGTCCAAACCCCTGCTCAAGCAGGATACTCTATACCAGGGGTCTCCAAACTAGGCAACTTTAAACCTGGAGGACTTCAACTCCCAGAATTCAGCTTTGCTGGCTGAGGAATTCTGGGAGTTGAAGTCCACCAGGCTTAAAGTTGCCAAGCTCTATACCATTTCCAACAACTAACTCTCTTCTTAAAACCTCCAGTGACCAAGTACCCACAACTTCTGAAGGCAAGCTGTTCTACTAGTTAATTGTTCTCACTGTTAGAAGTTTCTAATTAATTCCAGGTTGCTGCCCTCCTTGATTAGTTTCCTTCCATTGTTTCTTGTCTTGCCTTTTGGTGCTTTGGAAAATAAGGTGACCCCCTCTTCTTTGTGGCAACCCCTCAAATACTGGAATCATGTCACTGCTATCATGTCACCCGTAGTCCTTCTTTTCTCTAGACTAGCCATACTCAATTCCTGCAACTGTTCTTCATATGTTTTAGACTCCAGGCCTTTAGTTCAGGTGAAGCCTCCAGTTCAGAAGAAGCAACATCCTTAATGACGAAAAGACTTGTGCAAGGGACAGATCACCATCTTTGTGATCCATTAGGAAATAAACTCCAGAGAAGAGAAGACTATAGTGTTGTTCATAGCAAGTTGTATTCTCCTTTTGATAAATTGGTGGTTTTTGACAAGCAGCAAATAGACTGGTTAACTAGCCAATGACAGCAGGGATGGTTGGTCATTTGACAGAAAATGGTTGGGATGATGAATTTAGACTGAATTGAATTAGCCTTGACACAATCTATCCACAGTATAGGAAGAGTGCTTCAGAAACCAAGGGTTAGCATGACAAAGAGCAATCTCTTTGAAGGCTTGCCCAGCCAATTAACCTTTTCTAGTGATCAAGATTAATATTGAACTTAATGAACTATCTGTTGAATGTTCAGTCAAGTACATATACATGAATACCGAAGTGCATGAAAATACAAATATTGGGATAAACTAAAACAATGATGTACCAAAGATCAGGGGAACATCCAAGTACAACTGCTGGATAAAAGAACTGGCCAGGACATGAATTACGATGATGAAGAGCTGGCTAAGAAGAGCCAAATCCCTTTCTAATAGTCTTCTCCATTAGTCTTTTGTAACAATATTCCAGGATAAAAACCAGCTGGTCAGAATCAACACTTTCAGATTATAAAACCGGAGATTAAAAGGAACTGTGCTTGCCTATCTCTGGGTGTGCTTGTGTGCGAAGTATAAAAGCTTCTCTCATCCATACCTTGCCATTTTATTAGCTGTTTTTTGCCTGCTACTTCTCTGCTATCTCCTCATTTCAGCAATCTTTCTAGAGTTACAAGATAACTTTTCCCAACTATCTGACGACTAATTTAGATAATTCTCCTGCTAACATTAGTTGGGGAAACAGCATTCATCAGCAATGAGTGTCTCTAATTAGTTGTGCTGGAAGTGAGGAATGTACTGAGGGGGTAACTATATTCAAGCTGTGGTTCAATAAACCTGTGCAATAGTTTGAATCCCTAGTGCCGCATAACAGGCGAGCTCCCGTTACTTGTCCCAGCTTCTGCCAACCTAGCAGTTTGAAAGCACGTAAAAAATGCAAGTAGAAAAATAGGGACCACCTTTTGTGGGAAGGTAACAGTGTTCCGTGCGCCTTTGGCATTTATTCATGCTGGCCACATGACCACGGAGACGTCTTCGGACAGTGCTGGCTCTTCGGCTTTGAAATGGAGATGAGCACTGCCCCCTAGAGTTGGGAACGACTAGCGCATATGTGCGAGGGAAATCTTTACCTTTTAATAGCTGTACTATACTGAGAAACTGTTACTTTCTGCAGTGATTGAACCAGCTAAGGACAAAGTTCCTGCGAAGTAGGAAAAAGATTGTCTATGATTTCCTCCCTTAAGAATCACTTCCCCAGAATTGAGATTATTGTGGAGTTAAGTCCAGGCCCCCATCTGAACTGGACAGAACCATCAAAGGGGCTACATTGGGGTGGGGGGAGAGAAAACTGTGTTTCCCAATAAGTATTTAGAGACAGGAGAGGTTCTTACAACCATCTCCCTCTGCCTGTACTGTAGTTTCATGGATAAAAATTTAAATATTTTAGTCCAGTATTTTGCAATATGGTTCCTTTTCAATGGCCATATTGGATTGTAATTGAGAATCACCACACTAATTATCTGATATTTGGGGCTCCTGCTATTTTTATGGCATTGGTGGTAGTTATCATACCACCCATACCACTGGGTAGAACAATGTACAGGTTAATTATGAGCACCAGTTCCCTTTCTGCGAAGGCTTGTGTTAGTTGTATCAGAGCAACACTAACTGATGAAATGTTAACTGACTGTCATGGGATTTGCTGTTTTCTTCAGCAGGGAGACATTTCCCCCCCTCAGTGGGTAGAAAAAAAAGAATACTGGATGGAAAGTCCAGTTTATCCTTTTTGCTGGCATGCTAAATTTCTACATGAAAGGATTTGGGGCAGAGGTGGGTTTCAACAGGTTCTGACCAGTTCTGGAGAACCGGTAGCAGAAATTTTGATTAGTTTGGAGAACTGGTAAATACCACTTCTGACTGGCCCCACCCCCATCTATTCTCTGCCTCCTGAGTCCCAGCTGATCGGGAGGGTATGGAGATTTTGCAGTATCCTTCCCCTGGAGTAGGCTGGGAATGGAGATTTTACAGTATCCTTCCCCTGCCACACCCACCAAGCTACACCCACAGAATCGGTAGTAAAAAAATTTGAAACCCACCACTGATTTGGGGGCAATTAGACTCTTTTGAATCTGCTCCACAAAGCTGGAAAAAAAGAAGCCAAATTGACATGATTGCATAGCAACCTCTCCATACTCACATATGCCGTCCATGTTGGTCTTCACGGGTGAGAACACCCTCCTTTTCCATCAGCATTTGCCGGAAGGTGCCAACCTTCTGCCGGATATCCTCTTCAGAATACCTGTTGGAAGGAAGGAAGATGGGAAGCGCATCAGCAATGTTTAAAGTTTGCCATCCTACAGATATCTAACTTTCCTTTATTAAAGGCACCTCCTCCAAATCACAAGTCAACCATCTTGACTTTTTTCATATTTTCCTTCCCTCAAGAACACCCCTGCTTAGGATAATTAGCATCTGGGGCTATCTCTTTCCATTTCCTTATATTAATTCAGTAACAGAAGACTTTATGTTGGCTTGCTGAACTGACAGCACCAACAAGAAACAGCACTAATGGCCTCATTCTGCTTGGTCTACAGTACTACAGCATCTTGTCCTTGATGCTTTAAGGTGCTGAGCACACCATCTGCCTTTGGTCTCCATAGCAGAGCCTCTGGGATTCAGTTGTGCACACAGAGTCCAGGAATTAAGATATCAATAATTCTTATTCATCTAACTTCAAAGAATATAAAGCAACACATTTGGGAGTCCCATAGTGACTCAACAATGTGGAACAGACCTCACAGACATACAAGGAGGAAATTAGGAAGGGATGGATACTGAAAGAACTGATGCATGCTTTCACACAAATTGGAAAATGGGCCTTATTTCAAATTGCAGCTTTGCCTTTGGAATGGTATGTGTTATATAAACAGCTCAGATCAAATAATTTGTTGTTATTGTGGCATGGGTGGCACCTATATTAACAGAATAATGGAACAGAATAACAGAGTTGGAAGGGCCCTTGGAGATCTTCTAGTCCAACCTTCTGCTCAAGCAGGAAAGCCTATACCATTTCAGACAATGGTTGTCCAATCTCTTCTTAAAAATTTGTTGGAGCATTCACAACTTCTGGAGGCAAATTATTCCACTGATTATTTGTTCTAGCTGTCAGGAAATTTCTCCATAGTTCTAGGTTGCTTTTCTCCTTGATTAGTTTTCATCCATTGCTTCTTGTCCTGTCCTCAGGTGCTTTGGAGAATAGGTTGACTCCCTCTTCTTTGTGGCAACCCCTTAGATATTGGAACATGTATTCACAATAGCCATCCTAAATCTTCTTAGCATTGACTGTTACCACCCAATATACTGTACATAGTGGCCACCCCTTTGATCTTCTCAGAAACTTCCTACCAGCTTGTCCTGTATTCACCCGCTAACCTTCTTACTGTCCTCCATCTTCAATGATACTTTTTTAGAAATTATTTTAAAAATTGAATGCTTTATTCAATTTAGCACAGAATGGCAAAAAGGTGAGATATAATTTAGATAAACAATTAACAAACCTAACTCCTTAATGCCTCTATATTTAACTATATTCCAGTGAATGGAATCAGCCATAAATCAGACATTTCCCTCTTCAGAATTTCATCTACTTACTCATCCCCTATTTTCAGATGCCAGTATCTACCTGCCAAATCACTGACTGTCTTCACACTTTACTCTCAGCCTTAATGTGCTTTGTTTAGTTTTCACTTAGTGTGATGTGTAAAGCCAGTCACCATGCCTTATTTAACAAATCCTATTTAAATTAAATCAGGATTCAAAGCAATGTATGTGGCCAGGCACTGACCTGATTTATGGGTGCATCTATGCTTCAGAATGTCCATGGAACAGTGATTCCTAAACTGGGGTGAGGGGGGTAATTCCCCCAAGGTGGTAATTTGAGCATATCCTAATTGTATGAATAGAACAATTTGTAATTGCTTGATTGTGAACTGAGGGCCGGTTTTTGGACTGCCACTGTTAAGATAACTGTAAAATAAGAGATTCTGCTATTTTTGTCAGGTTAATGACATTATTTGAGACTGAAAACAAGGGTAATTGGGTCAAACAGTTTAAGAACTACTCCTCTTGAAGTTAAATCCCCAAATATGGAGTGGATTTACTTCTCTACAATGGTGGGATTCAGCCGGTTCGGGTTGAAGGGAAACAATAATAAGGATATAATAAATAACAGTAGAATATGATATACTGGTATACTAGATTCTGTAACCATTAGGTTCCTGTAATATATGCCTTTGTATTTGTGTCACATATATTATGCCTTTATATTTGTATCGCCTGTAACAAACATATTCTGTTATTAGGCCTCTGTAATGTATCTGGTATTTGTCAAACATATGTCCCTGCCATTTGACCTGAACCCATATCAATCTTCTTCCTGTTTTTCTTGTGCCATCTAAGAGCATGGTACGTATCTCCAAGGGATAATTTACACCTGAGCCCTAATTTATGTTTGATCTGGATGAGCTCCTGCCTTGCAGAACCAGGGGGCTAAATGGCCAATTGAGAAAACAAAGGAATGCTCAAGGACGACTAATTGGGAAATTTCTATTCCCTTGCAGGGCAGCAAGGAATACACAAACCTAAATTAGGAGGCCAGAATTGGGTACTAAGCCGACGTCTCTGAGGGTATAAAAGGACACCATACCTTCCCCAAGGTGTGGCTGTCTCCTCACATGCATTGTATCTGTATGTTCTGGATATAGTTCCACCCAGTATTTTGTTTTTGGCCATGAATAAAATCTGCTTTTTTGCAAGCCTCATCTTGAGTCTCTCTCTTTGGCATTCTGGTGACTCGAGTATATTTTGGGACCTTACAGGGTGAACCAGTAGTTAAATTGCTGGCTGGTGCTGCCCTGCCCCGTCCCTTCCAGGATTCCCCACGTGCCCCATTTCGGCTCCCAGGTAAGTGCAGGGAGGCCTCCTAGGCCCAAAACAGGGTACGGGGGACACTCCCCATGGCCCATTTTTACTTCCAGGAAGCTTCAGGGAGGCTTCCTAGGCCCTGTTTTCACTTCCCAAGGGAGTGCAGGGAGGCCTACTAAGCTCAAAATGGGGGTCGGTGCATCCTTTCCCCCCCCCAGCCCTTTTTTGCTCCCAGAAGGGTGCAGGAGGCTGAGTGCTGCCTGTTACACCCCCATGGCCATGCCCACCATGACCACGCCCACCCAGCCAGTCAATAGGGCAGAGAACCAGTTGTTAAATTATTTGAATCCCACCACTGCTTCTATATCCTCTATCTGTTATAATAGAGGTGCATGCATGTTTCTACTGCTTTGCTGAATTATTTATGTATGGGTGTGGGGTGTGGGGGGGTGTTTTCCATGTAGCTAGCCACCCAGAGTCACTACACTGAATAAATAAAAAATTTAAAACCTGCATGAATAATTAAAGTATGGCATAAGCTCTAAATTCCATGCAGGTCAAAGGGTCTTTCCCCACAACTGAATTAAAAAGCTTTTTACTCTTGAATGGGCAGAAGACAACCCCAGCATTAAATTTGCTATTCCCCTTACCAAGTCCATATCTTGCTTCTATTGTTCCTCTCCCCAGTCAGAGCAAATCTTGACCCTGAAGTCTCTTCTTCACTTAATAGTTAGAAGTTGAATCCCTGTATTCAGGGGCAAGGATGTCTTTATCTACTTCTCTGAAGCATTCATCAGTTTTAAGTTGAAAAGGGTTCTTCCCTCCAAAGTAAATGCTAATAACATTTTAAGAGATTTTATATTGTACACGCAAGGCTGTTGTTAGACATTGCTCAAACAAGTGGGGAAATGCTATTTTTATATCATCACAGCTTATAACCATTTCTCTCACTCATGGGCTGAGGACAAGATGAAAGCAATGTGAAAGGGGAAAATAAGAACGATTGCAGAATAATTTGGTCTTGTAAATAATTGACTGTAATGTAAGATGCTTTTGCTCTGCTATTGTATCTGGATAAAAAGACACCCCTCTCTTTAGCCAAGACAGGAGAAATGAAAATGAAAGCAGATGGAAAGTAATATCCCTACATCACATTTAACCAGGTCTGATGAAAACCTGGCACAGTGTTTCTCAACCTTGGCCACTTTAGTCTGGCTGGGGGATTCTGGGAGTTGAAGTCCACAGAATTTAATGTTGCCAAGATTGAGAAACACTGATCTAGCAGTTGATTTTGTACACTCCCTTGTTGACTTTGGTTAGTGTAATCCTTAGTTTTGTTTGTTGTCACTTAAGGTGTTGTGTGAAGTTAACTCGGGTTATTATTTAATTGTATGACGTAGTGTGTGAACCCTGAAAATAGATTAATTCAGAAATCAGGTTAATTGTTATCAATCAATCAGTTAATCAGAATAGAGCTGGAAGGGATCTTGGAGGTCTTCTAATCCAATCTCCTGAATTGAATTTGGATTTCATTCTACTACTGCCAAACTCCAAACCAACTCATATATATATTCCCAACTCATATATATATTCCCAACTCATATATATATTCCTTCTTCCCTGTGACATCTCGGTGTTATCTTCCAAAGTTCTTTCTTTTTCTGTGTAGTTGTCATTACTTCTATCTTGATCCTTATCCAGTCCACAATATCAATTCATCACTAACATAACATTCAACTCATCACATATTTTTACATACTTATATAATTAATCATTTATATCTCTTCTCCAGCCAATAATAAAAATCATTCCATATTTTAAAATATTCTGAGTCTTCTCTATCTTTAATCATCAGAGTTAATCTATTCATTTCTGCACAATCTTAAGATTTTTTTTATTACTTCTTCCAAAGGTATTTTCTCCGCTTTCCAATTTTGTGCATAGACAATCCTTGCAGCTTTATTACATGTATTATCAGATAAACTTTTTCCTTGCTAATTTTTTCAGGTAGGATACCCAGTAGGAACAGCTCTGGTTTAAATTCGATACGTTGATGTATCATTTCCTCCAACCAAGTCTTAAATTTAATCCAATAGTTTTTAGCTTCTGGACATGTCCACCAGGTATATATATATGTGTGTGTGTTTGTGTGTGTGTATGTATCATCAGACACACACACAGAAATATCCATACACACACACACACACACACACACACACACACAATAAAACCAGGTAAATAAAAATACATTTAAGGAACTAAGATAAGGAATGATGCTTCAGATATCCTACCAATTGGGAAATGAGGAAATCAAACCAAAGCAAGCAGCTTGTTTCTGCTATTAAGATGGAAAGAAAAAGCTTGTGTGGGCTCTTACAGACGGCTCAGCTGCCATCAAAGCCCTGATGAATATTTCATGGCTTCCTTGCATGCTTAGCTTTTCAATAATAGAACAGTTGACTTTGGGTTGGCGTTCAAATACACAGAAGGGACTATCAGCTCTTCCCCACCTCTGTCAGCAGCCTTCTCTCTGCTTTGCATATTTTTATTGCGGTCGTCCTTTTCCTCTCTTCATGAAACAGCAAGGCGCAAAACAGTTCCCCTTCTTTTTCCACATAGTTCTCACTCTCTACCCGCAGGTGAGACACATGTGCCAAACTAGATGTAAGAGATCATTGCAGGGCAAATGATGGTGGTGATACTGGATGTATTGTAATTCATGTTCGTATTTATATAAAACTATATAACTCTCTATTTATCATATTTGTATGTACCATATTTTTCAGAGTATAAGACGCACCTTTTTCCCCCTAAAAGGGGGTGAAAATTTAGGTGCGTCTTATACACCGAATGTAGCCCCGCCTACCCACTGCCCCCCCACCCTTTGGCCTCTGCCTCGCAGCAGTTACCTCCTTGCAAGCAAACAGCAAGAAAAAACAGCTCCTTTCAGTTTCAGCACAGGCTAATTAGCACAAGTTGATTGGATTGGTCTCCTAACTCTCAGCTGATTTGCTCTCAGCTGTTTTGCACAAAGAGATAAATTGCTGGTGCAGATTTTTTTTCCTTTGTGCTAATCAAGCTATGCTGAAAATGAAAATGAAAGTAAAGCAGGCTGTTTTGCAATGAGGCAAAATTGCTCAGAGGCAGAGGGAAATTTCTTTTTCTTCTTTTCCTCACAAAAAAAGGTAGGTGCATCTTATACTCTGGTGCGTCTTATACTCTGAAAAATATGGTATTTTGATATTCTTCTGGTGGGGGTTTTAATTTCTCTGCTATGGTTTTTCAATTCTTACCCACACACAGGTGAGACACCTGTGCCAAACCAGATGTAAGGGATCATTGTAGTGGATATATTACACAGGTAATCCTCGAGTTACCACAGCTCATTTAGTGACCGTTCAAAGTTACAATGGCACTGAAAAATATGACTTATGACCATTTGCAGCAGCCTCATGATCATGTGATCAAAATTCAGATGTTTGCTAACTGATTCATTTTTATGATAGTTGCTGTGCAAAGTCAATGGGGAAGCCAGATTCTCTTAACAACTGGGTTACTAATTTATCAACTACAGTGATTCACTTAACAACTGTTGCCCCAAGCCTAATCCCTAACTCTTTCTTTCCACAATTGTTTATGATGGGAACTGGAATTCAGTCTTTGAAGAATCATACTTTGCACAGCCGTACTCATTTGGGCTGCATTTTGTTTATTATAGAGCAGTGTTTCTCAGCCTTGGCTACTTTAAGATGTGTGGACCTCACCTCACAGAATTCTGGCTGAGGAAGATGCCAGGTTTGAAAAAAACCCCACTGTTCTAAAGTAAAGCCTGTGAACTCAGCTTCAAGCTAATTGTCTCTTTTGCTTTCTTCCCAGAAAGAAATTGGAATGGCTTCCATACAGAAGCTTCCAATTAGCTGTTGTAGTGAATAAAAGTGTTAAAAAAAATTCTTGACAGACAAATGAAGGTTACCCTAATTCTTCAGAGAGCACCAGCAAGATGCCACTTGGTATCACCTGATGCCACCTGGTGAGATGGTGGAAAAGTTAGACAAGGAGTGAAAGAGAACACAGATATAAAACGATCCAGAAAAAGAACCAAGTCAGCCAGCAGATGATCTCATGAATGGGTGTCAGGTTTTAACGTTATTGTTGTTGTTTATTAAATGGCAACTTAGTGTTGTGGTCCACCAGCAGCCTGCGGAGCTGGCAGCGGAGTCGGACAGTGAGGGGGCTGGGGAGGAACATGGGCCAGTCCTGGAATCTGGGGAAGGCCCGGACGAGGGCTCTGCATTGGAGGCAGATGGGGCCAGGGCCATCTGGGAGTGATGCACAGACCTCTGGAGCCCCCAGAGTCGGACAGCAGAGAAGCAGAGGAACAGGAGGAGCCTGTTCCTAGTGCACACATGTGCAGAGCTGCCAGAAGGCAAGAGCAGCTAATGCAAAAGGGATGACTTGGGAGTAAGGCCAGGAGATGATTGGCCCCTCCCATAAGGCTTAAAAGAGAAACAAAGGCACTTGGGCCTTTTGCAGGAAAGCAAAGTTGCTAACTCTGTTTCCAGTCAGCAACTCTTGTTTGTTTCTGAATTTCATGGGGCTTTGCCAAGTAAGGCCTTTGGCAGGGTGTCAAAAAAGATAAAGGTTGGTGATTATCCCGAAGGACTTCTTCCGAAGGACTTGTTTTGCAACTAATTGGGACTCAGCTGGGAATGAACATAATTCTCAGCTGTTACAATAAAATAGGTTTTTGGGGGACTAATTGTATATTGTATTGACTTGGTAAGCCTAGGTCACAACATTTAGCCCAAGTGACCAGAAACCTGGGAAGGAGTTTCCCAAATCTTTCCAAGAGACTTCCTGCGCTAATAATAACTAGTTTGGGTAATTAAATGTCTGCAAAAAAACCAACCAAGCTCAGAGAGAACCAAGAGCCCTTCAGACTCTTCCTTATTGTCAGCCCTACAAGGTAGACCAGATGAAGAAACCAGTATCAGGACCAATTTTACGGTAACTATAAAAGCAAAACAACCTCAAAAAAACATTGCCAAGAAAACTTTAGAATCTTGTTCAAGGAGTCATTACTGACTTGAAGGCAAACACAGACAGAGTAACAGAATCTTGCAAATCTGAATGGGTTCCCCTTTCCCTTCCTCTATCTTCATTTGAACTAAGGAGGGGCTTATCTGAGATATTTTCTTAAGTTATTTTCTTGGCCTGGGCTCAAGACTCTCTTATCTGATTGTTGACTTTGATAGTCCCTTTTCCTCCTGCCCTTCAAGGCCACTCTCTATGTCCTCCACACTTTTTGAACTCATTATAAATGAGGGTGAGAAATTGTTTTTATTTTTTATAAGATTCTCTAATTATCTCAGTGTTTTTTAAGCTTGGCAATTTTACAATGTGTGGACTTCAACTTTTATCATTTTCCAGGCAGCAAGCTGGCTGAGGAATTCTGGAGTTGAAGTCCATTCATTCTTAAAGTTGGCAAAGTTGAAAAACAATGATTTATCTTTTTCAGTAAAGATATCTTCCTGATCTCTGTACTATTTATTCTTTCTTGATCTCACCCCGGCTGCATGGGGCTTGACAACCAGTTACAGAGGACATAGCAATGTAGCAACTATATCATCATAAAACATTTAATGCTTTAGTTTCAACAGGAGTAGCTTTCTCCTGTTGCCTGCCTCTTATCCCTAATACAGGGATACTCCACCTCTGAATAGAGAGGTTCAACTTAAGAATCATTACTAGTAACCATTGAGCGGTGCAAGCTTGATGAATCAGTTCTCTTGACT
The DNA here is from genome assembly GCF_059756535.1 of Pantherophis guttatus. Classification (NCBI taxonomy): domain Eukaryota; kingdom Metazoa; phylum Chordata; class Lepidosauria; order Squamata; family Colubridae; genus Pantherophis; species Pantherophis guttatus. The sequence continues at coordinate 328,892,129 of NC_142063.1, read as the reverse complement.
TATTTCTTTCTTTCAGGATGGTTTTGATAAGAGTGGGAGAGAAAAAAAATCCATTATTCATAGCACATGATTAGAATAAATAGCAACTCTGCCTTCCATGGGTCTTCCTTCCCCATGATTACCCTATCTATTCCCACTGTGACCATGCCAGCTCTCTGAAGTAGCTCACTGGGAAGATACCCACAACATGAAAACTGTCTCCTGGGTTTGAGATATTACAAAAGAATTGTCAGATGAAAGGGAGCTGGTGAGGCAAGCAGGAGACAGAGAAAAAAGCAAGAAATAACTGGCTCGTTAAATCATTGCCTTTGAAATATACATTAAAATTCAGCAGCTCAAAGGGGGGTGGGGGAGGAGAAAGAAAGCAGCTATAAACCAAGATATCCATCCTACGAATTCCTAAGCTTCATAACAGGTGAGGATGTTTTGAAGTAGCCTGCTTTTAAAGTTGATGCCGGAAGTGTAACTTTGGTGTAAGAAGTGAGGAAGGGAACCTTGATGGAGTTATGCAGGCTTTGTTATCTGGTCAAAAGGGGCTGAAACATTTTTTAAAGTCCAGATCAACGAGCTTAACAGTCAGAAGCTGCTCAGGCAGACCCTTCCTTAATTCATTGGCGTATAAGGAGGAGGAGGAAGTACAGCACAATCAAATTTACAAGATTCTGCTCTTATAACCCAATAAAAGTAATTTTAACTTTCTTTAACTTTCTGGAGATTATTTCTTGATCTGGTTTAGCTAGTGGGGCTGACCCCTGGTATCAGGACCTGTGTATTCACATTTTTCATTTGCCAAGTATTGTGAAACTTTTAAGAAGGGTTGGGGGGCTTTGCTGATCACAGCACTGTCTTGACTATTTTGACCCCTCTCTCAACATCTTGAATTTCCCCACAGCTCCTGAGAAAAGGGAGTATCTACATGCAGTGAACATTTTGCTCTTTATCACTAACAAACAAACCAAAGTCTTTACACCTTGTGTTGGTGGCGTTCAATTGCAAAACAGGCAGCAGGGATAAAAAAAAAGAGGAGATAACAAGAGAGCTGGCTGCCTTCCCCAGCAAGTACAAAGACATAGAAGAAGACAGTGACGAACTCATGCCTTGCTTCCTTGTGAGGGTTCTTTGATCTCCAAGAACTGGACATCTCATAGATTGGCACACCTATACAAAATATTTTATTGCAAGACACACCTTCCCCAACACTAGGCTATTTCTCTGGGTCAACTCCACCTTTCTAGACCTTGCCAGGTGTTGTTGCCATGCAAACAAGTCTTTAATACTCCCTCCTTTATAGTCAATCTGTTAATACTCACTTCAAATTAAAGTCTCAAGGTCTTTAACATACAATCTTTGCCTTTTCCCCAAATGTTCTAGCACTTGTTTGGGATGAGATGCTATTTCATTATGTCGCTCCCTTTCTAGGTGCTACTGAGCCCCAGGAAAAGTTCCAAGCTCCAATCTGGACTCCAGGATATAGGTACCATAGTACTTGACCTACGACCGGTTGCTTAGCAACCATGCAAAGTTCCGACAAATTGGGGAGGAACTTATGAACCAGATTTGGAGTTCCCATGAACAGATTCCCCTCATGTCATGTGACTTCACTCAACAACTGGCCTGCAGATGCTTTTCAAACAATCCAGTAACAACCCCAACTTCATTCCCTTATGTACTTCTCCCTTTTAGAAGGTCAAAATTCCTCTCTAACATTCTTTCGTTGGCATAGAATTTATTTATTTATTTATTTAATTTATATACCACCCATTTCACTTTGAAAAGCCACTCTGGGTAGCTTACAATTAAAAACATAAATATTAAAAATATTTAAAACATACACACACACACACACAGTGTGAGAAGACAGCAGAAGTGGGCAAAATTGTCATTATCATGTCTGCCAAAGGAGGACAATTTCCATCTCTGTTGTTGCTAGGCAAAATGCCAAGTCCGTTTCCTTGAAGAATGCCATAACTATGGCAACAGTCTTACACCTTTGCCTATGGAGGTTATAATATAAATATTATAAGTGCTGAGTATGGGGACAAATTTTCCCCCTGTCAAGAATCAAGATTAAACAGAGTGATGCCAATGTGCTAGCACTATGTGGCAGGAGAAGTTAACCAGAAAACAATTAACTTTTTTTCCTCAGGAACTAAAGAGCTGATCCGGAATTGAGTAGGATTCCTCCCTCACCACTGTTATTTGCTGTTGAGATTAGCAGTGTTTTCAATCCTGGTCTTCGTCCTAATGTCCTCCTCAAAACTGCCCAAATTATTATTTTTTTAAATTTAAATTTTCTTTTGTTTTACTATATACAGCACACAGAGTCACTACATGAGATGGGGGGCTATACAAATGTGATAAAATAGTTTGAATTTTGATATAAGAATGCTGACGGTTTATGAAATTGTGATGTACCTCTCACGAGGTCTCAAAAAGATGTGGCAGTTCTCATAAGTGATCTACACTCATCTCCCCTTTGTGTCGGAGACTACAACAATCTGACACAAATAGCAATTGGCTACAGTGGAGCGAACTCTGACATCTACTTTTTGGTGTGATGGCCTCTTCCTGAATAGAATCCAATCCATGATCTTTCCCCTGTTGATACCAGCCTCAGATCAACCTAGGACAGTGATGGTGAAACTTTTTGGCACGCGCTCATCGGGGCTGCACTCCAGAAAAGCCGAATTTCCTGGTTCTAGTGTGCATGCGTGCCTGACGATCAACTGGCCAGTGAGTATGCGCAGGCCGCTTTTTGGCACTGCCACCACGTGAAGGGATCACGCTCCGGAAAAGCTGAATTTCTGGGCTCTGGGGTGCCTGCGCACCCAACAATCAGCTGGTCAGCGCACATGCGCACACTAGTTTTCAGCACTACCACGTGTATGAAGAACAGCATGCGTGCCAGAAACCCAGAAGACAAATGGGCAAGGCCCGCATGCCGGGCGACATGGCTTTGTGTGCCACTTTGGGCAAGCGTGCCATAAGTTCGCCATCATGGACCTAGGAGAACTACTGTTTAGGATAACTGGTTTCTCCAGAGAGTCAGACAGAAAAGGTTAAGAATCCAGAACTTTTTATATTGGCCAATCCATGTTTCCATTTTGATAACACTTTTCATTGTTCTTGTAAAGTGACTTCTTTACAATCAAAGATGGACAAGAGTGAAACAATTCCATCTGCGAATAATTTCGGGGGGGGGGGGGGAGAAATCCATCTGATCACGGAAATAAAACGATTTATTTTATGATCAAATGTTTATTTTTCAAATGACTAAGAGTTCCATTTAACAAAGCTACCAACTCTACCATCCCTCATTAAAACTCCCTTCCTTGACTTAGCGATAGGATCTGAATAAAAAAAAAGCAAAAGAGGCTTTTTTACGCAAAGAAAACTCGCATCAGCCTGAAATCTATAGCCAATCTAATAGACTGTACTATTGTGATTAAGCCAGCATTAGGTGGAGCTCTACTGCCTTCCCCATTGCAATCAGCCCCAAATCTACACTGGTAGCTTGTGCTTAGCAAACACAGTGACTAATCCAGCCTCAGATGGAGCTCTATAAAGAGTCAGGTCTGAGAGATTAAAAATAACCAACAGTTACCCACTGGTTGGTGAAAGATCCAGCTGAACGAGGTAAATATTTGCCATTGCACATTATTCATACCAACAATGTACTTGGTGACAGGATGTCAAAAGATTGTGGCATATGGGAGGCAACAGATGGCCACTCTTCTTATTAGCCCCTTTATGTTTTATTTATTTATTTATTTGCAGATGGAGCTGATCGGGGGGGGGGGGGAAACCCAGAGAGGACAGCTTTGAATTATAAACAAGGAAGAGAATCTGTGACTCTCAGTAGGAAGGAGACACAGAGCATTACCAATTAAATGAACTATGTCTGATTCTTTGGATGCAAGCATATTCATCAGGGAAGTCCTTCAGAGTTCCTTCTTTAGTGCTTTCGGATGTCATCTGATTAATTCTGAATTGCTCTGATCATGACTTGCAGTATATCCTGTTGAAAATAGGCCATTTTTTTCAGTAGATACATAAACAGCTGTAACTTCCCATTTCTGACACAATTACAGGTAGTCCTGAATGGGTTGAGGACTTAAAATGGGTTGCTTAGAGACCATTTGAAGTTACAACAGACAATAAAGCTACTTACAACCTGATTTGAAGCTCTGATGGTCCAGCACCCCTTGCAGTCACATGACTATATTTTGGGTGCTTAGCAACTTAAATTGTATTCATAGCTGTTTCAAGCGTTGTGCAATTTACGTTTTTGCTGAAAAGCAGCAATTTTTTTTTTGTTTTCACATGATCGCCATTTACAACATTTTTGCTGAAAACCAGCTTTTATTTCCAGTTACCAGAAAAAAAAACCCTCTCCATAGTGAACAATGGGTTAGCCTAATACTGCAGCATTCATTTAACGACCACGGTGTTCACTTAACCACAGCTGCAAAAAAAGGTTGTGAAATTGGGCATGGTCATATGATAACTAGCTAAACGACTGTCGTGATTTACAACCATCACTGTGAGTTCATTTAGGGTCGTACATCAAAGACTATCTTCGGATCAATAGCGTGATGGTATGCCAAACAGACATCCAGAGGTAGGGCTTTTTTGCAAAAATATACAGAAGAAAATATTTTCTTGCGTTCCGACTATTTGTGAGAGGTATGTAGCACAATGATCTACGCTGTAGGGATATATCCAGGCAAAAAAACCTGCAGTGTTTCACACAAACAGACGCAAGGAGCATCCTTCACTTTTGCTAAGAGAATATTTGCATCACTATTTCTACCCAAGGAACACTGTAGAGATGCCACTAAATAAATAACATATAGAATGTCATACAGAGCATTGGGGAAGAAGGAATGATGGAATCAGAGGTGTTTCATGAGGTGTAAAAGTTAGATGATGGGCACAGCCATGTGAGTGAAGTCACATAATGCGATGCGCATAAAATCATGGGGCTTTGAAAGCATGGCTATGGCTGTCATGTACACTTTTCTCATCCCTCTGCAGACAGCCATGTATGGAATTAGGATGAATAGAAAGCAGTTAACACAAAATGTCAGATTCCTTTTATCTTGTTCTCGAAATAAACTAGAAAAGTTGATGGGGGGGAATGAAAAGAAAGCCCCCAAAAGCAATCATCTGATAAGAGGTTTGTAAATCATAACCTATAACCACCTCCCCTGTATTCCTTGGTTCTCTTTGCCTTCCCTTTATTCATTTGTTGGTTTATTCATAAGATGCATAGGGGTGCCCAATTTGCATAATTGTGCCCAAACTCACGCAATTATATATACCAAATAATTATAGGTAACAAAAACATAACCAGTTACTAAATGAATTGCTGCAGTTGTTAAGTTAGTAACATGGTTGTTAAGTGAATCTGCTTCCCCAGTGACTTTGTTTGTCAGAAGGTCACAAAATGGGATCACATGACGCCGGGACACTGCATCCATCAAAAATATGAATCAGTTGCCAAGCATGGGGATGCTGCGATGGTCATAAGTCTGAAAAATGGTCATAAGTGACTTTTTTCAGTGCAGCTGCAGCTTTGAACGGTCAGTGAACGAACTCTTGTAAGACTACCTGTATTTTGGATTTTCCCCATTTACCTATTTACTGTCCGATTATATTGGTGGTCAAAAAAGCATTAGGGAAAAAATATTGACATAGGATCAGTGGTGGGTTGCCCCCAGTTCGGACCGGTTCATAAGAACTGGAAGTAAAACCGGTGGGAGGCCCTGCCCACCGCCTGGTTGTCGTCATCGGCGATCTGCACATGCGCAGAAGCTTCCCATTGCAAACTGGTAGTAAAGGTAAGTAGAACCCACCCCTGCATAGGATGCACTGAAAAGTGGAGGTTCTGCAAATGAATATCCTATCTATAGGTTTCTTGGAGTCTTGCAAACATGCAGGAAACATTTAAGCATCACATGTACCAACATTATTTTATTCTGATTCTTTTGCAAATTGTATTTAGAGAAAATCTATGTTTTTATGCATAGCTTTGCCTAAGAAGCACAATCTTGCTTATCTAAACTTATACTTCAGTTACCATCAGTATGTTTTTAGTTTTCGGTAATATACTCAGGGTTTTTTTTTTTCATAGTTTCTTTTAATATATTGTTTCATAGAATGAAGAATGAAGGAACGAAGAATAAAAGATGCTGGCAGATATGTACATTATTGCCACTTGGACTGTGATGAAATTTGCATTTTGCATTGTTCACCAAGCAATTAACTTAAATGAGAGAATGCTGGACAGATATTGGCAGTGATAATGCCATATCCAGATATAAAGGATCTATTTTGCTAGGCTAATGACTTTCTGAATGTATCACTAATCTGTTTAAAAATCCTAGCCAATTAGTTGATTAGTTAGGAGCCTCTAATCAAATATATGTCATTTGGGGTATGCATTCTCTTTTTTCTTATAATGCTGTCTTTCTACTGAGAGCAATGGAAGACGGGCCTCCTCCTGGGCTTCTGCCAATGACAAGGAAGTGAATCTGACAGGCTTGATTTCTTAAGATAGTTGTTGCTGCTAGTTAAATCTGAGTCACAAACTAGCTGGCTGAGTTAGAAGCAGCTGCTTCTCTTTAAAAGGTAAAGGTTCCCCTCGCACATATATGCTAGTTGTTCCTGACTCTAGGGGGTGGTGCTCATCTCCGTTTCAAAGCCAAAGAGCCAGTGCTGTCCGAAGATGTCTCCGTGGTCATGTGGCCAGTATGATTAAACGCCAAAGGCACACAGAACGCTGTTACCTTCCCACCAAAGGTGGTCCCTATTTTTCTACTTGCATTTTTAGGTGCTTTTGAACTGCTAGGTTGTCAGAAGCTGGGACAAGTAACGGGAGCTCACCCCGTTACACGGCACTAGGGATTCGAACCGCTGAACTGCCGACCCTTCGATCGACAAGCTCAGCGTCTTAGCCACTGAGCCACCACGTCCCTTTAGGAGGACAGAAAAACTCATGTCATACCTTCCCAGTGGCCTTCTGCTCCCCTGCTTCCTGTGATGCATCGATCCCTTGGTGCATCACAGTAGTTAAAAAAAAACCCAGAAAAGCGAAGCAGGGTTGAAATGGAAGACAGCACTGCCTGGGGATCTCTCTTTCCAACATTAAGAGCAAAACACCTCTCTTCCCCTAACTGGTTTTTCTTCTCAAAGATGCAGGAAACCCGTCACTCAAGCGGATGATGCCCTGCAGCAAATCTGAACTATACAGATTCATGTTCAGGTTGATTTAATCTGAATAGCGGATTAGCCAGTAATCAGAGCATACCTTTTCCCTACAATTTTGGGGATTATGCAAGTCTATGGTAGACTAGCAGGTAAATCATAATATTTGAGATTTCATGTGATGGGAAGAACTGCATTTTTTACTACTCTCTTGTAGGGAAAAAAAGGTGAGGTCTCAGTGTGTGGAAAACCTAAGCAAAGAGGCTTCCCCTTCACATACTGTTTTTTACAAGGATGGATTAGATGTGTATGTGTGTTCATTTGCAGTACATTTCCCTTAGATGAAAATATTGTTGTTGTTTTTAAAAAAGCAATCTCTTACTTGCTATTAACTGTTATGATATCTATATACCTGGGCATGCATCTTCATTTTACAGTTCTTTAAACTTTAGGGTTTTCCTGTGACAATCTATATAAATATTCTCTGCCAAACCTGTGGCTGGTTTCATGTAACCTGCTAAAATAATGATTTCTTTGCTTTGACTTTTATGGCTTATGAACTAGAATTGCTGAATGTGCCAAAGGTAGCCTATTCAATACACAATTTTTATTTATTTATTTTATGTATTTATTAGAGCGGCGTGGTGGCCTAGTGATGAAGATGCTCGCCTTCCACTTGGAAGGTTGAGAGTTCAATCCTAGGTAGCGATAGATGTTCCTGTCCTAGGACGCAAAGAAAAAAAATACCTGCTGTGAACTACCACGTGGCATCATGAAGGGCATCTGGTCAGTAAATGCTCAGCTCCATCCAATTACCCCAACTCTACCCTGAATAAAGGAATTACTTGGTTATTAAAAAAAGGAATTTTTTATGTATTAACTTTGTTTGCTGCCCATCTTTCAGCGTGATGACTCTGCTACTGAGTAGCTGTTATTATTACATTATGCTTTAATGTGGTGTATAAATTTTGTGTGGTATGGCAGGTGCAGAAGCAAAAAGGGACAGAATTTGAGATGGGAACAAGACAGAACATCCAAAAGGAATTCAATTGGTCAAACTCTCCTAGAGACAGTTCCCCAGCATTGTAGACAGGTGGCGTTGACCATGATGCTGTTTTCCTGTATGAACAATGTGGGTATATGACAGTCAGTTCTAGAAGGGCCACAAGCAAATAACCAGAAACAAGGTGGGATTATTACCAAATCAAGAGGTAGATGGAAACCATTACATCATATGAGCAAAAGACTCACATGGGAATTTGATCTTTAATTTCACTATAAATAGGGCTTCCATTTAATACACAGCAATTATTGGAATTCTTTCACAATATCAAATATCAATAGCATATACAGCTTCACAGTGCTTTACAGCCCTCAGTTTACAGAGTCAGCCTATTGCTCCCAACAATCTAAGTCCTCATTTTACCCACCTCGGAAGGATGGAAGACTGAGTCAACCTTGAGCCGGTGAGAATTGAACTGCTGTCAGTCTGCAGAATTAACTTGCAATACTGAATTCTAACCACTGCACCACCACTGCTATTCACAATAGCTCCATTACTTTTTCTTCAATATATGTATTAGAAGTTCTTGAATCTGTTTTTCTGATTCTGGTTTGTCCTGAGAAGCCTGACAGGGTAAATCTCTCAGAAACATTGGGGTAGCTATTGTGCAAACTCGGGTACTAGGTCAAACAAGCACTCACTCAACCAATAGCACTGATGACGTTATCTAGTTTGGGTAATGAAATGTTTGCAAGGAAACGACCAAGCTCAGGGAGCACCAAGGACCCCTCACTCACTCAACCTTCACTTACCCTTGCTCTTCCATCATCTCCTGCAGTTCCATGCACTTCAGCTCCACCCGCCGTTTCCGCTCATGGTCCAGGATTTCTCGGTGTGCCTTCTTCACCAAGCCAGATTCTACCAGTCGCACTTCCTCTTCTGGTTTATGCCAAGTGCCTGAGGCACTGGGCTGGGGGAAGCCATTGGATGCCTCCTGTGGTGAAGGCATCTTGGTGCCGTTGTTATAGACAGACATGTAAACTGGGTGGTCTTTGGTGGTACAGGCTGAAAACTAAGAAGAGAGGAAAAGCACATGCTTATTTTTTGATTCTGGAGGGTGGGAAAATCCTCTCACATCTTACAATTAAAATTAACATCAGCAGATAATTTCACTGGGATCACACTCTGGTTGTGTTCACTCAACACACTTAATTGATGAACTACTGATGACTGACTTCATTTCCGAATATGAAAAATATGTTAAATCTTGAACTAGTTAGTTTTGTACAACATGCTAAGCAACAAACAACCCAAGTGTAGTATGTAGATTCAGCAACAACTTTTAACTAACCTGGTTATGTTGGATTCACACCGCCAAAATGCTTTTAAGGTGCAAAAGAGAAGAAATAATAACGATGAGTTGAAGTCAGTGGTGGGTTGCTACCGGTTCGCCCCGGATCGGGCGAACTGGTAGAGGCGGTGGCGGGAGGCTCTACCAACCTGCCCGGATGTCTCTGCACATGCGCAAAAGCATAGCGGGGGCACGTTAGCACATAGGCATGCCCACGAGCGAACGGTAGTGACCGAAATTGAAACCCACTACTGGTTGAAGTCCATGTATCTTAAAGCTACCAAGGTTGGGAAATATTGCCCTAGGATGTATTTCCTATGAATAAATATCCTATCTATTATAGGGATAAAATATGCTTCTCTAATAATTATTCATTATTCACAACAATCAATACATTAAAACATGTTCAAATGTACATGAGAGTAGATGCTAAAAAAATAACATCTGAGAACCAGTTGTTACTGAAACATTGAGTGATTGAGTGTCTACTTATACAAAATATCTGCTTAGGGAACACTTGCCATATTTTGAAGGCCACCATGGAAATGGCCCATGGAGTCTCATATATTTACCACTATGGAGATTCAAAAAAGGGCCCCCCAATGCCACATTCAACCCTTGATATCTGAATGGTTCATATGGCTCAGTGGCTAAGATACTGAGCTTGTCGATCAGAAAGGTCGGCAGTTTAGCAGTTCGAATCCCTAGTAGAGGTCTTCTGCATGAGCAGAAGGGTTGGACTAGATGACCTCCAAGGTCCCTTCCAACTCTGTTACTGTTACTAAAGATTATTTTGCTCTCAAGCCATTAAGACTGCTTTTCTCACTTTAATACCCTCCAGTATGTTATCCTTTAATCTCTATGCTGGCTAGGAGATGATGGAATCTCTTTGTTGTAAACTGCCCAGAGTCCCTTGGGAGTTGGGCGGCATAGAAATGCGACAAAATAAATGAATAAATAAATAAATAAATGTAACATATGAAAGTCACCAGTTTAAGGAAGGCTGCGTTTAGTCACTTTAAAGTGAAAGCATAGCACTTTAATCCTGCTACTGACACTGAGAAACCATAGCCAACAAAAGAAACTGGCATAAATTGCATGAGATAAATCAGAGTGTTTGAATTTCAGAATCAGAGTTTGATTTCATTGTGGAGAATAATACAGAACGGAGGAAAGCGAGCAGAGGGAGATTTTACTGATTAGAATTACTCAGTGTTATTGCAAGTCATCAAACAGAAACTCACATCTTCAAAACTGCTATGTATCAGTAACCAAAAACAGGCAATGTCGATTGCTATATATCACATTTTGTCAAAATCTGACTGCCGGAATTCAGCTATTGTTACCTTGAACAGTTGCAAAAGCTTTGTATGACAAAGAAGACTGATAAAAAGACACATCTACTTCTTTAAAATTAATTTATTCCAGCTCCTACCTTCTCTTATCTTATCCAGTCAAGAAGTTTATTTTCAGCTTAATAAAAATCAGCAACAGCTGAGGAAGGGAGGAGGATGGCACCCAAGAACCACTGAGAAAGTATCTGCAGTATCATGAGGCACACATTGCTGTGAACTAATTCAAACAACAGTTTTAAACAGGTTTAAGCCATGCAATGATGATCTCAAGAGAGACTGATGAACTGCTATTCTCACAATTTCTAGGCCAGCTGAAGATCAGTGGAGGATCCAAAACCTGGAAACTACATCTCTAAACCAACCAGGATGCCAGATTGGGAAAGATGATGGTTCTTTCTCCAGGTAGGGAAGTGGGTTCCCAGGATACCTACAGCAAGAATCACCAGCTTCACTGGTGAGTATGATCAGGCATGAAAAGCCATGTCTCTCTGTAATGTGAATTACAGGCATTGCACAGGGTAAAGGTTGGCAGGGCTACGGTTCCCCAGTGATGTTCCTAGTGGTGGGTTGCAAAATTTTTTACTACCGGTTCTGTGGATGTGGCTTGGTGAGCGTGGCGTGGCTTGGTGGGCGTGGCAGGGGAAGGATACTGTAAAATCTCCATTCCCTCCCCATTCCTGGAGGAAGGTTACTGCAAAATCCCCATTTCCGCCCAGCCATCAAAGTCAATGGGGGAAGATGGATTTATTTAACAACTACAGTAATTTGCTTAACTGTAGGGAAAAAAGATTGTAAAATCAGGAGGGATTCACTTAACAAGCACCTTGCTTAGCAATGGAAATTCTGGTCCCAACTCCTGGTCATAAGTCAAGGACTACCTGCATGTGCTACATTTTTTACTCTCTGCTTCCACATATGTTTGACTTGTATAATTGCAAATAAACCCAAACCAACCAAAAATCTCAACCAGCCTTATGACCTCTTTGAAAAAAGGAATGAAAGCTGGGCAAGTTACATGACCCTGGAATTTCTTACTTCATCTGAAGCAGCAAAGTGAGCATAACCATTAATGGAATAGAACAGAATAGAATTCTTTATTGGCCAAGTGTGATTGGACACACAAGGAATTTGTCTTGGTGCATATGCTCTCAGTGTACATAAAAGAAAAGATACGTTCATCAAGAATCATAAGGTACAACACTTAATGATAGTCATAGGGTACAAATAAACAATCAGGAAACAATATCAATATAAATTGTAAGCATACAAGTAACAAAATTACAGTCATAGCTTAGTGTTATCTTCATTTATTTAATTTCTATTAATTTCTAATCTAACAGGGCTCTGTAAAATAGGTTGTCTTGGTATCTTCCCTCAATACAGCAGAAAATGTGAGATTGGAATCCAAGCTTAATTTTTTTTTCCAGCTTGTTGCAATTCAGCACTTCAGATCTTTGTCTACAATCCCTTTGTTGTCAAAAGCAGAGCCACGCTGACGCTAAGAAGTGCTAGCCTAATGCACTTGGTGTGGGACTCAAGGATTTCCTTCTTCCATTTTTGTTTCCCTCTGTACCCCATTAGACATCACAACTTTTCTGCTGGCTGATATTCAATGGGAACAAACGAAGAATGGGACCCTTTCCATTATGGGCTCATCGCCGTACGGTTTCTAATATCACACAAATATCTGGCTGCTTAAAAGAAACCCAGGGAAGCCATACTGAGATCGTGTGTTCTATGTTATCACATATTTGCAGTTCGCTTGCTTTTTCTTTGAGCAAAAGAATGAAGGTGGGAAGATTTCAAAAGCTGAGATTCAAAGGAAGGGTTTTTTTTTTTTTTCTCATTTAGCAGTCTTGGAGCTGCGGCGAATGGCTGTTTTGTGTCTGTAGCAGCTGTGACAAGATTCAGAATGTTCTGTACAGAGTAGAACCATGCACAAATGTACTCTAATCTGCTTCAAGCCAAGGGCTAGTGCAGGCTAGGTTAATTAAAGAACCTGAGCGAGGAAAACAAAGGCCAAGCAGAAGGAAATTAAACTGGAAAGGCTGCCTCTGGTCTTTGAGCTTTTATCAACATTCTCCTCAGCAGTCAGAAACTGTGTCTGGGATTCTGCTTTGGAAGCACAGAAGGCTGAGAATCCGTCTGGGGATTTTGCTTGGATGTTTTATGAGCTTTTTATTGTGGCAGTCGTAATGGCTTGCATTGCCTGCATACATGATGCTCCCCAATTCCTATTCTTTGCTTCCGACTCCTGGGAGACAAGATGCTTCCTTTTCCTTGCTTCCCCAGAACAAAAGATGCTAGTTTGCCAGTTCAGTCATTCACCTTGCAATGGACAAGAACAAAGATTCAGGAAGAGAGGAGTGTAGGGCAAGAGAAAGGACATTGGAATATGAGTGAGTGAATGAATGAATGAATGAGTAAATGAATGAATGAATGAATGAATGAATGAATGAATGAATGAATAAATGAATGACACTGTGCACCAAAAGATACAATATTTGGTTTCCAAAGGAAAAACACCAATTACAAAGAACTTAGAATAACAGAGTTGGAAGGGACATTGGAGGTCTTCTAATTGAACCTCCTGCTCAAGTAGGAGACCTTATGCCATTTCAGACAAATGCCTGTCCAGTTTTTTTTCCTGAAAACCTCCAGAGGCAAATCTTTCCACTGATTAATTGTTCTCACTGACAGGAAATTTCTCCTTAATTCTAGGTTGGATCTCTCTTTGATAATCTTCCATCCATTACCTCTTGTTCTGCCCTCAAGTGCTTTAGAGAATAAGTCAAGAAATAAGAGTCTCAAAAAGTATCACAATGCAGTGAAGGAGCAAGTCATCAGAAAGTGAAGATATTAAGCCGGGAGGATTTTTTTAAAAAAAGTCTGCAGTGTTGTTTTATCAGAGTCACATTCTTGTTGATCTGCAACTTTTGATTATTTCTTGAATATATGAGTTACATATATGAGTTAGCCAGGAAAAAGGATAGGCAACCAGGCAAAAATAGTGGCTAGTCTTTGCAAAAAGCAGCAATTTCTCCCAAATTAAAGCTGCCCCACCATCAGCCTCAAAAGGATGGTTCCTAGAAAGCCAGATGTCACAACTCATCTTTTTATCTCTATAAGTCATGCAATGTCAAAAAACCTACCCCCAAAAAGCACTGTCCTTCTTGAATCTGCCATGGCTTCCTTAATGCTGCTTTTTTATGAGTTTCAATTGAAATCCATTCAGGGAGCTTTCTAATTCATAGGTTATAATCAGAGGCATGATGTAACTGACACCAGTTTCATCATTTATTTATTTTTATTTATCATATTTCTACATCACCTATCTCACCTAAGTGACTCTAGGCTGCTTATAATAAGAAGGAATTATGAAGAACAGAAAGGTATTTGGAATCAGCAATGATCAGCCGCAGTGGCGCAATAGTTAGAGTGCAGTACTGCAGGCTGCTTCTGCTGACTGCTGGCTGCCTGCAGTTTGGCAGTTCGAATCTCACCAGGCTCAAGGTTAACTCAGCCTCCCATCCTTCCGAGGTCGGTAAAATGAGAACCCAGATTGTTGGGGGCAATAGGCTGACTCTGTAAACCGCTTAGAGAGGGCTGTAAAAGCACTGTAACGCTAAGTGCTACTGCTATGGCTATCAGAGAGACAGGGTAGTTACATTCTCATAACACAGTAGACTAGGTTAAAATAGGTACAGGTAGTTTCTAGGGAAAGTTAGCTATTCTATGAGCACTTTGTCTGATTGGGCAACCATGTAAAATCATAATCTGACTGAGCACAGCATAGGAACCTAGATATTGCATTGTGTCAACCACAATTTAAGATTTAGCTTATTGTATTACTGACCTTACACACAGTCAGTCATGCCTTAATCGCTTTCTATTTGAATGATTGCAATATGCTCTATGTAGGGTTTCACTGGGAGACCCTTGAGAACTTGCAACTGGCCCAGAATGCATCAGCATGGTCAATGTGCGGTGTCCCATGTGTCCACCTGAGTTAGATCACTGGTGTGTGGACTGCACTGGCACCCAGTTGCTTTCCGAGTGCCATTCATAGTGCTGATTATCACCTTTAATTCACTACATGGCTAAGGTGACCAGATTTTAACATTGGTAAAGAGGGACATTGTGGGCGTGGCTTATTTTGTGGGCGTGGCTATCTGGTCATGTGACTGGGTGGGCGTGGCTAGCTGGTCATGTAACCGGGTGGCCATGGCTATGTGTATAGGGACTACTCAGAGGGCTGAAAAGTCATTTCTGACAGGTCCTCACACTTTTGACTGGTCCTCACACTTATGACCATCCTCACATTTATGCCCGTGCAGCATTCTTAACAACCATGTCACTCATTTCACAACTGCTTCTCTTCACCATGGTGACAAGATAGGGCAAAAATGTAAAATGTGAGGACAGTCGTAAGTTCGAGGACTGGTCAAAAGTGTGAGGACCAGTTAAAATAACTTTTTCAGCCCTCTGAGTAGTCCATATGCACAAAAGGATTAACCAGAGGGCTGAAAAAAGTCATTTCTGACAGGTCCTCGCACTTTTGACTGGTCCTCACACTTATGACCATCCTCACATTTATGCCCATGCAGCATTCTTAACAACCATGTCACTCATTTCACAACTGCTTCTCTTCACCATGGTGACAAGATAGGGCAAAAATGTAAAACGTGAGGACAGTCATAAGTTCAAGGACTGGTCAAAAGTGTGAGGACCAGTCAAAAATAACTTTTTCAGCCCTCTGAGTAGTCCATATGCATTAAAGGATAAGAGGGATGAAGGAATGGAAATTAGAGTAGGAGTGAGGGTAAGAGAGGGAGGAAGAGAGGAGGAGAAGGAGAAAGGAAGAGGAAGTAGGGAGGAGAAAAAGAGGGTGGGGGGAAGAGAAAGTAAGAAGAAAAGAAAAGAGAATGGTGGTAGGTTTGAGGAGAAAGATTGCTGTACAATAAAAAAGATGAAAGGGAAGAAAGCCAACCCCAAGCAAATATAAAAATATTAAGATTAAGAATGAATTGTTAAACTTTAAAGAATAAAAGAGAACAAATATGAATAAATAGCAATAATTAGAAACACACATACAAACATACAATGTATTTTCTTTGAACAGAATATTTGGCTGGTTCACAAATTTAAACAGCGTTTAGTCATTTCAATTAAATTTACAATTTCTATATTTCCTTTTTGCCATATTTATTCCTCATCTATTTTTTAAAAAAAACAATATTACCCTTCATCCTCATCTCTAATCTTAATCAAATTCAATTTTTCCCTTCTATTCTATATTATACCCCTTCCCATTGTCATCTATTTTTATATCCATCCTCACATTGGTTAATTATGTAATTATGTAATACAGTTGTTTAATACAAATTCAACATTTTAATATAAATCAATTAGTTATATAACTATCTTTTTTGTATATTAATCAATATGAACATGAATATTCCAATTATTTCCATGCAATCCAATTTCTTACAAATCAATTAATTATATTTACCAATAATAATAAACCAAATAATTTCCCCCATATATTCCTCCAAACCACAACTTAACCATTTCTGCTTTCAACACAATATACAATTATTAATAGTATCTCAATTATTACAATTCCCTAGTTAAATAGAGCTTTTTTTCTTTTGTGTTTTAAAATCTTGAACTCTCCTCTTTTGCCCAAAATTTCCCATTGTTTGCAGTTTTGTACCTACCTTTTTTGGTGAGCAAAAAGAAAAAGAAAAAGAAAGAAATCTCTCTCTGCCTCATTTTGTCACCTTGCAGGTTTAGTTTCGCTTTCGCCTTTGTTTTCAGTATAGCTGGGGGGGGGGGAAATCTGCTCCAGGAACTTTTTGCAGCTTTTTGCAGCTAATTAACCTAGCGGAAGCTGTTAACAGGGGCTGTTTTTTCTATTTTTGCAGACATGGGTCTATTCATTTTTTTTTAACACTGATCAGCTGTAGGTCGGCCCTTTGAAGCCCCGCGGCAAGAGTTTAAAGACTTTTTTTCCCCTCTAGCCATTAGCGGGGATTCAGGAGGCAGCCGGGAGTCAGGAGCAGAATGAAAAATCGGGACTTTTTTAAAACGCCGCGGGACGCGGGACAAATTGCTCAAAAGCGGGACTGTCCCGCCAAAAGCGGGACGTCTGGTCACCTTATACATGGCACAGAGTTAGGTTGTCTGTGTGACTACCTCTCCTGAGGGTATCTGCCTCTCCTACTAAGTTAAATAAGGTGGGCACCAGGGGTGAAATGCTCCCGGTTTGGACCAGTTTGGCCGAACCGGTAGTGATGGTGGCCGGTGGTTTGGAGAACTGGTAGTGATGGCGGTGCGAAGCTCCGCCCACCCGCCCGGTCATTACTTCCTGGTTTTAACCAGGAAGTAACCTGTTTTTTACCCTCTGTACATGTGCAGAAGGGTTTAGAGAAGTCCCTTCTCTAAAATCCTGATGGGATCACAAAGGCACATTTTTTGGTGACCACGCCAGTCATGAAATCTGAAGAATCCATGACCTTTTAGCCTTCTAGAAGGGCCTGAAAAACTGGCTCTTCCTCCAAGCATTGAGCTAGGATGGGAATCAGCTGTGAGGCTGTTTGATCTGGAACCTAGAGGCAAGGGCAGCTTTATTTTTAATCCAGGTTTTTTTTTTTTTATTGCTCACTGCACACCATCTAGAATCATTTTGTGAGATGGGCAGCCATGTCAATCCTGAAAATAAAATAATAAAATTTACATTGGGTGATGAACTCCTGCATAGATATACCGTACATAAAACTTGCCGTTAAATGCCTTCAGGTTTCTGCCTCTGCTGCCATGTGAGTCAATCTTACTTGGCAAGGAGCTGTCCAGCATGTCAAGAGCAATAGCAAAAGAATAGGAAGAAAGCTCTCCAACATATGATGTCCCAGCATTATATGAGCTTCAGTTGAACAGCTTTAAAGCTACACTTTTCAATCCTTTGATCTGCCCTGGAGCACTTTGATGTAAATTCAGAAAGAATTTTGATGTCCTACTTCTAAATAAGATTCAGGGAATATTTACCATGTTTTCCCGAAAATAAGACCCTGTCTTATATTTTTTTGAACCCCAAAATAAGCACTTGGCCTTATTTTCGGGGAGGTCTTATTATTTTGGGGCACGTGGAGCAAGATGGAGCTCCTCTTGCCATCTTACCTGATTTCCAGCTCTGCATTTAAATATTTTCGGGGAGGGCTTATTTTCGGGGGGAGGCTTATTTTAGCACATGCGCTCAAGAGCCCATTGGGCTTATTATCAGGGGATGTCTTATTTTCAGGGAAACAGGGTATTTATTTTATTTATTTACCATATTTATTATTTCATGTTTCTAGACTGCTCATCTCCCTCAAAGAGGAACTCTAGGTGGTCTGCAGTACAATAATATTAATCTTGAATTATGTGAATACAGAATACATTCACACAATGCATTTAACCAGATCAATTACATGCTAAGCTTCATTAGCTTTAACCCTGTTTACAGTATGTGTGTGTGAGAAGGAGTCAGCCAGTTAGGGAAAACTTAGAAAGGGGCTTAATTCAGTATACTATGAACTCTGTCCACCCAGCAAATGTGATGTAAGAAACCAGTTTGGTATAGTGATTAAAACATCAGGTTAAAAACCAGGAGTCCCACTTTAGGTATGAAGTCATCAGGGTGACCTTGGTCCAGTCACAATCTATGAGCCCCAGGAAAAGGTAATGGCAAACCATTTCCAAAAAACCTTGCCAAGAAAACTGCAGGGACTAGTTCAGGCAGTGACCAGGCAAGTCAACACTTACTTGAAGGCACAAAAATAAAATAAAAAACATTGGGGAGGAGTAGGATTGAACTTAGATTTGTTGTGAGAAGGTGATACACAAATTAGAACTGTTAATCACCTTGTTAGATCAGTGAGGGGAAACTTGTGACTTCAGGATCACACACAGCCTTTGTCCCCTCAATGATATCCTTTGGTACATCTTTGGCCATGATCATTGAAAACATAACCTTTTGCCATGTTGAGGCCGCGAATGGATTAAAACTAGCATAAGCCTTTATATTGCCAGACTGAAGTTTGAAAATAAATGCTCCAATTCTCTGCTACTCAGGACCATTGGTGTGTTGTGGCCTTTGTTGTTGTTAGTTGCAAAGTCATGTCTGACCCATCACGACCCCATGGACAACGTTCCTCCAGGCCTTCCTGTTCTCTACCATCCTCTGGAGTCCATTTAAGCTCATGCCGACTGCCTCAGTGACTCCATCCAGCCACCTCATTCTCTGTCGTCCCCTTCTTCTTTTACCCTCAGTCTTTCCCAGCATTAGGTTCTTCTCCAGTGAGTTGCTCACTTAGAATCCAGCAAGAAAGCAGAAAAATGTTCCCTTGTACAAGGCGGCAGTGGTTCGATTCTGGCTTTCCTTGTGTCAAACTGATTGTACCCCTCTTTTCACAATTCCTAGGCATGATCATCCCAGAGAATGGGGACAGGGGCTGCTGCCTTGTATGAGGGAGTGTTTTTCTGCTTTCTTGCTGGATTCTGAATTCTGGCAGAGGAATAAAGAAGCGTTTCTAAAAAAAAATTAGGTGTTTCTGTAGCAAGGAAGATTAATTGGAGATGAGAAGAGCCTTCTGAAATGTGTGATCTAGCCTTCTCTGCAACCCACCATGAGCCAGGGAAAGCTATTCTGCTAATGAGCTAATAAACTCCAGGGGGCATTGCTTATTTGTTGCCGTGACTTGGTGAATCTAACTCTAAGCCCAAGACACCAGAACCATTTTCTCAGTGTCACTGTATGGAAATGCACCTTGTTCCCCAAAAGACTAAATCAGTCTTCCTTCAGCAGGAATCCTGCAGAAATCTTCACTTATAGCTCCATTCCGGATCGTCACAGTGATCGGATATGTATTCCAACCCTTCTGGAAGACCCTGGATTGAGAAAGCTGGATTAGATGTTTCTGTGGGCAGATGATAAGCAGGCTTCAGATTTGATGGACTGTTTTGTTTTTAACAGAATCCTAAGAACCACAAACTGGTGCAAAATACCAATTAAAAACCTAGTCCCACAAAAATCTACTCATGCCTTTCCTTTCAAGCATTTTGTCTACAACCTAATATCTTTAGATGGTGGAGATGATGTTTTTAACTCATCAGATGAAAGTCATGGCCAGCTGGTGTGCCACTTATAACCCTACCTAAACCAGGATGCCCTGAATCAGGGGTGAAATCCAGCAGGTTCTGAAAGGTTCTGGAGAACCGGTAGCGGAAATTTTGAGCAGTTTGGAGAACCAGCAGCGGAAATTTTGAGTTGTTTGGAGAACAGGCAAATACCACCTCTGACTGGCCCCAGAGTGGGGTGGGAACAGAGATTTTGCAATATCCTTCCTCTGGAATGGGGTGGGAATGGAGATTTTGCAACATCCTTCCCCTGCCACGCCCACCAAGCCACACCCACAGAACCGGTAGTAAAAAAAAATTGGATTTCACCACTGCCTTGAATATAATAAATCATGACTTTAGCATCTTAATTATCACTTTGCTAGACTACTGTAACACACTTTATGTCAGTTTCTTAAAAGCTGCATCTGATACAAAATGTAACAGCCAGTCTGCTGGTGGGACAAAAACATTAATGCAGCACTTAGTATAATACCAGTATGGAAGTCATGGCATTGCACTAAGCTCCCACGCCTAAATTTGATTTTACTTGTCTGGTCCAAATATCTAGGGTAGGCCTCTGGGTCACATCGCCCCTCAAGAGGCAAGTCTAGCTGTAAGGATTCCAACAGTTTTCCCATGGATGTACATCTTCTTCTTCTTCTTCTTCTTCTTCTTCTTCTTCTTCTTCTTCTTCTTCTTCTTCTTCTTCTTCTTCTTCTTCTTCTTCTTCTTCTTCTTCTTCTTCTTCTTCTTCTTCTTCTTCTCCTTCTCCTCCTCCTCCTCCTCCTCCTCCTCCTCCTCCTCCTTCTCCTTCTCCTCCTTCTCCTTCTCCTTCTCCTTCTCCTCCTCCTCCTCCTCCTCCTCCTCCTCCTCCTCCTCCTCCTCCTCCTCCTTCTTCTTCTTCTATTAATGACCCCATACCATAATGCCTTGTCAGATTGGACTGTCATTTGTCAGAAATGGTGTAGGGTCTCCTGCCTAGGTGGGGGGTTGGACTAGATGACCTACAAGGTTTCTTCCAACTCTGTTAATCTGTATCTGGGGTGGAGTCTGGGCAACTGAATGGAGCCAAGAGCTTACTGGCCGGATGCCCTTCCTGTCACCAATGCGGAGTTATATTCAGCAGATATGATATATACTCATCCGTGCCCAGAGAGAGAAATATCTGCCTCCACCTAGGATCGAACTCATCACCTTCTGATTGTGAGGTGATGGGGCTCACATCCATGGAGCCCATTATTCCTGGGATTTTTGTAAGACTGTTGAAAGTGTCCCATTTTAGACATGCTAGTTTGAATGATACTGTACAATACTATTTAGATCTGTTTAGATCTTGGTGTTTTACCCTGCTCTGTTATATCATTCAGAATCTCAATTAATTTACAAATATTGGAAACCATTACATATTTTGCTCATCCTCCACAGAGATCTTGGGGAAGCATTTCCTAACCAAAGGCTTCCCAGATGTATAGCGACTGCAGCTTCCAAATTTCCTGGCAATAGTTTATAAAAGTTTTATTGTTATAAACAATAAAACTTTTGGAGATACATCCCTAAAACATCTGGAAGACATCAGGCTGGGAAAAGCTGATATATACAGTTTTCTTTACCTTGCCAATCAAATACTATTATTACAAGGAATACAAATTCAAGGAATACAAGGAATACAAATTCCTTCTCCCTACCTCTGCCCAGGGTTGGGCTTCAAAAATTTTAGCAAGGGGTTCTCTGCCTGGTTGCTGGGTGGGTGTGGCCATGATGGACGTGGCCTAGTCAGCCTCCTGCACCACAGTGGGGGGGGGCATTTTTGCCTTCCTTGGGCTCCGGAGGCTTTCCTCAAGCCTCTGGGAGGGTAAAAACAGCCTCCCCAGCCTCCGAAGGCTCGTTTCTGACCTTCCCGACTTTCCAGTAGGCCCATTTTTCACCCTCCCCGAGCCTCCACATGCGCCCTGCATTTACCTGCATCCAAAACGGGCCGCGTGGGGACTCCTCGGAGGGGCGGGCAGGGATAGGCGGGGCCAGCCTGGAGTGGGATTTGGGGGTTCTCCGAACTGCACAGAATCTTAGCTAGAGGTTCTCCCGAACCCCTGCGGAGCCCCAGAAGCCCACCCCTGCCTTTGCCCCACTTTGTATTTTGTTAGAGCATTTATTTTTAAAAACAGTACTTTCCAAATCTGAGCAATTTACCCAAAATTGGGTAACGATACCCAAACCAACTACCTAATCACAACAGGGGCATTTAAATTGACTTGGCTAAGTGTTTTACCTACAGAGCAGCTTTCTGATAAGTGGTTTTGGGTAATGAAGGAAAAGGTTTGGGAAGAAAATTAAATCAACATCCTTCTATTGTTTTGAAATTAGGGCTGTCTGCTCATTAAAGGTGTTTTTTTACCTGATTGATCACCTGTCTTCAGGTTGATTAATTAAGTAAATTTAAATCAACATGTCCATTATTAAAGCTTCACTGCAGCTGCCTTTTACTGATTTCAAAGGGACTATGAAATGGCTTTCAATTTAAGAAGCAAAACATGCATATAATAAGGTCATCTTTAAAAATACATACCTTACTCACTGTTTGAGAAATTCACTAATATTAAAATAGCTTGCAGGGACAAACAAGCATGCTTTTAACCCTTAGCCCAATAAAATCATTCTCACTAAGGAATTAACTAACAATAAATGTTGTTCAATCTGCAGTTTATTTCACAGATTCTAGTTGCCTTTCATCGCGTCACAATATTTAACCTAAAAAAAGAGGAAAATGGTACCCATCTGACCATTCAGACATATGGGGGGAGGAGAAAGATAGAAAGTTAAAGAATAATTTTCCATGGAGCTAGCATGGTGCCAAAAAGGAGTAAACCTAGTAACCGTAGATCAGTGATTCTCAACCTTGGCAACTTTAAGATGTGTGGACTTCAACTCCCAGAATGTTGCCTAGAGAATTCTGGGAATTGAAGTCCACACATCTCAATGTTACCAAGGTTGAGAAAGACTGACCCATATGGATATACGGGAAGTCCTTGACTTACAACAATTTGCTTAGTGACCGCTCAAAGTTACAATGGTATTGAAAAAAGCGATTTATGACCATTTATTTTACACTTATGACCATTGCAGCATCCCCATGGTCACATGATTTACAACTGACTCACATTTATGACGGTTGCAGTGTCCCAGGGTCATGTGATTGCCTTTCGCGACCTTCTGACAAGCAAAGTCATTGGGGAAACTAGATTCACTTAACAACGGTGTTAGTAACTTAACAACTGCAGTGATTCACTTAACAAATGTGGCAAGGAAAGTCGTAAAATGGGGCAAAACTCACTTAACAAATTTTTCACTTAGCAACATAAATTTTGGGCTCAGTTGTGGTCATAAGTTGAGGACTACCCATAGAAGCTGACACCTGATGAATTAAGGAGAAATCTTGCTCGTGAGAGATACGTGATGGGCAAAGGGGGGTTCTACTTACCTTTACTATTGGTTCGCAATGGGATCGCGCGTACTCGCTTCTGCGCATGCGCAGATCGCCGATGACAACATCCGGGGTGGGGGGGGGCCTCCCACCAGTTTTACTACCGGTTCTTGAGAACCAGTCCAAACCGGGGGCAACCCACCACTGGTGATGGGCTTGGTGAACGTATTTATAGGCTGAGGAAATGGTAGAAGCTCTCAAGACAAGCAGATAAAAACTTGAAAGTTTATTTTGCACCCCTCTTCTTTTGGGGTTCTGTTTAAAGTCCAGAACAGGAAATTAAAATATGAAATTTTACATTAACTCTCAAACCCCAGATTCCTATGATTATAACAATATACTCTGAGGCAAATGACTGCAAGCCCGGAGGACTTGTGAAATCAGCTTCCCATAACTTTATATAACTGACCAAACTGATGCCACTAAGGAAAGCAATTCTCACCCTTGAAAACCTTCCATTTTTGCAGATGTGCCCAACAGGATTTGAGCCAAAAGAGTCAAGATGGAGGCTACAACTGCACCATAAAAAAAAAAAGGTCAGAGCTTTGTGCAGTTGTAACCATCATTTGGAGTAAAGAAAGCAGGGGCACTGATGTGTGGTTGTGACTGCCACCCTGGCATTTTTTACTTTCTTGTGGACCTCCCCTCCCTTCCCACCTCAAATATACATGCTTAAAAATACCCTAAATGTATAAAAATAACACTACAGTATCTTTACACAAACTTAAACATTTGACCGGTGGCAATAAGGGGTAGACAAAATTGGCACACATTGTTAAGTGATAGCAAAGGGCCAATTATCTCTGTTCACCTTCTGCTATCCTTGTCTTCCAGACTTTTCCTCCCTTTTGCATTTGCTGTCATGCACAATTCTTCTCCTGTCCCCCAGGAAGAAGGCAGGCATAACTCAGCTGGAGAAGTAATGAGAATCCTGGACCTGACAAATAATCCCAGAGAGCTGATGATGCACAGAAGTGGATTGTATAACTGGACATACAGTATGTGGTGTTCTCTTAATTCAATCAAGAAGAAAAGAGCTCAGTCAGTGATATCTGAAGTGCCGGACAAACCTCCAGATTGTAGAGCTGGGAGTCTAATTTACTGCTTTTTCTGGTTGGCTTCATCCTGTAATTTACTCTTCCCAGTTTGCAGTAGTGGTTAAAGCACCACGCTAGAAACCAGGAGGTTATGAGTTTTGGTTCCAATTAAAGCACAGCTAGGTAACCTTAGAACAATCCCTCTCAGCCAGCCAGGGGTGGGTTCTAATTTTTTTTACTACCGGTTCTGTGGGCTTGGCTTATTTTGTGGGTGTGGCTTGGAGGTCATATGACTAGGTGGGCATGGCTAGCTGGTCAGAGTCATTTCTGGAAGTCCTCGCACTTACGACCAGTCCTCGCACTTACGACCCAACTCATTTGTTTGCTTTTAACACTGATCAGCTATAGGATGGCCCTTTGAAGCCCCACGGCAAGAGTTTAAACAGTTTTTTTCCCTCTAGTCATCAGCTGGGACTCAGGAGGCAGCAATAGTTTGGGGGTGGGACCAAATAAAAGGTAAGAATAACGTGGGTGGGTGGGGGTGGGTGGGAGGGCGGGGGGAGAGAACCGGTTCGGTGACGTCATATCATCACCGCTTCCGGCTCGGCCGAACCAGACCGAACCGCGAGGAACCCACCACTGCTCTCAGCCCTAGAAAACAGACATCTATCTATCATCTATCTATCTATCTATCTATTTATCTATCTATCATCTATCTATCTATCCATTCATCCATCCATCCATCCATCCATCTGTAGGAAGTTAGCACCCACCCCTCTCCTAGAAAAATGAAATATTCTAGGAAATATTAAAAAGGCAGAATATTATACCTTCCTGGATGAGAAAAGGGGAAACATGCTCTTGGAAAGCAGCCCCCACCTTTGTTAATAGCCCCAGAAAGACAAAAGACCTTCAGCTCTAGGGTGATGGGATTAAGACATGGCCCTCAAGACATGATAGGATTAGCCCTCTACCCATCTGACCACATGGCACCTGGGAAGATTACATCATCCAGCAAGGCTCAGCCAAGCTTGGGACTCAGGACAGCCTACAGAGTTGCCCCTGCATGGCCCCATGGGAGTCTGACAACCAATCAGAATACAAGCTCAAATTCAAAGCCCAACAGAGGGCATAAAACCAGGGCACTCTCAGCATCTCGGCCCTTTTTTTTTCTGCTCAGGAACTCAAGCCATGTGATCCTGTTCATCAATAAACCTTCTTTCCAAGCAACTTCCATGAATCCAGTGTCTTTTTCCCTGCTTGGAACTGAACCCAGATGGACATTTCTTCCAACTCATCCATCCATCCATCCATCCATCCATCCATCCATCCATCCATCAATTCATTCATTCAATCATACTTTGGGTGGCATACAAAACTAGAAAAAATATAAAACTAAAAATGTTAAATCAAACAGATGCCCAAGACTAAAAGAAGCCACAAAATCAGCAAAACAAAACAGGGGTCTTAGACTAGGACTGAGGAACAATGGCCCTTTGATGACTTGTGGACTTCAACTCGCAGAATTCCTGAGCCAGCCATGTTGAAGTCCACAAGTCATAAAGGGCCATGGTTCCCCACCCTTGCCATAGACAAATAACAAACATCAACCCCAGGCCTGGAACCAACACCAGCTTTTTCAAAGCTTTCTGGGAGAGTGGATGCCATCTTTATTTGTGAGGGGAATATGGTTCCAGAAGGTGAGAGCTTCCACAGAGAAGGCATGCTTCCTACACCCTACAAGAGGATCATATCTAATTGATGATAACACCACCTTCAAGTTTCTGGGTTCTATGGTATCCCAGGGTTTGAAATGGACACCTAACGTTAGAACCATCGTTAAAAAGACACAACAAAGAATGCTCTTCCTGTGTCAATTCAGAAAGCTCAAATTGCCCAAGGAGCTGATACAATTCTACAGAGGAATTATTGAATCTGTCATCTGTATTTCTATAACTGTCTGGTTTGGTACAGCAACTAAACAGGACAGGTACAGACTTCAACAGATAATTAGGACTGCAGGGAAAAAAAAAACAATTGCAAACAGCCTGCCTTCCATTGAGGACCTGTATACTGCACAAAGGGACCCGGTGGTTCAGTGGCTAAGACGCTGAGCTTGTTGATCGAAAGGTCGGCAATTCAGCGGTTCAAATCCCTAGTGCCACATAACAGGGTGAGCTCCCGTTACTGGTCCCAGCTTCTGCCAACCTAGCAGTTCAAAAGCACGTAAAAAATGCAAGTAGAAAAATAGGAACCACCTTTGGTGGGAAGGTAACAGGGTTCCGTGCGCCTTTGGCATTTAGTCATGCTGGCCACATGACCACAGAGACGTCTTCAGACAACGCTGGCTCTTCGGCTTTGAAATGGAGATGAGCACCGCCCCCTAGAGTTGGGAACAACTAGCACATATGTGCGAGGGGAACTTTTACCTTTATCTTTATACTGCACAAGCCAGAAAGAGGGCTGAGAAAATATCTACATAGCCCTCATATCCTGGACATAAACTGTTTCAACTCCTCCCCTCAGGACGCCACTACAGGGCATTGCATGCCAAAACAAGAAGACACAGAGACAGTTTTTTCCCTTGTGCTATCACTCTGCTGAACACCTAATTACCACAGCCCTGTCTTATGTCTAAGGATATTTACCCATGTAGTAGATCTGTACTACTATTATACTACTCATCTTTCCTACTACCTTTTCCTAATAGTATTTTATGATTATATTACTTTGTTGTTTGTATGTACACTGAGAATTTATGGACCGGAGACAAATTCCTTGTATCTCTAACCACACTTGGCCAATAAAGAATATTCTGTATTCTATAATATTCTATAACTGGGCCACCCAGTAACATATTGGGTGGGAAGAAATGACTGGGGAATAGTCAGATATCCTGGCCCTATGCCATAAAGGGCAAAACAAACTGGTTTCAGGTTGGCAAGGAGTGTGGCAATGCTGCTGTCCCTTTATTTATTCAACCTATATGTGGAATATATACAGTATATATATTAAAGGCAGTGGTGAAATGTAAAATTTGTTACTACCGGTTCTGTGGGCGTGGCTTGGTGGGTGGTAATGTGACTGGGTGGGCATCGCTGACTTTTTTTTTTTAACTTTTAAAGGCATTTTTTCTACAACCTCTTTGGCCAAAGAGGTTGTTAAAAAAATGCTTTTAAAGGCTCTGACGATCCCATATGAATTGCCTGATCGTCTTTTTTTTTCTTTTAAAAGCATTTTTTTTTTTTTTTTGCTTTTAAAAGAAAAAAAAAGACGATCAGGCAATTCATATGGGATCGTCAGAGCCTTTAAAAGCATTTTTTCTACAACCTCTTCGGCCAAAGAGGTTGTAGAAAAAATGCTTTTAAAAGTTAAAAAAAAAACTTCTGATGATCGCACGGCTCAGCTGGGTGGGGGGGCAGAGATTTTTGCTACCGGTTCTCCGAACCACCCGCCGCCATCGCTACCAGATCGGGCTATCTGGTCCGAACCGGGAGCATTTCACCCCTGATTAAAGGGAACTGGATGGGAAGATGGTGTGTGGTTTTAAAACTGGAGGAAGAAACATCAATAACCTGCCACTTGAGGAAGACAGGTTCAACATTTACAGTGCCAGTTCCACCCAATTCTTAATTTGTGAAGTCTCATAGTTGGTTAAGACCTTCTGTGAGGTGGCAGGAAGGTGGATCTGAGTAGTAATCAATGCTCCTTTGTGTAAGACGAGGTGTTTCCATCACATTTGAAAGAAGCAGGGATGCCTCTGATTCTCAATAAAACTGTTCTTAATAATTATAAACCTGTCTCATCTACTGCCTCTAGATGAGATGGGGCAGCACATGAATCTAATAAATAAATACCAACTTTTCTTTTAAAAGTTGTAGCAAAAATCTGGGTCCTACATCTATAAAGGATGGTAGAAGAAGCTGATTATTTGGATCCTTGGCAATCAGGCTGGGATACATCATGAAAATTGCATGATGGTTAAGGATGTTCTTCGTCTGGGATCAGGAGAGTAATCCCAACCCTCTTGATTTCTCAACAGTTTTGGGAATTGTGGGAAATTCCTTATATAAAGGTATTCTGTAATTTAGATGTTCTCCTAGAGTCACAGCTCCTGCTTAAAGCTCTGTCTTTTCCCCACCCCTTTAATAACTCCTAATAGACCTATGGGAAGAAAGACATAGATAACAATTCCTCTCCATATATACATGGCTCCTGGCAGACCCTGCCATGCACGTCAGCCTGTGCAAACGACTTTAATTGGGTGCACGCTGCATGGCTCTGAAATGCCAGGTGCTGAAATTCTCTCTATAAATTTCAATCTGAGAATGTGACATGCAATCCATTTCCCAGATACTGGAACATTTTTGTTGATTAGCTAAACCCTGCCTCCTTGTAAATGGATGTAAAAATCTATCCCTCTGAACAAGCAGAGACTGATGTCAGTGATGGAGAAAACCAGGTTGTCCTGAAAAACCATGTTCCAAAAATGTACAGATGAGGCTTCTAGCAATGGCCACAATCACAGCCTAATACAGATTGCCAGTTAGCCAATATACAGGAGGAGGATAATTCATAATCAGAAATCATACATATGCTTATTGTCACTAGTTGTGGGGGGGGGCAATTTTCATTTGAAACAGAACATGCAGGGAGGGGCAATTTAATTTCTTTCCCAGACATGATTCTGGTGAAATTGTTCTTTTATATCCTGCTGGAAGGTTTAGGAAGAATCCCTCTCCCCAATAAAATTGAAGGCAATAAAAACGGATCATCACTTAAATATGAGCCAGCAATGTGCAGCAGCAGCTGAAAAAGCTAATACAATCCTTGGTTGAAATGTGTTTGAATACTAGTAGCTTGAGTTGGTAGTTAAGTTGTTGGTTTGAGCTCAGAGCTTGGCAATTTGGTTGCAAACGTTTCTGTCACCATTTGAGGAGACATCGTCAGTGAGTTTTGAACAAGGGGGTCAATTTATTTTCCAGAGCACTAGAGGGCAGGACAAGAAATAATGGATAGAAACTATCAAGGAGAGAAGCAACTTGGAGTTAAAGGGAAACTTCATAACAGTAAGAACAATTAACCAGTGGGATAGCTTACCTTCAGAAGTTATTGGTGCTTCATCACTGGAGATTTTTAAGAACAGACTGGACAGTGACTTGTCTGAAATAGTATAGGGTCTCCTACTTGAGTTGGGGGTTGAACTAGAAGACCTCCAAGGTCCCTTCAAGCTAGTGGTGAAATCCAAATTTTTTTACTACCGGTTCTGTGGGCCTGGCTTGGTGAGCGTGGTGTGGCTTGGTGGGCGTGGTTTGGTGGGCATGGCAGGGGAAGGATACTGCAAAATCTCCATTCCCATCCCACTCTGGGGCCAGCCAGAGGTGGTATTTGCTGGTTCTCCGAACTGCTCAAAATTTCTGCTACTGCTTCTCCAGAATCTGTCAGAACCTGTTGGGTTTCACCCGTGCTTCAAGCTCTATTCTGATTGATTGTTTGAAAAAAGAGAACTTTATTGGGAATGTGGCTGAAATGGAAAGGCTTACATTTTCCTTTCTGCCTGATGGGCTCCAGATGAAAATTGTTGCCATCTGTAATGTCAATCATTAATGGAGGGGGAGAGAATCCTAGTATGATTTTTAATGGTAAATTATGCACTACTTATTATGGAACAATCTTCTCACTGAACATAAGAAGACTTTTAAATAAATCAAAGGCACACACACAACTAGGTTGTATATAGCCTATTTAAATCAGGGCTACTTTGTGTTCTTTTTCTTCGATATTTTTATTAAGAATTATATAAAATGATTAATTAATCCAAAAGCATATAGATGTGTGTATGTATGTATATGTACGCGCGCGCACACACACACACACATATACATATATGCACATACAGTGGTGAAATCCAATTTTTTTAATTACTGGTTCTGTGGGCATGGCTTGGTGGGCGTGGTGTGGCTTGGTGGGCGTGACTTGGTTGGCATGGCAGGGGAAGGATACTGCAAAATCTCTATTCCCTCCCCACTCCTGGGGGAAGGATATTGCAAAATCTCCATTCCCACTCCAGTCTGAGGCCAGCCAGAGGTGGTATTTGCCGCTTCTCTGAACTGCTCAAAATTTCCGCTACCGGTTCTCCAGAACCTGTCAGAACCTGTTGGATTTCATCCCTGTGCATATACATATATGTGTATACACACAAACACAAGTGCATGCACAGAAAGACACAGAAACAGACAGATAGACAGGCAGACAGACAGACAGGCAGACAGACAGACAGACACACACACACACACACACACACACACACACACACAGAGCATGGGGGGCGGGAATCCCTTCCCAAAAAAAGACTGTAAGAAAAAGAAACATCCTTCTCCATCCTCAGCAAGCATATTCAATATTAACAACTTATTCCTGTCTCTTAAAATACAGCCAGATGCATCTTCATTCCATACCTTACCTCATTTACTATAAATCATCTCTAAATCTTCAGGTCTCCTTATTGATCAGCAAAGGTCCAGTAAAAAATAACAACATCTAACAAAATAAATGCACAATCCTTCTTTGCATTTTATTTAAATGCCCCTCTTCTCTCTCTTAACCATTAAGCATTGCAAAATAAAAAAATTAAATGCTGTTAAAGATTACCAGAAATAATAACACCTTATTTGATGTAAATGTTACAAACGAATGTATTACACCGGTAAACATTTCCAAAAGAAAAACTATCCAATCCAAATGACTATTAAACATCACCAAAGATAGCAACTCATTATTTAACTGTAGTCAGATAAAAGAATTTTGTATTTTTCCTTCTTTGAGGGTTACATCATGTTCTTAGTTAATTGGTTAGTTAGATTCTCCATAAAAGACTGTTCAGTTTTTATCATATTGCAGTATTTTTCTTCATGATTAACTTGTTTGCTTATTTTCTTCTTTAATTTTCTTTTTTTTCTGATTCTCTACATATAGTTGAAACTCTTTTGCCCATATTTTAGTGCAAGAAGAATTGCTAGGAGGACTCTTAAAAGTTCAACTTCTGTTGGTTTATGAGATTCATTTGTCATATCAATTATGAAATCCTTAAAGTGCTATCATATGTAAAATGTTGACAACTAGCAATCATCTTTGCATGTCAGCAAATTACCTATTAGCAGGTGGAGAAATCAATTAATGAAATAAACCACTTACTAACTACTACTACATTTTCATTATCAAATGCAAATCCAGTTATACACAAGGCATTCAAGAGCGAAAAGAATGTACTTTTCAAAGATACATTCTAAGAAAATTGCTTTTATGATCATGACTTGCTTCAAGATATTTTTCAAAATTATTCCACAACCCTGAAACCAATAGCTGCTCTCTAATATCATCAGATATCCTGCCAGTGTTGAAACCTTCAGGGATCTAGTGAGTATTCAACATTTAGAAAAGATAATTTTGGGGAATAACTCATTTGAATGCTTGTAAGAGGGCATCTATTTCCCAAAGATTTGCAGACTTGCAGGGAAGAAAATTTTCTGTTTTCACACACACAGCACTCTACGAGTTCTCTCGTAATTCTAGAACAATCATTGTTATCTCCTGCTGGATTCACCTCAGTAAGTGGCTGATTGCTTAATTATATTCTGTCCTCCCTTCTTTTTGTGCATTGATAGCAGACTAAAAATATGCATAGTCAAAGCTGAGGCCAACAGGGTTAGACAGCTGTATTTATGTTTCTCCTTGGTATTTGAGTGCTTCTTCAGAATTTGCTGAAAATTAAAAATGCATTAGCCAGCATATGTCCCCAGCTTGCAGTATGCCACCAACATGGATGAGGTTGCCACGAATCACATGCATAGGATGTTACTTAGATGCATAACTGGGGGTGGGCAAAGGACCAGATCTGAATCATAAACCCTTGGGTGTGGCTTCCAGAGCCCTTTCCAAAAAGTAATCAAATTCACCTTTGTAATATGACAGAGGCAGGGATGGTTAAATCAGAAGGGACTCTCATAATAACTCCTCAGTTGATTCACTTAACTTTATTTAAAAGTAACCATATTTAGTTTGGGTTTAGTCCACCCACTTTTCCCTAGAGTTATATAACACATCAAAAGCAGCTAATCTTGGATCAATAGAACACAATTGGTATTTGCAAAATAAGCCATTATACAAAATAACAGAATTGGAAGAGATCTTGGAGATTTTATAGTCCAATACCTTGCTCAAGCAGGAGACCCTACCATTGTAGGGCTGTCCAATCTCTTCTTAAAAACCTCCAGTGATGCCTAAGCATACCTTAGGATGGCTCGATATGGTGCCTTTCCTCACACAACATTCTCAGGACAATAGCTGGCACAACCTAGCTATCCTCCATTTTAGCTTAGACTAGTTTGATCTGCCTGCCCGGTCCCTGTGTAACCTTCTTTCCTCCTCTATACTTTTATCAGGTTTATTTGCGCGTGTACCACATCAGGTGCTGAGTTGCTAGGAGACATTCAAGAGAAAGGTAGCAGTTGCTAAGTGCCCAAGGAACAAACGTAGTGACCAGGATGCTGAGAAGTAATTTAGTCAACTACCTCAGTCGTCCCTCAAGCAAACTGGTTGAAAGATAACCGCTGCTGAGGAACAGCAAGAAAAGAATCACCATTCATGGAATTTGGCTAACACTTGATCTCAGAACTTACAGAATTGACATAGAAAGCCAAGAATTATAGGTACCTTTCCCATTAATCCCAGATTTAATTTTTTTCCTCTTTTGCAACAAACCAGCTAAATATCACTGCTGGTGGGGGAAACTTTATTCCTCTCTTTCCTGGAAAGTGCCAGTTCCTCCTTCTATTACATTTTTTTACACACCACCCTACTTAATATATATCCCAAACGTATTTGTGTTTGTCTTCCACTATTTCAGTTCTTCCTGTGATGCTCCCACACATCTTGAGCTTCCTAGAGCATCTTCTGTTGCCATGGCACCCAAGAAGATACTCATGTTTCTCTCCCCATAGCCTGCCTGAACTAGGCCTGGTGGAATGGAAGGGTGCCCTGGTCACCTGGGCAACCAAGCAGATATATCCCACCCCACTGGATGATGCATTACCTTAGCAACCTACCTGCTGTTTGCCCACCCACCTGTTTATTCCTCACCTGGGTGTTTTCATAGCTCCTGTCCCTGGCCCAGGTCGTGCTCTTCACATCCCATATAGCAGGTTGGCATAATTCTAGTTTTGAAAGAACTTCAAATTCCAACATTGCCTCCGGAAACAAAAGGGTAGCTTTGGGGAGGCCCCAGCGGCAAAATGGCAGCTCAGATGCTAGAAACAAATCCTTACCATCACATTTAGCTTAAGAAACCATCAACAAAACCATCTACAATCATCAACAAAATCAGATCTCACTTTAGGCGCATAGTTGTGCACAGAGCATCAACCTGGGTGAGAAGCTATTTAGACCAAATGTCCTTGAGCAGTACTGCCATGGTTTAACAAAGGATGGAGAAGTTTGACACTTAGAGGAAAGCAAGAGCAAAGGCCTAGCTGATGGAAACTGACAGGGATTTTGTCATACATGAATGGGGAATGGACTGGGGTGTTTGTTTTATAAATTAGCGCAAGCCTGTTTAAGACTGGACTCTTCTGGGGTGTGAGTTTCCCATGTTACAAAGGAAGGAAATATGCCACTGATTTTCAGCAGTTGTGGGTGGGGGAGTTGGGGCAGAAAAGCTGCCATGACTCTACAACTGATCTCCGCCTCTTTTTTCTTCTTTTTTTTTTTTTGCATGCATCAAATATGCGATGCACATAGGGGGTGAGGCTTTAATCACATTATCACAGTAAACAACTTGATTTTATTATTTGCACCATGGTTCTCCTGGGGGGCGGGGGAAGGATATGGGTGGCTATATATATAAAAATAATTGGCTACACGATGTACAAGACCTTCAAGTTGCAGGCCATCTAGAATAAGAAAGACAGCCTACAGTTCCCACCACCCAATTTTTGGCTCCAGGACATCTTAAATTCATACCACCATGTGTTGTTGTTACATGCATGGCTTTTGTTATATCTTTGCAAAGCACACCACTGTTGGAATATTTAGAAAATCCTTTCCAGAGGCAGCAGATGGTACCTGGCTTTATATATCTTCCCTTTAAAAAGTCCTCTTTTTTAGAGGTGATGTAAAGGATCTCTAGAGGGATGTGGTGGCTCAGTGGCTAAGACGCTGAGCTTGTCGATCAAAAGGTCAGCAGTTCAGCAGTTTGAATCCCTAGTGCCGTGTAACGGGATGAGCTCCCGTTACTTGTCTCAACTTCTGCCAACCTAGCAGTTCGAAAGCATGTAAAAAATGCAAGTAGAAAAATAGGGAGAACCTTTGGTGAGAAGGTAACAGTGTTCTGTGTGCCTTTGACGTTTAGTCATGCTGGCCACATGACCACGGAGATGTCTTCTGACAGCGCTGGCTCTTCGGCTTTGAAACAGAGATGAGCAGTGCCCCCTAGAGTCGAGAACGACTAGCACTTTTGTGTGAGGGGAACCTTTAGCTTAAAGGATCTCTATGCGAACATATCAAAATGATAGCATTCTTTTCCTTTCCCAGCCAATCTCCCCTCCTACTTCGTAAACTCAACAGCAGCACCTAATATTCTGTATCTTTAGATGGACCATGACTAATGCTACAGACTTTCTGAGGGACAAAGAGATGCAATTAGATGAGACTTCAAGTCAGGACTCCCCTCTGAGGCGCTCCATTGGGCAGGGTAAGGTTGGACCATTTCTGACTGTTTCCATTGCATCCCTCAGGGTAAAATATTTTCAAGTGTTGGCAAAAGTGGTAAGCTTCCATACTGGTCAAAGTGTAAAATGTGATTCTACATGCACATTTGTATCCCTTGGATATTCAATCTGTTTGCATAGCAACCAAACAGAAGAATCCAAGCTGTTTGTAGGACTCTAGTACAGAAATATTTTACCGTCAATAATTACTGGTTAGCAAGACCTTGGTATTTGCTAGAAAGCTGTTTCTTTCAGTCCTGGATATTCTGAACTTCTCATAAATCCAGAGCTTAGAGAAAGGAATCTTTAATTGCTTCATTTATTCTAAGATAAAACAGAGTTCAGAAGCTTAACCCTGATGTGTCTTCCTTCAAATTAAGACTTTTTAAAATCTAATATATCATGCAATGGCAAACATGTCATACTCCAGCAAGATCATATCCAGAGTGCTTGGCCCCTTCCAACAGGAATATATTCTTATATACATATTTATTTATATCCCCTCTTTATTATTTTTATAAATAACTCAAGGTGGTGAACATACTATTACACCTTCCTCCTTCTATTTCTCCCACAACAACAACTTTGTGAAGTGAGTTGGGTTAGGAGGGAGTGACTGGCCCAAAGTCACCCAGTCAGCTTTCATGCCTAAGGCAGGACTTGAACTCACAGTCTCCTGGTTTCTAGACTAGCGCCTTAATATCTGGACCAAACTGGCTCCATTGTTTTGTGATGTGTGGAAGTACAAGCTCATATTTTTCCTTCCTCAATCCCTTTCAATCAGTTGCATCATCTCTTCTACCCCTGTAGGCATCAAGGAGTTGTACCAGGGTCAACAGCTCTGTGATATCACCCTGGTGGCTGATGGAAGAAGGTTTCCATGCCACAGGTAGGCAACTGTTGTCAATAAATGAATTAAAATCTTCTATACAGTTTCTGCAAAAGAGATTATTTGTCATTTCTGTTTCTGCTTTTCTGGCTTATTCTCAAGGTGATTGAATTTTTAAAAACTTCTCTTGGCACTCAAAGGGAATATGATGTTACTGCTGATACTGTTCATTTCTTACACATCATTCTGTCATTTTGAAGCTTCAGTAATTGCCCATGTCTCTGAAACCGGAAAAAAAATTCCTAAATAAGAGGAGTTCCTATGTAATTTTTTTCCTTTGGAATTTAATCCAAATTTAGGAAATGAGATGGAAGTGGGAAGCACTGCAGATCACTAAAAGAGGGTTGACCATTGAAAAATAAGATATTTGGACATACTTTTTCACCACTTCCTAATTAATGTAAAAATAGCACATTGCACCAGTGAGAATTTCAAAGTTCTCTTTTTTGAAATAAATTTAGTCCTCTTTAATCCACTTGAATAAAAACTAGTAAAATAATGTTTGGCTCTAGTAATAACTTATGATGTATTTAGGGGAAACTCATTATTGATGTTGAAATGAAGTAGGTCGTTCAAAAGCAGTAACTGTGAGAGGGACATTGGAGTCCTAGTGGATGATCACTTAAATAAGAGCCAACAGTGTACAGCAGCAACCAAAAAAGCTAATACAATCTTTGGTTGTATAAACAGAGGCATAGAATCAAAATCACATGAAGTATTTGTACCACTTTATAAATCTTTAGTAAGACCACACCTGGAATACTCCATCCATTTTTAATCACCACATTACAAAAAAGATGTTGAGACTTTGGAAAAAATGCAGAGAAGAACAACTAAGATGATTAAACACCTGAAGATTAAAACATATGAAGAACTGATGCAGGATTTGGGTTTGGCTAGTCTAGAGAAAAGAAGGACCAGGGGTGACATGATAGCAGTATTCCACTATTTGAAGGGCTGCCACAAAGAAGAAGGGGTCAATTTATTTTCCAAAGCACCAGAGGGCAGGACAAGAAACAATAGATGGAAACTGTTAAGGATATTCTTGGCTCATAACCGATGTTATGGGTTATTGTGTATGCACATGAAAGCGGCTGAGAGTGAATAACCACAGTTAATATACTGACACACTGAGTTGTGGTAGTCTTTTACTTTTTAGAAAAAAGTAAAGCAAAGTCCAATAACAATCCAAGTCATACACAGATAAGGCGATAGTTAAAATATCAATTCAGGGATATTCCAAGTACAAAGTCTTCTTACCAGTTGTTGTCATTATGCAATAAAACAGTTCTTCTTGAGTTTCAAACAGAAACAAGTTCAGTATTAAAACATTCAATAAATAGTAGAAAGCAACAAGTAGCAATGATCAAACAGTAATCATACAGAGAAAACAGGTAGAGAGTAACAGCACATAAGCAGATAAAATGGTAGAGTGTCCACAAGCCATGATTCAGGCTTCCCCTTAAGTACATTGGCTACAGAGCTTAGCCAATCAGGATACAGGATGATGCAATACAGTCTTAAAGCAATATAATACCTTTTGACAAACATGTATTGATAGTTTATATATTGCCTGACCAACTAGTTAGACAATAGCCATTTCCTAACAAACTAATCAAGGAGAGAAGCAACCTGGAATTAAAGAGAAACTTCCTAACAGTGAAAACAGTGGAATAGCTTGCCTTCAGAAATTGGTGTTACATCAGTAGAGGTTTTTAAGAGGAGACTGGACAGCAACTTATCTGAAATTGTATAGGGCAGTGATGGCGAAACTTTTTGGCACCGAGTGCCCAAACCAGAATCTGTGTGTGTGCGTGCATGCGTGTGTGCGTGCACGCATGTGTGCACTGGAGCCCCGGAAACTCAAAGACCAGCTGGATGGTGTGCATGTGTACACTTTTCCACAATGATTGTTTCTCTTTCTTTTGGTTGCTTCCCCTTCAGAATACTCTTAGCTTCGGTCAGCCTCTACTTCCAGCGCATGCTTACTAGCACCTTCAAGGAATCACGGGAAGGAGAAATTGTGCTTATGGACTTATCTGCCACTTGCCTCCAGAGCCTCCTGGATTATGTCTACACTGGGGAATTGCTGCTTCTTTGGGAAGAGGCAGAAGAACTGTTTACTGCAGCCAGTAGACTTCAGATTACTTCTGCCCTAGACATTATCACCAGGTATAGGAAGGAATCTAAATCAGTTTATTTACACGTCTAAATCAGTGAAAATGATTGTTTTTATAGGCCTTAAGATCTTGTTCCTGATGTGTCCCAGATAAATAGTTCCACATGAAACCCTGCTTCCGGGCATTGCCCAGAAATACCAGTAGTTTGGTAACTTCTGGAAGTATTGAGCTACCACACATACAATCCCTTGTGTTATTGGCCAAACTAGCTGGCACTGAGGGGAATTGAAATCCAAATTTCTGGACAATACCAGCTTGACTACTCTAGGATGCCAGCAGACTCTGTTTAATTGCTATTTTGCCACCGTATGTGCCATGGTGGTGCAGTGGTTAGAGTGCAGTACTACAGGCTACTTCTGCTGACTGCCGGCTGCCTGCAGTTTGGCAGTTCAAATCTCACCAGGCTCAAGGTTGACTCAGCTTTCCATCCTTCCGAGGTCAGTAAAATGAGGACCCAGATTGTTGGGGGCAATATGCTGACTCTGTAAACCGCTTAGAGAGGGCTGTAAAGCATTGTAAAGCGGTATATACCTGTATATACACTGTAAAGCGATAAGTCTAAGTGCTATTTCCAGTGCTATTTTCCTATGTCATGACAAAATCTGTTTGGGGGACCACACCATTTTGTAGGCATCGGTGTTTTCGTTGTTAAAGGTTCTATCAATCACATCCAATACCTCTTACAGATCTTTGTAATTTGCCTAATTCCTTTTAATTTATCATTTTTATTAAAAAGATAGGTGCACTACCCTTTGAGTATCAGAATTACTTAGAGAAGTACAATAAAATGCAATAAAAACTAATCTAATCAGAATGTAACAAGCAATTGCACAAAATGAGACTGAGTGTTCAAGGTTCATTTTTACCAAAGTCTATTATGTCTTCTCTCTTGCTCTTTATAGATTTCTCAGAGAAAGGATTTCCATGGAGAATTGTCTGGAGCTTTATGTGCTGTCATATTCCCACAATCACCGACCTCTACTCCACTCAACATCAAGTTATATTGCTTTTCACTTTGAGCATCTCTCAGAGCTTCCTGCTTTCTTGTACTTGGATGTTGGCATCCTGATTAC
Organism: Pantherophis guttatus; assembly: GCF_059756535.1. Taxonomy (NCBI): domain Eukaryota; kingdom Metazoa; phylum Chordata; class Lepidosauria; order Squamata; family Colubridae; genus Pantherophis; species Pantherophis guttatus. Next base: position 328,852,632 of record NC_142063.1, on the reverse strand, counting down.
CATTATTGCTTCAGAAATCCTGGTAGTGGACTCCGAACTGACTGTGTATAAAGCTGTGCGCCGTTGGGTCACCTATAACCTTGCTGAACGTCTCCCAAAGTTTGCAGCACTTATGGATTACGTTCGTCTTCCCCTTTTGACCCCAGAGGAACTTGCTGAGGTCCGGGCTCAAACAGAAGAATTTTATGAGTGTGTGCGTCTCCCTTGGGAGGAGCTTAGTGTGGAAGAAAGGTTGTGGGCAAGTAGAGGGCTGAGGCATGGCATGTATCATGAAGGAATGGTGTGCGTGGGTCTCCCAAAATGGAGCGAAGTCAATTTTGAGGATGAGAAGTTGGATTCTCACGTGCATTTCTTTGACCCTTCCATTGATCAATGGGATCAGCTCCCTGACCTAAAATCAGTGACATCTCCCAGTTGCATCTCCATGGGCCATAAACTCTACATATCTGGTGGGCAGCATTTAGATGGTTCATATTCTGACAACCTACTTGTATATGATACTCTTGGGGGCTGCTGGTCCCAGCTCCCCTCCATGTCTGCAGGTCGAGCTTGGCATGCTTTCCTCGTATGCAAGAAAAAGCTATACGTTGCTGGTGGCTGGGATGCTACAGGGACACTGATAAGTGCAGAGACATATGACTTGGAGCAAGAAGAATGGATGACCATCTCTAGCCTTCCCTTTGCACTGTCCTATTTTGCTTCCACAGCACTCAGGAGCAAATTATATCTCATTGGTGGGGAGATGGGTGACTCTGACTTGCCAGTTCCCCACAAGGGATTCCTCGTTTATGACGTCATATCAGGAGCCTGGTCCCAGATCCCCACAGCCTTGGAATTTTATGAAGCCAGTGCCGTCACATTGGGCAACAACATGTTCGTGGTTGGTGGGCTGTCTGGAGAGGATGCTCAAGGAATCCGTCATTTCACCCAGCGTTGTATTTGCTTGCTCAGAGATGGGACAATCAATCCTAACATCACTGTCCCATTGCTTCCCATAGCTATCTCTTATCCTGGTGTTGCCTGCTGGAGGAAGAGGATCTATGTCTTTGGAGGGGACAGCAACAACCGTTATTCCAGCATTATCCTTTTCTGGGAGCCAGGCCAAAACTCCTGGACCCAGTGCTCAGCAAGCCTACCTGATCCTAATTATGGGGCATTTGGGTTTGGCTGCATACCACTTAAGGTGCCTCGAAAACATATCCTCAGCATCTTTCATAGGGGATCTGCCACAGCAGTGACAGAGCACGCGACGTGCAGTTAGGTATGTATGCTACATGGCATCCCACCTACTTGGCAACCATGGCTGCTGTTTTTCACGAATGAGCTAATATTTAAAAGGAGAAACCGGAAGGCAAATATCTGGTGGTTATCTTAGATCACAGTATTAATTCAGACTTTCTCTATGGCCAACCAAATCAGCTTCTACTACCACTTTTGATTTGAACAAGTCATTTTTTGAGTCTCATCATTCCCCTTTCTATCTCCTTGATTTCTCCAAATCTTTGCCTCTGCAACCCACAGAGCCTAACATTTTGTAGATCTTGCCTCAATTCTCTGGGTGAGTTTGCTACTTCTATCGCAGTCAAACTGACATTCCAATTACTGCAGAAGGTGGGAAATCAGGGAAACGGCTGAAAATTGGGATGTTTTGTATTCTCTGGTTTATAAATATTTTCTGAAATGCAAAAACTTCAGCCAACCATTATAAACTCTAGCTGTACTTCAGACTGTTTCTTATCAGACTCCAAAATTGTGTACAGATCACACTAGAATCTCTGGACCAGCTAATATTCCGCTTCCCGATGCATTGTTTTGCTTCAGGTATTTTTAGTGCATCGTGTGAAATATTATATGAGAGTCCTACATCGCCCAGAAAAGGGTCCTTCAGAGAAAACAACAGGGCTAGAAAGGCCAAGGAGCAAGAAAGAAACAGGAGATGGCAGAGTATATGATCGTCATACCTTGAGCCACACTCAGTGCAAAGTCTGCTAACAGAGGAAGTTTATACGAGGAGAAGCAAAAGACTGGATCAATCACCATGGAAAAGGATGGAGCCAGGCAAAGCACCAAATCTTAAAGCAACATAGCTTCTGAACAGAAGCAGCATTTCTGACAGCTGATTGCCCCAATGATGCCTCTGCTTCCTTTACTATAACCAGCAGCTACTGACTATCCTTTGTGATAGTCATCTTGATAGGGGATGACAAGCAGCTGCAGCTGTTCCTTTATTCCATGCTGTCTGTTCCTTACCCATATTTAGGGGAAGGAAGGAGGCAGAGGGATCAAATTTAAAGTTATGCATTCAATTCATAGCAAATAGCACAGAAACAATTCTGTGCTAGTTTTTGAACCTCTTTGCCTGTTTGTGGACTTGTAGAATATTGGCCTGAAGATCAAGCTGTATCTGCCAGGAATATTTACTTGTTGTTTTGTGGTAGGCAAACTTGCTCAAGAGATCCAGGCTGATACCTCCTGAAGCGAGGCATTTTCTGCCAGCATTGTAACATAACATGCTGACCTAACTTTAGTTATGTGTGGTCGGCTTAAAAAAGACTCAGGTAGCAGAACCAAAGTAAATGCTAGCTATGACTGGATATTCATTGATCTAGAACTGTATTAAAACTGTTCTGAAATATCTTTGGGTCATGTTTTTTTCCTTCTGGATTTGTGGTGCAAATTGCCTGATATTAGAATCCCTTGTTATTCCATAGGACAGAGTTTTGCTCTTTTGTTCTTAGAAGTTCATTTGGATTCTCTCCCATGCCCCCCCCCACACACACACCAAGATTGCTATTTATGCACTACAATAAACCAATATGTGACATAAGCACATACTTGATTTCAATTCAATTCTTTCTAATAATGCAAATTGCAGAGCTTGGATCCTGGTAACATATGAAATGGGACTCAGATCCATTTCATGTGTATTTTTATTTATTAGATTTTCCTCCTACCTTTATCTATATATATATAAAAGTGAAAACAACTCGTGCATTAATCACGAAATCTCCAGAATCGTAAAGCCTACAAACTTGAAATTTGCCACATATGTTCCTCTTGGCTTCTAGGTGCTCACTAAGAAAGGATTTTTCAAAATGACCATCAGAGCATTAGTATTTCCTATATTACTATAACACGCTCTGATGCTAATTAGTTAGACATTCTACTCCCCCTCCCAACTTGAAAATAACTCTGGAGAGAATGGGATAGCATAGGACAGGCTTCTGTGGGGCAAGGCTGAGAAGGGGATAAGATATGGGAGGATTCTGTGGGGCAAGGCTGAGGGAGAGAAGGGGATAGGATATGGGAGGATTCTGTGGGGCAAGGCTGAGGGAAAGAAGGGGATAGGATAGGAGATGTTTCTGTGGGGCATGGCTGAGGGACAGAAGGGAGAGGAGAGGCCGATCGTAACTACTCATTAAGTTTCAAGCTGTAAGTGTCAATTTATCAAGTCCCATCACATAGTTTCATAGCGAAGCATGGGTATCCAGCTAGTTATTTCATAAGTAACTCAAGGCAGCAAATATACATAACAGTCCTTCCTCCTCCTCCTCTTTTCCCCACAACTACAACCCTATGAGGTGGGGTAGGCTGAGAGAGAGAGTGACTGGCTCAAAGTTACCCAGTCGGCTTTCATGGCTAAGTCAGGACTAGAACTCACAGTCTCCTGGTTTGACAGGTTTAACTCTTATAAACAAATAATCCAAATCACCTCTGTACTGTCTCAGAAAGAATTCTGTGTATTTGAAGACCCTAATTTAATAGCCCTTAAGGAAGAGTGAATGAGTTCAAAAAGCATTGGGGTCATCCCAATTAGCTTTTTGAGGACTACTTTGGTTGTGATGTCCTCACATCCAATTCTAGGTCAATAATACAGTACTAAGAAGAAGATTCATTTGTACTGAAGGCAAACCTTCCACAATCTCAACACTATTGTTTTTTGTAGCACATTATCAATATTGTCAGGAGTGGGCTGCTGGGGGTTCGCAGGGGTTCTGGAGAACTTCTAGCTAAGATTCTGTGCAATTCGGAGAACCCCCAAATCCCACTCCTGGGTGGTCCCTCCCATCCTGACCTGCCCCTCCCAGGAGCCCATTTCCAGCCTCCAGAGGGCCTCCGGAGCCTGGGGAGGCTGTTTTTGCCCTCCTCTGGCTCGAGGAAAGCTTCTGGAGCCCGTGGAGGGCAAAAACACCCTCCTCATCGTGGTGCAGGAGGCTGACTAGGCCACACCCACCACGGCCACACCCACCCAGCAACCAGGAAGAAAACCCCTTGTTAAAAGTTTTGACACCCCCCCCCCCCGAATACTGTATTATATCTCTGCACATGAAGGGTAAAGAAAAAAGTGGATTGAAAGAGTTTGAATTCGCGGCAGAGATTTTTCCAAGCTAATCTGGGAAAGCAGAACACTCCATCCCAACAATTTTCTCCATTGTTGTCCAGTGCCAGACATAAACATGAACACTGAAAATGTTTTCTGGGTCACTTTGTAGTGAGATTCCCTCTTACGTTTTTTTTTTCCCTTCCTCTTTTTATGCACGTTCACAGGTCCCTAAGTCCCATCATCTCCCTCTTCCGTACATGTCAGGCACTGTTTTAGTTACCTAGATGACATTTAAGCCCAAATTCTGGAAAAAGAGAGGATTTAAGGCACTAGAATTCATAACGAGGGAAATGCAGACTGGAGTGAATCAGAGCATGAAGGAACCCACCCACCCTTAATGTGAAAGTAAGTAACATTCATCCAAGCTGTGTTATTTCCCATGGGATGCACCCATGAATGCAGGCGTATCTGGCTGTGTATTCTGCCTAACTAGTCAACCAAATAGGATGGGATAAGAGGAGATAGCTTGGGTCCAGTTGCCTTGGAAACAGCAACATTTCTCTTGCCACAGTTCTGCAATTAGTTCTGTAGACTTTTTTTTGCCGGGGGGGTGGGGGCAGAATCACCAAAAGGAAGCATTCATGATCACACATATACAGTATTCCTTCTTTTCTAACTCATCATTTGAGTCAAGCAGAACGGTTCCTCTTCCTGTTTCTCACAAAACTTTAAGCGCTCACCTTTCAGAAGATGGGATACATCCCTCCTTGGGTAGATTTCAGTGAGTCAAGTCCTAGCTCTCCTCGCTAGCAGTTGCTGAGAGGTTTCTGCTTGATGCTTTGAAATCTATGAAAAGGAAGAGTAGAAAGTGTAAATTCTCCCAAGCTTCACATATTACCCTAAAATTGGAAATTCAAAAAAAAGGGGGGGGGATTTAGATTTCTCAGGCAGGCTTTACATTCTGCATTTGCTTGTCCAGAAAGGCTGTTGTTCCTTACAGTGATTCAGGAAAGCAATATAAAAGTGAAAGAGGAATAAATCTGCAGCATTTAGAAATATAGACGATGTTGCCCACTGATCCTTCCGGACAAATCTCTGAGGATGACACAGGATTTATTCTACATCTCAAAAGGTGCAAAAATCTTAAAGCTTCCCAGTCTAGACTGCAGCCTGGATTTCCAAGTACCAATCGGATCTGGGACTAAAGGCAAGGACTGAAGGCTGGGAATTTGTGGGATTACAATTTAGACTACATAAAGTCTTTACATAAAGACCAAAACCCGCTTCTCAGCTTCATGTTTTCAAGATCTGCTTCATTAGCTTGAGAGCTGTCACAATGAAACCTTTTCATACACCAACACCTTTAGTGAATCCAAAAACAAAACAAAAAAAGAGGCACTCTTAAAAAAAAAACTTTATTGTGAAATATTGTGGTAGACAGAGCCTTTTCACTTTGGCCAATTAGCTGGGGTATTTTTTTCATTAATCATTTGGTTTTATTACTGGGTTGATATGTAATATATTTTCAATAGAATTCTTTATTGGCCAAGTGTGATTGGACACACAAGGAATTTGTCTTGGTGCATACGCTCTCGGTGTACATAAAAGAAAAGATACATTCATCAAGAATCATAAAGTACAACACTTAATGATAGTCATAGGGAAACAGTCAATATAAATCTTAAGGATACCAGCAACAAGGTTACAGTCATACAGTCATAAGTGGGAGGAGATGGGCGATAGGAACGATGAGAAGACCAATAGCAATAGTAATGCAGCCTAATGTGAATAGTTTGACAGTGTTGAGGGAATTATTTGTTTAGCAGAGTGATGGCGTTGTGGAAAAAACTGTTCTTGTATCTAGTTGTCTTGGTGTATAGTGTTCTATAGTGTCGTTTTGAGGGTAGGAGTTGAAACAGTTTTATATCCAGGATGCGAGGGGTCTGTAAATATTTTCACAGCCCTCTTTTTGATCTGTGCAGTATACAGGTCCTCAATGGAAGGCAGGTTGGTAGCAATTGTTTTTTCTGCAGTTCTAATTATCTTCTGAAGTCTGTGTCTGTCTTGCTGGGTTGCAGAACCAAACCAGACAGTTACAGAAGTGCAGATGACAGACTCAAGATCATACTTAAGAAGATATAACCTAAGAAACCTATCCCAATAAAAGCTACCTGAGTCCAGCTTTTCCTTTTCACTACTCTCCTTTCAGAAAACACTGTAGATATTTTTTCCATCTATCTTTTTAAATTTGTTTTTGGTCCTTTTCTTCTCTCTTTTTCCTTGCAGAATCCTTCTTTTCTTTGTCTTGCTTGCTTATTGACCATCATAGGGAGATGGTCAGAGCTGGCATTCCTCCTTGGTCACCATCCTCCAATTCACCTCCTGTGGCCAGCCAAGCTTCACCTCCCTGATGACAGTGCCTGATCACTGACAGCACCCACCACCAAGTACAACAGTAGGCAGGGGTTCCTAGGATTAGCACCAGGGGTGAAATCCAGCAGGTTCTAACAGGTTGTGGAGAACCGGTAGCAGAAATTTTGAGTAGTTCAGAGAACCGGCAAATACCACCTCTGGCTGGCCCCCGAGTTGGGCGAGAATGGAGATTTTGCAATATCCTTCCCCTGCCATGCCCACCAAGCCATACCCACAGAATCGGTAGGGAAAAATTTTGGAAATATGAATAAGGATATAGAGATAAAATAGATAGAGAATACATGGGAGAAAACAATTAGAAAAATAGATACTCAAATGATGTCAAGTAAAAGGAGAAAGGGCGGGGGGGCGTAAAAAGGGAAAAAAGTGAGATATAAAAATGTACGCAAATGATGAAATAAAAATAAATAATAATTGAATAAGAAATTGAAATGAGAATAAAGATAATTAGAAAATCGGGGCTGCTCAAATACCACTTTAGACTGAACTGAAAAGGGAAACAACAGGAGAGAGGGGAAGGAGTAGAGAGAGAGGAAGGGAGAGGAGAGGAGAGGAGAAAGAAGAAAGGGAAAAGGAGAGGAAGAAAAGGGAGGAGAAAGAGGAGCAGAGGAGAAGGTTAGAAGGGGGGAAGAAGAGAGGAGTGGGGGGAAAGAAAGGGAAGTAGGAAAGAGAAGGAGAGGAAGAACGAAGGAAGTAGAAAGGTTGGAGTAAAAATAAAGGGTAAAAGAGCAGCCCTGAAAAAGTAAAAATTAAAGATTAAAGTTAAAAGAGAACCAGTAGGGAAAAATTTTGAATTTCACCCCTGGTTAGCACCAACTCTGTCATTTGGCTAACCAAGCCTACCTCTTGATAGACCTGCTTGTTGAACCATCAGGATGCTCGTCTTTTCAGGGTTTCCTTAGCTTCAGGCTGGATGCCAATGCCTTGCTGGACTGTATCACACAACATTAACCATTAATTGTTGCAAGCCACAGAACGCCTTCTGGAGACCACATGTAGCCAGGAGCTGAATGTTTCGGTAATGGTTTAAAGCAGAGGTCTCCAAACTTGGCAACTTTAAGACTTGTGGACTTCAACTCCCAGAATTCCCCAGCCGGAAACTCATTGATGGAGCATCAAGTATACAGAAAGAATTGGCTGTCCCTAGGTTCTTGCATACATTGGTCAGACTTTGAGTGTTGTGTCTAGTTTGGGGCATGAGAATTCAGTTAGAGTGGAACAAATGCAGAGAAGGGGAATGAATATGATCAAGAGGTTTAGAAACTAAGTCCTATGAAGAAAATTTAAAGAATCTAAATATATTTTCTCTTGTGAAGAGAAGTCAACATGATTGCCAATGTCCGATGATGGATATGGCACAAGAAGAAGAAGAGAAGTTAGGTACTTTGGCAAGAGAGGGCAAAAAAACACACGTGCTTTTCAGGTCATTATTTGAGGAATACTTTAATCAAAACGTGGAGGAAAATTAAAGACAAATTTTATTCTTTGACACACACCCCCGGCTGGTCCCACTAGAAGCCATGACATATACCCCACTATACAACAAAGAAAAACATCTACCTTATTGTGAGCTACTTGATAGTCAAGGCTGTTTAAAAACAAGAACCGAACTAGCTCTGCAGGGAACGGAAGTGGATTGGTGGGCTTACGCTCAAATAAACTCCAAATATAAAAAAGATAAGGAGCAAGGAGGTATTGATAGGACCCTGCAGGACCTAGATAAGATTATATTAGGGAAGGAGGAAAAAATGTTAGCTAAGATTTACAACTTTTTAATAACCCATTGGATAGTGGACGAGATCGTCAAAAACTCGATGATTGCCTGGGGGAGGAATATTGGCCACTCAATCGATTTGGCGAAATGGGAAGAAATTTGGTCTAGACAATTGAAATTTTTGATGGCAACTACTTATAAGGAAACCTTGTACAAGATGATATACAGGTGGCACCTTCCTCCTGCCCGACTATCCAAAATGTTTCCTGGACTCTCCCCAAATTGCTGGAAGTGTGGGGAGTTAGGTACCTATTTCCATGTATGGTGGACTTGCCCCAGAGTAACTAAATTTTGGAAACTCATTCAGAGATGGTTGTTAGAAATTACTGGTTACAAACTACAACTGAAACCTGAATTTTACTTATTAAACATCAGGCCAGATAAAATAGGCACTAGCAAATGGTATCTGATTGTTTATATCACAACTGCGGCTAGAATATGCCTCGCCCAAAAATAGAAGGGTAAAGATCTACCGTCTGAAGATATGATTATAGGGAAAATCATGGAATGTGCAGAAGCCGATAGGCTAACTAAACTTTTAAGAGACCAAAAAGACTCTGCATATTTCCAATGTTGGGACCTATGGTATGTTTGGTTAGATAATAGAATAAAAAGAGGACAATGCTAGATTAGACTTTTATTTTTTATCTGTTTATTTAGATTGAATGTTATGTATTGTGTAATGTTCTCACCATGATGTTTGTCGATAAACTTTCTGTTTGTATTTTTTTTCAAGAAATAAAATTATTAATTAAAAAAAAGAAGAAGAAGTTAGGTAAGGATGGTGAAGGAAGAATAGGACTGCTATTCAGTTCCACCTCTTCTAATTGTTTTTTTTAATAACTTTTTTATTAATAATACAAAATTAAAAAAAACATTGGACATAGATATGACATCACTGGTTCCAAACATCTTCCGTTACTTTACAGTAATATTAGTACTCATATAAACATATAGTTCTTAAGGTTTGTTCATTATTTAAACCTTATATGATATTAATACTTTTCCCCTTATTTCTGTATATTTATTTATCTCTTAAACATACATTTATCTATAATAAAATCTATATTTTTGTTCTAACACTATACATTTGTCTTGGCTACCCTCTTGTTATCTATCCAATCATAAAAATTGTTCCCAGATTTTGTAGTACTTAGTTTTGCTTTTATCCTTGAGTTCCAAAATAAGTCTGTCCATTTCTTCTCATTCTTCATGGTGTAATTGACTTCATTTTATTTGGATAGGCTGTTAGCAACTGTTTCTTTAAATTTTTGTATACTCCTGCCATGGGCACTTTGTCTTTTCTCAGTCTCATGTTATTGTTTTCTAAATTCCCATTAGGACCTTCTCCAATTACTCTTGCTTTTGCATTATCGGTAATGCAATGTTTTGTCTAAATTTATCATTGCCTTCTCTCAGGTAGCAGGCAATTCTTTGTTTCACAGCTATAGTAATCATCCCCGTGAATTTTTAAGTGCAGAAGATAAAAATCTGTTACACTTCAGCTTCTTCTCCACTTATTTGCATTGCATCGGCATTGCCTTTAACAGGTTTTTTTTCCAAAAAAGAAATATTGATCAGTAAAAATGTCACACAAAAGTAGGTCATTGTCTGTTCTCTATTGTTCCTGGGTTTAGGACATAGAAAAATAGATTTAGATTACAGGAAGATAGATTCTGGCCAGGGGTGAGTTCTAAATTTTTATACTACCGGTTCTGTGGGCGTGGCTTATTTTGTGGGCATGGCTTGATGATCATGTGACAATTCTTTAGGATTTAGCAGAGGTACTGGTGTACCAGGCTTTTAACTGCTTGCAGAGCTGTACCGATTTACCCATTTATTTTTTGCAGATACTGGTCTACCCATTTATTTTTGCAGGCACTGATCTACTCATGTATTTCTGCAGGCACTGGTCTACCCATTTATTTTTGGAGGCACTGATCTACTCATGTATTTCTGCAGGCACTGGTCTACTCATTTGTTTTCTTTTAACACTGATTAGCTGTAGGGCAGCCCTTTGAAGCCCGTGGCAAGAGTTTAAACAAAGTTTTTTCCTCTAGCCATCAGCTGGGACTCAGGAGGCAGCAATAGATTGGGGGTAGGGCCAAATAAAAGGTAAGAATAATGGGGGGGGGCGTGGGGGGCAGAACCAGTTTGGTGACATCATATCGTCACCGCTACCGGCTCGGGAGAACCGGGCCAAACCGGGAGGAACCCACCACTGATTCTGACTGAACGTTAGAAGAAAAATCCTAATAGTAAGAGTAGTTTGGTAGTAAAAAGTAAAACCCAGAGAGGTGGATGGGCCACCATACACTGGACGCATCCAAGCACAGGCTGGACAACCCTCTGTAGGGATGCATTAATGCTGATTATTGAATTCAGCAGGGAGTTGGGTTGATGGCCTAAACCAGGGGTCTGCAACCTTAAACACTCAAAGAGCCATTTGGACCAGTTTCCCACAGAACAGAAAACACCGGGAGCCACAAAACCATTCCTGTGCCTGACTATTTCTTGAGCAGCCACAAAACTAGCATATGTACTTGAATTAAAAGTTCTGTTTTCTTCTGAAACTTTTCTTTTCTTGGATTTATCCATGGTTAGCCTACCGGGGGTTGAAAAGTTCAATATATCGTGTGCTGGCGGGTGTTGCACATTGGCGGTTGTGACACATATTTTGAGTGACAGGGAGCCGCAGCAGAAAGAGTGAAAGCGTCACATGAGGCTCCAGAGCCACAGACCCTTGGCCTAAACAGCCTTCCAACTTTGTGATTGAAACTTGTTTTCTAGTATCTACAATAATAAACTTAGGATGACGTTTGGCCCACATGGATCGCAAAATCTACCTATCGGGAAACCCTATTCCAAATAGGATGTTGCCATAAAAGCAACAATGCCTTCCCATTGGCATTTAAATTGATTTTACTAAATAATTTGACCTTTACTCTACAGAAGTGCTGTTCTGCCCTTATACAGTTATAACATCCCTAGATTGAATTCAATATAGATTTACAGGAACCATTTTCATTCTCGCAATCCATCTCTAATGCTTTACTGAAACTTGAATAAGGATCTCTTTCTATAATTGCTTGCATACAAAAGTGATGTCTGGTTGAAATTATGTTTGGGGAGCAATTCTTTTGTCCAACTTGTTCTTACTGACAAATTCCACAGTTCCTGGAAGAAAGTCATATCAAATGCTCCCTTATGGGACCACTCAACTCAATAGACATTCATTTTTATCTCAACTCCCTTGCTATTCCCATAACTTTTAAAGAGATAGTTTCTCCATAGAGAATACATTTAATCAAAGTTTGTGGAAGGACAGTTAAATAATATGCCCTGTTTAAATAATTACTACATGTGTTTGGAAGTAGTCACTGAAACAATTGCTTACATTCTCCTGAACTGCCCATTACATCTGGATTGTAAATTTGTTCTAATGTAGCCCTTCTTGCCATATATACACGCTGGCCTAAATCTGAGTTTGTACACCTCTTGTTACAATTTCCTGAATTTTCCAAGGAAGTTGCTAAATGCTGTTATCAGAAGACAATGGATTTAAATTTAATTTAGCCTGGAGTGCTTGGTTCTTTAGGGGACTATAAAGAGAACTACTCAATGCTATTATCTCTCTTATTATTGCTCTTTATATACAGATATAAAAACACTTCATCTGATTTTACTGTATTTTACTGGTGAGGTTATTCCCATCAGTTTCCATTTACTCATCTTACAAATACATACATTGCTTTTTCCATCTAATGAGTTCATTGGCCATGAATTTATAACTAATAAAACACGTTCTGCTTCCTGTTCTTGGTTTATCTTTGTTTCCTTTCCAACTCTGGAGATGCCATTTTAAAAAGGCAAAGCATCGAGGCAAATCCAGGGAAGAGATGCCTACCAATTAGGGCTACACAGAGACCCAGGTCCAAGGGACAAAATGTGGCTCTGAGTGTGTGTTGATGTACACAGAAGCACCTGTTGGGGAAAACAAGTCTGTTATTTAAATAATTTGAAAGTTGCTGTTCTTAGCTCCCTGCAAAGCCACACACTCTGCAAAAACCCCTTTTTTAAAAAAAAATTTAAATTTATTTTATTGATTTGTCAAGCATATATAAGATAACAGATAAAAGATAAAAGTATAAACATGATTATGAATACATGAAATGGATATGAGTAAAAAAGGAATATTAAGACAGGGACGGTAGGCACGCTGGTGCACTTATGCACGCCCCTTAAAGGTCTCTTGGGAATGGGATGAGGTCAACAGTAGACAGTCTAAGGTTAAAGTTATGGGGGTTTGGGGAAGAAACCACAGAGTCAGGTAGGGCATTCCAGACGTTGACCACTCTGTTGCTGAAGTCGTATTTTCTGCAATCGAGTTTGAAGTGGTTTACCTTAAGTTTGTATCTGTTATTTGCTGGTGTATTGTTGTGGTTGAAGCTGAAGTAGTCATTGACAGGTAGGACATTGTAGCAGATAATTTTATGTACTACCCTTAGGTCAGACTGAAGGCGGTGTAGTTCTAAACCCAAAATTTCCAGTCTGGTGATACAAGGTATTCTATTGTGGGTAGAGGACTCTTCTTGTGAAATATCTCTGGACTCTTTTGTCCTATGAATCCAAATTGCTGCATAGCCCTACTATTCCTGGTGACTCATTGCGGTATCCATCAACTTCATCTTGGTTCTGAAGCTTCTTGCTATTGCATTCTGGTTTCATGGCCCAAAGAATATCAGTGAGAGAGTCATCTTCTCAAAGCCTGCCATTAGCTACTATAGAAAACAGGCTGCCGGATTCCATTGATTTTGGATTTGGTCAAGCATTGCCCTATTTGTTCATTTTTTGTAAATTTCTGCCCATGAAAAGAAAAAAAAATATCAAAGTTGATTTTGGAAAAACATGCAGGAAATACCCAGAGAGTGGTGCGGTGGCCTAGAGGTGGAGATCTCACCTCACAATCAGGAGGCTGTGAGTTCTATCCTAGGTAGAGGCAGATATTTCTCCCTCTGGGCCCTTAAGAATATATCTGCTGAAAAAAACTCTGCATTGGCGACAGGAAGGGCATCCAGCCAGTAAACACTCAGCTCCATTCAGTTGCCCAGACTCCACCCTGCAAGGGGTTATGGGGTCATTAGAAGAGGATGATGATGCACGAAATACCCAGAGAACAAGAATATCCATAAATGGCATCTCCAGTGGGAGGGGCTGACACATTAAAAAGAGACAGAGCTTGCATTGGGATGCTTTGTCCACCAACTGGCCAATTTTGACCACCTCTCCCTTTAAATGCTAGTGACATGCATAAAACATAGCAACATACTGGGATCAAACATATTTATTAATTTAGACATGTAATTTTAGACAAGATTATATCTCGAGCCACAGTTTTCACAGTGGTCAGAATGCTTAGTGAGGGCTGTAAAGCACTGGGAAGCGATATTCCCTCAACACTGTCAAACTAGTTACTAAGTCTCATTACTATTCATCTTCTCATCGTTCCTATCACCCATCTCCTCCCACTTATGGCTGTATGACTGTAACCTTGTTGCTGGTATCCTTAAGATTTATGTTGAGTGTTTCCCTATGACTATCATTAAGTGTTGTACCGTATGATTCTTAATGAATGTATCTTTTCTTTTATGTACTCCGAGAGCGTATGCACCAAGACAAAGTCCTTGTGTGTCCAATCACACTTATTTATTTATTTATTTATTTGATTTGATTTCTATACCGCCCTACTCCCGAAGGACTCAGGGCGGTGCACAGCCAAACAATAAAATACATACATACCAAATTTAAAAGTGAAATTAAAATCAAATTAAATAGTTTTGGCCCAGACTTGGCCAATAAAGAATTCTATTCTGCTCTGCTCTGCTCTGCTCTGCTCTGCTCTGCTCTGCTCTGCTCTGCTCTGCTCTGCTCTGCTCTATTCTATTCTATTCTATTCTATTCTATTCTATTCTATTCTATTCTATTCTATCTAAAAGATTTGTATTTACAAACCTGGCAGAAAAGATTAGGGCCAGGTGGACACCATACCCATACGGTAACTCCAACTGCTAGCGCTGTTGCCAAAATTGAAGAGTGAAAAGTGAAAAGTGATGTCCAGGTGTTTGTGCTCTCTTTCTTATAGTCTTTACATTTTAACCAGCCTTGGATAGAGCAGAGGGCATTTTAAAGCGATGTTTGACCTTAAGAGCTCTACTCTCTCCTGTAGCACCCATGACCACTCTACCCTGAACATGTGCAGAGACCCAAATTGCTGAGTTACTAAAATGCAATTAAGCATTGTGGGATACGGTACCCATCCTTGTTTATTCTGGAACTCACTGGCCTTCCTCGACCTTCAGTTGCCAGGGTTATAACGTTCATTTGGACAGCTGTCAGATGGAGAGGGAGGAAACAAAGGAAATAGCAGGGCTACAATATTCACTTTTTACTTTTCCCTATTTTTAAAACCTTTTGTATTTAGAGTACAATGGAAGGAGATTGAATAACACCCATATAATGATACGGTATATAATAAAGGCACCAATAGTTAACTGCCCTATAACACAAAAGATGCAGATGGGATATAGGTGAGGGCGAGGAAGTAAGGACCAGAGAATTGCAAAGCACAGCAAAGACAATCACGTAATAAATAGCTTGTAAACTGCTTGGTGTGCACAAATTTGCTCATATTTGGGACCACAGAGGGCCAATAATGAAAGATAGCTCTTTTGCAAGCTCAGGAGAAGAGATATATTTTTCCCCCTTCACAGCCGAATTAGTGCTATCGATCAGTCCTTGAGACAACAAAAATCTATTCTGGAATAAAAATGTGCTGCCCCATTGCCAACTCCTTCACCTGCCAGGTAAGCTACTTCCCAAAGGTGGTGTCCTCATTTACTCTATGCAGATGAGGTTAAGGAAGGAGAATTCTCTTCCTTCCCAACTAATGTCAGCACAAAGGGAACTACCACTCCTTGTATCCAAGAATGGGGTTGGGGAAGAGGCAACTTTGGGTAAATGGCTAGACCAGCAGATTTAGCGATCTGTTAGAACAAGATCCAAGATTGAGGGATCTTGGAGTCCTATTGGTAAGGTAAAGGTAAAGGTTCCCCTCGCACATATGTGGTAGTCGTTCCCGACTCTAGGGGGCGGTGCTCATCTCTGTTTCAAAGCCGAAGAACCAGCGCTATCTGAAGACGTCTCCATGATCATGTGGCTGGCATGACTAAATGCCAAAGGCGCACAGAGCGCTCTTACCTTCCCACCAAAGGTGGTCCCTATTTTTCTACTTGCATTTTTTACGTGCTTTCGAACTGCTAGGTTGGCAGAAGCTGGGACAAGTAACGGGCGCTTATGCGTCACTAGGGATTTGAACTGCTGAACTGCCAACCTTTTGATCGACAAGCTCAGCGTATTAGCCACCGAGCCACCGCGTCCCATTGGACAATCACTTAAATATGAGCCAGCAGTGTGCAGCAGCTGCCAAAAAAGCCCACACAGTTCTAGGCTGCATAAACAGAGGAATAGAATCAAGATCACATGAAGTGTTAATACCCTGTTTCCCCCAAAATAAGACATTCCCTGATCATAAGCCCAATCGGGCTTTTGAGCGCATGGCAATAAGGCCAAGCACTTATTTCAAAAAAATATAAGACAGGGTCTTATTTTCAGGGAAACACGGTAGCACTTTATAATGCCTTGGTAAGACCACACTTGGAATACCGCATCCAGTTTTGGTCACCACAATTTAAAAAAGATGTGGAGACTCTAGAAAGAGTGCAGAGAAGAGCAACAAAGATGATTAGGGGATTAGAGCCTAAAACATATGAACTGGGTATGCTAGTTTGATCAAAAACTAGCTGGAACTGGGTATGTCTAGTTTGATCAAAAAAAAAAGGACTAGGGGAGACATGATAGCAGTGTTCCAATATCTCAGGAGCTGCCACAAAGAAGAGAGAGTCAAGCTATTCTCCAAAGGACATGAAAGCAGGACAAGAAGCAATGGGTGGGAACTAATCAAGGAGAAAAGCAACCTAGAGCTAAGGAGAATTTTCCTGACAGTTAGAACAATTAATCAGTGGAACAATTTCCCTCCAGAAGTTGTGAACGCTCCAACACTGGAAGTTTTTAAGAAGAGATTGGATAACCACTTGTCCGAAATGGTATGGCGCTTCCTGCCTAAGCAGGGGGTTAGACTAGAAGACCTCCAAGGTCTCTCCTTTCCAACTCTGTTATTCTGTTCTGTTCACTCATTCCACATTTTGTCTAATTAACAGGTGGCAGTCAGTGCTGGAGGAAACTGTGGTGAAGCTGGAGGGTTGGCTTATGCTGCCTGCCTGCACCTGTCAGCTATTATTCAGACTGCTTTTGAATATGGGTTGAGTGCTCTTCTGAAAGACTGGAATACCCATGTTTAAAAATAGTCTGTCAAAAAGGAGATGATGAACAACCAGGTGCTGTCAATGGGGGGGTGAGGGGAGTCTCCCTCCAGCTGCCCTGTGATGTCTCTACTACAGTGAGTGCCACCTCTTAGTTAAGCCAATTCTTCTTTCAAAGCCAGAGTTCCAAACTGGGATGAACTCAGAGACCTGACAAAAGGTGGGAGAAAGCCTAGTTAAAAACTGTTCAAACCAGAACAGCCCCTTGAGGAATGGGACAAGCCCACTCCAGCCTAAAGAGGCTACTAGAGTCAGGAGGGCAAGCCCCAGAAGGTAGGAGATGAAAATATAGCAAGAATAAAATGAACAAAGAACTGGAGACATCAGCCAAAAACAACAATACTGATTTGGGAACAAACAAACAAAAAAATCCTGCTCTTTTTTTTTTCCTTCTACCAGTCCAATTTGGTGAAAGAAATTTTGCTTTCCATTTTCTTTTCAAAAGAGAAGTGAGATTTAGATCCCGGAGTGTGGGAGAGGAAATAGGATATTCTCACCTTTGCAACAAACCTCAATTTTGCGGGAAGAGGCTCTCCTTTCCTTCTGAAAGCCTGTTAAGTCACAACCGTTTGTAATCTACGGCAATTTAAATTACAGCAAATGATGTAAATTGCGAAGAACGGCATAAAATCAGCGTGGATTCCAGTGCCTTGTTCAGACTATCTTGGATGCAAATCACTATTATTTTGGGGGGGGGAGGACATGCAAATAGAAATTTGATCTGTTGCGTATGAGTTCTGTTGAATGGGAGCTCATTAAATTAATAGAATAGAATAGAATTCTTTATTGGCCAAATGTGTTTGGACATACAAGGAATTTGTCTTGGTGCATATGCTCTCTCAGTGTTCATAAAGGAAAAGATACATTCATCAAGAATCATAAGGTACAATACTTAATGATAGTCATAGGGAACAAATAAGCAATCAAATCATATTAGCAAACAGTTAGTATAAATTGTAAGGATACCAGCAACAAAGTTGCAGTCATACAGTCATAAGTGGGAGGAGATGGGTGATAGGAACAATGAGAAGATTAATAGTAATGCAGACTTAGTGAATAGTTTGACAGTGTTGAGGGAATTATTTGTTTAGCAGAGTGATGGCATTCGGGAAAAAACTGTCCTTGTGTCTAGTTGTCTTGGTGTGCAGTGCTCTATAGCGTCGTTTTGAGGGTAGGAGTTGAAACAGTTTATGTCCAGGATGCAAAGGGTCTGTAAATATTTTCACAGCCCTCTTTTTGACTCATGCAGTATACAGGTCCTCAATGGAAGGCAGGTTGGTGGCAATTGTTTTTTCTGCAGTTCTAATTATCCTCTGAAGTCTGTGTCTGTCTTTTTGGGTTGCAGGACCAAACCAGACAGTTATAGAGGTGCAGATGACAGACTCAATAATTCCTCTGTAGAATTCCTCTGTATGATTTAACTGAACTTAGTTATGAACTGGCCAAGGAGAGATGAAAGAGCAGTCTGTATTTAATCTTTCCAGTCCAGAGGTGAGATACATATGCATCTTACCCTGATTTGCAGTGTCTTAGCTTTGTTTTTCACTTAAACTCCAAGAAAAGACAGCATTTGAGGGAATGCTTAAATGTGGCAGGTTAGAAATTTATGCTATTGTTGCTGCCTATAACTGTCTGTAACAGTTCCTGGAACAGGAGCAGAGGTGGATTCAGCAGGTTCTGACCAGTTCTGGAGAACCGGTAGCGGAAATTTTGAGTAGTTCGGAGAACTGGTAAATACCACCTCTGACTGGCCCCGCCCCCATCTATTCTCTGCCTCCCGAGTCCCAGCTGATCAGGAGGAAATGGGGATTTTACAGCATCCTTCCCCTGGAGTGGGGAGGGAATGGAGATTTTACAGTATTCTTCCCCTGCCACGCCCACCAAGCCATGCCATGCCCACCAAGCCACACCCACAGAACCAGTAGTAAAAAAATTTGAAACCCACCACTGAACAGGAACATTACTGAAAAGATTCCTTAGCCCAGGAAAGGGACAAAATGTGAGTAACTCTACCTTTATTACGCTAAGTGTAAGTTGATCTGAAGAATTAATTTGCCAGGCTTTCGAGATTCTCTTATCCTGTCAACAATAAAGACAATCTAAGAGACTCTTGCTTCCTCTTCACATTTGCCAGGCTCAAAGGCCTTGACACCGCCAGCAACATCTGGGATGGAGCAAATAAGGGTGCATGCCACACCCTTTTTGTATAAACATTGACAACAAGCCCATGTACAAGAAGGATGGAGTGTATTCTGGATGCTGCCCCACCATCATACCAATCTTGACTCCTCGCCCCAGATGCTGCTGTGAATTCTTGATCTTGAGAACTTGTTGGAGAAACTCTGACATATTTGAAGAATTATTTTGAAAGCCCATTTCAAAATGCAATGTGAGCACACACACCCCGTGCATGCACATGCATCCCCACGCATATGCACGCGTTCCCACCACGTGTGTGTGTTTGATCCTGGAAAGCCTCCTGCACCAACTTGGAAGCCAAAACGGGGCACAGGGGGGCGTGCAAGGCCCCCCTGTGCTCTGTTTTGGGCCTGGAAAGCCTCCTGACACCCCCCCCCCATGCATGCGCCCCGCCCGTCCAAGCATGTGCGCGCGAGTCCCCTGCATGTGCCCCGCCCACCTGCATGCATGGCAGAGACCCAAAGACCAGCTGGCCGGTGGGAGGTGCATGTGCATGCACAGTGGAGGTGGGCTGGGGCGACGACTGGCGTGACCACAGAGAGGGCTCTGCATGCCACCTCTGACACGTGTGCCATAGGTTCACCATCACGGGTATAAGGTCTCCTGCTTGAGCAGAGGGTTGGACTAGATGACATACAACAGGGTGTCAAACTAGATTTCTTTGAGGGCCTGATCAGCATTGTAGTTCTCCTCCGAGGGCTGGCCGGGGGGTGGGTGGGATTCCTCCTGCAGCACCCTGCCTGCCAAAATGGGGCGCCGGAGGCTCCGGCTCTCCCACACCAGTGGTGGGTTGCCCCCGGTTCAGACCGGTTCGCAAGAACCGGTAGTAAAACCGGTGGGAGGCCCCGCCCACTGCCCCAGATGTTGTCATCGGCGATCTGCACATGCACAGAAGCAAGGCACGCGATCCCATTGCGAACTGGTAGTAAAGGCTTTTGATACCATCGACCATGGTATCATGCTGCACCGGCTGGAAGAGTTGGGGGTGGGAGGCACCGTGTTGCGGTGGTTCTCCTCCTTTCTCTCCGACCGGTCGCAGTTTGTGTTGGCAGGGGGGCAGAGGTCGACCTCGAGGCCTCTCATTTGTGGAGTGCCGCAGGGATCGGTCCTCTCGCCCCTTCTGTTCAACATTTATGTGAAGCCGCTGGGTGAGATCATCCGTGGCTTTGGGGTGGAGTTCCATCAGTACGCTGATGACACCCAGCTGTACATCTCCACCCCAGGCCACCCCAACGATGCCCTTGAAGTGATGTCCCAGTGCCTGGAGGCTGTACGGGTCTGGATGGGGAGGAACAGGCTCAAGCTCAACCCTTCCAAGACTGAGTGGCTGTGGCTCCCGGCATCCCGATATAGTCAGTTGACTCCATCACTGACTATTGGGGGCGAGTCATTGGCCCCCACAGAGAGGGCTCGCAATCTGGGAGTCCTCCTGGATATGCAGCTGTCCTTGGAGGAACATCTGACGGCTGTAACCAGGGGGACCTTTTGTCAGGTTCGCCTGATTCGCCAGTTGCGGCCCTTTCTTGATCGGGATTCCCTGTGCACAGTCACTCACGCCCTCGTCACCTCTCGCCTTGACTATTGCAACGCTCTCTACATGGGGCTCCCCTTGAGGAGCACCCGGAGGCTCCAGCTGGTCCAGAACGCAGCAGCGCGGGTAGTGACGGGAGCAGCATGGCGCTCCCATGTAACACCGCTCCTGCGCGAGCTGCACTGGCTCCCAGTTGTCTTCCGGGTGCGCTTCAAGGTGTTGGTTATCACCTTTAAAGCGCTCCATGGCATAGGGCCTAGCTATCTTCGAGACCGCCTGCTGCTACCAACGACCTCCCATCGACCCATGCGCTCCCATAGAGAGGGCCTCCTCGGGGTGCCATCAGCCAGACAATGTAGGCTGGTGACCCCCAGGGGGAGAGCCTTCTCTGTGGGGGCACCTACCCTCTGGAATCAGCTCCCCCCAGAGATAAGGAGAATCCAAGACCTCAGTGCCTTCCGTCGCGCCCTTAAAACCCATTTATTTAAACAAGCCGGGCTGGCTTAAGATGAAATTTTTAACTGTTTTTAAATGTTTTAAACGTTTTTAATTGGTAAATGAGTTTTAATTGGGCCAAATTTATATATCTTTTAATTGTTTTTAATATTTGTTCTGCATGTTTTTTAATCTGGCTGTACACCGCCCTGAGTCCTTAGGGAGAAGGGCGGTATAGAAATCCAATATAAAATAAAAATAAAATAAATAAATAAAGGTAAGTAGAACCCACCCCTGTCCCATGCTCCATTTTGGCTGCCAGAGGCACCACGGGCTGGTCCTCTGCTATTTCCAGGCCGGCCCCATGGGCCAGATTTAAGCACCCCACAGGCCAGATCCGGCCTGTAGGCCTTGAGTTTGACACCCCTGACCTACAAGGTCCCTTACAACTCTGTTATTCTATTCTATTCTATTGTAAACCATCAACAAAAAAGTAGCAAGAGGGATTTCCTGGGGTAACATAATCAAACAGGCCGTGCCCCTCTGATCAGGTTGCCAAAGATAACCAAAGCAGATTAGCAAAATATGTAGGAAGCAGGATGAAGAGAAGGGTTGGCCCTTTAAGTATTGTCATCCAAAGCTGCAAAAGCAGCAAATCCCCGCCCGATGCCTCTGCCGTCCAACCTTTCCATAGGGCTCTATTTGAAAATTTGGACTTTCAACCAGGACTCTCAGTTACGGGTCAGAAACAGACAGGAAGGCAGTGAAGTTCTAATCAAAACTCGTTAACCCAATAAAAATGCACAAAAGACGAATAAATATAAATCTCAGTAAATGATCTCTTGGAGACACTGTCTGTGCATTCTCTAAAGCTTAGCGGAGATTTCAGAGGATTAAATGGTTCTGAAAAGAGATTAGATGAATCTGTGGAGGAGAAAAGGTCATTCGCTGGCTATTAGTCATCATAACACTGCATAAAGATGTTACAGGCTGCAGGATTCTCATTCATGGTTCCAGCCACGCTCTTTCCTGTCATTCCCAACTCAGCCAGCGTGTTGTGATTATCGAATATAATCATCTGTCATTGGATTCTTTTTTTAAAATTTATTTTTATATGCCGCCCTTCTCCGGAGACTCAGGGCGGCTTACAAGGCATTAAGCAATAGCCTTCATACTTTTGTATATTTTATACAAAGCTTATTGCCCCCACAAACCGGGTCCTCATTTTACCCACCTTAGAAAGGATGGAAGGCTGAGTCAACCTTGAGCCTGTTGAGAATTGAACTCGCAGTAATTGCAGGCAGCTGGATGTTAAATGCTGCCTTAGTAGGAGGCATTAGCCTCCTACGCCACTCTTTGCCATATTTTTTTTTCTTTTCCCTTAAAAAAGCTCACTTTTGAAAATCTTGTTCCCCCCCCCACCCAAACCTGATGCATGGATAGTGCTGTATTAAAAGGTAAATTCGCTCACCTGCCCTGAATAATACTGTGGTTCAAACAGTCAAGATACAGGGAGGTTTTCACCTGGATACTCAAAGTGTGTGGGGGGGTCCTTTGTGCTTCCCCTTTCTCCCACTTTGCCCATCTCTTGCAAGAGCTAGGCAGAAAAGTAGAGAGGCTAAGTAGGGAAGGAATTGACTTCTGAGTCAACAGTCACTGCATCACTGCTGCCATGACGTTCATCGTGCCTTCCACTGGATTGGCTGCAAATGGAGCCAGGAAGGTCTGGGCCATGCTGCCAAATTTAAGTCCGTTGAGGCAGGGGTGGGCTTCAAAAATTTTAGCAAGGGGTTCTCTGTCCAGTTCCTGGGTGGGCCCGGCCATGTTGGCGTGGTCTAGTCGGCCTCCTGCACCACAGTGGGGAGAGGGGTGTTTTTGCCCTCCCCAGGCTCCGGAGGCTTTCTTTGAGCCTCCGAGACGGCGAAAACAGCCTCCCCAGGCTCCGGAGGCCCTCTGGAGGCCAGAAAGGGGCCTGTTTCCAGCCTTCTCGAACTTCTGGTAGGCCCGTTTTTCACCCTCCCTGAGCCTCCGCATGTGCCCTGCACATACCTTCATCCAAAATGGGCTGCGTGGGGATTCCTGGGAGGGGAGTGGCGGGATGGGCGGGGACAGCCAGGAGTAGAATTTGTGGGTTCTCCAAACTGCACAGAATCTTAGCTAGAGGTTCCCCCGAACCCCTGTGAACCCCCAGCAGCCTGCCCCTGCTTTGAGGCCTTGGTAGCTCCTCAGAGTCCTCTCCTTACTCTCCTCTTTCCTGCTTGTGAAGAAAGTGGAGAGAGGAATACAGGTAGTCCCACAACTGAGCCCAAAATTTTTGTTGTTGTTAAGTGAGACATTTGTTAAGTGAGTTTTGCCCCATTTTATGATGTTTCTTGGAATAGTTTTAATAGTCAATCACTGAAGTTGTTAAGTTAGTAACCCGGTTGTTAAGTGAATCTGGCTTCCCCATTGACTTTGCTTGACAGAAGGTCACAAAAGAGGATCACATGACCCTGGAAAATTGTAACCGTTATAAATTTGAACCAGTGGCCAAGCATCTTTTGCTCACGTGACCATGGGGATGCTGCAAAGGTTGTAACTGTGAAAAATGGTCATAGGTCACGTTATTCAGTACCATTCAGAGGTAGTATTCAGCAGGTTCTGACCAGTTCTGGAGAACCGGTAGCGGAAATTTTGAGTAGTTTGGAGAACTGGTAAATACCACCTCTGACTGGCCTCACCCCCATTTATTCTCTGCCTCCCGAGTCCCAGCTGATCGGGAGGAAATGGGGATTTTGCAGTATCCTTCCCCTGGAGTGGGGTGGGAATGGAGATTTTACAGTATCTTTCCCCTGCCACGCCATCAAGCCACGCCATGCCATGCCATGCCATGCCCACCAAGCCACGCCCACAGAACCAGTAGTAAAAATTTTTGAATCTCATCACTGGTGCCGTTGTAACTTTGAATGGTCACTAAATGCATCTCTCGTTCCCTGGGTTGCACAGATCCTCAGGGCCTGGGCCTCCGGCTGATGTTGTGCAACGCCAGGTCCATGATAAATAAAGCCCCCCTCATTTATGATCTTATTCAAGAGGGGGGAGTGGACCTGGCGGGTATTATGGAGACCTGGTTGGGCGGGGAGAGGGGGTTCCCCCTCGTCAAAATGTGCCCACCAGGCTTCCGCACATTCCATCAGCTGAGGGCTCAAGGTAGGGGTGGGGGGGTGGCGGCTATTATAAAGGAAAGTCTTTGTCTGAGGGAGGCCACTGTACCTCAGATAGCTGGATGTGAGTCCCTCCTTGTGAAGTGAGGTCGTGGGGTGCAGATGGGCTTGCTGATTGCATACCTGGCTCCCTGCCACGTAGCGGCGGCCCTGCCTGAGCAGCTCAATGTAATAGCCGGAGTGGCGGTGGATAGCCCCAGACTTATGGTCATGGGGGATTTCAACCTGCTATCCATCGGTGAAACGTCTGAGGCGGCTCGGGAGTTCATGGCTTCCATGACGGCCATGGACCTGTCCCAGTTAGTTCAAGGCCCTACTCACACGGGGGGGACACACTCTGAACTTGATTTTTGTCTCTGGTCAGTGGCTGAAAGATCTAGAAACAGGGGATTTAGTCATCAAGCCCTTGTCACTCCTTCGACTAGACTTTTGAGCCGCTATCCTCTGTCGCAGGAAGACGGAACTGACCAGGTGGTTCCGTCCCAGGCACCTGATGGATCCGGATAGGTTCCTGACGGAGCTTGGGCCATTCCCTGAGGCTCTGGCTCACGACTGAAGAACTGGTGGCCACCTGGGATAGGGCGGCCGCTGGAGCTTTGGACCACATCGTGCCTTTGCAGCCTCTGGCCCGGTGCCAATCCCAGTTGGCTCCCTGGTTTTCTGAGGAGCTGAGAGAGATGAAGCGCCGGAAAAGACGCCTGGAGAGCGATTGGAGGGCCAGCCGTTCCGAATCTGACCGAACACTGGTGAGGTCTCATATTAAGACCTACCTAGTGGCAATAAGAGCGGCAAAATCTAATTATTTTTCCACTCTTATTGCATCTGCAGATAACCACCCAGCCGCCCTGTTTAGGGTGACCCGCTCCCTACTTCATTTGGGAGCGCGGGAAGACCCCTTGCAGGGTAGGGCTGAGGATTTTGTGCAATACCTGCATGACAAAATCGCTCAGATTCGGGAAGGCTTGGACTCTGGGTAGTTCAGGGGAGGTGATGGAGGTGGGTCTTGAGAGTGTTATCTGGGAGGAGTTTGACCTTGTGACTCCAGAGGACGTGGACAGGATTCTGGGTAGGCTTAGCACTGCCACATGTTTATTGGACCCATGTCCCTCCTGGTTGGTACTGGCCTCCCAGACGGTCACACGAGGCTGGCTCCAGGTGATTATTAATGCTTCTTTGAGTGAGGGCTGGTTCCCCTCCGCCTTGAAAGAGGCGGTGGTGAGGCCCCTCCTCAAGAAGCCTCCCCTGGACCCGGCTGTATTAGCGAACTATCGTCCAGTTTCCAACCTTCGCTTTGTGGCGAAGGTTGTTGAGAGTGTGGGGGCACGACAACTTCCCCAGTACCTGGATGAAGCTGTCTATCTAGACCCGTACCAGTCGGGCTTCAGGCCGGGGTACAGCACGGAAACGGCATTGGTAGCATTGGTTGATGATCTCTGGAGGGCTTGGGACAGGGGTTGTTCCTCTGTCCTGGTCCTATTAGACCTCTCAGAGGCTTTTGATACCATCGACCATGGTATCATGCTGCACCGGTTGGAGGGGTTAGGAGTGGGGGACACCGTATTGCGGTGGTTCTCCTCCTTCCTCTCTGACCGTATGCAATTTGTGTTGGCAGGGGAACAGAGGTCGACCTCGAGGCACCTTGTTTGTGGGGTGCCGCAAGGGTCGGTCTTCTTGCCCCTCCTGTTCAACATTTATGTGAAGCTGTTGGGTGAGATCATCTGTGGTTTTGGTGTGAAGTTTCATCAGTACGCTGATGATACTCAGCTGTACATCTCCACCCCGGACCATCCCAATGATGCCCTTGACATGATGTCCCGGTGCCTGGAGGCTTTGTGGATCTGGATGGGGAGAAACAAGCTCAGACTCAACCCCTCCAAGACCAAGTGGCTGTGGTTTCCTGTGTCCCGGTATAGCCAGCTGGTTCCATTGCTGACTATTGGGGGTGAGATCTTGGCCCCCTCAGAGAGGGCTCGCAACTTAGGTGTCCTCCTGGATGCACGGCTGTCTCTAGAAGATCATGTGACGGCTGTGGCCAGGGTGGCTTTTTATCAGGTTCGTCTGATTTACCAGTTGCGTCCCTTTCTGGACTGGGACTCCTTGTGCACGGTCACTCATGCCCTCGTCACCTCCCATCTGGACTACTGTAATGCTCTCTACATGGGGCTCCCCTTGAAGAGCACTCGGAGGCTCCAACTGGTCCAGAATGCGGCTGCGCGGGTGATTATAGGAGCGACACAGTGTACCCATGTAACACCTCTTCTGTGCGAGCTGCACTGGCTCCCGGTGGTCTTCCGGGTGCGATTCAAGGTTTTGGTTACCATCTTTAAAGCGCTCCATGGCTTAGGACGTGGATACTTACGAGATCACCTTCTGCTACCGATAGCCTCCCACCGACCAATACGCTCCCACAGAGAGGGACTCCTCAGGGTGCCGTCGGTCAAACAATGTCGACTGGCGACCCCCAGGGAGAGAGCCTTCTCTGTGGGGGCACCTGCCCTCTGGAATGAATTGCCTCCGGAGATACGGATCATCCCTGACCTACGCACCTTTCGCCGTGCCCTCAAGACGTTATTGTTCCAACAAGCTGGGCTGGCCTAAACATGAATTTTAATGGTTGTTTTAGTTTTTAATAAGATTGGGGCCAAATTATTTAATATATTTCTAAATTGCTTTTAAATTTTTTGTATATGTGTGTTTTAGTGTTGGCTGTGCACCTCCCTGAGTCCTTCGGGAGAAGGGCGGTATAAAAATTTAAAAAATAAATAAATAAATAAATAAATAAATAAATAAATAAATAAATAAATAAATAAATGAGCTGCTGTAAGTCGAGGCCTAGCTGTAGACTATGAGGTGACCAGGGGATACTTTCTAAGACGATGGGGAACAGTTGTGTTCTGAAAGGGCTGGTAAGAATCTTTATTGCATGCTGAGAAGAGGCCTCTAAAAGAGCTGAGTGCCTTCTGCAAATATCAAAATGCACTGTTCTTTTTTATACCCACCATCTGGCACTTCGTTCTCTCACCTTTTCAATTGTACAATAGACTTTTTAGCCTACAATTCTTGGCTTGGGCGACCAGCTTTCCATGCCATCAGGAGAAGGAGATAACAAACATCAAAACAAAGGGAGTCAGATAACAAAAAGAACAGACTGTTGTTTTTCCTAGTCTTGTGAACGGAGGCAGCATATGGACATCATAAATGTCATGTTTATGGTACATGGTGTTAGTATCCAAAGCAAGAATAGAGTCCTCTTAGTTTAGAGTGGCTCAGGATCTCTTTACATTCTTAGAAATGGCTGAGGACACTGAAAAGCTTTGCTTTTTTTGCGGGTTATATCCAGTGGTGGGATTCAAGTAATGATTTCTTCCAACAACCAGTTTGCCAAACTGCTCAGAAAGTTAACAACTGGTTCTCCCGAAGTAGTGCGAACTGTCTGAATCCCACCACTGGTTATATCTATCAATATTTACTGTTTTAGAAATTAAAACTGAGAAATTGTAAAACATTTATTTGAATTTTCAGACCCCCCTGGGGTCCCCAGACCACACTTTGAGAAGTGCTGATTTAGATGAATGTAGGGAGACTGTTGTAAAGTCATCCCCTGAGTATTTTCTAAAATATTCCAGTTGCAGAGGTCATAGTATGACTGACAAGATTTTCTTTCTCAATGCCATGCAACAAGCCAAAGATAACCAAACCTGTAACTTTGCTTTGTTCATGGTTCTTCTGCAGTGGTTTTGGCAAGAAACCCAATGATCACTGCAGTTGAGCATGCAAATAAAAGATACTTTGGTTCCAATTGCTTTGGTTCCTTATTAACCTAAATTAAAGGCATTTTTCTCAGAACAGTTTGTTGACATTAGGTAAAGGTAAAGGTTCCCCTCGCACATATGTGCTAGTCGTTCCCGACTCTAGGGGGCGGTGCTCATCTCCATTTCATCCATCATCATTGTGCATCCAAACAATGGGGCTTGGTCCCAAAACTGACGCAGGATTGCACCATCATCAAACATATATTAGTGCCACAAGGCCAGCAGAGATTACACTCTAAACCTTTCTGGCCACCAGATAAGGTAAAGGTAAAGGTTCCCCTTGCACATATGTGCTAATTGTTCCCGACTCTAGGGGGCGGTGCTCATGTCCATTTCAAAGCCAAAGAGCCAGCACTGTCCGAACACATCTCCGTGGTCGTGTAGCCGGCATGACTAAATGCCAAAAGCGTACGGAACACTGTTACTTTCCCACCAAAGGTGGTCCCTATTTTTCTACTTGCATTTTTTACATGCTTTCGAACTGCTAAGTCGGCAGAGGTTGGAAGTAATGGGAGCTCACCCAGTTACACAGCACTAGGGATTCGAACTGCTGAACTGCCAACCTTTCGATCGACAAACTCAGTGCCTTAGCCACTGCGTCACTCTTGTGGACATTACTGATATCTCAACTCCCACATTTGCTTCCCATCTATCTACTTTTTTACAGTTAAGATTTTTTTAATAAAAG
The DNA here is from genome assembly GCF_059756535.1 of Pantherophis guttatus. Lineage (NCBI taxonomy): Eukaryota > Metazoa > Chordata > Lepidosauria > Squamata > Colubridae > Pantherophis > Pantherophis guttatus. The sequence goes on along the minus strand of NC_142063.1, from coordinate 328,823,795 downwards.
GCATGTCAGACAGAAATCAAAAGATGCCAAGGAAAGGGGCTATGAGCATATTACTGTTCATCGATAATCAATTGCTTACTTTGCCCTGTTGCTAACTGTGCCTGCTTATATCAAATACGGTATAGTCAAATACCGTGACTATTTACAGTATGTATATTTACTTCCTAACAGAAAACACCTGCTAAGCTCTGTTTACAAAACAAATGAATTCTCAGTCTGCTAGTGCTTCATTCTACCAGCTAAGGACAACAATGAAGCAATTGTCTCATTTTCATTGTGGACTGCAAGATGGTATTAGAGTTCTTCCCAACATTTTCATCTATACCATGTATTCAGCTATTGAGCGGTGTGGTGGCCTAGTGGTGAAGATGCTCGCCTCCCACTCAGAAGGTTGAGAGTTCAATCCTAGGTAGCAGCAGAAGTTTCTCTCCTAGGGGGCAAAGAAAAAATAACTGCTGCTAACTCCGTGTGGCGTCAGGAAGAGCATATGGCCAGTAAACACTCAGCTTCATCCAGTCAGCCTGGCTCTACCCCAAATTAAGGGATTAAGGTAAAGGTTCCCCTCAGACATATGTGCTAGTCGTTCCGGACTCTAGGGGTCAGTGCTCATCTCCGTTTCAAAGCCGAAGAGCCAGCGTTGTCCGAAGAAGTCTCCGTGGTCATGTGGCCGGCATGATTAAACACAAAAGGTACACGGAACGCTGTTACCTTCCCAACAAAAGTGGTCCCTATTTTTCTACTTGCATTTTTAAAGTGCTTTTGAACTGCTAAATTGGCAGAAGTTGGGACAAGTAATGGGAGCTCACCCCGTTATGCGGCACTAGGGATTTGAACTGCTGAACTGCCAACCTTTCGATCGACAAGCTCAGCGTTTTAGCCACTGAGCCACCGCATCCTTTAAAAATGAAGGGATTACAGAGTCATAAAAAGAGAGTTATTCAACTACTGAATATTAGACAAAAATGCTCTGAATCATTGCCTTCAACTTCTATGATTTCCGAAATTTCAAAGTTAAAGCAAGCAAGATGGCAAAGCTGGTTTTCACATAGTCAGTGATGAAGATCTGATTGTTGCAAAGACCAATGGAAACCATCTCTCTTGTGCAAAACAGGGGATCAGCCACCTCTTAATATAGTACAGGAGATGCAAATAGATTTAAAATTGTTTCTCTAATATCCAGCTTACTCTGAAAACACAACAGCCACTAGAAATCTTTCATTATGGTTCTTCAAATTTTCTTGAATAAAGAAAATAACATTATTAGTTTTGGAATTCCTGTTGAGGTTGCTTATTTGATTCTAGTCCTCCCTATGAAATGAAGCCAGAGTCAGTATGATTGGGGCAGTTTATAAATATTGTAAGTAAATAAATGAAATTTAGTACAACCCAATAACATATGATTCAGGAGTGGGGAGCAATAAATCACATTTTTAAAAAGAATATGCTTCGCATGGATGAAAAACAAATCTCAAATTGCCTTAGTTCAAACAACACGATAAACCACAAAAATTTGACCTGAGCTAAATTTAGCATGATGGGCAAATACAGCTGCTAAGTCTTTTGCTGACCCACCTAAGCAATTTGTGTAAATGTACACTTATTCTTTGCCATAGTTCTACAAGCAATTTATATAAAAAGCTTCACTTCTAAAATAAATATATATACTTCCTGAATTCATACCATACCTGGCTCAACAAGAGAGGGGAGGGAGGCAGGCAAAATAAAAAATTATTGTTTAATTTAAGTACTGTAATTTAAATTAAATTAAATTAATTACATGCAGTTGATAGGATTATAGCTCATCGGTTTCTCCTTTAGGCATATTACACGTTATTCTTTGGTGTCAATTCTTAGTAGCAGCTTTGGATCTACATTTGAGATTTTCAGTGAATCTCAGATTCTATTCTCTTACCATAAAATTACAATTTACTAATCACAATGACTTGGATCATAACTATTAAGATTAATCAAATCAAACCCAACCCTGTGATGCTCCAGCAATATTTTTACAGCCCATGAAGACCTTTAACTTGAGGTTTCATTTATTTGTTCGCAATATTTGTAAACCAGCACTGAATTTATTTATAGGAATTATGTTTATACTGCCTTAGTACCAACATACTCAACGTGGATATGCTTAATACAGATTATTATTTATTTAAATTTATTGGGCACCCAACTCCAGCTGACTCTGGGCGATGTAGAAATATTTTTAAAAGACATAAAAACAGCTAAAAATAATCAGACTAAAATGATCAAATAACAATGTCAACAAAACAAAAAACAAACAATAAATAAATAATATATATCGAATCCAGATCTGGGATCAAAGCCATGTTTTAAATCTTTTCCTAGGAGAGAGAGCACTGTCCTTAATATCTGGGGGAAAATCTTCTCCCAGATACTTTAGAATAGAATAGAATAACAGTTGGAAGGGACCTTGGAGGTCTTCTAGTCCAACCCCTTGCCCAGGCAGGAAACCCTACACCACTTCAGACAAATGGTTATCCAACCTCTTCTTAAAAATTTCCAGTGTTGGAGCATTCACAACTTCTGCAGGCAAGTTGTTCCACTTATTAATTGTTCTAACTGTCAGGAAATTTCTCCTTAGTTCTAGGTTGCTTCTCTCCTTGATTAATTTCCACCCATTGCTTCTTGTCCTGCCCTCGGATGCTTTGGAGAATAGCTTGACTCCCTCTTCTTTGTGGCAGCCCCTGAGATATTGGAACACTGCTATCATGTCTCCCTAGTCCTTCTTTTCATTAAACTACACATACCCAGTTCCTGCAACTGTTCTTCATATGTTTTAGCCTCCAGTCCCCTAATCATCTTTGTTGCTCTTCTTTGCAGTCTTTCTAGAGTCTCAACATCTTTTTTACATTGTGATGACCAAAACTGAATGCAATATTCCAAGTGTGGCCTTACCAAGGCATTATAAAGTGGTATTAACACTTCACGTGATCTTGATTCTATCCTTCTGTTTATGCAGCCCAGAACTGTATTATATTATATACACTAATCAAAATATTATTTGAACAACATACTAAGCCACAAAAACTAATAAAGATTAAGAATAACCAATTTTAACATATTTGTAAAAACATCTGCTCATTTTTAAAGTGACCAGTTTAACTATGTTCAGCAAATAGAGTCTTGTAAAAGGCCCAAATCAAAACATTCCCCCCCCACCCCAAGAAAGTTGAAGAAAACTAAAAGAATATTCTACAAGGATAAACTATTATTTATCGACGTGGTGGCTCAGGAGCTAAGGTGCTGAGCTTGTCGATCGAAAGGTCGGCAGTTCAGCAGTTTGAGTCCCTAGTGCCGCATAACGGGGTGAGCTCCCATTATTTGTCTGCTTCTGCCAACCTAGCTCTTCGAAAGCACGTAAAAAATGCAAGTAGAAAAATAGGGACCATCTTTGGTGGGAAGGTAACAGTGTTCCATGCACCTTTGGTGTTTAGTCATGCCGGCCACATGACCGGAGACATCTTCGGACAGTGCTAGCTCTTCGCTTTGAAATGGAGATGGGCACCACCCCCTAGAGCTGGGAATGACTAGCACATATGTGCGAGGGGAACCTTTACCTTTACCTTATCTAGTGGCCAGAAAGGTTTAGAACTTTAGAGTGTAATCTCTGCTGGCCTTGTGGTGCTAATATATGTTTCACGATGGTGCAATCCTGCATCAGTCCTGGGACCAAGCCCCATTGTTTGGATACACAAACAATAAATCATATTTTACAGTTTTGCTTAATATGAAAATTCTGAGGGGTGTGTCAACCCTCAGAGCCTGAAGAGCCTGGGTGGCGCAGCAGACTAAACTGCTGCTGTTAAAGTAGCACTTAGCTGCCAGCTGCCTGCAATTACTGCGAGTTCAATTCTCACCAGGCTCAAGGTTGACTCAGCCTTCCATCCTTTCGAGGTAGGTAAAATGAGGACCCAGTTTTTGGGGGCAATAAACTGACTTTGTATAAAATAGAACACCGCTCAGGGGAGGCCAAAAAGCCCTACTAAGCAGGTATATACAAAAGTATGAAGACTATTGCTTAATGCATTGTAAGCCGCCCTGAGTCTCCGGAGAAGGGCGGCATATATAAATCGAACTAATAAATAAATAATAAACCGACTCAATTGCAGTTTATTCAATAATGTATGGCTAAGCATATTATAATTTAATATAGTGTGTGAGCCCAGTCTCTACATAAATTTGCATAGGATTACTGTATCCGAGGAATGGTATGTGGTCCTTCCCCATATCTTGGATGCTTAGCTTCAGTACATTCTACTAATCAGTGTGAGATGATCACCTCAGCTGCTACACTTCACTCCAAGGCTTGGTGGTAAATCACAGGTCTCCAAATATTTGATTCATATGTAGAACCTGACTAGTCTTGGAAGATTTTCAGACACATTCACCTAGATTAGAGTTTATTGCAGGCAAGTACGAACTCCCTAATGCAAGAGTTGATTGCCCACTGCAGGACAATTTCAGAATCTCCATGCTCCAGATTTTAAACTCTCAGCTTCTCCTCCTGCCCTTTTGTATTAACAGATACAAGGCCATTTGGGTGGCTGAAATATATTTACATAACTTTCCTCCCTCTAACTAGGAACCACTCGTTTCTGCCTTGTCAGCTTCAGTTCTTACATTGGCTGTCAAACATAATTTACATTTAGGTCCTACTAATTTTCCTCCCATGACAGTTAACAGAGCCAACTGAAAATCTTTTTTATGGTAATTTTGACTTTTTGCAAACTGCCCTGGGAAGCTCTTCAGGGGGTCAGATGTAAATCAAATAAATCAGAGTTGGCATTTTGGGGCCAAAGGCCACACTTAGACTTTTACTGGTGTCCTGAGGGCTGCATTTCCAAGATGAGAGGAGGCCAAGATGAGGTCTAAATTTAATTTATATCATTTAATTAAATACAGTGGATGTGAATAATCCCTATGCATTTAATATTTTTCCCTTTCCATCACATTAAAAATACTATTTAGCAGCAACTCTGGAAGGGTCTGTAAGTCATATGGGAACCATATACAAGTTCCGGGGCCTCAGGCTGTGACCCCTAAAGTAAATAATGGAAAGATGTGCATTTTACCGATGCTTCATTTTTTTCCTGTTTAGGATTTTCTGAGGAATATCTATCCAACCATAGTTGGGAACAAGATAATGGAAAAGGCACCCTTTTTCAATGATTTCTGATATTACAGAAATCACATTCTTAAACATATAAGCAACATGGTCCTCCTTAGACCAGTGTTTCTCAATCTCAGAAACCTTAAAATGTGTGAACTCCCATAATTCCCTGGGATTCCTATACATAGAAGGACTATGAGGCACGTGATAGCAGTATTCCAGCATTTGAGAGGCTGTCACAAAGTGTGGGGGAGGGTCAATTTATTCTACAAAGCACCTGAGGGTAGGACAAGCAACAATGGGTGGAAACTAATCAAGGAGAGAAGCAACCTAGAATTAAGGAGAAATTTCCTGACAGTTAGAACAATTAATCAGTGGAACAACTTGCCTCCAGAAGTTGTAAATGCTCCAACACTGGAAGTTTTTAAGAAGAGATTGGTAACCATTTGTCTGAAATAGTATAGGGTTTCCTACCTAAGCAGGGGAGAAGACCTCCAAGATCCCTTCTTACTCTGTTATTCTATTCTATTCTATTCTATTCTATTCTATTCTATTCTATTCTATTCTATTCTATTCTATTCTATTCTATTCTATTCTCAGATACCGCCAAGGATCCCTCAAATACAAATAGCTTTAAAAAAGAGGAAAAGTACAATGAACAGATATAGGCCAGAACACTTAAAAAATCATCTACTTCATACATTAAAACAAATGTACCATTCCCAAACATTAGCCAAATCAAAATGTCATTATTTTTTATGCTTCCCTGAATTTCATAATGCAGTTGGCATGTAAACACACAGGCAGACACATTCAAACAAAAATTATGTAGTTCCCAATAGTAGCTAGTACACGTTTTAATCTTATTTTTTAAAAAAAAAAATGATTTAAAAACAGGCTGGAACAAATTTATGAATGAAGACCAGCAATGTTGATAAAGATCGGGCTGCAACATTTTTCCTGAATGGAAACTTTCAAGTTACAATGCTTTTGGCTCTTTTGTCTTCCATTGGAGACTTGCGCAATGAAGCAGTTGTCCCAGTAGACAGAAGAAAGTAATTTTTCAGGGGCAGCACCCCAGTTATGGAACTCCTTCATAAAGAAAGCACTACTCTATCTTGCTTTCTGTGATGGCTGAAATATATGAGTTTCACCCAGGCCAATGCAGGGTAACAAATGCTTCAGGACTGGATAGTTTTCTCTAGAGAAGGGGTCCCCGGCCTCTGGGCCATGTCCTACTACCTGTTCTGCCCCAGCTCCCGATTTCCGAGGATATTGACATACACCAACGGTACTTATCAAATTTATTAAGTAGCAAGAATAAACAAGACCGGCAAAGGTTGGCAACCAGCCCAGAAAACAAGATATGATGAACCAAAATATTCTGATAGTAAATACGAGTTGTTTCCAGCAAAAAAGCACTAGCTGCGTGCGACTTAAATAGGCTAAGGGAGTGGCCAATTATCCTCAAAGCCTAGTCTCGAGTAGACCTCCTCCTCCTGAGTAGCCACTCCTGCCTTTTGGCAGCCCTGCGCGCTCGAGCATTGAGGAGAGGCTCCTCCACTTCGCTCTCTCCACTTGAAGGAGCCTCTGGAGGTTCTGAAGGCCCTGGCTGAGTCTCTGCCTCTGGCATCACATCCTCTTCAACCTCCTCGCTGTCCGACATGAGCGCTGGCTATGCAGGCTGCTGGCGTGACACCACACCAGCCTCCTCTTCATCGGGATCAGCCACTATCCACACAGGCCACTAGCGGGCCACAACACTACCTGGCCATGGCCTATTCAGAATTGGGCCATGTGAGTGGCTGGCTGGAACACATGCATGCATGCACACGCAGCTTAATTTGCACAAGGGGCAGGTCGGTAGGCAATTACATGCGTGCTGGCCTGTCACTTGTGCGCACTGGCCTGCCACTCTCCATGTGAATGCCAGCCCGCCGCTCTTACAGCCTACTTCCCCTTTCTCTCCAATGTTTCTCAACCTCAGGAACTTTAAGCTGTGTCGACTTCAACTCTCAGAATTCCCCAGCCAGCATCCTTAAAGTTGCTGAGGTTGAGAAACGCTACTCTGGACCATCTTTTCAAGATGATTTTTGTATGTTATGATCTTGTTTGAGGAGGAGGAGTGGGATCATTATTGTTTCTTTTTATTTAATTCTTTCAATTGAAGATTAATTTTGTTATTTAATTGTACACTGCACTGTGGGTGCCTTTGGGAGAAAAGGCAGTATAAGATAAAAACAAACAAACAAACAAACAAACAAATAAATAAATAAATAAATAAATAAATAAATAAAAACAAATAGTCTTACTTGGGATAAGAATTTTGACTACAATGGCTTATGCCCTCATCACCACCCAGTTAGACTACTGCAGCATCAACTACATAAGGTAAAGGCTCCCCTCGCATATATGTGCTGTTGTTCCTAACTCTAGAGGGCGGTGCTTATCTCTGTTTCAAAGCCGAAGAGCCAGCGCTGTCCGAAGACTCTCCGTGGTCATGTGGCCAGCATGACTAAAGGCCAAAGGCGCACGGAACACTGTTACCTTCCCACCAAAGATGGTCCCTATTTTTCTACTTGCATTTTTTACGTGCTTTCAAACTGCTAGGTTGGCAGAAGCTGGGACAAGTAACTGGAGCTCACCCCATTACGTGGCACTAGGGATTCGAACTGCTGAACTGCTGACCTTTTGATCGACAGGCTCAGCGTCTTAGCCACTGAGCCACCGCATCCCCTATATCCACTACATAGGACCACTCAAAAACTTTAGTTGGGGCAAAATACAAGAGCCCAGGTACTCAAAGGGATTTACTGGTAGACCTTGCATTGGATTTCTATTGGCTTCCAGGTGCAATTTAAAGTGTTGGATTTAACCTGTAACAATTTGGCTTGCCATTGGTTTACCTGCAAGATGCATCACCCTACTACATTTGGCTCACCATACAATTGCACTGAAGAAGCAGTTGGTTGTCCCCCCTTTCTAGAATTTCAAGGGACAGACCTTCCCAAATGTCTGGTTGCCTTCAATGGTGTTTTTTTTTTTTTTTTTTTTGTCTTTCAGGAAAAAATTGAAGACAGGGCCTTTGAGCCAGACAGTACATATTGTGTTCGGGTTTTAATTATTTTATGTTGTCATGTTTTCATATTGCTATTGTATAATCCTTATTTCGTCAAGAGTCCTACAGCCACAACATATCGACTTAATAAAATTATAGCAAAATGATAAAATTGCGAACAGCAACAGTATAACAGAATAACAGAGGAATTGGAAGAGATCTTGAAGATCTTTTAATTCAACCCCCTGCTCTGGCAGGAAATAGTATACTATTTGAGATAAATGGTTGTCCAATCTCTTCTTAAAAATCTCCAGTGTTGGAGAACCTACAAGTTCTGATATATGCTTGAACGGCAAACAATCAGGATATAAGACGACGTGGGAAACTTGTGTAAATCTTGCAACATCAAATGAGACACTGTATATCCACTTTTTCAAAATAACTGGAAGAAAAGGTTCAAGATAAGAAATAAGAGCCTTGGTGGCGCAGCAGACTAAAGTGCTGTTAAGTAGCACCAGCTGCCTGCAATTACTGCAAGTTCAAATCTCACCAGGCTCAAGGTTGACTCAGCCTTCCATCCTTTCGAGGTAGGTAAAATGAGGACCCGGATTGTGGGGGCAATAAACTGACTTTGTATAAAAAAGAACACCACTTAGGGGGAGCCAAAAGCCCTACTAAGCAGATATATACAAAAAAGTATGAAGGCTTTTGCTTAACTCATTGTAAGCTGCCCTGAGTCTCCGGAGAAGGGCGGCATATAAATCGAACCAATAAATAAATAAATAAGATATATCCCTGTTCAGCAGGAATCAAAATTACCCACACTAATCAAACCAATTAACTGCATCCAAGAATAAAACCTTAGTATCCTTATTCTGCATTTCAACCTGTAGATCCAGAGAAATGCATTGTTTTCCCTACAGATTCTTTTTTGTTGTTCTTTTTTCAACAATTTTTTTTCTTTCACTGCTTTAAACACCCACATAACCAGCACAAACTGAGATTGACACTGATAGTAAAGAAATTAGCATGTTTACCAATGATTCCATCATTTCCACCATCGCTCTTAAATACTGTTTATCTCTCGTTTCAAAATGAGACACTAAAATGTATGCATGTAAGCATTCCAACAACAACATTTGGCAATTGGAGATGGCATTTTTTCCCAAATTCCTTTCATCTGTTTCAAGGTCTGCTGGAATCAAATGGCGAGCTGAGCAGTGACATTTGGAAGGAAGAGTGATCTCTTGAGAGAATTGAAGAGCCACATGCTGCTTGACCTCGCAATCTGGCTGGCCTTTCCTTTACTTCAATTATTTTTATGTCAGCCGGCCCCTTTCCTGTTAATGTTGCAGAGTGTGTACAGACAAGCTGTCTGAAACATTGATAGATGGGAAGTTCAACAGAACACAGGCCAAAATCTTCTCAATCTATAGCAGATCCTTTGCAATCTGGATTTAGGTCTACAGTATATTAGAAAATCACAGTTCCAGCTACTGGCCCTGACCAACTCCAGATTTTCAGACTTCTATAACAGCAGGGATGTCACGTGGGATGGATCAAGTTTGATCTGGTGTCCTCTGCTTTCATCTTCCGTAGGTAAAGGTAAAGATTCCCCTCGCACATATGTGCTAGTCGTTCCCGACTCTAGGGGGCGGTGTTCATCTCCATTTCAAAGCCGAAGAGCCATCGCTGTCTGATGACAATTCCATGGTCATGTGGCCGGCATGACTAAATGCCGAAGACACACGGGACACTGTTACTTTCCCACCAAAGGTGATCCCTATTTTTCGACTTGCATTTTTTTACGTGTTTTCGAACTGCTAGGTTGGCAGAAGCTGGGGCAGGTAATGGGAGCTCACTCCATTATGCAGCGCTAGGGATTCGAACCACTGATCTTTCTGATTGACAAGCTCAGCGTCTTAACCACTGAGCTCTAGGATGATAAGCCAGAACCAAAAGAAGGAGGCTAAGCATACATCACACCGAATCATTCACAAAGCTCCCTTATACTCCTTTCCTGTCCATGAGGACCTCATAACCAGGAAGGATGGTTATGGTCTATGGGTACCAGTGGCTTATAGCGAGGGAGAACTCCTTGTTAATCACAAATCACTTGGCCAATTGGCTAGGATTGCATGATATAGTAAACTGCTAACTAGCCAAGCAGATTGGAATTTACCAACCAGTGTAGATTCCCCCTCTATGATTAATCAATGCTTCTCTGTATTGTGCAAATCCAGGATATCATGTTGAATAAACTTGAGTGTGCCATCTTAGCTTTTGTCTCTTTATCATTTTTGTTGGAGAGTTGCTAGCATGTAACCAAAAAAAAAAAATGCTAGTGCTATCATTTCTCATGTCCCAATCATGTCTTGAAAATGCATCTCCTGGTAGTATATGGGAATATGCTACCATGTACACTGAGGCAACTTATTCTTTGTGGCGTTTCTTAACCTTTATCTGCTGTGGAATTTTTCTGAAGAGAAAACCTTATATTAAAAGAACCATCAGTTCCCCGGAGAACCGAATATGACAGACTAAATCAGTCTCTTCAAATCTGGTGTCTCTCCAAATGCAGAACTGCAGCTCCCATAATTCCCAGACGTGTGGGTTAATAGCTGCCTGACAAATCTGAAAGCTGTCATTTCAAATCAAATCGAATCAAACCAAATTAAATCTTTATTACTGTCATAGACCAGCATAAAGCTGTCATCTGATAGAATTAGTAAAGGCTCCTGGATTAAATGAACACACAGCAGGTAATAACAAATCTTCAGTCGCGAGAAGGCAGCTTGTATCATGATCTTTTATACAATACAGTTGTACATCTGTCCAGGAATGCCCATGGGGTAAACTCTTAAAATTGTCAAGCCACACACTGTAAACACAACAGTGTGATCTGCCTCTTTTTCATATACACCATAGATAAAGGTAAAGGTTCCCCTCACACATATGTGCTAGTCGTTTCCGGCTCTGGGGGGCAGTGCTCATCTCCATTTCAAAGCCGAAGAGCCAGCACTGTCCAAAGATGTCTCCGTGGTCATGTGGCCAGCATGACTAAATGCCAAAAGCGCATGGAACGCTATTACCTTCCCACCAAAGGTGGTCCCTATTTTTCTACTTGCATTTTTTACGTGCTTTCGAACTGCTAGGTTGGCAGAAGCTGGGACAAGTAACGGGAGCTCACCCCGTTACGTGGCACTAGGGATTCAAAGCGCTGAACTGCCGATCTTTCGATCGACAAGGTCAGCGTCTTAGCCACTGAGCCACCGAGTCCCTTATACCATATGGGCACCTAAAAACATAGGTAGAGTTTGATCATACCATCTTAGCTGGCCGCTTGAGTTTGTTTGTTTTTTTTAACCATGTCCTATAGACATCTTTGGTCCTGTCCCCAGTTTGGTTGGTAAAATGTTAAAAGATGTGGAGATCTCATCCTTTGAGGCCCTTTACAGTTACTATCCATTATTGTGGCCCATCATTGTGACCAACAATGAAAATTATTCTCATTCAAAACTGCTTCTGTGAGAGGCAGGATAGCTCAAAACATAATGTGCTTGATTGCCACCCCTTTTAGTAGCAATCATCCCCTGTTCTCAAATTCTTTTGCAACCTAAAACAGAAAAATCTCACATACATCTCTTGTCAATTCCTGGAAGTAAAACAGCAACACTAAAATATGAAATAACTGTTAATTGCACCCATACAGTTTTGGAAGTGCTAATTCAATAGCATAGGTGCCGGGGGTCCTTGGTGCTCTCCGAGCTTGGTGGGTTTCTTGCAGATGTTTCACTACCAAACTGGGTAACATCATAAACAGAGATTTGTAAGGACTGATTCTGTATCCCCTCTTTGTCTATTACTCTGCCAGCTTTTAGAATTTAGAATAACAGAGTTGGAAGGGACCTTGGAGGTCTTCTAGTCCAACCCCCTGCTTAGGCAGGAAACCTTACATCACTTCAGACAAATGGTGATCCAATATCTTTTAAAAAACTTCCAGTGTTGGAGCATTTACAACTTCTGGAGGCAAGTTGTTCCACTGACTAATTATTCTAACTTTAGGAAATTTCTCCTTAGTTCTAAATTGCTTCTCTCCTTGATTAGTTTCCACCCATTGCTTCTTGTCCTACCCTCAGGAGCTCTGGAGAATAGCTTGACATTTTGTCTAATCTCAAGTCCCTTCTTTCTGCTTTTATTTCCAGGCACACATGTACAGAGCACAGGCTCTTAGGCATTCCTCTCGTAGGAGGTAGCTAGCAAGGTGCCAGGTTTTGCTAACCCCTATCATGTATTTCTTGTAAATAAATGTCCCTTCTGTTAATAAATATGAAAGCTGCTTCTCTAATCATTGCTCAAGTCAGATTCCTGCTCTGGGGAATACTCAGATGCACACACAGAATGCTTCAACCTCCCAACACATGGCATTCAAAAGACATCAGCTGCTTAAGACAGCCACCTCCTTGATCTAATGCTAGGGCCAATTCTTGCTAGGCAGAACTGCTCATTTCCTCCTGGGGAGTGATAAGCCATCTGCCAGCTCCACGTCCGTCGTGGTGGTGGTGATTTTTGCAAAGAGTCATCTAGCTCAGGGGTCTCCAACCTTGGCAACTTTAAGACTTGTGGATTCCTAGAGTTCCTCAGCCAGCTCTGGGAGTTGAAGTCCACAAGTCTTAAAGTTGCCATGGTTGGAGATCCCTGATCTAGCTTACCAGCTGCAAATTTCTTTTAACTCACAAAACAGGAGGATGACACAAACAGGCTGGAAAGCAAGTGGCTCCTTAAGGCAGTAGCTGAGGTGGAATCCAAGGGGCTCAATAACCCACCACTTGCTTTCATTAACATCCGTGCGCCCGCCAATCTCATTTTGTTCTCTTTCTTTGTCGCTGATTAACAAAGCAGGCACTTGGAGCACGGCTGGGCACGGCACTAGCAATCATGGAATGGGAAACACAGTTAATAGGCAATGAATGCAATTTTCAAAGATCAAAGCAGAGGATTCTGGATTCTTTCAGTATTGGGCTGAAGAGCAATGGGGGAAAAAAAGATTACATATTCTCTTGAATAGATTCATTTGAAGGGAAACCGAAATACTTTCCTTGGATGGAATAAAGACTTGGAATTAGGAATATCAGCCTAAACATTAAAAAATACAAATGAATGTGCACTTCCATGGTTCCTGCTTAGGTCCCTTTCTGAGACATCAAAGGACAGGCAGATAACCATGTTGATTTAAAAAGTGCTGTGCATCAACCTGGATTCAACCGAGCAATTGGGGCTCTTCAGCAAAGAACCTTATTGGAAATAAATGCACTGATCAGCCTTTTATTAAGTTACATAATAAATTTAGCCAGAAAGTGGTAGCATGTTAGTAATATAGGATATGGAGAGGAGATTATGCATCCCACTCAGAATATTCTAAAGGAAGGTGAAGATAATCAATCCATACTGAAGATGAGGCGACAGCGGGGCAGGGAATCATTATCCATATGAACCTGTAGAAAGCCAAATGTCTATGGAGATTCTCAGAAGCTTCTTGAATAAGAAGCAAAACATCTTCAAGGAAAAACAAAGTTCTAGGCTGCATTAACAGAGAGATAGAATCAAGATCACGTGAAATGTTAATCCCACTTTATAATGCCTTGGTCACACTTGGAATACTGCATCCAATTTTGGTCACCACAATGTAAAAAAGATGTTGAGGCTCTAGAAATTAATAATAAATAATTCCAGGCTCAATTATGGTCATAAATTGAGGATTACCTGTACTTGCTTTAAAGCATGGCCAACCACAAAATATCTGTTTTGCTGAAGGGACATTAAGGTTGCTTCCTACCAGTCCTTTTAACCATCCCCTTCAATCTGTTCTCTATCAGCCCAACCCTCTGGGGCTTTTAAATCAGTAAATATGCCCACTTTCAAATAAGGCACAGGGCACTTTAATTTCTACAAAGACCTACTGTCTGTCACAACCAACCAGAACCACTCAAGAACCACTAAAGCCTCAGGCTTTAACTTTATTGTTGATCACCTATGTTACAAGAATTTCACCAGATGGTTTGACTTCTTCTGGGAACAACCAGATAAGGATTCGTGGATTTGGGGGGAGGTCATGTTTATGCCATTTGTGACTGTGCAACAACTCCAAGCTAAGCCCCCACTTGACCCCCTCCTTCCAGCCTAGCTGGCAATTCCCCAACAAATATAAAGCCTAAATAAAGTTAGGGCATACCTGGAAACACAGATGATACTAGAGTCTGGCACTCTGCAGCATGCCAGCTTCCAGTTTAATTTTGCTTTATATATTTTTTAAAAAATATTAAAAATAAAATGTAGACGGAGAAGAGAGTTGGGCAGGTAGCAAAGAAGAAGGCTGCAGCCACAAAAATGTCTAATTGTATGTTGTTTGTCTAGCTCTGCTTTATATTATAACCTGCCTACTAACGGGTTTCCTGTGCCAATTTCACTACAATTAACCTTGATTAATTTACTTTGTGTTTCCAGAATTTTGTGCTCCAAAAGATTCTGAGAAAAATGGAGTGAGGGGTTAAATTCACCTCTGCAAAAAGTGGCCAGGAGGCCAAACACCCCAAGAATGTTGGGCAATGGATTGGTAAATTGATTTCTGCAGGTCTTCTGATAAAGAGGAAGAGGGGAAGCTGGCATTCTAAGAGCAAATTATCGACCTCTCATTGTTTGCAGCATCTTGGGAACTGAACTTTGCTGCAAGGTGGAAAAAGAAAGAAAAGAACTTGGTGGTTTAAAGTGAAGAAGCACAGCTTTTAACATTTCTGCCACTCTGTGTCATACCATGAATTCTGTCTTTTCAACACAGGTAGAACAGCTTCTGAATCCCATCTTTCGTTTCATACCAGATCACTTTGAAACCCTCCATCTCTGAAAACACTTTCAGAGACTTTAAACATGGTTAATGTAGGCTGCAAATACTAGGAGTGTGCAAATCCCTCAAGATCCAATTTCAGTGGTAAAGTCCAGTCAATCCTATTCGATTATCAACACAACTCTTAGAGGTTGGCTTGATCTACTGATTTGAATGGTTACTGTATCAATGAAATGTATGTAAGTGCCCATTCATGCTAAAAGTCCATTAAATCCCCAAATCATTTCAAAAGCACTTAGATTCATATTGATACTTTCACCTGACTCAGCAATTCTATTTGAAAATTTCATTCAAAAGGGTAACTAAATTACATCACTTTCTAACCTAAAGAAAAATTAGGTTAGAAGTAAAACTGCAGCCTTTAGCGTCATTTCTATTTCCAGTTGTGTCACTGGACTTCACAGAAGTCCGTGCTAGAAAATAAAACTGCTCTGTAGGAGCTGTAGAAACCAGGAGCTCTGGTGGCACAGTAGTTAGAATGTAGTATTGCAGGTTAATTCTGCCCACAGTCAGGAGTTTGATCCTGACAAGTCAAGGTTGACTCAGCCTTCCGTCCTTCCAAGGTCAGTAAAATGAGGACCCAGACTGCTGGGGACAATATGCTCTTATTTGTAAACTGCTCACAGGGTGCTGTAAAGTATGTGCTATGTAGCGGTATGTAAGTCTAAACGCTATTGCTATTGCTAAATGCAACCCACTTTTTGTTTAGAAGCAGATTCATCTGTACCCTCAAAGATACATTTAGGGGGAAAGGGTATGGGGATAGAGTTTGTGCCACAGATATCCTCGGCATTTTTATGTCTGATCTCTAGCCAAAATCATTACATATAAATCCATTGGGTTGAAAAAAAAGGCTTAATTTTGCAAACTGCCACCTTTTACTCATTTGGTAAACAAATCCCTTCTTTAAAAACTTTTTGTAGCTGATTCTCATTATGCATTAGCCCTAGACTCATTACAGAGGTGAAATGCTCCCGGTTCGGACCAGATCACCGGATCCGGTAGCGATGGAGATGGGTTGTTCGGAGAACCGGTAGCAAAAATCCCTGCCCCCCCCATGCCCAGCTGAGCCGCGCGATCATCAGAGGCTTTTTTTCTTTTAAATGCCTCTGACGATCCAAGCTCTGACGATCCAAGCTGAGTTGCCTGATCAGCAGAGGGTTTTTTAAAAAGCCTCTGACAATCACTCAGCTGGGATCGTCAGAGCCTTTTGAAAGCATTTTTTTACAACCCATTCGCTGAAGAGGTTATAGAAAAAATGGTTTTAAAAGTAAAAAAAAAAATTGGCCACGCCCACCCAGTCACATTACCACCACCACCCACCAAGCCACGCCCACAGAACCGGTAGTAACAAATTTTAGATTTCACCACTGACTCATTCCCATTTTGACACTTAAAATATAGCAGGCAAACCTGTCATACCAAGACAAGAGAGGAAGCTAAAACTCAACTAGCGCAAAATGCTGTACATGGAGCTGCCCTTGAAGACCACTCAGAAGCTTCAACTAGTCCAGAACACAGTAGCACACACAGAAATGCACATGTGTCTCAGTATATCATGTGGCACCTCTGCTCTCTGAGCTGCATTGATCGCCAGTTTGTTTCCTGGTAGGATTAAAAAATGCTGATTATCACCTACAACGCCCTCGATGGCAAAGAGCCTGCTTCTTTGAGAAAACACCTATTTCCCATGATGTCTGCATAACAATTTGAAGTGACAGGATTGGAGTGTTGATGGTTCCTTCAATCAAACAATGTTATTTATCAGGAACCAGAAGTATCTGTCTCTACCATGATGCCTATTTCCCCAAAATTAGTTTCTCCTGAGATCTAGACAGCTCCCATCCTGGTGTTCCAGACAGCCATAAAAACCTACCTGTTCATCCAGACCTTGGACTAGGGCGGTTGGATGTTGTAATGTGGTTGGGTTGTGGTTGGGTTTGCCATCTTGGTCTTTTTCTTCTTTTCTGGGTTGGTTTTTGTTTTATAGCAATAGCAACAGCACTTAGACTTATATACTGCTCCATAGTGCTTTACAGCAGTCAGAGTCAGCATATTGCGCCCAACAATCTGGATCCTCATTTTACCGACCTTGGAAGGATGGAGTCCTTCCTTGGAAGGCTGAGTCAATCTTGAGCCGGTCAAGATCGAACTCCAGATTATGGGCAGAGTTAGTCTGCAATACTGCTTTCACTGCACCACCAGGATTCCAAGCCCTTATGTCTGTTTTTATTATATTGTTTTTAGTGTGTTTCAGTGAGCTGCCCAGAGTTTCTTTGGAGTCAGGAGCAGAAAATAATAAAAGAAAATAATTTGGATATGTAGCTTATCCAGACAATTTGATCAAAGTATCTCATGATTTTGATAGTTCATTCACAGGCCTTAGTTCAGTGGTGAAATCCAATTTTTTTTTACTACCGGTTCTGTGAGCATGGCTTGGTGGGCATGGTGTGGCTTGGTGGGGGTGGCAGGGAAGGATATTGCAAAATCTCCATTCCCATCTCACTCCAGGGGAAGGACACTGCAAAATCCCCATTCCCTCCTCACTCCTGGGGGAAGGATATTGCAAAACCTTCATTCCCACCCCACTCTGGAGCCAGCCAGAGGTGGTATTTACCGGTTCTCTGAACTGCTAAAAATTTCCACTATCGGTTCTCCAGAACCTGTCAGAACCTGCTGGATTTCACCCCTGTCCTAGTTCCAAGATGAGAATGTGATCTCAAATCAGTAGACAGAGAATTGTGTACAGTACAGAAAGTGGAAAATAATTCTTTGTAAAGCACCTAGAGGACACGGGTTATTGAACGGGTTATTTTATTTAAATAAAATAAACCATTAACTAATTTTACAGTGGAAGATTGTAAAATATTCTTATCTTTTCAACTGCAATCATAAAAGGGAATAATTAATGATCACAAATTAAAAGCACTGAATAATAGGCAAACATTCAACAGGAAGAGCTTTATGTGTCTCCTTCATAGACAGAAACTGTGCCAGTTGGATGTCTTTCTTTTAGCAGAGTCATAAGTAAAAGATAAAATTTCAGGTCAAAGTAAACTCCTGGTGGTTTCATAAACAGTGTCTTTTTAAAAAGATTTTTATCCCACTTTTTCATATTTATTATTTACAATTAATAATGTTACAATACATATAATAAATATTCATTGCAAAAGGCAGCTTACATGCTGTGATGATACCACTAACGCCATAAAACATCCACATCTGCCTATCCCAGATCCTTGGGAAGGACTGGATAGGTGGATAAAAGTGCCAAATCCAATCTGAACATCTGACTGACCCATGCGATAAACCATAATAAATAATTCCTTATTTATCCCTTGTTGCAGCAACATGGAACCAGATCACCATACCTTCTTCTGAGATGTTTCCTTGACTTCCCAATTTAGCCCATTGCCCTGAAATTTCTTAGTAGTCTCCCATCAAACAGTAATGAAACCCAACCATGCCTAGATCAACCAAGGTCAGCTAGCTACTAAAAGCCAAGACAGAGAAAGAGGTTGGTGGTGGGGGGACACACTACCTAAAGCAAGTTTCCTGGAAAGAAGCTTCCAGTGGCATTATTTCACAGTTTACGAAGGGTCACGGAGTTGAATTGATGCATGTATGTATATAATTCAGTCGTCCAACATTCAATTATTTATTGCTGAGATTTTTGGAAAGGAATCCAAGCTTTAGGTGACTGTTAGCTTCCATCAAAAGTCTCCAATGCATATGCACACAATTGAGAAGTAACCTTCTGCAAGAATGAGAATAATTTCAATGTTTTCCACACCTAACTTTCTTCCTAGACTTGAAGCCCTAACTTATATACTTAGTGGTGGGATTCAAATAATTTAACAACCGGTTCTCTGCCCTATTGATCGGCTGGGTGGGCGTGGCCACGGTGGGCGTGGCCATGGTGGGCGTGGCCAGGGGGTGTAACAGGCAGCACTTGGGCTCCTGCACCCCCCCGGGAGCAAAAATGGGTTGTGGGGGGGCACTGTATTAGGCCTTCCTGCACTTACTTGGGAGCTAAAATGGGGCCTGTGGGGACTCTTGGAAGGGGGAGGGATACAGGGCCATACAGCAATTTAACAACCGGTTCTCCCAAACCGGCCGGAACCGGCTGAATCCCACCAGTGCTTATGGCTGAATAAGCTGTCTCAGTTTCCAGCTCTGGAAGTATCTTATACATCAAGACTCATAACAAGGCTCCCAGGATGTGATGATCATTTAGTATCTCTGAATGTTGCATGTCCATCATCAAGACTGATTATGAACAT
Organism: Pantherophis guttatus; assembly: GCF_059756535.1. Taxonomy (NCBI): domain Eukaryota; kingdom Metazoa; phylum Chordata; class Lepidosauria; order Squamata; family Colubridae; genus Pantherophis; species Pantherophis guttatus. The sequence continues at coordinate 328,804,413 of NC_142063.1, read as the reverse complement.
GGATTGTGGGCTACATACCATTATTTTTTTTACCCTATGCATCATAAAAGGGGTCATGCAGTTGTTGTAATCCCATCTGTTTTTGTTTTCAGTAGCAGTCCATCAGTTGACACGAATGGAGCTACAACCAGCAGAGCAGCAACTAGTGTGCAGATAGAAGATTAAGAAGAAGCGCAAACAAGCATAAAACCTCAACAATATTTTTTCCCCTCTTAATATTATCTAAGCACATATGTAATATTAAAATATTGCTTTCCCACTACTTTCCCACTGCAAAAAAGATTTTGATGTGATGCTCTGTATCATTGCATCAAGATAATTTGGGGAATACCTGAAAAAAAAAACCATACTAAAATAATATTGAGGTTATTGTGTTTATATCATCTTATTCATAATAATGAATGCCTTTTTCCCAGTAATAATTTATCAATACTTGACAAACACTCTACCAAAGGAATCTTGACATTATCATATTCATGGCTGCATCAAAACGCTTTCTTTCCACAGCGTTTTATCAATGCTCAACATGCATAACATGAAAAATTGCATGGAAAAATGCTGAAGGAATGGCAAGCTGAGATAAAATGGAAAGTTGAAGCAAACCACTTCTGAAATTAATTCTAAAAGTTCTAATAAACAGGAACACAGGAGCAATAGACTGGAGAGAGAAGCAAATCAACAATAAACCAGATGGAAAATGCCAAATTCTACTGAAAAGCTAATGTATTAATTGTCATAGAACTGTAACATTCAAAAGATCCCCCCAAATCCTTAAACTTTCTTAAACTCTTTGCTCTTGGGACCCCTTCCCAACCTTTATAAATTATGAAGAACCCCATAGCAGTGTGTGTGTTTTTTGTATATTTATCAATATTTAGTGCATACAAATTAAAATTCATGCATTCGCAGAATACTTATTTATTGAAGGATGTAAAAATCACATTGTCAAATCCTTTAGAAGTTAACATAAATGAAATATTTTTCATGAGCAAATCCTGTTAACATTTTTTTAAAATTAGAAAAATGTTATTGTTTATAATTTTTCCAAATATATACTGTATGTTCAATGTCTGGCAAACAATTTTGATTCCAAGGACCCATGAGAGGCTCTTGTGGGGATCCCCACCATAAGAAGAGAATATTTGTAGCTCAGGGTTGGGCTGTGACATTCTTGGTGCTCATTGAATGAAACTCTCTGTTTATATACAAGTGACTTGCCCTATCAGTGTTAGTAAGAATGATCTTGATAGTTTCTTGAGTATATTGTTGTTTACTGTTTCAAGGTTTACCTCATTCCAGTGGTGGAATTCAAAGTTTTTTTACTACTGGTTCTGTGAGCGTGGCTTGGTGGGCATGGCAGGGGAAGGATACTGCAAAATCTCCATTCCCACCCCACTCCTGGGGGAAGAATATTGCAAAATCTCCATTCCCACCCCACTCTGGAGCCAACCAGAGGTGGTATTTGCCAGCTCTCTGAACCGTTCAAAATTTCCACTACCGGTTCTTCAGAACCTGTCAGAACCTGCTGAAACCCACTTCTGGTATAGTTCCATTATATATTATGGGACTACCCAGATCATGGATTAATACAATATCCAAGTTAACTATGTTGTGTGAATAAGGCCAATTTGTGCTATAATTGCCCCAGGCTTCTGAGCATATTTATTTATTGGTAACTGTTCTGCTTTTTATAGATAACAATCCCAAAGTCGCTGATCCCAAAATAGCCATCATTTGTTCTCTCTTCAGCACATTAGGAAACAATACAATCTCTTTCCATTTTGTTGATCCTTGTGTTCTATGACTTAATTTCTTAATAGCCACTCAAAACAGCTTCTTCTCTTTTCTCTGCTTTTCTGATTTATCTTTTGGCTTTGCTTTTTTGCAGACAGATATATATTGCTATGCTTCAACGGAAGGTAGGGAAGAACCCTTCTACCGCCTGGATTAAAATTACCCAAGAGCTGTTAACTCTTGGGAAAATAGACTAATTTCCCTCTTCCTTTTGCCTCTCACTTTAGCCCGGTTCAGAAATAGAGCTTCTTGGATTTTATTTTTAAAGCTCAGAAATTGAGTTGTGCTCATAAACACACAGTGGGGAAAATATACGCTTTCCCTGCAGTTAAAAACACAGTTATACAGTCCTGCACTTAGATTGGCATTCTATTGCATCTTGAACAATCAAAACAAAGGTGGGGATTTATTTCACATTCAGCATTAATTGCAATCACTTTTGATATAGCCAGAAATAAAACCTGCAATTGGATATAATTTGACTGCCTATTTTGCTCTCTCTCTCTCTCTTTTTTAACAATACAATCTTTTGCAGTGCCAAAGACAGGCAATTTGCAATGTTTTCATTTCGAAAATAAATTCAAGATGAAAACCTGTCCAAGATGACTTCTTGCCATGAGCATGTGTGCACTTTGCTTTCATTCACTAGGAGAAAAAAAAATCTCATATAGGATTGAATTGACATTGTGTGCTACGAAATGTCTATCCCAAATTAATATCTAGGTCCCCTAGATATGGGCAAATATAAGGCGAGGGAGAAATTGGTTAGTTATGAATGTGACACATTTAAAAACACGTCAACTGAATTCCAAATTACCTGTTTCTCAGAAAAGAGCCATCAAAGGGAGGCATTGAAGTGACAGCCAACAGATGAGCGGTCCCTTCTCCCTCCTCATACACAAGGCATGTTGGCCAGCAAAGCTCAACATGTTGCATAAACCCAGCAAATTCAATTAATTTATTGTAGATCCATTAATCCACTAAATTAATTGAGTGACCCAGTTAAGCATGTTGTCTGAATGCACTCTCCCTCCCTCCCTCCCTCCCTCCCTCCCCCCCCCTCTCTCTCTTTCTCTCTCTCTCTCTCTCTCTCTCTCTCTCTCTCTATATATATATATATATATATATATATATATATATATATATATATATATATATATATATATATATATATATATATATATATATATATATATGTTAGTGCAAAATGACTGCTGACATAAGCCTGATGATGGCAGATGGGATTCTGCCGAAACGTCGCTTCTACCCTTTTAGGGATATATCCACAATTACACGGGAAGAAACCCGAAATATTAACTACACACACACACACACACACACACACACACACACACACACACATATATATTCTCTCTCTCTCTCTCTCTCTCTCTCTCTCTCTCTCTCTCTCTATCTATCTATCTATCTATCTATCTATATATATCTATATCATCTCTATATCTATATATATCATATCTATCTATCTATCTATCAATGTGCAGTGCTTCAGAGCACATGGAACAAAGGCATTACAGAACACATGGAGATACTTGCATAGCTTCAGTCAACAACCCTTTAAAGCAGCTATATCTTCTCTTAGATGCCTCTATAGCTGCAGAATGACTTTGGGAAATGACCATTTGGATCAATGAGCTGCAGACAGATGCTATGTGTGCGCCATGTGCATCATGGGGGGATACCCAAAAGAATTATTTTGAGAGAGTGCAAGTCCTAAATTACCTAATTCTCAGAAAAGAGCCATCACAGGGAGGCATTGAAGAGGTAAGCAGCAGACAAACAGTCCATTCTCCTTCCTCAAATACAAGGCATGTTGGCCAGCACAGATCACAAACAACAATAAAATGGGGAAAAATGTATTATCCCCTTGTTTATTAGATGACTTTGTCAGTTCCCTTATTTTCCAGCAAAGACAGAGAGAGAGAGAGAGAAAGGAAGGAGACCTTCATACAGGTAGACCTTGACTTTTAGTGACTGTTTGAGATTTGAAGTTACAATGACACTGAAAAAAGTGATTTGTGACTTATCCTCACACTTATGACTGTCATTCATCCCCCAAGGTCATATGTACAAAATGTGAGTGCTTGGCAATGGGCACATATTTACGATGGTTGCAGCATTCTAGGACCATGTGAACATCATTTGGGAACTTCCTAGCCAACTTTCAACAAAGTTGAGGAGCCCAGATTTACTTAACAACCATTGGATTCATTTCACAACTGCAGTGATTCACTTAACAATCATGCCAAGGTCATAAAAGGTCATAAAATTGGGCGCAACTCACTTAACAACTACCTTACTTAGCAATGGAAATTCTGGTCTCAATGTGGTTGTAAGTCAAGGACTACCTGTATAGCCTTCAGTGAAGAGTTAGTCTCCAGACTAACTGCTTTCTGCTTGTCAGTTGTAAAACCTGTGTTCAACTCCTGGGCATCATGCAATGGGGTGAGCTCCCGTTACTCACCTCAGCTGCTGCCTACCTAGCAGTTCTAAAGCATGCAAATGTGAGTAGATAAATAGGTACCACTTCAGTGGGAAGATTACCATGTGCTCCATGTGCTTTGGTGTATAGTAATGCTGGCTACATGGGAGGCTGACCACAAGCTGGCCATAGGAGCCACAGTGGCGCAGTGGTTAGAATGCAGTATTGCAGGCTACTTCTGCTGACTGCCAGCTGACTGCAATTTGGCAGTTGAAATCTCACCAGGCTGAAGGTTGACTCAGCCTTCCATCTTTCCGAGGTCAGTAAAATGAGGACCCAGAGTGTTGGGGGCAATATGCTGACTCTGTAAACTGCTTAGAGAGGGCTATAAAAGCACTGTGAAGTTGTATTTAAGTGCTATTGCTATTGCTATGACCAGGGAAATATCTTCGGACAATGTTGGTTCCCTCGACTAAGAAATGGAGATGAGCATTGCTGGACAGGGGAAACTTTTACTGCAAAAGTACTCCTCTCTCTCTCTCTCTCTCTCTCTCTCTCTCTCTCTCTCTCTCTCTCTCTCTCTCTCTCTCTCTCTCTCTTTTGTGTGTGTGTGTGTGTGTGTGCATTCTGGGGCCTTCTTGCTTCTGGCACTAGCAAAGGAAATCATCCCTCTGGTTCTAAAAAAAATACTCCTGGTGCACTATCCTGTCCCTGCATTTCACCAGTGCCAAAAATAACCTCACTTTCGGTATTGTATCACCCTGCAATCTGTTCTCTTATATGTTTGCCATATTTGTACTGCTGTCTGATCAGAGGTTTCTCGAAGCAGCATGGAGGCATCAAAACGTTAAAATACCAAATAATAAAAATACAAATATCACACACCCCCAAAAAAATCAACAGCAGAGAGTAAGCCAAATGAATGCCATCTGTACTGCAAAAGCTTCATAGAATGCAGGCAGACATCCTTTAAATCAGGGATCTCCAACCTTGGCAACTTTAAGCCTGGTGGATTTTAACTCCCAGAATTCCCCAGTCAGCTTTGTTAGGTATTTTTCTAGGCATTGAGGTCCGCCAGGCTTAAAGTTGTCAAGGTTGGAGACCCCTGCTTGAAAACTCTCAGAAATACCTGTAAATTATGCATAGTGTGAATAAAGTAGCAAAGGATAATGTTCTGTCCCTCTCATAAAAACAAAATGGCAGGATTCACTCATTTAACCTAGTTAGTGAATTAATCCATTGACAACTGCATTCACACAGCAGATTTAATCTGGTTAGTGATTAACTCATTAAATTATATTATATAATATAAATTAAGACTATAATGCACTGAGCTGTAAACTAACCAAACAACCCGCACTACTGTCCCAAAGGTGCTTTTTCAAGAGGCAACTGGACTTTCTGGTTTTTCTTTGAAGACATTTTGCTTCTCATCCAAGAAGCTTCTTCAGTTCAGAGCTGAAGAACCTTCTTGGATGAGAAGCGAAACGTCTTCGAAGAAAGTCTCCATGTGCCAAGGCAGCCTATTTGTCAGTACCAGATGATTGAATGAGAAGGCTACAGCCCTTTCTAAGGGCTTGCTAAAAACTTTTGCTGGACCAACACTGAGTAACACAACAGTTTTCTAGGTTCCTTAGGCAGCAACTCTTTTTTCCATCCCATCTACCAAGGTTATTCTCACATATCATTACACCAGCACTCTGGGTGGTTGAAACCCAGTCTTCTATTGTCACCATCATCTCCAAAACACAGGTTGAAATATTTTGAACATGCCCAGGGCCATCCATGGAGGGGAGGGGGTGTAAGTAAAGTCAAGATGATGTCATGTGTCATGTGATTAATACTCACTGTTATTTACATGCATTGGGCATGCAATGTATGCTAAAAAGGGGTGGGGCTTTGACTGTGCACTTGAAAGTGCCATCTTGACTTTATTGATTCTCCGGCCCAATCAGGGGTGAAATCCGACTGGTTCAGGCGAATCGCTAGGGATTATGGGCATCAGTTTGCTGAACTGGTAGTAATCACCCCTCCTTGGCCCCACCCACCCACGCCCGGTTGGTCACTGCTCACCTCTTCCGGCTGCTCGATATTCTGCAGAATTCAATGTTAAATGCAGCAGAAAGAATGCTAACTTTTCTTCCTCCATTCACAAAGGAGCTGCTGCAGTCTGTCCCTTTAAGGTAGTCCCCAGGAGGGAGCGGGATGGGGGAGCAGCTGGAATGGAGCCATTTTCGTGAAAGGCAGGAAAATGGGGAAGGGGATTTTCCTGCCTGTCATCCACAGACTGAGGGAAAGATAGTAGGCAGGAATATTCCCCTCCCTGTTGGTTGTGGGGAGGGGAGGGACCGGTGAGGAGCCCCTCGATGTGAGTGATGTCGAGTTGGCCATGCCCACACGTTGAGCCTATGCTCAAGTTGGCTTGTTGGGGGGCGACCTCCCCCCCCAACAAGCCACACCCACAGAACCAGTAGGGAAATTTTTTAATTTCACCACTGGGCCCAATGGATGACCTGGTTAGAGAAATGAGATGAAAATTAATCAAACCAGAACTCAGACCAAAAAAAAAGGCCAAAGAAAGAGTAACATACTTGATTCAGTAATAGTACTTTAGAAAAAGATCTGAAATATTTTATTATAAACTGAATAGTCATTGGCAGCATGATATGTGTAGGATATGACCAGGCTGAGCCTGTGGGGGTCAAGCAATCTGAGGACCCAGATTGTTGGGGGCAATATGCTGACTCTGTAAAACCACTTAGAGAGGGCTGTAAAAGCACTATGAAGCGGTATATAAGTCTAAGTCAGTGGTTCTCAACCTGTGGGTCGTGACTCCTTTGGGGGTCGAACGACCCTTTCACAGGGGTTGCCTAAGACCATCAGAAAACACATATTTTCAATGGTTTTAGGAATAATTTTATGGTTGGGGGTCACCATAACATGAGGAACTGTATTAAAGGGTCGCGGCATTAGGAAGGTTGAGAACCACTGGTCTAAGTGCTATTGCTATTGCTATCATCAGTCTCAAGTCCCTTCACACCCATAAGAGATCTAAATCTAATCCATCTTGAATTCCAATGACTCTTATTTACCACTAATTTGCTTTGACCGTTAGTAGCTCAGATTCTTCTAAAGAACATTAGCATGCAATAAACCTGTATTCATTTGAACAGCCTTAATTCCTAATTTTCTATGCTTGACAATATGCCTGCAAAGGGCTGTAATGATTTTAAATGGAATCCCTAGCTAGGTTGTTTCCAAATCACAGGCAAAAATAATAGAAAATAATAGTTCCACTTAATTCTGCATTGGTCAGATCCTACTGCAAATTCATAGGTTGGATTTTTAAAGAAAGTTTGAGGGAAACTTAGACTCAGAAAATGGCAGTAAGAACTAGAAATGAACTCTTATGAGCAAAGAATGAAGGAACCAGATATATTTAATCTTGAGAAAAGAGAAGTGGGACTTCCAGTGAGACTGGTATGGTAAGATAAACATCTTTCTCACAGCAGAACCGTGCCGAAATCTCCCTGGAGAAAGAGGAGATCTTGATATAGCCCATGTGTCCCCAGACAGCCGCTCCTTGTGAGTAGACTGCAGGAATCAATGTTTTGCAGTTGGCTTCTGAGTTGCGTGAATGAGAGTCAAGAGAGGAACCATCTTGCTCACTCATAAATAAGGCCTTTTTAAGGATATAAAACTTGATTAAGTCTCATTTCTTAACCACTTTGGGTATATTTCATTGCCTTTGAAACATTAAAATCCTTCAGAACAACAAATTATACTGAACTCGATGAGTGAGTCACCAACCCACAGAAAGAATTTTTAAATACAACTTGCAATGTTTTTTTGGGGAAAATATAATTTTTCAGCAGAAAAATGCTTCGTACAGTGTTGATTTTGGAATGTTATCAACAGATTAAGGGTCCAGATGGACTTGGAATTATAATTTTGAATTAAGTGGAAGAATCCTTCCTGTGAATTTTAAATTAATTAGAAGAATCCTTCCTGTGGGAAATGGTGATGTCTTTAAGCAGAAACATGAAAATGGGACCTTGAAGATTTTACACCAGAGAGAGCTACAGGATAATAAATGTGTCTTGTTAATAAAGAATGGAGCAAAAAACATTGATGGATATTTTTGAATATTGGTCTTTGAAATTATTTGCTATGATAGATGATGTATTAATGAAATGAAGTTACAGAAGAACAAGCTACACTGGATAAATTTGCAATTAATTTGAATGTGGATTTAAATATGACAAGCAATGAGAAGGACATGCGGAAAAATATACTGGATATACAAACAAAACCAGTTGTTGTTTCATTTCTTAAAGAAGATGTACAATTACTAAGCCAAAAAAATGATTTGGCTAACTCATTTTCCTGGATGTACAAGAGAGATCTATTAAAGTCATGAAGGGACTTTTGAGAAGTGACCAAAACAAAACAAAACAAAACACCTTTTTACTTACTGGCTGTACAAAAGAGGCCCGTTAAAGTTTTAAAAGTTTGATCTTGGGACAAAAAAAAAAAGATGAACAGAAATCAAGCTTTAGAACTTTATTTGAAGGGGTTAAAATTAAAATGGTTAAAATTAAGGGAAGGAATGTAGGCTTATTCCATCAAGATTTTGGATTCTGTTTTTAGTTAAGAGATCAGTTATGAAGGGAAGACAGCAGTGGTGGGATTCAGCCGGTTCGGGCCAGTTCGGGCAAACTGGTTGTTAAATTGCTGGCTGGCCCCACCCTGCCCCTTCCAGGAGTCCCCATGCGCTCCTTTTTGGCTCCCAGGTAAGTGCAGGGAGGCCTACTAGGTCCAAATGGGGTGTGGGGGGTGCGGCATGGCCCCCCTGCAGCACATTTTTGCTCCCAGGAGGCTGCAGAGAGGCCTACTAGGCCCAAAGTGGGATCAGGGGAAACGTGCACCCCCTCTCCACTGCAGCCCATTTTTGCTCCCAGGAGGCTGCAGGTAGGCCTACTAGGCCCAAAACGGGGCACAGGGGGGCGGCGCACTGCCCTGTGGCGCGTTTTTGCTCCCAGGGGGGTGCAGGAGGCTGAGTGCTGCCTGTCACACCCCCTGACCACACCCACCCAGCCAGTCATTAGGGCAGAAAACCGGTTGTTAAATTATTTGAATCCTGCCACTGGAAGAGAGTATATACAGTATATATTGTATGAAATGATGGCGATGAACTAGTAAAATTGTTTATATTTGTTGGGGTGAAGGAGGGATCTTGTTTCTTTCTACCCTTTGTTTTCTTTTTTTACACTATTTTTCTTTCCATATTTTTTGTAACCCGCGTTAGTTTTTTATGCTTTCTGTTTGGAATCTTTAACAAAGTTATTTGGAACAAAAGCAGAAAAATGGGAGATATGACAGCTCCGTTCAAATTCCTAAAAGGATACCATGTAGAACCGTGATGGTTAACCTATAGCACACATGCCACAGGTGGCACGCAGAGCCATATTGGTGGGCACACGAGCGTTGCCCTAGCTCAGCTCCAGCACGTATGTGCATGCTGGCCAGCTGATTTTTGGGCCTTCGGGGCCCACCAGAAGTTGGCAAACGGGCTGTTTCTGGCCTCCGGAGGGCCTCCAGGGGGGTCGGGAAGGCTGTTTTCACCCTCCCCAGGCTCCTAGAAAGCCTCTGGAGCCTGGGGAGGGCAAAAAACAGGCCTACTGGGCCCACCGTGCCATCACATGCCAAAAGCGGGTGGAGCACGGGGGGGTGATGCGTGCATGCGCGGGGGCAGGGCACATAGAATTATGGGTGTGGGCACGCACACGCATGATCACCCCGCACTCATTCTGCTTTTGGCACGCGATGGCAAAAGGTTAGCCATCACTGATGTAAAAGAAAGGGAAGACGTGTTCTCTTTCATTCCGGAGAATAATGAAGATGTGAAATAATGGATTTAAATTACAAGAAGGTTGATTCCAGTTGAACCTTAGGAACTCTCCTTAATGTAGTTTGACATTAGAACAAATTATCCATAGAGATGGTAGATTCTGCTTTACTGGATGTATTCAAGCAGAGGTGAGACAGCTAGTTGTCACAGATGCTTAATTCCTGCATTGAGCAGGCTATTGGAATTGATGACCTGAATAGCCCTTTCCAGTTCTATGCTTCTATTATTTCCAGAGGCAGCTGCCTGGTGTCTGTGGAAATGGGATATACTGGATTAGAAAGACAAACAAGGCTTGGTTCTTCTTAAGTTCTGATTCATTATTTATTATGGGGTTTGATGACATTCCTTTCTCGTGCTTATATATTTAATGAATGGCTGGCTTCACACAATGCCCGATAAAGAGTAAACTTGGGTTAGCAGTACATCTTTATGTCTATGGAGATTCTCAGTCATCCAGGTCATGGTTGTCCCAAAGTTGCTTCTTTTTTTTCTTTTTTTTTCAAGAGGCAACTGGACTTTCTGGTTTTTCTTTGAAGACATTTCGCTTCTCATCCAAGAAGCTTCTTCAGCTCTGACTGGATGGTGGGGAAATGGAAGGATTTATATTCCTTACAGACAGCTGGTCATTTGCATTCTTTTAGAGAGTCATTGACACCCATTTGCGCTACTCAGGTGACCCTGACAACACAGATAAACCTCCAGGTGGCCTCAACAACTCGCTAACTCTTTTTCCAACCTGACATTCTCCACATGCAGGGGTGGGCTTCAAAAATTTTAGCAAGGGGTTCTCTGTCCGGTTGCTGGGTGGGCGGGGCCATGGTGGGGATGGCCTAGTTGACTGCCTGCACCATGGCAGGTGGGGTGTTTTTGCCCTCCCCGGGCTCCGGAGGTTTTCTTAGAGCCTTCGGGAGGGCGAAAATGACCTCCCCAGGCTCCAGAGGCTCTCCGGAGGCTGGAAACATGGCCGTTTCCGGCCTTCCCGAACTTCCGGTAGGCCCATTTTTTGCCCTCCCCGAGCCTCCATGCACGCCCTGCACTTACCTGCATCCAAAATGGGCCGCATGGGGACTCATGGGAGGGGAGGGGAGGGGAGGGATGGGCTGGACCAGCCAGGAGTGGGATTTCAGGGTTGTCCAAACTGCACAGAATCTTAGCTAGAGGTTCTCCCGAACCCCTGTGAATCCCCAGCACCCCACTCTTGTCCACATGTATGGAATTGCAACTTCCAGAATTCCCCAACTAGCATGATCTACGGCTGGGAATTTTTGGAGTTGCAGCCCCAATGCTGCAAAACAAGTTGGGATTTCCATATACCTGGTTCTGACCAAGGATGCTTTATGATGGGTTAGATGCAGGAATGAATATTGCCACTTGATCAAAATAAGCAACATTACACATATGAGAAGAGGTAATTTTTCCAATGTGCCGAACTCAAGGATAACCCAACCCTTTCCAGGGAGGGCTTAAAATCAACCATCCCTACTCGAAGGTGTTTCTGGAAATAAATATAATCACTGCAAGAGAGCTTACATTACAGGTAGTCCTTAACTTATAACCATTCATTTAGTAACCGTTCAAAGTTATGACACTGAAAAAAGTGACTTATGACAATTTTTCATACTTATGACCATTGCAGCATCTCCATGGTCACATGATCAAAATTCGGACTGTTGGCGACTGGCTCATATTTATGACGGTTGCAGTGTCCTGGGGTCATATGAACACCTTTTGTGACCTTCTGACAAACAAAAACAAACAAGGAAGCCAGATTCACTTAATCATTTTTCTAACTTAACAACTGCATCAATTCAGTTAACAACGGTGGCAAAAAAAGGTCGTAAAATGAGGCAAAACTCACTTAACAACTGTCTTGCTTAGCAGTGGAAATTTTGAGCTCAATTGTAATCACAAGCCAAGGGCTACCTATACCTAATAGACCTTGCTAGTTTTCATCCAGTCCCTTTTCATAGTCCATAAATAAGAACTGTGTGGCTTATTTATATTATCGTTTATATTTTATATTCTAACCTTCAGAACAGAGACTATTAACATCTGTAGGTCCTTATAGGAACCTTTGTAGCCACAGAGAGTGATAAAATACTTTAAACGCATGGGGTTGTGTTTTATGCTCGCATTTATCTTAATTTCCTCTAAGGGTTCAAAGCAGTGCATATGGGGATGGATTCTTCCTTTATTTTTATCCTCCATATATCCCCACCCCATGTGACAGTCTGGGCTAAGAGATAACATGAAACTCATCATTACTATTTAAGCTCCAAAGCTGAATAAAAAAAATTGAACGTCAGTCTCTCTAGCATCAGTCCAGCCCTTGAATTACTGCACTATCCTGTCTCTTTAGAGACTTAGGAGCCATCATCCAATATATATGCCAGGGATGTCAAACTCAATTTCATTGACGGACACATCAGGGTTGTGTTTGACCTTGGGGAGGCCGGGGGGGAGGTGTCCGGGGTGTGTGTGACTAGCTCGACGTCACTCGTCTCGGGGTCACCTATGGCACTCTGCCAACAAAAATGTGCTCCCAAGCTCCATTTTTTACTGCGACAGCTTCCTGCAACCCTCTGCCAGCGAAAACGGAGTTCGGGAGAGCTGCCCACAGCCCTTCTGAGCTCCGTTTTTGCTGGCAGAGGCATCGCAGGCCTCTCCTTTGCTGTTTCCAAGGTGGCCCCATGGGCCAGATCTATGCACCCTGCGGTCTGGATGCGGCCTGCAGGTTTTAGTTTGACACCCCTGATATATGGGGATGAAGCACGTAGCAATAGCACTTAGACTTTATATCACTTCATAGGGTTTTGCAGCCCTCTCTAAGCATTTTACAAGATCACCATATTGCCCCCAACAATCTGGATCCTCATTTTACTGACCTCGGGAGGATGGAACGCTGAGTCAACCTTGAGCCAGTCAGGATCGAACTGCTGGCTGTCCGCAGAGTTAGCCTGCAATACTGCATTCTAACCACTGTGCCACCACAGCTCTACGTAAGCCTGCTTTCTACTCAAAATTCCAGAAAGAGAAGGTCCTTGGGGGAGGGTGGGGGGATCGCATGCATCTAGCCTACCAGTTCTATGATTTCAACTTTTTCCCATTCCAGTGCATGGGGGGAAAAAAGATTTACAGTCCCAGTGGAAGGCCACACTAATTGCAGCAAAAGAACAAGCTGCCCATTTTGCAGGTAGACCAGAAGTGACATCAGAAGTATACATAGTGGAATTGCCAGAGAGAGAGAGAAAGAGAGAGAGAGAGAGAGAAGCCACTGCAGCAAAACCAGCCTGATAATGACCCTATAGGGCTGGTAAAAGCAATATTTGGCAGTGAGCAGCAATTTCCCTGCAGCAACTCAAGGGTGTTTTCTCATCAAGCGCCATGCTGAAGTAGCAGATTTTGCTGCTGAAACTCTGCAGAGGGGCGGGCAAGGACCGAGAAGGGGCTGCAATCCTACGAAGGAAGAATAGAATAAGCCAAATGTAGACCTTGTGATGTTCGCGGTCGTCTCGTGATCCTTGCCAAGCTTCTTTCCTTCTTTCCTTTAATTCTTTTTTTAATCTTGTTATAACAATCACCACACACACACACACACACACACACACACACACACAAAATCATAAGACCAGCTGAGCAACAGAGCATCATCTTTGTTTTCCAGAATGCTTCTAAGCTCCACATGGACCCCGGTGGCATTTTGAGAAAATAAATATGGTGGGAGTCTGCAGCTCAGTGTTTTCTTTGGAAGTCTGCCTATGTAGCTCAGAATGCCAGCTTTACCATTCCTCTTCTTTTGGACAGATCCCTAAGTGTAGGGATTCGTTTCTCAACCTATCGCTTCAGGCTACACAACCTGTCTACCCCAATATCTGCAGTGCTTTCTCCTCCTTGGAATCTGGACCATTCAAGTCCTGGCAGTCCTTTTACAGGCATTCACAGAAATAATAAATACCTGCTAGTTGGCACAGTTTGGTTTGGACATGTGTCAACCTATTCAGAAAAAAGACCAAGGGAAGTAGTGGTGGTAGGTAGCTGGAAAGCTAGAGAAGCGGTAGAAAGATGATTAGTTTGTCTTCTAGTCAATGAGCTTTTAACTAGCCCTGCCCTATTCTAGAATAGAGGAGAGGAGAGGAGAAGAGGAATAGGAATAGGAATAGGAATAGGAATAGGAATAGGAATAGGAATAGGAATAGGAATAGGAATAAGTAGAATAGAATAGAATAGAATAGAATAGAATAGAATAGAATAGAATAGAATAGAATAGAATAGAATAGAATAGAATAGAATAGAATAGAATAGAATAGAAACTATATTGTCACTTTGAATGTACACTAATCGGCATACATTAAAATGAAATTTTGTTGCATACAGCTCTCAAAGGATCACCATCTCCAATATACATTACATAAATATAACAAAATAAATAAATACAGAATTATGCATATACCCACATATATTATGTGACACAGAGAAACAACACAATCTAGTTCAGATGTATACCTCTACATGGCGAGAAAAACGAATCTTGTGAGTTTACCAGACTGATGGCATAGGGAACAGAACCCAGTAGCCCTCCTAGAAATGCTTTGAAACCTCCTCCCAGAGGGGAGCAACAGAAACAGGCTGTAAAGTGGGTGTGTGGGGTCGCTAACAATAACATAGCACTTAGAAGCAGCATCCTGAATACCAGGAAGTAGGCTTCCTATGATCTTCTCAGCTGTCCTTACCACTCTCTGTATGGACTTTCTATCTGAGGCACTGCTGCTACCAAACCAGACAGTGATGCAGTTTGTTTAAACGCTCTCAATCGTGCTCTCCTCATCCGACGCAGGAAATGCAGACGCTGGTATGCAAGCTTCACTAAGGATGATGTGCAGAGAGACCAATTCAGATCGTTTGCACCCCCAGATACTTAATACCGTCGATCACCTCTACAGTTGATATTGAGTAGAGTATGACTATCTCAACTTTTCTTAAAATCTACAATGATCTCCTTCATTTAATAAGGAGAAGGTGACCTTTCTCTTAGTGAGAATAACAAACCGCTGATTTATCTTCCCTTTATATTTAGGAGGAAAGCTGAACAACAAACTTATGGCACTAGACCCAGCTCAGCAAATTTATAAAAGCTATTCCTTGACCTGACAGGGTAGTCTTTGCCAACTAGTGCAATTTCAATTGTATTGGCAATAATATATATAGAAGGTTTCCTCTTGAAAGATGGGTACAGCACTTCATGCTCCAAACTAAAATTTTCTTTTTTGGCAACTGGTGCAAAAAAGCTATAGAAAAATAGGCTCTAAGTCAATATCTGGTTGACAAGCGTAGAAGGAGTTTCTAGGGCAGTTGGAAAAGTCTGAAAGTAGGAGAAAGTCATTTTTTCGTGGGGAGCTACCAGAAAAGTCCTGACAAACAGGAACAGTTGGCATTGTCATCTCAACAAGACATCACATCCCATTCAAAGACAATAATCTCAGGTGGGAAAAGAATAGGCAGAGAGGCTATTCTTTCTTTTTCTTTTTCACTGTGCTTCTCACCTTTAATTGCAGACACTCTTGTCAAGGGAAATATAATTAAACTCAATACCTTTCAGATTGGCAGCTGAGCTTGTGCAAACACAAAAAAGATAAGAGCCTTGTTTCTTTTCTTTTTTTTCCTTTCAAAAGACAGACACTCTTACAGAGAGATGGGATTGTTAAAAACCAGCGTGTTCCTCCTTGTGCTTTATGTCGTGGCCAAAAGACAACTTCCAAAATGAAGTTAGCCTTGAAATTAATCTGCTCCTCAAGATATACTGCCAAGAGGGCAATTCTGCTCTTTAAAATTCTCCAAATAGGATATTTTTAGGGATTTCCTCAGAATTAGAAATTGCTAGCTGATAAGTAGCTAAATGTGCGAGCAGTGGTTACTGGTTTGCACATAGATCTAAACCATGGTTTGTTTAACTATTTTTTAATAAACAACTATTGGCCTGGTTCTCAAAATGTGCCCTACAAACTCCATTGTCTGGATCTGTACCAGCCACTAAACCAATGCCAGTCACAGTCCATGATGATTTGATGTGATGAATTATTCCAACCATTATGCAGAAAATGTTAATGCTTCCTTTTAAAGTTAGGTAAGAAGGGATCGGAGAGTATAGCTGTACCCCTGCAATACATTTAATGTAGTTATTGCACTAACACAATTTTATTGGGTGAGTTCAGAAAAATGAGATAATTCTATAGTCAGGTGAAGTGTATTGTGCCAATCCAGTTAAAATTTTTCCACAGAGAGCCTTTAAACCTTACAGAATATTTCGCTTTCCTCACCTCGATAGTCCTCAAACTTCCTCTGCTTCAAAATAAGATGCAGCTCCAGAAATATTTCTACAATAAGGCTTTGCAGAGAATAAGTGCATTTGCACAAAATTGATCTTGATGAGGAGGTGTGCAATTAGAAAAGGACCCCACATATTTCCATGTCAGTTCTTGGTCAAGGGCAGATGGACTGCTGGCATCTCAGATATCAAACCGATGCACTTCTCTGTATCTCAGCTGAAAACCATGGCTTTATCAGGAAGTTATTAATCATTCATACAGCACTATAATAAGCACTGCCTTTGCTATCTTGAGCTTCTTCCTTCTGAGAAGAAAGTTGCTTAAAAATACAATTCTGATCATTTTAGAGATGAGGAGGCTAAGAATCAAGTTACATTATGAGAGAATGAATCTGCTGAAGAACTGAAGCCTTTTGGATGAGAAGTGAAACATTTCCAAGGGAAAAAACCAAGAAAGTCCAATTACCTTTTGAAAAGCACCTTTGGGACAAACATGACCTGGATGATTGAGAATTTCCGTAGACAAATTGCCTAGAATGTCTTCCTCTTCCTCCCCCCGCCCCCCCTCCATAGTTAGCTGTCTGGGGCTAACTGTAAAATTCACTAAAACACAATTGAAATTAAAACCTATACAGTGAAATCAAATCAAATAAACACCATGCAAACTAAGCCGCAGTAACATAGTCAACCAAAATCCTAATTAATATGAATTAAAATATGATTTAAAATTAACCTTTTAAAATGATAAAACCTGGAGTTATTAAAGTTAAAAACCCTGAAAGAATTTATTCATACTTAGCATGTCATATGGCAGTGATGGCTAATCTTTTTGCCATCGCGTGCCAGGAGCAGGGGGAGTGCAGGGGGGATCACATGTGCGCGTACCCACACCCATAATTCTATGCACCCCGACTCAGGGATGCACACACGACCCCCCCACACTCTCCCCGCTCCTGGCACACAATGGCCCAGTAGGCTCGTTTTTCTCTTTCCCCAGGCTCCAGAGCCTTTCTAGGAGTCTGGGGAGGGTGAAAACGGCCTTCCCCACCCCCACCCCCACCCCCACCCCGGAGGCCCTCTGGAGGTCAGAAATGGCCTTTTTGCCAACTTCTGGTCCCACCTAGAAAGGCTCTGGAGCCTGGGAAGAGAGAAAAAAGGGCCTTCCCCACCCCCCACCTCCCGAGGCCCTCCAGAGGCAGGAAACAGCCTGTTTCCCTACTTCTGATGGGGCAAGGAGGCCCGAAAATCAGATGGGGACCTGAGCTCGCGTGCCCACCGATATGGCTATGCGTGCTGCCTGTGGCACGCGTGCCATAGGTTCGCCATCACAGTCAAATGGGAACTCTGAAATTTGTTTGCACTAATAATCTTGTTGTGATCATCATCATCCAAAGCATAGAACATACAGCGGTGGACATATCTGTGTCACCTTTTCTCTTTCTGCCTTCCCACCTCTGGCAAAACTCTTCCTGGCCTTTCCCATTGGATCTGCCATGTCTTCTGTCCAGCTGCAGACATAACACCCATACGAGCTTTTCTAAATCTGGAAAATACGGATGAATTCTTACACATGGTGACACATGGATAAGCTGTTGGCTGCCTCCTCCTCCCTTCATGAAAATTTGCTTCTTACATGGCGTGGATCCAATTTGTCCTGCCAAAGAAGCACAGGGGAAACTCTCTAAGGCACTGGAACACATTTGCATCCCTGGTTTAATAGCTATTCTCTACAACCCAAGCACCTTCGGTTTTCAAGATGCGGGGGAGAGGCTAGGTTGGTCCACCATTTGCTCACCTCTTCTGTAAGATACAATTCAGCAAAATGTATGTTAGCCGAAAAGCTTGATGAAGAAGCAAAGGGTGTATTGGCTGGAAACTCTGGGGGCTGCAGCCCTACAGATTGATGGGGAGAAAAGCTTTCAGTATATATTTTTTTGAGTGTAGGTGTCTTTAATCTTGGATGCATATAATAGCTTTGAATTTAAATATCCCATTGCCTTCAACCTAAGGTCAGAGAAGAATATCGACAAGTCTTTTCTTCACCATTGACCCAGCTGTATATCAAGAATTAAATCCCATTGTATATGACTGTTCTAATGCTCAGGGGGATTATATGGGGTTTTAATCCAGATAAGTGCAGAGCAGCTATCCCAGCACCCACAACTCCTATCATACTCAACTATACTGTATTGTTTGAAGGGGATGGACATTGTATTCTACGATATCTGAAAGGATTGGGAAAGACTGTGTGATAGGATTGCAGGCTC
Source organism: Pantherophis guttatus (assembly GCF_059756535.1). NCBI lineage: Eukaryota > Metazoa > Chordata > Lepidosauria > Squamata > Colubridae > Pantherophis > Pantherophis guttatus. The sequence goes on along the minus strand of NC_142063.1, from coordinate 328,785,679 downwards.
TGACTTGATCAAAGCATTTTTTTGCTACAAGCTTTGCAATGTTGGCTGGTATCTGTTGACCCATTTGCAGAGACAGCCTGAGGCTAAAGTACAGCATCTTCTAAATAAATTTGTGGGAAGGCTGGGAATAGCTTGACTTTGGAGTTTATTCTCTGATTTGCTTTGAAAATACAGCAAACAAGTTAAGCTATTTCAATTAAATGTATACACCGCCCATCTTGTGGTTCAAAGCAACTCTGGACAGCTATCCTTTATTTATAGCTGTTTCTCAACCTTGGCAACTCTAAGAGGTGTCAACCTCAACTCCCAGAATTCCCCGCCACTATAAATAAAGGATAGTCAATTTCTAGAGTAGCCTGGTTCAAGCCCATCCAGCTTGAGGACGAAGAATTGTAGGGAGGGGGAGGAACCAAACTGAACCATTGTTTCAGTGGTTCAAGGTTGACTCAGCCTTCCATCCTTCTGAGGTCGGTAAAATGAGGATCCAGATTGTTGGGAGCAACAGGCTGATATTTGTAAACTGCTCAGAGAGTACTGTGAAGCATTATGGAATGGTATATACGTTTAAGTGCTATTGCTCTTAGAAATTTTGGAGGTTTTAAAATAAAGTTCAGGGAGGGGGGGCTCAACATCTGAACTCTACATCCAACCTTTCCTTATATATTTTACTCTGCATTCGCATAATTAAGACACAATCATAGAGTATTATTATTATTTGCTGGGGTCTTTAGCCATTCTTAGCCTTCCTTTTTTCAGGGATGGGCATTGAGGATCATGGCTGCAACAAGACCAAAAAGAATAGAATAACTTCACAGGTTTTAGATATGTGCCAAACTCACTATGCATCTTTATTGCTCTAGTTTGAGAGGAGGAAGAAAAACAGAGATTGTAGAGTGGTAAATAAAACTAAGGAGGATGAGTGCTAAACAAGTGAGGAGGCATTGAGAGATATAATAGGGATTTGTGTTGTTTTAACAGCTCCAGCTCACCTTCTGCTACCCCAAACTCTGGCTAATAGGTTCTGAGCAAGGAAGGGGGAGAAACAACTATGTCTCCTATCGGACTGATTAGCCCCCATTGCTGGTTGCTAAGCAACATGGTTGAAGGTTCACCTAGTTATCTCCAACGGGCTTAGGAGCCCAAATGAGGGGCAAGAAAAGAAACGGAAGAAGAAATAGAAATGCTCGTTTGAGTATGTGTGTGGATGTGTGCACACACACACAAAGTTGCTAAGCAACAAGACTCCTTGACTTCCCTGCTGAAGAATCAACAACAATGTGTTTCGGAAAAGGAAGGAGAGGTAAATATAGGAAGGCGTTAATTTATAAAGGATCTGCCAAGTGTACATTGAGGGGAAGTGGTAGAATCACAGAATCCTAGAGCTAGGTGGGATCACCTCAACCATGCTCACCACAGGATTCCAGATCAAAGCATCTCTGACAGGTGTCAGAGGTTGTCCAACATTCGTTTGGCTGCATCTAGCAAAGGGGCGCCCAGCACCTCACTGACTAATTGATTCCCTTGTTGAACTGCTCTCTCTCATCAGTCACTTTCTCCTCTTTGCAATGCATATTTGGAAGCTAGTTCATAAGAGGGTAGAATTTTCCTCACTTAAAAGGATGAGATCATCAACAAGTACTCCAGCTGGGCCTATTTATGAGAGACAACGCTTACTATTAATTTTGATTCCCTGATAAAGTGTCCTTATAACTGAGCCTTTTTCCTTGGCTTTCAGTGAGGCATGTCAGGCACAAGCAACATGGATAGGCCCAAATAGATATTTTATTGTCGATCACCTATATTTCAAGTATCTCGCCAAACCATCTGGCTCTCCTCAGGAAGCAGCACATATAAACCTAAGGGTTTGAACTCAAAAGTTTCCTCCCCCAAACATACGCTAAGATGGAACATCTCCCTGGCAGGGTCTCCTCCAGTGGTGGAATTCAATTTTTTTTACTACTGGTTCTGTGGGCGTGGCTTGGTGGGCATAGCAGGGGAAGGATACTGCAAAATCTCCATTCCCACCCCACTCTGGGACCAACCAGAGGTGGTATTTACCAGTTCTCTGATTCTCCAGAACCTGTCAGAACCTGCTGAATAGCACCTCTGGTCTCCTCCCCTTCAGCCGGTGGTTCCACCACAAACTTGGCATAAAAATCATTAACATGCTGGCTGGGAATAAGAAGAGTTGTTCTCCAAGACACAAAGCATGATACTCTAGAGAATTAATTGGAGAGGTGAGATTATTCATACCCTTAGAGAATTGTACTAGCTTCTAGCAGGCTTTCAGGCAAAATCAAAAATGATGAGCATCGCCTGATGAGCAAGACCAAAACAGCTTAGGTCTAGGTTCTCTGAGATAATTTATTGGTTTGATTTATTTATTGGTTCGATTTATATGCCGCCCTTTTCTTGAGACTCAGGGTGGCTTACAATGCATTAAGCAATAGCCTTCATACTTTTGTATATACCTGCTTAGTAGGGCTTTCGCCCCCCCCCCAAGCGGTGTTCTTTTTTTTATACAAAGTCATTTTATTGCCCCCACAAACCGGGTCCTCATTTACCTACCTCGAAAGGATGGAAGGCTAAGTCTAGCTTGAGCCTGGTGAGAATTGAACTCGCAGTAATTGCAGGCAGCTGGTGTTACTTAACAGTGCTTTAGTCTGCTGTGCCACCAAGGCTCTAATGTCTTACACTGCATGATTCCTGTCTGTGGAGATTCTCAATCATCCAGGTCATGATTGTCCCAAAGGTGCTTTTTCAAAAGGCGGCTGGACTTTCTTTGTTTTTGCTTGAAGACGTTTCACTTCTCATCAAAGAAGCTTCTCCAGTTCTGAAAGGAGTGAACTGAAGAAAATTCTTGGATGAGAAGTGAAATGTCTTCAAGCAAAAACAAAGAAAGCCCAGTTGCTGTTTGAAAAAGCACCTTTGGGATTGCATGATCCATACATTTCTCAGGAGAAGTCCCAAGTCTTCAGGTGCCAGATCATCTGAGATATCAGTTTGGGATTGGGTCTTCTCCAGAGGTGGGTTTCAGCAGGTTCTGACCAGTTCTGGAAAACCGATAGCGGAAATTTTGAGTAGTTCGGAGAACCAGTAGTAAAAATTCTGACTGGCCCCACCGCCATCTATTCTCTGCCTCCCAAGTCCCAGCTGATCAGGAGGAAATGAGGATTTTGCAGTCACCTTTCCCTGGACTGGGGTGGGAATGGAGATTTTACAGTATCCTTCCCCTGCCACGCCCACCAAGCCACGCCCACCAAGCCATGCCACGCCCACCAAGCCACACCCACAGAACCAGTAAAAAAAAAATTAAATAATTTTTTAAAAAAGTAAAAAAATTTGAAACCCACTACTGGTCTTCTCCCTTGTCGACCCTGGTTGTGAGACATATTCCTAGGAAATGACAATCACCTACCTTCTTTAGAGGCCCTCAAAAGGTCTGTCAAGACCAGCTTTACAGCCTGCCTTTTTAAGAAAATCATCTTTAGTTTTAAATGTTTTTAAAAAGAGTCTTTTATTTTAAGCTATTTCTCTTTAATGTAATCTAATCATTTTATTATAAAGCATGCTGGGCCATTTAGAAAAGCAGCAGAGAAACAGCCTAAGAAACAAATTATAAAAGCAATAGCTCTTAAAGAAACAATATTGTTGCCCTTCCTAATGTCATTTTCCACCCCTAAGGAAGCTCATATATCTCCTCCTCATTTCTCTGCCCACAAAAAAAAAAGATTAAAGAGGTCATTTCTACAAAGATCTCCAGAGAGATGCAGTATGCCCCATTTTCACCCATGAAAATGTTAGACTAGTGAATATGATCCACAAGTGAGTAGTAGAGACCCAGAAATTTTTCCACAGAATCCTTTTGTTTTCCTCCATACAGGTAGAGAGATAGAATATCTGCATTATGCAACTTCTATGCTGGGGGAATGACGTATCTCAAAATCATGGAATCCAAGACCGAGGTGAAAGATTTTACCCAGCTTGTGAACGTCTTAGGCAGCTGATGAAAGCAGAAATTCAGCTCACCTAGAGCAGGGGTGTGAAACTCAAGGCCCATGGGTCGTATCCGGCCCATGTGGTGGTTAGATCTGACCCAGGGGGCTGCCCTTGAAATAGCGAAGGACCGGCCCATGGTGCCTCTGCCAGCGAAAGCAGAGAGGCCCTCCCAAGCTCCATTTTCGCTGGCAGAGGGTTGCAGGAGTTTATCCCAGCCGAAAATGGAGATCAGGAGCAGGGGTGGGTTCTAAATTTTTTTATTACCGGTTCTGTGGGCATGGCTTATTTTGTGGGCATGGCTTGATGATCATGTGACAATTCTTTAGGGTTTAGCAGAGGTACCAGGCTTTTAGCTTCTTGCAGAGCTGTACCGGTCTACCCATTTATTTTTGCAGTCACCGGTCTACCCATTTATTTTTGCAGTCACCAGTCTACCCATTTATTTTTGCAGACACTGGTCTATTTATTTTTGCAGGCACTGGTCTACCCATTTATTTTTGCAGGCACCGGTCTACTCATTTGTTTTCTTTTAACACTGATCAGCTGTAGGGCAGCCCTTTGAAGTCCCGCGGCAAGAGTTTAAACAGTTTTTTTCCCTCTAGCCGATAGCTGGGACTCAGGAGGCAGCAATAGATTGGGGGTGGGTAGTAATGCAGGGGGGTGGGGGTGGGGGGTGGGGGGTGGAAGAACCGGTTCGATGACGTCATATCGTCACCACTACTGGCTCGGTGGAACTAGGCAGAACCGGGAGCAACCCACCACTGATCAGGAACCTGTTTTCGCTTGCAGAGTGCCACCACAGATGCCTCCGACATGAGTGATATCAAGCTGGCAATGCCCACCCTGGCCTCGATGAAATCGAGTTTGACACCCCTGACCTAGAGCATAAAACAGCTTTGCTGGGTTGGGTCATGTGTCATATAGTAGCCAACCACATACATCCATCAGCAGGGAGAGGAGGGCAATAATCCAGTGGTGGTATTCAGCCGGTTCTATCTGGTTCGGACAAACTGGTAGTGGCAGCTGAGGGAGGCTCAGCCCACCGCCTGGAAGTCATCACGTCCTCTTTTTGACACTCTGCACATGCCCGGAAGGCACGTGCGCAATCACATTTGCGAACTGGTAGCGAAGGTAAGTGAACACCACCTCTGCAATAATCCTTTTATACTAGGGGTCAGCAACCCGTGGCTCTGGAGCCGCATGTGGCTCTTTCATCCCTCTGCTGAGGCTCCCTGTCGCTGGTTGACGCCACAATTTTGAGAGGAGCTTCTGGTTGGGGGAGGGCACGCCAGGAGGGGACTCTATGGCAAGGGGTGGGTTTTCCGGTTGGTTCCACAATTGATAGGGCTTTTGGTTAGGACAGGTAGAGGAAAAAGGACAACGCACTAGGAGGAGACTATGGTGGGGGAACTAGACTTGCAGTCGGCTCCAGAATTGAATGGGGGTGCTTCCGGTTAGGACTTTTGTGGCTCTTTGAGGTTTAAGGTTGCCAATCCCTGTCTTATATTATACTCCCCAATGGCTGGCTTTCCAAGGCATAAAGCTCTTAATTCCGGAATTAAAGTACAATTATCAAGACTAGTGGCCATTGATAGATTTTTTGACCTTATTTATTTAGCGTAGATCTATTATTGCCATTCCGCCCTACAGACCTCTGGCCTCATTATGATATCTGGGCAGGAAATGTGATGATTCTCTTTCTTTCAAGCATCCTCGGTGATCACTAAATTTGGAATAATAGCGAACTTCACAGCATTAGCTCTTTGCAATGCTGTGAGTCTTCATTGTGAAGTTGTACATATATTCTCTTAAAACTCATTTTTATATAATACACCAATTATTTATACTTCAGGCTGAATTCATGCCTATGTTATTTTGAGTGATGCATTAAATCTAAACGTATGGCATCTTTTTTTAAAAAGCCCCTTTTGATACCTCCTCCTCCCATCCCTCCTGGGGCACTTACAAAAATTCACTGAGTGGCTGAATATAGTGTCTGTTACTCCACTCCTAATCTACATACCATTAGGCTTCTTATCAGGATAGAAGTCAGACTTTCATTGCTAGGATTACTCAAAAACAACAAAATAACCAACTTTGCATCTTTAAAAGCAGTGCCCAAAGTGATGCATTTTGTTATTTCTTTTCATTGGAATTTGTTATTTCTTTTCATTGGAATTTTCCAGGTTTTAGTTTTATCTTTAGTTTTATTTGCTTTGGAAAGGCCTAAAGAACAAGCAGACATGAATAGCCTATGCCTTCTTCACAGTGGTTCTTCTTCAGAATTGCCTTCCATAATTTTGCACTCTCCAGATATTTTGGACTGATAACTGACATTATGCTTGACCTTCTTACCAATGGTCAAAGAAAATGTAAAGTAGTACAGTTCTGAGGAAAATGGTTCATTCTAGTTTTCTGGAGATCAAGTCCCCATTTGGCTTTTAAATATATGCTAGGCCAAATTCCAACTAAAAGCTGGAAGTAGGACAAAAATGAAAATTAAGATCTAATTATAATTTAATTGAATAATAATGTGATTATTCACCACCTTGGAAAGATTCTGGAGATTCACACCAAAGGAAGATGAATTTACTTTTGGTGATATTGGGACATATCAGAGGATCCTTGTGGCTTATAGAAGATCTTCCTCCTCCTCTGGGAGTAGAAAGATGATCTGAGAGGGAAATTAAGGTTGATCCCAGTCCTAAGAAGCAATGGAGACTCAGTTGATTTCCAAGTATAATAGTTTTGTCTAAAGAGCTCAAAGCAGGATTCTGCTTGAATAATGACCTACATATGAGTTAAAACTCACCTTGTGAACAAGAGCTTTATAAAAACCGGTCTGATGATCTAACTAAGACTGAGCTAGAGAAGTTTAAAAGCTTTCAGTTCCATCCTGAAACTGAAAATATCTGTTTACGAACTCTCTACTGACATTTGGCAATCCATTGCCATGTATCTTGTAGAATTAGTTATTCTTAACCCTTACATTCGTTTGATGGTAAGTTGCAGCTTTATCTCAGGCTAAGCAGAAACATCCATACCAAGGGAAATCTAGGAGTCGGCCCTATAGCCATTTAAGTAGCCCGACAATATTATAATCTGTCTTCCAGCAAGGAATCTGCTTCTAAAACCTTGGTCTTACTGAAAAACCCCAGCTCCATCCAGCCTTCCCTTTCTCCATGAGAGGTTATGCCTTAGGAATTGAGTGATTTTTCTTAAATCAGAGCTAAAATTGCTGCCAACAGCTTCAACCACATAAAGCAGGGGTGTCAAACTCAAGGCCTGCGGGCTGGATCCAGCCTGCAGGATGCTTAGATCTGGCCCATGGGCTCACCCTGGAAACAGCAAAGGACCGGCCTGCTGTGCCTCTGCCAGTGAAAATAGAGCTCAGGAGGACCGCATACGCTCCATTTTCACTGGCAGAGTGTTGCAGGAAACCGTCACAGCCAAAAGAGGAGCTCGGGAGCCCTCGGTCCGCCACAGGCACCCTTGACACAAGTGATGTCCATCTGGCCACACCCACCCTGGTCACGCCTACCTAAGGTCAACCCTGAGGTCAAACACAACCCTGATGCGTCCCTCAATTAAATCGAGTTTGACACCCCTGGCATAAAGCATTGCTGAATTGCAACTGCCTGAAGCTCTTGCCCAGCATTGCTTTGGAACTGTCCATGGTCCTGACTCTTTGCGTGAAAGTTCCCCTGTGATTCTAACCAGAAGAAAAGAAAAGACTGTGATACCCAGCCAACACTCTCTCACTTTGCAGGGATTCAATTCATGATATGCCAACAGAACACTGTTACCTTCCCAGTGAAGTGGTACCTACTTATGACTTATATTTACATGCATATTTTTGTCCTAATTGGTATCTGTGTCAAAATCAGACATGTGGATGATGGGGTGAGTTAAAAGTAAATTGAATTGTCACTCAGATCATAGAAGAAATCCCCCACCCAAGAATGTATACAGTCTGGCCTTTTAGTAAAATAAAGCATTTTTTCCTCTGATGTGATCACAAGGTAGAAAAGGTTATAGAGGTGCAAATTAGCATCCACCTTACTGGCATTTCCTAAAACAAGACTGACCCAAAGGTGCTTTTCCAGGAGGCAACTGAACTTCCTTGTTTTTTCTTTTGAAGATGTTTTCTTCACCTTTGGGACGACCATGACCTAGATGACTGAGAATCTCTACAGACTAAAACAAGACTGACTTCCAGGTTTGATGCCTGATTGCAAAAGTCAATTTTATAATTATGTGTGCCTCATAGAGAGTACAAAACATTTATCCCTGGAATTATATTCATAGACACAAACTATCAGAAATTTGGTCTGTCTCCCTACAGTGGTTTTTTCCTCCTCTACCAATATAATAAGTCATCTCCCTGAAGATTCTTCTCTTTTAGCACAGTTGGCTAGTAGCCCAACAGCTAAATCTTTTCTCAACATTCTTCACATTGCTAGTTCAAGATTTGCCTGAGGCTGACAATGAAAACATTTTCTCTTTTTCATCCATTCTGTATCCTCTGACCTGAGTTCCTCTCCTTCAAACTTCTAGATTAACTGGATAATATCTCAAAAACAAGTGAAGCAGGAGCAATTTGCTATTAGGATGGAGTGAAATTGGTATTTTTGTTTCATAGCTCTATTTTCAGGGAGCTAAAGAAGAGAAGGAAACATTCTAAGATGGAAGAAAATTCATGGAAAGTGACAAGAGTAAAATAAATAAAATAAAACCTAATCACTCATTATCTCACATGAAACATCTAACGCACAAGCTATAAAATATTTTCAAATACGAAACATGATTGCATTTAACAATCAAGTATTACTAGGGAGGTTATACCATTATGCAGGAACTGTTTCAAAATACTTACTCAGTTGCATGCCCATATCCAAAAATCTGCCAATTACTAAAGAGAATCATATGTGACTTTTAAAATAAATCAAAATATTAAATAATATTACATAGCAATGCTGGATGAAGTCAACATTTTAAATACTCTTCCAAACAGTACAGAAAAAAACAGATAGAACAACTGTCCAATACTGGCTCCAATATGGAAGCATTTAATGTAAATGTAACTTTTTAGGAATAAGGGTTTAATAGCATACAGACAACATGAATAGGCTGCCATCTATTATGTCAACCAATCCCCGGAACAGTTTTGCAAATGTTATTAAAATGTTTCCCTTTTAATTTTAAAGATATTACAGTGGTGGAAGGAGAGAGAGAGAGAAGACATTAAAGTATGCAAAACAGCAGAAGCACAGAACTCGCCAAACTTACCAATAATTGATTCGGTATTAGGCCACTTTAGAATGCACAAGTCCATCTTGGAAATGACAACGCCACATTTAAATTGTAAGTGAAGAATCTGCACGGCTCTAATACTCATAGAAAAAGAAAGATGACGCTTATGCATAATTGGCTGTCAGTTTTAATGCAGAGCAGTGCAGAGCAGGCAAAAAAAACCCCTCAACAACCTCTTTTATTCTTGGAAAACTAATCAAGGGCTGGCTAGCAAAATCTGACTCCCCTTTGAGTCTGAACGAAATAATTGAAACTGGTTTGGAAAAGGGCTGTCTCTGGGTTTATAGGCTTGCCTTGGATGTACCCCATCTCAGTTTGCCATGGGACTGGAACATGCACTCCACTGTATTTCCATATATCTGCCTCCCTGTAGGGCAGATTCAAAGCTCCAAAACAAGCTTTGTCATTGCGGAACAAGGAACACAATTCTCTAAGAAGGCTACAAGGGCAGGCAAGGGGCAGCAATCCTATTTTTCATTATGCAACCCTCTGTCCACTAATCTGCAGTTGTCTGGCTTGTCACACATCAATTTAATCCCTTCAGGAAGGAATTACCCCCATGGAGCTTTTCTAGTAATGAAGTTACTATCACAATAAACAGGAGCCCTGCCCTTGAGAAGCTGTTAGAGATCTCCCACCCCACCCACCCCCCACTCCCCTGGGAATTGCATGGAGACTGTTAAGAAATCATTTGGCTCCAGCTGTAGTGCGTAGTGACTGTGTGATGAATTGTTCCTCCTGATCAGTTTTTTAATGCAGGGAATAAAGCTCTAATCTCAGGTTTACACATTGGACTCTATTATAAGATGCTTCTGAATTTTCCTGAAGGCCAACAACAATAGTACCATCATGGGAGTCTAGAGGGTAGGGGGAGAAGGGGAGTGATGAGACTTGCATGACAACATCGTGCTGTGTGACTTACCTCCTTGCATTAACATTGACGAAATGCGATGCGGAAAGAAAATTGTGAAATTTATGGGATTGTGTCTTTGCTTGAAGGAACCAAACAATTTAGGCATTGTTGCTACAGATGCCACTAGCTACCACTCCAGAAAGATTGATTTGGTCAAATAAGAGCTACTAAGCAAGGACTGTGTAGCACTTGGTTTGCAGATGTCCCCGAGGAAAATACTACAGACACGGCAGATGCTTCTTTCTATGGCAACAGGGATGCCCATTGCAGCTATTGAGTTAATGACATGAGGATCAGGTTGAGCAGACTGGAGGACCATATAATCTAATGCGTTCTCTCCCAAAGATGGCCAACACATCACTGAATGACTCTGTGAAGTTTACAAGCAGGACCCAATGGAATCAGCTCAGTCCATTTCTGATCCCCAGGAAGTGAGGTTCCGTTTCATTCTGAGCATGTAAGCCTATGAGTTCTAGTAACCCAGCATCTTTCTAAAATGATGGCTACACCTCCTCCATATAACTCCCCAATCAATGTGACTGTTGTTATGCTACCTGGTAATTATGGGAAATGAAGTCTTCAGATCCCCGTGTTGAAGACAAGGCTGCCCTTTCTTTGTCCTACTTAATCCAGTTTTAAAACCACTGGTTTCATGAATGTCACAACTTTTCATAGCAAAATACATTTCTTAAGTATGAGTTGTGCAGAATGTACGTTTGTGGGAGGAGGAGACTGTAGCTTTTCTGCTAAACATTTTCTCCATCACTTCGCCTGGATGTTCCTGATGTTCTTTCCAGGGATTGTGAAACAGTTCGAATAGCTTCACTGGAACAGACCACACAGCTCATCTAAGTGGTGCAGCAATTTGATGGCTATCTCATTTATCCTGTGTGAAAAACAATGTCAATTCCTGCTTGACCCAGTTCAACAGATACCAACTGTTCACATTACAAAATGAGCTCCTCCCTCGGTCAATTCAGGTCCCTTCATGTGCCAATGAAATGACTGGGTCAGCTGATCAGTAGCTAACACCATAGATGGGGATGAGGGTGTCCTGCATCAACATAACACACACATACAAAAGAGCTGAGGCTGGCATTGTGACATCTTTTCTGTTTTCACTCTCTTATGGATACTGCTGCCAGCAATCATATTTTCACCCCTTCTTGTGACCTTGCAGTGATTAAAATGACCATAAAGATGCAATGTCTTGAAAGGCCCACTCTCTAGGATTTAATCATTATTCTTGGAATGCTTAATTCAAATTCAGGTAAGCAATTTGCATGTACCAGAAATATCACTACCACCTTCTAGAACAGTTCTTCCCAAACATTTTCCTTCATTACCCCAAAATTCAAGGATTGGTCATATCTCCCTTCCTTCTGCACCGTTATAACTTTGGTCATAACCCAAGGACTATCTGAATTATAAAAACAATATCACTGAATGATATTTGTCATTTCAGCCAATTGCCATTGATAATTTCACTGATTTTTGTTTTAACAGGAATACTATGGAAGATTTCTGAATATATTTTAGTACACATGGCAATCTTTAAGTCAATTCAAATGTCCCTATTGTAAAAAGTATTATTACCCAAACAAAACCACTTTTATCCAATTGTGGGTAATTTACTCAAATTTGGGAAGCATTGCTCTAGATGAATTAGCTAGACCAATGAACTGATCTAGGACATGTTTCCCAGGACATGTAACCCCCTTATCATCCAGTTAAGCATGTTGTGTAAATAGGACCATTGGCTGATGGCCATTTAACTGATGAGAGTTGAGTCTCACAACATTTGGAAGACCAAAGACATATGTGCCAACTGGGTGGTACTCACACAACATGCTTAACCAGTTAAAGAATTATCCATTTTCTGGATACATACAATCCAATAAAGTAAACAAATAGGTTAACTTAGTATAACTTGTAAAGTTACCAAATATGATTAACAGTAACCAAGCTTAGCATGTTATGTCAATTCTGCCTCTATCTCTGACCTACGTTGAGATCCATGGTTTTCCTATAACAATAGCTACCATAATGTTCAGCAAGGATTCTCCTTGTGCAAAATTGGTAGACAAGGAGATTCCATTAAGGGTGATGTATAAAACGATATCATGTGTTGGCTGTACACAACCATGTAGTGGCTGGATTATGACACAGGTGATTTAAATTCTAGTCCAAATTCTAGCACTGCCTACCTTAAGAAAAGTGGACCTATATATGAGCATGTTGCCTCTATCTCATTATTAGAAGAAAGACAAACTATGAATCTAATTAACCAGTACAGGTGGAACTTTAAGGTAGTACCCAGGGGTGGGATTTAGCCGGTATGGACAGGTTTGGGCAAACTGGATGTTAATTTTAATCTGGTTCACCGAACTGGTTGTTGCAAGGATTGGCTGACCCCACCCACTCCACCCCTCCCCTCCCAGGAGTCTCCACGCAGCCCGTTTTGGATGCCAGATAAGTGAAGGACCTGCGCAGAGGCTCTGGGACGGCAAAAAATGGGCCTGGAAGTACCAGAAGTCCGAAAACAGACACGTTTCCGGCCTCTGGAGGGCCTCTGGGGCCCGGGGGAGGCCGTTTTCACCCTCCCAGAGGCTCAAGGGAAGCCTCTGGAGTCTGGGGAGGGCAAAAATATCCTCCCATGGTGCAGGAGGCCAAGTAAGCCACATTCATCATGGCCACGCCCACCCAGCAAACAGGCAGAGAACCAGTTGCTAAAATTTCTGAATCCCATCCCTGGTAATACCTATGAAGATCTCAATGTTTTTTAATGAGTTTGTGTTTTGTGTGTTTGCTTAGCATCCTCAAAATGGGAATCAGATGAGAATATACCCAGAGGAATGTACTAGGAAAGAAACTTTTAAAAGATTCATACCACCTTTTAGAATTGTCTCTGCTTTGCTCCTGTAGTAAAAATCCAGACCAGTGTTTCTCAATCTTTATTTATTTATTTATTTTATTTTATTTGTATACCGCCCTTCTCCCAGAAGGGACTCAGGGCGGTGAACAGCCAGAATTAAAAAACATACAAATGCAAAAGTTAAGATAATTAAAAAGAATTAAATCACTGGCTACCCAATTTAAAACCCCAAATCCATAAAATTTAAAATCCCAATTAAAAACCATTTAGGCTAGGCCGGCTTGATGAAATAAAAACATCTTCAGGGCTTTACAGAAGGTCCGGAGGTCCGGGATCAATCGTATTCCAGGAGGCAGCTCATTCCACAGGGCGGGTGCCCCCACAGAGAAGGCTCGCCCCCTGGGGGCCACCAGCCAACATTGCCTGACCAACGGCACCCCGAGGAGGCCCTCTCTGTGAGAGTGTATTGGCCGGTGGGAGGTTATTGGTAGCAGCAGGCGGTCTCGCAAATACCCTGGCCCTAAGCCTTGGCAGCTTTAAGATGTCTGGACTTCAACTTCCAGAATTCCACAGCTAGTTAGAGTTGTTGCGGTGGTTCTCCTCCTTTCTCTCTGACCGGTCGCAGTCTGTGTTGACAGGGGGACAGAGGTCGACCCCGAGGCCCCTCATATGTGGAGTGCCACAAGAGTTGGTCCTCTCGCCTCTCCTGTTCAACATTTATGTGAAGCCGCTGGGCGAGATCATCCATGATTTCGGGGTGGAATACCATCAGTACGCTGACGACACCCAGCTGTACATCTCCACCCCGGATCACCCCAACGATGCCCTTGAAGTGATGTCCCGGTGCCTGGAGGCCGTACGGATCTGGATGGGGAGGAACAGGCTCAGGCTCAACCCATCCAAGACTGAGTGGCTGTGGTTTCCGACATCCCGATATAGTCAGTTGACGCCATCACTGACTATTGGGGGCGAATCATTGGCCATCACGGAGAGGGCTCGCAACTTGGGCGTCCTCCTGGATTCACGGCTGTCTTTAGAAGAGCACTTGACGGCCGTGACCGGGAGGATTTTTCATCAGGTTCGCCTGATTCGCCAGTTGCGTCCCTTTCTGGATCGGGACTCGTTACGCACGGTCACTCATGCCCTTGTCACCTCCCACCTGGACTATTGCAACGCTCTCTACATGGGGCTCCCCTTGAGGAGCACCCAGAGGCTCCAACTGGCGCAGAGTGCGGCCGCGCGGGTGGTAATGGGAGCGACATGGCGTTCCCATGTAACACCCCTCCTGCGCAAGCTGCACTGGCTCCCGGTGGTCTTCCGGGTGCGCTTCAAGATTCTGGTTACCACCTTTAAAGCGCTCCATGGCTTAGGACCCGGGTACTTGCGGGACCGCCTACTACCACCAATAGCCTCCCACCGGCCGGTACGCTCCCATAGAGAGGGGCTCCTCCGGGTGCCGTCAGCCAAACAATGCCGACTGGCGGCCCCCAGGGGGAGAGCCTTCTCTGTGGGGGCACCTACTATCTGGAACGAGCTCCCCCCAGAGATACGGAGGATCCCGGATCTGCGCACCTTCCGCCGCGCCTTAAAGACCTTACTATTTCACCAGGCCGGCCTGGCCTAATTTTCCCCCTCTTTTATAAAAGATTTTTAAAATTTTAAATATCTTTTAGTATTTTATATATTCAATTTTAAATTGGTTTTAAAAATTTGGGGTTTTAAATTTGTCGGGGCCAAAATTATTTAATTTGATTTTATTCTATTTTTTAAATTTTGTATTGTATGTGTTTTTATTGTTTGGCTGTGCACCGCCCTGACTCCTTCGGGAGTAGGGCGGTATAGAAATCTAATAAAATGAAATGAAATGAAATGAAATGAAATGAAATGAAATGAAAAATACTGTGCAAACCATGCAGAACAGCAACAAGATTTATTCTTTATAATATTTAATTAGACCCAAACTAATCTCTAATCAGGGGATCAGGATCAATTTTTAAAAACTGCAGGTTATAACTCTAAAGTCTAACTTTTGAATTCCTTGCCCCATACTCAAAATTATTTTCAGGAAATTAGATGGGAAATTAGATGGGGATGACATTTTCAAGCATGTCAGAGGCTGCCTTTGCATAACGGATATACATCAGGTGATTCAAAGTCTAGTGGTAGCTGCATTTGCACAATGCAGTATATAAAACTTGGTTTGTTTTAACTTTTGTGAGGATATATGCCTATGGGAGGTAAGAGCGAGATACTGCATGATTTTCCTACATATGGCAATCTTCTATACGTAAGATTATAATTTTCCTCAACCAGTCATAATTGTAGTAATTTTCCTATGGTAATTGCCATCTACTTCTACATCCATCTTCCTACTGATGATACTCTTTCCTTCATTTTTCTGAGCGTTTTTCAATGGATCTGTGACAGATTGGTATGATAGTATACATAGTATGAACTTGGTAATTGGTGCCTCAAGTGAGAACTTAGTGTTATTTGTTTTATATGCTTTTCTAACTATCCACGGTATTTCTGAGGGTTTTTCCAATAGCAAAAGTTTAAAAACATTAGTGTTCTTTTTAACTTCTATCTTCTTCAAAGTCTGACTTCTGCAACCTCGGAGTTATAGGGGGAGAAAACCACTGCTTGAACAATTTTAATTATTGAAGATAATAGACCTGTAACAGCATTGGAATATTTTTTCCCTATTCTGAATATCTTTGCTACTCTACCAATTGCTAATCTGTGATGTATTTCTTGGCTGCTGGTTCCTTCACTTTTGATAGTTGATCCTAAAAGACGGACACTATCTTTTAATGTCTTCATTTTTAATTCGGAGTGCTATAGCTGTTGTTCTTAGTTTGATTTTCTATAGATTTAATAAAAGTTCCATTATTCCTATCGCTGTGCCCTTTATATTTCCATTACTTGAACTTGAAGATCATTTGCAATTTCAGGCATCAGAGTAGAGTTAACCAGCACAAAGACAGGTTGCTGAGATTCTGTTTCTCCAATTTTAAAACCGTGCCCGTTTTCTTCTAATCCATCATTTTTCACTATATATTCACATATCGGTTAAATAAATAAGGAAAGACCATATAGCCTTGTCTCATATACTTGCCAACCTGGAGTTAATCAGTTTCACCATGTTTTCTTGAAACTATAGTTTCTTGACTCATGTATTGGTTTTGCATAAGGACAATGAGACATTCTAAGAGTCCCTTTCACCTAAGGACATTCCATAATTTGACATGGTTGACCCAATCAAAGACATTCACTCATTCATTCATTCATTCATTCATTCATTCATTAAATTTTTATGCTGTCCATCGCCCCATTAGGTGACTTTGGGCAGCTCATAGATTATAGGCAATGGAGCACATTTTGACTTCTTCTTGGTATTCTTTGACTTTCTCAATTAGTCAACATGCATCATAATAATGTTTTGTATTCCTTGGCCTTTTGTAAAACCACCTTGAACATCTGGCATTTCACTTTCCACGACTTTAATCTGCATTGGATTATCCTAAGCATTCGTTTGCTAGTGTGTAAAATTAATGATATTGGGCAATAGTTACAAACTCTACAGTATTAGGTGTCCTTTCTTTATCATCGGGATACAGACTGGCTTTTTCCAGTCTGGTGCCCACTACATCATTCTCCAGATTTTCTGGTATAATTTAGTTTAGAACCTTTACAGATTTTTCTTCTATTGCTTGACATATTTCTGCATCAATACCTTCCAGTATGATAATAGCTACAGTACTGATCTAACTTCATCTTCTAAAATTAGCAGTTCTTGTAAATAGGAAATCATTTCTAAAATCACGTAATTTATCCCAAAATTTATCAACTGAAATGAGCTAGGAATGTAAGGTTGCTCACAATAAAGAAACAAGGGAAATGTTGTACAGTAGTCTTTAATCCCTATTATAAAATAGCAAAATAGCACTACAATTGCTAATCATTCAATAATGCAGATACATGTATATAAGTAGGATTGTGCAATGCTTCAGATTCAATTCCAAAATGACAATTCGGAGCATGTGAGAACCCAGCCTCTGTCTGTAACTCTTTAAAGGAGGGGTGGGGGAACTATGGCCCCTTTATGACCTGTGGACTTCAACTCCCAGAATCCCTGAGCCAGCATGGAATTCTGGGAGTTGAAATCCACAGGTCATAAAGGGGCCATTGTTTCCCAGCCCTGCAAAGCAACTTGTAAAATACAGGCTAAAATTCAATGAACAAGGACGCATATTCAATTTTGCAGCTACTAAGATTGTTGGATGAGCAGGCACAAAAACAGCCAGGGAAGTGATTAAAGCCTGGGAAACAGGCCCCTCGTCAGTCAACAGGAGTGCTGATTTATCACCAACCTATCAAGTACTTAGAAGACGAGGGCTAGGCAGCACAAGCAAATGACAGCCAACAAATTATCACTACCAGTTCACCTAAACTGGTAGTTTTGATAGTGATCAAAACTACCAGTTTAGGTGAACTGGTAGTGATAATTTCACCTGAACTGGTAGTTTTGATCACTACCGGTTCACCCGAACTGGAGCAAACCGGTAGCATTTCACCCCTGGACACATATATTCGCCTTCATTCATAAAATTCTGAAATCTGTGGGGCACGTAAAAAAATCACACTATACAACTCTAATCACAACGATTCCTAAATTACCCCCTGTGGGTGGAACATTTTTCCATTTCATTAGAAGCTTTTTCTTCCCATGTGTATCTTTTATTGATTGCCATTCTATAAAGCAGGGCAGCTGTTCTTAGACAGAGAGGGTTATGTAACTTGGCTGGCTACCTAGCGAGAAAATGGGGACATTAAGGAAAGCAGGCAGAAGGAGAGGAAGACAAGCCATTATAGTCTAAAACATGGTAACGTGAACCGTTACATATCTAAACGTTTCCCAACTCGTTTTGCTTGTCACAATGACATGACCTCTTCCAGCATATCTCCAGCCTGGGAAAGTGCCAAAAGCTTCACATATATTCAGAGGCAGGAGACCAAAAGAAGAAGTCCCTGACAAAATGCTGAAATGTGAAAACCGAGACGGAGGGTGCAAGACCTTTCTTGCTATGTGACAATGCACCATTTTTAATGACAGTACCAGAAGCCATCAAACCAATGGGATGCCAAAACAGGCTTTTTCTCTGCATCGAGCCATGGATCAAAAATGTATTAGATCAGTGGGAACATAATCCGCCTTGATCTACGCTACAAATTCAGAACTAGCAGCTTCCATGGGAAGGGCAAGAGGATCAGAACGATGAAAGCAGCCTCATGCCATATAAGCCTCACCTATTTTGTACCTGCCCGATATCAGCAAGCGAAGCAGAGCTAGCAGTGCACCAGCAAAATGCTGTTTTTGTCATTTCAACACCCATGGCAGAAGCTCTAATCTACACGGCCGTGCAGCCGTGAAAAACTCGGTTCCAGCCCTCTGAAGTTGTTAGTGAACTAGTATTTTTAATGTGACCGAAAGGGGAAATGATTAAATACACAGCTGGAGACCATCGTATTAATTATATTTAACTTTAAATGAACAGCTAGATGAAATCCCCCCTGACACACATTCCCCTTATAGTCCGGCGTATGCTCTCCCTGGGTATAGGTTGCACACCGTTAATCTAGATTGGTGTTTCTCAGTCTCGGCAAGTCCAAGGAGGAGTTGACGCGATTGTGAAAAGGAGAGAGAGGAAAAATTTCAAGAAGAAAATGCAATGTACGTAGAGGTCTATGGACGATGTGAAAACAAGGATAACTTTGCAAGGATTAAAAGGCATGGAGAAGTATAGTGAATGATGTTGGTTTAAAGTAGATTTAGCTAGTTAGTTAATTAGTTAGTTAGTTAGTTAGTTAGTTAGTATTTATTTATTTATTTATTTATTTATTTATTTAGTATTTATTTATTATTAAATTTATTTCCCACCCATCTTGCCACAAGGTGACTCTGGTCAGTTTATAAACTCGGCAGCTTAAAACAATAAAACTATACAAATATACAAACATATACGTATACATACACACACATATATACATACATACACACACACATCTACATATATACATATACATGCATACATATACATACATTCATATACATATAGAAACGTGCATATACATACACATACATATACAGGTAGTCCTCGACTTATAACAATTGAGCCCAAAACTTCTATTGCTAAATAAGATATTTGTTAAGTAAGACTTGCCCAGTGATGAAATCCAAATTTTTTTACTACCAGTTCTGTGGGCATGGCTTGGTGGGCGTGGTGTGGCTTGGAGGGTGTGGCAGGGGAAGGATACTGCAAAATCTCCACTCCCTCCTCACTCCAAGGGGAAGAATATTGCAAAATCTCCATTCCCACCCCACTCTGGGCCCAGCCAGAGGTGGTATTTGCTGGTTCTCCGAACTACTCAAAATTTCTGCTACCGGTTCTCCAGAACCTGTCAGAACCTGCTGGATTTCACCCCTGGTCTTGCCCCATTTTACAATCTTTCTTGCCACAGTTGTTAAGTGATTCACTGCAGTCGTTATATTAGAAACATGGTTCTTAAGTGAATCTGGCTTCCCTGTTGACATTGCTTGTCAGAAGGTTAAAAAGGTGATCACATGACCCTGGGACACTGCAACCGTCATAAATATGAGTCAGTTATCCAGCATCCAAATTTTGATCACATGACCACGGGGATGCTGCGATGGTCATCAATGTGAAAAGCAGTCATAAGTCACTTTCTTTAGGGCCATTATATTATAAAATTATAATAACAATGATAAATTATGATAAAAAGATGGGGAGGGAACTATATTTCTTTTCCTTTGTTTACCTCATACCTTATTTTCTTTGACTTGGTGTTTCTTTTCTGCACATTATACAACGTAGCTTAACCTAGAAAGGAATATGCACAGACACAAAACAATTTGGTTTTTTTAACCAACTACAGAACGGCTGTTGAGAAGTAAACAGACTACTTAAAAAGAAACAGGAGCCTCGTCACTATAAGAGGACTGAAAAAGCACAACCCGGTTCTAAACCACAAATCTCTTTAGAAGGGTCAGATTAAACGTATGCAAGCAACCCAACCCATCCGCACGAATTCTGGAACCAAGCTGGGGAGGATGAGAACAAAGGCAGAGATCAACTGGGAAGAGAACATTTCATAGACCCTCTTAATGGCAATGTCTTCCTTAAGCCATTACAAAGATCACAAAAGAGCAGACAAAGTTTATTGAATTGCATCGCAGTATAACGGCGACGTCTTTAACTGACCTGATTATAAGTGTTTCGTAATCCTATGAAAACCTCTTATATAGGATTCAAAATTAAACTGCCCATCGTGCCAATTAGGGCTCCTTCTAATTTGCTGCCTGTATTATCGTGTATACCCTGTTTCCCCAAAAATAAGACATCCCCTGATAATAAGCCCAATCGGGCTTTTGAGTGCATGCACTAAAATACCATCCCCCTGAAAATAAGCCCTCCCCAAAAATATTTAAATGCATGCACAGCCGATCCCCGCCATTTCCTCTGGTTTCTTCCATGCATCCCAAAATAATAAGATGTCCCCGAAAATAAGGCCAAGCGCTTATTTTGGGGTTCAAAATAAATATAAGACAGGGTCTTATTTTCGGGGAAACACGGGTAGTTAGTTTTTTAAAAAAAATCTGGCAAGTTACTCATTCCACTTCTCATTCCTTATAGTGGATTTAACTTAAATGAGAAAAGTGTGTCTTTTGTGATAACCATCATCAAGAAAACAAATCTTCTCTACATTGTCCCATCCCTTCCTCCCTCACCCCCCCCCCCACACACACATACAGGGTTAGGCTAGCTATCTCCAGTGTTGGTGTCTCTGGCAATGTTACAACTGTTAGAATTCCCAATTTACTACTAAAAAGCTCCAATTTAAGCCCCGGATCACCACGATTGGACTTGCTCGCCTCTTCCCATCTCGGGAACTCTAATATTAACCAGCTCTCCAGTCTGGAAAGCTTTATGGAGAGAATTCCATCCTGTTAATTCCATCTCTTCCTTTTCATCTGGCACAGAGCTCTGCTTGGACAATAACAGGTTGTGCTTCCCTTTTATTGTGAAGGTTTTATATCCAGGGAGCAAGATCAAGGCCTGGTTCACTTACTTCTTGACATCTGAAAAGCTAAAAGTCTAAGGGTTAATTATAAGCCACTTTAGATTGTAAATATTTAAGAACATTTCTCTTCTTTAAAAAAAACCAAAAAGTACTGATAAATGAAAACAACGGTGTAGGAAAATGGCTAGTGCTATTTTCTCTCCGTCACTCCCTCTGTAGTTTTATTGCTGCAAAGACAGGGTTTTGTTTGCTACAGTACTTGTTTACAAAAGAAAAGAGAGTAAAATCACTTGCCTGCTCAGTAGCCTATAAACTACTACCTACCCTGTTTTCCTGAAAACAAGACATCCCCTGATATTAAGGCCAATCGGGCTTTTGAGAGCATGCACTAAAATAAGCCTCCCACCCAAAAATAAGCCCTCCCCAAAAATATTTAAACGCAGAGCTGGAAATCAGGTAAGATGGCAAGAGGAAGAAGGAGGAATGATTGGCCCAAAGTGACCCAGCTGACTTCATGCCTAAGGTGGGTCTAGAACTCATGGTCTCCCCATTTCTATTGCATTCTACCAGACTGGCTGTCATGTCATTTCTCCTACTCTTACTGCTGATCTCCTGCCATTCAAAATGTTCTATTGTTCATGATTGATCAGCAAATACAACCTTTGCTCAAATCACAATGTCTTATACCGGTGGTGAAATCCAATTTTTTTTTACTACCGGTTCTGTGAGCGTGGTATGGCTTGGTGGGCATGGCAGGGGAAGGATACTGCAAAATCTCCATTCCCACCCCACTCCAGGGGAAGGATATTACAAAATCCCCATTACCTCCCCACTCCTGGGGGAAGGATATTGCAAAATCTCCATTCCCATCCCACTCTGGGGCCAGCCAGAGGTGGTATTTGCCAGTTCTCCCAACTACTCAAAATTTCTGTTGCTGATTCTCCGAACTGCTCAAAATTTCTTCTATCGGTTCTCCAGAACCTGTCAGAACCTGCTGGATTTCACCCCAAAGACACAAAAATGGAAGGATTTCTTTAACCATAAAAGAAAGCAACAATATAATCAACGATCAACATTTTGCTATCTTTGAAGGCCAAAAACTAAGCAGACCCTGCCATAGCGTGGGGAGGAGGAGGAGGAGGAAGAAGGAGGAGAAGGAGAAGGAGAAGGAGAAGGAGAAGGAGGAGAAGGAGAAAATATGTCACCTAAGGGTCCATTCTGCTTAATGGTGATTCACCCAGGGCCATCTGTAGCATGTGTGTGTATTTATGTGTGCGTCAAATCCTGCAAAAAAAAATGGTATCATGCTCAAAGCCCTACCTTTTGTATGTGCAAAGCATGCATCCGTTGCAATGTCCTGCCCACCATCTGGCAGATTTGACATGCATACATATACAGATGCCTTGATTCTCTCCCTTCCAAACTCTCCAGAAGCCTAATTCTCATTTTTCAATTAGCAAGAACAGAGCCAATTCTGGATGTTAGGGTTGGAGGAGAAGGAGGAGTTGCTTTGTTTTTTGAAAATCCCAGTTCCTACAAGCGATATACTTTTGATCTTAGCCTGATTCTTCCCCACATAGTTAGGAATGTATTATTATCATTCCTATTGTTGCTGTCTATTTATCAGCTGTCTCTTAAAACAAGTTCTTTAGGCAAGGTAAAACAAAACAATTAGTTTTGTATAATTAAATATCAAATTAAGATCCTAAACAACCCTAAAACTAGCACAAGAATGATTACATTCTTACACTCTGGCAAGTGCTTTGAAATGTAACAAGAACTAAAACCATCTCGGAACTAAAAATAGTGCAAATGTCATCAGCAACAAAGTCTTTGCAAGTCAAAACTGGGTTTGCCCGTAGTTAATCAGTTCAGCGAAAGACCTAATGCCTGGTCTTTCTACAATAGGATAAACTTGGTTCGTTTAAACCTTGGCTTCTTTTGTGCAGGCAAATCATGTTTGGTTTCAGTGTGTTTGGTGAAGTTTATGAGTCTATGTATTATTGAGACTCAGAAAATGGGTCAATTCAGTGACCAAGTTAAGTGTGTGGATGCAAGCGCTAAATTATACATTAGATCTTTAAACCTCCCCATTAATCTTTCAAAAGGATGCGGCTCTTAAAGGTCCAGGAGATTTTTTTTTTTTTAAAGGGCTTGTCTGTCACTGAAAAGACAAAATGTGGGTGCCAGACAAACAGTCCAAAAGAAAGCTGTCCCCAGACAAGAAATGCATGTTTTGCCTCGGTTGCCTCCGGTGACAAGGAAATGGACAGTCATTAACTTTCTCAGCAGTGACATTCAGTAATTTATCTAATTAGATTTTTAAAAGGAGGGGGGGAGCAAAAGCAAAACAGGCATGGAGGGACCGGAACTGAGATTTCACAAATTGTGAGCTCTAAGCAATATTACAGGAAATCGAGAACTTGTTAAGAAAACACTATCTTGGTGAGAAGGTACTGTGAATGAGAGCTTCTTTCCAGCTGATGCCAACTGAACCTGTTGTAATGAGAGTTGTAGACCAATGCATCTAAGAAGCTGCCAGCAAGGAGAAGGCTATATCTATGGGTTAATTTTATAATGGTCCAATGGACCAAGGGACACCCAATTTCAAATTATCCCTTCAGGCTCCACGAAACTCATTGACCTACTCTCTCAACCTACTTGAAGATAAATTGGCAAAACCCATGCAGATCAGTTTAAGACTATGGGGAGAGAATGAAATACAACCATGATTTTAATCGCTGTCGTATGGATCATCAACAACAGTTCAACACATCCTCACTGTGAACTGAAAACAGAGCCAAGAACTCTATCATCCAACTGTTTGCAGCCAAAAATATAATATAACATAATAGGAAGAGGTGAGGGAGCCAAGTTGTATCCTGCAAAGGAAACAAAGATATAACACTCACCTGCTTCAAGAGGCTAATACTGTACATAAGACTTCCTTCTCGATAATTGCATTCAGACAACATGCTTAACCAAGTAAAGTAGAGACCAAGTATCATGATATGTACAATGAGCTATGTTTTGCTAGCTTTTTATGGCTTAATGTGCTCTGCGAACTCACACCCTTTGATTAGTTTATGGTGCAATGTATTGCACCGCTCTGCAGAATACAATACCATGTATTGTATGAAGTAGACACATTCAGCAGCCATCACATTAAAACATTTCTGTGCACTCAGTGCAATCAGTCTCTCCACCTCACTTTTCTCATCTGTAAAATGGGTGTGCCTCTGGCTTCCCTTTCAAGGATTTTTCTGCATGTTAAAATGTTAAAGGTAAAGGTAAAGATTCCCCTCACACATATGTGCTAGTCGTTCCCGACTCTAGGGGGCGGTGCTCATCTCTGTTTCAAAGCTGAAGAGCCAGCGCTGTCCGAAGACGTTTCTGTGGTCATGTGGCTGGCATGAATGCCAAAGGCGCACGGAATGCTATTACCTTCCCACCAAAGGTGGTCCCTATTTTTCTACTTGCATTTTTTACATGCTTTCAAACTGCTAGGTTGGCAGAAGCTGGGACAAGTAATGGGAGCTCACCCCGTTATGCGGCACTAGGAATTCGAACCGCTGAACTGCCAACCTTTCGATCGACAAGCTCAGCATCTTAGCGACTGAGCCACCATGCCCTTAAAATGTTACAAAAGTTCAAAGCAGCTGTCACAGTGGCCACAATGAAAAATTCCTTGCAGAAATGGGTAAATCATTATCCAGTTGTAACTATTGTTGGCTCAGCCTGAATTATAGAGGACCACAAGACCTAGGGTGGCTGAAGGAATATACAATATTCCTTCTCCAACATAATGTATACATCATCAAAAAGTGGCGACGCAATTAAACGATGAGCCAGTACGTTTCTGATTCAAATCCTGTCTTTGCCAGGACCTTAAAAAAAAAGCTAATGTCTCTCTGCCCCCACCTAGTAGTTGCTACCAGGATTAATGTATGAAATTTATCAGGACATGAAACAATTGCCCAGCTGGGAAAAGGGCCCAGCTCAGTGGCACATACTTTATTCATGCTCAGTACAACTACAGAAAGAAGTCTTGCAAGCCAATGATTCTTCTCATTATATCACACTTTTCCCCTGGGAGCTGAAGGTGGCATATCTGTGGATTTTCCAATTTTTATTCCTAGAACCAATGTGGGCTATGAGAGAGAAACTCAGTCACTCCATGAGTTGAAGGAACTTGAATCCAGATCTCCTTCCCTGGTTCCAATTTTAAAAAAAAACTCCTTATCTGGTGTTCTCCAGATAGTTAAGATTATAATTCTCACAAACCTGCCATTCTGCCAGTTATGTTAGCTAGGAATGATGCAAATGGTAATCTTACATAATCAGAGAGAGCACCTGATTGAGGAAAGGAAGAGTAGGGACATCCTGGAGATGGGCAAATAGTCTGCCTCCTGAGGCAGCTTGATATTAATATGACAATAAATAAATAAAATAAATAAATAAATAAATATTTTCAACTATCCAAGCAATGAGCTGACCCAAAGAACTCTCAGAGAGTGTGATATTCATGTACCTCTTTTATTTTTTATTTTTTATTTTATTTTTATTTATTTATCTTTTATTTTATGTCCCCAGCACTTCAGAATCATGGTTGGGTTTGCATAAGACACTTAACCAGGTAATTTAAAAATCTAGTGGCTGTATATGTATAACATGTAAAGGGGAGGAGTTGATTTGTTTGTCTCAGTGGTTCAGTGGGTTATATTAACCTAGTCCATTGGATTATGGTTTAATTTATTGAATGAACCCAAACTGATGAGACTGATTACCAGATTAAATAACCAGCCATGTTCACCCATGTTAAATCCTAAACAGGTAAAATCTCACAAGCAATGTCTATGTTCACATAACATGCTTATTCATATCCTGATTTAACATTATGGCCAGACTGACAACAAATATGTGAAATCAATAGCTGAATTCCCACTTCACGATGAAATACCACCTATACCATTTTAATCTAGGGTGCTCCACGGATTCAAGCTTAGATCTTATGCTGCTGAGCCCAAAGGATCTCCTTAACTTAGCTTACGTCATTTACAAGCTACTCTCTATTTCTGTATATAAGCAGATGGTTCTGTTCACATACTTATGCAAAGTCTTACACACTGATTGGCTGAACTGTTTGCACAATTCATGCTTTCTTTTCACCTTTGCCTGGTCTTAGGTGTTCCTGTTATGCCTTTTCTTGCAACCGATACAGAAAACTTCCGTTTTGCTGTGCAACTTTCCATGTGCCAAAATGTGCCCTCTGCAAATACAGAGGATTCCCCTTAGGGCGCTTCCCACAACAGTCAGAGCAGAATGCAGGAATTATGCCAATTTACCAAACTGCACCTTCAAATCTCCCGGGAATGTTTCTAAATTATCCTTGGTGAATTATTCCAAAAAGCTACTTAATGCCCTAAAATGGACTAAGGTTCTTATCTTCCCTCTCTCCTCTGTTGTCTTTGCAGAAATGTGATCCACCCTATAACCCAGTGGAGGAAGAAAAAAAAAAACCTTAGGAAACCTCCAGGTCATCTTCTCCTAGGAAAAGATTAGAACTCTCTCTACCCACCCCCCCAAAACACAAAAAAACAAAAAAAAAACCCACCACTTTTAATTGTTTTGCTCCTGGACTTGGGTGACCATATAAAGACATTGGATCTTTAGGAAAATAACATGGAACGATGTACAATTCCAGGGATGTTCCACTCTTGCTGAACATTAATTTCCAAAACATATAACTATGTTCCCTCTCCCTCTCCCTCTCCCTCCCTCCCTCCCTCCCTCCCTCCCTCCCTCTCTCTCTCTCTCTCTCTCTCTCTCTCTCTCTCACACACACACACACACACACACAGGGAAGACCTAGGTATATCTCCTAATCTCCCTTCCCCATCCAAAAGAGAGCTGTCAAATTACTCTAAGTCAACATCCCCATCCTCTCAGGGATCAATGCCTTGCTTTTAATTTCTCCACCAGACAACTGGAGAAGGAGTGCATTCTTTTGAAATCGAGCCAAGTCTCAAGAGCTTCCCCATGAAGCCCTTTGGGTTATTGTCTTCTTCCTTTACGGAACAAAACAAATCACATGGGGAGACTCTGAGGGGGTGCAGAGTCTCTCATCTGCCTCCTTCCCCCAAGAGGCATAACCACTATCCACCTTCTGCTCTCTCCGCCACCCCCATCCCACCCACCCCCACTCACGAGGCTCCCGTTCTTTCCACTGATCTTTGCAGAGAGAGAATACCAAACCCAATCAAACAGACACAACAGATGGGACTGCAGCCAAAGAAACCTCTTGCTAAGCTTTCCTGCAAACCCCCCCCCCCACACACACACACACACACCTCCTCCTCCACCACCACTGGTACTTCTCCCTTAGGCAACTGCAGGGCTTCGCGGTCGCCAGCTCTCTCCCCACGGCCCCCACTTTCCTCCCCTTCGGGCCAAGGCAAGCAAGGGGGTCCCCCTCCACCCACCCCACCCCCTCCTGTCTTATCATACCTTGCTGGGGAATTCTGCGCCCTTGTGATCTTGTGTCCGTGCCAGTCACTGCAGCTGGGTTTGGCCTCGCCTCTCTCCTTGCCAGCCTCTTCTCCCTTCTGGATTCCCCGGGATCTCAGCCTTTCTCTGCCTTCTGCTTTTCCTCGGATTCTTGCCCCGGCTTCGGCTCCGTCCCCGGCTTCTTCGCCGGCCAATCTTGCTTCACGACAATCGCCCTGCCGTTCTCTTTCGGAGCCTCCCCCAGTGAACGGCTCCTGAAGTGCTGGACAGCTCAGCACCATAGAGTCAGCCCTGGCGTGGTGCAAGACCGTCACCTGACTCCCGGCGTTCACCTTCCACAGAGCCCCCTAAAGACGGGAGGAGAAGGAAACAGGCAAGAAGCTGAAAAGGGAAGAGAAAATGCTGTATACCGTAATCCAGTTTTATGGTGCGCGCGCAGAATAGACTAGACTAGACTAGACTAGACTAGACAGACTAGAATAGAATAGAATAGAATAGAATAGAATAGAATAGAATAGAATAGAATAGAATAGAATAGAATAGAATAGAATAGAATTTCTGTGTGTGTGTGTGTGTCTATGCATGTGTGTGTGTGTATGTGTGTGTGTGTGTATATATATGTATGTGTGTGTGTGTGTGTATGTATAGATCTATTTCAAGCTATTTAGCTCTCATCAGCTAGCCATACCCTTACCTGGATTTGATAGCTTGAAATAGATCTATACTAGTCTCCCTTTATTTCTTTATCAGCGAAATATAAATTTGGTATAAAAAATGGTTTGTCGTGAATGCAACTGCTTGAGGGCTCCTGGATTGGAGCTGAAATGCGGCAAATGGAAGACTATATTTTCGAAAGCAAAACAAACTGGCTTCTGTCTTTTTCAGTAGTTCTGGTATAAATAACACGTAATAGTCCATATGAGAGTGGCATTATTAAAACGGGCAGCGTGACTTGCTTCTAGCAGGATAAAAATCTGTAGAGATTCTCAGTCATCCAGGTCATGGTTGTCCTGAAGGTGCTTTTTTTCAAGAGGCAACTGGACTTTCTTGTCTTCTTCTTTGAAGACGTTTCGCTTCTCATCCAAGAAGCTTCTTCAGCTCTGACTGGATGGTGGGGAATGGAAGGATCTGCAAAGAGTATAAATCCTTCCTGAAAAAGCACCTTTGGGACTTCTAGCAGGATATGGAACCATCTGCAAAACTCTGGTTGGCCACCAGAGGGGAGGAATTCCTTGACTGGCACATCTGGTACTTGTCTGGATTTTGCAGCTCTGCTATATTAAACTGAATTTAAGGAATCAGACAGGCAGTTGGGCTCTCTTCTCAGAATTGCTCTCCATCATTTTCCCCCACTCTCTATAAAATATTCCATTTTATCTATTAAATTATTTATTTATGACATTTATCTGACCGCCTGAAACCAACCAGGCAGCAGGAAGCTTATAGAATATTAAAACAAGAATGTGAAATCAGAATGAGAATGAAATAAATTCCATTCAATAAATTTTGTAAATAAATAAAAATAATAATAGCTATTTTCTGAGCACGTGAAATTTTCCAAGAACTGTTTTTTTTAAAAAAAATCTCTTATTTATTATATTTATTCATTTGCACTTAACAAAAAGAAAACCCTGGATGTTTCCTGAGCAAGTTATAATTTTCATGTGGTTTACTGATGGATGGTTCTGTTTTGACTATATAAGGTCAGCCTTCAGCCAATGAACAATGGCAATTACAATACAGGAGTTGAACACCGAATTCACCTTGAGTAGTGTTTTATTTGCTTAACTGGTTGAATGGATGCTTCCAGTATCAAGAAGAAAACTCTGAAGCTTCCCGTTTTACTGCAGATTCTATTTGTGCCATTGATGTCTGTGAACAAGGATGAGGCTAATAAGGAAACTGTCCGATATTTTTAAAAACCAAATGCAAAGATATCAGTTAAGGAGATGAATGTCAGCAAAGAGATTTCATGCTGTAAGAACTGTGTTCAGTCTAGGCCAGCATCCTATTTATAAAAGACACCAATTATATTCTTTTAGGAAAGCCTCTAAGAAGTAATAACGCTAACAGACAGCTTTGGTTTTATATAGCCAGTCAAATGTAAGCAAGTAACAATTAAACACATTTTGGCTTAGTTCAGGAATAAGAAATCTTTTGGCCCAGGGTGCTTTGGGAATTTGGAATACATGGTAGATACACTTATAAAATAGATGCCATCAGGGCTTGCCTATGGCAGGCTTCCAAGTAACACCCCAACCAGGGGTGAAATCCAGCAGGTTCTGACAGGTTC
This sequence comes from Pantherophis guttatus, assembly GCF_059756535.1. Taxonomy (NCBI): domain Eukaryota; kingdom Metazoa; phylum Chordata; class Lepidosauria; order Squamata; family Colubridae; genus Pantherophis; species Pantherophis guttatus. The sequence goes on along the minus strand of NC_142063.1, from coordinate 328,755,676 downwards.
TGGAGAACCAGTAGCAGAAATTTTGAGTAGTTCGGAGAACTGGCAAATACCACCTCTGGTTGGCCTCAGAGTGGGGTGGGAATGGAGATTTTGCAATAACCTTCCCCTCAGGAATGGAGTGGGATGGGAATTTTGCAGTATCCTTCCCCCCCCCATGCCCACCAAGCCACACCACGCCCATCAAGCCATGCCCACAGAACCAGTAAGGGGGAAAAAAATTGGATTTCACCACTTCCCCCAACCAAGTAAGACTCCAAGGAAATCAGTTCCTCAAAGATCCATTTTATTGGAGATGTCATATTGGCACATCTGGGAAAACCCAAATCTGAAATCTCTTGGGTTTTCCCCACCCAAAAGAAAGTCAAAGTCTCTTCCCCTGCACCCACATGTCCATCGCATGGTCCAATCAATCCACTGTCCCAACTGGAGATGCCTCCCAGTCACACCACTCCAGGTGCATCCTTGACTCTCAGAGAAAAGAATGTTGTTATGGCTAAATAACTCTACCAGCTCTATACAACCCTCCTCCCACTTTCCCACAGCACTAAGTGTGGCAGCCCTGAAGATCCAAAAGAAAAGATGGCTGACCGCCTAGTCATAATACCCATAAACTGGAAGGCCAATTAGTGACCTCCTTCTTCAATTAGACCTTTTAAATAAAGGAGTCCACAGGATATGGTCAAAAGATGGTGGCCACAATAGTTCATTTGAAACTGGATCCTTTTATTATGAGCACTGTGCATGTCACATACATAAACAAATAGCTAGATCTTCAAGCATCCCATGGTCTGCTTTGTCTCCATCCTCTGGGTACCTTGCTTAAGTGAGATATTTGTGTGGCACAAACATAGCTATTGAAATAGAAGAAGCTAGTCTACAACATGTCACCTTCCTATTTACTTTATTTTATTAAATTTATAAATGTCAGGAAGGTGGAACAGGAAGATATTATAGGGAAGAAGTAAGATATCTGGAATATATTCATGTCTTCAACTGCTAGGCTCTTTGTTCCAGATTCAACATGTTGCATTACTTCAATTAGGTGATTGAATGGATCGCATATTTTTAAAAGAAACATTTCTATTAACCCAATCAGCCAATGACCCAATAAAATTTTGTGGGTGGATTTTGGCAGCAGAAAGTCACACTAAATGCCTATGGAGATTCTCAGTCATCCAGGTCATGGTTGTCCCAAAGGTGCTTTATCAAGAGGCAACTGGATTTTCTGGTTTTTCTTTGAAGATGTTTTACTTCTCATCCAAGAAGCTTCTTCAGCTTCTTGGATGAGAAGCAAAACTGAAAAAGCTTCTTGGATGAGAAGCGAAACGTCTTCAAAGAAAAACCAGAAAGTCCAGTTGCCTCTTGAAAAAGTACCTTTTGGTTTCACTAAATGCATTCATAATCTTCATTTTGGCAATCAAAAGCCCTCAGCCACTTTGTCCAGATAAGACCTACTGTTAGGTTCAGCTTATAGCTTACTCCTAACTTGTTGGTCAGGCAATATATCTGTTTCTTTAAGAAACAACTGAGGGACTTCCGGTTTCCTTGTCTTCGGCGACGGCGGCGCTCTTTGAAGCTCCGCCAGCCCCGCCGCCTGTAGAGCCGCTTCGAAACGAAGAAGCGGTTCGAAAACTTCTAAATCCACAGGATTGAAGAAGGAGAGATCGCAGGGCACAGGTTGAGCCCCTGTAACCCCCCAGGGAAGTTTCTGGGGAGAGAACAGGCGTGGCTCCCTCCCAACCTGCTGGAACTCCGGGCGACGTGGGACGATTCTGCTTTTGCAGAACAAGCCGGCTGCAGGAAACTTAAAGCGAAAGAACCAGTTTTAATAAACAGCGAAACTACCTGAATCCTGAAATTTGGAAACGCAAGTATTAGCACTTTGTTGACTTTTCAATCTGAGAAAATGCGAGTGAGTGAAAGTGCTTTGAAAAAACATGGCGCCTAGCTTCAGAGTTAACGAGCCAGCGAGTGTGGATTGGTGAAGTTACTTTGTTTTGTTATAAAGTTTCCAAGTTGCTACTAAGCTGCCTTGCTTGTTATAAGAGAAACAACTGGGAAATTTTTTCCCTTTTCAATATTGGACTTTGCTTTATTTTAACCCTTATTTGATCAAATCTGGGGGACTTTTTTAGAAGTCTTTGTGCAGGAGGGAAAGGAAAAGGAACTTCCCTCTTTAGAAAAACTAGATCACGAGCCAGGATGGCTTCAAAGAAGCAGGAAGGGAAGGCATTAGGGGGGGGATCCCCCACACACAAACATCAAACGCAACTTCCCCCTGCTCAACAGCTACAAACTCAGAAAAAAGAATTTGATGTGGGAGATTTAAAAGAATTTATTTCTAAAACTCTGGATGACAAATTTCAAAAATGTCAACAGGAGATAGATGATAAACTTCAAAAATCACATCAGGAATTTATGCAGGAAATTAATGAAGTTAAAGACATGGTGAAACAGAATCAAAATAAGGTGACCAAAAAAATATCAGAAGTGGCGTCTGGCCTGGCAGAATTTATTGGGAAAGTTGATTTTAAAGTTGAAGAATTCAAATCAGAAGTTAATGTTAAGATGAAAGACAATGATTATAAAATTGATGAAGTTGACAATAAAATGCAGAGAATTGAAGATCAGATTGTTATGATACAATTCCGGGCGATGGAATTTGCCATACGGCTTCGGGGAATTCGAGAGGAGGAGAGACAGGACTTGAGACAGGTTTGCTCTGAAGCCTTGGCTAAGATTTTACAAGCTAATCCTGATTTGGTATTTCATAAAATAGATAAAATTTACAGAGTGAACTCTTGGGTGGCCAGACAAAGACAACTGCCTAGAGATGTGGTCATATACTTTACTGAGAGAGAAATTAGAAATGATATCCTGCAAAAATCTTTTCACACTTCTGTACAAGTGGGGGGCTCACGACTTGAAATTTTTAAAGAATTACCTCCTAAAATGCTGAAAGCTAGAAAAGAATTTGGTTTTCTTGTTAAGGAATTGAGAAATTTACTGATACCCTTCCGGTGGGACGCACCAGCTGGGATAATTTTTAGATATAAGGGAGAAGGATATCGGTTGAATACCGTGGAGAAGGCACAACACTTTTACAGTACTATTCTTAAGGAAAGAACACCATCTCCACGTACATCTACAGTTTTGGAGATTAAGGAGAGTGAAGAGAGGCAATTGAAAGAACAGTCTAAGCAGGAATTAGAAAACGTGCAAGGTGCAGAAGGAGGTTTTCTGAGTGAGCCCTTGTTGGATTCTTCTCCAATTTTGGATTTGATTCAGTTGACTGAAGTTAAAGATCAACGTATAACTAGAGCTCAATCCAAGCTACTTAAACAAAAGCAACAACAACAACAGGAAAGACAAGACAAGAAGGCAGTTAAGAGTACCGTACAAGAGAGTGGAGCTATGGGAGGAGCGAGATCGAAGCTCTCGGATGAACTTCAAATATTTTGCTCTGCGCTCCAGAAAGAGGCTGATGACCTTTAAGTGTCTATCTTGGAATGTCAATGGGTTGAATTCAGCACAGAAAAGGAAGAAATTATTTACATATTTGAAACAATTTAATAATGATATAATATGTTTACAAGAAACGCATATCACAACTCAAGATCAAAAATATTTGATAAACTCAAAACTAGGAGCACATTATATATCTTCAACTTCGCAGAAAAAGAATGGTGTGGTTATTTATGTAAATAAAAAATTAACAGCGAAAGTTATAGAAGCAGATCAAGATGGTAGGTTTGTAGCAATTGAATTGCTCACAGCAAATGGCCAAATTCTTTTGATTGGAATTTATGCTCCCAACCAACAACAGGATTATTTTTATAAGATGTTACATACTAAAATATTGCAATGGGACTACAGATCTATTTTAATTATGGGAGACTGGAATGGAGTAATTGATTCTAAACTAGATAAAAAGAGCTTGGCAAAGTCTAGAATTAGACTACCACAGACTTTTTTTGATATGAAAGAAGATATGGAATTAAAAGATGTTTGGAGAATACATAATCCAAATGAACTGGATTACACTTTCTTTTCTGATAGACATAGATCCTTTTCTAGGATTGATTTTATCCTGTTGTCAAATGATCTACTTGTTAAGACAAAAAGAACAAAGATTTTTCCAAGAACTCTGACTGACCATAGCCCTGTATGGATAGAAATTGAGATGGATAAGGTTGAGAGACGTTCTTGGAGATTAAATGAGAACTTGTTTAGATATGAAAAAAATACAATAGAACTTAAAAAGCATTTGAAAGAATTTTTTGAAATAAATTTGAATAAAGGTACCCCAATTGAAATTGTTTGGGACGCAAGTAAAGCTTATATGAGAGGGGTACTTATCTACATGAATTCTAAACATAGACTGTTCCGACAAAAGAAAAGATCTGAGTTGGAAATGGAAATAAAGAATAAAGAACAGTTACTTATTAAAAACCCAACAGATGAAAGAATACGAAGTGCTATAAAACTTTTGAAAGACCAATTTCAAATGCTTATGGCGGAACAAGTTGCAACAAGCTTACAATACGCGAAGCATAATACATTTTGCAATGCTAACAAACCGGGCAGATGGTTGGCTTACACATTGAGGAAAAAACAAAGTATACGGACTATTGATAGTATTGATATTGGAGGGAAAGAAATCTTTCAACAAAAACTAATTAAAGAAGCTTTTGTGGATTATTATACTAAATTATATGCCAAAGAAGAGGTGCAGAATGGACTTATAGAGAAATATTTAAAGGATAAGAGAGTCACAAAAATTACTGATCAACAAAAGGAAAGAATGAATTATCCTATAACAGAGGAGGAGATAACAGCAGCAATAAAACAGCTAAAAACAGCCAAAGCTCCTGGCACGGATGGTTTGACTGCAGTGTATTACAAAACTTTACAAGCTGAAATGGTGGGACAACTTAGAGATTTATTTCGCAATATTCAACAAGGGGGTAAAATACCCCCATCTTGGACAACTGCTTATATATCTTTGATACCAAAAGAACAAGTTGGTCCTAAAAAACCAGAGAACTACAGACCAATATCTCTTTTGAACACAGACTATAAAATTTATGCGAAGGTATTAGCCAACAGGTTGATGCCAGTAATTCAAAAGGTGATTCATGCGGACCAAGCGGGATTTATTGAGGGCAGATATATAAAGGACAATGTAAGGCAAGTAATAGACTTATTGGAATATCTTGATAAGAATAAACAGATTTCTGCAGTGCTGGTTTTTTTGGATGCGGAGAAGGCCTTTGATAGAGTGGATTGGAATTTTCTACTAAAGACTTTAAAAAAGATGGGCTTTGGGGACCAATTTATACAGGCGATCTCAGCAATTTATCAAGAGCAAAAAGCACAGATTATTATTAATGGAAGTTTGACGACAGAGTTTAAAATTGAAAAAGGAACAAGACAGGGATGTCCGTTGTCCCCACTTTTATTTATTTTAACATTGGAAGTCTTGCTAAATACAATACGGGACTCTAAAATTTTGAAAGGCATAATGATAAGGCAAGAGGATTATAGAATAAAGGCATTTGCAGATGATCTGGTGGTTACCCTATCACAACCAATGGAATCAACAATCCTGATGAACGACATTATACAAGACTATGGTAGAGTTTCAGGTTTTAGACTGAATTCAAAAAAGACTAAAATGATAGTCAAAAATATGACACAAGATCGTAAACATGAGCTTGAAAGGAGGGCAGGTTTCGAAATTGTACCTAAGGTAAAATATCTTGGAGTTCAGGTTGCAGAATCAAACATGAAATTGTTTCAAAATAACTATGAGGTGTTGTGGCGAGAGGTCCAGAAAGACATGGAGACTTGGAAAAAGCTGCAACTGTCTTTACTTGGAAGAATAGCAGCAGTTAAGATGAACATTTTGCCAAGATTTCTGTTTTTGTTTCAAATGATTCCGGTGCTTAAAAGTGATAAACAACTAAAAGTTTGGCAAACTGGACTTAACAAGTTTGTCTGGAATGAGAAAAAGCCGAGAGTGAAATTGAAAATTATGCAAGATGTTCCAGAAAGAGGAGGCCTTAAACTTCCAAACCTACAGTTATATTATGATGCAGCAGCTTTAACTTTAACAAGTGATTGGTTTGGAAGTAAAAAGGCTGGAATATTGAATGCAGAAAGTTTTGATCTTGAATTTGGATGGCATGCTTACTTATTTTATGATGACAAAGTTGATAAAGTATTTAAAAGTCATATACTTAGAGACTCTTTGATGAGAGTTTGGAAGAAGCACCGACTCAAATGGGATTATAAAATACCGCTATGGCTGGATCTTGGTCATACCTTGTGGAATACAAATATAATGTCACTCGGGGGGTTTTTATACAAAGAGGTTCTTTTTACAGATGCGGGCAGATGGCAGCTGAAGACATTGCAGACACTGTTGGACGAAGGGATTAATTTAACCTGGTTACAATATAATCAATTACAATTGAGATGGAAAGAGGACCAAAAAACTGGTATTATGTTGCATGAGGAAGAATTGGTTAGACATATAAGAGAGAAAGGTCCAATGCATATTAAAAGGCTTTATAATGTTTTGCTAGAAAGGGATTCAGAAACTGAATTAGTTAAAGATTGTATGATTAAGTGGGCACAAAATTTTGAAGAACCAGTGATGTTGGAAACATGGGAAAAAATTTGGGTTCAGAATGTTAAATTTACACAGTCGCAGAATCTGAGGGAAAATTTTTATAAAATGTTTTATAGATGGCATTTAGATCCTAAAAAGTTGTCATGTATGTACCCTAATGTTCAGCCAAAATGTTGGAGATGCGAATGTTTGGATGCTACGTATTATCATGTTTGGTGGACCTGTAGGAAAGTTAAGGCTTTTTGGATAAAAATATGGTGGGTCATGCAGAATGTTTTGAAGAAAAAAATTCAATTTTCTCCACAATTGTTTTTATTGGGTATAGTTAAGGGTTTTACACGGGGTGAAATAAAACTAATATTGTATATGATAACAGCAGCAAGATTGTTGATAGGTAAATATTGGAAGAATGAAGTTTTGCCTACTATCGAGGAATGGACTTTGAAGATGGCAAGTTTTGCAGAGATGGCGAAGATCTCAGCATATTTAAAAGATTGTTCACAAGAGACTTATGAATGGGAATGGAAAAGGTGGATAGAATATGTTCAGAACAAATACCAAACTAGAAAGTATCAAATAGCTTTTATTTGAAAATAATGTATTAGAAATATCTTAATGTAAAGAGACAAAGAGGAAAAATTATATAGGGGGAAGGATGGGTTCAGGTTTATATATCAGTGTTATTAGTTATGAGTACATAATAGGGAAGTCTGGGGGGGAGGGTTAGGGAGGGTTAGGGAGGACGGGAAGTTTGGGGAGGGAGGTGGGGGGGTGAAAAAAAAAGGGGTGAAAATGTAATTGTAAAACTTTTGCAATAAAAAAAAAAAAAGAAACAACTGAGCCACGTAATCAGGGTTTGCTGAACCCTGTAATTAGGCTACAGTGCATAAATAAGCAGCGCAGAGAAGTGTTCCTTGTTCCTGATTGCTCCTGTTGCTTCCTGCGTCTTTCTGCTGATTGTTATATGGTACTGTATACCAAGAGTTACTAAAGTCTGTTTGCTTTGGTAAGGGAAGATACTTACTGGACTGATATTACTGTTTATGACCTTGGACTGTTTTACCTACACCGAGACTGCTTCTTATCTTGTATATAAAGTATTTTTCTCACACGAGCTGTACGTTTATCTCCTTCCCTGTGTGTTTCTGCTCTGCTCGTTGCACAAGCAACAAATACTTTTTACACACACCCTAACACCTACTATCCCATGAACCTGTGCTTCAGGAGAATATTGGCAAGACTTCATGCCAATATTATCTCCTTCCCCATTGGCTGGGCAGACAGCAGTAGGTGTGATTTGACCAGGGGTGGGCTTCAAAAATTTTAGCAAGGGTTTTTTTGCCCGGTTGCTGGGTCGGTATGGCCATGGTGGGTATAGCCTAATCAGCCTCCTGCACTGGGGGAGGGGGTTGCCCTTCCCAGCTCCGGTGGTTTTCCTCAAGCCTCCGGGAGGGCGAAAATGCCCTCCCCAGGCTCTGGAGGCCTATGGAGGCCAGAAACGGACCATTCCCAGCCTTCCCGAACTTCCGGTAGGCCTGTTTTTCACCCTCCCCGAGCCTCTGTGCGCGCCCTGAACTTACCTGCATCCAAAATGGGCCACATGGGGACTCCTGGGAGGCGCGGAGCAAGGTGGGCTGGGACAGCCAGGAGTGGGATTTGGGTGTTCTCCGAACTGCACAGAATCTTAGTCAGAGGTTCTCCCAAATCCCTGTGAAACTCCAGTAGCCCACCCCTGGATTTGACCATAAAAATCAATTAGTGTTTGGGAGATATGTTTTGTATGACCAGGCCTTCATTGTGATGGAGATGTTTTCCTTTTCAGTCTCTTTTTCTCACTAGTTCTTTTTCTCGAAAGACCAGGTAGATGTTATGAGTCAGGACACATGTACTGACCCTAACTGTGAAGAAGTGACTCCAGCAGAACCTATGTAATGTCAGCCTCAGGAAACACAAAGCCAAGAACCACATGAGGCTGATCAAAAAGAGGCACTACCTGGACAGCTGGAGCAGTCAGATAAGAATGACATAAGACCTCCCAGCCCCTGCACACAGTAAGTAAAGAGGAGAGTAGAACAGAGAGATTTCTTGCCAAGAAGGAAGTAAATCTGTATGTTAATGAAAGCTGGCTGCTGAGGCAATCCTGATCCATGTTCCTTTGCTGGAAACTACTGTCTTATCTCTGGCTCTTACATGACAAATCATGTGGATTCTGTTGTGTTCTGAGCATGTTCTAGTAGATAGGCCCCCTGTTGGGATCCATTGTAACGTTGGTTGTTCCTATTGGTTAAGCCGTCTGACAGCTCGGTATAAAAGAGCTGTCAGGCTGAGTTCGACGTTCTACGTGTTCTGCTTCTATTGAATTGTATTACGTGCTCCTGTGTGTTAGTAAATAAATACTTACTGTTACAATCCGCTTCGATAATTCCTCGTCCTCACGAGAACACACCAGATTCTGCATCTGAAATTCTGACCTCTGGACTGTCTGACCCCTAATCCAACTCTTGGAATGTTGGACTGACTTTGGACTATTTTCTATGCTATTTTTTAAAAGCTAACTATTCAAGCAAGCATTTTTTTCATGAGTCTGTTTTGATTCACATGCTCTGACTGTTGTTGTCTCTTTGGCCTTGAATAAATTGAACTACCATAGCAACTGTGTATTTGAACCACTAGCAGGACAGTAGGCAAAACAGAACAACTGACTGAGATTTGGAGTTTCTACAATACTATTGTGGTAGAGTTCATCCTAGTCTATCTGGAACAAGATCTAATCCTCTGGAGATCCAATGCCTTGTTCAACTGGTCCTTTTTTTTTTTTTTTAGTATTCCTACAGTACATGAAATCCCCCACTTCTCACTTAAGAATGTGGGAACAGAGCTAGGTGCCTTTTGATGTACTTTCATACATGCAGGACATCAAATAAGGGATATGCATGTGTGTTCAATCTAAGGGAGAACAAGAAATTCTATTGCAAAAGGGAGCAATAGAAATTTAAACAAGCAAGAAGTTCAATGAGCAAATTAGAAAACTGAAATAGCAAACGACTTGCACTGTTCTAGACACTAAGTTTTGCCAGGTTCAGTATGAATTACTCCTGTGTAAAATCCTATAATGGTTTTTTTAAAAAAACTTGTCAACTTCATGATGTGTGTATTTCAACTCCCAGAATTCCCCAGCCAGCCAATAACACTGTTTTAAGTCATTGTAACTTACTTCCAGGTAAAAGCTTATAAAATTACAACCTTCTTGTGTAACAGAGTTTATTATTTACTATTTCAGTTCGTGTGCCTTTCTACCCCTTGAACACCTGGTCATACAATTAAGGCTGAATATCTCAGGGGCTGTCACAAAGAAGAGGGAGTCAAGCTATTCTCCAAAGCACCTGAGGGTAGGACAAGAAGCAATGGGTGGAAACTAATCAAGGAGAGAAGCGACCTAGAACTCAGGAGAAATTTCCTCACAGTTAGAACAATTAATCAGTGGAGCAACTTGCCTCCAGAAGTTGTGAATGCTCCAACACTGGAAGTTTTTAAGATGATGTTGGATAACCATTTGTCTGAAGTGGTGTAGGGTTTCCTGCCTAAGCAGGGGGTTATTATTATTATTATTATTATTATTTAAATTTTTATACCGCCCTTCTCCGGAAGGACTCAGGGCGGTGTACAGCCATATTAAAACAACATATACCCACAAAATTTAAAAACAGTTTAAACTATATTAAAAATTTGGCCCTTATATTAAAAACTACAAACACCCAATTAAAATTCATTTTCTAAGCCAGCCCGGTCTATTGGAACAAAAGAGTCTTCAGGGCACAGCGAAAGGTATGTAGGTCGGGGATCATGTGAATCTCTGGGGGCAGTTCATTCCAGAGGGTAGGTGCCCCCACAGAGAAGGCTCTCCCCCTGGGTGTCGCCAGTCGACATTGTTTGGCCGATGGCACCCTGAGGAGTCCCTTTCTGTGGGAGCGTATTGGCCGGTGGGAGGCTATCAGTGGCAGAAGGCGATCTCGTACATACCCAGGTTCTAAGCCATGGAGCGCTTTAAAGGTGGTAACCAACACCTTGAATCGCACCCGGAAAACCACCGGGAGCCAGTGCAGCTTGCGCAGGAAAGGTGTTACATGGGTGCGACGAGTCACCCCCATAATCACCCGCGCGGCCGCATTCTGGACCAGTTGGAGCCTCCGAGTGCTCTTCAAAGGGAGCCCCATGTAGAGAGTGTTACAGTAGTCCAGACGGGACTAGAAGACCTCCAAGGTCCCTTCCAACTGTTTATTCTAAAAGAACTTTAGAAAGTGAATTAGGGACAGGTGTCTTATTCATACTTGTTTATTTGGTGACTTTATAAACTGCTGTTTAGTACATAATTCCCAGGGTGTGCTATTATTCACATAATTAATCTTGCCTTTTACAGAAAGGCATCCTCCCTTCACAAGCATCTCAGAGTGTAGAATTATTTGCTGAACATTTTTCTCACCATCTCCATTCCCCCTACCTCCTCCAGGGAGTGGTGGTGCGGGAATGCTCTCATTTTTACTTAGAAACAAAAAGCTGCTGGGTTTTCTTTGCATTAATAGAAGTGGAACATTGCAGCAGCAGCAGTGGCAGCTTGGTGCGTTGCTGCTGAAGGAGTGTGGTAAATCACAGCAGATGAATTAAAATCCCCAAATAAACCGGTAAATGGCAATCATAAAACCTCCAAACACCCTACATAAATCAGGAAGGAAAATCTTTTTCGACAGGCTTGCAGGAGGAGAGGGCTCTATTTAAGGAAGCCCTGTCTCTATGAAAAGAGAGTATATCAAGATGCAGTGATGGAGAATTGGGCATTTGGAGCTCTCTGGGTCAAACAAGTGACGGGTAGAAGAGCAAGTGGCAGAAAGTAGGTCACAAATATGTCAATATAAAGCAGAAATCGGGGAGGAAGCTTTTATTACTTTTGATCCAAGGAAGAAAGCCGTGGCTTTGCATGCAGAAAGCGCAAAATTGAATGCCTGGCATCTCCAGGTGACACTGGAGCCCTTCTGCCTGGATTCTGCTATAGCATCCTGATAAACTGTACTGAGCTTTGCTTGGTTTCAGTTTAGAGTGTGGTATAGCCAGGACCACCAGATTTAGGCAGCAAAAACCCACATGACCATTAGGTGGCAGCCAAGAGACAGAAAACTATCTCTTTGCTGCCCTCAAATGATTGTCTAGATTTTGCAGCTCAGACTCAATAGTTTGATCTGCTGTAATTTATAAACCATAGTTTATGGCTCAGTTTGATGTCTGAACCATGCTGCTATGATTTGAATGGACTATGATTAAACCTGGTTTAGCAGGTTTCAACCTAGCCTATTTCTTTTCTATAATTTAATAGCTATTCAGATTTTAACAATTCAGATTTTGAAGCCCTATCTAGCTGGCTGGCTGAGGTTTACATAACAAAGCACAATAGGCCAAAAATCTGGATCCTCATTTTATAGACCTTGGACGGATGGGAGGCTAAGTCAACCTTGAGCTAGTCAAGTTTGAACTCCTGGCAGTGGGCAGAGTTAATCTGCAATGCTGCATTCTAAACACTGTGCCACCACAGCTTATTCTTCCAAAGTAGATGTAAATCTCAAAATTTTAATCTAATAGAAAGAGGAGGATACTAAATATATGAGAGGTTGTGTTAATTGCATTTTTACATTGCATTTGAGTTGAATTAAATCAAAGCTTGTTTGATCAGGTTGACTGTAAATCTTGCATGTCACACCAATGCCAAAACAGATATCAAGGTGAAAAAGTTTGTCCATTCTTTTTATTTATTTGATTTTGATGCTTCCAGTCTCCAATCTACTTACAGTATATTGAATAATGGCCCTCCACAAGTAGCTCAGAAGAGTAATTACTTGCCTGATTGGAGATTGCTCTAACCAAAGCCAAATAATATTGACTAGCTTGGCAATGCATTACTAATCTAAGAAAATTGCATTGCCAATTAAAATGAATCTAGGGTTAGGGTTAGATCTACTTCGAATGATGGTCAAAAACTGTGGCTAGGGGTAGATTCTTAGAGATTTTCTAAGGGAAGAGACAATATTGACAACTTCATTCAAAGTTGTTTGTGGGCCCACAGTAAAATACACGTGGAAATCCCATTGTCAATTAATTGAATATAAGGTTACAGTTAGGGTTAGAGTTAGATCTACATGGACTCCTGGCCAAAAACTGATGCTAGGGATAGATTCTTAGAAGTTTTCTAAGGAAAGAGACATTGGGAGCTTCTCTTTAGAAGTTGTTTGTGGGCCCACAGTAAAATACATGGAAAAATCCCATTGTCAATGAATTGAATCTAGTATTAGGGCTAGGTTATGTCTACTTGGAGTCATGGCCCTAACCCTAACCCTAACCCTAACCTTACCCCAAACCCTAACCCTAATCTTAACCCTATCTCTAACCCTAACCCTAACCCTAACCCCTTAGATTCGTTTTCTTTGTTAATGGAATTTTCCCCTGTATTTTACTGTGGTCCACAAACTACTCCAAAAGAAAAGCTCTCAATGCTTCTTTCCTTAGAAAACCACTAAGAATCTATCCTCAGCATTAGTTTTTGGTCATGACTTCGAGTAGACCTAACCCTAACCCTAAGGAGATGAGGGAGAAGGGAGGGGGAGAAGAAGGAGAAGGAGATTGGGTAACCCTGCTCTAAGAAGAAGGAAAATGAACCATAGGAAGAACAAATTCTGTTCCAACTGTGCCAGATAACAGTGCCTAGCTCACCCCACCCATTTCTAGCTGCTCTTTTTATCTTGCCAATGAAATATTCATGGGGTTTCTGCTCTGAGCAATGACTTTGCCTTCATTCTAGGTCTGCTTCTTAATAGCTTCAATAGTGCAGGCCATAAATGTAATTCGTAGGGAAAGTGGGATGGGTGCATTGCAATTTCGAACATGCATGGATGGAGGGCAGCAATTGTTTCTTTGTATGGTACTAAAACATACAAGTATGGCAATTAAAATAGAAAGCAAAGAAGAAGCTTTGCTGGTCCTTTTTTTTTTTTTTTTTGCTTCTGAAGTGGCTCATCTCCAAAAGAATCGGGAAGATCTGCCACAGGTTTTGGCATAGCAAATAATGTAGCATGGTTCAGCAACAACTTTAATTGTGATATCCTGTTCATATTTCTCATTCAGAGACATAAGCAAGCAGGAGGGAAGAGAAATTTTGGGGTGTGAAAAAGGGCATTGCATCTACCCATCCCACCACATGGAACCACACTGGAGAGTTCCATCAATTTAATTTTGGGAGCAGGGACCTCTACTTCACTCAGAATATTCTGCTTCCAGAATGTTCGAGCTTTAAAAAGAGGAATTGTGCTTGGAAAACAGGTCTTCAGAAGCATAAAACACTCTTTATTCTCCTTCCTTCCTTCCTTCCTTCCTTCCTTCCTTCCTTCCTTCCTTCCTTCTTCCTTTCTTCCAGGGGTGAAATCCAACAGGTTCTGACAGGTTTTGGAGAACCAGTAACAGAAATTTTGAGTAGTTCAGAGAACCAGCAAATACCACCTCTGGCTGGCCCCAAAGTGGGGTGGGAATGGAGATTTTGCAGTATCCTTTCCCTGCCACGCCCACCAAGCCACATCAAGCCACGCCCTGGTAGTAAAAAAAAATTGGATTTTACCACTGCTTTCTTCCTCACATTTTTAAGAATTTTCCAGCAGAAATGTCCATAGGTGAGGTGGTGTCAAAAACAGTTAAAATGATGCCTGAGCCTGTACCATTGAAACCCCTTATGTAGCATATTTTTAAAGGGGGAGAGCAGGATTTCAATCACATGGTTGTGACTGGCCATTTTGATACTTTTTTTTATCCCTGCCTATGGATGCCCATCCTTCCAGGGCGAGTTACAAAAATCAACAATTCACATACTTTGGCCCTCAAGTATATAATCTGAAAAGATAAACAAATATCTTGGCAAAGAAGGGAGGGAGAAGAAAATGAAGGGTGTGGTAGGTCTCATTGTCCAGCTAATATAATTTGAACTGAACTAATACACAGATTTGAACTGCCTCTGCTATCCAGACCTCTTCCTTCTCATCTGTTAATCTTTCCTCCATTTGTCTTCCATTCATGAATTCCAGCTTAATTCCCCCCTCTCCCCAATCTTGCATGGTAAACAGGAATGATTTGGACAGGGGGTCAAAGAGGAAGATGGAACAAGGGAGCCGTGGTGGCACAGTGGTTAGAATGCGGCATTGCAGGCTAACTCTGTTCACTGTCAGGAGTTTGATCCTGACTAGCTCAAGGTTGACTCAGCCTTCCATTCTTCCGAGGTCAGTAAAATGAGGATCCAGATTGTTGGAGGCAATATGCTGACCCTGTAAACTGCTTAGAAAGGGCTGTAAAGCATTATGAAGTGGTAAATAAGTCTAAGTGCTATTGCTGTTGCAGTTGCTAAAAAGTCAAGATGGTGATTTAACAGTATCTGTGAATGACCTTGGGACACAGGGGGAAGAACCAGAGCCAAGGAAGAGTTGTGGAGAGACCTGGCCCATAGAATCACCAAGAGCCCAGCATAACTGAATAGATACCATCATCATCGCCCACAAAAGGAATGTGGGTATGAGAAATGTCTCAGAAGAAACTCTCTGCAGTTTCTTGTGCTATAAAGGCAACAGGGAAGAAAGAAATATACGTAGACCTGCAAGATTCTGTTTATTTAACCTTACAATAAAGTAGAATTCATCTATCTGGCCATGCTTCCTCACTGGACTACCTCACAAGGCTGACAATAAACTTGCAAATCTGAAAGTACATTTCCTTCCCCTCCCTCACCTTTACAGCCCAAGGAATTAGAAGGGGTCTCTTCTGAGTCATTTGTCATGCCCCTAGTTCTTCTTTGGAGTTAGCTGCTGTTTGCCTAACCATTGTCTGGTCTGCAGATCTACTACCTGTCTCCCAAAGTCATCCCCACATACCATTTTAGGTGGTCACACTCGCATAATCATCTACAGCAGGGGTGGGCAACTATGGCTCCTTTACAATCCGTGGACTTCAACTCCCAGAATTCCTGAGCCAGCCATGCTCAGTTGAAGTCCACAAGTCATAAAGAGGCCAGTTACCTACCCTCCAAACTGTAGTGTACATTATACATTAGCATCACTGCAGTGGTGGAAATCAATTTTTTTTACTACCGGTTCTGTGGGCGTGGCTTGGTGGGTGTGGCAGGGGAAGGATACTGCAAAATCTCCATTCTCACCCCACTCTGGAGCCAGCCAGAGGTGGTATTTGCCAGTTCTCCAAACTACTCAAAATTTCCACTACCGGTTCTCCAGAACCGGTCAGAACCTACTGAATAGCACCCCTGCTCCACTGTAGATTCAGTTTTTCTCATGATTAAGATCTGATTAATACTGTCGGGTTTGTATGGACAGGAACTGCTACAGTTAATTATGAAAATGAGAGAGAATGAGAAGAGCTGAGTTTGGTAGCAGAAGGTTTAACCTTCGGATATTAAGTATGCACTGTAAGGAAAAGCTTGGCTGTGACATTTCACACTATCAGCCCACATTTCTAGTGTAAGGAGTATTTAAAAAATCAAGTTTGGGGCATTTTTCTTTTTGAGGACACTGTGTCATCAAAACCCATGAGTCCAGTGGTGGGATTCATCCAGTTCACACTACTTCGGGAGAACCGGTTGTTAACTTTCTGAGCAGTTTGGTGAACTGGTTGTTGGAAGAAATCATTAGGACAGAGAACCGGTTGTTAAATTATTTGGATCCCACCACTGCATGAGTCCAATTGCCATACTGGCAACACGATAACTGTACACATCAAAACCCATGTCCATCATTTAATCCTAAATATTTGTAGGATGGGCATCCCTCTCTGCATATATCATAAATCAGAGCTATATTAATATAATGAATAAATAACCTTCCTTTCCCACATCTTTAATGATTCATTCCGTTTCCTTCTCTTTCTCACCAGTTCCTTTTGCTCTTGAGCCTTCCTCTCTTGTTGTGTTGTTTTGAAGGCCATCCGCCAGCACATTCTAGCAAAAACAAGTTGGATCCAAGCCTTAATAGCTAGTAATTAATTTTCATTTCCTTTAGTGGAGGGAGAAAAGCCAAGTTTGCTGGAGTCTTGCCTGCCATTTAGTGATTAACCTTCAGGTGAGACATCACTTAAAGTAATGCAGTGGGAAAGAAACTTGGGGTGAAATTATCCTCAAAGAAGGGCGTACGGAATGACTAAATGTCTTTCATTTCTGGCACCACCTGGGAAGGCTGGGATCAAGTTTCTGCTCTGCCATAAATCTTGATGGTTAATTTGGGTGTCTCACACTGCCTATTACTCTAAATCAGTCTTTCTCAGCCTGGACATGTGAAGGAAGTATGTGGACTTCATTACCAGAATTCTCAGCATTGGCTTTGCTGACTAAGGAACTCTGGGGGTCCATCCACCCAACTGGGAGTCAACAAGGTTGAGAAACACTGCTCTGTGGTAAAATGAGGGTGCACAACTTTCATTGGTTTGAGACCCTGTTGCAAAAGTAGGCCAGGCTTCTTAAGGAATCAAATGGTGCATGAAACTTCTGCAAAACCTGAGAAATAGTTTTTGTCCCCCTAGGCCAAGGGATTTCAATCTCAACAGTGCCGTAATCGGTAATAATAGTAACAGAGTTGGAAGGGACCTTGGAGGTCATCTAGTCCAACCCCCTGCTCATGCAGGAAACCTGTACTAAGGATTCGAACCACCAAACTGCCGGCTTTTCTGATCTACAAGCTCAGCGTCTTAGCCACTGAGCCACCTAGCCAGACTAATCCTCCAAACCCGTGTGAGACCTCCCTTCAGAAAAGATCAACAATTTCTTGGGGGCTAAAGTTAGCAAGAAATTAATAGCCATACTTAGAAAACAAGTTTCAATCAAGCAAATAAACTGGCAGAACCTGAAACCTAATTGTAGAAGAGTATAGAGATAGCAATAGCACTTAGACTTATATACCGCTTCACAGTACTTTACAGCCCTCTCTAAGCAGTTTACAGAGTCAGCATATTTCCCCCAACAATCTGGGTTCTCATTTTACCCACCTCAGAAGGATGGAAGGCTGAGTCAACCTTGAGCCTGGTGAGATTTGAAGTGCCAAATTGCAGGCAGCCGGCAGGCAGCAGAATTAGCCTGCAATACTGCATTCTAACCACTGCGCCACTACAGCTCACAGTTACTGTTGCGAGATTTTAAGGATCAGACTCAATAATTGAATTAAGAATAAAGTATTCAAACAAAACACTGTTTATTTACAGTAGGCATTCTATATTCACTGAATAATCACAGATAGAAGCAAAGAGAAGGAGCATACAGCTCCTTTTATATGCACAAGGCGGAGCAAGATATGGGAGTGGTTAAATATGAATATATTAAATGATGAAGAATAAGTTAACCCCTAATACTCCGGTTATATACTATTTACATGTTGAAGAATAAGGCATTTACTTGTGACAGTTACATTGAAATAAAAATGCAAAAGCAGCTTAGCCCTGGAAGACAGGAAACAGTGAGAAAGAAGCTCAAAATTGCTCCAAAGAGAGATGCAAAGAATGAATTAAGCGGTCTGCAGATTTTTAATATGAAAAGAAGGACTGAATCTTTAAAAGGTCCCAATTTTCATCTCAGAACCATTAGTGGACTTGGTTGGTATTTCGGTGATAAGGAAAACTAAATACTGTACAATGGCTCCATTTACTGGAGGCTGTTTTAATCAAACTCAGAATAAGCACTGTAACCCCCCAACGAACAGAATTCACAGCAGGACAGTGCAAAGAGCAGATTTGACTTTCCTAATAGATCCCTGAGGGTTTCTGACTCACAATTTATTGAATTATAATTTATTATGATTATTTATGGGGGAAATGCCTTTTTTAAAACCTAAAATAAGCTGCTGAATTGAAGAAAGGTTAAGGGGGAAACATAGGCAGGAATCTGAAGGGAAAAAACCAACGAGTCCTACGTAGAACTCAGACATGACCGAATGATAACCCTTAATGAAAGCGTCTTGGAAGTCTGAAGTTTGTTCATCCCACTTTACAGAGCAGCCTGTATGGAAATACAAAATTCATTTTTAATTACATTTTTAATGCTGACAATGCGTTTCTCTTTCATTAGTGATGCAACAATATTATTTGAGATTCTGAATTCAGTTTCCATAAAAAGACAGCCAAGACAAAACAGATGTTAATGTTTATTAATCACTTCATATTATTATTTAATATTATCAATTATTATAAAGTATATACATAAGGGACGCGGTGGCTCAGTGGCTAAGATGCTGAGCTTGTCGATCGAAAGGTCGGCAGTTCAGTGGTTCGAATCCCTAATGCCGCGTAACGGGGTGAGCATCTGTTACTTGTCCCAGCTTCTGCCAACCTAGCAGTTCGAAAGCATGTAAAAAATGCAAGTAGAAAAATAGGGACCACCTTTGGTGGGAAGGTAACAGCATTCCATGCGCCTTTGGCATTTAGTCATGCCGGCCACATGACCATGGAGACGTCTTTGGACAGCACTGGCTCTTCGGCTTTAAAATCGAGATGAGCACCACCCCCTAGAGTCGGGAACGACTAGCACATATGTGCGAGGGGAACCTTTACCTTTTATATACATAAGCTACAATACTTCAATATTATGATAAATAGGGTATCTGAGGAGCCATCTTGCCCCAATAAGATTGGCCCATCCCACTCACTCCAGCAGAGGAGGCTTGTTATGGACTCTGTCTGCCAAGGAACTTCAGCTGGCAGGGTCCAGGAGAAGAGCCTTTTCTTCTCTGGCCCCTACTCTTTGGAATAGTCTGCAGCTAAATATTCCCCTACCCTTTTGGTTTTCCAGAAGGGCCTTAAAACCTGACTCTGCCAGCTGGCCTGGGCTGTTTTGGGCCTGCTTTATGCTGGAAGTGGGGAAGAGAAAAGAACCCGATCCCTATATCATCTGTTGTCTTGGTTTTTTAGTTTCTATTTAATCCTCATTAATTTTAATTGTTTTTACATTATCTTTTTATCGTTTTGTAAACTGCTCAGAGCCACTTCAACGGTATGCTGGGCTGTATATAAATCATTGGCTGAGGCCAATGCGTTTGGGAGCCCTTCTCATTCTGCAGAATAAGGCTATGCACCCTAGGATCTCTCCAGTGGTGGGTTGATCCCGGTTTGCCCCGGTTCGGGAAAACCAGTAGGCGGGAGGCTCCGTCCACCCACCCAGAAATACTCTGCACATGCACAGAAGCGCCACACACTACCGATAGCAAACCAGTAGCAATGGGATTTGAAACCCACTACTGGATCACTCCCTAAAAATGATGCCCATGAGACAAATATGCCCTACCCACTTTACCACATGGCATGGTCTAATTTAAAAGAAGGAGGTCTCGGAAGGGGGTCCCCCGAAGTCAAGATGGTGAAGCGTGTAAAAAAAAGGGTTGTAATCACACATTGATGGCTTTCATTTTGGCTTTGCGGTCCCCTCATCCACAAACATCCTATTTAAAAGCGTCACTTAGGAAAAAGAAGTTGCTGGTACTTCTTCCCTCAAATCAATGAGAGGTAAAACTTTAACCATCTTTTATTTATGTACTTCATGACAGCCTTTGGGCTAACAAAATATATAGCCAAGAAAAATCTTGGTTACGTAGGAAAAACCTGGCTAAAAGAAAAACACACATAAAACCTACGAAAAGTAAGAAAATAGATATTGTACCTTTACAGGGAGGATACATGAGATGTGGGTGTGGCTTACTGATGATGGCTAACGAGCCAGAAATAGATCTATATAAGTCTCTCACTAGGCAGCATAGGGCAGCATAGGGCCTGTTGGCTGCCAAAAGAAAAAAGCCCAGAATCGAGTGGATGTGACTCCACTGAGCTAGGGCTGTAGAAAAATCTTGGTTACATAGGGAAAACCTGGCTAAAAGAAACACACACACACACACACACACACACACACACACACACACATATATATATATTTGTTTTCTCAGGTTTTCGCGGGTGTTTGTATGTAGGTCTTTGGTTATTCGGGTCTTCTCCCACGTAAAATTGGAAGTGTCTTGGCGACGTTTCGACGAAGTCTCATTCGTCATCTTCAGGCTGGTGTTCTCGGCTTCGTGCTTCCAGGAGCAATGTGAGATCGCAGCTGTCTCTTCCTTTTAACTGCTAGTGGAGGTGTGAGCTGATTGGGTGGGAACTTGGCTGTGTTCTGATTGGGTGGAGGTGTGTTCTGATTGGTTAGGGGCTTGGCTGTGCTCTGATTGGCTGGGGGTGTGTTCTGTTTGGGTGGGGGCTTGGTTGTGCTCAGCTTAGTCTGAGTTGCAGGGGGATTTGAGCTGGTGAGCTGCATTGTTGTTATTTGGCTTCGTGTTTGTGGCCGTGCGAGCTCTTCATGGTGGGTGTCAGTCTGCTTCATGTATGGATTGGAGGGGTTTAAAGTGGCTAATGATGCAGCTGCGGTCTGGCTTCTGGTCCTTGGTCGTGGCTCATTATCAGTGTGGGTTTGAGTCTGCTTTCTGCGTGGATGTGGGGTGGTGACATCAGGTGTGGCACTCGTGAGTGTGGGTCTGGTGTCATTCGTCGTGTTAGGGACTCGTTTGTCAATAAGGGCGGGTTTCCAAATGGCTGGTAGGCGGGAGGTATCGTCTCATTTGTTCATGCTGTGTGGACGTTTTTCTATCTCGATGGCTTCTCTGATTATTCTGTTGTTAAAGTGTTCAGTTTTGGCGATAGTTCTGGTCTTTTTAAAGTCAATATCATGTCCTGTGGCTTTAAGGTGTTGGACCAGGGAAGAAGTTGGTTCCTCTTTTCTGACTGAGTTCTTGTGTTCTTCTATGCGTGCACTTATTCGTCTGTTGGTTTGTCCGATGTATGTGGTGGGGCAGGCGGTGCATGGGATTTCATATACTCCTTGATTTTCTAACTCAAAGGATTCAACTTTGCAGTCGCTCCCAAAAGCATCCCCTACGAAGAAGTAAGAATATATATATATATATATATATATATATATATATATATATATATACCCTCATTCACTGATAATGCTCCCCCGTGATAAGCTCCACTTTTTAATACTGATAGTGCATTCGAGAGATGTTCATGGCTGCAGTGATCCTTTTGCATTTTACAAGATACCTGTGGTGTGATTAATGGATATCCTTCATGTAAGACAGTTACTCCGTATCTTTCCCCGTATGGACCTGCACTGTCATTTAATACTGCAAAGAATTTGATCCAGAGAGAGTTAGCAGTTGCTCTGCCAACATACAAACTCCCACAAATAATAGCAGTGTTCCAATATCTCAGGGATTGCCACAAAGAAAAGGGAGTCAAGCTATTCTCCAAAGCACTTGAAAGCAGGACAAGAAGCAATGGATGGAAACTAATCAAGGATAGAAGCAACTTAGAACTAAGGAGAAATTTTCTGGCAGATCAATTAACCAGTGGAACAACTTGCCTCCAGAAGTTGTGGATGCTCCAACACTGAAAGTTTTTAAGAAGAGATTGGACAACCATTTGTCAGAAATGATATAGGGCAGTGATGGCTAACCTTTTTGCCATCGTGTGCCAAAAGCGGGGGGAGTGCGGGGTGGTCGCGCGTGTGCATGTCCATACCCATAACTCTATGCACCCTGCTCCCCCATGCATACGTGCATGACCTCCCCATTGTCCCCCTACTTTTGGCATGTGATGGCCCGGTGGGACCGGTAGGCCCATTTTTCGCCCTCCCCAGGCTCCAGAGGCTTTCTAGGAGCCTGGGGAGGGTGAAAACAGCCTTCCCCACCATTCCTGGAGGCTGGAAACAGCCCATTTGCCAAATTCCAGTGGGCCCAGAAGGCCCAAAAAATCAGCTGGCCAGCATGCGCATGCGTGCTGGAGCTGAACTAGGGCAATGCTCGTGTGCCCACCAATATGGCTCCATGTGCCATCTGATGGCACGTTTGCCATCACGGGTATAGGGTTTCCTGCCTAAGCAGGGGGTTGGACTTGAAGACCTCCAAGTTCTGTTCCAATTCTATTCTATTCTATTCTATTCTATTCTATTCTATTCTATTCTATTCTATTCTATTCCATTCCATTCCATTCCATTCCATTCCATTCCACTCCACTCCACTCCAATCCAATCCAATCCAATCCAATCAGAAACCATCTTTGGTTCAAATATAAAGTGCTGCTTTCTTCCAAGTTCAAAATGTGGAGCCATGGAGAATAATGCAGGAATTGGCCTGTTGAAGCAAAAACAAGTCCTTTCACCTGTAAAAACATTTGTGTATTAGTTCACTTCAATAAATGTTCACGATAGTATTCTGGGAGAAGAGAATTATATTTTCACCAACTGTTGGAAAGTAGGGAGGGAAAATATAAGGAAGAATATGATGAACATTTATAAAACACTCGTGAATCAAAGGCAGAATTTCAGGATCTTCAGGATATAAACTTAATAAAATAAACTCTTTCCCTGAAAATAGTCAGTGACTAACAGATTCCTTCCTTTTATCTGACTTTTATATAATGACTCTTTATGTGATGTAGGTCATCCTGGGACAACCCAATTTTGAAGACAGCATAGAGGTTTTAAGCAGAGATGGATGGATGGAGGGAGGGAGGGGGAGAGAGAGAGAGAGCACTATTTCTCAAACTTAGCAATTTTAAGAAACATGGACATCAACTTGTGTATTTTTGAGCATCCATAGATGCGTAGGAGGAGGATGGTAACATAAATTTTTTGAAATACAACCCACATTAACCAAGTGCTGTATTACCAAAGTAACAATCCAACCTTCCACAATAGGAACTATATAAGAACAATATTCAGCGGATACAAATGTACCCAGAACCAGGGGTGAAATGCTCCCGGTTCGGACTGGATTACCCGATCCGGTAGCGAAGGAGGCGGGTGGTTCAGAGAACCGGTAGCAAAAATCCCTGCCCCCGCCCCCCATGCCCAGCTAAGCCACGCGATCATCAGAAGCTTTTTAAAAAACTTTTAAAAGCATTCTTTCTACAACCTCTTTGGCCGAAAAAATGCTTTTAAAAGTTAAAAAAAAAGCCTCTAATGATCGCACAGCTCAGCTGGGATCGTCAGAGGCTTTTAAAAGCATTTTCTAGAAAAAATGCTTTTAAAAGACTCTGATGATCCCAACTGAGTTGTCTGATCGGCAGAGGCTTTTTTTCTTTTAAAAGCCTCTGCCGATCAGGCAACTCAGCTGGGATTATTCAGAGGCTTTAAAAAGCATTTTTTTTACAACCTCTTCGGCCGAAGAGGTTGTAGAAAAAATGATTTTAAAAGTTTTAAAAAAATTGGCCATGCCCACCCAGTCACATTACCCCCACCACCACCAAGCCACGCTCACAGAACCGGTAGTAACAAATTTTAGGTTTCACCATTGCCCAGAACCAGTGGTGGGCTGCTGCCGGTTCAGACCAGTTATAGTGAACCGGCAGTTCTGATGATCAGCTGTCCCCGCCCACCTGCCCCCGCTCTATCCTGTCCTATATTTCCTTCTTTCTGGCTCAGCTGCATCGCGCCGCAAAGCTGATTCGCGCGGCACAGCGAAGCGTGCGCTCACAGAACTGGTTGTTAAACCGGTTGCAGCCCACCACTGCCCAGAACACCAGAAAAAGGAAACAGACAGCCTATACCAGTGATGGCTAACCTTTTTGCCATCACGTGCCAGGAGCGGGGGGTGCGGGTGAGGGTCACGCATGTGCGTGCCCACGCCAATAATTCTATGTGCCCTGCCCTGCGCATGTGCGCGCAAACCCCCCCCCCCACTCCTGGCACGTGATGGCCTGGTAGGCCCGTTTTTCTTTCTTACCTAGCTCCAGATCCTCTCTATTTATCTGGGAAGGGCGAAAGCAGCCTTTCCCACTCCTTCGGAGGCCCTCCGAAGGCCTGAAACGGCCCATTTCCCAACTCCCGGTGGGATAGGAAGTGACGTTTTTTGCTGTACCCAGCCTCCAGAGACTCCTAGAGGGGCTCTGGAGGCTGGGGACAGCAAAAAACATCACTTCCTGTCCCACCGGGAGTTGGGAAATGGGCTGTTTCAGGCCTTCAGAGGGCCTCAGAGGGAGTGGGAAATGCTGCTTTCGCCCTTCCCAGATAAAGAGAGGATCTGGAGCCAGATAAAAAAGAAAAACGGGCCTTCCCCCTCCCCCCAGGCCCTCCAGAGGCAGGAAACAGCCTGTTTCCCTACTTCTGGTAGGCCCAGAAGGCCCGTAAATCAGCTGGCTGGCGTGCGCATGCAGGCCAGAGCTGAGCTGGAGTGCCCACTGATACAGCTACGCGTGCAACCTGTGGCACGCGTGCCATAGGTTCGCCATCACGGGCCTATACAATGTCTGCCAACAAAATGGATACCCACACAACTTTATCAAAACGTGCCTGACAACCTGAATCCACTACAGCACAAACAACACAAGCTATGAAAAGATAACATTACCTTATATCATAAACATCTCAGAAACAACCAAGGAATTAGTGTAATCACAGCATCACTGTAGCACACAAACCAATTAAAGTCCTCCAAAACATCTTAAGTAAGCCAAAAGATCCAGTAACCCATGAAAAAAAAAACAATGAATGACCTACAACACAGAGTTTAAGGACTATAAAAGCCACTATGTAGGGAAGACTAGAGGAACACTTCGATGAACACCAACAACCAGTCAGAAGACACAATGAAAACTCCTTAATGTCACAACACATAGACAGACAACCATAGTTTCAACTGGAAAACTGTGAGCATTCTAGACTAAGCTAAATCCAAAAATACTAGGGAATTCCTAGAAGCTTGGCATTCAAATAAATCAATCATCAATACTCACATAGAAATAAAACACATTTACATACATTCAAAAGAGACAATAATTTTTTTCAGAAAAGCAAAAAAAAAAAGATCAGAACACATCCCCTCTAGCAGCCAGTGCCCAGATAAGCATGGATTAACACCAGACAAACTATCCAGCAGAAAACAATACCCTCATAAGGAACTACCAAGAAGAAGGCTATATATATAGAACACTGGCAGGGCAAGCTACTGTATATAAACAGAAAGCAAACCTGGTACTGATGATGTTCCTAACTGGGTAATGAAATGTCTGCTAGCAAACAACTAAGGTCAGAGATCAGCAAGCTGGCTAGAGTAAGAGGAGACAACTCTTGAATGGGTCACCTTCAGAGGTGGGATTCACTTACCTTCCCTACCGGTTCTCAAATCTGAGTGCACGTGCCACCTTCCACACATGCTCGGCCGTCCGCACATGCTCTTTGCTCACGCGTGCACCTTCCACACATGTGCACAGCCTCCAAAACGTGGCGAAATAGGATGGCATTACATCTGGGCGGGTGGGCGGCACCCTACTGCAGTCGCCGCTACCAGTTTGCCAGAACCGGACAAAACCGGCTGAATCCCACCACTGGTCATCTTGTGGCGAGATGGGCGGCAAACAAATTTAATAAATAAATAAATAATGACCCATGTCTGTTTCCTTTAGGGCAGACTTCCCCCAACCCAGTGCCCTCCGGATGTGTGGAATTGTGACTTTGGCTATCCTAGCAAGCATAGCCAATGACCAGAATTTTATCTGCTGCATCAAAGTCCACCCAACTGGGAAAGATCAATCTGGGGTTTTAAAACCAGAGCTTGTAATAAATATTGCAGATGCTGATGCAACCCTAACCCCTGTTGCCAGCCCCAATTAGTAACCCAAGGTGCATCCATTCTGTGGGCTCCCAGGGTGAGGAATTACTGCTTTTCTGCTGTAAACTATAAGCAGAAATGCAACCAGCTTGAAAAGCAATCTCTTTAAATCCTTTAATTTAAATATATGTATAGAGAGTGAGACCTCGCTGTCATCCCAGGTGGTATGCACAAAAATCAGAAACTCAGCTGTATAAAAACAGCAGGAAATTGAGCACGCTAAAATGGAAATGCATTACAAAGTAGGTCAGCTGGCATAAACACATACACACACTCACTTTTAAAATACAAACATTGGTTCTTTCCGAGCTTCCCTCCTATTGATATCTTTGCCTTTCCCTTCCTAGAACTCCCCCCTAAAATATTATTGGAAGTCTACCATACCAAATGCTATTCTTCCCTCAATTTCTGACATGGTTTGAGTCCATTAATCAACCCTTCAGTCTGCAAGTGTAATGGACACGGCTTTTTCTCTCTTGCTCAAGCTCTTCTTTGTTCATATTCATGGTATTATAAAGCACCATCTATGCTAATGAGCAGGAGAAAAATAGGTGCTTGCTTTAAGGAAGTTCCACCTATAATCTGGTAAAGAAGAGATGCTCTAAAGACAAAAGGGAATGGCAATGAGGACAGTAAGAAGAAGAATATTATGAATTGGCTTGTTTGGCTCCTAATCTGCCTTTTTTATAGGGATTCAAATTGTCACTTAACAAGTAACTTGTGGGTTAGAAATGGCTGAAAGTTAGAGATGGCTAAAGTTATCCAGTGATCTTTAATGACTAGATTATCTTTTTTTTCAACCTTGTCAACTTTTAACACTGTCAAACTATTCACTAAGTCTGCATTACTATTAATCTTCTCATCGTTCCTATCACCCATCTCCTCCCATTTTTGACTGCATGACTGTAACTTTGTTGCTTGTAACCTTACGATTTATATTGATTGTTTCCTAGTATGATTTGATTGCATATTTGTACCTTTGACTATCATTAAGTGTTGTACCTTACGATTATTGATGAATATATTTTTTATTTTTATGTACACTGAGAGCATATGCACCAAAGACAAATTCCTTTGTCTTTGGTGCATATGCAATCACACTTGGCCAATAAAGAATTCTATTCTATTCTATTCTATTCTATTCTATTCTATTCTATTCTATTCTATTCTATTCTATTCTATTCTATCTAGAAACAATTTCAGTTTATATGAATTGGATTTTGCAATTTCAGCTTATGTCCATGAAGAGCAAAGGAGAAGACCTTTGGGTAGCTGATAGAGACCAAGTTGTAATTGATAAAGAACATGGAAGAGGGTTGAGTTGATAGAGAGAAAGTAAAGAAGGAAAGAAGTCAAAGGCCATGGGCAGCTTTGAAAATCCAGATAAGTGTCTCACACAGTGTAATGGTATATGGGAATGACCTTGAGGGATGAGGGGAACAATCCAATCTAATTTAGGGGAGAGGAGGGGAGGAGCCCTCAGCTGCTTAGCAGTCAGATAAAGAAACCTGGGAAGGACCCATTCAAATGGATAGCAATAGCAATAGCACTTAGACTTATATATCGCTTCATAGTGCTTTACAACCCTGTCTAAGTGGTTTACAGAGTCAGCATATGGATCAAACTCCAGGCTGTGGGCAGAGTTAGCCTGCAATACTGTATTCTAACCACTGCGCCACCAGGATCAAACAGTTAAAAAAGACAGCGAGAGATTTGCACTTTCAGACTTGCAAGATTCTGTTAATGTAGTCTTGCAATAAAATAGAATTAGCTCATCTGGTCTTCATTCCTGTTCAGTTTACCTGTGAAGTTTGACACAGAGAGTAATGGCAAACCTTTTCAGCACTGAGTGCCCAAACCGGAATGTGTGCATGCATTTGCACACTGAGCACCAGAAACCCGAAGAACAGGTGGCCGGTGCACATGCGCGTGTCGGAAACCAGAAGAGCAGCTGGCGATGGCACACGTGCCCACAGAGAGGGTGCTACGTGCCACCTCTGGCATGTGTGCCATAGCTTTGCCATCACAGATCTAGAAGCAATGTAAGAGCAATCTCACCTACTTTTCACACCCACACACTTTTTTTCTTTTTGGCCCCTTGAAGATACATTTTAGATTGCAAGCTTCTGACCAAGGAATTGTCTTCTGTCAACTGCCATGCATAAGAATGAAGTAAAATAACATGAAGTAAAATTGAAGAATTGGAGCCCAAAACGTTTATAGTACTTAGTATAGTCAGCCAGCAGAGGGCATGTGGGCTCACACTCAGTCAGAAAGAGCTTGGCCAAGGTCATATGTGTGTGTGTATCTGTGTCTGTGTGTATACAGTATAGGTGAAAAATATAGGGCAAAATATATAATTCATTACTTAAAAACTACCTTGTGTATCCAGAGGAGGGGAATGTTATTCCTAATCCTGCAAATATAAGGGAACTTTGCACAAAGCTGTTAGCTTTGTCCCTTTTTTTAATCTATTGTTTGTCATTCCCTTAACCTGTCTGAACCTGTCCCAAGCATCCCTATTTTCTCTTCTTACAAAGAAATAGTGGAGCAAATTCTGATGGAAGAGAATATTTGTAGCTCAGGGTTGAACTCTGGGTCCTGGTTGCTCTCTGAGCTTGGTAGTAATGAAATGTCTGCAAAAAAAATAAATAATAATAAACCAAGCTCAGAGGCCACCAAGGACCCCATGGAGCAAATTCTCCACCACGTCCTTCTCATAAATCCAAATTCTACATGGTATGAAGCATACACAGATTTTGAAAACTATAGGTAGTCCTCGACTTTCAGCTGTTCGTTTAGTGACTGTTCAAAGTTAAATAGCACTTATGACTGTTGCACCATTTCTATGGTCACCTGATCAAAATTCAGATGCTTGGCAACTAACATATTTATGACAGTTGCAGTGTCCTGGGATCACTGGGATCCCCTTTGGTGACCTTCTGATAAGCAAAGTCAATGGGAAAACCAGATTCACTTTACAACAGTGCTACTACCATATTTCCCCAAAAATAAGACCGGGTCTTATATTAACTTTTGCTCCAAAAGAGGCATTAGGACTTATTTTCTGGTTAGGTCTTATTTTGGGGAAAATATGGTACTAAATGCACCCATCTAGCTAACAATCTTAACAGGGGCTTATTTAGGGGGTAGGGCTTATATTATGAGCATCCTGAAAAATCATGCTAGGACTTATTTTCCGGTTAGGTCTTACTTTCAGAGAAACAGGGTAAGATGACAACTGCAGTGATTCACTTAACAAATGTGGCAAGGAAAGTCGTAAAATGGGGCAAAACTCACTTAACAACTCTCTCACTTAGCAACAGAAATTTTGGCCTCAATTGTGATCGTAAGTTGAGGACTATTTGTATTTCAAATACCTGGGTCAAGGAGTTTTTTTTAAGAGGTAAGTAAATATTACTCTAAGATTGGTTGGACTTTTGAATGTGAGTCACAATCTTTTTCATTCTGATTCCCTCCAGTTGTGTGGGATTGCAAATCAATTCACCTACAGGTAATCCTTGCCTTACTACCACAATCGACACCAGAATTTCCGTTGCTAAGCAAGGTGGTTATTAAGTGAGACACACCCAATTTAATAACCATTTTGCTTGGTTGTTAAGCAAATCAATGCCGTTGTTATCAATAGCAATAGCAATAGCACTTAGACTTATATACTGCTTCATAGTATAACAGCCCTCTCTAAGCAGTTTACAGAGTCAGCCTATGGCCCCCAACAATCTGGGTCCTCATTTTACCCACCTCGGAAGGATGGAAGGCTGAGTCAACCTTGAGCTGGTGAGATTTGAACTGCTGGACTGCAGCTAGCAGTCAGCTGAAGTAGCCTGCAGTACTGCACTCTAACCACTGCGCCACCTCCGCTCTTAAGGGAATCATGTCATTGTTAAGGGAATCCAGTTTTCCCCCATTGACTTTGCTTGTTGGAAACCAGCTGGATAGGTCACAGAAAGCTATCGCTGGACCCCAGGATACTGTCATAAATACATGACAGTTGCCAAGTGTCCAAATTTTGATCACAGGATTGTGGGGATGCAGTGATGGTCATAAGTGCAAGGAACAGTTATAAGTAATTTTTTTCAATATTGTTGTAACTAAAAGGTTGCTAAATGAATGGTCATATGTCAAGGATTCATTGTATAAATAGAACTCCAAAATGTGGAAGAAGTCTTTTTAAAAAAAAAAATGTGGTGGACATCGTCCTAAACTGATTTATGAGCCGCGGTGGTGCAGTGGTTAGAGTGCAGTACTGCAGGCTACTTCTGCTGATCATGGGCTGCCAGCAGTTTGGCAGATCGAATCTCACCAGGCTCAAGGTTGACTCAGCTTTCCATCCTTCCGAGGTGGGTAAAATGAGGACCCAGATTGTTGGGGGCCATAGGCTGACTCTTTAAACCACTTAGAGAGGACTGTAAAGCACTGTGAAGTGGTATATAAGTCTAAGTGCTATTGCTATTTAGTCCAAACCAGGGGTGAAATGCTCTGAAGTCTGCTACCAGTTCACTTCGCTACCGATTCGCTTCGCGCATGCATGTGCATGCTGAAAAAGGAGGATTAAGAAGCCTTTTCTGAGTCTGCAAAGGTAAATAGAACAGCAAGCGGGCGAACAGCTGTGCCGCGCGATTTAGATTCGCTAGAAAGCAGGATTTCCTGCTTTCTAGCAAATATAAACCGTGCAGCACAGCTGATCATCAGAAATACCGGTTTGCCCAAACCGGTAGCATTTTTTTTACTACTAGCTCACCCCAACCAGTAGCATTTATTACTACTCGTTTGGGCGAACCGATCCAAAAAGGTAGCATTTTCACCCCTGGTCCACACAGTTTAAAGCCTATATAAAGTTTGTATACCTTTATTTCTAAGACACACAGGATTGCAATCATCCAGGTCCTAAGCACTCATACACTGCTGGCATTGAGCTGTGTGTATATGCTGCCCACTCCATAATAAACTCCTGCTGTCCAAAATTTACACCACCAAGACTCTGGGTTTCAGAGAGACCCATAAGAGCCTACTAAGCCATTTAGGAAAACCAAATTGCTTCTGGTGCACTGTGCAATGCATTAATCTTCTGGCCCCAATAGCAATGACCTGATTAGAAGATAAGAACATGCAGAGAATCAGCAGGTAGCTTTCTCTCCGGTCAGGTGAATGCTGGGCTCCGAAGAACCTGAAATATATATATATTTTATTCTTGCAATGGTAGAATTAAGAAAGTTTAGCCCAGACTTAAGCAACCTGATGGTTATATACAGCATGTAAACCTCTCTTCCATACACCTTGTCCGTTTTGCAGTTTCTAGAGCTGGGTTTCTCTACCTTGGCAAGTTTAAGCATTGCTGGCTGGGGAATTCTGGGAGCTGAAGCCCACGCAGCTTAAAGTTGGCAAAGGTGCTTTTTCAAAAGGCAACTGGATTTTCTTCGTTTTTCCTTGAAGACGTTTTGCTTCTCATCCAAGAAGCTTCTTCGGTTCCTGGATGAGAAGCAAAACGTCTTCAACAGGGGTGGGCTTCAAAAATTTTAGCAAGGGATCCTCTGCCCAGTTGCTAGGTGGGTATGGCCATGGTGGGCATGGCCTAGTCGGCCTCCTGCACCACAGTAGAGGGCGTTTTTGCCCTCCCCAGGCTCTGAAGGCTTTCTTTGAGCCTCCGAGGTGGTGAAAACGGATTCCCCAGGCTCCGGAGGCCCTCTGAAGGCTAGAAACGGGCCTGTTTCCAGCCTTCCCAAACTTCCAGTAGGCTCGTTTTTCGCCCTCTCTGAGCCTCCACACGCACCCTGCCTTTACCTGCATCCAAAACAGGCTGCAAGGAGACTCCTGGGAGTGGTGGAGCAGGGTGGACGGGGCCAGCCAGGAATGGGATTTGGGGGTTCTCTGAACTGCACAGAATCTTAGCTAGAGGTTCTCCCAAACCCTTGTGAACCCCCAGCAGCCCACTCCTGGTCTTCAAGGAAAAACAAAGGAAGTCCAGTTGCCTTTTGAAAAAGCACCTTTGGGGCAACCATGACCTGGATGACTGAGAATCTCCACTGACATAAAATGGCCAAGGTTGAGAAACAGTGATCTAGAGCAATACAGTTTTGTATTATGCAAATTGGCTTATTTCCAAATATGCTACCCCAGACCTGCTGTGTTGGCTAGCATTCATGCTTATTGTCCCAGAGAAAGGCCCTGCCTTTCTCACCAAAGCACCTCTTCATAGCTCATTCGCCTCTTTCCTCTAATCCCGAAATCCCAGGATCAACCTATGTTTGTTCTATTTTACCCCCAGCAGCAAGGAAATTTACAACCATGTGCAAAATCCTCTTCTCAACATTTCATTAAAGATGATGTGATCAATAGCCTTAGAGAGGTAGGGCTGTTTAATTACCCTTCCAAGTTATTTTTTTAAAAACCAATCCTTCCATCTCCTGCTGAAACACAGCATCCAGCTGGTATCTTTTATAATTCCAGACCTGTCGAATGAAGAAGTGAAGTCTCTCGGAAACTGATAGAGTCATCCATTATTTTTCCAGCAGCATCTATCTCCAAGACATCAGCCCATTAAAACACCCGCTCTCCAAAGCAATCGGGAGCAGGAACAGAAGGTCATCACTGCTTGAAACCAACCTCTGCTTCATGCTTTTTAATCTTGGCGATCTGAAACAAGAGGCTGGAAATGGAAACAGAGCTTGTCCTCAGCATGTGAGTGCGCAGAAGTGGGGAAGGAGGCTGCTTCGTAATAAGTTGAACGCATCAGCTAATGACAAGCCTCCCATCCTTAGAGAAGCAAGGTTATACAGGCCCCATCAGAGGTGGGTTTCAGCAGGTTCTGACAGTTCTGGAGAACCAGTAGCGGAATAGTTCAGAGAACCGGTAAATACCACCTCTGACTGGCCCTGCCCCCATCTAGTCTCTGCCTCCAGAGTCCCAGCTGATCGGGAGGAAATGGGGATTTTGCAGTAACCTTCCCTTGGAGTGGGGAGGGAATGGAGATTTTACACTATCCTTCCCCTGCCATGCCCACCAAGCCATGCCCACCAAGCCATGCCATGCCCACTAAGCCACACCCACAGAACCGGTAGTAAAAAAAATTTGAAACCCACCACTGGGGCCCACCTATAAATGGTTGCCATTAAATAAAATATGTTTTGAAAGTTATTTTGCTCTGGCGGGAATTACTCCTTTGGTAATCATAATTAAAATGGAACACTAGTCACACTGTAGCATGATTATTTAAGGTGGGTAGGAGCTGGGGCCCAACAACACCTGGACACCTGGACAGTCCCGCCTACCTATCCATGCTTACTTTTCCTTTGGACTCTTCCTATTTTAGCCTTTTTAAAAAGTTTATAAATTGCAAAAGTTATTCTCCTACAAAATTCTCTAATCTATCATCCAGATAAGCAGGGATTAATACCAGACAAATAATCAAACGGAAACACTATTTGAATAGCAATAGCACTTAGACTTATATACCATTTTACGGTGTTTTACAGCCCTCTCTAAGCAGTTTACGAAGTGTGGAAATTGGGATCATAGAAACACCCAGGAGCATAGAAGAGTCCAAAGGCAGATGCATGAATAAATGTGATAAATGTATTTATTCATATAACAAAACATATTAACTATATACAAAGGCTGTCTTAATATCCATTAGGATAGGGGGCACACAGCGTGTGTGACTACCCTTATCAAAGATCATGTCTCATGGAGAACAAACATAAAAGAGAGCATGGTGGAAAGGTTAGAGGGGGTTTTATACTCAGTGTAAGCCCCTCCTCTCCACATAGGGGTGGGGGCACTTTCTGCCTCCACTAGTGTCTGTATGATACATGTGCCAATGGCTTGCAAATACTTGATACAAAGTCAGCATATTGCCCCAACATTTTGGGTCCTCATTTTACTCACTTTGGAAGGATGGAAGGCTGAGTCAAACTTGAGCCTGGTGAGATTCGAACTGCCAAATTGCAGGCATCCGGCAGTCAGCAGAAGTAGCCTGCAGTCAGTACTGCACTCTAACCACTACGCTACCACGCAAGGAACCACGAAGGAAAAAAACTACATCCCTACGAAAACTGGCAGGACAAGCTACAGTATTTAAACGGAATAAACCCTACACTCACCAGAGTAATGATGTTACCTAGTTGGGTGGTGAAACATCTGAAAGCAAACAACCAAACTCAGAGAGAAGCAAGGTCTCCACAACCCACTAAGCCATTAAAAAAATGAATCAAGATTAAAACTAACCATGCTTTGTATGTTTTATAAATGCATTTGTGACTACTTTACTGATCTGGTTAAGCAAAACAATTGGCCAGTTTGGTGCATTGGTTACGACACCAGGGTAGAAACTGGGGGTCTAAGCCTCACCTTAGATACAAAGCCAGTTGGTGATCTTCAACCATTCATTCTCTCTCCGCCCAAGAAAGCAAGCAATGGCACACCATTTCCAAAAACCCTTGCCAAGAAACTATGAGGACTAATCCAGGCAGTCACCAGAAGTAATAATAAAAAAAAAAGTCCACCAGTAACTTTATAAGAGCCTTAGTGGCGCAATGGTTAGAATGCAGTACTGCAGGCTATTTCTGCTGACTGCCGACTGCCAGCAGTTTGGCAGTTCGAACCTCACCAGGCTTAGCTTTCCATCCTTCCAAGGTGGGTAAAATGGGGACCCAGATTGTTGGGGGCAATATGCTGACTCTGTAAACCACTTAGAGAAGGTTGTAAAACTCTGTAAAGTGGTATAAAAGTCGAGGTGCTATTGCTATTGCAAAGTGAAATTATTACCAGTGGAAAAATTCAAATCCTTTAACATTCTCACAGAGAGCATATTAAAGCAATTTCCTTGGCTGAAACTAATTTCCACCTAGAAAGACTCTTCTGCACTAATTGGTGTAATTGATCTTGTTTTTTATCACATTAATTTCCATGCTGGTTGCTCTTTGTTCTCAGTTCTGCAATTCCCAAGGACACAACTTCTATTTGGATACATCTTTCATGGATGAATGGGACTCATGTTGATTTTTTAATGGGGAAGAAAGCAGAGTCCTAGAGGACTGAGACAGCGATGGTTGCGTAGACGGCGGCATCTTGCAAGGGGGTCTCTAAGGACAGAAACATATCAGTGTTAGGAAGAATCGCAAGGAATGGGGTATGAACGCTGAGCAGAAAGCAAACATTTCTGTAACCATAAGGCCAGAGGTGGACGTCACATACTGTAACAACCAGTTCGCCCAGCACTGGAAATGTGAGTGCGTGCACACGCGGCATCTAAAAACACAGCAATTGCTCATGCACACCTTCCACACATGCCTGCAGCACAGTGGTGAAAACTGAATCGGTTTGCTGGCTGCGCATGCGCCAAATGCGCACTGCACACACACATGCACAATGGGTACCAAATGCGAGCTGCGTGTACGCGCAGTGCTCACCAAAGGAGGCTTGGGCAGGTAAGTAGAACAGCGTGCGGGGGGGGTTATCAGCTGTGGCGCGCGTGGGAACCTTTTAAAAAACTTTTTAAAAGCATTTTTTTACTACCGGTTCGGGTGAATAGGTAATTAAAAAATACTTTAAAAAAGTTTTTTAAAAGGTTCCAGCGATCACGCAGCACAGCTATGATTGCCTATTCACCTGAGCCGGTAGTAAAAAAACGCTTTTAAAAGTTAAAAAAAAGGCCCTGATAATCCAAGCTATGCTGCGCAATCATCGGAACCTTTTTCTTACCTTTTAAAAGCATTTTTTTACTACCAGCTCAGGCAAATAGGTAGTAAAAAAAGGCTTTAAAAAAGTATTTTAAAAAAGGCTCCAGCAATCACGCGGCACAGCTGTGATTGTCGGAGCCTTTTTTTTTTACTTTTTAAAAGCAATTTTTACTACCTATTTGCCCGATCTGGTAGTAAAATGCCTAAAAAGTAAAAAAAAAAGTTCCAACAATCAGCTGAGCGATCATCAGAACATTTTTTTTTTTACTTTTTAAAGCATTTTTAACTACTGGTTCCGGAGAACCGGTAGTAAAAAAATGCTTTAAAAGTTTTTTTAAAAGTTCCGATGATCGCGCATCGCTCAGCTGATCCTCTGAACTTTCTTTTTTACATTTTTTACTATCGGTTCGGCGAACCAGTAGCCTTTTTTACTACCAGTTCAGTCGAACTGTCCGAACCGGTAGCATTTCACCCCTGATGCAGCAACAAAAACACAGCGATATAGGATGGGATTGCGCCTGAGTGGGTTGGCCAGCCCACCCGCAGGGCACAACTACCGGTTCGCCCAAATCAGTCCGAACCGGCAGCAGCCCATCGCTGCATAAGACTCATTGTATTCCTCGGCTAACAGGCACAATGAAATAATGCACTGTGTGCCCAACTGGAAGAGCATTAATAGACTCAAAAGCAAACAGTGCAAAAAGATCAATGCCTCCAAACCAGGTCAGGATAGGATAGAACAAAGTGATCAATACAATTGAAAGAGTGAAATGGAAGGAGATTCTCAGATTCCTGTTTAAGTTAAATCTAGCTAACAGAACATTGTTTCCACGCTTCTGTGAATGGCTTAACCTATGTAGACTCTGTTGCTATTCCCCCAATCTACGGGAGCACTTTGGAATCAAACGACAACGATTTCCTTTGATCTTGCAATGTGGAGAACAAGAAGCAAAAAATCACTATTTTCCTGAAGAAACTAAAATCCTGCCATCGCTCCTTCAACGCTAAAGAGAAATAAACTGCAACCTTTACAATGATAGTCCCAAATGTTTTTTTTTTTCAGGAGGCAACTGGACTTTCTTGGTTTTACCTTTGAAAATGTTTCGCTTTTTGACTGGATTGGACCTTAAATTAAAAGTGGCCAGGAATGCAAGTTCTTAGGAAAGAACTTGCATTCATGGTCACTTTTAATTTAAGCAGTAGACAACATACACCCAGCTAGATGTATCACCTAGCAGAGATGGATCCTGAAGGGCTAAGAATGAACAAACTTGATTAGCATGTCAATGGAAGTCCATCAGGAAATAAAAGAATTTAGACTAGATTGAGAAGACAAAGCTTCCTGAAGAAGGACACCATAAATCATTTCTAAATCATCAAGAAAACTGTATGATCAAATAGCCACCAAGAGCCAAGCTCAGCTCCTATCAGATTCTGCCTTTCAGAACTATCCATCCTTGATATTCACTCTTTCCTGGTAGCCTTATTTCTAGAACCAAGTCAATCTTATAGCCAATAACTTTTCTCCATCTTCTTGGTGGGGGATCAGACAAGTTTAAGTCCTACGTATTTGGAGGGCACCAAGTTGGAGAAGGCATTCTAAGTGATGCCCACAATAAATAATTAAGCAACTAGGAGATACAACCTGCATCTCTGTATCAATCCACCATTCTTGTTGTTGTTGTTAGTTGCGAAGTCGTGTCTGACCCATTGCGACCCCATGGGCAACATTCCTCCACGCCTCCCTGTCCTCTACCATCCTCTGGAGTCCATTTAAGCTCACGCCTACTGCTTCAGTGATTCCATCCAGCCACCTTGTTCTCTGTCATCCCTTTCTTCCTTTGCCCTCAATCTTTCCCAGCATTAGGCTCTTCTCCAGTGAGTCCTTCCTTCTCATTAGGTGACCAAAGTATTTGAGTTTCATCTTCAGGATCTGACCTTCTAAACAACAGTCAGGGTTGATCTCCTCTAGGACTGATCGGTTTGATCGCCTTGCAGTCCAAGGGACTCACAGGAGTTAAATGGTAGTCTTTGATTCTTTTAACTGCTTCCACAAGTCCCTCCCTCAATGGATCTGGAGAAAAAAGCCAAGGGACTCTTCAAAGTCTACTCTGTTCTTTTTTTTTTTAAGATCCTGTTAACATGAATGGCAATCTCAACAATTTGGGGATGCTACTTGTATATGCACCCTGCTAATTAAGAGGGAAACAATCATTCTGATGAGAAAAAGCAACTCAGATGTGTAAACATGTATTAGATGCTAATGCATATATAAACACGCAAATTTGGAAATAACTATTGTTATGCACCCAAATACCTATTAGTCTCCTTGTTGATTTAGACCCTCTCATTTATCCTGCTGTGCATAGATTACCCCATTCATAGCAATGCCTATGCCCAATTCATGCCACAGATATTTAAATTCTAAAATCCTCTGGTGATTAACCAAGTCTGAGAAGAGTCCAATCCTAGATGATCCCAATGATTTGTACTAGCCATTCTCGACCTTCCATTACGGAGGTGTGATCACCAGCAATTAACAATTGCCTGCATCAGCACAGCTACAAGCTTTGTTCTATTTATTAATGTATTTTCTATCACATTTCTACACCATCACAATCTAATCACTCCAAGCAACTTACACAGAATATAAAACAAGTTCAAACATTCACAACTTATTAAACATTCCCAAAAGGGCTATCCGAGATAACGTGAACAAGCTATAATAATTTTGAATTTAAAGAGGGGGAAAGTATAAAAAGATAGCATTGTATAAGATAAAATGTCTTCTGAAATAGTTGGGTTTTTTAAACCATTTTGAAGAAGGGAACTAGCCTGATCTGTATTGGGAGGCTGTTCCAGAGTGTCAGCACTGCTACGGAAATCCAATATTTTCTAACTTCAGCTTCCAAATATCTTAGAAATGTGGAACTACAGGTAGTCCTACAATCACAGTTGGGACCAGAATTCCTGTTGCTAAGCAAAACTGTTAAGTGAGTTGCGCTCCATTTATGACCTTTTTGCCATGATTTTAAGTGAATCATTGCAGTTGTTAAGCAAATCATGTGGTTGTTAAGTGAATCCAGCTCTTCTAGGCCCCCCCACCCCACCCCCCATTGATTTTACTTATCAGAAGCCGGATGGTAAGGTTGCAAATGGCAAACACGTGATGCTGGGACACCGCAATTGTTGTAAATGTATGCCTGTTGCCAAATGCCCAAATTTTGATCATGTGACCGTGGGGATGCTGCAAGGATCATAAATTGGGTTAATATTTTAAGTGCTGTTCCCCCATAGCAATAGACTGGAACTATCAACTGAGGAAGGAATGGAACCATTACAAAAAAATGCCTTCTATACCAATTTCTTCAGGCAGTCCAGCAAGATACCAGTGGATTTCCATCCCGTATCAGGTCTGAACCCAGTCTAAAAAGGGTCAAAATAATTTATTTCTTCTAGGATAGTAAGAAATTAGTCTACTACTCTCATTAATCTTCCTTAAAAGGGGAGACTGGAGACAGGACAATAGTTATCCACAATCCAATATATCCTCTTAAGAAGGTAGCACACCAGAGCTGCCTTCAGGTCTACTGGTACTGTAGCTATCCCTCCTATAAAGAGACATTGACAATCTCCTGGATTATTTTGTCATTCATTATATTTCTATGATCTATCCATCATTTTACTATTTCAGCTCTCTCTGCAACTAGAGTCTGCTTTGAAATGACAGGGTTCTTATTTGCATTTTGTAAGACAATCCCCTTAGATCATCCTTCCTATAAAATAATAAACTTGGACTGTAAGAACTCACTGGAATGATATGAGTTAAAGCTGTTTGACAAGTGAGACTTCAGAACTATATTTTTAAGATGTCAGAATAATGACCGTCACATAAATAGAAATGTAATATATCTCGCCCCAGTGGAGAAGTTTGGGCCATATGAATTGATCAATGCTAACTGATGATGGACAACTTCTGCTCTCCCTTTTTATGGATCATAATCAAGAAACTGGAGTTGGACAAAAGTAAAGGTAAAGGTTTCCCCGCACATATGTGCTAGTTGTTCCCAACTCTAGGGGGCGGTGCTCATCTCCATTTCTACGCCAAAGAGCCAGTGCTGTCCGAAGACAACTCCATGGTCATGTGGCCGGCATGACTAAACACCGAAGGCGCATGGAACGCTGTTACCTTTCCACCAAAGGTGGTCCCTATTTTTCTACTTGCATTTTTTACATGCTTTCGAACTGCTAGGTTGGCAGAAGCTGGGACAAGTAACGGGAGCTCACTCTGTTACGTGGCACTAGAGATTCGAACTGCTTAACTGCTGACCTTTCTGATTGACAAGCTCAGTGTCTTAGCCACTGAGTTGGACAAAAGACACCTTCAAATAAAAGCCAGCTTCAAACCAAGGGCAGTCCAACACACACATGGCCACCCAACAGCTTTCACAAAAGTCGTTTGTATGTCCATTTCTTGCAAACGGATTTTACCAAAACATCACTTTGATCTTGCCTGATTGGAGCAACTGATTCTGTAACTTCCTTACTATTAGGGGAAAAACAAACTGAGTGCAAAATCTTATTTTCTCACTGTATCACTGGAAGTCTATGAAATGCTGAAAAAACAGGAAAGGCCAGCTATCTGGGGAAAGGAAGGAAAGAGGGAGAGAGAAAGAGACAGCAATGAGAAAAGCAGCTCCTTATCTGCAGCCAAGAAAGGTCTGTATTTTTTGTGCTTCCATTTGGGCTCTCCAAATTGGTGTCTGTGCAGAGTCCTACTTCCATCTTCTGTCTTTTAGCAAGACAAAGCAGATTCTGTCCTTGCTTTCTCTTGACATGCTGGTGCCATGTTAAAACACAAAAACCACTTTAGCAGAGGCTGGTAAATGGAATGACATGGAGCGATGTATCAAGATCAGTTTGAAAAGTCATTTTCATGTTGTTGTTGTTGTTGTAAACCAAAAAAACATTTGCCCAGCATTCTGTCCTTTAGCCAGAAGACTTCAAGACAATCTAAAAACAGAGCAAGAGGTTGCAGAATATTGATTGTTGTGTTTTTCTTATATTTTCCAGAGGGACTTCCTTTTA
The DNA here is from genome assembly GCF_059756535.1 of Pantherophis guttatus. NCBI lineage: Eukaryota > Metazoa > Chordata > Lepidosauria > Squamata > Colubridae > Pantherophis > Pantherophis guttatus. The sequence goes on along the minus strand of NC_142063.1, from coordinate 328,714,541 downwards.
GGATACATGCATTTGATTCAAATTTCTCTGATTATTTGTTGTGTCACACTTTTGCAGCAGGGGTGGGGAGAGATACATTGGGACTGTCCTATTTTTCTGGGGGAAAAACACAACCAATTCAAGACCCTGATCAGTCGGATTGCTGTTTTCTATATCATTTGCTTGAAGATGACAAAACAATCTTGTTCAGGCAATGTCGTGGTGATTGAGCATAAAAACATCCTATTCAATCTTCCAGTTCAACATAACCTTTTCTTTTGGCCTACAAGAATGGAAAGCAATTTGAATAATACAGGAAAATATGGGACAAATGTAGCTATCTTAACAACAGGAAGGAAGGTGTGAGAGTGAATCATGAATGAATACAGGTAGTTTTACAAACACAACCGAGCCCAAAATTTATGTTGCTAAATGAAAAATGTGTTAAGTAAGTTTTGTCCCATTTTACAACTTTTCTTGCCACATTTGTTAAATGAATCGCTGAAGTTGTTAAATTAGTAACACAGCTGTTAAGCAAATCCGGCTTCCCCATTGACTTTGCTTATCAGAAGTTCGCAAAAGGGGATCACATGACCCCAGGACACTGCAACTGTCATCAATGTGAGTCTGTTGTCAAGCATCCAAATGTAAATCACGTGACCATGGGGATGCTGCAATGGTCATAAGTGTGAAAAATGGTCATAAGTCACTTTGAATGGTCACTAAATGAACTGTTGTAAGTTAACACCTGTATATCCCTTAGGGCTTTTTAGGATAAAATTTCCATCTTACCCCAGAGGTAAAAATTGAGACAGTTCAGTAGCAAGTGATGTTGTAGTTTCAGAAGCTGGAGCAATGGTGCAATTAGGAAATATTAGACTTTGGATTGAACTATACAGCCATTTCAGTAATATAGTAAAGCATTTTGTAAAAAAAAATAGGTGGTAAACCTGCTAGGAGGATATCTCTAAACTTTGATCCCAAGGCCAGTCTCCTGGTGGATAAATTGCAAACTTTCCTATTACTGGATATAAGATTCCTCTTCATGAGGAATTTCTTTGAACTTAGTTCAAAAATTCCCATTAGTGAACAACTTTGGCCATCAGATTGAAATCCATTGCCTGCTATATTATTATCATTAGCTACTGATTCATTCCCAGAAAATTATTAATTTCTCACTTCAAAGAATTCTAGTTCACAATAATCCTCTGGTATGATTTTCTCCAAAGTTTGGCGTGAATGTGATAATCCTGTTCATCTCTCAGAGGTTAGAATTCATTGGCCTGTTATTTTAATGCAGATTTATCCAATTTGCAGTTCTTGGAACTACCCATCAATCAAAACGGATTTATACAGAAAATCTGCACTTTGAAACATAGTTTGCAACTTATTATAAAAATGCAAACATACACTACATGCAGACATTAAGGGGAAAGTAGACAAAAATACTCATTCTTTTAGGAGAATATATACACAGACACCTCCAAAGCAGTGGTGAAATCCAATTTTTTTTACTACTGGTTCTGTTGGCGTGGTTTGGTGGGCGTGGCTTGGTGGGCGTGGCAGGGGAAGGATACTGCAAAATCTCCATTCCTACCCCACTCCAGGGGAAGGATACTGCAAAATCCCCATTCCCTCCACACTCTGGGGCCAGCCAGAGGTGGTATTTGCCAATTCTCCAAGCTGCTCAAAATTTCCGCTACCGGTTCTCCAGAACTTGTGAGAACCTGCTCGATTTCACCCCTGCTCCAAAGATTCAAAGAGTAACAACGTCCTAATGGGAACCTTAGGAGGAAGGAAAAATGTGGAAAAATGTATGAATTGTTTGTCTATGGAGATTCTCAGTCATCCAGGTCATGGCTGTCCAAATGTGCTTTTTCAAAAGGTAACTGGACTATCTGTCCAGTATTTTTTTCTTGAAGACGTTTCACTTCTTATCCAAGAAACTGAAGAAACTTCTTGTGGATGAGAAGCGAAACAACTTCAAGGAAAAACAAAGTCCAGCTGCCTTTTGAAAAAGCACCTTTGGGTATGTATGGTTTCTTGCAGATTTTTTTTTTTAAAATGCAGATTGGGAATCTGTAACAGAATGAATGGAAATACACAACTGAACATCACCTGATTTACAAAATTACCCATCAACGATCAGAGACGGTCTTCCCTGTTGTCCATCCAAAGTAGGGATTGATTTTCCACCCAGTTCCATCATCGGTTTCTTTTTGCAGAGCAATAAAGATTCAGCTGCCTTAAAACAGATACTTTTCTTGTTTGTTAGATTACAATATATTTCAATGCTTCGGTTGTAGCCGCATAAGTGACTCTGCTTCCTGTCTCCATCTGTTCTTACATCGCATCTCTTTTTCTGCAATTTAGAAATGGCCTCGATTAGAAGTGACAGAAAAACAAGATAAGACTTGCCCAACATTTTTAAAAAACATTATGTGAAATAAATCAGTTTCAAGTAAAGATTTTGGCAGAGAGGTTGGAGAGTGAAGCCTTGTTAGGCCCAAATCTGGGTTCCCTTGGGCCATGATTGGATTGCTTTCTGTACCAGATATATGTACATATAGAGAGAGAGACTGTCTTATTTCTCATACCCATTTTGCCTCTTTGATGCTGATCAGTTTTCATTTAGCCACACAAAAGGCGAGGCTTCCCTCCCTCCTTCCACCTCTTGCCATACAGACTCTTTCATCTGATTAAGGGCAGATGGATTGCCAAGGCCCCTTCATCTCAGCATCTCTTTGGAGCCCTGAGGAGGCAGTTGCTACAGAGCACCATCCGCGCTTGCGACAGACACATCAAACGAACTGCAGTTCAAAGGCTGCAATGCTAACAGAGACCCATTTTCCTTTAACAAAATCACTTGCCTTTTGCTTAAATGGTTCAGGGAGGGCAGAATCCTCACATACCTTTTTTAAATGTCTGCTTTGCAGCAATCAAGGAGGAAGAAAAGACAAAAATGAGATTTGTAAACAGGGCAATAGTTGGGCCTACGATGGGGCAATGAAGGTACGAAAGGCACATGTCTTAAAAGGCTGAACAGAAACTTGGTTTACTCAATTGGAAGTAACCAAACTTGGGCGGGGGGGGGGAGAGGGAATGACAGACACCCCTGGAATTTTGAGAATGTGTCAAGGGCACTTACACAAAATGGCAGCCATGATGAGTACAGTTGGTCGACAAGCATGCTTAATCAAAAGGCAAACTGGTATAGAAGGTCTTGATCACCTCCTATAACCTTCCTTTCTTTTCCCCTTTCCAAAACTCTAAGACAGTGTGTGTCAACTGTAGCAATTTGAAGATATGTGGACCTCAACTCCCAGAAACTGAAGTACAGAACTTGAAGTTACCAAGGTTGAGAAACACTGGTCTAGAATTTAACAAGCCATATTTTTCTTTTCTGACAATGCTTATAGAATAGGCATGTTGTGGCACAGTGCAGAATCAATTTTTCATTTGTTCCATCTTGACCTCCTCAAAACGATGTTTCCCAATAAGCCTTTTATTGGGCAATCGCCTGGCTCAGAAATAGAATTCACCAGGAATCCAAGAGTCTTCATTTAAAAGTCTCCTATCACTTCTGTGGTTTTGTTACCTCACAAAATTAACTCAGCAACCAAGGATGAAAAAGCTGCAGAGAATCTCTGGATTGGGAATGTTAAGAGTAGTGGATGAAAAAGCTCCGTTTTTAGGAATTCCATCAAAGAAGAAAAGAATTTTGAAGAAATTTTCAAGTTGGGACATGATATTCTTGCAAGGTTCATTGCAGCATGAGCCAAGAAGTATATGTGAAGATCTTGTTTGTCACTGTTAGTCACTTGTTTGTCATCTCTCCAGTGTCTGCAACAGCAGTGAAATCTGGCCGGATCTATCCGGCTCGTGCGAGTCAGTAGGACCGGCGGCGGAAGGCTCCGCCCACCTGCCAGGACGTCATCACATCCCGTTTTTTACCCTCTGTGTATGTGCAGAAGGCTCTGTGCATGTGCACACATACTCACATTTACAATCCAGTAGCGAAGATAAGTGCATTTTACCCCTGGTCTGTAGCCTTCCTGACCAGAATGGGACAGCTCACCATGGCCAACTCACTGCAGCCAACTCACCGCAGGACAACTCGCTGACTATCATCCATGCTTTTATTAAACTCCAGCAGACACATGTATGCAATCTGAAAAGAAATCAGAATAATTCACAATATCAATTTTAGTCTTGCCTCATGTATACCAGCAGCAATGTTGTGATTAGAAGTTGTCCTTCCATCAATAATAAGAGTAAATAAAGCAATATTATAGGGGACTATTCTCGTGCCCAATACTTATTTGGCAAAACAATGTTTTCGTAAACAACTTTCCAGTAAAAGATAGATGTATTTGTGTCTAAAATTACTCTCACAATTCTCACTAGATCATGAACTTCTGAGTGGCATAAATTATCATACACTTTTGAGGGACTATAGTAGTTATTTTTTAAAGATTTTAGACAAGATAGACAGCAGGTATGTATGGTAAGTTTAAGTGGTGTCAATTTTTCAAAGGCCAAGGAATGTCATACTATTTACAGTCTCTTACATCCCTTTCCCTCAGAGAAACATTTAAAGGGCTTCACATTCAAAAACTGCCAACACCAGAGGTGGGTTTCAGCAGGTTCTGACCAGTTCTGGAGAACTGGTTATGGAAATTTTGAGTAGTTCAGAGAATTGGTAGTAAAAATTCTGACTGGCCCAGCCCCCATCTGTTCTCTTCCTCCCAAGTCCCAGCTGATCAGGAGGAAATGGAGATTTTACAGTATGCTTCCCCTGAAGTGGGGAGGGAATGGAGATTTTACAATATCCTTCCCCTGCCACATCCACCAAACCATGCCATGTCCACAGAACCGGTATTAAAAATTTTGAGACCCACCACTGCCCAACACCCTATTGGATGGAAGCTCTAAAGGATTGACTTATTCATTTATGTATTCATTTATTTAATTTGTATTCTGCCTTTATTATTTTTACAAATAAATCAAGGCAGCAAACACATTCAACACACTTTCCTCCTCCTGTTTTCTCCACGACAACAAACCTGTGAGGTGGCTTGCCGAGGTGGGATTCAGCCGGTTCTGTCCAATTCAGGCAAACCGGTAGTGGCGATTGCAGGAGGCTCTGCCCACCCGCCCAGACATAATGTGCAAGCAAAGAGCCTGCGCGGAAGGCTGTGTGCATGTGCAGAGGTGGGCACATGCACGCTCACATTTGGCGAACCGGTAGGGAGGGTAAGTGAATCCCACCTCTGGTGGGTTGGGCTGAGAGTGACTGGACCAAAATCACCAGCTGGCTTTCATGGCTAAGGCAGGACTTGAACTGACAGTGTTCTGCTTTCTAGCCTAATTCCTTAATCAGTAGACCAAACTGGCTCTCACCAACTACATTTATGCATTTGTAGTAAGTTACAGGTAGAAGATTTGACTATTACTTTCACATTGCAAACTTTTATTAGGAGTCTAGAGCTAGATTCATTTTGTCCTTGTTAATCCAATCGAATCAGTCTAGTTTACAAGGGGGGAAAAATCTATTTTCTGTTGTCTGATTATGATAAACATGTAACAAAACAGGTTGCATTGTTTGCAATGGCCGCAAAGAAGGCCCAAAAACACTTGCTGACAAATAGTGCTCTTAATATTAGAGGGGATGTATTGAACTGATATGGATTGCTGTAATTGTATATAATCTTGCTAAAACAAATGCAAATAAATGTTTCAAATGCAAACTCCAACAGAAAAATAAATGTAAAATTGTCCTATTGACTTTTTCAGAACCAGTTGCTACTACCACTTATAAAGGATCCCAAAATATCATTGGGTCACCGTATTTTTCGGAATATAAGACACACCTTAGTTTTTGGGGAGGAAAATAAGAAAAAAGCTGATTGGCAGGTGGATCAGCCTCCTGGAATACTCTCAATCAGCTGTTCCCAGAGGTGAATTTTAGCAACAGATTCCTTGGTTGTGAGCTCTGTACCTTGCTTTATTTTTGCTTTTTTTCTGCCTCTGAAATCTCCGTTTGAGAAGCTACATTCGGAGTATAAGACGCACCCAGATTTTCACCCACTTTTTTGGGGGGGAAAAGGTACATCTTATACTCTGAAAAATACGGTATTTTTTTTTCTTCCTCCAGCATCAAGCTCAACTGAAAGATTTTAACTTTACATGGAAACATGAATCAGGATGCACACAGGGAGTGGTTTAAAAAAATCATGATGGAATCAAAGCAGTGAACATAAAATCCAAACAGAGCATGAATCACATGATCGTGGCTGTTGTCCTGACTGACCACTCTCTGCAGACCGTTCTGAACTGGATGGAGAGTTCAAAAGGCCATTTATGCTTAGCTCTAATTAAAAATCTGGTGGCGCATTAGAAAAATAAGCCAGACGGAGTGAAATCACACCAGAGGAGGGAGGGAGGGAGGGAAGAAGGGAAGGAAGGAAACATTACCTACATGATTTTAAATCCTTCTGTTCAGTAATCTTTGTCTTTGAATAAGACAATAATATCCATGTACGTACAGATAATCCTTCCTTAATGACCATTTGTTCAGAGACCATTCAAAATTACAATGGCACTGAACAAAGGAATTTACGACCTATGCCTGAAGTTACAGCTGTTGCAGCACTGCCATGGTCAAATGAATCTGGGCATTTGGCAACCCTTCACGCTGATAACGAGATGCCAAGCATTCCACAATTATCTGATTGCTGTTTGCAATCTAGCCTACCAGCTTCCCCAAAAAGTCAATGGGGAAGCCATCAGGGAAACTTGCAAACATCTGCTACCTCCTGAAAGGAATCCCTCTGCTTTCTCGAGACTAGCTGAAAAAGGTCCACTCTGCAATCCAAGCAGGATTTTAGCATGGAGTGTTTGCAGCATGGGGCGTTTCCAGCCAGCCCCCAGAAACGAGAGAACGTCCTCTTGACTCTGGAGGATGGCTGCAAACACTCGTGCGAAAATCCTGCCTGGATTTTGGGATGCACCATTTTCAACCAGCCTCTTTGAGGGTGAAAGAACTGCTTGTCAGAGGGATTCAAAGCCCTGTACCTCCCTTCAGCAGCCAGCATTTTTGCTTCATCCGCTTAATAACCCAGGAGATCTCTTAATCACTGCAACTGAGAGTGTGTGCTGGCCAGCTCACTGCAGTGAGTTTAAAGGTTTTTATTCAAACCCCCAGCAGTTCCAAGGTACGATGAGCAGATCCAGTTGCCATACTCAGCAAGACTGGAGCAACACAGGAGTTTTTGACAAGATTCAGTCCACGAAAATGCAATACAGTGGTGGGTTGCTCCCAGTTCTGTCCGCCCACCCGCCCGGACGTCATAATTGACCACCCCTGATGCAATACACAGTCCAAAGCCAATCCAAAGTCCAAACACGAAGCAAGATGCAAGGAACAGGAACAGGAAGTAAGAAACTGGACACTTTCCAGCAATTCCATCTCTTTGGGCGGGATTAAACAGGCAATGCCCCTTCACAATGAGTGAGGCTGTTTTCTCACAAGTAGCTGGCTGACCAGCGTTGCGCCTGTCTCTTCTCCACCCTGCGTGTCCTTGGATCGAGAGGAGGTGTGGACTCCACCTCCTCATCTTCACTGACTGCCAGCAGCTGATCTCAATCTTTGTTTGAAGCCTCCAGAGTCCAGGTTAACATGCTGCAGCTCCTTCAGCTTGGGCTCAGCCTGCCACCTGTCCAGAAGTTTCAGCTGTGGCTACTCGGTTGAACTGAAGCCCTCCACTCCTTGGTCCAAGTCTCTATGCGCCCCCGTACTCTGTTTCCCAGAGGTGCCAGGACCCAGCTCCTCCTCCTCCTCCTTCGAACTCATGTCCAGAGCAGAGGCCAGAGGTGTATCCATGATAGAGTGCCAGGATTATAGTAATTGAGTTAAGCTGTCACATGATGTCTGGCTTAATGACCACTTCACTCAACAACAACCTAAAGTCACTCCATGAGGGAAATGAGCAATTTCTAAATATATGTAAACAAACAAACAAACCAAACAAGGGAGGGGGACATGGTGGCTCAGTGGTTAAAGACACCGAGCTTGCCAGCTGAAAAGCTGAGAGCCTGGGTTTGAGACCCGAGTGCCACACGACAGGGTGAGCTCCTGTTACTTGCCCCAGATCCTGCCCACCCAGCAGTTCGAAAGCATATAAATGTGAGTAGATGAATAGGTACCACATGCCTTGGCCACATGACCACGGAAATATCTTCAGACAAATGCTGGCTCCTTCAGCTAAGAAACAGAGATGAGCACCCTAGAGTTGGAAATGACTGGACAGGGAAAAACCTTTACTTTAACCTAAACCAATTCAAGTTTCGAGTCTCAACTGTGGCCGTAAATCAAGGATGACATGTAAAACAACAAAGAATGTTCTTTCTGCGCCAACTCAGAAAGCTCAAACTGCCCAAGGAGCTGCTGATACAGTTCTACAGAGGAATTATTGAGTCTGTCATCTGCACCACTATAACTGTCAAGTTTGGTTCTGCAACCCTACAAGACAGACACAGACTTCAGAGGATAATTAGAACTGCAGAAAAAACAATTACTACCAATCTGCCTTCCATTGAGGACTTGTATACAGCACGAATCAAAAAGAGGGCTGTGAAAATATTTACAGATCCCTCAGCATCCTGGACATAAATTGTTTCAACTCCTGCCCTCAAAACGACGCTATAGAGCACTGCACACCAGAACAACTAGACACAAGAACAGTTTTTTTCCCGAACGCCATCACTCTGCTAAACAAATAATTCCCTCAACACTGTCAAATTAGTTACTAAGTCTGCATTACTATTAATCTTCTCATCGTTCCCACCACCCATCTCCTCCCACTTATGACTGTATCCTTGTTGCTGGTATCCTTTAGATTTATATTGACTGTTTGCCTATGACTATCATTAAGTGTTGTACCTTATGATTCTTGACGAATGCATCTTTTCTTTTATGTACACCGAGAGCATATGCACCAAGACAAATTCCTTGTGTGTCCAATCACACTTGGCCAATAAAGAATTCTATTCTATTCTATTCTATTCTATTCTATTCTATTCTATTCTATTCTATTCTATTCTATTCTATCCTATTCTATTCCCAAAATAAACAGTGCATTCTTTCCATTTATGTTTCCTTGCCCTCTCTCTTCTGCCATCCCTCTCCCAACAAATGAAGGAAGTTCTTCACCGGCAGCGAATTAGTTGAATCGGTGAATTATAGCTCTAATTGTGCTTCCACAACTGCTCTAGTATTACATTATTATGGCAGGCTTTAATTACATAGTTCACTCTGACACAGATTCCTGCTTCCTCCAAGGGCCATTCCCCTGAGAGGCATTTTGTGGAGAGATGATCAGCATGCAAGAAACTGAAGGACATTCTATTCTATTCTATTCTATTCTATTCTATTCTATTCTATTCTATTCTATTCTATTCTATTCTATTCTTTGGCTAGTTTTTTCCCTTCGGAACAGAAACAACAGAGAACAGACAGCTACACAACAGCTGTGCCCTGGAATGATGAGCTCATAGTCCAAGATATAATGATGGTTCCAAGTTGTGAAACATTACTTCAGAGTAAGGATGAGCAACCTAAGGACTGACTGAACCCAAAATGTCATGTGAGTCCCAAACCCCTTTTTTGTGGCTCCCCAGACATCTCTTTGGCTGATATTGATCCAAACTGGCTTCTCCCCTGAAGTTCTTTTTATTTCTTGGTTGGCTCTGAACTTAATTAGCTTTTTATGATCAATCAAGTCAAGAAAATATTGACATCCACTGTAGGATCAAATGGACTAAGTGACTGAAAAGATTGAAAGGAATGAAAAATTGGCAGCAAAAATACAAAGAATAGACATTTATTCAGTCCTACCCATCCTTCTTCCCTGCTGTTTTCTTATGCTTTCATCCTCCAGAATATTTTACTAGCCACTGTTTTTCATTCTTCTTCTTCAACAAGATTTTTAATCTTAATGTTTGCTTATTAGGAACAAATGAGGAACAGAGCCAACAATAAAATGGAGAAGGGCTGCTGAGTCACATCCATTCAAACATACCTGCAGACTAGAAAACTCCAATTCTGATCCAGTTCAAAAGGAGCTGGCTAGAAATTCAGAATAAAATAAATATGAAGGGCATAGACTGAGCTGGATAGGGCACGTTGAAAAAGCAGCATTCATGTTCATATTTATTTATGTATGCACAGTTTTTAGTTAAACACAGGAACCACTCAAGGGAGATAACATCTAAATTGAAAGGTAGATTATCAAAATATTTTTTAAAAAATTCTAAATCTATTAGTATAATTTAAAAGTGACTTAGACAAATCTTTGGTGTGACCACACAGAATCTTGTATCCTGTTTCTGTGCTTTCACATGGAGTTGGAGAACTGGAGAAGATGCCAATAAGGGCAAGCAAATTAGTTGAGGTTTTGGAGCAAATAAGATTGAAACTTATATGTGGAACTTCTAAGTCCATGATGGCAAACCTATGGCACACATGCCAGAGGTGGCATGCAGCACCCTCCCTTTGGGCACGCGAGCCATCGCCCCAGTTCAGCTCCCCCATGCATGCCCACGCACCTCCCCCCGGTCAGCTGGTCTTCAGGTCTCTGCTGCGCATGCGTGGGAGGCGGGACATGTGCGGGTAGACCTGCATGCACATGTACGGGGAGCGGGCACTCAGTCCAGAAAAGGTTAGCCATCACTAAGTGATTAAGGAATGTATTAACACATGATTATTAAACCTAATATTACACAGATGGCATTCCTAGGAACACCTTAAATCAAGCACTTTTTTTGTGGAACTGTGCAGTTGCCACACAAGGCTAGGTCAAGATGCTGTGGCTTTGCGATGTTCTTGAGAAGAGCTCCATGTGCTCATTCACCCACCAAATCAACATTTGACTCCTGACCTTGTACAGAGGACATCAGGTCCTGCGAAGGCTGTTAAATAGAATTGACTTTGATTGTTCAATTAGTAGGAGCTCTTCAACAGTTCAACCCTCAGCTACAAATATTTTCTGCTGTCAGCTATCCAAGATCTTGAGTCAGGATTATCATACCTGCACTGCAAACTCCTAGATGACCCTTAGATGACAACAAACTAATACCCCAAACTCTTTTTATGACCCTCTAGTAATCATCTGAATTTTTTTGCAAACTAAATCTGGTAATTCTACTTAAGCAGAAAGGACTATTTCTCAGTTTCGCTCCTTAGTGACTGAACTTGGGACTTTTATTTTACTTTGATATGAAATGCATATCTTCCATCCTCTGAGCCGTGCCATCTCCCCATGGTATGATATCAAAGAGAGCTTTTCAAGTAGCATAAATCTGGCAATAAAGAATTTCAAGGCAACCACAAAGGATCTCATCTTGGCAAAGCCCAGTGTTTTGTAATGTATCTTTCTAAAATTGTGAAACCCCACAATGCAATATAATACAACAAGAAGAACAAAATGGAAATGATTCATCTTGATTTAAGAACAATGCAGCATAACAGAAGAAATTTAGGACCGTTCTACCAGCTTCTCTTAAGGTGGCTGTTTCACTCACCTTCATAATTCCTTATTGCTTTTCTCTCATCAGCCTATTTTCTCCTCTATGATATATTGTAAACAATTTAACATAGCCTCCCGAAATTTTATGTGGCCTGTTTAACATTCACATGAAAGATTCCAAGGTAAAAGCAAAGACTGAACAAGCGGCAAAGGAGACAAAGAAAATCTTGAACTTCCTCGGACTTTACTCATCCCTTTATTTGACAAGGTATATCTGTATCATTCCTTTGACAAGCGATCTGACCATTCATGGACTATCATTAAGCCATCCTTCATACAGCTCTAAAGGAACTGTCACTTGCTCTTCTAGCATCTGTTGGTAGCTGCTAATCAGATTTTGCTGAGCACATAATATTCATCTACGAGATAAGGATGGATTGCAAGTAAGAATCTGAGGATCAGCAACAAAAAGCCTAAGGGTCAAGGAAAAGCATTATACTTCCAAAGAAATGTAGAGCTATTGAGTTGGAGAATGCTTACAGACCAGAAATTGAGAACATTTTCCAGGTCATAGCACTACTGGATCATTTTATGTGAAAACTTAAGTGGCCCCAGGCTACCCAGTTGCCAAATTCTTGCCCCAAAAGATTAGAAGAGCATTCACATGTTGGTTAAAATCTAGCAATTTCAGGAAAATTATGTGAACCTCTTGGAAGTTTTGACAAGATTTCAGCAATTTGATCCAGGATAAATGATTCTTGGGGTTCCAGCAAATGCTGAAGAGCTATGGATGGATTTTGCCAGGACAGTGATGGCTAACCTTTTCCGGGCCGAGTGACGAAGGCATGCGTGTGTGTGAATGCACACACACGCCAAACCCCCAAAATGCACATGCGTGGGCGGTGCCCTGCAATTTCCCCCGCCCCCACACATGCGGCCCCCGCACACGCCATGCCCACGCCCATGCCCATGCATGCGTGCACACACCCCTCGCACATTTCAACCCCCCATGCATGCACACGGCCCCTGCATGTGCCCTACCCCTGCACTTGTGTGGCAGAGACCCGAAGACCAGCTGGCCAGCAGAAGGCACACACGCATGCGTGGCAGAGCTGAATTGGATGACAGCTCGCAGAGAGAGCGCTGCATGCCACCTCTGGCACGCGTGCCATAGGTTCACCATCACAGTGCTAGGGTGTCCACGGATAATCAAAATGTAAGTGTGTGTGCACATATAAAAAGGGGAAGGGTTTCGGTTGCAATGCAGTGTACACTATCTTGCTGATTTTGACACCCACACGCATGGATAGCCTGTTGTTGCTGTAGCTCTGGAAATCAACTTCCTGTTCCATCTGAGAAGCTCAGTGCTAAAACATTCAGGCTCTTTGGCCTCTGTTTGAAAATATTCAGATGTTGCTTCCTCTGGCTAAATTCCCAAACTGCTTCTATCATCAAGAAATTTTCCTCAGTCTACCCTTGTATAATTTAAGTCCTTTGGGATAGGAAAGGTAAATAAGAAAGAACTTATCTTTTGTTAGAGTTTGCAGCAATCCAACCAGCACACAAGTAAAGAATTCAGCAGGATTCATTTATATAAGAAACTTCTTTATATACAATTCCATACACCAGAAGCCAGAACTAGAACTCAGAATCCAGAAGTACAGAATCAATAATCACAGAAGCTATATAATACAGAGGCACCCAGGGCCATCCTAGTACTTTTTAGTGTTTAAAGTAGAGAGACAGACTGATCCCAATATTGTCCAGTAGTTGCTGCCCAGCATGAGTCTGACCATAGTTGAAACTCATGTTCTGAGTACCGAAAAGGAGAACAGTATGTAGTATTCAACTCTGTGACTGTCAAGCCGTATGAAGACTCTAGGCTGACTCTAGAGTTAAGAGAAGAAATGCTGTCAGGCATTCAGACTTATCCTTAGAATCAGAAGAGTCTGCAGTTATGGTACCCCAACTAAGCAATTGTTCATCACTGCAAAGTGGGAGTTGGTGACAATGGAGTTACAACAGGGGTGGGTTCTACATTTTTTTACTACTGGTTCTGTGGGCGAGGCTTATTTTGTGGGCGTGGCTTGATGGTCATGTGACAAACAATTCTTTAGGATTTAGCAGAGGTACTGGTCTACCAGGCTTTTAACTGCTTGCAGAGCCGTACCGGTCTACCCATTTGTTTTTGGAGCGCACTGGTCTACCACCACACTGCCTTTTACCGCTGATCAGCTGTAGGGCGGCCCTTTGAAATGCCACGGGAAGAGTTTAAACAGTTTTTTGCTGCTCTGCCACCACCGAGAGCATCGGAAACCACTTTCAGGCAGCTTGGTCTCAATTGCCACTCTACCACCACCGAGTGGTTTACAAGGAGCGGATTGGTTCTAGCCAATCAGTTGGGAGGCTTCTTGGCTTCTCAATTTAAAGCTAAGGTGTCTTGTTTTTTTTTTCTCTTCTTTGTCAAGTGAGCCCAGATTTTTTCCTTCTAGCCAATCAGCTGGGACTCGGAAGTTGCGAATAGATTGGGGGTGGGGCCAGGCAGAGGTGGTATTTACCGGTTCTCCGAACTACTCAAAATTTCCACTACCGGTTCACAAAAATCTGGGAGAACCGGTAGCAACCCACCACTGAGTTACAACAATAAATCAGCCACTGTGTTCTGTGGCCATCCCCTGACTTATTCTATGAGCAACTTCCAAAAAAAAGTTTCCCAGCTCTCTTAGAAAAGTGGATGGAGGATCTTGGAAAGGTAGACTGGATGGAAGAACTTCCTAAGAATTGTCACCTTTCAGTGGAACAAGCATTTCCTTTCAGTTTTCTTTCATTCTACCCTGGAGGAGAAAGGATCCCATCCCTGGTGAGCAACTTTGGGATTGTTAAAGGCTGCATTTGTTTTCAGGAAAGCCGCGGGAAAGCTGGGAAAATGATGGACTTTATTATCTGGAAATAAAGACTCCAATTTTCCATAGGCTGCCTTTTCTCTCTCACTTGGAGAAGATGTTTTTGCAGGTCTGGTCATACTCACACACACACAGACACACACAGACACACACAGACACACACAGCATACCTAATCACTTAGCACCATTGTGCCTTCTTCCTGGCTCATCTCCATCCATCTTGTAATTGAATTGTGTGACATCAGTAACCCAAAAGCTATCTAGCAGGTCAAATTGAGATAAATGCTTCTATTCTAAGCCTCAGCAAGGGCCTGTTGGAGAGAGAGAAAGAGATGCTTTGCCAAAAAAAAAAAAAAGCATAATGACATTGATAATAGTATTAATTTAATAGTAATATGTTTAAAATCAGCCAGCACAGTACAAAAATTAGATGTCATATAAAAATTGCCATCAAGATTACTATCTGATATTAAAGACGCGGCACAGCTGGAGAGAGAATGCCAGTGAAAGGTTGGCAAATACCAGACTTAAAATGTGGTAAAATATGCAGAACCACAATGCAACGTAGCACAGAATAAGATTCAGTTCAAAAGCAAACTGAGTCACCTACTAGGTCACATACTGCATATTATCTATATTTTCTGAGTTGCCTTTTGGCTCAAAGCACCGTTTAAAACTTTCAAAGAAAGAAGCCTATTTTAGATTTGGAAAGACTATATGTTGCAATATTTTTAGGATCAGACTCAATAATAGTAGTAATAGTTAAAGGTTTAAATAAACTTCCTTTTATTTACAATAGGCATTCTATATTCACTGAATATTCACAGATAGAAGCAAGGAAAAGGGTGAAGGTGGCTCCTTATATATACAGTGGGTGGAGCTATATGAGGGAGTGGTGAAATATGAATACATTAAGAATAGAAGGATAAGTTAACCCCTGATATCCCATTCATATACTATTTACACATTATAGAATAAGGCATTTACATCTGACAAATCCCCCTCTAAATGCCGATTCGTTATACAACACCAATTACATTCAGATTCAGGACAATACAAGACATACAATTTAGAAGTTAAATATTTGTGCTGTTTAGAAGGTAAAGGCTTTGTCAATATGTCAGCTAATTGTTCTGAAGTATCACAATGCACTGCTTTAATAAATCCATCCTGAGATAATTGTCTCACATGTTTAAATTTTATATCTATATGCCTGGACCTTTGTCCAATGGCATCGGATCTAGATATTTCAATGGCTGCTTTATTGTCTTCATGCATAACAAAAGGCAAAGCAGGTTTTTTCCAAACATCTGAAATTAAATCATTAAACCATACAAGGTTATTTGCAGCTTTGGATAAACAAACATATTCCGCTTCTGTCGTTGAAGTGGCTACTAGTTCTTGTTTACCAGTGTACCAGTAAACTGGACAGTCATTTAAGAAAAAAATATAACCAGATGTACTTTTTCTGCATGATGTGTCACCAGCCCAGTCCGCATCTGCGTAACATGCAAGCTTTGGTTCTTTATTATCACTAGGTTCTAATACTAAGCAAAAATCTAGTGTACATTTCAGATATCTTAAAATCCTTTTAACAGCTTCCCAGTGATACATTGTTGGTTTGCTGACGTGTCTGGATAATAAATTGAGTGGTAAGGCGATATCTGGTCTAGTCCAATTAGATATATAAAGAAGTGAACCTATGATTGATCTATAAAATGTGTTATCTTTGAATTCAGGAGAAGATTCATCAGTATTTCTAAGAAAATCAGTTTGCATAGGAGTATCACAAGGTTTGGCATTGTTTAAATTGCATTTATTTAAAAGTTCTATAATCTTATCTCTCTGAGTAAGTTTGAATCCCTTTCTAGTCTTATTAATTTGGACACCAAGATATTTGTTCACTTTACCTAGAGATTTCAACGAGAAATGTTCATTTAACTTATTTACAAAAGTTTCTCTTCTCTCTTTGTGTTTTCCTATATACAAAATGTCATCTACATAAATCAATACAAATTCAGTGTAATCATCACCCTTTTTGACAAAGAAACAGTTATCAGCAGTGGTAGCATTGAAATCCATGGTCTTAAGTACTTTTACTAAACAATCATACCATCTTTTACCTGATTGTTTTAATCCGTATAAACTTTTGTTTAACAGCCAAATTTCATTTTTGTTGGTGTACTGACTGTGAGGTGCTCTTACATATATTTCCTTATCTAGTTTCGCGTGTAGATACGCAGTCTGTATGTCATATTGAAATACATCAAGGTTGAGTGCTGATGCTACCACTAGAGCTGTTTTGACACTCTCAGTTCTTACTGTGGGGGAATACGTTTCAGTATAGTCCTCCGGATATTTCTGTGCATAACCTTGTGCAACTAATCTAGCTTTGTATAGAGTATTGCCTCCTTCTAAGTTCTTAATTTTATATATCCACCTGGTACCAATAATTGTTTTATCTTTAGGTGCAATTGCAGGTGTAAATACATTTAATCCTTGTAAACTTTCCATCTCTTTCTTCATAGCAAGTTCCCATTTTTCTTTTTCTTCATGAGGAAGTTTTAACACTTCCTCATATGTATTAGGTGTTATCGGTTCACCATCCATATGCATTATGTAATCTCTGTATTTATTTGGTGTTTGATTTCTGTTGTTCCTAATGGCTCTTTCAGGTTTGCTATTGTTATCATGCAAATATCTTGCTTCCTTTTTTGTTAGTGTGTCTGTCTTTATTTTGTGTTGGCTATTTGTCCAAGTTTTGGTTTTGCTTTTATATTTGTTGATATTTTGCTTTTCTATGGTCCCTTCCTCATGAGATTTTGTATCTTTGCATTTATTTGGAAATATTTCATTAAGATGTAATTTAGACCAGTTGGCCTGTTCATGGAACACAGCTGTTCTGGAAACTATAAATTTGTTATTATTATCAATGAATCTGTACCCTTTAGTACCGGTTTTAGTACGTTTTCTCCCTTCCTTCTCAACTGTTTAGGTATGTGTACATCTGCAGTGACTCCAAATATGTGCATGTGTGCTAATTTTGGTTTCCTATTATACATTACTTCATATGGTGTCTTATTTACAATACTGGACCAGGTTCTATTTTGTGTGTAATTTGAATAATGTAAGGCTTCTGACCAAAATTGTTTGCTTAAGCCAGCATCCTCCAATGTGCACCTAATCATGGTTTGTAAAGTGGAATTTTTCCTCTCTACAATCCCGTTCTGGAACGCAGAAAATGGACTGGACGTGTAATGTAGCATTCCTCTATCCTTTAACCATTGGGAGAATTCTTTGGACATGAATTCACATCCCCTATCTGTCATAATTTGTTTTATTCTGATATTGTGTTGTGTTTCTATGCGTTTGTAAAATTCCTTAAATTTTTGAAAGGTTTCATCTTTGTGTTTTAATGTGTAAACAAACCCATAGCGGCTATAATCGTCTACTATTGTCAGGAAGTAACGTTTTCTATAAGTGATTGATGGGGTTAATGGGCCAACTAGATCCATGTGTACTAAGTCAAAAATTTTGTTAGTTGTTCTAGTAGATTTTCTTGGTCTGGGACTAGTTTTTAGTTTTGTAGATTTACATACTGAGCATTCCAAATAGTTTTCACAATTTTTTATTTTGACACCTTCTGCGTGTTCAATCATTTTTTGCACTACAGGAAAAGTGGCATGTCCTAACTTCCTATGTAAGATGTGAGCACACTCATCATGAATTGGCTTACCTATTTTTGGTTTTTTTTCTTTGTGTGCATCTGCATGATCATGAGATATTTTACATTCATCATTGTCACTGTTGCTAATATTTTCATCATCTGCTTCAATACAATCTTCTATATTTGAATCAATGTTATGCAACCATTCTTCCTTTGTTATCAGATAAGGTAGGCCTCCTTTAATCATCACAGTGCCTACATTTATTTTATTCTTCTCCAAAGTCGCTTTTCCCTTTGAGAAAACTATATTAATGTCAGAGTTTCTACTTAGTTTTATGGCACTTAGTATGTTATGAGGTATTTCAGGTATTAATAATACCCCCTCTATTTTTCCTAGACCAGGCAAGGTTACGTTCCCTCTGCCTAATACTTGAACCTTTTCTTGGTTAGCTACCTTTATTACAAATTTATCTTCTGTAAATGAAGACAATATATTTTTGTTATTAGTGGTGTGATTAGTTGCTCCAGAATCAATAAGCCAATTGTTGTTCTCATTTTGTTGTATTTTAGCGTTGTCTTGTTTATTTAGTCCATTCAGTGAACCAGATTTTCTATCCTTTGAATTTTCTCTGCCCCCTCTATTTTCTCTGTAATTTGGTGGGCTTCTATATCTATGTCTATCTATGGAAGACTGTCTATAATTGTATTTGTTCCTATATTCTGACCTATGTCTTTCCTTTGAAATTTTGGGACAATCTCTTCTATTGTGTTCCCTGGATCCACAATTGTGACATTTAAGTGTTTCATTATATTTGTCTTGGAAAGCTACTTTCCTAAAAGGTTTGTGCTCTGTGTGATTGCTAGTACGATTTTTTCTTGAATTGTCTTCTGCTATCAATTTGTTGGATAGACTTTCTATGGATAAATATCCTAGATTGATAGTGTCTAAATGTGACATAAAACTATCCCATGATGAATCAAGTGAATTGATAATAACACTTTTCATTGTTTGGTCTGAAATCACCTCCCCCCTCAAATGCAGTTCAGCTCTTATTTTGTTTAAAGATATCAAATGCTCACTTATAGAAACCCCTGGTTTCACCCTAGATGAAAAGAAATCCTTAGACATTCTTGTGGTGGTGGCTACACTGTCGCTGTGAAACAAATTAAACATGCATTGAATAATTTCTGAAACAGTTAGGTTTGGTTTGATGCTATGATACATTGCAGGAGACACACTAGATATTATTAAGAAAAATGCCCTATGGTGTAAACAATCTATTTTTAAAGTCCAAGGTCTTTTTGGGGGACTAGTGATAAAAAATAGTAAATTTTCTTTCATAAATATAACCTGGAGCTGTTGATACCATTCTTGCAAATTAATGCCATCAACCCTTAGTTTTGGGAAATCGCTGGGTAAGTTTCCCACATTATTTTGTCCATTACTTACAACCTGAGGTAGTCCGTGGTCTCGCAAGTGTAGAAAATTGCAAAACGGCATGGGGATGCTCGCAACGAGTCTGCGCGGTTCTCTCGCCAGTTCATGACTTCCCGGACCGTCTGCATAGTTTCGCGCATGCGCGTTGTTCATTTCTTCTTCGGCGGCGTCGTGGAAGGTTCTCTCCATTGCGGCTCGTTCGCTCCGCTCCTCTTCAGACGAGTCGGTCTCTGGTTCGGCCTTGGGAGTTCTGACGACGGCGGCTGCTCTTCTTTTTTGGGGGGGGGGGCGTTGGCACTTGCTTCGGTCTGTGGTGTAGGACGAAATCGACAAGGCTCTCTGGGTTCGGGCGTCGTCGCTCTCGAAGTCAGGATGGGAGCGGGCAGGTCTTGAGGTGTCGGCTTGCTCGCTCGCTTCTTCGGTGGCTCTTTGGTAATTTTTAGTTTTGGCCCAAATGCAGCAAAAAGCGTTTTCATTGCTGACTTTACTTGGGATCTTGTTGGGTCATCTTCACTTTCTGTTTCTGATTCTTCCGATGAGTTTGAATCCTCTTTTTCATTTTCGTTGTCTGATAACGTTTTTCGCGTCAGAAATTTTGAACTGAGCATTTTGATTGGCTCTGCTTCGCTCATCTCGGAGGTCTGTTGAAACCAAGATGGCTGCCATTCAAAATTTCGCGCCGGAGCACATTTTTTCTTCTTCGTAATGACTTTCTCTGCAGTCGTATTACTCACTATTTTTGTGTCTTTAGATTTCTCATTAGTGATGTTTTTCTCTCTCGCTGCTCCGCTGTTCTTTAGCATTTCTTGGAGGTTCGCGATGAGGCTTTCATCATTCTTCTGGCTTTTTAATAGTTTTAATATCTCTGACCTGAGTTCGTTATTCTCTATTTCGATTTCTTCCTGGTCATCATTTTCATCTCTTATTTCTTCGTCTTCAGTGATGTATTCTTCGGATTCTCTCGAAATTGCGTTTGTGGATTCGTTGATTATTTCTTGTTCTGTTTCTATTTCTTTGCTGTAGGCCCTGGTGTTGGGCCTATCTTTCTTAGACATTTTTAAGTTTTTATTGAGTCAATTAACCATCCTCTGCTACCAGCTTGTTGCAATATTTTTAGGATCAGACTCAATAATAGTAGTAATAGTTAAAGGTTTAAATAAACTTCCTTTTATTTACAATAGGCATTCTATATTCACTGAATATTCACAGATAGAAGCAAGGAAAAGGGTGAAGGTGGCTCCTTATATATACAGTGGGTGGAGCTATATGAGGGAGTGGTGAAATATGAATACATTAAGAATAGAAGGATATGTTAACCCCTGATATCCCATTCATATACTATTTACACATTATAGAATAAGGCATTTACATCTGACACTATATTTTAGAAATATTTTATTTTAGAAAAGGAAAACCATAAACAATCCCAGGGGTGGGCTAGCCCACTGTTTCTCAACCTTGGCAACTTGAAGATAGATATCAATCAGGGCAGGGGTGACATCTAAAATTACTACCTGTTCTGTGAGCATGGCTTGGTGGGAGGAGGGATAATGTGACTGGGTGGGCGTGGCCAACTTTTTTTTTTTTTTTACTTTTAAAAGCATTTTTTCTACAACCTTAAGAGGTTGCAGAAAAAAATGCTTTTAGAAGCCTCTGACAATCCCAGCTGAGACACACGATCATCAGAGGCTTTTTTTTTTACTTTTAAAAGCATTTTTTTGGCCGAAGAGGTTGTAGAAAAAATGCTTTTAAAAGTTAAAAAACACAGCCTCTGATGATCATGTGGCTCAGCTGGGCATGGTGGGGCGGTGCAGGGATTTTTGCTACCGGTTCTCCGAACCACCATCGCTACCGGATCAGGCGAACTGCCATCGCTACCAGATCAGGCGATCCGGTCCAAACCGGGAGCATTTCACCCCTGAATCAGGGGTGAAATGCTCCCGGTTCGGCCCGGTTTGGCCAAACTGGTAGCGATGGCGGCCGGTGGTTCGGACAACCGGTAACGATGGTGGCGTGAGGCTCCTCCCACCCGCCCGGTCATCATTACCTGTTTTTTACCCTCTGTGCATGGTGGGGAATGGAAGAATTTATAGTCCTTGCAGACAGCTGGTCATTTGCATTCTTTTAGCAAGTCATTAAGGTCACCTGGAGGTTTATCTATGTCATCAGGGTCACCTGAGTGGTGCAAATGGGTGTGGAGCCTTCTTGGAACTGTTGAAAGGACTGTGCTGTAGATTGGAGATAGATGATGTTGAATCCCTCCCCCTCTGTTGAGAGAGGGCTGTTCAGTTTTGACATAGATGGCCCCTTTGACTCCACTTTCAAATCCTTTCATTCCCCATCATCCAGGCAGAGCTGAAGAAGCTTCTTGGATGAGAAGCGAAGCATCTTCAAAGAAAAACCAGAAAGTCCAGTTGCCTCTTGAAAAAAACACCTTTGGGACAAGCATGACCTGGATGTCTGAGAATCTCCGTAGACATTTTCCTAAAAGGGTTTCTTCTACTTTTTCTTTCTTTCTGTCTAGTTTGGAAAGTGCCATTACAGCTACAGGCCTCAGGGGATGGTAGTGCAGAATTTGAGAAAGTATGCATAAGATTGCTTGCGTTTAAAACCCTTCAGATTTCATAACTGGGACACTTTGCTGAATTCCATTTATCTGGGCATGGCATTTTTTTCCCCCTGGATTTTTTAAAATAAGACCACAAAGGCTTTTTTCTTCTTCTACATACTTATTTCTTCTGATTAAAACAGGCCTAATTCATTTGGCCCTTGTGGAACTTTAAAAAAGGATATTCAGTTCCATCTGGAACATGGAAAACAACCAAGTTAGATCATAATCATATCATAAGTTTATTTGTTAAGCATATATAAGATAACAGCAGGGGTGAAAAGCTCCCGGTTTGGACCGGATCACCCGATCCGGTAGCGATGGCAGCGGGTGGTTCGGAGAACCGGTAGCAAAAATCCCTCCCCCCCACCCATGCCCAGCCGAGCCGCATGATCATCAGAGGCTTTTTTTTTTACTTTTAAAAGCATTTTTTCTACAACCTCTTCAGCCAAAAAAATGCTTTTAAAAGTTAAAGAAAAAAGCCTCTGATGATCACGCAGCTCAACTTGGATCGTCAGAGACTTTTAAAAGCATTTTCTCTACAACCTCTTCGGCCAAAAAAATGCTTTTAAAAGTAAAAAAAAGGCTCTGATGATCATGCGGCTCAGCTGGGATTGTCAGAGGCTTTTAAAAGCATTTTTTTTCTGCAATCTCTTAAGGTTGTAGAAAAAATGCTTTTAAAAGAAAAAAAAAAAGTTGGCCATGCCTAACTCAGTACTGGTGTCATTTACTGGCAGCATTTTAAGTTTTCAGTGTGCAGAGCATGAGATCAGCTGCTCAATCTCATTCCTTCCATGTCTTTAAAAACCAAGAGTTACAAGTAGTCCTTGACTTACAACAGTTCAATTAGTGACTGTTCAAAGTTACAACAACACTGAACAAAGGGACTTTTTTCGTTTTTCACGCTTAAAACCGTTACAGCATCCCCATGGACACATGATCAAAATTCAGACGCTTGGCAACCGGTTCATATTTATGACAGTTGCAGTGTCCCGGGGTCATGTGGTCCGCTTTTGCGACCATCTGACAAGCAAAGTCAACGGGGAAGCCAGAGTCCGTTAACAACCATGTTACTAACTTCACAATTGCAATGATTCACTTAACAGTGGCGGTAAGGAAAGTTCGTAAAATGGGGCAAAACCTCACTTAACAATGGTTTCACTTAGCAACATATACTTAGAGCTCAGTTTTGGTCCTAAGTCAAGGACTGCCTGTATTCTGTGTGGCATAGAAAATACAATGGAAAAGTTTATTTGCATTGAGAAAAATCATTCTCTGCTTCTTGGCAGCTTTTGAATCTCCAGGGTGTTGCTTCATCAAGGACAGCCAATGCAGTTCCTATCCTACCTGCTTATTTTATGGCTTCTTCCCTTTGTGTTGTTAAAGGCCATTTTTCCTTTGTTTACCTGTATAAAAGAGCCTGAATCGTCCTGTAGTGCTAGAGAGCTGTCAGCTGAGCTTCTATAGCAAACAACCAAAGAGCTTTTGACAGAATGAAAAGCCAGGCTGGGATACAATGAAGTGACACTTAATACATTTAAATATAAAGTGCTGCAGGCTGGGAAGATGGCCTGGGAAGAGGTACGTGCTGCCAGCCTGTGTCTTTGTTTAAACATGAGACAAATTCAGCAAGGAAGCCTCATGTCTCTGCAGCTATTAACCAATGCATTTCCAAAAGAAAGGAAACGTTTCGCTCCCAAATAGAGGACAGGCCTAAAATTGCAGTTTTGTTTTCAGATGCTACTTTATATATATGCAGAAATGCAAGCATGGAAAAGGTGATTAGCATTTAAACCAGGGGTGAAATCAGGGGTGAAATGCTCTCGGTTCGGACCGGATCACCCGATCCGGTAGCGATGGTGGTGGGTGGTTCGGAGAACCGGTAGCAGAAATCCCTGCCCTCCCCCATGCCCAGCTGAGCTGCGCGATCATCAGAGGCTTTTTTTTTTTACTTTTAAAAGCATTTTTTCTACAAATGCTTTTAAGAGTTAAAAAAAAAGCCTCTGATGATTGTGCGGCTCAGTTGGGACAGTCAGAGCCTTTTAAAAGCATTTTTTCTATAAAAAAAATGTTGGCCACGCCCACCCAGTCACATTACCCCTCCACCAAACCATGCCCACAGAACCAGTAGTAACAAATTTTACCGGTTACTACTGGTTACTACCGGTTCCCGGTTCAGAGCGGTTCGGCCGAACCTGTAGCGATGGCGGTTGGTGGTTTGGAGAACCGGTAGTGATGGCGGTGCGAGGTTCTGCCCACCCGCCCCATCATTGTTACTTCCTGGTTTTAACCACGAAGTAACCTGTTTTTTTACCCTCTGTACATGTGCAGAGGGTCCAAGCGCACGCACAGCATGTACACTTCCGAACCGGTTAGAAAGGTAAGTAGATTTCACCCCTGATTTAAACTGAAAGACAATTGATTATGCTGTAGCAGGGAAGACTTAGTAGGGGCTTAGGCAGGGGTGGGATTCTACTAATTTGGACTGGTTCGGGTGAACCGGTAGCTCCGATGATCAGCTGGAAGTGAACCAGTTTGCTCCGACCTGCCCGCCCCTGTGCTTTACTTACCTTTATTTCCTTTGTTTGAAACCCAGCTGATCGGCACAGCAGAGCGGATTGCCATGCCTTAGCTGTTTTACGCACTGGGGCTGCAGTAGATGGTAAGTTTTAGAGCTGAATTCAAAGGCACCGTGTGCGCTCAGAGAACCGGTTGTTACACCGATTGAATCCCACCACTGCGCCTAGGTCAGCTTGGATTTCTGGGAACTGTAGTCCCTGTAAATTTGGAGTTGAGGGGGGTTGCTTAGAGTCTTAAGCAAAGAAATAAAAAAAGGCCTCCCCTGTCTTTTTCTGAGATGCAAAAAAATTGAATCCAGGAGATCAAGGGAAAGACTTGTTTTGCCACTAGGGCCCTTCCCCTTAATATTTATGGAAGCCTCACTTTATATTACCTTTTTTATTTTATCTATTTCATTTAATTTAGTAGAGCTACCCTTTCAAGCATACGTAGGACAGCTTACAAAATCAAAATTGGACTATCTATCCATCTTTATTCTTTTTTAATAAGTGTAGGAAATTAGCACCCACCTCCTCCTAGGAAAATGAAATATTCTAGGAAATATTTAAAAAGCAGAATATTATATTTCCCTGGATGAGAAATGGAGAAACATGTTTTTAGGCAGGAAGCAGACTCACTTTTAATAGCCCCGACCATCCTCAATAGCCCACAGCAGATGTCCACACTTAAGAGATAAAGAGATAGCTAGGTCTATTCATAGGCAAATGCCCTCACCCAAGATCCAACAAAGATAGGATTAGCCCTCTACCCAACTAGCAACAGAACTCACCACATGGCACCTGGGAAGATTGCATCATCCAGCAAGGCTCAACCAAACTTGGGACTCAGGACAGCCTATAGAGTTGCCCCTCCATGGCCCCATGAGAGTCTGACAACCAATCAGAATACAAGCTCAAATTCAAAGCCCAACAGAAGGTATAAAACCAAGGCACTCTCAGCATCTCGGCCCTTTTTTTCTGCCCAGGAACTCAAGCCATGTGATCCTGTTCATCAATAAACCTTCTTTCCAAGCAACTTCCATGAATCCAGTGTCTTTTTCCCCACTTGGAACTGAACTCAGAAGGATATTTCTTCCAACATAAGTTTACTTAAAAAGGAAAGAAAGAGAAAAAAGAGAAAAAGCCCACAGAGAGGAAGGGGTCAAGCTATTTTTCAAGGCACTTAATATGTATCTGTATCTAAATGAAGATACATAGAAATTACAAAATACAGATAACAGAACAGAATAACAAAGTTGGAGGTTTTTTTACTGTTTTTAAGCAATATTTTACAACCTATTCGGCCGAATAGGTTGTAAAAAAATGCTTTTAAAAGGTAAAAAAAAAGGCTCTGACAATCACAGCTGTGGCGTGCAATCGTCAGAGCCTTTTTTTTTTACTTTTAAAAGCAGGAAGTAATGACACCTGGGCAGGTGGGGGGAGCCTCACACCGCCATTGCTACCTGTTCTCCGAACCACCTGCCACAATTGCTACTGGATCGCCTGATCCGGTCCGAACCGGGAGCATTTCACCCCTGTTATATACCATTTCAGAAAACCGCTGTCCAATCTCTTCTTAAAAATCACCAGTGTTGGAGCACCCACAATCTCTAGAGCAGTGGTGGGTTGCCCCCAGTTCGGACCGGTTCACAAGAACCGGTAGTAAAACCGGCTGGAGGCCCCGCCCACCACCCCGTCATCATCAGTGATCTACGCATGCGCAGAAGCAAGGCGCGCACACGATCCCATTGCAAACTGGTGGTAAAGGTAAGTAGAATCCACCCCTGCTCTGGAGTCAAGTCGTTCAACTGATGAATTGTTCTATCAGGAAATTTCTCCTTAGATAATACATGGGAAAGTTTGCAAAGAAATATAATAAAAATAAAAGAAAGTGCAAATCATTCCACTGGATGGAGTATCTCATTTTAACATTATAAAACCACTTGGATTAAAAATAAATAAATCTAGATTAAAATAAGATCCAACCTAGAAACTAAGAAGAAATTTCCGGACAATGAGAACAATTTATCAATGCAACAGCTTGCCTCCCAGAGATGTAGGTGCTCCATTTTTTAAAGTTTAAGGCACCCATTTGTCCAGGAGGTTGGACTAGAAGACCTCCAAGGTCCTTTCAAACCCTACAATTCTATGATTTCTAAATATAAACAAGAGTTTCATGACAATTTAACAGCACTAGGTTGCAAAATGCTAGGACAGGGGTCAGCAACCTGCAGCTCTGGAGCCACATGCAGCCCTTTGGGCCCTCTGCTGTGGCTCCCTGTCGGGTGATCCCACCCCTGGCTGGTCCCGCCCCTGGCCTCACTCTACCCTCCCAGTCACTCCTCGCCTGGCCTGAGAAGATAAGGGCGATGTCGGGGGATGGAGAAGCGGCCGGGGCAGAGACAGAGAGATACAGAGAGAGGGGGGAGGGAGGGAGGGAGGGGAAAGAGAGAGATGTCAAAGGGTTTTGTGGTTCCCAGGGTTTTTTAACAACTGGTTCTCTGCCCTAATGACTGGCTGGATAGGCATGGCTAGGTGGGTTCATATGTCTGGTGGAACTGAGTGACATCGATTTGGCCACGCCCACCCAGGTTTTGTGGCTCCCGATGTTTTCTTTTCTGTGGGAAACGGGTCCAAATGGCTCTTTGAGTACTTAAGGTTGCAGACCCCTGTGCTAGGATAACAGTTCCTACCATCTCCTCAACTGTGCTTGATTGGAAAGACCAGTTTCCACCTGGAATCTGTCACAGACCACATGCCTGAAACGAGATCTCCCTGAAGGTCTATATTGCTCCCACTTGAGTGATTGGTCTTCAGTCAGCCATCTCTTCTTTCCTTTGATATATGCTAACTTTTACTTTATTATAAGTTGTCACTGATGTGTCAAGCAGTCTTGAAACTGGGACATTAAATTAAAGATTAAAGGTCACTGCCCTCGGCCACATTTTCTTCCATTTGCTGAGAACCCACACTAACCACTTGCTGCTTGTGTTGTAACCCAGACTATTTTCAGCCGTATAACAAGGGCAGGCCATGTTATGTTTTGTGTCTTCTTCCTACTTCAGTCCTACATCGGGTTTTTGATGTGCAAATCCACTTGCCATTTGCGTAGGCAAGATAGGCAGATACCAGGAACGGGTCGCCCTGCAGAAAAGACAGCAACCTAAATTAAGAACATGGTTTTGAAAGCTAAACTAGGTGTTGGAAGTGGCCCTGTCAAAATAACAACATTGCAAAAATCTGCAATTATTGCTAGATATCAATTACTTAGTTAAGAATATACATTCATCTAATACAGTATTTTCCAACCTTGGGAATTGTAGCAAAAATGAAACAGGTTTTAATATGTGCCAAAGCAACATTGCAGCCCATCTCGTGCCAAGAACAATGTTTGTAGTGAGTGCTAAAAAAGACAGATTGTCTCTTTGGAAGCCCATCTCTGATGATCCCAGTGGTGTTTTTGAACTTTAAACAACTTTAAAATGTGTAGACTTCAATGCCACAATTCCCCAGACCAGAATGGGACAACTCACTGCAGCACAAATCGCTGTGGGACAATTCAACAATTCAATTTAATTATTTAAAATAATGTAAAAATTATTTTAATTTTTGTATATTCACATTTCATTTTGTCTCTCCTTTGGCATCCTTTCTTTAATGATTCTATTCTACCATTTCTTCGATATTAGTGCAACTGAGTTGGCCATGGCGAGAACGCCTCGCACGGTGAGCTTCATTCATCTTCTCCCATTTTTTTCCTTGTAATCTGAGCCAACTCTTTAATTCTTCCTTGACCACTGCTGTGATAGGCCCGGGAAATTATTATTCTCAATTCCCTGGGTCTCCATGGTGACTGCAGAAACTTCCATCTCTTTTGCCTATAATTCATCAGCAGATATTTTTTATAGTCTTTGCCGATTCGTCTCCCTCTTTGCTTACTTTAAGGAGCAACCTTGCTCAGGCTGATAGTATTTGAGTAGTGAGTGAGGGCCACATTCTAAAAGAAATTAGAAAGTTGAATTTAAGACATTAATTATAGACTAAAGCTTAATTAAAATTGTCTTTAACGTACAGTGTTAGCTGACAAACTAATCAATCCCCTGTCTGCATATACACAATTAAAAGGGCTTGAAAATTACATTCAAGTCTTGGTGGTCTATAAAAACTAGGTCTATAAAAGAGCAAAGTCTATAAAAACCTATATTTATATCCTATAATTATAATTTAGGATATAATACTGCCATTTTCTTTTTAATTATGGTAACAGCATCTCAAGGGCCAGGTATTCTTCAATTTTCCCATAATATCCAGTTGAGTAGAAGGAATCCTGGAGGGCCTAGAAACCATATTCTGATCTTTTCTGCTTAGAATGCATCTTAGATATCTTGAGTTGCCAATACAGGTAGCCCTCAACTTACAACCACAATTGAGTCCAATACTTCTGTTTGCTAAGTGAGACAGTTGAACTGAATTTTGCCCGATTTTATGATCTTTCTTGCCACATTGGTTAAGTGAATCACTGTGTTTGTTAAGTTAATAGCATAGTTGTTAGGTGAATCTGGCTTCCCCATCGACTTTGCTCATCAGAAGATCACAAAAGGTGATCACATGATCCCAGGACACTGCAGCTGTCATAAATATGAGTCAGTTGCCAAGCATCTGACATACGGCATTCTTGAATGGTATGGGAGCAGCTCTGTAGCAGACAAAAAAACTCTACAGAGAATCATTAAAACTGCCCAGAATATCATCGGACTCCAGCTACCAACCCTGGACAACATCTTCGTATCCTGTTGTTTGAGAAAGTTGCATAACATTCTCAGAGACTCTTCCCCTCCTGTTTACAATCTTATTGGACTGTTGCCCTCTGGCAGAAGATACAGAACAATTAAAACTCGAACCACACGTTTTCTGAATAGTTTTTATCCCAGAGCTATAATTGCACTCAACAATGAATTAAAGGGCCACCATCAGTGAGCTGTTGGACAGCATTACTTGGTCTGTTGTGTGGATGTTTGGGTGGTTTAGGGGTGGGGAATTTGTGGTGGGTGGGAGTGTGTTTGGGGATTGTTATGTGTGTTGGACCTGGTCTTTGAGTGTTAAGTGAATTTCATTGTATGGGTATACTGTGTATACATGTACAATGACAATAGTTATTATTATTATTTGATCAAGAGACCATGGGACGCTGCAATGGTTGTAAGTGTAAAAAACAGTAAGTCACTTTTTTCAGTGCTGTTGTAACGTTGAACTGTAAATGAACTGTTGTAAGGTGAGGAGTACCTGTATAGTAGGATCCAAATGGAATAATGGGCTCAAGACAAAATTTATTTATTTATTTATTTTACTTATTTATTAGATTTGTTGGCTGCCCATCTCACCTCATTTGTTCTTGTGATATAGAAAAAAATAGAGAAGAAATCAGTATTGTGGAAGGGAGTCAACATTAAAGAAGAGTTTGATTGTTACCAACTTGTGCAGTATCCAAGCGGCAGAGTTTCTTAGAATCCTTACATACTAGAACAATCTTTTCCCACTTGATTCTCCTCAAATTCTTGTAGATTCTGAGTTCTTGGCCAGTATGACCTGCTCATCTGTTTATATTAGTAACAGTCCTGACAGCATAAAAGACTTCCTTTCACCTTGAGTTCTGCCTTATCTCCTTGCTTCTTTCTGAATAACAATATGCAGAAAGTTCTTCTCATCCTATTCTCCCCATTTGTTTCATCGTTTTCAGGGTTTTTTTCTGAGTCTCAGAGAGATTTACCCTTGTCAGCCAAGGTGGCTGTGATCAATGGGAGCTGAGCATCTTTTGACTCTCTGTGCATAATGAGGAAAGGCTGACAATCCATTTCCTGCATTTCCAACAAAAAGGACACAATAGAATAGAGTAGAGTAGAGTAGAGTAGAGTAGAGTAGAATAGAATAGAATAGAATAGAATAGAATAGAATAGAATAGAATAGAATAGAATAGAATAGAATAGAATAGAATAGAATAGAATAGAAGTTGGAAGGAACCTTGGAGGTCTTCTAGTCCAACCCTCTGCTTAGGTTATCCAATCTCTTCTTAAAAACGTCCAGTGTTGGAGCATTTACAACTTCTGGAGGCAAGTTGTTCCACTGATTAATTGTTCTGTCAGGAAATTTCTCCTTAGTTCTAAGTTGCTTCTCTCTTTGATTAGTTTCCACCCATTGTTCCTTGTCCTACCCTCAGGTGCTTTGGAAAATAGCTTGACTCCCTCTTTTTTGTGGCAACCCCTGAGATATTGAAACACTGCTATCATGTCACCCATAGTCCTTCTTTTCATTAAAATAGACATACCTAATTCCAGCAACCGTTCTTCATATGTTTTAACCTCCAGTTCCCTAATCATCTTTGTTGCTCTTCTCCGCACTCTTTCTAGAGTCTCCACATCTTTTTTACATTGTGGCGACATGGTTAAGTCGCATTGTCATCCTAACAACTTCTGTCCTGCTGTGCTTCATCTGATGAGGAGAATTTGATGGATGATTTTCTAGCACTCTGCCTCCAAAGAGTGGCCACACTTGGCCTTAGAAATACAAGAGTGCCATCTGAGCTTCATAGGACAAGCAATATGTGTTAATTGTCACCTCCTAAGTGTGGGCAATCTGCTAGATTTTTTTTTTTTATCTTTGTTGGATTTAAATTAGAGTAAATTGACAAGAGGCAGTAATGTCTAAAGAAAAAAAACACAAATGTGTGGATATTTGAGCAAATCAGCCCAGAGTTCCGATTCGAGGACCAAATGACCTATCTTAAATTATCCTACTTTGGGCGCATTATACAAATAGCCAACTTTCTGGAGAAAGCTCTGATGCTGGGAAAGGTGGAAGGAAAGAGAAGAAGAGAATGACCAGTAATAAGGGTAAAAGCCAGATTAGGGACAGATCATCATAGATAAAAAGATAAATCATCCCAGTGAATTTAATATGTGCTTCCACTCCACTTTATTGTTTCTCTCTCTGCTTTACATGTACTCATAAAGCATCCCCCTTGGGCAAAAGATTCAGGATTCTTATTTAGAAACTGCTTTTTAATTATTCCTTTGGGGAATTTGGTTTGCCATTATTTCTGTGTGTCATGATTAAATACAAATATTTTCTGAGAATATTTTAGATATCAGTTCATTTGGGCGTAGAGTTTTGGCAACAAGTCATTACTGACCCAGGCCTGCCGCATCTTGGATGAGTCAAGGATGTAAAAAAATGCAATTTTAACCATGTCTGCTTATCAGAGATTGCTCTGAATTTCTAGTCCTTGTTTCAAATAAATCACTCCATTTTCCTTCTGTTGCTGTTGTTTATTTATTTATTTATTTATTGGTTCAATTTATATGCCGCCCTTTTCCGGAGACTCAGGGCGGCTTACAATGCATTAAGCAATAGCCTTCATACTTTTTGCATATACCTGCTTAGTAGGGCTTTCACCCCCCCAAAAGCGGTGTTCTTTTTTTTTATGGACAAAGTCAGCTTATTGCCCCCAGAATCCGGGTCCTCATTTTACCTACCTCGAAAGGATGGAAGGCTGAGTCAACCTTGAGCCTGGTGAGATTCGAACTTGCAGTAATTGCAGGCAGCTGGTGCTACTTAATAGCACTTTGGTCTGCTGCGCCACCAAGGCTCTTGTTGTTGTTGTTGTTGTTGTTTTCTGGGGGGCGGGGGGGATACAAAATTTACAGTCTGATTAGCTTCAGTTATTGTTCACTAGAGTTGGACTTATTTTTCAAGTCTAGGTTTAAGACTTGCCAGTCACCAGAAGCAGTCAAGTCTCACATACAGGCAAACATCTGTACAGAATACAGAACTTGTTAATTAGCAGAGAAAGGAAGGAAATAAGAGTGATATATACATACAGTGATCCTTAAACGCTTGTGAACGCCTTTTAATTTTCAATATACCTGCATAAATATGATCTAACATA
Organism: Pantherophis guttatus; assembly: GCF_059756535.1. NCBI lineage: Eukaryota > Metazoa > Chordata > Lepidosauria > Squamata > Colubridae > Pantherophis > Pantherophis guttatus. The sequence continues at coordinate 328,681,918 of NC_142063.1, read as the reverse complement.
CAGTATGTGTTCTCCATATAAATCTGAAAACTAGACAAAGGGAACCCAATTAAATAAATGAATCAAAAACATGCTTCTTTATTTATTGAGGAAAATACACAATACAGAATAACAGAGTTGGAAGGGAGCTTAGAGGTCTTCCAGTCCAGCCCCTGCTCAGGCAGGAGACCTTATTCCATGTCAAACAAATGGTTACCTAATCTCTTCTTAAACACCTCCAGTGAGGGAGCACCGACAACATCTGAAGGTAAATTGTTCCATTGATTACTTGTTCTCAACAAAAGGAAATTTCTCCTTAATTCTAGATTGGATCTCTCTTTGATAAGATTCCATCAGTTACTTTTTGTTCTACCCTCAGGTGCTTTGGAAAATAGGTCAACCCCTTTTCTCTGTGACAGCCTCTCAAATATCTGAAGACTGGTATCATGTCACCCCTAGCCCTTAGCTTAGACTAGACATACCCAATTCCTGCAACCATTCATCATATGCTTTTTGTTTCTCGTCTCTGCACTTTTTCTAGAATCACAACATCTTTTTCGTATCATGGTGACCAAATCTGGATGCAGTATCCCAACTGTAGTGCAGGGGTGGGCTTCAAAAATTTTAGCAAGGGGTTCTCTGCCCGGTTGCTGGGTGGGTGTGGCCATGGTGGGCGTGGCCTAGTCAGCCTCCTGCACCATGGCGGGGGTGGGGGCTTTTCGCCCTCCCCGGGCTCCAGAGGCTTTCCTTGAGCCTCTGGGAGGGCAAAAATGGCTTCCCCAGGCTCCGGAGGCCCTCTAGAGGCCGGAAATGAGCCCGTTTCCAGCCTTCCCGAACTTCCGGTAGGCCCGTTTTTCACCCTCCCTGAGCCTCCTCGCACACCCTGCACTTACCTGCATCCAAAACAGGCCACGTGGAGACTCCTGGGAGGGGCAGGGTGGGATGGGAGGGGTCAGCCAGGAGTGGGATTTGGGGCTTCTCTGAACTGCACAGAATCTTAGCTAGAGATTCTCCCGAACCCCTGCGAAGCCCCAGCAGCCCACCCCTGCTGTAGTGTTACCATTACTGTATAAAGCAGTATTAACACTTCATGTTATCTTGATACTATTGATGTAGCCAGGACTATGTTGGCCTTTTTGGCAGCTCATACTGGTGATCCACTAGGTCACCTAGATCTCTGTCACAGTTACTGAAAAGAGCCAAAGCTACATATTTGTGTGTTTCACATCTAACAATAAACCACAAATGATACTTTTTAAATTAGATATACCCAAGATACGTAAGTTAAAACTGGGTGGAACAGTTTGTGTTTAGTTTGCTGCGGGAACCCCAGCCTTTGTCTTAACCTTTGAGGGGAACCAGGCTATGATGTTATGCCATAATTCGGTTGGTTGGTTAATAAATGCATAGCATATAATCCAATCACAGCAACTGTGTCTTTGTGAATTGTTTGCACCCAGTCATTTTGCCCTAAAGCAGAACAATGAAATAGAAATAGAATGTAGGAAGTGAGGGGTCCTTGGTGCTCTGATGATGTTACCTAGTTTGGTAATGAAACGTCTGCAACAGTGGTGGGTTTCAAAAATTTTTACTACCGGTTCTGTGGGCGTGGCTTGGTGGGCATGGCATGGCTTGGTGGGTGTGGCTTGGTGGGCGTGGCAAGGGAAGGATACTGTAAAATCTCCATTCCCTCCCCAGTCCAGGGGAAGGTTACTGCAAAATCCCCATTTCCTCCCGATCAGCTGGGACTCGGGAGGCAGATAATAGATGGGGGTGGGGCTAGTCAGAATTTTTACTACCGGTTCTCCGAACTACTCAAAATTTTCACTACCGGTTCTCCAGAACTGGTCAGAACCTGCTGAAACCCACCTCTGGTCTGCAAGAAAACAACCCAGAGAGGACCAAGGGCCCCTCATTTCAATCCTGAGCTACAAATATTCTCCTCTATCAATGTAAGAAGCCATAGTATTTTTTCACAAAATAGCAGCCGTCCTGAGGATCACAAAATGGCAGCCATGCTGAGTTCTACAAATTGTTTCCAGTCAGCAAAAGTGGTGGGGGAGGGGAGAGATTATCCCCACCACTTTCTTTAGCCTTCAGAATGCTCCAAACAGTTCTTCACTGTTGGTTTTGGGGGTTTTTTTCCCCTCTTCAGACCAGAATAGTATATTACTAACAAGATTCTGGGCTGCAGTCCTTCACCATTTTATATTCCGAGATTTATGCAGTCTCCAGAGGCTATATTATAAATGAACAAAATGTTAGAAGCCAGTGCTGTATATTGCAGCCTGCCAGTTTCCTATTCATTTTAATTAAAAGCATCTACATAAATAATAAAATAGAAGGGGCAAGGGGGCTGGTAAACAGAGAAGGCAGCTCCCTTGAGAAAACTTTACAGTCATCTGATCCTCGGTTTGATATGTTCTATCAGGATATGGTCCTGCTGAAAAACAAAAGATCAAGTTAAGGTTTGCATCTCCATGATAAATTTATTTTTCTACCCATTCTAAAATCAAGAACTACACCTACAACTGCAAGAAACATTAGCAGGCGTCTTATAAGCTTTGCCTTCCTTACTTCAACAGCAGGCAAGGTTCCTTATTTAGAGCCAAGATTAACTGGATCAGATTCAGATTACAAACAATTCTGACTGATTAATAACATCCTGAGCTTTGAAAGAGACTCGATTCAGATAAAGAGTAGTGCTACCATCATCCCAGTTACGATAGATTTATTTGGACTATATAGTACAAGCCTGCAAGAATGAGAATTTGGGTAGAAATTGTACTTCAGACTTGAAACTAAGAAACAAGTGAGTTCTAGTTCCACCCAATTCCAGCTGGGTGACTTTCAGGCAGCCACTCCTTCTCAGCCAAAACCCTCCTCACAGGATTGTTGTGGGAAAAATAGGAGGAGGAAGGTGTATTAGCAGGGGTGGGTTCTAAAATTTTTTACTCCCTGACCGGAGAGAGTTGCACAAACCTTTGCTGGAGTGAACGTGCAACCCTCTCCAGTCAGGGAGCATAACCGCTTCCTGGCTCGCGCATTTCTTACCGCGCCCACTTCCCCACCAGTAGTTCTCCATGAGTGAGAAGCTACGCTCTCCTCCGGTCCTCCTGGGGCAGCTCGCCTCCCCGCTGGCAGCTTCTCCTTCTCCTAGCTGCTCCAGGAGCAGCCTGTCTGTTACGAGAATGGCCTGCCACCACAGCCTGCCCCGCCCTCTCTGCCCCGGCAGTTGCTGCTAGTGCTGCCGGACAAGCGGCAACACTAGAACCGCTCTTGCTGGGGGCAAGGGGGTGGCGGTGGCAGGAGCAGCAGGCCAGGGCTTCCCTCCCTCCCTCCCTCCCTCCCTCCCTCCAGAGGCCTGGGGCTATGCCAGAAGTCTGCTCGGGTGGGGAGACAAGGAAGCCCCGGACGGCCCATCCTTGCCCACCACCGCCCCCTCGCCCTTGGCGGCAGCAGTTCTCGCATAGAAGCAGCTGGCAGAGGAGAGGGGATGGCGGCAGGCTGCGGCAGTAGACAGTTCGAGCTGGCTAAGAGGCAACGTTCCTCCTCCTGCCAGCCTTGAGCTCAGCTCCGGGCAGCGTCTCCCCAGCCATATCTGGCTTCTCCCTGCGGCAGCCCACATGGATCCCTGGCAGCGCAACTTTGGGGCCTTTCCTCATGGTGGTGGTGACGAGGCAGGCAGGCAGCCTGGCTGCTTGCAGGCAATGATGGTGGGCGGGATAAGCGAGCGGCGACTGTGCCGGGAACCGGTTCGGGGGCGTGGCCAGCCAATCTTATTACTGGTTCTCCGAACTACTAAAATTTTTTACTACCGGTTCTTGCGAACCGGTGCGAACCGGGAGCAACCCACCACTGAGTATTAGGTATGTTTGCTGTCTTTAATTATTTATTTTAAAAAAATAAAGGCAGTCTAAATAAATACATTTATTCACTGGCACAAGGTACAGCATTCTCACATTTTTGTCTCCTTTGCTTTGTTCCCCACTTGTTCCAGGCTGCAATGTGCAAATGAAAATCAGATGTTATAGCTGTAAAACTATAATGAAACACAAAGGTAACATCATCCTAGTTTGCTCCAACTATTTCAAAAAATGCAATACATGCCTCATTGAAATATGTAAAACCAAGTAAACAAAAAAAAATTTTTTTTAATGTTCCCTTCTTTAAATCATCAAAAAGTAGAAGGTATACAGTATATTCTTGGGTGTGTCAGGGCCTTCACGGAAGACAGAAAAATAAAATAAGGTACTGTAATTCTCTGGCACCATCTCCTGGACTCTACAGGAACTGATTCAAAACTGTAGTGCAGATAATTTACATTGTAAGTGAAACTGGATAATAATTAGAATTGCATATAACATTAAAAAATTACTAAACTGTTTATAATTGCACTTCTGGAGTGCTTAATTCTGACATTCATAATTGAGCACACTGTGGAAATTAAGGCAAACCCTTCTATAAAAATACAAATTGCTGGTGCAACTACATTCTCAGTTCTGCATTGCCTTGGTTGCTCTGAGGCTAAAGTAGCATTTTTCAACCTTAACAACTTTAAGATTTGTGCACTTCAACTCCCAGAATTCCCCAGGCAGCATGCTGGGTGGAGAATTCTGGGAGTTAAAGTCCATACATCTTAAAACTGCCAAGGTTGAAAAACACTTCTCTAAAGGCTATTCTACTACTGAAAAGGTATACAGAAGGCTGGTCAAAATTATCAATGGATTTGAGATGCAGTTAGGCTTAATGGTTTGAGCTTCTTGATGGATAAAAAAATGTTTCTTCAACAAGAACATAATTAATTGACTTCACTGTCCCAAAATGCACTGATGGTCACTAACTTAAATCACTTGGAGGAAGTATAAGGACACTGAGGGAGTCCTCCATCAATTACTATGTATAAAAGCAGCTAAGTTTCCTATGTTGTAGAGAAGCAGAGATGACCTCGGATAAGGTAGATGCAGACCATTTGCAAAGTGTGAGCTCAGTCTGCAAAGACAAGACAGCATGAGCAATTTAATGATCCAGATCAAGGGTCGGCAACCTTAAACGTTCAAAGAGCCACAAAGGCCCTAACCAGATGCCCCCGTTCAATTCTGGAGCTGACCGGAAGTCCGGTTCCCCCACCATAGAGTCTCCTCCTAGTGCGGGATCCTTTTCCCTCTATCTGTCCTAACTGAAAGCCCTATCAATTGTGGAGCCAACCAGCAACAGGGAGCCACAGCAGAGGGATGAAAGAGCCACATGCGGCTCCAGAGCCGTGGATTGCTGACCCCTGATCCAGATGAAACTCCCTCTGATATAAGAAAGAAGGGGAAAGGCTTCTAGGATTTCAAAATTCTGTTATTATTATTTACTAGGTAACCCATGGTCCTATAGGAAGCCCCACCCCACCCTAGAAGAATGAAATGCTTTGGAAAATATTTTTTTAAAAAAAAGGCAGGATAGAATATTTCCCCTAAAGGAGAAATGGGAAAAAATCTTAAGGGAGGCAGAAACCAGCACCAGTCTCCCTCACTCCAAGCAGAAACTGAGGTGGCCAGCTTTTAGAAATGCAGATTTGGTAATCCATTCAGAAAGACTGGGCCAAGACAGAAACTCAGATAAGCAAGAAATGAAAGGTTGATCAAATTAGCTCAAACACCTAGGACATGATGGCAAATTTTTTAGACACCAAGTGCCCAAACTACGCATGTGCACATGCCTAAACTGAAAGGTGTGTACATCCATGCGTGGACATGCGTGAGTGTGCGTATGCGAGGATCTGCATGAACATACGCATGCAAAGACGTGCGTGAATGTGTGCATGCATGACATGCACAAATGTGCGTATATGCAGACATGCACGACCATGCACATGCGCGGACATGTCCACATGCGCAGCAGAGACCTGAAGACCAGCTGGCCGGCAGGAGGTGGGGAAGAGGTAAGAGCTTTTTCTTTCGTGAGCTTGTTTGCAGGGAAATAGAAGCTCACGAAAGAAACGCCACAGAGAGCTGACCTTGGGCAATGGCACACGTGCCAGCAGAGAGGGCTTCATGTGCCACCTCTGGCACGTGTGCCATAGGTTCGCCGTTCCAGACCTAGGATTTGCATTTCCTTTTTTGCCTATAGAGCCAGCTATGACCCCTACATGACCCCCATAGGCATCTGACAACAGCCAATAGAATATTAAAGGACATGTTCTTACACAGGAACAGGAAGCTCAAATACAAAGTCCACAGAAGGTATAAAAATCTACCCTCTCAACTCCCATTTTGCCAGCTGTCCCAAAATCACATGTGGTTGGTGGTTCTGCTTCATCATTAAACTTTCTTTCCAATCAGCCTACATATTGTTCACAGCCTCTTTCTCCCAGCTTGTAACTGAATCAGATGGATTTTCCTTCCAACAAACCCTTGAATCATCATTTCAGAGATGTTTCCTTCCTCAGAGCCTTCAACAACGGCAGAATTTCTAATCTACTGTCTTCACTGGAAAAGTTGGGGTACATTCAGAGATGTATCTGCCTTGAAAATAGTCCACGTTGAACTGTATAGCACAAGCATCAGCACGGGAAATGTTTTCTAACATTTTGAATTGTCATAAACTTTTCTTTGATCATGTTTCTGCCATAAAATGTTTTATTAAATTTGCCAATGTTCAGTTCTATAGGAGTCATGGGCCCCAGCTTTTGGATAAATTCTGTAAGTTAGCTCATTTGTGGTACTTTGGTTGAAAATGTCTATGGAATCTCAATCATCTAGGTCAGGGGTGTCAAACTCAATTTCACTGAGGGCCACATTAGGGTTGTGTTTGACGTCAAGGAGCAGGTATGTGTGTTTGTGGCCAGGGTGGGCGTGGCCAGCTTGATGTCACTCATGTCGGGGGCACTTGTGGTGGCCCAAGCGCTCACTGGCAGAGGCACCGCAGGCTGGTCCTTCGCTGTTTACGGGGCGGCCCCATGGGTCAGATCTAAGCACCCCACAGGCCAGATCTGGCCCACGGCCTTGAATTCAACACCCCTGATCTAGGTCATGGTTGGCCTAAAAGTACTTTTTCTGAAAGGCAACTGGATTTGTTTGTTTTTTCTTTGAAAATCTTTCACTTCTCATCCAAGAACTGAAGAACCTTCTTGACTGAGAAGAAACATTTTCAAAGAAAATACCAAGAAAGTCCAGTTGCCTTTTGAAAAAAGCAGCTTTGGGACTTCGTTGAAAATGTTTTGCTGTATTTCAAGGTCAGAGTAAAGTGAGTTTAATAGTGTGCATGTATAACATTTTATTTATATTGATTTCCTCAGGCTACCAGTTGTTAGACGTGCAGGAGTCTTTGTGTTGAGTTGGATAGGTGTAGGGACATAATCATCCAGGTTGAAGATGCACTTCACTGATGCACTTCATAGAATTCAGCCAATTTAGACTTTGGTTTTTAAACAAAGATATTCAAATCCCTGTGGATGCAAATGTATTCTAAAGCTGTTGCTTGTGATTGTGTTGATATCGCACACTTAAGTAAATAGTGAAAGAAGATTGTAAATTATTAATTTTCCCCCCTAACTGGGGAATTTAAATGACAATTTATATGTGCTTCTTTACGCAAAGCCTATTTATCTATTTTGTATATGTGGAATTTGAACTATCAGTGTGTATACAATACTCAGCCCTCTGGCTCAGTGTCTGAACCTTGGAAATTGTCTCTTTCAGCCATCTTCAATATCATATATACTGAACTTGTTAAGTATTAACCCTGTTCAACTATAATCACAATAACTGTATTACTTTAGGATTTTTTCATACTTACCTTTTGGAATTTGAAGGGGAAAAAAAGAAATGAATGTGGATTATCAGTGTTGCTTTTGATAGTACCATATGATTTATTTCTCAGAGCAAAAGTTCCCCAGAATTGCAACATCAATGCTTTGATCTACTAAATCAAAGGGGCAGCTAAGAAAGGCAGGCTAGAGAATTACGACTCAGCTGCAAGACAGAAAAACATCACCCCTCCCAAATTACAGGTGAAGGCTGAGGTAGGTCACCCAACAAATTATTAAGTAGCATAATCGAGTGGTTTAAGGTTGCAGAGATCTTACTTGACATTGTGAAAAATATCCACCTCTTGTTGGAATGATACCTGCATAAGGGCACTTGAAGGCCTGGTTTAAGCAATATGACATATTGTTTCTATAAACACTGAAATATGAAGATATAAGTAGGTTGAGGAATGCTTATTTGTGGCAATGGTAGCAATGTTACATTAAGCATAATCCCCCTTTTCTGGTAAGTGTGCAATGTAATTATTTACATTTGCTGGGAAAGTCACCATTTTCTCTCTCTCTGAACTTTTACCATTCCCTCAAACTCTAATATATTACTGAGAGGCAGGCTAAAGAGGATGCTAAGTAGAATGTAAACAAAGCCAAGGAATCTGTGGGACCGTCATAGGACCTGCATTGATGTCATTTCTAAATTCTCGTTACGCCCATGTAACACCTCTCCTACGCAAGCTGCACTGGCTCCCGGTGGTCTTCCGGGTGCGATTCAAGGTGTTAGTTATCACCTTTAAAGTGCTCCATGGCTTAGGACCTGGGTACCTAGGAGACCGTCTTTTGCCACCAATAGCCTCCCACCGACCAGTTCGTTCTCACAGGGAGGGACTACTCAGGGTACCATCAGTCAAATTATGCCGACTGGCAACTCCCAAGGGGAGGGCTTTCTCTGTGGGGGCTCCAACCCTTTGGAATGAACTGCCCCGAGATACGAAATATCCCTGATCTCTGTGCTTTCCGCCGTGCCCTCAAAACCCTGATGTTCCAACAAGCGGGGATAAACATATGAACATGTGAATGTTTTTAAAATGTTATCTAATTTTAGGTTCTATTTAATTGGGCCAAACTATGTTATAATAATAATTTTAATTAGCAATTTTATGATGTTTGTGTATCTATATTTTTCTTGACTGTACACCGCCTTGAGTCCTACGGGAGAAAGGCGGTATAGAAATAAAACAAACAAACAAACAAACAAACAAATGGAGTTCCCTTGAATTAAGCCCAGAGTCAGGCTTCAAGGAGATCCAATCCTGGGGAAAAAATTAATCTGAGGAAATGGAGAATGAATCAGGAGGAATTTCTGGAAAGCAGCTACCTAGTTTTTAAGGGAATAAAAGATGCTGCAAGTCTGCCAACAATTAAAAGAAAAATGACTAATTTGGCACTGCATCTTACCTTTCAAATTCTTCTCCAACAATATTTATTTATTAAACAAATTCATTAAGCCACCTAACTCACTCAAAAGTAACTCTGAGTGGTTTATATACTCTTTCCATCTAATCCATCCAGTCCATGGCTGGCTAGGGAATTCTGGGAGCTGAAGTCCACTAATCTTAGATTGCCAAGGTTGGACACTAATCAATTTGCATCTCAACAGCCGGGGAGCTTGACTAACCATGAGCTTTCCTAACTCCTGCACAAGAGTAAATTATTTTATAAAATGTTATTTCAATAGGAACATTTCGATAGGAAATTCAGGATTGTAAGCATGGATTTTCCCCAAGATATGGGTGTTAGGATGCCAGTACAGATTGATTATAAGTAGCTTAGAGTAATGATATACTTCACCGGGTCCTCAATTACCGGTATTCATTCTCAACTTTGTGACATGTTTCCTTATGGCCACATGAGCATTTTAAAAATTCAGCTCATTTTCCTATAACCTGGAATTATAACTGCCTAGAAACAGCACTAGGTGCTGGAGAAAACTCTTGCGAGTCCCTTGGACTGCAAGGTGATCAAACCGGTCAGTCCTAGAGGATATCAACCCTGACTGCTCTTTAGAAGGCCAGATCCTGAAGATGAAACTGAAATACTTTGGCCACTTAATGAGAAGGAAGGACTCACTGGAGAAGAGCCTAATGCTGGGAACGATTGAGAGCAAAAGAAGAAGGGGACAGCAGAGAACAAAGTGGCTGGATGGAGTCACTGAAACAATTGGTGTGAGCTTAAATGGACTCCGGGGGATGGTAGAGGACAGGAAGGCCTGGAGGAACACTGTCCATGGGGTCGCGATGGGTCGGACATGACTTCGCGACTAGCAACAATAGAAACAGCATGACATGCGTTAGCTAATTTTATCTGAATTGTCATCCGTCTATGAATCCCTTCCCTCCAATCTCTGCCAGGCAGTTCAGGTTAACCATAATTCAGAGACGTACACACAAATTATGACCAAAACACAAAATACTCAGGGAATACCCTGGAAAAAAATAAGTTTTTTTTTTAATTGAAGAACAGAATTCCAATTGATAGATTAGAGGGCAAGTCAATATCGGGCCTTTGGGCAAAAATTATTACTTTTGTCTCCAGAAGCCTTTAAAGTGACATGATGCACCTTAAATAAATTAAGGGGACAGCAGTTCTCTTTCGTCATTGAAGCTTCACTTCATGCTCTTGGCAAAATCTTCACCTTTCTTGATGGAAGCTTTCAGCTCTGCAATGGCCCCGGCCACCATCTTCTCTTCAAAAGGAGTGATCTTGCCAATACCCAAGTTTTTCTCAATACCGTTTTTCTGAGAGCAGGGACAGGAAGATTGAAAGTTAGCACACAGTAGTAAGACATTAACAGCAAGCACAACTTTTCACTGGAAAATAATTAACTCCTGGGAGCCAGAAAACATATAGACTATTCCCAAATTTCAAAATAGGTCGAATTAGCTGAGCCATATTTAAAAGAAGGCTCTTGATAAAAACTTGTGTCAGTGATGTATGCTAATAGCCTACAAATGAACTGCTGTTAACTAATACTCTGGCCTGACTTGTCCCACTATTACTATTATTTGACTAGATTCTTACACTATCAAGGGCTAATTGTCCACTGTGTACATTTGTCCACTGGATAACTGCCTCGGAGCTATTAGAGCTCCAGCTCATCATGTATTTACCCTACATAGGCTACCGATTAGAGGGCTGGTTTCAATTTAATAAGTACTAACATGGACTTTGGAAGCTTGATTAGCCAAGGGCCTGATTGACAGAAAACTGCCTCTGCAAATCAAGGGACCTACTTTTAAAGGTCATCACCTCAAACATTATCAAGATCATTTGTTACTGGCCATTGTTACAGGACCTTAGTCTTAGGGCTTGATATCTTAACTCCCGTCAGTCACAGTCAAAGAACCAGAGTCTACTCCAGCAAAAACAAAAAGTCCACTTTTTTTCAAGGATATTACAGCCACCATTAGTATATGTAAGTTTACAGACTGGGGTTCTAATGGCTGTTTATCAATTAGACAACCCCTAGGTCCCACCAATAGTTTACATACTAGTTGAAACCCACTAGATCTAAGGGATCCCTCCTGTAGGAGGAAGGCTTCCTCCTACACCGATCTCAGGCTATCAAATTCATCATCTTGGAACTGTTGGAAGTCCAACTCTCTTTTTCTCTTTTTTTGACAGGCTTTTAACAGTTCATTTGTTTTAGTATCAATTTTAATGTATTCTTGCTAAGTATCCCGAGTACTCTGCAGAGCAGAAAAGCAGGGCAGAAATAAAATAAACCCCTTTGGGGTGCCTTTTAAAACAAGTGCAAATAACAAATATCAGGCAAGAGCAGCTCCACAGCAGCCAATACTGTGAAAATCTATTCCTGTGGAATAGAAACAGGCATGTTCCCCATGTTATTTAATGTTACCTATTAAAAAAGGTCTGGCATAGTCTATTTTTTGATTAATGTTACTATAGTTTGCCGTCTTGCTGCTCTGCTATTTATTTGAATGCTGATTTATAGATAAGATTGCTTTCATTAATTATGTACCACTGGGAGGTTTTTTTTCTTAAAAGGTAAAGTGGTTAACAATTACATCACTAGCAGACAATCATACATAAAGCAAATTAAATTAAGAGCTGCCCAGATTATGTACCCCAAGTAGCAGTGGTGTTGAAAAGTAAGGACATTCTGTTTCCTCTGATCGGACGAAGGCACATTCAATGACACCTTCTTTTCCATTCACAGCATCTAGGACTGAGAAGACAAACCGGGCGCCAGCATAGGCCATGGACAACGTAGCTGAACCTGTTGGAATAAAAGAGGAGGATTCCTTCTGTGGGGTTTCCTATAGGTTTTCCCAATACAAATCTAATAATAGTCATTTCATTTAAATCACTGAAATACATTTAGGTATAATATATTAGGTATAATGCTCTCATTAGTTTGCCTAAGAATCAAAGCAGCCCATACAAGAGTAAATGATGACACCTATTAGCCTGTTCCACTAGTCTCAGTTGTCCATCTATATTATGGAAACAATAAAGTTGATCCATCCTAGAGAACTACGGTACTTGAGATTTCAACACCGTGAACTGTTTTCTGCTTCCTTATTTGTTGTTGAGGGGTTTTTTGGTAGAGGAGGATGGCTAACAAGATTGTATCTGTCATCTTGGCTGAGAGATAACTTTTTGGCTCCATCCTTTTCTAAACAGTTTCAAATAAAGACTGAGTAATAAGGTCTCATACATTGAGAACAATTAATCAGTGGAGCAGAATGCTTCCAAAGGTTGTGGGTACTCCATCACTAGAGGTTTTTAAGAAAAGATTGGACAGCCATTTGTCCAGAATGGTATAGGGTCTCCTCCTTGAGCAAGGGTTTGGACTAGATGATCTCCAAGCTCCCCTACAACTTTGTTATTCTGTATTCTCCTTTCCCGTTTCTTTTCTATTATGTTTAGTTTATAAACCTAAAGGCAGAGACTGACTTGTTCTTAATTTCTGTAGCGTGGTACACATTAGACCAGGAGTGTCAAACTCAAGGCCCGGGGGTCGGATCCGGCCCACGGGATGCTTAGATCTGGCCCGCGGAACTGCCCTGGAAAGAACGAAGGACTGGCCCTCAGTGCCTCTGCCAGTGAAAACGGAGCTCTGGTGGGCCCCCACTGAGCTCCATTTTTGCTGGCAGAGGGTTGCAGGAAGCCATCGCAGCCAAAAACAGAGCTTGGGAGCCCATTTTCGCTGGCACAGTGCTCAAGCCGCCACAGGCACTCCCCACACCCACCCTGGCCACACTCACCCTGGCCCACGAGATCAAACACAACCCTGATGCGGCCCTTAATGAAATCGAGTTTGACACCCTTGCATTAGACACTTCACAAAAGGGAACAAAAGCTAGTCAGACACCGCTTTCCAAAGACAGCATATTATCCTGAAAAATAGCAGCAGGGAACCTGTTTCTTTACTATCCCTCAAGACTAGTACTTGGGTCTAATTGTCAGCTGCCCTGAAATTTGAAAAAATGAAGAGAAGTACGCCTTTGCCCACATTATAAGCAGAGAGCTTTTGTCAGCCTCCCCAAGAGTTGTGGCAGGACAGGAAAAATCTAATTAGCAAGCCCTAAGAAATCAAGGACATGAAAGCTTAATTCAACTGAAGCAGCACAGTTAAAAACAGCATTGGCTTTTATACTGAAATGATCAACTGCTAATGACTGGCATTGTGCATGCCTGGGTGGGTGGGCAATGGAAATTCAAGGCAGGGATCCATTTGCAGCAAGAAATAAGCCTCACTTAGGGATGCAGGTTGCCCTTGTGTTCCATAGTTTCAACTGTTAAGCAGGGATCTTGGTATGTATGTACATATGATTTGGTGTATATATGTGTAGGTAGTCCTTGACTTACAACTGTAATTGAGTCTGGTCATTACAGTTGTAAGAAGTGCCAGTCATAAAGCGGGTCATTACATGACCAATCAAATTTTACTTTTTTTTTTTTTTGCAACATTCATTAAGCAAACCCATATTTTACTATGGGCCAGTTTTTGCTAGAAACTGGAAATAATTGCTGGTTTTCCCCAAAAATGTCATAAATCATGATCGTGTGGGATACTGCAAAGAGTATAAATGCAGGCCACTTGCCAAGCACCCCAAATGCAATCATGTTTCATGAGTGTGGGCAACCATCAGAACTTTTTTTTTTTTTATTTGATTTATATGCCGCCCTTCTCCGGAGACTCAGGGCGGCTTACAATGTGCTCAGCAATAGCCTTCATCCTTTTGTATATTTATACAAGGTCAGCTTATTGCCCTCACAACTGGGTCCTCAATTTACCTACCTTAGAAAGGATGGAAGGCTGAGTCAACCTTGAGCCTGGCGAGATTCGAACCTGCAGTAATTGCAGGCAGCTGGTCTTAATAACCAGCTTAATAACAGGGTGCCTTAGACCACTGTACTACCAAGGCTCTTCAAAACCAGGTCATAAGTAGTTGGGGGGGAGGGGTTCGTGCAGCCTGAACACCCAGCAGCAAAATCAAGATTATAAAAGGGCTTGGGAAATACAGAAACCATTTCATCTGATTTACTTATTCGTTCATTATGCCTATTAATATGGCAGTCTACTTCAAATTCATGGCCCTGGACAATTGGTAATAATTAAAAATAACATCAAAATATAAAACACTAAAACATACACATGGAAAAAATGCAGCCAAGGTAAAAATAACAATACTGTGGTACGACCATTGCCGGGGTTTACAAACACACTCAAATCCCCAGGCCCGGCAATAGGAGCTATTCGATAAACTCCTTCCATTACCAGCCAAACAAATTACTCTGAAAAAGGTGGTCACAAGAAAGCCATGGAGAGCCCTGAGATGAGGCTGACCCAGGAGATCACAAATGAGGAACCAATCCTTTGTGCGGACAACCCTTATGAGAGGAAGATGGGGAAAGTGCTGATACAAGCAAGAAGATGACTGTAGCTATGGAATCTAACCCAGTGGTGAAATGTAAAATTTGTTATTACCGGTTCTGTGGGCGTGGCTTGGTGGTGGGGGTTGTAATGTGACTGGGTGGGCGTGGCCAACTTTTTTTTTTTTTACTTTTAAAAGCACTTTTTCTCTTCAGCCGAAGAGGTTGTAAAAAAAATGCTTTTAAAGCCTCTGACGATCCCAGCTGAGTTGCCTAATCGGCAGAGGCTTTTTCTTCTTTTACAAATTTTTTTTTCTACAACCTCTTTGGCAAAAGAGATTGTAAAAAAAAAATGCTTTTAAAGCCTCTGACGATCCCAGCTGAGTTGCCTAATCGGCAGAGGCTTTTTCTTCTTTTACAAATTTTTTTTTCTACAACCTCTTTGGCAAAAGAGATTGTAAAAAAAAAATGCTTTTAAAGCCTCTGACGATCCCAGCTGAGTTGCCTAATCGGCAGAGGCTTTTTCTTCTTTTACAAATTTTTTTTTCTACAACCTCTTTGGCAAAAGAGATTGTAAAAAAAAAATGCTTTTAAAAGCCTCTGACAATTCCAGCTGAGCCGCACAATCATCAGAGGCTTTTTTTTTCTTTTAAAAGCATTTTTTCGGCCAAAGAGGTTGTAGAAAAAATGCTTTTAAAAATTAAAAAAAAAGCCTCTGATGATTGCACGGCTCAGCTGGGCATGGGGTGGGGGGGGGGGTGCTGCAGGGATTTTTGCTACCGGTTCTCCGAACCATCCGCCTCCATCGCTACTGGATCAAGCGATCCGGTCCGAACTGGGAGCATTTCACCCCTGATCTAACCCCCCAATTTCTCATTATTAAGGTGTCGTGGTTTCTTGCAATTACATACCAGAAAAGCTCACCTGTACTCCAGGTAGAGGGGAAATATTCCACAAACTAACCTGCGCCTGCTTTTGCTTTGACAACTTCAGTTCCAGCTTCCTGAATCCTTTCAATGAGGGTCACCAGCTGAGCTTCAGGAAAATCCACCTTTGGTGTGCACTGCAATAGGAAAAGAACACAGGATTTATCTTATTCTCTATCATACACTTATATTATTGGGTTTTGAACAGGAACTTTCAACAGCAGAACTGAAGCTTCTTTCTCCATCCCTTAGTGATACACCAATCAAGAATCAGATCTGTATTAGCTTATATTGCAGACCCAGCCTTCAAGTCAACAGTCATATATTTGTATTCCAAGAGCAGTGGATTCTGTCAGGAAAAGGATTGTGGAACCCAAATCTTCTACTCCACCATTTCTCAATTATCCTCCTCCAACTTTCCAGAATAAAGCATCTGACAGATTCCTTCTAAATGAAAACAACCTGATCAATGGTGCAAAGACCTGAGGAAGGGGTTCAGCAGTTAGTTTTCCAAAAGAGAGTAGTAGTCCTTTAAAATAAGAAGGCATACTCATGACTGTCTGTACTGTTAACATTCTGGACCAGCTGAAGCTTCCAATGGTTCTTCAAGAGCAACCCATGTAGGGTACAAAGGAGTAGTCCAGCCATGAGGCGATCAGGGTAAGTGACTGAAGGGGCCTCTGATCTAGGAAAGGGTGCAACTGGCACATCATCTGAGCCTTCATAGTCACAGATGCCATCTGCTCATTCAGCAGGTGCTATGACTCCAGAAGGACCCCCAAATTGTGCATCTTCCTGGAATGGCAAAGTGCACTCAAGCTCAAAGCTGGAATAGCCCAGACCTGGGCACTCCAAACAATCACAGCCACTCAATGTTGGTAAGATTGACCCAGAGATGGTTCCTCCCTGTCCAAACCCACACAGCTTCCAGGCACTGAGAAAGAACCTTGCCAGCTTCAGTTGAAAGATATATTTCAAACCTCAAAATTAGGCTATTTTCACATGTTTGAACACAGAGCTACTCAGAGAAATGTAATTGTAGCACACACCTGTGAAATCAGGGGGATGATGGTCTTCCCTGCATGGCCACCGATCACAGGAACATTGACACGAGCTGGATCCAAGCCCTGTGGAAACGGCAACTTTCAAGATATATTTGGAACTCAGCTCTGCCCCAAGCTGGGTGGATCACAGGTAAACACAATGTGCATAATTTAACAGTAAAACCTCCCACTCCTCACAAAACAGAAAAAATTGGACAATGAAAAATGTAAGAAGAGGATATATAGTTTATAAATCTTCCTTTTACTTTTTTTGTCAGAGAAATTGGAATTCAAACACTTACACTGTTTAGGTTCTCAGTTCCAACTGTGTTCTGACCTGGATTTTTTCCCCCTCAATTTAAAAACATACAGCTTGTTACCTCGAGGGCCATACCAGGGCTTTGCATGTCATGCTGAGAGATGCACTTCACTTAAGCCAAGAGGCTTAATGGTAAAATGGAAATGTTAAGCCTTTTTTTCATTGTACACTTCAATATTCCCAAATTAAACAAAAATAGCTAACATTTTTAGTCCCGTTGACTTTGACTTTGGGGAGCTTTAGGAACACAAATGGGATGCTGGTGGGCCTCCAGGTGCTGCTTCTTGCAACTCAACTCTGAGTTACTGAAAAATCCGGACAGGCTGCAATCAGCCAGGCTGTTTCTATGATTTGCAACAGGAAGAAGTAACATTTGCAAACTGCTTAGGATATTTTAGAGGTATTCTAGCCATGTAATACTAAGAGAGATGAACTGCTGTTTTGTAGCTGGGCATCTCTGCAACAATTTAACAATGTGGTTGGTCCAAATGTGGTCAGAAAACAGAGATTCTTTGGCTGTTTCTTCTTTACGTCCTGACAGTAGAATAATGCAGACTAATTCTGGAAATGATTGTCATGCAGCCAAACCAAAAGGAGTAAACCAGAACCATGTCATGGGAAGTCTATTTATGATCCTAGCAAGCCTAATGCCAAGGTGACAAGAGGACATACTGTCCTGCACAAACAGACAGATGTGGTTTGCAGTTGGCCAGGAACCAGTTTTTCACAGCTTGGCTTTTGAGAGGACAAGTTTTCTACTGCTCACTAAGCCTTTTTAGCTAGCAAGATCCCAGAGATTCCAGAGGAACAACTATTAGCCTCAATGTCTATGGAGATTCTCAGTCATCCAGGTCATGGTTGTCCCAAAGGTGCTTTTTCAAGAGGCAACTGGACTTCTTCAGCTCTTGGATGAGAAGCAAAACATCTTCAAAGAAAAACCAGAAAGTTCAGTTGCCTCTTTAAAAAGCACCTTTGGGACAACTCTTAGCCTCCTTCACAGTTTGTTAGTCAGGGAATAGCATCAATGCTGTTGAAACTGAAAGATTAAGCATGTATTAAGAGATCAGCAATAATTTTAGATGGCATTCACTATTATATTCCTGATTTATATAATTTCATTATGGGGTAGGGTGTTGAAGGCTGGAAAATCCCACCAAACCACACACACTGGTAAGCTATTACCACCTATTCACAGCGTGGAACACTAAGG
The DNA here is from genome assembly GCF_059756535.1 of Pantherophis guttatus. Taxonomy (NCBI): domain Eukaryota; kingdom Metazoa; phylum Chordata; class Lepidosauria; order Squamata; family Colubridae; genus Pantherophis; species Pantherophis guttatus. Next base: position 328,663,788 of record NC_142063.1, on the reverse strand, counting down.
CATAAACAAGCTGTGTCCTTGACTTGCTGAGATTGCTAGCATTTATTTTTTACTAGCATGTAAAATTTAGCCCCTTATTGAACCTACAGGGACAAACTTCTGAGCATAAGCAATGACCCCTCAAGATCAAAGAATGAAGTTTATTCTTTGCCTTAGCTCATATGAAAATTGGTCTAATGGTTAAGGCACTAGGCTAGAAACCAGGTGATCGTAGTTCTAGTCCCTCTTTAGTCATGAAAGACAGCTGGGTGACTTTGGGCCAGTCACTCTCTCTCAGCCCCAAACACCTCACAGGGTTATTGTTGTAGGGAAAATAGGAGGAGGAAGGAGTTTTAGAAATGCTCTCAACCTGTTATTTATAACAATAATAAAGGTAGGATTACACAGCTGTAGCTGTGTTTTGATTGCATCTCGCACGGCATTCCTGAGAATATCTTTTAGAAATATGCCAAAATGGTAATGAATTCTGATTTATAATCACATTCCTTGACCATGCCTGTTTGGTCAACCAATCAATGGGAGAAACTAAAATATCCAAAAAAAAAAAAAAACCACTTAGTAATGAGAGAAAATTTATTATGGTCCCACAACTGATATACTCCTAATCTGCTCTGGATAATTCCCAATTCCCCCAGAGCAGATCCAGGAAATCACATAGAAATGTACTAATTGGTTTCCAGACTGATAAAAGTCTCCTGAATCTTTATGTAAACAGCCAGCTGCAAATTTTTCCATTATAGTAGCAGTGCAGACCCAGTTCCTTATCATATTATAGGAAATCTATTAATCAGGAAATTGGTGCCCTAAGATACACAGGGATAAATTAGCTCTAAAGGAGAAAAAGTGTAGTTGCTGGACTTTTTCTATGTCTATGCCTCTTCTCAATTTTATTTTAGCAAGAGAATACTGTAACAGTCATGCTTGGAAAAATAAATTTTGTTGAAGCTGACAGGAGGATAGAAAGAAGAATCCATTTCAATGGAAAATGCCTTGCTGTGAAAATGACACCATTTATTGCAACCTGACTCTACCAACATACCTTCAATTCAGCTACAAATGTATTTGCTCTCACAATGTCCAAAGTTGTGACACCAAAAATTGTGTTAGGATTATATACACCACGTTTCTTAAAAATCTCGGAAGTAATTGGGATGGTGGAATTGACCTGAAAAATGAAAATAGTTTATTGCCTCAATTTTAAATATACTACATTCTTTTTGGGGTCTTTTATCTTAATTTTCTAATATTTTAAACTTCCCTTGAAGCAGCTCTCACCCAAAATGTTTTAAAACAGAATTTCAAGTTTATATATTTAATATTATTTTGAATGTAAAATGATAAAACAATCATAAAACAATATGTAAAATCAGATCCATCTTTATTCAATTCCAGCACCTTTTCCTTTACAGTAGAAACCACAAGAAAAATATAAAGGAATAGATCCCCACCAATTGTTTTAGTAGCACACACATGCAAATAGAATTCCTTGCATATATCCTAAGTAACAGTTCTACATAAACAGTTCTACCATTAGTATCCGTTACCTCTCAATGACCACTTCAGTAATTGGCTGTTCTCCGTTCTGTGGCAGGGAATGTGGTAGTCTGTGATTCTAATCTGAATTAACATGGAGGTGATGGAAATCTATGTATATGGCTCTCTTGGAAACATGGGGAGTCTGTGGTTAATGCTCAGTAGGCCATTTGGTTTCCACCAGTTATAGTAAAAACAGAGATGTGCTTAAAATGACAGCAATGTGTCTACATTTTACTTATGTGGCTTATATGAAGCCATTGCAGCCAACCATAACATATTTGCATGATACTTCTCAAAGAACATAGCTGGAATGTACTTACTGGATTTGCAATAATACAGATAAGAGCTTTAGGGCAATGCTGGGCACAAGCAGCTGCCAAGTTAGCAACGATGGTAGCATTTGTATTGAACAGGTCATCACGAGTCATCCCTGTATATTAGCATAAAGAATCTGTTAACAGTGTTCTGCGCTCCATCCAGATCATACTTGACAGATATGTCAACATAATTTACTATCAATGCCCCCACTCCCTATATACTGCAGCGTACAGCTAAAATTGCTCCCCCCACTCAAAAGGCCTGGTGGCTCAGACTAAAAAGCATTGTGATTAACACCAGCTGTCTGCAATTACTGCAAGTTCGAATCTCACCAGGCTCAAGGTTGACTCAGCCTTCCATCCTTTCTAAGGTAGGTAAATTGAGGACCCAGTTTGTGGGGGCAATAAGCTGACTTTGTATAAATATACAAAAGTATGAAGGCTATTGCTTAACACATTGTAAGCCGCCCTGAGTCTCCGGAGAAGGGCGGCATATAAATCAAATTAAAAAAAAAAAAGCTGTTACTTCTACGTCAAGAATATCGTTCAAGATATTCTGGTCTCTAGCAGCCATCTGAATCACGGGGATAAGAAACATTTTACAGGACTGATAAAAGATTGCTAACAAATATCCCTTTGGAGGCAGCCAGAATTTATACTCTTATAACAGAAGAATAAACCATCATTCTTCCCATCTCCACACTCAGATGAGTGTCAGATCTAAGGTCAAGTGGAAAGTCAAAAATCTCCTTCATGACTAAAAAAGATGTCTCAGACTTTAGACTGACTTTTCCCCAGATTTTGAAGGACTAGTAATCTCATCAGAACTTTTTTAGTATTTATCAATTTTGAAATTGCCCATCTCCCGCAGACAGGGATTTTGGGTGGTGTACAAATAAATAAATATTAAAACGTAAAACTAGCATATAAAATTTTAAAAGACAAGAATGATTAAAAAATCAATATTAAAATTAATTAAAAGGCAGGCTGAGGGCTTTTAGGGTATTAACCAGCCCAACAGCTCCTTTGGGAGCCCCATTTGGCAGCAGCAAATTGTTAAATGTATTTTAGGAGACTTGAAGTTGATATCAAAAATTTCATGAAGGATCAACCTGTTCACATTGCAAACAATTGACCCCACATACAATGCTCTCAAGAGTCATATGGAGCCAGTAAAAAGCACAGCAACAGAGCTACGATCGCTACTGGACAAAAATTCCAAGGAAACTAAGGCTAAGGCCTTCTTAAATGACTAGCTGATTTATAATCCTTATAGAGCTGTTCTGTAGAGATGGGAAGCACTAAGAATTCACAGGAAATAATTTAGTGCCAGGAGTTGGACAAAGGAACAAAATAAGGAGAAATCTTCTACAAGATAGAAGAGGGGAAATCTTTCAAATGGGTTAAATAAAGTAGTGTTTTGAAGAATAAGGAAGGAATTGACAAAATACTGCAAGCTTTAATTTATAGGGCAGCACATATTAAGATTTACTCTAATTTCACCGAATACTTTTATAACAGATACATAACAGCTCAACAGCAGCATACAAGGAACACTGCAGCATAAATAGATACAAGCTCTTTTTTCCCCAATTTGCAGAATATGGGCAAATCTTAACATCCATTATGGCTAGATGCTCTTTGCAATGACTCCATGTGACCTGGATCTTTTTACAATCTCTCAGACTACAACTTACCAGGCTTTCTAGGGACTCCAGCTGGGATTACTACAACTTCACTGCCCTTTAAGCAATCTGGCAACTGCTCCGGTCCTAGGAAACCTAAAGCAATGAAATGAGCAACCATATTTACAACCTTCTGTTGGCTGGGAATTCATTGAAAACATTAATATAGGGAATAATTGTTTTGTTTAGAAAGATTTGTACCTGGAATACAAAATTTTCTATCAATACCTAAGAAACTGGACAGTTTAAAACTGATTTCCCTAATCAGTTTCAATGGTATTACCAATAACCTATTGCTCACAGAACACAAATATAGCCAGATTAGGATTTTTGTGGAACAGGAGATAAACCAGTAAAAGACATAAGAGTATATATGTAAAGCAAGCATAAGCCTAAATTGATTCACATCCAAGAGATATAAATTTCCAAACTGGACATGACAGGCTCAGATTGCACCAATAAAACAGATTCTATGATAAACAGAAGTCATAGATAAAACAAAGTAAAAAGATTTCAATTTCTTAAGGTCATGGAAATGCCTCAAATGCATGAAGCATCTCATTCTTGTAATACAAATCATAAATTTAGCTTTAGAACCAAATAAGGTCATTAACTATTTTTATATAGCCTGGTCTTAGTTTTCACACAATTAAAGACAAAAAATTTTGCTGGTCTCCAACTGCTTTAGATTCTGATAAATTTGTGCTTGTTCAGAACTAAATTTAATAGAATTTAAGATCCAATAAAGATAATCCAAGCTGCAGTTTTCATGAAAGAGTAGATATCTTCCTATCCTGAATTGTAGGATACAGGGGAAGCTCATTTTAGATTAACAGATGAGGAACCTTTTTCCTGTCAGTGGTTGCATGCCAGGATCAATCTCTTTTCCTTGATGCCCATGAGTGACCAAGAAGGATATATTGTTTTAAAAGCATATATGATCTGATTGCCTTTGGAAGCTTTTAAAATCAGGCAAACTGAAGAAACTAGTCAATTCATGATTGAGATTCTGACTACTGTCATCCATAACTAGTTGAAATCTATCAATAGTAGCTTTTACTATCGCAACAGTGCCCATTTAATAGGTTCCCTGAATTTTAGTGGCGCACAAGGAAATTATAAAAATAAAGCAAAATATCTGAAGTGAACAGATATCTCTTACCTTTCACTTCAGCTCTTGTTTCGATATGGCTGAGGTCAGCTGCAACACCAGGCGTGTGTGCAATATCATAGAGATTGAGTTGCCTGACTAAGGGGCTGTTCTTCAACAAGAGGGAGAGAGGCTGGCCAATTCCACCAGAAGCACCAAGTACGGCCACTTTAGCATGATTCTGAATAGGGCAAAAAAAAAAAAAAAAAAGTAAGAAACACAGAGATCCAAATGTGCATCCTAGAATTGTTTGTAAGAAGCTTCTCCATTTTTTTATATCATTATCCCTTATATGCTGAGCTTTGGAAGGATGGTAAAGTGTTTTAACATTTTAATTGATTAGATATCAAATTGCAGAAGACAAAGTGAAATATGGCAATAGTAAAAATCTCTGGCTGCAGCTCTAGGCACAGAATTGGTAACTCAAGCAGAGCAGCATATAGCACAATGGTATTCCACTGTGGTGGGTAGACATCTACCACGTGGGTCTACTCCATCTCCCCACTTTAACTAGCCTGAATTTACTCTCCAAAGTCCCATTCGTTTGCCTTCACCACAACCAACAAGGAGAGGCATGGTTGAGGCAAGCTGTGACCAGCTGATTGTTGGAAAAAGCAGAGACAGGATAGAGCTGGCTCTAATCTGGCCAGATGATTAGCAGTGCTTGTATAGAAGCCTCTGAGAGTCTAGTCAAAATCTGCTCATAACATTAATTCTGCCTTCCTGTATGCACTAAGAAGCAGCTGGCCTGACCAAAGCCAGCTTGTTGCCTCAGCTTCCACCTCAAGTATTGAAGAAACAGTTATTTGGGGGATAAAATATAAAGTATCTCAGAGTCTTCACCTTCAAAAAATATATTTTATGTCCATATTCATGTTGTCTTTATTGAATTAGGAATGAACAATTAAATGCTTAACACTGTCTGCGATCTCCTAAATGTAGAAATACGGTAGATTGTTTTCTGAAGCAATATAATGTGGTAACATTAACTTATATAAATCCAAGCACAAACAAGAGAACATCAGCATTTTTAAGGAAAAGTCTAAATGCTTGTTGGAATTGAGCAATAAATTCTTATCTACATTTAAAATCAAGGAGAGAAGCAACCTAGAACTAAGGAGAAATTTCCTGACAGAACAATTAATCAGTGGAACAACTTGCCTCCAAAATGCTCCAACACTAGAAGTTTTTAAGAAGAGATTGGACAACCACTTATCTGAAATGGTGCAATATAGCGTTTCCGCAGCAGGGGGTTGGACTAGAAAACCTCCAAGGTCTTTTCTGACTCTGTTATTCTGTTAAAATGGCTTACTCTCTAAGAATTTCCAAAAACCATAACTTATAATGATACAATTCTGTATCAGGCTAGTAAAAAAGATTGGGTTGTCATCTGAACAATTGCAAGAATGTATCAGAAATCATGAGAAATATGTTGAGACAGGAGATTTCCATCCTGTGACCAAGGAAGAAAGTTCAGATATTGACATTTGAGTTTTTAATGGTACACTGCTGATAATGCATTTCTGTTACAATTGCAAATGTGAATGCAACCTTGTGTTGCAATTGGCTACTGGAATGAACTAAAGGTAGAGGAAAGATTTTCAAGATAACTCTGTGTTCTTCTGCCTGCAGTGACGTCATATCTGTCTTTAAAGTTTCAGTACTTAAAATTTTATTCACCTCCCTATGAAAAGCTAGTTCTAAATCCCTAAATAAGTAAATTAACTCTTACAAAGATTTTAAGATATGGGGAGTTCAGGAACATTAACCTAACCACACCAAGTGTTAGACTTAAACCAAATCAACTTATTTGTGATACTTTCTGGGCATCCTTTCCAACAATTGTGAAATAATAAAGTTAAATCTTTATTCAAATATTTTATCCAAGTTTCCTCACAGGCTTTATATTAATTCATAAAGTTACATCTGAAAATGAGAAAGAGGGGTTTAAAAATGGTCAGTTATCTATGTACCAGACATAGTATCTGTACAGTATATTCTTGCTCCCTTGTTCCTTATACAATATATCACATCTATTAAGCAAGCAGTAAGAAAATGCAAGGAATATATTCAACAATAACTGCATGCCAAAGGCGGGATGCATCACTCAGCTGGGAAACTGCAGAGCAAGTTAATTTCTTTAACTTCAGCATTAGGAGATATCAGGCAAGATAATCTTGATAAAAAAACAGGAAATATACAGCCCTCTAGAAGTTATTCAGCTGTGATTCTAGCACTTACAGAAACTCAAATGAAGCAACACTAGAAAGTAGGGCATTGATTTATGGAACAACTTCAGAGGAAAGATATATATTTCCAACATTTGCATAAACCAAATAAAATATTAAGCTATGAACTGAAATTCATCATGTCTAGTAACAGATATGAAAAGTTCTTCTTGCCCTAAGACCTACACAAAGTAATACAGTCAAATAAAAATCAACCAATCCTTCTAAAGTGAAATGAAACATTAAAAAGAAAAAAACCTGCATGTGTGAAAAGAATCAGGAAAAGATTTCTGATCTACAGTGTCACTGAATTATACAGTTTCATTGAATTATTATACATTATTCGGCTTTGCTTGTTTACATTGTGACTTGGTCTATTGATGGATTTGTGGGATGTTAATGAAGCTCAATTTCACAAAATAATTATCTTATTTCCATTATTAAATATGAAGGCACCTTTCACGTTTTCTGATCGGCTACTTACAGAGATCAACCACAAATTAAAATCCACATGAATGAACCATTGGCCAGAACTACCTTATCAAGACCTTAGCTCCAATTCCAGAAATCCTCTTAAGACTTAGGCAGGAACAACAAGACCTAAAATTTAATGAGGGATCTCTCCCACTCCAGGTAAACGTCTCTCTTCTCCTCTGCAGCGCAGTTTCCACCTCTTACTGACATTAAAATGCCTATCGTGACCAAACGTATTTTTCCCCTTATCCCACCTTTGTTTCTCTCCCGTTGTCTCTGTATTAGTAGAGGTCACTTTAGACCAGTGTTTTTCAAACGTAGCAACTTTGAAGTGCGTGTCCCAAAGGTGCTTTTTTTCCCCCAAGAGGCGACTGGACTTTCTGGTTTTTCTTTGAAGACGTTTCGCTTCTCCTCCAAGAAGCTTCTTCAGTTCTGGGACAATCATGACCTGGATGACCGAAAATCTCCACAGACTTTGAGGTGCATGGATTTCAATGCCCAGAATTCCCCAGCCAGCCTACAACTCCATATATATATATATGGAGTTATATATATGGAGTTATATATGCCCAGAATTCCCCAGTCAGCCTACTATATATATATATATATATATATATAGTAGGCTGACTGGGGAATTCTGGGAGCTGAAGTCCTTGCTGTAAAGACTCTTCTAAATGGAAAAAGGTCCCAGTCAATCAATCCTAAGGCCTCAATCGAGAACGCCAGCAAGGGAGTCGATTGCTGGGGCTGCCCTTGTGGGGCACGCCTAGCCCCGCGATCCCTTTAAACCAGGCCGGCCACAGGGCCGCCCTCCGGATCCATCGGAAAGAATGAGTCTAGCCCTCCGTCTGCTCCGCATTCCCCACCACCACCACGCTCCTGGCTACCTGCGAGGTGGTGCCGAATCCTCTACGAAGCCCAGCGCAGGCAGATCGTGTGAGACGGGAGAACATGGCGGGAGACGTCGGCAGAAAAGGAAGGAAGGACTCGGCGGGCTTTATACTCCTTATCCTCGACGACCTCCAGGCAGCGCGAGGGCACCGCGAGACTTCAAACACCCCCCCGCCACCCTCCGAGCTCTCGCGACAATTTGGCGGCTCGCGCTCGACGGCCTTGTTTTTTTAAAACTCTCACTCGGTCTCGCGAGGCCTGTCACGTCGCGAAATCCGTTGTCGACCCTTTTTTATTTTTATCCCCGCGGGGGGGGGGGGGAAATCCGGTTTTAAAAGGGCTTTTATTTTATCTTTTTTTTTTCATTCTTAGGGAAGCCGCCGAGTCACGTAGGTTGAGATGGGCGACGATATAAATGTAACAAATACTTAAATATTACATGGAACAAAGAAAACGAATTCTTTCGCTGATTTTAAGCGCTCGCGTGCGGCTGTCTGGCGTTGTAATTCCGATTTAGACGTTTGTCACAGCGGCAGGAAAGTTTCTCCGTTCATGCTCACGTGTTTCAAAATGAGAATTGAAAGCAGGCTTTTAATTTAAACTCTGAATAGAATTGCCTTCTCACAACGTCTGGCTTTGCAACGAAATAACGCTGAAAGAATCGAATGAGCCTGCCGGGTTCATTATTGCCAGCTCCACCCAGTTCTCGCTGTACTTTTCCTTCCCCAAACTCTCGGGAACCCGTCTTATTCATTTCCTTCGGCTGTCACCTGCCTAGGCCCCTAGGAATGAAACAGTCATTTCGCTCCTGGGGAACGCTTAGCGCCTCAGACAAAGTGAGGTTAAGCGAAAGGAACTTTAAACATATTTTCCTGACAGAACAATTAATCAATGGAACGACTTGCCTCCAGAAGTTGTGAATGGTCCAACACTGGAAGTCTTTAAGAAGATTAGATAACCATTTGTCTGAAATGGTATAAACTTTCCTGCCTATACTATACTATACTATACTATACTATACTATACTATACTATACTATACTATACTATACTATACTATACTATACTATACTATACTATACTATACTATTATTACTACACTACTACACTGCACTATACTATACACTCCAGCTTTCAAGGTAAAAAGGGAGAAACTTCCCAACTCTCGCGGGAATTAGATCCATTTTATAACCGGTGATAGGAACTCTCGCGACAACTTAACCGCTTCGCCAAAAACGATTTCTCGTCATCAGCCTCTCGGGGTTGGGGTTCGCGTCGTATATCGCGAGAGGAAGCGCGATTTCGAAAGCGCCAGTGACGTCCTCTCATAGTTACCATAAAGCGTCTCTCCGTGGGAGCGGAAGCTTCATAGGCCCGGTGGGTCTATGTGGCAAGAGATGGCGGTGGGGACGCGAAGGAGTTCAACCATAGGCGCAGCGATGTTTTTCTCCCTTGATGTTGCCGGTAATGACCTGCCGAAGACCGATGATGGTAGAGTGGATGTAACTGTAGTAACTGTACCACCATTAAAACTCGGTAATATGAAAAATAGATTCTGTGGTTACCCTGGTAACCGTGAACAGACACATAGCAACAGGAACCACAGTTGCCCTGACAATAGATGTCACGAACTGCACATGGCTGGTGGGTTTCTCTTTTTAATAATGCATCCTCTTAGGTTCTGAACTGAGTTGATCAGTATTTTACATAACTTTTTTTCAATTTAATCTTGTATAAATTAATTAGATCGATAAAATAAATGTGGTTTCATTTCGTCAGCTACGTGACAGAGAACACAGAGATCTTAACCTAAATTTACTAGAGATATAAAAAAGATACTTTCAAAAAAAACCCTAAAAGCAAGACTGTGTTTCATTAGCATAAATAATGTTACAATTATGTTCACATCTTGTCTTTTCTCGAAAGAATCCTTCCACGGAGGATTAATGTCTATATCTTGCTTTCTACTGTCCACAGTGATGCTTCACAATTCCTCATATGTGTGCCTTTCTTAATAGAAATATAGAGGGTTGAACCTGGAATTTTGCCTTGCAAAGCGTAAGCTCTGCCATTGAGACTTCTGTAAAGAAGCGTTCACTATTCCATTTCAGCTTATTCATCCATAGACAGACAGCAGTTCTACCTGGGACCCATGAATGCGCACACAGACACACAGAGTTAGTGATTATCCTGTTAAGTTTGATGGCCTGTACCACACTTGCCATATAGTATTGCTAATCATAAAATTGACATGAGGCAAACTGTATTACTGAGTATATAGTTAACTCAGCACTGAATGAGGAAGCTCCTATTTATTAGCAGTAGAGGGAAAAAATGAAAGTAGTGCCACCTTCGTTGTATCAATAAAGCCAGTTTTACTGAATACTGCCTCTCCCTCAATTGCCATCCTAAAGTCTACTGTAAATCCCTTCTAATATTAAGAAGTAACGCTGGAATATTCTTATTTTCCTTTATTCATCCATTCTGTTTTCCTGTTATGTCATGTCTGTCTCTTTATTTAATCCTACTGGGAGCCATTCCACTTGAAGCACAAGGCAGAGGATGTTCGGCAAACATTGAATCACTAAAACATATTATAATCTCTTTTCTTTTTATATCAGGCATTTTCTTTCATAAGCCTAACCAACTGTTTTTTTGCTGATTTTTTGCAAGCCATTTTTCAACTGAGTTAACAAGATTTCCTATATTGAGTGTTACCTCTATATAACAATCCTATTTTTTTCTGCTTTTAGAGTGAACAGCATCCTGGTACCTTGGATTTCAGTTTAAATATGAACTATTTTTTTAATAGAGGAGCCACATGACTCTGAATTAGCCTTCTACAAGAATTAATCTTTAGGGAATGCAATTGGATTGTGGCACTGAATAATTTTTTTCCAGTGGGATGGCAGGAGTGACCTTGTGTGAACCAACAGAACTGTATAATTTGTTGAATCAGTCTACAAAGATCTCTAGATTAGCAGAGCCAAACTATCTCTGTTTATTGGGTAAGTGAAAGTTATCAAAGATAGTTACATTAATACATGGTGCAGTTGGACATAGGAATACTGCACTGTGCCTGCTAGTCATCGGTATCCATGTGAAAGAGGGCAAATGATGAGGCATTATGATGCAAATATTATCATTTATGTACTAAGTTCCATCCTTAACATGATGAAATCATGATACAGATAGAATATTAACATGGCTTGTTGCAGATGCCATTGCTGCTAAAAAAAAATTCATTTTTAAAACTGTTTCGTATAAATCCTGTATATTACTGTTTGAGTGTTGCTAGGACTATGAGCCAGTTGTGTACAAAGCTATCATCCCTTGATCCTTTAGCAAATCCTTGAGGACCCTGCTCTAGCTTTGGGACTAAAGTTGATCAGCTGCACTTGAGGTTCTTACCCACTGAGACCATATTTATTTTATTTATTACCTTTATGTCCTGACTTTCATTCAGGAGCATTTATATCTTCTGTCCTCTATTTTTCCCACCAAACTAACCCTGAAAAATAAGATGGGCTGAGAGAGAATGGTTTGTTCAAAGTCACCTAATGAACTTCTCTTAGAACTTGAGTCTCTGTACTGATTTCTTCAGTACCCACAAATGTCAAGAGTAGGGCTGGGGAGATTTAAAAATTGGCAAGCTGGTGAAGTTAGAGTTATGATGCTAACTCTATCTCTTTAGAACATCTGCAACGTATTAGCACATATACAATAACCATTCCAATATAGCCCTGCTGGTTCCTGGGCCATTCCTAGTTCAGCACCTTAACTACTACTTTTCATTGCCCTTCTTTTCATATAGATTTCAGTATAGATTTGTACTTGTAGATTTCATATAAATATATTTTATTTTTTCTTCTTGCTTTACTTTCAGATGCTCGTACCAAGAGGGAATATAATGAAAGCCATTTGATGACAGCACTAAGAGTCAAAACAGTGAGTTTTATTTCTGGAGAAGTCTATGATTTTTAATCTCCTCATGTACTCTAAATGAAGAGATTTTTCTAATGGCTAGAAACTCTTTAATTTTCTTTGCTAACATTTATGGAATGAAATTAGCTATTGCTTTTATGGTCATACTCTACCTTTAGGCCAGCCTATGCACATTTATCCTGATATAGCCCTATCAGACAAAATGGGGCTTGTTGCTTCGTAAATATACATTACATGACACAATAATAAAAGAGCAGAAACATAACTGAAACAATCTCATTCTTCAATGTATTGAAATAAATGGAAGAAAATAGAATAGATTTGGCTTGTTGCCTAGAAAGGAAGAAGGAAGAAACCAGGTTCCTGTGTGATTAATGTGTTCCAACATTTGGACTACTGATGTGAAAAGTGTTTTGAAATTAAAACAAACACATTAAAAAGCCCTGTTTCATGCTTGAATGTACTTCCCAACATTACCAGTACTGTTCCATTAGTAATCTGAAACCATTCTGAAGTGTTTCAAGTTGAAAACACTTCCTTTGAATTTTGAAAGTGAAAATCTTTTAATTTAGGGAATATAATTAGATTTTGATGGCTTGTTTTTGAACGAAGGATTAGGGTCAGGATTCAGAATAGTTCTAAAACTGTTCTTAATTGGCAAGGCAGGTTCCTGCTAGACTAGACATTTGTTTGTTTTGAATACAGCAATCAATGGTTCTTGGGGAACCTATTGTTCCATAGCCATTTCCATAAATAACATTGAGCATTTAGGGACCAGAGTTTTGAGGTAGCTATATCATCCGTCCGCACCAATACGCATATGTGACAGTGCTATAGTTTCTTGGCCTATTGAGCCAAGAAACACACAAACGCTGTATAGAATAGAACAGAATAGAATTCTTTATTGGCCAAGTGTGATTGGACACACAAGGAATTTGTCTTAGGTGTATATGCTCTCAGTGTACATAGGAGAATAAAATACATTCATCGAGAATAAAAAGGTATAACACTTAGTGATAGTCAAGGTTACTAATAAGATATCAAATCGTATTAGGAAACAATAAAAACAATATAAATTGAAAGATACAAGCAACATGGTTATAGTAATGTGGGAAGAGATAGATACTAGTAAGGAAGAGAAGAATAATAGTAATACAGTCTTAGTAAATTATTTGACAGTGTTGTGGGAATTAGTTGTAAAGCAGAGTGATGGCATTCAGGGAAAAACTGTCCTTGTGTCTAGTTGTTCTGATGTGCAGTGCCCTATAGCGTCCTTTTGAGGGTAGAAGTTGAAACAATTTATATCCAGGATATTTATTTATTTATTTATTTATTTATTTATTTATTTATTTATTATTTATTTATTTATTTATTTATTTATTTATTTATTTATTATTTATTTATTAAATTTATATACCGCCCTATTCCTAAGGGACTCAGGGCGGTGAACAGCGAACGATAAAAATACATGTAATACAAACGTTAATAAAAAATCAATTAAAATATACTAAACACTCTGGTCCTAGATAATTCAAGACATCCCAGTTTAAAATAAAATCAAAAAGCAATATAAAGGGAAAGTTAGGCCAGGCCGGCCTGCTGAAACAGGAATGTTTTGAGGGCACGGCGGAAAGTGCGCAGATCCGGAATCTTCTGTATCTCGGGGGAGCTCATTCCAGATGGTGGGTGCTCCCACAGAAAAGGCTCTCCCACTGGGGGCCGCCAGTCGACACTGTTTGGCTGACGGCACCCTGAGAAGCCCCTCTCTATGGGAGCGTACTGGGCGGTGAGAGGCTATTGAGGGGTCTGTAGATATTTTCACACTCCTCTTTTTGACTCATGCAGTATACAGGTCCTCAATGGAAGGCAGGTCGGTAGTAATAATCTTAAACATTAGTAACATCAATTTTCTTCAAAATAACAATAGCAATAGCACTTAGACTGATATACTGCTCCATGGTGCTTTTACAGCACTCTCTGAGCAATTTACAATGTCATCATATTGCCCCCAACAATCTGGGTCCTCATTTTATCGACCTCTGAAGGATGGAAGGCTGAGTTAATATTGAGGCCTGTCAGGATCAAACTCCAGGCTGTGGGCAGTTAGCCTGCAATACTGCATTTTAACCACTGCATCACCTGGCCTCAAAACCCTAAAGGATGGGGGGAATAAAAATCCTGAGGGCTATCTTTCTTGTGATATAGGGTAATACTCAAAATGAGGAATTGAATGTACATCCTAAAACAGGTTGCACATTTTCCTCAAATATTTTTAACTAATTCATACCCTAGCAGACATGACCCAGAGCAAGATTCTTTGGAAGCCATTATGTCTACTCTAAGATTGGTCTCATATCTTCTCCAACACACAATTGGACATTCCAATGTCACCATTTATAAGTAAAGGGCTATTTCATAGCTGAAGGTTGAAGAATGGGACCAGATCTTGGATATTTCTATGTTTTTGTTTTTTTTAGTTTTTTTTTAAATTTGATTTTTATATGCCGCCCTTCTCCGGAGACTCAGGGCGGCTTACAATGCGCTAAGCAATAGCCTTCATCCTTTTGTATATTTTTATACAAAGGCAGCTTATTGCCCCCACAAACTGGGTCCTCAATTTACCTACCTTAGAAAGGATGGAAGGCTGAGTCAACCTTGAGCCTGGCGAGATTCGAACCTGCAGTAATTGCAGGCAGCTGGTCTTAATAACAGGGTGCTTTAAATCACTGTACTACCAAGGCTCCTTATTATGTTATGTTAGGGTTAGGGGTAGATTTACTTCCTTAGGATCCACCACAGAAATACCACACTCCATTCTTTAGTATCTGTATTTTGTGCTACTTAATTTACCTTTATTTGTTTGTTTTAAAGAATCCATTGGGCAAATATTTGGTGCCTCAATCCATCAACCTGGAATGTGTTCGATACTGTGTAATATATGATGGCAAAACGGATACTGTGGATGCGGCTTTTGACATGGATTATGATCTACTTGAAGTGGATAAAGAACTAACACGTATCATCCCTCTTTTTCTCAAAACTAAAAAGGCAGGGTAGTTTGCTAAGGCTTGGCTCACTCTAGAGTGATGTCTCATTCTTATTGAACTTGGTGATGATCAGATGCACTGGAATCAGTATCTAGAATTCCCAGTTGGGCTCCTGACAGTCTGAGACCAGCCCATCAAAGGCTTAATTGCATCAAGCAGTTGCCTTACTTCACCTGAGACTGCTGAATGAGGCAGACTACTGCAGCAAATGATGTGTATGGGGACTTCTTAAATGGGGAAAATGCTTCTACAACTTGTATTAAAAGTTTCAGAACCCTGTGTTAAAATCCTTTTGTTTCTTCTTCTCTCCATCTAGCATTTGACACAGGAATTGACATAAAGGAATTAAGAAAGAAACAATCCTCTGAATATAGTACGTTTTATGTTATCGTTATATCGCAAATCACTTGTTCATGTAAATGGGATTTAAGGGTGTAGATAAATCCACTACTCCTTGACATGTGTCTGCCTTAGAAGTACTTTCCTTTCCAGCATTTGTGGGGGGGGGGGGGGGTGTTGCAAGCCTAGAACAAAAATGACTGGCTAGCTCCTGTAGTTAGATATTAATAACATGGTTAATAGAGCCATTGCAAGATGTGTGACCTTATAGAATGCAGTATTGCAGGCTAATTCTGCCGACTGCCAAAAGTTCAATTCTGACCGGTTCATGGTTGACTCAGCCTTCTATCTTTCTGAGGTCGGTAAAACGAGGACCCAAATCGGTGGGAGCAATATGCTGACTCTGTAAACCGCTTAGAGAGGGCTTAAAGCACTATGAAGCGGTATATAAGTCTTAAGTGCTATTGCTAGTGCTATAAGTCATTTAAATAAATAAATACTAGGGGGGAAAACAATGGCGTGTCAGATAGATAGAAAGAGGCATTGCTTTTAAGAGACAGAGCTTGGATCCTATTGTAATGAACATGGGAATATACATGTAATACAGAGATCTAATAACAAATGGGATGGACTTATAGAAGCCCATGCCACAAATTAATAAATATTTTGTATTAACACTTTGCTCTCTAAATGCTTGTAGATGCTAAAGAAGGCTCTGCGGCACGCTGTGCAAGAATTATGCAGCGGCTCACCCGCTTTCCAGTCATGGTCTTAAGAGGCGGTTATGAACGCTTTACAGCCTCCTACCACTACCTCAGGACCCAAAAGATCTTTTGGATGCCTCAAGTATGACAAAAGTCATAGAGGACGTTTCTCCTTATACTTCAAGATTTTCCCTTTTTTTTTTCTTCAAGTCAGAGGAGTATTATTTTTTATTAATAAATTGGCAGTGGGAAACCTCAGGTATATAAGCATGCCCACATATATGGCCATCTTTGTGGTGGGAAACTTAAATCATCTTTGGTCCTCCAATTAGTTTCTAGGAGCCTCGGGAGGGTGAAAATGGCCTTCCCCACCCCCCCGGAGGCCTGGAAACAGCCCATTTCCCAACTTCCGGTGGGCCCGGAAGGCCTGAAAATCAGCTGGCCAGCACACACATGTGCTCATGTGCCCAGATATGGCTCCGTGTGCCACCTGTGGCACCTGTGCCATAGGTTCGCCATCACGGCCCTAGACACTCTTTCTACCTCTATTATTCCCTAATGTTTTTAGCGGGGCTGATTAAAACTGAGGGTTTTGCTCAGCATATATGTACAGTAAGATGAGTATAAGCTCAGACCTCCTCTCTCAGTAGAGACCAGATTTTTATTATCCAGAACAGGTGTTTGAACTCCACATTCCTTCTCTTTTCCTCAAGTAGCAAAAGCTTCCCAGATCCAGCAGGCATTTGAGGCAGACAACCAGAATCCATCCTCCTTAGGGAAGTCTGTGACATCAGTTTATTCCTGTTGGATATTTTTAAAAGGATTCTTCTATTTTATTTCATTTAAGAACTATCCCTGCAATATTCTCTTGTGAATTTTAAACCTTTATATACTTCTTTGAGAGTTCTCTTCTAGCCAAACTCACGCTGCCTGCTTTCCGTTTGTCTAATGAGAAGTACGCAGGTATCATTGAGTTCAATGGGACTCAATCTCAGTGGTCTGCAGCCTGCATGGTTCTATGCTTTATTAGATTTGAGATGTGAAGCTTAATCGCTCAATAACCTCTCTTGCAATCAAGAGGATCTTGAAAATGGCCATATTGATTTCAGCTCCCTGACTTTGAACAAGTACTGTGCTTTCATTGGATGATCTGTCCCCCTTCTCAACAGGAATTGGAAGCCTTTAAGACCTATCCAGTTGAAATCTTGCCTGCTAAGGTGTACATGGGAAACTACGCACAAGCCTGTGACAGCCAGATTCAGAAGGACCTGAAAATCAAGGCTCACATTAATATCTCTGAGGAAACTGGCGTATTGTGAGTATGCAGCCCCCAGTGACAGTATACTGAAAACAATTCAGCACTCCCCACTTGCAAAATTGAATCAGCCCAGTCAATATCGTCATGATATTATAACTGATTAGCATTGGAGTAGTTCAAATTTTTATTTAGGTATAAAACTCATATTGGTCTTCAGTCAATCATTCTCAAACTGGCCTAATTCATGGAGTTGTTTGGTGGTGGGAATTACATATTCTGTAAGCTATTTAAATAGACGGATTTCAGCATACTTAAAAGATTGTTCACAAGAGACTTATGAATGGGAATGGAAAAAGTGGATAGATTATGTGCAGAACAAATATCAAACTAGGAAGTATCAAATAGCTTTTATTTGAAAATGTTATATTAAGATAGAAATATTTTAATTTAGTGAAATTATAAGGGGGATGGAGGGGTTCAAGTTTTATAAAAAGGTTTTTTTTTCTGATGTGAGTATATTGTGGGGAAGTCCGGGGGGAGGGGAGGGTTAGGGAGGATGAGGTTGGGAAGTTTGGGGTGGGTTGAGGGGGGGGAAGGGGTGAAAATGTAATTGTAAAACTTTTGCAATAAAAAAAAAAAAAGACGGGTCATTTAAAAAATACAACAGAGTTTGAAAAATGGGCAAGGAATCAGATAATCTGAGTTTATATATTTGTAGATCTATTCTCATTGTGCAGGAGATACAAATTGCCTAGAGTCCTTAAATGGGATATATTTTGCATGCTTCTAAGCAGATTGTCTCTTTTTCCCCAGCTTCCTTGAAGACAAGGAAAAACTCCTTCATATTCCTATTCCTGATTCTCTAGAGGCAGATTTATTTTCTCACTTTGTCACCATTTGTCACTTTATTGGTAAGTAGACTATTGATATTCTCCTCCCCCAGTCCAGAGGGCAAGTGTATAGCCTCAAACTCATTTTTTACCTGTTTATTCCAAATATTCAATCTTTCCATCATTTCACCTCATTTTACCCCTGCTAAAGAGACAGGATTGTCATCAGCATTCTCAGTACATCTGTAAATTAAAAGCCTTCAGATTGAACTTCTTGAGGGAAATCCAGGGGTGGACTTGATAGTTGATCAGAATTCTCCAGCCAGCCATACTGACTAGGGAATTCTGGGAATTGAAGTCTACTCAAAATTGCTGAGGTTGAGAAACAATGATTTGGGTTATAAACAAAAATCATGGAATGGCATGAATTAATGCTGATTAATATAATCCCAAATTTCTGGTCCTAAATTCAAATTGTCATGAAGTCAGAATGGTAAAAAAAGAATTTGTGGTTTAGCTGTTTTTAGACTGCTGTAGATCCTGTCACAATCATAACCCTGTAATAGAGAATCTCCAGATTTCTGGTGTCAGCAGAACATTTAGGGATCACCTAAAGTGGTGAGGATAGAGCAGGCTGAGGTAATGGGGACAAAAAAAAGCAAACAGATGCTACAGCACACACTTAGCACCTGCCTGCAACTCCTTAAAGCAGCTGCATCTTTTTCCAGGATCAGGAAAAGAGCAACTACTTGAATCATCTTCTCTAAGGAGTATATGAGGATGACCACTTACTGTGGCAAGATGGCTTCTGAATAGATATGTGCAGATCAATGCAAATTTGATTGTTTTTGCCTATTGATTTGCAGTGTGTTTATTGAAATATCCAGACATAAATATCCAGACATGTCCATTTAGAGAACATCTGTAGAAATCATCATCGTATTGTGTGCTACTGTTTTTTGGTAAAGTGTTTTGAGAAGTACCGTAGTTTGCCACTGCCGCCTTCCTTGGGCTGGGAGAGATCAAACTGACTCAATGCCAGAGGCAAGATTAAGAACTCAGTTTTCCAGTTTCTAGCCTGGTGTTTTAACCACTATAGTACAACAAACTGGCTTTTCAACTATATTTATACAGTAGTGTTTTTTAAATCCCTTTTGTTTAGAGAACTCATGGTGTCAATTCAGAACTTTTAGTTCTCTAGATAACAGACTTCATTTCCCATTGGAATATGTAAACTACGCATTGGCAAGTTGGTCCTCATGTCCTCTGGGGACATAACCTAACACCTTCCCATAACTCTTACATACCTTGACACAGAAATAAGCCTGCCTGACATCAATGGAACATCCTACTGGACTTAAATGTATGAGCTTAAAACTTGAAGAATTCACATTTGGCCCAACCATCTCTCATAATTTTCCCGCATAAACTGGCATCAAGATTAAAGCTGTAAAAAAAAGAAAAATTGACTGTTTTTTGTAGTATTGCCTTCAAACTCTTAATGAAAAAATTAAATTAATGAAAAAATTGTTTAGATGCTTACATCCATAAAGGAGCAGTGCTGGTCTTCTCCACTTTTGGAATAAGCAGGTGTAGCACAGCAGTGATGGCTTACCTTATCCATTCTTGCAAGCTTTACTTGAAGGTGAGTGTAGTTGACAACCTGTGGCAACCTTTCCTACTAGGATAAATTAGGATCGTAACTTCCCAAACACCTGGAGAACACAAGTAGGGAAAGGCTATCATACACTGATGTTAGCTCTCCCTACCTCCCAACACATCTTGCCATTATGCTGAGCATTTGTGTAGCTGCACTCATTACATTTTATTCTCAGATATCTTTGTCCAAATTTCTCTCCCATTCTCTATTGTTTTGTGTGTCAGTTTTTCAACTATAAGACTCTTGGAACAGAAACCTACATTATTTGTAGATTTTTTACTGTCAAATTAAATTTGATGGTAATCAGTTTAGACAATTTGAAAAACAGAATGTGAAATCAAAGATGATATAGTGGTCTTTTATGCCCAAATTAGAACATGAATCATGTTTACTTTAAAGTGTCTCACATTATTAGTGTCACATACCGAGTCTTTCTTTTTGGTCCATTTCGCCTAATATTGGTCTACCATGATCATCAGTGGCTCCCCAAAGGCTCAAGCAAGATCTTCCCATCACTTGCTTACCTGACTGTTAGCTAGAAACTGAGAATGGAAAATATGGCAAATTAAAGCAAGGTTGTGCTACTTACTATGGCTCCAAGGATGTCTTCAGGAAAAGTCAACAAAAACAACATGGTGTGCATGGCTGAAGCCCTGCACCTTTTATTGTATACTATCATCATCATTTTAAGCCATTGTCTATCCATTGCAGGATGAAGGCCTCTTCCGCATGTTTCCAACCAATAAGGTCCTGAGCTTTCTTTTGCCAATTGGGCCTGCAACTTACAGATGTTGTCAATCCGTCTTGTTTTAAGTCTCTTTAATGGACACTTTTTATCAAGTGAGATTCATTCTATGACCATCTTGGTCCGCCTGCCATCAGTTGTTCTTGTTATGTGACCAGACTGTTGTGTATTGTATATGCATGAAAAGCAGTGAAGTTTCAAGTGATGTATCAAGAACTGAATTTAGGGTTTTGGCACATGAAGCATGTATTTCACTATGAAGTTACAGACAACCTTCCCTGATTATGGTTTAGATGGCTATGACTCTAGGAACATAGAATTCAATGCAAGTCTTCTGTTCCCCCAAGATGGTTGGGGCTTTCCTCAGATATTTTCCCTGTTCCTGATCTTTGCATTTTATACCTTTCTTCACAGAACGCTTGGAATTATGTCCAGAAATGTAAAAATAACATGCGGCCCAATCGAGCATTTGTGCAACAACTGTCAGATTGGGAACAACGGATCTATATAACTGCCATCACTGACACTTCAGAACCAAATTACTGATCGGCAGCTTTGTTTACTGTGAGTTACTGGAGCAGAAAAATGAGAAGGAAACCAACGTTTATTTTTCAGAAACTGTTGAAAGAAAACTTTACCTTCCATTGTTGCACTATGTTGCACTATTGCTGACTTCATCTGTCTCACACTCTACAGACACTTCATTATGTTTTTATGAGCTTGTTTGTCAAGGTCAGAAAGATATTATATAGAATAAACTTTCAGGCATCCAAAAAAGCTGTTCTCCAAACAAGTTACTTCCACTAAAAATCTGTGTTTCCAGCTACAGATCAAGAAAAGTTGTAGCCCTATCCAGTGGTGAAGTCCAATTTTGTTTTACTACTGGTTATGTGGGTGTGTCATGGCATGGCTTGGTAGGCGTGACAGGGGAAGGATACTGCAAAATCTCCATTCCCACCCCACTCCTGGGGGAAGGATATTGCAAAATCTCCATTCCCACTCCACTCTGGGGCCAGTCAGAGATGGTATTTGCTGGTTCTCCAAACTACTCAACATTTCCACTGTCGGTTCTCCAGAATCTGTCAAACCTGCTGGATTTCACCCCTGGCCCCATCCCTATGGAACACACTATCACCAGAGGTGAGAACTGCTCCCACCCTTTTGGCCTTCCGGAAGGATATTAAAACTTGGCTTTGCCAATTGGTATGTGGCCCCAAGGGAGGCTGTGATTGCTTAGTTCCCATCCTGTCTCTTAGTTCTGGTTTCTGTATAGTTTTTAAAATATTAATCTGTGGGGTTTCGATATTATATTTTAATTATTTTTCCATTTGTTTTATAACTTGTAAACTGCCCAAAGTCACCTTTCAGGGGAGAAGGATGGGATAAAGCCGTCCTGAGTCTCCGGAGAAAGGCGGCATATAAATTGAACTAATAAATAAATAAATAAACTAATAAGTACAAGTTATAGGCACACCCATAAGCACATAGGGTTAGAAAACAGGCAATGTGCATTAAGCCCTACCAGAGGGAATGAGGAGTAAAAGCTCCAGCCTTATTTTGGATGTTTTGGTTCTCAGCCATTACACCATAGGCAGAAGAGGGAGTAATACAAGGAGTGGACAGTCATTCCAACTTTACAAAGGTTCTACACAGTACCATTCAGGACAACATCACAAGAAGTCAATATTATGAGGCATAATAATACGTATTTTTTTTCAGGTGCCAGTTAAATATTCACTGAGCTCTGCTAGGGTTATTTGGGTTCCATTAGGAGCCTTAATAGAGTAATCCCTTACAAGGAGCAAAGCTGGCTGAGGAACTCTGGGAGTTGAAGTCCACAAGTCTTAAAATTGCCAAGGTTGAAGAGCCCTGCTGTAGAATATGATTACCTCAGGAGAGAAGCCAGAAATCTCACACAGGTATATTAGAAATGAAGGGGAATCCTGCATAAGCAAACTACTTGAATAATCCCTGACAATCCACGTGACCCAAGCTCCAAGCAAGCCAGTCATATTTTCCTTTGCCTGACACACCACTAACATCTTGATAGTCCTATATGGGCATTGGAATAATGGTAGTAGAAAGACTTCCCTAGTTTCTAGTTTTTTGCGCTGAAGAACTAAGCAAAGTCATGATCTCAGCTCAGCAACAATCAGGATTAGAGTTCAGAAAAAGCAAAAAGCATGTATGGGACCCTCAGCCAATAGTGTGATGCCTGTGAAGCTTGCCAGTCAGCTGGCAGCAGGGGTAATGACCCACGTGGATCTAATAACGTATCAAGGGCATCATCGTGTGCTGGATGACAGTTTTATTATGAAGGTTGCAAGAACTTGGCTAGAGCAAATAGACTGGCAATTCCCTAAGCGATAACTGACAGGTTGCACATGGCTCTCAAACTTGTTTTTGGCCCTTAGAATCTCCCCCCACCCCACCCAAGTAACTAGGCAGCAAATTACGCAAAGCTCAAAATGCCTCCTGCAGTTATGCCACCTGCTCCAGCAACCCTCACCCTGTTGTGATGGAAACTTGTCGTTTGCATCCGAAGGGCACTAAAGAGAAGTTACAAACATTGCAGCAAAAAACAGCTGTGGCAAGAAGCAAATCACCATGGACCATTAAAAAATGGTTGCTTTAAAAAAAAAAACAAATTTAAAGAATAAGAGGAAGTTGTTTGCAGAGAGTTCTCACCAGAGTTTCCGCCAATAATGTAAACACTTATGTGACTTCCAACTCTGGTGACATAGATAATAATGGCCTGATTTGTTGCTTGCCTGATCTGGAAAGGGTCAGATCAGGTTACAATTGAATGGGAGACAAGTGTAAAATGACAGAGGTCCAAACTGGGAAGTCAAAAAAGCATCCAGAAAGAAAGAAAAGAGCAAAACATTTATCGCCATGCAGGCAGTCCGTGAACTCTCCAGTAGCTGAGCTAGATCCAGTGTGAGTATCTTTTATACAGACCCAACCAATGGGTGCTTATATGACAGATCATAGCTAAACAAACTTGTCTTAACAGGATAGTTAGGCCACCACATTGCTGCAACTTCACCAGTATCTGACATCCTACTGTCTGACACACGATCTCTGGAAAGAGTACAGAGAAGAGAAACAAAAAGGATTATGGGGCTGGAGGCGAAATCACATCATGAACGGTTACAGGAATTGGATATGTTTAGTCTCACAAAAAGAAGGACATGATAGCAGTGTTCCAATATTTGAGGGGCTTCTACAAAGACGAGGAGGTCAAACTATTTCCCAAAGCCCAAAAGCCATGACAAGAAACAATGGTTGGAAGCTAACCAAGGAGAAAAGCAGCTTAGAACAAAGGAGAAATTTCCTAAGGGTAAAAGGAATGAACCAAAGGGAAGGGCTTGCCTTCAGAAATTGTGGGCGCTCCAATACTGGAGGCTGTCAAGAAGATATTGGACAGTCACTTGTCTGAAATGATAGGGTCTCCTCAGTGGTGGAATTCAATTTTTTTTTACCACCGGTTCTGTGGGCATGGCATGGTGGATGTGGCAGGGGAAGGATACTGCAAAATCTCCATTCCCACCCCACTCCTGGGGGAAGGATATTGCAAACTCCCCATTCCCACCCCACTCCAGGGGAAGGATATTGCAAAATCTCCATTCCCACCGCACTACAGGGGAAGGATACTGCAAAATCTCCATTTCCACCCCACTCCTGGGGGAAGGATATTGCAAACTCCCCATTCCCACCCCCACCCCCCACTCCAGGGGAAGGATACTGCAAAATCTCCATTCCCACCCCACTCTGAGGCCAGCCAGAAAGTGTTATTTGCCGGAACTACTCAAAATTTCCACTACCGGTTCTCCAGAACCTGCTGAAATTCACCCCTGGTATAGGGACTCCTGCTCCAGCAGGGGGTTGGACTAGAACAGGAGTCTCCAACCTTGGCAACTTTAAGCCTGGCGGACTTCACCTCCCAGAATTCCCCTGGACTAGAAGACCTCCTGGG
Organism: Pantherophis guttatus; assembly: GCF_059756535.1. Lineage (NCBI taxonomy): Eukaryota > Metazoa > Chordata > Lepidosauria > Squamata > Colubridae > Pantherophis > Pantherophis guttatus. Next base: position 328,639,001 of record NC_142063.1, on the reverse strand, counting down.
TCCCTTCCAACTCTATTATTCTATGTTCGACCTCTCGCCCTCCTGCCCTCTCAGCCGTCCTTCATTCCGCCCGCCGGCCGCTGTCTTTCGCCTCGGGCGCTCATTGGCCGGGCCCTCAGCGGGCGGGTCCCCGAGAGCCGTGTCGGATTGGCCGAAAGCCGTCCTTCGGGAAACGTTGCTCCCGCCTCTTTCTCCACTACGCCCCCGCTCTGCGGGAAGGCGCGTCGGGAACTGGGGTTGCTCGCCGGTCTCCGACACAGTCGCCATGGCCCGCCGTCCCTCGGTCGCCGACTGCCTCCGGGATTGGGGGGAGCTGCAGGACGGCTTCCAGCTCGCGCAGGTGATCTTCGGGAGGGGGGGGGGGTGTTTGGAAATGCCACGTCATGGAAAGGGGCGTTGTCGAGCCGGAGACAAACGGGAGTCGGGCGGCGGCGGCGGCGGCGAGCGGGAGGAAGCCGGTCTTAGTCCCCCCCCCGGCGGCCGCCTCCAGTTGGCAGCGTTCCTCAACCGGGGGTCATCTGAAGGAAAGGGGGATGCTGCTCCGTTCCCAGCCCGGGAGTTGACATCGGACAAGCGGGGGGATGGAGGAAATAATACCTCTCGGACTGGATGAACAAACCGTTTGCTCTCCTTCCCGCTTGGGTGAAGAAAAGAGTATTTTGAGCATGTGCAGATTGCCTGGGCTCGAAGCGGGGGGGGGGGAGAGGGGAGTGCGGGCACAAACTCGGGTTTCTTTAGGTAGAAGTCCAACTTCTATTAAAGCAGAAAGAGAGAGAGTTTTTATATCTTCTAGCCTACTGCATGCATGAGAAGAGCACTGCTGAGCATGTGAAGAGTGCCTGCCCTGCCTGGTGCTTTCAATAAGGGGTGGAGGTGGATGGAAGCTTTTCTTGAGTGTGCTGCCTCGCTTGCTGTTATCTTTAAAGGGGGCCTTTGCAGACCAAATGATCTGACTTTTATTTGAATGATCATTTACATTCATTTACAAATGGATGATCGTTTTTTTAAATAAATGCCTTCTGCAAAATAGCTGTGTTTGGCTGGAGCAGCCTTGTATCCAGCAGTAGATACTGTAGACAGAAGACATGGCTATATCATTATTTTACTAGTCCAAAGGGTTATCACATTATCAATATCAAGGGCTCTGTACTTCTGGTACCAGTTGCATAGTAGCAGTTATTACCGTAGATATGCTTTTGCTCTGCTGTAAATTACAAAATCAAAGGGTATCTAAGATATCTGCTATGAAGGTAAAAAAAAAAAAAAATTCCTTACAACTACCTGTCAGTTTACCTGTCAGTTCCGTATCTAGCCTCTGTTTGAAAGCACTCTATCCCAAAATTGTCCACTTTTCTTGGTAGGCTTTTCCATTATTTAGAGCAGTGGTTCTCAACCTTCCTTATGCTGCGATCCTTTAATACAGTTCCTCATGTTGTGGTGACCCCCAACAATAAAATTATTCCTAACACCATTGAAAATATATGTTTTCCAATGGTCTTAGGCGACCCCTGTGAAAGGGTCTTTCGACCCCCAAAGGGGTCCCAACCCACAGGTTGAGAACCACTGATTTAGAGGGATATACTTCTGTACACTGGCCAGATTCACAGAACATCATCCTAAACCATTGTGGGTTGCTGGTTTATGGCATTGTGTGTATGCAGACCCAGCCAGCTGTGTTTATACAACAAACCATAGTTTGGTTTCAAACTTTTCAGGTTGTAGAGTGATTATCTATCTTAAATCCTGATCAAGAAAGAAAACTATGTTCAAGACAACTTTTTTCCCCGTTAGTGTCTCACAGAACCTCATCAAATTTTTGTGCTGATGGTTCTGCAAAACAGTTTTGAAAACCTGACTAAATATGTGGCAATCCTAGGCAGATCTTGATAGTTGAAATCTCCTTTTGAGGAATTTGGCTGTTAAGTTGCCTGGAGGTATCTAGCTGACCCCTTGAAAATAGGATGCTGAATTTTCAGGTATCTGTATTGATCCGGAATATCTGGATCTTCTGTTTTTCAAGTCAAACTGACTTCCAGCCCTTCTTTTTTCATATATTATTAGTGAGGAGAAAACTGAAAGTGTGTGTACATGAGTTCCAGGTGCTATGGAAAAATCCTAAAACTCTGCAGGTGTGGATGAAGCTAGGTTTGATTATGGGATCTGAAAGGTGTGGCATGGAATATGGGAAAACTCCACTTTTCTGAGAAACTTGAATGGTTGACCTATTGATACTGGAGTTACTGAGGAGGAAGGTAAAGAATTTGGGGACAGATATTAAGAAATTAAAGTGACTCTAGCTTGACTGAGAGCGGTATCTGTTCTAGATGTTTTATGTGCTTGGAGTTCATTCTGGAGCAAAGGTAGAATATCAGTTACATTTTATTCAGTTTATAGATTATATGACTGTCTAAAATACGTTGACCATATAGTGTCCTTCTCAATCAGCTGAGTATTTGGGGTGGGCGGCACAGTGTTGTGCTAATTCACCTCAGGGTCGATTCCAGTTGGTGATGATTGGGGAGGAGATTTCCTGCCCTCAGCCCTACTGTTTGAGGTGCCTCAGGATTTGGTGCTTTCTCCTCTAACATCTACATGAGGACTTTGGGGGGACTCATTTATTGCAATGAGTTGAGGTATTTTATTGCAATGAGTACAGGTCATCCTCGATTTAGGCCCACAATTGAGCCCAAAATCTGTGTTGCTACCGTAAGTGAAACATTTGTTAAGTGAGTTTTTCCCCATTTTTACAACCTTTCTTGCCACAGTTGTTAAGCAAATCATGGCAGTAACACAGTTGTTAAGTGAATCTGTCATCCCGATTGACTTGGCTTGTCAGAGGTCGCAGAAGCTGATCACATGGCACTGCACCTGTCATAAATAGGAGTCAGTTGCCAAGCATCTGAATTTGGGGATGCTGCAATGGTCGCAAGTCTAAAAAAACCATCATAAGTCACTTTTTGCAGTGCTGTTGTAAGTTTGAACGGTCACTAAATGAACTGTTGTAAGTCGAGGACTATGTGTACACCAAAAGAGCCCTCACAAGACTGAATGATTTTGGGGCCCACTGATTTCCCAATGTGTAATCCAGGGCTCTTCCTAGAGACTCACGACTCCTGCTTAATAAGCAGATGACAGTCCATGGCATCTGGGGCCTTTGCCCAGCATCTTAGGTGCCAGTGGCGCCTATTCCTGGATAGGCAAGCTCTGCTTACAGTCACCTATGCTCTAGTTACCTTCAGTTTAGGCTACTGTAACACACTCTTTATGGGACTGCCCTTGAAGAGTATCTGGAAGTTTCAGCTGGTACAGAATGCACAGGCGGTTTGCGTGCTCCTAAAACAGTGCATGCTGCACTTTTGCTCTGTGAGCTGCATTGGCTACCAGTTTGTTTCTAGGTCCAATTCAAGATGCTGATTTTAACCTTTCAAGCTTTTCATGATATGGGACTGGGTTATCTGAGGGACCGGCTCTCCCCAATTACATCAACCCCCACCCCATTAGACCTGGCACACGCAAGTACCATCAGTTAGGAAGATACATTTGGGGGAACTTATGCAGCAGGTCTTCTCTGCTGTGGCACATTCTTCTGCTTGAAATTAGATTAGCTCTGTCCTTGTTGAAGTCCTCAAGACCTGGTTATATCACCAGGCCTGGGGCTCCCAGCGATCTGGAGATATGTCTAGATCAGCAGCCCCCAATCTTTTGGGCACTAGGAATCGGTTCCGTGGAGAGAGGTTTTTCCGTGGACTGGAGGGGGCGTGGTTTCACATGCTGCCTGCATCCTGCGGATGGGGCTTCGCTTGTTTATGTGGCTCGGTTTCTGGCATGCCACGGATCAGTGCTGGTCCACAGACCAGGGGTTGGGGACCCCTGGTCTAGATGGCTCCACTACTGAGATGGATATTTCCATTATCTCTTTGCCTGGGATTTGTATATTTTGCTTTTAATAATATTTAACTTTTAATACTCTTATATTTTTATATGATTGTTGTATATATGTGTTTTCTATGATTGCTGTACATTCAGCAATCTGTCAATTCAGAGTCAATTTTTATGAGATGGGTGGCCATATAAATTTGACTGATAAATAAAATGTTGCCATTACAAGGAGACTGAGTTCATGCAATGCAGGTAATCCTCAATTTACAACCACAATAGTTATCTTTGTGACCGCCTGCTGCTACCGACGGCCTCCCATCGACCTGTGCGCTCCCACAGAGAGGGCCTCCTCGGGGTGCCATCAGCCAAACAATGTAGGCTGGTGACCTCCAGGGGGAGGGCCTTCTCTGTGGGGGCACCTACCCTCTGGAATCAGCTGTCCCCAGAGATAAGGAGAATCCAAGACCTCGGTGCCTTCCGCCGTGACCTTAAAACTTTCTTTTTCCAGCAAGCCGGGCTGGCCTAACACTTTTTAAAATGTTTTTAATTGTTTGTTATTGTTTTTAATTATGGGGCCAAATTTATATATATCTTTTTAATTGTATTTTAATGTTTGTAGTTTATGCTTTTACTTGGCTGTTCACTGCCCTGAGTCCTCAGGGAGAAGGGCGGTATACAAATTTAAAAATAAATAAATAAATTGAGCCCCAAATTTCCGTTGCTAAGTGAGACATTTGTTAAGTGAGTTTCGCCCCATTTTATGACTTTTCTTACCCCGGTTGTTAAGTGAATCACTGCACTTGTAAATAACACAGTTGTTAAGTGAATCTGGCTTCCCCTTTAACTTTGCTTGTTGGAATGTCACAAAGGTGATGACATGATTTGGGGACAGTGCAGCCGTCATAAATATGAACCATCTGAATTTTTTATTGAAAAGTTTTACAAAAAGAATAAAAAAAAAATTCCCCCTGTTCCCCCCACCCTTTCCCCCCCTTCATCCCACCCTCCCCCCCCGACTTCCCAGAGCAAAATACAAGGTATTTCATTTAATCAAACATAAGCTAGATTAATCTACTTATCCTCAAAGTACTACCTCCCCCACTGAAACCTTAACTCCACTACAGATAACCAAATACTTCTAATACTAACATTCATTCATAAACTATTTGATATTTTCTTGTCTGATACTTATTTTGAATATAATCAATCCATCTTCTCCATTCCGATACGTATCTTTCTTGCGTGTGGTCCTTCAAGTATGCCGAGATTTTCGCCATTTCTGCTAGGTCACCATTTCTGCTAGGTATCTGAATTTTGATCACATGACCACAGGGATGCTGCAAAGATCATAACTGTGAAAAAATAGTCGTAAGTCACATTTTTCAATGCCATTGTACAGTCACTAAATGAATTCTTGTAAATCGAGGTCTACCTGTACACAGAAAGACACTAATTAGGAATGAAACTGATCAAGAATGAAAAACGTTAATCAGGCTTGGTAGATGATGCATTTGTAGACATTAAATAGATCTGGTTGTACAAACAGAAGCTTCTGGTGAATTGATTTATTTACTAGATAAACATCCCAGCCTTCATCAGGAGCTCAAAGAAGTTTATGCAGGAATTTTAACCCTATGAAATTGGTTGGGACTGGGATTGAGCTGAGAAAAAATGATTATTCTCAATTACCCAGTGAGTTACAATGGATTTAATCCAGAGGTCTTCAAACTTGGCAGCTTTAAGACTTGTAGACTTCAACTCCCAGATTTGGCAGCTTTAAGACTTGTAGACTTCAACTCCTAGTCTGGAAGTTTAAGTCCACAAGTCTTAAAGCTGCCAAGTTTGAAGACCTCTGGATTAAATCCTTGAAACAGATCTCCCTGATCCTAGTCCAGATGTCACAACAGGTGGCAGCCTTTAGCTGATCTTGGCTGCTCTTAAAAATCTTAGGCAGGATCAGAGTTGATTAGCGCTTGGATGAGAAACCACCAAAATAGAAAAAAATATCCTACCATGTTTCCCCGAAAATAAGACCTTGTCTTACATTTTTTGAACCCCGAAATAAGCGCTTCGCCTTATTTTTGGGGAGGTCTTATTATTTTGGGGCGCATGGAGCAAGACGGGGCTCCTCTTGCCGTCTTACCTGATTTCCAGCTCTGTCTCCCTAACCCTAAACAGAGGAAATGGTGGTGACCAGCTGCGCATGCGTTTAAATATTTTCAGGGAGGGCTTATTTTGGGGGGGAGGGTTTATTTCCGGGGGAGGGCTTATTTTCAGGAAAACATAGTAGAAAAAGCAGTAACAAGCCACTTCTGTGATATTGCCGAGAGACCTAGATGGTTGGAAGTCAAGCTTGATGTGAAGGAGTCTTAATTCAAGAACAACTTAATTAAAGAGAAGGAGGTCTATGCACACAGAAATAGCAAAGATACAGGAGGAACTTTGCAATGGTATTTGAATGTGTAGGTGGTGATGCTTCTTCCTTCCTGTTGATAACGCAGCTTATCAAAAGAATATTCTGGTTCTCAAGGATGGGAATAACAAAATAGTAGAAAAGAATAACAAGAATGGAGGGAATTCTCTGGACTTTGGGGTTCCTGTCCTTTTCAAGCAGTTTTAATGTACCAGATTGCAGTTTGATGGATACTTGGGGTGTTTCTGATCATTAAAGGACAACAGTTGGAAGTAAGGGAATATCACTGCACCTAGACCAGGCATTGGCAATCTTAAACACTCGAAGAGCCACAAAGGTCCTAACCAGAGGCCCCCCTTTCAATTCTGGAGCCGACCGGAAATCGGAATTCCGGTTCCCCCACCAGAGTCTCCTCCTACCGTGGTGTCCTTTTTTCCTCTGCCGACTGGAAGTACAGGCACCCCCCACATAGAGTCTCCTCCTAATGTGCTGTCCTTTTGCCTCTACCTGTCCTAACCGAAAGCCCTATCAATTGTGGAGCCGACTGGTGACAGGGAGCCGCAGCAGAGGGATGAAAGAGCCACATGCAGCTCTAGAGCCACCGGTTGCCGATCCCTGACCTAGACTTTGGCACATCTACTGACCTTTGTGTATAGATGTCTTCTACATCTGCATACAAAGCACAAATAATTGCCCTATGTTACTCAGTGATAATTGTGACACACCTTTTCAGATGGCAGAGAAACCTGAATAATGAGGGAGTTCACTTTGACATCCTTCTGACTTGTATTTGCATCATCTATCCTGGTTGAAAGGTTGTTCCTCAACCTTGTGAAGTACAATAGATTGAGCAACAGGGCTGCACTTGCAGCTCTGCCAAGCAAGCGCAGGCATCTTTGCCTTGAGACCAAAGTACAGTCTTGCTTAGTGGTATTACATCATCAGTGTACAGGGCCCTTTCAGAAAATGTCCTGTTCCTGAATCTCCCTTTCCCCACTTTTCCATATGCAGAGAAACATTAGAAGTTTGTGGTCAACAATTTTTGGCTCATAAGCTACCTGGTCTCTACTAGATTTATGCACCTTGTAAAGCCATTGTGGGGTTTGTTTCCTTTAGGTTTGATTACTATAGGTAATCCTTCACTTACGACAGTTCGTTTAGTGACTGTTCAAAGTTACAGCAGCACTGAAAAAAAGTTACCTTTGACCGTTTCTCACACTTACGGCCATTGCAGCATCCCCATGGTTATGTGATCAAAATTCAGATGCTTGGCAACTGAACTTATTCATATTTGTGATGGTTGCAGTGTCCCAGGGTTACATGATCCGCTTTTGTGACCTTCTGACTAGCAAAGTTGATGGGGAAGCCAGATTCATTTAACAACCTTGTCATTAACTTAACAGCTGCAGTGATTCACTTGACAAAAAAAGGAGCAAGAAAGATTGTTAAATGGGGCAAAACTCACTTAACTATCTCTCTTAGCAACAGAAATTTTGGTCTCAATGTAGTCATAAGTCAGGAACTACTTATATATATATATTTAGGGTGTGAATTTAACAACTGTAGTTTCTAAATCAGGGTCTGTGGCTTAACATTTTGTGACTTAAAATATTTTCAGTTTGTTTGCCATTCAAACAACCTTTTGGTAAATTATAATCTAGAAAACCAGTATATAACAAAGCTAGATTATTAAAACAAAGCAGAGGGGTTGTTTAAAGGCATGGTCACCTGATGGTCATTGTGTGTAGGGTTTCCTGCCTAAGGGGGTTGGACTAGAAGACCTCCAAGGTCCCTTCCAACTCTATTATTCTATTCTAAGGTCCAAATTTGAGAGTAAAAAGTCAGGTCTTTGTCTGACTCAAACAGATAACATCAGTGCTAGCCAGGATCCAGGAAAGGGTATTCCGAGGCCAGGATGCCCAATTAGTGAAGGCATCACAAAATAGCACATCTCTTCCAGCTGTGGGATAGGTAGGGTAGGGCTCTTCTACCTGATAGAACTTTAGGATTGGGTAGGTATATATTGGAAGAGGTTTTTCAAGTATCACAATCTCAAGCCATTCAAAGTTTAAAATGTCGTTACTAGAACCTTGAAGTCCAAGTAGTAATATACCAGCTGACAATTTGTAAAGTTTGTAAAGTTTCTGTGGGTTTCAGAAGGATGTGATTAATTTTTGCCTTAAAACAAGATGTGGCCCCAGGTAATGTGGCTTATATAATAAATTATGGTTTAAGAAGTGTCAACTTGTTCATTATCTTTATAAATAAATTATTTGTAACCCCTTTCCCCAGTTTAGAGGCCTGCTAGATGTGTGAACAAGTATCCAGAACTATTCAGTTGTTGAGAACTTTGGAAGTTGAGGTGCACATATCTGGCAAGTGCCCAAATTCAGAAAAGCTGGTGTATAACTTAGCGTTGTAGATAACTTCATGACTATGGCTTGCTCAACGAATCACGGCTTGAGATGATTTTTGAAAGAACCCTGTGGGAATTGCTTAAATAAGTGAATAACAGCCCATGTCTGCTATTAATGATGAAGCTCTCCAACTTTTTATTTACCAGGCATGTACTAACCTGCATTGTAAAAAAATGTCAAGTTTCTTCCCTAAGATGTGCTATTCTGTTCTTGTTTTCATTAGGAAACTCAGAAGCAATACAGACAGAAGCTGGAAGATCTGACAAAGCTCCAAGATAGCATCTCCAGCTCCATTTCACGACAGAAAAAGCAACTAAAGGAGCTCTCTCTGACGCTTAAGAAGTATGTTTGTAGTCATTATTCTATATTGTTTGCAATGCCTGGGTGGAAGTGCTTGGACAGGTCATGTGTATTAACTATTGAGCAAGCAGATAACTTTTGTATTATATCTAAATGCCAAAAATTGAATTATGAACCATGAGGTTGAGTTGGCTCTCTTTTCTGTGTGTGTGTCAGCTCCTTCACCTGCTCCTTCTTTCCCCCCTCCCTTCTTTTAAAGGAGACCAGACAGCAACTAGACTTGAAAATCGTTTAATAGTTTAGATTCTTCCCTTCCTCTCTTAAGTCCATCTTAAAAGTGAAAATCAGTCTGTTGAAAAGTCTTGCCCATTTTGCTTCTATCAGGGCATTTTCTGTCTCAGCACAAGAGTTGGGAGAAGCTGGTAGGAACAGAAATTAAGCCAGGAGTTGTCGATCTATTCAAGGATAGGCGGGAAGGGAAGCTGAAAATTAATTAATATTAGATGAGATTTTAGACACTGAAGCTGAAGGTCACATACTTTGGCCACCAAAAGAGAACCTTTTCCTTGTTGGAAAAGGCCCTGATGTTGGCAAAGATGGAAAGCCAAAGGAGAAGGGGACGGCAGAGGATGAGATGGTTGGATAGGGGTCACTGACGCAATGAACATGAATTTGGGCAAACTCTGGGAAGTAGTGGAGGACAGGGAGACCTGGCAAGCTATGGTCCATGGGATTGCAACGAATCGGACACGACTTAGCGACTGACCAACAACAACAAACGGTAAGGTTTTAGCATTTTTGCCTGGCGTTTTGTGAGATTTCATGTAAGAACATTGAAAGCTTAAGAGTTTGTTTCAGTTTTAATCAAGAATTTAATGCAGGGGTGGGGGTGGGGGGTTACTATATTGCTGGCTCCTGGATTAAGTTTTTCAAGCTTTTTGCTTGCCTGTTCCATGTGTTGGTATTGTATGCCCCATTGTGTGTGGGGAGGGGGGAAACCAGCTTGATTGAGAAATCTTTCACTTTACAACTTTGCTTGAGTTCAGGTAAGAATTGTGCCATGTATTACATTCTTATTACATTCTGAGATTTTTTTGCTAATATGATTTTAAACTTTGCTTGGATAAATGCTATTTAATAAATTTTAGGCATATCTGAACACCTTCCTTTTACTAACAATTATGGGAAAGCTGAGGTAAAAATGGTTTTCTTTCAGGGCTAATTTAAATAAGTTTGTACCATTGAACAGGGGGACGCGGTGGCTCAGTTTCTAAGATGCTGAGCTTGTCGATCGAAAGGTCGACAGTTCAGCGGTTCGAATCCCTAGTGCCACGTAACGGGGTAAGCTCCCATTACTTGTCCCAGCTTCTGCCAACCTAGCAGTTCGAAAGCACGTAAAAGTGCAAGTAAAAAAATAGGGACCACCTTTGGTGAGAAGGTAACAGCGTTCCATGCGCCTTTGGCGTTTTAGTCATGCCGGCCACATGACCACGGAGACGTCTTCGGACAGCGCTGGCTCTTCGGCTTTGAAACAGAGATGAGCACCGCCCCCTAGAGTCGGGAACGACTAGCACATATGTGTGAGAGGAACCTTTACCTTTACCATTGAATGTTGTATGATTTACATCAGGGGTTTTCAAACTTAGCAATTTTAAGACTTGTGGACTTCAATTGGCTGCTTCAGAAATTCTGGGAGTTGAAGTCAACAAGTTTTAAAGTTGCCAACTTTGGAGACACATTACATTACATTTACATTACATTTTGCAATGCTGCCATTCTGTGTTTAAGCCAGAAATTTGATGTGTTTCTTCTGAATAAATCCACACATCAGCTGGCAGAAAAGTTTTAAATGGAGTAAGGTTATAAAAAGTTGAGCCTTTGAGGTAGAAGAGTTAATCTCCTTATGGGAACCAGGAAAAAGAAAGATAAAATGACTGGTTGTTGAAGCAGCGGTGTTAACTCTTATTAAAATTAAATTAATAAGCTATAGTGCTCTCCAAATACTTGTTTCTGCAACATTATATTTGCTTATCTGCTAAAACCATACTGGTTTGTAAATAAGTCTTGCAAGAATTTATAATAACAATTAGATTGTCAGTTGGAATGTTAGTAGTTGTTTTTATATAAATTGTTTTGCAATTTGATGTTACAAAAGACTTTGAAAGGAAATGCTCATTGTAGGCTCTGATAACTTTCCATCTGCATGCATTTCTTGCCTTTCAAGAGGAAGAAGCAGACTTTATACCCTGAGTGTATATTCATTACACCCTTCTATTGCCAAATACTAGTTTTGAGATTAGTGTGTATTTGGAAAGGATTCTCATTACTGCTTGGATAAGCACTTCCTTTGTGACTTGCACCAATGGTTCACTTAAAATGGGAACAGGAGATGTCTTGTTGATAGGCTTTTTCAAAAGGCAATTTTTGAAAAAAAGCACCTTTGGGACTCCAGCCATGATCCTCACCTGTTTCCATCTCCTCCACATGCAGCTGGGAGAGAAAAAAAATCACTGTGTGAAATTCTAGAGCACAGGTGTCAAGCTCGTTGTGTTATGTTGCCGTCGCGTGACGTATCGTGACATTTTTTCCCCTTCGCGGAGCTGGGTTGGGCATGGTGGCCTGCCTGTGACACACCTGCCCACAGGCCGCCAGTTTGACACCCTGAGGATACCATCTCAGGGCTGAGGCACAGAAGCTTTGAAACAGGAACTGAAAGCTTAGGATGCTGGATTTGGAAGTTTAAGGGGAGATTTGGCTGCTTATCAATCACTTTCTGTCTTCTTTGAAATGTGTTCCTTCTTCCCGGTCCTGTACAGGTGCAGATCTCTTCCTGACCAGAAGCAGGATGAGGATGCTCTCGAAGAACTTCAAAACATGATCAAAGAGAGACAGGATGTCTTTTTTGAAATGGAATCATACTTGCCAAAGAAGAACGGGTAAGGGGATTGAACTCAGATTTCCCCCAAATTAACATGGAAATAAGAAGGATTCTGTTCTTAATAGTTTGCTCTATTATTTATTTGGTTGCTACAGCCACCTATCTTTCGTTCACGACTCTAAGCAGCTTACAATAAAATAGATAGAACTTAGGCCCGTGATGGCGAACCTATGGCATGTGTGCCACAGGTAGCATGTGGAGCCATATCAGTGGGCATGCGAACGTTGCCCTAGCTCAGCTCCAGCACGCATGTGTACGTCAGCCAGCTGATTTTCAGGCCTTCCAGGCCCACCGGAAGTTGGGAAACGAACCGTTTCTGGTCTCTGGAGGGTCTCCAGGGGGGTGGAGAAGGCTGGTTTTTCACTCTCCCCAGGCTCCAGAGGCTTTCTAGGAGCTTGGGGAAGGTGAAAACTGCCTTCCCCACCCCCTGGGAGGCCCTCCGGAGGACAGAAATGGCCCGTTTCCCGACTTCTGGTCCCACCTCCCCCCAAGAAAGCCACTGGAGCCTGGGGAGGGCGAAAAATGGGCCCACCGTGCCATCACATGCCAAAAGCAGGGGAAGCGCGGGGGAGTCCCGTGCGCGGGTGGCAGGGCACATTGAATTATGGGTGGGGGTACGCATGCACATGACCTCCCCCCGCTTTTGGCTTTTGGCATGTGACGACAAAAAGGTTAGCCATCACTGGTGTAGGGTCTCCTGCTTGAGTGGGGGGCTGGACTAGATGACCTATAAGGTCCCTTCCAACTCTGTTAATCTGTTATCTCTTACTGTTTTTATCTTTTATACTATAATTTTATCCAATAGTAAGCCACCCAGAGCCACATCACAGCGAGATTGGGCAGAAAATAAATTTAATAAACAAATATAATGAGAGATTCCACTTAGCTACTTATAGCCAATGGCTGTTTAAACATAGGCAGATTTAGAATAGCTTTACTGTCACTTCAAATGTACACTTATTGGCATACATTAAAATATTAAAATATTTCATCTGACAGAATGCCAGTATGATTCTATAGCCAAAGGTGTTTGTAGCTAGTTTGGTGCCACCAGCTCTTGGTAACTCTGGGAACAGATGTCAGTTGTGTGTTAATTATAGTTAATTATAGCAAAATCACATATTATGTACCCTGTTAATGCAGTATTCTCACAGCTGCTGTCAAAAGGAACCAGGAGGCTGATGACTATATCTTATTATGATTCCTTGCAGATCAATTTGAGATGTTGAGTATGCTCGGAATGTGAGACTTGTGTGACTCAGGTTATTGTTATGGAGGTGGACTTTTTCCCTCTTTCTGTTGTGTTCCAGGTTGTACCTGAGTCTCGTGCTGGGAAATGTGAATGTCACACTGCTGAGCAAGCAAGCCAAGTAGGTGCTAATTGATTATAGTTTCCCTCCTTGCTGAGATGTTTTACAGATTAGGAATCCTCTTTTAAATTTCAGAATATGCAAATGAAGTTTTTTTTTGTGCTAAGACACAAAAACAATCAAACAAGCTAAGATTAATGAGCCATGGTGGCGCAGTGGTTAGAATGCAGTAGTGAAGGCTACTTCTGCTGCCTGCCAACTGCCGGCAGTTCAATTCTCACCAGCTCAGGGTTGACTCAGCCTTCTATCCTTCTGAGGTCGTTAAAATGAGGACCCAGATTGTTGGAGGCAATAGGCTGACTCTATAAACCACTTAGAGAGGGCTGTAAAGCATTATGAAGCTGTATATAAGTCTAAATGCTATTGCTATTAAACTCTGAGTGTTATATGTTATATGTATATGACTCAACTTACAACAGCAGTTGGGACTGGGACTGCTATCAGTAAGTGACATAGTTGTAAAGCAGAACAACATTTGACCCCATTGTTTAGTGATGATCAGCATTCCCCTGTTGATGTCACTAAGTGAGTGTATGGGTCATTAAGTGAGTTCTTCATGTGACTGTGACTTCCTGCCTGCTCCCCCAGTGACTTTCCTTGTGAGAAGTCGGCAGGGAACATTATAAGTCTCAATCGTTTAATTGCAAGGATGCTGCAACAGTCAGAACTGTGAGGACCCATTGTAAATACCAATTTTCAATGCCATTGTAAACCGAGGTCTGTACAGAATCAGATTAATCATCAACAGAGGCACAAAACAATGCTTGGTGAAACACAGGTATATTCTTGAAAGAAAAAAGACTATACTCTCCTAAGTATAATTTAATTGATTTAATTAATCCTCCAGGGAGGGTATTCCATTCCATTCTGATTCTAACAACTCTTGTTCCTGTCTATGGAGATTCTCAGTCATCCAGGTCATTGCTGTCCGTCCCAAAGGTGCTTTTTTTCAAGAGGCAACTGGTTTTTTCGGTTTTTCTTTGAAGACATTTCGCTTCTCATCCAAGAAGCTTCTTCAGCTCTGGCTGGATGGTGGGGAATGGACCATCCAGCCAGAGCTGAAGAAGCTTCTTGGATGAGAAGCGAAATGTCTTCAAAGAAAAACCAGAAAGTCCAGTAGCCTCTTGAAAAAGCACCTTTGGGACAGCTCTTGTTCCTGCTTTTCCTTAATAAAATCAGAAGCCACATAGGCGAAGGCTTTCTGATGCTCAGTGCTAGGCAGGCTCATATGAGAGTAAAGAGTTCCTTAAGACATCAGAGTCAGAGTCCCAAGAGCTTTCAGATCAAATCAATATTTATTATAGCCATAGACTGCCATACGAGTAGTCCCCATTCAATAACCAGTTGTTTCACAGCTGTTCAAAGTTATGAAGGCCATGGAATAGGCTCTTTGCAGCCGGTAAAGCATCTCCAGCCATCGTAAATGGTTGTACTGCCCGAACAAAAAACATGAATTGTGGTCACAAGGCTGCAAGTCAGCTTTATGATTCGTGGCATTCTGCTATCACACGACTGTGATTCGTAACGTTTTGGCTGGTTTCCAGCAAAAAACCTCCCACTTAAATGAGTGGGTTTGCTTAACAACCATGGCATTTTGCTTGACTGCAACATTCACTTAACCACTCCAAAAAAGGCTGAAAAATTACTTTTGCTCCCATGGGTGCCTCGACTTAACAATCACAGTGACTTTTGTCTCTAATTCTGAACTCAATCGCAGGCATATATTGAGGACTCCCTGTAGATAAACAGCTTGAGAAGTTCTCCATCTGCCATCCTTCAGATTATGTTGGAACTCCACTTCTTAGGGTTAGGATTTGGGGAGTTACAGTCACAAGATACTTGGAAGGTAGCAGGTTTGGAAAAATGGAGCCAGGATTACAAGTGTCTGTCAGAACTGGCTCATTCCCCCTCTCTTTCTGCCTCCCCCTTTTAGGTTTGCATATAAGGATGAGTACGAGAAGTTCAAGCTTTACCTCACCATCATTTTGCTCATCATTTCCTTCACCTGCCGCTTCCTCCTTAACTCGAGGTGAGTCCACAATCCTGAGAGATGGACAATCTCTCCCCTTCCTTTCAGCCAGCTGAAGTTGCTACCTCCAATCCTCGGAGGACTTTGGGAAATGGCAAGGCAGAGTCAGCTTCCTTTTTTTGGAAAGGCAAATCCAGGTGTTGAAGGAAGCAGCAATTTCAGTACAGTGAGATTAATTTTAATGGGCATCCAAATATAAACAGGCTAAAAATTGTAAGCTGCCAACTTTAATTCTTGATAGTGATGAGAGATAGGGGCCTCTCCTCCCTTTCTTGCACCCGGCTCTGCCTTGCTGTCTCCTATGTCTCCTATTTACAGACCCCACGCATCCTGGACATAAACTGTTTCAACTCCTACCCTCAAAATGACGCTATAGAGCACTGCACACCAGAACAACTAGACACAAGAATAGTTTTTTCCCGAACGCCATTACTCTGCTAAACAAATAATTCCCTCAACACTGTCAAACTAGTTACTAAGTCTGCACTACTATTAATCTTCTCATCGTTCCTGTTTCCCTATGACTATCATTAAGTGTTGTACCTTATGATTCTTGACGAATGCATCTTTTCTTTTATGTATGCACCAAGACAAATTCCTTATGTGTCCAATCACACTTGGCCAATAAAGAATTCTATTCTATTCTATTCTATTCTATTCTATTCTATTCTATTCTATTCTATTCTATTCTATTCTATGCGGATGAGAAAGGTTTGGAAAGCCAACCAAACTTCCATGCGCTCAAAAGCCCAATTGGGCTTATTATCAGGGGATGTCTTATTTTGGGGGAAACAGGATATTATAATTGACCCATCACTTTCTCACTTTTTATGTCAGGGTAACGGATGCTGTCTTCAATTTTCTCCTGGTATGGTATTACTGCACGCTGACAATTCGAGAGAGCATCTTGATCAACAATGGTTCTAAGTAAGTAGTGCTTCTGTCCAGCGTTTTTCCTTCCTTAAGCTAAGAAGATCACGTACATATTTAGCCAGGACACCCTGAATGTTCTCTGCAAAATTATTCCTAGTCCTGCTTTAAAATTCTGGGGATTGAATATGGGAGCATCTCCTTAGGAATCTTGGCTTGCACATAATGCATTCAAGAGGTGAGTCCATCCAGCACACACTTCCTGGTCTGACTGCAGCAATCTTAAACAAGAGTAGAATATTTGGGGGGGGGGGGGAATGTCTCCTCAAGAGGCAACTCAGGTGTTTTCCCTAAACCTATGGCTATTGGCACTATGTTTGGTGTTCAGTGCAAGGTATTCCAGCTGCTATTCCCCTTGCACCTTCCAAATGGAGCTTACAATAATCGTCTTACTATATTGGGCTATCATGCTTAAAAGACAAATACTAATGAAACTGCTTACATATGCTCTTCCAGGATTAAAGGCTGGTGGGTACTTCATCACTACATCTCCACCTTCCTCTCAGGTGTCATGCTGACTTGGTGAGTCTTCAAAAAAAAAAAAGTTAAGCATAATTTTATTTATTTTTATTTTAATTAGATTAAATTAGTCCTTTGGAGGTAGGGCGGCTCACAACAATTAAGATATACAATCTCAATCCAAGTAAGAAACATGTTAAAATGCATATTAAACGCATATTAAAATACATTAAAAATCAAAACCCCATCAGTCCAGGCTGGGCAATTTAAACAGCCATGTTTTTAGTTCGCGGCGGAAAGTGCGAAGGTCAGGGGTCAACCGGAGCCCCCGGGGGAGTTGATTCCAAAGGGTGGATGCGCCCACAGATAAAGCTCTACCTCTGGGAGTCGCCAGCCGACATTGTCTAGCCGACGGCACCCTGAGTAATGATTGTGATTTCAGTGGTTTTAACTAACATCCTGTGAGTTCGATTAATTCCTTTCCAGAGCCTTCTAGGAGAATAGCAAGTGTCCATCACATGTCAGTGGATTCTGATTACATGTGTGTTTCTGCATTCCCTCTGTCTTTGCAGGCCAGATGGCCTTATGTACCAGAAGTTCAGAAACCAGTTCCTCACATTCTCCATGTATCAGAGTAAGTGGGACGGCATTAAAGAAGCGGGAGGAAGGAAGCGGTTGAAGCAGTGGTGGGATTCAAAATTTTTTACTACCGGTTCTGTGGGTGTGGCTTGGTGGGTGTGGCTTGGTGGGCATGCAGGGGAAGGATACTGTAAAATCTCCATTCCCACCCCACTCCAGGGGAAGGTTACTGCAAAATCCCCATTACCTCCTGATCAGCTGGGACTCGGGAGGCAGAGAATAGATGTGGGCGGGGCCAGTCAGAGGTGGTATTTACCGGTTCTCCGAACTACTCAAAATTTCTGCTACCGGTTCTCCAGAACTGGTCAGAACCTGCTGAATACCGCCTCTGGATTGAAGACCCACAAGTATCGGGGGAGTCAGTAAAATGATGAATCCCAGCCTTTATTTTCGTAGCTACATTGCCAAAATTCTGCAACACGGAACATAGAACGCCATTTTCCGAGGGAGGCTTCTGTTGTTACTGCCTGAGTGTTTGAATAAGGGGCAGTCAAACTACACTATCTAAGGATTTCCTCATGGGAGGAAATTGAGAGGAAACGGGAAATGGCAAAGGAGCTGGCAATGAAGCAAAGGGCAAATTACTGTAGCTGAAGCAACTCAAATGTATTGGAGCTCCACCCACCCACCCAATACTGTGAACACTAGATGTTTTTGTTTTTAAGAAGGGAAAAACCATACTACCACCAAAGGTAATGGATGAAAGGCTTTAAAACTAGAGCTTTGCTTTTAAGGGACATTTTAATAACAATGAGGGATGGATAATTTTAAGTATCTCAGTGTGTATGCTATGCCCCTGAATTTTGAACTCCTTTGCTGAAATTTGATAGGCTTTGTCCAGTTTCTTCAATATTATTACCAGAGTGGTTGTCTGTACCGGTTGAGAGCTTTGGGTGAACGACACAACATGGATCTCACTGTGGGTAGGTACAATTTCTGCTTTCTCTTTTTCCTTTCCTGAGGCAAACTCTCCTGTGTGAGGGATTCACTAATGGCTGTGGGGTCAACAGACAGTGGTGGCGCAGTGGTCAGAATGCAGTACTGCAGGCTACTTCTGCTGACTGCCAGCTTCCGGCAGTTCAGTTCTCACCGGTTTAAGGTTGACTCAGCCTTCCATCCTTCCAAGGTCGGTAAATTGAGGACCAAGATTGTTGGAGGCCATAGGCTGACTCTGAAAACCGCTTAGAGAGTAAAGTAAAGCACTGTAAAGCAGTATATAAGTCTTAAATGCTATTGCTGTTGCTATCTCTACAGAAGATGCTCTTCTGGTCACTGGTTTTGAAAGGAGAAAGAAGTGGCCATAAAGATGGGATCATTGTGAAATACTAGGGCTGGGAAGCCACAACAGGCCAATGCCTGATGGACAGCAAAAGCTTGTGCCTAGTATACAGTATACTGTATACTTGATATATAATGAAGTGGGAGATATGTAAATTTGTATATAGAGCAAGGAATAGATTACGTATTAACTTGATTTTGATGTAAATGTTAGAAACCAGAGATGCTGAGCATTGTCCATTATTTTACTTTTAAAACTATAATAATAATAATAATAATAACAACAACAACAACAACAACAACAACAACAACAACAACAACAACAGCTTGTGCCTAGGCTTGCTTCGTCAATTCTCATCTTGCAAGGATGCTCGTATGGTCCATAATTCCTCCAAACTGCAGTTTCCCCTAGCTTTGGGTACTGGAATTAGATCTTAGGCTTGCTTCATCAATTTAGATCAGGCCTAGTTCGTATTTGGATGAAGGGGCTCCCAGGGCTGTAACCTTTATTAGCAAGTAAAACAAAAACACCCCAGAATGAGGTAATGACTATTGCATGTCATAGCCAAGAAAATCCTGTTCTATATGATCTTTGTGGCTTTAGAGATATTAACATTTTTACAGTCCTCTTCTAGATATCGTCATTTAAAAAAGCAGAGAATTGCAAATAGCCATGTTAACACATTTTACCAAAAAAAAAAAAAAATCTGAATCTTGACTAGGAGGTAGTTCTGCTTTTCAAACCAGCTTACCCTGCCCTTCTCAAAGAGATGAGCATTTTATTCTTGAGGAGGCGGATTTTAAGCATGTTTGGCCTGTCTCTAAGCTTCTCTTATTTCCTGTTCTGGTAATGCTAGCCTAGGAGAGGTGAGAGGTCCAATGTTAGCTGTCAAATCTCCCAAAGATTGCCATCTCCAGTCAGTCTGAAGAGCCCATTGGGACTGCTGGACCTTGGCCTGATTCTTTGGTTGTGTGTTTTTCCTTGCAGAGGGTTTCCAGTCCTGGATGTGGAGAGGCCTCACTTTCCTGCTTCCGTTCCTTTTCTTCGGCCAAGTAAGTGTGTCATCACTTCTTTTGGGATTATCTTTAGTCTAGGCAAGGCAAAACCAGGTTTATTGTATCTGAAGGGGCATAGTTTCTTCTGAGTTTTTTTGTGGGGATTATTTAATTAGCAGTTTTTATCCTGTCTTTTATTATTTTTTTAGAAATAACTCAATGTGGCAAGTATGCTTAATATTCCTTCTGCCTCCTATTTTCCTCACAACAACAATCCTGTAAGGTGGGTTGGGTTGAGAGTGAGTCACTGGCCATAAGTCATTCAGCCTGCTTTCATGCATAAGGCGGGACTAGAATTCCCAGTCTCTAGACTACACTAGACTAGACTAATGTAAGAGTTCTTACATATATTTTATCTTTTCTCTTGCTAGCTCTTTTTTCAGGGGAAATACATACTGTGCTTATAAACAACTGACTAAATGAGACACAATGAAACCGTGCTACATAGTAATAATAATATATTTATTTCGTGTTATAAATTTATAAAATAAATTAGAAAATTGAGCTTTTACCTGATAATAATGATGTTATAAATGTTCGTCATGTTATGAAGACTAACGTGAGATGGTTAAAGGAACAAGACCCCTTCCCTTCCAAACCTATTTGCAAAATGAGAGTTTGTTACAAAAGACTGCAATTTTCTTATGACCAGCGTGGGCAGGACAGTGATGCCAAATCACCATAGAAACTGGCAGGTACAGGGGATTCTGGCATACTTTGTGAAGGTTGAGAAAATTCATCTGATTTGTCCGGTTTGTTCTGTTTTTTGTGTTTTAAACCTATTGCACTCCTTAAGATATTGTGTTTTTCCCCCATCTCAAATGCCAGTTTTTGGGGGGGGGGAATTTCTTCCCTGTGTTTGTTGGAGGGCTCTGGGGAGAAGTCCAAAAACGATTGAGGTGAAGAGTAATTAAGACACATAGTCCTGGAATAATCTTTCTTATTTATACCTAATAATTTGATGTATCGATTATTGCAGGGGTCTCCAACCTTGGCAACTTTAAACCTGGCGGACTTCAAGTCCCAGAATTCTGGGAGTTGAAGTCCGCGAGGCTTAAAGTTGCCAAGGTTGGAGACCCCTGGATTAGTGTTTCATATGTCCTCTTTCTCCTAGATGGGATGCACCTCCTGATTAACTCATGTGAATAATCTGGATTCTAGATGCATTTTGTACCCCAAACAAACTCTTGTCCCCTTATGTGATAATTAAACTGCCAAAAAAGCCTGTGCTTATGTGTCAGGGTTCCAAGTAACACCCCCAACCAAGTAAGACTCCGAGGTAGGCATTTCCTCAAAGTTCCATTTTATTAGAGATGTCATATTGGCACATCTGGGAAATCCCGAATCTGAAAGCTCCTAGTTTTTACCCACCCAAAGGAAAGTCCAAGTCCCTTCCCCTGCACCCACATGTCCATCACATGGTCCAATCAGGTCACCATCCTAACTGGAGTAGCTTCCCAGTTGCACGCCTCTCCAGGTGCAGGTTGAATGTCCTTGACTCCCAGTGAAAGAATGTTGTGGTGGTGGTGGCTATACATCTTATCCCGTCGCCATCCAACCCCCCTCCCAATTCCCACAGCATGCCCATCCTCCCAAGTATGGCAGCCCTGAAGATCAGAGGTGGTATTCAGCCAGTTCAAACCAATTCGCCCGAACCAGTAGCAGAAATTGTGGGTGGGCCCACCTATCCACCCCGGCTCTATGCCATACTATTTAGGCACGTTTTTGAGGCCGAGTGTGTGCATGGAAGGTGCATACGCCAGCAAAGCACATGTGCAGAAGGACGGGCCGTGCATGGACACACGCTCACATTTGCGAACCGGTGGTGAAAGTAAGTGAATACCACCCCTGCTGAAGATCCAAAGAAAAAAAAGTAGGAAGGAAAGAAGGGAGGGAGATGGAAGAGATTGAGAAGAAAGATTGCTATACAATAAAAAAGATGAAATGGAAGAAAGGCAACCCCGAACATGTGTAAATGCACTAGGATAAAGAATGAATTATTAAAAAATAAAAGAGAATAAATATGAGTAAAAACAGAGAAATTAGAATTTGAGGGCGAATAAAGATGATGTTTATACAAATAAGCATAGAAATTTTAAGATATGATCAAAAAAATGGAAAAAGAAGATTTCGTCAAATGGTAACTGAGTAAAATGTATTTGAATAAGACAAATTGTATAAGTTATGATATGGCCAATACTCTGTTCATAAAATATGCGGGTGAATTTGTGGGCGAAAAAATCAATAAAACTTGATTCAAAAGAAAAAGAAAAAAATGCCTCCAGGGCTGACATTACATTGAAATCCCAGTGGGTGGCAGAGGGAGGGACAGGGACGCTCATCGGAGCAGAGAGCTCTCCGTTTGAAGGAGAGCTTTTTGATTTAAAAAATCCTAAAAATTCTGCTACCAAAAACCAGCGGTCTGACCTCACAGTGACACCTTTTTTGAGGGTGGGAGTCGGACATGTTGCAAATAAAACAATTATCTTCTCTCTCTAGTTCTGGCAACTGTTCAATGCCGTCACACTTTTCCAACTGGCCAGCCATCCAGAATGCAAAGAATGGCAGGTAAGAGTGAATTTGTAAGCACAGGAAGAGGAAATGCTCTGTTCCTTTCCCACCCTTTCAAAATCACGGCCCGGTTGAGGAGATTACAAGCTTTGTCAATGCTTTCAGAAATATCCAAATGCCTTCTAAGTACAGCCAGCATGATACCCGTGGTAAAATACATGTAGCTATCTCAGTAATCCTCCCAATGCCCATTATGTCAGCTTCTCTCATAGTGTGGATAACAACCTTTAAAGGGATTACAGGCAGTGGATGGAAGGTTATCAGATAATGGAGAGAGATTGACTGTTATCTCAGCATGGCTGTCTAGGAGTGCATACCAATACAACTTACAGCAGGGATGACAAACTCAAGGCCCAGGGGCTGGATCCGGCCCATGCGGTGCTTAGATCTGGCCCGCAGGGTCGCCCTGGAAACAGTGAAGGACTGGCCTGCGGTGCTTCTGCCAGACAAAACGGAGCTCAGGAGGGCTGCAGGCAGCCCTTGCGAGATCCATTTTTGCTGGCAGAGAGTTGCACATCATCAAAGTTGCTGTACATCGACACATAAAGACAGTTAAGGCTAGCCTTGTAAATAATTATACAAGCCTCACGAAAGGCATAGGTGCTTTAACATTTTGAACTAACATCCATGGTACAACACCTCTTTCTGATGCTTTGCACTGCTCTCCCTGTTCTACTCTAGAATTCCTGACAGTTTTGTTAAATTTATCTCTCTTCAGCAGTCCAGTCCTTTTGAAAACTGCTGTCTGTCTCTCCGTCTCTCTCTCTCTCTCTCTCTCTCTCTCTCTCTCTCTCTCTCTCTCTCTCTCTCTCTCTCTCTCTCTCTCTCTCTCTCTCTCTCTCTCTCCCTCCCTCCCTCCCTCCCTCTCTCTCTCTCTCTGTTTCTCTCTTCCTCTTAAAGCAGTAAGCGCTGACCATGTAAATTTCATTGGCAGGTCCTGATGTGCGCCCTCCCCTTCCTCACCCTCTTTATTGGCAACTTCTTCACCACATTGCGAGTTGTTCATCAGAAATTCCAGAATAAGACCAAGAAGGAATGAGCCTTCAAGTGCCTGTCCCCCTTCCTGGCTATCCCTGTTGGTGGGAGCACTACTACTCTGCTGACCGAAGGATCCACAGTACACTGGGCGTTCTCCTCCTCCTCCTCTCTCCCTCCTTCCCTCCCTCCCTGTGATTCTCTTGCATACAGATGTCAATGAAGCCACGCCCAAATAGTGCTTCTGCCACCAACTTGAGGCCTTGAGGCCTTCCTGCTGCCAAAAGGAACTCTGGACTTAAATCAGGTGTGGGATTCAAGGATTAGGGTGAAGTACTGTATGAGGAACCCAAGTGACTCTTGGATACAACTCCCAGCTGACACCTGCATGGTTTGGGTACCCTTCCTCCAAAGCAGGGGGCTGAAAATTCCCAGAGCCTGTCTGCCCAAACTGAATGACAAGAAAAGGAATGGAGCAGGTTCAACCTAGACCATCTAATATTTAGTACTGAGGACATTAACTATTATTGGAAGCAGATTATATGGGCAAAGAGTGTTCTCACTATTTCTGCTGGGCTTGATTCTTTCCTCCCCATCTTCAGAAATGTTCCCCTATCCTAGATTATTTCGTTACCACGTATGAGTGAGCGGAGGGGACAGTTTCTCATCTGCACCTTCAATACAGAGCCTGCTTTTCCGCCTCGGTGTATATTTTATGACAAATCTGAGATGATAACCAGTGGCTGGCAGATTATTTTCAGCCCCCTCGTCGCAGTTCTCTTCCTGGAGTTGCCTTCTCACCTCTTGAAGGGGCCAAAGACCCAGCGCTTCTACCCCTGTGCTCTTTTTTCGGAACATGGATTCACAAGCACCTAGGATACATCTTGCCAGAGAAGCTGAAAATAACCTTTATTTAACCATAGTTGGCTGAGCAAACAGCAGCAGTGGTGGCATTTGGCCTCCTCCGATCTCGGTCCATATTGTCATTTGTGTGTCTTAAGTGTTATAGTGGTTCTAAAACTGGAAAAAGCTGGCCTACATCCAAACATGCATTGTGGTCTTTAAATATGTATTCTTAGCATATTAAGGGGTGGGCAGGAGGCTGGAAAATAAAGAATGCGGAGGAAGCCTTGGTCCCTGGCACTTCTAGGCAAGGGAGATAGTATTATGTTAAGGATGTAAAACTCTGGACTCTCACAAATATAACCGTTGATTCTTAACTTTAATGCATAGATACTTCATACAGCTCAGGGTTCTACTAGGAGAGGACCGTACACCATTCTTTACCTCAGACCACAACCCCACTTTTTAGGAATGATGCTGAATCACACTAAAATCTTAGTTTAGGCATTCTGCTGCTGGAATGAGCAACCAGATCCTACAAGCCAATTGTGGACCTCAGCATTAAGGGGGATCACACCCTTTCCAAGGGAACTTTATAGATTCACTGGAACCCATTACATTGAAAACACATCTGAAAATGGTATGAATCCAAAGTGTGCATGGCCTGATTGGTAGCTACAGTGGTTCCTAGGAAGTGTGAGATTCTGGGGAAATGGAAGGGCTGTATATCACCAACCTATCAATGCAAATATTGTTCAAAGCAGCAGAATTTTTTTCAGCGGTTTTGTCTGGATGTCTTTAAGCAATGTTTTGATTTTCTCCTCTCCTTTAAAAACAGATGTTGCAAATCCCATTATTCCCAGTTTTGCTGGTTGGTTGGTCCCTCTCTCCTCTCCAATATGTAGATACAGAGAAATGTGATACAAGACAAAGCTTAAGCACACAGATTGTCCTTGAGGTAGCCTTACTCTTTATTAAACTTAAATGGCTGCCCATCTACCAGAAAGAACTGTGGGCAGCAGACAAGAATCAAAACCACAGTATAATTAAAACATTTTAAACAACATTGAGGTCCTAATTAAACTTGCATTCCTCAACCATTAGCTGCTTTCTAATGGCCAGCAGAGTTGGGGCCAGCCATACTTCTGGGGTGAAGCTGTTCCATAAGGCAAGTACCATGATAGAGAAGATTGCTATTGCAGTCTTTCTCATAGATTGATTTCCAGATGTGCTGGGTACAGCTGTCATCACTGAACTAGGCCATTGGGTACATAGGCTGAAGATGACTGGCACTTTAGCCTACATCATGCAGAGACAGACAGTTAGGTAAATCTTAAGTAGAAGTTGCACTGCAATGAAAGTTACAAAATGAATGGGAGGAAAACATTGTTTTGATATTTTAAAGAATACTCCATGGAAAAGGAATACAGAATACCTTTTCCACATTTAGGCATTTTAGTCACTGCTCATCACATTTCCAAATAATGGTGCATGATATTGGTTGTGAAGGTGGAAAACTACAAATGATTGGAAGAAGTCCTATTTAAAGCCCAAAAAGCCAGTATGGTCTAATGGTTAAGGCATCAGGCTAGAAAGCTGGAGACCATGAGCTCCAGTCCCAGTGTAGCTGTGAAAGTTGGCTGTGTGACCCTAGGCATGTCTCTCTCTCTCTCAGCCCAATTTACCTCACAGGGTGGTGGTTATGGGGGAAATAGGAGGAAGGTGTGTTGGATATGTTTGCCACCTTATGTGTAAAAAGAGTAAAGGCAGGATATAAATAAACTTTTTTTAAAAAAAAAATGCGCTGCACTGGGATGCCTCAAAAGTCACTGTTGGAATTGCTGTCTAGCTGCTTCAGCCGTCGAGAGAATTTCTGAAAGCTTTAAGATCTCGACCCTGTGGAACACAAATCCCGCCTTAATGTTATTTGATTCACGAGGTAAAACTTGTTTGGTTCCTTTGACTCAGCCTTCCATCCTTCCGAGGTTTATAAAATGAGAACCCTGATTGTTGGGGGCAATATGCTGACTAAACTGCTTAGAGAGGGCTGTAAAGCAGGGATCTCCAACCTCCAAGCCGTGAACCACTACCAGGCCGTGAGCCTTTTGGAACCAGTCCGCAGAAGTGGCGGGTGGGCCAAAAATTGAACTGCCCATACAAGCACGCTTGCCCACCACTCACACAAACCTATTCCCTGTCCCCCCTGCCCCCACTGGTCCATAAAGGTTGGACAACTCGGCTGTAAAGCAGCATGGAGTGGTACATAAGTCCAAGTCAGTGGTGGAATTTCATTTTTTTACTATTGGTTCTGTGGGCGTGGCTTGGTGGGCGTGGTGTGGTGTGGCTTGGTGGGCATGGCAGGGAAGGATACTGCAAAGTCTCCATTCCCACTCCACTCCAGGGGAAGGATATTACAAAATCTCCATTCCCACACCACTCGGGGGGGGGGGGGGGCAGTCAGAGGTGGTATTTCCCAGTAATCCAAACTACTCAAAATTCCCACTACCGGTTCTCCAGAACCTGCTGGATTTCACCCTTGGTCTGAGTCTTATTGCTATTGCTATTTCAGTCCAAACAGGGAGTGCCTATATTGGGTTTTAATTGGGATTTTATCTTTGCTTTTTTCTTCGTTGTCCACATTTGTTCTTCATTTGGATTTACTTATTTATAGTTAGGTGGTTGGTGGTGATGGTAATTTCTTTACTGTTGAGTCATCTGGGACTGGGTAGTTTATAAACACCTTAAAATAGCAAGAAAGGCAAGAGTATTGAAGAAAAAATATACTTGCATGTTTAAACGTGACAGGGCCCAGGACTTTAGACTGAGCCTGTTCAGTCCAGAAACAGGAATATGAGTACAGGGTGTTTGTGGAATCTGCAATGATGAGCTTTAGATGTCTTTTTTAACAGGAAGGCAACATGGCAAAGGCAGTCTACTCGCAGATGTTCACCAGAACGGCAAAATATAATCTCCCAGTGGAGGGTGTTCATTTCTCCAAATATTAGACTGTTGTGACTAAGGCTAGAAGCACTACCTGCTAACCAGCAGATGCTGGCATTCTGGTGGAATATACCCTTTAAAAAGTCCCAGACAAACACTATTACAGTAATGGAACTTTTCAGATCCTTCCTTTCTTGAACTTCCATTTGAGTTAACTAGACAGTAAGCAAATTGCAAAAATAAATATACTACTGAGGAAAAAGGTACACATTGTCTCATGCGTGGCTCTAGAGCCAGGATGGCGAATCTATGGCACGCGTGCCCGAAGTGGCACGCAGAGCCATGTCGCCTGGTACGTGCGGCGTTGCCTGTTCCTCTTCCAGGTTTCTGGCACGCATGCGACAATCAGCTGGCCTTTGTGTGTGCGTCAGTGCCAGAAATCAGAAGACCTGGTCTTGTTTTCCACCATGAGCATGCGCGCCAGCCAGCTGATCAGCGCGTGCGCATGAGTAGCAGTAACTGGAAGACTTGCTTGCCTTAGATAGGATAAGTATCTTATCTGGCACGCACATGCCCCCTGGGCAGCTCCTCTTCCTGGTCATAGCCCTGACGAGCGTGTAGCCACACGTGAAGTGCTCCCTTTTCAATGCTTGGTGCCACGCCCACGTGTGCTCTCTCCCTTTTTGGCACTCGGTGCCGAAAAGGTTCACCATCACTGCTCTAGAGAGTTAAATTATATCAAGGGATACATAAGCTTGGTTCCTATGAAGCAAAGCTTCCTCACCTTCTGTTTTAACATCATGGTTTCAGCTACAAAAACCTCCAGCCTCCCTTCCCCAGAAAAGTCCACAAAGAGGCAGAAGAGGCAGAACAAAAGAATCGGAGGTTATTTTATTTCAAGAACAAGTCTTAAAATTATGTACAATCGGTAAGACAGGCTTGCTTGGCCAGTTTCCAAACACGTTATTAGGCACCACACCGCAGCTTCAACAGGGTGAGTCAAGCGACGGGAGGCAAATTTGCATCCAGAGGAGCAGCACGGGACTGAAGGCATCAGAAATGGGATCAGCCTCAGTCTAGGTAGGATCTCGTCCAGTTAGGAACAAAGCAAGGGAGAAATAGAAGGGGTGGTTTGGAGAGAGCTCAGATTCATGTAAAATGAGTTTTCCCCCCAAGAGGGAAAGAACAAAGGAAGTGAAATATCACAAGCAGGTTCCTCTAAGGTCCATGCTGAGGCATAGCATCTAGTTCCACCATCACCCTCCAAGCATGCCTTCTAACACGCAGGAAGATAAGAGCTTCATTTTACTGGTTCTTCTTGTAAACCCACTGCTGCTATCCCTTGCCTTCCAAATGATTCCTTCTGCCTCCTCTTCAGACATTTCCCTGGTGCCCATCCCACGTGAATCCCAACAACCAGCTGCTGACCAAAATGAAAACCGTTGCCACTGTAATCTTCAGTTGCAGCCCAAGAAGGACCCCAGCCTGTTGATAAGGCTAAAGAGAGACAGTGTTGAAGGACCAAGGTCATCTAAGCACCATATTTCCACCAGAGCACAAGATGCCTGTGAGAGGAGACAAGGAGGACGTTCCTTTTTTTCCAAAAAAGTGTTTGTTGGGTAAAGAAAGGGCGGGAAACCCACCCTCAGATATGCCCTGTAGCAGCTACCAACCAACCAAAGAAAGAGAGAGAGAGAGACAGGCATGCTGGTGTTTCTCCATTGCTCTGAGAATCTAGCTCAGTGCGATTAGATCTTGCCATAGAAAACCAAAGCCCACTAAATTCACCCTGCTGAGCGGTCTAACAGGGAATGGGTAGGAGCTAGAGAAAGCCAAGGTATGCACAGATGCACAGTTCCCTGGAGGCAGAATGATGAGTCCTTGCCCTGCTCTTCACCAGCCACCTGCAGTCACCCCTCTTTTCTGCAGTAAGTGCCCCCTAACTCCAAACATCCAAGGAGTAGCGGCCCTTGGTCATCAGTTTCTTGACATAGTCCACAGCCTGCTGCTGGTTCATCTTGCCATATTCGGCTACAATCTCGTAAAAGGCATTCTGCACATCCCGGGCCATGTTGCGTGCATCACTGGAATGGAAGAAGAAGGGGAGAAAAAAGGAAGAGTAAAGTCAGACAGTGAGAAGCAGTGGCTAGAGCTCAAGGTAGAAAAAAATTCAACAAGCAAGCTTGAAGAAATGGCATGTTGCCAATTTCAGAGGACTCGGATTACAGATGGAAATTCTGCCTCTCGACATTGTGGAGGAAAACAGGCTCTTAAAGATGGGTAGTTACAAGATGAGGACAACAGTATTTTACAGATCTAAGTGACAAAAATACTCTAAATTGCCCAATTGCAGCGAGTCCCATTTCAGTCCCACTTATTTTCAGGCAGAGCTAGCAAATACTCCCAACTGAGCCCAAATTGTGCCATTTATCCTCTGACTGGGGCATGGAAATAGAATCCCTTCCACTGAGCCACTTTGATAGGATCTGTAGTCTCCATGGATAGATGCTAGGTCAACTGATGGGTTGGAATGGCACAAGAAAGCTTCTTAAGATGGCTGCCTCTTGAAACAGAATCAAGGATTCTCTTGCTGAAGCTAAAGACTGAAGTTTGTGGGAAGACAGATGTTATGAGACTGACTGACATTCAGTCCATATATCCAGGGAAGCCATCCACTTCACTTCACTTGAATTATTTTGAATATTTTTTGTGCTTTCGGCAAATTCTTCAGCAAATTCTGCAAATTCATATTGATAATTTACATACTTTGCAAGCTACTTAACATTCCCTGTTACCCTCAGATATCATTATTAACACCAGAATTTCCAGCTAGTATCACATTGCTGTTTTCTTTCTAACTGTTTTGCCCCAGGGGCAAAATTACTAATTACTTGTTTTCAAGTCAATTTCTGACTGCTCACTGCTGCAAGATAACCTGTGAACAAAAAGAGCCTTGCCACCCTTACCCGCACACGTAGATGTGACCGTTTCCTTCATTGATCAGCTTCCAGACGTGCTCCTTGTTCTTTTTGAGCAAGTGCTGCACATAAATCTGAAAGAGACAAAATTGGGTGTCAACGGGGTCTTTACAGCTGTGTATATTCTCTGATTGTGCCTCCTTCAGCATAAAAACTGGCATCTAGGTTTTTTTAAAAGGTAGATATCCATGTTTCCCCCAAAATAAGACCCTATCTTATAATTTTTTTGCCACCAAAAAAGGCACCAGGTCTTATTTTGGGGGGGAGTTGTCCACTGACTCACCTCACTTGCGTGCATCACCCCCGGCCTCTTTTTTGCACTCTTGGCTAGAGAGGCCTTCAGGAAAGGCCTCTGTAGCCGATAACAGAGCTCCAGATCAATCCGAAGCTCCGTTATCAGCTACAGAGGCCTTCAGGAAAGCCTTGATGCTAGAAGAAATGGGCCGAGGTGTGTGAGGCCTGGCTGCAACTGTCCAAAGGTAAGTAGTAGGACAGCTCCACCACCACCACCCCACCCTAGCTTAATTTTTACCTGTGCACCCTGTGGGCAGGGTCTTAATTAGGGCTTATTTTGGGAGTAGGGCTTGGGAGCCCATGTAAAAATCAAGCTAGGACTTACTTTCTGAATAGGTCGTATTTTTGGGGAAACATGTGGTTTGAGGACTACAAAAGTGCTTTTGAAAAAAATAAAAAGTGCCTGGTCCAAAAATCAAGTGAACCAGACTGATAGCAGGGATGGAGTTTAAAAAATGCCTTTACCAACATTTTCTAGAATTATGGAAAACACAGGCATTATTTGGTTCTTTTTTTTTCCTCAAGAGAAGATTATCCAAGCACAAAACTTACAAAGAGTCAATTTTTCAAGCAGACCCAGCCCAACAGGACAAGTGAATGTAAATGCCCACGGATGGTGGAATGTTTTAGAATGGAACAGGCTTACCTTTTCTGGCTGGTCCCTCGAGAAAGCCACATTGAGTTGAGTAAGGGCTCCTTCTTTGACAAATTTGGCCAGTTCTTCCTTATAGATGTAATCTTCCTTCTCGTGCCGGCAGCCAAAATACAGCACAGTCTCCCCAACCTCCTTGCCTAAAACACAAGGACACATTCCTCAGTCCAGAGCTGCTGAGTGACCCTGTGTATCCTTGCAACAAATAGCAGCCTGAATGTGCTGCTTCAGATCTGATCTCTAGTTCAGACAATATAGAATAATAGAATAACAGAGTTGGAAGGGACCTTGGAGGTCTTCTAGTCCAACCCCCTGCTAAGGCAGGAAACCCTATACCATTTCAGACAAATGATTGTTCAGTTCTTCTTAAAAACTTCCAGTGTTGGAGCATTTACAACTTCTGGAGGCAAGTTGTTCCACTGATTAATTGTTCTAACTGTCAGGAAATTTCTCCTTAGTTCTAGGTTGCTTCTCTCTTTGTTCAGTTTCCATCCACTGCTTCTTGTCTTGCCTTCCGGTGCTTTGGAGAATAGCTTGACTCCCTCTTCTTTGTGGCAACCCCTGAGATATTGGAACATGCTAGCATGTCACCCCTGGTCCTTCTTTTCATTAAACTAGACATACCCAATTCCAGCACCGTCCTTTATGTGTTTTAGCCTCCAGCCCCCTAATCATCTTTGTTGCACTTAGACTTATAGACTGCTCCATAGTGCTTTAGAGTACTCTCTGAGCCTTTTACAATGCCAGCATATTGCCCCGAACACTCTGGGTCCTCATTTTACTAACCTTGGAAGAATGGAGCCCTATCAGGATCGAAGTCTATATTGTGGACAGAGTTAGCCTGTAATATTGCATATTCTAACCACTGCACCACCAGGTCTCCTCACATGGCTCTGGGGATGCTATAATAGTTGTAAGTGTGTAAGACTTTTTTCAGTGCTGTTGTACCTCTGAAGAGTTTCTAAACAAATGGTTGCAAGTCAAGGACTACCTGTATTTAGATGGAGAAGTTCACTTATTCAGGTTCCTGCTTAAACCAATACACTTAAATGTAAGCGTGCCAAAGCCGGGGCAATGCAGAAGACTTTTACTCCAATTTGGCTATGAGTGAAAATATTATTTGGGGTTACATCGTCGGCACAGTTGGATTCTGTCCTTTGAAAAGTTATTTTTCTTCCTCATCAAGGTATTTTCATGGATTGATTCTGAGTCAATCTATTAAAAGGAGAGTCAGCCAAACTATTCAAATCAGATGCCCTTGGTCACACTATCAGAGGTTGACAAAGGAACTACAGTTCTATTATGACCCATTGGCAACTGCAATATATTGCACCATAATATATGTTTTTGTTTACAAAAGAGATCAACATGAAATGGTTTGCAAAAAAAGTCATTCCCAGACAAATCAAAGATGGGATTTTATAAGCCGCCCAAAGTCTGCTGGAGTGGGTGGCCATAACCAGATGACGATAACAATGATGATTTACAGCAATTATACAAAGGAGATGCCAGCAAGAATGGACTGAAGCTTTACCTAGCTGAGGATCCTAGTTCTCACCCCAACTGGTCAGCTATTTTAGGGAAGTCTTAAAGCAGTGATGGTGAACCTTTTTCAGCATTGAGTGCACGCTCGTTACCAGGTGCTCTGCCAAAAAGAGAGCACTCACGCATGCTCATCAGGATTGCAACCAGGAAGAGAAGCTGTCCAGGGGGCATGTGCGCACTGGACAAAGTACTTTCAGTTTCCAGCGTGCACATGTGCACTGGCTAGCAAGTCATCCGGTTACTGCCAAGCATGCGCACGCGCCTATCAGCTGGCTGGCGCACATGCTTACGCCAGAAAACGGAATACCAGCTCTTCCAGTTTCCAGCACTGCCGCACACACAAAGGCCACCTGATCATCGCCTGTGCATGCACGCCAGAAACCCATGAAAGGAATGGGCAACGCCGCATGTGCCAGGCGACATGGCTCCGCGTGCCACTTCAGCCACATGTGCCATAGGTTCGCCATCTCAGCCTTAAAGCAAGGCACAAAAGCCATTGGCCACATGCATTTAGGGCCAGAGTAATGAAGTGGTTAAGATATTTGATTCAATGCAAGGAGATTCTAATTCTAAGCCTCCACTCAACCAGATGCCTCACCGGGCATGGCTCTAAACCAGTTACTCTATCAGCCCAACCTGCTTCACAGGGTGGTTGTTTGGATGATAATGAGGCAAGATAACCCACATAAATTGTCTTTGAGCTCTCAGAGAAAAGGCAGAAAAGGAATGCAACAACTAAAATAAACGGCCTACTGCCTCTGCTGGCGGATGCTCTACTTCGCCCCCATGGCAAACCATCTGGGGATTTCCCTGGCTTGCTTTCCAAGCAATAGAGCCTTGGTAGTACAGTGGTCTAAAGCACCCTGTTATTAAGAACAGCTGCCTGCAATTACTGCAGGTTCGAATCTCACCAAGGCTCAAGGTTGACTCAGCCTTCCATCCTTTCTAAGGTAGGTAAATTGAGGACCCAGTTTGTGGGGGCAATAAGCTGACTTTGTATAAATATACAAAAGAATGAAGGCTATTGCTTAGCGCATTGTAAGCCGCCCTGAGTCTCCGGAGAAGGGCGGCATATAAATCAAATTTAAAAAAAAAAAAAATTAACCCAGGGACCCCATTGTTGCTCAGAGGGCCAATCTGAGCTCAGCACTCACCTTGTTGTTTGAGCCAGCCCCTCTCCTGGATGAAACCGATGAAGGGAGCAATCCCTGTGCCTGGCCCAATCATGATGACAGGAGTGTTAGCTTTGAAGGGCAGCCGGAACTGGGATTTCCGGACATACAAGGGCACTGTGGATTTGTGCCCATTCTCATTGGGTTGCTTGTTCTTCAGCCAGTTAGTAGCCACTCCTTTGTTTACTCGGTCTGTTTTGGTAGTGTATTCCACGACAACAGCACAAATATGGATGGAATTTGGGTGTACCTGGAGAGGGGGTGAAATGCAAGAAAGAGCCATCAGGAGCTTTTAGGGACAACAGTGAAGTCTCTGATTGTATTTACATCGCACACTTCACCTGGGGACAGGATTAATCTCTGTCCGGGGTTCAAGCTGAATCATAAACAAACCAAACGAAGTGAGGGCATGGAACATGCTGAGCTATATATACTATCTAAACAAGGTTAAAAGAAATAACAGAGTTGGAAGGGACCTTGGAGGTTTTCTAGTCCAACCCCTTGCTCAAGCAGGAAATCCTACACCAGAATTCCCCAACCTTTCCAGTTTTGTGGACTGGGGGGGGAAGGGGGGTATGGTTCTGTGTGCGCAGCTCCATTTGCGCAAGTGGCAGACACGTGCACCCACCGCTTGTGCAAATGGAGCATGCCCGCACACGCTCCCCCACTGCTTGCACAAGTGGGGATGCATGCATGCATTCACCCGCCACTTCCGCAGCCCGATTTTGAACAGCTCAAGGCCCGGTAGTGGGCTGTGGCCTGAGGGTTGGGGACCCCTGCCCTATACCATTTCAGACAAATGGTTGTCCAATCTCTTCTTTAGAAAGTTCAGACAAGAACCGTGACTTGGCTTTCCTTGGAATGCAAAGAGGCAGAGAAGCCCAAACTGGATTCCGACTTCAACACGGAAAGATACTGAGGTTCAAATACAAGCTTCTAGTGAAATATGACCATAAATATATGCTTAGTATTTAGGCAACGTCTCAATGGATTCTCAGACATTAAAAAAAGGAACAAGTGAGGAAGATGGGCAGCCTTGTAGGCCATCCAGTCCAAGCCCTTGCATGATGCAGGAAATCCAAAATTACAACACATCCAGAATGTTGTCCTGTCTCGTCTTGAAGGCCTCCCTCTAATAAGGTGGTACAGAGTCTTCAAGTTTTCAAATTGATTGCTTGATTAGAAGCCATCAAGTTGGTATCAATTCTTGGCAGCCACATAGATAGATTTTATCCATGATGATCTGTTTCCTAATTGATTCCAATTTTTGGATTGTTCTTACTGGAGACTGAATATTAAAGAAACCTCCTAATATTCAGCTGACATCAATCTTCCTATATACAAAGACCCCAAAAACTGTATTTTCCTTTCAACAGCAGGCAACCTTTGGGTTCTGAAAAGCATACCCATGATCTTTTCTTCTCTCTCCATCTGCTCTCTATGCCCAGGACCATTTATTGCCTTTATTTGAACCCATTTTAGTTTGCCTCAATCTTTTTCTGTTGCTGATCTAACTAGTATAAAACAAAACAAGAACATTGCTTCCTTTGGTGGAATTCATAGTCTAAAATGAGAAGAATCTTCTTTACTATTACTATTAATAATATTATTACTATAATTATTATAATTAGTAATATTACTATTACTATTAATCTTCTCATCATTCCTATCACCCATCTCCTCCCACTTATGACTGTATGACTGTAACTTGTAAGGTTGTATCTTTACAATTTATACTGATTGTTTCCTAGTATGATTTGATTGCTTATTTGTACCCTATGACTATCATTAAGTGTTGTACCTTATGATTCTTGACGAATGTATCTTTTCTTTTATGTTCACTGAGAGCATATGCACCAAAAACAAATTCCTTGTGTGTCCAATAAAGCTACTCTATTCTATTCTATTCTATTCTATTCTATTCTATTCTATTCTATTCTATTCTATTCTATTCTATTCTATTTCTATTCTAGAGTAGAGTATTCTACTCTACTCTACTCTACTCTACTCTACTCTACTCTACTCTACTCTACTCTACTCTATTCACATTAGAGATTTGCTGAAAAAGATAACAAGGAAGCAGGGGCATCAGCATTTTCCGTGCCTTATTCCATCTTCTCTTGCAATTAGTGGAATCATTCATTTCACCCCTTCTTTCACAAATCATTTCTTTCTAATAAAGCATTTGTAAGAGCTGTAACCCAACTCCTAACATCTTTATAAACTTCTCATCCATGGCTGTTCAGGCTGTGAGGTTGCAGCAGGGAGATTCACTGTTGCCCGAAGTGAGAGGAAGGAAGGCTCACACAAAATATCAACCGTCATTGCAGCTAGCGTAGGAAAAGTGAAAGATCATTTGCGACTAAGGCAAAAATGCAAAGACTGGGGGGACCTGGGTGGGTAGAAGAACTAAAGTACACAAATTGTAGTAAAAAAAAGGTAACAGAGAAAAAAAATACATTGGGCTGTCAAAGAGGAGAGCTCCTGGCA
Source organism: Pantherophis guttatus (assembly GCF_059756535.1). Lineage (NCBI taxonomy): Eukaryota > Metazoa > Chordata > Lepidosauria > Squamata > Colubridae > Pantherophis > Pantherophis guttatus. The sequence goes on along the minus strand of NC_142063.1, from coordinate 328,602,833 downwards.
TGCCTTGCCAATCGGTGCTCACCTTGGATGTAGAAGCGATGGAGTAATAGCGAGCTTGAAGACGGGGAAGCAGTTCACAAAGGTGGTCAATCGGGGGCCGCAGAGAAGGTGTGTCCTGCAGGATAGCCAGGATATTCCTCCGGGACTCAACAACCCAGCTGAGATACAAAGTCTAGATTAAGCAAACATTTATGTTAGGGGAGAAAGCAATCAATGTGGATTTATTTTCAAAAAAGGTTTGTTCTAGACCAGGGTGTCAAACTCGATTCCATTGAAGGTCGCATCAAGGTTGTGTTTGACCTGGGGTGGGAGGGGCGCCTGGCGTGGCTCGGGGGACATGGCTAGCCCAACATCACTTGTGTCAGGGGCACCTATGGTGGCCCAGGCAGAGCTAGGGGGATCCATTTTCTCCAGCAGAGGAAATCTGGACCAGGGAGAGCGCCAAACCCTTGTCCTCCAGAGCAGGGGTCTCCAACTTTGGCAACTTTAAGACTTGTGGACTTCCAACTCCCAGAATTCCTCAGTCAGCAAAGCTGGAGACCTCTGCTCCAGAGGAGCCTTGCCATCTGCTGGTGGCCGAGTGCTAAGGTAAGGCAGGACTTCCCTCCCTTCCTTTTCTTCTTTTTCCTTCCCTCTTCATTCTCCTTTCTTCTTCCTTCCCCTCTTTCCTTCCTTTTCTTTCCTTGTTGTCTTCTCATCTCTCCTTCTTTTAATTTGTCTTTCATCTTTCCCTTTTTCCTTTCCTGTCCCTTCTTGGATGCTCAAATGCAAAACATTTCTCCTTTGTGTTTTGTTTTGCTTTTAGTTTGTTTTGCTAGCCTTCTGCCAGCAAAAGCGGGGGGGGGGCTTGAGCACGACCCTCCCAAGCTCCATTTTCGCTGGCAGAGGCACCGCGGGCCAGTCATTCGCCGTTTCCATGGCTGCCCCGCAGGCCAGATCTAAGCACCCCGCAGGCCAGATCTGGCCCACGGGCCTTGAGTTTGACAGCCCTGTTCTAGACAAATCAAACCTTGGGCTTAAGATCTTTCCTTACTTGATATACTGAAGAGGGGCTTTGGGCTGTAACTTCGATCCACCCTGGTTTGCATGGCATAATGGTTACATCCAGTTCCATAATGGAAGTTATTCCCCAATAACTAAATTAACTGAGTAAGAAAGACTGCAAGGCTGCCTTAGCAAAGACAACTGGCTATTTCCTATCCTAACAAACCTGATATGTAAGCACCACCATGGGGAAATTCCTGATCCTGTTTTTTAACTTTTGAGTTGCCATTCAGGATGGGATTTTCCATGGGCTAAAACAGCAATCCTAACAACCCAGACACTGTCCATCCTTATTCCATTTCTTCCTTATCAGAAGAACAGACTGGGAAAAGCTATGCGAGATATGGATCATACATGTCTATCTCCCTGTTTTAGCATTTCACAGCTGAAACAGATTCTGTACTATTTTGCTTGTCTGATTCAAAGGAAATTGGAAATCCTCTATGACTATCCACTCCAACAAGTTCTCCTTCCAAGGATCAATGGTACTGTATTTCCCCAAACTAAGACCTAACCGGAAAATAAGCTATAGCATGATTTTTCAGAATGTTTGTAATAGCATCTACCCCCCCCCCCCAAAAAAATAAGCCCCAGTTAAGTTCATCAGCCAGACGGACGCATTTAGTACCATATTTCTCTGATAATAAGACCCAACTGGAAAATAAGCCCTAATGTGTCTTTTGGAGCAAAAATAAATATAAGATCCTAGTCTTATTTTTGGGGAAATACAGTAGGATTTTCAGAGCTGGGCTACAAAAAAATACAGAGGACCACCAGACGGCAGTATACTGCATTTTTGCCTTTATCTTTGCCACCACCTACTGGTGGCCTGGATTGCTGCAATACAAATTTGGTGGCACTAACCACAGATGTAACATTAAGGGGAGTGGCAAACATAGATCCGTACCCACCTTGCCTTCAGCAGAGGAGGAAGCCATCTTGCGCAGTTGCTCCTGCTCACTGGCATTTGTGGCATATTGTGCCAACTCATAGAGAACATTTGTGCGTGGTGGATTAGTGATATCCAAATAGTAGGTCAGGGCTGTGCGGTATGAAGTTGGGCAAGGGAATGGGTGCTTCTTGTTGGATTCCTCTGCAAAGAGGAGGAGAGAGGAAGACTTCAGAAATTCAAATACAGTGGTACCTTGGTACTGAACTGCTTTGAAACTCATTAAATTTGGTACTCAACAATTCTGATGTGATAATTTTGTCCCGGTACATACTATTTGGTACGCAACACACAAGCTAGAACTTATTGGTGTCAGCTGCCTCGTGACTCACTAAATTATTCCTTATGGGGGAAAGGTGTTTGGTATTCATCATTTTTAGTACTCATTGTCCTCCTGGAGCCAATTAACGATGAGTACCAAGGTACCACTCTATAAGCCTCCAAATCCTGCATAAAGAGCCCAAGCAACAATCCTGAACTTCATAAAGGATTGTAACTGCCTAGCTGAGACCGAAGAATAAAATCAACCACAGTTTTCAATGACTAACAAACTGAGCTTCCACCACAGTGATGCAAAGACAAAATATCAGCTTTCTAACTGGGATCCAAAGTCATATTCCAACCTTCCCCAACCTAGCACAGCTCCAGCTAAGAACTGTAGGAGTTGAATGTCTCTGGAGATTCTCAGTCATCCAGGTCATGGTTGTCCCAAAGGTACTTTTTCAAGAGGCAACTGGACTTTCTGGGTTTTTTTCTTTGAAGACGCTTCTCATCCAAGAAGCTTCTTCAGCTCTGCCTGGTTGATGGGGAATGGAAGGATTTGAAAGAGGGGTCAAAGAGGCCATCAATGTCAAAATTGAACAGCCCTCTCTCAACAGAGGGGGAGGGATATGACATCATCTATCTCCAATCTACAACACAGCCCTTTCAACAGTTCCAAGAGGACTCCACACCCATTTGCACCACTCAGGTGATCCTGATGACACAGATAAACCTCCAGGTGACCTTAACGACCCGCTAAAAGAATGCACATGACCAGCTGTCTGCAAGGACTATAAATCCTTCCATTCCCCACCATCCAGTCAGAGCTGAAGAAGCTTCTTGGATGAGAAGCAAAACGTCTTCAAAGAAAAACCAGAAAGTCCAGTTGCCTCTTGAAAAAGCACCTTTGGGATACAGGAGTTGAAGTTCATATATCTGGATGGCATTCATACAGGGAAGGTAATCTTCCCAATTCTTAACTCTGCTGTTAAGGGGACAATTTTGCTGCACCAACATTGTTCTACTGCTTTGGTAGTTATGGAGACCAAAACCATGTGTCCCAGTGGACAATGCAGGCTGGACAGCTGGTTAAAAACAGGACAAAATGATTTCATTAAAGTATCCAATTTCCAAAGCGTTCGTGTGAGATAAGGTCACCTTGCGAGGGGAAAGAAAGCTCTCGTGTGAAAAGAGACCAGCACACTTGAAATCTGAGAAATAATTGCAAAGGAGCACACAATGCAAGAGAACAAACAGTTCACTTAGCTGAAATATGAAACAAAGAAGGAGCCCTCATTCAGTCTTTTTACCACCTCCCTCTCCATCCACACTGTAACAAAGACATAAAAGCAATAGCTCTGTTTAGAGCTTTAGGTGGCGGCAATGCTAAACGCTGCCAACTGCTGAGCCCAGAATCTATTGGGAGATTCAGCTGGAAGATTCATTCAATATCTCCCAAAATGCAAGTGGAGCATGTCTGCCCCCATCAACTAATACACATTCTCAACAGGCCTAGCAAGTTTGGCAGGTCTCCCCGCTTCAAATGTTGGTAGTCTCAGGTTTATAAAGAGGTCCAAAGAAGATTGCAGAGTATCTTAATTGAGCAACCCGATTGGGCAATTGGATGTAAACGCCCCTGAAATCAGGTGTGGAAACTAGTTCTGCCAGAAGTGAATTCCAGCTTCAATTAGTTGCCATGGCAGAGACTGGAAATTATGCCAGCATGACATTTTTTGCTGCAGCAACTGTCAAACAAACGGTCAAAGAATGAGAATTGTCCATGCAAAGCAAAGTACACCCTTAGCTATGTGCATCTCTGCAGGGGGCCCTTTTGATAAAATGGTGAGAAACATGCTGTTCCTAATAACTGTAAGGCAGTATTTCTCAACGCCGGCCACTGGAAGATGTGCAGACTTGCATTGCTGGCTGGGAAATTCTGGGAGTTGAAGTCCACACAACTTCAAGGGGCCGAGGTTGAGAAACACTGCCTTACAGTTATTAGGAACAGCATGTTCCATCAGCCACAGATTGTACAGTAAAGAAGAATGGGAATGGTGGATCAAGGAATCTGATTAAACAGGGAGAAACATTTTGCACCATCCGTTTTCAAAATGAAAAAGCACATAACGTCTGCAAAGAAGGCATGTTTATATACTCACCATCTAAATTGTTTAAAGAGATCACTGTATCCAAATCAGCACCAAGTATTTCACCAAGTTGATTCACCAGTGAAGTATCATTGGCTGGGTACACAGCAATATGGTCTCCAGACTCATACCTGGGAAAGAAATCAAAAGGTTGCGTTTGTAAATCATGTAAGGTATGGTTTAACTATGGTCTGTTGAATAAACCACTGCTGTCTGGGTCTATACAACATGCTAAGCCAAAACAAAAGCATATTATCATTTAATGAACCATAGTCACATAGTTTAGTCTGACCCATGTCACTGAAGTACATCTCTGGATTCACAGTCCTTGTTAAGGGTCCCCACTAACCCTAGGAATTCCTCCTCAACGCTATTAATCCAATACTCTTAAAGCTAGGAGTATTAGCAATTCATCTTTATTACACTGGAGTCACACTTTTTAAAGCAGGAGGAGACAAATCCTTTGACATGGATTTAAGGCTGCATTCACACCATGTGTTTCAGCTGGTTACTGAATTTATCCATAAAAGATAGTCCTCACTTAATGACCATAACTGGAGCTAACAACTCCTTTGCCAAGTGACATGGTTGCAGGCAACATCACGTGCCTGCAACTTGCAATTTTACTGCCAGTTTCTCCATCAACTGCTTGTTGGAAATTGGCTGTGAAGCGCACAAATATTGATGATGATGGTGGGACACTGCAAAGGTCACAAATGCCTGCCAGTTGCGAAATGTTGCCCAAATGTTGATCACGTGATCACAGAAGCACTACAAAAGTCATAAATGGAAGGACTGATTGTTAAGTTACTTTTTCAGTGCCATTGTAACTTTGAATGGTTGCTGAACAGAGCAGTCATTACTACCTGTACTCAGAGTTTGTGCAATACAATGAACTATTAATTAATAAATTGTGTTACTTAATACAACTTGCTAATCCACACACAGAGAAGTAATTTAGGTTATCCATAAACAAGTTTAGCATGTTGTATAAACACAACCTCTAACTTTTTAAACTGATCTAGTTAACTGTGTTTTGTCAATGCAGCCATCAAGCATGTGTTTAAAGCCTCTTCATTCCAGAGCCCTGCAGCTTTGCTGATTCCAGAATCTCCAGACTTCCCATTTACCTGATTTTGGACCCAGTGATGTCCAGTTCATGATGCATTAGGTGCCTCTCTCCACCTTGGTTTAGCTTCCGGTTCAAAGAAACTGGGGCCAAATAGGGATTCTTGGCATCAAATGGTCTAGAAGGAACCCCAGGAGACATATCTGGTTAATACCTTTTGATATCATCTTTTTTTCTATTTTGTAAATCACCAGGAGCTGCTTAAGCAAATATACCAAGTTTGCTTCCCATAGCTCTACATGGCATCAACCGTTCTTCAGAATTTTAAAAAATGAAACCAATAGCTGAAATATCACGAGATCCAGGTGTCTTCATGAATATTCATTTGCTTTTGAAGTTACAAATGAAAAAAAAAATTGCTGAAGCTTCCTACCCGCTCATTATATTCACTGCTCTGGTGGCACATCTGATGAGGAAGTCACTAATTAAAGTATGAACGACATGGGACTCCTACAGGCTGGCCACAGTTAGCTATCTTCCAGGCAGCTCTTTCCCAGGGTGGCTCTCCCTCATTCTTTCTTAAAGGAAAACTTCCGAAAAACTGTGAACGTCTCGTGGTCCTACATTTTTCACCTGCCCTTGTTACAGGAAGCAGTTCTCAAAGACTGTATGGCTGCCACCCAACAGCTGTGCCCACTAAGACTGGGTGCAATTTCTTAATACATCTTTGATGTACAACTGTTCACAAATGGACATTCCATATTTCTGTTAGGACTTTTACTGGAAACTTATAATAAAGAGAACGTATAATTATTCATGTATTAACTGCAGCTAGAATATATTAAGATAGAGGTATAAATAAGATGAAAATTGTTAGTATATGTATGAAGAGAATAATGATATTTGATGTCAATATGGTATCATTACTAAAAGATACTAAGAAAATGGAGAGTTTTACAGTATTTAAATGTTTGATATTTTTAATATATTATATTATTAATGTGAATGTGAAAGATGTGATAAATGAGAAACGATGTAAACAAAGATGCTTGTACCCAGACGACACACTGCATAAGGAAAGATGGAATGTTTTATCTTTGTTTTTTAAAAAATAAAAAAAATAAATTTTAACAAAAACAAAAACAAATGGTCATTCTTATTCACAACTGGATGAGGCGTTCCTGCTGCTAAGAACTCTCCTTAAATTACTACCGTACATCCCTTTTCACAGGGATCTCTTTAAATGGGATTTTAAAGAAAAGGGATTGCTTCTTGAATTTTATTGTTTCTATTGTCTGTGTGCCCTGCTGATTTCATATATCACTCTTTGTCCCTTTAGGAGTAAAAAGAGGAAGTAATAATAATAATTAAGTAGAAGATGGAGAAGGAGCAACAGTAGAAGACCTAATAACAGTAATAAAAGGAGGAGGAGGAAGAAATAGTAATAGTAATAGTTTTAAAAGGAAGCAGGAAGAGGAGAAGGAAGTACAACAGAAAGAAAAAACCTATTACTGCTACCACTTATTACTGTGATAACAAAGATGTATTTCCAGATTTCCTTGCAAGGGGAATTCAAACATTTCAAAATGGTCAAGATTTTATTGTCGCAGTTCAGGAAATGCTTACAACCAATTCAGCCCCTACCTGTGGTGTGGAATGTAGTCTGGATTCCCCAAAAGGAAGGGGCTGCATTCCAGAGGGCAAAGAGGCAGCCAAGCTTACATAGTTTGGCCAACAGAAAGATAATGAAGAAGGCTCCTTCCTAGGAATTCTCAGAGTATCTCTATGGTGATGCAAACAGTTGCACTAATTTGGCAAGACTTCTGTCTATAGGTGAAGTACAATAAAGGAAACTGTTCTGAAGTAATTCCACGTGTCTTTCCTGGTTTGGGGAGGTCTGCCACGCCTTGTTTGTCTCTCTCAGCCTCCCTTTTGATAACTTACGGTTTTTGATTCTCATAGCTCTTGAGGCGTCCCATTTCACCCATGTAAACTTTGCTCGGGGAAATGTCTTTGTGAACCACCAGCTCGTACTGCCGAATACTAGAGAAAAAAGAAAGGAAATGAAGTGTAATATAGAAAGTCAGTTTGGTCAAGTGGTTAAGGCACCAGGCTAGAAAGTACGAGACCATAAGTTCAAGTCCCACCTTAGCCATGAAAGCCAGCTGAGTGAATTTGGGCCAGTCGCCCTCTCAGCCCAAACCACCTCACAGGGTTGTTGGGGGGGGGGGAGAAATAGGAGGAGAAAGGTATGTTGGGTATGTTCTCTGTCTTGAGTTATTTGTAAAAATAATAAAGGCAGGGTACAATTAAATAAATAAGATACTGGGCTTTCAATTTCAGGGACCAGAGTGGAATGGAGCTCATATTGCCACATGGTGAACCTGGAGGCAGACATTAAGGGACTCCCCCATGATCACAGCAGAGCCACAAGGCGGGGATTTCTCTCTCCTCCTTCTACATGCCATGTTTTTCCAAGAGCAGTTTATCATAGGTTACATGATGGGAATGGATAAGGCCTCCATCTTCCCTCTTTCCTGCCACCATGCAAAACTGCTCTTTCTAGAGCTCAGAACTGCTTACTTGAAGACTACTGTATTTTTTGGCGTATAAGACGCACCTTTTTCCCCCCTAAAAGAGGGTGGAAATGTTGATGCGTCTTATACACCGAATACAGCCATTTTTGGCCTCCCGAAGCCCCGCCCCACTCATTCCATTTTTGCGAAAAATGGGCCTGTTTTTCCCAAAAACGGGGCGCGCAGAGGGTTTGGGAGGCCTGCACAGTGCTCCTGGGGGCTGGGGAGGGCAGAAACTTTTTTTTCCTTACTTACGTCTTCGAAATCTTGGTGCATCTTAATACACCAGTCCAAAAAATATGGTAATTTAGAAATGAAGCTGAGAACCACCAGTGCCCCAACCTACTCTTTGCAGAAGGTGTATCAGGGGTTCCCAAGCCCTCTTCTCTTATGAGTTGCTATTCCACACTGACCTGGAATCATCTCCTGTGGCTTCCACGCCAAAATGTTCACACACAGCTGGCCAAAACTGTTCACGCCAAGTGATGAAATCTTCTTCCAAGCTGTTGGAAACAGTGAAGGGGAAGATGAGGAAAACCGAAGGCATCACATTCACTATTCAGTATACAGATTGAAGATTCTCAACCTCAGCAACTTTAAGATGTGTGGATTCCAACTTCCCATTAGCTGTGGAATTCTGGGAGTTGAAGTCCATGTATTTTAAAGTAACTAAGGCTGAGCAACCCTGATCCAGATCCTTCATCTTATCATCCCTTCTGACTTTATATACTGTACAAGCCATAAGGAAGAGCTAATTCAATCGTGTCTCTCTCTGATCAGTTGCAGAAATGGCTACCTCAGTTCTATTGGCATTTATATGGGACATCAATTATATTGGCATTTATATGGGAGGTCAAAGGCCCAATTCAAAAGACAGTCCTGTGGCTTTAAAAACTGCACAGTCAGGAGGAAGTTCAACTTAGTACTATTCTTGCTTAAATGCATTGCTTTACTTGTTCAGCTGCATTTGGCATTTCACACAACAAATAAGCTTTACAGAAGGGTTTGGAAGAGGTACTAATTTTTCAAGCTTGTAGGCAATACGTGACCTTTTGAACAGCAAAATAAAAACTGCATTCCAAAAAGTAAGCCGGGCTAAAATTATATTTGATTTCATTTTAATGCAGTTACAAATGTATTTGATGAAGTGAAGTTAATTAAGGGCCCGTTTACTTCAGGGTTTGCCTATCTCCCATAGTATCCACCAGCCAATTCGATCTGGGAGGGCTGGCATGCTATGGGTTCATTCAATTAAACAATGCCATTTATTGAGACCCCAGAAGTGTGTCTTTTCTGTAGTAATGTCTGCCTTCTGGAATGAGGTTCTCCCAAGATCTGAACAGCTCCCCACCCTACTGGGGTTACAAAGAGGCCTGAAAGCCTGGCTTTTTACTCAGGCCTTTGGCGAGGCTGACTGAAGTCTCCTGTTCACCTAGATCAGGGGTGTCAAACTCAAGGCCTGGGGGCCGGATGTGTCCTGTGGGGTGCTTAGATCTGGCCCATGGGGCTGCCCTGGAAACAGTGAAGGACCGGCCCGTGGTGCCTCTGCCAGCAAAAACGGAACTGGCGAGGACTGCCCACCACCCTCCCGAGCTCCATTTTTGCTGGCAGAAGGTTATAGGAGACCGTCTCCGCTGTGAACGAAGCTCGGGAGCCCATTTTCGCTGGCATAGCACTCGGGCCACCATAGGCGCCGACATGAGCAACGTCAAGTTGGCCACACCCATCCTGGCCACGCCTACTCCAAGCCCCCTGAGGTAAAACACAACCTGGATGTGGCCCTCAATGAAATCGAGTTTGACGCCCCTGACCTAGATTGTTCTCTTTGTTTTCACCTGGTTTGTTATTCTACCTGCTCTATCTACCCTTTTTGGTTTCTTGTTGTTTTTATTGTTGTGCTTTTCATGCTTAGATAAAAATCTGTAAATCTCTCAAAGTTGCTGGGAGTCGAATAACATACGGATATAGTAACAATAATAATAGAAAGAATAAATGTTGATACCATATACGTAACCCATTTTTTTCTTCTTTATATTAAAAATTATAATTGCATGGTAACTTCAGGAGGGCTCTGTGAGGCCACGTCCAAGCTTTCTTAGGGTTACTTATACAATAAAATATACAATAAAGTATGCGTAATATATACACAGTTTAATGTATAACGTGTATAATAAGGTATTATGATGGTTGATCACACAGCCCGTGGTTTAGAGTGGATTTAGCCTTTTTATCCACCTTTGAGTTTTTCCCAAGGACTAAGACAAGCATCTATGTGATAGCAATAACAATATTAATATTATAAATGGAAGCAATTTTTTCCTTTTTGTCATATTAGAAATTATAATTGAATGATAACTTCAGACGGGCTCTGCAGGGCCACATTCAAGCAATCTTAGGGCTCCATGTGACTCAGAAGGCTGACATTATTCAGCCCTGTTCCAGAGAAAGTAGGCAGCCAACTCTGTGGTGAAATTCAAATTTTTTTATTACCAGTTCTGTGAGTGTGGCTTAGTGGGCGTGGCAGGGGAAGGATACTGCAAAATCTCCATTTCCACCTCACTCCAGGGGAGGGATACTGCATCATTCCGTCCCCACTCCTGGGGGAAGGATATTGCAAAATCTCCATTTCCACCCCACTCCAGGGGAGGGATACTGCAAAATAACCATTCTGTCCCCACTCCTGGGGGAAAGATATTGCAAAATCTCCATTTCCACCCCACTCTGGGACCAGCCAGAGATGGTATTTTCCAGTTCTCCGAACTACTCAAAACTTCCGCTACCAGTTCTCCAGAACATGTCAGAACCTGCTGGATTTCACCCTTGATCCAACTCCATTTAGGATTGATCATGCCTGAAAACCAGCCTGCTATCCTCTATCCTGGCCAACCAACCAATTGGAGTAGAGATTCCAGCAGCCACTCACTTTCCATCATCATCTCCCAGGCCAAGTTCAAATATCCGTTGAGCTCCGAGTTCCTCCAGCCTCTTGTCTACAAATTTCCCCATGGCGTTGAAATGCTCGTAAGTTTTGTTCCCAAGTCCAAACACCTGGAAAACAGCAGAAGATTGGTTCAACTCAGAGGCAATCAGAAGAGTCCAAGAAATATCTCCTTGGAAAGCAGATAATCTTGAGTTTCACAAAGGTTTCTCCTCTTGTTTGGATGAGGATTCTGTCCAAAACATCTGTTAAACAATGCTGGACTTGAGGTTTTCTTCCTCCTTGTAAATTAGACATGGAATTTTTGTGGATTCACAAATGTTTATGATATCCATCTTTGAGGTGATATAAGATGTATTTATTTATCAAATGTACATGTCTATCCAACTCTTAAGAAATTACTTTGGGTGGCATAAAACAAATGTTTCAATATTGGGTTTATTGCAACCAGAGCAGCACAGCTCCTCTGGAATCTTCTTCACATATAGGCAGTCCCCGACTTACAACCACAATTGAGCCCAACATTTCTGTTGCTAAGCAAAACAGTTGTTAAGTGAATAACTACAGTTGTTAAGTTAGTAAGATGGTTATTCAGTAAATCTGGCTTCCCCATTGACTTTGCTTGTCAGATCGCAAAAGGCAATCACATAACCCCGGGAAACTGTAACTCTAAATACATGCCAGTTGCTAAGCATCCAAATTTTGATCATTTGACAATGGGGATACTGCAGTGGTCATGTGAAAAACAGTCGTAAGTCACTTTTTTCAGTGCCATGATAACTTCATATACACATGGTTATAAGTCAAGGACCATCTGTAGTACCTTATTCAAACGTATTAGAATTTATTTATTAAATTTATATGCCGCCATCTCACTCCGAGAAGCAATTCTGTAGAATTCTGTTCAGATTCTATTTGCTTACTGACATTTTAAAAAAGAAACATAACAGTGAATAGGTCTGCCTCTAGTGCAGGATAAATGGCTTAAAATACCCCCAATATTATTTGTTCTTAATTATTTAGACACACATCACATTCAAAACAAACCCAAGTTGTAATTTTTGTTATTCACTTTAGCTTTAACTCCTTTGGTCACTGATCCTCTTCCTCACACACCTATACCCATCCCAGTTCAAAGTTTAGCTATTAAACTGGGTTTTCACTTGGCAAACAAACCCAGCCAATCATGATTTATGTTGTAAAACTTGGTCAAAGAAATACTAGTTTGCTGGGCTGTTATAACAGCCGCAATTCCTATACAGAGCTTCTAAAACAAGAAACACAGCTAAGCCGACTTTTTCTATGGCTGGGTGGGGGCTGCAGCTTTTTGTATGCATCTGACCCAAGTCCTCCGCTTCCTTGCATAACAAGATTGATGTGCAAAGAACAGTACAGGCAAAACTGTAGAGCGTTGGTACTACAGTGGTTTAAAGCACCCTGTTATTAACACAGCTGCCTGCAATTTACTGCTGGTTCGAATCTCTCCAAGGCTCAAGGTTGACTCAGCCTTCCATCCTTTCTAAGGTAGGTGAAATGAGGACCCAGTTTGTGGGGGCAATAAGCTGACTTTGTATAAATATACAAAAGGATGAAGGCTATTGCTTAACGCACTGTAAGCCGCCCTGAGTCTCCGGAGAAGGGCGGCATATAAATCAAATTAAAAAAAAAAAAAAAAAACTAGCTGAAGAAGTCAATTCACAGAATTTGAACAGAAGAGGTGAAGAATTTCCATTTGCCTGTTCCTATTCATCCTGCAAGGAATGGTTAAAAAAAATAAAAGGCCAAAAATCAGAGAATGAAGGAGCCTTGTCTACTTTGGTTATAGTGGAATATCAGAATGCACTGATACACTTCAAAAAATTAATCGTAAAGGAATCTGCTACCTCCCAAAAAGAAACACCCACCTCTGGCATAAATGCTGTCATCAGTGTGCAGAGCTCTCCTCTAAAATGTTTCTGATGTAAGAGGCATAAAGAGGAGGAGGAAGAGGAAAAGTGGTGAACATGCAAATTTTAAGGATGTGTACTTAAACTTGGCTACTATGGGTTGGAGATGGTTGACTCAAAGACTTCAGCAAGAAAAGGAAGAAGGCTCTGGAAGGAACAGGCTTTATTCAGCTTTACAGGCAACCAGGGTGAAAGAACAGAATCATTTCATAGAGATTAGATGACCTTTCGAATCAAAGATGGTTATATAACTGGAGAATCAAACTCCATGGGGAAAGGAGACAATGTGAATCAGAACTGAGAAGGAGAGCAAAAATAAAACTTTGTATTGCATCCAAAACAGAAAAAGTCTACCATATAGAGATGTAAGGTATCATATTGTCAAAGTAGCACAAAATAGAATAGAATAGAATAATAGAGTTGGAAGGGACCTTGGAGGTCTTCTAGTCCAACCCCCTGCCCAGGCAGGAAACCCTACACCACTTCAGACAAATGGTTATCCAACCACTTCTTAAAAACTTCCAGTGTTGGAACATTCACAACTTCTGGAGGCAAGTTGTTCCACTGATTAATTGTTCTAACCGTCAGGAAATTTCTCCTTAGTTCTAAGTTGCTTCTCTCCTTGATTAGTTTCCATCCATTGCTTCTTGTCCTACCCTCAGATGCTTTGGAGAATAGATTGACCCCCTCTTCTTTGTGGCAGCCCCTGAGATATTGGAACACTGCTATCATGTCTCCCCTAGTCCTTCTTTTCATAAGACTAGAGATACCCAGTTCCAGCAACCGTTCTTCATATGTTTTAGCCTTCAGTGCAAATGAATTTTGGAAGAGTAGCAATAAAAAAAGAACAAACAACAGTGGTCAAAGCAAAGCAAAAAAAAAGAAAAAAAGCCAGTTCTAACTCAAAAGAAATAACATGATTATCTCCTCTTATTAGAATGGGAAAGAGAAAAGGACTGTAGCCACAGAAACTGAGCTGTGATTGATGTCATGCACATCTGGATATTATCTGGCTTAGTCATTAACTGTAGAGGCTAGAAACATGCAATAGTTATTTGCTACATTTATTACTGACCATTAGATGGAAGCACTAAAAACAGCAACTAATTTGGGAGAGCTGGATTTTCAAGCATGGAAGTGGACAAGAGCTTCTCAAATGGCAGGCACGGAAGGACAGGACTTAAAAAATACTATTTATGGCTGGAGAGAAGAGAGAAAAATACCTGTTTTCATGGAAGCAGCCCTAGGAAAATAAAGCTAGAGTAGGTAGGAAAGTAAAATAATGAGAGATAGACTTAAGAACTCTTTGTTAGCTTTTCAGTTGCCAAGGAAAAATTGTCAACATTGAATCTCTCTCTTGTTGCCTCTGTGCTGGCATACAGCAGCACCTCAAACAAAGAGCTAATGATGCATTTGAATACACTGAAAAAAGAAAGGAACAAAAGTAGTTTGATCCCTGGAGCATAATCATCCACAAAGTACTCCAAAATTCAAGAACAATTCTCAGAGGAATTATATTTGTGGCTTGATTCACCCGTATTATTCAGAGTATAAGACACACCAGAGTATACAATGCACCAGGTATCCATCTGGGTAGCGTCCTTAGCCTGGTCAGCTTTAGCACATTAGTTTGCTCGCTGGTTTTGAGGATGGGGCTGGTTGGGGCTAAAAAACAGATGATCGTCGGAGGAAGCAGCAATTAGAAAAGCAGGCAAAGCAGGGAAGATTGCTTCACTCACATTGGGGCTGAAAAACAGCTTCAAAAGCACAGCTGATTATCAGAGGGAGCTCCAGTGACTAAAGCAGGCAAAGCACGGAATGGGTAAGAGAAGGCAACAGCTGTTCCAGCCATTTTGGGCACCGCACATCGCGTTTTCAGCCTCCAAACACATCACGTTTTTGGGCGGCAATCAGCAGTGATGTGCTTTGGCGATCCCTGCAGCCTTGAAGGGCTCTCAAACAGAGCGTTTGGAGGCTGAAAACGCAACGTGGGGAGCCCAAAAACACAAGCCATTGTCGGTGGCAATCTCTGCAGCCAGGAAGAGGACATATGGAGGCCACAAAGTGGGGGACGGAGTTAAATTTGGAGTATGAGATGCACCCAAATTTTCAGCCTCTTTTAGGAGGGAAAAAAGTGTGTCTTATATTCCAAAAAATACGGTACTTCCTCAACTCTCAGGCGTGGATACAGAGGGTACAGAAGCCAACTTGGCCCACACAGGAACTGTCCTCATCAGCTCTAGAACGAACAATGTTCTTCAGGTTGTCAGCATAGCTGCAACCCTTAGGTTAGTCTGAATTCAGACAAGGAAAGAAAAGAAAGTCGTGAATGTTACATTTCACCCGACTAATGGCCAAGTTGAACTGTCAATAAAGGAGAATATTTGTAGCTCAAGGTTGAAGTGAGGAGTCTTTGGTGCTCTCTGAGCTTGGTCATTTTCTTGCAGACATTTCATTACCCAAACTAGGTAACATTATGAGCACTGATGATATTACTTAGTTTGGGTAATGAAACATCTGCAAGAAAACGACCAAGCTCCGAGAGCACCAAGAACTCCTTGTGCTTAACTGCAACATAACTGGGTAAAACAAAAGCAAAAACGGAGAGCCGTGCTTTCAATATACAGTTCTCAGAACAACTTTCATAGAACAAATAAGAAAACAGGGCAGACTTCACAGTCCCAAAGCTCCATTGAGATTAAAAGCCACAACGTGTATGCCGAGCAATTTATGCTAGAGAGGATAGGTAGCAGTCACTGAAGAAAGCTGGGGATGTAACTGATTGCTTGGGTGAAGGGAGTTGGGTGTGATCACCACCCTTCCTACAGAATACCTAATGATTCTCAGTTAAAACAAAATTGCTGTAAAAAAATGAGAGTAAATGGGAATTGGAAATTCTGAACATTCAACAGAACGAAAATGGGGAAGAATAGGAGACGTTCAAACAAGGACATCAGAATTGCTCTAGTGGATTCACGCTGAGCAGGGAGTTAGACTAGGCAAGGTCTAAGATACCTTAGAATAGAATAACAGAGTTGGAAGGGACCTTGGAGGTCTTCTAGTCCAACCCCCTGCTTAGGCAGGAAACCCTACACCACTTCAGACAAATGGTTATCCAACATCTTCTTAAAAACTTCCAGTGTTGGAGTATTTAACTGTCAGGAAATTTCTCCTTAGTTCTAAGTTGCTTCTCTCCTTGATTAGTTTCCACCCAGTGCTTCCTGTTCTACCCTCTACCTCTACCTTCTTGTTCTACCCTCTACCTTTCCTTGTTCTACCCTCTACCTCTACCCCTCTACCTTCCAGTGCTACAATTTAACAAGCCTGCATGTATGCACTTGCACAAAAGATAACTTTTCTCCTTTACCCTTTGGACTTCCCTCTCTAACAGGACTCTGATTCTTCTCTGATTAGAATCTGCAAAATGAGCATTTGCGTCAGAAATTGGGGTTAACCATAACACTTGATCATAATACTTTTCTGGGACTAGCCCCCCTAGCTTTCACGGAGTGCATAAGGGTTGCATTCAGATGGGTTTCGTATATTCAGAACTCATATCCACATTGCAATGAAATGATCTCAACTTCTGGGCAGCGCCTTTTAGTCTTCTCAAGCATCCTATACCCACGATCTCCCATCAGAAAAGTAACCCTGAAGAGTTCATCAAAGCTCACCGCATATTTTATACCAGACAGTTTGGCATCCGAGTCTTGCAACCAGTCGTAGAAATCTTGGGCGTTATCGGTGGGATCCCCTTCTCCATAGGTGGCCATGCAGAAGACTGCCAGAGACTTTTCAATTTCCGATAAATGACTCAGGTCCGACTGTATGAGAGTGTGCACAGAAAATAAGGAACTCATGAACACCAGCTTTTCTTTCTATCCAGGGGAATTCTCTGTCCATTATGCTAACAATTTAACAAAAAGACTGGAGATACTATGAGATTCATTCTAAAATTTTCAGGTCCTGAGCAGGACTAGCTTCACCGATTCCCTTTCTTCTCACAAATATCATCTAAATCAGGGGTCTCCAACCTTGGCAACTTAAGACTTGTGGACTTCAACTCCCAGACTTCCTCAGCCAGCTTTGCTGGCTGAGGAACTCTGGGAATTGAAGTCCACAAGTCTTACAAGTTGCCAAGGTTGGAGACCCCTGATCTAAATGTCATACCAGCCATTCTTTTGTTTGGGTTGTCATTATTACAGTCTTAATTCTGACGGTTTGTCAGAGCCTTTTGAGAGATGACAAGACATCTAGCGTACAAGGCATGTTTTACTAAAAGATCAAGTGGTAATTACACAAAATTATAACCGAGTGCAGTTTTCCCCAACCTGAAGTTATCCAAAATCTGATTTTTTTATTTTTATTTTGATTAATATGCCGCCCTTCTCCAGAGACTCAGGGCAGCTTACAATGCGCTAAGCAATAGCCTTCATCCTTTTGTATATTTATACAAAGTCAGCTTATTGCCCCCACAACTGGGTCCTCAATTTACCTACCTTAGAAAGGATGGAAGGCTGAGTCAACCTTGAGCCTGGCAAGATTCGAACCTGCAGTAATTGCAGGCAGCTGGTCTTAATAACAGGGTGCTTTAGACCACTGAACTACCAAGGCTCAAGATTGCAATTTTCCCTTCAGGTTGAGGATAACAGTAGAACTCTTAAGAGGCATGTAGTTATATACTCAATCCCTGCTGCCTAAAGAAGAAAGAAAATTAAAACCTTTTATCGTTCTTTAGATCCTGGCAGCCCAGTGCAGCTACATTGCTGCTTCCCTTCTGCTGGAGAAATTGGGAGAGGCATCAGGAAGAAAAAGCTAGTAGACTCTAGCTAGTAGAGAGCACTGGTGGCACAGTGGTTAGAATGCAGTATTGCAGGCTAACTCTGCCAACTGCCAACAGTTCAGTCCTGACTGGCTCAGGGTTGACTCAGTCTTCTATCCTTTCAAGATCGGCAAAACAAGGACCCAGATTGTTGGGGGCAATAGGCTGACTCTGTAAACTGCTTAGAGAGGGCTGTAAAGCACTGTGAAGCGGTATATAAATCTAAGTACTATTGCTATTGCTCTTCTTATGCAACCTTCCCCAATTCGATTGCCGTCCTAATGTGGAGGGAACTAAAATTTATATAGAATTCCTATTTTATCAAACCACACTGGCTGGAAAATTCAGCAAGCTGAAATCCTATCATTTAGGGATAGCACCAGGTTGGGAAAGACTGAATTATTACTTATGCATATTAAAGGTTTTTTCGTGGGCACTTCCTTGACAGCAATCTTCTGATAGTTAGTAAATTGAAATCTCAGCAGATGTGATAGGACAATGTGACCTCAAATTCAGGTGATACCAGCAAGGATTGAAAAGGATGGCGAGACTGCTGAGAACATACCAAATCATATTCTTCTGGATCAGCAGACATGCCCCGCATCCCGTAACGTTGAGCATCTTTTGCAAGGCGGTTGGCAAATTCTTCACCGGTGCCTGTTTGAGATCCATAGAATACCACGATGTTTCTTCCCTGGAAAGGAAATCAGAATGGGAGAAAGCAAATTTAGCAATGACTTTGGAACTGCTCAAAGTCAATAAGGTTACTTATGCCAGATCGTAATTACTACCTCTATTGCTACAACCAGATCTGAAATCAAAACAGAAATTAATGTATTCTCCTAAAGTCTATCAGAGGGAAACATATTTACTTTTTGCACACAGCTTTCAAACAAGCCAATAATTAGGCATCTCTTGAAGACATGGCCTCGATTACATGTGTTAATTTGCATCAATGTGCAGCAGCAGCAGCAGCAGCAGCAGCAACAACAGAATGCAGAAAGTGGTATCACTTGCCCTCTCTTGGGACAAAACTAGGTATTATTTGAGATGGATGGGTTTTTATTTTCCCCTTTAAAATATGCAAGGGGAATTGTACCCCATTTGTTGTTATGAAATTTCTTAAGTAAATGTTTTCAGTTCTAAAGGTTCAAGCAGACTTCTCTGGCACTGAACATCAGGGAATGCGTTGTTCAGGACGTGATATGAGGTGTTCCATTTATACTTCTTCAAATGTAACATTCTGGCTAGGGGGCAAATAGCAAAGCACAGAACAGGAAAGACACACACTTCCACACAACACACAGTTGGGATTTGGGAGTTTGGCCCATCTACAGCTACCCGCAGCCTACGCTTACCCATCAACTTCTCTGCAGTGTAAGTATGCAACGATACCTACATTCAGTTGCACACAACTCTAGATCAAGCATAAGCATGCAAAGTTTTGTAAGGCTAATTAGTAACAGAACGCATAGAGAGTAGACTGAACAAGTCCAAGTTGCAGCTAACATTTTACATGTGGTTTTTCCAAGAAAATGCAAATGCATTTTAAACAATCCTTTGCAACTCTCTACGGAATGCTAAAATTATGTTAACTGTTCCCTGTGCCTTCTTTGTCTTAAATTATAAACAAACTAGGGAAAATGTATACTACTGACTTATCCAACAGTTTATTAGTAACTCCTCTTTGAGAAAGTGGCATCCAATAAATAAACTGATCTGGTCACTCCTAAAGAAATCTATTCTGCACATGGAAGATGAAAATAATTATAGATTATTTTCACCAACAGTGGCTTGGATGAGTGGTAGTTGATCAACTCCAGGTCCATTCTCTAGATCCACTGAAATCCAAACTCAGAGCAGAAAATATCCTGTTTTTCTATTGGATGACCAGAAAATAGGGATAGGGATAAAAGTGTGTGAAATACCAGCTTGAAAGTTCTCTTGGACCTTTTAAAATGGCATCCTAGATGGGCACTCTGGTTTGGATGGGGTGCATTGTTTTAGGGGCAAGTCTGCTCCTGCTGGTATGGCCGAATTCAGAGCCAGTAAACAGAAGGAAAAGGGGAAGGGGGAGTTTAAAATGGCCAAAATCACCCTGGGAGTTGCACAAAAACTGAGGAGATTGCAGGAGACAAATTTCCAACCCTATGCTAAAGTTTCAAGCAAAAAGCCTGGGATATATTTCTTGTCCAAAAAGTGCCTCCAAGCATGCCTATGCTGTAAACAACTGTAAGTTTATTTTGGTTTGCATAAACAGGTAGTCCGCAACTTACAACATTTAGTGACCATTCGGAAGTTACAACAGTACTGAGAAAAGTGACTGATGACCGTTTTTCACCCTTACAACCATTGCAGCATCCCCATGGTCATGTGACCACAATTCAGACGCTTGGCAACTAACTCATATTTATGACGCTTGCGGTGTCCCGGGGTCACACAATCTCCTTTTTGTGACCTTCTGACCAATGAAGTCAATAGGAAAGCCAAATTCGCTTAACAACTGGTGTTACTAATTTAACAACTGCAGTGATTGACTTAACAAGTGTGGCAAGAATGGTCATAAAATGGAGCAAATCTCATTTCTCACTTAGCAACGTAAATATTGGGCTCAATTGTGGTTGTAAATCGAGGACTACCTGTACACATTCACTCAGTCAGTCAAACTGACTGTTATCCTAGTTGGACAGAGACAGCATTGTAATATTGTCTGGATTGTTCCATAGGATACATGGGAACTCTTTCAAATAGCCCAGAAATGTCAGTTTTAAAGCAGTGAAACCGAAATGCTGCTAATTGGGAGATGCTAAGACAATCCTATTAAGCTAATGACTTGCCTTATGTCCTGGCTGCTACTTTATTTCTAAGCCCAATATAAAATGCGAGTTTTCTAGCAAATGGCTCGGAACCCAATCCACCCAATTCTTTATCCAAGATCCTTCTACAAGGCAGGCAAGAGAAAACAGTGCAAAGAAAAAAAAAAGGATTTTCATTAGTAGAATCTCCTTTTTGAAGTACCTTTCCTATCTGTTACCAGGAGCTTTTTAAAAAATTAAGTAAATTCTTCGATATTGTTTTGCTACTGGTTTTACTGTGGTTTTATGCATTTATTTTATATGATTGTTATTGCTGTTCTTGCTAATCAAGTTATCTCTTATAGGACATTATTTTAATTACAAAATAATCTACAAGAGAAAAGAAACAGAAGGAAATAAAAAGAAATATAGCAGTCACATTATCATTATCATGACTTGTTGCAGCCAGCATGTTTAGAAGGGATTTGGCATTTATTATTGTTATTATTATTATGGTTCGTCTCAAAGTCAGTCCGATATTTAGACTAGATTAGGCCTTTTTATCTACTTATCGAGCCCTTGTCAAGGACCTAGGACAGTGATGGCTAACCTTTTTGCCATCGCGTGGCAGGAGAGGGGGGGTGGGGGAGGGTCGCGCACGCACGTGCCCACGTGCATGTGTGCGCAACCTCCTCCCCCTCCCCCCCCGCTCCTGGAACATGATGGCCTGGTAGGCCCGTTTTTCTTTCTTACCTGGTTCCAGATCCTCTCTGTGTATCTGGGAACAGCGAAAACAGCCTTTCCCACTCCATTGGAGGCCCTACAGAGGCTGAAAAAGCCCATTTCCCAACTCCCGGTGGGACAGGAAGTGACATTTTTTGCTGTCCCCAGCCTCCAGAACCTCTCTAAGAGTCTGTAGGAGCCTCTCTAGGAGTCTGTAGGAGCCTCTCTAGGAGTCTCTGGAGGCTGGGGACAGGAAAAACGTCACTTCCTGTCCCACGGGGAGTGGGGAAATGGGCCCTTTGAGCCTCCATAGGGCCTCCAAGGAAGTGGGAAAGGCTGTTTTCACCCTTCCCAGATACACAGAGAGGATCTGGAGCCAGGTAAGAAAAAAAAACGGGCCTTCCCCACCCCCACCCCCAGGCCCTCCAGAGGCAGGAAACAGCCTGTTTCCCTACTTCTGGTGGGCCCAGAAGGCCCAAAAATCAGCTGGCCGGCGCGTGCATGCGCCCCAGAGCTGAGCTGGCATGCCCACTAATATGGCTCCGCATGCCACCTGTGGCACGCGTGCCATAGGTTCGCCATCACGGACCTAGGATAATCAGATGTTCTTGTTTGATGGTCGTCCAGCTACCAGCCCTGGACGACATCTTTGAATCTCGCTGTTTGAGAAAGTTGCATAACATTCTCAGAGACTCTTCCCATCCTACTTACAATCTTTTTGGACTGTTGCCTTCTGGCAGAAGATACAGAACCATTAAAACTTGGACCACAGGTTTTCTGAATAGTTTTTATCCCAGAGCTATAATTGCACTCAACAATGACCTAAAGGGCCACCATCAGTGAGCTGTTGGACAGTACTACTTGGTCTGTTGTGTGGATATTTGGGTGGTTTAGGGGTGGAGAATTGTGGTGGGTGGGAGTGTGTTTGGAGACACACATGTGTGTTGGACCTGGTCTTTGGGTGTTAAGTGAATTTCGTTGTATGGGTACAATGACAATGTATGTATGTATGTATGTATGTATGTATGTATGTATGTATGTATGTATTTATTTATTTATTTATTTAGGTATTAAAGGTATCATTGCAGGATATGAGCTGTTCCAAATAGAGCTGCCTTTTGCAATTGCCCAGTGGTGCTTTTGTCAATGCTGACATGGTGTTCAAGCAATGCTCTAGATCAGGGGTCTCCAACCTTGGCAACCTTAAGACCTGTGGACTTCAAGTCCCAGAATTCCTGCTGGCTGAGGAATTCTGGGACTTGAAGTCCACAGGTCTTAAAGTTGCCAAGGTTGGAGACCCCTGATCTAGATGTTTTGGGATTGCACTAAGGGCACCTATTTCTACAGGTAGTCCTCGAGTTACGACAATTGAGCCCAAACTTTTTGTTGCTAAGCGAAACATTTGTTAAGTGAGTTTGCCCCATTTTACGACTTTTCTTGCCACATTCATTAAGTGAATCACTGAAGTTGTTAAGTTAGTAACATGGTTGTTAAGTGAATCCGAATTCCCCCTTGACTTTGCTGTCAGGAGGTCGCAAAAGGGGATCACATGACCCCGGGACACCACAACCATCATAAATATGAGTCAGTTGCCAAGCATCTGAATTTTGATCATGTGACCATGGGGATGCTGCAACGGTCGTGTGAAAAATGGCAGTAAGTCACATTTTTCAGTCCCGTTGTAACTTTGAACGGTCACTAAATGAACTGTTGTAAATCGAGGACTACCTTTAATATCACCAGTGGATTTGTATGTCACCCAAAAAACTAATTTTTGGGCAATCCAAAACGCTGATGAACAAATAATTTAATTTTTTAGCAATATTTTACGCTAAAGATATATATTTACACAAACATGGCTTCTCCCAGCATGACATGAAGATATTCTCCAGCGAAGGCTTTCTCTAATATGTATTATTCCCAGCTACATGATTAAGAACAGTAGACACTGTACTCCAACTACATCTGGGAATCCAAGACTGAAAAATATTTCCCCCCAAAAAATCTATGTTCTGCTGCCAGCTGGCTCTCACATACAGAAGAGAGGCTGAAATAGCTGGAAAAGCTTGGGTAACAAGCCTATTTCAGTAAATTCTAAGCATGAAAATAATGAAGTGAAACTTACCGTCTTTTTCATTTTTTCAATAAAACTGTTTTCATTTGCTGACTGCCCACTATAAAAGAGAGAAAGGAAGAATTGGTTTTGAAACGTTCACAGTTGCAGCTATGTACCAAACACTGGTTCAGCAGATTCTCCAATCTGCTACGAACAGAACAGAACAGAATTCTTTATTGGCCAAGTGTGATTGGACACACAAGGAATTTGTCTTTGGTGCATATGCTCTCAGTGTATATAAAAAGACAAGATATATTCGTCAAGAATTGTAAGGTACAACACTTAATGATAGTCATAGGGTACAAATAAGCAATCAAATCATACTAGGAAACAATCATTATAAATCGTAAGGATACAAGCAAAAAAGTTACAGTCATGCAGTCATAAGTGGGAGGAGATGGGTGACTGCAACGATGAGAAGATCAATGTCTGTCAAGCTCCTATCATTTCAGTGGCACAAATAATATTTTGCAGATATTAATTATGATAAGCCATCTTAATTAGCAGGTATGAAGTTCGGCAAGGCTGAGCTGGCAGCTGCCTAACGAACAGTAATGCTCTTTTCCCACCAGACCAAGGTCAATAGTCTCTATCAGCTGCATCACAACCAACGTTTTCTGAAATCAGAAAGTCTTGAGCGGGGATAAGTGGACTTCAACTCCCAGAATTCCCCCGTCAGCATGCTTAGGGTTACTAGGCAACTATAAGGTTGAGAAGCATTGGCCTGGAACATAAACTCCTTTTCACAATCCACATGCAAGATTCTCTCTGGTTCACACACCCCAATTATCAGTGGAACATAAACAATACCCTAAAATTAATCCTT
The DNA here is from genome assembly GCF_059756535.1 of Pantherophis guttatus. Lineage (NCBI taxonomy): Eukaryota > Metazoa > Chordata > Lepidosauria > Squamata > Colubridae > Pantherophis > Pantherophis guttatus. The sequence continues at coordinate 328,578,621 of NC_142063.1, read as the reverse complement.
CTATCACTGCTTCCTATAGAGAAGGGGTCTCCAACCTTGGCAACTTTAAGACTTGTAAACTTCAACTCCCAGAATTCCTCAGCCAGCTCTGCTCCACAAGCTTTGCTGGCTGAGGAATTCTGGGAGTTGAAGTCCACAAGTCTTAAAGTTGCCAAGGTTGGAGACCCCTGCTATAGAGAGTGGCTAAGTGACAGGGATAGGAAGAGGGATGTCACTTCTTCAGACATTCCCGTTTGCAGCTTGGGAAAAACAGTCCTGGGTGTGTTAAAAACAGTGTTAAGGATTAATAACAGCACATTCAAGAGTAGCCTGAAACACCTTAAAGAATATCTTGTTTTTCAAAGTCCTAGTACTCCCATCAAACCAGGAATTGGAAGCATCTTTTCCAACTAGTGTGTTTTATTAAAAGGCATAAACTTCCAAGAGTTTAATAAAACGTTTAGCAGGTTAGTAGTTAGTTACTACCAGACCGGGTTTTTGCCACTACACGTAGTCCTTGACTTACAACAGTTCATTTAGTGACCTTTCCAAGTTACAAGAGCATTGGAAAAAAATGACTTACGACCATTTTTCACACTTCCGACCTTTGTAGCAGCCCCGTGATCATGTGACCAAACTTCAGATGCTTGGCAACTGCTTCATACTTGTGACTGTTGCTGTGTCCCAAGGTCATGTGATCCCCTTTTGACAAACAAACTCAATGGGGGGGAAGCCCGATTCACTTAACAACCAGGTTTCTGACTTACCAACTGCAGTGATTCACTTTGCAACGGTGGCACGAAAGGTCGTAAAATGGGAAAAAACCCACTTAATGTAAGAAATTTGGGACTCAACTATGGTCATAAGTCAAGGACTACCTGTATAGACTAATAATGCTCTCCTACACATACAACACACACACACACACACACACACACACACACACACACACACACGCACGAGTAGCTAGCCAGCAGAAGATTGTGAACTCTTTTCAAAGCAGTAACCCCAAGCTAAGCATAATGCAGCTATTCACTTTGGAGGTAACCAGATAATGAATAGAGAAGAGCTGCCTAGATATTACACTTATTTGTTAATTCTTCTACCAAAGCTAATATTCCTCTCGGTTTGAATTACTTGGGGAATACAGCAAGAGGGTACTATGTGTTTATCTCTTGCTTATGGGGCTCACAGACGTTACAGGATAAAAAGATGGATCTTCAATTTGATGTAGCACCCCTCTTTCTGTTCTTAATGCCCTGTATTCCTGAGCTATCATCCCTTCCTTTTGGTATCCTGCACAAGGCAAGTATCTTATAAGAGTTGCTTAAAAGAGTTGCTTTTGGTTGACAAATAACTTTCCCTGCCAAATAAAAATTTCTGCTTTATTTCATCTCTTTAGTAGCAAGAGCTCGGTTTTACACAAGCTAGTGCGGAGGAGAGTAAGAGAAACTTCCCAGCATGAACCCCCGCCCCCACAAAAAGTGGCCTCTCATGGCAACATCCACGTTTGTGTCAGAGCAGTTTTCCTGAATCAAAGCTGCTGCCAAACCAGTGTTTGCCTTTAAATGGTTAGCTCCGACCCTGCCCCCCCAATTTAGCAGACCCCCAAATCCACTGAAGGCTTCCGAACCCCCCAGGTTAAACTTACCTCCCAGGAAAAGTCTCCTCAAGCCGTGCTGAATACGCGCAACCCATAGTGAATTGGGAACAGCGGGAGAGGTATACAGTGTTTCACAACCTTGCAATTTCATACTGGCTGCTGCAGACAGCTAAACTTCCCTCTGATGCAAAACGTCCCCACAGTTCCTCACACTACCCCTCTTGAATCTTCAAGTCAGCGGCCGGCCTCCTTTTGTTACAGCCCAGCACAGCCTGCATACCAACCCCTGGAGTCAGACGGCACCAGCAGCCTGATCCTCTGGGATTCACGGCCGGCTGCTTTCAGAATTACCCAGAGGGCCCCGGCACAAACCCAAGAATGTCAACATCTGGCAGTAGCAGAAAGGAATGAGAAAGAAAAAGATTTAAGAATGAAAATTCCCCAGGACCCTCGCACCCCTCCCTCCCTACTTTTACAATTCAAGAGTGAGCAGGGGGAGCTTCGCAGCGAGAGACCTCCATCGCCTTAGCAACTGTTTTACATCATAGGTCTTTTAAAAAAATAAATAGAAGCCGCTTTCTTTTAGTTTTGAGAAGTGCCCTTCACGGCAGAACCTCTTTGGAAGGCTACACGGAAGTTACAAAAACAAGATATGTAAAAAAAAGACTACATCCAAATTGTTTTCATTAGGAGTGGGAAACAAGGAAGGTCAGTATAATCAGTCGGAGTCTAAACACTTCTCCACTGAATTCAAAGTCTCCTTAAAGATAATAAAGAAGTCTTCCCACTGCCTGTTATTTCCCACAGGACTCATTCTGGAAAGTATCACAACTCATTGAAAGGAGGAATGAGTGTTTAGCACAGAGGTCTTCACCCTTGGCAGCTTTAAGACTTGTGGACTTCAACTCCCAGAATTCTCTTAAAGCTGCCAAGTTTGAAGATCTCTGGTTAGCACCACCCATTAGCATTGTCTTCTTTTTCCTTATAGCAAGCTTGATGCCCTCCAGATGTATTAGAAGAAAGCTCCTATTGTTTCCCAAACTTGTGCCCTCCAGATTTGTTGGATGGCAATACAGGGGATTTATCGGATCAATTCATTTGGGGGCAGTCGCGTTTAGGAACTCAAGGTCTGCAGGACCCCTAGATTTTGTTCTCAGTCACTGTGCCAAGAAAAGGGTGCAAGGATTCAGGCATTCGGACATACAAAGGATCCCCGACCTCCGTGCCTTCCGTCGCGCTCTGAAGACCCTATTATTCCAGCAAGCTGAACTGACAGGATAAAGGTTTTTTAAATTGGGTTTTGATAGGGGTTTTAAAATGATCTTAGTTAGATGTTTTAAATTTGGCCGAATGATTGAATTATTTTAATAAGCTTTTAATTTTTGTTGTACATTGTTTTTACCATGGCTGTTCACCGCCCTGAGTCCCTCGGAAGAAGGGCGGTATACAAATATAATAAACTAACTAACTAACTAACCATATAATCTCAAAGCATTTTGCCAGGTTCTCAGAGACAACTCACTCCATATACAGCACCACCAACCTTTAGAAGCGCAATATCCCAGCATTTGTAGGCTCATAGAAGAGGAAAGGCCCATTCAAGGCTGGGAATTTAACTCAATAACCTCAGAGATGACTGGGAATAATAATAATATCTTCAGCCCAATGCCTAGATCAAAACACTGGAAATGCCATTTAAACCACTGAGCTCCATCTACAGTATCAGTTTAATAACAGGTTCCATTAGTAAAGCACCCTGACTATGAGAAAACTATTTCTAATATTCAGCAAAAAAAAAAAAAAAAAAGGCTTTCTAAAAACCACTGTTCTGTATCTTTTGCTTGGGGTTAATAATGAACTGATTACATAGCTTGAGATACAGTTTCAAATATTTGAAGAACGCGGTTCTATGTGTGATGCAATGCTTCAGTATCACGTAGGTGCTTAAAAACCAAAGGCTACCTTGGGATGCATTAAGAGGGACACAGAACAGAGATCATAAAAAGTAATGGTTCCAATTCCACCCTCCCTTGCTCAGACCCCGCTGAAATCCTGTATCCACGGTGGCACAGTGGTTAGAGTGCAGTACTGCAGGCTACTTCTGCTGATCACCAGCAGTTTGGCAGATTGAATCTCACCAGGTTCAAGGTTGACTCAGCCTTCCATCCTTCCGAGGTCGGTAAAATGAGGACCCAGATTGTTGGGGGCCATAGGCTGACTCTGTAAACTGCTTAGAGAGGGCTGTAAAGCACTGTGAAGCGGTATATAAGTCTAAGTGCTAGTGCTTGTGCTATCCAACTCTGGGCAGCTTTCAATTTGACATAGTTTGAAGCAAATTGAAGCAAGTTCAGAGAACAGATTTTACAATGGTGAAGAGTCTAGAAACTAAGTTCTATTAAAAGTAGTTAAAGAATCAGAGAGTGTTTAGCCTACAGGAGAAACAAGTGGAGGTAGAATATAGCCTTCAAATATCTGAAAGGTTGTCATAGAAGGACAAAATTTATTCCCTATTGCTCCAGGCAGCAAGTTACAAATACAAGGAAGTAAATGTAGGCTAGATATGAAGAAAATTTTCCCGATTCTATGGGTTATCAACCTGCGGAACAGGCTATACGTGAAGTCAAGAGTTCTTTGCACGAGGTCTTGCTACAAAGGCCAGTCAGTCAAGTCTCAGAAGGGCTTCAGCGGATTTGTATTGGACAGGAGGTTGGCCTAAAGCTGTGATGGTGAACCTATGGCACGATTGCCAGAGGTAGCATGCACAGTGTTGCCAGGTGCTCTTCTGGTTTCCAGCACACGCATATGCGCTGGCCAGCTGATCTTCACTTGTGCTGGAGCTCTGGAAACCCAAAGACATGGGTCAGTGTGCATGCAGTGCCAGCCACCTGATCTTCGGGTTTCCAGTGCTCTAGCACACACAAAGATCAGCTGACCGGTGAGCATGTGCGTACCGGAAACCAGAAAGTATTTGTGTTTCCAGGGCTGCGGCGTGCACGCACATGCCCATTCCAGTTTGGGCACTCGGTGGCAAAAAGGTTCGCCATCACTGCCCTAAAGGAGCTCTAAGGTCCTTCCAACTCTATTGTTATATAATATCTTCCTTCAATCATATTTTCTTAAGGCTAAACATTCACCATTCCCTCTTTCTTTTCCTCCTAGGAACTGGTATCCAGTTGACACACTATCCTTGAGGCCCTTAACTGTTCTAGTTGGAATCATCAGAATGTGGTGTCCAAACTGGAAACAATATTTGGGAAGGATTCCTGTTGTGGCTCCGTTGCCTGAGCCTGGGCTATCGACAGATGCAGACTCTGAGAGTGAGGGAGAGGAGTTGGCAAGGCCTCCCTCTCCAGGACCCTCCTCTCTGGCAATGCCTCCGGAGGACACCGAAGGCCAAACGATAGGCTCAGAGCCAAGCACGTCCCCGCAGCCACAGGTGGACAGCGACGACGTAGATAAGTGCTGGCTGGACCCTCGACAGAGGCGCAGGGAGAAGCGTGCGCAACAGAAGGGAAAGCGTGCCAGAGATTAGCTGAGTCACTGGACCACACCCCACAGGGTATAAATGTGGGTGTGGTGGCCGGTTCAGTTTGTGATGAGCAAAAACTGGAAATACTCCATGATCTCTGCATTACTGGACTGCATTTGAACTGGACTGCGTGCTTTATCGGACTGCATTTGAATTAATCCTTGTATTGTTGACACTCTGCCTGTTTTATCGGAATGCTTGCAGTCTAATCTTTGTTTTGTGTGAATAAAGTCTGAATTGGCAGCTAGCCACTGGGTTGCTGCCAGCTTTATCTTCAAAGAGTTTTGTCGTGTGGTTTATTAACTCCGGGCCGTCTGTGGGGGTGCGTGTGTGGTACGGGGACAGAACAATTCCGAAGAATGCAGAATATTTTGAAAGTATGGCTACCAATCATCATGGCAGTTTTAACTTAATACAGGTGGAAGACAATCTTTATTAAAATTACAGTAAAAGGAAAGGTAGGAAACAGAGAGATTTTTTTTAAAAAAAGAGTCATAACAAACTCTCCTACAATTGATCAAGAAAAACATTACATTTAACTGACTGCTTTAACACCAAAGCTTCTGCTGCCAAGATTCTGGTACTCTCTGCTTTTAAACAATATATATATCTCTCTCTCTCTCATACAGTTAACATAGTTAAGTTTCTGTTATTAAGAATATGCTTTTTAATTAGTTTTTTCAATACAGTAACACGCCAAATAGGGTACATGTCTATTGGATGAAATTAACTTTTTTCATCAAAAGGTTCCAGTCGCTTGTTGATTCCAACTTTGGAGTAATTATTTGCACATTAAAACAATGCAGGGAGCATTGATATAATTTCCTACAGAAGGACTCAGATTTGGAGAAATCAGTTACCCAATATTTTTTCCCATCTATTTTTAAGGCTATTATCTTTTTGTTCATTGTGGATCAAACAGCCTCATCAGCACAGGCCTTTGTTCCCAATCACAATAACACCAAAATGCAAGATGTAGTTCAAACAGAACTACAGCAGTCTTCTCCAACTTGATGGGCCCAAAGGATGACTTGGACAATATTCCGGTACTTCCTAGCCAATTAGATCATTTTTCTAGGACAGGGATGGGCAATAAGCAACTGCAACATACAAATACCATAAATAGTACACTAAGGTATTGCCAAAAATACTCCAAGGAGACTATATTTTCAGTGCAGGCTAAATCCTTAATGAATTCAAGATGCTCAAATCCAGCACTCAATTTTTAGAACAGATGTGAGACAATCATACTGCAGCCACCACCCACCCCAGAAAGCCAGGTCTCCTTAAGTGCTCCTGACTGTTAAACCACTTACGTTGCTCCTGCTGTTGGTGTCTGGATTTTTGAAAACTCTGGGATCTCTTCCTTCTTCTTACGAAAGAAAAACCAGTAGGTCAGGAGACCAATGACAATGGAGAAGAGGAAGATGTCGAACATGCTGAAGGCAGATGAAGCCTCTGGGCTCTTTACAGAAGAGGGTTCGTCTTTAGAGGCTGCTGTCCCCATGGAGATGAAACCTAAATGGAAATAAAAAAAGAACATGTCACATACATTGCTACAGCTTTGAATATCGGCAATCTGGAATCTTCTGGAGTCAAAAAAACAGGGCAAAAGAAGAAGGGCTTCAGTCTGGGAGTGCCAGGAGATTATCCCAGATTAAGTAGAATAACGAGACAATTTCTTGAAGAAAACAGCCATAGCCACATACCAGGAAACCACAAAACTATATTTCATTTTGCACCCAGGACTGGACCTTGCTTGAAATTTGATAGGAACCATCAGCCTGATCACTCCCATTAAGTTTCATAACGTTCATGTAAAAGGAGCTTGCCAGCAAAATGATCTCTAACCCAGGAGGAAGATAAATATTACATACCAGTGTATCCCTCTCTCTTTCTAGCACTACTGGAAGAAAAGTCATATTAACTTAAATTATTTTTTCACCTGCCTTCCTTATAGACCAGTCCAGGCATGCACCTAATTAAATAAAGTGATGCAGCATATTTTAAACCCTGCCACTTCCTTTAAGACAAAAGCTTATGTTCTTCTTAGTTCTTTTTGGAAGGACTAAGCATGCCAGTGGTGCTGCAAAAGATGGAAAACCAATATGTGGCATCAGTTCAGGCTGACATTCAAATCCACCTGCAATTATGAATGATCACCGGAGATTTGGGACCTGTTGCTTTCTCTGAGCAAAAGCTGCCTTGCAGGGTTTTTATCATGGTGGATAAAAATCAATGATTTTTTAAAAAAAAAATTTAAAAAAAGGTTTTTTTTTTATTTAAATTGGATTTTTTTGATTTTTATCGAATTTATTTTAATAAAAAACTTTTGGGGTAAAAATCTATCGTAAGATAGTTTTCTATTTAAGATACATAAATAATTTAGTTTATTCAGCATGAAATGGAGCTTAGTTATGTAAGCATGAGGCTGTATATACTGCAACACTGGGACTATCGGTGAGTCAACAGTGGGTCAAAGGAGTAGCAGAGATGACAGTTGCTCTTTAAAAATTATGATTTAAATCGAGTTGATTTAAATCAAGCCTTTTTACTAGTGATTTAAATCATGATTTAAATTGTGATTTAAATTGTGATTTAAATCAACTCGATTTAAATCAAATCCACCCTGGTTTTTATTGCAAAGAAAATCTGAAAGGACAGGTAATATGTACACCATTTGAGGCACTGAAGGAAAGACGAGACCTAAATCCAAAAATAATAAGGGCCAACAAACAGAAGCTACTGTTTCATGTTCAATACGGTTACTTTGAGTTCAACCTCTTCCTGAATGTTTAAAGTATCCTTAAGGTGAGATCCTGGCAAGCACACACCTATAAACATATTTCGGCAACAATACCGAAAGTGTTGCTCTTCCAGATTTGTCAGTTGAGCCTGCTGCCCATGTCCAGGCCCATTCCTTCTTAGCTTCCAAGATCAAAGGAAATTGGGCAGGTTCTGCCATCTTCTTATATCGCATAATATCATTTTAAGAGTTTTATAACATGCAACATAAGAAGATGGCAGAACATTTTTTTTTTAAATGTGGCTTCTGAATACAAAAAAACAAAGTTGTTTGTTTTTGCAGTTTAGAATGAGTGAAATGAATGTTTGGAAACTTAAGAGTTGAAACTAGATATACAGAAAACCAGGGTTTTTGTCTTTAAGACATTTAGGTTATAATCTTCTGCCACATGTAACTTCTAACTAGTTACTGGCTAGTACCAATTGCAACAAAGCAAAATGTGATTGGTTTATAGCTTTGCACGTGTGTGAACTCAGTCACAGTGACTAATAACCATGGTTATAATGCCTTTGCATGCGGCCTGGATCTAGCCAGGTAGCTAAGAAATCATGACAAAAAAAAACCCTGGTTCTCTGTCTATCTGGTCACAACTTTTAACTTTTCCAAACATTCATTTCATCTCATTCAAATTGCAAAAAAGAAACAACACTGTTGTTGTATTTTTTGTTGTTAGTTGCGAAGTCGTGACCGACCCATCGCGACCCCATGGACAACGTTCCTCCAGACCTTCCTGTCCTCTATCATCCTCTGGAGTCCATTTAAGCTGTTGTTGTATTGAGAAACCACATTTTTAAAAAAATAATTGAAAAAATGGCCATTAATGGTATCAAAGGCTGTGACAAAAATATGGTGACATAACCAGCTGGGGTGGGGGTTTTTTGGTGGGGGGGGCGGTTTGGGAGGTGGAAATGTTCAGCCTTAAAGAGGCTTCATACCTGTAACTCAAATGATCAACTCATAAGTCACTTTGGTTTCCCTAGGACAGGGATGTCAAACCCCCGAGGACACATCATCACGTGATGTATTGCAACTTCCCCCCCCTCCGCTAAAACGGAGTGGGCGTGGCCAGCACATGACACATCTGGCCCACGGGCTGCAAGTCTGACACCTCTACTCTAGGAGCTGAAATTCCACTCATTAAGTACATAATGCAAGTGATAGCATGCCAGGGAACAAACATTTGAAGTTGAAAGTTCTGAAAACCTACTCTTAAGTCTTATCAGCTTAATTACAATTCTTATAATGCATTAATTTATTGGATTCTTGATGTTCTTGAATCTTAATTTTTCTCTTGCAGACATTTTATCAGCAGATTAGTTAATAGGAAGAAGAAAATCAAGCACCCAACAGTTCAGCCTTTACTTACATACAGTATATTCTCCACTATTGCATCAATGTATGGCTGAAGGGCTCAAGACAACACCTGACTTTGTGTGGTGCATTATATACACCAACCATGCATAGACCCAGCGGAATGGATAGATCAGAGGTCTTCAAACTTGGCAGCTTTAAGACTTGTGGACTTCAAGTCCCAGAATTCTCCAGCCAGCCAGCCAGCCCACAAGTCTTAAAGTTGCCAAGTTTGGGGACCCCTGGGATAGATGAATGACAAAACTCAATCTGTAGGCGATGCAAAAGATGTGAGACGAGAAATGTTGGCAGACGGGTCAACCTGAGGAGTTCCATCTCTGTCTTGTAACACAGCCATATTGATTATGCAACATGACCTATTTCCAGAGACGATAAATATCACATTTATAACACAGGACCTCATTTTCACACCACACAGTCTGAACACAAACAAACATTAAGCCAAAGCACAACTTCATTTTCAGCCATTTCAACCTTCCTCTGCAAAAAATATCTCCGTGGCTTCACTCTTTTGCTGACCACAGTTTCTTTGTCAGCAGTAACAAGGATCAAGTCAAGGAAACTGGGGAATAGAACATTAGATTTCTCCAACATGATCTCCAAATCCTTCAGTGAAGCCCATAGCATGGTAACCATAACAACACAGGGTTGACAATAGTCACCAGGGTCACCATGACAACCTTGAATTCAAATCTAGCAAATCACCTCCGATAGAAAGAAGCTGCAGTATATTTTGCCTTTAAAGGAGGATAAAAGGAGAGAGAAACCCTATCTGGATTTTGAAGCCAGAGCGCTAAACTACCAGATTGGTTTCCAACACCAAATCATTAACACTACCTTGAAGTGGGAAACCATGCCAGCTTTTTAACCATCTGTCACAGCCTATACCAATCATATACCATGACAATAAACCACCTGCTGCCATAAATCTATGGCCTTCCTTCTCTTCCGTGGCCTGAGCTTGCGACAAAATGAGAATCTCAATAGTGAATCATGCTCATATCTGATAACGGCAAATTTCATACTTTGCTCTCTGTAAAGAAATCTTCCTTTAAATTATTACCTATTACACATACCTTATTATGCAACCTTTGGGCAAGATATCTTGAGGATTAATTCTTAGCCCTTTAACTAAGGTGAGTGGTGAGAATAATAGCATTTACATTCCTCTGGAGCAATCACCAAGCTAGGTGGCAGAATGAGAGAAATACACTGTCGTCTGGACAGTAGCCAAAAGTATCCATAACACATGAAAACCAGCAGAGTACCTCAAACATTAGGAATAAGTAATATAAATGAAAACAAATATTTCTGATCCCTGATTGGCTGCTAACAATTTATTGTTCCTCAATCTTTTGAAGGGAAAAAAGTATACTTGGGCAAACAAACCCCAAACCCATTTACTTTTACAGCAGGCGATTCAAGGATGAATCTGGCATTTCCAGCCAAAGGTCCTTGAGAATTAAAATATTTTTCTGAGATACTGGAGGAAACACAGTGAAAACCAAGCAGGGACAGCTAAGGTTTCCCAGGAATTGATGAACTACAACTCCTAAAACTCTTGTTATTGGCCAGCTGGCTGAGGGGTGATCCAGCAATTCTGTAGAGCCAGTTCATCCTGGAACAAAGAATACTGTACTGGGCTCGATCACAGATGAACAAATAGCATTCTCTCAGTCTTGAAACTCCCCAAGTTCATTCTGATGAAAATCTGGCAGTAAAGCAAAGTATACTGGCAGTGCAATTCTTGGTGGCAAATTCATTTTGGAAAGAAGGGAATCTTTTAACTGAGCCCAAATAATATTAAAAAGCATAGCTCTTGATCATAAAAATATCACCCAACCTTCGGTTAGATCAGGGGTCTTCAAACTTGACAGCTTTAAGACTTGTGGACTTCAACTCCCAGAATTCCTCCTCCAGTCATGTTAGCTCAGGAATTCTGGGAGTTGAAGTCCACAAGTCTTAAACTTGCCAAGTTTGAAGACCCTTGGGTTAGATGTTTATCAAAAATGTCTAGCTTCTTACACTCAAGGAATGTCCAGGGAGTATTAGGGGTAGGGAAGATGTTCTCCAAGTCTTGAGGACAGAGCAATCTAGTTCAACCAACACCACCAACCAGTAGCTCTACCAGTTGAAATCCTGACCTACTTTGCTAAGGCATTTTGATTGCTAGAGTGATTTTAATATCCAAATTATGTTAACTATTTGCTCTTTCACAAAAGCAACATTCATGCAACACTTCAAATCACATCAATCAAAGACCCAACAAGCCCATTTGAAACCATGCTGAGTTGGCCTTGTTTGAATCTGGTAGCGTTCCCCCTCCTGGCCCCAGCTTAATGCTTAGTGTAAATTGAAACCATATAGTTAGTTGTGCAAACCTACAACATGGATTTATACAGTAATCAGATTAAGCTGAATGTATAAACACTACTAAAAAAAAACAGTGTTGGTTCCAGAGAAGATACTAAATAGGGAAGCAGGTTTCTGCAAGGCTATTTTTTTTAACCTCCTGATTGTAAGCTCTGCTTGGCAACTCTGAAAAACTAAAGACCCCGTCCACTTAAAAGATATTGCCAATTCTTTAGCCAAAAAGACTTCCTGTACGTGGTTTAACTACTGGCAATATAAGCAAGACATCTCTGGCAGCATGTTCAATGATCTTGAACTATGCAAGTACAAACGGGATAGCATCGAAACCTGACAGAATGGGAGTTCTTCAAAAGAGGATTATTTTTACTTTAATTTAGAAAAAATCAGCATTATATATTAAGGGTCTAACTCTGGTCTGCTGATCTATTAAGAATGTGGAAAAAATGAGAGAACCTGGCAATTGGTAACTCATACGCACTGTCAGGGGCAAGGAAGCAGAACTCAGCATATATAGACCAAAGCAGATCTTTATTGTTGATCACCTATATTACAAGAATCCCAACAGACCGGTTGCTTTCCCTTGGGAACCAACAGATAAGGTTTAATTAATCTGCTCTATGATGTTTTGTTCCCCAGAGGCACTCCATATTAGAATGCCTCTTTAAAAAAACCCTTCCCTTTAGCCAATAATTCCACCACATCCACCACATCGCCACCAGATGGACTACTGCAATGAGCTCTGGGCAGAGCTACCATTTGGAAACTATAAAAACTGCACTTCATTGGTTCATGAATTGGTGACAGAAGCCATTACAGCCATATAAACCTACCCTGTGGGCGCTGTACTTACTTCCAATGAGCTGTTTTCATTGTGGCCCCTCCGTGCCCTGATTTGGCTGGCAAAGTGTTGCAGGAGGCCGTCCAGGCTGAAAACGGGGCACTGGGGGGCTGTGCAAGGCCCCTCCTCATGCCCCATTTTGGTCGGCAGGGTGCTGCAGGAGGCGTCCATTCCATCTCCTCCCACCCACCCGGCCAGCCCACAAAGAACTACAATGCTGATCCAGCCCTCAAAGAAATCCAGTTTGACACCCCTGATATAGAGGAAACTGAGTGTTCTTATACACTACCTTATCTAGTATATAGATCAATCAGCAAGTTATAAAGATTACCCAAATTAAAATAAAGACAATTTTTATTACTATCTCATTTACACTTTACCAAGATGTGGTGCGGAACAAATATCAATAGCACTGGCACTTACTTATATACTGCTTCATAGTGCTTTACAGCTCTCCCTAAGCGGTTTACAGAGACAGTATATTACCCCTAACAATCTGGGTTCTTATTTTACCGACCTTGGAAGGCTGAGTCAACCTTGAGCCAGTCAGGATTGGACTGTGGGCAGTTTGCTTGCAATACTACATTCTAACTACTGCACCGCCAAGGCTCAGAAACAAATAAACCATTGTAATTACAAATACATAAATACAAATTACAAAGCTTGTAAAATGTAACTAAAGTGACTGATACATATCAGCTTTGGTGGTGGAGCACCCACACTTTTTGTGGGACTTCAATCTGCAAGCTTCCAGAGGGGCTTGGGTAAACCTTGGGAGCTCATGTCCTCTTCGATGACAATGGCTTGTCTTAGATTATCTCAGTTCTGATGCACATTTCCAATGCACACTCTCATTTTTGTCTGAGCAGTTATTGATCTTGAGATGGAAGAATTTCCCATGTCCTTGGCCACAGTCAGATCATACCCCAGGCTGATTTATGATGGTGGCCTCCCAGGACCTCTGTAAGGCAATGGAAACAATTCAGGCAGTCTCTCTCAAGTCCCTAATGGATTTTCAGAGGGTATGTGGGGATCTTCCCAGCTCTCTTGACAGGAAGTTCTGTTCAGCAGCCAATAAGCAGCCGGTAGCTGGAAGCAAGCCAAGCCTACTGCTGCTTCAAAGCGGGACTCTTTCTGGAGCCCGTCCCAGATGGCACCGTGACTTACTAAAACCCTTCAGGACCTGAAGTGCCAGAAACAACACATGGAGCACCAGTGAAGGAAGTCTAGTAGCAAATCTGACTGAGCTCATGTATTTGCCCGTGTCTAGCCTACATGTGACAATAAGAGAGGCAAAGTGCGCTTACTCTATGAGACATCTGCTGTCCAGTAGCCCTGCTGGAAAGAAAAACAATCCCGTAAAATCCCAGCTGTTGTGTTCAGTTTGCACAACATTTTGTTAATAAAGTACTGCAATCCATTGTAATGTGGACAGAATCTTTAATGGTGACTGGGGCATCATCTTGCCTTGTAACTTCTCAGCTACTCCTATGTGGATACTGCAGGGTTCCTCTCTCTCCTCGTTGGTCATCTGTCAGTTGAGGGTGAGGTGTCTTCTGTACAAAAGTCTATATGGAGTTGCCTTTCAAGACTACTCAGAAGCTACAATTATTGCTGCCTCCAAATGTTATATTGCAGTTTGGGACATTGAAAATGCTTCAGCCCATTTTGCCCCCTCCCTATGTACGTCCATCAAATCATCCTCCTTACTCTCTACTACACCATTACACATGCATAACACCTGAGTTGAAGGCCCTGTACTGGGTGCTAATCTATGCATTATTTTCCGTGTAAAATTTCACGTGCTGGTTATCACCTTGTTAGGTTTTTCTTAATATGGTACAGGACAGACATACAAGCTGTCATCATTTATTGTACAAAGGTAAACTCCTTTAAGATCACTATTCCATTTCTAATCTAATCTATGATTTTCTCTATCTCTATGGTCCTATTCCTACACCAGCATTCCTACATTTATTTATTTCTTCTTTAAATCTTTCCTTTTCTTTCCAGGTTTTCAATTCTTGTAGCCAATCTCAGTCCATTTGCATGGGAAACCCCTTTTCATTCCATTATTATTATTATTATTATTATTATTATTATTATTATTATTATTATTATTATTTAATCTTTAGTGAGATTCACAGCCTTTGAGGCTGGTTAATAGCTCAGCAGCTCGAGTCCTAACCAAGGACCTAGGACCTGTTAAGGTATCGTCGGAGGATGTAAGCTGTTCCGAGTAAGGTGGTTTTTTGTAGAGTCAAAATGTTCAAGTCTGGCAAATTTAGAATTTCTAAATAGCGGGGTAGCCCTTTGGGTATTGCTCCAAAGGCTCCAATTACACTCGGGATAACACACGATTTCTTTTTCCATAGTCGCTCAACTTCAATTTGCAAGTCCCGATACTTTGTTTTTCTTGCTGCTTATCTTCAATCCGTGCATCACCAGGTATTGCAATGTCAATGAACCATACCTTTTTCTTTTCAACTATTGTTATGTCAGGTGTGTTGTGGACCAAGTGCCTGTCAGTCTGAATCCTAAAGTCCCATAAGATCTTGAGTTTCTCATTCTTTAAAACTATCTCAACCTGATGTTCCCAGTGGTGTTTGCTGTACTCAAATCCAAACTTCTGGCACAATTTCCAGTGAATGATCTTAGCAACACAGTCATGGCGTTGTAGGTAGTCAGTTTGTGAAATTTTGCTGCATCCACTGATCAGGTGGTCGACTGTCTCATCTTTCTCATTACAGAGGTGGCATTTGCTGTTGGTGGTAACATGTTGAATTTTTGCCTTCATGCAGTTTGTGGCTAGGGCTTGTTCTTGAGCTGCCAAAATAAAGCTTTCTGTTTCTTTTTTCAGTACTCCTGATCTTAACCAGTTCCAAGTTAGTTTCTGGTCAGCTTTGCCTTCAATACTTTTCAAGTATTGGCCATGCAGAGCCATTATTATTATTATTATTATTATTATTATTATTATTATTATTATTATTATTATTATTATTATTATTATTATTATTATTTAAATCTGTTTGCCATTCATTTCACCACAAGGTGACTCTTTACAGACTTGTAAATAGACTTCCCCCACCCATTCTCACACTCATAGTCCTGTTTCTGGAGCTGGTTTCTGGAGCTCTGCACTGGGGCTGCTTAGTTTGATTTCCAAACTTGCTCGAATTTGCAGACTCTGCTCAGGCTATTCCACCCCACAACCACCAAATATCTCAGGTCTGCCTCTCAGTGGTGTTGTAGCTTCCAAGAATTCTTCTCAATGTCTGAAGGCTACTGTTAAGGTGCTTGCTTTTGGGTTGGAGAGTCTCTCCCACATCTCTGCTGTCCTCCGGGCTTCGCTCTTCTTCAAAACATCCATACGCACGTTTCACTTCCCTTTTTATAAAGCAAACTCTTCAATTAAGGAGAGAATGGGACTATTTTAATCGTCCTTCACAAATAACATCAAAACTCTGGACCTCAGGAAGAAAAACTGCCTACTCACACAAGATAGGGACCGTTCTTCTACACACCTCTAAAGAAGGGAGCCAGGATACATGGGGGACCACCTGTCTCCGCTGGCTTCGGCTCATCTCAGAAGATCTAATACTCAAGAGTATGCTACAGGTCTCTTCTGTGGAACAATATCACGTTACTAGATCTAGAAGGCTCCCTTCTTTGGAGCAGACCTTATTTTATGGAAGAGTCTACTACCCATTAAGTTCAGATAGCCTCAACTCAACTCTGTTGATCTTGTATAGGTAATCCTCGAGTTACAATCTTAATGGAGCCTGCCCATTATAATTATAAGTCCTCATAGTCATAAGATGGGTCAGTCATATGACTGACACAATTTTATGACCTTTTTTTTTTTTTGCAGCGGTAATTAAGCAAATCATTGCGGTGGTTTAGTGAACCCATTGTTCATTACGGCACAGCGTTGCCGAAAACAAGAAGTGCCGGCTTTCGGCACAACCATTGTAAAATGCAGTCATGTGACCTCAGGATACTGCAAAACAGCTGTAAATGCAGCCATGTTGCAAAGTAACATGACCATGGGCGGGGGGGGGGGGGGAGAGAGACCATCAGAATTTAGGATTCAGATTGTAAAGTCCTCTTTTTCAGGTTGGTTGTAACTTTGAATGGCTGCTAGGCGACCAGCCGTAAATCCAGGATTACCTGTACCTTAAAATACTTGGGATTTTTCCTCAGGCTTTAGGGCTTGTATGTCAGTAGAGTTCAGTTTGTCTTGCACTGATTGATTCAAGAATGTTTTAAACAGGAATCTTTTATTGTCCTTTTTACATCTATGGTTTTTTTTTTTTGCTTTTATGCCTTTATTAACCACTTAGTGTTATTTGATTATGATAGGTAGACATATAAATTTATAGAACACAGGCAGTCCCCGACTTACAACAGTTCATTTAGTGACCTTTCAAAATTACAATGGCACTGAAAAAAGGGACTTATGACCAGTTTTCACACTTATAACTCCTGCAGCACCCCATGGTCATGTGATTTACATTCAGATGCCTGACAACTGTTCATACTCATGAGGGCTGTAGTGTCCCAGGGTTATGTGATCACCTTTTGCGACCTTCTGACAAGCAAAGTCATGGGGAATCCAGATTCACTTAACAACTGTGTTACTAATTTAACTACTGCATTGATTTACTTAACAAATATAGCAAGAAAAGTCATAAAATGGGGCAAAGCTCACTTAACAAATTTCTCACTTAGCAACATAAATTCTGGGCTCAATTGTGGTCGTAAGTCGAAAACTTACCTGTAAATAAATAATGTTCTGGGAAAAATTCAAAATGTTGATTTTACTTATTTATTTAAAAGACTTACATGGCCATCCATCTCAGGGCATGTCTCTAGAGTCACCTTGAGGCGAGATGGGTAGCAAATAAATTTAATAAATAAAATAATAAATAGATGGCTAGCAATAGTATAAAATAATTTTGACCCATAAAGCACTACATGGCATGGCAGTGGGTACCCTTTAAGGCCACCTGTATCAAGTGGTTCCTGCCTATCATTTATCACTATGCTGATGGTCCTTCCCCAACAGAGATTTTGGTAAAGAAGTCAATATTTCTCATTGACAGTGTCAGGGTTCTGGATGCCCTAATTAAATCATGAGTGTCGAGCCAAGCTTCAAAAGAAATCCAATTATTTATTAGGAGCTCTGATAAATGAAGTGAAGCCAGCTCTGACCCTATGTAATTTACACCCCAATCATGACCCTGTTTCCCCCCTCTCCGCAGGGTTTGTCATCAATCACATTTGCCAACAGAGCAATTTCGGGATTGTAGAGGTCACTCCCCTCTGCGCTGTGGGTAACCCTGGGATACAGCCTTGAGAGTGATAAGTCTGGAATGTGCATCTGTCTTTAGCTGCCGTGCCGTTTCACCGCTTTCCCATCCCCCCTGGCCTATGGCAACTCGAGAGCAGGCCAGGGATGCTTTGCAAGTTGACAATTTCCATCCATTGGAACAACCTCTCTGCAGATTCAGAGATGGTCTTAGTTTGTGGTTTTTAGGAAAACCTTCAAAACAGAGCTATTCAGAAAGACATTTGATAGTTGTGGAATGCCCTTTAACAAAATTTCAACCATTGGGCTGAAGTTTGATTTTCTTGGCTATTAATTTTTGTACAGCATTGTCACGAGTGTTTCCAGGATTGCTGTGGCTACTTGCCTACTCACAAACAGTATGGTTTTAATCAAGCCGTCTCCTGTTTGTAATTACCTGCAAGCCTTCCCCGCCCTAGTTAATTGCAGGTTAACTCCCCATATAAGCAAGGACCTTTTTGCTTGCTACTCGGGCCTAGACTCTGGTTTAGGCCTAAATGCACAGCTCCTGCGGGAAGCTCAGTGCAAATGCCGCAGATGGGAGAAGAATGCAGATAAGGACTCCAGACACCGTTGCAGAGAAACTCCCACGGATGCTTGCCTTTTGTTGTTTTGTAGCACGCAAGCTATCATCGGGACTGCTGTTGCTGGACCTTCTTCCTCCCACAAGCTTCAAGCAATGTTTGCTGTTTGAACTGTTTTTACTTCAGGTGACTTTTAGCTGTGAAGTTTGTGCTGCGCCCCTTCTATTACCTCGATGATGTATCGACACCGAAGCTGCTTATCTTCATGTTAGCTTTATTCTCTTGTGAACTGTTTCGGTATTGTGGAGAGGAATCTAGGGAGATAGCCTTGCTTCACATAACCAAGATAAGACTTTGTTTTTAATGTGCTTTCTTAAAGACATAGTGCTTTTTAAATGTTTTAAAGTAAATTATATTTTTACACAAGACGCCTCTGTCAGATTTATTTCAGTCTCAGTGTGTTTGCTCATGAGCTGGTTCACGGTCCGGGGTACCCCTCAACCCCATTTCCTAACAAGCATGCTGATTTATTTGGTGTTACGTTGTATTTATTCAAATTATACACTGCCAGGTACCTGTGATATGTGGTGGTAAACAGGATGTAAATAAGGAAGCCAAAATCAAGTTACAGCTTAGCAAATTGTGTGAACCTGGTTTCTTTGTTCAGCCACTTTCTCCAAGCTAGGTGCCGTGATCCAATACATCTGAAGGAACCAGTTTTGCCAACCAGAAGTCGCAATATCCTGTGCTAGTCACATTGCAAGACTGGGTACTACAGCAAGGCAATCCTTCCCATACTATTATTTGGCGAAACACAGTTTTTAATACAGCATGTAAGAAACCCTCCCTCTTACAACATCATCTTTTGTTTGAAGATTAATCTTAGTTCCCACTTCAAATGACCTTCTGTGCCAAATATGTTACACAACAGGATTAAATGCTGGCTCTTTTGCCTATTTGCGCAGCAAAAGGGGGGAGGGAAGTAATTTTGATTTTAAAAAACGATGAGCAATGGAGGAAAACATGGTGTAATGGTCTCCAGCAAGCTGACTTGACTGAAAGGGGTGCTCATGCTGACTCTAATTCTAATTCTAGTGACATTTAACACACTGCCATAGATAAGACCTTTGCCCAAGTGTTCCTGGATAAATGTTTGTAGACTTTCCTTAGCTTCTTTGCAAGCAGTAGTAAAAAAAAAAAAAAAAAGAGGGAGAAAACAAACTGAAGTAACCCGATTTAAAATGAGTACTACTGATCTCTGCAATTATTTCTTAGTGCAAGTGTGGGAAATTCCTCACCAGGGAGTGTTGGAGGGTGTACTTTAATTAACTGAAGAGTCTATTTGCCTACAGTTTAGTGAAATGAAAATGATACAATAGTTAGGTAAGGTCCAACATGCCAGATGTAGGATTATCTGGGCATGCTGTGATTACACTAAAACCGTGACGGCAAACCTATGGCAAGTGTGCCAGAGATGGCACCCCAGCGCCCTCTCTGTGGGCACGTGAGCCATCGCCCCAGTTCAGCTCTGCATGCATGCGTGTCTCCCGCCTGCCAGCTGGTCTTCAGGTCTCTGCCACGCATGCAGAAGGCACACGCATCCGCGGGGGCCGCACATGCATTGCATTTGGGGGGGTTGGGCGCGCATGCTTTAGGCACAGTCAGGAAAAGATTAGCCATCATTGCACTAAGATCTTCATTTGCAGCACACACCTAATTTAATTACTGAGAACATTTGGGGGGGGAGGTGCAAAGTACATAGAACCAAAAACTTGCCAGCCAGCCTGAGATTACTTAATAATCCATACTGAAAGTGGCAATTAGACTAATAGCAGATCCTCCCACCTCCCCCACTGCACATCCTGCTGCTCTCCCCATTTGTATTTCTAGAGTGATACAAATCATTATTATTACTTTCACTGTTTTTTGTTTCATTGCTTTTACTGGAGTCATGGTGGCTCAGTGGATGGCAAATAAATAAATTCGTACATACATAGCCACAAAAATGAACATAAAACCAAAGTTCCCTCTGACCAAGCTTGGAAACATTGCACAGAACTCACGACACTAGACCCGTGATGGCAAACCTATGGCATGCGTGCCACAGGTGGCACACGGAGCCATATCGGTGGGCATGCGAGCATTGCCCTACCTCAGCTGCAGCGCGCATGCGTGTGCCGGCCACCTGATTTTTGGACGTTCGGGGCCCCCTGGAAGTCAGGAAACAGGCTGTTTCTTGCTTCCAAAGGGCCTCCGGGGTGGGTGGGGAAGGCTGGTTTCACCCTCACCAAGCTCCTAGAAAGCCTCTGGAGCCTAGGAAGACCAAAAAATGGGCCTACCGGGTTTATCATGCCATCACGTGCCAAAAGAGGGGGGAGCACAGGGGGGGTCGTATGTGCATGTGTGGGGAGGCAGGGCACATTGAATTATGGGTATGGGCACGCACGCACGCGAGCCCCCCCCCCGCGCTCCCGCCGCTTTTGGCACACAATGGCAAAAAGGTTAGCCATCACTGCAGTAGACCTTTATTCAATCAATTTAAGCATATTTTACAAACCAATCCTTACTGTCACTCAGAAATAAACTTGACCTTTACTTATTAAGACCTGATGCAAATTGTTGCAATATGGGTAATCCTCAATTTACAATCACAGCAGGGTCTGCCCATTACAAGTTGTGACAGTTACAAAGTGGATCATAATATAACAGACCTGATTTTACTACCTTTATTGCAACAGTCATTAAGCAAATCATTATGGTCATTAAGTGAATTTGCTGTTTATTAAGGAAGTTTGCTGTTTGCTATAGAGTCATGATGGCGAACCTCTGGCACGCGTGCCAGTGTTGCCCTAGCTCAGCTTCAGCATGCATTCACGTAACTTTGGAACAGGGTTGTAAATATTGTTTTGGGGTGGAGGTAACTGTTGTGAGTCGTAAGTCAAGGATTACCTGTAACCAGGGTGGATTTGATTTAAATCGAGTTGATTTAAATCACAATTTAAATCATGATTTAAATCACTAGTAAAAAGGCTTGATTTAAATCAACTCGATTTAAATCATAATTTTTAAAGAGCAACTGACATCTCTGCTACTCCTTTGACCCACTGTTGACTCACCGATAGTCCCAGTGTTGCAGAATATACAGCCTCATGCTGCATAACTAAGCTCCATTTCATGCTGAATAAACTAAATTATTTATGTATCTTAAATAGAAAACTATCTTACCATAGATTTTTACCCCAAGTTTTTTATTAAAATAGATTCGATAAAAATAAAAAAAATCCGATTTAAATTAAAAAAAACTGATTTTTTTTATTTTTTTTTAAAAAATCGTTGATTTTTATCCACCCTGCCTGTAACATTACTCCAGACAGAGCTTTTAAATCAGAACAGGAGCCATGAAGGACATGGTGCAGCCATAGGTTTCATTCTTTATAAAGGGCAGTTCTTATCTTGCTCAAACTCTCATTTTCAGGGAGGTCTTATTATTTTGGGGCTCATGGAACAAGATGGGGCTCCTCTTGCCGTCTTACCTGATTTCCAATTCTGTGTTTAAATATTTTCGGGGAGGGCTTATTTTCAGGGGGAGGCTTATTTTAGCCCATGCGCTCAAAAGCTCAATTGGGCTTATTATCAGGGGATGTCTTATTTTTGGGGAAACAGGGTAAGTAAGACAGAATTTGCTCAATCAAACAGCAAACCAGTCACAATTATTTGAGTTCAACACAACAATACCCCCCAAACAACACTCATCAGTATAAAGTTTGAAACAAAATACGGAAAAACCTTAACTACTCATTTTCTGGTCTGCACAAGGAATCAGTGTAGCCCAAAAACTGTCGGATAGTTTGCGAATAGTTTGTGATAGTCAAGATAGGGTCTATTATATTAATAAACTAAGTGCTTTTTTAACAAAACCTTGGTTTAAGTTTATGACCTTAAAGAGGCCATAATGAGCCTGACCAGCCAGAGAGCTAGAGTATTTCATAAGCAAAATCATAAAGGACTAAAATCTTCCAGACCAGGGGTCTCCAACTTTGGCAACTTTAAGACTTGTGGACTTCAAGCTTTGCTGGCTGAGGAACTCTGGGAGTTGAAGTCCACAAGTCTTAAAGTTGCCAAGGTTGGAGATCCCTGTCCCAGACTACCACTCTAGGAAGCAATTCCAATGCATACGCTCCCAAGGGTTCAAGCTCAGCCAAGGAATGCTTGGAAACAAGAGACGGGTGGAATTGCAGAGCCCATTCCCAATATTCAATAGGATCACTGCAAATCACATTCCCATATAATTCATGTTACTGACTAAGCAGGGCATAAGTGAACATCATCTGGGGGAAAAGAGTGAATACAGCTAGTTCTTTATTATTATTATTCCATCAAAGCCACAATCAAGTACAGCTGCCTAAAAGTAATCTTGACAATTTGATTATACAGAAGGAGCCTCAAAATCAGCTTCAATTTAGATCAGCTGGAAACTTCTTCTTAGGGCCAGAAAAGGGGGGGGGGAATAAGCTTATATAAACCCATCTTGGAAGGATCTATTACAGCCCAGACATGAAACAGAGCTTCTCCAAAAGGCAACACTTTTGTAAAAATGATACCTTGGGAAGCTAACCATAAACCTGAGAAAAATAATGACTTAATACAGCAGAAAAACAAGATCGGTAATTTGCAGACTACTTTGGAATTAACCTGAACATGGAAATTCAGACTGTCAGATTATCTAAAATAGTGGCTAGTTTTGTAAGATGCCTAATTATGCATTAGGTCCGTGATCACGAACCTATGGCACACGTGCCAGAGGTGGCACGTAGCACTCTCTCTGATGGCATGTGAGCCGTCGTCCCAGTTCAATTCTGCTGCGCACTTGCGCGCGCACCTCCCATCGGCCAGCTGGTCTCTGCCGCGCATTCACGGGGGACAGGGACATGTGGGGAGGCCACATGCGCATGCACTGGGGGAGAGGGGCATGGGGGGCCGCACATATGGGGGCAGGGCGCATGCAGGGGGCCGCACGTGCATGTGTGGGGGCAGAGCATATGTGCGGGGCCACGCACGCATTGCATTTTGGGGGTTTGGGCGCATTCATGAGCACACTCATGCACTTTCAGCACTCAGTCCGGAAAAAGTTAGCCATTACTGCATTAGGTTTATATAACCCCCAAAATAAATCAAAATAAGCCAATAATGTTATGGCATACTGTATCCATTGCCATTGGTTCAAATTTCAAACTCATATGGCTAAGAACAACCAAGCTTGGGAAGCGCCAAGAACTCCCTGGTTCAATCCCGTGATACAGATAGATATTCTCTATTGGTCTTGAATTGTCTAGTGTAGACATAATCTGGTATGCCATCCAAATTATACTATTCACTCGTTCTTCATCATTTTTTCATTTCCAAGAGGAACAGAGGCAGGGAAGACTTTACCCTGCAATGGTGGCTCCAATTAGGTCACCATCCTATGCTTGAATTGCTTTACAGTTAAAGACAAAGAGTGTTAAACAAACTACTCTAAAAGTGATGGGGGTATTTTAAAGTCAGCAACAAAGACGGAGGACGATTTTGCTGGTTCATTGCATCATATGCAATTGCTCGCATGCTAATTTAAACTAAGCTTCAGCTGATCCTTAAAAATGCAATTCTGGGAACATTTTTCTGGAAGTTGGTCCCACGATGTCAATTGCATCAGTCTGGGATAAAATAACTCAAGCAAACTGGCAGTCCTGCTAACCTAGCCAATATTTCCAGTTCACAGGCACATGCAAATGAAAATTGTCCATCTCTAAAGAGAAAAATGGGCAAATTTGCTAGGAAAATTTTGCCACTGTCATCTATCACAGATTACCAGGAGAGGGACTTTATCAAGTGGAATCCTTGGTGCTCTGAGTTGGTCAGTTACTTCATTATCCAATTAAGTAATATCATCAGTGGAACAAGTGTGGGGTTTGCTCCAGTGGTGGGTTCCTCCCAGTTCGGCCGAGCCAGTAGCGGTGATGATATGATGTCACCGAACTGGTTCTCTTTGTTCGGGAGCTGGGCTCTCCCGCCCCCCCGTTATTCTTAGTTTTTATTTGGCCCCGCCCCCAATCTATTCGCTGCCTCCAGAGTCCCAGCTGATCGGCTAGAAGGAAAAAAACTGTTTAAACTCGTCACAGGACTTCAAAGGGTACAACCGGTAGTAAAAAAATGTAGAACCCACCCCTGGTTTGCTCCCTATTTATATACACTTTCCTCTGCCGATGAGGATATCCAGGAAGGGTAATATGTTGTTTTCTTCCATTCTTGTGAATTATATTCCTTTAAAGATGCTGATCATTTCATGTATCATCTCTAAGTGTTTATTATTATGATGGTGTCATCTACATACTAGATCCATACTTTTGGTTGTATATGTGGTGATGCTATAATTTCTAGATGCTGCATTAAAACTCTACTGTGAAACCAGAGAGTACTGAGCCCACCATGGGTGATCTTCTGATTTGCTGGTAGATTGAAAATAACTAGTGAGGCAGGGTTCATGAGGTCCATGATTCTGGGTATTTCAATCTTTGTGTACATGTAGTCCTCGACTTACAACAGTTCGTTTAGTGACTTTGAACAAAGTTACAATGGAACAGAACAATTTGATTTTGATTTTTGATAACTGTTTTTCAGAGTTATGACCTTTACATCCCCATGGTCACGTGATCAAAATTCAGATGCTTAGCAACTGGTTCGTATTTATGACCATTGCTGTGTCCCAAGGTCATGTGATCACCTTTTGCAACCTTCTGACAAGCAAAGTCAAGGGGTAAGTCCGGTTCCCTTAACAACTGGGTTACTAATTTCTCAACTGCAGTGATTCACTCAACTGTGGCAAGAAAGGTTGTAAAATGAGGCAAAGCTCACTTAACAAATGTCTCACTTAACAACAGAAATGTTAGGCTCAATTGTGGTTGTAAGTGGAGGACTACCTGTATTTGGCTAAGTCTTGTGTATTGCATAATGTGCTATGGACAGGTGGCTAATTCCGGATCTATGAATGTTAAGACTGTTGTGACACTGAATTAAACCATAATTTCATCTTCTATTTTTAGATCTTTGATCTTTGGAGGGACTGTAATGGGGAATTGATAGAATATTCATTCCCCTCTCTGAGATGGCCAAGGTTTATTATTTTATAAGTTTTTTTGCCAAAGAACTTATAAAAAAAGCTGCAATGTCTCTCTCCCTCTGAAGCTTAATTAATGGTGAATAGGATAGCATGACATTAAATTGACACAAAGCTGGCTCAAAAATATTTGGTGCCCACCATACCAATGTATTTTCATTAGATTGGAGAAGGTATTAACTGGAAGGTCACAAGAATCAGTCTTGAGTCTTCTATCCTTCACTACTTTCATTAAAGATTGAATTATGAGATAATGTTTATCAAATTTGTAAACGGTACAAAATTGGGTGGCAACACTTTAGAGAGGCAAAATTCAAAGTAGTCTCAATTCACTAGAGAAATGGGCTGACAGTGATCAAATAAAGTGAAACAAGAACAAATGCAAAGTCGTTAACATAAGAAACAAAAGAAAACCCTCATGTATTCAATGGGAGATACCTGACTTGTTGTTAGTTCCTGCAAAATAAAAGAGTATGAGTTAGAAACATGATGTGACTTAAAAGAAGACAAATACAACTATAAGTTGCATTAAGGGAGGGGTAAATTTCCAACTGCCCAGAATTGCTAAGAGTGAGGTAGCATATAAATTTATTTATTTATTTATTTATTTAGATAGATAGATAGATAGATAGACAGACAGACAGACAGACAGACAGACAGACAGACAGACAGACAGACAGAGATATATACATATAGATATATATAAATATATACGCACACTTTGGTCAAGTACTGGGTCAAATTCTGGACACATTTGGGGAAGAATTCAGAAAAATCATAGCATGTTCAGAGACCAGAGCAAAGATGATCAAGGCACTAGAAAGCAAACTTTATGAAGAGAAGTGGGCCTGGAGGAAAACCATCAAAGGAGAGAAATGACAGCACTCTTCAAATACTGAAATAATGCCATAAAGGAAAAGGTTAAAATTTATTGTCTTTCCTTCCAGAATGCAAGACATAGAAAAATGGATTTAAGTTACAAGTAAAGAGACTCTTGAACGTCTAAAGAAAGATCCTAATCGTAAGGGTAATCTGACAGTGGAACCAATTCTCTAGACTTCAGGGTCTTTTAAGATGCAGAAGGAATATAACATTAGCGTATTTGATCAAGGTTAAAATAGATATGTTTTCTTTGGAAACCTTTCATCAACTTTTGCTGACATCAAGAC
Source organism: Pantherophis guttatus (assembly GCF_059756535.1). Classification (NCBI taxonomy): domain Eukaryota; kingdom Metazoa; phylum Chordata; class Lepidosauria; order Squamata; family Colubridae; genus Pantherophis; species Pantherophis guttatus. The sequence goes on along the minus strand of NC_142063.1, from coordinate 328,551,926 downwards.
TGAAATGCCAAGGCTTTATGGATTTGTTTATAGATAAGACACAGGATATGTGAAGAAGATATCATTTGGTTGTATTTTAAAAGAAGACCTGGTCACTGAAATTGCTTATATTTGGGGTGAGGATGACAAGTCACTTTATACATTTTTTATTCTTTACTGTATTGTTTTTTCTTTCTTTTCTAATTCTATTGTTTTCTTGCTTCTTTCCTGCACTTTTTACTCTTTTTATTCCTTCTAGGCCTACTAGAAAAAGTCTGAATTAGCAATGACAGGATTCTCTCTCCCTCCCCCATTATCATTCCTGGATCTCTCCAAGCTCTTTCTCAACAGAATCTAATGAAATCCTGCCACCTTGCACTTGTGGCAAGATTTCACTTCATCACGTCATAAATGAACTTCTGTCCCAAAAAGAGAAGGCAGTGAGGGGAGAAAACGACAGAGACAGAATGTAACGTGCTATTCGATTTCAGAAGGCAAACAGTACTTCTATCTTCTTTTTTTTTTAAAAGACACCTAACCAACCAGATGTCAGAGATTCTTTCAACTCCTCATTCCAGGGACAAATTCATCAAATTCTGGGACAGAAGCCAATTTGGATTGCAAACAGAGAAGGGGCACTATTTGGCCTAAAAAAGTTACAATAATGCCTGTATCAATAAAAGTGTATTTGATTCAAGTGTGGTCACAGTTCAAACATGTGGGATCCACTTTTTAGGAAAAGTCCTAAGAGGGACCACTAGGGCAAAAAGACAGGGATATTTTTAATGTAAGGTCAGGAATATGTTTTATGTATCTGAACTAAAGGAAATCATAAGTATTCTACACAGAAATCTCAAGAGAGACAGAGAAGTGAATATATTTATTCATTTTAGCGATGTTTAGCAATTTTATTGTCATGATTAAACCTGTTGGTCAAAACTTCACAGAAGTTAGAGAAGATGCCTTAAAGTTCATCCAGTCCAACCCCTCTGAATTATTGCTATAAATTTCAAATCTCCATCAAGAATTTCTGAATTACTTTTGCGTTTTTTCTGTTCTAAATGAGCAGGCCAGCTTTGCCATCATGACAAGAAAAACTATTATAAGGGAATGGTTTCTAGTTTAACACAACCAATAATTCCCCAAAGCCAGTAGGAGGCACTACTCTATCTCTAAGCAATACCAATACCATAATAAGAAGCCAATCTCTTAAGTGTATATTTGAGGTTGTCTTTTGTTCTGTGGTGCACTTAAAAACATTTTAAAGTCATGTATTACATAACAAGGAAAACTGCTGCCAAGTATCATAAAAGGCCATTATAATTTTCCACCTGTCACAAAGACTAGTATATATAAAAGCCCAAACACATACTTTGGAGAAAAAGAATAAGACCAAAACTATTTTGAAGTGAGCATTATTCAGTGGGCGACATTAATCCAGAAAAATAAGTCCACAGTTGAAGAAAACCATGGAGAAGGGGTTGAAGGAAATATTCAGAAGCCATTACAGAAACAAGAACAGAAGTATGCATTAACCTGGTGATTAAAGCCTGGGAAAGGAGATAGCATTAGGAAAACACTGGGGCTGGCTAGTCCCTGACTCAGTAGGGCATACATATGAGGGAGGGGAGAAGCATTGACTTGCAATATTCTGTTACTATGGCCTATAAAATATATATCTAGTCTTCCTGGGTACTCAGTTTCTTGATCAGATCTATCTCCTAGGGCTGACAATCATATCTATTATTTATATATCAATTTTTTTAACATTGCATGAGTGAGAGAGAACCAGATTGAACCAAACTGGAGACCAGGTATATTGGGGGGAGGAAGAACAAATGGAAACAGATTCTAAATTACACATGAAGACTATTCCCACCCAAGGAAAACCCAAAATCTCTTTGAACCCAAATAATATTTTAAAAAGGCCAAGGAGGGTCAGAACATGGAAAAAAGGGTATATATGGGATTACGAATGTCAGCTAGTAGTGCATCCACACTCTGAATCAGACCAGTATATTTTAAAGATGTGCAAAGATTGAGATTTGTAGACAAAAAGGGATCTTGGAAAACACAGCAATTCTTTTTAAGACACATTTAAGAACATGCCAACAGGAGCTAGGTGTGCACACCCATCTTCCCACCTTCCAATTCACTTTTTCCCCCAAATCACAACATGGAATTCAGTTCAGTCTATATCCCTAATGTATCACAGGGTTAGTCTTTAATTTCTGAAAAACATATCCCTTTCAGGTATCTGACATTAATTAAAACAGAGCACTTGGTAAATATTAATTTCTAAGAAGATTCTGTTAAAAATTACCACTGTAAGGCATCCTTGGCTCACATACTTTAGGCTTCCTCAAGAGGCATCAGAAGTCCAGAACCTATGACAATTCAGCTATCAATGTATATTATATCCAAGGGCCACCTCCAGTATCCTGATTCTAATTCCTTTACTTGCTAAACAAAACACAACACTTCCTGCCAGCTTTCATTAGCAAGTCAACAGAAGAGCGTCTTCTCAAACTAAGCATGATTCTGCTGCATTTAAAAAGCTCAACAGAAACTGATTTACAAGGCACCAAAATTCCTGACACAATTTCAAAATTCGGAGTTTGTCAACCGAGTACATCCCTCTTGAAAAGAAGTTCTAATTCCACCTGAAAAATGATAAGGTCTCAGCCTGGCTGGCTGGCATTCAGAGTTCATTCTGAAACACAAAACTTTTGAAAGGAAGAAAAACGAAAGTGTCCAAAAAGAGATGTTTATGCCAATATTATGGATAAAAGACATTGATTTCATTTTCTTTTCTTTTTTTAAAAAAACCTATCATGCCAAGGAACCAGCATGGACCCCATCTACTCTTTCCCAAGGAAACAGGATGCTCTCTTTTTATAGCCACCTAGCATCTGCTCTTTAAAATTCTACAATTTTATTTTATTTTTTTAAAACTTTTTAAACAATCCATCCAAGGCTGACAAGCAATCGCCTGGCTGAAAAGGCAGGAACTGAACCTTTTTCGAATGGGAAACCTCAGTATTTCCTAGGCCCAGAACCTGGAATACCACACAATGCCATTTTGCCTTTTTTCCCCTTTTTTTGCAATCTCTCATTAGATTCTCAACTTGTCCCTACTTCCTACTCCTAACCGGTCCCTTCCTCTTCTAAAGCAAGCAAGAACCCAGAAATTTGGCCTCTACATTGCCCTCCGTTTAAAGCAAACCAGAGGAACCCAAGCGAGGATCCCAGCCCCAGTTCTTCCCTTCGACATTTGGGGATCCCCAGCCTGCGCTCTCTCGCCCCCAAACTCACTCACCCACCGAAGGTCCCAAGTGGAAGGAAAACGATGGCCAATTGCAGCGGCGACAGCAAGAGCAGCAGCTCTCCTCCCGAAAGCCCAGACAGAAAGAAGGGGTGGGGAATGGACTCTACCACTCAGCGACGTGGGGGGGGGAAGGGCTAAGAACGTATCCCGGGCAAACTCCTCCCTCTCCCGAAGTATGACTTTTTAAATATATCCTGCGCTCAGATCCAACTCAGCGGTTCCATCTGCATCCGTTCCCGGGAAGACAAATCTTCCCACTGCCTTTCAGTAGCCTCCCCACGCCTGCGAAGAATGGTACGGCCTTCCCGGCTTCTAGCTGAATGGAAGACGCGTATGTTAAAGGTCCAAGGCAGGGTTGGCTTACATCAGCGTTGCTCAACCTTTAGAGCAGTGTTTCTCAACCTTGGTAGCTTGAAGATGGGTGGACTTCAACTCCCAGAATCCCCCAGCCAGCAGCGCTGCTGGCTGGGGGATTCTGGGAGTTGAAGTCCACCCATCTTCAAGCTACCAAGGTTGAGAAACACTGCTTTAGAGCAACTTGTTTGTGTGGACTTCAAAGAGAAACCTTGGATTAAACTAGGATTTCTATTCAGTTGAGCTGTTTCACCTCTTTCTGAAAGAAAGCCTCAGTTCAGTGGGCCAGGAACAGAGATTGTCTTCTCCTAATCAATCAGGAAAAAGCTCAGCTGCATTCTCACAATACGCTTTTTTAAAAATTTATTTTGTCAAGTATGTATAAGATAACAGATATACAGTGTTTCCCCAAAAATAAGAACCTGTCTTATATTTTTTTGAACCCTGAAATAAGCACTTGGCCTTATTGCCATGCGCTCAAAAGCCCGATTGGGCTTATCAACCAGGGGATGGCTTATTTTGGGGAAAACAGGGTAAGTATAAACACGATTATGAATTATTATTAAGTTAAGTCTGTTTGTTTTCCTGGTTTGTAATACCGGGTGTATGAGCTCAGTCCGGTTAGTTTATGGTTCAGTGTGTAAATCACATGGAATCAGATTGGATATCCCTTATGAAACCTAATATTAATTATCTTGTTATTAATATAAGCATCCTAGATTACAGTATATTGAATGAAATCTATGAGATGGATTTAGTTTTGACAAAGGAGTTCAACAACTGTTAAAAGGGCTGCGTGAGGAAGTGATAAAAGAATAAGGCAATAGTCCTTGCATTCATGAACTCAGTTAACATACGTTTTGGTAACAGAATCCATTTTAAAAAATGGTCCCAAGATCTTTACATTTGTGAGTCTTTAAGGTGCCACAAGATTCTGGGGACTGTGACCTTAGTACAATGGTACTTGCCAAGTACATCTTAGGGAAAACATTGTTTTTAGACTGGACCCAGAGTTGCTTGGCTGTGGGAGGACCAAAATACAGGTGGAGGCATTCAGGGTTGGGAAATGGTAATTTAAGGTTATCTTCAGGCTGGGATGAGAAAGCTGCGGATTTCCTCAGTTTGTTGGCTGTTGCAAAACTGCAATATGGCAGCTCTATGAAGGGCTGAATGACTCTAAAATTCAACGTTCCGTTGAAACCAGAACTTTTCTTGTTGGGATTAATGGACAGCCAATTAGAAAAGAACCTTGGATGATGATTTTATATGTGTGTGTGTGTATTATATATGATTACTGCTGGGAGATTATGTGTCTAAGAATGGGAAAACACTGAAACACCAACAATAGAGGAATGGTTGATGAAGATGACAGAACTAGCAGAGATAGCAAAATTAATTTGTGTGTCTAGAGAAGTTCAACAACTATGTTTAGCAGTTACTGGAAACTCCTTATGGATTTTTTGCTGAAAAGGGTAGAAAAATGAATTGATGATGTATGGGTTAGAAAATTAGAAAGGATGGTTTATGGAAAGAAGGACACTATGAGGTAGCCTTAGGGTAAAATAAGCACATTTATAACTGCTTGTTAAAAGATTGGAAGCAATTTCCTTATCCTTTTTTTTTCACTATTTACTATTCTTCTTTATTTTTATGACTTTTACTTCATTAGATTTTTTTTCCAATTAAAAATAACATTTAAAAAAGATCCAAATGAAAATATTTGGACCACCTGGCATTAATAATGATTCCAGCGAAAGTGCTTCCCTAAAACCACAACCTACAAGTAGTCCTTAACTTATGACCATAATTGAGCCCAAAATTTCTGTTACTGAGACAGTTGTTAAGTGAATTTGCCCCATTTTATGACATTTCTTGCCACAGTTATTAAGTGAATCAATTCAGTTAAGTTAGTAAAATGGTTCTTAAATTAATCAGGCTTCCCCAATTGACTTTGCTTATCAGAAGGTTGCAAAAGATGATCACATAGCCTCAGTTTATGGAACTCAGTGGTGAATCTCACTGGTGGGATTCAGCCAGTTCTCTCCAGGTCGCACGAACTGGTAGCGGCGACTGCAGGAGGCTCCGCCCACCCACCCGGACGTAATGCGCGACTACTGTGCATGCACAGAAGGCCGTGGGCATGCGCTGAGGCACGTGCGAGCTAAGCCAGCGTGCATGCGCACACACTCACATTTGCGAACCAGTAGGGAAGGTAAGTGAATCCCACTTCTGATAGAACCGTCATAAATATGAGACTTTTGCCAAGTGTCAGAATTTTGATCTCATGACCATGGGGATGCCACAGTGGTTCTAAGGGTGAAAAATGTTCAAAGTCACTTTTTTTCAGTGTCAATGAAACTTTGAACAATCACTAAATGAACTGTTGTAAATCAAGGACTACCTGTACAAGCTGCCAAAATCTGAGGAACTACTAGACGACAACAAAATATTAGAGCATTATGTATTTCCTTGCTAGAAATTTGCAACCCAGATATGTAGCTTTAATGCCACTGATTATACTAAAATGCAATTTTATGTATTTACTTTTGTCTTAATGATGAGTTAATCTGGTCATAGTGATTTAGAATTCCTAGTTTATGTCCTATTATTACTTACTAATCCTGCCCCAGGCAGTGTTGATCCTTGATGGGACTGATTTATTATTCCAAAGAAGATTCCTCTGGCTTTAAGAATTTGATGCTTCAATAATAAAAACTTGAAATAACAATTCATCCTATCTGCTAGCAGGATGCAGAAAAGCAGATCACGAGAGAGACAAGGATCCTTTAAGAAATGCTGGACCTAGCCAGTTACATAAGTATTCCTTTCTTGTTTGTTTAAAAAGGTGTGAAAGCTCCCCTTGGAGAATATTTACAGAACGCATTTTACACATATATGATTTCCTTATTTCATAATTAATGTTTGCTGCGCTCGGGGGCATAATGTTACGATGGATATATATACATGTTTGGGGTTTTTTCCTCTTGCAGTTATTAAAATTATATCACTGAATTCCTCAACCTTGTAAACAGGAAGAAAAAAAAGAGAAAAAGGTTTCATGTCTATTGTCATCAGGATTATTGGCTCTAAATCCTGGAAGCAAAATACAACTTCTTAGTCAAGAGCTTAAACAAGTTTATGAGTTCCATGAAATTTAATTGAATGGTATCTAATCGAAGATTTTGAGTCTAATATTGGCCAGCCTAATACCTTTGAGAAAACATTCTCTGATTTTCATTAAATGCTATTTAGAGATACATGAACTCCAGCACAACAAAACACCATACAATACTTATTGGCAAGCTATCCGCACATCCCTTAATTTTTCTAATTAAAGCAAGTTACTCAAGTCACCACATCTCAAAAGAAAAATGCTCCCAACAATGAAAAAACCCCACTCTATTATTTATACTTTTACATCTGTGTTGATTCCTGGTCACTGCCTTGACAGATCAGGGTTTTTTAGAAAGTTTTCAGAAATAAAGAGAAATTTTCTGTCAGAACAATCGACCAATGGAACAGCTTGCCTTCAGAAGTTGTGGGAGCTTCATCACTGGAGGCTTTCAAGGGGAGATTGGACTGCCATCTGTCAGAAATGGTGGACGGTCTCCGCTTGGGCAAGAGGTTGGACTAAACTAGATTACTTGCAAGATCCCTTCCAACTCTTATTATGTTATTTATTCTGTTATCTACTTCCTAGAATTAAGGTCAGCCAATTGGCTTTGTGCCTAAAATAAGACTAGAACTCATAAAGTCTCCAGGTTTCTAGCCTAATGCCTTAACCATTACCCCAAGCTGGCTGTCTATCATATTCTGCCTCAAAATGTGCAGTAAAGTTTCCTGAAAATTGCAGTCCTTGAGCTATTCCCTTTCTGGCTGAGAACACTATGACATCACTTTTCCCTACAGCTCATTACTCATTGAACTGCAATCATTCTTTTCTTTTTTCACTTTTTTTTGAAGAGGGTTGACTTTATTCTTCTTTACGTTTATCTCTAGTATTACAGCCTCTGTCTCTTTCCAGTTTCGCTCTCTCTACTTCTCCAGAAGAGAGGAGTTGGTGATGGGCGAAAAGTATTCTAACACATCTGCCCAGATTTAGGTGGTCTTCTTCATGGACCACCAGGCCTGAAACAACTAGGTGAGACATAGACTTACCCACAAATGAAAAGTTTCCTTTCACTTTTCCAGTAACAGCTCTTTCCATAATGTGTCCGAAGTAAGATAATTTGAGCCTGATAATTTTTGTCTCAAGTTTATTTTGTATGGCATAGCAAAAGGCAGCATAGTCTCTATATCTCAAGTGAGAACCCTGGATTGATTTATTTGATGATCCATTTGTTTGTTTTCTTGGCTGTCCACAGTATTCCCAGGAATCATCTTTAACACCAAAGTTGTCAATACTCTTTCTATCCCATTTCTTCCAATTCCAACTTTCACCTCCATAGAGTGTTACAGGGAAAACCATGGCTTATATGATTTTGATCTTTGGAGGTAAACATACATCTGAACATCTGAATTTTCCAGGGCCTAGTTATGGCATTTTTTTTTTTGACTGCTTGTTCCTTAAGTTTGATCATTTATCCTAAAAGGCAGGTGCTATCTGCCACTCTGATACCTTCATTGTCAATTCTAAGATGAATTGTTGTACTGCTTTTATTAGTTTGGTCTTCTTTATATGTAATATTAGCTCCATTTTTCCCCACTGTGTTGCTTGACTTTTATTATTAGAGTTTGCATTAATCCATTCTGCCTTGAGCTTTAGCAATCTGTGAAACGCTCAGGTTTTAAACCATGGAATGAAGTTTTTACAGAGGCTAAACTCAGCAGTTCAGAATGACCAAAATCATAAAAGCATTACAGAAACAAATGTGGATAACATATAATAAATGTCAAGTCGAAATTGGAGTATTGCAAATTCAGTGGATTCAGAACTTTACCAAAAAAAAAAAGGAACTGGTTTTGTAACAATAGATGGAAGTTTGGACAATATAAGTCCATATGGCTTTTTGTCATGGAGTTATCTGAAGAATGTGGACCTCTTCCATTTGTTATCCCCATTTAGTTGGATAGTCTATATGTCAGGGGTCTCCAAACTTGGCAATTTTAAGACTTGTGGACTTCAACTCCCAGAATTCCTCAGACAGCAGGAATTCTGGGACTTGAAGTCCACAGGTCTTAAAGTTGCCAAGTTTGGAGACCCCTGCTATATGTTATGTATAAACTGACTATGTTGCCAAGTCTTTTGCATGATAATACAAGAAGTAGCCCATCTGGAAGCATCCTCAAGGCCCCAAGAAAAAAAAAGACACCCCCCCCCCAGAAATCCAGAACAGTTCTATTCAAATTACCCTGCTTAGGCAAGAGAAGCAAAGCTATAGGATGCAAATTAAGACAGCTGTTATGCTACTAACCTGCTCAGAAGTTGCAAAAATTATTTCAGCCAAACCCAATTAATTGCTCTTTCTTTTGCAGTCTTGAGTGATGCAAGATGGCCAAATTCACAGTGAAAGCAACACTGGGTGAATATATTTTTCAGGTACTATTCCCCAGTCCGCAAACAAGGAGACACTCGGTGAAAATCCAGTTGAATCCCAACTTCACCCCTGAGCTTCCTATTTATTATAAGACTTAAGCCTGTTGAGTTCACCTGTGCCACATGTCAAGTGTTCAAAGGGGTGGAGAAATAAAGGTGGAGAGGGCAGCACTGCTGGAATTGTACCAAGGAAAGAGCTCTCCATAATTACAAAGATGACATTCACAGAGGCTATCACAGCATAAACTAAGCTGACCTCTTCTTTGAGCAATGAACATTGTGCAATCAGCTATGGCAACCTGCCTTTTAAAAAAAAAAGTCAATCAATTTTTTGATGTCACTGTTTCAGAAATGAGGTTTGTTGTTTTTTTTAAAATGATTTTATGAACAATAACTTTAGAACCAAAGATGGAAGATTTCTAGTAGTAAAGCAAAGGGGAGATCTTAGGCAAAGCTTCATATAGAAGACCCAAGGAGTAATTTGTAGCATTATTGTGATGCTTTAACAGTTACTTACCTTACAGAGGGGCCCGTGGTACAAATGGATGATGGACAAGGAAGAACTATGCGTTGCAAAGTAGAGGAAAGAAAAAAGGGAGGACAACAAATAAGGTGAATGGACAGGATCAAAAAAACCTGGAGGACTGTCCTTGGAAGAGCTCTGATGGAAAGAAGTCAAGAGAGCAAACATTTGTTCATTATGTCACCAGGAGTCAATTCTTACTCCATGACCCTAAATATCACTACTACCGTGTTTCCCCCAAAATAAACGGGGTCTTATTTTATTTCGGGTACTAAAATAAGCATTGGGGCTTATTTTGGGGGGGGGTGTCTTGTTTTTTTTCCATGTATGGGAGGCCCACTTCTGTTTGCTCACGACGGGGCAGGAGGCCACACGGTGCACCAATGCTGCCGCTACAAGGCAGGGGAGGGTGGACCTTTCCCACATGCCCCTCACCAGGTTATCTCAGGGCCCCGGCACCCAGGCCATCCATACCCAGACACCTGCCTCACCTTGCGGCTGCGGCAACAATACATCACTCAGCCTTCTGCTCCATTGTGGCCGCAAGCAAGCAGAAGTGAGCCGGCAGCCACGTGGGCTCCTACTGCACATAGGTGTTGGTGCTACCGCCGCAAGGCAAATGTCAGGGGGGAGGGTAATTTAGCATGATAAGTTTTGATGCCTGAGCACTACCGTATTTCTCAGAGTATAAGACGCACCTTAGTTTTTGGGGAGGAAAATAAGAAAAAAGCTGATTGGGGGTGGATCAGCCTCCTAGAATACCCGCCAATAAGCTGTTCTCAGAGGTGAATTTTAGCAACAGGTTCGTTGGTTGTGAGCTCTGCACCTGGCTTTTTTTCCAGCCTCTGAAACGGAGGTTTCAGAGGCTTTTTCCAGCCTCTGAAACCTCCGTTTCAGAGGCTGGGTGGGGCTACATTCAGACTATAAGACAAACACAGATTTTCACCTTCTTTTGGGGGGTAAAAAGGTGCGTCTTATACTCAGAAAAATACAATAATTATTAATTCCCTTGAACTTAATTATTAATTTCCCTGGAAATTAAAAGTTTGATGTGTAGTGGTTAAGGTGCTGGCCTAAAAAGCAGAAGACCATGGGCCCTAGTCCGACCTTAAGCAGGAAAGCCTAAGAAAGCAGGAGACCATGGGCCCTAGTCCCACCTTAGGCAGGAAAGCCAACTGGGTGATTTTGGGGCCAGGCATTCTCTCAGCCCAACCCATTTTACAGGATGATTGTTGTGGGGAAAATAGGAAGAGGATGGAATATTAGATATGTTCATCACCTTACGTTATTTCCCCCAAAATAATAAAGGTGGAATATCAATAAACCTTGTCATTAATGTGTTGTTATTTGTTTGTGATAATGAATTCCATACCATATTTTTGGATCGGTACGAATTCATTATCATAGAATGTGACAGCCATTAATTTAGGTAACTCAAAAGGTGGTTCAGACAGAGTAAGTAGAGAATAAATTTAAGCTAGGAATTGCTGTATGGACTCTTCAGGAGCAAATCTACAGTGTAACAGGATATCAAGCCATCTAGCCTTTATTTATTCATTCATTCATTCATTCATTCAATTTATGTGGCAAATCCATCTTGTAATTGCAACTCTGAACTGCCAACCTTAATCCTAACAATCTAATGAATAATAATAGGTTGGTTGGGTTCAAAATTCACATTCCCCATGGTTTGTTGATCAAACTACTATAGACTGGATCATATATAAAATTAAGCTGTTAACTGAAGTTTGCTAACTGTAATGGCAAAGTTCTTGCCTCATTCTGAGGCAGAATCAGATAAGTTATATTGAACCTTAGACTTGGCCCACCTCCATACCCTTTACCCTTCAAAACCAAAAGTACAGGAGATTACCTCACATATTTATTACGGGGTGGTTGTGCTGACGATTGTGGAGTTTTTTAATCTCGATTACCAATATGTATTTATTGTAATATTGTTCCAATATTGTGTTTTTCACTTGTTAGCTTCCCAAAGTCACATTCAAAAGCAACTCATTAACCTCTGGGAGGAACAGGAAGGATGATTTCAAATTAATTCTAATACTTTTAAAGAGCTCACATGTCTGTAGACATGATAATAAGATAGGTTGCTCCTAAGATACCATACTTCAGTACTCATTCATTACCTTGCCATAGTAATGGATGACAAGAGCTCAAATTATTTGCCCCTTGTGTCAACCCGGGTTTTGAACTTGCATCATAATTATACATTGTATCAATTAATTAGACACCCACATTGGTTTGGTTACTTTAATAGTAACAGCAGTGACATATATAAATTTATTTGTCCCTCCTTCCTTGCTCCCTGTAACTGGTAAACATAAATAGTCAAAATATTGCTAGCAAAAAAAGATCTATAGTCAGAAGAGTTGCTATAGATACTGGCTACATATCCAATGATAAGTCAACAATTCCTTCTTCAAAATGACCTTTCCAAAAATAGAGAGATTTGGTATTTTGCGCTTACGAGGAGAGAAGTTTAGATTGTAGTTAAACCAGTTTCACTGCTCCATAAATGTAACTTTTTTCTCTACTATCACAATTGTGTTCAATTGGTCCCAATGGAATTTGGATAGTTTGTGGCTATGCTATGGAACTTCAACCATTGCCTTTTTTTTTTCATGTTTTATTTACTTTATTTGAATAACATATAAAAATTCCATTTCAATCAAGCAGTGTGTTGCTGTGTGGTTACAATTGTTTTTAGGCAATTGTAATCAAAATGTTTACAATAGCATTCATCACAATAACATTAATACTAGAATAACAATAATATTTAGTTTGCCTATTTTATCAAATTTCCATTTTAACATTTATTCTTTTTATGTCCCTGCATTCCTAACTTCTGTTTTTATTGTCTAACCATTGGTAAAATAAGTCCCATGTCAAAAAGTATTCGGTTTCTTCTTTGTCCTTAATAGTAAGCGTTAGTCTATCCATTTCTGCACATTCTATTATTTTCTTAATTACACGCTCATCCTTTGGGGTCTCATCACACTTCCGCTGGTGAGCATATACAATTCTAGCTGCAATTAATACATGTAAAATCAAGTATATAGTTCCTTTGTCATATTTTTCTGGTAGAATACCCAGTAAAAATATTTCTGGTTTCATGTATATATGCTGTTTTATCATTTTTTCCAACCAAGTATATATTTTCGTCCAGTATTTTTTTGGCTTTTGGACATGTCCGCCACATATGATAATATTTGATTGCAGTTCCAACATTTAGCAGATCTATCCTTATACATGTTTGCCAGTCTTGTTGGTACAAAATGCCATCTATAGAACATTTTATACAAATTTTGTTTATGTGCAATTGACATAGTACTTAGCTGCCAGCTGCCTGCAATTACTGCGAGTTCAATTCTCACCAGGCTCAAGGTTGACTCAGCCTTCCATCCTTTCGAGGTAGGTAAAATGAGGATCCGGTTTGTGGGGGCAATAAGCTGATTTTGTATAAAATAGAACACTGCTCGGGGGGTGGGGGGGCAAAAAGCCCTACTAAGCAGATATATACAAAAGTATGAAGGCTATTGCTTAATGCATTGTAAGCCGCCCTGAGTCTCCAGAGAAGGGCGGCATATATAAATCGAACTAATAAATAAATAAATAAATAAATAGTCAATTTAACATTTCTATCCTACAATTTCTGCCATTTGTCTAGTTCTATTGCACATCCAAAACTTTTAGCCCAAACAATCATTGTCTCCTTTACCTGCTCACTTTCAAGTTTAATACCTAATAAGTAACAATATATTTTCTTTATCGGTTTTTCGTCCGTTCCAATTAATTTCCAGTTAATATCTGGTCCAATTCTGTTAACTCTTTATTGAAACCATACATTTTAGTAACTTTCTCATATTGAGATTGTATCTGCATTTGTGGCCATCATGCGATGTCCTTCCCTTGACTACTAAGTTCCTACTTGGTTTTTAATTCCCCTTTTCATTCAAAATATCTTTATATCTTACAATTTTTTCCATATTAATAACATTAGGATGTATCAATGCTTCCATTGTGGAAAGTGAGACTGGTATTTTCAAGTAGTGTTCTTTAATTTTAAGCCATACTGATAACAGTGCATTTCTAACATAATGAACCATTGCCTTTTCTGTAGACCAGAACTTCATTATAGATTATTATGGTTGATCTCAAAAAGTTGCAGCAATCAACCAAGTGCACGAGGAAGCCCACCAGTCTCCTGGCATAGGGGCTTCAGAGATAGTTGACACTGTCCCCAAAATTAATAGCCCTTGATTCCCATGACCTTCATAAGTTGGTCCAACTCTTTTTTGAAGCCACCCAAGGTGGTAACCATTACAACATCAAATGGTAATGAATTCAATAGAGATATTGTGTATTTTGTATATATTTGTCTGTTCTGATTTTTCCAGGATTCAATTTCTTTGGGACTTCTGGTTCTAGTATTTGGTGAAGGGTAAAGGATATTTCTAGTATTTGGTTCTAGTATTTGGTGAATGGATAAAGGATATTTCCTTTATCCATGGAAAAAACTAATTCCATTTATACTGATAGGCAGCAGATTACCCTAGTGGAATATCATCCAATGATAAGAAATAAAGGAATGTTATAAAATATAGAGGATTATTTCATTGGATGAGCGAAACAACACAAAGTTACAGTAATAAAGTCATTTGAGGTTGTTGTTTTCTTTTTTAAAAAATTATTTTTGATTTTTCTTTCCAAGAAAAAATGATTGGAGGGAAGTAAATACCCCACAATCTTAGCCATTTTTATTAGAACTGCTATCAAAACACCTAATTTGAATATCATTGGATATTAACAAGATGACTAAGGGGGGAGGGCCTGGGAGAAGGGAAAATTACTGGGTTTACATAGGTATATACAGATCTGGCTTTGCTTACGCTGTAACCACTTGGCTTAAAGTGGTTAAAATTTCATTACAAATGGAGTCGAGGGTCTTTCTTTCTTAAATGTCTAAGCCGAGACAAGCCTGACACCTACAGGGTTTCCTGAGGGAAAGGCTCTCCAGGAACAATGAGAATTCAGTGGGGAACCAAATGTTTTCTTGATCTAACTCAAGCTGCCCCTGAAGCTTTATCCTATGGATTCTAAAAGATGTTGTCCAGTTCTGATTTTTAATAGAATTGAAGGTGAAAATTCTTAAACATATGACTGGCAAATAGCTATATATTGATTAATGATGATTCACATTATTGAATCTTGTCTTGACTACACTCACTACCTTATTGAGTATGGCCCTAAGTACTCATTAAAAGTGAGCATGACACTCAGTTTGGATGCACATGTGAAATTTTTACCCCTCCCCAAGTTTTTGTTAGCTCTGACTTTCACCTTTTCTTTCACAATGACAGGAAAATCAGCATATTACCCCTAACAATCTGGGTCTTCATTTTATCAACCTTGGAAAGACAGAAGACTGAGTCAACCTTGACCCGGTGAGGATCGAACTCCTGGCAGTGGGCAGTGTTAGCCTGCAATATTGCATTCTAATCCTATACAAGTCATGTATTCATACAACATTGAAGCTTCTATAGACCAACTGTATTACGAGAGTGCATCATTTGAAACCTGTTAAAATAGGACACCATCACAGGTGTCCACAGCTAGTCATAGTGTTGGTAAAATAATAAAATGTGCAGTATGACACATTTTATGATACTTATGTCACAAACTATTTTATTTTATTTTATTATTTTATTATTTATTTTGTCGAGTACATATCAGATAATTCACGTTTAATGACCAAATATACGAACAAACCAAGGGCACACCGATGGGATCACCAATCTCGGGGGTGATTGCAGAGGCAGTCCTCCAGCAGTTAGAGCAGGAAGCGATGAAAATATACAAACCCAAGTTTTGGGCACGCTATGTCGATGACACTTTCGCCATCATTAAACAAAAGGATAGCACCAGGTTTATGGGAACCCTCAATTCCATATACCCGGATATCCAGTTCACGATGGAAGAAGAGGCCAATAATAAACTAGCCTTCCTGGATGTGCAAATCAGCCACAACCCAGATGGGAGCATCGACACAGAAGTATACCGAAAAACCACAAGCACAGATTGCATTTTACACAACGAGAGCAATCACCCTAATGCGCACAAAGTTAGCAGCATTTGGGCATTATTTAGCAGGATAGATACCCATTGCAGCACACGGGCAGCCAAAGCAAAAGAACGTGCACATCTTCACCAGGTCTGCACCCTCAATGGCTATTCGAGAGATTTTATCCATCGATGTATTACACCCAGGGCCCGGCAGCCCATGTAGGGCGCATGCGGAACATCAACGTGGAGGGTGCTCCCATACATACAAGGGGTGTCCGAAACTGCGGCACGCATCCTTGCACCACATGGGGTTAAAGTGGCACACAGACCTGACCAAACACTGAGGAAGAGAGTAATGCACCCGAAAGAAGCTTTGCCGAAGGAAGAGACTTCCTCAATAATCTATCGTATTAACTGCAGCAATTGCGCAGGTCATTACGTAGGAGAAACATCAAAATGACTGAAAACGAGGGTGCATGAGCACAAACTAGCGGTCAGACGTAAGGAACAGCGCTCCCAGATTTGAATGCATATGGAGGAGCATGGTCACGAGTTCAACTTCCAAGAGACCGAAGTTGTTGCCCACGATGAAACAAAAGGAGGGCGCCTCTTGAATAAGGTGACCAGATTTTAACATTGGTAAAGAGGGACATTGTGGGCGTGGCTTATTTTGTGGGCGTGGCTAGTTGGTCATGTGACTGGGTGGGCGTGGCTAGCTGGTCATGTGACCGGGTGGCCATGGCTATGTGTATAGGGTAAGGTGAACAGATTTTAACATTGGTAAGAAGGATGCCATTGTGGGCGTGGCTTATTGTGTGGGCGTGGCTTGGAGGCCATGTGACTGGGTGGGCGTGGCTAGCTGGTCATGTGACCGGGTGGCCATGGCTATGTGTATAGGGACTACTCAGAGGGCTGAAAAGTCATTTCTGACAGGTCCTCACACTTTTGACTGGTCCTCACACTTATGACCATCCTCACATTTATGCCCGTGCAGCATTCTTAACAACCATGTCACTCATTTCACAACTGCTTCTCTTCACCATGGTGACAAGATAGGGCAAAAACGTAAAATTTGAGGACAGTCGTAAGTTCGAGGAATGGTCAAAAGTGCGAGGACCAGTCAAAAATAACTTTTTCAGCCCTCCGAGTAGTCCATATGCACAAAAGGACTAACCAGAGGGCTGAAAAAAGTCATTTCTGACAGGTCCTCACACTTTTGACTGGTCCTCACACTTATGACCATCCTCATATTTATGCCTGTGCAGCATTCTTAACAACCATGTCACTCATTTCACAACTGCTTCTCTTCACCATGATGA
This sequence comes from Pantherophis guttatus, assembly GCF_059756535.1. Taxonomy (NCBI): domain Eukaryota; kingdom Metazoa; phylum Chordata; class Lepidosauria; order Squamata; family Colubridae; genus Pantherophis; species Pantherophis guttatus. Next base: position 328,534,803 of record NC_142063.1, on the reverse strand, counting down.
CAAGATAGGGCAAAAATGTAAAATATGAGGACAGTCGTAAGTTTGAGGACTGGTCAAAAGTACGAGGACCAGTCAAAAATAACTTTTTCAGCCCTCTGAGTAGTCCATATGCACAAAAGGACTAACCAGAGGGCTGAAAAAACTCATTTCTGACAGGTCCTCGCACTTTTGACTGGTCCTCACACTTATGACCATCCTCACATTTATGCCCGTGCAGCATTCTTAACAACCATGTCACTCATTTCACAACTGCTTCTCTTCACCATGATGACAAGATAGGGCAAAAATGTAAAATGTGAGGACAGTCGTAAGTTCGAGGACTGATCAAAAGTGTGAGGACCAGTCAAAAATAACTTTTTCAGCCCTCTGAGTAGTCCATATGCATTAAAGGATACAGCAATAGAGAGGGATGAAGGAAGGGAAATTAGAGTAGGAGTGAGGGTAAGAGAGGGAGGAAGAGAGGAGGAGGAGGAGGAGGAGAAAGGAAGAGGAAGTAGGGAGGAGAAAAAGAGGGTGGGGGGAAGAGAAAGTCAGAAGGAAAGAAAAGAGAGAGGTGGTAGGTTTGAGGAGAAAGATTGCTGTACAATAAAAAAGATGAAAGGGAAGAAAGCCAACCCCAAGCAAATATAAAGATATTAAGATAAAGAATGAATTGTTAAACTTTAAAGAATAAAAGAGAACAAATATGAATAAATAGCAGTAATTAGAAACACACATACAAACATACAATGTATTTTCTTTGAACAGAATATTTGGCTGGTTCACAAATTTAAACAGCGTTTAGTCATTTCAATTAAATTTACAATTTCTATATTTCCTTTTTGCCATATTTATTCCTCATCTATTTTTTAAAAAAACCAATATTACCCTTCATCCTCATCTCTAATCTTAATCAAATTCAATTTTTCCCTTCTATTCTATATTATACCCCTTCCCATTGTCATCTATTTTTATATCCATCCTTACATTGGTTAATTATGTAATTATGTAATACAGTTGTTTAATACAAATTCAACATTTTAATATAAATCAATTAGTTATATAACTATCTTTTTTGTATATTAATCAATATGAACATGAATATTCCAATTATTTCCATGCAATCCAATTTCTTACAAATCAATTAATTATATTTATCAATAATAATAAACCAAATAATTTCCCCCATATATACTTCCAAACCAGAACTTAATTGCTGGGTCGCTCGCCCCTCCTCCCATCCGCGCGGCGTCAGCCTACCCTAGCCCAGGGCTGGGCAATTGTGGCTCTTTTACAACGTTTGGACTTCAACTCCCGCCGAGCCCATTCTGGGGAATTGTGGAGAATTCTGGGAGTTGAAGTCCACAAGTCTTAAAGCTGCCAAGGTGAGAGACATCAAGCATGAAGCTGGCCAAGTATCCTCCTTGAGAGACAACAGTTGAACATCAGGAGAGCTGTAAGAGGGCAGGGCTACATTTGGAAATTTTCGCATTTTTGCAGGTGGTGCATTACGATCTGGTGTCTGCAATGGAGAGCAAAATCCGGCTTCTTCTCTCCGCTGTAAGGGCGGCATCAGGATTCCACCTTGGTATATTTGCAGCACAAGGCAGCCCTCCTCTCCTGTCGCTTGGGACTCGGAGCGGTAAACAGCGTCTGGTTCGGGGAGCAGCCGGATTTTGCTCTCCATTGCTCTCTCGGCCCCCTGCAAGCTCTCGTCTCTCGAGGAACGCTCCCTGAAATGGCGCGGGAAACTTTGGTTGGGCTTCTCGAGAGATGAGAGCTTGCAGGGGACCGAGAGAGCAATGGAGAGCAAAATCCGGCTGCTCCCTGAACCAGACGCTGTTTACCGCTCCGAGTCGGCAGGAAACGAGGGCTGCCTTGCGCCGCAAATATACCAAGGTGTTTTTTTTTTAACACTGATCAGCTGTAGGTCGGTCCTTTGAAGCCCCGCGGCAAGAGTTCAAACAGTTTTTTTTCCCTCTAGCCATCAGCGGGGACTCAGGAGGCAGAATGAAAAATCGGGACTTTTTTAAAACGCCACGGGACGCGGGACAAATTGCTCAAAAGCGGGACTGTCCCGCCAAAAGCGGGACGTCTGGTCACCTTACTCTTGAAAGAAGCCTGGTTCTCTAACAACAACTCCCTCAATAGACATATTGACATACCACCGGCATACCAGGCTTTACGGCACCAGGAAAGACTTAAGGAGGACCGATCACTAAGACTGAATGGAGATCGGGGACAAATCTCCTCCTCTAGGCATAGAGATTGGCCCAATGAAGGTGTGACAAATCCTGACAGAGGGCAGGAGAGTAGGTTAGGGAAACAGCAGAATGAGGGAGATAAGGGGGGTAAGGAAGAACAACGCAGACCCATCACAAGATCATGGGTAAAACAAATGGGTTTAGAGGAAGCAACATGTGCGCCTAAAAGGGAAAGGCATAACAATGAGGGAGAGGGAGCCGGGAGAAATACTTTCAAAGCAATGCCTGATAACCCTGCGTTACCCCCCAGGGAGAGAAAGAGGCAACACACAATGGGGCAGGAGGCAGGGGAAAGTGCATCGTCATCTGTCAGCATGACTAAGGCAGAAAATAAGATAATTACAGGGGGGAAGGCAAGGGTGTGGGCCTGTTACACGCGCAATGACCAAACTGATCAGCATTACATAAAAGCAAGCAGCTCTTCAATGGTGATTTTATACTCTGACGAAGTCGGTAGGGGCCGACGAAAGCTTAGCACAAGTTTTAAAATATTTTTTTTTTAAACTTTTAAACGTTCCGGAGATCATGATGTCTATCACTTCTTCTACAACTATACCTGGAACTCACATCTTTAGGACAATTCTTAATATCAGATAATATATATAAGTATAAGCATGAATTGAATACATAAAATGAATACAATTAAACTAAATACATTAGGACAGGGACAGTAGGCACGCTGGTGCTCTTATGCACGCCCCTTACAGACCTCTTAGGAATGAGGTGAGGTCAACAGTAGACGGTTTTAGGTTAAAGTTTTGGGGATTTTGGGATGAGACCACAGAGTCTGGTAGTGCATTCCACAGTCTACATAGTCACAGTCTACATAGAAGTATACAAGGGGCAGAATTTGTATCACAATGCACTTTCACATACCTCTTTAAGGATATTCATGGGTAGTATTAGTCCTACTATAGGCCTAATCACACAAAAACATTTCTTTAAACAACACACTAAGCCATGAATCCTAGTTCACCAGCCATTTATTTATTTATTTATTTTGTATCCCACTTTCATTATTTTTACAAATAATTCAAGGCAGTGATTACATTCCACGCACCTATCTCCTCCTATTTTCCCCACAACAACAACTTTGTGAGGTGGGTTGGGCTGACAGAGAATGACTGGCCCAAAATCGCCCAGCTGGCTTCCGTGGCTAAGGCGGGACTTTGACTCACAGTCTCCTGCTTTCTAGCCTGGTGCTTTAACCACTAGACCAAACTGGCCCTCAATAATAGCTAGATAATAATAGCTGGAGTTACACAATATACAAAATCAAAACAAACCATACTTTGATTTCTCAAAGTATGTGCAAGCCAAATCTTATTGTGCAAACCAAGTCTTATTCTCGGTAATTCTGAATGTTGCTGGAATTCCATGCATAGTAATAGCAATAGCAATAGTAATAGCACTTAGACTTATTTTCTGAGTTTACAGCAGGGAGGTCAAACTGGATTTCTTAGAGGGCCGAATCAGCATTGTAGTTCGTGGGCCGGGGGGGGGGACTGCGGAGTGAGCGCAGTGGTGGGTTTCAAAAATTTTTACTACCGGTTCTATGGGTGTGGCTTGGTGGGCATGGCATGGCTTGGTGGGCGTGGCTTGGTGGGCATGGCAGGGGAAGGATACTGTAAAATCTCCATTCCCACCCCACTCCAGGGGAAGGATACTGTAAAATCTCCATTCCTTCCCCAATTCAGGGGAAGGTTACTGCAAAATCTCCATTTTCTCCCAATCCGCTGGGAGTTGGGAAACAGAATAGATGGGGGTGGGGCCTGTCAGAATTTTTACTACCAGTTCTCCGAACTACTCAAAATTTTCACTACTGGTTCTCCAGAACTGGTCAGAACCTGCTGAAACCCACCTCTGGAGTGAGAAGAAGATGGGATGGACGCGTCCTGCAGCACCCTGCTGGCCAAAAGGGGCCATGGGGGGGGGCCGCACGCGGCCCGTTTTGGCCAGCAGATGTACCACAAGTCAATCCTTTGATATTTCCAGGCCAGCCCCGCAGGCCAGATTTAAGAACCCCGCAGGCCAAATCCAGGCTGCAGGCCTTGAGTTTGACAACCCTGGTTAACAGAGTCAGCATATTGCTCCAAACAACTTGGGTCTTCATTTTACTGACCTCAGAAGGATGGAAGGTTGAGTCAACCCTGAGCCTGGTGAGATTCGAATCCCTGGCAGTCAGCAGAATTAATCTGCAATACTGCATTCTATGTTCTGCAATACTGCATTCAATACTTCTGTGCTGGAGAAGACTCCTGCGAGTCCCTTGGAATGCAAGGCGATCAAACCGGTCAGCCCTAGAGGAGATCAACCCTGACTGCTCTTTAGAAGGCCAGATCCTGAAGAAGAAACTCAAATACTTTGACCATCTAATGAGAAGGAAGGACTCCCTGGAGAAGAGCCTAATGCTGGGAAAGACTGAGGGTAAAAGAAGAAGGGGACGACAGAGAACGAGGTGGCTGGATGGAGTCACTGAAGCAGTTGGTGTGACCTTAAATGGACTCCCGAGGATGGTAGAGGACAGGAAGGCCTGGAGGAATGTTGTCCATTCTAACCACTGCACCACTATGGCTCCTGTAGAGATAATATCAATCCATACCCGCTTAACGACAAATGAAAGATGCACGCTTACATAATTAACAGGTTTTTTCTCACTTATCTGTTCACATATGGGAGGAGAGGATCAAAAAGACTTTGTGCTGCTCATGCATGTTTTGAGTCACAGAAGAAAACTTCAGATGTCTGAAATCCCAGATTCAGATTTTTTAAAATTAACTTGCTAATGGGAGAAGCCTGCATAATCAGTCACTGCATCCTACATTTCTAATGTGATCGTAAAACAAGCGCCTTCTGATACCTTATTCAAGCAAGCGAACTAAGCTGTACTCTTTGGAGGATGTACGCTAAAGATGATATGCCTCATTTCCCTTTCCTGCGGGGAAAGTTGGTGATGCACTGAAAACAAGTTTGCCTTCACCTTTGAATCTGAGTGATATCAATCCCACCGATAGGAATCTTATGACTTGTAAACCTCACTCTCCCAGAATTGGCAGTCTGAGAACTGGGGATAGATGTATTGTTTGTTTTAATCATTTTGCATAGCCCAACTCACCAAGAAGACTCTAGGACAGTGATGGCAAACCTTTTAGACACTGAGTGCCCAAACTGCACATGCATGCATGCCCAAACTGAATGATGCGCAGACACACAGCAGAGACCCAAAGGCCAGTTGGTCGGTGTGAGGCGGGGCTTCCCAACATCAGCAGCACGCAAGAGATGAGATCTTTTTCTTTTGTGAGCTTCTGTTTCGTCGTTTGCAGGGAAACAGAAGTTCATGAAAGAAACACCATAGAGATCTGACTTGGGGCAATGGCGGGCAGGCCAGCAGAGAGGGCTCTGCGTGCCACCTCTGACACGTGTGCAGGGATGGGTCCTACCAGGGGTGGGTTCTAAATTTTTTTACTACTGGTTCTGTGGGTGTGGCTTATTTTGTGGGTGTGGCTCGGAGGTCATGTGACTAGGTGGGCGTGGCTAGCTGGTCAGAGTCATTTCTGGAAGGTCCTCGCACTTACGATCAGTCCTCGCACTTACGACCCGACTCATTTGTTTGCTTTTAACACTGATCAGCTGTAGGACGGCCCTTTGAAGCTCTGCGGCAAGAGTTTAAACATTTTTTTCCACTCTAGTAATCAGCTGGGACTCAGGAGGCAGCAATAGATTGGGGGTGGGACCAAATAAAAGGTAAGAATAACATGGGGGAGTGGGGGGGTGGGACGGCAGGGGGGTTCGTTGACGTCATATCGTCACCGCTACCGGCTCGGCCAAACCGGACCGAACCGGGAGGAACCCACCACTGGGTCCTACTTACCTTTACTATTGGTTTGCACGCGCAAAAAGTGACTTACAATTTGTAACAGGTAGTCCTCGACTTACAACCACAATTCAGCATAAAATTTCTGTTGTTAACTGAAACATTTGTTAAGTGAGTTTTGCCCCATTGTACGACCTTTCTTACCACGGTTGTTAGGTGAAGCACTGCAGTTGTTAAGTTAGTAACAACACGGTTGTTAAATGAATCTGGCTTCCCCATTGACTTTGCTTGTCAGATGGTCACAAAAGGTGATTGCATGATCCCGGCACACTGCAACCGTCATTCATATGAATAAGTTGCCAACCCTATGAATTTTGATCACGTGATCATGGGAATGATCCAATGGCCCTATGAAAAATGGTCATGGGTCACTTTTTTCAGTGCCATGATAACTTCAGCAGTAACTAAACAAATTGTTGTACATCAAGGACTACCTGTATATTACAAGAAAAATCACAAATGGCCTCTCTCTCCCCTTCCCCTCCCTTTCCTAACACACTTTCTGTATCTCAAGCCATTCGGTGATACATCCATCAAAATAAGACATTTATTACTAAACCCTATCCAGATAATGAGCTAACTGTGGCAGTCTGCTATCACCAAATTCATATCTGTCTGGACAAGGAAGTCTGAAGTAAGGCAAGGGCAGGAAGAGGCTGGCTATAAAGTTATTTTAAGCTGAAAATATCAGTCACCAGCACTGATGGAAGAAGGAAGTACTTATTCTCAGCCACAATTTACAGACCTTGATTCATTGACACTCTACATTGAGTCACTGCTCTTTTATGGTCTTATCACCCTGAGTAGGAGAAAGTGTTTGTGACAGGAAGTGATTCCTGGCTAATATCCATGAATGGTGCATAGGTTGGCAGGCTGCTGTACTTTGGGTGCCGACACTATATCTCAACTATATCATAATCATAAGTTTATTTGTCAAGCATATATAAGATAACAGGTAAAAGTACAAACATAATTTGATAACAATGCCGACTGGCGGCCCCCAGGGGGAGAGCCCTCTCTGTGGGGGCACCTACTATCTGGAACGAGCTCCCCCCAGAGATACGGAGGATCCCGGATCTGCGCACCTTCCGCCGCGCCTTAAAGACCTTACTATTTCACCAGGCCGGCCTGGCCTAATTTTCCCCCTCTTTTATAAAAGATTTTTAAAATTTTAAACATCTTTTAGTATTTATATATTCAATTTTAAATTGGTTTTAAAAGTTTGGGGTTTTAAATTTGTCGGGACCAAAATTATTTAATTTGATTTTATTCTATTTTTTAAATTTTGTATTGTATGTGTTTTTATTGTTTGGCTGTGCACCGCCCTGAGTCCTTCGGGAGTAGGGCGGTATAGAAATCTAATAAATGAAATGAAATGAAATGAAATGAATACATGAAAAGAGTAAGTAAAAAGGAATATTAGGATAGGAACGGTAGGCACACTGGTGTGCTTATGCACGCCCCTTACAGACCTCTTAGGAATGGGGTGAAGTCAACAGTAGACAGTCTAAGGTTGAAGTTTTGGGGGTTTGGGGAAGAAACTACAGAGTCAGGTAGTGCATTCCAGGCATTGACCACTCTTACTGAAGTCATATTTTCTGCAATCGAGTTTGGAATGGTTTACCTTGAGTGTATCTATTATTTGCTCATGTATTGTTGTGGTTGAAGCTGAAGTAGTCGTTGACAGGAAGGACATTGTGGCAGATAATTTTGGACAGACATATAACACATATATGGACAGACATATAACACAGAGCTTTGATGAATGCTTGGAGAGGACCAAAGGGGACAAAAGATGAAATGGGCATTGCAATATTGTGGCGCTGTCCACTTCAACGATGTCCTTGCATCTGACATCTGGATGCAAATGCAAAAGGCCATCGGCTGCAGCATGACATCTCACGTTCTAGCATCGTTTTATCTTTGTGATTTGTTTTAGACACTTACTAGCAGCCAGCCCTACTAAATGGCTCTTTGCTGTTATTTTGCCATTGGATTAAGGCCTGCCAGAAGGCCAGATGTCTTTAAATGCCAAATGGCTGTTCAAAAACTCAGGCCTATAAAGAGAAATTGTTGGATGAGTCCAGGAACAACAAAAAAAAAAACCATATACATAAAACTCCCCGGGAGTGAACTTCCTAATTATACCAACCTAGATCTGGGAGAGTGAATTCTATTGTCCTCATGTTAGATAGCAGATTTTTTTTAAAAAAAAAAAATTAAATGAGGGAGCAGGGGAAAGAAAGAAAAAGGACCAACTTCCTGCTCTGACCAATATGGCTTGCACTTAAAGCACTTAAACACAGTTGGTGAACTGAACTATAGTTAGCATTAAATTTTGGGGTTCGTCCAAAACATAAACCACTAATTAACCACACAGACTATTTGTGGGATTCAGGTGGATTGACAGTTCTATCCGACATTCCCTTGTGGGTTTGTTTGATCTATCAGAGTTTCTGACGCATCTGTGGGATGAGTGAGCAGGCAAGAGGTAGGTAATGAAAAATATACATTGTTAGAAACCCCATACCTTATATATTTTATTTTATTTATTTTATTTATTTATTTTTATATGCCGCCCTTCTCCGGAGACTCAGGGCGGCTTACAGTGTGTTAAGCAATAGCCTTCATACTTTTGTATATTTTATACAAAGTCAGCTTATTGCCCCTACAAACTGGGTCCTCATTTTACCCACCTTATATATATATTTGTGTCAGAGCTTGGATACAACAAGGAGGGATGCAATTTGCATCATGATAACATTATCAAAATATTTTGAAATAACCCCAACTTTGCTATGTTTTTTAAAAGCCTATGCTTTTAAAATACCAGAATTTGCTTCCATTACTACAACTATCTGTAATGAATTGTGTACTTTTTTTTAGTAATAAAAGTATTTCTTTCAGCCAATCCTATGTCTACCTGCATATCAATTTTTAAATTTATTTTTTATCCTATCTTTATTATTTTTAAATAACTCAAGACAACAAACATAACTAACTAATATAGATAAACTTCAACTTATGACCATTTGTTTAACAACAATTAAAAATGACAGTGGCTTCCGAAAAAGTGACTTATAATTTGTACAGGTAGTCCTTGGCTTACGACCACAATCGAGCCCAAAATTTCTGTTGTTAAGTGAAACATTTGTTAAGTGGGTTTTGCCCCATTTCATGACCTTTCTTGACATAGCTGTTAAATGAATTACTGCAGTTGATAAGTCACTAACCTGGTTGTTAAGTGAATCTGGCTTCCCCATTGACTTTGCTTGTCAGAAAGTCACAGAAGGTGATCACATGAATCTGGGACATAGCAACGGTTATAAATATGAATCAGTTGCCAAGCATCTGAATTTTGATCACATGCTCATGGGGATGCTGCAAAGGTCATAACTGTGAAAAATGGTCATTAGTCACGTTTTACAGTGCCATTGTAACTTTGAACAGTTACTAAATGAAGTGTTGTAAGTCGAGGGCTACCTGTATAGAGATTCTTTGTTATCATCTATTTGATTTCATTTTTGTATTGTATAATTTCAAATTTTTACTTTTTTCACCATTGAATTTCAACGATGCCCTTGAAGTGATGTCCCAGTGCCTGGAGGCCGTGCGGGCCTGGATGGGGAGAAACAGGCTCCGACTCAACCCCTCCAAGACCAAGTGGCTGTGGCTTCCGGCGTCCCGATATAGCCAGCTGACGCCATCGCTGGCTATTGGGGGCGAATCAGTCGCCCCCACGGAGAGGGCTCGTAACTTGGGCGTCCTCCTGGACACACGGCTGTTTTTAGAAGATCATTTGATGGCCGTGGCCAGGGGGGCTTTTTATCAGGTTCGCCTGATACGCCAGTTATGCCCCTTTCTAGATCGGGACTCCCTACACACAGTCACTCAGGCACTCGTCACTTCCCGCCTGGACTACTGCAATGCTCTCTACATGGGGCTCCCCCTGGGGTGCACCCGGAGGCTCCAGCTGGTCCAGAACGCGGCCACGCGGGGGATTATGGGGGCGACGAGGCGCTCCCATGTGATACCTCTCCTGCGCGAGCTGCACTGGCTCCCGGTGGTCTTCCGGGTGCGCTTCAAGGTGTTGGTGACCACCTTTAATGCGCTCCATGGCTTAGGGCCAGGGTATCTACAAGACCGCCTTCTGCCACCAATAGCCTCCCATCGGCCAGTACGCTCGCACAGAGTGGGCCTCCTCAGGGTGCCATCCGCCAGACAATGTCGGCTGGCGACCCCCAGGGGGAGAGCCTTCTCTGTGGCGGCGCCCACCCTCTGGAACAACCCCCCCCCAGAGATACGTACAATAACAGACCTCCAGATTTTTCGTCGGGCCCTGAAAACCTATTTATTTCAACTAGCTGGGCTGGCTTGAGTTAAATTTTAAATTGATTTTAAATTGGGTTGTTTTAATTTACGGCCAAAATATTTAATTATTTTAAACTGCTTTTAAATTTTGTATGTTCTGTTTTTTACTTTGGCTGTTCACCACCCTGAGTCCTATTGGAGAAGGGCGGTATAGAAATGGAAACAAATAAATAAATAAATAAATTTTGTTATTCATCTCCAAAGAAGCCTGTGGTCATTTTTACTAGAATAACCACATTTTAGAAGTCAAAAAGGCAGTTATGGCTGGCCTTTACATGGAGAGTTTAAAATGTGTCCTCAGTTCCTATTCAATTCTCCCCACACCATCACCATTGTAGGGTCACTTAGAATGAAATAAACTAACTAACTAAAATCACCCAATAAACTTTCAATGGGAAGTTAAACCTGTTCCAAGCCAGCCTTTTAAAAATTAGTGTGTTAAGCCTTTTGCAAGCAGAAAGTGCCTAGAGGGGAAAAAAGGCAAGAATATGGCTGAACGTCTCCATGCCGTTTCTTCCAGTTTCTTCTTCTAGCTGCCTTCTGGGATAAAATCATGTTTTTGTTTCTTTAAATACAGATCTCTCTTCCGAACAGGAAAGGACTGGGGAAAGAGCAGTTGAAACACTACAGATAGTCCTCAATTTACAACAATTCATTTATTGACTGTTCAAACTTACAATGTTTAAGTTTAAGTTTTAAGTTTTATTAAATTTCTATACCGCCCTTCTCCCGAGGGACTCAGGGCGGTGTACAGCCATATTAAAACACATGAATTTATAAAATTTAAAACCAATTAAAATCAGATATATAAAATTTGGCCCTCAATTTAAAACATACATACACCCATTTAAAATTCATATTAGGCCAGTCTGGCTTGCTGAAACAGAAGGGTCTTAAGGGCGCGGCGAAAAGTGCGCAGGTCAGAGCTAAGACGAAGCTCTAGGGACAGCTCATTCCAGAGGGCTGGTGCCCCCACAGAGAAGGCTCTCCCCCTGGGTGTCGCCAGTCGCCATTGTTTGGCCGACGGCACCCTGAGGAGCCCCTCTCTGTGGGAGCATATTGGCCGGTGGGAGGTTGTTGCTGGCAGAAGGCGGTCTCGTATATAACCCGGTCCTAAGCCATGGAGCGCTTCAATGGCACTGAAAAAAGTGACTTATGACCATTTTTCACACTTATGACCATTGCAGCATCCCCATGGACAACTGGTTCATATTTGCGACCATTGCAGTGTCTCTGGGTCACATGATCCCCTTTTGCGACCTTCTGACAAGCAAAGACAAGGGGGAATCCAGATTCACTTAACAACCGTGTTACTAATTTAAGAACTCCAGTGATTCACTTAACAAATATGGAAAAGTTGTAAAAGTCATAAAGTTATAATGATCTTGCTTAAAGATCTCATTATAATGATCTTGCGAGACCCGGCCACGAATAGGAGTGCATGTGTTTTAACGTTTTTAAAGTTTTTAATGTTTTTCTTTTTAACATTTTTTATGGGATTGTTCACATTGTTTTATTCTTTGTTGTAAGCCGCCCAGAGTCCCTTGGGAGTTGGGCGGCATAGAAATGCGACATAAATTTTGGGCTCAATTGTGATCGTAAATTGAGGACCTGTATTATGTACCTGTATTACAAAAGAAAACAAGCCAGCTAGGAATGACATTCATAAACAATTTTGAAATAAATAAATGGATAATAGGATTGTTTGGCTGTGCCATCAAGAGAGTAAATTTTCCATCAGGCTATATAAAGAGAGAGACGGTAGATACTAAATTTCTAATGAGAGACAATTCCAAAAGATGGGGATTCTGTCTGAAATGCTCTGTTCCCTTTGTAAACGGCTAGGATCGTATCAGAAATAAGGATTCGTGGCTTTGCCAATATACAAATAAAAGAAAAGACCATCTCCATTGGGTCCTTGAAGCTACGTTGGAAAGACTGTGCTGGACTTCCCTTCTGGTCTTGCATTATTTTGATTATATGTCATCACACTGTCAAGGTTCCTACTGATGAACCCAACCAAGCAAGCACTGTTGAGACGATCCAATCTCTTAATATTGAGTACATCATTTCAGTACAGAAAGAAAGCAAAACCAGCTCTGGCTAATTTCTGGGCGATTCAATATAGTTAAAGCAGGGGTGTCAAACTGGCGGCCCACGGGCCGGATGCGTCACAGAGGCCACGCCCACCCCAGGTCCACGAAAGGAAAAAACGTCACAATATGTCCCATGACGGCAACGTGACGCCACATGTTTGACACTCATGAGTTAAAGTATAGAATCCTCCCTTCCCCCATTAGTGCCGGTCACATTGTCCAATTCGGTGTCCAAGTATTGTTATGGGAAAATATCCATGACTCTGGCAAACACCTGCTGAAACGTCCTTGGTTCACACAGGACAGTTTCTTCTTGTTGTCTGGAACGAACATTCCAATCTCTCCTTCCTCTCCCCCCTTGTTCATTGGCAAGCTGAGATGCTGTAAAACTGAAATTAGCCTGAATATACTTTGAAGCTTGATATACACTTTCTATGACCATTAGAATCTGCCCAGAATTTGAAGTACCAAACAAAAAACAGTCTTTTTTTGGGAGGGGGGAGGCTTTAAGGTACTGATTTCACCCCTAAAATTCCCCCCACCCTGCAATCCACCAACAATATCAGGCTTACTTTAAAAGTTCCACCCCCAACATGCCGAGTAAAAACCTTGTGAGGTCCTTGAACTGACAGAAATTGTAAACTCTGATAACGAATAGGGTGATGCCGGAAAAAGAACTTAACAGCTCTTCCTCCCCCAGTTTTCATTGTCTGCTGATAGTGGTAAGGAAGTTCTTTAGTTCTTCTGTAGGAAGTTAGCACCCCCCCGCCCTCTCCTAGAAGAATGAAATATTCTGGGAAATATTAAAAAGGCACAATATTATATTTCCCTGAGAAAAGGAGAAACATATTTTTAAAGACAAAGCAGCTTCCTGCAGCTCCCTGCCCCCCACCCCCCTTCAGCTCCAGGGTGATGGGATTAAAACATGGCCCTCAGGACATGATAGGATTAGCCTTCTACCATCTCACCACATGGCACCTGGGAAGATTACATCACCCAGCAAGGCTCAACCAAGCCTGGGACACAGGCAGCCTACAAAGTTAGCTAAGACCCCTGCCCCCTGGGAGTCTGACAACCAATCAGAATACAAGCTCAAATTCAAAGCTGAACAGAGGGTATAAAATATAAATATATATCTCTCTCTATCAATTATATGCTTTTTGCCCAGGATCTCAAACCATGTGGTCCTGCCCATCATTAAAAAACATCTTTTCAAACAGCCACCATGTTTCCAGTGTCTTTCTCCCCATTTGGAACTGAACCCAGAAGGACATTTCTTCCAACACTTCTTTGGCAAAGTTTTCATGGAGTGGAGACCATTCTCAAGCGAGGAGTGTAATTAGTAGCCAAGCTGTCAAAACATTTCCATTTGGGCTTCGCAGGGAACACTTTTTAATTGAACAGTTCAAAGATCATCTTCACGGATTCTTTGATGAGTTGAATTTCTAATATCTTTTACAACAATAGAACTCTTTCCATTTTCAAGTTCTTTCAGTCTTGCAAGTGTTTTTTTAAAGATAGAATCGCCAAAATGACATATTTTCTAGTCTGAGCCCAGCTGTTATCAGCACCAGGAAGCACATTATTTCTTCTACTTTTCTTCACATCTCAAATTTAATAATATGGCAGTGATGACATAGTGTTCTTGATTAGCCTGTTTCCATACCTCCCACAATAGTTGGGTAATGGGGAAATGGCATGATATGATTTACCTTAGATTCACTGTTAGGTATTACAGGATGAAGAGGAAGTCTGTCCTTTTCCTCCTAAAAAAAAAAGAATTGGGACCAGGATATAGCCCCAACTACTATAAATAGTTGCTTTGCATATACAGTTAGTCCTCAGCTTAGGACCACAATTGTGACAAAAATCTCCGTTCCTAAGTGAGGAAGATTGTTATGTGAGTTGCCTCGATTGTACAACTTCTTTTGCCATAATTGTCAGGGCATTTATTAATCCCATGTTTGGCTCTGGGACTAATTACCCTGGTTTAGAGGAGATGGATCGTGGCTTATTCCAAGTTGCAATATTCTGAAAAGAAACGCGAGGAAAAGTTTCTAATAAAACTCATTTATTTGTTATAAAGAAAATAAAACACCTCACTAACTAAGAAAAGTAATTGCTACATTTTTGGAAGTAATTTGGGCCAGCTGCCTTTCAGCAACCAGCACCCGTGGCAAGAGAACAAAGGAAAGAGTGTGGGAAGCAAGTGAAAGAATGTGGGTGGATGGACATGCGTAGTAGCTTACTGATAAGAAGTTGGCAAGCTACAGAGAGTCTGACAGTCCAGAAATGATGAGTTCAGCTGGCAAATAAAATAACGCAGTGACATTGTTAAGCATATCACTGCAGTTGTTAAGTGAATCACACAGTTGTTAAGCAAACCCAGCTTGCCCTATTGCCTTTGCCAGGGGTGGGCTTCAAAAATTTTAGCAAGGGGTTCTTTGCCCGGTGCTGGGTGGGCGTGGCCATGGTGGGTGTGGCCTAGTCGGCCTCCTGCACCACAGCGGGGGAAGGGCGTTTTTGCCCTCCCCCAGCTCCAGAGGCTTTCCTCGAGCCTCCAAGAGGTCAAAAATGGCCTCCCCAGGCTCCAGAGGCCCTCTGGAGGCTGGAAATTAACTTCTGGTGGGCCTGTTTTTTACCCTGAGCATCCACATGCGCCTGCACTGATCTGCATCCAAAACAAGCCGTGTGGGGACTCCTGGGGGGGCAGGGGGGGCAGGGCCAGCCAGGAGTGGGATTTGGAGGTTCTCCAAACTGCACAGAATCTTACCTAGAGGTTCTCCCGAACCCCTGCAAACCCCCAGCAACCCACCCCTGGCCTTTGCTCATCAGAAGCCAGCAGGGAAGGGTACAAATGGTGACCACATGACTACAGGATGCTGCAACCATCAGAAATACAGACTGGTTACCAGCAACCAAATTTTAATAATGTGATTGTGGGGATGCTGAGACAGACGTAAGTGCGAGGATTGGTCGTAAGTCCCTTTTTTATATGCTATTGTAACTTTGAACAGTCGCTAAACAAATGATTGTAAATCCCAAATTTATTTAATCCCTGAGTGAGCAAATAGGAGGAGATAACTAGAGTCTGCTTGCAGAACCAGGAGGGATGAAAATATTTTCTAATATCTGGGAGAGAAGCAACTTAGAACTAAGGAGAAATTTCCTGACAGAACAATTAATCAGTGGAACAACTTGCCTCCAGAAGTTGTGAATGCTCCAACACTGGAAGTTTTTAAGAAGATATTGGATAACCCTTTGTCTGAAGTGGTGTAGGGTTTCCTGCTTAAGTAGAGGGTTGGACTTGAAGACCTCCAGGATTCCTTCCAACTCTGTTATTCTGTTTTCTGTACATATATATAATATCTCAGTATCATATTGAGGAAGACCCAGCTTAGTATAGTCACCTACATAGAAGTGATTGAAGACATGTTTTCGAGAAGATTAAATGTCATTTTTAATATTTTTTAAATAATTGCTTATATATATATATATATATATATATATATATATATATATATATATATATTGAAAAAGAGTCTTATACTAGATTAAAAACTACCAAACTGTAAAGAAAAAAATAGAAGAAAGAAAAGGATATGAAAAAGAGAGAAATAGTAAAAGTAAAAAAAAGAAAAAAAGAAAAATATCTAAAGAAGTGACTCCTTTGTAGTAGTTACAGAAAAAATTATTACCCTTTCTGCCCTCCCATGGTTTGCTTCTTCCCATAAAGAACCTTTTCGATCAGTAAATCCCAATATTTATTTATTTATTTATTTATTTATTTATTTATTTATTTATTTATTTATTTATTTATTGGTTCGATTTATATGCCGCCCTTCTCCGGAGACTCAGGGCGGCTTACAATGTGTTAAGCAATAGCCTTCATACTTTTGTATATACCTGCTTAGTAGGGCTTCCACCCCCCCCCAAGCGGTGTTCTTTTTTATACAAAGTCAGTTTATTTCCCCCACAATCCGGGTCCTCATTTTACCTACCTCGAAAGGATGGAAGGCTGAGTCAACCTTGAGCCTGGTGAGATTTGAACTTGCAGTAATTGCAGGCAGCTGGTGCTACTTTAACAGCACTTAGTCAGCTGCACCACCAAAGGCTCAAAGATCATCAATTTATTTTTGTCAATTTTCAGCAAAAATTCCATTTATGGTTTCCAGTGTTTTATAGTACAATACTTATTGCTTCTTCCCAACCAGATCAATTTAGCCATTTCAGCAAACACTGAATCAACTTCACAATCAACTCTTCCATTGTGGGTATTTCTGTACTTTTCCATTTTCGTGCATATAATAGCCTTGTTGAATTTACGCATATAAAACCAATAATCCAAGAGCTTTTTCTAGTTGATAATCCATAAATTCTATTTTTTTAAAAAAGCGATGGTTTTAACTGATAACACGCTGAGTTGGTGGGTTGAGTAAATACACGTACTCAGCTTATACAATTTCTTTGAGGAGCTAATTTATTTTTTTCAAACTCAGGCAATCTAAGAATATATGACCGAGAGAATCTGAATTAAATCAGACTATGTATGAAATTTCTTCTTTTAAGTCTCTTTCGCTTCAAAACTCTTAAGGAAATACATTTAGATTAGATTAACAGACTTGGAAGGGACCTTGTAGGTCATCTAGTCCAACCCCCTGCTCAAGCAGGAGATTCTACACCATTTCTGACAAATGGCAGTCCAATCTCTTCGTGAAAGCCTCCAGTGATGAAGGCCCCACAACCTCCAAAGGCAAGCTGTTCCATTGATTGATTGTTCTCACTTTCAGGAAATTTCTTCTTATTTCTAGGTTGAATCTCTCATTGATCAGTTTCCATCCATTATTCCTTGTCTGGGCTTCAGGTGCTTTGGAAAATAGCTTGACCCCCCTCCTCTCTGTGGCAGCCCCTCAAATATTGGAACACTGCTATCCTGTTTCTCCTGGTCCTTCTCTTCACTAGACTAGCCATGCCCAGTTCCTGTAACCGTTCTTCATAAGTTTTAGTCTCCAAGCCCCTAATCATCCTGGTTGCTCTTCTCTGCACTCTTTCTAGAGTCTCAACATCTTTTTTATAGTGTGGTGACCAAAACTGGATGCAGTACTCTAGGTGTGGTCTTACTAAGGCTTTATAGAGTGGTATTAGCATTTCCTACAATGCTTTCTGTGTGGCTCTGTTTACTAAACATGGCTGACCTAGTTAGTCTCTGCCCTATTTAATAGACTTGTCTACAAACCTTGGCAGCATGTAATAATCTCATGTAACTCAAGTCAATTGGGAGGCAACTGGTTTCTAAATTCAACCACTGCAAAGGAGTGTGGAAAGTTACCACAACTGCATTGCCTCTTGCCAGAGCAAAAAAGAACCCAAACAAACAAACACCAAAATACAGATAGTCCTTGACTTACAACCGCAATTGGGACCAGAATTTCCATTGCTAAGCAAGGCAGTTGTTAAGGAGTTGTGTTTGATTTTATGACCCTTTTTCCACGGTTGTTAAGTGAATCACTGAAGTTGTTAAGAGAATCATGTGGATGTTAAATGAATCTGGTTTCCCCCATTATCCTTGCTTGTCAGAAACAATCTGGGAAGGATGCAAATGGAAATCACATGACCCCAAATTGCTGCAACTGTCATAAATACATTGCCAAGCCCCAAATTCTGATCACTTGAGTGTGGGGATGCTGCAAAAGTTATAAATGCAAGGACGGTTGTAAATCCTTTTTTTCTGTGCCATTGTCACTTTGGTTGCTAAATGAATGGTGGTAAGTCAAGGACTCACTGGAGAAGAGCCGAATGCTGGAAAAGATTGAGGGCAAAAGAAGAAGGGGATGACAGAGAATGAGGTGGTTGGATGGAATCACTGAAGCAGACGGCGTGAGCTTAAATGGACTCCAGAGGATGGTAGAGGACAGGAACAGGAAGGCCTGGAGGAACATTGTCCATGCGGTTGCGATGGGTCGGACACGACTTCTCAACTAACAACAAGTCAAGAACTACCTGTATTATGGTAGCTCAAACAGGATTTCTACTATAAACCAAGATTCCACCCACCCCTTTCTAGTTCCACCTCACGGAGGGGGGGGCGGGATATATGCTGAAAATTAAGTAGGGCAGAGATACCATTGTTGAAAATTATTTTTTAAGGAACTTCTTAGGATATTTTGTCAAAAAGGAGATGGCACATATGTCCCTTCCTTGGTCATCTATTTCTACAACATGTCAACAGATGAGTTACTTTTTAGACCAATCTAGGATGAAATTTACCACTTTCAATTTAGATGTCTCAGAAAGAGTGTTTGCATAATCTATTTGATGATGTTGGGTAAAAAATAGTTTTGTACTTGAGCAGCAGCAGCAAAATCAATAGGAATGGAGGGAAAGGAAGGTCTAAGTTTTAGTCTCAGTTAAAATGTAAGAAATGGTTAGTATGGAAATGAAACAAACAAAATGTTAAAAAGTTGTGATATTTATGTAGTTACTTACCAAGCACATCTAAATTAAAGTAACCAAAATATTTTTACAATCTGCAAGGCATGTCACAGCTTTTGAGGCACCCCTACTGTTTGGAAATTGAAAGTTGAAAAATTTGACACACCCTAAATATCGTAATAAACAATTCCTATTTTAGGTGAGCATGCTAATCAAGTTTATAGTATTAGTGTTGGGCACTATTAAAAAGACAACAATGTCCTTATTTCCACCTATAAGGGGAAGGCACGATGGCTCAGCAGTTAAAGACAAGCCCAGGTTCGAGACTCAAGCACCGCACAACGGGGTGAGCTCCCGTTACTTGTCCCAGCTCCTGCCCACCTAACAGTTCAAAAGCATGCAAATGCGAGTAGATAAATAGGTACCACTTCAGTGGAAAGGTACCGTATTCTCCGACATATAAAATGACTTTTTAACACATGAAAATCTTCTCAAAAGTCGGGGGTTGTCTTATACGCCGGGTGTCGTTCTCCTGTAACCAGGCAGACCAGCCCGAAAGGCTCTGACGAGCCTTAAATGGCTCTGGCGATCCAAGCTCTGATGATCCCAGCTTTGCCTGCTAATCAGGCAACACAGCTGGGATCGCCAGAGCCATGAAAAAACTTTTTTTCTTTTACATGGCTCTGGCGATCCAAGCTCTGACGATCCCAGCTGAGTTGCCTGCTAATTAGGCAACGCAGCTGGGATCGCCAGAGCCATGTAAAAAGAAAAAAGTTTTCCCCTTCCAGCTTGCTTACCTTAGCTGCTAGTTGCAATGCTTGCCTTGCTTCGCTTGCCTGAATCCATTGCATCAGCAAGCCACTCCCTACCTGCAATCAAGCAGGCAGGGAGTTGTGGACTTCAACTCCCAGAATTCCTCAGCCAGCAAAACAAAGCTGGCTGAGGAATTCTGGGAGTTGAAGTCTACTAGTCTTAAAGTTGCCAAGGTTGGAGACACCTGTTCTACTGGGTAAGTTTTTTTCCCCTTTGGGAGCTTTAAAAAAAATAGTTAATTGGGTTTTTTTTTAGTTGTTCTTTTTTAGACCTAGCCATTTAAAGTTTAGGAAGTTTTAAATTTAGTTTTCATATAAAAATAAAATAATATTTGTGCAGCTTTCTGAGATTTAGTGTGTTTCTGTAGTGTTTCACTCTAACTACACAAACATACAAAATCTCACAAAGCTGTATGTGGAATTTTGTGTGTGTAAAGTGTGAAAGTTGTTTTTTTGGGCTTTTTGTGGCTGTGTGAGGTTCCTGCTTGTTGCAGGGGCCATTTTGGGTCTAGCACAGCTGCTTTTGCATTGTGGGTGAGCCAATTGATGTTTTTTTAATTTTTATTTGGTGTGCGTTGGAAAAGGGGTAGTCTTATACGGTGAGTATAGCCTAAACCCTATATTTTAACAGGAAAAGTCAGGGGTCATCTTATACGCCCAGTCGTCTTATACGCCGGAAAATACGGTAAGCACATTCCATGTGCCTCGGCATAAAGTCATGCATAGTCTCAAACACACCCTTTATCTTTACTTTTTTCTACCTGTAAAATATCAGAATGTATGGGACTACCCAGTTATCCCTTTTTAAAAGTTTCAAATTACATAATATCCAGCCTTAGCACAGCAAAGACTGAGATCAAAAGACTGTGATTAGGAAATCGATTGTTAAGAGTCCCCTACAATTAAGGTGAACTTGATGATATCGCTGGATTATGTTCATTGCTGAAAACAAGTCCGCCTAATAGATATCAATATCTCTTGTTTTTCCAGACCCGCCTTTTTGGTTTTGGAGCAGGATGATCCAAATTGGTATAATTATGTATTACACGCACACACGTGCTTTTCTGCTTGAATAAGTAGCTTTTTCATAACACTTTCATCCATATGAAATCAAAGGAGTGAGCAATTGAAGTTATTTCATGCTTGCAATTATGCCACAGAAAATAAATAAACAAGCTCTCCCTATTCATTTTGGCATATGAAAAAGCAGTCCTTTATTGTCTTCCTTCCAACCATGAAATGCAACTGAAAGTATTTTCTCGATCACAGGAAGTACTGACCCCCGTTCTCCATCAACATCTGGGATGTTGCCAAATAGCTAACTCTGCTGGACTAGGGAAATCCTACCTATTCCAACCATAAAGAAGCTTGCCACCATATTTTTGTTAAAATAACAATGGAAAACAAGTATTTGAGGTGAAGGAATACTGGGGGTAGGGGGGAGGCATTTTAAAGCCCAATTTTCACATGGAGTTTCTATGTGCTATGAAATTCATGCAGTGCCTCAATAATTTTGCACGAATGAATATGATCATCCTTATACCCTATTTTTTGAATTCTAATACACTGAGATGCACAGAGAGACAGATACTTTTAATGCTTGTAAGGAAAGAAGGAAAGTCAAGGTTCAGAATTGCTATTAATTATTAGTGCATTTAAAAATTACCAACTTACTACAACTGAATGCAAACTTTCTGTTGCCAAGCAAGACAGTTTGAATTTTGCCCCATTTTACAACCTTTCTTGACCCAGTTGTTAAGTGAATCACTGCAGTTGTTAAGTTAGTAACACGGTTATTAAGTGAATCTGGCTTCCCTATTGATTCTGTTAGAAGGTCGCAGAAGTTAATCACCTGACCCGGGACATTGGAACTTCATCATAAATACATGCCAGTCATCAATTTGTCTGAATTTTGATCAAATGACCGTGGGGATCAGTGGTGGGTTTCAAATTTTTTTACTACTGGTTCTGTGGGTGTGGCTTGGTGGGCATGGCTTGGTGGGTGTGGCAGGGGAAGGATACTGTAAAATCTCCATTCCCACCCCACTCCAGGGGAAGGATACGGTAAAATCTCTATTCCCTCCCCAATCCTGGGGAGTGTTACTGCAAAATTCTCATTTCCTCCCAATCAGCTGGGACTCGGGAGGCAGAGAATAGATGGGGGCGGGGCCAGTCAGAATTTCTCTGAACTACTCAAAATTTCCACTACCGGTTCTCTTGCCATAGTTGTTAAGTGAATCACTGCATTTTTTTAAATTAGTAACATGGTTATTAAGTGAATCAGAAGGTTGCAAAAAGTGATTACATGACCCTGGGATATTGCAACCATCATAAATATGAGTCAGTTGCCAAGCATCTGAATTTTGATCACATGACTATAGGGATGCTGCAATGGTCATATGTGTGAAAAACAGTCATAAGTCACTTTTTTTCAGTGCCATTCTAACTTTGAATGGTCACTAAATGAACTGTTGTAAATTGAGGACTACCTGTATAATCCCAAAATTATTTGATTTCTGAACTCTCAGGTACTTAGCTAGTAGGAATTTAAGGTCTATGATTAATGCTACATTAAGTACAATTTATATTATATTTACGTTAAGTACAATGTCATAAATGTCAGGACAATCTGGAGGTAAAATCAGGGTAACCAGTATAACGAGGTTTTATTTTACTGAATGAAATGACATTGATTTCCAAACATTACTATTACTCTTTTCAGCTCTTGTGGCCTCAGGCCTGACTTTCCATTGAAAATGTTACTGTTAATGTCAGAGCCTAATATGACACCAGCCCTAAAGGGATACAAATCCTAAAATTTGCTTCTAGTTTCCTTAGAACTGGTCATTCAAAAGAAGTCAAATATTACAAAATGGACCTGGCCCACAAGCAACAGAGATATGACAACAGGTAGCCCTCGATTTATAATTCAGCCCAAAGTTTCTGTTGCTAAGCAAGACAGTTGCTAAGTGAGTTTTGGCCCATTTTATGACCTTTCTTGTCACAGTGGTTAAGTGAATTTGGGTTCCCCATTGACTTATGTATAAAAAACAGTCATAAGTCCCTTTTTTCAGTGCTGTTGTAACTTCAAACAGTACTAAACAAATGGTTATAAGCAGTGGTGGGATTCAAATAATTTAACAACCGGTTCTCTTCCCTAATGATTTCTTCCAACAACCAGTTCACCAAATTCCTCATAAAGTTAACAACCAGTTCTCCCGAAGTGGTGAGAACTGGCTGAATCCCACCACTGGTTATAAGTCGAGGACTATTTATATTTTACAGCCATTCAGTTAGAATCTTCTCAATCACAAGAAAAATAGAAATAGAAATAGGAATAGGAATAGGAATAGGAATAGGAATAGGAATAGGAATAGGAATAGAAATAGAAATAGAAATAGAAATAGGAATAGGAATAGGAATAGGAATAGGAATAGGAATAGGAATAGGAATAGAATAGAATAGAATAGAATAGAATAGGGATAGGGATAGGGATAGGGATAGGGATAGAATAGAATAGAATAGAATAGAATAGAATAGAATAGAATAGAATAGAATAGAATAGAATAGAATAGAATAGAATAGAATAGGTTGGAAAGGACTTTGGAGATCTTCTAGTCCAACCCCTCGCTTAGTCAGGAAACTCCATACCATTTCAGACAAATGGTTGTCCAATCTCTTCTTACAAACTTCCAGTGTTGGAGAATTCACAACTTCTGGAGCAGTGGTGGGTTCCAACCGGTGTTATCACCAGTTCTCTTCACGCACACGTTTTGTGTGCAATCGCTGCACGCATGCTCATTTCGCTCACGCGCCAAACTTGCGCTCCGCATAAGCGCATTAAATTTCTGCCGAGCTGAGGCACAGCAATCCACTCTGCCATGCCTATCAGATAGGCTAAAAAACAACAAATAAAGGTAGGTATAACGCGGGGGCCGGCGGGAGGGGCCCAGCTCACAGTCGTAGAGAACCGGTTCGCTGATGTCACATCATCACCCACTACCGGGCTGAACCGGGAGCAACCCACCACTGTTCTGGAGGCAAGTTGTTCCATTGATTAATTGTTCTCACTGTCAGGAAGTTTCTCCTTAGTTCTAGGTTGCTTCTCTCCTTGATTAGTTTCCACCCATTCTTGTCCTGCCTTCAGGTGCTTTGGAGAATAGCCTGACTCCCTCTTCTTTGTGGCAGCCCCTGAGATATTGGAACACTGCTGTCATGTCACCCCTAGTCCTTCTTTTCATTAAACTAGACATAAAAGCTATCACGCTTGGGCCCAGAATATGGAAAGACATTATAATTAATTTATATATAAGAATTAATGTTGGTAACATATTGGCCAAAATGACTCAATGAAAACCTCTAAGTTCAGAAACGATACTGGAAATGTACATCCTATTGCCTTTGTACCTTTGACTACAAAGAATCACCAGGTTGCACTTGTTTGAAATTGGATGTTGAGTTGGAGGGATTTTCACCAGATTGACATTCTCATTAATAATACTGCCCAAGGGAATCGGAAAGGCAACCAACAGTTTCTGAACAAAAAACATGGGAATGGAATCTAAAATCCAGAATGATTCTACCTAGGAATGAGGAAGGAACCTGCATTTAATCTTCACAGCAGAGATTGCATTCAGAGCAGCTCCTGCTGCTTAATCCATAACTCCCAAAGCACAGCCTTTCTCTGAATGTGAGCAGCTCATGTAATTAAACTGGATCATTTTGTGTCTTGCTATGAAATGCCATACATGTGTGGTACATTACATAAAGACTAACAAAAGATGCTTTCATTCCATTATGAATGGAAAGAGACCTAAGAACAGTAAGAAAATAATGTGCCATTTTATTTCTAGGCTCTTGTTCCTAATTTGGGTCCAGAAGGGTAATTCAGTGGGTAAACACCTACTCTAACAGACGATCCCTGATTCTACCCTAACCATTTACTAGACTAGAGAGATTTGGTAGCATAAGAGAGTTATTGTCACACAAATATACCAAATCTCATTAGAAACGTGACAACTTCCAGATGTATGTAGACTTCAATTCCCACCACTCTCCAACAAGCATGACTATTGTTGAGAATTCTGATTAGTGAACTGTACATGTAGAGAACCACTTCATATGCAAAGGGAGAATCAGATCCCCATTGAGATTTGAAGTTCACAGAATGGTTTCTCTGCAGGAAGTTCCTTAGCGTCTCCTGTTAAGGATCTGCGCCATCAAAAACTCAGAGAATACCGGTAGCTACTGCAGGAGTTGAAATAAACAGCCATGGCTTGGAGCTTCATCAAGCCATCTTCATGTTTTCAGAGAAGCAGTCTTTGCATTCACAGTAACATTAAGCTTTGGTTTAGCCCTGGTTTGTGGCATAAATCACAGTGGCTGGGTTCACACATCAGGTGATTTACGGTGGCTTGTTTACCATGCTAACCAACAAGTCATATTAATAATTTAGTACTACATATGAAGCCAGCCACAGAACTGATTATGCTGAATAGGCCTGCTTGATCGATGAAAGAAATGGCTTACCTTAACACAGACTTTTGAATTATTTAATTCAAAACTCCTGATTATTATTTTTTTTCTTACAATTTTTACAAAGCATCCAGCTGATAAAAAGGTAAAGGTTCCCCTGCACATGCGTGCTAGTCATTTCCGGCTCTAGGGGTGGTGCTCATCTCCGTTTCAAAGCCAAAGAGCCAGCGCTGTCCGAAGACATCTCCGTGGTCGTGTGGCCAGCATGACTAAATGCCAAAGGCGCATGGAGTGCTGTTACCTTCCCACTAAAGGTGGTCCCTATTTTTCTACTTGCATTTTTTACGTGCTTTCAAACTGCTAGGTTGGCAGAAGCTGGAACAAGTAACTGGAGCTCACTCCGTTACGTGGCGCTAGGGATTCGAACCACTAAACTGCCAACCTTCTGATCAACAAGCTCAGTGTCTTAGCCACTGAGCCACCGCGTCCCTGAATCACCGCATCCCAGCTGATAGAGAGATCCAATTAATTCTCCTAACCCTATTTTTAAACATGAATCATTGTAAGTGCCACTCAGCTGGTCAACGAAAAAAATCTAATCTTTGCTGGCCCAAGTTCAAGATAATATTAAAGTTGTTTTGACTCTCTATTAATTAATGTATGATAAATAATAATACATTAATTATTCAAGTACAGGTTAAATTTGTATCTCAGCCTTCCTCAAAGGAGATGAGTATAGGATATCTTAATGGGCAGTACTCAATTCCCATTTTCCTTACACATCTTAAGAGACTGATGAAGTGAGTGAGAAGAACCAAGCAAGGGAATCTCTGAGTTTGATTTGGGTCATCTGAACAGATCTGAGACTTCAAAGAGCATCATGTAGTGTTTCCATTAGGCTGCCTAGAATTCATGGAAGAGGCAAAAACTAGAAGTTTCATTTTTTCCGTGATAGATATTAGGTGTAGTTCTCAACTTATGGCCTATGACCGACTATGGTGTAGGTGTAGTTCTCAACGTATGGCCTCAACTTATGACCTATGACCGACTATGCCATCTAGCCTGCAGTCCTGTGACCACAGGACTAAAAACATGTTCTTCAAAAGCTCCTTGTACTATTAGGAAAAAGATAGTCTTTGAAATGGTCATAATGGAGCCGATCCATTGTGGTCATAAGTTGAAACCGTTGTAAAAAAAGGTCACGTGACTAGCCTGGTTTTACAACCTTTTTTGGTGGCCATTAAGCAAACAAGTGACTTTATCTTTTTTCCTAATAGTACAAGGAGCTTTTGAAGAACATGTTTCTATTCCTGTGAATTTTTTACTTTGTCATACATGTCATAACCTGTTTCTTTCATTAGTGCCATCTCTTTCACAGTTGATCTTAGCCAAATTTCAGTATTTTTCCCTTTTACTTCCTTGATTAGAAGAGTGCTGATCAGCGCAAAAAGATT
Source organism: Pantherophis guttatus (assembly GCF_059756535.1). NCBI lineage: Eukaryota > Metazoa > Chordata > Lepidosauria > Squamata > Colubridae > Pantherophis > Pantherophis guttatus. The sequence continues at coordinate 328,508,046 of NC_142063.1, read as the reverse complement.
CTTTGCTGTTAAGTACAACAGGAGTACAGATCAGAGGTGGGTTTCAGCAGGTTCTGACCAGTTCTGGAGAACCAGTAGCAGAAATTTTGAGTAGTTTGGAGAACCAGTAGTAAAAATTCTGATTGGCCCTGCCCCCATCTATTCTCTGCCTCCTAAGTCCCAGCTGATCAGGAAGGAATGGCGATTTTACAGTATCCTTCCCCTGCCATGCCCACCAAGCCATGCCCACCAAGCCACACCCACAGAACCAGTACTAAAAAATTTTTGAAACCTACCACTGGTACAGATATGCAGCAATATAAGTCTGGTTTGGGAAGATGAAGCTAGAAGATCTATGCAAATATCCCTAAATTAGGAAAAGGAAGTTAGTGCCCATGCCACTCTGTGTTACACTTTCATAAAATCCTTATCTTTAAAATAAAAAGACCACAACTTCTTATTTCATCCATGATATATGTAATTTGATTCTTTGAAATGAAGTTACAGTGTAATAGCTCTAAAACAAGGCTATAATCAAATGAATATAATTTCCATAGTATCTCCTTGGCCTATATTAATAAGAACCTTTAGTTAATAATATTTTGACCTGTGGAGTGACTTTGTTAATATTATCTCGGCAGAACATCTGCAATCAAATGCTGCTATTTAAAATATGTGCTTGATGCAAGCACTCAATAGATATGATTGAGCAAGCAGTGGATAAGTGTAGGTGTTCTAGAACTTACATCAAGAGTGCTAAATAGGCAGTTGGGCTCAGGGCTTAAGAGAGTTCCACATTGGAAAATATCTAACGATCAGTTAAACATAAGGTGGTACCCTGATACTCAACTGCTTCAAGACTTGTCGAATTTGGTATTCGACGCATTTTGATGTGAAAAAGTTGTCCCAGTACTCGTTGTTTGTCTGGTTCTTGAAACATTGTGATAGGAAATGGGGGATGGCCACAGAGAACGGACAGGTATCAACCATGCCAGGAAGTTTGCTGCAAAAGGAAAAGGGGGACGGCTGCAGAAAGTGGACAGGAAGTTGGCTATGCTGGGAAGGTCACTAATATAGGAAAAGGGACAGATAGGAAGTCATTCCCGGCTGAAACAAGGTCACACGGTAAGTCACATGGTTTGTTTGCCACTTGTTTTTAATACTTATTTCACCTCCCGGAACCAATTAACGATGAGGTACCACTGTACAATATTTTGAAACAAAATTTATTGTACATTTGTAGATTCAGAGAAAATGAATAATAAAGTGAATAGGCTGAAATTATAGAATTTACATGAATATGGAATTAAAGGTTGTTTGCTGAATGCAACAATAGTAATAGACTAATATACTAATCTATAGTGCTTTATAGCATATTGCCCTCAACAATTTGGATCCTCATTTTACCAACCTTGGAAGGATGGAAGGCCAAGTCAACCTTGAGCTGGTCAGGACCGAACTCCTGGCTATAGGCAGAGTTAGCCTGCAATACTGCATTCTAACCACTGTGCCACCATAGCATTTAAGAGATGTATATGATAGAAGCAAAGGATGCATGAGACTATATGGAATGCTTAGTACATGGTTTAATGCTGAATAGGGAGTAGATAAAGAAATGTGATTCCTCCAGATCCCCTATTACTTAATAGATATCACTCATGCCTTCGTCATCTCTCAGATGGATTATTGCAATGTGCTTTACATGAGGCCCTTGAAGAATATTTGGAAGTTACAATTGATATGGAATGCAATGGCATGGACAGTTCTAGAGGCTCTTAGGGTGGCATATGTAAAACTGCTGCCAGTTTTAATGAAAGATGGTTTAATGAAGTAGAATTACATGGGTTCTGACCACATGGAGTTGAGAGTGAGGGGGTTTTATACCTTCTCTTGGACTTTGAACTTGAGCTTCCTGTTCCTGTGCAAGAACATGTATTCTATTGGCTGTTGTAGGGGTCATAGCTGGCTCTGTAGGTTATCTGAGCTAAATTTGGTTGAAGTTTGGAGGGTGATGCAATGTCCTTAGGAGATTGTTCAATGTGGTGAGCTCTGCTGCTAGATGGTAGTGGGCTAATCCTACCTTTGTTCAGACCTTGCTGCAGGCAGTAATGGATTACCAAATCTGCATTTCTAAAAGCTGGGCTCAGTTTAGTATCTGCTTGGGGGCAGGGAGAATTTCTGTCTCCCTTAGGATTTTTATTTCTTTTAGAGGAAATATTTTATCCTGCCTTTTTAAATATTTCTCAAAATATTTCATTCTTCTAGGAGGGGGGTGGATACCTTAATTAAATCTTACCTGTTTGGAGTTTCAAGATAAGGATTCTCTTTCACCCCCTCCTTTCCCTAAAAGAAACAGTTGTCAGTAATACGAGTTAGGCATTTTCTGGAAGGACCAAACCCCTTACAATTGTTATTTTATGCGTCTTATTTGGAAATACATCTACATCTTCTTCCTGGTGAGTGATAATAGACACCAACAACAGCACTGCTTTTATTTGTCCCTCTTCCACTTATTTTAACAATCTTTTCTCTACAGAATCACCATATCCAGTCATTTGGACTTCCAAGTAGATTTAAGTAATTTTAACTCACGGTGTAGCTTCTCCTTTTTTTACTGCTTCTATTGCCCTTAAATAAATGACACCTTTCAATCACTACATTTCAGCCATAAGGGAATTCTGCTATATCTGTTTGTGGGCTTCTGAGATACGTTTCTTGGGCCACTGAGGAAAATAATATAATCTGATTATATAGTAATCTGATCCAGGACTGGGAATGAAATCATAAAGTTTTTAAATTCAGTTAGGCCTGCCTTGGCATATACTTTTCCCCAATAGCCAGGGGCCTATGTGAACCCCTCAAACAAGACATGAAGGAAATTAAAGGCCATTTTTTTGTTATTACATAGTACAGGAGTGTCAAACTCGATTCCATTTGAGGGCCGCATCAGGGTTGTGTTTGACCTTCAAGGGCTGGGGAGGGCATGACACAGGACTCATGTCGGGGTCACCTGTGGTGGCCAAGTGCTAAGGCAGGACTTTTCTGAGACTCTCCCTCACTCTCTTTATAATCTCCTTCCTCCTTCTTTCCTTCTTTCTTTCTTTCCTTCCTTCCTTTTCTTCTTTTTCCTTCCCTCTTCATTCTCCTTTCTGTTCTCTTTCCCTCTTTCCTTATTTTTCCTTCCTTGCTCTCTGCCAATCTTCCCTTCTTTTGCTTTTCCTTTGTCTTTCCTCTTTCCGTTTCTCCTTTCCTGTCCCTTCTTGCATGCTCAAATGCAATAGGGGAAACATTATTCCTTTTGTTTTGTTTTAGTTTGTTTTGATAGCCCTCTGCCAGCGAAAACGGAGCTGGGGGGGATGCATGTGTCCCTCCAACCTGTTTTTGCTGGCAGAGGCACCGCGTGCCGGTCCTTTATTGTTTCCAGATCAGCCCTGCGGGCCAGATCTAAGCACCCCCAGGGCCGGATCTGGCATGTGGGCCTTAAGATTTGACACCCCTGACATAGTACATGCTAATCAATGTCATACTGACCCAGATTAGTATTTTGAATTCTGTACAGAACATAGAAGGCCAGTGTAACTATCTATATTACTAGCCATTAGCAATTTTATTCTCCCTTAACTTGTCAAAACCATCCTAGTCATTAGCACATTGTTTAACATCTCTTTGCCTTTTAGATGCAAAGTAGGTATACATAACTCTAGAAAATGAATAAAAATTACTTGGTTTTATTCACATGTCACGTTGTAGTGGACACACTGCATTATCTTTATATCTCTACCTCAAGTTGATATCTGAATTTCAAAGTCACATGAATCATCTTTAAGCTAACACATTAAAACTACAGGACATAATAATTGGATGTGAGAATAATTATGAAATCCCTTAATTAGTTAGCAAGGCATACCTGTGAGCAAGACATGTGTACGCCTTAGATGATCCAACATTCTTTAAATTACTCCATTGTTCAAAGTTGAGGAAACCATCTACTTCATTGAATTTTCAAGTAGCAACTTGTAAATTCGATAATTAACATGAAAATGACTCAGTTTTCTCAGAAGGGTATATTTGAACAGATGTATCCATGCATATATACTCTGTGTGTGTGTTTCTATGTGTGCATATGTATATGCATATGTGTATGTATATGTTTGTGTTTATGAGACAATGTAGACTCCTGCCAACCACCTAAATTAGTCCCTGCAATTTCCTTGGCAAAGTTTTTGGGAGTGGTTCGATAGATAGATAGATAGATAGATAGATAGATAGATAGATAGATAGATAGATAGACAGACAGACGTCTTTTAATTTGATTTCCAGTTTTGATGATGACTGGATTTAATGGCTGCATCTACCAGTGTTAATATTTATCTATTTGGATTGTGTTTACAGAACACACCTTAGTCTGGTTAAATATCTAGCAGTTGCATTTTCACAGGATGTTAAGCTTGGTTAGCTGCTTTATATTATAACACGTTGGATGAACCAACGTATAGATCAAAAGTATTGTGTAAACCAGGGGTGGGTTCTACTTACCTTTACTACTGGTTCGCAACGGGGCCGCGCACACATGCTTGCTTCGCTCGTGCATGCGTGTACTCTTCTCCCCATGTGCAGAAGCGTTCTGATGAAGTCGGGGTTGGTGAGCGGGGCCTCCTGCCGGTTTTACTACCGGTTCTATAGAACTGGTCCAAACTGGGGGCAACCCACCACTGGTGTAAACCCAGGAAATGTGTGAATTCAGTAAACCAGTTAAGTAAGTTTGTGTGAATTCAGCTATAATATAAACTGCCCAATGAGCATTTATTGAATAAATTAAAAAGAAATAAATCCCAAAGTTTTCTATTGGATCACAGAAACCTAATGCAGTAGAAACATGTACGTTATACAGTTTACATAAGTGAGGGAGAATAGACTTAATTTTCTTCCCAACTTTGCTAATGATTTGGCTTTATGGCCTCTCTGTTTATTATTCTTCAGTTAATCAACCATAATCTAATTTCAAAAACAAAAGAGTATTTATTTCAAAATAGTGGTAATATTTATGAAAAAGTCAGCTGGTTCCCACTTCCAGATCATGTCTTCCTTAGAAGACAGCTAGTTGCACCTTAGCAACGTTGGCTGATTTTGAAAATGTAGGAGGATTTTTTTAAAAATCATAATGGACTGAATTTGCCAAACACCATTAATAAATCATGCTTTATTAATTACAGCGGCTGGTTTCTTTTTTTTTTTTTTAATTTGATTTTTATTATAACATATAGTGATACATTCGGTACATTTTCGATTCATTGGTGCAATTATATACATATATACATCTACATGCATTATTACTTGTCTTTTATTTGATATTGTTTCTTAAAGCTAGATTTAATTTCAAAACACTTAAAGATAATAGTGCTCAACTCTCTAAGACTAAATATAATACTATTCATATAGATTTTGTTAATTAATTAATATTTAATCTCTATTTCCTTCTTTATTTCTTTTCCCCATCCATTCGTACCACATGTCCCACACGCTATAAAATTCCGAATCTTCTCTGTCATTAATTTCTGAAGTCAATTTGTTCATTTCGGCGCACTCCAATATTTTTCCAATAACATGTTCTTGAGGTGGTATTTGTTTTTCTTTCCAATACTGGGCAAAGGAAATTCTAGCAACTGTCAAAATATGTATAATTAAATACTTTTTCTTTTTTGCATATTCAGTTTTCAAAATTCCCAGGAGAAAGGCTTTTGGGTCGAAATCAAAATTTTCTTTTATTATTTCTCTAATCCACATCCATATCATCCTCCAGAATTTTTGTGCCTGATTACATGTCCACCAGCAATGATAAAAAGTACCCTGCTGATGGTCACATTTCCAACATTTAGGGCTCGAATTGGGGTAGATCTTCGCTATCCTAGCTGGGGCCATATGCCATCTATAAAACAGCTTGTATTGGTTTTCCTTGTAAGCCGTCGCCTTTGTCATTTTAAGATTATTATTCCATATTGAATCCCATTCGTTCAAATTTATATTCTGTCCTATATTTTTGGCCCATGCTAACATCGGTTCTTTAACCACTTCCTCTACCATATCGTACTCCAATAAGTAATTATATAATTTAGCTAGAATTTTGTCATCCGTACCCATCCATATCTTGTCAAATCCATACTCTGGTTTCTCTTCAGATCGTGTAAATCTTTCGCCTTTTACAGCGGCTGGTTTCATGCATTACTTACAGCCAAAGTTTGATTGGGAGTTGGTTAGAAGATGGGTAGCTATACAAATGTAACAAACAAACAAGGAAATGAAATGAAATAAACCAAATTAACCATTTTTCCATGAGCAAAAAGTCACCAGAATAAAAAGATCCTGGCCGTATTCCTAAGGAAGATTGTCACGCAAGAGAATCTTACAGTTGTTTCGTTAGGAAAAATGTGATTAATGCATCTCAACGTGTACAGAATGCTATTCTTTCAGAACTTTATATTAGAACCAGTCCCACCAATTCTTAATTGAGATTTGAATCCCAGCTTTGTTCTGCTCCTAAATCGAATGATGCAAGACAGAGAAGACCTTCTGAAAGTAACGGCTGTATAGTAAAAGTGTTTCCAAAATGCATCTTGTTAGAAGGATATGTAGGAAGGTAGCACCCTCCCCTCTCCTAGGAAAATAAGATATTTTAGGAAATATTAAAAGGGCAGGATATATCCCCTAAAAGAGAAGCAGAAACTCAGCCCTTACACCTTTGTCAATGGGCCATTAAGGCCTATGTCAGTCTATTCTACATAACAAAGATCTACCTGATTCAGGCAGAACCATGGTAGGAATTGCCCAAAGCCCTTTCATTACATCATCACCCAGCAAGGCTCAACCAAGCTTGGGACTCAAAATACAACCTACAAAGTTGCATGGCCCCATGGGAGTCTGACAACCAATCAGAATACAAGCTCAAATTCAAAAGCCCAAAGAAGGCATAAAATCCAGGCACTCTCAGCATCTCTTCCCTTTTTTCTTTGCCCAAGATCTTCAAGGCATGTGATCCTGTTCATTAATAAACCTTTCCAAGCAACTTCCATGAATCCAGTGTCTTTTTCTCCACTTGGAACTGAACCCAGATGGACATTTCTTCCAGCAGATAAAAAAAGCTCCATCTGTTGGGATTCCTTCATTCCCTCTCTAATCATTTTATCCTGCTGATTGTGGGCCTGCCCAGGTTAAACTAAGCCTTTTTAAATTTTTGGATTCCAGCCTACATATTCTTTTGCTTCTCTCCAACTGTGAAACCTCAGCCCCAAGGCTAAAGTAAAAACTCCTGTATTTTTCTCCCTAGTGTATTAACTCATTTGACATTTGCAGCAGAATTACATCAGTTGGGGATAAAGTTCTCTGTACAAAACAAGTTAGACAAGTGCATGCGTTTGTGCCAAAGGTTCATCGGAGTTTATAGGGCCCAGGAGCAAATTTATTGGAAACAAATTTATTTATTTATTTGTTTGAAAAATGTATATAGCTGCCTATGTTATGTAAAGCAGGCAACAAAATGCTTACAACAAACAGACAAATAATAAAAACACAAAATAAAAACTCGGCCACACCACCACTGTCCTTGGTTTACGACCACAATTGAGCCCAAAATTTCTGTTGCTAAGTGAAACAGTTGTTAAGTGAATTTTGCCCCTTTCTTGACAGTTGTTAAGCGAATCATTGCAGTGGTTAAGTTAGTAACACAGTTTTTAAGTACTGAACTATTGTAAATTGAGGACTACTTGTATTAGCTGGAAATGGTATTATCTCACCAAGTGCATGTGTTTGTGCTTTTGTAGGGCCCAACAAAAACTTCCTGGAAATCAATTTATTTGTTTATTTGTTTGTTTTTTTGAAAAATCTACCTACATTATGTAAAGCAAACAATAAAACCAGGGATAAAATGCACTTATCTTCGCCATCGGATTGGAAATGTGAGCAGGCGTGCTTGCTACGCACGCACACGCCACTTCTGCGCATGTGCAGAGGGTCAAAAACGGGATGTGATGATGTCCCGGTGAGTGGGTAGAGCCTCTTGCTGCCGGCCCTACCAGTTCACATGAGCCAGATAGATCTGGCCGGATTTCACATACATTTATGAACTATATATTGTACTGCAAACAAATCAAATCAATATTATTTTAAGACAATATTGCCTTACAGGACTCAACAAAATACAGAATAGAATAGAATAGAATAGAATAGAATAGAATAGAATAGAATAGAATAGAATAGAATAGAATAGAATAGAATAGAATAGAATAGAACAGAATTCTTTATTGGCCAAGTGTGATTGGACACACGAGGAATTTGTCTTTGGTGCATATGCTCTCAGTGTACATAAGAAGAATAAAATACATTCATCAAGAATAAAAATATACAACACTTGGTAATAGTCAAGGTTACTAATAAGCTATCAAATCGTACTAGGAAACAAATAAAAACAATATAATTGAAAGATATATCTTAGTAAATTATTTCACAGTGTTTTGGAAATTAGTAAGTAAAAACTGTCCTTGTGTCTAGTTGTTCTGGTGTGCAGTGCTCTATAGCATTGTTTTGAGGGTAGAAGTTGAAGCAATTTATGTCCAGGGTGTGAGGGGTCTGTAGATATTTTCTCAGCTCTCTTTTTGACTCGAGCAGTATACAGGTCCGCAATGGAAGGCAGGTTGGTAGCAATTGTTTTTCCTGCAGTTCTAATTATCCGTTGAAGTCTGTGTCTGTCTTGTTGGGTTGCAAAGCCAAACCAGACAGTTATGGAGGTGCAGATGACAGACTCAATAATTCCTCTGTAGAACTGAATCAGCAGCTCCTTGGGCTTTAATTTAACTACTTTAATTTAATTAATTAATTAAATTAAATTTATTATAAATTTATTACTACTGTAATGAGGATGCTTTTCCTTAACTTTGTTAGGACAAATATTATTCTAACTCTCTCATTCTTCATGGCTCTTCCTTGCAGTAATGAATATTATATTAACTTGGCATGTGGCAGGGAGCATTATGGTTATACATATACATTATATTTCCTTGAATTCAATGGGACTGATTTCCAGGTAGTGTTTATCATATTGCAACATGAACCAATAAAACATTTGTTAACCAAATTGCTACTGAATTTCTGTTCTTACGGCACAGTGTCTTTGCAAAAAGTGCCTTAAGACAGCAACATTATATTGTCACTTGGATAGGTATAGCAACCAACATTGAAAAAAGAAAAAGGAACTCTATATTTTCCCTTTCTCTCCTATTTACATTCCTTAGAATTTTTCCACTCCAGTCCATTAAAACATAATTGAATTACACTTATTTTTTAAAAAAATCATGATAAAGACACGGCATTCGCAATAGAGGAGATGCTGTAAGGTTTCCTTCCAGCCTAGCTTAATTACTGGCCATTTCATGGACTCATCCATGTAGTTTTTGGCCACAGAATCAGATGTGCTTAATCACTGTCTTTCTCTCTCTATTTTTTCTCTGCTTCCTAATCTGATCTACAGCCTTGGTATTTCTTGGAGCAATCTTATGTGGTTAGACTTGATGCTGTTCAGCTGCTCTGAGCAAACATACAGACAGCGAGATGTTGCCACCTGCTGTAAAATCACCAAGATAGACAGAAACAGAGAGAAACCCACAAACTGCATCGAAGGGAAGGCAAAACCAGAAGTCTATTGTAGGTAGCAAAAGTTCATTAGATGATTAAAAGAGTCACAACAGACATGGTCACGCAATCTATTCATCCTTGGTTAATTGTACTATATTTTACTCCATTGAACCAATTTTCTTGCTTCATGGAAATCAAATATTAACTGTGAAAGTTCAAGGTACTTCAAGGTAGTTCTAACTTTGTACCTACTGTATGCTTGGTGGAGGGATAGAGGACCCATGAAGCACTAGGGATGAGTGCATGCCAATCATTAAAGGTAGGACTAGGGCAGGGGTCAGCAACCTGTGGCTCTGGAGCCGAACGTGGCTCTTTCACCCCTCTGCTGCGGCTCCCTGTCACTCAAAATATGTGTCACAACCACCAAAGTGTGACACCCGCCGGCACGCAATTATTGAGTTTTTCAAACCCCAGTAGGCCAACCATGGATAAATCCAAGAAAAGAAAAGTTTCAGAAGAAAACAGAACATTTAATTCAACTTCATATGCTAGTTGAATCAGATCACTTGAGATTCAGATGCTTGACAACTGGATCATATTTATGACGGATTCAGTATCCCGGGGTCACGTGATCACCTTTTGCGACCTTCTGACAAGCAAAGTCAATGGGGAAGCCAGGTTCACTTAACCAGGTTACAGCTTATCAAGTACAGTGAGATTCACTTAACAATTGAGGCAAGAAAAGTTGCAAAATGGTGCAAAACTCACTGAACTGTTTCACTTAACAACAGAAATTTTGGGCTCAATTGTGGCCATAAGTCAATGACTGTATTGCGCGAACTCAGTCTTCTTGGTAATGGCAATATTTTATGTACCCATCAAATTTATATGGCCACCCATCTCCTGAAAAGTGAATGGTGTACAGCAATCAGATAAAACACATAAATACAACTATCATATAAAAATATAAGTATCAGTATTAAATATTATTAAAAGCAAAATATGCAAACCCCAGGCAAAGAGAGGATGGAAATATGCATCTCATTTGCGATCTTCTGCCAAGCAAAGTCAATGGGAAAACTAGATTTACTTTAACAACCGTGTTACTGATTTAAGAACTGCAGTGATTCATTTAACAAATGTGGCACAAAAAGTCGCAAAATGAGGCAAAACTCACTTCACAAATTTCTCACTTAGTAATATAAAATTTGGCCGTAAGTGGAGGACTACCTGTAGATGGAAAGTTGATAAAGAAAGAAACAAAGATAATGAAAGAAGTTTTTCAAGTTTGGTAAAAGTCAGAAATTCTAGTCAACTGTAAGCATTAATATTATGTCCTCGACTTTGAAATTTTTGAGGAGTTAGGATTATATCAGTTTTGGAGTGTTGCTACAAGAATTATTTTGAAAAGTTGGAAAAGTAGTATTATTCCTTATGTTAAGGAGTGGACTTAAAAGAAATGTAATTCCCATGTTCTGAAAAAGACAACTGAAAAGAACATTGAACAAAAAAACTTGACACAACATGTTTCCTTCTGGCACAGATTTAATGACTTTTGATAATAATTACCATGTATTATTCTCATATATTTAGACATGAAAACTTTCCTTTTTTTTTGTTCCTAGCACTTTCCCATAAGGGTGGAATCCACTTTTTTCAGATCAACTGAGTGTTGATCCATAGGTTGGGGCAGCAATTGATCAACCAGCTTGTCACATGAATATGATGTCATGAGCTGAGAGATAGCAACTGGCCCAAAGTCTCCCAGCCAGTTTCATACCTAAGGCAGGAGTAGAACTCAGTGTCCTGACACTGAGTCATGCCTAGCTTTCATGCCTAAAACAGGACTAGAACTCACTGTTTCTTGATAATTGGCACAAAGTCAATTTTCATGACTAGGGTGGGACTAGAACTCCTGGTCTCCTGGTTTCTAGCCTGTGTCTTAACCACTAAATCAAACCGGTTGTTTTGTTTAATATTTGATGAATATGTGATAAGGGCAGATAATTTACAATCCCATTTTGTTGGTTGCGTTCAGTTTGTTAATAATTTCTTTTCTTTTTTATATGTTTTCTTTCATTTTTTGTATTTTCTTTTATTTTGTTTCTTTATTTTATTTTATTTTTGGTTGTTTTTTCTTTAATTAAAGAGTTTTACAAAAAAAAATTTTTTTTACAAATATTTCCCCATCCCCCCCTCCCTTCCTTACCCCCCCTCCCCCCCGAACTTCCCAGAACAAAATACAGGGTATAACAATTGACAATCATATACTAAACTATCTATGGATTCCTATCCCCCCCTTCACACTTTAACCCCCCTTTTACTTAACTAAATATGAATACTCTTAATTTTTCTATTCATTCATAAGCTATTTGATACTTTTTAGTCCAATATTTGTTTTGAATATAATCGATCCATCTTCTCCATTCCGATATATATCTTTCTTGTGAATGATCTTTCAAATAAGCTGAAATTTTCGCCATTTCTGCTAAATTCGCTACTTTTAATGTCCATTCTTCAATAGTAGGCAAATCTTCCTTCTTCCAATATTGCGCCAAGTCTAGCTGCAGTTATTAAATTTAAGATCAATTTAGTCTCTAAAACCGTACAATCTGTGATTATACCCAACAGAAACAACTGTGGAGTAAACTTTATCTTCTTTTTAAGGATATTTTGGATAATCCACCATATTTTAATCCAGAATGCTTTAACTTTTTTACAAGTCCACCATATATGATAATAAGTGGCATCATCACAATCACATCTCCAACACTTAGATTGCAAATTCGGATACATATAAGCTAACTTTTTAGGATCTAAATGCCATCTATAAAACATTTTATAAAAATTTTCTCTTAAATTTTGTGCTTGCGTAAATTTCACATTTCTAACCCATATTTTTTCCCAAGTTTCCATCATTATTGGTTCCTGAATATTTTGTGCCCATTTTATCATGCAATCCTTAACTAATTCCGTTTCTGAATCTATTTCTATCAACATATTATATAATCTTTTTATATGCATTTGGCCTTGATCTCTAATTTGTTTTACCAAATTTTCCTCATTCTGCATGATACTGTATTTTCTTGTTAGGTGTTAAAATAAAGGTTAAAATAAATAAATGGGGAAAAACAGATGGTTGCAGAACAAATACCCATCCTTTCTACTCATGCTTTTACAGGCGTCATTTAATTGAGGACTTTTATGTCCTTGCTTCTCATTAGCAACTGCTTTCTAAATAAAAGCTCTTCTTTCCTAAAAAGCATAAATGGCATCTGATCATGCATTTCTTCCATGCTGGTAAAGGCAAAAGGATCTGTGAGTGAGATGGGTGGCCTCTAAATCTGAAATATAAATAAAATAAAACAAGGCTGGGCAGGAAGGCAGCCTAACTAAAGAAGAGATTTCAGAATTAAACACTAAAATAGACTGTAGTGAGTAATTGTTGTACTGTTGCCCTAAAACATATGCATATGAATAAATGTTTAGACAAGTGCCGAATGATAAGAACTCATAGATCAGAAGACATTCCAGAACATTCCACTTTCACAAAATGTTATTGCCAGGCTACTACCAATCCTGCCAGTACTAAAAGAAGAATTCCTTATTTTACAAGGACACATGCAACTGGAGAATGGAATGTAAAGAACGTGAATCACAGAGAAATTTATGCTGAATTTTGATTAGAAATAAAAATAGGAGTTGGAAGGGACCTTGGAGGTCTTCTAGTCCAACCCCCTGCTCAAGCAGGAAACTCTATACCATTTCAGACAAATGGTTGTCCAATCTCTTCTTAAAAACTTCGGGTTGGAGCATTCCCAACTTCTGGAGGCAAGTTGTTCCACTGGTTAATTGTTCTGTCAGGAAATTTCTTCTTAGTTCTAGGTTGCTTCTCTCCTTGATTAGTTTCCACCTTTTGCTTCGTTTTCCTGCTTTCAGGTGCTTTGGAGAATAGCTTGACTCCCTCTTCTTTGTGGCAGTCCCTGAGATATCGGAACACTGCTATCATTTTTATTACCCAAAAAATCAAAACAGAGCAATACATCCAACAACAGTACAATAAAAGCTTTCATTACAGGGATTTTACAGAAGGATGAAAAGAAACTCAAAAATGAGGGGGGAAAGGATACAATTAATATTGATATAAAAGTAACTTATACATTTATAATAGATAACATATTGAAAATAGGAAGATGTGTTAGATATGTTCACTGCCTTGAGTTATTTGTATAAATAATAAAGGCAGGATAACAAACAATAAATAAATTTGAAATGTAAAAGTATAGACAGAGACAAAGGTTGAAAGCCATGGCAAAAAAAAGGACATGATTTGATTTGATTCAAATGATTTAATCTAACAAGCAAGAATAAGGAAAAAGCCCAACAAACTGAGAAAACAAATGTTTTTAAGAGCAGAATGATCACAAGAAATTTTAACTGAGACAGGGATACTCAGCCAAGGGTACTTATAGTCACTTGGTGTCAAGATATTCTGATTTCTTTCAAACCCAAAACAAACGATCACGTTCTGGAACATCTGCTGAACAAGTTTGAATTGGCTGTGGCCCAACAGAAACAAAGCCAGAAACATTTTGGTTCCTCCAGATTTCTGATGAAATAAAGGTGTTTGATATAAAAGTGTAATTGATTTTATAGTCTGGTTTGCAAAACTTCTTCTCTACAACAACAACTCCTGGGATGCCCAGTCCCAGGAGATATTGATAAGAGGAAAAAGAGGTTTGTTGTGCGCCATCCAGTTTCACTTCTGGTGTGATGGGCCATTAAATCCATTTGATAAATAAATAAAATATCCCACCAGCTTAATATTTACCCCCCCACACCAAGCCACACCCACAGAACCGGTAGTAACAAAATTTACATTTCACCACTTCTAGAGACTATAAATATTTGCTTTCTTTCTTAAAGGAAGGCCTTTGATTATGTAGGTCATGCCATAATGCGAGTATATTAAGGTTAACGGGTGTGCCGAAACTTCTGATTTTGATCTTGAACCTGAAGAACTTTTCAGAAGGCATGACAAACTATTTAAAGACTTGGAGAACTGATATGGTTCAGAAGGGAGGAAGACACGTGGATGCATATTATTTCCCTGTTTAACTTATCTAGTAAATAAGGAGGTTGGTACGGAGTTCCCCCACCCCCCCAAATCATGTTGTTCTGGAAGAACCATGCTTTGCGTTCCATTTTCATTCCCAGTGCATTTGGTTGGGAATATCCTGGCCAGAAGGATACATTACTGTTGTAACTTCAAACACTCACTAAAAGAACTGTTTAGAAGGACTACCTGTACTTAAGGATTGGAGGGCACCTTATGTGGTCAACCCTCAGATCACATAGCTCTGTTTGGGATCACAAAATATTATTGGCCTCTACAGTATTGGCCAATGTCTGTGGAGATTCTCAATCATCCAGGTCATGGATGTCTCAAAGATGCTTTTCCTGGTTTTTTTCTTGGTTTTTACCTTGAAAACATTTCAATTCTCTTTTGAAAATGGAGATAAAAATGAAACCAAAATTTTTCCTTTCGAGACTAATGCAAAAAGAACTGGAGAAAAAATTTGGAACTTTGTCATTATATATGTTGATAGTAGCAAGACCATTGCATGCGCAAAAATGGAAGGACACTTC
The DNA here is from genome assembly GCF_059756535.1 of Pantherophis guttatus. Taxonomy (NCBI): domain Eukaryota; kingdom Metazoa; phylum Chordata; class Lepidosauria; order Squamata; family Colubridae; genus Pantherophis; species Pantherophis guttatus. Next base: position 328,492,797 of record NC_142063.1, on the reverse strand, counting down.
AATTCCTACTGTGGACGAATGGTTGCAGAAGTTGATGGAGTTGGCTGAAATGGCAAAATTGACTACTTTGATTAAAGAAAAGAACATAAGTACTTTTGTTTTCACATGGAGACCGATTCTGAACTTCATGCTTGAAGTGGAAAAGAATGAAACTTTGATTTTGGGTTTTACCGAGTAGATAGATAGATCTTTACAGAAATGGCTTGTTCATATTATTATGAAAAAGCAAAAAGTTGTGATTTGATGTTAATGATTATTTTATTGCAAGAGTTGGAAATCAATGCTTCTTTTTCTTTTCTTTTTTTCTTATCCTTCCTCACTTCTCTTCTCCCTTTTCCTCCCAACTGCTTTTCTATTTACTTTTCTATTTTGTATTTTACAATATTTTATAACTCAATAAAAATATTTAAACTGCAAAAACATTTTGCTTCTCATCCGAGAACTGAAGAAGCTTCTTGGATGAAAAGCAAAACATTTCAAGGAAAAAACAACAACAAAATTCAGTTGCCTTTTGGAAAAGAATTATATTTAAAACAATATTCAGGAGACAGTGGCCATTATCTGAAGAAAGAAATGGGCATTTCTAACTCTCTGGCTCCTACAAGTGGATTGTTAATGCAGTGTGCCTTTTTGTTTCAGAATGCACTTGTGGATAGCATTAAAAGAATTCTGTGGGGCTTGAAAGGAAATTATAGGTCAAAGAGCAGTGAAGGAGAAAGTAAGTCTAGTGTAAAACAGTAGAAAGTCCTTATGGTTTTGAGGAGGTGATTCCAAGCGTAAACCACCTGTGTGAAATTTTGTTAAGGTGCTGGATTAGAACAGGAAGTGTTAGGAAACCCAGATTTAAATCCACTGTCAGCCATAGAAACTCACTGAGTAATTTTGGGCCACTCTCAGCCCAACTATTTCACAGAACAGTTGCTGTTCATTTAAAAAAAAGATCTCCAAATCAGATCCTTTGAAGAAAAGCAAGATGTAGACTATAAAGCAGGGGACAAAACTGAAAGAATATTTTGGCAGGGGGTGGGTGGGATGGAGACCCTCAAGGGGAAATCTACAAGTAAAAATAGACCATTAAGGAGCTGATTTATAATCTGGGGTTCTTGGACTCACAGCTGCTGCTAGATCAGTAGGTAGAAGCAGGGACCGTTCTAGGAACAGGAAACATTGTGCATTGTGTTTATTTGTTTAAATCAATGTACAGAGTACCTAATCACCAAGATATTGTCATTTGTCCCTCTTTCGCTCTTTGGTTGAACTACTGCATCTTGCTCCATAAGGGACTACCCTTGAAGACCATTCAGAAATTTCAGTGAAAATTTAGCTGGGTGTGTGCTGCTCGGACTGCCTGATATTGTCATATAAATATCAGTATCACAAAAACAGCAGTGGCTGTCATTTTACTTTCAAGCACAGCTCAAGGTGCTAGTAATAAAAGTTTCACAAGACTTGGGACTTGGGTATCTATGAGATTGCGCATTCCAAGTCAAATCTACTGCCAAAAATGTTTTCGGAGAGTTCCTAATTACCAGATATTGTGGTAGAAAATCCAAAAGCAAACATTTCTGCTGGAGCAACCCTCCTGTGACATTTATTATCTAAGACAGGGCTGTCAAACTCACAGCCTGCGGCCCGAATGCATCACGTGCTGGCCACACCCACACCCGGTTTAGTGAAGGAGGGGGAAGTCGTGATACGTCATGTGATGATACCGTGACAACACAAGTTTGACACCCCTGATCTAAGAGATAAGAACAGCATACTTGTTAATATTCAGAAAGTTAAAGACATGGTTGTTTAAGTAGGTTTTCAGGAACTGAAGAATTAATGAATTGTTTTATCTAAGGATGTGTAATGAGTGATGATTGATTGGACTTATATTTCTACCTCACCACAATCAAGATTATAGTGTTTTACAGTCTATATACTTATTGCTATCATTGATGTTGAATCTGTTTGAGATAAAAGTAGAGAAAGATATATAATACACCTTTTGTAAAACATTTAGATCTGTTTGATTGAAGTAGCATAAAAGCTCTAGCACTAAATCAGAGTCACGGAAAGCACAAACTTTCTGGTAGCTGTGCAAACAATTTTTTATGGCAAACTTCGCTACAAAATTATTGGTAAGGTATTTCTTCTTAGCATCTAACCTCAAAATCAGGGGTGTCAAACTCGATTTCATTGAGGGTTGTTTTTGACCTTGGGGGGCTGGGGTGGGCGTGTCCCATGTGGGCATGGCCAGGTCAACATCATTCATGCTGGGGGCGCCTGTAGTGGTCCGAGGACTCTGCCAGCGAAAATGAGCTTCTGAGCTCCGTTTTCGGCTGTGACGGTCTCCTGCACCCCTCTGCCAGCGAAAAAGGAGCTTGCAAGGGCTGCCTCCCGAGCTTCATTTTCCCTGACAGAGGCACCGTGGGCCAATCCTTTGCTGTTTCCAGAGCAACCCCGCGGGTCGGATCTGGCCCCCAAGCCTTGAGTTTGACACCCCTGCTCAATATCCTTCAAAGGTATCATGCCTTATCTCTTCTTCTACATTACCCTGGGCTAGACATCTGACCTCCAAGAACTGATTGCTCGATTGAATAATTGACTGCCATCAAGTTGTACTCAACTCAAGGAAAATAGAGAAATTCATCTTCAGCAATTAATTCTTTTTGCTATTCTTTGCCATGGGCTTCCATAGCCATGCCTGGATATCCTTTTTAAAATCTCAGGTTAACAAAACAAAGCTATTTCAGTCTCCTGAAAAAAATACAGTTCTATTAATTTGCAGTGTATTTCCATAGTTGTAGAATGGATGGCTTTCTGGCTGTGCAGTGCACCATCTATGACTTGCCAGCACATACTTGCCAAGGAAGATGTAAGCAGGATCCAAAGCATCTCACTATGAAGAGGAAACAAATGTAGGTGAAACAGTTGCAATTTCAGCAGTGGTGGGATTCAAATAATTTAACCACCGGTTCTCTGCCCTAACGATTTCTTCCAACAACCAGTTCACCAAACTGTTCAGAAAGTTAACAACCAGTTCTCCTGAAGTGGTTCTAACTGGCTGAATCCCACCACTGAATTTCAGGGTATTTAGGGAAATATATTTCTAGATATATGTTTACAACACTGTTCATATTTTACGAGACTTCCTGGAGCCATCCAGAAATAGTATTACACTAGAAAAAGCAATGTTCTAAGACGGGGTCTCCAACCTTGGCAACTTTAAGGCTTGTGGACTTCAACTCCCAAAGCTGGCTGAGGAATTCTGGGAGTTGAAGTCCACAAGTCTTAAAGTTGCCAAGGTTGGAGACCCCTGTTCTAAGAGGAAGACTTTGGAAGAGAGAAACTAGGCTCTGTAGTTTGAGAAACAGGGACCTTTCTTCTTCCTAGGGGACAGCTGGTCGAAGTTGTTAAATGGGGCACTGACACTAAGGAGACCAGGTGCCTGCACTGCTATAAGTTTTTTTTTTTTAAATGAGCAAACCTGATGTGGAATTTTGAAATGGTAAAACGTATTTCAGAATTAAATTACAAATATGTGTTAGATGCCTCACATCATTATGAAGAGGAGGACAGTTCCTTTGAACTAAAGTCTCTGGACTTTAGAACTAAAGGAGCTCTGGTGGCTCAGCAGACTAAAGCACTGTTATTAACATCCACTTATATCTGCTGCCTGCAATTACTGCAAGTTCAAATCTCACCAGGCTCAAGGTTGACTCAGCCTTCCATCCTTTAAGGTAGGTAAAATGAGGACCCAGATTATGGAGGCAACAAGCTGATTTTGTATAAATATACAAAAGTATGAAGGCTATTGCTTAACATATTGTAAGCCCCCCTGAGTCTCTGGAGAAGGGTGGCATATAAATCAAATTTTAAAAAAAAAGTCCCAGAAAATTACACTTTGGGCCAAAGAGACTTCCCATCTGAGAATTAACTTTTAACTTTTAAAGATTGCACTGAAAGGTGACATTAGCAATTCAAAGTAGCAAAAATTAGCTATGGCTTCCCAAAAGGCAAACTGGAGAAAATGCAAAATCAAAACCAAGTCATTGAAACTGTTCCTCATAAACCACAAATGACAGAGATTTTGGGGTAATAATAGCCAGCTCTTTCAGTGCACACAATTATTAAATCACCTTCTGTAAGAAAAGAGATGACAGAACTTGGGGGTGGGGTTAAAAGAGGAATCAGCCTAGAATCTCTCTGGCGACACAAGAGAACTAAGTCCAACCCCCCTTGAGCGATGTTGACCCTTATCTAAGCAGGTCCCAAAGTTAGTTGAGAAAATTTCTGTACCTAAGCTTTTAGACATTAATGAAATTGACCACTTTCTTATGCACAATGACAAATGGATCCCCCTGTAACTTTCATAGTCAGCATTGCTTCTTTGTACAGTGGTACCTTGGTACTCAACTGCTTTGAAACTCATCAAATTACCATATTTTTTGGAATATAAGACACACATTAGTTTTGGAGAGGAAAACAAGAAAAAAAATCTGCCTCTGCCTACCAGCATGCATTGGTATTCATCTGGCTAGCGTCCTTGCAGCAAGCAGCAAACAGTCTGATCAGCTTCAGCACATTATTGCAGCCTGATTTAGCATGAACAGCTGGTTGGCGATTGGATCGGCCTCCCGGAATACCGCCAATCAGCTGTTCCAGGCTGCCAGGATTGCCAGAGCCCATTGCTGCTTCCACGCGTCATTTTTTAGCATCAATCTTAGTCAGTATTAATATGTTCTTCATTGCATTCTGCAGCATATCTCTCTCATTTCCATACAAATACAATGATACACTCCTCACAAAATTATTCTTTTATTCAAAATAGATTTTTTCTTATCACAGTTGCAGCTTATCCCACTTTCCTGTAATACCATACATTTGTCAAGTTTATGCTATTCAAGAGAACATGGTAGAAAGATGCCAGATCTGTTAAACAAAATAATACCCATGACCGTGACTGGGAGAAAATTCTCAAGGTTTCACAAGAAACCTTTCATAGTTCATGCTGTTTAGCTTTTTTTGAACTAGAAATATCATAGATTATAACTGGGATCTTCTGTATGTAGAGCACGACTTTCATGAATATAGTCCTTATCAGAACCAGCTGGTTACACTCCCTTATGTGTGATCTATATCAAATTTATCTAAAGTAGATTTTTAAAATTAATAAGTTATTTTATAAAATAACCAGAGGTTTAAGGCAAGGTGCTCAGCTGACAAGAAATATCTCAGTTGAATAGACACATCCCATCCATGGGTAATAATCTTTTCAAAAAATTATCCTAAACAGCTTTCCTGCCAGTAAAATATTAAGGAAACAACAGCTTTATCAGAAGCACAATAAAACCTGTCCACTGCCTCCATCAATCAATCAGTGGAAAATTTTCCATCACCTTTTATAAAATTAATCAAATGCAGAAAGGAAGCTGCAACCTGAAGCTGTGAAGGCCATACTGTCATCACCCAAAATTAACGCATAAATTAAGTTTCAGCATTAAACAGCCCAGATTGTTGTCACTTGATCCCACCAGGTTGCCACAAGAAAATGGTCCCTTTCTTCAATTAGATCCAAGCTTCTCAGGATCTCCAATTTTTTTTTATCACTTGGAAGAGACTCCCTTTTCAGGGAAACCACTGTTACTGTAGCATAGTCCAACATTTGCAGTTACCTACTAGACTCAATCTACATGAACTTGACAAACGTCTTCTGATTTTGGGGCAGCTCCCACAGTCAGAAATCCTGGTGCTTGGTGGGGACCCAAATCACCTGTCTTTTCAGGTACCCATGAATTGGCACCAACAAGATGAGAAGCAGATGGCAGTCCTGCTGATGAGTGGGAATGGTTCTGGATGCACAATTCTCCCATAGCACCAGCAGTGTGATGCAGTGTGGGACTCTGAAAGCATGGTGGTCCAGGTGCTGGAATTTGTACGTTAGGATGCTGCATGTGCATGGCAAGCAACGGAGGAGGGGGGCTGTGATAGTTCTGAGTGGGATAAGAACCTGGCACTGGATTTAACCTGAAAGAAACAGAAGAGAGATGTGTTAATAGACTAAATGCATGAGAAATACATGCAAAGTGACCCACTCAGCTAATTATTATGAAGGCAGAAATTACACAGATCCCATGGGAATTATATCTTTTTGTTATTTTTTATCCTGTCTTTTAATAAATAACTAAAGATGGCAAAGATATCTAATAATCCTACCTCTTATTTTCCCACCAACAATCCTGTGAGATTAATTTCAGCAATTTCACTCTTTCTAATATGTAAAGAACAAATGTTGCATTAACCAGGCTAAGTTCATGTGTTCCTATTCTGGGAACAAACTGAGAAGTGAATACTCATCTGGACCTGGAGACCTGAAGGAAAGTATATCTACTTTATTTATCCTCCAGGGAAAAGGAAATCATCAACTGCTCTTCACAGAAGAAAGCTATCAAAGTCCACCTAACTACTTAAGTGCCAATTTATGGTTTACATAATTCCTGTACTTGAAGACTTTGTCTCCTTCTTTGCCCCTAATAATATTAACAGGTATTAATAAATTAATGACATGATAGAAGCAGACAGGGAACAAGCCTCCATGATAAAGGCACAGGCATAAATCAAGCTACTTTCTGAAATTCAGATAACTTGTTACATAGCTTTTTTTTTCTTTCCAAAGCTTTTAACATTATTAGTGTGTTCTTGCATAGCAGTGCCTTTTATGATTTTACTTCATTTGGGCAAAAAAAGCTTGCTATTCAAAATAATACATCCTTGTAATCTTTGTAAATAATTCTACATTCCTGTTCTGTATCTTCACTATATAAAGCAATCACCCTAAACTAAAAGACTTATTATAGTTGACCTCTATTTTTCCTAGTCCCATATGTTATTGACTAAAGATAATCACAAATCACATTTCGTCAATAACATTCCTAGCCTGAATTTCCATAGGTAATATTTCCACTACAGGTAGTCCTCGACTTACAACAGTGACCATTTGAAGTTGTAACGACACTGAAAAAAGAGACTTATGACCAGTTTTCACACTTATGACCGTTGTAGCATCCCCATGGTCATATGATTTACATTTGGATGCTTGACAACTGGCTCACATTTATGATGGTTGTAGTGTCCCCGGGTCATGTGATCACCTTTTGCAACCTTCTGACAAGCAAAGTCAATGGAGAAACCAGATTCACTTAACAATCGTGTTACTAATTTAACAACTGCAGTGATTCACTTAATAAATGTGGCAAGAAAAGTCATAAAATGAGGCAAAATTCACTTAACAAATTTCTCACATAGCAACATAAAAGTTTGGGCTCAATTGTGGTTGTGAGTTGAGGACTACATGCATCTAGTTTAGCTACAGAAAAACTAAACTCAGAGCTACTACTAGCCTTGATACGTTTCCTTAAAGATGATTAACGTTCAATGGAGCTACGCCTTTTTTCCACCTTTCTGAAATTTTATGCACTATCTGGACCCATACCTTTAGTAGAACTTATTTCTTTGTAATTCTTAGACACATAACACAAATTTACAGAACAAAGCTTTATATCTAAGAGGAAAACATATGTCAAACTATGTGGTAAGATAATATTTAACATTAACACCTTCAACAGAATGTATCTTTAGTGCAGATATACATCTTTTAAATAATGAGGCTATAACTCTTATTTACAAGCTCGTATGAAAGATAATACTGATTTAAATGTAGGATTAAAAACAGAATTATTTTTGAGGTGCATCAATTAACCAAGTCATCAAATTTTGAATTCTGTGAAGATACGGAAACTTTGAGAAATACTATTATCAGCAGAAAATTAAACAACAAACATTATGAAGTGGCTAGCAGACTTACTTTCTGTACTGGAAAGCCCTTCTTTCTACCAGGGATCCTGGAACATATTTTACCCCAGGAATCCTTTTCAATAGCCGGAAAGGGAACTTCTGATCTAAACAAGAGGCTGTTGATTCAGAGAAATCCAAAGCAAAGCAGTAACCATAACCATCTAAAATTCAGAAGTTAAGGAGAGCCAGAAAAAGGATGTGAAAGAAAGCATTTTTAAGCCTGGTCTTCTGAATATATTTTTCCCAGATGTGTTCAGAAACCTCAATAGAAACTCTGAGAGTTCTAATAAGCACAGAACAACAATATTATATTTTCTTCGCTTCCCTGCATATTTTTGAACTGCACTAACAAGAAAGGAAAGACTCAAGAATGCAAAGTGGATGATTTCCCACTTACTCTTAATGTTAATTTGCTACCTTTGCAATTTTGGGTAGCGGGCAATCTATTTAGTCCATTCAAGCAATAATTAAAACAGTCTTGCTATATCTGGAAAACCCCAAAATGGAAAAGATTGTTGATGGGCTAATATAATAAATCATTAAAAAAAATAAGCTTCAAGTTTATCTGTAATGCAGACGCTAATCTAGCCTAAAACATGTTACAACTATTCTTTAGATATGGAAGATGCAACTTGATAAGTTAAAGGGCTAGGTTATGCAATTCATTATAAAAAGATACATATATTCCCAATTAAGAGACCACAGAGGTTTGCTAGGAAAGAGGAACTTGGGATAATCCAGGCCATGCAAAGCAACAACCAGGGCACAAATGTCATGTGGAAGGTCACTCCAAAGAGCACTGTTCTCCTCATCCGAGAGCGAGCAATTGATGCAGCCAGCATCGCAAAAGCCACAGGAGTGAATCCTTCAGCATCTGTCATCCTCAACAGGCCGGATGCCATAGTCCTGAGTACAAGGTAGAGTAGAGCTAAGGAAACTGCAAATGCCAGAGTGAGGAACGAGTGCTTCACAGTCCCCACCATCTTCTCAAAGCTGCCAGCAAAGTACCAGATGATAACAGCACTGCATACCAAGGAGATCACATCCTCATAAACAAAGATGTAGGTCACCAACCTATAAACTGTGCAAAAAGAGCCAAGTTGGCAAATAAATGACAGACAAGTATCTGACACTATGAAATCATTCCAAACCTATTCATCATTTTGGGAGAATGGGTGCCAACTCCAAAGACAAGCTGAATTGAAAGGCTGGGATAGGGTTAAAGCAGGGTGGAGAGCTGTATTAAATCAAAAGACCAGAATCAGAAGAGTGTTGGGCTTAGTAAGACATTTAAGTGAAGTATTTTTTTATCTAATTTACATAGCCACCTATCTCACCAAAAACTGTGGGCAGCTTACATCAAAAACTAAAACAGTTTATAAATAAATAAAACTATTTACCAGTTAATTATAAACACATTTTTAAAACTCTAAAAATAAACCAAACAAGAAATAACAGATCGAGGGATGTTAATAATAGAACTCTAATAATAATAAGAGTTCACTTAGCTCCTGGGGCCCCCAGGTTTTCTGACATTACCAGATTTTAAGGGATTCTCAGAAGCTCATAAGTCAGACCAAACTCACCTCAGGTGGGAGAAGATTCCACAGTGTGGGTGTCACCAGAAAAGGCCCATTACGTAGGATCTCCGTAGCACGTATAAAGTATACCTTACAAGGCTTGTGATCTGGCTGTTTTCTAACAAACTGAACATGCCTGGTTTTGCAAGATTGGAGAGGAGACGCAGGCAAATTAGTTTGGTCAGCCTGAAGAAACAGATACTTTTTTTTGTTCTTCTGGAATTTTTAATATTTCTCAAAATTAGCCATGATAGTCTTTTGAATTGGCTAGATAGAATAGATGGGGGGGGCAGTATTTACTCTGTGATATTTCTAATTCTTCCTAAAATTGTATATTCAGTAGTTTGCCTATTGCTTACAACAGCATTCCAATTTATTTAGCAAATGTATACACTGCCTATTCTTTTAACAATTTAAGGTGTTGCAAAGATGCATGCAGTTGTAATCTATAACTATAATAGAAAAAAGCAACAAAAATCAGTAAATGTGCTTTAATATTGTCTCTTGCATTTCAGCAGGTACGACAAATCACTGGGAAAAATAATCTGAAGTGTGTTTTCGTCCATCAATAACATGCAGCTTTATCTGGTAAGTTCCTTAGGTTTAAAACCAATGTACGAATAGGGGAGATAAGAGATAAAAAAACCCTGAAAACTTCTGTTCTGTTTCTGAATAGAAGAGATCCTGAAATTATTATGAAAATATTAAAGGACCTAGAAAAATGAGGTTTCAGCACTGCTTTTGGCAAATCTAAGCAAATATCAATAGCATGTTTTTTTGCATGGGTGGGTGGGGAAGCTTTCTGTCACATCCTTCAAAATATTGGGAGCCTAACAGATTGCCTTCAAATAATTCAGACCTGCCTTCCATTCGCTCCTGCTTTGCCAATCGTCAAGAAGCCTAAACTCAAAATGTAACAGAGAAGGAAGAACTCTGCTATGTAAGTTTCCTCAGGGAGGGAGCTGCCTAGATGCATTGTATCAGCCCCAGGAAGAAGCAAGAAATGACTGGAAATTAAAGATGAGGACAGTCTAGCAGGGGTTAAGAGAAAGGGCCAGATTGTCTTCTATTGGAAGCCTTGAAGAAATCAGTCTTTGCTAGGAAATAACTTTATTTTATTTATAAAACTTATAGGCCGCCTATCTTACCTCAAGGAAACTCTGGGCAGTTTAAATGCTTAAATTAAATAAGCACTGAAAAAACAATAGAATGAGTCCTGTAAGGGCCTTCAAGACCTCCTTAAGTCCTTCCAATAGAAACCAGCCAGATGTCCTCCATGAAGCATGAAGAACAGAGCTTTCTCATCTTTATCGTAACTGCTATGGTAGCCTGCTCCTTCCCATGGAAGATCCATTTCCATCTCTCTTGGCTTTTATCCTCCCCTTCGGTTTCTGAAAAGCAAAAGAGTCCAAGGGGAGGGAGGGAGGGAGGGAGGGAGGGAGGGAAGGAAGGAAGGAAGGAAGGAAGGAAGGAAGGAAGGAAAAAAAGAGGGATCATCCCTCGAGCTCACCTTGCCCTTCCCGCACTGCCGCCGGCCGCAGCAAAAACGCCGACAGAGAGTCATCGGGCAGGCCATTACTCCTGCTCCGCTGCAGCAGGCCTGGCCCGGAGACCAGCAACGAAAGCAAAATCGTGAGGCAAGTTGCCACCGGAAACTTTTCCATGCTTTCCCGCCTTCACTTTTACACACCCGACTTCCAGATCGCCCGGGTTACCAAGCTTCCCCGTATTCTACTTCCGGGTTAGGTCACAATATTTTTTATATATATATATATGTAATATAGCTAAGAACTCTGACAGACAGGAAGTCCCGCCTTCCCGCTGAAGGAACTCTTGCGGGGCTTGGGCGGGTGAGGTTGTATTCCCCCCTCCCTCCTGTCCCGAAAAGCAAAGCCGTCCTCCGTTGCCGTGGTAACCGAACACCATGGATTACCCCAGCCCTTGAAACGTGCTTTCAAATAACAACAGCTGCAGAAAGGAGGCGGAGCCAACTAAGGCTCCGAAGCACTGATAGGGCGGCTGCAGTGGTCCCGCCCATTTGTGCTGCCTTCAACCGGAGAGCGGGGTTCCTTACAGGGAGTCCTCGACTTACAACAGTTCATTTTGCCACAAGGAAGAGGGAGTCAAGTTATTTTTCCAAAGTACCTGAAGGCAGGATAAGAAGCAATGGATGGAAACTAATCAAGGAGAGAAGCAACCTAACACCAAGGAGAAATTTCCTGATAGAACAATTAATCAGTGGAACAGCTTGCCTCCAGAAATTGGGGGTGCTCCATTACTGGAGATTTTTAAGAAGAGATTGGATAACCATTTGTCTGAAGTGGTGTAGGGTTTCCTGCCTGAGCTGGGGGTTGGACTAGAAGACCTCCCTTCTAACTCTGTTATTATGTTATTCATTTAATGACTGTTCAAAGTTACAACGGCACTGAAAAAAGTGACATGATCATTTTTCACAGTTGCAACTGTGATCAAAATTCAGATGCTTGGCAAATGGTTCATACTTGTAACCACTGCTGTGCCCCAAGGTCACGTGATCACTTTTTGCAACCTTTTGATGAGCAAAGTCAATGAAGAAGCCAGATTCGCTTAACAACCGGGTTACTAACTTATCAACTGCAGTGATTCACTTAACAACTGTGGCAAGAAAGATTGTAAAATGGTGCAAATCTCGCATAACAAATGTCTCACTTAGCAACAGAAATTTTGGGGTCAATTGTCATAGATCAAGGACTACCTGTATTGTAGCATTGTAGTACGGGCAAATAGCTGACAATTTCAGAAGCTAAAGGGAAGAGGCAAGTTCCTTGAGAATGGCATGGCTATCTTACGCAATATGTACTGTATAAAAATAAAGTTTGTTAACTGTAGCCTTTTTTGTCATGACACCAATATGGAAACGGTTTTACTATTGACTTTTCTTGGATTTTGGTTTTTAATTTCTGAGATTGGTCTGAGATGTTCTGGATGTCTTCTGTTAAAGTGTTCACACACTACATCCAGAGTTGCTTAGATGGAAATTAGGCTAAAAGGCACAACTGCTTATATTCCTATATGTTGCTTTGAGATTATAACAATGATAATATTTTAAACCCGTTTCCATTGCTTAATTGAGATTTGTTTGCTTATGTGCCTTCAAGTCTTAATTCCAGGCAACTACTGAGGTCACTGCAATTTTATTGGCATGGTTTTTCAAAAGTTGTTTGCCATTCCTTCATTCCTGGGGCAGAGAGGTGGTGACTGGCCCAAGATCACTCAACTGGCTTTGGGCCTAAAGCAAGATTAGAACTCTGTCTCCTGGTTTCTAGTCTAGTGCCATAAGTACTACACCAGTGATGGCTAACCTTTTTTTCCTCGGGTGCCAAAAGCGTGTGCATGCCCACACCCAAAATGCAATGCCCCCCATGCATGCCCCCCTGCGCAGGCGCGTGCAATCCTCCCACGCTCCCCCACCCCCTGTGCATGCATGTGCGACACCCCCCACGCCCCATTTTGGGCCTAGAAGGGCTCCCTGAAGCCTCCGGGGGCCAGAAATGGCCCATTTTCGGACTTCTGGTAGGCCCATTTTTTACTCTCCACAGGCTCCGGAGGCTTTCCTGGAGCCTCCAGGAGGGCGAAAACGGTCTCCCCTGGCCCTTCGGAGGCTGGAAATAGCCTGTTCCAGACTTCTGGTAGGCCCATTTTTCGGTCCTCCCAGAGCCTCCGCACGAGCCCTGTACTTACCTGGCATCCAAAACGGGCTGCATGGAGACTCCTGGGAGGGGAGGGGCAGCATGGGCATGTGTGCGTGTCTCCCACATGCATGACAGAGACCCAAAAATCAGTTGGCCGGCAGAAGGCACACACACATGCGGTGGAGGTGATCTAGGGTGGCAGCTCATGTGCCTGCAGAAATGGCTCCGTGTGCCACCTGTGGCACGTGTACCATAGGTTCGCCATCATGGTACTACACCAAACTGGCTCTCTTAATCTGTTTGCCAAGTGTACTTTGAATCTGAAGCTTCTATTTGAGTGGCCCTTTTGAAAGACAGAAATTCTAACTGAATTAAAACTTTATAATTCTGTGATTCGTATTTTAGCTGGCTGGGCTTTTGAGAACTGACTGACCAGAGCTGAAAAGAAGTATCAGATACTGTAGATTCACAAACTGGTCAAGCCATGCTGAGATTTGCTTAACTCTGACTTAGTGTATTGGTGAATAAATCTGGTGTACAAATAATTAAATGTCATGATTTAATGTTATAAGTGAACAAATTATATCTCAAACCTTGGGCTGTTGCTTAAAATAATTGATTGGTTGTGTATAAGGCAGGCAGGTTGTAGCTGCATATACATCTAAGCAGAGCCAAAGCTTCCCAGTGATTTTCAGCTTTTCTAAGACCCATTGGATATAAAGATATGTTCTGTTTCTCCAGAAGTGGCATCAACTATGGCTATTCATTTTCTTGAACTGTGTCAAATATGTTGGAAATGTTAAATTTTTAAAAATGTTCAAGAACAGAAATAGACACAAAAATTGTTTAGAGAATGACATGTAGACATTTATATTGCTAAGCTGTGCAACAGTTATACTTACAAATTATGTTTTAACAATTTTCTACATGATATGAAAACTGCAACAATAGCTTTGATAGACTAAATATTGCAAATTAGGAAACGCATTCACAAAAGAAGACTTTAGGGAGCGGTGCTCATCTCCATTTCTTAGCGAGAGATCCAGTATTGTCCAAAGATATTTCCATGGTCATGTGGCCAGCATGATTATACGCCGAGGTGCACAGAACACTGTTACCAAAATGGTACCTATTTATCTACTCGCATTTGCGTGCACTCGAACTGTTAGGTGGTCAGCTGAGCAAAGATGGGAGCTCACTCCATTGTGCAGCACTTGGGTCTGAGTATAGAAACTGTGGGTTGATTTGCAAGGTAATTAGAAATGTCTAATTGGATTCTGCCCTTGCACAAGAATTAGTTTCAGACAGGGAACAAAACCAGCACAAACTCAGAGACTATCTGGGAAGCCATTTCATTTCCCCAAATTACTAGAATTACTAGAAAAGAATCATCCATGCAGTTGATTTATATTTCTCAGGTTCTCCTTCAGAGTGTTGAAGGACAATTTTACACTGTTGGAAGAAACATCCTTCTAGGTTCTGCTCCAAGTGGGGAAACAGACACTGGAAACATGGAGGCTGCTTGGAAAGATGGTTTAATGGTGGACAGGATCACATGGCTTGAGTTTCTGAACAGAAAAGGGCAGATACAGTAAATCCTCGGGTTTTTATGCTCTCTCTGGCTCTGCATTTCTTGGGACCCTGAAAGAGTATCCTGATTGGTTGTCAGACTTCCAGGGGGTGGGGGTCTTAGCTAGCTTTGCTGGCTGATGGTCACATGTGCTTCCCAGGTCACATGTGGTGAGTTTCTGCTGCTATTGTGTAGAGGGCTAATCCTATCTTTGTTGGATCTTTGGCAATTCCTACTATGGCTCTGCCTGAAGGAGGTAGATCTTTGTTATGTAGAATAGACTGGCCCAAGCCTTAATGGCCCATTGACAAAGGGTGGGGGCAGGAAGATGGGAGCTGCTTCAAAACATGCTTATCCCAGGGAAATATAATATTCTGCCTTTTTCATATTTCCTAAAATATTTCACTCTTCCAGCTAACTTCCTACAACACCCCAGCTGTTTATAAGGGATGGAGATCACTTCTATAGGACAGCAAAATAGGCCCTGGCCATATCTTTTTCAGCATCTGCTTCAGTGGTGGCATTCACTTACCTTCGCTATCAGTTTGCAAATGTGAGCGTGGGAGCGCACTCGCTTCATTTGCATGCACCACCTCCATGCATGTGCAAGACCTATGCATGTGCAGATCATCAAAAACAGGACATGATGATGTCTGGACGGGTGGGCGGAGCCTCCCGCTACCGGTATGCCGAACTGGTTAGAACCGGCAGAATACCACCACTGATCTGCTTGATATGTAGAATTTCAGAAAAAAAATCAACCTAGTTTTGTTGGAAGTTAAAACCCACCCCTCTCCTAGAAAAATGAAATATTTTAGGACAGTGGTGGCTAACCTTTTTGCCATTGTGTGCCAAAAGTGCAGGGGAGCTGGGGGTGTCGAGCGTGCGTGTGCCAATACCCATAATTGTGCCCTGCCCCCCATGCATGCACGTGTGAACCCCCCGCACTCCCCCTGCTTTTGGCACGCGATGGCACAGTGGGCCCGGTAGGCCTGTTTTTTGCCCTCCCCAGGCTCCAGAGGCTTGCTAGGAGCCTGGAGAGAGTGAAAATGGTCTTCCCCACCCGAGGCCAAAAACAGCCCGTTTCCCAATTTCTGGTGGGCCCAAAAGGCCCGAAAATCAGCTGGCTGGCGTACACATGCACACTGGATCTAAGCTAGGGCAACTCTTGCGTGCCCACAGATATGGCCACGCATGCCATCTGTGGCACGCGTGCCATAGGTTCGCCATCATGGTTTTAGGATACGCTAAAAAGGCAGAATATTTCCCGCAAAAAGGGAGGCAGAAACTCATTCCCCCCACCTTTGTCAATGGGCCATTAAGGCCTCAGCATCCCATCTGCAACACAAAGGATCAATCTAGCAACAGAAACTCCCCACATGGCACCTGGGAAGATTACATCAGCCAGCAAGGTTAGCTATGACCTCTGACAACCAATCAGGATACTTTTCCTGTGCCCCAAGAAGTTTAAAGTCCAGAGAGGGCATAAAACCCAGGAACTCTCAGCATCTCACCCCCACTTTTCTGTTCAGGAACTCAAGCCATGTGATTCCTGTCCACCATTAAACCATCTTTCCAAGCAGTCTCCATGTTTCCAGTGTCTTTTTCCCCACTTGGAACTGAACCCAGAAAGACATTTCTTCCAACACTTTCAAGGCACCAAAACTAAATCAGAGGGTTTAAAAAAGATATTGGCACAACAGAATAAGCTTTTCTCCCTAGAATCTACAGGGAAAAAAATGCATTACTGAACTCATAAAATAAAGCAACTACTTGAGAAACAAATTTGTTCATCTTCTTGCTTTACCAGGTAAGTATCCCTGCCAGATGGACTGGACGGTCATTTTGGTTGCACGAAACCACAATATATTTCCATCTGCTCTCTTCTGCCTTGTACTTGCAATCTTTTCCATATTCCTGAGAAAGTCTGCAACTTGTCACACGAAATTTCATGCTACTCTTCTTATATTCCAAATTTTGGATCACGTATGGTTTCCCTGACACACAGGTTTGGTCAATAAGCTTCTCAGGGGCATGGATGAATGTGTTGAGCCGTTTGCATCCACTTCTAGTCAAAGAAATCCTTCTATTTTGCATCTCACTGTTGCATCTGTTGTGGTCTATGTTATCCAGAAATGTCATATGTTTCCTTTGAAAGGCTTGTGGGTTTTGAGACTGAGAAATATTGATAACAGAGATGGAGATAAAGAACAGAAGCATCATAGATACTCCGTTTGAAGCCATTTTCTTTGGTTGGACCTAAAGTTTTAAAAAACACTGATTACCTATTTTCCTATTTTCCAGAGAGTTATCATTTAGAGTTCCATAAATTTGCAGGAAAAGTCACAGGAAGGAATTACATTTCATACTAAGCTTTACTGAAGTTCACACAATACATTAAATTACTATGATTACACACACCACATATAATTCTTTAACTTCAGAAGTGGCTCCTTAGTTCTGCATAAACTCTTGTTTAAATTTAGAACTTACCACTATTCAACATTTGAATTAATTTTACATTAAATTGAATTTACATTGAAAAAATAAGAATACACAAAAGAAATCTGAAAAAAGGACATCTAACTAAACATACTTTACACTACTTCCATTCATTATACTTCTTCATATCTTCAAACCTTGTTTCTGCCGTGCCTTATTCCAAGACTCAAACTTCTATCACTTACAGGTGGAATCCTGATCTTGTACTTTCTTGACCACCCTGAACGAACCAAGTGAATAATTTTGTCTTGGACAAAAGAATTTAATTATGCCCTCAAATAGCTAATTAGGGCAGCCTTAACTTTATAGTACAGTAGTATCATCAAAAGAATACAACAGTGTAGTATTGTAATTGTGCCTCCACCAATAAATAAAATCCTTCTAGCATTTGAAAGGGTTCAGTAGTCATGGCATGTTGAACATCAGAAAATAAAAACATATTGGCAAGAAGATCCAGATTGAGGTTGGGATACACATCAGCATTTGTATTGCAGGATCTTCTAGTTCTGATAGAATGTGTGTTGCCATAGCTTTCAGGACTTTATTTGAAGAAAAGAAAGAAGAAAATGCCACTCACAGAAAAAGAAAAACAGGTCCCACTGCATTTTGAGAAAACATTTTACTGTTTTATCCTTTGCTGATTGGTTGCTCTGTCTTGTAGATAAGATTAATTCATCCTATTTTGACTCTTATCAGCTTTTTGCCATTTAATTTTGAATAAAATTGTACTTACAATTTTACCTTCTCCGGTGGCTGATCCTGAGTTAGCACCAACTTTCACTGTCTCTTGGACTGCTGATCCAGAATAGTCTGCTGACAAAAGAGAGGATAGCTACGCCCTAGGTTAGATTTGTTTTTCTCCCAACTGGCATTTTTTCTTTGTTGGAACATGCCTTCTTTTCAAACTTGAACATTTTAGGCTGTTCTGTAATTTCTGGAGCACTCCTGATTGGACCTTCTTTAGAGAGACAGCAGCCATCCCCTTTGCTTTTGGGGAAATAAATCTCATGGATTAAAAAAGAAGTTTATTTCTGGGAAGCATGTGTGCCAAGAACATTAGATTGTTTTTGGCAGGGATGGATAGATTTTCAGGTTGATGGGATTTGATTCGTTTCTAAGATCCATCAAATCTGGGACTGTACAAAACATGTAAGCTTAAAACTGATCTCTGAATCAGAGGATTTGTTTCATCTTGGGGGGGGAAAGCACTTCTTAATAGAATAACATTTTTATTGAGTTATAAAGTATTGTAAAATACAAAAGTAAATAGAAAAGCAGTGGGGGAGGGGGAGAGGAAAGAGAAGTGAAGAAAGATTGCCTGACTAGGTGGCTCAGTGGCTAAGACACTGAGTTTGTCGATCAGAAAGGTCGGCAGTTTGCTGGTTCGAATCCCTAGTACAGGTCTCCTGCGTGAGCAGGGGGTTGGACTAGATGACCGCCAAGGTCCCTTCCAACTCTGTTACTGTTGGGGAAAAAAAGAAAAGAAAAAGAAGCATTAACTTCCGACTCTCTCTGTTACAGTAAAATAAGCCATTAACATCAAATCACAACTTTTTTGCTTTTCCATAATAGTATGAACAAGTCATTTCTATAAAGATCTATCAGTCTAATCTGTAAAACCCAAAGTCAGAGTTTCATTCTTTTCCACATCAAGCACAAAGTTCAGAAGTGGTCTTCGTGTGGAAACAAAAGTACTTATGTTCTTTTCTTTAATCAAAGTAGTCAATTTTGCTGCTAAACTGGCTAAAAAAAAGGAACTTCTTAAACTCTGATATCCCCAAGAAGAGGCATATTGGGAATCCTGGAAGTTTATTGTGACCTCTCTCACAAGAGGGAATAAAAAGAGTGCTGATTGGTAGCAGCAGAGGAGGGATCTCTTTGATTAGATCTGAGGTGGTGCAGTGGTTAGAGTGCAGGACTGCAGGCTACTTCAGATGACTGCTAGCTGCAGTTCAGCAGTTCAAATCTCACTGACTCAAGGTTGACTTAGCCTTCCATCCTTCCGAGGTGGGTAAAATGAGGACCCAGATTGTTGGGGGCTAAATGCTGACTCTGTAAACCGCTTAGAGAGGGCTGTGAGTAGACAGTAAGTCTAAGTGCTATTGCTATTGCTATTAATGGTTTCAGTTTTGATGTTTACGGCCCACAGTCCCAGTTCAGAAAATGGCTGCCACATGGGTATAGCCAATGTCAGGTGCAAAAAGTCAGGAGCCAGCATAGAGTTCAAAAGTACAGGTAATCCTCAATTTACAACAGTTCATTTAGTGACCATTCAAAGTTACAACAACACTGGAAAAAGTTACTTTTGACCATTTTTCATATTTATGACCGTTGCAGCATCCCCGTGGTCACGTGATCAAAATTCAGATTGTTGGCAACTGTCACACATTTATGACAGCTGCAGTGTCCCAAGGTCATGTGATCACATTTTGTGACCTTCTGACAAAGCAAAGTCAATGGATAAACCAGATTCACTTAACAGCCGTGTTATTACCTTAACAACTGCAGTGATTTGTTTAACAACTGTGGCAAGAAGGGTCGTAAAATGGGACAAAGCTCACTTAACAAATTATGTTGCTTATCGACATAAATTATGGGCTCAATTGGGGCCGTAAGTCGAGGATTACCTGTACTACAAGTTTATTTCATTCTATCTATACATAAAAATCTGAACTACTAATGATCAAGGCAAATTAGTGCCAGATAAGAGTCAACGGACTTCAAGGGGTGGGGTTGGTCTCTTACCGGGACGTAAATACTCCAAACTGATGTGTTTGACCCCGGCCTCGGGCTCCGCTTGTTCATCTACATTCAGTAACAAAATAATGATTTAAGATACCTAGTCAAATTCCCTTCCACAATTCTATTGATTACTGTTATTTTTTTCAGGGCATTATTTTTTTTTTATATTCTAAGATTGTCCATGGATCCCATATGATGCATTTTTATAAAAGTGGTAGAGGATGGGGGTTTCAATTATAATTTTGTATTATTGTATTGTATTGTATTTTAATATGACATGTTCCCCCCGCTCTCTCTTTCTTTCCCCCATATACCAACTAGTCCTCAATCTATGACTTAATGACCATTCAAAATTACAACGATCCCCCCCTAATTCTATTTACAACCTGTTTTTGAAGTTACAGTGGCTGCCCCCTCCATCCCATCATGTGAGTACATGTTGGGTGCTTGGTAACTAACCTTTATAGCCGTTTGTAGCATCTTGCAGTCTTGGGGTAGATTGCAGGAGTGACACCGAAATATAATTTTATCATATTTTATCTGTATCTTAAATTATTGTATTCTATTCCGATTTCATTTTAGACTGTATTCTATTCTGATTTCATTTTAAATCATATCTTATTCCAATTTCATTTTAAATTGCTTTTATCAAACTTTAGTAATAATTTGTTTCTGGAACTTTGTACTTTGATATGGCCCAAGGGCTAATCAATAAAATAAAGTAAAGTAAAGCATCTTGCAGTCAAAAGACTGTGATTTTTGCCTGTTTCTGTCATTTATTTTCCGTTTCCAGCAAAAAATGCTAATTGGAGGAAATTGATTTGCTTAATGACCGCAGAGGTCACTTAATGACCACCACAAAAAATGATGAAAAATCAGGTCTGGTTAGATGATGCTCCAACTTATGACCACAATAACTTAACAATTATAATTCTGGGCTCAGTTATGATTTTAAATTGAGAGCCACCTGTACTAGTGTTTAAATCTCTCATGTCGGAAAACCTTTTGTCCACTATGGATATAATCAATAAGCCTAATATCCTTTTTCTGATTACAGAATAAATTAGAGGTTACTGTCAACCATCGAGCCACAACTCTAAGCCATTTAAAGGTAAAAAATGCAAAACATAGGTTAATTGATTGGTATCCAAAACCAGACCATTTTTTAACTATCAGAAATGTTGGAAAGTTTTAATATGTGGGACTAATTGATTAAAATTAGCATTGAATTATAATTTGAAAGAAAAAAATTATAATGTCTCATAGGCATTGTCAAAAATATATAAAGGGGTTTTAAATGTATGTTGGAAATGCAACGGCAATTCCGAGGTTTTTTTTGGGTTTTTTTTAACATTTATCTCTGGTGGACTTATAATAAAGAAATACTGGGATGAGATATTTACTTTAATCAGAAGATTCTTAAAAGAAATACAAAATTGAAACCGAAAGTTTTTCTTTTAGATTTGAGGGACCAAAAATTTGAAAGAAATTTTAGGGCTTTGTTATCATATAGGTCAGGGGTGTCAAACTCGATTTCATTGATGGCTGCATCAGGGTTGTATTTGACCTTGGGGAGCATGGGGGGGCATGGATAGGGTGGGCATGGCCAGGTCGACGTCACTCCTGTCTGAGGCGCCTGTGGTGGTCTGAGCGCTCTGCCAGTGAAAACGGGCTGCCACGGCCTCCTGCAACAGGGTTGGGTACTACTTACCTTTACTACCAGTTCGCAGCGGGAGCGAACACAGAAGCTTCTGCGCATGCGCAGATCACCCATGATGATGTCATGGCGGGTGAGCGGAGCCTCCCGCTGGTTTTACTACTGGTTCTATAGAACTGGACCAAACCGGGAGCAACCCACCACTGTCCTGCAACCCCCTGCAAGTGAAAACGGAGCTTGGGAGGGCTGCGTGGGGCTGGTCCTTCGCTGTTTCCAGGGCAGTCCTGCAGGCCAGATCTAAGTACCCCATGGGTTGGATCCAGCCCCTGGGCCTTGAGTTTGACACCCCTGATATAGGTTGACAGTAGTGAGAATATTGTATGCACAAAGATGAAAAGACACACTGGAACAGTGGATGATAGAGATTGCGAAATTGTTTTAACCAAAGAGAATTATCTTTGTTTCTATTTGGAAATTGCAATTGAATTGGACTTTTTCCTCAAAACTCATGAAAATGAAACTTTGATTTTAGATTTTGTTAATTAGACTGGTTTTGTTATTATAGAAATAGCTTGAAATGTTGCAAAATGTAAAGGAAAAGATTGAGGTTGTAATTCTTTTGTACTTTACCGCACTGAAAAAAATTGGAAGTCATTACTTTTTTTCCTTTTCTTTGTACTTTTCTTTTTTTTCTTACTTCTCCACTTTTTTCTGTGTTTTCATTTCATAATTAAGGTTAATAAAATCTATATTAAAGAAATGTTGTAAAGTATGGCAAGAATCAAAGAGCTGTAATCACACTAGGCAACTTCTTATTGAACCCTGCCCTGGGCAGATACTCATATCATAATTCACCGTCTTTATTTCTTAATCTTTATCTGTCTTATTTATGGGTCCAGGCACTGATTCACAACCCACTACGTTTTCCTGAAATTGGATGAAAAGAAAAAAAAATACAATCTCATAACTAAATGTCTTATATTTTTATGGTGTTTTGCTGTGGTTAGATGCCCAGAATTACCAGGTGAAGTCATATAAATTGCATAAATTTATTGCATCAAAGCTTGCATCAAGCTTTCACCTTGAACCTTGAGTTCCTTACATACTAAAATCTTGGACTTTGTAACTAAAGTTTCTGGATAGGAATCCCATGAATTTCCCTGCAAAATCTAAAAAAGGATATCATCTCCACTTCTCCCCTGAAATTACTATTATTTATTAAATTATTTGCAACTCTGGGCGGCTTACAAAAGTTAAAACGGATAAAACGATACAACTATATATATAGCAATAAAATTATAAATTATGGTTAAAAGATGTGGAGGGGAGGGAACAAAGTGAGCCTGCTGCTAGGGAATTCTGGGATTTGAAGTCCACACATGTTAAGGCTCTGCGACTGAGCAGTGACCTAAGCGATCCCGTAGTTATTGTGAGGATCAATATTTGGCGGACAGAGCCTTGTTTATTATATTAAATTCCTTGGATGAAAGACATGATATAAATCTAATAAATAAATTCATCTTGCCTGAAAGCACATTATTCATTATTTAGGCTACGATGGGACATTCCTTCGTAACCTGTCGTCCTCCCCCTCCTTAATAGCCACGGTGGTACAGTCCATTTGGGAACAGAGTCTACTTATTATTTCTCTCTTCCCCCCCACATCCCGCAAATTAGTCGGATTATTCCAATTTCCTCCTTTAGCTTCCCCCCCCTTTTTTTTTTGCTGCAGGCGTCGTTCAAGTTGGTATCTTCCGCCTGCTCTGATTGGCTGCGTCGCCCCGCAGTCGAAGCGACGGCGGCGTCGACTACGTTACCGCCGCCAGAGTCACTCAGCCTGCTGGCGGAGGAGGCGGCAGATACAGTGTGTCTCTCGGGGGGCTTTTTGCTTTCCCCGCCGCTGGTTTGCCCGTTGGGGTTGGTGACCGGGATGGCGTCGGGTAGGTTTATTTCCTCCCCCTTCTCCCCTTGTTGGGCGAAAGAGGAAAAGTGAGGCCTGTCACTAGAGGGGCTGAAAAGAGGCGGGAGAGGGCGTGGTGTATGCAGGAGGCGGGAGAGCCCTTAGCGGGACCGTTCTGGCCGTCGCCATCTTAGAGGCTAGTGCGCCTGCGCTCTCGGTCCACCACTCGACCCTCCCTCAACCTCGAAATCTCCGCCCGGGATTTAATCGGTCTTAATTCAAATTAGGCTCGACCAGTCTGGGCGTGGCCGACTCTCTCTTTCTCTCTCTCTCTCTCTCTCTTTTTTTTTTTGGTATTATTCTTTCCCCCCACCCCCGAACTTGAACCCGTGCCCGTGTATTAAATTTACAAAAGAATGCTGTGTACTCTTTTATTTTTTCAAGTAAATTAACACAAGTAGTAAGATAACTTAGTTTTTAAGAATCCGAAAAAAGCTTCTTCTGGGCCAGACCAAAATCTTACCACCTCCAATAACCTGTTTCATACAGAGCCCTGTCTGACATGGCTGGGAAGCTCGGCAGGCAGGACATATGACTGAAATAAGTCTTCAGTTCTGTGTGTCTCTTCATCCTCACCGGACCTTGCAAATATACTGTTAATAACGAAGACTTTTATTTGTTTAGTGATTGTAACTTTCTCTTTAAAAAAAAAAGTGCTATAGTTAATGTAGGATGGAAGGAACTAATTCAATAAGTTTATTCAAGTCCTCAGGCATTCTTGGGCCAGTTATTTTCTTAGCTTAATATACCTTATTAGAGTTGATGTGAAGGTACTTCTCTAGATTCCTTTATTACATAGCTAATAAAAATGTAAGAACATTTTTATTAGCTATGTATATCTAATAAACAGCTATACATAGCTAACAGGTTCTGTAGAAAGTGTGAGTTTGTAGGATATGAATAATCATATTCATGATTATGGGGGGGGGGGAAATCTGTCCTTAACATAGTGTTTTGGGGGGTGGGTGGGCTGGTAAGAAAAACGGTGGAAGCAAGTAAAAAAATACTTTGATGTCAGGGTATAGTATGGGAAAATGCAGAGGGTGTAAGCATGTGAAGCTCAGAAATCACATTAAGTTTGCCAGGCTATTTTTTTATTTTTGTTTCTTTTTAATAAAAAAAATTATAAATGGGAAATAGATATAATTCCCAAAGAAATGCCGACATTTTAAATGAAAAGGGTAGTTCTCAGCCCAACATAGGCCCTATAAACATTTATAGAAAATGAATTATATACAAGTGCAGCATATTCTTTAAGATGACATCTATCCCCCATTCCCAGATACTTAAGCTAAAGTAGTAAGGAAAATTCTGAGGTTAGCAAGGGGTTGTTTTGTAACAAATAGCAGGCTTCCTGTGTTAGCTATTCTATAAGGTTATCCACAGTTTGCCAGTGACACAAAGAGATTGTAACAAATAGGGAGGAGATTACTTACTAGATCAATTTATTAGGGGGACTGTCTCATCTTCCCTCCTGCAACAAGTGTGAATATTACATCCTGCAGTTTTGTTCAATAACAGTCTTGCTCTTGTGGACTGACAGATAAAACGAGCTCCAAATTGTCCTGTGAGCTTTCATAACCCAGTGGAACTTGAACCTGAATCTCCTGTTCCCAGTTCAGTATGTTACGCACAACACTACTTGAATAAAAAGCTTTCCAATATTTGAGAATAAGGCCTGTTTCATCATATCTGAAAAATAGAGTCCTCAAAAAGGATTACTAGGCAGATTTTAATGACTGGAGGGCAAATTTTTAACAAGACAATTTTCATTGCAGTGTTTTAAAAAGCATAGTACTTTAATTGTTAGTATAAAGTTATTAAAAGAGACCCTTCCCTTCCATGTGTATTTTAAGGAATAGTATGAACCTCTTTCTGATAACAAAAGGATTAGCATAATAAAGATGAGAAGGCATGTTAACTAAAGTTTAAAGTTAAGTTTATCTGATAAAAGCTCCACTTTTATGGAGTTAAATGGATTAGGAAAAACCTCTGAGGCACCTTTTTTAAAGAAATTCTGCAATCAGGCTTTTTTTTTTTTTTTTTTGCCCATTCTTTTCTTTCTCTTTGCTTTGACTTCAGTTACATTTCATTTAAAGAATTCTTAGCTTACCTGTTTTTTTTTTAACTGTAATTGAGATCACCAGCTAAAGCTAAAGTGTCCTTCAAGTTTATCTCAGGTTTTGATGGCTAATGAACTACATTTCCCATAATGGCTGTGTTGCTCATTTTATGCTTTGTGAGCTTAAGTAGTGGCTTTCAAATGTGAGTAAAGCTACCATTGCAAATCTTACTGTTCTACAGTTATGTCAGTGCTCTGTGATTCGGGCACATTTAAAACTTATTACCGTATAAATTTATTATAAGAATGTACATAATGTTTTTAAAAATGCTTTCAATACTAGTTGCAGAAGAGGTTAAGGAATGAAAGGAAGCATCTGCAGCATGCATATGTGTATGTAGTAGAAAGCCGACCCCTTCCACATGATCATAGCATGTTTTATAGTCAGGCTTTGAAATGAAATAAATTTATCGTGGGAGGGAGGTAAAAACTAACATTGGTCTTAGAAACAAAGTACAGGTTTCCACATACCCAGATCCCATTACACAGGATTCACTAGTGTGATATATACGTTTGATTGTGTTGTTGGTGATGACTGACTAGTATTAAGTAACAAGTAGTATCTCAGACGAACTATTTATAGTAATAGAATGCAGCATATCTCATTCACTGTGTCTAAAAATCACACTTGATCCAAGCACCAATCCCATCTCCAGTTACTGACTGGAAAATAAAAACGTATTTTATCTTCAGTCAATGAATTATCAAATATTTTGAACTTTGGTCTTCTATCTGAATTGTTACGTTGTGTTCTTCCTGTCATTACTATAATGTGTTTGTATTTGATTACACTTAAATTCTTATGTGCATCGTGTTGGATTACCTGGATGTTAATCCAAATTGATTTTAGAGGAAGTCTTAAAGATCTTTAGAATATGTTCTAAAAAAAATCACATACAAAAATTATTTTTATTATATGAGAGCAACACCTTTGCATTGTCCCATTTCTTATGGTACAAAAATAGTTGCCTGCTCTCAAACCCCAGGATCATCTAGTTCAGCATTCTGTTCACACAATGGCCAACTAACTGCACAGGGAAGCTGACAAGTCTCCCAGCAGATTTTCTTCAGAGGCAGTTACATTGCCATCAAAGCTAATAGTCATTGATCCCCATTACTTTCATGAATTTTTCAATAATGTTAAGGACAAGCTGGTAGCTAGCACATCTCATGATAAAAGTTGAATTCTGTATTGTGTTAAAAATTATTTTTTAAAAATAATTCCTTTTATCCTGATTCTTCCAGGATTCAATTTTATTAGATAACCTTTGTTTAAAATATTTTGGTACAAGTTAAATAGCATTCCCTTATTCACTTTATTGATACCTGTGCATATATGTAGTCCTTGACTTACAACCGCAACGGGACCAGAATTTCCATCGTTAAGCAAGGTGGTTATTAAAGTGAGTCATGCCTGATTTTACAACATTTTTGCCACCCTTGTTAAGTGAATCATGAGTTAAGTGAATATGGTTTCCCCTATAGACTTCACTTGTAGGAAGCTATCTAGGAAGATGTCAGATGGCAATCGCATGACCCTGGGATGCTGCAACTTTGATAAATACATGCTGGTTGCCAAGAGCCCAAATTTGGGTCACGTGACCATGAGGATGCTATGGTGGTTAAAAGTGCAAGAACTGGATGTAAGTCCCTTTTTAATCAGTAATTTTCAATGGTTGTTAAATGAATGGTTGTAAGTCAAGGACTACCTATAATTTTATACATCTTAGTCTCCTCTCACTGATCTCCTTTCTAGACTAAAATACCCCAAATGTCACATGCTTTTCTCATAGGTAAACTGTTCCAGCCTCTTTATCATCTTAATTTGCCTCCATTGAACTTTCTCTAGCTCTGCTCTTTTTTTTTTTTTTTTTTTAGGCATGGCAACCAGGACTGCATACAATATTTCAGATGAGGTCGCACCATCGGTCATTATGATATTGGCACCTCTATTTTCAGTGCCATTTCTAATTATCCCTAATCTGCTCTAGGTCTTTTTTATAATGGATGCATACTTAGAAGTTTGTCTGTTAGTTTTCCATTTTATCTCAAACTCTTATTTCAAACCTCTAATTTATGTTTAACATCATTTAATAGTTTGCATAATAAAACAAATTTACATATACACTTCTTTCCCACAGTATAGAACCAGAAACTGATAAGATAAGTCTTGTGTTTTTAGTACTGATTATTGTAATGCTTGCCATGTTGAAACTATTAAACTTGTCAATTTTGGTGTACCAATGTCCCTGATTCTTGTCTTCGGGACCTTCAAACATCATTTGCTGTATTTATAATCAGCATATATCCTGGTTAATTTTAGCCAAGCGTATGCTGTATTTTCTTTGCTGTTCTTAACCAGTCTTATTTAATTATCAAACAAATGTATATGGTTGCCCAACTCACATACAGTACAACTCCGGGAGGGTTACAACATTACAAATCCACAACATAGAATCTGATCCCACCCCTGTTGCAGTAGCAACACAATCAAATCAACCACTTGATCAACTTCATCTCCATTTGTGATCCCCAGGCCTACTGACAAAGTTACATCTTCAAGGCTTTTGGGATAGTCCTCTGTACCCCTCTGTAGAAATGAAGATCTACTTTCCAAGCAAGATTAGCCTTTTCTATTTATTTTCATTTGCATAGATTTCAAGTAAAAGTCCCTTCTTGTAAAATGTTAACAGAAGAAATTGAACATAATATTCTGCACAACAGAATGTGGAAATTCGTCTGAATAAAGAGTTTCCTAAGAGATGCAGGGGCTTCATCACAACTTACAATTATAGTAGTTCAAAATTCTTAGATGTAAATTTGTTCTTTAACTACATGCTTGGTTGCAGTTTATTTACATATATTTATTTATTTTTAAGATTCTGGAAGTTTCAGCCAATCGGGGGATCAGCAAAGGTATGTGTCCTTACGTTGTATACAAAGATGTTATGATCAAATGGGAATGAGGTATGTTCAGTGTCCCCAGTCTATGATATATGTTCTTTTGGCTTTTTACTACAAAGTGCTTATTTCCTTTGACAACCTTTTTACTTTAGATCCCACATGTAAAACACTATGAACGGCACATGACATTCTAGTTTCTTTGCTTTGTCTTCTCTGATGCAATTCAAAGCACTTTCATACCATCACCAGCTTTACGTTCCAATTCTTTGAAGCAGTTTTGGTCTGTCTCTGAATGTTTTCAGTGATACCATTCCTCTGGGTAGCTACTGTGCCACAAGTTAATTGACTGAGCTGCCAAAATGCTCCCAAAGGCTGTGCTATCAGAATGTATGCCAATTGGCACAAATACCAATAGTGCCAATTCAGGATTGCCTCTTATGTGTAGAAGAGGACTCAAAATCTTCTACTTTTCCTAGAAGACAATTCTCCAAGGGGGAAGTACCTTTCTCTTGGATCTTTCCCAATGGAGGATATATTTTGGGGGGTGTATTTGGCCACAATGGCTAGGCAACTAGCAAAATTTTAAAAAATACTCTACAGATAGTCCTCGAGTTAACAACTGTAAGAGAGCCTGTCCATTATGGTCATAAGTCGTAATGGTGACATCCCAATTTTACAATACCTTTACGGCAGTCATTTAGTGGATGCAGGAGTCATAAATCAAATTCTATGGTCCTTAAGTAAACGCACGGTTGTTAAGTGAACCAATGGTTCACTATGGGTGCGGTTTTGTCAAAAAATGGAAGTAACTGCCGGTTTTTGGCAAATTTGCGGTAAAACATCACATGATTGTAGGACGCTGCAAAATGGCTGTAAATGTGGCTAAGTGTTCTAAGTGTGGTCATGTGACCCAGGGGCGACCATTGAAATTTTGGATATAGGTCATAACTTCAAATGGTCTCTAAGCAGTAGTCAGTATAAGTTATATACAGGTTATATATATAACCTGTATATAGCACCAGCAGGACCATGACATAGTAAAAAAATGACTGACATTCTGGGTTGAATTTTTTGGATACAGAATGGGTTCTGATCTTTTTTCATGTGTACATTCTCTTTGTCTCCTCTCTCTTTGTATTTATGTATGTGGGTGGGTATCAACCAACTGAAGATAATACTTATTTTGTTTTAAAGATGTCATATAAGGTTTTATTTTATCTAAATATTCATTTTGACCCAATAGTGGGTGATAATTGCACTTCTTTTAAACGTCCTAACCTTTTTTCCCCCAGCTATGCAGGGTATGGCAATCAAGGAAATCAAAATTATGCACATATGCCACAGGTAGGCTGAGCAGTTGCCTCGTTGCTTCTTTACATGCAAAATGTTTTTCTTTATGATCAAAATAAAAATTGCATCCCCCTCCCCAACTTGCTTCTGTGATTGTGGCATAGTAAATAATATCTTACTCTCCTGTAGAGGAGGAGTGAGACAACATTTGGGGAGAAAGGTTAAAAAAATTATCTCTGAGATGACAGAACATAGTCATACTAAAATTCCTGATCAGTAGATTCCTATTGCCTTGATTGTATGTATCTTAATTTGTTGAAGCCATTAATTTATAAAGTGAAAGCTGGCTATGATTTTGGGCCAGTCGCTTTCTCTCTGCCCAATTCATCTCACAGGATTGTTGTTGTGGGGAAAATAGGTAGCAGAAGAACAGGCTTTTAGTATAGGACCACCTCGTTGCTGATGTGCTAGTTGGGCTCTCACCTGACTGTTCATCCCAAATTTTATAAATTCCTCCCCTTCTTTTTACCTATTACTAGTGTCCCAACACAGCATCCCATCTTCCTCCACAACTTTCCCAACACATTCATTGATTCACAATGATCCATCCTTTCTCAGTATACGCAGAGATACATAGCTGGAGCACTTTATGTGTTTAGTGCACTCTCCCTTAACTTTCCATCCTCCAGTTATCTTGAGACAATATACCTGAGGTATACTGGGAGATCTAGTCCGTACATACCTGGAGTATGCCACATAGCAGAGGGCTAATTTTGTAGTATTCAAACCTTGAGTAAAAGAAACAAAGAAGTAGGCAGTTCAGAAAAATAAAGGTATTGGCTTCCTCAGTAATCTTCACAATAACCCTCTAAGGTGCAATTGTAATAAAATATCATTTAATGAACTGTTGTGTAAAACTTTGTGTATATACATGCGTATAATGAGAAGCTCTCACTTGTGTAATTTTGTTGATTTGCTTTTCTTTTTACAAAACAAAGATTAATTAAAGGCAAAAAAGAAAAACATTTTCCCAGAAACACATTGGACTAAGAGATGTCGGTTTATCTAATTGCCATTTACAACCTAAGTGTAATGCTTTTCGAATTTAAGTAACTAGATTCAATAAACGGAGCCTTATTTCTTTTTTACTTGCTTATTCATTGCAGGGATATCCCGGCTATGACCAGAGTGGAGACACTTCATCATATGGGCAAAGCTATGGAAGCTATCAAGGGAACTATCAAGGGAACTATGCACAGACCCCGACAGGTTTGGTTGAGCATGCTGACAATTTTGTACATATATACCGTTCAAGGGCACAGTTTACCTAAAGCATTCCCTATTGGATCTTCAGGTTATGGGCAAGGTAGCCAGCAAGGATATGGCGGATATGAAAATCAGAACCAGAGCCCGTATAACCAGGAATCTTACAGCAATCCTGGGCAACAGAAAGATTTGTCAGGCAGGTAAGCAATCTTGTTTTCCTCTTTTGCATTAATGAGGAAAAAGGAAGGAAAATGAGGGCATTACTGATGTTGCCATGTACATGAAGGCTATAAAACCAGTGCTTTGTAAAAGTTCTTTGTAAAACTTTTAATAAAAATGTAACAATTAATTGGTTTATGTGGGTTGGGTTGGAGATAATAGTGGCTAGAGCAGACATAATCCAATATATCTTTTACCTCTGGTTGGTATGACTGTTACATTTAATTTTTGTCTGGGAAATCAGTGGGGAAAACACTCAGGAAAATAAGAGCTCATAAATGATTCAGGACTTCAGTACCATGTTTCCACAAAAATAAACCCTAGCCTGATTTTTAAGCATGCACCTAATATAAGCCCTACCCCAAAAATAAGCCCTAGTGAAGGGGGTTGGGCGTGGCTAGCACAGGAGGTGGCGAGCATGGGCTGGCAGTGTCCGATAGAAGCCGCAGCCCATGCAGTACAGGTGAGTTGATTACCTGTCCAGCGGGCAGAGGCAGAGGGGAGGCAGGTAATCCGGAAGTACTGTACAGGCTGCAGGAAAGCTGAGAGTCGGGCTGGAGCAGGTGGCCGACTGCAGGAGCCTCATCTTTGTGTGGCAGCACCAGCAGCAGACGGAGGCAGAGGTGCGGGGTGGAAGGCAGGCGATCCAGACGTGCTGCGTGGGCTGCGGAAAGCCGAGAGTCAGGGCTGAGCAGGCGGCCGGCTGCGGGAGGCTCCTCTTTGTGTCTCTTGGTTTGTCTGTGGCCCATGCAGCACATCTGGATTGCCTGCCTTCCGCCCTGCTCCTCTGCCTGCGCGAAGATAAGCCTCTTGCAGCTGGCCGCCTACTCTGGCCCACTGACTCTTGGCTTTCCCCGCAGCCTGCGTGGCACATCCAGATCACCTGCCTCTCCACCCCCCCCAGACCTGCGCCTCTGCTGCTTGGACGGAATCAACCCACCTGCGCTGTGGGCTGCGCAGCCCCAGAGTGTGCCGACTAAGGGAGCGGCAGGCTGCAGCTGCTGCCGGATACCATCGGTCCCCCTGTGCTTGCCGCCTCTTATGTGTGTGCCCGGGCGGGGGGTACCCGAACGGGCTGATCACCTTGAATTTCCCCAAAATATTTCCGCCGAAAATAAACCCTAGTGATTATTTTGGAGCCCAAAAATATTTTGACTGGGTTTTATTTTTGGGGAAACACGGTAGCCTTTTATTTGATTTATTGTTAGCAGCTGTCCGGATTAGCTAGAAGACACTGTATATGATGCATGTTTAGTTGAGGTCATGAATCCATCTGGAAGAGTGATACAACATTTAATATAAATACTAGCTAAATCAGGATGGCAGTATATGTGTTTTAAAGAAACCACATACAGGTAATCCTCGGCCTTTCATCATTCTTTTAGTGATTGTTCAGTGTTATGATGGCACTGAATGAATGGTGATGCCAGGGTTCCAAGTAACACCCCCAACTAAATAAGACTCCAAGGCAAGCAATTCCTCAGCATTCCATTTTATTAGAGATGTCATATTGGTACATCTGGCAAAACCCGAATCTGAAAGCTTCCTGGTTTTCCCCACCCAGAAGAAAGTCCAAGCCCCAGCATTCACATGTCCATCACATGGTCCAATCAATCCACCATCCCAACTGGAGATGCCTCCCAGTCACGCCACTCCAGTTACAGGCTGGATGTCCTTGACTCTCAGAGAAATGTTGTTATGGCTAGATATCTGTACAACTCCATGCAATTCCCCCTCCCACTTTTCCACAGCACTAAATTTGGCAGCCCTGAAGATCCAAAGTAAAAGATGGCTTCCAGGACTGAAAGGTGGTTACAACCAATCCTCAGAGTTCTGGCTGTCCCTGCAACCCCCAGGGTCACACGATTACAATGTTGGTCCATAGCAGCTGGCTCACATTTATTAATGGTTTCAGTGCCCTGCAATCACATGGTTGCCATTTGCAACCTTCCCTGCCAGCTTCTCCAAGAAGTCAATGGGGAAGCTGGTAAGGAAACTGGCAAGTTGTTGGGATAAGTCTCCTCCATTTGTGCAAACTCCCAAACCCACTCCCCACCACCACCCCCACTCCTCCCACACACACTTGTGCCGTGCTTGGCATGTATCTATGCCATGCCTCACATGACTCTTCCCCAACCTACACTTCTTGCACACTTTCATGCACTCTCCCTGACCCACGCCACATCTGTCATGCAGCCTCCCACACCCAGCAGCAGCCACTTGCAAGAAAGCCAGCCAACTTGGGGCTTACAGCTTCCTGCTAGTTTCCCACTTGAACTGGCTGCAGGAAGTTGCCTTGCTTAATGATGGGATTTGGTTAATCACAACAATTAGAACTGCAGGGATTGCCATTGCTAAGTGAAATGGTCATGCTTTACAATCACATTGCTTAGCAACAGAAATTCTCATGTAAATTACCATCATAAATTGAGGACCTCTTGTAAAATTTAGCTTTTATCGTCTCATTATTGAATTTAATAATAGCCTTGCAACTGAGACTTGGCCTTTTCAATCTTCATGTTGACCAGAATTTGCTGATGATTCTGATTGAAAAACTAGACTTACTGAACTTTCTTTGTCAGTAGCTCATAATCATAGCTTTCTTAACACTGTATGAACAAACTGATTTGTCTGCAGTGAATTTTCTAGACCGTATGAATGAATATTTGATACATTCTCCTTCCTAAAACACTTTGACAAGGTAAGACTCTGTGTTCTCTTCTATTGGCACCCTGTGTTATCTGAACAACATGGGACCAGAATAGGTGATAAATTGCTTTCAATGTTACAAACATTTTTTATATTTTCTAAATTGGTTTTATATAGGAAGTAGTCTAAACCAGGGGTCCCCAACCTCTGGGCCGCGGCCTGTTGGGAACTGGGTTGTGCAAGCAGCGGGTGATCATGCAAAGCTTTATTTGTGCATTTGCAGTAAAGGAAGAATTGGGAAAATATATAGAATATTAACTGAATTAGAAGAGCAGGCAAAAGGTTTAAAATTAATTTGGGAATCAGATTTAGGAGAACTAAATGACAATGATTGGAAAAATATTTCGAATAGAAGAGTATATAAGTACATGGAGATGGTACTTAACACCATGTAAACTAAATCAAATAGATGGTAAATATACAAATATATGTTGGAGGTGCAAGAAAGAGGTCGGAACATATAAACATGTGGTGAGATTGTGATAGTGCACAAAAAATACGGGACATGGTGTTTAGAGAAATTAGAGCACTTTTGAATGTAAATTTAGATATGTCACCGAGAAATGCATTATTGTTGCTGAACAACGGAATATAAATGAAACAAAATAAGAAATGATTGTAAATTTGATAATGGCAGCTGGATTAGTGATGGCTAAATATTGGGGACGAAATTGTGTTATTCAAAGAAATGAATGGTATAATGAAATTTGAAGCATGGCAACAAACGATAAATTAACAAATTAAATTTTAAAAAGGGATGATTAAAAAAAACAATTATAATGAAATATGGGGGAATTTTATAAAATCAGTGTTGGTAGAAGGCAAAGAGAATAATCCTACTCAAGAATATACGCTGTTTTGGAGGTGATAAGGGCACAATTAGAATATATTGTATATTTTTTAGCTGTTACAGAAGAAGAAATATAAGGGGGGGGGGGAATGGTCTCCGGGGTGGGGGTGCACTGTATTATTTGTATTATTATTTTTTTTTTGTATTTAGATGTGTATGTATATGTTCGTATTGTTTGCATTACTTGTATTCAAAATAAATTAAAAAATTAAATATATTAAAAAATTGCGCATTTGCAGGATTATATTTCTTGCGTATAACCACCACCATTGCCGTTGCCAGTCGGCAGATCCAAAAAGGTTGGGAACCACTGGTCTAAACAAAAGAAATAGCATTTGTTTTGTTTTTATTTGAGCCTAATTGTATTAATTCTTCCTACTTCCTACTTGATTGGATTATCAGTTGTTACCATATATTCCTTTTGTCTTTAACCAATAATTTTCAAAACTTGATTAGGGAGGAGAGAAAATGTCTGGGGGAACTGTGTGCTCTCCCTTTGTTGTGTTTTCTATCCAAATTACAACCTCAGTATTTTGAAAGGGAACTTTGGTTAATCTAACTGAAAGGATGCAGTCATTCCTTCAAGGAACTTTGGAGGGAAGAAAAGGTAGACATGACTATAACTTCGTAGTTATAATCTTCACATTCTTAAGTCTGACTTAGTGCACAGATCCAGTTCACTGAATTTCATAGACATCAGCAACACATGTAAACTTAGTTATGAGCAAAGATTCTTACAAAGTCAGCTGTGAAATATTTACCTCCCCTTTGGCGGGTCTCCAAGCAGAAGTTGAACGTTGATTTGTTAAGGATGTTTTAGTTCAGGTTCCTGTACTGAGAAGAAAATTGGACTTGATGTCATACACTTTTTCTTTATTATTCTATTTGATTGTATCTGGAGGTTTTGACATTCTTTATTGCTTTGAATGGATAAGACCAGGAAAGTTGTCTCTGTATCTTTGTATGCACTTCTGAATAAAAAAGAGAGTGCAGTTAATTTCTTGTTTGCTTCAATATAAGGTCTTCCTATGACCAGAAACCCACCTATGGGCAACCAGGTTCATACAACCAGTCTTCAAGCTATAGCCAACAGCCAGGATCCTATGACCAACAACAAGGTTACAGTCAACCACAAAGATCATTTGATCAACAGTCAACTTATAACCAGCAGGGACAGCAAAGCTCATATGACCAGCCGTCAGGATACAGCCAAAATCAGCAACCTCAGCAGAGCTTTGGGCAGCAGCAACAAAGCTCATTCAACCAGAAGCCAAACTACAGCCCGCAACAAGGCTCATATGGTCAGAACCAGCAGTCATACCAGACACAACAGAAGGAAAGCTATGGACCCAACGTGCAAGGTAGGCACTGCATGGAGTCCAGACAGAAACATATTACAGAGCAAAGCATTGTGGTAAACTTTATAGAAACTGGAGGATTTTAGTACCCAAGAGGTTGCAAAGAGCTGAAATCGCTAAGAGTATAACCACAAATAGTTGTATGTCAACTGCATCTTGT
Source organism: Pantherophis guttatus (assembly GCF_059756535.1). Lineage (NCBI taxonomy): Eukaryota > Metazoa > Chordata > Lepidosauria > Squamata > Colubridae > Pantherophis > Pantherophis guttatus. The sequence continues at coordinate 328,456,395 of NC_142063.1, read as the reverse complement.
CTGCATTTTTTCTCTGATTTGGGCATGACATGAAGAAATAATATTGGCAGTTCTACTGAGTTGCTTCCTTCCAATTGATTTTTAAAGCAGATAATAAACTGATAAGAGTTTATTTATTATATTAGTTCCTGTTCTTGCTGGATTATTTTTTTTTTATGTTAGAGGTACAGTAGCATGCCTTTTTATTCTCATGTAGGCCAAAATTCCTATTCTATGATCTCGCCTGCTGTGGCACATACATAACATCCAAAGCCAAATAAGTTTGCTTATTTATAAGCAACTATAAGTATTTCAGTATTTACCAATGTAATTGATTGAAAGACATTCATTTAAAGTATTAAGAAATTTTGACTGGGAGTTCTAATCTTTTTTCATCTTCAGGTCCTAATAGTGTGTATTAGTGTATTCAGTGTGTGTATAATTCTAAACTAATTAGTCACTTACTTTAATCTACTCAAGAATAATTGCTTTGAAATTACTTAGATGATCGCCGTGAAAAAAATAGATATGGAGACGATAACCGAGGCTATGGGGGCCCACGAGGTGGAAGCAGATTTGATTCTGACAACAGAAATACTATGTCTGGCATGAGGTAAAAGATTTAACCTAGAAGCTAGAGATGGATTATGATACCTGTTTAGTCCATTGTTTTCCTTGCTTGCTTGGATGAACGCTCTTAAAAACTACTTGAAGGAGTACTTTTTCTTCCTGAAATGCTAATATTAATAATCTGCATTAAAAATTCAAGTCCCCAAATACTAACCTAGATTACTTTCTGGCTGATTGATTCATGAACCTATTAAGCCATTCATGTTTTGTTTTGTTTAGTTTTGGCTTAACATGGTATCTAAAACTAATCATGACTAGAATTTATTCAATGGCATATAATGTTCAGGTATGGATCCAGACATTGTAACCTCTATTTAGTAAACTATTACCAAAAACTAAAAACTTACTACTTAAAAGTCATTGCTTAGTATAACATATAATCCAGCCTATACTTACCTCATACAAAGAACTGATCAGAAATGCAGAAAACACTAATTTTGTAACTTAACACTAAAATGTATTTTTATAAAAGATAAAAGATACTTGAGATTCTATTCTATGCCAGGCTTGGCCAATTTTATTCTTTTATGCCAATATCCATGATATATATGTAAGAGAGGCAACTGCTCTTCCTCATTAGCATCTGAGAAGTAGGATTGCTGAAGATTTTGTTGTCCACTATTCCTGAGCCTTTTACGATACTTTGATATAAAATTTGTTCATGCCATGAAAAATTTAATCTGACTTTTCCAGATTGTGCAGCTGTTACAGGCCAAGGAATAAGACAGACAAGAAATTATGACTCATTCACAGATCTTCTCCTGTTAAACTATAAGATTGGCTTTGTAATGATTGCTCTATTAGCAGGTACAGCTAACATATTTCTGAATCTTGATAAGACAAGTTAGATTCAGGCTTTGTCCACCTACAAGTAAACGAACAATATCATGTTTTACTTTTAACTTGGTTCTCTAAGTTTTTTTTCCATGTGGATGAAGCAGTCTCTTATTGGAATATCACACTAAGCTTAAATTATCAAGTTACACACTATTTGTCAGCTGCACTTAAGGATGAGGCAACAAGTGTGTACAGTTGTATTTACGCCTAAGTTTGGAAAGAGGTGTGAAGGCAGTGGATATGACTTACTTTGAATTTACAGCTCTGTTTCAGCATTGTTTTTAATAGATATCTGAAAATAGAATGTTTTCTATATTCTATTTGGGTAGCATCATTGCATTGTACTTGATTTTGTGTTGAAAGGGTAGATTCTCAGTGTGCAGTTACAGTTAATTGACATCTAAGGTGACTTAACTTGACTCATTGCTTTTGAACCTGATGGAACAAAGTTAGAAATGGAATGAGTTAGGAAGAGAGGTGTATATAGCCAAATGAGTTTAGAATTTTTTGCACTGACCAGGAGAAAGTCTGCTTTTATCAACTGCCCTGTTTTTTGCTCTCTGCTGTATGTTTGTGTTTGTTTGCAATGTTTGTAGCCTGCCCCAATCTGTAGCTTGGGTACTATATAACATAAAAAAGGAAATACAAATATAGAAAAAAAGGAAAACTAAAACTATGATAATAAAAAAGGAAGTATTCAGAGTATAAGATGCTCCAGACTATAAGATGCACCTACTTTTTTGGGGAGGAAAACAAGATATAGACTAGTGCATGGTTATGGGAAATAATATGAAATTTTACCAGTTTGGAACTCTTTTAAGTTTTTTTCTTTGCATAGATTGGTATTGTAATCAGAATCAGTAACTTATTCAGCACACAATCTGTTAGATGTAAAGCTCCCCCCCCCCTTTATCTTCCTGCAGGTAACTTTTTAATTTAAGTTAGTGAAATGCTTTTTAAATTCCAGCTAATTGTTGATTCTGGACAGAAATTTTACAACAAAAGGACACAAAGAAGAAAATAAACCATAAAACACTCACAATAACTCTGCCTCTGCCTCCTGGTTTGCCCCGGTGCAGCAAACAGCCTGCAGCGGAGGCCTACGTGGCAATAGGCAGTGGCAACCCCTGCAGCCTGAAACAGCTGAGGGTCAATCAACTGCTTGTGCTAATCAGGCTGTGCTGAAGCTGAAATGGGCTGTTTTGCTGTTTGTTGCTTGCTGCAAGGAAGTAAATTGCTGAGAGGCAGAGGCCAAAGGGTGGGGGCCGGTGGGTCGGCAGGGCTACATTCGGAGTATAAGATGCACCCAAATTTTCACCCTCTTATAGGGGGGAAAAGTGTGTCTTATAGTCTGAAAAATATGGTACTACTTAATATGTACAAAGCAAAACAAAACAAAAAAATATGTACAAAACAAAGCAGTCAACCCTCATCGATAGCATGCTGGAACTATTTTCTGAAATGCTGAAAGGAAAATACAAATCTCCAAGAATAAAGATGCCGTAGCACATGGGTCACTGCCAGAAAGGCCACGTCTCCCTAAACCACCTGTATGTGGAAGGAACCAGAGGAGGCCTTTATCAGACTTGAATTTAAGACTGCCGTCTCTATAAAGTAAAAAATAAATTATTTAATCTGAAACGGATGTTAATACCTATTCTAACCAATGTCTGATTTGATTTAAATTGTACCTCAGGGTTTTGGCTGGGGGATTTCAAAGCAGAACGTAGCATATGCAGCCTTGTTGTTTGGCATTCTGGGTATAACAGATCTCATCCAAGTTTTGAGAATGCCTCAGAAGTAAAACAATGGATATAAAAATGGTATGGAAAATTTGCATTTAAAAATGTTAGATCATCTGTATTGGCAAAGAGAAATGGATGAGAGCTGTTTCTCAAAATAAATTAGAAGATTGAACCTGGGCAGGCCATGCTCAACATACATGTTGATATAGAATAGATAAGTGCTGAATCAGTCTATTGATACCTCTGTATATGGAACGAACAAGGTGGCAGAAACTGAAGCACTTGTTCTGTATTTTGATGAGGTGTAAAGATAATACACTTGTTGGACCTACAATGGATGCAAAAACATATCTTTTTGATTGTTAACAAGTCCTTCTCACCCTCAATCTGTTGATCTCTTGCTTTTATCCAACCACTGATTACTCTTTACCAAAATAAAAACTAAAACTAAAAACGGCACATGTCTTACAGAATGTTGCAAAAAAGGAAACAACTCTTAATCTCTGATTTATTAAATTGGATTCGGGGAAACAGCATTATATCTAGATGGTTTTGGGAGGATGTTTAGTTCCTTCATCTATTTTTTTCCTCCCTTAAGTATTCTGCCATTCAAATTCTTTTCTTGACTGTTTAACTGGTTCGCTTAATATAGTTGACATTATGATGCCTCTTAAAATTAATGTGAGGTCATAGCTCAGTGATGAAAGTGCATGTTTTGTGTGCTGACACTCCCCAGCTTCTGGCACTGCTGTCTAAAGAAGTCAGGAGCTTCAACTAAACAGTACCAGCTGTATTAGGGATATAATTTTGATACAAGCCAGATGTTTTATATAGAAATGTCAAAAAAACCTACATTTTCTTTGCCTTGTCTTGTTACTTTGAACCAGAGAAACTTGAGCCACATTCACGTGCTTGATGGCAATTATTACTAATTTATTTTTTTAAGTTGCATTTTCCTCATCAGCAGTTTTTAAAATATCTTGACTAAATAATAATTAATGAGAGACCACCAAGTCTAGTGACTTGATATATTTTTTTTGGCTTGAAAATGTGCAAGCTTTATCTAAATGTGGGTGGTAATATCCTAGGGAACAAAATAAATCAAACTGAGAATCAGATAACAGAGGGCAAGAAGGTATAACCTGAGAATATGTAGAAACCAAAAGGGAATGCTAGCTTTGGTTTGCCATCAATATCAGCCAGTCATTGAAGCGCTAAATCATTAGTGTATAGTAATAGTAAATAAGACAGGAATCCCATGTTTCAAATTAAGCGACAAAAAACATTCTTGTATGTATATAACTAAAAAACACAGTTCACCTCCATTGTGAAACTTAATTTTATGTAATGAATATTTTAAAATAATAGAGACAATTAACATAGCATTTGGATGCTTGGTTCTTTAACTACTTTAACTGGCACTGTATTCTTACCCATCTCCAACTCTGGCCCAAAATGAGAATGAATAAGACTTCACAGAAATTATTTTACAGAAGGTACAAGCTACCCCTAAATATGCAGAATTAAATGTTTTAAAATTGGCAAAAGCAAATGGACTTGGACATGAAGAGGTAGCTAAAGCAGGAGTGAAATGGAGTATTATTTTTTTGGCCTAAAAGATATGCATCCTACAGTTGCTGTGGTTCTGGCTACTGATGCCATGATACCACTTGAAAGACAGAACTAATATTTTAAGATCTGGGGATAGGTGGAATGACAGGACCAAATGTTCCCAGAAATGTTGTAGAGTTAACTCATGCATTTTGCCCTTTAACTACCCCTATCTGGGGGTGGGGTGGGGTGGTGGTGTCTGAAATATTTAGCTTACCCAATCTTGAGGCTTCAAATTAAGTGCCTGCAGATTTGTCAGTTGCTCAATTCTCATGTAAAGGTTTCTGCTATATGAAAATCCACGTCCTTCTTGACATGATGTCATCTGTTCACATATGTGCTCTAAGCATATGCTAATATCCAGGATAAGCATCTTTCTCTAAACTATTTAAATGTGAAGTGTTTATGGCATTCATTTATTCAGCTATAGAATTAACACTTCTAAAACTGTTTGGTGGAGTTCCAGCAATGTCTTACCAGTACAAAGCACAGCTAAAGAAAAGGAATAGCTATTGTTTGAGATAAAGAAGAACATGTTGCCAGATCAGGAGGTGGAGAATAATAGCAGCCCAAGGGGAGAAGAACATTTAACTATAATTTGGATGCAAAGCAGAGGAGATAAGCAAATAGAGGGATAGAAACATAGTAGGCCATGAGTGTTAAAATAGCAGTTTATAACAGTATATAATTTTATGTTTTGTATCACTAACTAAATTGAACCATTCTGTAATATTGAATGAACAATACTGCCTTTTTAGAAACCTTATTTTGCCTTTGAGAATAGTTTTTATATATAAAATTTTATTTATATAAAAAATAATTGGAACTCATTGTATCCAGACTTACCTCCTTTTTTTTCTGACAGCCTTAATCCTATTCTTAATACTGTAGAACTTCATTGTATTCTTAATACCGCAGAACCAAAGATTCATGCCTAAAATTCCCAGACTAAAATAGCTTTACTGTACCCGATTCTGTCCATATTACTCAGTTTATTTGATGCAGCCATGCTATGTAATAGTACTGTAATGCAAGGATGCCAGATTTGACCTTGAGGTATTTTTGCCTTGTTCTCTGGGAATTTACTGTCAAGTAAGTAATGAAATAAATCGATTAGTGATTGCACATTATCTGATAATCTTTCACATGTTTTTATTAATACATAAAGATAATAAAGGGGCCTGGGTAGAATTTTTTTCTCCTTAAAATTTAGATATTTTTGCCTTTTTTACTGGCCTTCAAATAACTAAGGATGGCTTATCTCCTCCCCTTGCTTAAAGCAGTGCATATTGTTTTAAATCTAATCCTCTCAACAGATTTTTGAGATAGGTAAGGCTGAAAAAGAGCACTCTGGTTCTTAACTGAAGATAAGTGGGATTTGAATCCATGTATATAATTTCACTTAAAGCAAGCATTCAGTTTTTATTTTAATTGACTATTTGTTGTCTCACCACATTGTTGGGAAGCTTGACACTAAGAGGAATTCTGCAGTTAAATACTCAGTAGGATGTTGGGGTTTTTGTAAAAAAAAATATGAGCCATCTACAGTCGTGTCAAACTACAGTATAGTCATGAACAGAACGTTATTTTCCTTGTTTAATCTGTGTGGTGCAAAAAAGTATATACTACAAATTAGACTATTTTTATAGAACATGCAGTAAATAAACTTTCAGTAAGTGCAGCTTTTGAGCCTTGGGCTCAGCATGTCAAGACTTAAAGAAGAAATCATTTCTTCAATTTTTCCTCTGCAGTGGTGGTGACCGAGGTGGCTTCAAAAATTATGGTGGTAAGTGCTGAGCGTCAAAAAAATATTAAAGTGGAAACCTCTATATTAAAAGGTGCCAAAATATCCCAACCCCTAACGAGCCACCGAATACTTGTATTTTCATGTTTCTATCTATTAGAAGCATTTGATTTTTCTCCCCTGTTTGAGCTGAGGCTGGTGTGTGTGTGTGCTTAGCTTTTTTTTTTTTTTTAAGTTTCTATAATACGTTTTTTAAAATGAGATTCCTGGTTTCATTTCTTTATTTCCCAATTGCATGAAATGATTTTTTTTGGCAACTCATAGTTGGCTTCCGATGGCATCTACAAAAGAACCTTCTAAGCACATTGTCTTAGTGAGAACATTTTTGTGGCAAAGAGATTAGTTATGTGGACCAACAGCAACTACAAGACAACCAACCGCCAGCATAAACCTGTGTGGCACTCTTCATCTTAGAGACCATAATTGGTTTTCTTCTTGGGCAAAATCTTGTGTCATTCTTAATTGCAATTTCTTGGTTTCACATATCTTATTGCTAATATTAATTAAATCAAGACTGAATAGTTTATTCTCCTTTGTGTGCGGTGCTGCTTAGATGCCCATTGCTTTTTTTTTCTTCTCCCGTTTCACAGGTCAGAGGGATTTTGGGCCAAAGCCAGATACAGGTAAATGTAGAAGCCATATACCGGTATGATACACAGTTTTATGATTGTCTCTTTTAGTTTTATATAAGGTAGTTTTTCCCAGTCTGTTGCCATCAAGATGCCTTGGGCCAGTTCCCAAAAATTGTGGCAGAGTTGGGCAAGCTTGTTCATAGTATTTTGGAAAGGATAAAATTGCAGTTAACTCAGCCATCTCCTTCATGATGTCACTCTGTTTTCTTGGCACCATTAGTAATCCTTTAATTATACCGGAATAAAACTAGGGCAAATTGGAATAATCATTGAACATATGCTGCTAGGAATTCCTTTCCCAGCCCTATCAGGAAATGCCAGCAACGAAGCTTTCCTGAAATTCTGGAGGACTAATACTGGAGTATCTACCCTGTTTCCTCTAAAATAAGACATCCCCCGAAAATAAGCCCTCCCCGAAAATATTTAACTGCATGCACAGCCAGTCCCCGACATTTCCTCTGGTTGGGGTTTAGGGAGACAGAGCTAGAAATCAGGTAAGACGGCAAGAGGAGCCCTATCTTGCTCCACGTGCCCCAAAATAATAAGACCTCCCTGAAAATAAGGCCAAGCGCTTATTTCGGGGTTCAAAAAAATATAAGGATCTTATTTTAGGGAAAACATGGTAGATTCACTAAAGCAAATTCAAATAAACCTACTGTTTAAACTTGATAGTTGTAGTTTGTAAATCATGGTTTATTAAATCATTTCTTAGCACAGTCTGCAATCTCAGTCAACAAAGACAATTCTGAGTTAGTTGGACTGGTGGTTTCCTTTGGTACAAAACAACTTGTACTATTACTAAATATCCTGAATGATAGGAAGGGAATGGGTAAAAAAAATATTTGTTCCCTGTTGAATACTGTAGATAGGTAACAAAATCAGTTAAAATGAAAGAGATGAGTTTACGTTTGATAAAATGCATCTGCTTAGATGGCTTTAAGACAAAAAGAGGGCAGACTAGATTCAAGGTGCACACATAATGGCTGCTATGCTTTAGCCCTCCTTGCAACCTTTTTAGAGCCATTTGGTTTATCACTGTTGGAGAAAAGGGATGCTAGATTTTATGTAGCTCCTCAGCCCAGCAAGGGTGTTTTGGGGTTATTTGATGAGAGCAGGATGCCTTTTGTTTTCTAATCTTAATGAATATGATCTTTTGGTAAAATGTAGGTTTCCTAAATGCTGTACAGAATCCAAAGAAGTACATTACAATGGCCTTAGTTGGTCTTTTACTGTTGAGTAGCAGGATTACATACTAAACCATTTTTTAATTTTTTAATTCCAGTAAAGGGGGTTAAAGGGATGGGGTGGCTCAGTGGCTAAGTCTCTGAGCTTGTTGATTGAAAGGTTGGCAGTTCAATGGTTAGAATCCCTAGTGCCACGTAACCGGGTGAGCTCCCGTTACTTGTCCCAGCTTCTGCCAATCTAGCAGTTCGAAAGCATGTAAAAAAATGCAAGTAGAAAAATAGGGACCACCTTTGGTGGGAAGATAATAGTGGTTCCGTGCGCCTTTGGCATTTAGTCATGCCGGCCACATGACCACAGAGTGTCTTCGGACAGCACTGGCTCTTTGGCTTTGAGCACCGCCCCCTAGAGTCGGGAACGACTAACACATATCTGCGAGGGGAACCTTTACCTTTTACCTTAAAGGGGGTTATTTGGAAAGATCCCTTAGCCACATAATAGCAAATGATTCTTTGTTCAGGGTGAATGGTGACTTTTCATCTAACTATTTGTTTGGTATTTTAAACTAAACAGCAAAATGCTTAACAAGAAAAAGTCTCCAAAGCAGAATATATGTTAAAATTCATAAAAACAAACTACAAGTAAAGATCAAATATAGTGGCAAGAACATAAATAAATTAAAATTCTTTGCAAATGACTTGTCTAGCTGACTTCTGAATTAATAATCGCAATACAGTATATGCATGCTATAGTGGAAAGGAATTTTAGTGACAGGATGTTTTTCATGGTGGTGTTTTTCCAGAATTAATGTACATTGCCTCTGAAGTAGACAATTAATCAGGCTCATATAGGAGACGATAGCCTTTACATGCCTTGGTCCAAATTTAAAATTGTGATCAGAAACAAATTCTTGCAAAAAGCATTTATCCATTTAACAGTTAACAACTGTTAGTTGTTCACTGTCATTAGTAGCATTGGGTGAATAATACCTTTGTGTAATTGTACACCTTTTTAGCAAATGTTAATATTTCTGATTAAAAATTGCATTGAGAGTGGATTGTTCATAATGGTTTTCCTTAAGATAAACATGGGTAGTTCTTTCCTTTTGGTTTCTCTGCATCTATAGTGTATATGCATTTCCTCAACTTGATGGAGTTTAAACGTCTTGATTTAATTCCCTTGAGTGCACGGGGGGGGGGATTATAAACACTCCCTGGTTGACATAGGAAATGAAGTTTTTTGGATATTTTGCGAAAAAAGGCTGTGATATTTTGCACAGCTTCTACTACACACTTTGGCTAAAAAATAACCCCAGGCTCTTTTCAATGTAGATTCGGAGTCTGACAATTCTGATAACAACACCATCTTTGTACAAGGACTTGGAGAAGACGTTTCACCAGAACAAGTGGCTGATTATTTCAAACAAATAGGTGTAATTAAGGTATTTAAGGTGGTAAAAAAAGGGGGCATATCAGCTAAGAATATAAGCTAATAGAAGAACAAGGAGGAATACATGTTTAAAAAAAGAACGTATCAGCGCAGAACCAAAATATTTAAATAGATAAAAACAGTATTAAGATACATTCAAATTATCAGAATGTGAGCTTAAATTAAAAGGCAGTATTTCTAACAAAAGATGCTTAATTGGATTTAGGTTTGGCAGATCTCCAGTACTGTGAAGCAGCCATTATCCATGTTCTCCATCTTGATGAGTATAAAGTATAAGTGGTTTCTTCCGTTGGGTCTGGGTTAGTAAAAATATTCTGGTAGTCCTTGGCTTTTGAAACAATTGGGACCAGGATTTCCCATCACTGAGCAATATGATCATAAAGCACGATTGCATAGCTTAGCAGTGGCAATCCCTATAGTCCTAGTTGCCGTTGTTAACCTAATTCCTCCATCATTAGCTGAGGCAACCTCCAACTGGCTTTTGGCAACTAAAGTCTGGAGAAGATGGCAAGAAGTTGAAAGTCCTAAGCCAGCAGCCAGTTAAGTAGCTGCTTCCAGGTGGGGGAGGGAGCTATGGATGTGTGAGAGTGGAGAGAGGCATGAGTTAGGTGCTAAGGGGTGTGGAAGAGGTGTGTGGGTCAGGGAAAGTGTATGAGCAATATGGATCAGGGAAGGTTGCAAGGGAGTGCTAGAGGCCTGGTCAGAGAGGGTATGTAGGGTGCGCCAGTGTGGTATGAGCACAGAGGGACTGGGGAGGGTATATGGGGGAGATTTAGTGATAGATATTCCATTCCCAATGGCCGTTGTAACCGGAGGACTACCTATACATCACAATCCTTCCCAAATGGAGAACTGCAAAGTATATTGACTTATTGGATCTCTGCCATACTTTTATAAGCTATTTTCTAGGTTGTTTCCTTTCTGTATTGTTACAGTTGTTGATGACCCAGGAAATTTGAGGGCTGAGGCTTGAAAATAGGCCACAATGTTCTGTTTGTTTATACATTCCATCAGCACATCTGGAAGTAAGGATAGTGTCAGGTTTCGCTGTCGTCAGGTTTCGGTATCTGTCAGCACTGGAACGAATGTAGTTTGGAGTGCTGACATCTAGATCTTTACTTCAAGGAGCATGAAGTCTAAAATTGGTTATGAGCTACCACTGAATAAGGAGAATAAGGAGAGGCAAGTGGAGACAATGTAAAAAGGAAAGCTGTTTCATCTGAGCTACAGTGGGCATTCATGTTAACTTTCATAGGAAAGGTGGGCTTTGAGGAAAGATTTAAATGAAGGAAGAGATAGCATTGCATATGTGTTCTAGTAGGCTGTGCTAAGCAATACAGTTCAGCAGGAAAGAGGGGATGATCTTTTGAAGGAACAGATTTTGGACAGCAAAGGGTGGTGGAATTGGAGAAGTGATCTTCCTGTTCATGACAGAATTCACCATTATTAGGTTGTTAGGCCCTTACATGAATGGTAAAAATATTTTTTTCTCTCTGTTTTTCCCAGACAAACAAAAAGACAGGTAAACTTATGATAAATCTATATACAGACAAGGATACTGGCAAGCCAAAGGGAGAAGCAACAGTGTCTTTTGATGATCCTCCATCTGCTAAGGCCGCCATTGATTGGTTTGATGGTAAGGTTGTCCCATTAGGGCTTGCCAACCAATTAAATCATGAACACCGAAATGTCTCATTGTAGGCAAAGATCATAAAATTGTTAAGGCAAATTTATTTTTGCATTTATTTATCTGTCATCTTTGGAAATCGCTCATCTCTTTCACCAAGGGACTCTGGGTGGTGTACAAATAAAATGTTAAAAACATAATAATGAAGACTCTTGCTGCTACAGCAAGGGTGGATTCTATGGAAATGGAATGCATGGGTGGGAAAGTTTCCCTGGCCAGCACTGAAGTTCAATCGATTAGATGGACCAGCAGGTTAGGGAAGATCGCCTTATAAAATGTGACTTAAGCAGAAGCAAACTCTGCATTGTTATCAGTTTTGTATGAAGTGTAGTTTTGGGGATTTATTGTTTAAATATTGCATTTCCTTGTTGTGATTGGCCACTAGATTTATTCTTGATCGCTATTCTTCCCTCTACAGGAAAAGAATTCAATGGCAGTGTTATCAGGGTTTCCTTCGCAACCAGGCGGCCAGAATTCCTGCGAGGAGGTGGTGGTGGAAGTGGTGGTGGACGCCGAGGTAGTAACACATCCAGATCCGTTGTACCTGGTAGTCCAGTGGTACCGTTCCTTTTTGGGTTGTTCGTCTGAGTTTCTCCCTGAGAACGGGAGCGACACTTCAGCCCAGCCTGCTTTCATGATTACCCTGACCAAATAGCTGGTACATATTGGCCAGTTTTGATGTCAGAGGCTATTCATACTGCATATTGTGAGTCTTTGCCATAAGGGCCACATACCCATTTCCTTGCTTTAATTGTAATATCATTGTGCTTGCAGGTTCACGTGGAGGGGGCTTTGGAAGAGGAGGAGGTTTCCAGGGCCGAGGTGGAGAACCCAAAAGTGGTGATTGGGTTTGTCCTAACCCGTAAGTTATTTTCAGTCTTATATCGAGATAGCCTAGAACTGCCTAGTTTAGTCTAAAAGTAGATTATTTGGGGCAATAAGTAGAGCTGGAATTTTGGAAAAGTAGCATGGAAATTCCAGCAAAATGGCTGCCACAAAAGGCTTCTCAGTTCACAAAATGGCTGCTATGGGTATGGGGGTTGATCACCCATAAGAATATTAAGTAATGAGGTTGCTTAAACCATCTGGTTTATCTACATCTTTATTCCGTGCAAGATTTCAAACAAAGCACTTGGCTGCAACTACCCATCATTTTTATTTTCTAAGGATCTTTATTTCCAAGTTCATTCTTGGAAATAAAATGATGCTAGATGTTTTGCAGCATTCTAATTTTATTTTTCCAGTGAAAAGAATTTTTTAAATAATTTAAATGAAACAGGGAATCTGACAGTAGCCGAGGAAAGTGTTTGCACTACCAAAGGAACATCAAATTGCCATTTCATAGACAGTAGTTTTTCAGGATCTTTAACTAGAAGGGTTTGACCTTTCACTCGGAGGTTGCTAGTCTCTATCTGTTTGAGCTCCTCTCCTGCTGATCTCATGGACCAGTCCATGCCATTTTTGAGACAACACCATAGAAGTAGTTTGCCGTTGCCCTCTTTAAATATTTTTTCCCTCCAAATTTTCTGTTGTGCAGTCCTGCGGTTCCCTAGTGATTTTTCAATCAAGCATTAAACAGATCTGACCCTGGGCGAATCTTTCAATAATAGACTGGTTAGCAAGATTCTGCCAGATGTTGTAGATTTCACTCAAAGAACCATTTGGCAACTCAAATACCTTGCTATTGGGCAATGGCACTTCCCCCCCACCTTATTTTGTTTATGTTCATTATCAGGACTCAATAGTTATACCAATACTATTATAGCTTAATGAGAATTGGAGTCTAATAAGATGAGGCAAAAATCAATGTTTCTAAATAAGGGCTATACAGGTAGTCCTATAGAGTTAATTCAGTGACTGTTTGAAGTTATAGCGGCACTGAAAAAAGTGACTTATCACCATTTTTTACACTTACAACCATTGCAGCATCTCCATGGTCACGTGATCGAAATTCAAATGTTTGGCAACTGACATATTTATGATAGTTGCAGTGTTCACAACCTTCTGACTTTAGCAAGGTGAATGGAGAAGCCAGGTTCACTTATCAACCACATTACTAATTTATCTACTACAGTGATTTCTGCGGCAAGAAAGGTCATAAAATGGAGCAAAATTCACTTAACTGTATCACTTAGCAACAGAAATGTTGGGCTCAATGGTGGTCTTAAGTCGAGGACTACCTGTATAAAATGTATTGATTATATAGCCCTTACCTTCAATCTTAGCAATTACTGAGAGATGTTTCCTGTCTTTTTCAGGAGCTGTGGAAATATGAACTTTGCTCGCCGGAATTCCTGCAATCAGTGTAATGAGCCCAGACCGGATGATGGGCGTCCCTCTGGAGGAGGTGTGTGAAAACTCCACCATTCAAAAATGGAATGCTGTTGGCTGGAGTGACATTCGGAATTTCTTGTTTTATCTTCCTTCTTTGCAGATTTCCGTGGCAGAGGTGGTTTTGGAGGTGATCGGGGGTTCAGAGGCCGTGGTGGCCGGGGCGGTGGCTTTGGTGGCAAAATGGGAGGAAGGTTGGTACTGAATCTTTACTACAGAAGTGTGTTTTGTCTCCAAATGATGCAGAGAATTGGCAGATATATTAAAAGTTCAGTAATAAGAGAGAAAGTTTGGAGGCCTCCAGAGACCCACCCGCAGTGAAAGCTGCCTGGTCCATTCTAGAATGCCAAGCTACCTATCGGGAGACAGTCTCAAAAAAGTGATTGATAAGGAAACCAGGGCCCAGATTTTCTGGGAGAAGTTGATTGCATTTTTGGTTTTAGCCACACCAGAAACATTTGGGATAAAATATGCTTCTGTCATAAGACAGAATGGGGTAGTGGTAGAAGCGAGCTGGTTTCCCAAAATTCATTGGGCAGTTTGTTCACTTGGGATAATCTGCTGCATAGGATAGTCATGAGGATAAAAAGTGGGGATTTGTGTTGGCTGATTTAGCTTCTAGGAATAATGGATGAGTTTCTCCTGGACCATTAATGGCCAGTTGCACGTTTGTCTGAAGCCTTCAGTCCTCAAGGTAGATAAGCACTAGTTGTCTGGGTTTATTGTAAATTCCTCAAAGACTTATTTTTAGTTCATGGTTTTATTTTATTTACTTCCTGCTGTTCTTCAATATACGTTCCCATCCAGGCACAGCTAAGCTTTGACAAAGTGAAAGTATCAAGCCACATGGTCTATCCCATTAATAAACCATCTTTGCATTCTAACAAATCCAGCTGTTAGCAGTTTGTTAATGAAGTTCCATACCTTTCTATTTAGCTATTGCTAATGATTTCCTATTTGATTCAGCATTGTGCATTTTAGTCACTGTTCAAAGTTACAATGGCACCGAAAAAAGTGACTTAGGACCATTTTTCATACTTGTGACTGTTACAGCATCCCCATGGTCACATGATTTACACTTGGATGCTTGATAACTGGTTCATATTTATGACGGTTGCAGTGTCCCATGGTCACATGACATCTTTTGCGACCTTCTGGCAAGCAGTCAATGGGGATGTCACATTCACTTAACAACCATATTACTAAATTAACAACTGTAGAGAGTCACTTGAAAAATGTGGCAAGCAAAGTCGTAAAATGGGACAAAACTCACTTAACAAATGGCTCAGTAACATAAATTCTTGACTCAATTGTGGTCAGGACTACTTGTAAAACCTAATAAAACTCATAGCATCTAATCCTATCATTGAAGTAATCCGTATGGACATTATACCTGCTATACCACATCTCCATGCCTTTTGGCAAAACCATGTCTTTGGTCCTGGCAAAAAGCCAGCAGTTGGGGACAATCCGATTTTTAGGGATAATATTCCACAGGGTGGGTGCCACCACAGAAAAGACTCTCTTCCTAGGTCCTGCCACATGGCTGAAGGGTCCCACAATATGCCCCTCTGTATTGCTTAAGAAGTCATGACTATTAAGCTACATTGGAATTTGTTGGTGGAACAGATAGATGTAAGTGCAGCTCTGTTTACGGATCTTCCTTTGCAGATAATCCAAAACTTGAGAGAGCTTTTGAGATATGCTAAAGCATTTAATTAGGATGACATTCAGTTATGAAGCCTGGATCTGTTGGGTAATCCTAAAAAATTACAACAATGGCTGCTTTAAATAGGAGGGGAAGAATTAAGAGCCGATTTAAACTTCTGACAATATCTTATTGGCATTCCTGGTTGTTGTAATTCTTCCAGGTATGATATTCTGAGTTTATTTAAGGGCAAAGTTGAAAACCAGAAAGCTCTTTGGAAGAACAGGACTTTCAACTAGACCAGGTTTCTCTCTTCCCTTTATCTCTTGATGGTTTGACTCCATGTCTGGTTCCTTGTGACTGATACTGACATCCTTATTAGGAATCACTTGCAGCAACTAACTTTATGGACTTTGTATATGCTACAAGGAAGTTAAGGCTGAGAATTGAATATTGTTTTTCTCTTTTCCAGAAACGACTTCAGAAGTGATCAACGTAACAGACCCTACTAAAAAAAAAAAGCAGAGAATGTCCCCTTCCTCTTTCTGATGGCTTTTCACAGCAGCATTGCTGAGTTTCGCCTGCTGCTTTATCCCATGGTCTCTTGGATAGTGGAATTAAATGTAAAAACTGGATTTTTAATTTGGTGGGAGGGACTGGGATACTCTTTCCCCTGGGTTATTTTTCCCCTTTCCTTTCCTTTCCTTTTTTTTTTTTTTAGCAAGTCCATTAAAATTTCATCTTTCTATTTCCAACATTCCCCCATTTTCCCCCAGCTACCAACTACACTTGTTCACAGGCTCTTAAAATAAGGATGGAGTAAAATTGTAAAATATTTGCCAAAAATCTGACATGTTTTATAATACAAAAAAAATAAAAGCTGATTGTTTATTTGTGACATGCTTGACTGCTTTTAGCCACTGTTATTTCAAGAATTTATTTTTCTGTATTTCAGCTCGGAGGTACCCTTGTGTACAGAGTGCTTAAATGGTGATCTGGATTGTTCTAAAATGTGAACATTTTTGGAATGAAACCATTTGTGTTCTGTAGATCTAAATTATGCAAATTGGCATATACTAACAAATTTGTTAGCTGAGAAGAGGAATTCAGCTATGCATAGCCAAGATTTATTGGAAATCTTTTTGAGCTTGAGAATTTTAATCAGTATTGTCCACATCCACACAAACTAATCTTATCTGTCTGTTGGTCTAATCTTACGTTTTTTATATGGCCACCCATCTACCAAAAGGAATCTTGTGTATTTTTGTAGAAATAAATATATTTTTGAGAGAGAGAAAAAACTGCACTGAATTGCAAATTGAGATTATTGAGAAATAAACAGAAACACAATGCTTTGGTATTTTTAAAAACATGATTGTATACACTCATGGCAGTAATCATATAATTGGATTTTCGGTCTTATATTTTCATGTTGCTCTTAACACTAAAAATTGAAGGGAAAACAGTCTTGAAGGCTCCCAGGGTTTACAGTTTAGGTGTCTCCATCTATACCTGTGCAAGCAGAGAATTGATGCATTCAGCAGGTCTCCATCTGGATGAGATTGCAACATTAGTGGGTTTATTTTGGTTAAGGCTCAAATGGAGCACCATACGCTAATGAATGGAAGCAGCTCTCTGAGCATACTTCCCATCATTGAATACCCTTATCCACTTGCATCTAGAATGAAAAGTGGTGTGGCCATCGAACTTGAACTGATGCCATCCGCTATCAAACTGTTCATGCCACCCAATTGGCAGATTCTTCTAAATCTGTATTTGAAGGGGAGTCCTTGTTGGTATCTATTCCAATTGTTCGTAGTTTTTAATCCCATCCTGAGAGGCAATGCAAAGTTAACATTTTTTTTTCATTCTTTCACAAAAACGAAACTGCCGAGTTTTGAAAAGTCCTGATTTATGATCATTTGCAAGCTGCAGCATTCAGGATGCTGGAAATTGTCCATAGATTTCAACACCTATTGGATGTTCCATATGGGTGGTTCATGACAAGTAGTTGGGATTGCCCTGTAGGAAACTGAGCTGTAGGTGGTGCTCTTTGCTTCCATCAAAAAATCAAATGAATGAGGGTTGCTCATTTCTGTGAAGGATTCTCAATAACGTGGAATTGAGAAGGAAAAGGAGACGAATTGCAGATTTGGAATTGTGTAAAAGAGAGTGAGAATAAACCATTGTGCTACACCAGGGGTGTGAGACTGGCAGCATGTGGGCCGGATGCGGGCCACGCCCACCACAGCTCCATAAAGGGGGAAAATGTCACAAAATGTCACGTGATGGCATTGTGACGCCGTGAGTTTGATACCCGTGTGCTGCACAGATTAGGGTCTGATACCATATTTGAAACACTACCGTTATTTTAAAGAGGCTATATAGAAAAGACAGTTGAGATTATTGGAAAGGGGTACATAGGAAGGATCATATGCAGGGGTGAAATGCACCTGGTTCGGACCGGATCGGGCGATCTGGTAGCGATCGTGGTGGGTGGTTTGGTGATCCGGTAGCGATGGCAGAGCAAATCTCTGCCCACCCGCCTGGGTGTCGTTACTTCCTGGTTTTAACCAGGAAGTAATGTGTTCTTTACCTTCTGTGCATGCACAGAAGGCCGTGTGCATGTGACGCGCGTGCGCTTCCAAACCAGTAAGGAAGGTAAGTAGATTTCACCCCTGATCATATGTATAAGGAAAACCTGCATTAAGGGAATATTGGTTTACGAGAGGAATGATGGATGAATAAAATAAAAAGTTGTAAAATCATAGTAAGTGTGGAGTACTGGGAGAGACTGAAAATTTTCTTCTTTTAGGAGAATTTGATCATCCTTCAATAAAGGTTATTGGCAGTAGATTCAGGGCAAACTAAAGGTTTTTTTTAATAATGATTGATGCGTGGTCTCCTGGTTGGTTCCTTCAGAGTGTACATTTGGCCACTCAAGGCTGCCTTGTCTAGACAGTAGTGGTCATGATCAGGAAAATAGCTTGCCTCCTAATTGGAGTGATGGTCCATCCTTTTAAAAGCTTCACAGTGCCTTGTCAAGTGTGATTCATGCCTCTGGCTTGCTGAGTATGGCACTTTCATCTGGCTCCAGACAGTATATCAGCTGCTGTTGGGTGCTACTCAGTTGCCACTCCTCATTCTTTAAATAACTGATGCCAGAATCTGCATTCCTTGTATTTTTATGACCAGGAAGATTTTTTCTTCTTCTTTTCCCATTAGTCTAAACATTGTACCGAATGAAATTGATTGATAGCAGAAAAGACTAAAGAAAAAGCCTTGGTAGTACAGGGGTTTAAGGCACCCTGTTATTAAGCTGGTTATTAAGACCAGCTGCCTGCAATTACTGCAGGGTTCGAATCTCGCCAAGGCTCAAGGTTGACTCAGCCTTCCATCCTTTCTAAGGTAGGTAAATTGAGGACCCAGTTGTGGGGGCAATAAGCTGACTTTGTATAAATATACAAAAAGATGAAGGCTATTGCTGAGCACATTGTAAGCCGCCCTGAGTCTTCGGAGAAGGGTGGCATATAAATCAAATTAAAAAAAAAAAAAGACTACATCACTAACTACTCTCACTGATGTCTAGCCTCCGTTGCTGCCTAATAACGTAGACCAGTGATGGCTAACCTTTTTGCTGTCGCGTCCCAAAAGCGGGATGAGCATGAGAGGTTGTGCATGCCCACACCCATAATTCAATGTGCCCTGCCTCCCGCACTCCCCTCGCTTTTGGCACGTGATGGCATGCTGGGCCCGGTAGGCCTGTTTTTCGCCCTCCTCAGGCTCCAGAGGCTTTCTTGGAGCCTGGGAGGGCGAAAATGGCCTTCCCCACCACCCCGGAGGCCCTCCGGAGGCTAGAAACGGCCCATTTCCCCACTTCTGGTGAGCCCGGAAGGCCCAAAAATCAGCTGGTGCACGCATGCATACTGGAGCTGAGATAGGGCAACACTCGCATGCCCACAGATATGGCTCCACGTGTTGTGGCTCCGTTACCTGAGCCTGTGTCATCGGCAGGAGAGGACTCCGAGAGTAAAGGAGAGGAGTTGGCAAGGCCTCCCTCTCCAGGACCCTCCTCTCTGGCAATGCCTTCGGTGTCCGCCGAAGGGCAAGAGATAGGGCCGGGGCCAAGCACGTCCACGCAGCCACAGGTGGACAGTGATGAGGGTAATGAGTCTTGGCTGGATCCTCGGCAGCGTCGCAGAGATAACGTGCGCAACAGAAGAAAAGGCGTGCCAGAGATTAAGCTGAGTCACTGGACCACACCCCACAGGGTATAAAAGGGGGTGAGGTGGCTATTCAGACTCTGACGGACAAAACTAACTACTATCGAGTCACATTGCATCTTTGGAAACAACATTATCGGCCTTGGATTTTATTTTACGAACGACACTTCTTGACTGTGTATTTTGTTTATGAGTAAAGTTCTTGGCAAGCAACTACTGGGTTGCTGCCAAGCTTCTTATCGGAAGAATTGGTTGTCTGCCAGTTTATTTAACCCCCGGCTGTCTGTATGCGTGTGTGAGACAGGGACAGAACACCACGTGCCACCTGTGGCACGCGTGCCATAGGTTCGCCATCACAGACATAGACCATCCAGATGCTAAAAAATACTATGTATGTATCATGATGTGCCAATCGCAAGGACATCCAGTGTGCTTCAAAAGCTAATTCAAAGTGGACTTAATCTTTAAAAGCTCTGAACAGTTTTGAAATGCTCCCGGTTGGTAGCGTTGGAGGCGGGTGGTTCAGAGAACCGGTAGCAAAAATCCCTGCTCCCCCCCCATGCCCAGCTGAGCCGCACAATCATCAGAGGCTTTTTTTTTACTTTTAAAAGCATTTTTTCTACAACCTCTTCGGCCGAAAAAATGCTTTTAAAAGTAAAAAAAAAACCTCTAATGATCGCGCAGCTCAGCTGGGATCATCAAAGGCTTTTAAAAGAAAAATCCCTGCATATCTAAAAATCACTGTATTCCTTTGACAGGCAATGTGGTATAATATTTAAGGTGCTAGATATGTTCCTAGTCCTCAGGCAGTTAAGCCAACTGAGTGATCTTTAGCCTGTCCCTTCCCCTTGACCCCTAAAACAATAAGCTGTGCAGCAAGCCAGTTCAAGAGCGAGAGCAAGTACTTTGCCACACTGCATCCATGGCTTTGATGTGGGAATGCAGTGCAAACTAGTGGACCTTGCAACAAAGCAAGATAAACACTCAGACAAATTACTTCGATTTCTGCATCACAAATCTTGGTGATGTGATAAAATAGATAAGTTCTTTATTGGAAGCTCAAAGTTATGGAATGCCATCTACTTAAAATCGCAACCTTTAAACATACAGGTAGTCCTTGACTTACAACAGTTCACTTAATGGCTGCTTGAAGTTACAACGGCACTGAAAAATGTGACTACCATTTCTCACACAACCATCGCAGCTTCCCCATGGTCACGTGATTTACATTTGGATGCTCAATAACAGATTCACATTTACAATGGTTGCAGTGTCCCAGGATCATGTGATCCCCTTTTGCAACCCTTCTGACAAGCAAAGTCATCGGGTGTTGCGAGGAGGCTGGTGTGGTGCTGCGCCAGCAGCCTGTGCAGTTGGCATTCGAGTCAGACAATGTGGAGGCTGGAGAAGATGTGGTGCCAGAGGCAGGGATTCAGCCAGAGCCTTCAGAACCTCCAGAAGCTCCCATAAGTGAAGATGAAGAAGAGGAGGAGCCTCTTCTTGATGCACGAGCGCGCAGAGCTGCGAAAAGGCAGGAATGGCTTCTCAGGAGGAGGTCTCCTTGAGAGTAAGGCTTGGGGCTAATTGGCCACTCCCCTAGCCTATTTAAGGAAGGCCGCCGACTGATGCAATTTGCAGAAAACAACTTCGTTCACATTCCTTCGCATCTTTATTCAGCTCTTGTTTCTCTCTTATCAGTTTTCCTGCAAATTGCTTCTGGGCATTCTGCCAACCACAATAAGATTACAGTTATCTGAAATATTGTGCCTCAGAATTGATTTATTATTCTTTGGATTCTTGTCAGCTGTTAATAAAGTTAAATTAACAGCCTTTGTTCAGAAAAGACTGATTTAAATTAGTAAACTAAGGTTTGTACGGACTTTGTGTGTGCTGTGTTTTTTGGGATCCGTAGCTGGGGCAGAAACACCAGATTCACTTAACAACTGTGTTACTAATTTAAGAACTGTGTTGATTCACTTAACAAATGTGGCAAGAAAAATTGTAAAATGGGGCAAACTCACTTAACAAATGTTTCAGTTAGCAACATAAATTTTGGGCTCAGTTGTGGTCATAACTCTAGGACTAGCTGTAATGCAAGAAGTATAATGGATACCCATGAAACTTCATCAAAAAGGACCTGACCTGGGACACTCACATTGCAGCACTGGTCAAAAGGGCCCAGCAAAGATTATACTACCTGAGACTTCTCAGGAAATAACAACTGAATGAAAAAATGCTGGTGGCCTTTTACTGCTGCCCAACAGAGAGTATTTTAACTTGCTGCACCTGTGTATGGTTTTGCACAGTGGCAGATAGGACAGCACTCCAAAGGATCAACATCATTGCCGAGAGGATCATTGGTTGCCCTCTCCCCTCTTTGGAAGAGCTTTATAGCTCCCGCTGCCTTAAGAAAGTTCAAAACATTCTTAAAGATTCAGCTCATCCTGGGCACCCCTTTTTTTGAAACTATTATCATCTGGCATACGGTACAGGACAATAAAACCAAGGACAAATAGGCTGAAAAATAGTTTCTATCCCAGGGCAATAACCATATTGAATTCTATGGTATAGTGCAATATCGGGTTTTCAGTTTCAATTATATAGAATGTAAAGGATGTATGTTTGTGTTTTTATTTTTATACTTATAATGTACACTGAAGACGACCATTTAATGCCCTTGTACCATGTGCAATGACAATAAAGTAAACTAAACTAAACTAAAAGTGCCTGACTACTCAGCCCACTGCAGCATAGCCAACAAGAGCTATGAAAAGGATGACACTACCCTATTCAAAAATATTTCAGAAATAACCAGCAGACTATTACAGCTGCATGACATCAGTACAGCAAACCATCTAAAACAGAGGTGTCAAACTCAATTTACTTGAGGGCCGTATCAGGGTTGTGTTTGACAGCCAGGGGTGTGTGGCCAGAATGTGTGGCCAGGGGGTCGGGTGTGGCCAGTTTGACCTCACTCATTGAGGCTCTGTTTTCAGCCGTGATGGCTTCCTGCAGCCCTCTGCCAGCAAAAACGGAGCTCCCCAAGCTCCCTTGTTGCTGGCAGAGGGCTGCAGAAGACATTCCCAACTTAAAACGGAGCCTGGGAGGGCCACACACGGCCCTCCCAAGCTCTGTTTTTGATGGCAGAGGCACTCCGAGCCAGTCCTTCATTGTTTCCAGGGCAGCCCTGAGGGCCAGATCTAAGCACCCTGCAGGCCAAATCAGGCCCATGGGCCCTGAGTTTGACACCACTGATCTAAAACATCTTAAAATAAACCCAAGACACAGTAACCCAAAAAGCAAAAAACAGGAATCATCAACATACAGTGTAAGGATTGTAACAGCCATTGTGTAAGACAGACAAGCAGAAGACTAGCAAAACACATCCATGTATACCAACTAGCAATCGAGACAGATAAAATGTGTGTCTCAGAAATCTCACAACACGTGGACAGACTCTACCATAGTTTTTAACTGGAAACTGGGCATCCTAGACCAAGCTAAATTTAAAAAGGCTAGGGAATTCCTGGAAACTTGACATTCAGACAAGTCAGTCATCAATACCCTATAGAAATAAACCATATTTAAACACCATTCAAAAGTGACAATAAAAAAAGCTAAAAAGGAAACAAAATTCAGAACACATCCTCTCTAGCAGCCAATACCCAGATAAGTAGGAATTAACATTAAATAAACAATCAAACAGAAAACAATATCCTAATCAAAGTACTATTAACTAGAAAAATCACAGCCCTGTAAATTGGTGTGCAATTTACAGCAAATAAACAGTGAGCAAACCCCATCCTCCCTTGCATTAATGATGTTACCTAACATGGATAACAAAACCTCTATAAACAAATAACCAAACTCAGAAAACACCAAGAACTCCAGATTTTAAATATATTTTTGAGACCGTTCTACTAAACATGCTAGTAGCTGTGGCATGCTATAGGCAAGGCCTTCCTATGACTAGGCCTTTCCCTTGCTCTATCCCAAGGCTGTCAAACTCCCGGCCCGCGGGCCAAATGTGTCACACGATGGCCACGCCCACATCCGATTTAGCAAAAGGGAAAAAACTCCTAATACATCACGTGATTATTTATTCTTTCTTTATTTTTTTATTGGCCAAATGTGATTGGACACACAAGGAATTTGTCTTAGGTGTGTATCAGGGGTGGGTTCTACTTACCTTTACTACCGGTTCGCAGCGGGGCCGCGCACGCTCTTCCGCGCAAGCACAGAAGCATTTTGATGACGTCGGGGTCGGTGGGCGGAGCTTCCCGCTGGTTTTACTACCGGTTCTATAGAACCGGTGCAAACCGGGGGCAACCCACCACTGGTGTATATGCTCTCAGTGTACATAAGGAGAATAAAATACATTCATCAAGAATAAAAAGATACAACACTTAGTGATAGTCAAGGTTACTAATAAGCTATCAAATAGTACTAGGAAACAAACAAAAACAATATAATTGAAAGATACAAGCAACATGGTTATAGTAATAAGTGGGAAGAAATAGATACTAGTAAGGAAGAGAATAATAAGAGTAATACAATCTTGGTAAATTATTTGACAGTGTTGAGTGAATTAGTTGTTAAGCAGAATGATGGCAGTCCTTGTGTCTTTTTGAGGGTAGAAGTTGAAACAATTTATGTCCAGGATGTGGGGGGTCTGTAGATATTTTCACAGCCCTCTTTTTGATTCGTGCAGTATACAGGTCTTCAATGGAAGGCAGGTTGGTAGTAACTGTTTTCTTCTGCAGTTCTAATTATCCTTTGAAGTCTGTGTCTGTCTTGTTGGGTTGCAGAGCCAAACCAGACAGTTATGGAGGTGCAGATGACAGACACAATAATTCCTCTGCAGAACTGAATCAACACCTCTTTGGGCAGTTTGAGCTTTCTGACTTTGCGCAGAAAGAACATTCTTTTTTGAGCTTTTTTGATGATGTTTTTGATGTTAGGTGTCCATTTTAAGTCTTGAGATACGATACCCCTGCTCTACCCCCTTTCCCTAACTACTTTTTATCATCCCAGCTTAAACTGACTTTGCCCTGGGCAGGTAAGCATACTTTCAAACAAAGGACTGGGCTGCAAAAAGTGCTAAGGGACCCATTGATACTGATTACTGCTCATCTGAGCTTTGATCAATCAAGATTTTTACATAATACAGGTAGTCCTTGACTTTCAACAGTTTGTTTAGTGACCATTCAAACTTACAACGGCACTGAAAAATGTGACTTATGACTGTTTTTCACATTTACGACCGTTGCAGCATCCCCATGGTCATCTGTTCCAAATTCAGACACTTGGCAGCTGACTTATATTTATGATGGTTGCAGTGCCCCAGGGTCATGTAAATCACCTTTTACGACCTGACAAGCAAAGTCAATAAGGAAGCCAGGTTCACTTAACAACCATATTATTAACAATTGCAATGATTCACTTAACAACTGTGGCAAGGAAGGTTGTAAAATGAGATAAAATTCACTTAACAAATGTCTCACTTAGCGATAGAAATTTTGGGCTCAATTGTGGTCATAAGTTGAAGACTACCTGCACTCTTTGATAAGACAGGACTTTAAACTAGGTTACGAGCCTTTGTCACAACTTTGCTATGTGCAGAATTTTCTCCTGACAGGACAGTTCTTGGTCAGTCTGGGCATATTTTGGCTAGTGCAGCCAAAGTCCAAATCAATTTCAAACAGGGTCACACTGTTGTGTGTGCACTTAAGGTGTCTCATCTGGTGGTCACTTTGCAAACCAACTTACTGCTGTACACATCCTCTCCCACTCTAGCTAGCTGTGGATCTCAAAAGTGCCCAAAACCTAGAAAGAAACCATAAAATCGACATGATTCCTCTGGAGTCAGGGGTGAAATGCTCCCGGTTCGGACCGGATCGCCTGATCCAGTAGCGATGGAGGCAGGTGGTTCGGAGAACCGGTAGCAAAAATCCCTGCCTCCCCACCCCCATGTCCAGCTGAGCCCCGCGATCATCAGAGTTTTTTTTTATTTTTAAAAACATTTTTTCTACAACCTCTTCAGCCGAAAAAATGCTTTTAAAAGTAAAAAAAAAAAAGCCTCTGATGATTGCGTGGCTCAGCTGGGATCATCAGAGGCTTTTAAAAGCATTTTGTTTACAACCTCTTCACCGAAGAGGTTGTAGAAAAAATGGTTTTAAAAGTTAAAAAAAAAAGTTGGCCACACTCACCCAGTCACATTACCTCCCCCTACCAAGCCACGCCCACAGAACCAGTAGTAACAAATTTTAGATTTCACCACTGTCTGGAGTATATATATATATATTTAAACAATCAGAAATGGTAGGTGCCAGTCCTGGCCTGATTATTTACTTATACAGTCCGAATAATGAAAGACTGAGGTTTGGCCATAATCGTATCATTTTCAAGAAGGGAAAGGAAAATTTCCCTGAAAGTTTTCACCTACAATTACTAATTTACTTAGTACAGTAACGAAGATACACACAAAATATTTATGCTAGAAATTCCCAGACTGGATGGAGACAGAAAATGTTCTTTCTTTGGAACAGAAAGTTTTCATGAGAAACAAAAGTCTACATCACTGTTTCCCAAACTTGATAATATTATGTGGACTTCAACTTCCAGAATACCCCAGCCATGAATTCCCCAGCCAGTATTCCTCAGCCAGTCATGAATTCCCCAGCCAGCCATGAATTCCCCAGCGAGTCATTCTGGAAGCCATCCCAGGAGTTGAAGTCCACATATCTTAAAAGTTGTCATGGTTGACAAACTATATGACTATCTGAACTTCTTTAAGGAGTGGAATTGGGACGCCATCATTCCTGCCTGGGTGAGTCTATCTGATCCAGGTTTTTAAGGAAAATCAAGTGGTATCTTGTACTTAATACAGCATTCTCTCCAAGTCTGTTACCAGTCTGGGTGAGAATATGTAATGTCTCGCTAAGTAGAATTTCCTCCCACAAGACCTGGCCCCACTGATATTGGTGAACTCCTTCCATGCAGTCTGGAAAGATAAGGTAGGGCAGAAGATAATGTGCAATGGGACTTTCCCCCAGGATTTGGGGAATGCCAAATACATCCTGTATATATAGGGCCATGCCAAATACATCCTGGAATGGAGACTAAGAAATGGGCAGGTACAAAGATTAAGCAGAATTAAGTGTGTAGTTAGTCACTTTATATATATTCCATAAGCAACATAATGTCTTAACTCATTTCCCCAAAATATTGGAGAGTTTTCAACTTCCCTTGCTTTGATATTCTCCCATCATCAAATCTTGAAGGGAGATACATGTGAAGTTTCTTAGAATGTTGAATGCATTTTAATGTATTTTAAAGATTGGTATTATTCCCTTAAAATTTAGAGAGGGTTTTTTTGTAATGTTATTATCTCTGTTCTAAAAAAGTTGGAGATCATTTTGTTATAGATTTGTTTGATATATTTTTGTCATTTTTAAAATCTGTCCTGTTGCTTTTTATTTTAGTTTGTACTTTAATGTTTGATTTTGAAATTGAATACAGATATTTTGAAAAGAAAAAAAAGAAGAGCTGATGCCTCTTCCATCCTTGCATTTGAGCCTGTTACGATATTTTCAGGATCAGACTCAATAAATAAGTTGAGAGTTATAAATTCAAATAAATCACTATTTATTTACATAAGGCATTCTATATTCACTGAATATTCACAGATAGAAGCACAAAATGGACGTATGCGGCTCCTTATATATACAATGGGTGGAGCTAGATATGGGAGTGGTGAAATATGAATACATTAAGAGGTGAAGAATAAGTTAACCCCTGATACCCTGTTCATGTACTATTTACATAATGGAGAATAAGGCATTTACTTGTGACAAATCCCCCTCTAAATGCCGATTCGACATAATACAACAATTACAATCAGATTCAGAACAATATAAGACATGTAATTTAGAGGTCAAGTATTTATGTTGCTTAGACGGCAAAGGCTTTGTTAATATGTCAGCTATTTGCTCTGATGTTTCACAATGAACTGCTTTGATAAATCCATCTTGAGATAATTGTCTCACATGTTTAAACTTTATATCTATATGTCTGGACCTTTGTCCAATAGCATCAGATCTAGATATTTCGATAGCAGCTTTATTGTCTTCATGCATAATAAAAGGCAAAGTGGGTTTCTTCCAAATATCAGAAAGCAAATCATTAAACCATACAAGGTTA
This sequence comes from Pantherophis guttatus, assembly GCF_059756535.1. Lineage (NCBI taxonomy): Eukaryota > Metazoa > Chordata > Lepidosauria > Squamata > Colubridae > Pantherophis > Pantherophis guttatus. The sequence continues at coordinate 328,428,435 of NC_142063.1, read as the reverse complement.
TTTGCTGCCTTAGATAGACAAACATATTCTGCCTCTGTTGTTGAAGTGGCTACTAGATCTTGTTTGCCAGTATACCAGTAAACTGGACAACTGTTAAGGAAAAATAAATAACCAGATGTGCTTTTTCTACATGAGGTATCGCCAGCCCAATCCGCATCGGCATAACATGTGAGGATGGGCTCTTTGACAGTATTAGGTTCCAATAACAAACAGAAGTCTAAATTATTCTTCAAGTATCTTAATATCCTTTTGACAGCTTCCCAATGGTATAGCGATGGTTTGCTAACATGTCTGGACAATAAGTTGAGAGGCAAGGCAATATCAGGTCTAGTCCAATTGGAGATATAAAGAAGTGAACCTATGACTGACCTGTAAAATGTATTGTCTTTGAATTCAGGGGATGATTCATCTGTATTTTTCAAAAAATCAATTTGCATTGGAGTATCGCAAGGCTTAGCATTACTTAAATTACATTTATTCAACAGCTCTATGATTTTGTCCTTTTGAGAAAGCTTAAATCCTCTTCTGGTTTTACTGATTTGAACACCAAGATACTTATTTACTTTACCCAAAGATTTCAATGAAAAATGTTCATTCAGTTTTGTTACAAATGCTTCTCTCCTTTCATTATGTTTACCTATGTACAAAATATCATCCACATAGATCAATATAAATTCTAGTGAATCATCCTCTTTTTTGGCAAAGAAACAATTATCAGCAGTAGTGGCATTGAAATTCATAGTTTTGAGTACTTTTACTAAACAATCATACCATTGTTTACCAGATTGTTTCAACCCGTATAAACTATTATTTAGTAACCAAGTTTCATTTTTGTTTGTGTATTGACTGTGGGGTGCCCTCACATATATTTCTTTATCTAATTTTGCATGTAAATATGCAGTCTGTATGTCGTATTGGAATACATCGAGGTTGAGTGCTGATGCTATAACCAGAGCTGTTTTGACACTCTCTGTTCTTACTGTGGGGGAGTATGTATCTGTATAATCCTCGGGATATTTCTGTGCATAACCTTGTGCAACTAATCTAGCTTTGTATAGAGTATTGCCTCCCTCTAAATTTTTAATTTTATATATCCACCTAGTGCCAATGATGGTTTTGTCCTTTGGTGCAATTGTAGGTGTGAATACATTTAGCTCTCGTAAACTATCCATCTCTTTACTCATGGCTGATTCCCATTTTTTCTTTTCTTCAGAGGGAAGTTTTAACACTTCCTCATATGTGTTAGGTGTTGGTGATTCTCTATCCATATGCATTACATAATCTTTGTATTTGTTTGGCACTTGGTTTCTGCTACTTCTGATTGCTCTTTCTGGTTTAGTATCATTGTCATGCATATACCTTGCTTCCTTTTTTGTTAATGAATCTGTTCTTATTTTATATTGACTATTTGTCCATGTTTTGACTTTATTTTTATGCGTGTCGTTATTATGTTCTTCTCTATTCTCTCTTTCTTGGAGTTTAGTGCCTGAGTTGGTGTTTGGGAATATTTCGTTAAGATGTATTCTAGACCAGTTGGCCTGTTCATGGAACACAGCTGTTCTGGAAACTATAAATTTGTTATTACTATCGATAAATCTGTATCCTTTTGTACCTGTCTCGTATCCCATAAATCTAAGTCTTCTGGATACGTTTTCACCTTTGCGCCTCAATTGTTTAGGTATGTGTACATCTGCAGTGACTCCAAATATGTGCATGTGTGCTAGTTTTGGTTTTCTGTTATACATTGCTTCATATGGTGTCTTATTTATAATACTGGACCAGGTTCTGTTTTGTGTGTAATTAGAGTATTGTAGGGCTTCTGACCAGAATTGTTTACCTAAGCCAGCATCCTCTAATGTGCATCTAATCATGGTTTGTAATGTTGAGTTCTTTCTCTCTACCACTCCGTTTTGGAATGCAGAAAATGGGCTAGATGTGTAATGTAACATTCCTTTGTCTTTTAGCCATTGGGAGAATTCCTTAGACATGAATTCACATCCCCTATCTGTCATGATTTGTTTTATTTTAATATTGTGTTGTGTTTCTATACGTTTGTAAAACTCCTTAAATTTCTGAAAGGTTTCATCTTTATGTTTTAATGTGTAAACAAATCCATAACGACTATAATCATCCACAATGGTTAGAAAGTAACGTTTTTTATAAGTAATTGATGGTGTTAATGGACCAACTAGATCCATGTGTACCAAATCAAAAATTTTGTTAGTTGATCTTGTTGACTTCCTAGGTCTGGGACTAGTTTTGAGTTTTGTAGATTTACATACTGAGCATTCCAAATAGTTTTCACAATTTTTTATTTTAACACCTTCTGCATGTTCAGTCATCTTTTGCACCACAGGAAAACTGGCATGTCCTAGTTTCCTATGTAAAACATGAGCACACTCATCGTGAATTGGTTTACCTATTTTAGGTTTTTTTTTATTGTGTGTATCTTTATGGTTATGAGTTACTTCATGTTCCTCATTGTCACTGTTACTATTGTCTTCATTATCTATTTCATTGTCATCTTCCATATTTGAATCAATGTTGTTTAACCATTTCTCCTTTGTCATTAAATAAGGTAGACCTCCTTTGATTATTACTGTGCCTATGTTTGTTCTGTTTTTCTCTAATGTTGCCTTTCCTTTTGAGAACACAATGTTAATGTCAGAATCTCTGCTTAGTTTTATCGCACTAAGTATGTTATGAGGTATCTCAGGTATTAATAATACCCCCTCTACTTTTCCTAGACCTGGTAAGATTACATTCCCTCTACCTATTACTTGAACCTTTTCTTGATTAGCTACTTTGATTACAAATTTATCTTCTACAAAAGAAGATAATATATTTTTATTATTTGTAGTGTGATTGGTTGCTCCAGAATCAATAAGCCAATTGTTGTTCTCTGGTTGTTGTATGTTAATGTTGTCATGTTTGTCTAGTCCATTCAGTGAACCAGACTTTCTATCCTTTGAATTGTCTCTGCCCCCTCTACGTTCTCTATAGTTGGGTGGACTTCTATACCTATGTCTATCAATGGAAGATTGTCTGTTGTTGTACTTGTTTCTATATTCTGGCCTGTGTCTTTCTCTTAGAATTTTAGGACAATCCCTTCTATTATGTTCTCTGGACCCACAATCGTGGCATCTAAATGGTTCATAATATCTTTCTTGAAATGCTTCCTTTTTATGTTGTTTGTGTTCTATGTGGTTGTTATAACGACTCCTCCTTGAATTGTCTTCAGCTATTAACTTGTTAGATAGATTTTCTATGGATAAGTATCCTAGATTGATTGTGTCTAAATGTGACATATAATTATCCCATGATGGGTCAAGTGAGTTGATGATAACACTTTTCATTGTTTGATCTGAAATTACCTCCCCCCTTAAGTGCAGTTCTGCTCTAATTTTGTTTAAAGATATTAAATGTTCACTTATGGAAACCCCTGGCTTTATCCTAGAAGAGAAGAAATCTTTAGACATTCTTGTGGTAGTGGCTACACTTTCACTGTGGAATAAATTAAACATGCATTGAATAATTTCTGAGACAGTCAGATTTTGCTTAATACTGTGATACATGGCTGGGGATACACTGGAAATCAATAAGAAGAATGCTCTATGGTGTAGGCAATCTAACTTTAGAGTCCAAGGTCTTTTTGGGGGGTTAGTAATAAAGAAGAGTAAATTTTCTTTCATAAAGACAACTTGGAGCTGCTGATACCATTCTTGCAAATTAATGCCATCTATTCTCAGCTTTGGAAAGTCATTGGGTAAATTCCCAACATTGTTGGGTCCATTACTTACAACCGGAGGTAGTCCGTGGTCTTGCAAATGACGAAAGTTGCAAAACGGCGTGGGGATGCTTGTGACGAGTTTGCATGATTCTCTCCGCATCTCGTGTCTCCCGAAGTTGTCTGCGTAGTCTTGCGCATGCGCGTTGCTCATTTCGTTTCTGTAGTCAACGTGAGAGGTTCTCGCTGCAGCAGCTCTCTCGCTCTGTTCTTCTCCCGATGAATCAGTCTCCGGCTCGATTTTTGGAGTCCTGGTGATAGCGGGCGCTCGTTTTCTTTCGCTGAAGGTGCTGGTCCTTGGATTAGTCTGCGGCGAGGGGCAGTATCTGCAGGGCTCTCTGGGCTCAGGCGTCGGTGCTCTCGCCATCTGGATAGGAGCGGGTAGATTTTGAGGCGTTAGCTCGCTCGCTTGTTTTTTTGTTGATCTTTTAGTGATCTTCAGTTTCGGTCCAAATGCTGCAAAAAGCGTTTTCATTGCTGATTTTACTTGCATGTCTATTGAATCTTCTTCGTTTTCTGTGTCTGATTCTTCTGAGGTATATATTTTTTTCTCTTTCATTTTTGCATCGGGTAAGGCTTTTCGCGCCAGATATTTTGAATCCTGCTTTCCGATTGGCTCTGCTTCGCTCATCTTAGGGGTCTGTTGAAACCAAGATGGCTGCCATTCGAAAATTTGCGCGGGATTGTTGGTTTTCTTCTTCGTTGCGTTTTCATCTGCAATCATATTACTCACTATTTTTGAGTCTTTTGATTTTTCAGTAGCGATGTGCTTCTCTTTCGCTGCTCCGTTGTTTTTTAGTGTATCTTGGAGATTTGCGACGAGACTTTCATCGCTCTTTTGGCTTTTTAAAAGTTTCAGTATCTCTGACCTGAGTTCGTTGTTTTCTATTTCGTTTTCTTCTTGGTCATCATCTTCATTTATTATTTCTTCGTCGTCTGTGGTGTATTCTTCGGATTCTCTCGAAATTGCATTCGTGGACTCATCGATTATTTCTTGATCCGCTTCCATTTCTTTGCTGTATGCCCTGGTGTTGGGCCTATCTCTTTTAGACATGTTTAAGTTTTTTATTGAGTCAATTCAACCATCCTCTGCTACCAGATTGTTACGATATTTTCAGGATCAGACTCAATAAATAAGTTGAGAGTTATAAATTCAAATAAATCACTATTTATTTACATAAGGCATTCTATATTCACTGAATATTCACAGATAGAAGCACAAAATGGACGTATGCGGCTCCTTATATATACAATGGGTGGAGCTAGATATGGGAGTGGTGAAATATGAATACATTAAGAGGTGAAGAATAAGTTAACCCCTGATACCCTGTTCATGTACTATTTACATAATGGAGAATAAGGCATTTACTTGTGACAGAGCCTTTATCTTAAAACAATACATTAGTGCAATAAATGACAAATTTCAAATATCTGCCTCCAATATACATGACTAGTTTAGATTTGCAAAGCAGTCTCTGGATTAGAGGTCTTAGTTTGACTAGCTGGCACATTGTCAGCAAGAGAATGGTAAAATGGGGCTTTGGTGGCCTTTATAGCAAACCAGGGGTGAAATTCAGCAGGTTCTGACAGGTTCTGGAGAACCGGTAGCGGAAATTTTGAGTAGTTCAGAGAACCAGCAAACCGTCTGGCCCCAGAGTGGAGTGGGAATGGAGATTTTGCAATATCCTTCCCCCAGGAGTGGGGTGGGAATGGAGATTTTGCAGTATCCTTCCCCTGCCACGCCCACCACACCACGCCCACCACACCACGCCCACAGAACCGGTAGTAAAAAAAAATTGGATTTCACCACTGTAGCAAACTGCCCAAAATGTGCCAAAGCCGACTTTGCTGAGACTTTATCTTGCCAAAACCACTATTGAGAAAGTCTCAACTCAAACCAAAGCCATGTGGAATACCAGAAGCGCATTTCCATGGGCCGATCAGTGATAATTAACTACCGGTATTGGACAAATGCCCGTTCTATTTCCTTTGGTTTAGCATGCGTCTATTCTGGAGATGGGTAAGCCACGCACGATCTGAAATCCACGGGGAGCACTAGCTAAAATCTCCCTGGGATCCTGTTCGGGGGGAGGCGGGGCAAGAGCGCCGAATGACGTCATCGGCCAGCTCGATCGGGGAATCTTGTTTTTTGCTCTGGCACGTGAGCGGTTTACTATAACCGAGGCTGACTTTTCTGACTGCTGTTTGCAACACGTTAGTTTAGCGGATGCAACCCGTCAACCTGATCTAGTTACTAATTCCCCAGGCTTGCATTTCTTTCTTTCCTTCCTCGCAATTCCCATTTCCACGTAGCGTTTCTCCTTTCCTGCTGGAGAACACCGGCGGCTCCCATAGAAAGTATCAGGAAGGGGATCCTCCTGTTCGGAAGCAGCGGGGACTGCAAACTAAGGGTTGGGGGCGGGGGGGAACCCCCAAAAACCATCGCCAGTGCTGGCGTGCAAGTTTTCCCCCCAAGAAAAGAAGGGATCGGGACCTTCGGGAACCGGATCCAGCGATTCCCACGTTCAGAGGCGCTCAGGAGGTTCCGGGCGAGAAAATCCCTCCACTCCCTTCCCGAGGTTGTACTTTAGTTCTTTGCCTTCCCCGGTTGGGCTTCTGCCCACCCCGAAGCCCCAGGAGGCGCGGCCGAGTTACGCGGCGGGGCGAGGCGAAGCTACCTTCTCGATTGAGGGCGGGCGGGCGGAGGGCTTTTCAACCGGCGCCGTACCGGATGGGAGGAGAGACCGAAGGCGAAGGGGGCTGAGCGTGGCTAAGCTTCCCGGCTCCATCGATCGGCTCCTTCGGCGGGACGGGAGGCGATGGCCGCCGCGGCTGCTGCTGCTGCCCTGATCGCGGCGCTGCTCGGGCTCCTGCCCGCCCAGACGAGCACCGGCGCCGCAGGGAGAAGCCAACCCGGAGAGGCTCAGGTGAGGCAGGCAGGGATGCCGGAGTTCGGGACCTAGCAGAGTTTAGTCAGCCGGAAAGGAAGAGAGAGAGAAAGAGAGCGCTCTGTACATGCCCAGAGACACGATCCGCATTAGATCTCGGCCTACCGTCCCTTAAGGACTAGATGAAGAGGTAACTTTCATCATAAAAAGTGAAAGAAGTGACTTGAACGAGGCTGTGGTTCTAACCGCAACAATGCCCTTCATGCTATATTGAGGTTTTCCTGATGTGTGGGTCTAAAATTCCTTCCTAGAGAAAATGGAAATCAAGCTAGTTGGAGAGCCCCAGACTGGCTCCTGTGTTCCTGATCTCTGACAATGCTTCCTTTGTGTAGAGAGGCTCTATTAACTCTCTACCTTAATAACTGTTTTTTTTTGTTGTTGTTGTTAGTTGCGAAATTCCGCCAGGCTTTCCTGTCCTCTACCATCCTCTGGAGTCCATTTAAGCTCACACCAACTGCTTCGGTGACTCCATCCAGCCACCTCGTTCTCTGTCATCCCTTTCTTCTTTTGCCCTCAATCGTTCCCAGCATTGGGCTCTTCTCCAGTGAGTCCTTCCTTCTCATTAGGTGGCCAAAGTATTTGGGTTTCATCTTCAGGATCTGGCCTTCTAAAGAGCAGTCAGGGTTGATCTCCTCTAGGACTGACCGGTTTGATCACCTTGCAGTCCAAGGGACTGCAGGAGTCTTCTCCAGCACCATATTAACTGTTAGTAGAATTGAATGTCCATAGAGATTCTCAGTCATCCAGGTCATAGTTGTCCCAACTATGTGCTTTTTTTCAAGAGGCAACTGGACTTTCTGGTTTTTCTTTGAAGACATTTTGCTTCTTATCCAAGATGCTTCTTCAGCTCTGACTGTTAGTACTGTCCTTGGTCACTCCTTTCTTTTAAAGCCATTTAAACTGATACCCATGCTGCAAGCCACTTTGATTAACCAGGCTCCAGGCTAGAAAGTGGGAGACTGAGAGTTCTAGTCCCACCTTAAACACAGCTGGGTGACCTTGGGCCGATCACGCTCAGCCCTGGAAGAAGACAATGGCAAACCATTTCCAAAAAACCTGGCAGAGAAAACTGCTGGGTCTTGTCCAGCCAATTGCCAGGAGTCAATGCTGACTCAAAGGCACCCCCCTCTACTGTGGTCAAAGCCAGAACTGCAAAGAGACATCCCTGGAAAGGGGCGTGTCAAAAAAAATGAAGAAGGCAGCCACAACCATGCAACTGAAGCCCCATTCCCTTTTTATGTGGGCCACATGTGCGTTGTAGTCTCAGCACTCTTCCAGGGGAGAAGTTGCAGTTGGCTGCTCAACTCTCGCCATTTACACCTCAGCTATTTGTAAAAATAATAAAGGTGGGATACAAATAAAAAAACAGAAGAAATAAATAAAGACAGCATTGCTGGCTGAGAATGATGGGCATTGTAATAGAACACATTTGGAGAGCGCCAATTTAGAGAAGGCTGACTTAATATTGGCTTCCACTGACACGGATTCTATTTGTGTCATGTTGTTGCTATGTCATTTCAAGTATTCCCCCCTCCATGTCTATGTTCTATCATGGAACTTCGATAAAAATATACCCCTTTAAGATGTCTCACCTACAATAGTGGCCAAAATTGTGGAAACCTTTTGGGGAAAGTGTATTTTCTAAAACTAGCTAATAACACCACTTTTTTTGGGAGTAGTGCCATAAAATTATATATCAATGGAAAGATAATTTAATCAAGAATGTAATGCAATAACTTTTATGAAGGGTTTGCTATTAGAATAGCAGTTACAGTATAAAGAAGAAAAGTGAAACACGTAGAAAAAAACGAGATATACAATTTTTTTTAAAAAAAATCTTTATTTACAAAACATTAAAAACAAAAGAAGAACAACACATCATATAAATAACAAACAAGACAATACAATACCAACCAACAAACAAAAAAACAAAAAACAAAAAAGCAAGCATACCTATAAACAGTACCTTAATAAACTAGTATTCGGTACTGTATATCTATATTATAATCTGGAGAAGACAAAACCTTTATAAAACAATTAGGTCTATCCGACCTCACTTTACTTGTATAATATAAGTTTCTCAATAGATATAATTCCTCATCTAATCTGGGTTATATTTTCCTCTTCTCTAGCCACCTATAGAATTTTTCCCAAGATAAACATATTTGTGTTTGGTCTCTGTCTTTTAATTTTTTGGTCAATTTATCTGCTTCTGCACAATCTAAAATCTTCTTTATAATAGCTTCCTCTGATGGGATATTTCGATTTTTCCAAAGTTGAGCGTACGTCAATCTCGCTGCTGCGATGATGTGTAATGCAAGATACCATAAGTCTCTTTTAATACTTTCCGGCTTGGAGCCGAGCAGGCATGTCTCTGGATGCCATTCGATCTTTTGATTTAAAATCTCATTCAGCCATTTTTTTATTTTCCCCCAGAATTCTACTGCTTTTGGGCACGTCCACCACTGATGGTAATAGGTGCCACGCTCAAACCCACATTTCCAGCATTCCGCAGATTGTCCAGCGAACATTTTAGCTTTAGGGGGAAGATGCCACCTGGAGATATACAAAAATTATCCCCATGCCAGTTAATACTTAGTTGGGTAACCTTTAGCATGAATTATGGCCTTACAATATCTTCCAATGGAGTGAACCAAGTCTTTTAGTTCTGCAGCTGTTATAATGTGAAACCAGGATTGAATGATTGGTTCTATTAACTGGGTGTTTGCACTTGTGGCCATCACAGTGTCCCCATGGTCACGTGATAAAAATTGGGGCACTTGGCAACCAGCATACACGTTTCCAACCGTTGCAGTGTCCTGGGGTCCCTAATCACCATTTGTGACCTTCCCAGCTGACCTCCAACAAGCAAAGCCAATGGAGGAATCTGGGTTTGCTTAATGACTGTGAGATTTGCTTAATGACTGCAGCAAAAAAGATCATAAAAGTGGATGTGACTCCACTTAACAACTGCTTCACTCAGCAATAAAAGTTCCAATCCCAGTTGTGGTTGTAGGTTGAGAACAACTTATACTGGGTGGTCCACAACCCCCAGGTCGCAGCCCATTCCCCGTTCAAAACTGGGCCGTGTAAGTGGCGGGCGAGTGAAAATGTGCAGGTCCACTTGCATGAATGGCATGCAAGTGTGTGCAAAGCTCCATGTGGACAAGCAGTGGTATTCGCACACTCGAAGCTCCATTTGCACAATGGAACTTGTGCAAAGGGAGCTATGCACACTTGTGCACATGCCTGCCATTCACAGAGAACCATCCCCTCTTTCCCCCACTCTCGTCTGCCAATCCAGAAAGATTGGGGACAGCTGTGACAATTTATACAATTTTGTAAACAGGAACTGGCTCCTGAGATATTCCCCCAAGATACACTGTTGAAAGATTCATTCAGTCGGAACATGTACTCCAAAGAAGTCTGGGTCTTCATAAATAAAGATATGTGTCAGCCCAGACCATAAAATCGGTTCCACAGGAAGGCTAAAACTTCCTTTATTGAGTTTGGCTCTAATACCAAAATCTTGCAAGCCTAATTGTGCTAGATTTCCTCCCACTCCTTATAGTTCAGTAAATTAGGTGGCATCCAGCTGAGCTGATTCTGAATGTTATCTGGCTGCCCTGGATTTAAAAAAAAAATCAGCCCTTTTGCCTCCTATAAGGTAATCTTCCTTACTCTCTACACTACTGGTACATGAATTATGGACCCGAGAAAGGGCTTTGTGGCTAAATCCAGATTAAAATGAAGGCATTCATTGGGCAGAAGGTATAAGCATCTGGATTATGAGGTTAAGCATCAGCGCTGAAATCACTTGCCATATCTGTCTGGCTAGACCAGTCAGTGGCTATGAAAGTCATTGTATGGGCTAGCGCTAGCAAATAGGATTCAGCTAGAAAAGAACCTGGATAACCAGTGAAAATAGGACCGTTTAGGGCAGTGACGGCTAACCTTTTTTTCCTCGATGTGTGCTCACACCCATAATGTAATGCCCCTCACGCATGCTCCATCCCCCTGCACATGCGCACGCAACTCCCCCTGTGCTACCCTGCCCCCTGCACAGGCACATGTAACCCCCCCTGCACTCCCCCACCCCCTGCGTATGCACACATGACCCTCCTGCCCCCCATTTTGGGCCTAGCAGGCCTCCCTGAAGCCTCTGGAAGCTGAAAATGGCCCGTTTCCAGACTTCCGGTACTTCCGGTAGGCCCATTTTTTGCCCTCCCCAGGCTCTGGAGGCTTTCCTGGAGTCTCCCAGGAAGGCGAAAATGGCCTCCCCCGGCCCTCCGGAGGGCATCTGGAGGCCAGAAATGGCCTGTCTCCATGCTTCTGGTACTTCCGGGATGCCCGTTCTTCACCCTCCCAGAGCCTCTGCGCAAGCTCTGTACTTACCTGACATCTGAAACAGGCCATGTGTAGATTCCTGGGAGGGGCGGGGTGGGCCAGCATGGGCATGCGCGGCAGAGACCCGAAAATCAGCTGGCCGGCGGGAGGCACGCATGCATGCGTGGTGGAGCTGATCTAGAGTAACGGCTTGCGTGCCTGCAGAAATGGCTCCGCATGCCATTTGTGGCATGCGTGCCATAGGTTCACCATCACGGGTTTATGGGTTGCAAGATACGTTGTGTTACACAAACTGCTCCATGTTCCCACTTGTTGCCAGTCTTCTCTTCTGTTCAGCATCAGTGTCACACTGTATTCAGGGGTGTCAAACTCAAGTCATCACAGTGGTGTCACATGACGTATCGGGACTTCCCCCCCCCTTCACTAAACCCCCTTCGTTAAGCCAGCACATGACGCATCCGGCCTGAGGGCCGGGAGTTCGACAGCACTGCTGTAGTTGGTTCCCAGACTGATAAGGATTTAGAAGACCATTATATAAACAACCAGCTGCCAGATTTCCTGTTACCAGTGAAGACACCTGCTGTAGAAAAACTGTTTGAAAGAAAATCAGAAAGTCTCCAGCCTGTAACCACATGGGGAAGTACTGGCTGTAAAAGGCAGTTGCTGTCATTCTTGCAGCTCCATCCAAAAGAAACTCTGAGGAAATTGTGCTCGAAAAAGATGTGGCCCTTGGCTTTAAGACAGTTGCCAAAGAACCTGACAATCTGCCACTTGCAGCAGCTCATCTACCAGTGGGATAGATCCTGTGAAAGTGTCCGCAGGACCTGAGGCGTTTGTTGAAATGATAAAACTAGCAACGTGCCAGTACGATGCAGACTTCCTTTTTTCTGTGTATGTTTGCAACATTACTTATGCTTTCAAAGAGCTGTGGTGGCACAGTGGTTAGAATGCAGTACTGCAGGCTACTTCTGCCGCCTGCCTGCAATTTGGCAGTTCGAATCTCACCAGGCTCAAGGTTGACTCAGCCTTCCATCCTTCCGAGGTGGGTAAAATGAGAACCCAGATTGTTGGGGGCCATAGGCTGACTCTGTAAACCACTTAGAGAGAGCTGTAAAGCACTGTGAAGCGGTATATAAGTCTAAGTGCTATTGCTATTATGACACAGGTGAAAAAGGAGTGGACCTTGTATCATAATGGTGCAATGTTAGATTTGTCATTTGTCAACCCTTTGACCCCCTTTCCCACTTCTTAAAATCTCTGGAGCAACCTTCCTTAATTTGCAGAAATCATCTGCTTAGAAATGCATTTCCCAGCCTGTTTCTTTGGCATGACTACTTCATGTCCTAACAAGAACATGCAGTTTAATTTTTGCTTCTCAGCTGCCTTGTAGGAACAAAGAGCTTCTCTCCCACCCTCTCTAAAATTCTGGTCCTTGTGGAGCTACTTGTCATCCAAGCAGCAGTCAGTCTTGACAGGCCTTGATTTGTGGTTTCTGGGGGCAGCCTCTGGTCTTAAGCCCGGAGAGAAATTAATGAGGTGAGTGGGTTGTCTGCATCTGTGTGTCTTTCCTTTTTTCGCCTCCCCAGTTGCACAGAACAAATGGGAGAGAGATCTCTTCAGTTTAGGGCACGTTTTTTGCAGGGTGTTTTCCCATGATGCTCACTTCTTATTTCCTGCTGCTTCAGAATATCCTATAGAAAATGGAATTTCCTCCTTGTGGAAATTTGGACGGGGGGAAGAGACCCAGATTTACTTATGACTCCAGGGGTCAAGAATAGAGCTCAGGGGTGGGTTCTAACTGGCTTTACTACCGGTTCTCTTTGTGCGTGCACTTTGTGCGTGATCGCCTCTTCGGTCTTGCTTTGCGCAATCTTGCTTTGCGCAAGTGCATTGCGAATCTGCCTAACTGAGGTGCGGCAATCCGCTCTGCTCCCGAAGAAAGAGAACCGGTTCGGTGACGTAATAGCAATAGCAACGGGAGTAACCCACCACTGATAGAGCTGTTAAAAAGCTGTTTTGAAGGAGAGTTGATAGCCCTGATTTGAGTTGACTCATGAAGCCGCTTTTAATCCTGATGTGATCTGGCCAGTTTATAGCATTATGTTTTTTCTGCCAAGTGTCATGAATGTTCCAATTTGGAGCTGATGTGCAGAGAACTCAATGTTTATTTTTTATAAACACATTTTATCTCTTTCTCAGCCTTACAAAACTTACCAAATAAGACATTTCTCCCCAATTAAAACTGGGATCAATTTCACTCCTTGAAATGTTAACTGTACAGGCTAAATATCACACTTTTTAAAAAAAAATTTGATTTATATGCCGCCCTTCTCCGGAGACTCAGGGCGGCTTACAATGTGTTAAGCAATAGCCTTCATACTTTGTATATTTATACAAAGTCAGCTTATTGCCCCCACAATCTGGGTCCTCATTTTACCTACCTTAGAAAGGATGGAAGGCTGAGTCAACCTTGAGCCTGGTGAGATTTGAACTTGCAGTAATTGCAGGCAGCTGATTTAAATTCCTTTCATGATTGCTTTGAACTCCTCTGCTGACTTCTGTTAAATATGATTCCTTATAGGTTGTCTGAAGAGGAACAACACCACATTCTTTCTACTGTGACTTTGACATTTGTCTGTTGCTCAATTTCGGTCTAAACAGCTGAATTTCCTCCTGCCCCCAATTAAACTCATTACTGCGGCCACATATTGCAGTTATTTTATTTGTATTTCTGTCAAGATGCAGATATAGCCTTTCACCTCTGCTTCCAAGGCACTTAACAAAAAGTTACAATAACAGAAATTTTGTACTGTGGGAAAGTGAGGGAAGCGATAAAAATAAGAGAGTAATTAATATATAATACCATAGGTATATATAATTACATATTAGGGGTGGGCTTCAAAAATTTTACCAAGAGGTTCTCTGCCTGGTTGCTGGGTGGGCATGGCCATGGTGGGTGTGGCCTAATCGGCCTCCTGCACCATAGCGGAGGGCCATTTTTGCCCTCCCCAGGCTACAAAGGCTTTTCTCGAGCCTCTGGGAGGTTGAAATTGGCCTCCCCAGGCTCCAGAGGCCCTCTGGAGGCCAGAAACGGGCCTTCCTGAACTTCAGATAGGTCTGTTTTTTGCCCTCCCCGAGCCTCCGCGTGCACCCTGAACTTACTTGCATCCAAAACAGGCCACATGGGGACTCCTGGGAGGGGCGGGGTGGAGTGGGTGGGGCTAGCCAGGAGTGGGATTTGGGGGTTCTCTGAACTGCACAGAATCTTAGCTAGAGGTTCTCCCGAACCCCTGTGAACCCCTGTGAACCCCTGTCCACCCCTGCATATTATCCACACACATGCACAAATATATAAAAAAATAATCATCAGCCAAATCCATTGCATGGGTTTTTATGGAAAGATCTTACTAAGCTAGTCCAATGCAGTTGGCCTAATAGATCTTTTTTGACTATTAAGGCCAGAAGTCACCCAGTCAGTTTCTGTGTCTAAGGGAGGATTGGAATCAGTGTCTCCCTGTCAGCAATACTTTAACTATTACATTACATTGTCTCTTGCATATGTGTGCATGATTCCCAAAAAACAATACTTTGATTTTCTACAAGGTCTTTTCCTCCCAATTACAACTGAAGGTATGGAAGCCTGCTAATTACCGGTCAGGAAAATGGCTTCCTTGCACTGTTTATAGTTTCCCATAATGATACAAATCTGCTAGTGGTCACCCATTGTTATAAGGGCATTTCTCAACATCATTACAATTGTATCCATGGTGATCTTGTCACAGCAATTTCCTGAAATGCAGATGAATATGTATACGCAGTTTTCCTGGCAGAAGGTATTGTTTTCACATGGTAAAGGTTAAGGAACTCCTCTGGTTTATGCATTTGTTGTTGCACAACAATCTGAGTGATCCCCAGGGTCAGCATTAACTCAAAGGCACACATACCCGTCCACCCACAACTCCATACACAAACACAACTTTTGACAAACTGTACAAGCCTATATCAGTTGTCTGGCCTTTTATGATCCATCTGTCCCATCCATCCATCCATCCATCCATCCGCCAGTAAACCATCCATTTTGTCTCTTGTAACATGCCAGAAGGGAAACATAATTGTATGTGTGTTATTTGCCTCTGATCTCCTCCCATTGTCCAGGGATATAGACAAAGTGGTAAAAAGCCTTGTCAATTTCACTTTAAAACTGATAGGAATAAAGTGTCAGTAACACTAATTTGTCTCCCCATTTCAGGATTGATGAAAATGGCATCCCTTCCCCCCAGTGTTTTTCGGGCCCATACATTTTGCTATTGTTTCCATATGTTTTAGAAGTATTCGATGCTGGTTTTTATAGTTTTCGTTTTGTTTCTAAAAAAACCCACAACACCCTCTGAAAAAATATGGAACAAATGTTGCTTCCTTCCCAAACTTTCCATTTCTGCATCAGTAAAAATTCACCTTCATTCCACCTAAGAGAATTAAAAGAGAGTCTAATGGGGGAATCACCTGTAATTTGACACTTTCTGCTGCGCTAAAGCATAAACAAAAACAATTAAGGGTTTTTTTCCCCCTCTCTATTAATCTCTTTCAGATTTCCTCCTTTTTCAGGCTTATCCTTTATTTTTTCAAAGAAAACTGTAGTCATAGTACATATCCCAGATATTGCATTATCAGGTCTTCTGTTGTGGGGGATCTCTGTTGATTATCTGGTCTTTGGAAAAATAATAGGGCTGGAAAAGGAAGTTCTCTCCCTTTTGCTCTGCTCAGTCTGGAATGAATTTGTTTTAGGAATCAAAAGCTGATAAGGAAAGGGAGTGCTAGGAAAAAACAGAGCTGATAGAGACTTTAGAACGAAGAAGTTTCTCTGGCAGATACAATAACTGCAAGACAAATTGCAACTCAGAATTGAAACTGGATTCTCAGCAGGCACAAACTGTGTTTGAAGTGGGAGGCATGCAGCTACAAATGGATATTCTTTTGAGTTGGGCCCAGTTAGTATTTAAAAGAGGGAGCTAACTATAATTTCTAAAACCGTCCAAGAATATTCAGAATATGAAGTATGCAAAGCTTTTGCATACATTTCGCAACCTTTGCGTAGAAAGATTGTGGGTTTTGTTACAAGGAAATCAGTGGTGGGTTTCAAAAATTTTTATTACCGGTTCTGTGGATATGGCTTGGAGGGCGTGGCATGGCTTGGTGGGCGTGGCTTGGTGGGCATGGCAGGGGAAGGTTACTGCAAAATCCCCATTCCCTCCCGATCAACTGGGACTTGGGAGGTAGAGAATAGGTGGAGGTGGGGCCAGTCAGAGATGGTATTTACCGGTTCTCCGAACTACTCAAAATTTCCGCTACCGGTTCTCCAGAACTGGTCAGAACCTGCTGAAACCCACCTCTGAAGAAATAATAAAAGAATGCCAGGGGTTTGTTTGTTTGTTTGTTTTTCATATAAAGCCTAGTGTCTTATCTATTATTATTTATTTTGATTTGATTTTAGAGGTTTCTGGAGAAATATGGCTATTTTGAGTCTGTGCACCAAGTACCGGACTTAGCAGGATTCCCAGATGCCATAAAGTAAGCCTGTAATTCTCATTCTTCTCTTACTGGTTTTAGTTGTTCACTTCCGTCTCCATTTAATAACTAGCTAATCCCTAAATCCCATGCCTTCCTATACAGTCTGTTGCTAGCTTAGACCATGCAGCTGGCCAGCTTTCATTGACGATGGGTTCTGCTCAGTGGTTTCCCTTGTATGGGCTTAGTTTCTTTCGTACTATGACCAATGCAGCAGTTTTGACCCAGCTGGTAGATTCCTCAAATGCCAATGCTGCCTTCTGGATTCAGGCCATCTTCCACTACTCCCTCTGAGTTGCTTTCTTTCTTAAATCTTTTATTTCCTTTCCCTGCTACCAGCTTCAAGTTTTATAGGGTTATAAGTGGCAAATGCTTAAAAATGGTGCAGTGGCCTAGTGGTAAAGTCACTCGCCTCACATTTGGATGGTTGAGGGTTCAATTCTAGGTAGTGGCAGATGTTTCTTTCCTAGGATGCAAAGAAAAAATATCTGTTGTGAATTCTGCATAGGTGTCAGGAAGGGTATCCGACCGGTAAATGCTCAGCTCTATCCAGTTGTGACTCTATCCAAATAGGGACTATAGGGTCATAAAAAGGGGGATTTGTGTGTTTAAAAACCAAGGGCTAAATCATTATTTCTCAATTTATCTATTTAAAACATTTATATAGACACCCATCTTTCAACCAACTCTGGATGTCTCCAGATCAATGCTGTCAACTTTTAAGATGTGTGGACTTCAATTCCTAGAATTCCTCAGCCAGCCATGAAGTCCGCACACCTTCAAGTTGCTGAGGTTGAGAAATACTGGCTTAAATGAAGGGAGCGTCATGCAACTTCCATCCCACTTCATGTACACTTACAGGGAATTTCAATGGATTTCTCACCTGCCCCTCAGTGGCACCCTGGATGCCATCACTCTCCGTCACATGAGTCTCCCTCGCTGTGGTGTCAATGACGCAGAGAGCCACATGGCATGGAAGGAGCGCATGGATGCCCTGTTCTCAGAAGGGAAAGCCAGGAAGAGTCGCAGGAAACGATACTTGCATCAGAGTAAGTCTGCCTGAGTGTGGAAATATGTATCCTTCTTCTGGGCCAGGTTGTAATTTCCAACCATTGTTTTAAAATGGGAACTCAAAGACTCCAAGGAGATGTCCAGCAGCCCCATGGAGTTTCTGAACATCTACTCTCTGGCTAGTACATATCCGGGCACAAGAGAACTTTGGAAACTCTCCACTCAATTTCTGGAAAGAATAATTGGATGGTAATTTCTCCAAGGGAAGGTGACTTTCTCCGATCATCTTTCAAGGAGAGAGCTCTTCCTTAGCAGCATTATTCCTGAAGTCCAGTGTAAAGAGTTCCGTCCTGAGGTCTTCTCTTGATGTTGAGTGGGATGCCTGGGAGAGTTGCAAACCAAAGAAGAGTTGAGTGCAGCAATAGCAGTAACAATAGCATTATAGACTTAGATATCGTCCCAAAGTGCTTTACAGCACTCTGTGGGCAAGTTTACAATGTAGAAGCATTATTTGCTTATTGACCCCAACAATCTGGGTCCTCATTTTACCGATCTCGGAAGGATGGGAGGCTGAGTTAACCTTGAACCCCATCAGGATTGAACTCCAGGTTGTAGGCAGAATTTGCCCGCAATATTGCACTTAACCACTGCACCACATAAGTGCACAATGAGAGACAGTCATATGTGCTTGCATACATTCATAAACAATAGAGTTCTTGGCTGCATCCTAATTAAGTGTGCCATGCACTAGAAATTCTTTTCTTTATGAGCAAAAGTTTTTTCATTAATCTGTACAAGAATGAATAGAGGAAAATACAATATATGTTCTCTATCTGCACTTAGAAAAGTATGGAGGCCCATTTCCCAGACACCACCGTAATTCAGGAAGAGCATCGGCAAAAAACCCGGTTACCTAGCCTTCCAAAGCACAGTCACTTGGAGAAAAGACCATTAAGAGGGATAGTTAGGACAGCTTTCAGTTTCTTTTTCTTTTTCATTTATTCATTTACTAGCTGAATACCCGTGCTCTGCTAGGGCTTGATAAATTGACATTTACAGCTTGAAAATTAATGAGTAGTTACGGATCAGCCTCTCTTCTCCCCTTCTCTCCCTCAGCCTTGCCCCACAGAAGCCTCTCCTCTCCTCTCCCCCTTTTCTCCCTCAGGCTGGCCCCATTGATCCTCTCCTATCCCCTTGTCTCCCTCAGGCTTGACCCACAGAGGCCTCTCCTATCTTATCCCCTTCTCTCCCTTTCAGGTGGGGAGTAGAATGTCTAAACTCCCAGCCCACAGGCCGGATGACTCACACACTGGCCAGGCCCATGCCCAAGTGGCAGTTGGAACAGAGTTCTTTTCAGGTGGGGAGGGGGAGTAGAATGTCTAACTCCTTAGCATCAGAGCGTGTTAATAATAATAATATAAGAAATACTTACATTTCTTATAATATTATATTATAAGAAATGATCTGATGGTCATTTTGAAAAATCCTTTCTTAGCGAGCACCTAGAAGCCAAGAGGAACATATGTGCCAAATTTCAAGTTTGTAGGCTTTATAGTTCTGGAGATTTTGTGATGATGCGTGAGTGGTATTTTGCTTTTATATATATAGATTTGCTTATAAAAATTACGTAGCTGCTCATCTCGTGACAAGTGACTCCGGGTGGCATACAGCAAAAAAAAGTATAAAAACAATAAACATGTCAAGCACGTTTATATTAAAAAAGAAAAAAACCACACACGAGAGATTTAACCAGCAACGAATGTGTCCTCCACGCTGGACTCATTCCAGAAAATTAAAAAACAACAACAAAGTGCTGACTAAATAAGCTCTGAACCACTTATTCACGTGGGGATTTCAAGTGCCAGGCATTAGGCTCTTTGCCTACTTACCAGCTCGGTAGGCTTAATAGCTTTCCTAGACAGCAGAAGTCAGAGAAGCTGAGAGAGCAGCTGTTTTGAAGACAACCCCCCAGGAAACATTTGAGTGGAAGGATTAGGTAATTGCCTGTGCAGGCTTCAAATTGGGCCTGACAAGGCTGCATCTGGGTAGGAGGCCAGAAACACCGGGTTGCCGACCCCCCACCTGCAAAGTTTCCATGGTTGTCCTCTGTAGCATGAAGCAGGCCTGTTCTTTGTCACAAATGCATGGCCTTCTCCCCCACTCCTGCATTTGTGCCTGAGGAGACGTGCCTGGATTGATTCATTTATTTATTGAATTTGGAGGCTGCCCTGACTCTAAATGACTCGGAGAGGCTTATATTTTAAAAAAAACACGAAGGCCAGTGAAATAATAAGAAAAGATAATGCACATCTAGAAAAAGCAAAGTAATAACCAAAGAAGAACGAGAACCAGTTTGGTCTAGTAGTTTTGTCTAAAGTACCAGGTGAGAAACTGGGAGACTGTGAGTTCTAGTCCTGTCTTAAGCATAAAAGCTGGCTGGGTGACTTTGAGCCAGTTACTCTCTCTCTCTCTCTCTCAGCATAATCTACTTCACAGGGAGTGGTGGGTTCCTCATGGTTCGGCCCGGTTCTCCCGAGCCGGTAGCGGTGACGATATGATGTCATCGAACCGGTTCTGGCCCCCCGCCCCCTGCGCCCCCCCTACCCCCCGCATTATTCTTACCTTTTATTTGGCTCCACCCCCAATCTATTGCTGCCTCCTGAGTCCCAGCTGATGGCTAGAGGGAAAAAAAACTGTTTAAACTCTTGCCCGGGCTTCAAAGGGTCGCCCTACAGCTGATCAGTGTTAAAAGAAAACAAATGAGTAGAGCAGTGCCTGCAAAAATACATGAGTAGATCAGTGCCTGCAAAAATAAATGGGTAGACCAGTGCCTGCAAAAATACATGAGTAGATCAGTGCCTGCAAAAATACATGAGTAGATCAGTGCCTGCAAAAAATAAATGGGTAGATTGGTATAGCTCCGCAAGCAGTTAAAAACCTGGTAGACCAGTACCTCTGTTAAATCCTAAATAATTGTCACATGACCATCAAGCCATGCCCACAAAATAAGCCACGCCCACAGAACCGGTAGTAAAAAAAATTTAGAACCCACCCCTGTTCACAGGGCTGTTGTTATGGGAAAAATAGGAGGAAAGAACATTAGGTATGTTTACTGCCTTGAGTTATTTATAAAAATAATAAAGGTGGGATAAACACATTCTAAGATAAGCTAAAAGAAGAAAGTATGGGTTTCTTTCCCTGTCTGTGACCCCATGCGGGATCCTTTGGGGTAAGTCTATCCTATTTCTACTGCATCGTCTTGTCTCAAGTGAAATATCTCCCTCAACCTCTCTTCACAGGATTTAGCTTTCAGTCCTTCAATCATCCTCACTGCCTTCTCTTGCGTTTGTTGCAATTTGTGAAAAAGTGAAACCTTTGTAAAGTGTGGTAACATGAACTGGACACTGTACTTATTCTGGAGTCTAACCAATGCAGAACAGAATGAGATGAAATCCTAAGCCCTTGACTTAGGATCATTCACTTAGCAACCTTTTAAAGTTACAGTGGTGCGGGGAAAAAATCCAGTCCTCACACTTCTGACCGGTGCTTGCATTTACAACTATCCCCTTAGTGATGTGATCGCAGTTTACATGTGAGTTGGCTCACATTTACGACCGGTTGCAGTGAACCTGCATACAATCACATGACTACATTTGACAATAATTTTGCTGAAAACCGGCATTTACTTCAGATTATCAGCAAAACTGGCCTATAGAAAACCATTGGTTCACTTAACAACCAGGGCATTTGCTTAATGACCACTGCAATAAAGGCCACATAGGTGACCCCATTTATGAGTGTTGTGACTTAACAACCATTATGGTCGTAACTCAAGGACTACTTGTAAGCTACCTTTAGTATGACAGAAGACAGTGCAGTAAGGCTAAGAAGCACCAGATTGGTAGCAAACTACTGAATAATCATTTTTTTTAAATGATGTAGGAAGCTTTAGAAAGGTTTTACAAACAAATGGTGGCAGTTGGAATTGGGCCTTGTTCTAAGCAAGGGAAAAAACACCCCCACAGTGGCTGCTTTTTTTGCCATGAAAATACTGCAAGAAAACCTTTCCCCTTTGTAAATAATTTTTGCCTTCCTTCAAGGAACACACCTACAGTATACTTTAAGTCTGAGAACCCTGCGGCTCATTTTACAAGCTTTGAGTCATGGTTCCCCCCACCCCCCTTAAAAATCTTAATTGCAGCTGTCATTTGTTAGCTACCACTTTGTGGGGAAATAAACAGTTTGCACCCATCCCAAATGCAGGTGTGCTTCTTCGAGCCTGTTGAAACTGGGCCGTGTTTCACTTCTAGAAAATGAGCATCGGAAGTTAGGCTCTTATAAAATAGATGATCCTGTTATCAGTTGATGCCTGTTAGGACAGACTTTTGTTACGGTTTTTAAAACTTTTGTACTTGAGCCTCTGGAGATAGAAAGAGTAGCTCTATTCACAAATCATAAACTTGTCAGTCCCATTTTAGCCTAACATTTTGTCTAGAAACAGTCGGTGAGATTCGTTTGTGGATCATGAATTCTGTAGATCTAGAAAACTGGAATAAAGTAAACCAGGTTTCAATTAACCAAGCCTGAATTCCCACTCAACCCGATGACCAACATAATCCATTTCCTGCATTTGCACAATTCAAGTTTGATTTCAAAACACACTAAGCCACAAATAAGCTATCATGCTTAGCCTTAATCACATTTAGCCTGCTCTTGAATACACATTTTCTTCCAAGCCAGGTTCAGAAGGTTTTATGTGAACACAGCCTAAAAGTGCCATGGAAAACACAATTGGTGGGTGCCTCAAAGCATATCTGGCTGTCGGATTTTGGAGAGTGTTTGGCAAGTCTAGGTCCAGAATTAAACAGCAATGGCTGCGGGGCAGCTGTGTATCCCTATTTACAGAGAGTGATTCTCTGATAGAAGAGAATAATTGTAGGTTGAACTGTGGCTTTCTTGGTGCTGTCTGAACTTGGCTGTTCTCTTGCAGGCATTTCATCACCAAACTAGACAACACCATCAATGCTAGAAGAGAATGGCGTTTGCTCTCTTTTTGTATGCTAGTGGCTTGCCCTATAGGTATTAGTGGAGTACTGGTGGTGGTTCCTTGTTTAGTCTGTTGTTTATTGTTAGCTTGTTTGTCTGACTTGGTAGTTCCTTGATTGAGGTATTGTTTACTTCTTGATTATTTGTCTAGCACTAACCTTGGTGTTAGTGACACCAAGGATGTGGTGGCTGAGTGGCTAAGACGCTGAGCTTGTTGATCGAAAGGTCGGCAGTTCAGCAGTTCGAATCCCTAGTGCCGCGTAACGGAGTGAGCTCCCATTACTTGTCCCAGTTTCTGCCAACTTAGCAGTTCTAAAGCACGTAAAAAATGCAAGTAGAAAAATAGGGACCACCTTTGGTGGGAAGGTAACAGCGTTCCGTGCGCTTTTGGCGTTTAGGCATGCCGGCCACATGACCACGGAGACGTCTTTGGACAGCACTGGCCCTTCGGCTTTGAAACAGAGATGAGCACCGCCCCTTAGAGTTGGGAACGACTAGCACATATGTGTGAGGGGAACCTTTACCTTTACCTTTACCTTTGTGTTAACCCTTGCTCACCTTGGTGTTGATTGCTGGTGAGATGTTTTGGTCTTTTTGTTTCCTTTTTGGATTTTTTATTGTCTCTTTTGAATAGTATGTAGATGTTGTTTATCTCTATGTGCCTGTTGATGGCTGATTTGTCTGAGGGGCAATCTTCCTCTGTGATGTTTGAAGGCTTGTCAGAGTAGCCCTTTGACTGAGGGTATCTTCTAAGGGACGTCTTACTGGAGCACATCAAGTTCTTAAAATTAATTATAAGGAAGGAGAGTAGGAGTTTTGAAGTTATCCATCTATGGCAGAAGTGGGGAACTGTGACCCTTTAATGAATTAATGCTGGCTCAGGAATTCTGGGAGTTGAAGTTCACAAGTCATAAAAGGATTATAGTTCCCCACCCTTGATCTATGGTAAGCATGTGAACACAGGAGGAATCTCTCTCAAATCACTCCCCCCTCAAAAGTTGAAATAACCAAGTTTTAATTGCTTTCCTCAACTAGTTGGGTAGGAATCTCTCGGGGAGAGGGGGATGCCATTCCAGTGTCTGTGTGCACAATGGAGAAAGAGCCACTTCTGAGAACTCTGTAGATCAGGGGTCTCCAACCTTGGCAACTTTAAGACTTGTGGGCTTCAACTCCCACAAAGCTGGCTGAGGAATTCTGGGAGTTGAAGCCCACAAGTCTTAAAGTTGCCAAGGTTGGAGACCCCTGCCGTAGATGACATTCGTTAAGAGAGGGCACCCACAAGAAGTCTGCCGTTCTCAATTTAATCGGGTGGAAGTATATGATCCCCAAGAGGTATTAGTTGAACAAAATGGTTGAAGCTTGGTCTATATCTCCCATTACCCTGAATGCTAACAAGGGATAATAGGGGTTGTAGACCCAAGCCTCTAATCAGTGTACAATTTTGGAAGAGTGTTTTAATAGGCATACATAGGCAGACTCTTAAAACATTTGTTAACGATTTCTTACAACCAAGCTGTGCTTTTTTTTTTTTTTACCCCAATCAAAATTTATGCGCCAAGCCATTTTGCAGTTCATAGAGTCTTTAATCTTCTCTCCAGGGCTTGTTGTGTTTGGCAGATATAGGGCTGGAAGGATGATCTATTAGAGTAATTGGACGGAGGAAGATTGACATCTTGGCCCCCAAACGATGGTCTGTGAGGCTCCCTTGATCCCTCGGATGAGCTCACTCTTTTTCCTGTGCCCAAAGCAGGAAACAGCTCTTTGGGGAATGGAACTGTCTTTTTCTCTTAGAAAGGAAATGCTTTCAAGAATCCAATGTCTGAAAGAAGCAGTCCGTGTCCTTTCGTTTACCGTGAGAATCACAACAGGCTGCCGAATGTGGAGCCCTTTCTGTCCGAGACAGACTGTCAGTCTGATGTTGACTCAATCTCTCAGAGATCTAGAATCACACTAGATTCAAATTCCTGGGAACAAGCAAACTACTTCTATATTTTCACTTGCTCTAAACTGAGGAAATGTTGTTTTTTTTTAAGGGCTAGATACACTGGCATTTCTGGATGGGAGGTATGCCCAGGGGTGAAATGCTACCAGTTCGCTCCAGTTTGGGCGAATCGGTAGTGATAAAAACTACCGGTTCAGGTGAACCGGTATTAAAAATATGCAGCACAGCTGTGAACCTTTTTTTTTAACTTTTTTAAAGCATTTATTTTACTACCGTTTCAGGCGAATAGATAGTAAAAAATGCTTTAAATTTTTTTTTTAAAAGTTGACCACACCCACCCAGTCACATGATCTCCCCACCAAGCCACGCCCACAGAACTGGTAGCAACAAATTTCACATTTCACCACTGGGTATGCCCCCATTCCAGTAGTAGCCCATTGTGGGAATAATCACAGCTTATTTTGTAAGAGAATAAAACCCATTTCCACTGCCCCAAAGCCACCCATTAGCCAAAAAGGCAAGAAACAACCTAGCTAAAGATTGCTAAAAGTGCACTGGTCCAAAACAAAAAAACTGAGACAGATCAACATGGCAAGGGAAATTAAAAAGACAAAAACCCATGCCCATATTTCCCTTCACCCACAAAAGGGATAACTAGACACCATATACACAACAAAGAAAGAAGCACACAGTTATAGAAAAGAACAAATAGAATTGCCCGCTCTGGCTATAAAGCACCAGAAGGCAAGAAAAGAAACAATGGATGGAAACTAATCAAGGAGAGAAGCAACCTAGAACTAAGTAGAAATTTCCTGACAGTGAGAAAATTAATCAGTGGAACGACTTGCCTCCAGAAGTTGTGAATGCTCCAACACTGGAGGCTTTTAAGAAGATACTGGACAGGCATTCATCTGGCATGGTATAGGGTCTCCTACTTAAGCAGAAGGTCAGACTAGTAGACTTCCAAGGCCTATTCTATTATATCAGCATGGCTCAGGATTGGAGGAGGAAATTACCAAGCCCATTTTAGCCTGACATGTGGATTGTGTCATATGTGGTGAAAATGATGTTGTGCATCCTGCTAAAGAGAAGGAAGGGTTACTGATGTTAAGGAATGAATTTCTTCAGCTGTAGGGAATTGGGGTGGTAGGAATTTTATGAGGAAATTACAATTGGAGAGACAAAATTTGGATGTTGGTGTCCTTGACTTTTCAAATGGCACCTATGAACACCCCATTTAGTTTGAATAAGACCCTAAGCATAATTTATGCCCTTAGTCCCTTGTGACTTTATCTTCTTTGTAAATGAATGTGGGCTCTAATTAATAACGCTTTCATTTTCACTTGAATTTCATTTAGTGGTTTCCTGCAGAAAATCACAGGATTTCAGAATCAATACACACAGACACAAGATACTGTTGTGGAGGAATGAATTTTAGTTGTATTTCTTAAATTTCTGCTCTCCTCTAACTCCGGGACTGTTTACATATTTCTTTAAAACATTCGCTTTGAAGATGCTGAGAACATGCTCTTATTGTTATTATTGATGTGCCTTTAACGAGGATGCTGGAATTAATCACCTTATGTCTGATTCATTTTTTCTGATCTTCCCTCCACTAATTTCTCTCCCTCCTCCATCTCAACCTTGTAGGTGGTAAATGGTATAAACGACACTTGACTTACCGGCTAATCAACTGGCCTTGGTACCTGCCAGAGCAGCAGGTTCGTCTGGCAGTGAAAGCAGCTTTTGAGCTCTGGAGCAACGTCTCTTCCTTAGTTTTTTGGGAAGTAGCAGAAGAGCCTGCAGATATTCGCCTGACATTCTTCTATGGGGATCACAATGATGGAGTTGAGAATGCCTTTGATGGCCCAGGTGCTGATTTGTTATGTCTTACCTCATAAGCATCTTTTGGTTATAAAACCATATTGGTCCAGAGTTCTGATTTCATGCATCTTCTGTCGTGGGATTCATACCAGGGGTGAAATCCAGCAGGTTCCGACAGATTCTGGAGAACTGGTAGTGGAAAATTTGAGCAGTTTGGAGAACCGGTAGCGGAAATTTTGAGTAGTTCGGAGAATTGGCAAATATCACCTCTGGCTGGCCCCAGAGTGGGGTGGGAATTGAGACTTTGCAATATCCTTCCCCCTGGAGTGGGGAGGGAATGGGGATTTTGCAGTATCCTTCCCCTGCCATGCCTACCAAGCCACGCCCACCAAGCCACACCATGCCCACCAAGCCACGCCTGCAGAACCTGTAGTAAAAAAATTTGGATTTCACCACTGGTTCATACTATTTCTGAAGTCACTTCCAACAAGTCAGGACTTCAAAAAAAAATATGTGACCAAGAGCCCTGGATGTAGAGAGGGGCAGAGAGAAGGCTGGTAGGACAGAAATTAGCTTTACCCATCCTGATGTTCTTCAAATGTGTAGAAAACACCATTTCCCTGATACTGTAATCTGGTTTTGCTCTACACTGTCAAGACATGTTGTAAATAAAATAAATATTAGTAGTCAACCTGGCTGAAGACTTGAGATTCTGATCCTAAGTTTGAGGAGCCTCATAGTTTCTGAGATTCTTCTACATGGGATTTATGCAAACTTCAAAATGAGTTTTGCACCTGTATGCAGAATTCCTCCCTCTCCTCATCTTTGTCTGGCAACTAAGCAATTTATTTCTCAGAAATTATCTTAATTTTTTTTTAACATTTTCAGTGCTGAGGTCCTGCAGCAAGTATTCCCCTTGAAGAACAATTTTTGAAGAATCCCCTTTTCTTCCTGGCTTTCAATCATCCTAGCAGATCTTTTAAGGGGAAAGGTGGCTTGGTAGCTTTTCACTTTCCTCCCCATAGGAATCACTTAGATTTCCCCCCATACAATTAAAAAAAGCACACAGTATTAAGTAAGAATATGACAACAGGGGTGAAAGCAATTTATTTTATATATCTTTGGCCTGGAATTAGGATATGGGCTTTTTGTTTCTCCACTGCAGCAACTTCGAGTCAGGCATTTATTCTTCTGCTCCTAAAATTGGGAAGTTGGCAGCAATAAAGACGATTTCAAAGAGCCTTGGTGGTGCAGCGGACTAAGTGCTGTTATGTAGCACTTAGCTGCCAGCTGCCTGCAATTACTGCGAGTTCAAATCTCACCAGGCTCAAGGTTGACTCAGCCTTCCATCCTTCCGAGGTAGGTAAATTGAGGAGCCAGATTGTGGGGGCAATAAGCGGACTTTGTAGAAACACCACTTATGGGGGGCCAAAAGCCCTAATAAGCAGGTATATACAAAAGAATGAAGGCTATTGCTATAAGTACATTGTAAGCCGCCCTGAGTCTTCGGAGGAGGGCGGCATATAAATTGAACTAATAAATAAATAAATAAAATGATAATAGAAGAAGCATCAGCAGTATGGAATTCTCTGATGGATGGAGTTGACTGACTTTCATAGCTAAATATAAATAGTGTTCAAATTGATCTGGGATCTGATTTCTCTTTCCTTAGGGGGTGCTCTGGCACACGCCTTCTTCCCACGCCGTGGCGAGGCCCATTTTGACAATGATGAGAGATGGTCCCTGGACAGTGGGAAAGGCCGTAACCTCTTTGTGGTGATGGCACATGAAATTGGTCATACGCTGGGCCTGGAACACTCCCCTGTGTCCAATGCTCTTATGTCCCCCTACTACAAGAAGCTGGGCAAGGGATTTGTCTTGAACTGGGATGATGTTCTTGCCATTCAGAATTTATATGGTAAATAGAACTTAATTTCTCAAGAGTAAAACTTTCTCAAGGCACATGACCACATCTTCAAATATAGACTGCAGCTTTGGAACCAGTTGGAGTGAATGAGACTCTAGAAAGAGTGCAGACAAGAGTAAAAAGGATAATTAGGGAATTGGAAGCTAAAACAATGATGAATGGTAGCAGGAATTGGGTAGACTACAGTCTAACGAAGAGAAGGACTAGGGGTGAAATAACAAAATAACAGAGTTGGAAGGGACCTTGGAGGTCTTCTAGTCCAACCCCCTGCTCAGGCATGAAACCACTTTAGACAAATGATTATCCAATAGCTTCTTAAAAACTTCCAGTGTTGGAGCAGTCAAAACTTCTGGAGGCAAGTTGTTCCACTGATTAATTGTTCTAACTGTGAGGAAATTTCTCCTTAGTTCTAGGTTGCTTCTCTCCTTGATTAGTTTCCACCCATTGCTTCTTGTCCTGCCCTCAGGTGCTTTGGAGAATAGCTTGACTCCCTCTTCTTTGTGGCAGCCCCTGAGATATTGGAACACTGCTATCATGTCACCCCAGTCCTTCTTTTCATTAAACTAGACATACCCAGTTCCTGCAACCGTTCTTCATATGTTTTAGCCTCCAGTCCCCTAATCATCTTTGTTGCTCTTCTCTGCATTCTTTTTAGAGCCTCAACATCTTTTTTACATCGTGGCGAGTTGTATTAACACTTCACGTGATCTTGATTCTATCCCTCTGTTTATGCAGCCTAGAACTGTGTTGGCTTTTTTGGCAGCTGCTAGACACTACTGGCTCATATTTAAACGGTTGTCCACTAGGACTCCAAGATCCCTCTCACAGTTACTACTATTGAGCGAGGTACCACATATATTGTACTGTGCATTTTGTTTTTCTTGCCTAAATGTAGAACCTTACTTTTTTCAACATTGAATTTCATCTTGTTAGATAGCTCCCAATGTTCAAGTCTGTCAAGATCCTTCTGTATCTTGAGCCTATCTTCCAGAGTGTTGGCTATTCCTGCTAGCTTGGTGTCGTCTGCAAATTTGATGAGTTCGCCATCTATCCCCTTGTCCAAATCATTGATGAAGATGTCGAAGAATACTGGACCTAAAACAGAGCCTTGGGGTACCCCACTGCATACCTCCCTCCATGTAGATGCAGTTCCATTGAGGACTACATGTTGATAGAGTCTCCCTATATTTGAGGGGCTGTCATAGTGAAGATGGGGTCAACCTATTCTTCAAAAAACCTGAGGACAGGACAAGAAGTTACAGGTGGAAGTTTATCAAAGACAGATCCAACCTAAAATTAATTTCCTTTCAGTGAGAACAATTAATCAGTGGAATGGCTTGCCTATAGAAGATATGGGTGCTCCATCACTGAAAGTTTTTAAGAAGAGATTGGACAGCCATTTGTCCAGAATGGCATAGTGTCTTCTGCTCAAGCAGGGGGTTGGACTAGAAGACCTCCAAGGTCCCTTCTAACTCCATTATTCTCTAATTTTGGAATAGAGGAATTACTTAGCCCTTTCAGAATGGCTGCTGTTCTAGTTGAAATTGCTGTTGCAACTTCACTTTCTGCTTTACAAATGTTATCTTTCCATCCAACTACCCAATATTCAGAGATGTGTGATTCCTATATAAGGCATTATGTTTATGACACTGGGAATTTAGGAAATTTTTGGAATCAATTTTTTAAATTGCACCATGCAATTAAAATTAAAAGGGACGTGGTGGCTCAGTGGCTAAGATGCTGAGCTTGTTGATCGAAAGATCGGCAGTTCAGCGGTTCAAATCCCTAGTGATGCGTAACAGGGTGAGCTCCCCTTACTTGTCCCAGCTTCTGCCAACCTAACAGTTCGAAAACATGTAAAAAAGGCGCGTTCCGTGCGCCTTTGGCATTTAGTCATGCTGGTCACATGACCACGGAGACATCTTTGGACAACTCTGGCTCTTTGGCTTTGAAATGGAGATAAGCACTGTCCCCTAGAGTCAGGAACAACTAGCA
The DNA here is from genome assembly GCF_059756535.1 of Pantherophis guttatus. Classification (NCBI taxonomy): domain Eukaryota; kingdom Metazoa; phylum Chordata; class Lepidosauria; order Squamata; family Colubridae; genus Pantherophis; species Pantherophis guttatus. The sequence goes on along the minus strand of NC_142063.1, from coordinate 328,398,043 downwards.
CATATGTGTGAGGGGAACCTTTACCTTATTCTTCAGAGAACCACAAAGAGCTTGTGATTTTTCCTTTTCCACCTGTGCCTCCTTTTATTTATGTAGTGAAAAAATGACTGGCCCAAAATTACTCTATTATCCTGTCTGCGGCTCTTGCTTATTCTCCTGAGATGATTCTCACATACTATACCGTATTACAACCATTGACTGATCTTATAGTAGAACTTTTGTCTTGCAAAAATTGTAATAACCACCAGATGGCAGCAAAAAGAGTCTTTCTCTTACTTCCCAGTTTGGGAGCTGCACATTGAAAGATCTGGTTGCTTGTCCTTCTAAGTGGAATGGTAATGTCAAGAGCTGTTTTGTTGGCAAAGCAGCTAGTAGGGATTTTTCAAAGTTTAAATTTATTTTTGGAAGGGTCTTTAAAGTAGAGAACAAACTTAAGTCAAAAAAAGAAAATCAATGTCAATATGTTTTATTTAAGGCATCCAAATAAGCCTACTTCCATATATGTTCAATATGCTCATAATATGTTCAAAGAGCTGTGGTGGCGCAGTGGTTATAATGCAGTATTGCAGCATAACTCACTACTCACTGCCAGGAGTTCGATTCAGACCCAGCTCAAGGTTGATGCAGCCTTCCATCCTGAGGTCAGTAAAACAAGGATCCAGATTGCTGGAGGCAATATGCTGACTTTGTAAACTGCTTAGAGAGAGCTGTAAAGCACTATAAAGAAGTATATAAGTCTAAGTGTTATTGCTATTGCTAAACTGCTGAATTAGGGTGTTGTTTTTTATGAGAGGCAAGATTTCACTGTTTTCCTGAAAATAAGATCCAACCAGAAAATAAGCCCTAGCATGATTTTTTTCAGGATGCTTGTAATTTAAGCCCTACCTCCAAAGTAAGTCCCAGTTAAGATAGTCAACCAGATGGATGCATTAATATCATATTTCCCCCAAAATAAGCCCTAATGCATCTTTTGGAGCAAAAATTAATATAAGACCTGGTCTTATTTTTTGGGGAAACATGGGTAGCTAAATTCTTCAGCATATATAGTCTGTGTAACTATATAAAGATGTTGATTGAACTCTCCTGCTCAGTTAACACCAACAATACATACAGATCTTGGTTTGAGCTTCTGATTGTTGTCTTTTCTTTTGAACAGGAAAACCATCCCGAGGCCCAATAGTCCAGCTTCCAGGAAAATCATTTGCGCGTTTCCAGGATGGGAAGCAGTACCTTGAAAACAGGGAGCAGAATCAAGAGACAACTTTCAGGTTCCATTACTGCATGTCATTTTTTGATGCCTTAACTGTAGGTAAGAATGAATGGACTTGGGTATTGTAGCACAGTTTCTCTAGAGAGATCTGCTGCGAACCCCACATAGGTGTCAGGAAGGGCATCCAACCAGTAAACGCTCAGCTATATTCAGTCACCCTGATGCAAAGGATTATAGGGTCATTAAAAGAAAAAAAAATTATAGCAATAGTTAAATGTCATGATCATTGTTTTGCTATGGACAGTTTTTGCAGAAAGCAGACGTATAGGCCAGTTTTGGGCTAAAACTTCATCAATTGCAATTATATGACCATGGGACACTGCAAATGGCTGTAAACGCAGACTGGATGCTGAGTGCCCAAAATACATGTGACCGCTAGGGGAGACTCAGCAGTTGGAACTTCAGGACCTGGTTGTAAATACCTTTCGGTGGGTCCGTTATAACTTCAATCAGTTGCTAAGTGACCGATCATAAGTCAAGGGCTTCTTGGGCACAGTCACATATGCTCTCATCATCTTGCAGCTGGACTACAGTAATTAGCTCTACAAAGGCCTATCCTTGAAGGCTATTTTGATGTTTCAGTTGGTACAGCGTGCAATTGCCCAAGTACTTATGGGGACATTGAAATTTGTCCATGTAACATCACTGTTTCAGATGCCGTGTTAGCTACCAGTCAGCTTCCGGGTGCCATTCAACTTGTAAGTTATCTAAAGCCAGAGTCTGTATAACTTGGGACTTATGGCTCTGCCTTTTGCAGACTGAATCTGATCATGAGATCCAGACAGAAAGCTTACGAAGGATTTCTTCTTCGAGAAATGCCACTTATAGGGACTCTGGGGAGGTAGGGGCTTTTCAGTGATAATCCCCCAGGTATGGGATTACTTATCCCTAGTTATCTGATCCCCTCTTCCACCTTTCTGGTTTTTGAAAGGACTTTATAAAAAATTTAAGCCCTTAGGAAAAATTTGGAGATATGGAGGCTGAGTGATTCTGTCACAGCAAGTTGCTAGAAGCATTTTACATGATTAGATGCAGTTAGCATTTTTGGTGTTTTATAAGCCTCTCAGAATCCACAGGAATGGAGCAACATAGAAGCACAGGGTTTTGTTTTTTTTTTTAAAGTGATTTTTACACTTCTCCTAAGCTGTTTTATAGTTTTTCCAGGTGAAAAGGCTGCAATACTCTTAATACTGTACTATTGAACACTAACATGGTTATTATAGAACAATGGTTCTTTAATAAAGTTTTAATGGATTTTATTCATTCAAACATTTGGTTTTATCTTTTTTCTCTCAGAAGCTCACAGTTGTTCCTTACCTTTTTTTTATCTTCATAATGGGGGGGGGGGTGAGATTAAATTGAAAACCTCCTATTATCTACTCAGCTGGAGGGAAATATAAACCTGAATTTCTTCAGCTATGGTTCAATGTTGATTAGGTTTTGCTATAATCTTGATTTCATTATAATTATAATTTTGTTGTGTCTTTATTATTATGTTATTGTAACCAAATAATGAAAGACTATAATTTAACATAAAAATGTGTATTATTATCAGAACTATATAAGCTTGTTAAATGTGACAAATGTGATCGATATTGTTCTATTTGTACCAAAATGTATAACACTCAGGTGCCACACTGTTCACGCTTTGAAATGTTTTTTAAAAATAAAAAACTTGGGGGGGATATGTTATTGTTACTTACCTTGAATGCTATTCTGGGGAGATATGGCAAGTTGTACATTTAAATAAATATATATATATATATAGCAGAATTCCAATCAATGCACATTTGTATCGATCAACAGATCAGTGATTATTATGTGTTTGATTAAAATATTCAAGGCATTTACATTTTATTTTATATAGATACGGAAGATAATCTGTACATCTTTAAAGGCAAGTATTACTGGATTGTATCCAAAGGAGAGTCTGCTGCTGGTCCATACCTTCTCCAAGCCAGATGGCCAGGTCTTCCTTCCGCCATTGATGCTACAGCCTTCTCAGAGAAAGACAGGAAATTCTACTTTTTTAAAGGTAGTTTCATTTGATTTGTGGATATCAAATCAGATCTTATTTCAGCTGCATCATTGTCCAGAGGCTATAGATAAAATATAATCTTTCATCCTCCACCTTTCCATTTACAATTTGGCTGTAAAAATTACAGCACACCTTTTCCAATTATTCTCAGAATTACTAGGATACACTGCTTGGAATATTTCAAAAGCCATTCTCTATCAATAGAAGATGGTGCTGATTTTTTAATGACATTGGAGAATTCCAAAGGGCAGTCTGGGTGAGCGATTGTGGGATTGCAAATCCTGCACAATTTTTTTAAAAATTAACAATGAACTCATAATCCCTTGCATCAGTGGTGAAATGTAAAATTTGTTACTACCGGTTCTGTGGACGTGGCTTGGTGGTGGAGTAATGTGACTGGGTGGGCGTGGCCAACTTTTTTTTTTTACTTTTAAAAGCATTTTTTCTACAACCTTAAGAGGTTGCAGAAAAAAATGCTTTTAAAAGCCTCTGACTACCAAGCAACTCAGCTGAGATCGTCAGAGGCTTTTAAAGGCATTTTCTTTTTACAACCTCTGACGATCCCAGCTGAGCTGTGCGATCATCGGAGGCTTTTTTTTTTACTTTTAAAAGCATTTTTTCTACAATCTCTTCGGCTGAAAAAATGCTTTTAAAAGTAAAAAAAAAGCCTCTGATGATCATGTGGCTCAGCTGGGCATTGGGGCGAGCAGGGATTTTTGCTACCGGTTCTCCGAACCACCTGCCACCATCGCTCCCGGATTGGGTGATCCAGTCCGAATTGGGAGGATTTCACCCCCGCCTTGCATCAGGCTGGAGTTGGGGCAACTGAAAGGAGCTGAGATGCCCTTCCCGGATGCCCTTCCTGTCACCAATGCAGACTTTGCAGCTGATATTTACTCATTGTGCCAGAGAGAGAAATATTTGCAGCTACCTAGGATCGAACTCACAGCCTCCTGATTGTGAAGCGAAAGCCCCACCTCTAGGCCACTGCACCACTCCCTGCGCATTAGATTCAAATTAAAGTCTTTTTAAACTGTGAGTTGGTTTTTTTTAAACTGATAAATTTAAACTGATTTCAAAGGGAGGTTCAATACAATACAGTATCCTCATATACTGATTAGATAGATCTGTTGTTATAGAAATGGCTAGTTTATACTACTACATAAAAGTAAAAAGTTGAAGTTGGATGTTAATACCTTATTATATTGCACCAAAGGGAGTCGGACGTCAATGCCTTTTCTTTCTTTTTCCCTTCTTTTCTGCACTCTTCCCTTCCCCTTCCTCTTCCCTATTTTTCCTGCTATTTGTTTTTGTATTTTTTATATTATAAACCAATTAAAAAGTGCAACAACAACAATAATACTGTAATAATAATAAACAGGCAGGGCCTTTTTTATAGATCTTTCTCCGTGTGACCTGCTTTTATTCTCCAGTTAGAAAAAAAAAAATCACCACATAAGCATTGGTGCCATCTGCTGGTTCTCTGTGAAAAATCATGCTTGCCTATTCTACTTTAATTCTGTCTCTGATTTAAATTAGTTCTCATCTTAGCTGTGATGACCCATTTTACAGGGTTGAAATGCTGCCAGGAATAATTATATTGTTTGAACAGTATTCCATTGTTGCATACAGAAAAAAATTGCTGTATTAATATCAAGATTTCCCCACATGTAGAATATGGGCCCTGCCACAGCTATCACTCAACCGTGAATAACACCCTTGCAGCCCATTTCAATAAAGGTAACGATTCCTCTGCGCTTAAAAAAATGAAGTTGGAAGAGATATTATGAACCCATGAAGAGTCTGGCCAGGCCTCTTTCGCTCAATCCAGCTTTCTGTGTAATCTCTTGGTTAGCCAGGTGCATTGAGGAAGGTGAGAATGCTCATGTTACAGGTGGTGCTCAGCTTATGAGCCGTCGCTTAGTGACAGCTCAAAGTTGTGATGGACCTCCCCAGAGCTACTTATGACCCAGTTTCAAAGTTCTGACAGTGGCCTCCCCTCATGGTCATTTAATCACATTTTGGGTGCTTGGCAACTGGCCGACATTTTCAACCGTTTGCAATGACCCATTTTCATGTGATTGTGATTTGGGCATTTTTTTTCTGAAAGCCAATTTTTACTTCTGGTTTCCTGCAAAAAAAAAAAAAAAAAGCCCATTGGCTAAAACAGGTCTGTTTAACGATCGTGGCATTTGCTTTAATGACGATTGCAAGTAAGGCAATAAAGCCGGGTGCAGTTACATGGTGACCCCCTTAATAACTGCCACAACTGATAGAATTACAGTCATAATTCCAGGCTCAGTTATAGATGTAAACCAAGGACTCTCTTTACTGGTTTTAAGCTATCTCTGGCTCACACGTCAGTGTATATCCATTAGCGCAGGTCATTGCTTTATTACTTGCAACAATTAGTACAATATCAGCATATCATCCCCAACAATCTGAGTCCTTGTTTTATTGAGCTCGGAAGGATGGAAAGATGAGTCAACCTTGAGCTGGTGAGACTCGGAACTGCCGAAATGCTGGCCGTTGGCAGTCAGCAGGATCGAACTACAGGCTGTGGGCAGAGTTAGCCTGCAACACGGCATTCTAACCACTGCGCCACCACCACTCCTCCTTGCAATTTAATGCAAGCAATAATGAAAATTCTCTATCAAATTATACAATAAAATACTCAGGCATCTCAGTCTGTAAACAATGTACTAGGCCTTATTGCACAGTAAATGAAAAGTGGGCCAGCCTTGCTTGCTATAATTGCAGATGCCAGAGGGATGGAACTGATTTAGGGTTTTTGAAGCTGGGCTGTGGAACAGCAAAAACAATAGCTATAGAATGCCATTCAAGCATTAGCTCTTCAGAGAAGGAGAAAGCAAGGCGCAGGCAGGAGATCTTTGTTCCTGCAACAGGGTTTAGATGGCAGTGGCTCTTGCTTGGGCTTGGCTCTCTCCCAGCTTAGAATAGAATAGAATAGAATAGAATAGAATAGAATAGAATAGAATAGAATAGAACAGAACAGAATTCTTTATTGGCCAAGTGTGATTGGACACACAAGGAATTTGTCTTTGGTGCATATGCTCTCAGTGTACATAAAAAGACAAGATACATTCGTCAAGAATCATAAGGTACAACACTTAATGATAGTCATAGCGGTACAAATAAGCAATCAAATCATACTAGGAAACAATCAATATCAATATAAATCATTAGGCCTTGAGAGTGAGAGAGTGACATCCAGGCAGGGCCCCCTGTAAAAAAAGCATTTGTTCCTGAAATCATGAATCCTGTTTTACAGTTCTGGATATTCTGAGCCTTTCTGTGGAAACAACAAAGGAACTGGGGATCTATCTGGATACTTTGCAGCTGCTGTTCTGGCTTATTCTCCTGACATATATCCCACAACAAATCTAACATACCAAGCAGGTTATATACCAGGCATGCTGTATAAAGTCTCTTTAATGTGCTATGTCCTTTAGGGTTTGGGTTTGTATTTGCTCTTGACTCTTTTTGTGTCCCAGCTGAGTCTCTTTGTGAAATTGAGAAAGAAGGAAGGAAGGAAGGAAGGAAGGAAGGAAGGAAGGAAGGAAGGAAGGAAGGAAGGAAGGAAGGAAAGTTATACAACATTCTTAACTGGTTAGTTACAGACCAAATGTCTTCATTCACACAATATGCTAAGCATAACAGGTTACAAAAATACATAAAAATCATTAATAAGACCAATGTAAAACAGAATAAAATTAAGAATATTCAGTATACTATAACTCACCTACCAATAGGCGTACTGACCTCCACCAATGTTCTGGCCCAATGCTGACGAAAAAGCCAGGTGTTTGTGGACTTCTGAAAAGCAAATAGGTTCAGGGCCATCTGGATCTTGAGGCTGTTCCTAAGTCCAGTCCTGTGACAAGGAAATCCTGTCTTGTGAAATAATGTGGATGACATTATTTTAGAGAAGGCATCTGGCACATGCCCAACCTCCACCATGATACAAGTATGAATGTATGTTTTCTTAACTTAAGTAACTGTGGTCTTCAACTACAGGTGTGGTTTTATGATTTAGGAGCCCTGGTGGCACAGTGGTTACAATGCAGTATTGTAACTGCATTGTAACTCTGCCCAGTGCCAGGAGTTTGGCTCAAGGTTGACTGGTTCAAGGTTGGCTCAAGGTTGACTGGCTCAAGGAGTTTGGCTCAAGGTTGACTGGCTCAAGGTTGACTCAGCTTTCCATCCTTTCAGGATTGGTAAAATGAGGATCCAGTTTGTTGGGGGTAATATGATGACATTGTAAATCACTCAGAGAGTGCTGTGAAACACAATGGAGCAGTATATAAGTCTAAATTCTATTGCTATTTAATGATTGACAGGCTTTGTTTCCTTACAGCATTCTTTCCTCTGTTGCTTTCTACAGGTGGCCGATGCTGGCGTTACAAAGGATCTTCTCTAGAAGTTGGTTTTCCCCAAAAGTGCAGCCTTACTGGTGATCTCCCGCGCCACCCTGACACTGCCCTGTTCTTCCAGCCACTCCATCAGCTGGTGCTTTTCAAAGGACCTAAGTATTATGTAGTCAATGAGGAGGTTCTCCAAGTGGAACCATATTATCCCCGAAGCTTGAAAGACTGGGGAGGGGTTCCAGCTCTGGCAAATGGAGCCGTCACACATCAGGATGGCTTTGTCTACTTCTTTCGAAACGACCAATTCTGGAAATTCAACCCAGAGAAGCTAGAAGTAGTAGAAACTGGAAAGTGGGCTGTTCAGCTGAGGTGGCTAGGCTGTCAGGATGTCAGTCTAAATCAAGCTGGGGCCTGATATTTCTGTTTAATCTCTGGATTTGTCACTCTTTTTCCTAGCAAAATCTCCAGAAGGCTAGAACTTGTTAATTTACTCCGTGTTCAGTAGCGTTTCCACGTTTGCTTTTAATCTGGTCCCACAAAGAGATTACAGAAAAACCAAAAGCAGTACACAAAGCCTGAGCCAAAAATTGCATTTTCTGGATGAAAAATGCAAACCCTCCGGAAGCAAAACAGTTTGATATGAGGAACCATCAATCAAGATTGGCACCATCAATGTTGAGTGTTAATTTATTGTGAAGCGGGTGAGACACACTGATTCTTGATTTGCAGTGATCATAAGACACTAAATTGATGTTTTGCCTTCTAGTCTAGTCAGTCAGGCATTCTAGAAAAGAAGTGTTATTCTCCGCTGGCAATTGGTTGCACCTTCATATAGAAACGGATCTTCTTCTTACAGCTATCAGCTTAACTTAGAGTCTTCTGTATTATTGTCCATCTTTATTATCCAGAAGTGACTACCATGGAGAATGCAAAACCAGGTCTTTCCAGCAGTAAATTTTCCTCTACAACTGAGCCTCAAATACCGGTGCCTAATCATGTACCGTCTGCCTAGGGAGTTCATTCCATTTGTTACTTCTTGAGTAACTTCTGGAGCTTTCCCCACCATCCAGCTAGAGGTGAAGAAGCTTCTTGGATGAGAAGCAAAACGTCTTCAAAGAAAAATCAGAAAGTCCAGTTGCCTCTTGAAAAGCATCTTTGGGACAAGCATGACCTGGATGACTGAGAATCTCCATAGACTTATGGAGCTAAGAGTGTTCCACATTACTACCTCTGTTTCCTCTTAGATACTGTAATGTAATTTCTGTATGGTGCTTTTAGTTTCTTTCTTACACAGGTAGCCATTTTGTAGGATCATGCTGTTATATTATAGCAGTCCTTTATTCTTTTTCCATGTATATAGTTTCATTGCAACAATTGTATAAAGAAAAAATATGGGACAATGGTACACTCAAGAAAGAACTCCACACCATCACAACAGATTGAGACATGAATCTGAGTCTTCCCTTTGGATACCCAGGTCTCCTTTGAATGCATTAAATTGCTACAAGATTTTTTCTTTACCTAATATCTCCTGGATCTTCTAACATATTGATATTATTTCTGTCAGTCATGAAAAATCAAGATCAGATATAAGTTCCAGTTCAAAAGATTTATTGCTCAAGCCTGTACATAAGAATCTAGTCAACTAATGGTCGACATCAGTGGTGAAATCCAAGTTTTTTTACTACTGGTTCTGTGGGCGTGGCTTGGTGGGCATGATGTGGCTTGGTGGGCATGGCTTGGGGAAGGATACTGCAAAATCTCCATTCCCACCTCACTCCAGGGGAAGGATACTGCAAAATCTCCATTCCCACCCCACTCCAGAGGAAGGATACTGCAAAATCTCCATTCCCACACCACTCCAGGGGAAGGATACTGCAAAATCTCCATTCCCTCTCCACTCCTGGGGGAAGGATATTACAAAATCTCCATTCTCACCCCACTCTGGGGCCAGCCGGTGGTATTTGCTGGTTCTCCAAACTACTCAAAATTTCTGCTGCTGGTTCTCCGAATTGCTCAAAATTTCCACTACCGGTTCTCTGGAACCTGTCAGAACCTGCTGGATTTCACCCCTGGTCGACACTAAATTGGTGCTAATGTAGAGAAGAATTAATGGAATTCAAGAGCAGCTGGACTTGGAGAGTTTATGGACACATAACGATTCTAGGCTGAGTCCTCTCTTGATTCTGTCCCCAGATTCTGCCTGCTCTTCTACAATTTTCAGTAGACATGCCGTTCTGAGGTAATTTTTCTCAAACGGATATATTGGAAAGATGGTGCTATTTTTAATAGATGTCTCTATTTAGAGGTTTGGAATATTCTTTTATCATTGTTCCCAAGAACATATAAAGAGACATTCTGATTCAACCGATATGAGATCGATTAGTATTTGATTTCCCACATCGAAGCCAATAGGCAGATGTTCCCAGCAATGGTGATTGAGATGGTTACGTTTCCAAGCTTTGGTGATATTAGTGTCATGTGAACTGTCTTCTATAATTCCTAGACAAGCTCCTCTGGCACTCAGAATTTGGTTGTTCTGGAGGACTGAGCTCAGATAGTATTATACTCTATCAAGCAACCATGCCAGCAGCCTTCGCCAAAGCACATGAAACAATTGGTCTTGTGCTAAATATACACTTGGATAATGGGTATAATAACCCTGTGTCTGGGCTGTATATATCTTAAATTGTAGGTCAGGGAGAGCACAACAGTTTGTTTCATTCCACATATGAAGGCATATATGTGTCAGAAGGAGTTCAGAATATTTTTTCTTACTTGTAAGACTAGCTTTTATGGGTTTCAGTGTGGATTGTATGTGTATGGAATCATGCATAGTTTTCAGCCACATGGGGATTTTTCTTAAATGACTGGTATTCAAGCATTTTCCTTTGTTCACACCCATTTACAATATAATGCCTTGGGGAAAGTAATTTGTTAGAACTTCATAGCAGGAAATGAGCTCCATCATTTTTCTCTCCTTCCAAGGCTTCTAGAGTAACATAGTGCCAAGTTTACGATTACTGAATTTTATCTTTCAGGAATTGAATATGACATATTATATGACAATTATATTTCATATCAGGGTATAGGGGATTATAGCCATATTCCGACTTTATGGTTTCTGTGTTCTTCCCCACTTTAGCTGTCAGGAAGTGACAGTGATCTATCCTGATACTTTTCTGCCAGGTTTCAGAGGGATAGATAACTGAATTGGTGTGTTCACTTGCAGCAATGTTAGAACATGCAGTGTAGTTTGTGATTTTTCAAATTTACTGGGGATAAGCATTCATAGGCTCACCGTGGAAAAAGATGGAGTTCCAGTTTTGACACCTAATTGATGCTTCCCACGCTGAGAAATTTCCAGTTAAGTATTGTAGCTATATTCATGGATTTACCAAAAAGGAATTGCTGAGCATCAAAGAAACCATGGCTTCAGTGCTAAAGATCCAGTTCCATCTCAGACATCTCTCAGGTAAGCCTTCAAAAGCTCTTCTTGCATCTTTAAAAAAATGGTGTTGAGTTAGAGTAGACAAGACTTAGTCCGTGAGCCATACCACCCCATCACTCATCAGGCTTAGAAGCTGTTGCAATGGAGGATAAATTCTTTAGAACGCGATTTATAAATTGCTTTCTGGAAATTCTTAGGACGTAAAGGGTGTAGCAGGAAGATAACCCTTAATCAACGTACAGGTAGTCCTCGCCTTACAACAGACTGTTGGAAGTTACAATGGCATTGAAAAAAGTGGGTTATGACCAGTAGTGGATTCCACTTACCTTCGCTACCGGTTCGGAACTGAGCGCGCTCGCTCATGCACGGTGCTTCTGCGCACGCGGAGAGCATCTGTGATGACGTCCAGGCAGGTGGATGAAGCCTCCTGCTGCCGCCACTACCGGTTCTCCCGAACTGGGGTGAACTGGTAGAAACTCACCACTGCTTATGACCAGGGGTGAAATTCAGCCGGTTCTATCTGGCTCAGGCGAACCGGTAGCGATGGCTGCGGGAGGCTCCGCCCACCCGCACGGACATCATGACGTCACTCTTGCGATGATTTTAAGCCTCCGCGCATGCAGTGTGCACACATTTGTGAACTGGTAGGGAAGGTAAGTGAATTTCACCCCTGCTTATGACCGTTATCACAATTATTGCAGCATCCCAACGGTCATGTGATCAAAATTCAGAAGCTTGGCAACTGGTTCATTTTTATGAGGGTTGCAATGTCCTGGGATCATATGATTAACATTTGGGACCTTTTGACAAGCAAAGTCAATGTGGAAGGCAGATTCACTTAACATGTTACTAATTTAACAACTGCAGTGATTCACTTAACAGCTGTGGCAAGAAAGATCATAAAATGGGCAAAACTCACTTACCGTCTCACTTACCAACAGAAATTTTGGGCTCAATTGTCATAAATCAAGTGCTACCTGTATTGTAATCCATGGATGTTTCCTAAGGAACAATTTAGAATGGGAACAAATTAGTGGTGAAATCCAATTTTTTTTACTACCGGCTCTGTGGGCGTGGCTTGGTGGGCGTGGTGTGGCTTGGTGGGTGTGGCTTGGTGGGCATGACAGGGGAAGGATACTGCAAAATCTTCATTCCCACCCCACTCCAGGGGAAGGATACTGCAAAATCCCCATTCCCTCCCCACTCCTGGGGGAAGGATATTGCAAAATCTCCATTTCCTCCCCACTCCTGGGGAAAGGATACTGCAAAATCCCCATTCCCTTCCCACTCCTGGGGAAAGGATACTGCAAAATCCCCATTCCCTTCCCACTCCTGGGGGCAGGATATTGCAAAATCCCCATTCCCTCCCCACTCTTGGGGGAAGGATACTGCAAAATCCCCATTCCCTTCCCACTCCTGGGGGAAGGATATTGCAAAATCCCCATTCCCTCCACACTCCTGGGGGAAGGATATTGCAAAATCCCCATTCCTTCCCCACTCCTGGGGCCAGCCAGAGGTGGTATTTGCCGGTTCTCCGAACTACTCAAAATTTCCGCTACCGGTTTCCAGAACCTGTCAGAACCTGCTGGATTTCACCCCTGAAACAAATGCTTCTAATCATGGCTTACTATGATAGCTAAGCTAGGACAAACTGCAGTTAAGGTAAGGAAAAACAAGCCGGCTTCAAACCCTTTCTTATAAAATGGATTTGCCTTCATTCACCAAATTTATAATAAACCATTCTTTAGGGGAGATTTGATTAATTCCTATGACTTTCTACACTATACCACTTGGGAAGACTGGTCTGGAAAGATTTTTAAGAAATACATTAATTAAATAATTCCAAATGAAAAGCTTTCAAGCTCTTTGTGGCTGTGAAATAGGAGAGGGGGAACTGCAAGAGATGCTGCAACTGGTTTTCATGTCGTGTGATTGAACATTATAGGTAAACCAGATACAATTTGGTAAGCTTGGCAAAACATTGAACTGGAGATTCATAGTCTCCAGGCTTTGCTCACCAAATTCTCTAGGTCATGGACTTCTAGGGTGCAGAACCTATTAGTTAAAAAAAAATATTATTAGACTCCCCTGGTCAAGGAACAAAACTTTTATGATAGAAAATTGGCTATTAAACAAAACTTCTGCGCATTGTAATTTATTTATTCAGATTTCTATTTTAAGGTTACTTAAATTTCACAAAAACAATTGGCCCAATAACCATCCCAGAAAGCTCATCCGCTTAGCGTAACTTTAAAAAGTAAAGAATTTATTGTAAGTGCAAGATTATCATTTCCAATGTAGAAAAATGAAAATTTTCACAATTACTTGGGAGATTAAAACCAACAATTTATTATATATCCCATTTTAGGATTCCATGGAACAGTTTGAAAAACTCTCAACTAGAGAAATAAACAATGCTTTGTAGTGGCTGCGTTATACAACTCACAACCAGGACTGGGCAGTTATAAAACATGTTTCCGAAATAATGATTGACACATCCAAACCACAGCTACTTCACAGCTACAAAATTAAACCTCACCAGTATTCTTCAGCTATGAAATCTTGGTGTTCCAGGCAGATCTGATTATTATGATAGTTACCAAACTGAGTGCTGTTGTGGTGGAATGTAGTCTGGATTCCCAAGAGGGAGGGGCTGCACTCCAGAAAGCAAAGATGCAGTAAAGCACAGGAGGTTTGGTAGGGAGAAAAATAGTTAAGAAGGCTCCTCCCTAGTGATTCCCAGACTATATCTATAGTGATGCAAATAGTTGCTTTAGTTTGACAAGATGTTTGTCTAGAAGTGAGGAAAAATAAAGTAAATTACTCAGAAGTAATTCCATATGTCTTTCTTGGGGCCTGATGGGTGAGGAATTATGTCTGATGCTTTGGAGATTGACTGGTGGCATTTTATGTGAACATGGTCATCGTGTTCTTATTTTTGCAATATTTTATCATAATGGCAACATAATAATTTTCTTCTGTTGATGATCAAGACTACTGAGGAATTGTTTTCACCTTTGATTTCTTGCTGCAATGTGCCATTTGGTCTCTTTTTCCTTGACTGAAGAATGCAAAAGGGAGTTGGTCATTCTTTGTCCTCCTTCATGTTGCAACATGCCAATGTTGACTTTTGTCAATCCCATATTGACAAACTGCTTAGAGGGCAGCAGCCTGTTTCCTAGGATTAGCCATTTGTTTACCAGTGAAAAAGCATGTGTGATGCATACATATACATTGAACAATTTTGCAATAGGTGGCAAAGCTGGAAGAGGACAGATAAGTCTTTTTTGGACAGCCAAAGTGGCAAAAGGGATACTTTGCAATGGATTCTCAATGGTAAAAATGGGCAACTAGAAGACTTAACATCTATCAATGTTGTTTCACCTGCTTCATCACTTACATTTCTTTGCTACCTTTCGCTGAGCAAAGAGCTCTTTTGTTAGAATTGTTAGAATTAATATTTCTTCTGATTCTCAGAAACCACGCATTTCAGAGTTAAGGACTTTACAACTATGTTTTCCCAACATGGTAAACCTCACTCTTGGGTTAACAAACTACTGGAGATGGGCAAAACACTATCTGTTTCTCACTGGAAACAGCCCGTCTATGTATTCCCACTGGCTGGTTCAGGTTTTTCCAGAAGTGGATTGTCCAGAACAGGAAGTAAAAGTCTTAAAATAATTTGTGTCAGGAATACCACAAACCATTTCCTGCTCCTCCACTTCCAGAAATGCATGAATTAGTCCTGGAACACCTGGGTTGTCCCATTGTGAGTGAAAATGGCCAATGATTCATATACTGAAGACACAGCTGCTATGAATAGAACACATGCACTGTCTAAACACATCTTATTGTTTAACATAATAATACAGTTCATATTATGCTGAGATGACACACTGAACCACTGTATCAGACCAGGAAAAGGAAATCCTCTAGGCCAGGGATCCCCCAGCACCAGACTGTAGCAGGTTAGAAACCGGGCCACGCAAAAAAACAAATCCATGGGATGTAGGCAGTATGTGAAATCACGTCGCCTCTGGTCTGTGGAAAAAACTGTCTCCATGGAACCAGACCCTGATGCCTAAAAGATTGGGGGCCACTACTCTAGGCAGTTTAGCAGACATGCAGATCTCGTGGAGGCCATTCACTACTTGTATAGGGCAGATGGAATGGCCTTGAAGAGCTGCCACCAAGGCGACAGTCAGATAAACGGGGCTTGAGCCCAGACCAATACAATAACCTGAGAAAATGTTTCTGATAGGCCGCTTCCTAGTTCACATAAAGTGAAGGAGGGGGAAGCACCTGGAAGATTCTGTTACTATAGCTGTTCAATAAAATCTCTATAGCATTAATTTCTTAGTCTGGTTTACCTTCTTGAGCTAACAGAGTTTCTGCCAAAGATGTTACTGTTTTGCTTTCAGTCATTCATTTCCTACCAATAATGGGATTTTAGGTTGACTTCCAGATGAACTTTTCATTCTAAATGACACAACTAAAATCATTGGCTAATGACAATAACTTTGGGAGAATTCCCTCACACTATAAACCACATATGATGGTCATAAGAGGTTCTGAAGGTATAAAGACATATTTCTAGACCAAACATGAAACATTGGTAGGAGAAGCTACCAACATGGAGGTAACAGGTTGGAGAACATTGATCCTTTCTGGATTGGGACTCGTTAAATACGGTCACTCATGCCCTCGTCACTTCCCGCCTGGACTACTGCAATGCTCTCTACATGGGGCTCCCCTTGAGGAGCACCCGGAGGCTCCAGCTGGTCCAGAATGCGGCCGCGCGGGTGGTTATGGGAGCGACGTGGCACTCCCATGTGACCCCCCCTCCTGCACGAGCTGCACTGGCTCCCGGTGGTCTTCCAGGTGCGCTTCAAGGTTTTGGTTACCACCTTTAGAGCGCTCCATGGCTTAGCACCGGGGTATCTACGAGACTGCCTTCTGCCACCAGTAGCCTCTCACCGACCAGTACACTCCCATAGAGAGGGACTTTTTAGGGTGCCGTCGGTCAAACAGTGTCGACTGGTGGCCACCAGGGGGAGAGCCTTCTCTGTGGGGGCACCCGCCATCTGGAACAAGCTCCCCCTGGAGATATGGAGGATCCCGGATATGCACGCTTTCCACCGTGCCCTCAAAACATTCCTATTCCAACAGGCCGGCCTGGCCTAACCTCTCTTTTAAACTGTTTTTAAATTTTTTAAATTTTAAATTTGTCTTGTAAATGTGGGGTGTTTTAAATTTTGTTCTCTGGACCAATTTATTTAATTGTATTTTAATGGTTTTTTAACATTTGTATTATATGTATTTTATCTTTTGGCTGTTCACCACCCTGAGTCCTTCGGGAGTAGGGCGGTATACAAATTCAATTAATAATAATAATAATAATAATAATAATAATAATAATAATAATAATGACAATGACAATAATGATAATAATGATGATGATGATGATGATGATGATGATGATGATAATAATAATAATAATAATAATAATAATAATAATAATAATAGTATGAAACAGACTAGGTCATAGTCAAAATCTATGAGCTGAGTAAACAGAGGTAGAAATTAAAACCATTTTAATCCTTAGGATGCTATAGTTAAGATTCTTCTGGTATCATTCCAACCTTGCTATAACTCTTATGTTTTTGGAAATCCTCAAAGCCAAATAGATTTTATTTACAACAAAACAATCCTATCTCCATACACATATAAGTAGTTATGGTGAATTTGGCCAAACTTCCATTCTTTTAGGTAAATAGATTAAGCAGACGGCTGGTGGTGTTGGTGGACCCTCAAGAAATAAATCCATTGTTCCCTCTTTATGGCCATTTTGTCTCTCTGCCTTCTGCTTCCACTGGAGCACCAACTAAATCTATGGAACCTGGAATAAAAACAGTTAAATCAGACCAAGGTTTATCCAGTCCAGCATTGTTTCCACTGGTGATAAGCTAAATACCTTTCCTCTTTAGCCTTTGCATTTGGCATGGTTACATTTATAACTAATAATGAGAGATGTTCCATTGAGACATGCTATGTGCTAAATTTTGTTTTCCATAAATGTGTGTTTTTTTAAAAAAAACATAATATCACACTTGCTACCTCAGACCAAAATGTCCTTCAAGTTCAATATCTGCTGTCCAATCATTGTAGCCAACTACTGGTAAATACTTCCTCCTAGAACAGTGTTTCTCAACCTGGACAACCTTAAAATGTGTGGACTTCAACTTCCAGAATTCTGAGAGTTGACGTCCACAGATCTTCAAGTTGCCAAGGTTGAGAAACATTGTTCTAGGAGGAAGTATTTAGTTGACTACAATGATCGGAGGTTGAGAAACACTGACCTAGAACATCCAGATAGTCCCTGAAGGGATATCTTCTCCCAGTGGGTTGTCTCCATATGTTGAATGCTGAGAGGCAGGTGGTTTTTGAATACCAAGTCCAATACAATTTCTGCAGAACTCTGAGATAAAACCGGTGCAGAATTGTAGTTAAGAAGTTATGGTAGGATTTGGAAAATCCACATTCAAACTCACATTCATCTTCAGCAAGGATGAGTTCTACTTACCTTTACTACTGGTTCGCAATGGGATCGTGCACGCTTCACTCACACATGTGCCTTGCTTCACTCGCTTGCGTGTCTTGCTTCTGCGCATGCGCAGATCGCCGATGATGACATCTGGGGTGGTGGGTGGGGCTTCCTGCCGATTTTACTACCGGTTCTTGCGAACCGGTCCAAACCGGGGGCAACTCACCACTGATCTTCAGCCATGGAAACACATTGACTGTAGGCTAAGCTGAGCCTACTCACAAATTTGAAGTGCTATAACAAACTTTGAGTTCTCAATTGAGAGTCTGGGGAAAGGGTGAGATATGAAGCTGACAAACAGGAGACAAACATATTTATTAGATGTTTATCCCTTGTTTATTTTTAGTCAGCACAAAGCATCCATAGAACAGGAACTCAGTGGGATGGATTGGGTTGAGAGACAGCAGCTTGATCAAAGTCATCCAGCTGGCTTTCACGCCTAAGGCAGGACTAGAACTCTCAGTCTCCTGATTTCTAGGCCAGCACCCTAGCCATTAAGATTAAGGTAACCAAAAGTGCTTAAATTATCCCTTTTTGGGGCTATTTCAGGTTCTGTTCTCTCCAGGGAGCGAATCAGATGCTGCTGGGAATTTCATAAGCAATTTTACATTTACCATCACCAGAAAAGAAATGAAGCAGCCTCTCTTTCCATATCATTAGCACCATTCCTGGTCTCGGAAAATTTTCTCAGCTTTACCAACTTGCTAAATAAATAAACCCAGTCACCAAATTCTACAATGTAGAAACCCAGAAATGTGACTTGCCTGTGCTCACTGCGGGACTCAGAGCCTCTGGCAAGCTCTCTGTGCTGTGACCCAGGAGCCCATGTTCAATGAAGACCCGGCTGTAATGTAACGTCTCACATTTTTTGCAGAACATAATCTCACACGCCGGGCACATATTACTGGATGTTTTTTTTCTCTGGATTTGGCAGCAAACGGGCTCCTGAATAGGCTTGTTTCTGCATCAAAGAAAGAATTAAGACACTTAAAATGACCCAGACAGTGGTGGATCTGTGGGCGTGGCTTGGTGGGCGTGGCAGTGGAAGGATACTGTAAAATCTCCATTCCCTCCCAATCCAGGAGAAGGTTATTGCAATATCCCCATTTCCTCTCGATCAGCTGGGACTCGAGAGGCATAGAATAGATGGTGGTGGGGTCAGTCAGAATTTTTACTACCAGTTCTCCAAACTACTCAAAATTTCCGCTACCGGTTCTCCAAAACTGGTCAGAACCTGCTGAAACCCACCTCTGGACCCAGAGTAAAAACCCAGAGCAGATGATGATTTTTGAACTCTGCTGCTTAAGGTTGTAATTACAGGTAGTCCTCGACCATTTATTTATTTAGTGCCTGTTCAAAGTTACAACATCACTGAAAAAAGTGATTTATGACCATTTTGCGCACTTATGACCGTTGCAGCATTCCCGTGGTCGTGAGATCAAGATTCAGATGCTAGGCAATTGACTCAGATTTATTTATGACAGTTTCAGTGTCCTGGGATCATTCATGTGATAATCTTGCGACCTTCTGACAATCAAAGTCAATGGGTAAAGCAGACTGACTGACTTAAATTAATTTAACAATTGCAATGATTCACTTAACACGTGACGACAAAAGTTTGAAAAATGGAGTAGAACTCACTAAATAAATGTCTCGCTTAGCAATATACTTTTTGGACTCAATTGTGATCGTAGGTTGAGGACTACCTTGTATTTGCAAATAATCAAACAAGCAGATAGCGCCAGATGTTCATTTTTACAAATGGTTAATGGGTTTTTTTCCCCCCTGGGGGAAGATGCAAAACAAAATTGTTCTTTCTAACTGCAGTGGAAACTTTCAAAGCTGATTCTTCCTCTGAACTCAACCACAGAGCTAGGGTATCAAACTCAAGGCCTGTGTGCCAGATCTGGCCCACAGGGTGCTTAGATTTGGCCCATGGGGCCGCCCTGGAAACAGCAAAGGGCTGGCCTGTGGTACCTCTGCCAGCGCGGTCCTCCCGAGCTCCATTTTCTCTGGCAGAGGATTGCAGGAGGCTGTTGCAGCCAGAAATGGAGCTTGGGAGCCCATTTTCGCTGGCAAAGCACTTGGGCCATTACAGACGCCCCCGACACGAGTGACGTCAGGCTGGCTTCACCCACCCTGGCCACGCCCACCCCAGCTCCTCGAGGTCAAACAGAACCCAGATGCAGCCCTCAATGAAATAGAGTTTGATACCCCTGTCCTATTGTATTCATCAATGATGATGGAAGGTGGGAGTAGCAAAAATGCTGATATGATTGCCTTTGAATATAGCCATTCAGCAATTTATGACTTTCTCTAAAACACGGATGGTATAATTCTGTTCAGTTCATTGACTGTGAGCTTGATTTATTTATTTATTTATTTGTTTAAATTTCTATACCGCCCTTCTCCAATGTAGGACTCAGGGCGGTGAACAGCCAAAGTAAAAACAAGACATACATACAAAACATACAATTGAACCCAGTAAGACTTAAAGTCGCAAGTAAACATTTTAAGACAGTAGGGCGAGAGAGGGAGAATCTGTTTAATAAAATGAACAGTCTAGCACTCTTTGGATAACGTAGACAAAAGAAAATTATATTTTTTCCTCGGATGATGTGAAATTTAGGGCTGTCCTTTGAAAATAAACACGGGAAGATTCAGGGCTTAGAAACAGAAGGATTTCTTTACAAATTATGTTTTTCGTTGCTATGAGATACAGGACTTGTTCACATGGCCACTGGTTTTGCTCCCTGCCAAAGAGGATTTTAATGTGAAAAATACTTAATTGCATGGTGTCCAGCTGGGAAAAAGAGGCAGGACTTATCATAATATGAGAGTTTCAATTGATGAGTAGAAGACTCATAGTTTAAAGACCTGGGCTCTTTCTTGCATCAAGAACCATCTTTTCAACTGTCCCTAACATGGTGCTCAACACCTTAGTTGAACTTCAGCCCCCCCACCCCATCATGGGGAATCCAGAGATTAAAGACTCATCATGACACCATCAGGGAAGCTGCAGATCTGTAGCACTGAGTACAGAGATGGAGTAGATGGCCTCCAAGGATCTCCCCAATGTTAGGATTCCACATTTCTACCCTCTGGATAGCCTTAAATGGAGCCTTTCAAGTCTGACCACCATGAAGGAGAAGACGCCTGGTTTAAAGCATTGGCTAGTACCTGTCTCCCAACCAGGTCAGCCCAGAGAGAAGGGGGAAGGGAAACCACCCCCAAAGCCAACTCTCAGGCTTCAGTGTTTGTTCCGCGGTTGAAGTCTGAGGACCTTCTAGCAGGCTAAAATCGGTTATGTCTGCATTGGCTTCCAACTCCTTTTCCGCTGCTTCTAACTCTTGGTGGCATTTTTCATCTGACTGGTTGTCTTCCTGTTCTTGTCTGTTTTGGGACATTGGAAATCATTTAAAACCTGCCCCGCGAGAAAGAAGAGAAGACAAACGATAACAGTATGTAGCAATAGCAATAGCACTTAGACTTATATACTGCTTCACAGTGCTTTACAGCCCTCTCTAAGCAGTTTACAGAGTCAACCTATTGCCCCCAACAATCTGGGTCCTCATTTCACTGACCTCGGAAGGACGGAAAGCTGAGTCAACCTTGAGCTGGTGGCTCAAACTGCTGAAATGCTGGCAGTTGGCAGTCAGCAGAACTAGCCTGCAATACTGCATTCTAACCACTGTGCCACCACAGCTCTTAGTAGTAAAGAATAGGTCAATGAAGACTCAACCAGGCCAAAGACGTCTAAAGGTCAAATCACGGCAACTGGACCAAGTTTTGTTAATCTGAGACATTTCTCTGCTCATCCAAGCAACTTCATCAGTCAGAAAAAAATTAGGCAGGGAGTCAAAAAGTCATTGGAATGTACCAACTCTTGACACGCCAACTTCAGGGATTTCTCCACAAATGTATTGCAATATGTCAATGAAGACTCAATCATGCAGATCAAAGGTGTTTAAAGGTGAAGAATAGTAAATAGTAAAGAACAGGAGACACAGACCCTAGCTTCTTTGAGAATATGTTTTGGGTGTTCAAGGACACTGGTTGTCATGGGGAGGGGGTCTTGCCCATTTATGGTGCAAAATAGCTGCAGCAGTGGTTGCCTCTAGCTGCTCTCAAAACACCCCAGAAGATTGCTCCTTCCTGTCCTCTGTAGCCACCCTTCCCATCCAAAACATTTGTTGACAGTTCCCAATTTATTACTCTCTTGTGTCTGAGCAGTTGAGTACTTTTTACAAGCAAAGCAATGGGTTTGCCTTTATTCTTTTCTTTCTTTCTTCCTAGCAAGTGCAGGATTGGCTTTTTTGGATCAACCCAGTATTCATCCACTGATTGCAACAGGAATTGGCTAACTGACTTGTTGTCTAAGCCTGACATCATAGGCTGAAAGCAAGGGTGGGCTGCTGGGGGTTCGCAGGGGTTTGGGAGAACCTCTAGCTAAGATTCTGTGCAGAATCCCATTCCCCCACCCACCCCACCCCTCCCAGGAGTCCCCAGGCGGCCCGTTTTGGATACAGGTAAGTGCAGGGTGTGTGCGGAGGCTCGGGGAGGGGGAAAAACAGGCCTACCGGAAGTTCAGAAATGCCTTTCAGAGGGCCTCCGGAGCCTTGGGAGGCCGTTTTCGCCCTCCCAGAGGTTCAAGAAAAGCCTCCAGAGCCTGGGGAGGGCAAAAACACTCCCCTGCTGTGATGCAAGAGGCCGACTAGGCCATGCCCACCATGGCCACACCCACCCAGCAACCAGGCAGAGAACCTCTTGCTAAAATTTTTGAAGCCCACCCTTGCTGAGAGAGCGTGACTGGCCCAAAGTCACCCAGTTGGCTTTCATGCCCAGGGCAGGACTAGAACTCACAGGTCCTGGTGATCATCTCAAAGTCACTTAATCAGCTTTCATGCCTAGGGTAGGACTAGAACTCACAGTCTCCTGGTTTCTAGCCAGGTGCCTTAACCACTAACCAAGCTGGTTACCAAATGGATTTGCCATCATTCTGGTGTTTTATTTATTAAGAATGGGCCTTTATGGAATTCAAGTTTTTTTCAGAACTTGTATTGAGCTTTGCAGTAAACCAGAACCATTGTCACTCGTGTTTAAGATTAATCTTTAATTTAAAATAAATGACTCAAAGACCTTCCAATATTTACATTTCAAAAAAACAAACAGTCTCATTATGAATACCATCATAAAACGTAGAAACTCCAAATCAAGCAACATATCATTCTTTAAAATCTCACAAGGAAGTTTATGGAGTGTGACTACAAACATACAGGCCGCTGACAGATCTGCCAGCTGGACTGTATTTTATTAGCTTTGATTAGGAAAAGAAAGCAAAGTTGTGAAGAATCATTGCTAACACAAATCAGGACCTTTCATCAAAGAAAGATTCAACTCTTACTGGATTTTCTTTTAATTCTCCCGTTTTACTAATTTGCCAAAACAATAATAATAGTAATTCCTGAAAGGCCCTTAAGGATTCTGATATTCCAACAGATGTTGTCATAATTTCTATGTTAATCATTGCCAGCAATTAAAAAAAAATTCTGCATTTATTTTACTTTCCATTACTGTGAATGGAAAAGAAAACTATTTTTTTTCCAGGCAGCCAAAATGCCTCATTTCCCACAATTTGGAGTCTATTGAAGTTCCACGGAGATATCACTATAAAGGTCAATGCTGGACAAACACATGCATTGAGCCCATGGGCTACAAATGGCATGTAAACCACATAGGCATTAAATCATGCACTGCAGACATCATGATTTATAATATATTTGCATTTCACATTTGCAAATATGAAAGGGCTGGGTCTACCTCTAGATGTCAGGACGTACATTTTGTTATTTTCTTAGTCACTGAAGTTAGCAATGGATGCCTATGTGGTTTACATGCCATTGGGCTACAATTTCCTCGACGTGGCCAACTCGTCATGGCCAACTTGACGTAGGACAAAAGTTACACTCAGTGGTGGGATTCAACTAATTTAACAACCGGTTCTCTGCCCTAATGGTTTCTTCCAACAACCAGTTCACCAAACTGCTCAGAAAATTAACAACCGGTTCTCCCAAAGTGGTGCGACCTGGCTGAATCTCACCACTGGTTACACTAATATCAAAGAAATGGTGGAGTAGAATCATTAAAGAAAGGATGCCAAAGGAGAGACAAAATGAAATACAAATGACAAACATTAAAAATATTTTAATAATTATTTTAAATAATTAAATTGAAGTGTTGAATTGTCCCGTGGCAAGTTGTCCCTCGGCAAGTTGGCCAGGGCAAGTTGTCCCATTCTGATTTACTACTAGTTTAAAATCTTTTATCCTTGCAACCGGCTTCTTCGTTTTATAATCCTTAGCAGGACCACAGGAGCCAAATGGAAACAAATGGAAACAAGGCAGGGGTGAAATCCAGCAGGTTCTGACAGGTTCTGCAGAACTGGTAGCGGAAATTTTGAGCAGTTCGGAGAACTGGCAAATACCACCTCTGGCCATGCCCACAGAACCAGTAGTAAAAAAATTGGATTTCACCACTGAAATGAGGTCTATGATTTCTCAGGGTTTCAAACAACCCATTCTCTTTCCAGTATTAAGGCATAACATCTCTTTTTTTCCAGCCCAAAAGAAAAAGGAAATAGTACCTTCTATCTCATCAGATGATGACCTCTCCCATCAGGATGTCACACTGTACCTAACTAAACGAAAACAAAATTGGCTTCAGCCATTGTGAAGTCATGTGGAATTTCATATACGGTAGTAAGTTCTGGTGAAACAGCACAGGATCAGCAAGGAACATTCTCTCTATTCAGTTCCTGGTAGGCTACCCATCGAAGTGAATAAAGCTTTTTCTAACCCCAAACCAATTTCATTTAAATGTTTTAATTGGTTTGTGATTTTTAATTTTTGGGCCAAATTTATATATATTTTAATTGTTTTTTAATATTTGTATTTCATGTTCTTAATTCTGGCTGTACACTGCCCTGAGTCCTTAGGGAGAAGGGCGGTATATAAATTGGAAATAAATAAATAAATAAAAATAAATTCCCATCTAGCTTTTTTTGGAAATCCGCATGAGCACCGAATAAGGACAGTCTTTGCCCAGCATTCATTCAAAGTCAGTTGGATCTTTCCCTGAGAAAAATGAATCTGGCCACAGCAATATATGATTTCATTATGTTTAATCTAGACAGTTGTAACCTATGTAACTGACCTTCACATATGTTGGTAACTTCAAATAATATAAAGGAGCAAAACAGATGGTTGATATCATGTACTTTTCGACAGGGGTCTCCAACCTTGGCCACTTTAAGACTTGTGGACTCCCAGAGTCTTAAAGTCGTCAAAGTCTTAAAGTGGCCAAGGTTGGAGACCCCTGCATTACAATGTATCTCTGATCTTGAAATAGCTATTCCAGCTTTCTATTTATGTTTCGAAACACAGTTCTAAGTGCTTGACCTCTAAAGCCTTAGATAGTTCTGGATTCTTGAGCATTCTTCTCCCTTAATCTACTCTGCTGAATTTTAGATATGTTATCAGTGTTTCTCTGAAACCACAGCAATGTTAAGGAACAGTTTGGGGTATTCTGGGAGTTGAAGTCCACGCATCTTAAAGTTGCTGAGGTTGAGAAACCTACACCTGACCTACACCTTAAACTGACCTGGCAATCATTTCAACTCTAGTAGAACAAGGTAACATGCAAGCATCTTCTGAGCCACAACATGCTGCTCCAGCTGTGAACTCCATACCTTCTTCGAGGACTGTCCAACAGATAATGCACAGTAGTCAGACGTGCCTCCGTTCAAAACCCAAGAAAGAAAAACTCCCAACTCAATGTTTGTAGAGAAGAGGTACTTTTACTGAGCTTGAAATGATAGCAATGAAAGAAAAGCAAGATCTGAGCCAAAAGATGTGAAAGTTACATACTGAAAGTTTCCCCAAATCCCTCCCACCAGGGACCCAGGCTAAATGTCCAATCCCCATCCCATATGTGGGGCACATCTTCAGGTGTTTTCATCCATCTGGTATTCCGGGACGGTTGACCTTGACTGGGTATAAACAAGTCCATTCAGCTGCGCAGTAGCTCATGAGAGCATCTTTCCCTTTTTGTTCTTCACTCCAACTCACTTCCTCACCCAAAAACCAATCTTCCCCCCTTCCCCGTTACTATGGCAGCCGATAGCAAGCAAGCATCAAAGAAGCTGACACATTACAATAACTCAGTTGAGGGTTTAGTAGCACTACTGAGATCAGGTTATCTCCATCCAGAAATGGATGAAGATGACTCACTAGACAAAGTGATGCCTAGATCACCAAGCTTACATACATCTCCAGCTGTAATTTTGCATCCAAGAGCACACAAGGAAGAAAGTCAATTTATTCTCCATAGCGCCTGAGGGCAGGACAAGAAGCAATAGAGGAAGATCTTCAGAGGGAGATCCTACCTGGAACGAAGGAGAACTTTTTTGATAGTAAGAGCAATTAATCAGTGGAAGAGCTTGCCTCCCAGAGTTGTGGTTGCTCCATCACTGGAGGTTTTCAAGAAAAGGTTGAACAACCTTCTGTGTGGGATGGAATATGGACTCCTTCCTTAGGCATGGGTTTGGACTAGAAAACCTCCAATGTCTCTTCCAGCCCTATGATTCTATGATTTCCTTAATTCTCAAACCTGAGGTTGTGAAAGAAGTACCATCTTATTCAGCACTGAGGTTCAGGACAGTTCCTGGATTTGAGAACTGTTGAGCCAGAATTTTTGTCAGCATCACTCCCTTTCTTCAAGAAGCATTTGTCTACCTTCTACTGAAGGATGAAGATCTAGTGAGAAAATACTTCAGCAAATACTTGGGCTTAAGAATAGATGCCTATGGATCTATGTCTACTTCCTCAGGTCTCAGGAGCTGAAACTGATCCTGCATTAATTAATTAGATGGTACATTGACAGCTACTGCCAAATCTGCTTCAACTTTTGGCAGCCGTATGTGGAGCTGATGTCATTTGGTATGCAGTCTTTTTTAGCCTAGTAACCATGGTTCTGGGACTGCTACTTTTAGAGTGACTTGAGAATCTGAACAATGGGGAAGAGACAGGGGTGAAATGCTACCGGTTCGCACTGGTTGGGCGAATCAGTAGCGGTGGCAGTGTGTGGTTCGGCGAACTGGTAGCAACAGCAGCACGAGGCTCCGCCTGCCCATCCAGACATCATTACTTCCTGGTTTTAACAGGAAGTAACCTGTTTTTGACTGTCTGTACATGCACAGAAGCTTTGTGCATGCGCAGAGGGTCCAAAATCACATGTGATGCGCATGCATGCGTTGAGCACACTTCCGAACGGGTAGGGAAGGTAAGAGATAAGTAGATTTCACCCCTGGGTACAGAGTTCCTCCCTCCCTCCCTTCCTTCCTTTTCTTCTATATAAAATCAGAAGTTTCCATGCATATGGATGGCAAATGAGTTAGGAATTGGGAATTATGAAAATAGCTATCATGAACGGCTTTGTTTGAGTTCAATACTTTATACTTGGAGCACTTATACAACTATTACTGTATTAACCCATTTGCTGGATGCGCACAATATCTTGATCCATAAGCTAATCAGATGGGCCAAGTTCATACAAAACAAATAGTGTTGTTGTTATGTTAATGTTTAATGAACATTAACTAAGCTTAATGGTTTGTGTGAATGTACCTTCCCTGGAAAATAGAATATACAGTAGCCATTATCTATTCTGAGTGAAATAGTATTTATTTATTTAGATTTCATATTTTTTAACCACCCATCTCCCTCTTTCTAAGGCCGAGGTGGCGCAGTGGTTAGACTGCAGTATTACAGCTACTTCAGCTGACTGCTAGTTCAGCAGATCAGCGGATCAAATCTCACCGGCTCAAGGTTGATTCAGCCTTCCATCCTTCCGAGGTGGGTAAAATGAGGACCCAGATTGTTGGGGGCAATATGCTATTTAGTATACTGTCTTTGGTGTAAGCCGCCCAGAGTCCTTGGAGAGTGGGCGGCATAGAAATATGAATAATAATAATAATAATAATAATAAAGGCTTTCAGAAGGCATGCCAGGAATTGAAGTGGGGCTGTCTACATAAAAAGCATGCAGTTTCCTTGGGTCTATGACAATTGGGTTGCCAATACATGGAGAACCACTTCTTCTTGTGCCATATCCGTCATTGGATATTGGCAATCATGTTAGCGATCCTATTTTTTATCAACAGCCGCATGAAAAAGTGCTGCTGAGTTTTGTCCAAACCAGTCCAGATTTTGAAAACTACTAGATACCAGCAAAGGACTTCCTGTAGCTCTTTGCTGCCATCTGATGGTCATGCATATTTTTGCAGAATGGATATGGTAATCCTAACTGAGCTATGACCCTCCTTCTGTTCAGTGGGGGCAGATAGCAGAGACAAGCTGATTTCCTCGCTCCTTCCAAGAAGACTGCACTCTGAAAATGTTAATTTAAATTACCAAGGATTTTTCACTTGGGTGACAGCTCAGATAAAACATGCAGATTGTTCAGTTCTATTAACTGGAGGTGCCAACTTGAAGCTAGGATTTTTGTGGGCCAAGTTGAAAAACAACTCCTGAAGAATACACAAGTTCATCTAACTGATAACTCCAATTAACAGCATGGCTCTAATACCCACAATAAGCAAAGATTTCTACAGAAGATTCTTTAATTAATTAGAGTGCAACTTTGATAACTTTGCATGCAATTTATTATTGAATTATGGTCCTTTGTTGTGAAGCAAATTTAGGAGGAAACCTTATGTAGATTTTTTTTTTAGCTCTGCCAGTCCATAATCTTTCTTATCACCTCCTTAGGATACTGATAACTTGCATATTTTACTTCTTGAACCTGTTACACAGTGGACTAATCTGGTCTCCCAGTGATACCGTATACATAAAAATGAAGATGTAAAATAAAAAATATTAAAAGCAATTCTAAAACAATATATTGTTAAATGCTTTTTTCAAAATATACCTTTCAGGACCCTTTTTAAAGGATGAGAAAAGGATGAGAAAGAGCTACAGTAGACATTCTCAATTCAGTAGGAAGTATGTTCCAGTATCCCAGAGAAGCATCTAAAGCAAATACTCAGCTCAAGATAAACTGCCTTGAATGGGGTGTGTGTGTCTGAAAGGATTAAATAGCAGGAAATAAATTGGATCCAAATCATGGAGGTCTTTACAGGAAATAAACACCTTATGTCACTGTGATACACATTTCTAACTAGGGAGATGCTTTCCACACAAAAAACTGATATTTATTTGCAAGGCTTATAGAGCATACCATTCATGCCAAGAACAATTCCCCGATATGTAATTGTAATCAAGAAAACATACAATCGGTTTAAAAAACAGCCACTAGAATATGGGAATCACCAATAAAAAATATTATCAATAATGAAAAGAAAGCTAATCTCACCAGAAGACAATTACCTCAAACAAACCAAGAGGCCTGGTGTCAGGGTTCCAGGTAACACCCCCAATGAAATCAAACTCTGAGGCTTGAAGTTCCTCAAAGCTAACTTTTATTAGAGATGTCATATTGGCACATCTGGGAAAACCCGAATCTGAGAGCTTCCGGGTTTTCCACACCCAAAAGAAAGTTCAGGACCTTGCCCTTCTCCCACATATCCACCACACATCCAATCAGGTACCATCCGGAACAGAAGATACCTCCTCATGCTTCTCAACACAGCTGCAGGGCACCATGGCCTTGACTTCCTATAAAGAATTTTATTGTGACTACGTATCTTCTTCCCTCTAGCAATCCCCCCTCCCAATTTCCCACAGTAGGATTTGTGGCAGGCCTGAAGCCTGAAAGCACAAAGGTAGAAAGATGGCTTCCAGGTCTGACACCTGGTGGAACAAGGTTTTCATCAGCTTCCTAAAACACCAGAAGGGAAAGAAGTAACCACTCTTCAAGAGGAGCTCTATTGGTGACTAAAAGCATTCTTATGCGGCCCTTGAAGGTTACAATATCTAATTGAGGGGATATCTAGTTAGTCTACCCTACTGGTCTTTATCAGCTAGGCAGATGCTGCTGGGAGAAGGTAGTATTCAAAAACGCAGGCCCTGAAACATGAAGGACTTTTAAAAAGTGGCAATCAGCATCTTGAATGTCCCCAGAAGCCAACTCTGAGTAGAGGTGTTATGTTAGTACCTTGAGGTGTGTCCATCACCGCTTGCATTCTGTAGCTTCCAAACATTCTTCAAGGACAGCTCCATGTACGGTATATTGCAATGATCCCGTTGAGAAATGACTTAAAGCATGACTTGACAGTGAGTAATACTAGCTGTTCTGGGAAAGCTTACAATTGGAACACAAGATGGAATTGCACAAAGGTTGTCTTAGCCACAACTGCCCCCTGCTCTTTGAACAAAACCTGCGAGTCCAAGCAGTTCCCTAGATTGTGACTCAGTTCTACCTGGAGGAAGGTTGCCCATTCAGAATTAACAATGGAATCTCATTGGGTTGAATCTTGCTGGTTTTGCCTCAGTCTATTTGTCTGCATCCAGATCTGGAAAACCTCCAAGCACCTTGATGGCACTTTGGCAGCATCACTTCTTTTCCAGGGATTAAGATGCACAGTTGGGTATCCTCAGTATACCGATAAAACCTCACCCTATGCTGCTGACAATGCTATACCCAGCAGTTTCATGTAGATATTGAATACGAACGGGGAGAGCATCAAATCCTGCACTACCTCCCTCCCATTAATGGGCCTAGGATTCAATGTTCCCCTCCAAAATTGTTCCATTGGGAAGGAGAACCAGTATACTACTGACCACACTCTTATCCTTGAAGACAACTCAGAAGGCTACCATGATCAAAGGTATTGAAAATGGCTGAAAGACCAAGGGACACCAAAACTGTCACACTATTCCTATCCTGATCTCACTAGAGCAGGGGTCTCTAACCTTGGCAACTTTAAGACTTGTGGACTTCAACTCCACAAGTCTTAAACTTGCCAAGGTTGGAGACCCCTGCAGATCACCAATAAGCATCGTAATGCTGTCTCCATAGCGTTTGCCAGAAACCAAGCTTGAACCCAGTTTGAAATGACTCCAGACCATCTGTTTTCTCCAGGGCCTTCTGCAACTGCAGCTCAACCAAAGGTGTTTTTTCAGCAGGCAACTGAACTTTTTTTTTTCTTTGCAGACGTTTCGCTTCTCATCCAAGAAGCTTCTTCAGCTCTGACAGAATAGTGAGGAACGGAAGGGTTTATATTCCTTGCAGACAGGTGGCCATTTGCATCCTTTGAGAGGGTTGTTGAAGCACTTGGAGGTTTATCTGTGTCCTCAGGCTTCTTCGATGAGAAGCTAGACGTCTTCAAAGAAAAAAAAAACAAGGAAGTCCAGTTGCCTCCTGAAAAAGCACCTTTATTTATTTATTTATTGGTCCGATTTATATGTCACCCTTCTCCGGAGACTCAGGGCGGCTTACAATGCGTTAAGCAATAGCCTTCATACTTTTGTATATACCTGCTTAGTAGGGCTTTCGGCCCTCCCCAAGCGGTGTTCTTTTTTATACAAAGTCAGCTTATTGCCCCCACAATCCGGGTCCTCATTTTACCTACCTCGAAAGGATGGAAGGCTGAGTCAACCTTGAGCCTGGTGAGATTTGAACTTGCAGTAATTGCAGGCAGCTGGTGCTACTTAACAGCACTTTAGTCTGCTGTGCCACCAAGGCTCTTTTGGGACAACGATGACCTGGATGACTGAGAATCTCTACAGACTTGTAGTTCAACCACTCTCTCCGCAACCTTCCCCCAAGTATTACTAAGTCAAGGGATGGTTTCATTCCCTCTCTCAAAGACACATTTACCACCCCATGAACCAGCTCATCCTTCACTCCTCCTTGCAGAATGTCACCCACCAGAACGGGCAGAGGTCCAGACTGCAAGTGACTGAGCTGATACTGCAGGAGATCCTGCCCACTTCCTCAGGATTCACAGGATCATAAAACCCATGCAGCAAGATAGACCTCAACCATCTCCTGTACATCCCTCTAACTGGCTTCAGACTTTGAGTTCACTCCAAGAAGTCTTTGAATTCTTCCAAAGAACTGACTTGGCTGCTGCATTTGATAATAATTGATGTTTCCAGACCAGGCACATAAACAGTTTTGTGCGAGTTATTGTCACATACTGCACTCTGTTTTTAAAACCATTTTCTTCAAGGAAGGGCATGGTCATCACATCAAATATAGTTGATAAAAGGTGCTCCGTTTCAGAAGTCAAAACTTCCTCAAACTATGTATTTCCTCTTTATGGGACAGCATAAAAATTAATCACTGTATTTTTCAGAGTATAAGACGCACCTTAGTTTTTGGGGAGGAAAATAAGAAAAAAGCTGATTGGCAGGTGGATCGGCCTCCTGGAAAACCCCCAATCAGCTGTTTCCAGAGGTGAATTTTAGTGACAGGTTCCTTGGTTGTGAGCTCTGTGTCTTGCTTTTTTTTTGCTTTTTTTTCCTGCCTCTGAAACTTCTGGAACTCCATTTCAGAAAAAACTCTTTTTTCCTTCCTCTGAAAGCCTCCGAAACAGAGCTTCAGAAAAAAAGCCTCTGAAGCTGTGTTTGGGGGCTTCTTTTCTAAAGCTCTGTTTGGGGCCTTTTTTTCTGAAGCTTCGTTTCTGATGCTTTTTTTCAGCCTCTGAAACCTCTGTTTGAGAAGCTGGGTAGGGCTACATTTGGAGTATAAGACGCACCCAGATTTTCACCCTCTTTTTGTTCTGCTCCAGCTACAGACCCCCCCACACAAAGTCCGTTCAAACCTTGGTTTACTAAATAAATCAGTCTTTTACAACAACGGCTGTTAATTAACTGTATTGACAGCCACCAAGAATTCAAAGAATAATAACTGAAAGCTTACCGTGGTTGGCAGAATGCCCAGAAGCAATTTGCAGGAAGCTGATAAGCAAGATAAGACACGAAGGTATGTGAATGAAGTTGTTCCCTGCAAAGTGCTTCAGTCGGTGTTCCTCCTTAAATAGGCTAAGGGAGTGGCCAATTAGCCCCAAGCCTTACTCTCAAGGAGACCTCCTCTTGAGGAGCCACTCCTGCCTTTTGGTAGCTCTGCGTGCCCGTGCATCGAGAAGAGGCTCCTCCTCTTCGTCCTCTTCGTCCTCTTCACTTAAGGGAGCTTCTGGAGGTTCTGAAGACCCTGGCTGAATCCCCGCTTCTGGCACCACATCTTCTCCAGCCTCCTCATTGTCCGATTCGAGTGCCAGCTGCACAGGCTGCTGGCGCAGCACCACACCAGCCTCCTCGCTGTCTGAATCACCTACTAGCTGCACAGGCCACATACGGGCCACAACACTTTTTTGGGGGGAAAAGATGCTTCTTATACTCCGAAAAATACTTAATTACTCCTCAATCAACACTAGATCTATTGCAAGAGACATTCCACAAGCCACATGTACGGTAGCCTCCGCATATACATAGCTAATTGTGGGAACCTTGCAAAAGCTGGCAAAAAGAATATCCAGTTCTTTTCTTTGCCTCCCTCTCCAGCTCAATTGCAGGCTAGATTGAATCTCATCCATAATTTACCTGACTCTTTTGCTCTGGCTTGCTGGCATTCACAGCTAGAAACATTTGGATACAAAATTTTCTATCCCAACCCTACAAATGGGATGTATGTTGGAAACCAAGCAGGTCTTAGATGTTTGCCACCCTTCCAAGTATGCCATTGCCATGCTATTGCTTGGAAAATGTCAAGAAGAAAACAATAGATGTCACCTGTACTGTTTTTTGCAAACACAATAATGCTGGGTCGGTTGAGGTGTAAATGTGTGCCTGTCTCTTATGAATCAGTCAGAAAGCAAGAATGTCAATCAACTGATAACTCCTTTTACTTGTGTTTCCAAGAGTCATTTTCCCCCTCCTCCCCACGTTCATAGAGAGTGTTTGTTCCAGCTGAAGCAAAGCGACATTTGATCTATCAGGGTT
Organism: Pantherophis guttatus; assembly: GCF_059756535.1. Lineage (NCBI taxonomy): Eukaryota > Metazoa > Chordata > Lepidosauria > Squamata > Colubridae > Pantherophis > Pantherophis guttatus. Next base: position 328,364,331 of record NC_142063.1, on the reverse strand, counting down.
AACAGGGAGTGTTTTGTAGAGAGCTGCTGTCACCAAGGAGAAGAGATCTTCAAAGTGGAAACACAGGAAAACACTGATCATGGCACGCTAGGAGATTCTTCCTTTTCTGGATCCTGCTCCCAAAATTCTAAAAAATCCCCTTATGTGCTTAAAATTGTAGAATAGCTGAGACGTCTGGTTTAAGAGGAAAGCAAGGGTTCAAGCAAGTAGCCTCCTTCTAAAGTCGCTGATCGCCTGAAGACACCAAAATGCTGAGATGGAGATAATCTTGAGAAGATCTCTCAGAAGAGCATAAGGAGGATCTACCTACCTGGGTCTTTCCTGATTCTGTGAAATCCTGTGAAGGACAGGATAGGAGTGGGAGATGGGTATGTAAACCTCGTCTTTAAAAAGATTAATGAGGTGGGTCCTTAAATGCTATAAATGGTTGGACATACTTCTAGTGATGGGTTGAACAAGAAGAAAACGGCTAGAACTCTAAAAACAGCTCAGCGGATTACAGACAAAGCTCCATCAGAGATTCTGCCAGGAAGATGTCAGGGATTCAGGAAGCCAGTGTGCGAAGCATTCGCCCTTACAAGACTAGCGAACAATACTTGTATGCCATGAAGGAGGACTTGGCAGAATGGCTTAAGGAACTCTATGATGTCAGCATTGATGTGCGATCTTTTCTGGATGTCCTGGAAACAGGCGTCCTTCTCTGTCATCACGCTAACAACATCACCCAGGTAGCCAGAGACCTCAACCAGGAATATCCAAGTTTGGGCAAAAAACTCCAACTTCCTATATATGGTGTAACCTGTAATGATTTTGCTCAGCCGGGCACCTTCCAAGCTCGAGACAATGTGTCCAACTTTATTCAGTGGTGCCGAAAAGAGATGGATATTAAAGGTACACAGATTTGAATTGATATATTGTGCAGTGCTATAAGACAGCATTGCTAAAAGCAAATTGTTTGAATGATTAAAATGTGGATACTTTTTGCTTTCCTTTCTTGACTTTCCTTTTTCATTCCTTGTGTTTTGTCTTTTCTATCGATTTGTTGATCATCCATTCAATTGTTAGCCATATCTTTCTAAAATCCAAACTCAATTTATTTAGAACATTGCTTGACATGCACGTATCTCTCATTCTGTTAGAAAAGAAACGCAGAAGATGATTGAATTCCTAGTGTTCCTCTGTCCTCAGATTTGTTCTGCAAATTTGGCTACACTTACTCAAATTAATGAAAAGAGAAATAACATCCTCACAGTCTAATTCCCTTCCTTGGCCTTTCACCCTTATAATGCACTTCCATTGTTGGTTCCTTATTAAATTGGTTGTTGCCATCAGAAAGAGCAGTGTTTGCAGTTCAGGATAACACCTGTGGATGTTTTAATCAGAAATTAACCCTCCTTAAGTTGTAGATATAATGTAAATCTTCAAGAATGGAGATTTAGAAAGTCAGTTCACACATAGTTTAAGTGCAGGTAGAAGCTAGAAGAGCTGAAAGGGTAAATTTGAAAGGAAGCAATGTTTAAATTGTGTGGAATTTTTACCTGTATTGTGTTTTAGCTGTCTCTGCTTCCTCTGTTGCATTTTTTCCCTTTGACAAAGTAGAGGGGATGAAATGTTTGGTACCTTGCTCCCCCCATTTTAATAGAATGATATATTTATAATGTATATTGTTTTGGTGTCAAACTGTTGATTTCTTCTGTTTCTCACCATACTTTATATGGTGGTTTCAGTTGGTTTTTTTTAAAAGACATTTTAAAAAATGTTTTTCATGCCAAGCAGTGAACAATTGTGTGAGTTGCAATCCCGAAGGAGAAAGAGTCAAGATGTTGGCCACCATCATGTGACGGAAGCCCTGATCTCTTTCTTATTTGTGTCACATACATTTCCTGTTAGGAAGAAATAATGAGAAAAGCGGAGCATTCTAAGGCATTTAAAGGCTGGATCCTAAGATCTTCACTTTCCATCGTATATACACCTGAATAGGAAAGCAATTTGCCTTTTTTTGCAACTGTTCTTTCATTTTGTCGTTGTTTGGCATGAATATATATATATATATGTATGTATAAATATCAAATCATTGTGTGAACAGTGTGGCACCTGGGTGTCATACATTCTAATACAAATAAAACTAATCAAATTAATCATAATCCTTATATTCAATCCGCTTATATATTTCTAATAATAATACATACTTATATTAAGTTATAGACTATCATTGTTCAATTATTCCACATTTTCTCTTGTTATTTATGATATAAAAATGTATAAACTAATATCCCCCTTTTCTTATTTCTATCACTTATTTTAGCTTTTAATCATATCACCCTTTGTTAAAAGACTTTTTCTTTCTTTCTTATCTAACTTCTAATCATGTCACCTACTTAAAAAAAAGAAAAAAGAAAAAGGAGAGAAGAGAGAGAGAGAGAAGGAAAAACAACTCAGAACAACAACAGAAAAGAAAAATCATCCATCTATCATCTCTTTCCCGCTTCAACACTTTAATTGCTATGCTTTAGAAGAAAAATAGGAAAAAAACCACTTCCATTGGCTCTCTCTCACTAGTCTACTGGACAGATTTGTCCAGGACTTAGAACAATTCATGGAGGACAATACAGGAGTCAAAGCTATAGCAGTCATAGTTATGTGGAGCCCCCAGATTCAGAATCTGTGAATAATACAGATAGCCCTCAACTTATGACCACAACGCGGTTCAAAATTTATGTTGCTAAGTTAGAAATTTGTTAAGTGAATTTTGCCCCATTTTATGAATTTTCTTGCCACATTGGTTAAGTGAATCACTGCCGTGGTTAAATTAGTAACATGGATGTTAAGTGAATCTGGTTTCCCCGTTGACTTTGCTTATCAGAAGGTTGCAAAAAAGTGATCACATGACCCCGGCAAACATCATAAAAGTGAGTCAATTGTCCACCATCCGAGTGTAAAACATGTGACCCTGGGGAGGCTGCAACGGTCATAAGTGTGAAAAATTGTCATAAGTCACTTTTTTCAGTGTCGCTGTAACTTTAAACAGTCATTAAGTGAACTGTTGTTAAGTTGAGGACTACCTGTACCAAATGGTTGAAAACTACCATGAGGAAAGCCTGCTGAGTTGTCAAAAACCGCTTGGCCATCAGAGGTGTCAGAGTTAATTAGGGCATTCATCAGGGCCCTGTCAACAGGAGGCAAATAGATCTCAACTAGAATCATAAACATTTTGTTTGTTTGTTTGCTTGCTTGCTTGCTTGCTTGCTTGCTTGCTTACTTACTTATTTGCTTGCTTATTTATTTATTTATTTGCTTGCTTGTTTGCTTATTTATTTATTTACTTATTTGCTTGCTTGCTTACTTACTTATTTGCTTGCTTGCTTGCTTACTTACTTATTTATTTATTTGCTTGCTTGTTTGCTTATTTATTTATTTGCTTGCTTGCTTACTTATTTGCTTGCTTGCTTACTTATTTATTTATTTATTTGCTTGCTTGCTTACTTATTTGCTTGCTTGCTTGCTTATTTATTTATTTATTTATTTGCTTGTTTGCTTACTTATTTATTTATTTGCTTGCTTGTTTGCTTATTTATTTATTTGCTTGCTTGCTTACTTATTTGCTTGCTTGCTTGCTTATTTATTTATTTATTTATTTGCTTGCTTGCTTACTTATTTATTTATTTGCTTGCTTGCTTACTTATTTATTTATTTGCTTGCTTGCTTACTTATTTGCTTGCTTGCTTGCTTATTTATTTATTTATTTATTTGCTTGTTTGCTTACTTATTTATTTATTTGCTTGCTTGTTTGCTTATTTATTTATTTGCTTGCTTGCTTACTTATTTGCTTGCTTGCTTGCTTATTTATTTATTTATTTATTTGCTTGCTTGCTTACTTATTTATTTATTTATTTATTTGCTTGCTTGCTTACTTATTTGCTTGCTTGCTTGCTTATTTATTTATTTATTTATTTGCTTGCTTGCTTGCTTACTTATTTGCTTGCTTGCTTGCTTATTTATTTATTTATTTATTTATTTGCTTGCTTGTTTGCTTATTTATTTATTTATTTATTTGCTTGCTTGCTTGCTTACTTACTTACTTATTTATTTATTTATTTATTTATTTATTTATTTATTTATTTATTTATTTATTTATTTTCTATGGCTGCCTATCTCAACCAGACTCAGGTCAGCTTACCACCCCAAAAGTTAAATCAATTTTTATTTTTTAAAAAACAGTAAAACAATAAAAAAAAACCATTAAAAATATATATATATATATAAATGCACACATAATCTTCCTTGGACTTTGTATCCATCGGATGATCTGGGCAGCAACATCTATGATTCATAAAAGTGGGGAAAACATGCTGGCTGCAAAGGATGGTAGCTGTTATCCAATCAATGTATTGTAGATAATAGCTGAAGGGGAAAAGCTACATTAGCAGCCAGAACACAACATTCAAAGTGGGTAGGTCATGTATGGCTTTCTCTTTGGTTCAGCTCCAGAAGAGCCTTTTTTTTAATCTGCTTGCCATTTATATCAGATTTTATTATATATATATTTTTAAAAGGGGGCTTCATACGCAGAGCAACATCTGCAATAGCCTGTTAGATGGAAGACATGATGTGGATTTTGTTAATATTTAATTCAGAAGAATGGTAAAGAGCCTCATTCTTCTTCAGCAGAAGAATGGCTTGCAAGCAGACAGTTTAGGTTAATAAGTTATTATTATTATTTTTAATTCTATGCATGCCTCCCTGAGCATTTTTTTGGGTACATCCAGTGGTGGGATTCAAATAATTTAACAACCGGTTCTCTGGCCTAATGACCACTGGGTGGCGGTGGCAATGGTGGGCGTGGCCAGGGGTATGACAGGCAGTACTCAGCCTCCTGCACCCACTGGGAGCAAAAACGGGTCGTGGGGGGGTGCGCCCCCATGCCCCATTTTGGGCCTAGTAAGCCTCCCTGCAGCCTCCTGGGAACAAAAATGGCCTGTGGGGGGCCCACACTGCACTCCCCACGCCCTGTTTTGGGCCTAGTAGGCCTCCCTGCACTTACCTGGGAGCCAAAACGGGGCACGTGGGGACTCCGGGAAGGGGCAGGGCGGGGAGGGGAGAGGAGGGGCAATCAGCAATTTAACAACCAATTCACCTGAACCAGCCTGAACCAGCTGAATCCCACCACTAGGTACATCCCATGTATTTTTACCATACACTTATTGTAAAATTAATCTTTTGCTCCAATTCAATGAAACCAAATAATTCTAATATGATACACAATAAATAAATGAATAATTCTAAGAATCAGTACATTGGGGTTGGATTCTAGAAAAGGTGTTTGGGGCAGAGTAACATACAGGTTAGTCCTTGACTTATGACCACCGTTGGGACCGGAATTTCCATCGCTAAACTAGGCAGTTGTTAAAGCAAGTTGTGCCTGATTTTACAATCTTATTCTGCCATGGTTGTTAAGCAAATCACTGCGGTTGTTAAGTGAATCATGCAGTCATTAAGCAAATCCAGCTTCCTCCATTGACTTTGGTTGCTGTGAGCCGGTTGGGAAGGTGGCAAAGATTGATCACAAGAACGCCCCCACCCAAGGCCCTGCAACCAAAGCAAATCCATTGAGTCGTTTTGTTTCTCACTCAACTTTCCTGGGTTTCCATCTCTGCTCTGAGAGCATCTTATAGCAATTCTCCTTTCTTCTTCTCGCTGAGTTCGGCCTCTCTGTTGTCTTTCAGAGGTCCTGATGTTTGAGACGGAGGACCTAGTCTTGCGCAAGAACGAGAAGAACTTTGTCTTGTGTCTTCTGGAAGTAGCCCGGCGAGCTTCTCGTTTTGGCATGAGCGCTCCTGTCCTCATCCAAATGGAGGAAGCCATTGAGGACGAGATCCGTGAAGACATGAACCTGCCACCAGATGAAACGCTTCTTCCCCGGCCCAAGAGGGAACCTCCTAACTTCAAGAATCTGGATCAGATGGTACGAGCAGTTCGAAAACACGTAAAAAATGCAAGTAGAAAAATAGGGACCACCTTTGGTGGGAAGGTAACAGCGTTCCATGGGCTTTTGCCATTTAGTCATGCCGGCCACATGACCACAGAGATGCCTTTGGACAGCGCTGGCTCTTTGGCTTTGAAACGGAGATGAACACCATCCCCTAGAGTCAGGAACAACTAGCACATATGTGCGAGGAGAACCTTTAACTTTAGACACATGTTATATGTGAAAGCCAGGATGTTTAAACTTAAAGGCAAACTCCAGAGGATCAAGGGCAGAAGGTTTATTAGTGCCACTAAACACTTTCTCCACACTGTCTCCAACGTCAGTATCCTTTGGGTTCATAGGTTTTTTTTTTTATCCCTCAAAATCCTCAACCTACGAAATTGGAATTTGTGGAGAAGTCTGGTAATAACTCCTAGGATTCTATTTTAATTGATCATTTCACTGTCTCCCATAGAAGGCATGGATCCAGCTGACATTTTCAAATGGGGGCTAGTGACGAGCTCCCTATTTAAAAGTCCGTTTAACAAGGAGTAGTAAGGCTAGATGGCCTTGGCTGTTCCTTATGCAGAGTCAGACCTCATTGGCTGGTGAATGAGAGACCACAAGGATTTACTGGGAGTCAGGTGGCATATAATTATTATTAATCACTTAAAACATTTGGGTCAACTGCAAATTGTTAACTGCTAATAGTTAACTGAGCAGATTTTTCCCCAAAAAACATTTCAGTGCAAACCCATTACCCTGTTTTCCCCAAAATAAGACCTCCCCTGATAATAAGGCCAATCGGGCTTTTGAGTGCATGGCAATAAGGCCAAGCGCTTATTTCAGGGTTCAAAAAAATATAACACAGGGTCTTATTTTCGGGGAAACACAGTATATTATTATTTGCACTGCTATTATTTTAAATATTCTGCAACACCTTTGGCTTATTTTGGTTTCAATAATACAGACATAATTGCCCTTTCTCAGTTACACTGTGGCAATCTAAACACACCAAGGCTGGATTTATATAGATAGTCATTGACTTATGACCACAATAAAGACAATTTCTTTTGTATGTCACAACACTCGTAATTGAGGATTGTCCATCTCCAGAAGTAACTGCCCATCCAGAAAGCTCCCACAGGGTTACATGCTTAGGTGATGTTGCCTGATAGGATTCAGATTCGTTTTGTTCATTCATTCATTCATTCATCACATTTCTATACTACCCATCTCAAATAAGTGGCTCTTGATTCTGCTTAGTTCCCACTCTGCCTTAGAGATACATTAAGGACTCATTTTTTCCTTCTGGCATTACATCTGAATAAGCACAAGCTGCTGGGTGAGATTTTTTTTTATTCCCAGTGCTTAGGCATTTACATGATGTTGTGAATGGTGTTTCAGTGCAGAGCACACACAGAGGTTTGGGGCGGGGGGGGGGGGAACAGGCATACTGGAATTTCAGGAAGGCTGGAAACGGACCCGTTTCTGGCCTCCAGAGGGCTTCTGGAGCCTGGGGAGGCCATTTTTGCCCTCCTGGAGGCTTGAGGAAAGCCTCTGGAACCCGGGGAGGGCAAAAATGCTAGGCCACGCCCACCATGGCAACACCCACCCAGCAACCAGGCAGAGAACCCCTTGCTAAAATTTTTGAAGCCCACCCCTGGTAAGGACTACCTGTACACTCATAATTTGACTTAATTGGGTAATAGGGTTCAGTGGGTAATTATGTAAACAACGCAAAGTCTTTTTTTTTTCCTTTAAAATTATAGTTCTGGTGGGGTTTTCCAACTTCAAGGCAGGTTTACCTGATGTCTTTCATTATTAAGATCTTTATGATTTTTTTCCCCTTTCTTCTGCTTTCCCTGAAGGTCCAGCACCTTGTAAGCCGGTGCACCTGTCCAGTTCAGTTCTCTATGGTCAAAGTCTCGGAGGGAAAGTATCGCATCGGTGATTCCAACACTCTCATATTTGTTAGGGTGAGTCAAGCTTAAACATTACCTTTCAGGAAGCAAGAATTTTACAGAACATCACATGTTGAGCTCTTAGGAGTAAAGATCTGCCTGGTGCCAATAGCAACCTCCTTTCATGAACAAACAAATCTTGAGACTCCAGTCTGTCCATTGTGCTGAGAAAAAAACAACTAGCATTTCCAAAATGAAAGCAACCTAGACGTATCCTTCAATACAGAGGTGTTCACAGGGTAGGGTCAAAAAAGTCAAGATGGTGACCAAGATGCTTTTTTCAAAAGGCACTTGGACTTTTTTGTTTTTTCCTTGAAGATGTTTTGCCTCTCATCCAAGAAGCTTCTTCAGTTCTGACTGACTGGAACTTTCAGCAGTTTCAAGGACATTCCATACCCATTTGCACCCTGATTTAAGTGATCCTGAAAGCACAGATAAATCCCCAAATGGCCTCAATGATTCTCAGAGAGAGCATTTCAGTGGTGGGTTGTTCCTGGTTCAGTCCGGTTCTTGCAAACTGGTAGTAACGGCGGTGGGAGGCTCTGCCCACCCACCCGGACGTCATCATGAACGATCACCACAAGTGCAGAAGCTCAGGTGCTTCCGTTGCGAACCAGTAGTGGAGGTAAGTAGAGCCCACCCCGGAGCACTTACGACCAGATGACTGCAAGGAACATAAATACTTTCATTCCTACCATTCAGTCAGAACTGAAAAAGCTTCTTGGATGGAGAAAACAAACAAACAAACAAAGAAAATCCAATTGCCTTTTGGATAAAGCACCTTCGTGACAACCATCACCTGGATGACTGAGAATCTCCATAGACATTCAAGATGGTGACATCGGTGGTCAAAGCTTTGCCTTCAATCTACGAGATACATTTTAAAAGATGCGGCTTCAATCATGACTGCCCTCTTGACTTTTTTGACCGAGGTCTGAGGACAGCTCTGCTTCACTTGCTCTCATCCACATCCACACCCAACACATGATTTCTTTTCAAAGCATGCATCGGTTTTGTAGATCACTGAAAAGAATTAGCAAACCAAGGAAATGAAAGGCACGAAATAAGAAAAGGAAATATAACTAAATCTATTGTATCTCTCCATTTGTACTTTTATTCTCACAAATGTTTTGCTTTCACCTTACACCACCATCTTAATGCACTCAGCAGTCTTCTTCTACTGCAAATGCAAAACCTCTTGGCAGCATAAAACCCCACTTGCCTTCCTAAATTTTCCTTATTGTCACTTCTCATAACCTGCCCAGCGGAATTATGCCAAGTGCTTTCCCAATATGCTTAGCAAACTGTTCTTCTGTTGTTTTTACATTCATCCTTTCTACCTTTTTCCCAATGAGCCCTCTGCTTGCTGTCAACCTGCAAAACAACTTCAGCTGAAGCCATGCTTACCAGTAGTGGGTTCCACTTACTTTTGCTACCGGTTTGGAACTGTGAGTGCGTGTGTGGCACTTCTGTACATGCGCAGAACCTTCTGTGCACGCGCAGAGTGTCCGTGATGACATCTGGGCGGGTGGGCGGTGTTGTGACCAAGGCCCAAGTAGTGATTACCAAACACAATTCAACAAACTTATTTTATTAAAACAGCTGAGAATTAATTCATTCTCAGCTTAGTCCAAAACAAAAGGCATTACTTACTCTTTTCATGTATTCAAATTATGTTCATACTTCTACCTGTTACCTTATATATGCTTGACAAATAAACTTATAATTATGATTATGAAAGAACCCAACGGCTCATTGCTGCTCTTTTAAGCCTTATGGGAGGGGCCAATCATCTTCTGGCCTTACTCCTGAGTTGTCCTTTTTTCTTCAGCAGCTCTTGCCTTCTGGCAGCTGTTCGCATGCGTACACTAGGAACAGGCTCCACCTGTTGTGGTCCGCCAGCATAAGGTATTTTATTGCGGTTAGAGGAATGGAGGACCCTTCTCGTAAAATATCTCTGGACTCTCTCAATTGTACTTATGTCCGATATCAGTGCGGGTTCCAGACAGATGAGCTGTATTCAAGAATTGGTCTAGCAAATGTTTTGTATGCTCTAGTTAGTAGTACAACATTACCAGAGAAGAAGCTACGCAAGATTAGGTTAACAACTCTTAATGCCTCTTCAGCCAAAGCAGTTTTTTTAAATCTCCATCAAAGTCATTCTGCCTTTCCTCTATCTCTTATCTGTTGGTTTCATTCCTTACAATTATCTTTTTCCTCCTCTACTGCTATTATATAGTGTGTTCCTCTTATCCTTATTCTTTGCAGCATCACCGAACAACAAAGAGTAGGCTCGAAAGGTAATTATGTTTTAGACGTTCAACTGTACTACTCTTGAGTTAGTAAATGTATTAATTCATGTATAAATCACATTTCCACATCAAAGAGTTCCAGTCATATTGGTAGAGGTCAAAGGATCAACTAGCTCAGCACCCTGTTTTCATAGCACTCAATTAAACATCTTTAGGAAACAGGGCAGGATCAAGAAAATCTTCCTCTGGTTACTGGTATTCAGAGATAAATTTACTTCTGAACTTGAGAGTTCCACTACAAATGTAGCAAGCAGATGAATTTATCTCACTTTTAAGGCCACAATAGACAACCGGTGACTCCTTGGCTCATCATTTCAGAGATATTTCTTTACCGGATTTCTCAGTGCCTTCAACGGTCAAAGAGCTTCTGATGCACTTGAAAAATAATTAAAAATGAGGGAGATATTCAGAGATGCATCTGCTTTGAAAGTTGAATGTTGAAACTTGAATGTTGAGCTGTATAGGTTGTCCTTGTCTTATAACCAAAATTGGTGCCTGGAATTTCTGTCATAAGTGGTTGCAATCATGAGTTTCACTCAATTTTTACAGCGATTATTAAATCACCATGGTTGTTAAATGATTCATATGGTCTTTAAGCAAACCCAGTTTCTCCAATGGACGTTTTTTTTTGCTTTTTGGTGATTTGGCTTGTCCAAAGTTTGCATAAGGTGATCACGTGACCTTGGGACACAGTAACAGTCATAAGTATGAACCAGTTGCCAAGCATCTGAATTTTGGTCACATGATCACGGGGTTGCTACACAGGTCATAACTGTGAAAAATAGTCATGAGTCACATTTTTGAATGCCATAGAAACTTTGAAGTTTCGCTAAATGAACTGTTGTAAATCGAGGACTACCTGTAGTCTCTACATTTGAGGTGTTTTGGAAATTATCCTTCTGTGGATTCAAAGAACGTGACTGAATAGGATATCCATTTGCATGCAAGTCTCTCAGGAGGCTATTTTGGGCTCAGTGCTACATTGTGCCATGTGCAATTAGATGGCAGCTAAGACTAATTTGAAATTTCTAATTCACTAATGGTGACTTGGATGTTTGCAGCTCAAATATGGACGCTCCCTTCCCAACCATGGAGAAAGAACTTCCACCAAGGGATTGTGATGTCAGCCAATCCTATCAATTAATTCATTGGCGGTGGGGCGGGGGTGGCTGGAATTCAAGTCTATTCCCACTCCCTCCAGTAATCCTGTTTAATCAATTAACAGTGTGTTATTAACCAAAGGACTCAGCTGTTTGCTTAGTCAATTATTTGGGTAATGGAAAGTAGAAAACCAGGGCTTCCAGGAAGAATGTGCAAAGGGAGGTTCCAATCCAAGGGGGGTGGGTGAGCCTTTGTTTTAAAGAATAATAGATGGGTGTGGCACTCTTCAAAAAGCTGAGGATGGCTAAACTGGCGTCTGATATCACGGAAGAGGTGATTTTTGCTCACACATGTTTTTGGTTGGTCTAGATCCTGCGGAATCATGTGATGGTCCGAGTAGGTGGTGGCTGGGACACCTTGGAACATTACTTGGATAAGCATGACCCATGCCGATGTACTTCACTCTGTGAGTCCATTTCTATTCCTTTTTAGTGTAAAGTATGACTTTGCTTGCCATTCTAAGTTTAGACTCTAAGAATGGCATCCATCAATCATATCTGAGTCTTTTTTTTAAAATCCATAAATAGTATCTCTGCTCTGCAAAAAAGATAGGATGCCTCCTCTTATGACATTTCTCTATTTTAAAAGTGCATCCGTGTACTGCAGATATCTCCTATCGTGTTTTCCCGAAAATAAGACCCTGTCTTATATTTTTTTGAACCCCGAAATAAGTGCTTGGCCTTATTTTCGGGGAGGTCTTATTATTTTGGGGCATGTGGAGCAAGAAGGGGCTCCTCTTGTCATCTTACTTGATTTCCAGCTCTGTCTCCCTAACCCTAACCAGAGGAAATGGCGGGGACCGGCTGTGTATGTGTTTAAACATTTTTGGGGAGGGCTTATTTTCAGGGGAGGGCTTATTTTAGCACATGCACTCAAAAGCCCGATTGGGCTTATTATCAGGGGATGTCTTATTTTAGGGGAAACAGGGTAGCTGGCATGAGGCAAGACAATCTCTAGATTTAGAGATCCTACTTGCATAGAATCACATGAGTATTCTTGGGTTATAACTCTAGTTTAGTGGTGAAATGCTACAGGTTTGTACCAGTTCGGGCAAACCAGTAGTGAACCAGGGGGGATTTCACCACTACTCTGGTTGCAGTTATGGCATCAGATAATCCTTGAGTTACTAAAAGTCTGTACAGATTCTCAGTCATCCAGGTCATGGTTGTCCCAAAGGTGCTTTTTTAGGAGGCAACTGGACTTGTTTTTTCTTTTGAAGACGTTTCACTTCTCATCCAAGAAGCTTCTTCAGTTCTGACAGGATGGTGGGGAATGGAAGGATTTATATTTCTTGCAGACAGTTGGTAGACATATGGAATATAAATTATATAAATTATAAGGAATATAAATCCTCCCATTCCCCACTATCCTGTCAGAGCTGAAGAAGCTTCTTGGATGAGAAGCAAAACATCTTCAAAGAAAAAGGCAAGGAAGTCCAGTTGCCTCCTAAAAAAGGATCTTTGGGACATCTTGAGTTACTACTGTAATGGAGCCTGCCCATTATGGTTATAACCAGGGGTGGAATCCAGCAGGTTCTGACAGGTTTTGTGGAACTGGTAGCGGAAATTTTGAATAGTTTGGAGAACTGGCAAATACCACCTCTGGCTGGCCACAGAGTGGGTGGGAATGGGGATTTTGCAGTATCCTTCCTCTGCCATGCCCACCAAGCCACGCCCACCAAGCCACACCACGCCCACCATGCCACGCCCACAGAACCGGTAGTAAAAAAAATTGGATTTCACCACTGGTTATAACTCATGATGGTTGTAAAATATGACCGATCCAATTTCATGATTTTTTTTTTTTGGGTGGCATCCTGTAAGCAAATCTGTCGTCACTAAGTGAACTCCAGAGTTGTTAAAGGAACCAATGGATCACTATGGGCATGGTTTTGCCAAAAACGAGAGTGCTGGTTTTCAACAGAACTTCATAAAATACGATCATATGACAACAGGATACTACGAATAATGGCCACAGGTGTTCCTAATTGCCAAGCACCTGAAGTGCAGTCCTGTGACTGCAGGGAGCCCTAATACTGTAGCTGGAACTTGGAATCTGGGTCATAAGTACCCTCCAAGTAAGACTGTTGGAAATTGAAATGGTTGCTAAGCTACCAGTTGTAAGTTGTGGCTGTTAAAAATGGCCAAATTGACTAGTGTTTTCCTTAACAAAAGGTTAGTGACCTAGTTCATGCCTTTTCAATTATACTAAAAGCATGATGAGAAAGTCTCAATTGACTAACATCATGGTGAGCTTTGGAGGTCGATATCTATGGGCCCATCCTAATTTTGACATACAGTACAACTTGGCATGTAAAAGGAATAAATGGTAAAAAGCCTGAATGAAATGAAAGAAGAACAAAAAGATGTGTTGTATGTCTATGAAACTGGAAGCCATTCTGGCTAATGTATGATCTCACGGAGTTGATAATAGGCAGTGACTGAAAATGAGGCTTATTGAGACAGAAAAGGCTAAGTTGTATGTCAGAAAGCATACAGTCATGTTCATTTAGATTACTGTGCAATTTATGAAAATAGGATTTTTAAAAATTAATATCGTGATGAGTTTGGAGAAAAGCCATTCTGAATGAATGTAATGTAATCCCAAGGGAAACACAATCTTGTTAGTTGATATGAGAGGAAAGACTGCAGAAAAAAAATAATGATTGGGCCTTTGGAAGTCCCAGGAACGAATGAGAATCGTGACCGGAGAATGCCTGCTTAGAAACAGGGGCTTTCAAATAGGGGATTGAAGCAAAGTCTCTTAATAAAGATTAAGAGAATTGGTGAAGGATGTAAGGCAATGAGAAATTCTGAATTAGAGGGTCCATTATTTGCTTGGTGTCAAAATTCAAGAAAAAATGAACATGGAAGAAAAGAAAAACAGTTCAAAGAAACTGGAATGAAATTAGAACGTCTGCTGGAAGAGAAAGTATGAAGATGTATTAGAAATATAGATTAATTTCCCAAGAGAATGAACGGAAAGGGAATCTACAGAAAGAGAAAGTGGAAGCTGCTTTGAACCGAGTGGAAATAACTGAAGCAGGAGGAGTTACTCTATCAGAGATGGTATTCAGCTGGTTCGGACTGGTTCACCCGAACCGGTAGCGGAAATCACGGGTGGACCCGCCAACCCGCCCCGGCTCTATGCCTTCCTATTTAGGCACATTTTTGAGGCCGGGTGCATGTGTGGGAAGCCCAGCACATGCGTGGACGCAGGGGTGAAATGCTACCGGTTCGGCTCCCATTCTTTGTCCCTGCTTCTGACAACCTAGCAGTTCGAAAGCATGTAAAAAATGCAAGTAGAAAAATAGGGACTACCTTTGGTGGGAAGGTAGCAGAATTCCCTGCGTCTTTGGCATTTAGTCATGCCAGCCACATGACCATGGAGACATCTTTGGACAGCGCTGGCTCTTCGGCTTTGAAATGGAGATGAGCATCGCCCCCTAGAGTCGGGAAGGACTAGCACATATGTGCGAGGGGAACCTTTACCTTTACTGTATTTGTACTGTAACTAATGTCATGACCACTAGGTGGCAGCAAAGATACAGAAAACTATTTTGCTATCTAGTGGTTATCCAGATTTTCACAGTCCATAGCCTTACTTTGAGTAGAAATAAGCCAGTTTAAACCCCTATCCCGTCCCACCCAGCAATTCTGCATTGCAAATATCTTTAACTTTCCATCCTGATCCCTTTTACTTTAAATAGGTTCCTTTGAAAACATCTACAGGCTACATTTGCACAATGCTTAATCTGTACAAATCCATTTATTTATTTATTTATTAGTCCAATTTATATGCCGCCCTTCTCTGTAGGCTCAGGGCGGCTTACAATGCATTATAGCAATAGCCTGAATACTTTTTTGTATATACCTGCTTATTAGGGCTTTTGGCCCCCACCCCCCAAGCGGTGTTGTTCTATACAAAGTTGGCTTATTGCCCCCACAATCTGGGTCCTCAATTTACCTACCTCGAAAGAATGGAAGGCTGAGTCAACCTTGAGCCTGGTGAGATTCGAACTTGCACTATTTGCAGGCAGCTGGCAGCTAAATGCTAGCACTTAACAGCACTTCAGTCCGCTGCACCACTGAGGCCATTGTCTAAATCTGTATGGTACCCAACACATTAATTCAGTGGGTTGTTAAAATACAATGAGAGTGAGAATTCAAAATGGCTTCTCTCTTGCTTTCCAGCCTCCATCCTTCTACAAAAGTAAAGGTCGTTATATCCCAACAGTATAGTTTCTGACTGTTGCTTTGAAACCAAAAAATGACCAAAAATAGTCATATTTCCTACCCATTGCTTTGGTAATAGAGTCTTTGTGGAATTAAAATGGGACTATGTGCCACCGTGTTTATGAGTTTCCTGAAAGCTGGCAACATCAGGGAAGAGATAACTGGGTTAATTAACTCCTTGGCCTGACATAGGACCCTAGAATCCCAGAAATTGTAGTGCCAAAAGTTCTACACGGCTCCAGGCGTTGATATGCTAAAGACTTTGTTGTTACTGCTTTTTCCGCAGCTCACAAGCAGGCCTTGAAGATGGCCAGTCCTCAGAAGATGCAGGCTACTCAGGTTCAGCATGAGATCACAGCCCGTTTAACACCCAGGAAAGACAGCTGTAATAAGTCTCAGCCTGCCTTAATTGTGAGCAGATGCCAAAGTCCATTGCCCCCAGTAGAGTGGAGCTCCTATCAGCCTCACAGTTTAGGTTCTGGATGTAAGAAAGTTCAAGCATCCTCAAATAATGGTGGCACCAAGAAAAATGAAGGACCACAGACATCCCGGGATCATTCAGAACCCAGGAAAGCCCCGTCAATAAGGTAATAGAAGATATCCACAGAATTTGTTTCCAAAATGGTTTTTTAGTTCTGAGCAAAATTTCTAAAATTGACTAGAGGTATTGGAGTAATGCAGTGGTGGGTTTCAAATTTTTTTACTACCGGTTTGTGGGTGTGGCTTGGTGGGCGTGACATGGCTTGGTGGGCGTGGCTTAGTGGGCGTGGCAGGGGAAGGGTCCTGTAAAATCTCCATTCCCTCCCCACTCCAGTGGAAGGTTACTGCAAAATCCCCATTTCCTCCTGATCAGCTGGTACTCAGGAGGCAGAGAATAGATTGGGGTGGTCAGAATTTTTACTACTGGTTCTCCGAACTACTCAAGATTTCTGCTACCAGTTCTCCAGAACTGGTCAGAACCTGCTGAAACCCAACTCTGGAGCAATGGGATGGTTGACAAGGCACCTTTTCTATATTTTCACCATAACACTCTAGGTTAGCCTAAGAGCTATTGATGTGTCCAAGTGTTTGACTGTGTAGACCTTCTGTCTCAATCATCATGACTTTTGTAATAACTTTACCCTTTGAAAAATCTTGGCAATAGATGCTGCCTTTTGTCTCTTGCATATCAACGATTGATTATCTGAATCCTCCTGCAAAAATCATCTTGCAGAGAAAGGAGCTTCCGCTGTTAAGGGGAGCGGGTTTTAATATTAGAAAAGTTGCAAATACAAGGATTGAAATCTGAGCAGCAAGTGATGGAGAAGTCTCTTGCGTAAGACCTGAAGTACTGCTGCCAGCTGAAACGTTAAGTGATGTCAGCCTTTGCTGATGGACTAAAAGTCTCACATTGTCAAAGAATGATGAAAACTGTGATCAAAATCTTTTCTAGGGTACACAGTTGGCATAACTGATTTGACAGACCAATGTTCTGTTGCAGTACACAGAAAGCAATGCACTCCTTGTTGGCTGTAAATAACAACAAGATAGCAATAGCATTTAGACTTGTATACCGCTTTACAGTGCTTTACAGCCCTCTCTAAGTGGTTTACAGAATCAGCATATTGCCCCCAACAATTTGGGTCCTCATTTTACCCACCTTGGAAGGATGGAAGGATGAGTCAACCTTGAGCCTGGTGAGCTTTGAACTGCCAAACTGCAGGCAGTCAGCAGAAGTAGCCTGCAGTACTGCACTCTAACCACTGCGCCACCCCAGGTCATATTCAAGATTCATTAGCCTGGTGTGCCTTTTTGCCCGAGTCAAAAAGGTAGATTAATACCTCTTTATTTATGCATAAGTAAGGAGAGGCCTCCATAAATACAAGGTGAGGAGTCCCTTAAGAAGGCAGAAAATCACTTTATATACAGTTCAAGATTTGGAATGTGTTCTTTCATTGGTTAGCATCATTTGACTCATCTACCATCTAGCAAGCCTGCTCAGTAGCTTTATATGTAATGTAACATTTCATAGCATCCCATAATATTCTTAGCGTGATCCTATTAATGCTCATTGTCATATTCAGGAGGTGTGTTTTCCACATTATAATGAGGCATAATGAGTTACAGATCCTAAAGTTCAAATCTTTGTGATGGCCTTGCCTCCAGCCAGTTTGAACGGCGCACATCACCAGGGAAAAAAGTTGAAGTCAAAGCACTAAAAGGTTTATTACATGCAACCTATGCACAAGAATCTGATCTACTAGCAGTCAAGCCAAATTGGCACTAGATAAGAGAATAGACTAGACTAGAATTCTTTATTGGCCAAGTGTGATTGGACACACAAGGAATTTGTCTTTGGTGCATATGTTCTCAGTGAAAAAATAAAATATATTCGTCAAGAATCATAAGATACAACACTTAATGATAGTCATAGGATACTAATAAGCAATCAAATCATACTAGGAAATAATAAAAACAATGTAAGTTGTAAGGCTACTATCCAACATGGATATAGCCATAAGTGGAAAGAGATAGGTACTAATAAGGATGAGAAGAAGAATAGTAATACAGTCTTATTAGTTAATTTGACAGTGTTGTGGGAATTAGTTGTTTAGCAGAGTGATGGCATTTGGGGGAAAACTGTCCTTGTGTTTTGTTGTTCTGGTGTGCAGAGCCCTTGTGTTGAGGGTAGAAGTTGAAACAATTTATGTCCAGGGTTAGGGTTAAGGGTAAATGGGTAAATGGAATAAGGGTAAATGGAATTCACAGGGGGCTGGACTTTTGTAGGTGTGTAGCAATTCCAAACCTATGATGCATTTGATTCTGCCCTGCTCATCTTCTACAGATCAGTTCTTATCAGAATCCACATGCCACATGGATCAGGGGTCTCCAACCTTGGCAACTTTAAGACTTGTGGACTTCAATTTAGCTAAGCTGGCTGAGGAACTCTGAGAGTTGAAGTCCACAAGTCTTAAAGTTGCCAAGGTTGGAGACCCCTGACATGGATAATGTTCTGTTACTTCAAAGAACTAGAAACATTAATTAAAGACATTCCTAGTTATTGAAAACGTTCCTCAAAGAGGCCTCCCTCTTCTTCTGCTATCATCATAGCGTACAATATGTAATATCAGTATACACATGCAATACTTATTCCCCAGTTTCATAGCTGTGGACCATTTTTCTTTTTCAGAGCGAGGGAACGATCCGCAACTCCATCCCAGAAATTTCTAGGTACAGGAGAGAGGTTTGGATCCAAGCAGACGGTTTCTACACGGAGTGGGAGAGAGACATTCCGTGTCTCGTTGTCTTCTCAGCAAAATGGGAGCATGGAGAACATCTCACACGGTTTGAAATATTTCTCTGGTCCGAGGTCCAAAAGAGAACCTGGTAGGATTGAGACAGCAGCAGGAAATCTGAAAACAGAAATGAAGAAACCAGGACCACTGGGAACAACGATACGAAGGGATGAGGCATTTCAGCCAGCAGGAAATAGCCAGCGAGTAGGGAATAATTGTTCACAGATATGTTCTACCAGCCCAGATAAACACTTTAAAACCTCCTACCAACAAACTGTTAAGGTCCCAATGGAAAACTTACAGAGACAGCAGAAAGGGACTCTTGTACATCATTGGAGGAAAGATTCAGTAGCTCAGCTCTCTTCATCCCCAACGAAACACCCAGCCCAGGTTCAAAGAGAGGATAGTTGTTTAAGGACCTCAGGAAATGTTGGCTCACTTTTCTGCAGGCCTCCGACTCCTAGAAGGAATGAGGTTTATCAAGGACTATTTAGGAATAGTGATCCTGATCCTGCCTTGGCCAAAAAATATCTTCAGTTGAACAGCAAAAGAATACCCAGGGATGAGATGGGTCCTAAAGAGGAACAGAATAAGATGGGCAGCATGGAAGCTTTGGGTTCATTACCTTCTCACTTAGGGATTGGAGCCCATCCCTCGGACTTGGAAGAGAAAACAAAAGAGAGTCAGGCATTGCAGGGGCAAAAAAATATCCTGAGAACTTCTTGTCAGTTGAGCCCAGGAGATACAAAAGAAGAGCCCTCTGTGGAAAGGGAACGTGTCTACACACCGTTACCTATTAACATGGCTGAAGAACAAGCTTTGTATAGAACTTTGGAAGAGGAGATTTTGTCCAATATCAAGGAGTTGGAAGCAGATTCAGAGGACAACCATCTTCCTGGAGAGAACCAGTTGGAAGAGTTTAGAAAGGACAATGACCCAGAGACAAACTCCACAATGGTAGGTTGTAACCTTCCCAAAGTATCCGTTCCTTCTTTGTCCCTTTTGCAAAGAACCAAGAAGATCTTGACTTGTAATGGAGGCGTTCCACGTAGTGGCGTTTATGTGCCAGAAAGAGACACAAGGTTGCATCCAGCAGGCCTCCATTATGACAGTGTGATCGAAGAACTTTCCATGGCCCTCCATCTGGAGCACATGGGAACTGACCTCTCTTCTTCCTTTCCAATCAATTCATATTTGCTGAATGGAAGCCAGGACAAACAAATATTTGGGGAAAGAGAAATTCCACATGAAACCCCTTTAGTGCCTGAAGCGAAGGAGGATAAGCCACCCCATGCAAATAATGGAGGATGGACAGAGGTTAGTGAGAACGGTGATACCCCTCAAACATTGCTGAGTGAAGAAACTCCCAAACCTTCAGAAAGTTCTGTTATTGCAGAGACTGTGCAAAGTAAACCAAGGAGAACTCTGAAAAAACCAGAGCGTGTGCCGTCCTTTTACAAGCTCAAGCTACGCCCCAAGATCCGTCCACGCAGAGACCACCGGCCTGAGAAGAAGCCTTCAAAGATCCCCACACCAGTGGCATACAGATACGCCCGAAAAGCAGCTAGCACCCAAGGCCAGAGAAAAGCCCACAGGGCCAAATGTCAAACTAAGAATGGCCCAGCTACGGTGAAACAAGAGAGCACTGGAAACACAAAATGTGAGCACAGCTTGTCCTCCACACAACATGTGCAACTGAGTCTGACAGAACAGATAATGGGCGCTTTGGATGACAAGGAAACCTGGCTGTGATTACAACTGAATATACAGTTGTAATCTTTTGATATGCTTAAATCCCATCGTTCTTCAAAATTTGCAACCAGCAACCTCCATCTCTGTGAGAAGGGTACACTTCAAAGATATATAGGTAGTCCTTGACCTAGGACTGCAATGGAGCCTGCCCATTGCAGTCGTTAGTCATAATGGTTGTAAAACGAGTCAGATTTGATGACCCTTTTTGCCGCAAACACTGCTGTCATTAAATGAATCAATGGGTCACAATGAGCACAGTTTTGCTGAAAATTGGAAGTAAGTGCCAGTTGCCAGCAAAACCGTAATAAAACATGGTCGTGGGATCATGGGATGCTGCAGATGACCATAAATGTGGCCATGTCGTCCAAGCGCCTGAAGTTTAGTCACGTGACTGTGGAGGGGGCCTAACCAACAAAACTTTGAATCTGGGTTCTAAGTAGCCCAAAGGGGGTAGGTCCATTGTAACATTGAATGGTCACTAAACAACTGGTTATAAGTCAAGGATTACCTGTATACCTGGACGTCAGTCAAGGACTACCTGCAGAACTATATGCTAGGTATATGATATGTTGAATCACAAGGGAAGGACACCCTAGCTTCTACTTTTTTTGTTTCCTGAACACTTTCTGAAACTTGATTACAGATACTTCACTTGTACTACTGAGGACTAGAAACCTTTCATATTCTTAGGGTTCCACATCGCTGGATATTTGCGCAAAGAAAAAAAGACTGCTAGAGAAATCTATGCCTGTTGATTGTTGCGTTTTCTGCCAGCTGAATAACTACTATTGATCTGGTTTGATTTGATCAGATTCATGATGACTCTTGGGGTCATTTTGTCCCTCTTTCCACAACATATTATCAAATCTATTCCTGGTTGACCTGCTGGATCAGCCCTATATTCCTAGTTGTCAACCCTTTGAGGCAGACCAGTCTTGAACACCAACATTATGAAAACTAAGACTACTTTTATGATAGGGTTATAGTAATCGAATCTTGCAATTCTGATTGTGCCTCCCCCCCCCCATCTTTATCCTAACGAGACCTAAGGAGGGTTAAGTCTGAGGCATTTTTTTCAAATTACATTTTTGCTTTGGATTCAGATTTCTTTTATCTAATTGTTACTTTGACTGTGGGTCTTCTTCCCACCCCTTCCTCAAGGTTATTCTCACAGCACATTACATTGTCCCACTTAAAATAGCCTATGCATGTGTGAATCTTCCAGATAATTTGGAAAAGGATATGTTGGTTTGGAAAACTGGAATTTGCACATCTGGAAGATGTCTAGTTTTTAAAAGGGTGGCTTGAAGCAGAAATGTGTAACCTTTACTGGACCAAATGTTTTATTCGTCCTTTTAATGGCATAAGGGGAATTGCATTCCAAAAACAGGGCAGGGCCAGGAAAATATATATTTGATTGTAATTAAAATGATATTAAATCTCATTAAGACATTTAATAGAATGCATATATTTCATGATTTATTCTTTGTGGATTCTCAGCACCTCGAGCACCCCAATGTATCCCAGTCCCTAAAGCATCCTGACAGTGTTTATTTTCAGGTACTTGTCAAGCCTACAGATGATCAGCACTAACTCATCCTAAAAAACCCCAAAACAGGGGTGTCAAACTTGATTTCATTGTGTGTGTGTGTGTGTGTGTGTCCAGAAGGGCGTGGCCAGCTCAACATCACTTGTGTCGGGGCAACTGTGGTACCCAAGTGCTAAGGTAGGACTTCTACACACTTTTTGTCTGTTTTCCGTTTCTATTCAGCACAGGATGACTGGGTGAGCAAAGTTGCAGGCTATTCATTCATGTTTCTTTCCCTTTTTACCTTTTTTGTGTGGAATGAGGGGGGGAAGCTGTTTTTGACTGATTTGTTTAACTGGGTTCCCTTTATCTAGTTTGAGCACTTGTGTGGAGAATTGAAAAGGGTTCACACATTTTTAAGCATGACAATATGATGGCATAAGTAGTGGGAAAGATAACATTTGTATAATCTACTCTTTTCATTGATAAGCTTGACAACTGTCTGAAAGCATCCCATATCTCCCTGAAATTGAGGGGTAGTTTATACTGAAGCCAAAATGTATTGAAAAAAGACATTTGGTTGCCTTCACAGCCTGGCTAGGTGGCTCAGTGGCTAAGATGCTTTAGTTTGTCAATCAGAAAGGTCGGCAGTTTGGCGGTTTGAATCCCTAGCATAGGCTCCTGCATGAGCAGGGGGTTGGACTAGATGACCTCCAAGGTCCCTTCCAATTAAGAACCTTGGTGGCGCAGCAGACTAAAGCACTGTTAAGTAACACCAGCTGCCTGCAATTACTGCAAGTTCAAATCTCACCAGACTCAAGGTTGACTCAGCCTTCCATCCTTTCGAGGTAGGTAAAATGAGGACCCAGTTTGTGGGGGCAATAAGCTGACTTTGTATAAAAAAGAACACCGCTTAGGGGGCCCCCGAAAGCCCTACTAAGTAGGTATATACAAAAGTATGAAGGCTATTGCTTAACGCATTGTAAGCTGCCCTGAGTCTCCGGAGAAGGGCGGCATATAAATCGAATCAATCAATCAATCAATCAATCAATCAATCAATCAATCAATAATTAGGGCTGGGGTACTTATGAGACCGCCTTCTGCCACCAATAGCCTCCCACCGGCCAGTACGCTCGCACAGAGTGGGCCTCCTCAGGGTGCCGTCCGCCAGACAATGTCGGGTGGCGACCCCCAGGGGGAGAGCCTTCTCTGTGACGGCGCCCACCCTCTGGAACAACCTCCCCCCAGAGTTACGTACAATAACAGACCTCCGGATTTTTCGTCGGGCCCTGAAAACCTATTTATTTCAACTAGCTGGGCTGGCTTGAGTTTAATTTTAAATTGATTTTAAATTGGGTTGTTTTAATTTACGGCCAGAATATTTAATTATTTTAATTATTGTTTTTAAATTTTGTATGCTCTGTTTTTACTTTGGCTGTGCAACGCCCTGAGTCCTTTTTGGAGAAGGGCGGTATAGAAATTTAATTAATAAATAAATAAATAAATAAATAAATAAATAAATAAATAAATAAATAAATAAATAAATAAATAAATAAATAAATAAACAAACTCTGTTACTGTTTGAATCACAGGTAACTCAGGCTTTGCCATTGATTTTTTGTAAGCCTGGGGTGTCCAACCTTGGCAACTATTAAGACTTGTGGGACCAATTGTTTTTATTGGGTATAGTTAAGGGTTTTACACGGGGTGAAATAAAACTAATATTGTATATGATAACAGCAGCAAGATTGTTGATAGGTAAATATTGGAAGAAAGAAGTTTTGCCTACTATCGAGGAATGGACTTTGAAGATGGCAAGTTTTGCAGAGATGGCGAAGATCTCAGCATATTTAAAAGATTGTTCACAAGAGACTTCTGAATGGGAATGGAAAAGGTGGATAGAATATGTTCAGAACAAATACCAAACTAGAAAGTATCAAATAGCTTTTATTTGAAAATAATGTATTAGAAATATCTTAATGTAAAGAGACAAAGAGGAAAAATTATATAGGGGGAGGGATGGGTTCAGGTTTATATATCAGTGTTATTAGTTATGAGTACATAATAGGGAAGTCTGGGGGGGGGAGGGTTAGGGAGGGTTAGGGAGGACGGGAAGTTTGGGGAGGGAGGTGGGGGGGTGAAAAAAAAAGGGGTGAAAATGTAATTGTAAAACTTTTGCAATAAAAAAAAAAAAGACTTGTGGGACTTCGACTCCCTGATTTTCTCAGCCAGCAGAGTTGAAGTCCACAGGTCTTAAAGTTGCTAAGGTTGGACACTTGTGCTGTAAGCAAAGGATAGTATTTCGCATTTTGTTTGGGCACACGGTGGATAACATCAAGACAAAAGATAGATTCAAATTGATTTGATTTACATTACTGGTATGTTAAAATTAAGCCTAGTTATTGTTTACTTACTTCCCAGTCAGGGGTGGGTTCTACTTACCTTTACTACCGGTAAATCGGCCATTGGGGAGTAATGTACGGACTTCGGAGCCTCCAGAGGCTGACAATAGAGAGGCAGAGGAACAGGAAGAGCCTGTTCCTAGTGCACATATGAGAAGAGCTGCCAGAAAGCAGGAGCAGCTAAAGCAGAGAAGACAACTCGGGAGTAGGGCCAAGAGATGATTGGACCCTCCCATAAGGCTTAAAAGACCAGCAACGGCTCTTGGCCTCTTTGCCCGTTGAGAGATTTGCTTCGTGTTTGGATGTATTTCTTTCTTGTCAGCGTCTTCTGTTCCTGAACTGTTGCCAAGGAAAGCCTTTGGCAGTTTACCTAATTATCCCAAGGTCAGAGATAAACTAAAGACTGGTGTTTTAAGGACTTTGCTTTCATTTCATTTAGAATACGCTGAGAATGAGTTAATTCTCAGCTGTTTTAATAGAATCTGTTTGTTTTTTGGAACTGTTTTGCATTTAATATCAACTATGTGTTCCTGGGTCACAACAGGTTCTATAGAACCGGACAGAACCAGGAGCAACCCACCACTGTTTCCAGTCATGTCATCATAAGCTAAGACTGAGTTCATACAATATGTGTAAGCTAATTATTGAATCAACCCCATTGTTTGGGTTTGTACCATACCCTGAACCATTAACTAACCAAATTGGCTGGATTTTCCATATCCGATTAGCAAAAAAACAACATATAAATAAAGATTGAAACTAGTTTGCACAAACTTTGACTGACCTGGTGCCATAGGTTATTGTGTGAAACCTACCAGCCTGAATCAGGTGCCAAATAATACTGGAAACCTATGCTTTCAATCAAACAACATGTTCACTTTAACCCTTGATTTGTATCAGAACCAACTCACGAATCAAATCTACATATGCAAAATCTTATTCTTAGTTCGCTTACGGTAGTTCTTCTTTTAGCTACCCTGTTTAAGAGGAGGAGACAATTTTTTGAAAATGGTTATTAGTATTAACAGAATGGAGAGCTCAAAACACTTCCTGTGTGCCGCAAATTGTGCAGAGATCTAAAGAATGTAACTTTCCATCTTCTCTAACTTTGATGTGGCATCTCCAGAGTTCCAGAAACATGAAGCAACAAAGGAGAAATGGTACTATTTTATTTTATCTGCAAGACTAAAGATTTCTGCTCCAGGCAATGGACCAGTTTGTCATTTCCACAGTCTGATCTGATTTCTATGCCGTGGTCTCTAAGCTCTGCTAAAACGCATCTCCAAAGGGGCAACTTTAAAACCAGTAATTCTCCTGGATGAGTCATCACTGATCCCTCTTCTGCCCAGCCTCCTTTCCTCTGCTCTTCCTCCTCCCTAAAGCATAGTTCAACCTCTCTCTGTGGGGTGTACACAGAAGCAATAATTTAGCGATTGCTCCCAATAGAAAGGGACACAGCAGCGGCTTTTAATAGTGGGGATAAGAAGAAGAGAATGGCTGGAGGCAGTGAAGGATAAACCTTTGCAGTGGGGATCTGCCATTCTAAATAAGAAGTGAGAACTGACGACAGCATGTAGGTTTTTGAGGCTACCGTATGGTAAAATCATAGAATGCAGAATCATAAGCAGGGGTGCTACTCAGCAAGTTCTAACAGGTTCTGGAGAACCAGCAGCGGAAATTTTGAGTAGTTTGGAGAACTGGCAAATGCCACCTCTGGCTGGTCCCAGAGTGGAGTAGGAATGGAGAGTTTGCAGTATCTTCCCACAGGCATGGAGTGGGAATGGAGATTTTGCAGTATCTTCCCCCAGAAGTGGGGAGGGAATGGGGATTTTGCAGTATCCTTTCCCCCAGGACTGGGGAGGGAATGGGGATTTGCAGTATCCTTCCTCCAGGAGTGGGGAGGGAATGGGGATTTTGCAGCATCCTTCCCTCAGGAATGGGGAGGGAATGGGGATTTTGCAGTATCCTTCCCCCAGGAGTGGAGTGGGAATGGAGATTTTGCAGTATCTTCCCCCAGGAGTGGGGAGGGAATGGGGATTTTGCAGTATCCTTCCCCCAGGAGTGGGGAAGGAATGGAGATTTTGCAGTATCCTTCCCTCAGGAGTGGGGTGGGAATGGAGATTTTGCAATATCCTTCCCCCAGGACTGGGGAGGGAATGGGGATTTGCAGTTATCCTTCTCCCAAGAGTGGAGTGGGAATGGAGATTTTGCAGTATCTTTCTCCTGCCACGCCCACCAAGCCACGCCCACCAAGCCACACCCACAGAACTGGTAGTAAAAAAATGTGAATTCCACCACTGGTGGAAAGTACCTTGGAGGTCTTCTAATCCAGGCCACTGCCCAAGGCAGGAAAGTTTATATCATCCCGGACAAATGGTTGTCCAATCTTTTCTTGAAACCATCCAGTGACGGAGCACTCACAATTGGGGGGGGGGGGGAAAGATGTTCCATTGATTAATTGTTTCACTGTCAGGAAATTTCTCCTTATTTCCAGGTAGGGTCTCTCTTTAACAAGATTCCACCCATTGCTTCTTGTCTTACACTTACTTTCTTTGGAGAATAAGTTGACTCCCTCTTCTCTGTGAGAGCAGCCCCTGAAGTGCTGGAAGACAGCTATCATATCACCACGGTCCTTCTCTTCGTTAGGCTAGGCATATCTAGTTCTCAGAGACACAGTGGCTCAGTGGCTAAGATGCTGAGTTTGTCAATTCGAACAGTTCAGCGGTTCGAATCCCTAGTGCTGCGTAATGTGGTGAGCTCCCATTACTTGTCCCAGCTTCTGCCAACCTAGCAATTCAAAAGCATGTAAAAAAATGCAAGTAGAAAAATAGGGACCACCTTTAGTGGGAAGGTAACAGCGTTCCATGCGCCTTTGGTGTTTAGTCATGCCGGCCACATGACCACGGAGACGTCTTCGGACAGCACTGGCTTTGAAAAGGAGATGAGCACCGCCCCCTAGAGTCGGGAACGACTAGCACATATGTGTGAGGGGAATCTTTTTATTTAGTTCTCAAAATGGCTTCAAGCAATAGTTAAAACCGAGGGGCAACTTTTCCTGTTGGAAGGAGGACAGAGTACAGATAGTTCTCAATTTACACCAGGTTACTTGGTGACCATTCAAAATTAGGACCTACTTGAAAAAAGAGACTTATGACCCAGATCTAACATTCTGAGGGTCGCTCCCATTCCAGTCCCATAACTGCACATCAAGTACTCAACAATATAGCCATATTTATAGTCCTTTGCAGTATCCTCAGGTCACATGACCTCATTTTATTGTGGTGTTCATTGAATGACTGCTACCAAAAAAAAAAGTCATAAAATCAGATTGATCGCTGACATTATGGGTAGAGTTTGGGACTGTTTCATTATCACCTTGGCCATCTATTTCTCCATTTCTGCATTATTGAAGTGTACATCTGTGATGAAAAAAACCCTGTCAAAAACTGTGATGTAGTGGCAGAATTTCTGCTTTGCTTGGCATTTATCCAGGAGTTAGCTCAATCAATATACCAGAATAGAAGCACAAGGCATCTCAGAAAAAAGGAAGTTGGTGCAGTCGTACACATGTGCCTTGCTCACGTAGGCACGGATAATATAAAGACAAATAGAGAATCGTAGGAAAAAGCTCATGTTTCAATTGTGGAACGAGTTTTAGTCACTCATACCTGAATTGAGGAAGAACTGAACACAAGGCCTCCTGGCTGGAGACTTCTGGGAGTTGAAGTCCACACATCTTCAACTGCCAAGGTTGAGAAACACTGTAATACTTGCACACATGAGATTTTTTTCAGTGGCTGATGCTTACAGGGACAACTGTGTGCCCAAATGCTGCTCAGTTTTGTATCATCTGTCCCAAACTGACCGTCTCTAGATCAGTTGTGACTACAATTCCAAGAGTTGCAATCTCGATGTATTTGGAAGACATCTCTAGCCTGTAATGGAAGGGTCTTCAAACTTGGCAGCTTTAAGACTTGTGAACTTCAACTCCCAGAATTCTCCAGCCAGCATAGCTGTAGACCTCGGCTGTAATGTATCTGAGCCTATTGGCTATGTTCACACAATGACCTTATCAGATACAGACCAAGCAGGCACAGTCATGCAACAGTCTCAGCTTGCTTAGTCTCAACCTCATTTAGCCATTTTTCAACTCAATTATTGTGCAAACTCAGCCCTTTTGATTATTAGAATAGAATAGAGCTGGAAGGGACCTTGGAGGTCTTCTAGTCCAGCCCCCTGCTCAAGCAGGAGAACCTACACGATTTCAGATAAGTGACTGTCTAGTCCACGGGTGTCAAATTCGCCACATCAAAATGCTGTCATGTGACATTTCGTGACATTTCCCCCATTTGTGGAGCTGGGGTGGGCGTGGCCTACGTGTGACGCATCGGGCCCGTGGGCCACCAGTTTGACAACCCCTGGTCTAGTCTCTTCTTAAAAACCTCCAGTGATGGAGCGCCCACAATTTCTGGAGGCAAGCTGTTCCACTGGTTAATTGTCCTGTGTCATAGAGAGGAGAGAGATAATTTCTGAACTTTTGCCTGCTAAATCCCTTTGAAGTCGGGTTGTCGTGGAAATGAGGAGGGGGAGACATTCCTGGGAAATGACATGACAAGAAGTCTGGAGAATGACTTGGAAGATAGCCAATGAGAAGCAGAGAATTGGGGATCGGAAAGGGAGGGATTGGGGGGCAAAAGTTCAGTCTTGTCCGCACTGAGTCATGATCCGGTGGCTGTGCTTAATTAAAGAAAAGATTTCCTTAAAGATTGGCAGTTTGGAAATTCATTTATTTTGAGATAGCATCGAAGTCTGACATCCTAACTATTAGGAAATTTCTCCTTAATTCCAGGTTGCTTCTCTCTTTGGTTAGTTTTCAACCATTGTTTCTTGTCCTGCCCTCTGGTGCTTTGGAGAATAATTTGACTCCCCTCTTCTTTGTGGCAGCCCCTCAAATACTGGAATACTGCTAATTCTTCGTTTCTTTAGACTAGCCAGACCCAAAACCTGCAGCAGTTCTTCATATGGTTTAGTCTCCAGGCCTTTGATCATCTTAGTTGCTCTTCTCTGAACTTTTTCCGGAGTTTCAACATCTTTTTTGTAGGATGATAGCCAAAATTGGTTACGGTATTCCAGGTGTGGCCTAAGGTTTTATAAAGCGGCACTAATATTGGAGGGTTTAATATACTATGCGAATCCAGCAGATGAATTAGTTTAGGAACCATGTCTCACAGTCGCTGCATATTTCCATTCTTGGAATTTTCTGGAGAATTCAAACAGCTTCTGTTTGCAAGCTTCCCCTCTTTTTTTTCATAGCTTTCCAGTCTATTTCTCCTCCCTTCCCCCCCCCCATTTTTTTAAACAGGAAACTCTTTATTGAGTGTGAGAAGTCTTTGGAAATGCCAAGTCAGACACTTTTGAAAGCATGTTTTGTTTCTCATTCCAGAGTGTCGCAACTCTGACGTAAAACTCGGAATTACTTTAAAAAAATGACGCTGAAATTTAAGAGGGGAAATTGTCACTGCCTGGAGATTAAAAATATCTTTTCCTTGGTAACTTCAGGCCCGAGGTCTCCAAATGTATCTTATTATAAAAAATGTAATATGGGTAGTCCGCGACTTATGACAATTGTGCCCAAAATTTCTGTTGCTAAGAGAGACAGTTGTTAAGTGAGTTTTGCCTAACCCTAACCCTAACTTTTCCTGCCACTGTTGTTAGGTAAATCACTGCAGTTGTTATGTTAGTAACACGGTTGTTAAATGAATCCAGCTTCCACATTTTTTTTTTAATTTGATTTATATGCCGCCCTTCTCCGGAGACTCAGGGCGGCTTACAATGCGCTAAGCAATAGCCTTCATTCTTTTGTATATTTATACAAAGTCAGCTTATTGCCCCTACAAACTGGGTCCTCAATTTACCTACCTTAGAAAGGATGGAAGGCTGAGTCAACCTTGAGCCTGGCGAGATTCGAACCTGCAGTAATTGCAGGCAGCTGGTCTTAATAACAGGGTGCTTTAGACCACTGTACTACCAAGGCTTTGACTTTGCTTGTCAGAAGGTCGCAAAAGGGAACCATGTGGCCCCGGGACACTCCAACCATCATAAATAGGAACCAGCTGCCAAGTATCAGAATTTGGTCATGTGACCATGGGGATGCTACAATGGTTGTAAGCGTGAAAAACAGTCATAAGTCAGTGTTGTAGCTTTGAGCGGTCACTAAACGAATGGTTATTGTATGTCGAGAACTACCTATATTTTAAAGTTATTGTTGAAAGCTATTGTATTCCAGAGATTGAAGCAGGGCCCCTGAATCAGGGGTGAAATCCAGCAGGTTCTGACAGGTTCTGGAGAACCGGTAGCGGAAATTTTGAACAGTTCAGAGAACCGGTAGTGGAAATTTTGAGTACTGGTTATTCGGAGAATCGGCAAATACCACCTCTGGCTAGCCTCAGAGTGGGGTGGGAATGGAGATTTTGCAGTATCCTTCCCCTGCCACGCCCTCCAAGTCACACCATGCCCACCAAGCCACGTCCACAGAACCGGTAGTAAAAAAAAATTGGATTTCACCACTGCCCTGAATGGTTTAGATTTTGTTCTTCTCAAGGGAGATTGTAGAAGATAACCCTGGAAGGAAGATGCTCTTAGATCAGAATGCAAAGAAACAGGGAGCCAATGGCAAAACCAGTCAGCCTCTTTATTTGTAATTATCAGAAAACAAACCATCTATAAATTAGCATGAAGACCAAACAGATCGTTCTAAAGCTGATTTCTTTAAAGAGGTATCTGCCGGGAAAAACTGTATTGGTCAAAGCCTCTGTGGGCAAACCTGTCAGCCAGGACTATGCCACGTATGGCAGAATGATTTGCTGTTGTGTGTGTGTGTGTGTGTGTGTGTGTGTGTGTGTTTTAATGCACGTAGAAAGTAGCATCTTGAGGAGGCTTGCCTAGGACCTTCTCTTCCATGCACGTACAAGAACTCTTCTCTCTTAGGAGAATATCTCCCCATGAAGTCTGAAGGTGTCAAGACAGCCAGCCTGAAGATGACACTTCCATACTGGCGGTTCTATAAGGAATTTTCTCCTAGGTCTGTCTCAACTAAGAGTCTCAAGTGTGTTTGGAGGGAGATCCTTCTTGGCTGTGCTCCAATGTCTGGGATTTTCTCCACTTCCCTGGTGTTTTTCTATTATTTGGAAGATATGTGGGTAAGCTACGCTCTCAATGATCATGGACAGGGGAAATGTGAACAAGTTGGCATTTAAACAGAATGGGTTGGAGGGTTCTACAGTTAATGGCCATTAAGCTAAGAGTAGGGGGAGGAGATCTTCCTCTCCCCCAAATGAGCAGCCCTTCCCCCAAGTCTCAATTTCTAACTAACTCTTTGTGCACCGTGTCTATGGAGATTCTCAGTCATCCAGGTTATGGTTATCCCAAAGGTGCTTTTTCAAAAGACAGCTGGCTTCTTGGATGAGGAACGAAACACCTTCAAGGAAAAACAAAGTCCAGTTGCTTTTGGAAAAAGCACCTTTGGGACTTGTGCACCATGGTTGTTATCAAGTGTAATCAAAATAACAAGGCTACATCATTTTTTATGACAAAGGTTGACACCTGTGACCATGTGGCTGAACCTTATTGCCCATTAGCCTCTGCTACCGTGGCCAATGATAGAAGCCTTAACAAGGGCAGGAATACATAGTTGATCTACATCTTCCGGTCAGCGTGGACAATAGTGAGGCATGTGGGAGTTGTAGTTCAGCAACACCAGAGGAGCCAGAAGTGTATAGTCGGATTTTTAAGTGTACATAGATGGTTTGTGTGCACCTGGAAAAAGGTGTAAATATAAGCAAATTAGATCTCACGGACTCATGTTATCACATCATCAGAACTTCTGAAGTTTGGTGGCAAATCCAGTTTACTTTATGCCCAGGCTGAAATGCTTCTCCTCTCTCTATAAACATGTACTGTAAAATACATCAAGCGGATCTACAATCTCAACGTACATATGACCTGAGAGATGCCATTCTTTCAGTTCAGTTACCCTTACTAATCCTTACCAGTCCTATCTATGCTGGCTTTTCTTGGCTCACTTGTTCAACTCTTTTTACCCACTCATTCTCTATTCCAGGGGTCCCCAATCTTGACAACTTTAAGACTTTTGGACTTCAACTCTCAGAGTTCCTCAGCCAGCTTTGCTGGGAGTTGAAGTCCACAAGTCTTAAAGTTGGCAAGATTGGAGACCCCTGCTCTACTCTTTCCTCCTGAAATATCCCATCGTGGTTCTGAGCCAGGATGCACGTGATCTTGCATTACATGGTCCTGGTATAAGAATGGGTGCTCTGTGGGCCTCTAGATGTTGCCGAATTAGAACAGCCAGCATTATGCTCTTCTTGCATTACCACTTAAGACTGCTAAATTGCAGTTTAGCAACATCTGGAGGGCCAAAGATTGCCCATCCCCATTGGGCTGGTTGCCTAGTTCTGTATCAAGGGGCCATTTGCTCCTCTTAATTTGCATTGCATTATTCACACAATATTCACTGATCCCACATTTGGTAGATTAATATACTGGCTGCAAGAGAGTGAACTAGATGCATTCCCCTTCTTCAGGTTGACCTTCTGCATTTTTGCTCCATCTGTAGACTTCAGCACCTCCTGGCCTATGATCCAAACCAGAAGGACTCCTCTATGTATCAAGAAGCAAACCTCCTCAACACATCCATTGCTTCAAGGATCAGCAAGAAAAAATAAAATAAAATCAAAAACCAGCTGGCCTCAATGAGGCTAAGGGCTGTGGCTTCCTTTGAGGATAGAGCTGCTTGTTAAGAACTTCTACCCCATCTGAATCCGGATTAAAAAAAAGAAGAAGAAGAAGGGTTCCCATGCACATGGCAGGCGAGTGGGGGAGAAGCTGCCCTCAGAGATGGTGGTGGGGTTAGCAGGTCCTTAAGGTTTCACATAATGGTGCATCGGTTCCTCCGTAGGGCCCCCTGGAAGCGGATGGCAGTGTGAACGTGCTTACATCGTGCACAGCCCACACTCTTCAGAAGTTCGCTGAAGAGCAAGAGGATATGCCAGTTGTATTTGGCTGAGCACTCAATGTAACCGCACTTCCATGTCTTCTTCACAAGGTTGGAGACATTCCAGCGGGGGATGACCCGGCCTTTCTGGAGGTCCCGCTTGTTCCCAACAATGATGATGGGAGTATCTGAGGTTCCAATGACTCTGGCGACAAAGAAAGGAAAAAGGTCTTGTGAAGAGTTTGACAACCCAAGCCAAGGTGGTAGAATAAAGGGAACAATTAGGAAAGGTAGGTGTCCCTCTGGCCACAAAGTATGGGAATTATGAAAACTGTAATTCCCAACCAACTACTTCCTAAATTTCTGAAAGACCCAGGTAGAAAATATCACAACCCAAGAAACCAACCTTTGTTTCCATAGTATCGGCCAACGTAATTTTTTCAATTATTTTATCCACGAAAGTCAATAAACTGGGAATGTGTTGGGAAAAGTAACATGAAGTCTCTTTTGAGATGATCATTGCAGGGAGATCTCCCTAAAACAGGGGTCTCCAAACTTGGGACCTTTAAGACTTGTGGATTCCAATTCCCAGAATTCCCCAGCCAGGTGGCTGGGGAATTCTGGGAGTTGGAGTCCACAAGTCTTAAAGGTCCCAAGTTTGGAGACCCCTGCCCTAAAAGATGGCCATCCCTGGAACTATAGGTTAAGTGGCTGCATGGCATGTGGGTCAGTCATATGCCTTGGGGACAGTGAAATGGCTACAGTTCGGGAGGCAGAAGGTATTGACTTGACCCAATTTACATTCCCACCAGTCCCACAGGTCTTGGTATAAGCAAGGCAAGGGCTCTGCTACTGGAAAAAAAAGTTAATAACAGAATAATAACGGAATAACAGAGTTGGAAGTGATCTTGGAGGTCTTCTAGTCCAATCCACTAATCAGGCAGGAAACCCTATATCATTTCAGATAAATGATTGTCCAGTCTGTTCTTTAAATCTTCCAGTGTTGGAGCATTCACAACTTCTGGGGGCAAGTTCTTCCATCGATTGATTGTTTAACTGTCAGAGGAAATTTCTCCTTAGTTCTAAGTTGCTTCTTTCCTTGATTAGTTTCCACCCATTGCTTCTTGTTCTACCCTCAGGTGCTTTGGAGAATAGCTTGACTCCCTCCTCTTTGTGGCAGCCCCTGAGATATTGGAATACTGCTACCATGTCAGCCCTGGTTCTTCTTTTCATTAAACTAGACATATCCACTTCCAGCCACCGTTCTTTATATGTTTTAGCCTCCAGTCCCCTAATCTACTTGGACTTCAGTAAGGCATTTGATAAAGTAGACCATAACCTACTACTTGATAAAATAGAAAAATGTGGGTTAGACAGCATCACCATCAGATGGATTTGTAACTGGCTGACCAACCGCACTCAGCGTGTAGTCCTCAATGGAACTGCATCTACATGGAGGGAAGTATGCAGTTGGGTACCCCAAGGCTCTGTCTTAGACCCAATACTCTTCAACATCTTCATAAATTATTTGGATGAGGGGATAGATAGGGAACTCATTAAATTTGCAGATGACACCACTAGCAGGAATAGCCATCACTCCAGAAGATAGGCTTAAGATACAGAAGGATCTTGTCAGACTTGAACATTGGGCGCTATCTAACAAAACGAAATTCAATGGTGAAAAATGCACAGGTACAGTATATGTGCTACCTTGCTCAATAGTAGTAACTGTGAGAGGAATCTTGGAGTCCTAGTGGATAATTATTTAAATATGAGCCAGCAGCTGCAGCTGCCAAAATAGCCAACACAGTTCTAGGCTGCATAAACAGAGGGATAGACTCAAGATCATGTGAAGTGTTAATACCACTTTATAATGCCTTGGTAAGGCCACACTTGGAGTACTGCATCCAGTTTTGGTCGTCACAATGTAAAAAGATGTTAAGACTCTAGAAAGAGTGCAGAGAAGAGCAACAAAAATAATTAGGGAACTAGAGGCTAAAACATATGAAGAACGGTTGCAGGAACTGGGTATGTCTAGTCTGATGAAAATAAGGACTAGGGGTGACATGATAGCGGTCTTCCAACATCTCAGGGGCTGCCACAAAGACGAGGAAGTCAAGCTATTCTTCAAAGCACCTGAGGGTAGGACAAGAAGCAATGGGTGGAAACTAATCAAGGAGAGAAGCAACCAAGAACTAAGGAGAAATTTCCTGACAGTTAGAACAATTAATCAGTGGAACAACTTGCCTGCAGAAGTTGTGAAGGCTCCAACACTGGAAATTTTTAAGAAGATGTTGGATAACCATTTATCTGAAGTGGTGTAGGGTTTCCTGCCTAAGCGGGGGGTTGGACTAGAAGACCTCCAAGGTCCCTTCCAACTCGGTTATTCTATTCTATTCTATTCTATTCTATTCTATTCTATTCTATTCTATTCTATTCTATTCTAGTCTAGTCTAGTCTAGTCTAGTCTAGTCTAGTCTAGTCTAGTCTAGTCTAGTCTAATTGTCTTTGTTGCTCTTGACTGCACTCTTTCTAGAGTCTCATCTTTTTACATTGTGATGACCAAAATTGGATGCAGTACTCCAAATGTGGTCTTACCAAGGCATTATAAAGTAGTATTAACACTTCACGTGATCTTGAGTCTATCCCTATGTTAAGGCAGCCTAGGACTCTTGGCTTTTTGGGCAGCTGCAGCACACGGCTGGCTCATATTTAAGTGATTGTCCACTAGGACTCCTGAGTCTTTGGAGAGGGGCGGCATATAAATTAAATTAATTAAATTAAATTAAATTAAATTAAATTAAATTAAATTAAATTAAATTAAATTAAATTAAATTAAATTAAATTAAATTAAATTAAATTAAATTAAATTAAATTAAATTAAATTAAATTAAATTAAATTAAATTAAATTAAATTAAATTAAATTAAATTAAATTAAATTAAATTAAATTAAATTAAATTAAATCCCACTCGCAGTTACTACTATTGAGCCAGGTATCACCTATACTATATCTGTACATTTGATTTTTCTTGCCTAAATGTAGAACCTTACTTTTTTCACCGCTGAATTTCATTTTGTTAGATAGGGCCCAATGTTCAAGTTGTACAATCCTTCTCTCTGTCCTTGCCCATCCAACAAACAAAATTGAGCCCAAAGAGCTCCTTGGAAGCAGTGGACAGCCAACTATTTACAGCACCTCTAGGGATATCAGTGATTTTTTAAAGAGCCCTTGTATCATACTCTACTTGCTTCCATTCACTTTGTTAAATGAGGATTCCTGCTTTTTATAGGATCCATATCCTAATCCTGTTAACTACCAGCCCTGAAGTTACTCCAAGCAGAAAGAGGTTGACAAGGACTGCACATTCGCTATCTGGGAATTTGTGCTGGTTTCTAAAATTCCTGGCATTAACATCTGGGTCCCCTCCCTTCTCTGATCTCAAGTCCAGGGTGGGATGAAGCAGAGGCATATTTTTACCTTGTTTCTAGGATCTGCTGCCTAATGGTTTTGACATACTCAAAGCTGTCAAAACAACAGATGTCATAGACCAAGATGTAGGCATGAACACTCCGGAGGCCTCGGCAGCACACGTCCGCCCACTCCTGCAACACAGACACAGAGAGGGACAGATCAGGGAACACACAGCACACAGCTCCCCAATGGTACCACCCAGCCCACCCACATACCCACAGCTTGCATCAAGGGTGGGGAAAGTTTGCTCCCATTGGGTATCCAAATGCTCTGATCAATTCTTAACTAGCAAGAAATACTGGGGGTGGGACAGCGAGAAAGAATCAGAAAAGGAAGCCCACCAAATTCAGTTCAAAAATGGAACTAAAATTAAATAGAAAGAAAACCAAAAAAAAATAGAGCAACTAGTCTTAGAACTGTCAACGGTGATATTGAAGCGATAGGTAGTGTTTGATTTTTAGAACGGACAGTCAAGAATAAATAATCAAGAAATACATCACTGACTAGCACTTGGTAGGAAACCTGTGAAGGACATGGAAAAGATATTCAGATGCTGGGATGTTTCTATACCTACAAAGATCGGAATTATCTAAGCAATGTTTTTTTGGTGACACTTCATAAAAGAAAAAAAAAAAGAACATTGAAGTTAGAGTTTTGGACCGCAAGAGTTTTCATGTATTTTGAAATTTGACAGAATGTTGAAGATGATTAAGAATACCATAGATAGTCAAGAAAAAGAAATACATCCTAGAACAAATTAATTCAAAGTTCTAACTTGAGGCAAAATGTCCAAGTTTAAATTATCATGAATGAAGGTGAATATACATGTCCCAGGATAACATTGCAAGATCCAATCTCAGTCGGTCACCAGGATCAGAGATTTTGTCTTCTGAGCTTCCAGACTCGTGCTGGAGCCCATCCTCAAGGAACTTCTCTCTAGCAGAGCTTTAGATTATCATATTTTGGGCACACAATGTGAAGTCATATCAGTATAGAGAAGTTCATAATGCTGGGAAAAGTAGAAGAAAAGGACAACCAGCAGGAAGGTGGCTGGATTTAATCACAGTAGTGATGGGTGCACCATTGGAAGAACTGAAAAGCCAGGTTGGGAACAGATCTTCCTGGAGAAGACCTCAGTATGTCACAGAAGTGAGTACACCCCCTCACATATTGTAAATAAGTGTATCTTTTCATGTGACAACACTGAAGAAATGACACTTGGCAATGAGAGCGATAACACCAAATTTAACACGCCTGCTCCCCCTTCACACCTGAGACCTTGTACCACTAATGCGTCACATGACACCAGGGAGGGAAAATGGCTACTTGGGCCCCATTTGGACATTATCACTTAGGGGTGTACTCACTTTTGTTGCCAGCAGTTTAGATATTAATGGTTGTTGTTTGGCGTTATTTTGAGGGGACAGCACATTTACACTGTTATATAAGCTGTATGCTCACTACTTTACATTGTAGCCAAGTGTCATTTCTTCAGTGTTGTCACATGAAAAGATATACTTAAATATTTACAAAATGTGAGGGGGTATACTCACTTCTGTGACATACTGTATCTACCCTAACCCTAAGAATCAACACTGACCTGATGGCAAATAATCAGTCAATCATTTAATGGTAGGGCTGGTGTTGCCTTCAAGTATACAGTGACCTCTCTCAAAAATCCTCAGTCCCACATAATAAAAACAACAGTACAACGGAGACCTCAGTATTAAGCTTAAGACTATGACTAATCCCTTGATGTGAATTGCAGTATTTCTCTTTAATGCTATACTTAACTTTGGAAGAAAAGTCAAGCAATCTTATGTTCGTAATACTGACATCATGAATTACAATTCATACTGATAGTATTTTTACTCTTCTCTTTTTATTTTCCCCACTTTAAGCTTTCTAAATAATAGAATGTTCATAATTTTAATCATATTACATAAACAGTACTGCATTGGAATCTGCATTGGAATGATACAATGTCTCAAGATTTATAACATTACAATAAAAGAGAGAAAAAATTAAAAGAAGGCTATAGAATACAGGATTGACATTAATTGACATTATAATTTTAAAACACCCTAGTGTATGTCAGCCTGTTAGTATTCAGGTTTGAGTTTGATTCTTGTATTCAATTCACAAGTGTGAACCATGTTGCTTTCGTTTTATGGTAGAGAATTACCTGTTGTTCAAAAATCCAATAGACACACAACTTCTTAGTTTTGAGATTATTCAGTTTAATGAATTTAAGGTTAAAAAAAAATACTCTTCCATTTTTTAAAAATTAGTTTGCATTTATTTCCTGGGTAAGATTTCTATTCATGTACTACAGAGCTCATTTGTACTAATAACTGGTGAAAATCTTTTCAACTCTCCATTTTTTTCTCCATTATTTTCAACGGTTAAAAAAAAACACACCAGGATTATTATATTGGGTAGGATGAGTTGGATACTTTTAGAAGATTTTTTTCCTCCATGCAGGAAATGAGTACATTATATATCCATTAAGATTTTATAGCTTACTATTCAACCAGGAATGACCAAGGATAGACAAAAGAAGCAGTGGGAATAGGAGCAAATTTCAATTTCCTGATTGTTTCCCTGTTGAGTTTCCTTATGGAAATCTGGCAGGGAACATGGGAAATCTTTCCTTCCTTCCTTCCTTCCTTCCTCCCCACCCCTCCCCTCCCCTCCCCTCCCACATTGAAAATACAGTTGACATAGTCACAACAGCAGTCTAGCAACATCCAGGAGCATCTAAACTTCCCCAAATATCATTCCCTTGGGAATCATAGGTCCCAGTTTTGGACACATTCTTTAAATTAGCCCATTTGAGATACCTTAGTTCAAAAATTCTTGCCCTATGATGCACCATTTTGCCCAATTAAAGGCCATGACAACTTTTAGTTATTTTAGTAGTATGTGTGTGTGTATCTCTGTCTGTCTCTATCTCTAGATCTGTAGTTCTTAAACCAAAAATAGAGGGAAATCGAAGAACTTTTTACCAAAGGAAAAATCATTTTAAAAAAATAATGATAATAAAGAAAAACAGTAAATAGTGAAAAGATAAATAGAAAAGGAAAAGGAAAATATAAAGAAGCAGCTTTCAATCTTCTTGAGATAGATTATACATACATTTATGTTTTCACCTCTCTCTCTTAAGTTACATCATAATTTCTTTCTTTCCATAAACTACCCTTTCTAATCATCAAACCCATAACTCATAAGTTCATCAATTCCTTTTTTCAGCAAAGGAGTTTCCAGTCACTCATAAATGTAACGGTTGATCTTTCTTTAATCAAATTTTGCCATCTTATGTTTGTAATACTGATATCCTTGTTATTCTTTCATTTTCACTAACCAATTTTCTCAACTTTAGTCACTTTAAGATGTGTGGACTTCAATTCCCAGAATTCCATAGATCTGCCATCTATGGTTGCCAAGGAATTCTGGATGTTGAAGTCCACACATCTTAAAACTGCTGAGGTTGCTCTAGACAATTTTTCTGGAGTCTATGCCAATGGTATAGCATGTTATAAAAGTTATCTTTTAGGTTGCAGGTAGTTCTTCAGTTTATGAACAGTCACTTAACAGTTTGAAGTTATAATGGACCTCCTAAGAGCTACTTATGACTTCTTTTTGAAGTTGTGACAACTGCACCCCACCTCTACCATCACATGATCACATTTTGGGTGCTTGGCAATTGGCTCACCTTTAGGGCTGTTTGTTTCATCCCACAGACACAGGACAAAAAATTGTTATGGGTTTTTGCTGATTTCCAGGGCTTGCTTCTGGTTTCCAGCAAAAACAATGCCCATTGGGAAAATGGATTTTCTTAATGACTATGGTGTTCATTTAACAACTCCTGTAAAATTGACAAAAGAATTGGGTCCAGTCGCATGATGCCTCATTGCCTCAACTTATGATTGCAATGGCTTATAAGCGTAATTTTGGACTCGGTTTCCTGTTTCCTAGGCAGCATGTCTTCCCCTCGTCCCTCAAAGTCATCCATCCATTGTATTACAGTTCCATCATTATATTGTGTCCAAAGTTCTTATAGCATTTTATCATACAATCTTTCACTTATTCTTCTTCCAACTAAAAATATATTGTTTTTGATCCGCAAGAATTGTACAGTATAGCCACTTGCCTAGTAGCACTCGGCAGCCTGTTCACAAACCCTCCAAGTTCTTAATTATCATTTTATCGTGGCTATTGTTTCTATTACAATATGATTCATCAACTTCTCATACATTTTATCACCGGGTCGACTGCGTTACAGCAAGCAGCTGATAATGTTTTGCATTGCCCTATTGCAGTGATGGCTAACCTTTTTCCCCTCGCGTGCGCACATGACAGCGCAAGCGTGCGTGCCCACACCCATAATGCAATGTCCCTCCCGCACATGCGTGCGCAACCCCGCACATGTGACCCCCACTTCCCCCCCACGCATGCACATGCGACCCCCCTTTTGGTCTTACATCCCAAAACTGCACTGGGGGGGGAGCCTTGCCCCCCAAAATGGCTGGGAGAGGAAAAAAAGCCTCACCTCCCAAAACAGCGCTGGGAGGGGAATCTCGGGAGATCTGGGAAGGCTGGGCAGCAGAAAGTGAGGAGAAAGGTAGACCCCCCCCACATGCACGCTTGTCTCCTGCTTGCAGGGCAGAGACCTGAAAATCAGCTGGGTGGGAAGCGCTGGAGCATGCACAATAGAGCTGAGCTGGGTAACAGCTCACATGCCCACAGGGAGGGGTCCGCGTGCCACCTGTGGCACGCATGCCAAAGGTTCACCATCACGGCCCTATTGTTTTACAATGTATTTTTTCTCCTAACAAGGCTCCCAATACATTGTAAAGCTGTACATTGTCCTGAGCCTAATATTTTTGTGGGCTTGTCTTTTTACAAGCTCCATTTCAATTTTTTTTTTAATTTGCTAAAACATTTGGTAAACAGCTGGGCATTCCTCTCAATTCCATATGTGACATACAGAAGGATAATAGATGGCATTATTCACCTGCAAGATTAGCAAACATGTACAAAAGCAGGTCTGTTAAATGTTGGAAGTGCAATCAGACACTAGACTCATATAGCCATATGTGGTGGACCTGTCCCAAAGCAGAAAAATACTGGAAGAAAATACGCACATGGCTGGAAAATATCACAAGACAACACATAGATTTGAAACCTGAGACATTTTTGTTGGGCATGCTTCCAGGAAACTATAATAAGGGTAACACATATTTGGTTTTACATATCCTAACAGCAGCTAGGATTGTACATGCACAATGTTGGAAAAACCCAGAAACCCCTGCAGATGACATTATCAAAATAAATAAATAAAATAAATCTGGAGTGTGCAGAGATGGACAGGTTAACCCTAAAAATTAAAGGAAGAGAAGATTTGGATTATTTTATAACATGGGAATCAGTGGTGGGTTGCTACCGGTTCTCTCCGGTTCTTGCGAACCAGTAGTGGAAAATTGAGTAGTTCGGAGAACCGGTAAATACGACCTCTGTCTGGTCCCACCCCCAATCTATTTGCTGCCTCCCGAGTCCCAGCTGATCGGCTAGAAGGAAAAAAAATCAGGGCTCACTTTACAAAGAAGAGGAAAAAAAAGAACAAGACACCGTCGTTTTAAATTGAGAAGCCAAGAAGCCTCCCAACTGATCGGCTAGAACCGACCTGCTTCTTGTAAACCGGTTGTTGGTGGTAGATTGGTAATTGAGGCCAAGCTGCCTGAAAGCGGTTTCTGATGCACTCAGTGGTGGCAGAGCAGCAAAAAACTGTTTAAACTCTTGCCACAGCACTTCAAAGGGCCGCCCTACAGCTGATCAGTGGTAAAAGGCAGTGTGGTGGTAGAACAGTGCACTCCAAAAACAAATGGGTAGACCGGTATGGCTCTGCAACCAGTTAAAAGCCTGGTAGATCAGTACCTCTGCTAAATCCTAAAGAATTGTTTGTCACATGACCATCAAACCACGCCCACAAAATAAGCCACACCCAGAGAACCGGTAGCAAAAAAATTTAGAACCCACCCCTGATGGGAATCATTTTACAAATGGTTAAATGTCAGATATTGAGGTTAGAGGAGTGGAATTGGATGAAATGTGGTCTACACGAGAAAGAAAAACAGACCAGCTATTATTTTGATGGTTGTA
The DNA here is from genome assembly GCF_059756535.1 of Pantherophis guttatus. NCBI lineage: Eukaryota > Metazoa > Chordata > Lepidosauria > Squamata > Colubridae > Pantherophis > Pantherophis guttatus. The sequence goes on along the minus strand of NC_142063.1, from coordinate 328,321,091 downwards.
TAATCGATACCTTGATGGAAGATAGTATATGTTGTAAAGATAATTGATATTATTGCATATTTGTTTATACATTACATACATTGGGACTCCTGCGAGTCCCTTGGACTGCAAGGCAATCAAATCGGTCAGTCCTAGAGGAGATCAACCCTGACTGCTCTTTAGAAAGCCAGATCCTGAAGATGAAACTCAAATACTTTGGCCGCCTAATGAGAAGGAAGGACTCACTGGAGAAGAGCCTAAAGTTGGGAAAAATTAAGGGCAAAAGAAGAAGAGGACGACAGAGAATGAGGTGACTGGATGGAGTCACTGAAGCAGTAGGTGTGAGCTTAAATGGACTCCAGAGGATGGTAGAGGACAGGAAAGCCTGGAGGAACGTTGTCCATAGGATCGCAATGGGTCGGACATGACTTCGCAACTAACAACGACATATTGGTTTATTTATTTATTATATTTCTATACCGCCTTTCTCCCGTAGGACTCAAGGCGGTGTACAGTCAAGAAAAATATAGATACACAAACATCATAAAATTGCTAATTAAAATTATATAAAATTATATATATATGTATATGTGTATATATATATATATATATATATATATATATATATATATATATATATATATATATATATATGATTATAGTGATGATGATGTTGTTTGTATGTTAACACTATGGACACCTAGAGAAGGCACTGCTCAACATAGAAAAGGAATGTATGATATAAAACAATAAAAAATATTTAAAAAAACATACAGAAGGATGGCCTTTCTTTCTTCCCCAATAGTTTGGCTCATCAGTTTCACAGGATGTTTATTGTTAGAATTCCTTACGCTCAGTCTCATTGGTTGTTAAAGTTATCTATAATCTCCCTAGCTGCTCCCATCTTTAACACCAAAGAAGCAAACTTCCCCTGCAAACATAGGAGTTTGCGAGAAAACAGCAATCCCCACAGGGATTTTGAAGAAGGATTTTAGGATTGTATTGGCAGCAATTGCTACAGAAGAATGGTAGTCACCAAAATGATTCACTGAAACATTCGTAAAAATCACCCTGTGCCAGTAGTAAAAAATTGGTGGAAATACAGAGTTGAAAAAAATAGTTCAAACTGAGCAGGTTAAAATATTATGGGATTTTACTCAGGTAGTCTTAGCTCATAACTCACTAGATTTAACTGGTTGAAAAGAAGAAAGTGGGTATAATTTATGTAGCAATACCAGGAGATAGTGGAATAGAAGACAAAGAAGTGGACAAGATCACATGATATCAAGATTTGGAAGCCACAACTGAAAGATTATGGCATAAATAAGATTTGGGTGGCCCAGTGGTTATTGACTCACTGGGTGCCATATAAAAAGCTGAATAGCATTTGGAATATCTGTGCAGTGACAAATTTCCATCTGGCAATTATAAGAGGTTACAAAATCCATACAGTATATTATACCAATAAATTATGATATCCTAGATTCTTGGGAAGGATTTGATGTGAATGAAGGCCAACACCAGCTAAGGAACTGGCAGCTGGAATTTTTGTGCATATCATCATCATCATCATCACCATCACAATAACAACAACAACATATTGCCAAGGAGAAAAATGCACACATGTTTTTTGTAACCCAGATTCTGAAATTAAACAAATTGGTCTTGAGAATTATGATGATATGTGTTGGCTTGATAAAGGGTTACTCTGCCTCAAGTGATAAAATATGTTTTGGGACTTGCTCCCTCACCTACTAGGTTTAATATAATATAGTTTAAGCCATGATAGTTTAGTTTAGTTTTTAAAATAAATTATTTGTAATGTTTATTATTTTTGTCCAATTCATGTATTACAATGTTTTTTGTAAATCATCCTGACTAACTACCTCATATGAGTTTTGTTTAATCATCTTTTAGCTTAGAATAACAGAGTTGAAAGGGACTCTGGAGATCATCTACCCCAACCCCCTGCTCAAGCAGGAGACCCTATACCATTTCTGACAAGTGACTGTCAAGTCTCTTCTTGAAAGCCTCCAGTGATGAACCATCCACAACTTCTGAAGGCAAGTTGTTTCATTGGTTGATTGTTCTGTCAGAAAATTTCTCTTATTTCTAGGTTAAACCTCTCCTTGATCAGTTTCCATCTATTGTTCTTTGTCTGGCCTTCAGGTGCTTTGGAAATAGGTTGACCTCCTCCTCTCTGTGATAGCCCCTCAAAATATTGGAACACTGCTATTATGTCACCCCTGGTCCTTCTCTTCACTAGACTAGCTATGCCCAGTTCTTTTAACCATTCTTCATATGTTTTAGCCTCCAGGCCCCTAATCATCTTTGTTGCTCTTCTCTGCACTCTTTCTAGGATCTCAACATCTTTTTTATAGAATGGTGACCAAAATGGATATAGTAATCTAGGTGTGGCCTTATTAAGGCTTTAGAGCAGTACTAGTACCTCACATGATCTTGATTCAGTCCCTCTGTTAGTGCAATTTAGGGTTGCATTGGCTTTTTTGGGTGCCACCACACACTGCTGGCTCATATTTAATGGATTGTCCACTAGGACTCCAAGATCCCTCTTATAGTTACCGCTATTAAACCAAGTTTCACATAATCTGTACGTGTACTTTTGGTTTTTGTTGTCTAAGTGTAAGATTTTACTTTTCTCTACATTCAATTTCATTTTGTTAGATAGGACCCAATGTTCAAGTCTGTCGAGATCCATCCTTGAGTCTATCATCTAGGGTGTTAGCTATTCCTGCCAGAGTCTCATCTGAAAATTTGATGAGTTCCTCTTCTATTCCCTCATCTAAATCATTTATGAAGATATTGAAGAGTATTGGGCCTAAGACAGAACCTCTAAAGCCTGTAACCATTATTAGAATAGAATAGAATTTTTTATTGGCCAAGTGTGATTGGACACACAAGGAATTTGTCTTGGTGCATACGCTCTCAGTGTACATAAAAGAAAAGATACATTCATCAAGAATCATAAGGTACAACTTAATGATAGTCATAGGGAACAAATAAGTTAATTATTCTTTTTCTTGCATATGCATCACTTCGAGAAAGGCCTGGAAACCAAGTTCTTCAAATTATGGGAGTTGAAGTTCATACATGTTAAAGTTTCTAAAGTTATATAGCATGTCATTCAAAGGCCAAGGTGACTGAGACATCCTGATTTTATCAGCTTTTGAGATTCTAAGCAGAGCCCTCCTCTGAATTCATTTTCCTGGCCCCAGCCAGAGCAGGTAGGTATTCTTCCTATCTGCTAAAGGCATGGCCAGCCTTTGATGGAATGCAAAGACCTTAAGCCACATCATCAAAAAGAATGAAATACAATGCAGCGAATATGAATTGTATCATTTTTATCCATTTATATAATAACTTTACTGTTCCAATTTCAAACACATAAGCTTATAGTGATCCACCTCCCTTCAGATCAGATGAGCCCTTGGTTTAAAACAGGAGGAGGGAGAGAGAGAGGTGGCGTCTTGAAAGGAAAAGAAGATGGAAAGAAGTGGCATCATGGTGACCAGAGAAGATGGAAGAAGGATGAAGGGTGGTTACAATGACAAAGTAGATGTGAGTTTTAACCTAAATGACTTTACAAAAAAGATGTTGAGATTTTGGAAAAAGTGCAAAGAAGAGCAACTGAGATGATTAAAGGCCTGGAGACTAAAAATTATGAAGGAAGGTTGCAGGAATTGGGTATGGCTAGTCTAGAGAAAAGAAGGGGTGACATGATAGCAGTATTCCAATATTTGAAGGGCTGCCACAAAGATTATTTTCTAAAATACCAGAAGGCAAGACAAGAAACAATGGATGGAAACTAATCAAGGAGAAAAGCAACCTGTAATTAAGGAGAAACTTCCTAACAGTGAGAACAATTAACCAGTGGAGCAGCTTGCCTTCAGAAGTTGTGGGCGCTTCATCACTGGAGATTATTAAGAAAAGACTGGACAGCCACTAGTCTGAAATGAAATAGGGTCTCCTGCTTGAGCAGGGTGTTGGACTAGAAGACCTCCAAGGTCCCTTCCAACTCTATTCTGATTGATTGACTTCTGGTGTTGCACCTAAATGTTGGACTAGAATACAAAGAACATAAGCTCTTCCCTGTTGGATCACACTTAGGGACCATCTAATCCAGCAGTCTGTTCTCAGAGTGCTAACCAGCTGCACAAGGAAGCTGATTAGTCACCCAGGAGATGACAATTAAAACTAATAACAAAGGTTAACCAACGCTAATAGCCATCAATCCCCAGAAACATGAGTTGGGTCTGTACAACTTCCTAGACTTTGTTACAATAGGATTTGTAGTCCAACCAATCACTGTCTCTACTTAAACCATATTATGATTTGGGGCAGGGGTGAAATCTATTTACCTTCCCTATTGGTTTGGAAGAGCACCTGCGCGCCATCGTCACATCCAATTTTTGACTTTCTGCGCATGCGCAGAGGGTCAAAAACAGGCTACTTCCTGGTTAAACCAGGAAGTAATGATGTCCGGGCAGGCGGGCGGAGCCTCGTGCTGCTGCTGCTTTGTCGAATCACACACCACCGCCACTACCGGTTTGCGTGAGCCGGACAGAACCAGCAGGATTTCACCACTGATTTGAGGAGGGTATATCAATGCTATTTGAACAAACTATTGTACTTCCTTGAGTCAGAATTGGGTTTTATTGCACTATGGAAATCCAGCCAGGAATTGACATTTATGCCTACATAGATGGCAGGGAATTAGGTTTGCTGAATTCCACTATTCTCAGGCCCCTGTTGGTTTTCTGTACTTTTCGAAGCCTTGTTAAAGCACATTTGGTTTGGAGCCCCTGGAACTCTGTGATTCAATATTCCTGTTTCATATCTGATCTGCTGTCATTTTTCTACTTCTAATTCAGTTCTGAAACTGTGGGATTAAAATACTTTTTTAAAAAAATGTTGGGGTAGGTGTTCAATATTGTTCAGCTACAATTTTGTGTTTTAGCGTGTGAGGGGGTTGATGTTGAAATGTCAACTGCACTGGATTATATTTTTTAAAAATGGGGTCCGTGTTTTTAAATTATAAACATAGAGATGGTATGATTTCTGCACTACATCGTTTCCCAGCCTCTCACTGAAAGCACGGAATTTGGGTCTGGTGTTGAACCCATGATAGTGGAAAATCACACGAGTTTTCTGTACCTAAAAGGTAGTACAGGATAGTTTGTATTGATTCTTGCTAAACAGGGATACCCTGATCTATTCTGATCATCAATTACTGGTGGATTGCACCTATGTGAGCACATTAACAAGCTCTTCTTAGATTGATTTTGGCCTCAGTGGGCCAGGCAGAATTGTGCTAGAATATCTGCCAAACAGCTCTAAATTACCGTTGACAAAAAATGATTTAAAAAGGCAATTTTCAATCAGAACTCGAAAATGTTAAATTTATGTTCATTTAAGCTCATTTAACCAAGACAAATTCCTTGAGTGTCCAATCACACTTGGCCAATAAAGAATTTTATTTTATCTATTCTATTCTCTTGCTGACTGCAGCAACCATCTTCTTAACCTGAAAAGTCCTGGATCAAAATCTGTAAACATCAGCTCAAAGTACTGAGTAGATTTAATTATTATTTCTTGAAATATGGTGACATTGTTTCATAAACTTTTTGTCCTTGGTATCCCGTCCCATTTTCAAAAATTATAGAAGACTCTTTTGTTTGTATGGGTTACATTTGTCAACAATTACTGTATTAAAATTTAAACTAATGCATTCATTTTTTATTTTTGAATCATGTAAAAGGAACAATATTAAGCCCATTAGATATTAACATAAATTATTTTTCATGCAAACAATATCTTTTAACAAATAAAAGATAGTAATAAGAAGAGTGACTGTGTTTAAATTGTTGCAAACATCTTCAATATTTGGCAAATAATTTTGATTTTGCAGACCTATGAGAAGGTGTAAAAGGAACCTCAGGGGACCTTGGATACTAGCACAGGCAGTACCAGGAAGAGATGGGATATATCGTCCACCTCTCTTACTATGTAATATCTTCATTCCTTCCTGAATAAAATTAATTTTTCATATTAAAATGTAACATGGTAATATTTGCTCTATGGCACTGCAGAGAATTTACAGACAGATGGCTTTTGAAAATATTTCCAGGAAAAGTCTAAATTCTGAAATAGTTTCTCAAGGACAGATCTCTTCCTTAATATTGAAAGTAGACCTTTGATTAGAAAGCACACATGAATTTACACACTAGAAATTCCTTTGAAATGTGTTCCTTTGAAATTTAACCATGAAACCACGAAGGATGCAGATAGCTGATAAGTCAGAAAATTCACATATAGACATAGGAAATGGCTGCCTTTCAGTTCTTTAAATAAAACCATGAAATTCTACAGCCAACTAATTGGAACATGAGACAAAAAGCAAGGAATTCTGCAGCCTGTGAAATGAGAGCAGTTGGTGTGAGAATGCTTAAGCATTCACACCATCTAATTTTGCATCATTTCTTCCGGTTCTGGTGAGGCTTTCTGCAGATAAGTGGGAGAGCATTTGCACATTAAAGTTTAAAACAGGAGTAGGTGGGGTTTTTTCCTTCTGTGGCCAATGACTGTAAGTATTTTAAAATTATCATTATTATTATTATTAATAATAATTGATCATCGCAGAGTCAACCAGATGTTCAGACTGGGTTTTACATTTTTGTCTACCTATTGAGTCCTTTCCAAGGCCCTGGGATGATGATGATGATATTATATATTATTATCTCTTTTATTCATTAAACATGAAACTCAGTCAACTGATCATTTAAAAACGTATCATAGATACCATTGACTGGGGCCAATGGTTGATACAGGTTGCTGCCAGCGTCCTAGGTATCAACCAAGTATCTTCTTAAAATATACAATGTTCCGAGTAGCACAATTTTTTGCAGTTCCGCTGGTGTTATTGCAGGAAGCTGCAATTTCTTGATGTGTTTTGTAAAATTCTTGGACATGGTACCAACTGCCCCGATGGCAATGGGTATCACTGTTACATGTTTCATCCATAACAGTGCAGTTTCGATGGCCATGTTGCAATATTTCGTTATTTTTTCCAGATTTTTTCTTCAACTCTGGCATCTCCTGGGACCGCGATGTCAATAAATTGTATGTTTCGATTTTTGACAACTGTGATATCTGGCGTGTTGTGTTCCAAGTGACGATCTGTCTGTATTCGAAAGTCCCACAAGATCTTCACCTTCTCATTTTCTATAACTTTTTCCATTTTTTGTTCCCATGACTTTTTGGATACAGGTAAGTCGTATTTTTTACATAATGATCAGTGGATTAATTTAGCAACTCAGTTGTGTCTAGTTTTATAATCAGTTTGTGCAATTTTGCTGCATTCACATATTAAATATGAAACAGTTTCGACTTTGTTGCTGTAAAGTCGGCAGTTTGGATTGTCGGTGGATTTTTGTATCTTTGCTTTCATGGCATTAGTTTGTAGTGCTTGTTCTTGAGCAGTGAGTATTAAACCTTCTTATTATTATTATTATTATTATTTATTATTATTATTATTATTCAGCAAGGGCTGTAGTGGATGGAAAATAACATCTGGGATTCACTGAAGGGGCAACATCAGGATTTGAGACCTATGTTTTTAGAGTGTGTGTGGATTTTTACAGTTTATTATAAATTTTTTAGAGTCAACTCAGTCTAGTAGTTATGGCAATGGATAGGAGTAGGGAGACTTGAGTTCTAGTCCTGCTTTAGGGATGGCTTTGGGCGAGTCCCTCTCTTTCAATCCTAGGAAGAAAAGATAAACCACTTCCAAAAATGTTGCCTAGAAAATTGCAAGGATTTGGTGGCAGCGCGGGTAGGTGGGTTACCAGGAATGAAGGCAAATGACTTGAAGGCAAGTGAAAAAAAATAGTAGTTTCAGATTTAGATTTTGTTTCATTTTCTACAAAAATGGCATCTTTGTTCAATGGATTCAAACTGGATGTCATTGACTTAATCTTTGAGAAATCAGGATGAAAACGGTCTGGCTGCAGACCGTTGTTCACCTATGAAAGAAGATTACATTGCATCTGTTTTGTTTTGCTTTTTGAAAATCAGGATATGGAACTATCTTTGCCTAAAGCTCCAAATTAATCAGATGAGGACAGGCCAGATCAATAGATTGACCAGATTTAGGCAGTTCCTATATCTCTTCGCAGCCCCCCTTCCATACCAACAAAGATATAGGCTGAACAACCCAACCCGCAATATGGTTACTGAATTAATCTTGTTTCCAGGTATTCATAATATACTGAAATGTAAGCTAAGGGATCTGGGTTTGCCCAACATTGAGTTAGATTTAGTTTTCCAAGGTTTCGGACTTGTGCTGGAGCCCATCCTCAGGGGACTTCTCTCTCTCCAGAATGTGTGCACCTGGTTGTTTTATGTGTTGTATTTATATGGTGCCTTATTGTGTGTGACTTTTTAGTTGTTGATTGGGGTGTTGATGGCCAGCTATTAAATTGTTGGCTGTTATTTCCTTGTGCCGCCAAATCCTTGGCTCTACCGGATAAGCTGATGGTAAATCAGCACTCCTGTTGACTGACATGGGGCCACTTCCCAGGCTTCAATCATTGATTGATTCATTCAATTATTGATTGAGTGCTGATTTACCAGGCATCACATAAATACTACACATAGAATAGCCCAAAGCAAACATTCTGGTGAGAGAGTAGTTCCCTGAGGATGGGCTCCAGCAAGAGTCTGAAAACTCAGAAGACTAAACCTCTGGTCCTGGTGACCGACCGCATTGGATCCTGCAACATTATCCAGTGGTGGGATTCAGTCAGTTTTGTCCGGTTCGGGTGAATTGGTAGCGCCGACTGCAGTAGGCTCGGCCCACCCACCCGGATATAATATCGTCCTATTTAGCCACATTTTGGAGGACGTGTGCATGCACAGGTATGCGTGCAAGCAAAAAGCATGTGCGGAAGACCGAGTATACGCAGAAGGTAGCACATTTGAGCGAACTGGTAGGGAAGGTAAGTGAATCCCACCTCTGCCTAGGACATGTATATTTGCCTTCATTCGTACAAAAATGCTAACCAAGGTTAATGCTCATTAACTTTAGTATACTGTACAAATGAAGTCACTATCTTTCATTGAAGTATGTTGTGCAAATAGCCTTTTCCTACCTGTAGAATTTGCTTCCAGAAAATGCTGAGATAGCCGTTTATATTGAGGGATACATCTAAAAAACAGTTCCCTCTCCTATTAGGTACACATATGAAATACACTATCGGTAGGGTTTTTTCAGTATTATTCCCTACAGACATGAGAGTAAAGAGATTTAATTCTTCTGGTTTTCTTCAGGGCATCTGGGTTCACCACTGTGGAAGCAAAATGTTAAATTAAATAGTGTTTGATCTAATTCAGCACAGGAATACTCAAAAAAAAAAAAATTACAAAGAGCCTAAGCAATGTCAAGATATAAACATATTATTTAGCTGTTGTGTTTGGTTAGCTGATCTTCAGGATGTCCTGGAAGACAATAGAACCATCTCTTTTTTTCATAGTACTTGAGATGAGAAGAGTCAAAGAGTTTCCCCAACTTTCAAGCTTGAATTAATTAGGGGTAAGCAGGTCATGAGAAAACAGTCTGAGTTTCAAATGAAGAATAAAAAAAGCACTTTTTTTTTGCTCAACTCAGTGTCTCTGATTATGAAGATCCTTCCCAATTATCTCAGCATCTCTGGGGAAGCTCCTGCCTTTCTCAAGAGCTTCCCATCTGCTCTACCCTACTTGCATTTTAAAGCAGAAGACCAACTAAAGGTGTCATTCAAATCTGCCCTTGTTGATCAGTTATACTCTCATCTACTTCGTTCAGTGATCTTCCTTTTGCACATGTAAAGCTTCCCTCTTATCCTCTTCCAAAGTGAGAGACTATACAGCAATCTTTTCTTTCCCGTGCTCTACGTGAGTAGCACAAAAAATCCTCCTCCCTGCCTTTTCACCCCTTGAACCACAAAGGGCTAAATTACAAAGATATGAGCCAGCCGTGTGCTGCAGCTGCCAAAACAGCCAACACAGTTCTAGGCTGCATAAACAGAGGGATAGAATCAAGACCACATGAAGTGTTAATACCACTTTATAATGCCTTGGTAAGGCCACACTTGGAATACTGCATCCAGTTTTGGTCGCCATGATGTAAAAAAGATGTGGTCACCACTTCTCACTGGCCAGTACGCGCACATAGAGAGGGGCTCCTCAGGGTGCCGTCGGCCAGGCAGTGTCGACTGGCGGCCCCCAGGGGGAGAGCCTTCTCTGTGGGGGCACCTGCTATCTGGAATGAGCTCCCCCCGGAGATACAGAGGATCACGGATTTACGCTCCTTCCGTGCCTTCAAGACCTATTTATTTCAACAGGCTGGCCTGGCCTAACTTCCCTTTTAACTGTAACTTTCAAAATTGGTTTTAAAACATTAGGGGTGTTTTAAATTGTTTGGGGCCAAATTATTTAATGGGTTTTTATATTGTCTTTTAAATTTTGTAGTTTGTGTGTTTTATCTTTCCGGCTGTTCACCGCCCTGAGTCCTTCGGGAGTAGGGCAGTATATAAATCTAATAAAATGAAATGAAATGAAAAAATGAAATTTACCCTCCTATCATAGGGAAGGAGATATAGAAGTATAGCCAGCTGCACAAACAGGCAGAAGTTTTTATCCGTGGGCTGTCAGATTCCTGAATGAGAAATAACATCATAAGTATGTAGTATGATGGACTGCAGGGCCGGTGCAATGTGTAACATGTTCACACTGGTGCAATAGGACTGGGCGTTTTGTTAATATGATTTATTGGGTTAGGGATTTTCTGTCTTCACTGTGAGTTGTATTGTGCTGGGTGGGTGGGTGCACTGAGGGAGCTCAACCAATCTCATTGTACGTATGTTGTGCACTGACAATAAAGATTTGAATTGAACTGGTGACTCTAGAAAGAGTGCAGAGAAGAGCAACAAAGATGATTAGGGGACTGGAGGCTGAAACATATGAAGAATGGTTGCAGGAACTGGGTATGTCTAGTTTGATGAGCAGAAGGACTAGGGGGAGACATGATAGCACTGTTCCAATATCTCAGGAGCTGCTACAAAGAAGAGGGAGTCAAGCTATTCTCCAAAGCACCTGAGGGTAGAACAAGAAGCAATGGGTGCAAACTAATCAAGGAGAGAAGCAACTTAGAACTAAGGAGAATTTTCCTGACAGTTAGAACTATTAATCAGTGGAACAACTTGCCTCCAGAGGTTGTGAATGCTCCAGCACTGGAAGTTTTTAAGAAGAGATTGGATAACCATTTGTCTGAAGTGGTGTAGGGTTTCCTGCCTAAGCAGGGGGTTGGACTAGAAGACCTCCAAGGCCCCTTCCAACTCTGTTATTCTATCTATATCTGCTACTCTACCACTTGAATTTAATCATCATGCCTGGACAGTCATGGCTATTCACTTTATTTGTTACTGCTGAATATTTCAATAATAATAAATAATACCAATAGTAATACAGGTAGTCCTCGACTTACTACAGTTCATTTAGTGACCGTTCAAAATTACAACGGCACTGAAAAAAGTGACTTATGACCGTTTTTCATACTTATGACCGTTGCAGCATCCAAAAAGGGTCACATGATCAAAATTCAGAGGCTTGGCAACTGCCTCATATTTATGCCGGTTGCAGTGCCCTGGAGTTATGTGATCAGCTTCTGCGACCTTCTGACGAGCAAAGTCAATGGGGAAGCCAGATTCACTTAACAACCATGTTACTAACTTAACAACTGCAATGATTCACTTAACAACTTAGCAAAAAAGGTCATAAAATGGGGCAAAACTCACTTAACAACTATTTCATCTAGTAACATAAAGTTTGGGCTCAATTGTGTTTGTAACCCGAGGACTATCTGTTAGGTGTCTAGGATGTAATCCTAAAACAACTGGAGCACCACTTGAACTTCATTACAACTGACAAAATCACCATCAGTCAATTGCAAAAGGCAGCTTTATTTCAAACAGCTTACATCTTGCAATAACACCATCAAAGGATCTTATCTAACTATCCTAGAAAAGGATACTAAATCCAGACTAAATATCTGGAAGACAATGCAACCAATAATAAAAACCAACCATAATAACTGGCAGCGGTGGACTCAGTGGTTATTGGCATACTGAGTGCCATACCAAAAGACCTTGAATAGCACTTAGAACATCTATGCATTGACAAAATTTCCACCTGTCAATTATAAAAGACCACACTGCTTGGATCCATATATATACTACGCTGATACATTAGGACTCCCTAGGTTCTTGGGAATCATTTGATGCAAATGAAGGCCAACACCAGCTAAAAAATTGGCAGCTGGAATTTCACATTTTTGTGATTTCACATTATTATGATAATAATATATAGCCAAGGAGAAAAATCCACACATATGATTTTTGTATCTTAGGTTCTGAAATAAACATAACTGTTTTTGACAATTATGATTACTGTATATGTGTTGGCTTGAGAAAGGACTATTTTTGCCTCAAGGGATAATGTACCTTAAGATTTTGCTTCCTCACTTAGTCAGGTCATTGGTTAAGCCATGATGGTTTTGTAGTTTATTCATTTTTTAACAAATTAATTGTAATGCTTATTAACCTTGCCAATTTATACAGCACAATGTTTTCTTATAGGTCATCCTGACTGCATGGAAACCTCCTAAGGGCAGACTAACCACCTCACAGTGAATTTTATCTAATCAACTTTTAAAGCCACCTAACAAGTCGTTATCTAACCATTATCTCTCCTGTTAGTAGAAGACATCATAGTTCATTATTTTTTTTTCCTCCCCTATGCACTGAATCTTCAGAAGGCCTGGTAATCAAGTCCAATGCGGAACAGTTGACAGTCTGAGTATGTTTGGTATTCAGAAAAGGCGAACTCAGCAATCTTCAAATATCAGAAGGGTTGCCATCCAGAAAAGGGACAAGATTTACTTCTCTTTCCCTCAGAGGGGAGGGCCAGAAGCAGGGACTTAAGGTTACAAGCAAAGACATTCAAAAAGGACATCAGAAGGGACTTTCTGACTGTATAAGGCTAGTAGAACAGTCTGCCACCTGAAATGGTGGGTTCTTCTTCACTAGATGTCTTCAAACAGGGGCTATCAGAGGTGCCCCAATGGATCCTACACTGAGCAAGAGGTTGGTCTAGATCAGGGGTCTCTAAACCTTGGCGACTTTAAGACTTGTGGACTTCAACTCCCAGAATTCCTCAGCCAGCAAAGAATTCTGGGAGTTGAAGTCCACAAGTCTTAACGTTGTCATGATTGGAGACCTCTGGTCTAGATTACCTTCGTGGTGTCTTCCAACTCTTATTTGGTGTACAATTCATATGAATTACGATTCAGCAAATTGAAATAAATAAAATGTCTTAAGCAAAGCAGTATTCTCTGCCCTGTGTGCACTTCCGTGTGTCGCTTTAGTGCCAGGGCAGATTGGCACCGTCCCCCAATTATTTCATGCTGTTCCTGCTAATACGCACCTGTACCAATTCATTTCTGTGGATCAGAACATATGGCAAAATGTCTCTTTTGAAAGTGATGAAGTTGGATATGAAAAAAAAAAACCTGCATATGTTTCTATTGGTAGCAATTCTTGCTTCCCAGCTCCTTTACCCTCCATGCCCTAGTACCCTGGAGTTATTAGGAGACAGACAGGAGCCAAATTCAATTAAATAATAATCTCATAATGGGATTCATAATGACCAGGTTTGTGTTGCTAAAACAAATGCAGTGAGACGTGAGTAATACTATCCCATGGGATAGTTATGGGAGGAAAATGCTCTTGGCTCATCCAGTTCTCTACCACTGAGTGAGAACACTTATGGACACTAGAAAAATGATTAATAACACTGTTGGTGCAATAGCCAAATTATGATTGAGCTCATATATCTGATTGAGCATTATGATGGTGTTCTTCTGTTGCTTAGTTATTTGTTTGATTTATAGGCTCCCCTAATGTGTTGCACATCTGTGAGAAGGGAAATCTAACAAAGACAATACTTAAATCAACTTCTTCCAACCCCAGATAAAATCCATCTTCCTGGAAAAAACAAGAGTTAGGATGTTTGTGATTCATTTTTGGTGGGATGGGACTCAAACTTCGTGGAATACTTGGGGGTGGAGGAAATGTGGAAGAAACCCAAGGAAAGCTTAAGGAAAGAGGAAAAAAACCTAAGGCTCTTCGATATAATTGGGGTTCTTTCCTCCAGGAAACGGGGGTCAAAAGTATCCCCCCATACTTTGCATGGCCTTTATTCAGCCCACTCATAAGGCTAAAGAATAGTACCATTCTTACCCCTTTAAACTAGAATAATTTAAGGAAGAAGCACGGTGGCTCACATGGTTAAGGATGCTGGGTTGGAGGTTAATAATAATAATAATAATAATTTTATTTCTATACCGCCCCTCTCCCGAAGGACTCGGGGCGGTGTACAGCCTATTGAAACAAAAAATATACAAATATCAAAATTTAAAATTATTAAAAATATTAGACAATTTCGGCCCGGATTAAAACCCCCAATTTAAAAGTCCCAAATTAAAATAATTACTTAGTTAGCCCTGCCTGGCGAAACAGTAGGGTCTTAAGGGCACAGCGAAACACACGGAGGTTGGAGATCTTGCGTATTTCCGGGGGCAGTTCGTTCCAAAGGGCAGGAGTTCCCACAGAGAAGGCTCTCCCCCTGGGTGTCGCCAGCCGAAATTGCTTGGCCGATGGCACCCTGAGGAGTCCCTCTCTGTGTGAGTGGACTGGCCGGTGGGAGACTATTGGTGGCAGAAGTCGGTCTCGCAAGTACCCGGGTCCTAAGCCATGGAGCGCTTTAAAGGTGGTAACCAACACCTTGAATCGCACCCGGAAGACCACTGGGAGCCAGTGCAGCTCGCGCAGGAGAGGTGTCACATGGGCGCAACGAGTCGCGCCCATAACCACCCACGCGACCGCATTCTGGACCAGTTGGAGCCTCCGAGTGCTCTTCAAGGGGAGCCCCAAGTAGAGAGTGTTGCAGTAGTCCAGACGGGACGTGACAAGGGCATGAGTGACCATGTGCAAGGCGTCCTGATCCAGAAAGGGCCACAACTGGCGTACCAGGCGAACCTGATAAAAAGCCCCCCTGGCCACGGCCGTCATATGCTCTTCTAAAGACAGCCGTGCATCCAGGAGGACACCCAGATTCACCCCCAATAGTCAGCGATGGCACCAGCTGACTATACCGGGATGCCGGGAGCCACAGCCACTCGGTCTTGGAAGGGTTGAGCCTGAACCTATTTCTCCCCATCCAGACCCGCACAGCCTCCAGGCAGCAGGATATCACATCAAGGGCATCATTGGGGTGGTCTGGGGTGGAGATGTACAGCTGGGTGTCATCAGCATACTGATGGACTCTCACCCCAAAACCATGGATGATCTCATCCAGCGGCTTCACATAAATGTTGAACAGAAGGGGCGAGAGGACCAACCCTTGCGGCACTCCCCAAGCGAGGCGCCTCGAGGTCGACCTTTGCCCCCCTGCCAACACAAACTGCGAACGGTCAGAGAGGAAGGAGGAGAACCACCGCAGCATGGTGCCTCCTATTCCTAACCCCCTCAACCGCTGCAGCATGATAGCATGGTTGATGGTATAAAAAGCCGCTGAGAGATCTAATAGGACTAGGACAGAGGAGCAACCTCTGTCCCGAGCCCTCCAGAGATCATCCACCAATGCAACCAATGCCGTTTCTGTGCTGTACCCCTGCCTGTTTGCTAGTACAGCCGGATCCAGGGAGGACTTCTTGAGGAGGGGCCTCACCACCGCCTCTTTCGAGGCAGCAGGAAACTCAAAGAAGCATTTATAATACCCTGGAGCCAGCCTCGTGTAACCTCCCGGGAGGCCAGTACCAACCAGGAGGGACACGGGTCCAATAAACATGTGGCAGCACTAAGCCTAGCCAGAATCCTGTCCACGTCCTCAGGAGCCACAGGGTCAAACTCTTCCCAGGTAATATTCTCAAGACCTACCCCCGTCTCCCCCCCCCTGGACTCACCCAGTCGGAGTCCAAGCCTTCCCGAATCTGAGCGACTTTATCATGCAGGAATTGCACAAAATCCTCAGCTCAACCCTGCAAGGGATCTTCCCGCACTCCGCCCCGAAGAAGGGAGTGGGTCACCCTAAACAGAGCGGCTGGGTGGTTCTCTGCAGATGGGATAAGAGCGGAAAAATGGTTAGATTTCACCGCTTTTATCGCCACTAGGTAGGTCTTGATATAAGTTGTCACCAGTGTCCAGTCAGAATCGGATTGACTAGTCCTCCAAATGCTCTCTAGGTGTCTTTTCCGACACTTCATCTCTCTCAGCTCCTCGGAGAACCAAGGAGCCAATTGAGATTGGCATCGGGTCAGAGGCCGCAAAGGCATAACGCGGTCCAAAGCTCCGGCAGCCGCACTCTCCCAGGCGACCACCAGGTCTTCAGTCAAGTCATGTGCCAGGGTCTCAGAAAATGGCCCAAGCTCCATCAGGAGCTTTCGGGGTCCATCAGGTGCCTGGGACGGAACCATCTGGTCGGTTCCGTCTCCCTATGGTGGGGGGAAGCGGCTTGGAAGTCTAAGTGAAGGAGAGAATGATCTGTCCATGACAAGGGTTTGATGACTAAATCCCCTCTGCCAAGATCATTCAACCACTGACCAGAGATGAAAATCAAGTCCAGAGTGTGTCCCCCGGTGTGAGTGGGGCCTTGAACTAATTGGGCCAGGTCCATGGCCGTCATGGAAGCCATGAACTCCCGAGCCACCTCTGACGCCTCAACGATGGATGCAAGTTGAAATCCCCCTGGGGCTTTTCCACCGCCACTCCGGCGATAATGTCGAGTAGCTCGGGCAGGGTTGCCACCATGTGGCAGGGAGCCAGGTACGTGGTCAGCAAACCCATCTGTACCCCACGACCCCACTTCACAAAAAGGGACTCACATCCGGCTATCTGAGGAACAGTGGCCTCCCTCGGACAAAGACTTAGGTTAGCAAGCTTGTGTTCGAGACCTGTGTGCTGCCATGGGGCAGGGGGGAGGTGGGTTTTTTTGCCATACTGTGAAAGTAAATGGCATTTTCCAGCAAAAACATCGTAAATTTTGGTCACATGACTGAAGGACACTGTCAGGGTTCCATGATATGCCAATATGACATTTTCAATAAAATGGAACTTTGAGGAAATTCAAGCCTCGGAGTTTTCTTTTGTTGGGGGTGTTACTTGGCACCCTGACATTAACCCGAATCTCTATTCAATCCTCCCTCCCATTTTCCCACAGAATAATATGTGGCAGGCCTGAAGGCCCAAATGTAAAAGATGGCTTCCAGGTCTGACAGACACCACAAACAGCCATAAATGCAGAACAAATGCCAAACCCACAAAATGCCACATGACTGGGAAGGGCTGCAGACTTTGGAACGTCGAATCCAGGTTGTAAGCCCCTTTTATGGACTTTTGAAGTCTGTTGTAACTTGATAAGTCAAGGACTACCTGCATTTATAAAGCAGCAGATGATGGAGGTAATTTGGAGTGCAGGTATAATCTTGAAAGAAAGGAAGCATTTATTCAAGATTACTTTTTGTGTAAGTGAATTTGGATTTAATTGAATTAAGTTCCATTAATTATCTGATAAGTGACAGTCCTCATGATTACTGATTGCATTAATAAAGGATGACAAAGATTTGGAGACAGAGAGCAATGACAGCTAAAAAGCCAGGGGTGTGGAGGGGAGGGGAATTTCTAAAATTTGCATTTTACACTGGATCAACCAGTTAACAATTTCATGCAATTTGGCAAACATTTGTGTTAGTCAGCTAAATCGAGACGCAAGGAGCTATATATATAGAAAGCTTCTCTCCCAAAGTCTGTAGAGATTCTCAGTCATCCAGGTCATGGTTGTCCCAAAGGTGCTTTTTCAGGAGGCAACTGAACTTTCTTTTTTCTTTTGAAAACATTTTGCTTCTCATCCAAGAAGCTTCTTCAACTCTGACAGGACAGTGGGGAATGAAAGGATTTATATTTATAATGAGCTGAAGAAGCTTCTTGGATGAGAAGCAAAACGTCTTCAAAAGAAAAAACAAAGTCCAGTTGCCTCATGAAAAGGCACCTTTGGGGCAACCTGGATGACTGAGAATCTCTACATGCATTTAGCTATACAATTTGGGATGGACCCCCTTTGAATGGTGTGGGAGTAGGAATGGATTTCCAGAGGAAAAATTGCAGACAGGACCAGGAGCACTACTCAGGTGACCCTGAAGACACAGATAAACCTCCAAGGGCTTCAACGACCCTCTAAAAGGATGCAGATTACCAGCTGTCTGCAAGGAATATAAATCCTTCCATTCCTCACTATCCTGTCAGAGCTGAAGAAGCTTCTTGGATGAGAAGTGAAACATCTTCAAAAGAAAAAACAAGAAAGTCCAGTTGCCTCCTGAAAAAGGCATCTTTAGGACTTCTCTACCAAAAACCCCCAGTCGTTCTTCCTCTTTGCATGTCATAGCACAAGCTTCTGAGATTTTTGAAACATGCCCACAAGCTTCCCTCTGAAAATGTGTTTATATATACCATATAAGAACTATACATTTGTTTTTCATTTTAATAAGGAAGACAAAATAAACTAATGTCAAGGCAAACTCTGTCCCTGTTTCTTCTGAGATTGCTTTTCCCACCCTTTTAAAATTGCACAAGACAAAACTTTTCACATCTGCATTTTCACCTATTGCTATATTGTCATGCTGAGATATCTAATATCTCCATCTGTTGCATTTCTAATTATTGTGGCTTGATAAATGGCAAGCACAAAGGGAACAAGATTGTCCTTAAAAAAGTGGGACAGCATTTAATGAGGGGTGATGGTAGAGCTAGAAACAGGTGCATCTTCTTAAAATTATAAAGGCAGGCAACTGCTAGAAGACCATGAGACTAAAACTTAAAACACTTGCCATTAAATAACCACGACCATAATAATAATAACAGCAATAACAACAACAACAACAACAACAATAATAATAATGATAATAATTTGTATTGTACTGTGGACCTTTCTAGAGCATTCCACATCTCTGAGCAGGTAGAGTAAATGTTAAAATGCAATGGGAAATATCTTCCCACTTATTACTATAACCATGTGCTTGTATCTTCCAATTCATATTGTTTTTACTTGTTTCCTAGTACGATTTGATAGCTTTTTAGTAACCTTATCACTAAGGGTTGTATCTTTTTATTCTTAATGAATGTATTTTATTCTCCTTATGTACACTGAGAGCATATACACCAAAGACAAATTCCTTGTATGTCCAATCACACTTAACCAATAAAGAATTCTATTTTATTCTATATTGTTCCTTGTGGCTTCATGAGCTTGGCTTCATGTAAGATGCTCAGCCTGTTTAATGTGCATAATACAATGAATAATCCAGTTCCTTTATCATGCAAAGCCACAATAAAACAATAAAAAGTTAGGCTATCAAACTTAGTGTTTTATGATAATGAAGCTGCTGCTGGACTTGTTAAGCTTGCTGCACACAACACTATAGATTAAACTATGAATGTACGAAAAGAGCCTTATTATAACCTACAGCGCTGCATCCACTTTTTCAAAGAGCAGGAGTCACTGAAACTACTGAATAAGTATGCGAAGGATTCTGCTAAGGCGACTCAACTATAACTCACAAAGATGCTAAAATGGATCACTGTATATCCTGCAAAGTTTATATCCTGCAAAGGATTGAACGAAAATGATCAATGTTGATTTTATTGGTTAAATTATTATTTGAGTATGTGCCATCAAATCGCTTTTGACTCCAAGCAACCACATAGATTTTCTCCATGACAATCTGTCCCTAACCTGGTTTTGCAGATTTTCCAACTATGCATTCATAGACATTGTGACTTAGTCCATCTACCTTGCTGCTGCTTGTCCATCAGCCATATAAAAGACTATAGGCAGTTTTTTCTTGAGAGATGATTAACCTAATATTTCCTATCAAATTAATTAAAAGTCCTTCAAGTTTGTCTATAACCAATAGAAAACCAAGTAGCCATACAAAGTATGGCTGATAGAAGATAAAATTTATAGGGCAGGGTTGAACTGTGAGGTCCTTTGTGCTCTATGAGCTTGGTGGTTTTCTTTCAGACATTTCATTACCCAACTAGGTAACATCATCAGTACAAGGTAACTAGGTATCAGTGCAAGGTAATTAGGCTAATCAATGATGTTACCTAGCATGGTAATGAAATGACTGCAAGAAAACTATCAGACAGGGGTGGGTTCTAAATTTTTTTACTACTGGTTCTGTGGGCGTGGCTTATTTTGTGGGTCATGTGACAATTCTTTAGGATTTTGATGGTCTTGATGGTCATGTGACAATTCTTTAGGATTTTGCAGAGGTACTGGTCTACCAAACTTTTAACTGCTTGCAGAGCTGTACCGGTCTACCCATTTATTTTTGCAGACACTGGTCTACCCATTTATTTTTGCAGGCACCGATCTACTCATTTGTTTTTGGAGGCACCGGTCTACCACCCAACTGCCTTTTACCACTGATCAGCTGTAGGGCGGCCCTTTGAAGCCCCGGGGCAAGTTTTTAAACAGGTTTTTTCCTTATAGCCCATCATCTGGGACTCAGGAGGCAGCAATAGATTGGGGGTGGGGCCAAATAAAAGGTAAGAATAATGTGGGGGCGGGGGGGCAGAACCGGTTCGGTGACGTCATATCGTCACCGCTACTGGCTCAGCGAAACTGGGCCAAACCGGGAGGAACCCACCACTGAGCTCAGAGAGCATCAAGGTCCCCACAAAGTATGGCTGATTGAAAGAATGTTGCTCAGATACAATACCCAGGACCTTTAGCCAGCTTGATTGATGGTAAATGCTGTGAATATAGATCAGGATCATGTGATCCATCATTTGCTTTGATGTAAAGCAAAATATGCCAGCTGAAAAACAATACACTGGATACTCTGTTACCAAACCCAGATAAATGATCCATCCTGGACAGTGGTAGCTAAGAACATTGATCTGGATGACCCTCACTGAAATCCATGCTTAATTGTGAACTCACTGCTTCTCTCCACCCTTTCCTACCTCTCCTGGATTAGAGAATGACCATAATGGCCTTTATTATGCAGCTATCAACTGATGGATTATGCGCTGTCAAGTTGATGTCAACTTTTAGCAACAAACCTAGACAGATCCTCTCAGAGAGAAGTACATTTTTATAAGGATTTACTAAATGGCTATGTTCAGATAACATGCTTAACCTTGTCACCAGCATTCCCACAATTTGCTAAATTTGGATAGTTTTAATATTGGATCAACCAAGATTGCTATTGAAATTGCAGGTATGATATCTTCTGGAGGTCACTAGGCAGACAAACAGATGACAGCTGAGTGGTCAAACATCTGTTTAGAATATCCTGAGTTATTCCCCAGTTTTAACAGTTTTTTGCTGAAGTTTTTCTTGCTCTCATGAAAAGAGACAATGGAATTATTTGCACCAATGGTATTACTCAGTGGCCTGGTCTTCACAAAATAGTAAACTGGATCATTAGAGGGATTTTATAATTTGTGAAAAATTATAAAAGAGTCTATGATCCAGATGTTAGATTTAGATGTTAGAATTAATCCAGATCTGGCACAGCACAGATCATGTACAGGGTTAAAGTAACTGCACTCAATCAGTTGTGAAAACCTGATTATCCACTTCAGCTTGAGTTTATCAGCCTTAATTTTCCGATTAAACAAGCCCAAAGAAAAGCCAAAGAATTAATGCAAAGATAAAAAATTTAGAACTCAATCTGCTAAACACATTTTTGTGCAGCCCTATTTATTTTCCTAGCATACATAGCCAAGGATATGTTCTAAGAGGAGGTGTAAGAGTAGATGGAGGATTTTCCTCCCCCCGACAGCATGTATACCTCATGAGCTACTCCCTCTAATCTTTTCTCCATGGAAATGCAGAGTATGGCCACGGATCTTTCAATCTACTTCGGGAAGACTGGGCATAGTCTTCTTCTGAACTCTCCACTTACAGGAGCAGCCACCTGGAAGACCTCGGATGCTGACACTGCCCACCTCATTCAGAGCAACCTATAGCTGGCAGTGAGAGTATCCTTTATGAAGTCTGACAGGTGGGATGTACACCTACCTGCAGGGTATTTACAGGGAAAGAGGCGATAGGCGGGAAGTCCATGATCTGAAGGTCGTGAACATGGCCATTCATGACCACGGCAGGTAGGTAGACACGGCGGGCCTTGGTGGGGACACAGACCTCGCTGAACTCGTTGTACAGGAACTGGTGGACAATGGCACTCTTCCCGACCCCTTGAGCACCCAGCACGGCAATCTTGAAAGTTGTCACCATGCCTCCCGGCCACAACCCCCGTGCACAACGTGGTGATCAGCTCCTTGGCGCAGTCCGCTGCCTTTGCACTGCCAGGAAGGCCCCTGGGCTGCATATTCTGGCAGCTGTGGATTCAGCCACAGTCAGCAACCATTTCCTCACTGGCTTGGCCTGTCACTGGAAGAGCAAAAGAAATCTCGTCAACCTAGAGAAACTGAGAGAAGTCCTGCTAGAGCAGAGCAAGGGTCCCTCAAGTCCAGTTTCACAACAGTCAATCAGATACCTACATAGAAAATATGAAGGCAGCATCTCTTCCCTATCATTTCCCCCAGCAACTGCAATCTAGTGGTTGATCGCTCCTAGTTATGGAGGCTTCAAATTCCTTTGGAACTAGTAGATAATAATGGATCTCTTTTTCTCCTTAAGTTTGTTAACCCCTTTAATACTAATACTTCAGTGCCAGAAGCACCAAAGTGCTTCTGTGAGGAAAGGATTTGCTGACAACAGCATTGTTGCCCAGGGGGACACCCAGCTGGGGGCTCCTTTCATGTCTCCGTGAAGTTGCCCATTGAAGTGGTACCCATTTATCTACTCATGGTCACTGCTTTTGAACCACTGGGTTGGCAGGAGCTGGAGCGTGTGACAGGAGCTCATCCCACCCCATAGCAGCAATAGGTCTCAAACACAAGCCTGCCAATCGCCAACCCAGTGTTCTAACCTCGTGAGCACCGCGCTCCTTCATTAAACTTTTAAGCTGAAAACTCACACCACACGGTGGCGTAAACTTACATGAATATTTTCAAGCTTCTGACAAATAGCAGCCTATCGGGTTTTGAAAGAAATAAACAGAACATGACTCTGTATTCTTCTTTCTTGATAAACTCAAAAGTCCTTAGCCATTTCAGATGTCTATATGGTTCTTCTAGGATTCCCACCAGCTTCACATATTGCATGACACTTTGGATGGCTAACCATGGTTTATGGAATAAAATTCCATTTGGTTAGATTTGCACAACATCCCAATCCTTATCCATGCCTGACAGATCCTTGTGGCTGCACTCACACAACATGCTAATCCATATACTGTACAGATAGATCATGTGGGTTAGCACAAGAGTGAGCAACTGGAGCCTCTGTCCAAAACAGCCCTTGATTTCTGCTTTTGTATTGTCAGAAACCTGATTATAATTAATGAAAAGTGGCAGATTTCCTGGCTAGTTTGAATTGAGGACCACAAGGAAACTGTAGTGTATGCCCTGAAATAGCTGTAACAAAGTTAGGAAACGACCCCATCCCCAAGACCGTACTGCCCATCTGTAAGATTCAAACTTTTTGCCTTTTGTAGCCTTCACTCCCCCACAAAGTTACAAGCAGCCTTTGGTTACTACTAAAATATTGACTATTCCTGCTTCCTTCATAATATTTGAACATTGTGTGTTGATTCTGATCGTTATTTTTAGTTGATATTTTAATCCAGTTGTGTAAGCCACCTACAGTTAGTTCCCAAGTTATGACCATAATGGAGCCTGTCCATCATGGTCATAACATGTGACGGTCGTAACTCAGGTCATCCATATGATGACCTGATTTTATGACCTTTTTTTGTGGCAGCCATTAAGCAAATGCCTTGGTCACTAAACAGATCCATGGTTCGCTATGACACAGTTTTGCCAAAAAAGAGAAATGAATGCCAGTTTTCAGCAAAAACTCGGTAAAGCTCGGTCATGTGATGGCAGGACATTGTAAACGGTTTTAACTGTGGCCTAGCAGTCACATGACTACAAGGGAAAGTGACCATCAGCACTTCAAATCTGGATCATAACTACCCTCAGGGAGGTCTGTTGTAACTTAGAACAGTCACTAAGTGACTTGCCGTAAGTCAAGGACTACCTGTACCTCTATGGTGGTGCAGTGGTTAGAGTGCAGTACTGCAGGCTACTTCTGCTGACTGCTGGCTGACTGCAATTTGGCAGTTCAAATCTCACCAGGCTCAAGGTTGACTCACCCTTCCATTCTTCTGAGATGAGTAAAATGAAGACTCAAATTGTTGGGGGCAATATGCTGACTCTGTAAACCTCTTAGAGAGGGCTGTAAAGCAGTATAGAAGTCTAAGTGCTACTGCTATTGTTAAAGTCATTTTGTGATTGAAATGGCTACCAGCCCTGGATGACATCTTCAAATCTCACCGTTTGAGAAAGTTGCATAACATTCTCAGAGACTCTTCCCATCCTG
The DNA here is from genome assembly GCF_059756535.1 of Pantherophis guttatus. Classification (NCBI taxonomy): domain Eukaryota; kingdom Metazoa; phylum Chordata; class Lepidosauria; order Squamata; family Colubridae; genus Pantherophis; species Pantherophis guttatus. The sequence goes on along the minus strand of NC_142063.1, from coordinate 328,296,485 downwards.
CTTACAATCTTTTTGGACTGTTGCCTTCTGGCAGAAGATACAGAACAATTAAACTCGGACCACACGTTTTCTGAATAATTTTTATGCCAGAGCTATAATTGCACTCAACAATGAACTAAAGGGCCAACTTCAGTGAGCTGTTGGACGGCATTACTTGGTCTGTTTTATGGATGTTGGGTGGTTTAGGGGTGGAGAATTTGTGGTGGGTGGGGGTGTGTTTGGGGATTGTTATTGTATTGGACCTAGTCTTTGGGTGTTAAGTGAATTTCTTTGTATGGGTATACTGTGTATACATGTACAATGGCAATAAAGTTATTATTATTATTATTTACTTTATTCATTAAACATGAAACTCAGTCAACTGAACATTCAAAAATGCATCACAAAATTATTATTATTATTATTATTATTATTATTATTATTATTATTATTATTATTATTATTTTGATAAATAAGCAAATATATCCGAGAAAGGAAACATGCTCTATTGCATTCAGCCTGAGCAATTGTTAGGTAGTTTATCTTAGGAAAAAAAAACATTGGAGTTAGTCCCTCCCCATTTTTTCCTCAGAAAAATTCCACACCTTTAAAAAGCAAAAACCAGGTAGAAATCACACCATTGATACTTTCTCTTCCTGTATTTTGAAGATAAATTTTATCAGGAGAAGATACGTTTCCCTTGCTCTTCCTCCTTTATATCTAGCGCTGGTTGATATTTCGTCAATAAATACAAGTCAAGATGAAGTTAATTAAACTGTTATGTCACTGCTGTGTGTGTCTAATGTAATCACCTAATGTAATGTACTAATCATTTCAACATAATTAAGCCATGTGGTGTGTTATTTGAGGAAGCCTCTAGAACAATGCCTCTCAATCTTGGCAGCTTGAAGTCATGCGGACTTCAACTCCCAGAATTCCCCAGACAGCATAATTATATGAGAAATTATAGCATAATTTCTTCCTTCTCCCCATCATTCCAGTATAAATTCAGCATTCTTAATTCCTCAGCAGTCAAGCAGTCCTCGATTTACAACAGTAAAGCAACTCACAGCCGTTTTTCACATTTATGAAATCAGTTGCACAGATTAAATATGTCCTTTTGCATCCTGAATGGCCAGTGCCTTATTTGATTTTTCTTTTTCTGAACTCAGCAACCCCAATATTGTCTCACAAATCTTATCCTTTTCTTTTGTTTTTACAGAAAAGGGAAGACTAATAAATAGCACTTTTTAAAAGAATTAGAATAAACTGCATCGTAGAGCAGGATTTCGGTACTTGATGTTTTCCAGGTATTTTAGCCTATGTCCCATAATTCCCTGTATTTGGGTTGTGCTGGCTGGATCTGACTTTATATTTCGTTTTGGTTCACAAGGTTAAAAAAAAAATCAAGATTGGTAAAACCCAGGCCCCTTTTTATACAAGCATTGCATGCATCACACACATAAAAGGGGACAGGATTTCAATTACACTATCATGGCTGCCATCTTGATATTTTAAACACACACGCACGCACGTACCAGTTTGGTCTAGTAGTTAAGGTACCAGTATTTAAACTACGAGGTTGTAAGTTCTAGTCTTGCCTTAGGCATGAAAGCCAGCTGGATGATCTTGGGCCAGTCACTCTCTCTTAGCCCAACCCACCTCACAAGATTGTTGTGGGGAAAATAGGAGGAAGAAGGTATCTTTGCTGCCATGAGTTATTGATAAAAATAGTAAAGGCAGGATATAGACAGATAGACGGATGGATGGATGGATGGATGGATGGATAATAAAGCTCTTGCTTTCAGCCATTTTTTCTCAAGGCCAAAAGCTCTGTTCTTTCCATTTGTCCTCTCAGGCAATTTTCAGTGGTTCCACCAGCTGCTTTACCATTCTTCATATCAGAGGTGGGTTTCAGCAGGTTCTGACCAGTTCTGGAGAACCGATAGCAGAAATTTTGAGTAGTTCGGAGAACTGGTAAATACCACCTCTGACTGGCCCCGCCCCCATCTATTCTCTGCCTCCTGAGTCCCAGCTGATTGGGACGAAATGGGGATTTTGCAGTAACCCTCCCCTGGAGTGGGGAGGGAATGGAGATTTTACAGTATCCTTCCCCTGGAGTGGGGTGGGAATGGAGATTTAATAGTATCCTTCCCCTGCCACGCCCACCAAGCCATGCCATGCCACGCCACGCCACACCCACCAAGCCACGCCCATAGAACCAGTAGTAAAAAAATATGAAACCCACCACTGCTTCATATGTGTCCTACCTTGACTCAGTCTTTCATAAACAGTGGCACAAAGAATTGGACCAATACATAAAATGGGGTTTGATGCAAAAATCATATTTCCAACTATTATCATTCTTAATTTTCTAAAAGAGACCATACTGGCCTTCAAAACTTCTGAGTTGTATTGGAGGGGCTGGAATCAAAATAGAATGTATACAGAATTACCATATTTAATAGTCTACTTGGTTATCCATTTTTGCTGAATTGTTTTAAGATATTCTGCCACAACTCTTAGTAATTAATTCTAGCGTGGCTTTCTTTGAAATATTCCCCAAGATCTGTCTTAACTTTGCAACATAATAAATTAATTCACTTGTTTTTATTAGGTGCCAGTTTTACAAATAGCAAAATAAAAAGGACATTTTTACTTAGTGTGGTTTAGCAAATCCTGCATCGAGCAGATTTGAAAAATTCTGTGGTTCCTCTTAATCTTGTTATTTTATTTACTCTCCTTGAATCGATGGCATTAAGAAGTAGAGTTAATAGCATTGTGCTAATTGTGAAAAATTAACACAACAGCACAGAGTCTTGACGAATGAGACTGAGGGAACATTTTTTTTCATCTTTAGTGGAGATGTGAAAAAGTTAGAATATTGGGATCAAGTATGTACTTTGATGCAGTAGATTTTAAAAATATATGTACAATTGAAATCAGTGGTGTTTCATTTTGGCTTAATGGACAAGCAAACGGAGACATTTTATGGAACTTTGCTATTATATATGATAACTGCAGCAAATGGAAAGATTTACAAATATGTACAATAGGAAGAATGGAGAGTGAAGTTGGTGGAATTGATGGAAATGGTGAAATTGACAGACTTGATGAAAGAAAATACTTTGACAAATTTTATTTCTACTTGGAAACTGTTTTCGGATTTTTTGCAAGAAACTGAATGAAATGAAAAGTTGTTTTGGAGATTTGATGATTAGAACTATATGGCATTATGGAAACAATGTAGACAAATGTTAATCTTAGAGTAAAAGTCTAGCACATTTTTTTATTTATATGGGTACCAAAGAAAATAAGAAGTCATTGTTTTTCTATTTTGCTTTCTTTCTTGCACTTTTTCTGAGCTTTTTTTGTTTCAAATCAATAAATGGGGAGAGCCTTCTCTGTGGGGGCATCTGCCCTCTAGAATGAATTGCCCCCGGAGAGTCGTATGATCCCTGACCTACGTACCTTTCGCCGTGCCCTTAAGACTTTACTGTTTCAACAGGCTGGGCTGGCTTAATAACGAATTTTAATGGGTGCTTTAGTTTTTAATCTGGGCCAAATTATTTAATATGTTTTAAATTGTTTTTAAATTTTATGGATATATGTATTTTATTGTGGCTGTGCACTGCCCTGAGTCCCTCGGGAGAAGGGCAGTATAAAAATTTAAATAATAAATAATAAATAAATAAAATAAATATAAGAAGAAAAGATTTTTTTAACTGAGGATTGTTTTGTTCAAATCTGATCTCAGTTTTTCAACCAAACCAGTAAAATAGTTTGTAATAGATTGGGTCATCTTTTTGAGCAGAAATAAGTGAACACAGATATTTACAACTTCATATCCATCTAAAGATTTCAAACACATTTCCTCATGCTAAATTGTATTTCTTTCCCCCACCACACCTTTCAAACTTCATTATTATACTGTTTTGAACACTGTCACTGGTTGATATACTGTGAGTCTTTTTAAAAATAAAAACAGCAGACAAAGAAGAAGAGCCTTCAAATAGGATATTAATATCGCTTCTAGTAAAATGAGAGATCCTATGGATTTGCAGATAGAAATTACCTTCTCTCTTCCCAGCTAGAGTGACCAAGTATGGAAAGACAGTCCTTTACTAGAAGGGATATTAATCAACTCAGCAAAATGCTGAGAATAAAAAACAAAGCCTTGTTAAAGAAATAAAATGAGGTCCATGAGGGCAGGTGATGGAATTGTCATATGAAAAGCCTTTTCCATCAGCAGCTAATCAGGAAGCCTACAAGTAGAGTGATCAACATCAACCCTTCCTAGATGTTTTCCCTTAGCAACTGATATTCAGGAATGACCTGCCCCTGTAAATGCGATTCCTACACTAAAAAAGTATCAGACTTAGATTTCCCTCAGCCTCTATTAAAGCCACTTTTCTATTTAGCTCAATACAGGTAGTCCTCGACTTACAACAGTTCATTTAGCAGCCGTTCAAAGTTACAACAGCACCGAAAAAAGTGACTTATGACTGTTATCATAGTTACAACCTTTGCAGCATTCTCATGATGATATGATCAGAATTCAGATGCTTAGCAACTGGTTCATACTTATGATGGCTGCAGTGTCCCAAGGTCATATGATCACCTTTTATGACCTTCTGACAAACAAAATCAATGTCAGATTCACTGAACAACCGGATTACTAATTTACCAACTGCATGATTCACTTAACAACTGAAAGAAAGGTTGTGAAACAGGGCAAAACTCACTTTATAAATGTCTCACTTAACAACAGAAAACTTACGTTCAGTTGTGGTCATAAGTTGACCATAACGTATATAGGTATTTTTGTTACTTTGTTTCATTTTCATACTGCCCTCCCTAAATAGTTCAGGTTAGTTTATATTAATTTTTAAACCATTTAAAAATAAAACCAAATAGAATAAAATTAATGTAAACACCATATTAAAAGGACTGAAGGTGACAAAATCCAGAAAAAATGATGTGTGTCTGCAGATCTCTTGAAGGCATCTAAAGAAGACAGACATTTGCTATCTGTCAGGCATGCCTTCTGCAAACCAGGGTCTGAGAAGTCCTCATCCCAAGGGAGGGATGGGACTTGGTCACACTTGAAGAATTTCTTTTGGCAATGTTCATGTGCATGGGGATCATGTAAACTAAAGCATTTTCTTAGATAAGTTACGCCTAACTACCTAGGGTTTTAAAAGTAATAACTAGCAACTAGCCGAAGAACGGGAATTATAATATAGCTTCCCCAAGTTTCTCTAAAAATCAATCATGTTTTCAATTGAATTTTCTGTACCACATGGAAAGACTTCTATAGGATATGTGGTGGCAATACCTGCTGCTGCAGCATACAATAAAACATATCTGAACATATGTGTTATACCTCGCCCGAGGTAATTCTCTTCATGGAATTGACACAACTGAGGTTGTGACAGAGTCATGATTGGTGATAAAGTCTTAGTCTCATCTCAACTTGAAAAGCAGGATGAGACCAGTATCCAAAAGCATTCTCAAACTGCATACCTATTTTTTTCTGGGGAATATAATCTATCCAGAAAAAGAGAACCCGTCCCAGCCACCAGATCATGATCCTTCATAATGAGCATCTTTATCTTTCTTGGATTCAGTTTCAACTATTATCTTTCATTAATCCTATTATTGTTAGAAGATGGACATTTACTAATACCTAAGTTAATACCTAAGACAGGCGACATAGGGAAATAAAGAAGGTCATTCAGATAAAAATTATTGATGACCTCTCCCAATGTCAAAAAGCATTGGAAATGCAATGGAGCCTTGAGATATTCCATATAAGTGCCACCATTTTGAGGAGCAACTGGCACCAAGCGGTACCACATGAGATCTCTGTGAAAGAAGAAAATGGAACCATTGCAATGTACTGTATTCCCACTTCTCTCAAGTAATCCAGAAAACTATTATGGCTAAGCTTATTGAAAGTTACTAAGGAATCCAAGACAAGTCACGCTGTTTCTATCAATCATTTGTTGAAGGTCATCTATAAGGTCAGAGAATGTCTTCTGTCTCCTAACTCCACTGTAAAACTGGTCTGAAGTAAATCCTAGCGTTTCTCAACCATGGCAAGTTTAAGATGTGTGGACTTCTACTTCCAGAATTCCCCAGTCAGGGGAATTCTGGGAGTCAAAGTCTAGACATTTTAAAGTCACCAAGATTGAGAAACGCCGGTCTAGATATTTCCTGCAAGAACTCTTGAAGTTGATTAGCCATTATCGTCCCTAACCCCTTTCCCTCTTCAGATATGTATAACCGTTATTTCCTTTAAACAAGGAAATACTCTCCTCTCTCTGTGATGCATTATTGTTGTCTCCTAAGTCAATTCTCACTACTCCTTACATAACAAGGTCACCCTTATCAGGCATGGATCTATAGAATGGTTGGCAAGCTAGTCCACCCCAAGCAATGCCATATCCTCAGGTACAACATACTGAAAATAATCCAATTTATGAGAATCATTGGAGCCTCTCTTAGCTGACTCCTGCAAAGATACTTGTCAACTCATGTGCAAAAGATTTTATCAGATAACAGCTAATTTGAAAATCACATTAAGACTGATGGATAAGAGACTGTACACTTAAATATGTTTATGAGAAATAAAAATAAAAAAAATATGCAAAAAAAAAGAAAGAAAGAAAAGAAAATCACATTAAGACATTGTTTCTGGGAGCCAAGGGGCTTGAATGAAACTGCTAATTTCCTAGCAAGGCTCTGCTAGAAGCAAATCTGCGTATCGATAGGTGCATAATAAACTTGAAGTCCCAGGGCAGTCTCCTCCAACAACTGACGTTTGTCCCTCAAGTCACCTCTAATCATAACTGCTGACAATTGGAGCAGCTCTCACCCCTTCCAAATTGCTAAACAAAGGGTCATCTATCCTTGCAATATGGCTTCCAAATTCATAGAAAGAGTTTGGAGACATTATACGATCTAGAGAAATAGGAATTAAGAAATAAGAATTTCTTATAAATTCTTCCCTTCCATCAGGCCAACCAGTGATGTGTTGCTGAAATTGCACTTTGTTTAAACACTACTGTTCATTGTTTTCTTTTCTTTTCTCTTCTTTTCCTTTTTTTTTTTTTTTTTTTTTGTGGTGGGATCCTGAAGTTCCAGTCTGCACATCATGATAAATCTTTATTGCAGGGATGCACAGTTTTTCCCAATTCCTCCAAAAATCATGGTTCAAGAGAACATAAATATTTTTTTGTTTCATTCACCTTTAGGTTTAATTTTAATTTCGCAGAGTTATAATCACCTTAGAGTTATGTTTTACATGCTCCTACATATTATAGGTATCTTAGGAGCCAAATCCGAAGAATTTGGAGGCTGCATACAGCTTTAAGACTTCAGATCTTACAAATCTGTTTCATGCTACAAATAAGATGCAAATGCTCTTGCTTTATCATATATATTTGGGGGAGGATTTTGGTGTTTTTTTTACATGGGGAAAATGCTCTAATAAAAAAAATCTCTCTTCCTTTCCAAACTCTGGGAAAGCTTATCTGGTTGGACAGGAGGGGGAGGGGTGTTAAAATAAAAACTAAACAGAGTTAGACCTCATTAGCAATTGACATGGCACCACCAGGAAATCCAAGGCTGTAGGCCAGACCAGGAACTTGACAAAAATACCCTGAAGGAAGGCAAGGGCAACCAATTTTTAAATAGCTGCCAGGAAAACTTCATGGACATATCCATCAAATTGCTAAGAGCTGAGTTTGACTAGAAGGATCCATAATTCTTTTCTACTAAGTTAAAATTGTAACTGGGTAACAAGTAAAGATACCTAAAAGCCATCCCCAAACTTCAGGTGGTGGGGGCTGCACAGGGCTTCCAAAACTTTAGATTGCACACTTCTGCTCTAAAGCACACTCTTTCCTCTTGCCAGGTGCATCTTGAGTATTTTTTTCTTAGGGAAACGGTGTTCCAGTGCCCTTTCTATGCCCTGCAAAAGGCCACATGTCTCAAACGCCAGAAGCATGTTTAATATTGGGAGAAAGTGTATCCCCCTGCTTTATGTCCTGCCTTTGATGCTCAGAAGCACTCTGCTTTGCAGCACAGTTCTAGCTGAAACAGACTGGTCTCCTGACCTTACCGTGGGACGTGTGAAATAGCCAAAGTTTTTCACAGTTTGTCTTAGCATGGCAGGAACGTGACATCTGTGGGAAGCGTATGCCAGGATCACAAGGCAAGCACATGCTGAGCAGCCGAGAGCAATGACACATCCATGCACCCAAGAAGCAGATGTGCTCCCACAAAGGGAGACAGCAACATCCATCAGCTGTACTGGAGCACCGGTATTATGTGCTAGTAGCATGCAGAGACTGTAAATGCGGATGTTAAACTGGAGCACATGGTCATTATGGATTCATGAAGTTGGGCTGTTGCACAGTGGAATTTTGCTTCAAAATGTGCATTTCCACTTTGCCTTATTTTTTTCCCCTCCCAAAAGGCCTGGGGAACTGCAATCAAAAGGTTTTGGGATGCAACACTGTGCCCAAAGCAACCATGTTAACAGAGGTCTGGAAATGGGTTCATATAGAAGAATAATTCATCCATCTGACCCAGGCCATGAACAAGAGAGCAAGTGCCTCCTAATAACTCCAGTAACTGAGTTAAACTGCATGCAGTTGAAAGTCTTCCCAATGTTCATATCCCAAGATGTTACAATGGTGCTAAATTGACACTCCCACCGCCTGATCTTTGCCACAGAGCCAAATGTTCAGCCATTCTCAAAAAGATGCACAAGAAAATGAGGAGGGGAAGGGATTAGGAAGAAATTTATATAAACACACAAGAGACACTTGTGGGATGCATTACCCAGAAGGAAGGACATACTGGGTCTAACTGGAAGAGCCCACTAGTATTTTAGTAATTTAACCATAGCACCTGTGGTGTGAAAAATCAGGGGGAAGCAAGTAGACACCCAGTGCAGTGTTTCTTAACTTCAGAAACTTTAAGATGTGTGGACTGCAACCTGTCTGGCTGGGGAATTCTGGGGATTGAAGTCCACACAAGTTCCTGAGGTTGAAAAACATTGGCCTAGTACAAGAACCTCCTCCCCCCTCCCACCAGCAGTCCTGACTCTGCAGCCAAGCATTTTTCTAAAGATCCTTAAGGATCTTACGTTTCCTCCCCTTGCTTGATTTAATGTACCCTCTTCCTAAAGTGATCTGCTGAAGGCTGAATTCCTCCTTGGCTGGCCCAAGCTCTCCCCCCACCTCCCCCGTCTCTCTGATTTCAGCATCTCCTTTGATGGCAAAGTATGCTTTTTTTCTAACACTACAGAAGAACCCACAATTTTGCCCACAATCCATTTTGGGAGATTTGGGAGGGGAGAAACAGCAGCAGCAGAAGAAAATGACAGCGAGAGTTTTCTTGTGGTGGCATTTCAGAGTCACTGTCACGGGATCCGTCCACTGCCTGCCTTCCTTCCTTCCTTCCTTCCTTCCTTCCTTCCTTCCTTTCCCCCCTCCCGCCACCAGGCGACTCAATCAGCAATTGCTGAGCCCTCATCCCTGGCTTCTCTAGGGCTCTTCCCCACAAACCCCCGTGGAGGCTGGGAGAATGTTGGGAGGGAGACAAGGAAGAGCCCACGGGACCCTTGCCTGCCACCCACCCCCCAAAACCTCATCCTACCAGGTGTGCAATTGTTAACTTGGCCCTTTCCATTGGCATTTCAACATCCCCTTCACCTACAGCAGGTACCTGGTTCACCTGGGCTGCTCCTTTCTCTCCTTGCACACCCATTGTTGTAAGGTGAGAGGGTCCCTTTTCTTTCTCAACACCTTTTTTCTCTCCTCTCCTCTCCCCTCCCCCACCTCCCCCCCCCAAAAAAAACCCCGGACATCCCTTACCTTGCAGTGATGATCACGCCAAGGACACTCTTCCCCCACTGTGCAATGTCTCTGGTGACGGATCCTAAATCCTTGAAATCCGTGGGGGGGCCGGCTGGCTGTAGAGAAGGGGAAATATTCCATTCAGTAGTCCCACCCTGATCTTGGAAGATATGGGGTGGGGGGCTGGAGGAGACAACTGCGATCGCGGACGCGGGTGGGGGGGAGTGGGGGTGGGGGTGGGTGGGAAGAGAGAGAAGCCTACGGCTACTTGTAGGCAAGAGACCAGAAGGGACTCTGGGTGGAGGCAGATCGGCTGCTTCTGCGATTCAAGGGACGGCGCTTCCTCCCGTCGGTTTCGGGCTGTAAAACCATCAACGGGATGCGCTCTTCTTCTTCTCGCTTCATTGGGTAATGCAGGGAAGTGTGTTCGGGAAGAGCGCCCTGTGTGTGTGTGTGTGTGTGCGTGTAAGGAAGGAAAGGTGGGGGGGGGGAGAGAGTAGGAAATCTCCTGCTACTGCCTGCTGGAGATCCACTGGGTCACAAAGCCTGACGTGTTCCGGCTAACTTTGAAAGAGAGGAGTTTGGAGAAATCCTCAGCGGCAGAGAAGAACGTGTCACGCGGATGGGGATGGGCAGGGCCTCTCCTGACCCAATTGCCGGAGGACTTCATCGTGTCCTCCTTAGATTTAAATCCTGCCTTTTCTCAAGGGGTTTTCCAGGTAGCTTCCATAACGACCTTTTTTTTTAAAAAAAAAAAAACCTTATCAGCACAACAACCTTGAGAGGTAGGTTGTTACCAAGAGAAGTTTGGGACTCTTGTGCCATCCTTTAACTGCTACCTCAGTTAGCAGTTGTAACTACGTCCTCACTTAGTCTCGCTGCTGGGTCGTGAGAGAGTTGATGGCAGGAATGGTGAGAAAGGATAAGGGCGTCACAGAAAGGATAGGATAGAATAGAATAGAATAATAGAATAGAATAGAATAGAATAGAATAGAATAGAATAATAGAACAGAACAGAACAGAACAGAACAGAATAGAATAGAACAGATACTCCTGGGATTTCTGCTACACCAGGGAATTGAAAATTGTGCTGATTTTAGGGGTTTAAAAATTGCCTCTCTTTTTAAAGGCAACTGGCTGCATAAGGAATGAAAGTGGCGGCATCTATGCAAATAATAAAACATGGCACGCTTACTTACCTGTAGTTGGCTAATTAAATCACAACTGATGTAGTGAATCTTAGAATCATGGAATTCGAAGGGAGACGGCCGTTACACCTTTCGGCTCTGTCCAAGAAAACCAATTAAACAATCTATGAGAGAGGACTGAAGAGCCTCTACTTAAAAATCCCCAGAGATGAAGAAGAAGAGAACCCTTCATTTCAGTTGATAAAACACTTTGCTGTTGTGTAGATCTGACAATAAGGAAGTTCCCCTTTAGATTAAGTGAACTACAGATAACTGTAGCTTGTGCACATTATTTCTGGTCCTATTTCTTTTCCTGTTTCCAACCACCTTTCCCAGGCATTTTATTTACTTGAACAGATCATCCTAAATTCCTTCAACCATGAACATGTCCCAGGATAATGTTGCAGGAGCCATAATCATATAATCATAAGTTTATTTGTCAAGGATATATAAGATAAGAGGTAAAAGTATAAACATAATTTGAATACATGAAAAGAGTAAGTAAAAAAGGAATATTAGACAGGGATGGTAGGCACGCTGGTGTGCTTATGCATGCCTCTTACAGACCTCTTAGGAATGGGGTGAGGTCAACAGTAGACAGTTTAAGGTTAAAGTTTTGGGGGTTTGGGGAAGAAACTACAGAGTCAGGTAGTGCATTCCAGGCATTGACTACTCTGTTACTGAAGTCATATTTTCTGCAATTGAGTTTGGAGCAGTTTACCTTGAGTTTGTATCTATTATTTGCTCGTGTATTGTTGTGGTTGAAGCTGAAGTAGTTGTTGACAGGAAGGACATTGTGGCAGACTGGGACCAGAAGTTTTAGTCTTTTGAGCTTTGGGACTTGTGCTGGAGCCCATCCTCAGGGAACTTCTCTCTAGCAGAGTGTGGACTTTTGGCTATTCTGTGTGTGGTGGTAGACCTTGATTTACAACCATAACCGGGACCAGAATTTCCGTTGCTAAGCAAGACAGTTATGTGAGTTAAACCCGATTCTATGGCCTTTTATGCCATGGTTGTTAAGTGAGTCATTGCAGTTAAGTAAATCCAGATCCCCCCCCCCTTGACTTTGCTTGTCAGAAGCCAGCTGGGAAGGTTGCAAAGGCTAGTCATGAGACTCTGGGATGCTGCAACCATAGTAAATCCATGCTGGTTGCCAAGCGCCCAAATTTTGATCATGTGCTAGTAGGGATGCTGTAATGATGGTAAGTACAAGGATCTGTTATAAGCCACTTTTTTCAGTGTCATAATGTTGAATGGTCGCTAAATGAATGTCAGTTGAGGATTACCTGTAGTTATAGTCTCATCAAAGTGCAATAGGAATAAGGAATTGTGTATCTTTGATCAAGTACTTCTGATGCAACTTTTCTTAACCTTGGCAACTTTAAGATGTGTGGTCTTCAATTTGCTGGCTGAGGAATTCTGGAAGTTGAAGTCCACACATCTTCAACTTGCCAAGTTTGAAAAACACTGCACTAAAGCTAGCATGGACATCCAAAAATGCTGCCCCTGGTCCTGTGGGAAGAGCTCTTCTGGCTTCCTAAAAATCTTCAATGATGAGGCAGAAGCAAGAAACGAAGTTCAAATCCAACCTGACCCTATTTCCACCCAGCAGCTATTTTGCTTTGAGCCCCACCTGCCCCCTAGGCATCTTTCCCTTCAAATTATGACAACCAATAGGAAATTGCTCAGTGTTGCTTTGTAATCAGAAATGTAAGAAACTCTGCCCTCCTTAGGGATGAGAAATTTGTAATCTTCCAGTTATGGCAGAACTACAGTTTACATCGTTGTGGATGAAGAATGCTGGAATTGCAGATCAGCTGAGCTGGAGGATCATGATTTCCTAATCCTTAAGATTTTTCATCCCTCAGTCCAAATTTGTCTTCTTTTTATGTATTTAGCAGAACAGTAGCAAATGTTTGGAATAGCCTCAACTGATTAAACAATTGCAAACCATACCTTAAGTGGGCCTCAGTGCATCCATTTTTAATCAAAGACTGCACTATTAATTTCACATGCCGATGCTGAATTCAAACAATATTTTGTAAAATAAGGCATTTTTTTCTTCGTTGTTCATTTTTATCTCCCCAGATGTCCAAGAAATTTTAGATTGGTGTATTGGCACATTACATTTAACCATTTTCTGGATCATCCAATACATATGTATGGCCATAAATAATCAAATGGACTGGGATCACATTATAAATCAAGCATGTATAAAAATAAACAAGGTTAACAAGAACCACAGTTAATGTGTTTAAATGTATTCTCTTTCATTAATCTGGGTAAATGCACGCGGTGTACATATATGTAGTCCAGTAGTCGGCTTCAATTTAGTTTGCTACTGGTTTGCTCGTGCACGCGTGCTTGCACATTCACAGAAGCGTCCGGGTGGGTGGGCGGAGCCTCCTGCCGCTGCCGCTACTGGTTCGCCTGAACCGGGGCGAACCGGTAGCAACCCACCACTGATGTAGACCTTTTCTTATAACCACAATTGGGACCAGAATTTCCATTGCTAAACAAGACAATTGTTATATGGATTTGCATCCATTTTATGATCCTTTTCGCCAGAGTTACTAAGCAAACCACTGCAGTGGTTAAATGAATCATACAGGGGTTAAATGTAGATTTCCCATTGACTTTGCTTGTCAGAAGCTGTCTGGGAAGGTCGCATACAGTGATCACATGACTCCAGAACACTGCAACTGCATAAATACACACCAGTTGCCATGTGCCCAAATTTTGGATCACATAAGTGTGGAGATGCTGCGACTGTTGTTAAGTGCGCAGATTGGTGTAAGTCATTTTTTTTCCAGTGCCATTGTGATGGTTAAATGAGTAGTTGTAAGGACTATCTATAGCCCTAGTAAGTTTTCTTGAACTGGCAAGGAATGTCTTCCTGTTATTATACGTACATTAATCACACGATATACTGTAAACGAACAATAGATTGTGGCATTCATGGCCCTGGAACCTACACGTGTGTCTGAGCAGTTGTTTATTTAATTCAATTCTACTTTGTCTATTGAAGAGCACCCCAATACATCGTTCTGAAGCCCATGTCATATGGGTTTCAGGGAAAGAGGAGGTTGGAAATTAACAATAATTGTCTCTGGCTTTTGTGATTCCTGCAGACTTTGTTCCTTTCCCAAAACCAATATGTCTCTGCTGACCTCCAGGATTCGTTTCAACACCATAAACTTACTGCAAGTCGCTTCCTTCATTTCAAGAGCTGCCCATCGGTCCACCAATGCCCTAGATGAGATCTACATTCCCCTGGTTGCTTTCTTCCATGTTAGCATCGCTGTTATCTCTTGGGATGGCCAAAGATTATCCAAAGAGATATCGCTTCTCAGTGTGGTCCAAAGTATGTCCCTCAAGAGACAGTTTCAGACAAATTTTCATCTAAGGGTGAACACTTGGATCTCGGCACTTTTTGCAGATGCATGCCTATCCACCCAAACTGCACCATTAAAATTCGACATAAAAATGCCAGAAATTGGTGCTTTGTGCTGGTCCTCCCCCAAATGCTCTGATACTCTTAAAAAGGCATTTAAGTCAAGCTCAACACCTGTGACATGAGAGCATGCAGTTTTCCAGGCCACAATATGGATGTTTTGTTATTTTTGCTTGTATGCTGCCCTTCTCGCCTAGGTATCTTGCTTGCCATTGCTTTCTCTCAGGATATTTTAGTCTCCAGCCACATACTTATTTGTCCTGAGCCTCCTTAGCTGAATCCTGTCAGCCAAGTGCAACTGCACCAACGAGAAAAACTCTTTAGCATTCCCCTCTCTCACCATGAACGTCTTTATAATATGCCACTCTATATATAATAGTACTGCATATACTGTAGAACCACTGTATATAACAGTAGGAGGATTATAACAAAGAGTGCAGAGAAGAGCAACCAGGATGATTAGGAGACTGGAAACTAAAACATGAAGAACGGTTACAGGAACTGGGCATGGTGAAGAGACGGACCAGAGGAGACATGATAGCAGTGTTCCAATATTTGAGGGGCTGCCACAGAGAGGAAGGGGTCAAGCTATTTTCGAAAGCACTGAAGGCCAGACAAGGAATAATGGGTGGAAACTGATCAAAGAGAGATTCAATCTAGAAATTAGGAGAAATTTTCCGACAGAACAATCAACCAATGCAAAAGCTTACCTTCAGAAGTTGTGGGAGCTTCATCACTGGAGGCTTTTAAGAAGAGATTGGACTGCCATTTGTCAGAAATGGTGTAGGGTCTTCTACTTGGGTGGTTGGTTGGACTAGATGACTTACAAGGTCCCTTCCAACTCTGTTAATCTGTAATCTGTAAAATCCACAGAGCTCTCAGAAATGGAAAAATGGTGTATGTGTGTGATTGAAAATTCCTACCTGCCTATCATAGCAGAATAGTCAAAAAGACAAGAAATTGATGGAGTTAGCAGAGATAGTTAAAGGTAGTGAACTTTGCCTTATGCAAAAGTGAACGAAACAATTGGGGCTTAAAGAGACCCACAAATGAGGGTTTATCGGGTGGCAAATCCTCGTCATCAGAGAGATTCTGCTTTGATTACAGAAAAATAAACACTTTTCTTTCTCCTTGGAATTTACTTCTGGACTTTGTGCTTGAGGTGGAAAAAAAATGAAACTTTTGGGTTTTGCCAATTAGATAAGTTTGTTGTTATAGAAATGGCTAGTTTGTATTACTAGGTAAAAATAAAAGTTGAGGTTTGATACTATTATCTTTTTCTACTGCACTAAAGGGAAGTCAATGCCTTTTTTCCTCTTCCTTCCTTTTGCCGTACACTTTTCCCTTCCCTTTCCCCTCCTTTAGTTTCCCACTATTTTCCTTTGTATTTTATATTATAAACTAATCAAAAACAAATTATAAAAAAGACAAGATATTGAATAAAATGTCAATCATTTGTCTAGAAACATGATGTTTTTTAAAAAAACAAATGGGAGCTGTGTTGGTTAGGAAAAAAGCAAGTCATTTGTAGATGATCACACTGTATATATGCCTTTATGTGGATGCCTCTGTGAGTGGGAGAGAGAGAGAGATTTCTTCCCGCCCATACAGTTTTCCCACTGGAACCATAAAGGGGAAAATGTCTACTTTTTCAACAACCTTCAGTGACTGCATAGATACAGCTGCTGATTTGAAGTCAACGGCACAAGACGGTAAGCCAGAAGGCTGCGATCACAAGATGATCTGAGACAAGGAAGGGAGAAATGTCAGGTTCTTGAATGAAAGCCTTTAGGGGAGCCAGATAAGGGTGGGGGGGAATCACAAAGCAACTGTTGGAAGCCAGGCACTTCAACTGTATTGCACAAAGCTGAAAAGCAGAGACAGTGCCACAGGGGAATCCTTTGTAGCAACAGCTGCTGCCTGCATTTTTCTTTCTTCTGGCAAGATCTTCCACCTACCAGGGCAGGAGGTGACAGAAGCCTGGGGCATCCGACAGGCCATTTCCAAAGCATGTTGTGTCACATAAAATCAGTCGTGATTACTTCGTGTCAATAGGACCTAGTCACAGAGACAGCACCCTGTCTGGCCTTGCCTTTCTTTAAATGGTTTGTTGGTTGTTGAACAACCCAAAAGTCAAGACAAAAACTAAAAATACAGAATTAGAAACAAGAAAATGAACTAAAAACAAGGCCAGCAACAACATTGGGAATGAATTTATGCACACATATGTAAATCTTCAGCAAAAAGTTTTAAACCTTCAGTGACTATATAGCTTTACCACAAATGTTTGTATAGAAAAAAGCTAAACTATTAGGAAAGATTTGGTTAATATAGCCAAGAAATGGTGGATCTGAATAAATGTCTGTTTAATTTTAGGTTTCAAAGACATAATCCAGAGGTTCCAGAATATAGGGATTTATCACGTTGACTTTTGTCGTGGGCACGATTTAAGTGTGTTAAGCCTATCCAAAGCACTTTTTGTTCAAGTTTGGCAGGAAATTGTATTGGGTAATGATTTAGAATAACAGAGTTGGAAGGGACCTTGGAGGTCTTCTAGTCCAACCCCCTGCTTAGGCAGGAAACCCTACACCACTTCAGACAAATAGTTATCCAACATCATCTTAAAAACTTCCAGTGTTGGAGCATTCACAACTTCTGGAGGCAAGTTGTTCCACTGATTAATTGTTCTGTCAAGAAATTTCTCCTTAGTTCTAGGTTGCTTCCCTCCTTGATTAGTTTCCACCCATTGCTTCTTGTCCTGCCTTCAGGTGGTTTGGAGAATAGCTTGACTCCCTCTTCTTTGTGGTAGCCCCTGAGATATTGGGAACACTACTATCATGTCTCCCCATATCCTTCTTTTCATTAAACTAGACCTACCCAGTTCCTGCAACCGTTCTTCATATGTTTTAGCCTCCAGTCCCCTAATCATCTTTGTTGCTCTTCTCTGCACTCTTTCTAGAGTCTCAACATCTTTTTTACATTGTGGCGACCAAAACTGAATGCAATATTCCAAGTGTGGCCTTACCACACTTTAAGAGCTGACCAACTGCTACGATGATGTAATACTGGGAATGAGCCAGCAAAATTTCTGTTGTTAAGTGAGACATTTGTTAAATGAGGTATGCCCCATTTTACGACTTTTCTTGCCATAGTTGTTAAGTTAATAACTGCAGTATATAAGTTAATAAGATGGTTGTTAAGTGAATCTGGCCTCCCCACTGACTTTCCTTGTCAGGAGGTTGCAAAAGGGATCACATGACCTTGGGAAAACAGCAACGGTCATAAATATGAACCAGTTGCCAAGTATCTGAATTTTGATTATGTGATCATGGGGATGCTGCAAATGTCATAAGTGTGAAAAATGCTCATGTCACTTTTTTCATTGCCATTAATTTTGAACGGTTACTGCTGTAAATCGAGGACTACCTGTATCAAGGAGCTCCAATTTAATTGGAATTTAAATTCCAGCAAAAAATAAATAAAAATGTTGCTGTTTGTAATTGGCTGATTTGACTCATTCTTAATTCCAATTCCGGTTGTCTCTAGATATGATGGCATTTCCCCTGAAAGAACAAATTCCAGGTTTTGGAGGAGATGAGTTGGAGCTCCTCCTGGTGCAATCATCACTCAAACAGGTCAAAACCGTGGTCGGACATGCTGAATTTTGGCTAGCATGCCAGTTGTGGAACTTTGGGAAATCAGTATGCCCTTTCAACACGTGAGTCCCGCCCTTGCCATCTCATGGTTAGACGACTGCAGTGGGCTTTTCGTAGGACTGCCCTTGGAGATGATTTGGAAGCTGTAGTTGGTTCAAAATGCAAAGGCTCAACTGCTGACAGGAAGAATCGGGTTAGTAGCACGATACCTGTGCTGTGAGGTTACTTCATGATTACCTATAGATTTCTGAGTCCAATTCAAGGGTGGTTCAACCTTTAAAAATCCTACATGGTTCAGCATCCATGAATTGTTTAGCTGTCTCTCCCAACAAGAATAAACCTTGATTTGTCTTTGGTATGTGTCTCTGGTATCACCCCTCAGCATTTCTGGTTATTGTGTTCTACAATTGCCTTCCCTAATCTGATGCTTATCAGCTATGTTGGGCTCAGCTCCCAGAATTCCCAGTTGGCTTTCAAACACAAAGCAGTTTTGCTCACTCTGAACTACCCTTTTGGATGCAGGAAACTCATTCATATTACAGCAGGGGTGTCAAACTCGATTTCATTGACGGCTGCATCAGGATTGTGTTTGACCTCGGGGGCCCAGGGTGGATGTGGCCAGGGAAGGCGTGGCCAACTTGACATCACTCGTGTCGGGGGCACCTGTGGTGGCCTGAGCGCTCTGCCAGAGAAAACGGGCTCCCAATCTTTGTTTTCGGTTGGGATGGCCTCCTGCAACCCTCTTCCAGCGAAAACTGAGATCGGGAGGGCTGCTGACAGAGGCACCTTCACTGTCTCCAGGCCAGTGGTGGGTTGCCCCTGGTTCAGACTGGTTCGCAAGAACTGGTAGTAAAACCGGCAGGAGGCTCCGCCCACTGACCTGGACTTCATCATAGGTGAACTGCGCATGTGCGGGCATGATGCAAACTGGTAGTAAAGATAAATAGAACCCACCCCTGCTCCAGGCCAGCCCCATGGGCCAGATCTAAGCACCCTGCGGGCCGAATCTAGCCCGTGGGCCTTGAGTTTGACACCCCTGCATTACAGGCTTAAGCCATTTTGGTTATTCCATGTCTGCAAGGGAGAAAACAAACAAACAGAAATCTCATTCATCAAACTACAATACCAGGATTTATTGGGAGTAGCCATGACCGGTAGGTACAAAACCAATCGTATATTTGTTGTGTGGAGATACTTAAGATTTTGTAGAGAACATACACCATCCATTTGTAATAGACTGTACCCAATTTATCCTATTTGTCCTACCTTTATACAGTGTATTTAATAAATTGGCTACATCATCACCTGCCTCCCTTACACCTTACATAATTAGTTAACTAGGGCAGCACGTTAATCACACATGTAATTTTCCCAATGTTCTGTCTCCTGAGATCCAATATTTTGCATAAAATGTTTCTATTGCAGTAATCATATATTAAAGAACTATGCAATATTTTCTCAAGTTACAGTACTACAAACATCGTAACACCATAACATCTAAACTCACTGTAACATCTATTTCTGCATAACCAAAGCAAGCCAACATAACAAAGCAAAGCCACCAGAAAGCAGAATCCCTACACCATTCTAATGACAAAAATCAAGTACTGAACTTTACTTTGCCTCACCCCCTGCCCCTGTCACCAGCCAGTTTGGGGGGAATGAGCATCCCATTGAAACTTTACAGTACAGATATATACTGTATGATGAGCACAACATCGGATCACACGTTGAAGAGATTAGCTGTAGAAAGAAGGCCTCTGTGTTAGATGGAACATCCATGGTGCCAGTAAAATATTATATCCCTTCGTTAACCATGGGTTATTATAGATGGAGAGCAAGCACACCACATAGGTAAGACACATGAACGGGAAAGCTGATCAGAAAAAAAAAAGTATTACTGATTTAAACTTTCCCCTAAAGAAGTACTGCATTGCTCAAGGATTTGTTCAGAAGAGAGGTCATTGCCTTTGAATGGGTTTAAACTTCGGTATTTAACTTTTATAGTCTTTGGTTTTCATCTCACTCTTTATTGTTTTGTGTTATATGCAAACCTGTCTCCAGGAGGGTTTCTCAGGTTCCTACCCTGAAGGATGGATCGGAAATAAACAAAATAAGAATCTGATCTCTCCCAGTAACTAAGAAGCTCCAGCTGTACTGGAAGACTTAACAGCAGTTTGGCTTGTATTACAGCCTAAAAGTAGGAATCCCACTAAATGTCTTGCCTCCCACTTCCTTAGTTCTTTCCCGTTGCCATTCCTGACAGAACACGGCCAATTGTGTAAATTACATTTATTGCTGATACAAAGCAAAGCTCAGATCCATCATCCAATTCCGCCCTCCTCCCAGGGGTCGAATGGTTCTGAATAGATGGGGGGGGAATCGTCTTCTACTCCCCTCTGGACACATCTCATGGCATCCTGTCAATAGAATAACAGCACCAGGTCCACCAGGAAAAAAAATATATGGATGCAGTAGCAGTTTCAAACAGGTCTGGGCCTTGCCTGCTACTTTTATTTCATTTTGGTCTTTGGCCACCAGCTTTATTGATGTTGGGCATGTGGCTTCACCTCACTGATCTGGAGGTGGAAGAGCTCCAAAGCATTTATTCTTGTAAAACAGCTTCCATTTGTCTCATTGCAAGAGACACATCTTGAAAATGCTATGGTTCTAAGTTTCTAGGTCATCCTTTTTACTATCTAAATGTTGACAAAAAGATAACTACTGTATGTGCCTTCCTCCATCCCACCCTGCCGATGGGAATTGGCATTGAGCTCTGGCAGGAAGTCCTTTAAAACTAGGAGAAGCAGGAGTCTTCTATGACTTCACTTAGTCTTAGTACATCCAGAAGTAATTGGTAAGTCAGAGTAAATGGAGCTCTGCATGGAAGAGTCAGAGGATCTCTGCCTGGGACAACTTCCTTGAGGGCCAGGCACAAATCTTCATGACTTGGGATCCTGCAGCTTCAGAGTGTCACTGGCCTCTTTGCTATGAAACTAACAATCTTGAGCTAGCACTGCAACTTCGAATCCCTGAGTTACACAATGCCATCATGCCTTCTGGATCGTCTAATAGCAATAGCCCTTAAGACTTATATACTGCTTCACAGTGCTTTACAGCCCTCTCTAAGCAGTTTACAGAGTCAGCCTATTGCCCCCAACAATCTGGGTCCTCATTTTACCCACCTCGGAGGAAGGATGGAAGGCTGAGTCAACCTTGAGCCGCTCAGAATCGAACTCCTGGAGTGAGCAGTGAGTTAGCCCTGCAGTACTGCATTCTAACTGCTGCGCCATCACGGCTCTTGCCCAGCATATGGCAGTTGTACAATGACAACACAAACATATCTGTGGTTATTTTATTACAGGAATTAGGCTAAGCTGAAAGCAGGATGCTCAAGAACTCCCAGTTATTAAGAGGCAGATGACAAAGTGGTTATTATGGTTCTACTGATCTGTCAGCTAGGGGTATTGAATTTGGCTTGCCTATGCAGGTCACTGAAATCACAGCCTTTAGACTTTCCAAAGGAGATTCAAGATGCAGGCAAAGAGCCAATGAAGACATTTACGACCCAGTGGGACTTCTTGATTAAGCCATGAACCCCAAGATGTTCATGAAGGAACTAAGAGTTTGGAAATGCAGTCTGAGATATCTGACCGAAAAGAGCCAAGGTCTCGTGTGGTTATGAAGCAAGCATGATGGAATTGCAGGTAGTCCTTGATATACGACTGTAATTAAGCCCAGTAAGTCATTACACCGTAAGTCGAGGCAATGGCACTCATGTGACTGGAAAAATTATTTTCTGGCCTTTTTTTACAGTAGTCATTAAGTAAATGTGGTTGTTAATTTGAATGGGACTTTTGCTAGAAACTGGCAAAAAGCATCATGAATCATGGTCATTAAGCAAGGACTCCCTATAGGATCATAAGGACTTGCCCAGTGAAATATATATTTCTGATTTTGACAGGCATAGTTTGACCAGAATTTAAGAGTAAATTCTACTGAGTTGCCTATTATGTTCACAGATGAGTGATTCTTTAAATTCCAAATAAGAAAAGGACCAAAAGGTGCTTTTTCAAGAGGCAACTGGACTTTCTGGTTTTTCTTTGAAGATGTTTTGTTTCTCATCCAAGAAGCTTCTTCAGCTCTGACTGGATGGTGGGGAATGGAAGATTTATACTCATTGCAGATGGCTGGTCATTGTACATTGGGGAAACAAAACAACCACTTCATAAAAACATGGCACAACATAGGAGAATAAACCCATCAGGACAAGATTCAGCAGTCCACCTGCATTTAAAAGACAAAGGCCACTCTTTTGAAGACAGCAAAGTCCATGTTTTGGACAGAGAAGACCGCTGGTTTGAAAGAGGTGTCAAAGAGGCCATCTGTGTCAAAACAGCCCTCTCTCAACAGAGGGGGAGGGATAAGGCATCATCTCTTTCCAGTCTACAGTCCTTTCAACAGTTCCAAGAAGGCTCCACATCCATTTGCACTACACAGGTGACTCTGACAACACAGATAAACCTCCAGGTGGCCTCAAAGACTCTCTAAAAGAATGCAAATGACTAGCTGGCTGCAAGGAATATAAATCCTTCCATTCCCCACCATCCAGTCAGAGCTGAAGAAGTTTCTTGGGTGAGAAGTGAAATGTCTTCAAAGAAAAACAAGAAAGTCCAGTTGCCTCTTGAAAAAGCACCTTTGGGACAACCATGACCTGGATGATTGAGATTCTCCATCGACAAATAAGAAGAGGCTTTTCCACCAAACCCACAATGTTATCTTGGCCTAGTTCTATATACAAGTTTCAAAGGCAATGCAGCAGCCCACTGGAAAGTTTATGCATGCTCCTTGTGCGGGGGTAGGTGGATGGAGGAAACCGAAGTCTCCCGGGAATAGCCTGCACAATTGCAATGCAGGATTTACTCAGAGGATCTCCTAGACACCACATCTCCCAGATTGGGTGGGAAATAAAACAGCTACCAGAAAGAGGACAATGGAGATGGGGGCATAGGAGAAAAAAGGCAGACAAGCCAGGAGGCAGCTGACATGGAGGGAAAAGACCATCTTATCTTTCCTTAGACAGAACATGTTAGGGGGCTAACGGTGAGACCTGAATTCCACATAACGTGTTTCACAAACTTTAAGTTTGAAGGGCATAGATCCTTGCTAAAAGTTATACTGTGGTGAAATGAAGATGGTTGGAGTGGAGAGCCCATTTCAGCCACACTGGGGTATGGCTTGAATCTGGCACATTTATGTGGTGGCAGAAAAATATCACTGTTTCAAGTTTCCAGAGAG
Source organism: Pantherophis guttatus (assembly GCF_059756535.1). NCBI lineage: Eukaryota > Metazoa > Chordata > Lepidosauria > Squamata > Colubridae > Pantherophis > Pantherophis guttatus. Next base: position 328,273,039 of record NC_142063.1, on the reverse strand, counting down.
ATTCCATTACAGAGATGGCAAAGAAGGGCACTGTAGGAGTTTGCCCAGTGAGATTGACATCCAGGTCAAGAGGAAACTGTAACTGGATTAAACTGCCAGGATAACCAAACTGCCTTTTCTGCTGCCTTTTTTCTTTTCCCAGTCTTGCTACCTACTATTCTTCTTTACTTCTAAAGCCACTGTCTTGGCTGCCATGTTTTCTTTTCAAAGAGACCACATATACACAAAGCTATCAGAACCCGCTGTTTAATCGGCAGCACAGGAAAAGAGAATATGGAGCTGTGGTGCTGACTGATGCATGCAGGGGCAGCAGTGCCTCTCAATTTTCATCCCTGGGAGCTCGAAGAGCAATAGATTGTCTCTTCAGCTACAAACCCTCAGGTGTCCACAGGATTAGGTTTAGTGAATGGGGGATTTTCAGTCTATAAGGAAGGGCAGGCAAGGAGAGGCCTTAAATAATAATAATAAACTAGAATTCGTACCAGGTAATCGAATTTCCCAAGGTTAAATCAATAAACCAGCATTGGTTTCCTTGCAAAAGTTGTACAACTAGTCTTGTTTCAATGCCCCTCCTTTATTCCTGCTTATTGTAGACAGCTGGTTCATTACAAAAATTAATCAGCAGTACGCAAATACAAAAGAATAATAAAGTGCAGTGTGTGTGTTTTCTCTCAGATGCCTCTGGCTAGGCAGAGTGTATGTGTGTGTGTGTGCATGTGCATTTATTAAAACGAAGAAGCATATTACAAAATATTAACCAGAGGCCGACAGTGGTTTAGAAAATGCAAAGCATTGGCACGAGATGAAGAAGCCACAGGAACAAACGAGACGGACATGGCACACAGGACTGCAAAAACAGCTGATGCGGAGTGGTTACAAAATTCTCACAGATGCTAAAAGTATCAAATGCAACATCCCCTACTGTTACCGGCACGTGGACACTACTTGCTACCTTGGTTTAACCTCAGCATCTGGAGCTGAGATCTCGGACACAACACAGAGCTGCTTTTCCCAGATCGAGGGAAGGAATGTTCTTGACCTACACCAACACACGGGCGATGGCAGTAGATGTGGAGTTTGCCCCCGCTCCGTTTCCCATGTGGTGAGGTGCTGGCAGTGGTGGTGGTTTGACAGATCAGTTTTTCAAAATGGCATCGTAGACTTGGTAGACGTACTGGGAGACTTCAGGGGCTCGGCACTTCAGAGACAGCTGTTGGAGAAAAGAGGGAAGGGGAATTATTTCAGGAGCCCCTGAGCAATACAACAATGGTGGACTGTTGTGGGGCAGAGCTAAAAACTTCATGAAGATAGCAAAAGTCCCTTCAATTCAACACCATGTCTGGCATTACTAATCAGAATTTAGATTTTCTTTGTGTAAAAAAAAAAAAAACTGGCCAGGAAAGCTTGCCCAACATGCTAAACCTCTGTGTGCTGCGTGGTTGATGTATTCTAATCAGACCATCACATTCAACAATAAAATCGCATATTTATCTGATTGCAGCATGTTCTGCCAGCACAACTGCCCTTCATTAACCTGGCTTGAGGATTGAGGGTGAAACCAGCCAATTTTCCTCTTATGTATAAGGGTTCAATCATTTCATGGAATAAATGAGAGGAAAGGGACTTGGTGCCTACCAGATGGAGTGAATTCCAAGCCTAATCAATTATTGCCAACCTGACCATGATAACAAAGACAAATAAATGTTGGAGACGTGCTCACTGGACAGGCCCAAAATTTGTCAGTCAGTGGATTCATTAAAGATGATTTTCTTTAATCAGGCAACAGCTTTAGTATTTTCATCTGTCCTCCAGATTTTCCAAAGGGATAATTTGAAATGCGGTTATGATATTTAACTGAACTTCTTGAAAAGAAGTAAGTCAGAACTTACGGCAGTTTGTTTAGCGACCGTTCAAAGTTAACCATGGCATTGAAAAAAAGTGACTGGTGACCATGTTTCACACTTATGACCATTGCAGCCTCCCCATGGTTAGGTGATCAAGATTCAGATGCTGGGCAACTGGCTTGTGCTTATGACAGCTTCAGTGTCCCAGGGCCATGTGATCATCTTCTGCGACCATCTGATGAGCAACGTCAATGGGGAAGCCAGATTCACTTAAGATCTGTGTTACTAACCTAACAACTGCAGTGATTCACTTAAAAGAACTGTGACAAGAAAGATTGTAAAATGGGACAAAACTCACGTAACAAATGCTTCACTTAGCAACCGAAATTTTGTGCTCAACTGTGATTGTAAATTGAGGACTACCTGTACTTCCTTTTAAGTTGTGAGCACCAGCTCAGTGATAGTTTCCCCAAGGAAATAGCAAGTTAAGACAGAAAGAAGAAAGGTGAGATTGAAACAAGAGCCTAGAAGTTCAGGGCATTGTTGCCTCAGCAACAGGACCTTACCGTATAGTTGGGATTGCCAGGCTGAATGCGTAGTTCGGCCAGTATCCAGATGCCATTGGTAAGCTTCAGTGACTGGTACAGCATGTCCTGGCCTTCCACATTTCTCTTGGCAATGGTATATATGTTGTTGTTCTGGAGCTTACTGGAAACAGTATCTAACAGAAGAAAGCAAGCCCCGTTAGATTTTGGAAACCTTCCAAGCATATCACCTGTCTTGAGATCATACCAAGCATATCACCTGTCTTGAGATCATACCAAGAGACAATCTAGAAAATTGTAACAGTATAAATTGCTATCACTGGAACATGCTTCCTTGCTTGCTGTGCCAGCGTTCTCTTCGTGCCAACTATTCGGGCCCACAATTCAACATTAGGGATAAGAATCCACTTGACAATCTACTTCCATTCTGTTTCTGACCCTTTGTCTCCCTCTGCCTGATAGATGAGCTGAACATGCAGTACCATGCAAGATGGCAGGGCTCTGGGGCTGGAACAATCTCCTAAGAAGAGACCCACTCGGGTTACAAAGGGCCCAGTTCTAAAGAGACTATCCCAGATTTGGGGCAAAAGATGAGCGGCCATTTTAATACTCCTTCCTTCTCTCTTTGTACGTGTGTTCATGGATAATTCAGCAATTGCATATTTATTAGCTGTTAGGGGCCAACAGCAGAAGAGAAGGTTGCCAGTGCCTGCTCTTTCAAAGCCTCTGTGGGAATCAGAGTACTGAGTAGGTGGGTCTCTGGTTTGCCTTCCTACCTTCTAAATTGTTCTGCTTTTGACCGGGTAACTAAGAAAAGGTGGGGGAGAGAGAGACACAAGTCCCTACTTATGAGGAGCTTAGAGTCAAGATCTTCAGGAGTTAACACTTGTCATCCTCACTTTCCAGGGCTTCCTTTCCATTCATATTTCTTCCTTAATTGCCAGAAGATTCCATACTGCGCAATATCCTCCCCAAATGCTGTATCATTAATGTAGAGCAAAGCTGGGAAATGCAGCAAATGTATCCATAAACCAACAGATGCCTTTGAACGAAACGCTTTCATTTTCTGTGTTCTCCTAATGTAAACAATTCAGAAGAAGCCTCCAAGTGGATCAGGTTAGTGCTGGATCCATTTGAGATCCTAGAATGGTTGACTTAAGGGGTCATGCTGAAGGGGTCATTACTCGCTCCCTCCCCCCCTCACACATATAGAAACATAAACATTCGATCTCTCTTTAACTGCATTCACAATTCAATGGGCTTGCTTTGCCTTTTTCTTGGTTGCTGTGGAAACTGAGACACCCAGGCAACTCATCTTTTCCAGGGATTGTGTCCTCTCTACCCCAATTTTTTTCTCTGAGAAATTCACCGTACAGAACAATCATCCCCTTTCCATGTAGCATTAACAGCTGCTCACCACCATGGAGATTTGAAAGCATGACTTCCCCTTGAGAATCCTGGGACAAAAACAGCCTATTTTATTCTATAAGTTTTTGGGGTGTGTTCATGTATCTTAAGCCACTCTGGATTCTTAGCAATTGCCTGACGAGTCCCTGCTGAGCCTATCTGGTGGAGCAGTTAAGGTAGCAAGCTGCAACATGGGAGACCAAAGATTCTAGTCCCCCGAGCCTCATAGCCAGTTGGGTGACCTTGGGCCAGTCACTCTCTCAGCCCGAGGAAAAAGGCAATGGCAAACCACTTCTGAAATCTTGCCAAGAAAACTGCAAGGACAGTCCAGCAAGACAAAAAGCTGACTTGAAGACACCAAAATAAATACATAAATAATTTTTTTAAAAAAAACTCTGTAATCACTTACATACTGTCCTTACAAATATTAATTCTCCAAACTTATTTTAAAAAATCATATATTTTATAAACTAAGATCTGGTTTGCATTCTGAAGGATTCCAAAACAGCACAATACAATTGGGTTAATTTCCATGGTCACAAACAACTTGGAGCCCAAATACAAATTTTGATTCAGAATCCAAATGTCCATGTAATCCTTCTGACTGTCCCTGGAAATTAACTATAGTCTAGATTCTCTTTGACAGAACTGGGTGAAAAGTGCAGGAAAAGTAGTCCCATCTGAGGGGATAAGGAATGCCAAATTTCAAATAAATAGGTTCAGGGACTTTAAGACACACAAACACAAAACACCTTCAACTTTTATGTTTATTTTCAGACTTTTTCTTCAGACTCAGGAATTTCCAGCAAAATAGCTGCCTCTGCAATGATCAAACCTGCTGTTTCAGAGGAGGATATACATGAGGGCTGTCCAAGAGAGGCTTTGATAATTTGAGCATGTTCCCTTTTTTGTGGCAATTAATATTAAAATGACATGGAGATTAGAAGTGGCTCTAGTTAAGAAGCCGGCAAGGTTTCAGGAGAGTTAATGAGCTGGGTTTGGGGGAACAACGGATATAGATATGGGAAGAGAGGAGAGTAAATCTTTTTAACAGGAGAATCATGACTGAAGCCAGTCAAGTTGGATGCACATTGACCTAAGAGTAATTGTAAGCTCTTTGGCGCAGGGGATGCATTCTCTTTACCCCCACATTGTGCATTTAATACATTAATTAGTTTCTTTTTTTAAAAAAAACTGGTAAGGGTCTCCTTTGCGGAACATAATCATTCCCTTTCCTTCAAAGGTGTCAATGTCAGTCAGCCAGCCTTTCCTCCCTTTCCCTCCCAGTCCTCCCATGCCAAGGCTGATGTCAGCTTCTCAGGGAATGAGCCAGGTTGCTAGGCAACATTGCCCAGCAGTGCCTGACACGTGAGGTAGACCGGCATGGGCATGTGACGGGCTTGCCTTTATAAATGGGACCCTGTGCAGAGTGGCAGCACAACCTTAGCACCAAATGGGGCAAATCATTTGGCAAAGATTCCTGGAGAGGCACGGAACTTGAAAGGAACACCCCTCCCCATTTGCTATTGGTTTACCCCAAGAAAGCTTGGTTGCTGTTAAAAATACTTTGGATTCCATCAGAGCATCCCTTTATGATGATCTTTTGGAGGAGGAAACAAAAACCTGCAGTCAAAAGTTAGCCCAGGCAGTGGCAGTCCCTCCAGAAATAACACTCTCCAAAACTTTTTTTCCTTTTTAAAGAAGTGTTAAGCATCTGAATTGATGCACCTCCATTTCAGATGGTTCAGTTGATGCCAGAAGACAGAAATTTATCTTGCATTGAATATATTGAGCATACATTTCAGGGGATTATACTGAACCTAAGTGAACTGCCGTTAGAGCCAAAGACTTGGATAGATGGTTCTAATCTAGGCTGACTAATAGGGAACTCATTTGACCTCAAAAAACCATGGTACTGCTACAGGTAATACCATACCTTATACCAGGGGTGTCCAGCCTTGGCAAGACCACAAAAGATGATTGGGGAGGAGACAGCATGAGGGGCCCCAACATTTTCCTTAAATTTGATCACGGAACATGAACTGCTGCCGTACAAGCCTATCCATTATTCCACACTGGCTTTGTGGTGGGATGTAGTCTGGATTCCCATGAGGGAGGGGCTGAATCCCAGAGGACAAAGAAATCGCTGACTTCAGATGGTTTGATTGGCGGGAAGAGAGTTAAGACGGCTCCTCCCTAGCAATTCTCAGGGTTTATCTTTAGCGATGCAAGTTGTTGCCTTAGTCTGGCAAGAATTCTGTCCAGAGGGGAGGAACAATAAAGGAAACTGTTCAAAAGTAATTCTACGTGTTTTTCTTGGTTCTTGGGGCCTGACAGGCATTAATCATATACAGTTTACGACATTATACCTAGGAGGCCTAGGTACATTGCGACTGTTTGTGTTTGTTCCACTCGCAAGGGGGGCTGCCAACCTTTTTCAGGCTCTTCCAAACAACATAATAAGAACAGCCCTAACAAAGCTTTCTCTAAACCCATCCCTTCCCTCTTGCAGCTCTCATTATGATGGCATTTAAATACAGCCTTGACTACCCTAATTCCTGCTCAGCAGAATTATTCTGACATGTGCGAGAGAACACCCCCAGCCTGCTATCATCGGAAAGGCACTGGCTTTGTGATCAGAGACTTAATTGCTACGCTTATGCCTTTCTGACACTCTGAACTTAAGTTACTGCAGGAGGGTGACCTTGCAACTAAGGATGGGGGTGGCAGCAGATTAGGAGAGAAGGCAAGCCCCAAGCACACAAGGAATCTGACATCGAGAGTGTACCTTGGCTTAGTCGGACACAAGCCTGCGATTGTGCGAAACACCTACTTTAGAAACGGCATGCCTGCTTTTCTTTTGTAGTGATAATTGGGCGTTGGAACATTTTAGAAAGGGGGCAAGGAAAGTGGTTGGTGATGTGTATTTGTGTGGGGGGAGAGGGGGCAATGGCTGTTAGAAATAGCAACACTGCAACAGCAAGCTGAGAAACAAATGGAATTTTATTCCACGGAAACCAGATTCCACCCTTGTAACTCGTTGCCTGAAGGAAACCTCAATGCGCTGACTTACTTTGATTTGAAGACATTTTGAGCACAAGCAAACTTTCTGCCATCCTGAAAAGCTTACCGTATATCAAATTGATTTTCTTCCTCTAAAATATTTTTGATTATAAAAGATTGTACAACTTAGTTGAGGCCATAGTAGACATTTTGTGGAAACACTGCAATATAGTAACTAAACATAGACTCTGAGCTACTGAGCCTTATGGATAAAATTAGTATTGTTGCTAATTAAATCCTTGTCTTCTGCTGAAAATAAGCTCAGCTAACTGAATCATCAACTGAACTAGTATCTTTCTCCTACTTTCCTTATCGTCCTAATATTGGTTTTCCAATTTTAAGATTTAGATTACAACAGCCTACCTATTTCTATGGACTTTGTCAAATAGGTCAGGCCAATTTCTAGCAATATTGCACAAGGAACATGACCAATGCTAAGGAATGAAGGAATGTTTAGTTCAATAGCTGGATAGATACAGTATTATCACACCAGATGTAAAGTACCACCCACATGGTTTAAGATAGCAATCCCCTAGCAGGAAATAAATCTATAGTATAGAGATTTATTTCATACCAGCAGATTGCTACCTTAATGCTACAGGCGGATTTAGTAGCTTCGGTGACTCTTGATGCAAGAGACTGATGTAAATTGGAATATAAGCTCCACGTAAAGTCATCTTTGCCAACAAAATCAAAAGGGGAGAGGTGACTTTAAGAGTAATATACAGCAGAGGTTGAGGCAGATGTGCTCTGCAGGTATGAGTGTAAGGAATTAAGAAAATGCATGGGCATGGTTGCAGCAAATAAACATGTGTAGGCACAATACCAGATAATGAGCATCCTATATTGGAAGGCATTCCTCTAGTTACTAGGAAAGAAATGCAGGTTTGTAAAATAGTGAAGCCTGAGTGCATTAATACTTTATTACATAGTATTACTTTTTACACTCAGCTGCCAGTTTGTTTTGAATTTTATCTTTAGTGTTGTATATTTTAAGGTTTGATATTGTGGTTTAAATTGTTTTCACCATCCATATGAAACAAAATAAATAGGACTTCCAAGGAAGGTATGGTGAATTGAAGATGACTCTGCGAAAGCAGAACTAACAACTGTGGCAAAGACCAAGGAACCAGTGAATACACCGGCTCTTGGAACCTCTCTGGGTAAGAAGATGACGGGAGATTGCACACATGCACTCCAGGTGGCTGTTCCTGTTGATGGTTTTCTGTGGGTTTGAACACCTGGAGGCAATGGGATTAGGCATATTGCTCACTGAAGGACACTAAGTTTGCAAACTTCACATTTTAATCACTTGGAAATTACCCTTTAATTACTTCTAAACTATTAGAGACCTTTGAAACAACTACTCTGAAAACACTGGGTGAGCCTGCCAATTCTGAATGAAAGAAAACATTAATTCTAAGAATTTAAAGAATCTGAATTAAACAGCAACAAGCTAAATACAATGTTGATCTTAGAAACGAACTGGAAGATTTCAATTTGTTTTTCAATTGAATTGTACAGATTATATGTTATACTAAAGGTGGGGGAAAATCTGAAGTGATTTATTTTGGTCTGATTCTTTTTTTTTTACATCTCAAAAAACTGGCATTTTAACAGGGGTGTGTAGATTTTTTAATATTCACTGTACATTACCTCTGGTAACCCTTTAAAGACTTTCTGCTGATACCAAGACTGAAAAGATGTTTTATGGATTTGTTTAAAGATAACTGATGCTAAATGTGATTAGGAGATAAATGGCTGTAACTTTAGAGGGGGTGAAGAGTCACCAAAATTGTTTATACAGTTGGAAAGTTGGAAGTCACCTGTTTATATATTTATTCTTTTATTATATTCCTACTTTTCTCCTTCTCTTTTATCTGGCACTTTTTATTCCTTCTTTCTATTCTCTTGTCCTTAAGTTTAGTTTGCATTAGATTTTACTATTATAATAAAAATTCTTAAACATTCACCCACAAATAAATGTGGCCAGTCTCTCTTTCTCTTGATTTCATAGAAACAGTCAGGAGGACGATAAGTAGGGCATAGTTTATTGCCAACATTTGCAGGCAACATAAACTGAAAGTCTACACTAGAGCACCACTGAATGCATAACTTTGGAATCAAATTGACTATATAGTAGGAAACAGAATATGAATAAACGTAATTCAGTCAGTCAGGATTTTTCAGATGCAGACTGTGCAACAGACCATGAATTGATGATGTCAAGTACATAGATTAAACTTCAAAAATTAGTCAAGTGAATATGTTAGCCATATTTTATCTTGAAGTCATACAATCAGATACAAAGATTAATGTAAGGAACGTATTCAATTACACTTTCATGTGGGGAAAAAAACTTGAGAAGTTAGATAAGAAAACAAAAATGATACACAAACAGATGGTGTATCCCTAGTTGGCTGGGGAATTCAGAGCTGAAGTCCACACATCTTGAAAGTTGCCACGTTTGAAAAGACATGATCTTGATCTAGAACAGAGCTGTCAAACTTGCATCGTCACGTGACATATCGGGACTTTTCCCCCCTTTGCTAAACTGGGTGTGGGCAGGACCAGCGCATGACGCATCTGGCTTGTGGGCCGCGAGTTTGACAGCCCTGATCTAGAACCTGCATTTGCACAGTTCCTCATCTGAATCTTGATTTGACTAGATCAGTTTGGGTAATTCCAATCTTGTTGTAGGACAACTTTTGGATCCTGTGATTGAAAACTTTCCAGCGTTTCAAAGGCTGTACACAGCCACGTTCCCCGATAATGAGCTTCCTCGCCCATAACAAAAAAAGTGGTGGGAAGTGAAGCCTTTCAAAAGTGAGCTATCATTGGGGAAGTGACAGCGTGTGTGGGAATCTGCCAGTCTCACTCGGTTTGTGACGAACGTGAAAAATGGGTCATGTGTAATAAGCAAGATTTTATTTCATTAGATTGGCTTCCCCCATCTCCCGAGCTGATGTTTTGCTCTCACAGCAATTAGAGAGGTTTTCTGGGCTGCCTTTCCCTCCTGCGCCCCCCCCCCCCAACTTGCTGGAGTCTGAAGATTGGGGCTGCCAAGATTTGCAGGAGAAAGACAGAGGCAGCAATATTGCCAGCTAGATGTGTACTACTCTGCTGGGAGCAATGAGGTTGGCAAGAAAATCTACAGAAGCTCAGCTGATGATTTCCTAAGAAAAGGAACTTGTAATGAAGAGGTGGGCAACAGGAGGCTCCTCGGAGGTGTGCAAGATTCTGAATCCCCTAATATCCTTCCCCTCCCCTCCCAATTGGTATTGTAGATAAATGCCATTTTAAAGCAGAAAATATTTGAAAACTACCACAAAAGGGTATTTTTTTATAGTTAAAAGAATTCACCAAAACATTGCACAAAAACCCAGGAAGAAAAAATAGAACTCAAGGCCTGCTCAGTATGGGACATACTCTCACCTGTTATGCATTATTGGCACCAAATGGCTGCTCGCATCTGTTATAACAATGGGGAACATTCTCTCTCTCTTTTCCTGTAAGGGTTTCAAGCATGCATTGCCTGGAGTGGAATCTCTCTGGCATTCTAATTCTCTGAGTTCCAATAATAATGTAGCCCCATGCAAGCAGAGGAAGATGCTTGGAGGAGGCCTCAAGGCTGTTGATGCATGATTGTTTTAAAGATTAAAAATGTCTTGACAATACTACCTATTTCCACATAAAACATAGGTTTGCTTTGTGAGGGCCAAGCCCACTCATTGCCCCAGATTACACAGAATTTCAGGCAAACTTTCCTATCAGCAATATAACATAATTTAAATACATTTGTGTTACCCAAAAGTCTGACAGATAAAATAACCTCATTCCTTTATTAATATGCACTTTATATTAGTGGCTTTTGGTCAAGCACATTTGATGTTTTGAAAATATGATGGGGGAGCTCTAGCAAAGGGGTCCCTCATTCACAATTTTTTTTTACTACAGGGACATAACTGGTTGCAAAGCCCAATTTATGGAAATAGCACTTGTCTCCTCATAAAACCTTCTATTTCCAGAAGATATTGTGTATTCTGCTTATTCTTTCTCCTTCTGTCTAGTCAGATGGATGTACTTACAAATAAAGTGCTGTGCTATAGCTCCATTTTTTATTTTCTGAAAAAGTGTTCCTATCTTATTCTCTCATAAATTGCATCTCCACTGCATGCCTTTCTCTGCCCTTCCACTCCCACTCAAACCCAGGGTGGCTTAGCAGTAGAGAATAGACAACAGAGGCTCAGTGTGAACAGAAATCATTCCACAGGGCTGGTGCTGCAATGGTACAACCGCCATTCCTGCCATCAGCTCCCCTCATTTCCCTGGAGTAGGGAACAATTAACAGCTTTTTCTGAAAACAGCTGATCAGTTGAGCTAATTTTCGTTGAAAGAGGTGGACCAATAAGCAACTACATGCCAGGAGATATAGATCAATATCAACAGATTGAATTGCATATCAAAACCTACATAAAGCCAATGGAGGACATGCAACGCTGATGTTATACGTTCTGATAGCTACAATGTGTCAGTCAATGATCAGCTGCATTTTGTATTAATTGCACGTTTCTCAGCTATTTTAGAATGCATTACGATTTAGGCAGGTAGCAATGGGGACATGTATTACTGAGTGTAGTAAGATCATTATGGTCCAAATAAAAATGCAATTGATGAAGAAACTAGGTGAAGATTCTCTTGGCCACTGCCTTCAATTACTCATTCTACTCCTACAGTGCCTAGGATGTTATCCAAGTCACATACCTGCTCTCAGGGGTGGTGCCTTCCTTTTGAGAGACAAGAGGAATCATGATGGATCAAGAGTGACTCCATCTTGTTAATATTTAACTTCAGTTTATTACTCCCCATCCAGACCCTCTCATTCTCCTGACACCAAGACAAGACCAGCACTGCATCACTGAATCAGCATGGGGTGGTTAATGTATAATTGAGCATATTAATGTTACTGAATCCTGAACAGAAGGATGATCTCTCCCAGTGGCTTCATTTAAGATCAGGGATATTAAACTTGCGTCGTCACATTGTCGTCACGTGACATATTGTGACTTTCCTCCCCTTCGCTAAAATGGGGGTGGGGTGGCCATCGCCTGATGCATCTGGCCCGTGGGCCATGAGTTTGACACTCCTGATTTAGATCATAAATAATAGGGAAGTAAACTTGAACGTTGTGACACACATTAGGTGTGTGGCCACTGAACTGAACCACAACTGCCACTGACTGGAACCATTCACTCAGGAAGGAATTGAGCCATTGAAAAACTACCTTCATCTCTAACCTAAGCAAGTGGTCCAGTAGGATACCATAATACTGAAAGCCACTGAGAAGTTTAATAGGACCACAAGAGATGCTTTCCCCCACCCAGGTGTTGTGGCCTGCCAGCTGCCAGCAGAGCTGGTGGCAGACTTGGACGATGAGGATGTTGGGGAGGAACTTGGGCCAGTCTTGGAATCTGGGGAAGGCTCTGATGGATGCTGTGCGTTGGAAGCAGAGATAGAGTCAAGGCCGTCGGACATTTCCCAGCTGCCTTCGGAGTCAGAGATAAGTGGGGAAGAAGAACAGCTGGGGCCTGTTCCAGATGCACGTATGTGCAGAGCTGTCAGGAGAGGAGAACAACTGAGGAACAGGGGCCGACTTGGAAAGAAAGGGACATGTGGACACTGAATGGCCCTTCCCTGGCTGGGGAATAAATAGAAGCAAAAGGGGAATGGTTGTTGCAGGAGACAACAGTTCATATTTTTTTGCTTATAGTGGTGGTTCGTGCCTCAGAGACTTATTGCCAGGAATTAATTTTCAGCTTTGTGACTGGAAGCTCTCGGCCTGGCAATTATCCAAGGACTGATAAGGTCTGTTATTGCAATTCACCCTTGGAAGGATTATTGCCTGGACTTTTCTGTGTGTGAATGCCTTTATTTCACAGTAGTTAAATAAAGAGGGTTTTTTTCGCAAGTCTGTTTCTTGGTTCTGCTAAGGCTGGGTCAGAACACCAGGTTTCAACAAGTCATTTACCAGTGTAACCAATGCCATTTCAATCACATGCCCCATGGCTGAAACTGGACTGAAATGATTCAGATAATCCACTTTCTCTAGAGTCCTTTGCAGCTGACTTTCCAGGGAAAGGCTAACAGGTTTACAGTTGTCCAATATGGCTGAATCCACGGAAGGCCTCTTGAGGAGCAGGAGTATCACAGTCTCTTTCAAGGCTGCAACCTTGACACCTTCCCTTGCCCACTAAACAACCAGGAAAGACATGGACTTACAGCACAGATGGCAGGAGTTATATTAACTCTGGCCACCGATTGGAACACGAAGGCCAAAAAGAAACTCAGTTAATGACGAAGATAGTTGTCATTACATAGTCGTCATAGTCTAGTCACTACATTAGACTCCAAGGCTCTGGCAAATCTGAGTGACTTTATTGAAGTGTTGTGCACAATAATCACAACAGCCCAGCAGGAGACCTTCCTGCTCAACTATCTCCAACAGGAAGTTTTCAATCCTAAATAGGCTGCTGAATTGCACCCGAATGAAGCAATTAAGGGAGAAGAAATATGTATACCTCATTTCCCTTACTGATCTGATATAGGTTCAAACTTGAGTTTGTACCATTTTTAAAATCATTTTTCTCTACCTGCTCTTTGGGTATAACTTCTGGTGCTGTACCTCTTGAAGCTCCTTGATAAACTGAGGAGCTACTCATGATTGAGGAACAAAAGAAGTCTGGCTGAGCATGATCTTGTCAGGAACCTGGATCACCTCTTGTTGCCAGTGGCCAACTAGAGAACTAAAGAATGCACCCCACCCCCATCCCGATCACTAGGAAACTCCTTAAGCTCCCACTGGAGTCCATCCATATCCATGGGACACAACGTGTCATAAAAGTCATATTGAATACGAGACACAGGAGGTGTTACACCAAATCCAAAGAGCAGCTATTTTCAAGCCAAATCATGAGTCACAAATCAAAACTGGCAGTTTTAGGCAAAGCTAGAGAGATGATATTTTTTGGGGGGGGGGAATTCAACTTACCGGCATTCAGATGACATTCTTTAATTTGGAATTGAAGTTCATTTTCATTTGGGATGTCTTTCCACGTGGCGAGGAAAACTTGGCGTTCTACAGGATCAGAAACCGTAAAACTGAGTTTTCCATATTTCTATATGGCTTTCCATATTTCTATAGAGAGATGTTTGAGACTCCCCTCCCTCCCCCACACTTTAAGGGCTAAGTGATGTAACAGCCCAAATATTAACAACAGCACTCTCTTCCAGCATATTTTTTGTAGAGCTTCAGAGATTGCATTGGGGAAGGGGAGCAGACTGTTCCACCCCTCAGTATCCCTTCAGGGGGCCATTTTTGAAGCGGCCACAATTTATCAGATGGCACCATGCAACCTAGGGATGTTGAGGGGTAGAGCAGCTTGCTTCCTTTCTCCAACAGAAGCTCTGGAGCTCCAGAGTTCTACAAAAGGAAAGTGAGTGATTGATGACAGGGATGGGGGGTTGAGGAGGAAAATATAGATTGGGAAAGGCCTGTGGGGACGTGGCAGGATGAGAAATGGCCGGTCATAGGGTGAATCTACCCATATGTTGTACTTGTGACCAGGGAGATGCTGCAGCACCTGTAATTCTGAAACTGGGCCATAATTAGCTTTGCTGGGGGGGGGGGGCAATCTATAGTAACTTTGAACAATTGCTAAGTTGACCACTTTGTGTATGTGATTGTTATTTGGCTTTCCTCCAGAGACACATTGTTCTTTTAGTTTAATGAGAGCCTTTTTGGTCTAGTACTTAAGGCAGGAAACTTGTGAGTTCTAATTCCACTTTAGGCATGAAAGCCAGCTGGGTAATCTTGGGCCGGACACCCTTTCTCAGCCCAACTCATCTCCCAGGGTTGTTGTGGGGATAATAGAAGGAAGAAGGTGTGTTGAATATATGCTTGCCATCTTATTTATAAGAATAATAAAGGCAGGAAACAAAATAATTTGTTTTTAACATTTGTTATGTTTCTTATGGATTCCTACCATCAGGACTCACAGATCAATTGAGCACCATGTAAATATATGTAACATAAATAAAGTCTTCCGTGTCTTCCTTTGCTGAATTATAATTTGAAGATGGAATCTGGGATTACAGATTCCTCTCATCCTAACCCTGATCCTCGAACATTGGGCAGGAGTGAAAATAAAGTTTTTCAGATCCAAAACTCCTACCTCCACTTGGCCCAATTATTGTAGGAGTAAAAGGGCAGACTGATTTGCAGTATGTAGTAGAACAACTTTAAAGAGTAATTTAAAAGGTATATGATGAAATAGCTGTCAGAAATCAGCATCCTCATTGTGGGCAAGCAGTGTAGGACTTCAATGGCCAATGGCCATATTGATGGGGGAATTTTGGGAGATGAAGGCCATATTTCCTTGACTGGAGAAAACCAGTTTGGACTCTGTAGGTCCACATAGCAAATGCTGCAGTACTTCATTTATTGTTTGTCCTTTACCTAAGAGAGTGACCGTCCTTCCATGGTACACATCCCATCCCTCCCTTTAATTTCCTCAGGGCCTATTAATAACCAGATATACCACACTCACCCATTTTGCCATCTTCTACGAAAAGCACATTGAGGGGAATAAGACAGCTGAAGTAAAAAACATCAATGTTGTTCTTTACAGCCACCTGCCCCAAAAGAGAAAAATTAATTTGCTATTTTTAAAAGAAAAAAAAGGCAATTTCTCCACCCTGATTCCTAAAAGGTTTTTTAAAAACGTCAGTATGGCATAAATAAATAAATAAAGAATACAAAACCCCTTCCTGGTGGGGAAGGCAAGACCCTCAAACAATAGCACCGCTATTATCTCGTCCAAATAATTCAGAGCCATTAAACCGCAAGCTTGCTTGCTTGCTGCAGAAACCCTTCCATACATATAGGTCTTGTGTGAGGATCCATTTCCTGAGATACTCTTTAAGTACATTTATATTATTTGTATGGATATACACAAGTATACATTCTTTAAAATGCCAAAGTGAGGAAAAAATGTCTGGAATCTGGGCAAGCATTTTGGAGCTAAAGAATTTTAAACTAACTTAAAAAAAACAACAGACTTAGCTTTCCCACTTCTCAGTTGTAAATCAAGGAATGTGGCCAAATCACATTTAGGTGACTTGTTGACATTTACTATATAGCCTGTATCAGAATTAACTTAAAGTAATTCTGACCTGAGGAAAGCACATTTGCACATGGGCGCATTTTAGAAGATCATCCTGAACTGGGCAGAGGTTCTGAGGAACATTAGCATACTCAGCATTATCATACACATACAGCAATGGCTGCATAATTAAATCTGAGATCTCCAGCTTGGAAGAGGATTGGGAACAAACATTCAGAATGCCAACCCGGATTTTGTAAGGACTGAATCTGGAAGTGCTGAGAGAAAGCCCGTCTATATCTTTTCCAACCTCTTTGACAGGGAATGTCTAAATTGGCATCGGAAGTTTTCTGTCCCTTGCCACTGATGAGTGTTCTGGGCACCCAGCAGGAATAGAAAGAGTAGAAGCTGGCATTCAGATATGATTGGAAGACAAGCAGAAGAAAAACAGCGTTTATTTTTCAAATAATCCTAAATCAGTATGTGAGGATTTATTTGGAATCAATTAGCACAGCCTGCTAATTAATTCCTTCATGGAGACTGCAAGTTGGGTCATTTCTGGCTGCTTCTCATTTTCTCCGAGTCTCGGCTAAGAGACAGGGCAAAAATATTCTCCTGCAGACCAAAGAAAAGCTGGTAAACCTGAACCACAAAGTAGCGCCACTGTTCTCTTTAAGGTAGGGCCATGTAGGTTTTCCCTTCAAGATGTGTTTTAATTAATTATTTAGGCTTCCGGCAGCAATAGAAAAAATGATATGGTGACAACATTGGAATAGGGAGATCAAGATTTTCAGCTCAACCAAATTTGGTAATTGTGGTGCACAAAATATACATTTATGCTCATTTTGAGCTTTACATCTAGAAACCTGAAAAATTATACTGCCAAAAAAAAGCCATTATACCATCATTAAGCCATCAACTTGGTATATACTAGGGATTTAATAGCTCTGCCAACATCAGTACTGCCAATGATTTCACCATGATTTTAGGGAACCTGCCTCAAATCAGGTTTATGCTGTCCTGCTTTTGATTGCAACTGCTATATCATTCTCAATGGGAAGCCAGGCAGTAAGGGGGCTTGAAAATATCTGTAAGTAGTCTAGAGCAGCGTTTCTCAATCTCAGCAACTTTAACATGTGGCTGTGGTGGTGCAGTGGTTAGAATGCAGTATTGCAGGCTAACTCTGGATCTGGATCCGTATCTGGATCCGTTCCAGTCGGGCTTCAGGCCCGGGTACAGCACGGAAACGGCATTGGTCGCGTTGGTTGATGATCTCTGGAGGGCTCGGGACAGGGGGTGCTCCTCTGTCCTGGTCCTGTTAGATCTCTCAGCGGCTTTTGATACCATCGACCATGGTATCATGCTGCACCGGTTGGAAGAGTTAGGGGTGGGAGGCACTGTGTTGCGGTGGTTCTCCTCCTTTCTCTCTGACCGGTCGCAGTCTGTGTTGACAGGGGGACAGAGGTCGACCCCGAGGCCCCTCATATGTGGGATGCCGCAAGGGTCGGTCCTCTCACCTCTCCTGTTCAACATTTATGTGAAGCCGCTGGGCGAGATCATCCGTGGTTTCGGGGTGGAGTACCATCAGTACGCTGACGACACCCAGCTGTACATCTCCACCCCGGATCACCCCAACGATGCCCTTGAAGTGATGTCCCAGTGTCTGGAGGCCGTACGGATCTGGATGGGGAGGAACAGGTTCAGTCTCAACCCATCCAAGACCGAGTGGCTGTGGTTTCCGACGTCCCGATATAGTCAGTTGATGCCATCACTGACTATTGGGGGCGAATCATTGGCCCCCACGGAGAGGGCTTGCAACTTGGGCGTCCTCCTGGATTCACGGCTGTCTTTAGAAGAGCACTTGACGGCCGTGACCGGGAGGATTTTTCATCAGGTTCGCCAGATTCGCCAGTTGCGTCCCTTTCTGGATCGGGACTCGTTACGCACGGTCACTCATGCCCTCATCACCTCCTGCCTGGACTATTGCAACGCTCTCTACATGGGGTTCCCCTTGAGGAGCACCCGGAGGCTCCAATTGGCGCAGAGTGCAGCCGCGCGGGTGGTAATGGGAGCGACATGGCGCTCCCATGTAACACCTCTCCTGTGCGAGCTGCACTGGCTCCTGGTGGTCTTCCGGGTGCGCTTCAAGGTTTTGGTTACCACCTTTAAAGCGCTCCATGGCTTAGGACTTGGTTATCTACGGGACCACCTACTACCACCAATAGCCTCCCACCGGCCAGTACGCTCTCATAGAGAGGGACTCCTCCAGGTGCCGTCAGCCAAACAGTGTCGACTGGCGGCCCCTAGGGGGAGAGCCTTCTCTGTGGGGGCACCTACTATCTGGAATGAGCTCCCCCCGGAGATACGGAGGATCCCGGATCTGCGCACCTTCTGCCGTGCTATGAAGACCTTTTTATTCCATCAGGCAGGCTTGGCCTAACCTCTTCCCTTCTTTAAATATCTAAATTTTAATCTGTTTTTAAATTATTGGGGTGTTTTAATCTGTCTGGGCCAAAATGATTTAATTTGATTTTATCTGGTTTTTAAATTTTTTGTATCTATGTATTTTACTGTTGGCTGTTCACCGCCCTGAGTCCTTCGGGAGTAGGGCAGTATACAAATCAAATAAACTAAACTAAACTAACTCTGCCGACTGCCAGTAGTTCGATCCTGACCAGCTCAAGGTCAACTCAGCCTTCCATCCTTGTGCGGACCCAGATTATTGGGGGCAATATGCTGACGCTGGTAAACTGCTTAGAGAGGGCAGTAAAGTACTATGAAATGGTGCATAAGTCTAAGTGTTCTTGCTATGTGTGGACTTCATCTCCCTGTCAACTCTGAAGCTGACCTGGCGGTGGCCGTTTTCCTTTCTGTAGTTTTTTTTTCTATCGGGATTTCTTTTCACATGGCTTTAGGCTTGACACAGCCTGGACCTGAGGGGGGAGTAGTGATAGCTGGGGTTTTGTAGCCAAAACAAAATAGTTCTCTTATTTTGGACATTGCAACTGTTGGCTGGCCAGAGGAGGAAGAGAGAAGTAACCAGGCAACCAGCCAGCACCCAGATTGGACAATGTGACTTATTGTTTGGGAGAACAGGAAACTTTTTCACTTTTTAATGAGGTGGAAAGCGCGGGAACTCTCAGAGTTGGCTTTCCACCAGTTTGTATCAAGATGATATCTCCTAATAAAACTGTTCTCTGCCTCAGAGTTCTGTTTGCAATGGGTGTATTACTTGGAACCTCGACACTCCCAGAATTCCCAAGCCATCCATGGTATTGAGGGAATTCTGGGAGTTGAAGTCTACACATCTTCAAGCTGCTGAAATTGAGAAACACTAGTCTAGAAAAAGCATTGTGGAATAGGCAGAATTATGCATGAAAATCAATGCAGAAGACATACTGAGTCAAGAGGTTTAAAACCCAAGATAGAGAGTTTCATTCCCCATGCAACTCTTTGTTAAGTAAATGTAACTAAGTGACAAGGTAGATTTGCACATCCAGCCTTACATGCTACAATCAGCTCTGAGCCACTCTCCCTAAGAGACCTTTTGCTGCCCCATGAGCTCACGTTCAAATTGCCAAGTGCTCCACAAGAGCTTTCAAGGACATATTTTTATCCCCTTTGACTGCTTTAATCAAACATGTTTCAGTAGTTTTCAAAGTGTCTGCCATCCAGAAGCTTTTCCTGCCTAAAGGCAATTGCCAAGGAAATCTTGAACTACCCTGCCACAAAATCTAGGCATGCTCCAATGTTTTATTAAGGCAAGATCTTCAGGATCTTATTATTTTTGGGACTCAATCCTAGTATCCTTAGACAACAGATTTGCAAGATGAATTCTAAAATACGAAGGGTAAAGCATTAGAAAGCAACAGTGCTACATCTTTAAAATCAGAGTAAGATTACTATAGATATTTTTAATATTGATCTTAAAATGTCACTATTAAATGTTTTTACAACGTTAAGTGTTTGGGATCAATATATATGTTTTATTTAAAATTGCCAAATGCATTTTTTAATGTCAGACTTCTGATTACATTACTTTTCTGGATTTTAGTTTCACTTAATTTTGGGTAAAGAGATAATGCACTCATTCATTATGAGTAAAAAACAACAACTGTCCTTTCTTTGCTACTGAATTTGGGATGGCGTTATTTTCTACTTTCCAATTATGACTTTGCTTTCTTCAACTTTATTAACAAGTCACTAAGAAAACTTACTACTATACTTTGAAAAACAGAAAGCAAGGAGCCAGGAAATTTCCACAGGGAAGGAATTCAACTACCATGCTGTCATCAACAAGAGTAACTTGTAAGTATTGGATATTTTATTTTATTTTATTTATTTTATTTTATTTATTTGTCGAGTATGTATTAGATAATATATATAAGTATAAGCATGAATTGAATACATAAAATGAATACAATTAAAGGGAACATTAGGACAGGGACGGTAGGCACGCTGGTGCTCTTATGCACGCCCCTTACAGACCTCTTAGGAATGGGGTGAGGTCAACAGTAGACAGTCTTAGGTTAAAATTTTGGGGGTTTTGGGATGGAACTACAGAGTCAGGTAGTGCATTCCAGGCATTGACCACTCTGTTGCTGGAGTCATATTTTCTGCAATCGAGTTTGGAGGGGTTCACTTTAAGTTTGCATCTATTGTGTGCTCGTGTATTATTGTGGTTGAAGCTGAAGTAGTCATTGACAGGTAGGACATTGTAGCAGATGATTTTACGTGCTACGCTTAGGTCATACCAAAGGCGGCGTAGTTCTAAATTTTCTAAGCCCAAAATTTCAAGTCTGGTGGCATAAAGTATTTTGTTGCGAGCAGAGGAGCAGAGGACTCTTCTTGTGAAATATTTCTGGACACGATCAATTGTATTAATGTCCGATATGCAGTGCGGATTCCAGACAGATGAGCTATATTCGAGAATTGGTCTAGCAAATGTTTTGTATGCACTGGTTAGTAGTACAATATTACCGGAGAAAAAGCTACGCAAGATTAGGTTTACAACCCTTAATGCCTTTTTGGCGATGTTGTTAGGGTGGGCAGTTTGTGTTTTGAGTAGTCCACAGCCATAATAATGCTAAAAAAAGTAAAATAGACTAGTTTCCAAGGAATTCTTATATGTTCTGAGAATAGTATGAAAATCCCTTATCTATCTAGTACTTTTTTTTCCAGAGAAAGAAACTACGACAATACTGAACTAACCCTTGTTATCTTCCAATGGGATGACACAGCAATCTACGTGCATCTCTCTGTGATGACAACTGCATGAAAACATTGCATTTCCTGCTCCTCTCTTTTAAGCACCAACTGGAAGGATTCAGTTACACTTGTGATGGGAACATCATTGGAAGATCCGAAAGACTATTACGAAGAATATCTATCCACATTATTGCTAGAATTTAAAATGACTTCGCAGCACATTATTAAAAAAAAAATCAAATAAAATAAAAACACCAAACCTCTGTCTCTGGAGAGCAAATGAATGAGCCTTGAACAAGATTGGAACAAAGATTCTGTCTCCTGCCCCTGCCCGAAAGGGGGGGATGGATGGACATAGAAGAAATAACATGCCACATTAATTCAATCTGGCTCTAATGCAGAACATGTGAACGATGGCAAGGAAATAATGAAGGGCAATACAAATTTTGTGGTGTCGCTTTCCTATCCCAGTTCTGCAGGGGTGATATCCAGCAGGTTTTGACAGGTTCTGGAGAACCGATAGCGGAAATTTTGAATAGTTCGGAGAACCGGCAAATATCACCTCTGGCTGGCCCCAGGGTGGGGTGGGAATGGAGATTTTGCAATATCCTTCCCCCAGGAGTGGGGAGGGAATGGGGATTTTGCAATATCCTTCCCCTGCCACGCCCACCAAGCCACACCCTGCCCACCAAGCCATGCCCACAGAACTGGTAGTAAAAAAATTCGGATTTCACCACTGCCAGATCTGCCCAGTGATAATAAAGAAGGGCAAGAAAATAAGTAGGAAGGAAGAGAGTAGAAAAAAGGGCAAAAGGGACAAAATATTTAAATATCTACATTCCTTTCTCCAGAATTGCTTCCGCACACATTAATTCCCTTGAAGCTGAATCAGCTACATGCACAAGCTGCTTTTTCAGAGGGGATTAAAAAAAAAAAGAAAGAAAGATAAATGGGAACAGAAAATTCTTCTATCATTAACAGATTCTTGGGTAACAATGACATTTCTAAGTCCTTCTGCTTGACAGCAACTAATTCCATCCAAAACACAGGATTCCTGAACAAGGACCTCCTGGAGTGACACAGTCAGCTAAGCCAGCATGTGGCTTGGTTTTAACTTCTGTATCTGCTTGTGGGGTTGCCCGTTGCAACATCTTCAGATAAACAGTGTAACACCTAAGAAAACAAATCACTATAATGGATATATTTGGGGTCTTTTCTCCATCCAAATTCATACTAAAAAACGTTCCCTGCTTTCATATCACTCCAGTAAGGAAGACAGCTCTGTCACATTTATTTCTATTTATATCCTGGGATCGAATGGAGGGGGAAACAAGGTTGGAATAAAACCTTGTTGTTGCTGTTTCGGCATAAGCAGCTGATCTATCTATCTCTTTTTAAGAAGAGAATGGACAACCATCTGTCTGATACGGTATAGGCTTTCCTGCTTGAGCAGGGGGCTGGACTAGAAGACCTCCAAGGTCCTTTCCAACTGATTCCTATTCCTATCCAGTGGTGGGTTGCTACCGGTTCTCCCCAGTTCAGGCGATTTTGCGCAAAGCAACCCACCACTGTCCCTATCCCTATCCCTATCCTATAAGCCACGGTGGCACAGTGATTAGAGTGCAGTATTGCAGGCTACTTCTGCTGACTGCCAGCTGACTGCAATTTGGCAGTTCAAATCTCACCAGATTTAAGGTTGATTCAGCCTTCCATCCTTCCGAGGTGGGTAAAATGAGGACCCAGATTGTTGGGGAAAATATGCTGACTCTGTAAACCACTTAGAGAGGAGGCTGTAAAGCACTGTGAAGCGGTATATAAGTCTAAGTGCTATTGCTATTGCTATTGCTATTGCTATTGCTATTGCTATTGCTATTGCTATTCTATTCTATTCTATTCTATTCTATTCTATTCTATTCTATTCTATTCTATTCTATTCTATTCTATTCTCTGGGAACATCTCCCATGTGGGCAATCTTGATGGAGTCAAGCACTGATTTATGAATGGGCAATGGAAGCTGTAGCCAGGGAAATATTTGTGTGTAGCTGTGGCTGATATGCCAGTTATGGTCATCCCTAGATCAAGAAGCCCTGATTGCTCTATTTAAATTAGACTGCTTGTGCAGGGCCGTCTTTGAAAATGAACTGGAAGCTGCAGCTTGTAGGACATACAGTGGCCAGATTTTCAGTTGGAGAAACTGGATACTGTAGAATTACTCCCAATAGATAGTCCTTGATTTGTGGCTATTAGTTTAGTGACCTTTCAATGTCACAGTGATAATGAAAAAAGTGACTTACAACAGGCCCTGACACTTACGACCATTCTAGCATCCCTGCAGGTCACATGATCGCAAGTTGGGCGCTTGGTGCATTTATGACGGTTGCAGCACCTAAAGCCACATGATTGCCATTTATTTTTTATTTATTTTATTTTATTTTGAATTTGTATACCGCCCTTCTCCCTGAGGACTCAGGGCGGTGAACAGCCAAGTAAAAACACCAAATACAAATATTAAAATACAGTTAAAAGATATATATAAATTTGGCCCCATTAATTAAAAACGATAAACAAAACAATTAAAAACACTTAAAAAATTAGGCCAGCCCGGCTTGCTGGAAAAAAGTTTGCAACCTTCCCAACTGGCTTCCGATAAGCAAATGGGGAAAGCCGGATTCGCTTAACGGATGTGATAAAAAGGGTTGTAAAATTGGATATTTTACATATGTGATTACTCACTTTAACAACCATATTGCTTAGGGATGGAAAGTTCCAGCCGCAGTTGCGGTTGTAAGTCAAGGATTTCCTGAATTTGACGTCGCTGCACTGACAGTAAGATCCAGCCTCAATTCAACCTACAGTTGATCATCTCTTAAGCCCAATATTGCGTAGTAGGGATACATCATAAGCTGTCCTGCCAAGCATGAATCCTAATATAGTCTCAAAAGCTGTGAAGTGCAGGGGGTATCCACTAAAGTTGGGGTGGGAAACTCAAGGCCCGTGGGGTGCTTAAATCCGACCCGTGGGGCCAGCTTGGAAATATCAAAGGATCTCCCCCCGCCCCCCCCGTGCCTCGTTTTCACCCTCCATGGCCTTCTGCAGCACTCTGCCTACCAAAAACGGGCCGAAAAAGGCTGGCAGAGTGCTGCAGGAGGCAATGGACTGCAGGGTGAAAACGAGGCTGGGGGGGGGGGCGTGGACTCCCATGCCTCGTTTTGGCTGGCAGGGTGTTGCAGGAGGCATCCATCCCACCCACCGCCTGCGGAGAACTACAATGCTGATCCAGCCCTCAAAAAAATCCAGTTTGATAGCCCTGCACTAAAGAGTCGGTACTTTTCAGTGATAGCCCCACACTTTGGAATATGCTCTGCCTGGAAGTCTTCCTGGCTTTGACCAAAAGCCCCAAATATTATTTTATTACAAGGAGTTTTCACCCCTTAGCATCTCTGAGGGAACCCACTATGTTAAGTGTTTAGTTACATTTATAAATATTCAGATTTTATGTGGCAAAATAAAACACAAATCTAAGCGTTCATTTACGGGCTCAGACTGGAGGCTCTGCAGCCCACCATCCAGTTCCTTCCTTGTTAGAAACTTTTATTAAATCTACATAGCCTTTAAAAAGAACACCCACCCACCCCGCTATCTTCTCCTCCAACAACAACTGCAGATAGACTGCTTCTGAATATGGAGGATATGTAGATAATATTTAATCTGTTGGCTTTCTAAAAATAAAACCAGAAGAGCACTGGTGTTAAATGAGTAAAAAATATTCACTTAGTCTGAATATACAGAGGTAAACAGGCTGAAACTGGAGCCTGTTTTATGTTTTTTACTTTCCCAGTTAAGAAGGGGTTTTTTTGGGGGGGGGGGTTGGCTCACAAACTCCCTGCCTCTGTAAAAGCAGCTACACAGCTGCATCTCCTCTTGTTCTCAATCCCAACCAGGAGCTTCCACATTAAGGCAACACTATTTCTAGCTGCCTGTCAGTAGGCTCATTCATAACACATAGGACAGAAGTGCTGAAGAAAACGGTCCTTTTTATGGTTAATAAGCTTCCCTGTGGGAGATGCCATAGAAAGATTATTAGAGGAGGGCTGGGAGGGGGGAGAGAAGTGAAGGAGTCACAGCTTGCCTGTATACTGGAATAGAAACCATTGTGTAGAAGGGTATTATTTATTACAGTACCAGAATCAACTCAGGAGCCTGATGCTTAGTTAAGGCACAGATGTGGAATGGGCAGAGCAAATTGGAATGTTTGTTTTTTAATTTCTTTTAAGATCATTTGCTGCCGAGAGTCACTGAGACGGGCAGCCATACAAACTGAATACATACATACATACATACATACATACATACATACATACATACATACATACAAATTAGTTTTCAGAAACGTTGCACAGGAGGATATGCAATCCTTATCTGCCCATAAAATTCAGTCATCTCAGAAGCTCAGCCACAACACAATCTGTTTTTGGTTTAGATGATATGTAGACCCAATCGTTATATCATAGCATCAGGCATGGAACGGGCCCACCAACAAATTACATATGTTAAGAAAATTCTAACTTCAACTTAGGTAAATTAGCCAGAATATCTTATTTTTAAAAGCCTTTTCATATACAGATCATTGCTACAATGAAGTCCAGAAAGTATTTATATGTGATACACCAAATTCTGTTATTTTTATTTGCCTGAACTGAATAGTTTGCCTGAAGCTAAATTGTTTTGTTCCAAGAACAGCTTCTTGTTTTATAAGAAAAAAAAAAGCAACCCTCCACTACCACATCACTTGAAAAGGATCTGACGGTTTCTTGACTATTCAGCCACTTTTCCTTCCATGCCCAACTCTTAATTTTAATTTGTATTAAAATGCAAATCTACTTTCTCCTCCATCTCCCCAAACTCAAGTGTTCCTACCTGAAGATTGTTCAGAGGTTCCATTTTCATGACTGGCCCCAAAGTGTTGAGCGGAAGAGAAACGTCAATGCTTTGATTTGGCATCAGAGGAGTGTGAATGGCCAGTGGGGTGCTGGGGATGACTCCAAAGCTGGATGGTTGGGGAGGAGAGAGAGAGAGAGAGGAAAGAAGGTGTAATATTCAACAGAGAAGCCAAGAAAGAGAAAGTGTGCAACAAAAAGGGCGTTTAGTTGACTCCAAGGCTAACCTGTTCTTGTTGAACTGAATGGCAAAGTCACTCATGTGTTGAAGAGCCTTGTTGGTGAAACTCATATCCATGTAGATATGTCCTTGCCGATGGCCAAAAGTTCCAGAAATTTCCAGGCCTTTGGCTTTCACAGCCGGCAACCAGACCTATAAAGACATGAGCACAAGCAGTTAGAGCAAGCAAAACTGGGGTCATAAAGCATCAGAATAATTCCAGTGAGATTTCTTTATCATGATAGACAGTAATTTTGAGTGGGTGTGTTCAGCCTATCCACTTCAAGCCCATTTTATGTATTGGTATATAATGATGATTGAATCTCAAATGGTAGCATAGATTCTTTCCAGCTGATTTAGAAAAGCTGGAGAGGAAATGTCTCAAAATCCATTTACAGCACTCTGAACAGAGTTCACAATAGTTTGGCAGTAAAATAAGGGGATTTAAAAGAAGAAATAGCATGCTCTAATTGGCAACTTGAAGACGTGTGGACTTCAGCTTCCAGAATTCCCTAACCAGCATGCTGCATGCCATAACAAACAAACAAACAAACAAACCCAGAACCACCATCCTGGTTTCACTTAAATCTTTTTACTGTAGTACTAAATGAATTTGTAATGGATGCAGAAGCTCATTGGGCAAACAGAGCAAAAGGCAGAGTTATTTACTCAGAAACAATATAATTGTGAAACAAAAGAGAGGGATGCCCCCCCCCAAAAATAACAACAACTGATGAAGAGACAACCTTGGCAAAAAAAGACAGCTCTGTCCATGTTTCCTCACACATACCGATTTGGGAGCCACATATCCACCAGGTGCCATGCCGATGCCAGAAGAGAGTTCAAAGAGGTCATTCAGTCCACTGCTGACTGCAGCTGGGGTAGGGGAAGGAGCAAATGTTGCGGGGACTGACGATGGGATGAAGGTCTGTCCCACCTGCAAGCAATCAAGGAAGATATTTAAACATCTGGTACATAATAGACACCTCTATTAAATAAACCATAAAGTTGGACACTATTCTGAATATTTTAGAACTTGTTCCTGGCATTTTGCTGAATGATCAAGGGTACTAAATTGGCATGTTAGTGTGCTCTCTGCTTTAAATCCCATCTCTACTACCCATCACTATGTGATTGAAGCAGCCATTAATAGCTAGCCTACCTTCTCCAAAAGACTGTGAAGAGTGGAGAGCAAGGACATTCAACTTCCAACAGTTAAAAGATGAGGAATTGTATCAGACGAAGGTGAATGAACTCTCCATAAGGAATTCTCAGTTATAACCAAGCACTCAACAACCATGTAGTGAAATGGACTCAAAGCTAGTGCTTTCAAAATAGACCTGTTGATCATCCAGGAAGTCCCATGGCCCTCAAATCCATTTTAATAGAATTGGAAGAGGAATGCTTTGCTCCAAGGACAACAGCAATCCACAGCTATTGATGACCCTTGGAAATTAGGAATATGAGTCAACCAGTTCAAGTTCATTCAATGACTTTTAAGTTGTTTGGAATTTCTCATCAATGGTACCAAGGGCTCTGGATGCCTTATGTTTCCCATTTATAGGTTTATGGAGCTTGGGGACCAAGCCAAACCTGAAAGTAGGTTTTTTTCAATGACTCTGGTGTCTTGCACAAACCCTGGGAATCCTTCAGCTTGTTTTCCTTGGTTCTCCATTTTTTTCTTCTTGACCAAGCAGTGATACATCTACTTCACATGGAAAAATATACTGTGATCTCAGATCTCCCCAGTAACAGAACTCCAAATTTCTTGACTATTCTACAAGTCAAGCTTGCTACCAAATTCTCTTTTCTTTTCCTTCCAGTATTTCAGTGTTTTAGATGGTTCTCTGCTTTAATCCAGAGAACATGTTGAGAATGTCTAACATAGGGCTATCTCTGCTGCACAGATTTTAGAAGAATGGATGGGAAAAGAAGACCACAGAATGAACGCCTGCACATTTGAGTAGTTGAGGTTGGGAGGATGGGAGATCCTGTTTTCAAATCCCCAGTTGATTCTGAAATATATTGGCCAACTTAAAGCCTGGTTACAAAGTCTCAGCTCAGCCTATTGTAAGGTCTGTTGTAAGAATAAAATTGGAGGAGAAAATACTATGTGTGCCAACATGAACTCTTTCTGAAGGAAAGATGGGGTGTAAATTCAACAAATAATAATTTTTCAATTAGAACTGAAAAGGAAAAAAAAAATGAATGGAGGGCACTTACTGCTGGGCTGCCTCCAATTCCCCCGCCAAGGTCACTGCCAAGCTGCAAGGAAGAAAAGAATAGAAAAAGGAAGAGAGAGAGAGAAAGAGAGAGAGAGAGAGAGAGGCAAAAAAGGAAGAGAAAAGGCAGGGGAAAGAGAAAGAGTTCATTACAGCCAAGTTATCAGGTGCCAAGAAATAAAGATCATGTGGTTCCCAAAAAGGCCTAGCACACCACCTGTCCCCCATCTGTTTGCCCAGAGAGAATATTGACCCAGCAAGGACAGAGAAATCCACAGATTTGAAACCCCCAAATTCCACAGGAAGGGAAGTGAGATTTGGTTGAAAGCACAAGAATATGCATCGAGGTCCTGTGGGCAGCAGCAGAAGGTGGCAGTTCAGACCTAGATAGACGTGAACTTGGGTTCATCTCCAAGCTGCAATTTTCAAAAGCCAAACGGCCCTCAGCCTTGTCCCCACTGTTCCTAGAGAAGGGCACCTCACAAACAGTCATGGTGACTTCTCTCAGACCTAGCATGAACCAGCACTCACAGCACTCCAGAAGCAGTTGATCTTTTTTGCTTTGCCTTTGTAGACCTATTCATGCTATTCATTCAGGCAATATGGCGGTGAGGGAATGTGGTGGGTAAGGGCAGCTCTTCTGAACATGCCATTCTTGCTAACTACCATTCCTGTGTGGGCCAGTTTCAGCAGCAGCCTCTTGCCATTCCCTGCCTGCTCACCCAATGTTCCTGGGCTCCAACGTCAGCAGCCCATTGATGTTCTGAGAGCAAAGAATCCACAAAAAGCAAAAAGCTGGGCCAAAAATAAACTGACATATATGCGCAGCATTGTCACCCTAAAGTGGAGGTTGCTTGAATGGGTATCATGTGATTTTTCTATTTCTGGCAGCTCTCTGAACAATTACCCAACAGAACAAATCCAAGCACTCAGATATGGAACATGCATTTAGCTTTGCTCATAGATGCTTGGCTGAAAGTTACACCCACCCACCCACCCTAATACACTTTATATCTCTCCCCTCCCCCACAAAGGGTGAAACATTAACATCTTTTTCCTTCTAAAGGAGGTGGGCGGGGAAAATGTAACCAAGTAGAAATGAGAACTGCTGGGATGTGAAAAGGAATCTTACAACTCACAATGTATCGGTTTGATGCTAAACAGTAAAAAAAAGATGATAGTGGCATCAGATTGTTCCATTTTGAGTTTGTAATTTTTATAACAAAATCAAGGAGGCAGCATTTTCACATTTTAAGGAATAAGCAACTTCTGCATTGCCTTTAAATAAACAACTGGTGATTTCTTTAAGATGTCAGTGGCCATGGTTAAAAAACACTGATTTAGAATATTATTAAAAGTCCCAAAGATTGATTAAATTTGTTATTTGGCATATGGGTTTGGCATACTTCCCTGCCAGTGTTATGATAGAGCCATTTTCTAGCCTAACATCAGCTATTTGTGATTTTTATGCTTAAAGCTACAAAATGGAAAATAGGTCGAAGGCAGAAAAATGTGACAATTTACTGTAGTTGGCTGTTCTTTTTCGAAGATGGTGGCCTCAGAAAACAAAAAGATAAAGAATCAAAAGACTGCATATACTTTCGCCGAGCCTCGGCTGTCCTCTGAAATACTAGCAAACATGGACCATTCTGATATGTCATGGTGGCACAATTTATTTCCTTTGAACAGGACTCGATTTGCCCCAGACATGGGCAGGAATTGGTAATGTGGCATCTGTGAATGCCATAGCACCTGCAGAACAATAGACTGTATCCATCCACCTGCAAAAACTTTATACATAAAATTTCTTTTTAAGTGAACTGACTAAAGTATTAAAACACTGTCATTGGAGATTCTCAGTCATCCAGATCATGGTTGTCTCAAAGGTGCTTTTTCAAGAGGCAACTGAACTTTCTTGTTTTTTTTTGAATACGTTTCGTTTCTCATCCAAGAAGCTTCTTCAGCTCTGACTGGATGGTGGAGAATGGAAGGATTTATATTCCATTTATATTTATATTCCATTCCCCACCATCCAGTCAGAGCTGATGAAGCTTCTTGGATGAGAAGCAAAACGTCTTCAAAGAAAAACCAGAAAGTCCAGTTGCCTCTTGAAAAAGCACCTTTGGCAAATATTTCAAGGTAAGTGTTTCTTCCAAATAAGACCTAATAAAACTTGGAGCATCTTACATTTTTAAATTGATTTTCTAAAAGTTTTTAAAAATGTTTTACGATTAACTTCTGGCACCTACCCCACCATATAAGATTACGTAACAGTGCCCACTAACAGGAAAAGGCTATTGCCTCCTGGTAAAAACAGCTGCAATAGGGAAGAAAAGGACAGTGTCTTAGAAACAGATTTGTGCTCTTAGACCCCATTTCAAAAAAATGACAGCAATCTGTACCAGTATCAGACTCATGCAACGACGGTTATGGCTTGATGGAAAACAGATGATCTCTCACTCTTTCAATCTGAGCGCAACAGTTTATGGAGCGGGATAATAGCCGGAATACTCATCCATTATGACTTCCTCTTGCAGAAGTGATCATGGGTGATTATTATCCTCTTTCGAGTTACAGCTATGTTATAGCCAGGAAAAGCATGGCTTGTATAGCAAAGGTAAGGAAAGCAAAAAAAGGCCCTGTCAGATTCACTTTGAAGAAGGTGAGGCAGAAAGGTTCTGGTACTCTGGGAAATGTTTCCCAGTCAAGTGGGAAGGGGGAGAAGCAGTCTCCCCATCAGCTGGCAAGTGAGCTTCTTACATAAAGCAGCATCAAAACAACTTGTGAATAATTCTACATAATAGAGCCAGATGTTTTTATCTGCTTTCATCAGCTTCTGTGCCAAGTTTATCTCATTAAAAGAGCCACAGGCTGGGAAGCCAACCTTGAAAGATACAAATCAAGGTTTCTTGGCTCTTACAATCCTATACTTCCTTGCTCCTTCTCTTTTAAACACACACACACAGACACACACACACACACACACACTGCTCCCCCAGGAATTGCACAATGATGTAATGGGGAGGAGAGAAATTCAATGTCTCCTGTTAGCAAGTTTGTGATCTAGAACAGGGGTCTGCAACCTTAAATATTCAAACAACCATTTGGACTCATTTCCCACAGAAAACACTGGGAGCCACAAAACCTGGGTGGGCGTGGCCAACTCGATGTCACTCACTTCCACTAGTCACATGATCCCCTGGCCACACCTACCCAGCCAGTCATTAAGGCGGAGAACCAGTTGTTAAAAAACACTGGGAACCACAAAATCCTTTTGACGTATCTCGCTCTCCCCTCCCTCCCTCTCTCCTTCCCTCCCTCCCTCCCTCTCTCTATGTCTCTCTGTCTCCCCTTCTCTCTGTATCTGTCTCTGCCCTGGCCGCTTCTCCATCCCCCACCGTCGCCCTTACCTTCTCGGGCCAGGCGAGGAGTGACTGGGAGGGGAGGGCAAGGGACGGGGCCAGCCAATGGTGGGATCACCTGACAGGGAGCCACAGCAGAGGGCCCAAAGAGCCACATGCGGCTCCGGAGCCACAGGTTGCTGACCCCTGGTCTAGAACCTAAACCGGGACTTTTGCAACTAGAGACCAGGACTTAATCAAGTAAGAATCTGTGGCTATTTATGATTTATAGGTAGTCCTCGACTTACAACAGTTCACTTAGTGACCATTCAAAGTTACAACGGCACTGAAAAAAGTTACTTATGACTATTGCAGCATCCCCATGGTCATGGGATTTACATTCGGATGCTTGACAACTGACTCACATTTATGACGGTTGCAGTGTTCCGGGGTCATTGGATTCCCTTTTATGACCTTCTGACAAACAAAGTCGATGGGGACACCAGATTCACTTAACAACCGTGTTACTAATTTAACAACAGCAGTGATTCACTTAACAAATGTGGCAAGACAAGTCGTAAAACAGGGCAAAACTCACTTAACAAATTTCTCACTTAGTAACATAAATTTTGGGCTCAATTGTGGTCGTAAATCGAGGACTACCTGTACATACTTTTTAGATCAATAAAATAAAAAATAGGTTTGTGTGTGTGTGTGTGTGTGTGTGTGTGTGTGTGTGTGTGTGTATATAAATTTTGGTGTCACTTTTGTATAACTTGGTATTTTTGGATTATGCTGCTGTTGCCCTTGGGATTTATGACATTGTTTGGTGGGTAGCATTCCTTCTTTCAAGAGCAGTGCTTCGGAATTTCATCTTAATGTGTGCCATTGTGTATGTATACAGGAAAAAGACAATAAAAGTTATCTTAATCTTAACTGAAGATGCTGACTGGCTATATGATCCTAATACTTACAGCTGGCCTTAGAGGATAATCTTAATTCATCATACAATTCTGGTTTCCAAATTTGCTTCTTATAACTGGTCTCCTTGGTGAGGACTGACAGCAATAATTCCTGACGTCCTAGGGCAGGGGTGTCAAACTCAAGGCCTGCGGGCCGCTTCCGGCCATGGGGTGCTTACATCTGCCCTGAGTGGCTGACCTGGAAGCTACAAAGGACTGGCCTGTACTGCCTCTGCCAGCGAAAACGAAGCTCGGGAGGGCCATTTGTGGCCCTCCCGAGTTCCGTTTTCGCTGGCAGAGGGTTGCAGGAAACTGTCACAGCCAAAACCGGAGCTCTGAAGCCCGTTTTCACTGGCAGAGCGCTTGGGCCACCACAGGCGCCCCCTACACGAGTGATGTCGAGCCCGCCCCCCATCCCACCCGAGGTCAAACACAATCCCAATGAGGCCCTCAATGAAATCGAGTTTGACATCCCTGTCCTAGGGCCTCACAGATTCCTGACTCTCCACTGTTGCTTAGGATCTTGGCTCCTGGCTTAGATTACGCTTCTGGTTTAACTAGCTCGAAAACCGCTCTTCTCACAGACTTCTTTCTCAATCCCATCAACATGGAATTTAAAACTCACTAAAGTTTCTTCCTCTGATCAATACAGCAGCACCAGTTTTTGGCTCCCACTAACCTTAGAGGCCTTGTGATGCTCACCATATACTCAAAGTCAAAAAACTCTCACTCCAATCATATTTTAAAATATGATTGTTCACCATCCATATCCAGTCTTGATTCCTGAAAGAACCATCTTCTTCTTCTTTTTCTTAAGCCTCCACAGTGTATGATTTTGTTGTCCCTCAGTCTATAACATTTATAAAATGCTTCAATTGTGCATGGCATCTTTATCAGTACCTCCACTGATTAAAAGGTACATGTACCTGTGGAGGCTTCTATGGGAAGCTCCATGGGTAGCCAATATGTAGGGAATGAGAAGCCTTAAGTAAGGCTCCAAAGTTTTCAGAAAGCTAGAGGAAGTGATGTGGTATCATCATCAGAAGGAGCTGGGTTGAATTTTTCAGCCCTTTATATATGTTTTGTGGGATGATAGGATGAGAATGGGAGTTCTTCCTCAAAAAGACCTTGAAAACTGGCCTGAAATCACCATTTTAGGCCCGATTTCAAGACTGGAAGTTAAAAGTTCTTTGAATCTCCAAAGTCTTATGCTCCCAATTTCAACCTTAAAGCTCATCTCTTCCCCACAAAAAACAAAAACAAAACCAGGCTGAAATCAACCCTCCCTTCCCCAATGATGATTAGTGGTGGCAGGAGAGATAAGAGATACAAAAAGAAATGTCTTCCTGCTTAAATCCAAAAAGCAGAATTAAAAAAATGCCCAAATGTTCAAATTCTCAGGCCGGGGGCCAGAAATATGTTACAGGGGCTGCTGCTACTGTTTTAGTTGAACAGAAAATGGAAGCAAATCTCAACCTGCCCTCCACATCCAGGTCATCCTCAGCCCTTTGGATCTGAATTCCTGGTTTTAAATTTTAATTATTTCAGAAGAATTATTTCTATTTTACTAGGCAAAGAGAAGAGGCACAAAATGCCAATATTTTCTTTTTAGTGATCTAAGTCAACAGCTTTCTTTTTAGCATGGAGATTTCACCCAGCAGCTTTCCAAACAGATCACTGCAGCTGCTTCATACTAAAAACTGACATTTTGACATCTTTAATATTATTTTCAGCAGTGCATCTCCACAGAACCACAGTATTGTCCCTGTGGTTACACAAATGACCTTCTACTCCTTGCAGTTTGGAATGGCTCCGGACTAAATTAAATTGAGATTATCTAAAACTCCAGTACTCAAATAAGGTAAACATAGAAAAAAATCCTGAGACAAAGTGAAAGGTGACAAGAAGTAGTTTTATTTGAAGTCTGCCAAATATATTGGGAATCCCAGATTTCTGGTCCTTTTAGTGTATTGTTCTTTGGATGGGAATGATTGGCAGAGAAGGCTGAATCTTTTATGAGCAAGGTTTTGCTTTGCTCCACTCCACAAGTATCAGGGCGAACTGGACTGCGATCAAAATGGTACACAGACGGCTGGTTAGATAAATTAGAAGTGATGAAATATGCAGCCCCTCCAGGAAGTGCTGAACGACGACTCCTACAACCCCTATTAACTGTGCTGACTGAAGCTGCTAGGGGCTTTGAATCTGTCACATCTAGTGGGCTGCAAATTCTACTTTTGACTCTAAGACTAAGCTCCTTCTTTTGTAGAGTATTCAGATCCTTTTCAGCTTAAACTGCTCTTAAGCTACTTCCAGTTGCTGAAACACCTTCTCACAAAAGCCAGACAGGTTGGCCAGCTTTGATTAGAATTTTATCCACTTCAAACTGCAAGTAGAAACCCGTCTGACTGGATCTTTCTCCTGAAGAAAACCAATTATAGCCCAAATATGAAAGCTATCACCTTAAGAATTCAGGCTGGAATGAAATGCTTGTCCTGGTACCTACTGTATAGGCAAATTATAGAAGAACTTTAAATCTGCTATCTGAGGCATTCGAGTCCGCATGCAAAATTTAGTTTTTGTCAGCAATGAAAGAACAGAGGCCTCAAAAATCCTCACGGTGGATGTGGTGGCAGCTTCTAGATAGGACATCAGGAAGACTGCAGATACCTTGACAAATAACGAAGTTGCAAACTCTGCCTAGCTTTCCTCTTCCTTTGTTCTTTCGCTTGACATTTTTTGATTTGGCTGCCACCTAAAGAACCGCTGAGGTAGAGGATCTGCTACTCTGAGAGTTCACTTGACAAGAAGAGATTCTTTCCATATTATAAGGCTTAATTCCAGAAATCTGCTAAAACCTTATGGGCCTGGTTTCCACTGAAAACCCACATCAAAGTGAGCCAATCATTGCCATGATGTTGCCAACATCTTGCAATAATACGTGAAACATGTAAGTCCTGAAGGGGTGGGTTCTACTTACCTTTACTACAACGGGATCTTCATGCGCAGATCGCCGATGACAACATCCAGGGCGGTGGGTGGGGCCTCCCACCGGTTTTACTACTGTCCGAACCGGGGGCAACCCACCACTGAAGTCCTATCATTGAGGAGCCAAATCTCAGGTACCCCTGAGGTTGTGTTCAAAGTCTTAAGCATCTCAGGAGCACGGGGCCTCCAAGCAGTTGAAAGCTGTTTGAGAAGCCTTAATATACTTTCTAAGAAACAGTTGGATTTTATCAGAGAGCTAAAGGTTACCCAGAAATGCCTTGCTGCAGAGTGCGAGACAAGCGTCTGGACAGCGCACAGGCAATTCTATACATATGCACTGGACATGAGACTGAAGCTTGCTTGCTAAATATGGGGATCTAAGCATCAACGTGAACTGCTACACCTCTGCAGGAAGGTCCAGATCATAAAACTAGGTAATAGATATCAGCTTGCTGGAAATATCATATTGTGCTAAACATGCAAATAAATTCCTAGGGTGTTGCAAAAAAAAAAAAAAAAAGTTTGGAAATGCAATAAACTAGCTGTGGTTGCCTAGCGGTGGTGGAAGGGGGTTCCTCATCATTTGTTGCAATGAGGAGGAGGGTTGGGAATTGAAAGTCATTAGGTTGTTTGTCCAATTCTGTGAAACACAAATCATCCATCCTGTATCCAGGCCACAGCTAACTGATGGGATAGTAGGTTTAACTATAGAGGTAGTCCTCGACTTACAACAGTTTGTTTAGTGACCTTTCAAAGTTACAACGGCACTGAAAATAGTGACTTAAAACCATTTTTCACACTTATGACCGTTGCAGCATTCCTATGGTCACATGATTTACATTCTGATGCTTGACAACTGACTCACATTTATTATCTATCTTTCCATCCATCCATCCATCCATCCATCCATCCATCCATCCATCCATCCATTCATCCATCCATCTATCTATAGCAGGGGTGTCAAACTCAAGGCCTGAGGCCTGGATCCAGCCCACGGGGTGCTTAGATCTGGCCTGCAGGACTGCCCTGGAAACAGTGAAGGCTCTCCCGAGCTCCATTTTTGCTGGCAGAAGGTTGCAGAAGGCAGTTGTGGCCAAAAACAGAGCTTGGGAGCCCGTTTCCGCTGGCAGAGCGCTCGGGCTGCCACAGGCGGCTCCGACACGAGTGATGTCGAATTGGCCACTCCCACCCTGGCCATGCCCACCTGGACTCCCAAGGTCAAATACAACCCTGATGTGGCCCTCAATGAAATCGAGATTGACACCCCTGAGCTACGGTATCTGTCTGTCTGTCCATCTGCCATCCGCCCAGCCACACTGTCAAATTGTCACTTTTTAGAATTAGCATGGTAACTCCATTTACTTACCACAGTTATTATAGTTAAAGCATTTTATAGAAGATTCTAATATATGCAAAAGCTAATGGAGGGTCAAAAATTACAAATATATATATATTATATGTCACATCCAGAGTCTGCCCCCACAATAATGGTTTCTAGTGTCATTCAACCATCATTGTTGAATATACCAGTAGCAAGGACAAACCATATATTGCTAAAAGCAAGGCTGAGCAATGTTACAAAAAGAAAAGGCGGTTATGGTAGGACTGTGAGATTTTTGTTCCAAACTTAGCATTACGGGCTAATTGATCAACTTTGGTTCATAAACTATGGTCTCTTCCTTACAACTGGTTCACCCACAAACTAATGCACAATAAACAGCTCATGATATGGTTTCACGTAATGGGTCTACACTGTGTCCTAGCTTTGTTCTTATGGATCCCATGCCTGCTCTTCCCTGCTGTTATGCAAAATAACAGCCTCTGTTACAATACATTATTATAAGGCACTGACACAACGAACCAAAGTTGCCAGGGGTGATGCTAATATTGTATGAAACATGTACCTAATGCTAAAAACCAGGAGCATTTTTTCCTCTCTTCTCTGCTAGCATCTAGCCAGGAACACAAACACAACACAGCCATGCTCCTTGTTTCTGCTGGGATCAGACCACGAATCTCTTAAAAATGCACTACCAACATTTTCCACAACGTCGCTTAATTTTTCCTTACCTTCTCTGTGTATTTGGGAAGATAGTAAAGGCAGGATATAAACAAACAAACAAACAAATCAACAAAGCCACCCAGCAGTACCCCAAATAAGCAAGTAAAGGAAGCAGTAAACTTGATAACTTGTAATCTGCAAAACTGAAAAGGAGCAGAAAGAAGGCAAACATCTTCGCCTCCTCCAAGTGGTACTTGGATCTAAGATCCCAGCAATTCTTTAACATAGAGGAAAAGAAGATTGCCAGCAGCCTAGGTTTTTGGTACTATAGAGCTAAACCATTCATTCATTCATTCATTCATTCATTCATTCATTCATTCATTCACTCATTCACTCACTCACTCATTCACACTCACACTCATCACTAAGAATGTTAGCCCATGTTCAGCAAAAACCATGCTTACTCACCAGGCTATCAAGTCCACCTCCTAGAAGGTCCACAGCACCCATCTGCATGGAAGACACTTGGGGAACATTCACTGGAGGCCCCAGGTCAAGGTTCAAGAGGTCACCCAAGAGATCTCCTTGGGATGGAATCACCTGAGGTTGCTCCAGGTTTGTAGCACTCATGGTTCCCACAGGGCTGTCGCCTGCATCAGTACTAAAGGCGTTTTGGAGGGGGGGGGGAGAAAACAGAGTTACTTGGTTTCACTGTCAAAGAAGAGAGCAACACAAAAGACTTTCTCAGGCAAGCTGCTCTAGACAGATTTTGCAGTGCAAGTATTCTTGTAAAAATAACCCTTGCAAGAGGGGTGTGAACTGTAAAATAATTTGATGGCAAACAACTGCTATTTCTTTAAAAGAAATATTGAATTCCATAAATATCTACCCAATATACAAAGCCATTGAAACACAGAATAAAACACTGGGCAAATAAACTCCAATATTAAAATAATGAACTGAAAATTTTAAACAGGGCCATTTGGTCATTGTAAAAGAACAGGGGCAGCTGTGGAATTAATAACCTGCCAAATAGCTTGGGAAGAACATTCACCCAAAGCAAGCAAGGGAAACTTGTGGGCTTCCAGGTGTTGCTAAACAACAACTCCCAGGTTTCCTCACCATTACTTAGGCCATAGGGAATTGGAGGGCAACATTATCTTCTGCATCACAAGTTCCTCAGCCCTGATTCAGCCAACATGTCCAGGCACATTCTCACATTTTTTTGGCAAGCTGCCCAGAGCTGCTTTGTAGGGTGAGATGGGCAGCATACCGATTCAATGAATAAATTACAGATACTCCTCGACTTAGGACCAGTCGCTTAGCAATTGTTTGAAGTTCTGATAGCCCTACCCGGGGGTACTTACAACCTGGATTCAAAATTCTGACAGTCGCTCTCCCCCTGCTCCCCACCGCTGGGTCATGTGACTGCATTTTGGATGCTCTGCATTTAATACTGTTTGAGGCATCCTGCAGTCGCTGGACCACGTTTTATGACAGTTTTGCCAAAAGTCAACATTAACGTCTGCTTTTTGGCAAAACTGTAAACCATCAGTTTGCTTAACAACCGACTGACAACCCTGAAGCTGACCTGGCTGAAGCCATCTTGGAGCTTCAGTGCTGCCACACTGGAGCAAGGGATAGGGTGGTATTCAGCCGGTTCACCCGAACTGATAGCGGAAATTGCCCGCCCTGGTTCTATGCCACCCTATTTAGGCACGGTTTTTTTATGATGGGCGCATGCACGGAAGGCTGGGCGCATGCACGGAAGGCTGGGCGCATGTGCGGAAAGCATGCACCTGTGCAAACTGGGCGCATGTGTGCAGGGCAAACCAGTAGTAACATAATCTGAAACGCACCGCTGGATAGGGAGGAGGGATTAGAGATAGCTGGGCTTGTGTAGTCAAAATACTTTCTCTTGGGAGGATGTTCTCACACCTGGCCAGAGGAAGGAGGAATGATGTCATGCTGCAGTGGATGCTGCTTTGATTGGGTCATGTGACTGATTGTTCGGGATGGGGGGGGAAACTTTTCCTTTTAATTAGGTGAAAACCAAGGGGCCCCTCAGAGTTAGTTTTCACCAGATATGTGTCAACATGATATTTCCAACAAAGCTATTCTTTGAGGAATCCACCTGCCTTGGAGTTTTTGCTTGCAATAGATCTATTACTTGGAACCCTGACATTGGCTCCATTATGGTCTTAAGAGAAGGACTACTTGGATGTGACTGTTTATGACCTATCCTGATTACTGCAATGTTTCCTGTATGTCTCACATTTTCTGGTAAGATATTAATTATGTGACTGCTTATGAACTTTCTTCCCATGTGTAATACGGATAGTCCTCGATTTACAACCATTCATTTAGTGATCGTTCGAAGTTAACAATGGCACAATGACTGTTTTTCACACTTACAAATATTGTCACGTGATCAACATTCAGAGGCTTGGCAACTGGCATGTTATTTTATGACGGATGCAGTGTCCCAAAGTCACTTTTGCAACCTTCTGACGAGCAGTCAATGGGCAAGCCAGATTCACTTAACAGCCATGCTACTAAGTTAACAACTGCAGTGTTTGCTAAAAGTCTGTAGAGATTCTCAGTCATGCAGATTATAGTTGTCTCAAAGGTGCTTTTTTAGGAGGCAATGGGACTTTCTCATTTTTTTCTCTTGAAGACGTTTCCTTTGGGACAGCCATAACCTGGATGACTGAGAATCTCTACAGACTTTTAGCAATACAATTTTGGATGAACACCCTTTGAATGGTGTGGGAGTAGGAATGGATTTCCAGAGGAAAAATTGCAGACTACAGGAACCAGGAGCACTACTCAGGTGACCCTGAGGATACAGATAAATCTCCAAGTGCTTCAACGACCCACCAAAAGGTTACCAGCTGTCTGCAAGGAATATAAATCCTTCCATTCCCCACTATCCTGTTAGAGCTGAAGAAGCTTCTTGGATGAGAAGGGAAATGTCTTCAAAAGAAAAAACAAGAACGTCCAGTTGCCTCCTGAAAAAGCACATTTGGGACAACTGCAATGATTCATTTAACAACTGTAACAAGAAAGTCAAAAAATGGGGCAAAATTCACATCAATTGATTTACTTAGCAACAGACATTTTGGGCTCAACTGTGGTCATAAGTAGAGGACTACCTGTATTGTTTCCATGTTCATGTGAATGGTGAGTTTGTTTTTAAATTTTGTTATAACAAACCGGCCACATAAAATTGTAAGGGCATCAGGACAGAGTAATTATATATGGACTTTTAAAAAGCAAATAACTCACAAAGTCATTCTGTCTCTCTCTTACCTTCCGTGATGGATAGGCAGGTGTTTGCGGTGGATTCCGTGGCTGCCTTCCACAAAGGCATTGGGTGGTTTGTGATATACTGATGCCAACGAACCAATGTGGCAAATGAGCTCATCCAGCAAAGTGGGCTCGATCAAATCGGTCTCTTCAGAGATCAGGGGCTTCTCTGACAAAACTACCTCCTTGGCAGTGACAGGGTCTGTGGAGAGGAGTCGCCAGTAAATGTAGCCACGGTCACGTAGATCTGGGTTATCAGAATCCTGAGGCAGAAAAAGGTTGTCTGTTAATGGATACCGATTTGGAACAACCTTTGACAGAGGAATACCGAGAGTGAAGTGGAAAAGAATGCACAGGAATCTAAGGTCAAAAGTAAGTTTTGGGGACATTTAATATTCTCTACAGAAAAATCACAAACATTCCTCACATACCTGAGGCTTAATAAGATTACACAAGACTGAGCACCCCAGAATGGGACTTTTCAGTGATAAAAAGTTCTGTCTGTAAAAGTTTATATCTGTGTTCCATGGGACAAAGGCTCCATGAGAAACTAAAGGGAAAAAAGTTTACTCAAATGCAGCCGTTGTTTTTAATCACTAAAGCTTGATCAAAGATTCTGGCTTTTTTAAAAAAAAAAAAACTCGCAAGTTCTTTAACCTGAAACTGTTTGAAACCCTTGGCTTAAAGAAGAACAGTTTGTAAAGCCTCTTTTCACTTCTAAATAAACTTTTAAAAGTTACTTTTTAGCAGGCTTAGAGTTCTTTTTAAAAAATGTACCCTGTTTCCCCGAAAATAAGACATCCCCTGATAATAAGCCCAATCGGGCTTTTGAGCACATGTGCTAAAATAAGCCCATCTGAAAGTAAGCCCTCCCCAAAAATATTTAAATGCATGTGCAACCGGTCCCTGCCATTTCCTCTGGTTAGGGTTAGGGAGACAGAGCTGGGAATCAGGTAAGACGGCTAGAGGAGCTCTGTCTTGCTCCACGCACCCCAAAATAATAAGACCTCCTCGAAAATAAGGCCAAGCACTTATTTCAGGGTTTAAAAAAATATAAGACAGGGTCTTATTTTTGGGGAAACACAGTAGTGTTTTACAAATTTCAACAATGTTGTCCAAAGTGAGAGTATTACCCTTTATGGTTTTGTTTGCACAATTGTGTTTAAATGGATTAAGTGCAGAGGGCATGGTTAGTTGCGATGTTAACAGTTGGCACAAGAATGGAGGTGTAGAAGTGGTGTAAAGGGAGCCGGTTCCAGCTCCTTCCCTGTCCCTCTGTTGTATGATTTAAATAGGGATGAGAAGTTGACAGATTCCTGCTCCAGACTGTGGGAGCACTGGACCTATAGATTTTATTTAATGTTCTGGGAAGGAAAAAACAAGAAAGATGATAGGCTCAAGATCCAGATGGATCTTGACAGACTTGAACACTGGGCTCTATCTAACAAAATGAAACTCAATGTAGAGAAAAGTAAAGTCTTACAGTTAGGTAAGAAAAACCAAAAGTACACATATAGACTGGGTGAAACCAGGCTTAATAGCAGTAACTGTGAGAGGGATCGTGGAGTCTTAGTGGGCAACTAATTAAATCTGAGCCAACAGTGTGCAGAGGCAGCCAAAAAAGCCAATGCAATCCTAAATTGCAGTAACAGAGGGATACAATCAAGATCAAGGGAGGTACTAATGTTACTCTATAAAGCCTTAGTACACATCTAGAATACTGCATCCAGTTTTGGCCACACTATAAAAAAGATGTTGAGACTCTAGAAAGAGTGCAGAGAAGAGCAACCAAGATGATTAGGGGACTGGAGGCTAAAACATACAATGAACGGTTGCACGAACTGGGCATGGCTAGTCTAGTGAAGAGAAGGACCAGGGGAGACATGATAGCAGTGTTCCAATATTTGAGGAGGAGGTCAAGCTATTTTCCAAAGCACCCGAAGGCCAGACAAGGAATAATGGATGGAAACTTAACGAGAGATTCAACCTGGAAATAAGGAGAAATTTTCTGACAGTGAAAACAATCTACGAGAACAGCTTGCCTTCAGAAGTTGTGAGAGCTTCATCACTGGAAGTTTTCAAGAAGAGATTGGACTGCCATCTGTCAGAAATGGTGTAGGGTCTCCTGCTTGGGCGGGGGGGGGGGTTGGACTAGATGACCTACAAGGTCCCTTCCAACTCTGTTAATCTGTTAATCTTTACAGACTCTTTGGGAGCAGCTATAAGGACAGTGAAAATGGCTACTCCCTATTAGATAAGGCACTGGCACAGTCTCTTCTTGGACTGAAGTGGTACAGTTATTAAAGAAACAAAGAAAGAAAGCTGCTGGAACACAAAGTTAAGTTTTGTTCGCTGAGTATACACTGACTCATCAGTCAAGCTATGCCAACTCATGTAAACTTAATTGCAAAATGTTGGTTTTGGTCATCATGTTCTGTTCTGGTCCTTCTTTATTTCTGGAAATTTGTGCTCTTTAATGGAGTTTTAAAAACCATACCATTCATCATATGAATGCCCAATAACAGGAAAGTACAGATGCCCCCTTGGGGTTGTGATTTTAGGAGCTATCAGTGAGAAGCTATTACGATGTCAATATTTAGAAGTATATTTTATACTATCAAGTATAAAATACTATAGTATAAACTATACTATTTAGT
The DNA here is from genome assembly GCF_059756535.1 of Pantherophis guttatus. Classification (NCBI taxonomy): domain Eukaryota; kingdom Metazoa; phylum Chordata; class Lepidosauria; order Squamata; family Colubridae; genus Pantherophis; species Pantherophis guttatus. The sequence continues at coordinate 328,229,172 of NC_142063.1, read as the reverse complement.
TGGTTCCTGAAACTTGTGGAGGTATATTCTATTTTCTATTTTGGATTCTTCACATATAAATTATGGTCTCCCTAATAGGTTCTGGAGCAGTGTAACTTTTAAACTCATGGTTTCTATAATATGGTTTAACAGTCATAGAAGGTTTCTGTTCCCTTGGATGTCATTAAATTATGACTCACAGCACTTCTTACCATTAGCTGGACTACTGGAGACTAATATACAGCAGCATATGAAGGGCCGCAGGTTCTCTCTTCCACAAACTTATCACCATAACCATCTCATGGCTTTGCCTCATATTCCAACCCTCGTGCCCAGTGCCCACAGGAACATTTTCAAGGCCAATTGGGTCAGGCTACTTTAATCTATGGAGAGATGATGTTCCAAAGAACAGATGCCATAACAAAAAAAGGCTCTCCTCCTAAATCCTGCCAGATGGCACCTTTTAATGGGTCATGTAGCATGCCTCTCCTGCTGGATTTAATAGAATTAGGAAAGGCAGTCTCTCAAATAACCTTGCGTCATGCCACTAAGGGCTTTATAAGAAACTACCAGCACTCAAAGGTGCCTTTTTCAAGGGGCAACTGTCCTTTCTGGTTTTTCTTTGAAGATGTTTCACTTCTCATCTAAGAAGCTTGCTCAGGTCTGACTGGATGGTGGGGAATGGAAGGATTTATGTTCCTTGCAGACAGCTGGTCATTTGCATTCTTTTAGTGAGTCCTTGAGGCTACTTGGAGGTTTATCTGTGTCCTCAAGGTCACCTGAGTAGTGCAAATGGGTGTGGAGCGTTCTTGGAACTGCTGAAAGGACTGTGTTGTACAGATAATGGCATGGAAATGAGCCACACATTCCATGTTGATATTATTCAAATGTTACCAGCAACCCAATGGAAAGGGAAGATGCAATATGGTTCCAATGTTACTGCAGACAATATAAGTAACCAAGCATTGGGAGGACATTTTGATGGTATAACACTGATGCTAACACTTTTCAGCGTAGGAAGTATAGGTGAACAGGGTCTGTGCCTTACCTGAGTAGCAAGACTCAGCACTTGCTGGACCAGTTCCTGTGTTTCAGACGGCTTCTTCAAAAATAGCTTTACAATGGCAGTCAACAAAGTGAGCTGCACCTGGAGGAAAAGCAAGAACAAAGAAATGGGAAAGGTTTCTGATGGACAAATTACATTTCCAGTACCAGCTGATCTTGGGGAATATTGCCTTCAATGGGATATAAGGTTTAAAGAAAGACAGAAAGGTTAAGCATCTGTGTGATGCAGCTCTTCCTGCAATTAACAAAGAAAAGAAGCCTTATGGGATCAGCTCTAAATTTAACCTAGCATCCTGCTTGCCCCAATTGCCAACCAATCTAATGTCTCCAGGTAGCAATAAGCAAGTCTGGGAGGAAAAAAAACCAGATCTTCCATATTTACCCCTGAGCAGCTGGTACTTAGGCCATATTGTTCTAAACCAGGATGTCCCATTATACACTACTGAGGCTTCTGCATAAGCTACACAACCACACAAAAGTAAGAGAGATGGGCAGACTCAAAGGAACCTGAGTTATAGATTAATGCAAAGAACTTTGCAGGGGGAAAGTAATGCTGAGGCATGAAAAAAAAATGGGGGGGGGGAGAGATGTTCTGATCAGTTGCTGAGAAGCAAGAACAAAGCTGAGTCAGTAAATACAATTAACCAAGGCAGACCGTTCTCTGTCGAGATAATATCCTGATTACATTGCAAAGCTATTTTTAAATACCTTGAGGGATGACGTGACAGCTGTCTGCTGAAGTCAAAGATATGAACGTACTTGGAATTTGGCAGATATGTTGCCACAAAGATGAAATCCCAGTTCTGTCTTTTCATTAAAACAGTTAATGAAAAGCAAACACTTCCCCGGATGCTGAGAATTAGGGACAGTTGGACATGTCCAGAAGGCAAATAGGAAAAAGTTGCACCAGCAGAGGTTTAGGAGCACATACTGTGTTTCCCCGAAAATAAGACCCTGTCTTATATTTTTTTGAACCCCGAATAAGCGCTTGGCCTTATTTTCGGGGAGGTCTTATTATTTTGGGCCACGTGAAGCAAGATAGGGCTCCTCTTGCCGTCTTACCTGATTTCCAGCTCTGCGTTTAAATATTTTCAGGGAGGGCTTATTTTCGGGGGGGGGGGGAGGTTTATTTTAGTGCATGCGCTCAAGAGCCCGATTGGGCTTATTATCAGGGGATGTATTATTTTCAGGGAAACAGGGTAGTAGAGAAGCAGCACAGTGGAGAAGCAACAGCTTGGGGAAAGAGAAACATGGGCAAGCTTTTGGCCAGAATCAAGCTGCTGAAATCAAGGGCCCAGATTCTTCCTTCAAAAGAACTGAGACAGGAATAAGGAGAGATCAGTATTACCTGGGTGCTTTCGTCATGGAAGCCCTCCAGGAAGCTCTCCAAGAGCTCGTCTGCATTGTCAATTCTCTCTGCATATTCGCCCACAATCCAGATCATAGCTGCTCGGGCATCTGGCTCATCCAGAGAATCAAGGTTTTCACAAAGTGTGGCAATGATACTCTCGTACCTAATTTAACCAAGGCAGAATTGGATAGGGTTATTATTATCAAACCTTCTTATGTTCTCCGTTTTTTGTCTCCCAAAACAAACCTTGCACTCACCCTCCTTTTGCTCCAAGGTCTTCAGATCCTGGTTTTAACAATTGTTACATCCGCTTTAATAATCCCCTACCCTCTGTTTATCAAGTAGCTTCCTTTGTCTGCTTCAAGCCTCTGCAAAGCACCCCATCCCAGTGTGTCCCATGCTTGCTTTCCAGTTCTCAACTAATTATTAGTATTTCAGGTCATCTATTACTAGTGTAGATGAGACATGTAGATGAGTTGAGCAAATACAGATTAGGTTTTAGCAGTGGTACATGTCAGAGGAAACTAGTTATCTTTGTTGACCAGCTCTGTAATTCAGATGCTAAAAAGGCAAATTAAAAATAATTTTTCCAATCTATTTTGCCCTGGCCAGATATAACCTGTAGTATTGTGTCCAATTCTGGATACTCTAGTCCTGTGATGGCAAACCTATGGCACGCATGCCACAGATGGCACGCATAGCCATATCAGTGGGCATGCCAGCTCAACTCTTTATCTTTTTTATCTTTTATTAGATTTGTATACCGTCCTTCTCCTTTCGGACTCAGGGCGGTGAACAGCCAAAATAAAAACATTTGGACACAAAAGTTAAAATAATTTTTAAAAATAATTAAATGAAATTTGGCCCATAATTTAAAACATTTCAATTAAAAATCAGTATCAAACGTTTAAACCAACATGGAATCAGGCCAGCCTGGCTAACTGGAAAAAGTAGGTTTTTAGGGCCCGACGAAAAGTCCAGAGGTCTGGGATCACTCATATCACAGGTTCCTGATGGAGCTTGGGCCATTTTCTGAGACTCTGGCTCACGACTCGACTGAGGACCTGGTGGTCGCCTGCAACAGGGCAGCTACTGGGGCCTTGGACCGCGTCGTGCCTTTGCGGCCTCTGACCCGATGCCGATCTCGTCTAGCTCCTTGGTTTTCCGAGGAGCTGAGAGAGATGAAGCATCGGAAAAGACACCTGGAGAGCGACTGGAGGACAAGCCGATCTGAATCTGACCGAACACAGGTGAGATCTTATATTAAGACCTACCTAGTGGTGATAAGAGCGGCGAAGTCTAGCTACTTCTCCGCTCTTATTGCATCTGCAGAGAACCGCCCAGCCGCACTGTTTAGGGTGACCCGCTTCCTACTTCAGGTGGGGGTACAGGAAGATCCCTTAAAAGGTCAAGCTGAGGATTTTGTGCAATTCCTGCATGATAAAGTCGCTCAGATTCGGGAAGGCCTGGACTCCGATTGGGTAGATCCAGGGGAGGAGATGGGGGCAGGTCTTGAGAGCGTTATCTGGGAAGAGTTTGACTCTGTGGCTCCTGAGGATGTGGACAGGATTCTGGGCAAGCTTAACGCTGCCACATGTTTATTGGACCCGTGTCCCTCCTGGTTGGTACTGGCCTCCCGGGAGGTTACACGAGGCTGGCTCCAGGGGATTATAAATGCTTCTCTGAGTGAGGGTGTCTTTCCCGCAGCCTTGAAAGAAGCCCTTCCCTCCTCAAGAAGCCTTCCCTGGACCCGGCTATATTATCAAATTATCGTCCAGTCTCCAATCTTCGCTTTGTTGCAAAGGTTGTTGAGAGTGTGGTGGCGCGACAACTATCCCGATACCTGGATGAAGTTGTCTATCTGGACCCATACCAGTCGGGCTTCAGGCAGGGGTACAGCACAGAAACGGCATTGGTTGCGTTGGTGGATGATCTCTGGAGGGCTCGGGACAGAGGTTGCTCCTCTATCCTGGTCCTATTAGATCTCTCAGCGGCTTTTGATACCATCGACCATGGTATCTTACTGCACCGGCTGGAGGAGTTAGGAATAGGGGGCACCGTGCTTCGGTGGTTCTCCTCCTTCCTCTCTGACCGTTCGCAGTTTGTGTTGGCAGGGGGACAGAGGTCGACCTCAAGGCACCTTATTTGTGGGGTCAGTCCTCTCACCCCTTTTGTTCAACATTTATGTAAAACCGCTAGGCGAGATCATCCGTGGTTTCGGGGTGAGTGTTCATCAGTATGCTGATGACACACAGCTATACATCTCCACCCCAGACCACCCCAATAATGCCCTTGCTGTGATGTCCCGTTGCCTGGAGGCCGTGCGGATCTGGATGGGGAGAAACAAGCTCAGACTCAACCCCTCCAAGACCAAGTGGCTGTGGCTTCCGGCGTCCCGGTATAGTCAGCTGGTACCATCACTGACAATAGGGGATGAGATCTTGCTCCCCACAGAGAGGGCTCGCAACTTGGGTGTCCTCCTGGATTCACGGCTATCTTTAGAAGATCATTTGACGGTCATGGCCAGGGGTGCCTTTTATCAGGTTTGCCTGATCCGCCAGTTGCGTCCCTTTCTGGATCGGGACGCCTTGCGCACGGTCACTCATGCCCTAATTACCTCCCATATGGACTACTGTAATGCTCTCTACATGGGGCTCCCCTTGAAAAGCACCCAGAGGCTCCAATTGGTCCAGAATGTAGCCGCGCGGGTGATTATGGACGCAGCTCGTAACGCCCATGTAACACCTCTCCTACGCGAGCTGCACTGGCTCCCGGTGGTCTTCCGGGTGCGATTCAAGGTGTTAGTTATCACCTTTAAAGCGCTCCATGGCTTAGGACCTGGGTACCTACGAGACCGTCTTTTGCCACCAATAGCCTCCCACCGATCAGTTCGTTCTCACAGGGAGGGACTACTCAGAGTACCGTCAGTCAAATTATACCGACTGGCGACTCCCAGGGGAAGGGCCTTCTCTGTGAGGGCTCCAACCCTTTGGAATGAACTGCCCCCGGAGATAAGCAATATCCCTATCTCCGTGCTTTCCGCCGTGCCCTCAAGACCCTGATGTTTCAACAGGCGGGGCTAAACATATGAACATGTGAATGATTTTTTTTTTTTAATGTTATCTAATTCTGGGTTTTATTTAATTGACCAAACTAAGTAATAATTTTAATTAGCAATTTTATGATGTTTGTGTGTCTATATTTTTCTTGACTGTACACCGCCTTGAGTCCTACGGGAGAAAGGGGGTATAGAAATATAATAAATAAATAAATAAATAAATATCTCTGGGGGTAGATTGTTCCAGAGGGTAGGTGCTACCACAGAGAAGGCTCTCCCCCTGGGGATCGCCAACTGAGATTGTCTGGCCGATGGCACCCTGAGGAGGCCCTCTCTGTGGGAGCGAAGTGGCCGGTGGGAGGCAATTGGTGACAGAAGGTGGTCCCATAAGTACCCCGGCCTTAAGCCATGGAGTGCTTTAAAGGCGGTCACCAACACCTTGAAGCGTACCCGGAAGTCCACCGGAAGCCAATGCAGCTCGCACAAGAGAGGTGTCACATGGGAGCGCCCCATCGCTCCCATAATCCCCCGCGCGGCCGCATTTTGCACCAGTTGGAGCCTCTGGGTGCACCCCAAAGGGAGCCCCATGTAGAGAGGGTTACAATAGTCCAGACAAGAAGTGACGAATGCTTGAGTGACCGTGCGTAAGGAGTCCCGATCCAGAAAGGGGCGCAACTGGTGTATCAGGTGAACCTGATAGAAAGGCCCCCTGGCCACGCCGTCGTATGCTCTTCTAAAGACAGCCGTGCATCCAGGAGGATGCCCAAGTTGCGGGCCCTTTCCGTGGGGGCCAGTGATTCGCCCCCAATAATCAACGATGGCACCAGCTGGCTATACCAGGATGCCGGCAGCCACAGCCACTCGGTCTTGGAAGGGTTGAGTCGAAGCCTGTTGAAGCCTATTTCTCCCCATCCAGACCCGCACGGCCTCCAAGCACTGGGACATCACTTCCAAGGCATCGTTGGGATGGTCTGGGGTGGAGATGTATAGCTGAGTGTCATCAACGTACTGATGGAACTCCATCCCAAAACTACGGATGATCTCACCCAGCGGCTTCACATAAATGTTGAACAGGAGGGGCGAGAGGACCGACCCCTGTGGCACCCCACAAACAAGGCGCCTCGGGGTCGACCGATGCCCCCCTGTCAACACAGATTGCGACCGGTCGGAGAGATAGGAGGAGAACCACCGCAAAACAGTGCCCCCCACCCCCAATCCCTCCAACCAGCGCAACATGATACCATGGTCGATGGTATCAAAAGCCGCTGAGAGATCTAACAGGACCAGGATAGAGGAATAATCCCTACCCTGAGCCCTCCAGAGATCATCCACCAACGCGACCAATGCTGTTTCCGTGATGTACCCAGGCCTGAAACCGGACTGGAGCGGGTTCAAATAGACAGCTTCATCCAGGTACTGGGGAAGCTGCCGCGCCACCATACTCTCAACAACCTTTGCAATAAAATGAAGGTTGGAGACTGGACGATAGTTAGCCAAAACAGCCAGATCCAGAGAGGGCTTCTTGAGGAGGGGCCTCACCACCGCCTCTTTCAAGGTGGCCGGCAGGACACCCTCACTCAAAGAAGCATTAATAATCCCCTGGAGCCAGCCCCGTGTAACCTCCCGGGAAGCCAGCATCAACCAGGAGGGACACGGGTCCAATAAACATGTGGTCGCGTTCAGCCGTCCCAAGATCCTGTCCATGTCCTTGGGAGCCACAGGATCAAACTCCTCCCAGATAACACTCTCAAGACCTGCCTCAGTCATCTCGTCTGAACTAACCCAGTTAGCGGCCATGTCTTCCCGAATCTGAGTTATTTTATCATACAGATATTGTACAAAATCCTCAGCTCGACCCTGCAAGGGGTCATCCCGCACTCCCAGATGGAGGAGGGAGCGGGTCACCCTAAACAGGGCGGCTGGGCGATTATCTGATGACGCGATAAGAGTGGCAAAATAGCTAGATTTTATCATATGAGACCTTACCAGTGTCAAGTCAGATTCGGACCGGCTGGCCTTCCAACCGCTCTCTAGCTCTGGGGCGCATGAGTGTGCTGGCCAGCTGATTTTCAGGCCTTCTGGGCCCACCAGGAGTAGGGAAACAGGCTGTTTCCTGCCTCCGGAGGGGCGGCGGGGGGGGGAGGCCTGTTTTTCTTTTTTACCTGGCTCCAGATCCTCTCTATTCATCTGCGGAGGGCGAAAACAGCCTTTCCCACTCCCTCAGAGGCCCTCCAAAGGCCTGAAACGGCCCATTTCCCAACTCCCAGTGGGACAAGAAGTGACATTTTTTTGCTGTCCCAAGCCTCCAGAGACTCCTAGAGAGGCTCTGGAGGCTGGGGACAGTAAAAAATGTCACTTCCTGTCCCACCAGGAGTTGGGAAATGGGCCGTTTCGGGCCTCTGAGGGAGTGGGAAAGGCTCTTTTCACCCTTCCCAGATGCATAGAGAGGATCTGAGCCAGGTAAGAAAAAAAAACGGGCCTACTTGGCCATCACGTGCCAGGAGCGGGAGGGGGGTTGCACACGCATGTGCAGGGCAGGGCGCATAGAATTATGGGTGTGGGCACCCGCGCATGTGAACCTCCCCCGCCCCCCCATCTCCTGGCACGCAATGGCAAAAAGGTTAGCCATCACTGCTCTAGTCTAAAAAGGATATTGACCAATTGGAACAAGTTCAAAAGAGAGCTACCGAAATGGTAAGACGTCTGGGTATACCAAGCTCTTTGAAGAACATTTAATGTATCTAAGTGCATTTTGTATACAGAAGAGATGACCAAGAGCAAATATGATGAAGACTCTAAAAAGCTATTAAATGCAAGTGAGATTATTCTCTACTGCCCCAGAGGGAAGGACCAGAACCAATGGGTTAAAACCATAAAGTTCAGCCTAGACGTCATGACGAACTTCCTGATTGTATAAGCTGTCGATTTGTAGTACAGGTTGCCACATGAAGCATTGAGTTCTTTTGTACAGGATGTATGACTGGTCATCTGTCAGAAATGCTCTAATGCAGGGGTTCCCAACCTTTTCTATACCCCACACCCCTACAATGCTTCTGAAATACTCTTGCACCCCTTACAAAAGTAAATAATTACATGCATATAATTATAGATATACGCTATAATTTAGAAACTTCTAAACCCAAATTTTCACACCCCTTGGAATATCGTCTCACACCCCCAGGGGGTGCGAGCACCCCTGGTTGTGAACCCCTGCTCTAATGGAACTGGTGTTGGACTAAACAAATTCTGCTCCCCCCTTTGTGATTCTGAATATTTAATCAATGCCACCTGATTTTTCTCAAATTAAGTTGTCCTGTCCCTACTTGTTCAGGTGTTCATCCACTAGGTTGCCTGAAGGCCATACAAATTGGCACCCCTTAGGCCAGCCACAATTAGTATCGGCAAGGTTGCTGCTGCACACTTCATTCGGTAGCTGTACTTACTTGTTGGGATACTTGCGGAAGATGTCTCGGATGACCACGATGGCTTCCTGCACCACATAGTTGACCTTGGTCTGGATGAGATCCAGAAGGGTGCTCACGCAGCGCTCAGCAGATTGCTGTCAAAAAGGATAGAAGCAGAACAGATCTTCAAGTAGAAAGTCAGCTCGAGTACAAATTGTAAGGATATGCCTTACAATTCTATAACTTCACCTACATGTATCGCATCCATTCCCTGTTTGGATTTATTTATTTATTTAGTGCAGGGGTATCAAACTCAAGGCCCGGGGATTGGATCCGACCCACAGGGTGCTTAGATCTGGCCCACAGGGCCGCCTTGGAAACAGCAAAGGACCGGCCCGTGGTGCCTCTGCCAGTGAAAATGGGTTTCCAAGCTCCATTTTTGGCTGTGACGGCCACCTGCAACCCTCCGCCAGCAAAAACAGAGCTCTGTTTTTGCTGGCAGAGGGTTGCAGGAGGCCGTCGTAGCCAAAAACGGAGCTCGAACTCCCATTTTCACTGGCAGAGCGCTTGGGCCACCACAGGCACCCCCGACACAAATGATGTTGAGTTGGCCATGCCCACCCCAGCCACGCTCACCTCGGCCCCCTAAGGTCAAACACAACCCTGATGTGGCCCTCAATGAAATCAAGTTTGGCACCCTTGATTTAGTACATGGCAAAAATGTTAAAAAGCACATCATGATTACGTTCTCAAGGAGCAAATATGAAACTATTTACTGTATTCATAAATTCAAAAGTAAGACTGTACTATATAGTCAATACATGACGGGGCTGCATACAGAAAATCTCTGGGGTTTCCCCGATAAGCACTCAGAGGGCACTGTTCCACAATATGTCACCCTGTCTGCTTTGGAAGAGTGTAGGAATCCTAAACTCGGGCGTCCCCTGGGCAACGACACAGAGTTGGCTGATTCTTCCACAACGGCGGCAGCAGCCAGGCAATCCTTGTGATTTCCTGGCTTAAAAACACATCACTATGAAAAAAACCTCCCTTTTTAGAAATCAGAAAGCAGAGATCATGGTCCAGCCATTCACAAGAAATTATCCTTGCATGGCAAACTGTGGCATGACATTCGGTCTATATTTGATTAATGGACATTGCATACTATACTCGAAATACTTTTGTTGCTAACACCATTCATATTCTTTTAAAGTTATGGAAATTGTCTTTGGCACATTATCCGTCTATGAACGAATGACTGTGCATCTTTGCGTCGTGCCACTTTCCAATCATATGGACAGAGAGGACTACCTTTCCTCACCTGTCACTATACATATACACTATACACATACATTATACATATTGATAACTAACTAAACATATGAAGAATGGTTGCAGGAACTGGGTATGTCTAGTTTAATGAAAGGAAGGATTAGGGGAGATATAATAGCAGTGTTCCAAAATCTCAGGGGCTGCCACAAAGAAGAGGGAGTCAAGCTATTCTCCAAAGCACCTGAGGGTAGAACAAGAAGCAATGGGTGGAAACTAATCAAGGAGAGAAGCAACTTAGAACTAAGGAGAAATTTCCTGACCGCTAGAATAATTAAACAGTGGAACAACTTGCCTCCAGAGGTTGTGAATGCTCCAACACTGGAAGTTTTTAAGAAGATGTTGGATAACCATCTGTCTGAAGTGGTGTAGGTTTTCCTGCCTAAGCAGGGGGTTGGACTAGAAGATCTCCAAGGTCCCTTCCAACTCTGTTATTCTATTCTATTCTATTCTATTCTATTCTATTCTATTCTATTCTATTCTATTCTATTCTATATTCTATTCTATTCTATTCTATTCTATTCTATTCTATTCTATTCTATTCTATTCTATTCTATTCTATTCTATTCTAATCAGCTTTTCCTGACAAGCATTTTTCCCATGGTTGTCATACATTTCAATATTCCGGTTTAGTAGAAACCATTGTTGATACAAGAGTCTGTCCAACACGAATCACTGCCCTAGGAAATGCAGTGAGAACTAGTCATCAGCCTCTCTGATAAGGAGACCCCCCCCAAAGAAGCCGTGCCTGTCTCAACCAATTATCTAACCCTAAACTACAGCCTGATGGCAAATAAAGTATTTCCCTTATTTTGAATGCTACAATATTTAGGTGGGTTTCCATGTCTAAGAAGAAAAAAAAACCCTACAGCTTAGCCCTCAATTTACAATCATTAATTTAGTGACTGTTCAATGTTACGAGGGCACCAGAAAAGTGAATTATGACAGTTTTTTAAATTTATGACTGTGATCACGGTCACTTGATCAAAATCCAACCACTGGGCAACTGGCATGTATTTCTGGCTAGCTCTCAGCAAGCAAAGTCAATGGAGGAAGCCAGATTTGCTCAATAACTGTATGATTCACTGAACAACTGCAGTGATTCACTTAATAACTGTGGCAAAAAGGTCGTAACATGGGACAAAACTCACTTAAGAACTATCTCATTTAGCAACAGCCAAATTGGGCTCAACTGTGGTCGTAAGTCAGGAACTACCTGCATAGCCTAATAGCAGAGTACCCATTTCCCACAGAAAAGCCAGGCATTCCCTTATTTGTCTTAGAAACTACTGTGTTTCCCCGAAAATAAGACCCTGTCTTATATTTTTTTTGAACCCTGGAATAAGCACTTATTGCCTTATTGCCGTGCGCTCAAAAGCCCGATTGGGCTTATTATCAGGGGATGTCTTATTATGGGGGAAACAGGGTAGAAATTCGTCATCTAAGTAGTAATCCTTTTGAAATTGCTATCTGCTGAATTAACCGAACATGAGATCTTCCTGATTCACCCCCAAATATTTGCCCTTTTTCTAAGAAAAAGCATTTCCCAGTATTGGCTCCTATGCCGGTTAAGCTCAATAAACATCAAATAATGTTTACTGTTAGAAAAACAGCTAGGGGGTTGGGGGAGGGGGTTTGTTTGGTAATGGTAGAAGAGGTCAGTCTGTTCCAGAGATAAATGCATTTTAAATTATAACAGTTCCCCACTGACTGAACGGTGTTGTCTAAATCAAGGGCCCTGAAAGCAGAGAGAACAACAAAAGACAGGATTTCCCAAAGGACTGAAAGCTGACGTATATGTTTTTTAGTGTGAAGCGAAGATCAAAATGCTGAAAATGTTCTCTTTTAGGATGAGTAAGAAAAAGAATTTACTACACTCAGATACTCTATTTCCCAACCATATTTTTGGTGCAGGGATGCCCCACAAGGTGGTGTGACAAAGGAAAACAACAACAACAACCTCAAAGCATGTGAAAAAGGGGCAGAGATTTGATCCCACAATTGCAGCTACCTCATCTCCTGTTTTTGACTTTATCTTCCGACACCTGACATCATGAATCCACCAGAATTGACTGCGGTGCTTGTGTGTCACACCAAGTGATCTACATCTGGGCCTCATAGAAGATGTCAGCTTTGTTTTTAACATTATTGGTTTTCAAAGAATAACCCTTACAGTTCATCTCCTGAACTGAAGTTCAGCCGGCTGTAGCAATTAAAACACAAAAGCAAAACCAGGGAAGAAAAAAAGCTTCTCACTTCAACTTTGATGGCACATCGTCCAATGGCACGGACGGCTTTGCGTACAAAGTCCACATCCACTTCTGTGGCATACTCCTTCAGTTCTGCTAAAACCTGTTGGAAATACATTAAAAAAAAGAATAACTCAGATCAAATCTGAGTGCGGTACTATTTCTTGTTGCCCTTGTCCCCTATTGGCTTGCTGCCATGGATATGATCCAATAAAAGGGAAACATCTTAGTTACATGTTTCTAAACCTCCTGTTACAAAGAAATAGAAACACACTGCAAATGTATTACAGCAGGAGATTGTAATCATTTTAAGCTGGTGGGAAGATTTGGAATACTGGGACCAAATAGTGGGCATTCTCATCAAAGAATTCCCAGAGTAGGAATGGCCATAGCCCAAGCAGTGGGCTGTAACCATACTCTTATTATTGTCTAAGAATGTTTAGGTTGGGTTCAAGTCATGCAACATACAGACTTGTCAGAGGGAAGAATTAAGGAAGGCAGGGAGCTGGACACAGTCAAGAAACCTGTTATTTGTCACAATGTCACCCCAAGGCACCAAGCTTGGGGCTCAGGGATTACAAGTAACTGCAAAGCTACTAGCAAAGCAATAGAAAAGACATTTTTCTAGATAAATGTGAAATGAGATCCAGTGGGTCCCAGACTGACCTGAGCAATGTTGGCCTGGGATGCTAAGCGAATCATGATATCGAGTTTCTCCAGTTTCACGTAGATGGGGTCGTTGTATTTCACAAAAAACACCTTGATCTCCTGCTTCAGGATTTCAGGCCTGGAAAAGGAATGAGCATGCATGCTAAAATGATCGCCAAGCTGCACTTTTGTTCATTCCTGACAAAAGGCAGATTTGCATTTGTTTTCCAGTTAAAGGACTGCCATGCCGCCTGACAGGAGATTTGAAAGCAAGTCAAGTCAGCTTCCCATCAGCTACTTCCACCTCTGAATATGTTGCATTATATTATCTTAATTAGCACAGACATTGTATTGGCTGGGAATGATGGGAGATATAATCCAAACTACCAGGAAATCTGGCAGGTGAGAAAAGCTGTATCAAGTCATCTGCAAATAGAATAATACTAGTGCTCCAAATTTGTCTGATTCCCCCTTTAATGGCATTTCAAGCTATTTATCAGGAGTGCACTCTTTGTTAGTCAATTTGTGCCATTAAATAATGCTGTATTAACATATCCCTGAAGTTGCAGAATACCAGGATCCGTCCAGGTTGGACAAACAAAACTGTCTTCTATGCAGTTATTCAATCAGAACCTTTGAAACAAGGTTCCTGCACCTGACCTTTTCTGCACAATCAAGTTGATGTTCCTCAAAGCAACGTATTGGACTTCAGGCTCGCCAGACAGCAAGGTGACCAATGGAGGGGCCAGTTTCTTCAGCAACATGTTGTAATAGTCGGAATCCTTGGGAAGGAGCTCTAGGAACTTCATCAGCACTTTGACAGCCGAAAGCACAACCGCGGAGTTGGCATGAGAGAGGCGAGGCGTCACCCGTTCGCATATGCTGCCAAAGAAGAGAAACAAGAATAAGAGAACAGCTACGGCTGTTCTTTCCTCCTGGAAAACCCTGGCTAGGCTGGAGAGACACATTTCGATAACTTCAAATTAGCGAGCAACAGAGTGGGGTTTTTTTTGAAAGGCTTTTGCTGTGTGGAATCAAATATCCCATTAAGTACCGTATTTTTTGGACTGTAAGATGCACCGGTGAATAAGACAAACAAAGAGGTAAGTAAGAAAAAAAAGGTTTTTGCCCTCCGTGGCTCCCAGGAGCACTCTGCAGGCCTCCCAAACCCTCTGCGCACCCTGTTTTTGCGAAAAACAGGCCCATTTTTTGCAAAAATGGGACGAGTGGGAAGGGGCTTCAGGAGACCAAAAATGGCTGTATTCGGTGTGTAAGGCTCACCAACATTTCCACCCTCTTTTAGGGGGGGAAAGTGCATCTTATACTCCGAAAAATACGGTAGATCCTTGAGAGTCTTGACTACAATATTTTCTGTTGATAGTCATAGGTGCTAATAGAGAAGCAGACAAGTGACACATATTGGGAGATAGCTAAATTACTGCAGATAGTTCCCAACATCTGGAAACAAAACTGGTTCAGATGTAATCTGAAATACTTGGATTAATCAATTGCAGATTGATTTCCTATGTTCGCTTATTCTCAGCCATTAAACAATAGCTCAAAAAGAGATATTTTACCGTTCTCCTTAAAGTGCATTGAGAATCAGCACTAAAGGGGGAAGGAAGTTTCACTAAAGACAACCAACAAAAGTGTCCCAATAGCTGTCATTTATCTGGCCCTTAGAAAACAAGCTCAGAGGCCAAAATTAAGTCTCCTTCAAGTCAAGCTTGACTCCTCATGACATGGAGATGCCTGAACAATTTTCTTGCCGACAGTACAGAAGTAACCCTCTGTTATTTCCAAGACAGTTTCTCAACTTCACAATCTCTGTTGCTATGCTCCTGGGATTCCCTGGTAGCCTCAGATCAAGGTACTAATTGGGCCTGATACTGCTTAGCTTTGAATGCTAGATAAGAGGGCCCAGGTATTGCCACCTATTGGGATAATACGGCTGGCAGTTCTCAGTTCATGGGAGAGCAGAAAGAAGACTGTATCATCTGACTTCTGCTTCACATCGCAGTCTTCCTACACCCCTTCAAAATCTGCTCTGTAAGATCTGAGAAGTCTGCAGAGCAGATTTTAAGAGTGGGAAGTGGAAAGGGGAAATCACACCCCTCCTGCTCCAGTTAAAGAAACCTACCTTTGGATAATACCCAAAGAAAGTTTTGAAGGTCTGCATGACAACTCTGTTAGTGGTTTAATATCAACACTGGGTTTTCTCAATATCTGGTTTTAATGAGAATGTAGCCCTAGTCACAGAAGCTTCCTAGACAACTTGAAGCCAGTTGCTTTGCCCCAACACAACCTATTTCACAGAGTTGATGTTCTGGGGGGAAAATAGAGAACGTTCCACAATGCTATAATGTATACAGTACATAAAAATAATACAAGTCTTCTTGAACATGCCACTATTCTCAAATTGTATATAGCTCAAAGAGTTATTGAAGAATAACCAAAGTTAACAACTGTCTATCTAGGATTTAATTCTACTCAAAGCAATTTTTATACTGACAGAGGTAAAGAAGATCAGAGCAGATGAACATCAGCAATTATCCTCATCTGAGAATTCACTGTCAAAAAGAGCTAATAATAAGCCACTTTCTAACTCCCAAAGTTGGGTAAGGTGACTGACAATATGGTAGCTTCTCAACTGCAGGCAATTTTGGAGTGGGGAATAGAGTTGTCGGGATTTGTAATCAAAACAAAATACTTTCTCGTGGGAACCAAGGACATTCCTGCAAGTGCTTGGAAGGAAGGGATTGGAGTCACCTAGCAACTGGATAATATTCTCATTGGACCATGTGACTGATTATTTTGAGAAAGTGAAAAACTTTTACTTTTAATTAGATGAAAACCGCAGGAATAGTCAGAGTCGGTTTCCACCAGCCCATGCCAATATGACATACAGTATCCAATCAACTTATTCTTTGAGGAATCTACCTGCCTCAGAGTTTTGTTTGCTATGGGTATGTCACTTGGAACCCTAACAGGGTGACTCATTCTTGATTTCTCAGTGACTTTAGATGCCATTAAACATAATATCCCTCTGGATTATCAAATAGATTTAGGAATAGGACACATGGCTTTGCAATGGTTCTCCAGAAGAGTCCTTGCATCATGATCACAATGGAGCATGGCATTTTGGTTGTAAGTTGTTGCAGTCATAAATTGAGACATCACATGGCTGAACTTAATTTTATGACCATTTTTACAATAATTGTAAAGTAAGTCAATGCAGTTCTAAAGCGAATCATGAGGCCATTAAGCCAGGGGTGGGCAACTATGGCCCTTTTATGACTTGTGGACTTCAACTCCCAGAATTCCTGAGCCAGTCATGTTAGCTCAGGAATTCTGGGAATTGAAGTCCACAAGTCATAAAAGGGCCAGAGTTGCCCACCTCTGCATTAAGCGAATCCAGCATATCCAATGAGTGTTGTTGGTTTTTTTCTGGAAAATGGCAAAAATGACACAAATTATGATCCCATGGCTGTGGCATGCTACAATCAGTCATAAACCGGTTTTAACTGCCAATCTAATCTTTCATTATACTTGCTCATTTTATTTGCTTTTTTACTTGCTGTTTAATTACTTTGAATGTCTCCATTTTACATTTTCTCTTTATAACTGGTGACCAAGAGACTTTGGCAGTTGGTTGTATAACCAAGTTAAACAAATGTAAGTAAGCTGGGATTAACTTAGCATGATCTGGGACTGAGTATTAGAAAACTTACGGGGAGGGTCTTCCATAGGTCAGAAGGCATTATACACCCTGCCACAGTGAAGCAGTCACAGAACTTGATCAAGCTCTCAGTAAAAGGAACAGAGAATTCCCATTCAAGTAGGGCAGTCACAGATCAGCCTACCTTTGAGCTTCACGGTCATCCTTTGGGTTGTAGTTGGAAAGGCAGTCTAGGATGAATATCTGCCCCCACTCTGTGCATTCATTTAAAGCAGTGAGTAGCTTGTTGATGTTCTGAGGGTTCAGATCTAGCAGATTGCTATTGGGGTGAGATTCGCTGATTTCAGACAAGGCAGCAACAGCATTGGCCACAACCTGGCAGAAAGAGAGAGAGAGGGGAAAAAAGCTGGATACTCAGCAGCAGAGCAGAAATTTTGAAATGCTGCTTATTACCTTCCACAAACTTCTGGAGTCAGTCTGCAGGGCGGATTGAGAATTTTTTTTGAAATGATTAAATTGGGCTACAGCCCACTTCCTTTTTAAAAAAATCAGATTAACTGAGTAGTTAGTTAGTTAGCTTTATTGATTAGCCTATAGGCCCGTGATGGCGAACCTATGGCACGCGTACCAAGTGGCATGTGGAGCCATCTCTGCGGGCCCACGAGCTAACGCCCAGGTCAGCTCCACTGCGCATGCCCGTGCGTCTGCCAGCCAGCATGCCAAAGACGCGCATGCATGCATAGGGGGTGGGATGGGGGTCATATGTGCATGTGTGGGAGTGGGGATCACATGTGCATGCGTGTGGGGGGTGGGGTGCAGTGCCCCCCCCGTGCCCTGTTTTTGGTTCCCGGAGGCTTCAGGGAGGCCTGCTAGCACAAAAATAGGGTGTGGGGGGTGTGGTGCCCCCCCCCCCCGTTTTTGGTCCCAGGAGGCTTCAGGGAGGCCTGCTAGCACCAAAATGGGGGTTGTGCGCACATGTGTGGGGGGCGGGGGAAGGTCACACATGCATGCGCTGGGGCTGCAGGGGGGCATTGCATTATGGGTGTCAGCACCCGCACATGCGCTATCGTGCGCACATGCTTTCAGCACCTGAGGGAAAAAAGGTTCGCCATCACTGCTATAGGCCATATCAAAGCACAAGGTGCAAACACATATCACTATTAAAATCTTATACAGTTTAAAATGAATAAATAAATAAATAAATAAAATTTAACTGATTGAAATAGAACTTCTGATCAATGGATCAATTCAGCCACATTTTTTAATATTCATATATTACTTTTCCATATAGACTGACAGGAGTTACAAAATCCCTGTTTTGTATTCAACCAATAAAAAAAAACATAATACTGTACACATATTTATATACTTCTTCTCCACATGGGCTGATGTTTACAAAATCCCTTCAATCAATAAAAATAAATACATAAAATGATCTGTAATATAAAATTGATATTTATCCATAACACACGTGTGTGTGTGTGTGTGTGTGTGTGTGTGTGTGTGTGTGTGTGTGTGTGTGTGTATATATATATATATATATATATATATACTGGGAGATATCACCCTTTTTTTTCTTACATGCACAGAGACAATGGTTCCTCTGAGATTACACATGCCACTGTGTCTACATTTGGCATTTTGAATCATGATTAAAGAAGATATAACTAGTGGGATTCACACACTGCACTGTCATAAGTCATGGCCTATAAACTACAATACGGTAGCCAGATTTACATCATTATTTCTTATTATTTCTTGGATTTCACTGTTGCCCATCTCACTCATACAGTGACTCTGGGCATTTTACAATATAATAAAAGTTTAAAAGTGCAAAAAATCAATTAAAATAAAATAAAAAGATAATTAAACTTAAAGTTATACAGCTAAAGTGGATCATTTATGTATACGAAAAACTGTCAGTTGCTTAAGATATTCAAGGACTAGACTCTGGATGCATGGAAAGGCTCCAGAGTTAAGTTTCTGGTTCAATGTTTTTCTCCAACCCAAGAAGTCTCTTTTTCTGGGTGGCTGGGGAATTCTGGGAGTTGAAGTCCACACAGCTTCAAGTGACTAAGGTTGAGAAACACTGCTCCGTAAAGTTCGACCTATCTGATCATAGCAGATTCTTATCTACCATACTATCTGAATGTACTGACCAACAATGAGAATTCTCCTACGCTGGCTCAAAATTCACAGCAATACAATTTTAAACAGAGCCTTGGTACTACAGTGGTTTAAACCACTACAGTGGTTTAAAGCACCCTGTTATTAACACAGCTGCCTGCAATTTACTGCTGGTTCGAATCTCTCCAAGGCTCAAGGTTGACTCAGCCTTCCATCCTTTCTAAGGTAGGTTAAATGAGGACCCAGTTTGTGGGGGCAATAAGCTGACTTTGTATAAATATACAAAAGTATGAAGGCTATTGCTTAACGCACTGTAAGCCGCCCTGAGTCTCCGGAGAAGGGCGGCATATAAATCAAATTAAAAAAAAAAGAGGAAAGTAAAATAAGGGATGTCTTTCCAGAAAAAGGGCATCAAATGTGAATCTATGAAAGAGAGATGATCAAGTATTTAAATACATTGGGGTGCAGTGATTTTATTATTAGGACTCAAAAGCAGGGCACTATACTTAATGTAATTAATTCCTGTCCCTATGCTATACAGTATTATATAAAAGAATTTTTAAAATTCAGTTTTTTTTTTTTAAAAAAAGCCTGTTTTTCTTTTACAGCAGAAGAAAAGAGGGAGAAAAATGGATTTCAACACTTTATATCTAGCAACCAATGAAGAATGCCAGTTATTGGAGAAAAAAACTTCTGAGAATGGAAAATCACAGCTGGCTTTCACAGTGGCTGGGAAGATGAAAGAGGCTAGAACCACAGGGGTCTTTCCAAAGCTGCCCCCTTCCCACGTTCAGAATAAAAGCATATGGGGAGGAGTGGAACATTAGGGATGTGCTGCTTGAGTGAAAAGGAATATACCATTATGTGCAAATCTGCCTGCTGGGAAAGACTCGGGGCAGTTTCAACTCTTTGGGTCTTGCCTAAACCCTCCCTCTATGCCATTTAGAGGTGTGAAAAGATGGTGATCTACAATCTTTGGGCATGCAGTGAAGGGATACGTTCCCCTTTTCTAGATTTCTGACACTGTGTAGGCAAAGATCAACAAAGCAAGAACTGCATGCCAACAAAGGACTTATGTAAACAGGGACTTAGAAAGTAGGCAAGATTATATCCCATTGACATCCCCCTTAACCCCAAACAAACATCCCAGATCCCTGTCACCAGCTAAGACTGTCTGGGCACAGTATTATGCTACATGGACACTAGTCCCTGCAGTTTTCTCAACAACATTTTGGCTTAGCAAGTTAAAGCACCACCTATTGGCTAGAAACCAGAAGACTGAATTCTACTCCTGCCTTGGGCATAAAAACTGGCTGGTGGCCTTGGGCCAGTCTCTCTCAACCCAATTTATGCCACAGGGTGGTTGTTGTTGTGGGGAAAATAGGAGGAGAAAAGTGTTTTCAACCTTGAATTATTTATGCAAATAATAATGGTGGGGGTAAAAAATTACCATATTTTTCGGAGTATAAGACGCACCTTTTTCCCCCCAAAAAGAGGATGAAAATCTGGGTGCGTCTTATACTCCGAATGTAGCCCTGCCCAGCTTCTAAAACGGAGGTTTCAGAGGCTGAAAAAAGCATCAGAAATGAAGCTTCAGAAAAAAAGCCCCCAAACAGAGCTTCAGAGGCTTTTTTTCTGAAGCTCTGTTTCGGAGGCTTTCAGAGGCAGGAAAACAAACTTTTTTCTGAAACAGAGTTTCAGAAGTTTCAGAGGCAGAAAAAAAAAAGCAAAAAAAAAGCAAGGCGCAGAGCTCACAACCAAGGAACCTGTTGCTAAAATTCACCTCTGGGAACAGCTGATTGGGGGTATTCTGGGAGGCCAATCCACCTGCCAATCAGCTTTTTTCTTATTTTCCTCCCCAAAAACTAAGGTGAGTCTTATACTCCAGTGCATCTTATACTCCGAAAAATACAGTAGTTTGCCATTGTCTCTCCCTAAGGCTGAGTGTGAGAGGCTCACCCTAGTGATTTTGCGCTTAAAGCAGAATTAGAATTCATGATCTCTCGAATTCCAGCCAAATTCCTTAACCACTACAGCAAAGTGTAGTGATTAAGGCTCTTATATAAACATCGCCAAATGTATTTTGTTATCTTGGATTTAGGGCTTGTCACTGGGTATAACCTGGACAGTGACTGAAGCACAAGAAGACACAACCTCAGTTTTCTACCAGAAAGTTTTAAAGCAGTGTTTCCCAAATTTGGCACTTATCAGAAAATCTTTTTACCCAATGTAAGTAAAATACTTTACGTCCATTTAAATGTCCTTGCTGTGATTGGGTAGTTATCCAAAGAAGCTGAGTCAACTTTGAGCCAGTCAGGATCGAACTCCTGACCGTGGAAGAGTTAGTCTGCAATACTGCAGTCTAATCACTGTGCCACCATGGCTCCTTAAACATTTAGTCTAAATGTATTTATCAAAACTTGTATGCCACCCATCTCGCCAAGGCGACCCTAGGCAGCTTACAGGCATTGAATAAAATGCCGTGTAAAATAATTAAAACAGTAAATACAGATCTTAAATTTAAATAAAGCTGAGCAGGGAGGGAGGTGTGGTGCCTTCTAGTTCCTCAGCCACCTCCAGCAGGTAGAACCCCATTAGGGCCCCAGACTAGTTGGGGTAGCCATGTCTTCAAGGCAGGGGTGAAATCAGTGGTGGGTTCCTCCTGGTTCGGTCCGGTTCGGCCGAGCCGGTAGCGGTGATGATATGACGTCACCGAATCGGTTCTCCCCACCCCCCACGTTATTCTTACCTTTTATTTGGTCCCACTCCCAATCTATTGCTGCCTCCTGAGTCCCAGCTGATGACTAGAGGGAAAAAACTGTTTAAACCCTTGCAGCGGGGCTTCAAAGGGCCGTCCTATAGCTGATCAGTGTTAAAAGCAAACAAATGAGTCGGGTCGTAAGTGCGAGGACTGGTCGTAAGTGCGAGGACCTTCCAGAAATGACTCTGACCAGCTAGCCATGCCCACCTAGTCACATGACCTCCAAGCCACACCCACAAAATAAGCCACGCCCACAGAACCGGTAGTAAAAAAAATTAGAACCCACCCCTGGGTGAAATCCAGCAGATTCTGACAGGTTCTGGAGAACCGGTAGCGGAAATTTTGAGTAGTTCGGAGAACCGGCAAATATCACCTCTGGCTGGCCCCAGAGTGGGGCAGGAATGGAGATTTTGCAATATCCTTTCCCCAGGAGTGGGGAGGGAATGGGGATTTTGCAGTATCCTTCCCCTGCCACGCCCACCAAGCCACACCCATCAAGCCACACCATGCCCACAGAACCGGTAGTAAAAAAATTTCACCACTGCTTCAAGGCCTTTAGGGTATAACCTAGACACTGACTGAAGCACAATAAGACACTACCTCAGTTTTCTACCTGACAGCTTTAAAGCAGTGTTTCCCAAACTCGGTCCTTCCTTATCAGAAAATCCTTTCTACCCAATGTAAGTAAAATACTTTACTTCAATTTAAATGTCCTTGTAGTGATTGGGTAATGGGTTCATGCGTAGTTACCCAAAGAAACCTCACTTTTACCCAACTTACCCAGATTTGGGAAGCACGGCTTTAAAGCAGACTATACTGCCTTCAATATCCACACCAACTCAACTATTTGGCCTAGAGCGTCCATAGTCCTTAACCACTAACCATGCTAACTGGACTGATGGGAGCTGTAGTTGAAAACATCCAGGTTGTTTAAAGGATAAATTACTGGAGGATGGGAAGAGAGATGCTTTTCCCCAGATCAGTCTCTGAGGAAAAAAAGCTTTATTTATTATTCTTTTAAGCCAAACAAAGACAAAGGTTGCATGGGGATGGATTACAATGTTAAAACAAAATTCCTGAAAACACTTAAAAGCAAGGTAATACATAGAGCAAGGCACTGTAAAATAAAAACATGACACAAGGAAACAAATTAAAAAGAAATCCCTACATTATAGATCAACCTCTAACTTTCCTTCAAGCTGAGTATAATATTTTCCTTATAACTTGGGGAATCACTGACCGTAAAAGAATTTCATGCTGCCCTCTAATGGCTCGTTGTTAATTACAACAGAATTGGTCTAAAAGTGCTTCAGATTTCCTAAAATATGGAAGGCTTAGGTCAAATTCTGATCCAACCCTGTCCTGCAGCCAGTTGCTCTGTCAGGTCCAGCACTGCAGGTCAGGGTACAGCATCACTGGACATTTACAGAGGGCCAAAGCTATAGCAGAAGGCTAATGTCTATTGGTCTCTTTTTGCTTTTGTTGCTTATTCACTTGTCTCTCGGAGTGTCTGATGCGGAACAGCAACCTCAACGGTCAGGCTTCAAAAACCAAGGAAGATATATGTGATTCCTCCAAGCAGACTTCTTTATGGTTCCTCACCCATAGAAAGAATCTTGCCAAACTAAAGTATGCTGTCACCTGCCATAAAGCATATACTCTGGGAACTACCATGTTTCCCCGAAAATAAGACCCTGTCTTATATTTTTTGAACCCCGAAATAAGCGCTTGGCCTTATTTTCAAGGAGGTCTTATTATTTTGGGGGGCGTGGAGCAAGACGGGGTTCCTCTTGCCGTCTTTCCTGATTTCCAGCTCTATCTCCCTAACCCTAATCAGAGGAAATGGAGGGGACCGGCTGTGCATGCATTTAAATATTTTTGGTGAGGGCTTATTTTTGGGGAGGACTTATTTTCGGGCTGGGGCTTATTTTAGCACATACACTCAAAAGCCTGATTGGGCTTATTATCCGCAGAGGTCTTATTTTCGGGGAAACAGGGTATTAGGTATTCAAAATGGTTTCTCTACAAAAATAATAATCTAACTGTTCTTGAAAAAGAGTTCTAAATTAGCATCCTGGGCAGATGCTCTCCAGCTATTCCGTCCACATTATTTTTTCCTACCAGCAGCATGTCGCCTTTCTTCTCTCAGCATTTTGTCTCCACCTGGTGTCCCTTCCCTTGGGATGCTGCTTCCTCAGATTCTCTTCTGTTCGTACATCCATTCCTGTTACAATCTCCTCCTAGCAATCTCCCTGTCTTTCTCAATCATCCAAAATATCTAGGATAGCACAGTAGTACAACAATGGGCATAACTAGCTCAGCAATTCATGAGTTTAACAGTCCATCTGCGCTTTAATCTATTTGTGGGTTGTTTCATTGGCCAAAATCATTCATTTCTTTTAAAAGGAACGTATCCCTTTTGTTCCTTCGCTCCTCTGTTCCTTTCCACCTGCAGTCTGGATGATGGGCAAATTTTTTTTAAAAAAAGAAGTCAAGTTGGCTTTTGGCCAACACTCACAAAGCTTATTGCGGTGGCGAGAAGATAACGTTGCTGAGAAGTCATCAATATTCACTCAGGCAAAGAATGGAAGCATCTTAGACAGATGCCTTCTGAAAGCCAGAAAGGTGTATGGTTTTCTATAAGGGGGGGGAACAGTCAGGGAAGAACCAGGAAAAAGCAGACTTCAGTGCTACCATCTCAGGAAAACCACAAGGCAATCAATAACTACTCTTTTCCCTCCCTGCAAATCATAGTCTGGGAAATTTTGTGGCATCTTGCCAACACTTACATCACTATTAAGAAGGTTTGGGCTACTGAGACAGAATTCTGGTCAGCTTCATCTGCTCCAGAATTGAAAGGAAAAGGCAGCGAGAGCATCAAATTTAACACTGAGCAACCCATGGCTTAAAAGCTGCATGATGCTCCAGAACCCTTTGGAGATTCTTAGTATTGTAAGAAATAAGGGAATTCAAAAATAAAATAGTAATGAAGGGAATAGTAATAAATGAATAGAAACTGGTTATTCTATTGTACAATATATGTTATGCTGCTACAAAAGTATTTTCCATTTAAGCATTAATTTGTTAAGCATTTATAATACATGGAGCTCTGTAAAAACATATGTATGAAATGAATTGTATCCTTCCTGCATTAAGATCTAAATATGACTGAATTTTGCAATATAGTTAGATTATATGCTTTGTGGAACTTTTCTCCCATGTCTATGGTGCATATGCTTGGAGAAGGACATGTGGGCATTATCTTGTTTTTTGGCATAGGAGAGGGGCCCTGCTGAGGGTGCACAGAGACATTCCTTAACGCTAGAGAGCTGAGAGATGTTATGTAATAACGTATTAACAGAGAGGTACGGATAGGTACCGGAGATACTGAAGAAAAAGTAATCTGAGAGAACAAAGAGAGAGATAATATATTCCTTTGAGGCATCTTGGATTAGCTAAAACCCCAAGAGGGCCTGTCCAATAAGTCCAAAGGAGGAGGGAAATGGGCTCCCTGCTTTGACATGATAGAACTGTATATAATTAATGTTTTTGAAATCTAAGGGTGTGGCTTCCTGGCTCAAACTTCTTGTTGAGGTCTATGCTGGGATACCCCACCACATTTTGCAAAATTGCTTTCTTGCTTATTTTGAAATAAAATCTCTCTGTTTTCACCGACCCAAGTTTGTTTGTTGAAGTCATTTCCAACAGTATCTGCCTCTGCCCTGAGAATGGATGAGGTGAAATGGGTGCTATAAGCCTTGTGGAGATTGAAGGTACGCTCCACTGCCAAATTCCTCCAACCCCCCTGCAAATACTCATTTGTGGAGGTATCAGGATCATAACAGGTGTCCCAAGTCTCTGCAACACCTAAGGCAAGGGTGTCAAACTCAAGGCCCAAGGGCCAGATCTGGCCCACAGGGTGCTTAGATCTAGCCTGCAGGGCTGCCCTGGAAACAGCGAAGGACTGGTCCACAGTGCTTCTGCCAGCGAAAACGGGCTCCCAAACTCCGTTTTGGGCTGCGACAGCCTCCTGCAATCCTCTGCCAGTGAAAACAAACCTCGGGAGGGCTGTCACAGTCCAAAACAGAGCTTGGGAGCCCATTTTCACTGGCAGAGTGCTTGGGCCACCCACCCCCCCGATACAAGTGACATCGAGTTGGCCATGCCCACCTGTCACACCCACCCCGGCCCCCCAAGGTCAAACACAACCCTGATGCGGATCTCAATGAAATCGAGTTTGAAACCCCTGACCTAAGGCATCGATTTTGAAACCTTCTCAAAATGGAAAAACAGGAAAGCTTGAAGGTCTCCTATACGACCCTAAGCGAAACACAGAGAAAGTGCTGTTCCAGAGTACAAGTTTGTCAATTCATCCTCAATCTCCACAGTCCCCTCTCTTTTCCATCAGCTACTTTTCTTCCATAAACCTTTTGACCAACAAATCCTATTCTTGCTACTCCCAAACACCTTTGAACAGCAATGACCAAAAATCCTGGAAACTGGAAATGTGTGAAATTGTGATAGTCCTTAAATTGGCATAACCCATTATTTAAAAAAACAAAAACTAAAGATCCCAAATCCAGAAAAAGAGAACATTCTACCCCTACTCACACATGGCATGATTCTGACAAATCATCTCCCTTGCCCAATGCAAATGTTACCTGCAGCCCAGTCACCAAAGTTTCTGGGCGTAGCATGGACACATATGAATAATGTACCTTAATGTTTCAAGTTGTCTTAAATATGAAGCTTTTGGGGGGGACGGGGACAGACAAAATGCCTACTCAGAAAGCAGATGACACAAAACGACCATGGGTGAGAATTTAATAAAACAAAAACATAATCATTTCTCAGAAAGCTGAATTTTTGTTTAGTGCCACATTCCATTCAGAACACCCAACTAATAGCTCACATGACAGCCCATTTTTTCCAAAGTGTCTTGTCCAAGATGAATTAAAAGCTTCTTTTATATTAATCCTTAATCAGTTAGCATCTTTCAGTTCCAATAAACGGATCAGTGTAAGCGGGCTCACCTTTGCCTTAATAGCAACGGCAATAGCACTTAAGATTTATATACTGCATTCTCTGTGCAGTGTCGGCATACTGTCCCCAACAATCTGAGTCCTCATTTTACCAACCTTGGAAGAATGGAAGGCTGAGTCAACCTCGAGCCGCTCAGGATTGAACTCCAGGCTGTGGCAGAGTTAGCCTGCAATACTGCATTCTAAACACTGAACCACCACAGCTCCTTAAACGTTTAGTTCAAATTTATTTTTCAAAACTTGTATGCCACCCATCTCACAAAGGTGACTCTAGGCGGCTTATAGACATCAAATGAAATGTCGTATAAAATAATTAAAATAATAAATACAGATCTTATATTTAAATTACAATAAAACTGAGCAGGATGAAGAAGGAGGCAGCAAAGTGCAGACACGCCCATCAGCCACCTCCAACATGTCACATCCCCATTAGGGCCCCAGACTAGTTGACATAGCCATGTCTTCAAGGCCTTTTGGAAGCCCAGAAAGTTGGAGGCAGCTCTGACCTCTGGGGGCAAGAGCTTCCTTGGCTGATGGGGAATACAGCTTGGCCCTTCTTCCAGTATGGATGAAGCAGACTAATTCCATTGGAATGAGCCAGTTTCTCAGATAGTCTGGACCCATGCCATGCTGCATTTGAAACTGGAAGATCAACAGGTCAGAGGCAAGTACCAAGTGAAGGTAAAAAACAAAATGCATATAATTTCCTTTTTAGTATAAGAAAGGGATTAAAACTGTTTGCTCAGATTGGAAGGTTCTAAGCCTGTGATGGTGAACCTGTGGCATGCGTGGCACAGGTGGCACACGGAGCCATATCTTCTGTGGACACGTGAGCATTGCCCTAGCTCAGCTCCAGTGTGCATGTGCATGCCAACCAGCTGATTTTTGGGTCTTCTGGGGCCACTGGAAGTCAGGAAATGGGCTGTTTCCGGCCTCTGGAGGGCCTCCGGAGACTGGAAACGGCCCGTTTCTCGACTTCCAGTGGGCCCAGAAGGCCCGTTTTTCTAGAGGCTTTCTAGGAGCCTGGGGAGGGTGAAAAACGGGCCTTCTGGGCCCACTGGAAGTCAGGAAATGGGCTGTTTCAGGCCTCTGGAGGGGCTCCGGGGGGTGGGGAAGGCCGTTTTCTCCTTCCCCAGGCTCCTAGAAAGCCTCTGGAGCCTGGGAAGGGAGAAAAATGGGCCTACCGGGCCATCACATGCCAAAAGTGGGGAACCACAGGGGGAGTTGCGCGTGCATGCACAGGGCGCACTGAATTATGGGTGTGGGCACACCCATGCACGACCCTCCCCCATGCTCCCCATGTTTTTGGCACGCGATGGCAAAAGGTTAGCCATCACTGCCTTAAGATAAACATTAGCAACTCAATGTTCCTTTTTTTGCAAAAACTGGAAAAGAACTACATCTAATCTAGGGTCTCCTGTCTGCAAAGCATGAGATCTACCACTAAGTTCCTGTTTCTCCCAGAACCAAGCAGTATATCACCTGTTATTTGAAGGAAGCCAATTTCAATGGGATTAATACCTTACCATGGGATTGGAGTCTGCAATAAGATCACGCAACGAATCCAGAAAGCCCTGATCTTCCACCATTTGGGCATTGATGTCATGCAGTTTGGCCACACAGACAGCAGCGGTCTTGCGCACATACGGGTCTTCATCCTTCAGACACTTCCGGAGAGGTTCACACAAGTATTCAGTGATCTTGTCCACGCGGATACATCCCATAGTACGCACTGCTAGAGCACGGATGAGAGGGTTGGGATCTTCACAGTCCTGGGATAAGGAAATTAATAAATATAGAAATGGGCTCTATGCAACGAACATTAGGAATTTTATCCAGCTTTTCCTATTCTGGGTCAAACTAAATCTGGAACATCACAAACCACTCCCATGTTCTGGAGGATTTATATTTGGAAAACTGCAGAACTCTCTTAGAACAGGTGGACTGCCAGGATCCTGAGAAACCATCTAACAAACAATGTAACAGGAGATCTCTGGAACATTTTGCACATACCTAATAGCAGCAGTTCTAAGAAAATGCTTGTCCTATCTGCCTCTAAAAGGACAAAAAAAAATTGTCCCTTTAAAGTGTCAATGAGTTCCTACTTACCCAACTTACCATGACATTACAAAAGGATCAGAGAAGTGTTACTACTGTGCAGGAAAAGGATAACCATTAATGCAGATAAGTGGAAAGTTGATTTAAGGAGAACCTCCCCCCCCTATAAACCTTTGTCCTGGGGTACATTGGGGAGAGAAGAAAAATGATCTTGACCAGGAGCAAGGACTGAATTAGGTATATTAATCAGAAATGCATTCAGCCCTTAAACAGAATCCTTACATTTTGTTTTCTAGTTCCTGAAAAAAATGATAACAGATTTCCAGATGGAACGAATGCTCAAAAGTGGTTTTTTCCATCTATGTCTGACAATAAAGAAAGGAATCTCTCAATTTAATTTCTGCTGTCAAGTAAAATTACATCAGCAGCTGGGAAATCAATGGCTTGGCAATTAACTATCCCGGACTCACTTAGCATCAGATAGGACATAGCAGCTCCATTGCAGTTTGGAAACGTCTTCAAAGTAGACAGAGATGAAAATGAGGTGTTATTTTGGGTAAAAAATATTGTATATCTATATAAAAAAGAGCCCTTACTGAGATTCATGCATATCTCTGTCATCACGCTGTCCATATACTTATATACTACCCAGGTCATATGGCTCTGGGTGATTTACAGTTTTAACATATGCAGAAATTTCACACCAAATTATTATTTTGCTATTGAAGTACAGCAAAGACACATAAATATTGCAACTTACTTTCACAAAACTGTTCACAGCCATGATGGCCATATCTGGCTGACTTTTGGCATAGTTCATCAAGTAGAGATACACTAACTTCTTTAGCTCCAAGTTATCAGTCTGCATGCAATTCACTACATCAGGGAAAAGGGAACTGGACAAAAAGGATAGGCAGGTTAAAGCAGTAATTCCTAGACCGATGGCAGTGGTTAATACGCTGAAGTTAGCTAGAGAAATGGGGTCAAATTTAAGGCCCCATTTCCTTAAAGAACTCCTGGTGACTTTGGGTCTAAGACTCTCTCAGCCCAACCTAATGCATAGTATTACTGTAGAGCAGTGTTCCTCAATCTCAGCATTGCTGGCTGGGGAATTCTGGGAATTGAAGTCCACATAGCTTAAAATTTCTGAGGTTGAGAAAACACTGCTATAGAGATAAAATAAAGGGAAATCTATACTGCCTTAATCTCCCTAAGAAAACTCATCATCATCTGACAGCATCTCTCTAAGTTTTCGGATAAAGTCATGTTTCATTTGCAGAACACATACTGTATCATAGGCCTTAGAATCTAAGGCAAACATTTTGGGGGCCATGTTTGATCTTTGTAGACGGCCCATGGCATGCCATTTAAACACTGGGCAAAGCAAACACGGAGACATTTAGCAATAGCAATAGCACTTATACTTATATGCCTCTTCATAGTGCTTTTATAGCCCCCTCTAAGTGGTTTACAGAGTCAGCATATTGCCCCCAACAATCTGGGTCCTCATTTTACCCACCTCGGAAGGATGGAAGGCTGAGTCAACCTTGAGCCAGTGAGATTCGATCTGCTGAACTGCAGCTAGCAGTCAGCTGAAGTAGTCTGCAGTTCTGCACTCTAACCACTACGCCACCTCGGCTCTATTTCCTAAGCATTTAATCATTTCCCCCTTCTGCCTCATTAAAACTTATACTTGGGTGAAGAAGTGGGAAAAACGGCACAGGAAAGCCATTAGAGAGATGTTACCTGACATCCTTCCCCACTGTCATGGCAGCAATGACTTTCTTCACTGCTTCCTTCCTCTTCTCTTTTTTTTCATTGTTGAGTTCAGCTTTCAGTTCAAAAATTTCCCCTGCAGGCAAACATACGAGGACCACAGTCAAAAGAGTTTGGCAAGAGCAAACTAATCCACCCCCTCCAACTACGAATATTGCTTTCAGCAGTGGACAACAGAGGCATCCTGGAAATCCTCACCCTTAGAATCGGGAACTCTGTCTAAGGTGGTCCTCAGAATCTACCAAGATCCAAACATTTAATTATTATGACAGATACAGGCACTTCTTATTCAGCAACCACAATTTGGACTGACCACTTGGTGGTTGCCACTAAACAGAAACATCAAGATTTTTACGCTTTTCCTTCAGCTTGCCTTTGCTTTACAGACTTGCAAGGATTGTAAATGGAAGGAATAGCAATAGCACTTAGACTTATACACCGCTTCCCAGTGCTTTTACAGCCCTCTCTAAGCGATTTACAGAGTCAGCCTATGGCCCCCAATAATCTGGGTCCTCATTTTATCCACCTCGGAAGGATGGAAGGTTGAGTCAACATTGAGCCTGGTGAGATTCGATCTGCCAAGTTGCAGGCAGCTGGCAGTCAGCAGAAGTAGCCTGCAGTACTGCATTTTAACCACTGCGCCACTACGGCTCTAGTCATAAAGGTTTTGTGTTTTTTTTTCATAAAGTTTTATAGTCATAAAGTTACTTTTTCACCACCATCGTAACTGCGAAGTCATTAAAGGAATCATTCACTAAACGACTACTTCTATAGCAAATCCATTGCTTTTAAAGTGAACTAGGTTACTTTAACCATAGGCTACAAGAATGACCTTCAAACGTTAATTGCATAGTGTGAAGGAAGCCTTCCTCTTCAGCCTTATGCAGTGGATAACTGCTGTTAAAAGAATGAATTTTCCACTTGGAGGGGAAAAAAGCCCAGGAAGCCCAGGGCTCAGTTTCTTTCAGAAGCTATTTGGTGCAATCATTCCAGCTCCTCTTTGGATAAATGGCTCTGGAATTAGGCACATTCACCAGACTGTTGTTTTGTGAACATACAGGTCCAGCACGGTAGCAATTTTTTTTGTGAGAGTTCTCACTAAATGCTTTCACAAGTTAAGTATATAGAACAAGACTATGCTCAAAAATGCCACAACCTGAAATATTAGAAACAGGGCTAAAGGCATTAAGGATTTTTAAGTGTCACTGCTTTGGCAACCTGGAGACAGCACTTACGGTTTGGCACGAAAGTATTCGCTCCTGTTTTAAAAATATCTTTGCCACTGCATGCTATCAGAGCTTAGTGGGAGCTATGCAGACTTCTGATACTGTTTGGGAGCAAAGATATGCCAAAATTCAGAATAACTGAAAGGGGAACAAATACTTTTTCATAGAACAGGCTGTTCCAGAAGCGGTTTGGAAGCCATCTGTGGTGTTTTGATTGTCTAAAATAGTTTGATTTGGGAACACCGCATTTAATTTTGGCTTTGATTAATTTCACACATCCCTGCTACAAACCTGTATCCAGTTTGAACCAGAGAGAAGGGGAGAACACAATTGTCAAAGGAGCTTCTGACACATTGGTAACCTACACGAATATCTCATGTTATCTGGCTTCTCAAAAACCCGAGAGACCAGCTCATTTGAGTGTAAACAAAACACACAAACTGGATTGAAGCATGCAGTGTTTTTCAACCTCAGTGACTTAAGGTGTGTGGATTTCAATTTCTGAATTCTGGAAGCTGAAACCCATGTATCTTAAAGTCACTGAAGTTGAGAAACCCTGGAAACGGGGATGATTTCTGATATTTTACTACTACGGGCACTGTCGAATCATTCTAGCATTTATAAATTATGATACTGAAGAGAGGGGAAATTAAACGCCCTTTTAAGCAAAAAGGCAGAA
Source organism: Pantherophis guttatus (assembly GCF_059756535.1). Taxonomy (NCBI): domain Eukaryota; kingdom Metazoa; phylum Chordata; class Lepidosauria; order Squamata; family Colubridae; genus Pantherophis; species Pantherophis guttatus. Next base: position 328,196,741 of record NC_142063.1, on the reverse strand, counting down.
TTAGGAAAGGCCCTGTGAATCAGGAGAGCAGAAGAGGGTGGTGGGGGGAGGGAGGAATCATCAGCTTGTTTAATGACTGCGTGACTCCCGGGAGTTGTCAGCTATGAAGATCAATAGCTTAGCTGGAAGCCAGGAATCTCTATTACCTAAGAGGGGGAAGAAAGAGAAGTGGCAATGCAAGAATAGGCAGGCTCTGCAAACCTCTGATAGTCAGGGATGATCAGAACAGCAGGTGAATATATGGTCTTATCCAATCTCACCACCTCAGCAGGAGATCTACTAGCTGAGGCGCAAGATGTAATCCCAACCTCAGCAATGAAGTGCTAAGTCAAAAAGTCCCTTAGAGGTAAAACACAGCCTACCTTATTAATTGCCTGAAGGGCTCCACATGGAGCAGGAATCAAAAATCTGCCCTCCTTTTTTTTGTAACAAGGAAATCCAGCAGAGCCTTTTCTCATTACTTTGAAATTGAAAAACTGAAATTCAGACTTATTATTTTTTTTAAAGAAACACTCACCCAGCCTGCAAAAATAAAAAGTGGAAAAAGAAAAATTCCAACCATATGAGATAGGATTAAACCTATTTTGTGTCTCCATTCCAACTTTACCGTGTTTCCCCAAAAATAAGACCCTGTCTTATATTTTTTTGAACCCCGAAATAAGCACTTGGCCTTATTTTCAGGGAAGTCTTATTATTTTGGGAGCAAGATGGGGCTCCTCTTGCTGTCTTACCTGATTTTCAGCTCTGCGTTTAAATATTTTCGGGGAGGACTTATTTTCAGAGGGAGGCTTATTTTAGCGCATGCGCTCAAAAGCCTGATTGGGCTTATTATCAGGGAAGATCTTATTTTCGGAGAAACAGGGTAGATGGGGTTTGGTTCTATGGTTTTATGGTTCTGGGATTTTATTGTTGTTGTGAGCAGCCCAATGTTATGTTTTAAGATGAGCAGCCATATAAATCTTATAAATGGCTTTGGTTTTGAAATATGCAAAATAGTTTTGCATATTTTAAGAATCCAATTGCTATGATTTGTAGATTACATGTCAACATGTTGTATAAACCCAACCAGTTCTTATTTATTCCAAAACATTTGGTTCAATAAAGAATAACTTGTGTTACTGCAGCCATATCAAAGAGACTAGCTGGAAGATCAATATGGAGATCCATGTAGCATTGTTTCTTCTTGTTGCAGCCTATGTCAGATTAATTTTCTTTCCACTATGAGTGTGGAAAAAGCTGAAATTGTGGAAATAACGTTTCATTATATTTCCACTGATTAAAAACCAACTTCTTAAAAAAAAATACCCTCAGAGCTAAGCTTAATTTGGTGGTCTTGGCTAGATTGTTAGATGAACCATGCCATCCCAGCTTATTAATAAAGCCATTTTAGAAATGGCTTAGCAACATAGCTGAACTAACCCAATCTCTTCATGGACCAACTCAGTCTCTACAGCAGGGATGAAGAATCAGACTTCTGACATCTATTCTTTCATTTCCTAATTTTTTATCTTAATTCTCGTATCAGCTTGCCCTCTCATGTAACCCAGCAAGAGGTATTGGGAGGTAGACTGTATCTATTGTAGAGAGTTAAGAACCAATATCGCATCACAGATCAAATCTAACCTTTTTTATTGGTGGTGAAGTATTTGGAGTCTGTCATGATTTCAGTTTCCTATTGCACCTGAGGGGGAAAAGCACAAAATTTAAGTTGTTGTTTTGTTATCTGCTTCAAACTGTAAATCTATTAGTTCCACAGAATAGTAGTATTCAAGACGTTAAAAAAACACCAATATTTTTCATAACCTTCTGTATGACAATCATTCCAAAGAAAATTAATAGGTCAAATAATATTAATAATCAACTATAGGGTTTTTTTTTTTTTACTGTGAGGCTTCAGGCTGAGTTAAACTAATGACACTTTCTAATATCTGATGGTCCCAAGTTGCAAATTGACAAATATTTATGATAATATAAAGTCTTCAATCAGTGTCCTGCTACATTTTATCTATAATATTAAGTAATCATTAATATCAAAGAGTATGTACCAGGAAAAACAACGCAAAAAGGGGGAAATGATTCTCTTAAAGATATGAAACAGTTTTAATGCTCAGAATTATATATAGAAATACATTTCACTTCTTTAAGTATAGAAGGTGATAAAGTCAACCTTTGACCTGTGTCTCAAGTAATTGAGGATTGTTGCTATGAAGCCTCTCTGTGCACTGATTCCGAAGTGTACCTCAATTCTGAGCTGCTCCAGGAGATGAAGTGCAAGAAGAGATGCCTAGAGCAGAGGTCTCCAACCTTGGCCACTTTACGACTTGTGGATTTCAACTCCCAGAATTCCTCAGCCAGCCCTGCTGGCTGAGGAATTCTGGGATCGAAGTCCACAAGTCGTAAAGTGGCCAAGGTTGGAGACTCCTGTTCTAGAGCACTATTACAGGAAGACAAAGAGTGACTTAGACAGGGAAGGCTTGGAACATTTCCAGGGCCATAGCAAAGGGTATTCATGCTATCTGGTGGATACAAATGTCTTGGATTTGCACTTTTTCTGAGCAGGACCAAGTGAGCTACCTGGAGCCCAGTCTTGTGATGCACCACATCATTGCATTTTGAACCAGTTGTAGCACCTGATCTTCAAGAGTAGCCCAGTATTCAATTGTGAGGTGACTAAAGCATGGGTGGCACCTGAGTGGTCAAGGAAAGGATGCAACTGGGGCACAAGATGAATCTTGTGGTTATACACAAAATTAAGCCCCTCTTGGTTATAAGTGCCACCTATTTTAGGTGCAAAGGGACCCGGAGGCTCAGTGGCTAAGATGCTGAACTTGTCAATCAAAAGGTCGGCAGTTCAGTAGTTCGAATCCCTAGTGCCGCGTAACGGGGTGAGCTCCTGTTACTTGCCCCAGCTTCTGTCAGCCTAGCAGTTTGAAAGCACGTAAAAAATGCAAGTAGAAAAATAGGGACCACCTTTGGTGGGAAGGTAACAGCATTCTGTGCACCTCTGGCATTTAGTCATGCCGGCCACCTAACCACGGAGATGTCTTCGGACAGCGCTGACTCTTCGGCTTGGAAACGGAGATAAGCACCGCCCCCTAGAGTCGGGAACAACTAGCACATATGTGCGAGTGGACCCTTTACCTATTCTAGGTGCAGTACAGTAGCTGTAAGTCTAGGAAGTCTTGAATGGGAAAGTGCAACCTATCAACATTTTTTTGTTCCACGAAAGTAGCTCCTCCAAAGGGAGCAGGGAATACATACATACACTTATGACTGCATGACTGTAACTTTGTTGCTTGTATCCTTACGATTTATATTGATATTGTTTCCTAGTATGATTTGATTGCTTATTTGTACCCTATGACTATCGCTAAGTGTTGTACCTTATGATTCTTAACGAATGTATCTTGTCTTTTTATGTACACTGAGAGCATATGCACCAAAGACAAATTCCTTGTGTGTCCAATCACACTTGGCCAATAAAGAATTCTGTTCCGTTCCGTTCCATTCTATTCTAATCTAATGTAGGATATAGCACCTTTTGCCATGTGCTATTGCTGCTTTATGAGCTGCACTGGTTACCAGCCTTCTAGTCACCAATAAAGCCCTTCATGGAATAGGAACTGGTTATTTAAGGGATTGCCTTTCTCCAATTTCTGCCAATCTGGTATGATAGAACAAAGTGGATGCACTCCTGTTTCCTTCAATTAAACATTGTCATCTTATGGGACGGGAGGAAGCGTGCCATCTCTGTTCCATCCCTGCTCTCTGGAACCAGCACCCCCAGAAACACATACGGCTCTCACACTTTAAATGTTCCAGATGTCTCTTCAAGATCTGGCTGTGTTCCCAGGCCTGGGGTCAGGATGTTTGTGGAAGCCCTCTCAATTTATTTCCCTGGATTTTGTTTGTGTAATTTTATCTGGGTATCCTATTTCTTTTAAATTATGTATTCTTTGAAATGTGGTAAGTATCTTTTTTGGAGTCAGGAAGCTTTGCAATCCAATCAATAAATAATGACAATCATAAAGGTAGTTTTTCTCCAAAGCTAAAGTCCACCCATCTAATTCAAGAAGCCAGGAAGGAATAAATGAACACACAGAAGATGCTTCTTTCAGCTAAGCAGCACTCGTGACTAAAGGCTGTTTCATCACAGCAGTTCCTGCCCTCCCCCCCGCCACTCCACAACCTCAGAGGAAGAAAGACACAAACTATATTGTTTCTAATCTGAGAATCATCTCTCCCTAACAGCTTGAAGAGTCTAATCAGAGGAGGTGCTTCACTGGTGCCAGCAAGAGCCAGCATTTCAAAGTAATGGGTCCTTCTTTGCACAGGAAACTGGTAGATTAGCTCACCTTCATATTGTGGCAGGGAATTAACCCCTGATTAATGACAGGGCAGGAACATATTTGTGCCTGTCTGGTGGAGAGTAGAACATACTAAACTATATCAGATTGAAGGAAGGAAAAAAAAATCTGCCCTATTCAGTTCAAAGAAATTAAATTTGATACTGGCTTCTATTGCTAACCATAATGCTGGGAGCCAAAATGTCTTCATCCCTGGAATTTGTCACTAGAACATAGGAATTAATTTTTTTTATGTATTTAGGATATGAATCAATCTACAAATGCAAGAAGTCTTCAAGTGCAAGAAACAGAAATATTCAGTTAAGAGTGCAAAATGATTCCCAGATCTTTAACTGAACAGTTTTTTTTTCTTAAAACATGCATGAAACAACATTGGCCTCCCTAAGCAAGCAGTTGTTCCTAATATAAATACCTCATTTCTAGATAAGATAATGAGTACCAGGTCTCTGCAAAGAACCAAAAGCCTCTACCAAGTTTTTAGTACATTCTTCCCTTCTGTGCAATCTGACTGTGTTCAGAGTGCTATAATCCACAGTTAAACTAACTATGATTTGAGGGGGTGAGGGAATCCCTCAATTTTCAGGATTGGAATTCCACAAGACATGATAAAGTAACCAGATAGGTTAGTTCATACATAGTAGGGAAAAATGTGGCTAATCAAGATTCCAATTTAGTGTGTTGTGTGAACCAAGACTAACACAAGGCTCCTCTGCCTGTTTAGATCAGAAACATTTCCATAAGAACTGCACCAATCTTAATCCTACCTCCCTTGAACTTAAAATATTCCAGGGCATGCTGATAGCCCAGACACCGCATGGGGCTGAAATCTGGGGATGGGATGAGGAGGTTATTTTTCAACTGGAAGTAGTCTAAAACATCCTCATAAGGAAGATCTTGGGGCTCCCCAAGACACCCCCATAGCTAATCTAAGAATGGATGTAGTGTTACTTTCCATTGCTGTCCGAATACATCTTGCATTGCTGGGGCATTATAAGAAACCAGAAAGTCTTCAGGAATCTATATTGCCAAACTTTGGTTTCTCCATTACACAACTGAGAATCAATGGACTGCACTGTCACCATTCCTAATTCAGAAAACAGAAAATAGTAAGCTGTTTGATATTTGGTGTAGTTGTTAAGGTGCTGGCCTAGAAACCAGGAAACTGTGTGAATTCTAGTCCCACTTTAGGCATGAAAACCATTTGGGTGACTTTGGGACAGTCAGTCTCTTTCAGCTCAGCCCACGTCACAGGGTTGTTTTGTGGGGGAAAGAGGAGGAGGAAGGAGTATTATGCATATATGTATGCCACCTTTATTTACTTATACAGTGACCTTTAGTTATGCCATGTTTAGCTATTTATAAGGCAATAAAAGCAGGATAAAAATCCAATAAATAAATATGCTACTATAGCACAGATTCTAATCACTATTGAAAACATAGAAGCATCTACTAGTACAGGGGTGTCAAACTCACGTTGTCATGGAAGCATCATGTGACATATTGGGACTTTTTTCCCCTTCGCTAAACCGGGAGCGGGCAGTACGTGATGCATCCAGCCCGCAGGCCAGGAGTTTGACAGCCCTGTCTTAGTGCCTGGTTAATTACCAACATCTCAATCAGAAAGTTTTTAATATTCATTTGCAGACTATGCGTTCAGATATCTTGAGAGGAGATTTTGTAAACATTTTATTGAACAACATTTCTGTCCCCAAGATGTCAGTCAAGTGAAGGGCATTATTTTACTCTGTCTTCCGCTGCCCTATTTACAATCAGATTTTGACCACATTATTAATGGTAAGTGAATTCAAGAGCTTGGACTCAAATGGCTAAATTATTATGTAGCAGATATGTTTCTAACTTTAGTAGCCAGATTGCTACTTTTGCTCTGTCGTCATTTAAACTCAAGTTCTTAATCATAGCCCCGATTGTATCTAGCTTTGACCTCTTTGTATCTAACATTCTTTTATTTTGTTATATTGTATTTCATGCCATGTTTCAATGCTATGACCCATAGTCACAACAAGAAATCTTATTCATTCTCAGCACTTTGGGGATAGTCACACACTGTCTCAGCCCAGCCTACTGTACCTAAAAGCCTTATTATGAAGAAAAATGGGAGAAGGGGGCACTATATACCTGCCTATAAATAATATATAAATAGCGGCACTATAAATCTAATAAATACAAAACGTTCATTTTGTTCTTTTACTAATTTACTTTATAAGTGGTGACTGACCGTATCCATCTCTACTACATGGGCCCACTGCAAAGACAACTCTTAACTTTTTCCCTTACAGAACTTGAGATCTCCATCCCATCTCAAGAACAGCAGATTCCTTTTCCAGCTACTCCCATCTATGTTTTCTAACCTGCAGATGTCCTCCCCCCTCCAACCAAAGCAGAGAAATAACTTGCAAATGTGATTTTTTTTTTTGCACACTCCCATCTCACAATCTTTCCCTGTTCCTGAAAGCCCTTCCTACTCCTCTACCTGACCCCAAATTCCCTGAAAAGGTATCTACCAAAGGGACCCCAGCTTCTCTCTCTGCACATACCCTCTAAGCCTGACTAGGTGTCTCAGTAGCTAAGACACTGAGCTTGTCAATCAGAAAGGTCAGCGGTTCAAATCCCTAGTACAGGTCTCCTGTGTGAGCAGGGGTTTGGACTAGATGACCTCCAAGGTGCCTTCCAACTCTACTGTTACTGTTACCTGCTATTAATCTAACCCAGTGGTTCCCAACATGGGGCCCACAGGGGGGCAATTTGATTTTTAACGGGGGCAATCTGAACCCTGTTTAAACCAAGTTAATGGCGTTTTAGGCTTCCTCCGCTGAGTAGAGTTCACCTTTTGAGTAAAGTAAAAATTATATGTGGGTGCGCATGGAGGGAGGCAATCAGGATTTTAGAGATGCTTAGGTGATGTGTGGCCAAAAAAAGGTTGGGAACCACTGATCTAACCAATCCAAAACTTTCTCCTCTAGTTATTCTTTCTGACTTTTCCTCACCACAGCACCTTGATGGTGCAGCGGACTAAGTGCTGTTATGTAGCACTTAGCTGCCAGCTGCCTGCAATTAGTGCGAGTTCAAATCTCACCAGGCTCAAGGTTGACTCAGCCTTCCATCCTTCCGAGGTAGGTAAACTGAGGACCCGGATTGTGGGGGCAATAAGCTGACTTTGTAGAAACACCGCTTATGGGAGGCCAAAAGCCCTAATAAGCAGGTATAAACAAAAGAATGAAGGCTATTGATATAAGTGCATTGTAAGCCGCCCTGAGTCTTCAGAGAAGGGCGGCATATAAATTGAACTAATAAATAAATAATAAATAATAAATAAATCCCCCCCCCATGCGTCCATTGCAGCTTGTAAATTCCTCATGGCAGATGACTTTTGCTTTTTTTTATTTATTTATTTATATGCCGCCTTCTCCGGAGACTCAGGGCGGCTTACAATGCGTTAAGCAATAGCCTTCATACTTTTGTATATTTTATACAAAGTCAGCTTATTGCCCCCACAATCCGGGTCCTCAATTTACCTACCTTAGAAAGGATGGAAGGCTGAGTCAACCTTGAGCCTGGGGAGATTTGAACTTGCAGTAATTGCAAGCAGCTGATGTTAATAACAGTGCTTTAGTCCACTGTACTACAGGCTCTTGTCTGTAGGCTTGTGGGCTTTAGATTTTTGCTTACAAAATAGGAGCTATTAATAGGAGCTGCAGATTCAGCGAGGGGCAATTATGACCATCTCCCCCAAAATATATAATTATCCTTGCTGGTCGATGACCGTAATAAAGTTATATTCTATTCTATTCTATATAATTATCCACCCCACTCCACCCACCCACCCCCCTCCCCATCACCTTTCTACGTCCTTCCCCAAGCAACGATGTCACACTTCTCTTCCCGAGAACAGCAACCTGCAAGCCCCACCCGGGAAAGGAGCCATTCTACCTGGGGAGAAATCAGGCTATTCACCTTTCCAACACCCACCTACCCACCCGGTAAGGTACCCCCCCACATAATGCCGGGGGGGGGAGAAACCGACCCCCGCCCTCATATCAAGCCCATGCCCTATCTAAGGGAGGAGCCATTCATCCTCCAACCCCCCCCCCAGTAATTCCTCAATGGGCGGAACCACCTGTCCCTCAACTAACCTACTACGAAGAGGGGAGTCCTCGAGAAGACTTGACACTGAAGAAAAGGCGACAACGGAGGAGGAGGAAGAGGATGGAGCAGTAACGGTCAGAAGGAACCGTAAAACTGCCTCGCTTGGGAGGGGACCGGAAACCCGGCTGTCTGGGAGGACCAACCAACGATATGCGCCACGCCTTCCTTCTTACACCGTCCGCAGCCACAGAGCTTCAGCGGTCTAGATGGGCACGCTCGTTTCCTTCCGGTAAAAACACGCCTATCCCTGTTTAAAAAAAAAAAAAAAAAACGTCGCTCCGTAAAAGGTTAGATGCGACGGCTTTGTCAAGTGATATCTTCCGGGGTCACGTGCGCCGGCCCATCCTTCCCCAAATAGCTTTTCGTTTTTGAAGTTTTCCAGAACGGAGGTTTGGAAAGCTAGAGAGGGTTTCCTCATAGAAATTGATGGGGGCGTTTGCTTCAACATTCAGGGCTTCAACTCTTCTCCCCACCGGGAGACTACTCCCGACGGGGCCGCCGCGCCTGTTTGCCTTCTCTGCAACTCTATGGTGCGATTAGAAACCAACGAAAAGGAAATTCTAGAGCGGCCTGAATTTCGACAGCACCGAATTGCAAAGCGGTAGCAGCGGCGGCACCAACGAGGAGGCGGCCGTTGGACGGTCGAGGTGGGGAGAAATCCTGACCTGTCACTCTCCGGCACGCGGGGCGCAGAAGTGTAAGAGCACCCTTGTAATTTTCCCGCCCGCTTTTTCCTGCCAGAATGTGGGGTCTCTATAGCCCCTGCCATGAACACAATGCCATTTAATGCAGGGGTCTCCAACCTTGACTTTAAGACTTGGGGACTTCAACTCCCAGAATCCCTCAGCCCCCAACTCTTAAAATTGCCAAGGTTGGAGACCCCTGCATTAAATGGCCAAAGTCATTCCTGCCATCAGGTGGCTTCCTTTATTGGTTTCATTCAGTCTTTAATTCGGTTGGTGCCATTGGACTGCAGCGTCCTCTCATTTTGCATCTTCACCAAAGTTACTTTGTTTACAGATAGTCCTCGACTTACAACAGTTCCGTTTAGTGACCGTTCTCAATGTTACAACTGGCACTGAAAACGGTGACTTGTGACTGTTTTTCACACTTTTATGACCGTGGAAGCATCACTCACGTGATTTACATTCGGAGGCTTGGACAGCTGACTCCCATTTATGACGGTTGCAGTGTCCCAGGGTTATGGGATCGCCTTTTGCGACCTTCTGGACGGGCAAAGTCAATGGGGAAAGCCGGATTCACTTTAACTGTGTGACTAATTTAACAACTGCAGTGATTTGCTTAACGAAGGTGGCGAGAAGTGGTGTAAAATGAGGCAAAACTCACTTGACAAATTTCTCACTTAACAATGTAAATTTTGGGCTCGGTTGTGGTTGTAAGTTGAGGACTACCTGTATTTGAGCAAGGATTTGAATCCAGCTCTCTTTCTAACCATACCTGCGACACATGGATCTACATCTTTCAGAGAGACGGAGCAGCCTTGAATTGCCTCAGATTTCTTGCAGCCTTGTTTCCTGGAGAGAAAGTCTTGGCATGGAGCAAGGCTGTTGGTGAAGAAAAATTATGAAGCAGCAGGCAAGACTGGGAGTCAAATTCAGTTTGGTGGAATGGTTAAGGTTCTAAGGAAACCAGGAGACTGTGAGTTCTAGGCCTCCCCAAGGCATAAAAACTGTCTGGGAAACTTTGGGCCATTCATTCTTCCCCAGCCCAACCCACTTCACACAACTGTTGTGGGGAGGTATTAGATATGTTTGCCACCTTAAAATATATATTAAAAAGATAGAGAAGAAAATGGGAAGAAAATGGTAGATATAAGATGCCTTTGTGCGAAGTTCTTACTCATGGTTAAACTTGGTTGACTCGATGTAGCCTCGTTTGCATGGCAAGGTGAACTATGTGCTAATCATGGGCTTTGAGTTCACACAACATATTAGGCTAAAATGTGTATGATATGTGGCTTGTGCATCCAGCAACTACGGAGATGCCATGTGGGTCTATATGCGTCTTTATCGTCCTTGAGAGAAATAATTTACTGTATTAAATAACTTGACATTTTTCAATCAAATTGGAAATGAAAAGGTCAATAATTTAAATATATCCATATATCATTCTAGACAGAAAGATTGAGGGCTTTTGTAATAATGTGTTGTGGTCCACCAGCAGCCTGCAGAGCTGGCAGCGGAGTCGGACAGTGAGGAGGCTGGGGAGGAACATGGGCCAGTCCTGGAGTCTGGGGAAGGCTCGGACAAGGACTCTGCATCAGACGCAGAGATGGGGCCAGGGCTATCTGGGAGTGATGCGTGGACTCCGGAGCCTCCAGAGTCGGACATCAGAGAGGCAGAGGAACAGGAAGAGCCTGTTCCTAGTGCGCACATGCGCAGAGCTGCCGGAAGGCAAGAATAGTTAAAACAAAAGGGACGACTTGGGAGTAAGGCCTGGAGATGATTGGCCCCTCCTATAAGGCTTAAAAGAGGAACAAAGGCACGTGGGCCCTTTGCATCTCTGTTTGATTCTGGACTCCGTGTGTGGCTTTGCCAAGTAGGTCTTTGGCAGCGTGTCAAGGGAGATAAAGGTTGATTATCCCAAAGGACTTCTCCCAAAGGACTTTTTGCAACTAATTGGGACTCAGCTGTCAATGAACGTAATTCACAGCTGTTGCAATAAAAGAGGTTTTTGGGACTACTCGTGTGTTTTAATGACTCAGGAAGCCTAGATCACAACATAATGTCTTCTGAAACTCAATTCTGTTTTGTTTCATTTATGAATTATTTTGGAAAGTTTATTTTTTTCATTTTAGAAGAGACCATGGCAGAACATGGGGCTCATCTCACTGCCACCTCCACATATGAGGACAGGCCTTCTATATTTGAAGTTGTTGCCCAAGACAGTTTGATGACTGCTGTAAGGCCAGCATTTCAGCATGTGATCAAGGTAAGAAGAATTGTTGGTAAGCAAATATTGAGGGAAGGATAACCATTACTTTTCTGTGCTTATCTAAGGTTGAATAATGGTCAGAACAATGAAGGAAATATATGAAAGCATGGAAGGACAAGAAAAAAAATTGTGTACATATGTGACATCCATCTTTTTTACAATTGGAAGATTTATTTCAGGTTTCAGATACAGAAAGAGAATCCTTCCTCAGATCTTGTTAAGCTCTGTAGTCAGACCGGGATGATCAAATCAGTGACTTTCCACTAAGCCTACAACAGAAATCTAGATAATCTATAAATTATAATTCATTTTTCTGCTGAAAATCATTAACAAAGCAAATGCAGTTTAAAATAATAAGAACATCAACGTGGATTCCAATTTATGAGTATGGCCATGAAACTTTCAAACAATTTTGAAATTTTGAAACTGAGCAAATTATGAAATATTGTGATGCTATTAACTGCATTATTATTCTATTATTAGATCTATTTTTGTCTTTGTGTGTGTGCTAGTTACCGTACATCCTTTTTTCAGTTCCTGGTCCTGATCCAGTAATGGGACACAACTTCTAGCATGTCATTCAAAGGCCACATAGCCCTCATTTTGAAAAAGGCTGTGTTATCTTGCAACAATCTCAAAGCAAACAAATCCACAAAGTAGCCCAAACAAAAATGTTTCAAAGATTGATAAAAAAATGTCTTGACACATCCAGGTTTATTACTCTTACCCTTGATTGTTTTTTGTACTAGGTTTTGGCTGAATCCAACCCTTCATATTATGGTTTCCTGTGGCGCTGGTTTGACGAAATCTACACCATCCTGGATCTTCTACTCCAGCAGCACTACCTCTTCCGGTGCAGTGCTTCTTTTTCTGAAAACTTCTACGGCTTGAAGAGAGTTGCACTGAAAAGCAAAAGGAATCAGCAGAGATCCCTGGCCACTGCTGGACTTCCCCAAAAGCATCATTGGAAATCTCTCTGCTTGTTGGTTCTTGTTCCGTATCTGAGAACCAAACTGGAAAAGTTGATCTCCCGCCTCCAGGAAGAGGACGATTATTCTATCCACCCTCCGTCATCCTGCTGGAAGCGGTTTTACAAGGCCTTCCTGGCTGCCTATCCCTTTGTGAACATGGCTTGGGAGGGCTGGTTTCTGGTGCAGCAGCTATGTTACATTCTGGGGAAGGCTCGGCACCACTCCCCGCTGCTGAGACTGGCTGGTGTGTATTTGGCTAGGCTGACAGCAGAAGATCTGCGGGCTTTGGAAAACATACATGTAGCTGCTGGTGACGTCCTGCGGTCATCAAACAGGTGAATAGAAATGAAAACCCTATAAACAAGGCCCCACTTGCTGTTTTTGCTTCCTTCCTTCAATGGTTGGGTATATTTATATATTCACAATGTTTGTATATCATCTAAAAAGTAATACTCGCCAGGCAGTTAATTATAAAAAATGTAGAACGTAAAGACGAAAATGTAAGAAAATGATCTTATGATTACTACACCTTTAAGAAACAAGAAAAGCATCTTCAGCAAGCCCCACAAAGATTGAAATAGGTCAAGACTCTAAAATCTTTTACGCAGGAGGTCCTTGACTTACAACCATGATTGGGACCAAAATTTCCATTGCTAAGCAAGGCATTTTAAGAGAGTCGCACCTGATTTTATGATCTTTTTTGCCATAGTTGTTAAGCAAATCACTACAGTTGTTGAGTGAATCATGTGGTTGTTAAGCAAATCTAGCAAATTGAGCAAATCTAAGCAAATCAATGGGTGAACATTAGCTGATCTATCACTATTGGTGTATGTACACTGAGAGCTTATACACCAGAGACAAATTCCTTGAGTGTCTAATCACACTTGGCCAATAAAGAATTCTATTCTTTCTATTCTAACTGTTGTTGTTGTAAACCAGCTGGGAAGATCACAAATGGCGATCGCATGACCCTTCGATATCGTAAATACCTGCCAGTCGCCAAGTGCCCAAATTTTGATCATGTGACTCTGGATGTTGTATCAGTCATAAGTGTAAGGACTGATCATTCTTTTTTTTCAGTGTCATTGTAACTTTGAACAGTTGCTAAATGAATGGCTGTAATTCAAGGATTACCTGTTAGCCCATTTAGCAAGTACACCTGGAGAGTAAAGTCATGGCTAAGATTTTTCTTATTTTTGAGGATCAGTTTCTCTAAGAGTCATTCGAGAGCCATCTGTTGAGTGGGAATGCCAATTTTCTATTTATAACTATTTATACTCTCCTGGTTTTCCCCCCTCAAACTAATCTTACAAAAATTTGGGGTGTTATACCTCCAGTTGTTAAATGCTGGAAACCAGGTGTTTGGATGAATAGCTATGGTAATCATAGTTGTATCTCGGGAATTTATGGCTTTTCTGTCTTAGAGGAAAATTCAAGAGATTGCATTTTACTGTATCCCTGGATTTGCATTTTAATGCTTTCCGTGTTTTTTAACATTAGTGTGAATTGTTAATTTCTTTTTTATATCTTACCCCTTTTCTGCAGCATGAAAGAGCAAATGCAGTCAGCTGGGAAAAAAATCTTGGGAGCCCTGGCTTTCTCCCTCTCCACAGGCCTCTCTGTGGGCATCTTCTTCCTCCAGTTCTTGGAGTGGTGGTATTCAGCTGAGAATCAGGAGGCCATCAAATCACTGACTGCTATGCCAGTTCCACCACCACCTGTGCACCTGGACTACGAGACTGATTCACCTCTTTTGCCAAAGCTCAAGACAATATGTCCTCTGTGTCGTAAAATACGTGCCAACGATACAGCCCTCTCCACCTCTGGCTTTGTTTTCTGCTATCGCTGTGTCTACTCTTACGTGAAGCATCACCAGCGGTGTCCCATCACTGGCTATGCCACTGAACTTCAGCACCTTGTCAAATTGTACACACCTGAAAACTAACAGGTCCATCCTCCAACCTTTATATAAAAACTGGAACGCTACATTGCAGAATTGGGTGCTTTTTTCTGCTTATACTAAGCATGGTTTTTACTGGCAGAGGAAGTGGCTTTTAAGCGTGTAGCTATGGGTTATACTTGCTGTTTGGAGAATCAACAGAAGTCAACTGTTGTCTTTGGACTGCCTCACCTGATTTTTCCCTATATCTATTAAGTGAAAACAGATTAGCTGAGAAAGATTATTAGATAGAAAATCTGTTTTTCATCAGTATGACTTCAGGCACATTTCTAAGGGTAAATGTTTCCTAGAAACAATTGGTCATTAACTGGCCAGCTCAGGGTTACAGACCAAGTTGTGAGAAGGTTTCAGAAAAAATAGCTTTAATAGAAGCAGCCTAGAACTAAGAAGAAATTTCCTGATTGAACAATTAATCAGTAGAATAACTTGCTTCCAGAAGTTGTGAATGCTCCAACACTGGAAGTTTTCAAAAAGACTTTGGAAAACCATTTGTCTAAAATGATACAGGGTTTCCTGCCTGAGCAGGAAATTGGACTAGAAGACCTCCAAGGTCTCTTCCAACTCTGTTATTCTAAGTTCATCATAAATTATACGTTGATAACTTTCAGTTGAACACTGCTATAAATGACCATGAAAAGACAGAAAAGCTGCTGAGAGGAACCTGAGCGGCTAACAGTCAAACGTTTTCTAGCAGCAGCAAGATAGTAGTTGTCACCTATAAAGCATTCACAGCAAGGGGCTGGATTATTTACAAAACCTCATCTTGCCTCTTTTCTGTCTGTCCCACAGGCCCAACTGGAGATGCACACTCTGGGTCCTCTCAATTGAAGAAGTGGGCCGTAGGTCTACTGTGACATATAGGAAGCAGGCCTTTTTTGTCATAGCACCTGCCCCCTGGAACACCAGATCCCCAAGGTTATATTGGCCCTTCATGCTACTGATATTTTGCAAAACACTGGATATTCTCCAGAATATTGGGACTGGAAAGGATAGCCTATGAAATGAAATGAGATTGTATTGTTCAGGTTTTATTGGGTTTTTACCTATAGGTTCTTCATATTTTCTTGATCATTGTTTTTGCATTGTTTTTATGTTAGCCATCCAAAGTCATAGCTGCAAGCCATGTAAGTCAAACGATACATTCCTCAAAATAGACGCACAAGAAACTGCTTAACAAAGATTGCATTTGGACATCATGATAAATATTAACATTAACATTTTATTACAAATGTTTTTATGTTGCTTCAATCAGTTTTTACTTTAAGAGACTCTATAGGAAGCACAAGCCTAGATCACCCTGGGATTTGAATTCTAACTCTTCTGGAGCAAGTGCAAGATGATAAACTTCTGTTTGATAAAATGAAAGTTGGCTTTGGTAAACAAGTTTACAAATACAAATCCAGCATCCATTTTGGGGACTCAACAAGATATTTGAACTGTTAAATCCCGGGTCCTTTTGATGCATTACATAACAAGGAGTACTAGGGGATAGAAAACTGGTATCTTTTCTCCCATGCTACTTGAAACTTCTAAATAAAATGCAAGGAATTGATTCTGGATTTTTCTGTTTTGGGGGGTGGGGGGGTTGGTTCCTTAATGTTTTAACATGAGTGAGCTTGGTAGGGTGGCAGATCAATCAATGGTTCTGTTTACAAAGTAGGCTGTATCAGAATCTTCTAGATATATCCAATGCATAAAACATTGCTTACAAATATAGATTGCTCAGAATAGATCAACATATTGTACGAATCCATTCCATCTGTCTTCCATCAACCTAAACTGTCTCCCTCTCCTTTGAGGGAGGAACAACTATTTTTCCACAAGCAGCACTGAAATACAGCTGGCAGACTATAGATATGTCACTTCCATCTGTCCTCCATAGTTGATTTAGTAGTAAGTATATCAGATAACTTACTTATTCATAAAAGCTCTCTGTGGATTCGTCTCCAGCAGCGTTACAAAATCTCTGGATTTCAGCAAGATCCCTCAGCTTAAACTTGGGTTTTTTGTTTACCTTCCCCCTTCTGTCTCATGGGCCTTTTGTTTCAAGACAAATTTTTCCACCCTTCCCAAAAGACAGTCATCTATACGCAAAATCCACCATGGAAGGCCTCTTCTGTACAATATCATGGCAACACAGATCTACTGATCTCTCATGCTAGTCATTTTATTTATATCAGTAACACAGACTTACAGTGTTGAATTTATGTTTACCGACAAAGAAATAAAGGGAGACTAGTATAGATCTATTTCAAGCTATTTAGCTCTCATCAGCTAGCCATACCCTTCTGGGATTCAAACCCTGTCTACTTGAATATTAGATAAATGTACAAACTTACAGTGTTTACATAATTGTCCTTTGTATGCAAATCTTGCAACAATGTCCTCTGCTACATGAGTCTTTTTTTAAATAGAATGTTGCTAGGAAGAATTCTTTTCAGAAATACCTCGTATAAGCAGAAAATTCTTGTTACTGCCTCTGGTCTTGTCAACAGTAAGCCATCACCTGTACAAAACAAAATCCAGTTGTTACTGTCTTCATAGAATCAATGTTGGAAGGAACCATTTGGGCCTTCAGTCTAATTGCTTGTGCAAGAATCCAAATCAAAGCATTAACTACTCTCTATCACATACAGTGAAGGGGAGTCCACCGCTTCCTATTATGCCCTTTTACTGTTAGAAGATTTTTTAAACCAGCATTATCAAAAGTTTATAACATAATGGAAACAGTGCCCAAATAATCACATCATAGAATCAGAGTTGGAATGGACCTGGATGATCTTCCCTTCCAACATCCTCAAGCATAATTGTACTTACATTGGAACAAAATCTCAATCTGCCATCCACATATCCAATTTTATACAGGTCTTGTTTTAAAGTAGCATTATTTTCCATTTCTTTTACTTTGAAAATTCATATAACCACTCAACTGCCATGTGACTTGGGGTGAACACACACAAAAATAGTATTAAAAATAATTAAAAGTTGCACCCAGGGCAACTTTACGAAAAACAATCCCAAGAATAATCAAGTTGGGTACAAACTAGTTAACCCAGTACCCAGGAGAAAAAACAGGTCTTAAGAGACTTCTACATAGGGCGATCCAAATAAGTAGGGCGATCCAAATCTCTCTGGTCCATCGGGCAGGTCTGGATCCTATCATCTGAGTGATGAGATTAAGAGAAGGTTCACCCTATCAGATTTTATTGGAGGACAGAAGTAATCAGAAACAGCTTGTGCTGCAAATAACCAGGCCCTATACTACAAAGTTTTAATTAACTGTGTCTTAGGATTTCAAGTTTCAACTGTTTATTTGCCCTGTGAAAAATGTATCATTTTTTCCTATTGAACTCAAGCAGGCGCATTCTAAATTTTGTATTGATCCTAATGGTCCTTTCCTACAATGAAAAGAAGTACAAATCTTTCTCTGGTGGGAAAATGGCTTTGCTGTGAGAAAGAGCTAGCTTCCCTTGCATTTTTAATTCCATCTGATTTTTTTCCTCTAGGAGTTTTCTTTGACACATCACTTATCAATCCTTGTAACTGGAAGGAAGTGGTGCTCTCCATGCTAAAAATTGTAGCAAATTTTCTATTTCCGCTTCCCAGAGAAAGTGGGAAGAATAACTCATCCACCAATCACTGAAGAAAAAGATTTTTTCCACGTACAATGGTCTGCTTAAACCACTTTAAATGCGATAGATTGAACTCCTCCATCCCATGAAATCTATTTCTGCCCCAAACATGTCCAGCAATAGGCCACAGATCCAGAGACAAATTCAAACAGAGAATTCCCAGGGGACCCAGACTTGCCAAAACCTGCTCAGAGAGAAGATTACGTGATCACGCCCTGGTCAGAGTCAAAACTAAAGTTCTGACAATACCAGTTCAGACTAGACTTCACTCATCATTGCCTTTGGCACATCTAGCAGGAACCTCTTTGTCAGACCCTGCATAGTATTTCGATACTGTAATCATTCTCTAGTGGCCGTTATTTTTGCAATTCAATATCACAAAATTATCTTTCTAGGAAGATCATTTTAGATTGAATCATTTTTAGATTGAATCATTTTAGATTGTGGGCATAATAAGCCAGGGAGAGCACCACTAGTATCCTAAGCAGCCACTTTCATTCAAGCTTCTCTGTTGGTCCTGCTCAGCCTCTGGGACTGGCCTTCTGCTGTACTTGTCACGTGTCTCTTATGTTGCCTGTCCTACAATCTGCTAAACCAGCATTTCTCACCCTTGGTAGGTTTAAGACAGGGGTCTCCAACCTTGGTAACTTTAAGACTTGTGGACTTCAACTCCCAGAATTCCTCAGCCAGCAAAGCAGTCCACAAGTCTTAAAGTTTAAAGTTTAAGTTTAAAGTCTTAAAGCAAAGTCCACAAGTCTTAAAGTTGCCAAGGTTGGAAATCCCTGGTTTAAGATGTGTGGACTTCAATTCCCAGATTTCTGGCTGGGGGATTCTGGGAGTTGAAATCCACACGTCTTAAAGTGGCCAAAGTAACAGTAACAGAGTTGGAAGGGACCATGGAGGTCATCTAGTCCAACCCTCTATTCACACAGGAAACCTATCCTAGGGATTCGAACCGCCGACCTTTCTGATCGACAAGCTCAGCGTCTTAGCCACTGAACCACCTAGTGAGCCATGGTTTTCTTAACTGTGGTTTCTTGAAAACCCTCTCCATGACTACGTTCCGTTTACCGCATAAGAAACGATAAAGCTTCAACATATATAAGCCAAATTCATACGCCTACCACGTATTCAGCAGGATCCGCGTTGCTCCGACATTTTAAAATCCCGCGTCAAAGGACTTCCGGACGAAGCTGCCAGCCCTACAAGCAGTCTGGATCACACTTCCTGTTTCCGGTCGCTCACAGGATCCTTTTTAACTTCAACTCCCAACAATCATTGCGCCAAGGGAAATAGCAAATTTTCTCACGAGACTTTCCTCTCCCCCCCCCCCTTAACGCTTCATCTGGGATGGGGGAGGTGTGTTCTGTTTCAGCTCGTGTCTGTTTTTACTAGTAAATTGTGTAACCACAAAAATATCTCTGAATGCATTCTATATCTGCCTCTATTTCCTTCGATTTATCTGCCAGCCAAACTTTGGACGTGAAATTGTTGGGCAAAACGAGCCTAGGTTTCGATAGCTTTTTAACGTACATCTATTGTAATAATATTTAATTTATCTATAATGCCACGTGCTACTAAGATTTTAAAATCAGTCCATTGTGATGTTTTAAGTTTAGTAAAATATTTAAAATATTTTTTAAAAAAATAATGATCTGCCTTTTTAACATTTCCTAAAATATTTCATTCTTCTAGGAAAGGGGTGGGTGCTAACTTCCTACACTGCTTTACCAAACTTTTTTCATGATAAATCTATTAGTCTTTAAGATGCTGCAGGTGTTTTATGAGTGGGAAGGACACTTTTGGTTTGCTTGATAAATGAAGAATGTCTAGGCTGGGACTAAAATAGTAAAGAACACAACCTCTAAAAATGTGGGGTGGGTGGGGCGAGGGGATTACCCTTACTTGGTCTCCTACCAGTGGAATCTATAATCAATGCGGCAGAGGTCTCATATCATCATCACAATTTTTTCTCCTTAACCAGGAATTTAGGGGAAAGAACAAAAAAAGGAAAATGTCATCCCCTTTATGTTTGATTGAATGTTATCACCAGGGAGATGGGGGGTTATTGCTTTTTTATTGTTTTTAATATTGGGTTTTTATCTTTGTAAGCCACCAGAAGCCACTGAGTTGGGTGTTATACATTTTTTTCAATAAATAAATATTAACTGGGAAAGAAAAGCCCAGTACAGGTAGTCAGTCCTTGACTTAAAACAGTTAGTTTAGTGACTGTTTAAAAAATAATATTTATTTCATGGAAGAAAACACAGAAAAGAGAAAAACAGAAGAGGCTTAGCCAAAAAAAAAAAAAAGATTGGATTGAGAGAGCAAGTGTCATCAAAGGAACAAAAGATAAGATTAATTAAAATGGAGAGAGCGCCTTACTGGAAAACTGGTTGTAAAAGGAACTGGTGAGGCTTTAAGCAGACATGAAATAAAAATAACCACATTAATACAATCTTGATCCCAAGAGTTTGTGTGTGTTTTTTTCCTGGTCTTGGAAAACTCTGTTATTCTACCAGCCTTTTGAACCTTTCTGCTTGGGCACAGTTTCCCACTCCCAATCTCCAGGATTTTTTTCTTCCTTCATTTTTTTTTTCTTTTCTGGTTTTTCTCAAACAAAATACTGGGGGCTGCTGTTCCCTATCGTTTTTATTTTCTAAGCAAGTCCCTAGAAACTGCAAGAGGTTCAGGATATTTTTGGAAATAAAGATAGTGACTTGAGATGGATATTTAACTTTCACTGTAGATTCAGTCAGACCAGGAGTGGTATCCATCAACTGCGATGGATACCAAGCACATTGCATACCTGACTGACATACAGGGTATTCTGATTTTAGGGATTTCCTATCGTCAAAGAATTTGGCTAGGCAGGCACTTCAAAGAATAATTTTCTTAGCCAGGACAAAATTTAGGGACCCTCCAAGCAATTAATTAGGAATTATTTGGATGTTTATTTCTGAAGGCAAAAGTATAAGTAACAACTTTGAAGACAATGCTTTAATTTTCTGATCATTTTCCCATACACATTCATTCCAATTTCTCCTTTATTTCTGATTTGTGTCATTTTATTTTTCCTTGCTTCTTTATGGCTGAGCCAGGGGTTTGATCAACCCATAGTCCATGAACTTCACAAGGCATTCTCGAGCCACATTGATAATGTGTTGTCTTTTAGGATCATCCGCTTCTTTACCAATGATGGTCAGGATTTCCAACATCTCAGACTCCACCAATTTCTTTGCCAGTTCTTGGTCTGCGTGGATTAAATTGTAAACAATCACCACTCCACGGTGCTGGACATCCTGCTTTTCGTGAAGGCAGAGTCTCTGCAAAATCTCCAGCCATTGGGTTGTCTAAACAAATCAGAGTTATTAGTCTGAAGAAATCAGAATGATTACCATGCAGTTTTGTTCTTGGGGCCCTATTAGAAAAGCGTGAAAAGGATCATAATTCAGGATATTATTCATATTAAAAAGATCGTGAGTGTGGCAAGCATTGTTTTTCAGAAAACTAAGTAAAATAGTATTGCAATAGCCACCAATGGAATTTTCTATAGTCATAATGCATCCAGAATATTTGCTGAAAAAAGGAACAAACATTGCATGCAATTTTAATTAAAAGATTCTATTTGAAATGGATAGTGTCTGATTCTAAATGTATTCAGTTCAGGGTAACTTCATGGTGAATTATTGATTAATTACTATGTTCTTATTCCCCGTTTGTGGGGGAGAAAAAAAAAAGCTTTACTTACTAATTTACTTTCTTAATTGTCCTGTAATTCAGTTTTATCCTTAAAGAAATGAAAACCCCATCCCACCACCTTTTTGTGAGGAAACAGGAACTAATGAAGGATAGATTCATATCACCATATAGAACAGGAATCCATAAAAGATTACTGAGCCAGTTTGGTGTAATAAAACCAGGAGATTGTGAATTCTAGTTCCACTTTAGCCATGAAAACTTTTTGGGTGACTTTGAGCCAGTCGCTCTCTCTTGGCCCAACACATTCGTTGTCATGGGGAAAATAAGAGGAAGAAGTATAATATATGTTTGCTGCCTTGGGTTACTTACAAAGTAATACAGATGGGACAAAATCAAATATAATAAGGGACAAAATATTAAAAGTTGTGATATTCCTAAAATCTTGATTCCTGGGCCTTTTTAAAAAAATTTGATTTATATGCCGCCCTTCTCCGGAGACTCAGGGCGGCTTACAATGTGCTAAGCAATAGCCTTCATCCTTTTGTATATTTATACAAAGTCAGCTTATTGCCCCCACAACTGGGTCCTCAAATTACCTACCTTAGAAAGGATGGAAGGCTGAGTCAACCTTGAGCCTGGTGAGTTTCGAACCTGCAGTAATTGCAGGCAGCTGGTCTTAATAACAGGGTGCTTTAGACCACTGTACTACCAAGGAATTTTGGGCCATTCCAACAGAGCGATAGCATTTTAAGCAGGGGACAATTTGCAGATCTTATGAGGTGATGGATAAAAGTGAAAAAAAAATGGAAGAACAGCAGAATGATGCCTCCTCTCATTCAAGGAGCATAGATACACATTGTGTTCATATATGTTCTTGAAATCCTACAGTACATGAAAAGATAACTAGCAGGAACCACAGAATTACATGAAGCAAATCAGAATTTTGAAAACAACTTTAACCTCCCATCTTTACCTACACACTGAGGTTGAAAAGCAAGAAGAGACTTACCACTTGGGTTAATTTATGACAGAGTGTCTTATGAGCTGCAGTGAGCATCGCAAGGGCTCCCGCGGCTGCATTCTGGACTTTGTCATCATCTTCGCCACATAACAGGACAATCAACTTGAGTCTGTCATTTCCTTCAGCAATGAATCTATCTTGAACCTGGGGGGAAATTGGAGAGGGAAATGAATTAAATGGATACTCCATAAAATACAGTAATATTGAACATTCCTCGATGAAGAAGCTGTAGACTGGAGATCCCTTCATTTTCAGGAAATAGAAATGCTTACCTCTTTATTAACTACAAGGTTGCACATACATTCTGTGGCTGCTTGTCGGAGCTGATCATGGTTTTCAAACATATAGTTTTCAATGTCTGGTAGAGCTTTCTCTTTGATGATCTTTTGTCTGAAAGAAGCATGTGGATTTTAATTACTGTATCAGGGTGCTGAAAATGAAAAGTATGAAACTGTCAGGGACTCTGAGAATAGGCCAATCTCCACTTTGCAAAACTTGGCTCAAAGACAAGTCTCCTTTTTAATCATAGTTTACTGCAATGAAAAGATCTTTTGGCATCACCAGTACTGTATTAACTCCTCTGATGCTGCAGCTGTTTTTTTTTTTTTTTTAATTTGATTTATATGCCACCCTTCTCCGGAGACTCAGGGCAGCTTACAATGCGTTAAGCAATAGCTTTCATACTTTTGTATATTTTATACAGTCAGCTTATTGCCCCCACAATCTGGGTCCTCATTTTACCTACCTTAGAAAGGATGGAAGGCTGAGTCAACCTTGAGCCTGGTGAGATTTGAACTTGCAGTAATTGCAAGCAGCTGATGTTAATAACAGTGCTTTAGTCTGCTGTACCACCAGGCTCTATTTGCTGTTGCTATGGTGATGCAAATGGTTTTTTTTGTATAAGTCCGTCTGTTAGAACCCTGGTTCAGGGCTTCTTGAACACAACCAATGTAACATGAATTTGATGACTTTGAAAACCCGTACTTTATTTCATCTGCTTCCTTGGAATAGAGGAAGGATTTACACAGGGCATTGGCATCTAGCTGTGCCTATCATCCATTCATTCCAGTTTTCTCTGATTATAACAATAGCAATAACACTTAGACTTATATACCACTTCATAGTGCTTTTACAGACCTCTCTAAGCGGTTTACAGAGTCAGCCTATTGCCCCCAACAATCTGGGTCCTCATTTTACCCACCTCAGAAGGACAGAAAACTGAATCAACCTTGAGTTGGTGAGATTTGAACTGCCAAACTGCAGCCAGCAGTCAGCTGAAGTAGTCTGCAGTACTGCACTCTAACTACTGCGCCTCCTCGGTTCTTTTATGTTAGATATTTCTTACATATTTAAGTCAGAAATTATGGGAAAATCTTGATTTTCCTTGATCTGAATATTGAATTAATTTCTCTGCTGCTATAACGGAATCAGGAAAGTTGAGGAGCTCTAATTCATAATCATGTTTCTGCTGTTCCTGATTAAATCATTTGTTATTAAGTGACTAAAAATACAGTGATATGCATCATGTAAGAGTTAGCAATAAAGCTTCTATGGAGATTTATAATCCAAGTCAGTATTTCTCTTTTAGATGTGTGGGCTTCAACTCCTAAATTCTCCAACCCATTGCTGGGGAATTCTAGGAGTTGAGTCTTCATGTCTTAAAGTTGCCTACACTGAGAAACACTGATATAAGTAAAAGAACATCATCCCATCAGATCTTAGATTAGCCCCACATTCCTGGCCTTTAGTAAGGCCCAGAAGACATGGCTCTCCCACCACGCTTGGGGAAGGGAGTGGTTTTCATCAATGATGAAGAGCTCTTATAATGGCTGTGTTGGGTTTGACACAATGAATTTTGCTACTGATCATGTTTATTTTTATCCAAGTGGTTACTGATCATTTTTTATATATATATATTGGTTTTTAACCTGTTTTCTTATTAGAATAGAATAGAATAATAGAGTTGGAAGGGACCTTGGAGGTCTTCTAGTCCAACCCCCTGCTCAGGCAGGAAACCCTATACCACTTCAGACAAATGGTTATCCAACATCTTCTTAAAAACTTCCAGTGTTGGAGCATTCACAACTTTTGGAGGCAAGTTGTTCCACTGATTAATTGTTCTAACTGTCAGGAAATTTCTCCTTAGTTCTAGGTTGCTTCTCTCCTTGATTAGTTTCCATCCGTTGCTTCTTGTCCTGTCTTCAGATGCTTTGGAGAATAGCTGGACTCCCTCTTCTTTGTGGCAGCCCCTGAGATATTGGAAGACTGCTATCATGTCTCTCCTAGTCCTTCTTTTCATTAAACTAGACCTACCCAGTTCCTGCAACCGTTCTTCATATGTTTTAGCCTCCAGTCCAGTCCCCTATTGGATTATTTTTTTAACTGATGTGAGCTACCCAGATGAGCTGCCCTACAGAGCAAGCAAATACATAAACAGAAGTAGAGCTGGTATGATAAAATATAGCGAAGGAAAAAAGATCACAAAAAGTCTGGTTAATATTAAACATTGTGAAGATATGGATAGACATGGTAAGGTTTTTCTTAATAGGATTAGGCTGTTAAAAATAATCTAAACCCAATTAGTTGTCTCACCTGAGTTTGTCACTTCTTCCAGAAAAGTTGGTGAGTCCTAACAATGCCTCATAATTTTGTAGCCCATCGCGCTCAGTATTCAACAAACTGACCAGTGGCCGCACAACTTCATACACCTAGGATGAAAGCAATAGTGTAGAACATAATGGTAAGGGATCTGGCATAATGAGAAGAAGGAATAACCTTGAGGAACAGAAGGAAGAGCTGCAACCAAGGCAACTTTTAGAAAAAAGGAAATAGGAGCGTTTGGCTAAAACTGTAAGCTTAGACAAGACCTTCCTTGGTCCTTACAAAGATAATGAGAAGGTGGGGAAAAACACAATTCAGACCTGCAAGATTCTGTGGCTTTATAATAAAAATAGCATTTGAGTTCACAATTTTGCTTTCCTGTCTACTTGAAGAGTTGACACTAGAAGGAAAAACTTACGAGGAATGGTTGGAAGTGTTGAGTATGTTTACCCTGAGACTGTAGAGGACATGATAGTTGTCTTCAAATACTTAAAAGACTGTCATAGGAGATGGAGAATTATTCAAATATGTTTCAGAAGACGGGACAAGAAATGATTCAAATTACAAGAAAGTAAATTTTGTTTGGATATTACGAACAACTTCCTAACAGGAAAAGCTGTTCAGTAGAGCGAGGCAGCTTCATATATTTATATCCCTCTCCAGTTACTGAAATGCAGCTTGTTTCCACAATTGCTTTACTGTTTTATAAAGATGTTGCAGGACATATGAATTTACTCACTCTCTCCCCAGGGAATGCTATGTCAGGGTTGGAAACGGCAGCAATCTTGGCCAGGGCATGGGATGCTTTTATTTTGCCAACATCTGTGCCTTCCAAGGCCAGTGGTATAAGGGCCTAAAGATGAAGAGAAAGAAATTATAAGATAAGCACTTAATGTACTGATACAATTTATATCTGCTCTAGCGTATCAGCTCTTGCAAAAAGACATAGTATAAAAGCAAAACGTATGCACAGGGAAAAGGAAAAAGGTAGAAATGAAGCAAAATAGTTTGCATATATCCTAATTATTGCAGGAATGGAGGAAATAAAGGCAGAGGGAAGGGAAGGGAAGGGAAGGGAAGGGAAGGGAAGGAAAGGAAAGGGAAGGAAAGGAAAGGAAAGGAAAGGAAAGGAAAGGAAAGGAAAGGAAAGGAAAGGAAAGGAAAGGAAAGGAAAGGAAAGGAAAGGAAGGACCATTAAATTGTAAGGCTTTTATAATTAATATACCATTTACAATCAAATTATATCTATGAGGGAGACACAGGTTGCTTTTCTGGGATTTGATTCAATCCTTGAGAGTACAATTAACCTTCATTTAAAGACCATTCATTTATTGAGTGGTTTGAAAAAAATGACTTAGGACCAGTCCTGCACGTATAACTGTCAGATCATCTCTATGGTCACATGATCATGATTTGAGTGATTAGCAACTGTTGTGCAAGTCAGTCACAGCATCCTATGGTCATGGGATTGTCATTTGCAACATTCCCTGCCAGTTTACAAGCAAAGCCAACTGGAAAACTGGCAAGTTAATGGTAGCCAGTCAGGGTCACATGATGTCTTACTTAACAACTGTATGTGATTCAGTTAACAGCCATTGGAGATTGCTGGAACTGCCATTGCTAAGTGGAGCAGTCACTTAAGTCGCTTGCACTTAATGACTGCTTCCTGTTGAGGTGGAGTTGCCACTCCCAATTAGGGTTGTGTATATCGATAATAACGTACAAGTGGGTATTGTATAGACTGGGCCACTAGCTCGATCCAAGTTTAAAAAGGACATCAAATGATCCCAAATACAGATCCCAAAATTGGACCACTACTACAAAGACAAATAGTCAAACTAAATTACAGTCTAAGACAGGGGTGTCAAACTTGATTTCATTGAGGGCCGCATCACGATTATGTTTGACCTCAGGGGTGGGGTGGGCAAGGCCAGTTTGATATCATTTGTGTCAGGGGCTTCTGTGGTGGCCCGAGTGCTCTGCTAGCGAAAATGGGCTCCGGAGCTCATTTTCAGCTGCGACAGCCTCTTGCCGCACTCTGCCAGTGAAAACGGAGCTCAGAGGTAGCCTATTGCGCCCCCGCGCCCCCCACAAGCTCCGTTTTCACTGGCAGAGAGTGGCAGAAGGCTGTCACAGCTGAAAATGGAGCCTGGGAGGGCCACACGCCCGTTTTTGCTGGCAGAGGCACCACGGGCCGATCCTTTGCTGTTTCTAGGGCAGCCTCACAGGCCAGATCTAAGCACCCCATGGGCCGAATCCGGCCCCCGGGCCTTGAGTTTGACATCCTTGGTCTAAAGACAACTCAGGCTCAGATGGAACTGGGATGCTGTTCAAGAAGAGGGAGTAAAAAAACAATTACAAAAAAAGAGATTTTGGCAGGGTCTCAGAAAAAATGTCCTCATGATAAGAACTGTGCGTAGGAACTTGGCCATTGTCTTTGCACTTTGTGTGAAGCACAATGGCAAGCAATAATATGGTAGCCACTAGATCTTTGACCTGGTTATATACACATGCAAACCTAGCCCATCTATATCGCAAATGAAGAAACTGTAGGAATGAGTTACCTTTCCACCCCCTTGAGCAACAATGGTACCACGATCCTTGGCGTCATCAGACAAAGCGAGAAAAACTCTGCCAGGAAGGAACAGACATGAGAGAACCATTACAATTCTTGCTCATATTCTTGGTTTATATTTCAGTGTATACTGTTTTTTTTAAAGGAATACTGTAATAAACAAGGGGACATAACAATCTGGCTTACAATTCAATCAGGAAGGATCGCAAAGAATGAGAGAATAACAGAATAACAGAGTTGGAAAGGAACTTGGAGATCTTCTAGTCCAATCCCCTGCTCAAGCAGGAAACCCTATACCATTTTAGACAAAAGGTTGTCCAATCTCTTCTTAAAAACTTCCAGTGTTGGATCACCCACCACTTCTGGAGGCAAGTCATCCCACTGATTAATTGTTATCGCTGTCAGGAAACTTCTCCTTAGTTCTAGGTTGCTTCTCTCCTTGATTAGATTCCATCCATTGCTTCTTGTCCTGCCTTCAGGTGCTTTTGAGAACAGGTTTACACCCCGCCCTTCTTTGTGGCAGCCCCTTAGATCGAATTACCTAGCTAAAAGTTCTTTGGTCTGATCTGTCAAAATAGCAGTGTCTGCCTTCACCATGCAGACCAAGGCAGAGGTGACTCCGGCTTTGATAAGACGCTTCACTCGGTTTGTAATGAAGTCTTTTTTGTCCTACGGGGAGAAAAGAGAAATGTGATTTGCCTGTTGATAATGATACAGTCATCTGAAGTATCAAAACAAATTTGTGATTCTTAGAAGAGTGACGATGCCTACCTTGGGATGTTCCTCAGGTACATGCTGCTTAGAAAACTTGGCCAGCTGTACAAGTTCAGGGACAAGTTCTTTGACATCATAGCTGTTGGTGCAGTTCACCAAGACGCTGGCCACGGAGTACAAGATAGTCTTGTCGCTTGTCTGCATGCAACCAAATGAAGGAATTTCAAGTTACTATATACCACCAGGACAGGCGTGAAATCTACTTACCTTTCCTACCGGTTCGAGTGCATGCTGACTCTCTG
Source organism: Pantherophis guttatus (assembly GCF_059756535.1). Taxonomy (NCBI): domain Eukaryota; kingdom Metazoa; phylum Chordata; class Lepidosauria; order Squamata; family Colubridae; genus Pantherophis; species Pantherophis guttatus. Next base: position 328,167,777 of record NC_142063.1, on the reverse strand, counting down.
TGCATGCGCAAACCCTTCTACACATGCACAGAGGGTAAAAAACAGGCAACTTCCTGGTTAAAACCGGGTGGGTGGGCGGAGTCTCGCACTGCCATCGCTATTGGTTCTCTGAACCACCTGCCGCCATCGCTGCCGGTTCAAGTGAACCGGTCCGAACCGATAGCCTTTCACCCCTGCACCAGGCATTTCAAATGTGAGTGCTCTCTCCATGTGATTGCCTGGCATGTGAGAATAGACCCCCCCTCCCCCCCAGGCCTAGGAAACAGGGATTTAGAGCAAACCAGGCTGTAGATTTCCTACCTTGGCTAATTCGAACATGGCTTGCATGGCTGGCTCGTCTTGTACAAAATCATCCTTCACGTCGGCATCCAAAGTCAAGTAAGCAAGGCCTTCCACTGCCCACTTTCGGGTACGGGTGTCAATGGTGGGATTGCACAGCCACCTGAATGAACAAGACGGTTATAATGCGTCTTGCAGTACAGATGTTTTGGTGAGAAAGAAACTGCTTGCCCAAGAATTAGGATTTCCTTCCAGTCTGTCTTTCCCTTCACTATAAAAACTTAAGAAGAATCCTATGTTATCAGCATAATGCTTATTTTATTTAGCATTATATGAAGTGGCTGGAAAAAAGAATGGAAGGGGAAGAGGAGAGATAAACAATCAAGAAACTGCTTCTCCCTAAGGGCATTTGCCTGTCCTATCAGATTAGATAAGTGGTCCCTTTTCTTAAATGTTGCCATTTTATGGGACTTGAGAAGCATGCCTTTTCCATGGTAGCTCCTGCCCTATGGAACATCCTTCCCTTTCCCTTTCAAGTTTGGTACAAGATTGGAGAGGAGAGGAGAGGAGAGGAGAGGAGAGGAGAGGAGAGGAGAGGAGAGGAGAGGAGAGAAAAAGTCTCTTTGCAGCATATCTCATAAAAAATAATTCAGGCCAGATGGGAAAAACTACAGAAAAAGTATTTTAATCATTCAAAGGCACTCTACCATAAGGGGTATTGTAAATAAGAGTGGAAAACTTCTCTTACTATTTCCAAGAGTCTGTATTTACCCCACAGTAGCACTAAAGATACAGTATTTTATTGAAATCTGTATATAGGTAGTCCTCAATTTATGACTACAATTAAGCCCAAACTTTCCAATGTTAAACAAGAGAGTTGTTAAATGAGTTTTACCCCATTTTACAACCATTTCTTGCTACAGATGTTAAGTGAATGACTGCAACCATCATAAACACATGCCAGTTGACAAGGGTCCAAATTTGGGAATCCTCCAACGGTCATAAGTGTGGGGAAATGGCCATAAGTCACTTTTTTTTCAGTGCTATTTTAACTTGGTCGCTAAACAAATGGTTGTAAGCCGAAGACTGCTGTAGTTTTTGCTTCTTTGATTTTGATTGGTCATTCTGTGACCAATCAAGGGCATTCTGGAAGCTCACAAGTATGGACAGAAGGATGCACTGACACCAGAATGGACACTGGTGTCCCTAAGAGCTAGGTATTAAATCATGCTTCCTGTAGATAAGGAGTAAACATGGTCACCAAGGTTAATCACTGCAGCCATAGATGGCTACGGTATGTCCTCTCTTTTTAAATAGCAAGCTGATAGTTACTGCAAGATAAATGAGATGTTTCCCTACCAGACCTTACAAGGCAGGAGGCTGTGGCTGAAAAGATAGGGAAGAAAAAGAGGCAGGGGAGTTCATCTATTCCACTATCTCCTTATGACCCCAGCTCCCAAAGCAGACCTTCCACTCACTTGCGGCATTGTTTTGCTAGCTTTTCAGTGGACCCTTCTGCAAATTGTCTCAGGCCATAGTCGGTTCCTCCAGCAGAACCCAGCTTGCAAAGCCCCTGGCAAAAACAAAGAAAAAAAATATATTGAAAAGAAAGCTGGAATATCCATTTATCAGACTCCAGTGAGAAATTTATTTTAGTCACAGGGTTGTAGGCTAGTCTGGGAAGTTGGAAAAAAAAAATATCCTGACACAAGGCAGTGGCAATTGGCTTTCTTGCTGATAAGAAAAGCTTCAGAGGTGTGTCCACCGTAATCAGCTCAACTGAAGACTGTCTTTGTTTTTTGAATGACAGAAGGGAAACCCACAACTTTAGAGCTACTTGGGCTGAAAGATTTAGGCTTGGATGTAAGTCTTTAGCTGAGATAAGCTTATTATCTTTTAAATCCCAAAATATATTTATTCTGCTTCTGCACCAACTCTGGGTGAATTCCATTACAGTTCCTGCTTATCTAGAAGATTAAAAGGATCAACATGCTAAAAGAGCAAGAGCAATTCTAAAACTCTGAAAGAAGAAAAATTAAGGAGATACTGTTGGGTGAGATCCTAAAAGTCTCTTTTATTTAACAGATTAACAGAGTTGGAAGGGACCTTGTAGGTCATCTAGTCCAACCCCCTCACCCAAGCAGGTGACCCTACACCAGTGATGGCAAACCTATGGCACAGCTGATCTTCGGGTCTCTGCCGCGCATGCGTGGGGGTCGGGGAGCATGTGGAGGGCCACCCCCACATGTGCAGGGGAGAGGGGCCATGCAGTGGGGCACACCCACATGCGGAGGGCGCATGTGGGGGGCACGCATGCGTGGGGGCACGTGTGCATTGCATTTGGAGGGTTTGCGTGCACGCTTTGGGCCCTCGGTCTGGAAAAGGTTAGCTATCACTGCCCTACACCATTTCTAACAAATGGCAGTCCAGTCTCTTCCTGAAAGCCTCCAGTGATGAAGCTCCCACAACTTCTGAAGGCAACTTCTGTTCCATTGGTTGATTGTTCTCACTGTCAGAAAGTTCCTCCTCATTTCGAGGTTGAATCTCTCTTTGATCAGTTTCCATCCATTATTCCTTGTCTGGCCTTCAGGTGCCCTGGAAAATAGCTTGAGCCTTTCCTCTCTGTGGCAGCCCCTCAAATATTGGAAGACTGCTATCAGGTCTCCCCTGGTCCTTCTCTTCACTAGACTAGCCATGCCCAGTTCCTGTAACTGTTCTTCATATGTTTTAGCCTCCAGCCCCCTAATCATCCTGGTTGCTCTTCTCTGCACTTTTTCTAGAGTTTCAACATATTTTTTATAGTGTGGTGACCAAAACTGGGCGCAGTACTCTAAGTGTGGTCTTACTAAGGCTTTATAGAGTGGTATTAGTACCTCTCTTGATTTTGATTGTATCCCTCTGTTAAGACAGTTTAGGATTGCATTGGCTTTTTTGGCTGCTGCTACACGCTGCTGGCTCATATTTAGCTGGTTGTCCACTAAGACTCCAAGATCCCTCTCACAGTCACTGCTATTAAACCTGGTTTCACCCAATTTATATGTGTACTTTTGGTTTTTCTTGCTAAGTGTAAGACTTTACTTTTCTCTACATTGAATTTCATTTTGTTAGTTAGGGCCCAGTGTTCAAGTCTGTCAAGATCCATCTGGATCTTGAGCTTATCATCTAGGGCAGGGGTGTCAAATGTGCGGCCTGTGGGCTGGATGTGGCACGTGCTGGTCCCGCTCCTGTCCAGTTTAGCAAAGGGGGAAAAGTCCCGATACATCACGTGACGCCATCGTGATGTGAGTCTGACACCCCTGATCTAGGATGTTGGCTATTCCTGCCAGTTTAGTATCATCTGCAAATTTGGTAAGTTCCCCTTCTATTCTCTCATCTAAATTGTTTATGAGGATACTGAAAAGTATTGGGCCTAAGACGGAACCTTGTGATACACCATTGCTTACTTCCCTCCATGTAGATGTAGACCCATTAAGGACTACTCGTTGGGTATGGTTTGTCAGCCAGTAATGAATCCATCTGGTGGTGATGCTATCTATCCCACTTTTTTCTAGCTTACCAAGAAGTAAGTTGTGGTCTACTTTATCAAATGCTTTGCTGAAGTCTAAGTATATTACGTCCATAGTATTTCGCTGATCTACTATTTAACATCATTCTTCTGTAAGCAAACAACCAAGAAGTGTCTGCAGGCAAACAAATAAGCTCACACTCTACAGTTCTGTCTTTGGCAATGCAAATGCCACAACTCTGAGGTAATAAGTCTGACAAATATTTCTCCCTAAAGAAATTTGGGGAACTACTATCACCTAATGCAATTGATTCAAGACTACAATTCTGTCTAGTCTAACGCAGGTTGATAAATTAATCTGGCCTTGTTTTAAGGATGGGAACTGTGAAGGAGCAGATTTTTGTTTGGGACTTGCAACAATTGCTCTCTGCTTGTCCTTAGGGCGACGAGTTAGAAACATCAATTTTACCGTAATTAGAAGTTCATTATGAAGTTTCCATAAATAAATGAGCAGAGTTCTTTGCTGATTCAGAGGACTATCATCAAACAGATTGGGATAAAGATCTAAGAGAACTAACCACTAAAGCTCTGATCTTGATCTTCTCATTCAGAGTCTTTTTGTAAATTTCCTTCAGCAGGGTGATTCCGTTGGTGATGATGAATGTGGCCCGACTAAGTTTGGTTGAAGCGTGGATGAGAGCTTCCACAGCTATTAGCTGATCAATCTCTCTCTCTGAGCCACACAGTGCTACCATCATCTCCATGACACCGTTCATGCTCAGGAGTTGGTTCCCCAAATCATAAGGTCCTTGTAGAACTCCAGACACTGTCTGGATGGCATGTAAAGTCTTGTCCATATCCTTGGGGTCAATTTTACTCCTGGAGGCAGGGAAAAGAAAGAGAATAATAGTTAAGGTTAGCTGATGACAGGCATAATATTTGTCCTTTGATTTGGCAGAGTAGAAGATGTGACACCACATTGTTACCAAGCATATTCCTTTTCTTTTCTCAGAATTATCCCTAGCACTACCTATTCATTGTTCCTCTACTGTAAACTACAGTAAATTAGGGTTTTGTTTGTTTTCCTTTACTTTCCAGGAATCTAGAGCGGGTTTGTCAACTCGCAAAGCATCCCGGGCCTGCTCTTGAGTTGCCATAGGCAAGGGGGGAATGGGAAACTGATGAATCAACAGGGCAGCCACAGGAGCACATTCCAGACATATCTTTCTCAAGGCTGTCTCCCAGGGTTACCAACAGCAGCCGGAGGGGAGTGGTCTCTACAACCCGCGAAATTGCTCCGTTGGTGAATGTGATTGATGACACTCCCTGGGGGTAGGGAGGAAACAGGGTCATGATTAAGGCCGTAAATTGCATGAGGAGAGAGTTGGCTTCATTTGGGTAGTGCTGATATGGAGCTCCTAATAAATAACTGAATTTCTTTTGAAGCTTGGCTCCAAGGCTCATGATTTAATTAGGGCATCCGTCGGAACCCTGACAGGGTTCTTTCTAAGATACTTTCCCTATCCCCCATTCCTTCTGTGATAAGAGACTGAGATGTCTCTTATCTGACAATGGCACCAGCTACGTCTTTCTCCTCTTGTCTCTTAAGGATATTCCATAGATCATTAGAATTCTCCAGAAACGAACCCACAACTTTTTTTTTTGAGGTAAAAAAGAAAAAAAAAGACTTAAGGATTAGGAAATACAATACAGGTAGCCCTTGCTTAGTGACTAGTTGCATTTTGGGCACTTGGCAACTGGCTCGAATTTACAGCCATTTATAGCATCCCATGGCCATGTGAGGGCAATTTTTTGGCATTTTTTGGGGAGGGGGGTCAGTTTTCAGCATTTATTACCAGTCTCTGACAAAAACTTTGGGGAAAATAGCTTTGTTTAACAACTGCTGCAAAAAAGGTCATAACATTGGAAATGGTAATGAGGTGACTTGCTTAACCGCTGCCATGACTTACAACAATAATTCCAGGCTCAATTACAGAAAAAAAATGTCCTTCTCATTTGACTTATTGGAAAGGCTCCACCATGGCAGTTTCATCAGTAGTGCCTCAGACCTAAAGTGAAAATGCATTGATTCTTAATCAGAGATTGAAATTCTTAATTGATTACATTTATTTATTATTGGAGCCATGGTTGCGCAGTGGTTAGAATGAAGTATTGCAGGAATACTCTGCCCATAGCCAGGAGTTTGATTCTGACGGGGCTCAAGCTTGACTCAACCTTTCATCCTTCCAAGGTTGGTAAAACGAGGACCCAAATTGTTAGGGGCAATATGCTGACATTATAAACCACCCAGAGAGCACTGTAAAGCACTATGGGGTAGTATATAAGTCAAAGTGCTACGTGCTGCCTATCTCATCAGAGATGGCTCTGGATGACTTACAAATGCATAATCTACCAGTGACAATATAAGAAAACCTGCGGTTGAGACATGAAAAAGAGTATTTTAAAACACCATTAAGAGATGACTAGGCCAAGTGTCAGGCGTGGAAGCCATGTTTTTCGTTGAATCTTCAGGCCTGCCACATTTAGTACTGTGGGAAACTGGATGGGGGGATTATATGGAGCAAGGGTGATATATAGTCGTAATAATATTCCTTTCTCAGAAAGTCAAGGACATCTTGCCCTGCACCTGGACGGCTGGAACTGGGAGGCATCTCCAGTTGGGACGGTGCTTGGATTGGACCATGTGATGGACATGTGGGTGCAGGGGGAAGGGACCTGGACTTTCCTTTGGGTGGGGAAAACCTGGAAGCTTTCAGATTTGGGTTTTCCCAGATGTGCCAATATGACATCTCTAATAAAATGAAACTTTGAGGAAATTCAAGCCTCAGAGTTTTCTTTCGTTAGGGGTGTTACTTGGAACCCTTACACCGAGCCATGACCAGGGAGGGATCAAAACATCATCAGTCTCAAGTCTCTTTGCACCCACAAGAGATCTAAGTCCAGCCCACCTTAAATTCTGTTGACTTATATCTACTGCCAATTTGTTTGAATTGTTAGTAGTTCAAATTCTTGTAGAGAAAATCAGCATACAATAAAACTAGTTATTTGAACCGCCTGGGCTCCCGATTTCCTGCGCTTGACACACCAGTAGCAAAAAGCAGATGGGTGTTGCAGATGGGTTTATTTTGGAAATGGACAATTAGCCCTTTAGTTCTGTGCAATCTGGGAGAAAGAAGTTCAAAAAAACTCACAGAGGCAATTTAGGTTGCACTGAGATCAATCAACAGGACATATCCCACTACTGATGTACCTCCGTGAAGTTTTTGATACTTCCATTGGATTCTGTTTCTCTTGTTTTCTGTAAAAGTTTCAAGGACTATGATCTGTTGGACTCACCTTATGTACTCTTCACAGATCAGTCTGAAGTTTTCTCTTTCCGGGTCACATCTCAAGTCATCATACAATTTGTTCAGAAGAACTGAAGCTGTGAGCTGTGTATTATCTGTTAGAGGGAGACAATCGGACATCTCTGGAATCTGGCCAGCAACTTTCAAAATCTTTTTTAGACCTGGAGAAACGAAGTGGTGGTGGAGAAGTAGAGGAAGATAGAAAGGACACAGAATCAGTTTAAGTTACAATGCAAAAAGACAGTCTGCTAGATTTGTAGCCTGAAATAAGTTGGGGGCAAATTGAAAGCTGGGCTCATCCTGGATACAAAATTGAAGTTCAAATTTGTATCAAGCAACACAACAAAACTTTTTTTTATGGATAAATCATTTCTGAGAAAAGTATTGTGAAATATGGATTTTCTTTTTTAAAAAAGTGAGTCGTAAAGCTATTTAGACAGCCATCAAACTCTATTTGGATGGAAAATCTATAATGACTGATAGTGGAGCTTCCAATTTTAGAGGTAATATACTATTTGTTGGGGAACAATAACGAAAAAGGATTTTGCCTTTCTGCCCTGTTTAATATCTTTTTATAAACATCCATTTTGTTTTCTGTCTGAAACAGGATGATGGAGTAGAAGCTATTCCAAGAACCCTTGTCTTACATGATATCTCATAAACCTTAGTGTTCCACTTTAAAATTTATTTTAAGAGGTTTTCTTTTCACCAATATATGTTAGAATATTGGAGACCCCAGTCCTATACGGAATTGCATCCTAACTCAATCTTTTTCATTGTTGAATCTCCAGTAGGGTTGACCAATTATTCCCACTGTTCTTCATGACTGGCTTGGCTGATGGAAGATCATGAGAGTTACTCTGCATCATTGAAAGTTGAAAAAAGTTAACAGGATGAATTACTCAATTTGCTAGGATCCTAATGTTTGTAAAATTCTGGATTTAGGATTATACTTTGGGCAAGACTGTAGAAAGCTGTAGAAAGACTATAGAAAGCAGCTGGGTGACATTGGGCCAGTCACTCACTCTTAGACTAATTCACCTTACAGGGCTGTTGTTGTTTGGGAGAAGGAAGGAATATTAAGTAAGTTCACGGCCTTGAGTTGTTTATAAAAAATAATAGGTGGATAATAGATAAATTAAATAAAGTAAACCATAGACAGGACATCTTTTAATGCCTTTGTCTCTGATCTGCGAATAGCATCAGAAGGATTGGCCTTTACTAGAATAGCAATAGCAATAGTAATTAGACTTATATACCACTTCATAGTGCTTTACAGCCCTCTCTAAGCAGTTTATAGAGTCAGTAGATTGCCCCCAACAATCTGGGTCTGCATTTTACCAACTTCGGAAGGCTGGAACGCTGAGTCAACTTTGAGCTTGTCAGGATCGAACTCCTGGCTGTGGCAGAATCAGCCTGCAGTACTGCATTCTAATCAGAGGTGGTATTCAGCCGGTTTGGACCAGTTTACCTGAACTGGAAGCAGAAATCGCAGATGGGCCCACCCACCCGCTCCGGCTCTATGCCATCCTATTTAGGCATATTTTTGAGGCTGGGCACATGCGCTCACATTTGCAAACAGGTAGGGAAAGTAAGGGAATACTACCCCTGATTCTAACCACTACACCAGTACGGATCATGGAATGCTGGGCAATTGGCAAATGAAAGTAGACAGCTAAGGGGTGTAAATGCAGAGTGACCTCCTTTGAGAAACAAGTGGCTCTATCTTCAGCCAAGTGTAGGGAAAATCAAGCAAATTCAAGTTCAGGTTTCATTTAGGCTAGGGATGCACAATCTCTTCTGGGCTGAAGGCCACACTGGATCTCTGGGACCAGGTGGAACCAGGGCAAAAGCTAAATCTGATTTCATTTCATTTTCATTTCAGAATGAATCAATACAGTGAATTTCCAGTTATGCATTTAATAATGTTCTTTCTTTCATATTAAAAATTAGCTTGGCAAAATGGTTTGAAGGTCTGTGGTCTTCAAGAGCCATATCAACTGAACTGACAATTGACTGAAGTGGCTGATAGTACACAGATTCTGTCTGGTGTCTTTCAAATCTTGATTCAAAGGATAAAGCCATAACTCTACCCTGGAGAAAGGTTGCATGTAGGCATTGCTTACCATTATCAATTACAAATATACTGCGACTATTGTCATGGATTTTCAGGTCTTGCCTTGGCACATTTTTGTTGAGTAAATTGAGAGCCCTGTCCCGGCCATGACCAGATACCTTTTTACTGGGAAGCATATCTAGAAGATGAGCAATGATTGCCTTTATATCTTTTTTTGTGTCTGTAAAAAAGAAGAAATCAGCATCAGGCAAACTTATTTAAATTAGAACTTCTACGGTAGTAACCATTTACTGGTGCTACCTTGTTTATTTTAGATAAATGATTTTCCCCAGTTTTCAAATATCCATTTGCATAATCATTAATGGTGAAGCTCGGGGGTGGCCCATACATGAGGCGTGAGTTTGGCATTTCACCTTCCTGCCTTTTGCGAACTTTTGGCTACACACAACGAAAGTAGCAGAAGCAGCAGAAGTCTTTTTTTTTCTTCCCCAAACTTCGCCAGAAATGAGTCTTTGTGAGACTCATCGCACTGCTGCAGCCTCTTGGAGCAGGACGCTGCAAGGCTTGTTGTGCACCAGTATGTCGAACCTCGCGGCAGTGCCATGGCTCACACGCGCAATGGCACGAGCCTTGCAGTGCGAGGTTTGACATACCGGTGGAAGGTGTGGCAGGCCCAGGTGTGGTGGGCGGGCAGGTGGGTGGAGCGGAGAAGAGAAGCAGCGGAGAGGAAACCCTTTCAAACAGCATTGCCTGCATTTTTTGTTATTCCCCTCTGTCATTTCTCTTTCTCTCTCTCATTCTCTCTCACACACAGAGATATTTGATCGCTTGAAAGGCACAGGTTGGGTTTTGCTTCTATCGTAAGCATGCGCTTCCCACAATCTTCCACAATTTCACAATCAAGCAGCAGCAGCAGCGTAGAGGCAGGGGGCGGGGGAGCCGATTCAGATGGGCCGCATGGCTTTTTGCCTCATCGTAGCAGCAGCCTAAACAACACCCGAGCTCCAGACCTGGCGGAGCACAAACTGTGCTCACTGCCTGCTCCATAGCCATATGGTGAGCTGTGGAACAGAGGGGCCCTCGGCTGCAAGGTTGCCTGATGCTGTGGGCAGGGCTGCGGCTAGCAAGAGTGAGCTGGAAATATCTCCAGGCACCCGGAGATGCAGAACTCCCGGCCCCCCGCTGGATCAGCTGATCCGTGAGCCATGGTTAAGGGGTCCAGCAGCCATGAGGTGACCAGGGAAGGGAAGGGCTGCCTCCTGTGCTGGCCACACCCAACCTCTTCACTATTATTTTTGGAATAGGGCGCATATTAGGCCCACCCCAAAAAGATCAGGCTAGGACTTATTTTCGGGATAGGTCATTATTTTCGGGGAAACACGGTAGATAGATAGATAGATAGATACAGATAGATAGATAATAGATAGATAATAGATAGATAGATAGATAGATAGATAGATAGATAGATAGATAATAGTTAGATAGATAATAGTTAGATAATAGATAGATAAATTAGATAGATAGATAGATAGATACAGATAGACAGATAGGTATGTATGTAGGTAGGTAGGTAGGTAGGTAGATAGATAGATAGATAGATAGATAGATAGATAGATAGATAGATAGACAGACAGACAGACAGACAGACAGACAGACAGACAGACAGATCAGTACAGATCATTGTTATCCTGGCCCTGACCACAACAGGCTTTAGCCCCCAAGTCTGCTTCCATGCTAAACAAGGGGTTTTAAAATCACCTATGAAGGACCATCACTCTTAGCAAAGCTGGTAGGCCTCTCCAATGATAGTTACCCAGCACCAGGGCATCCTCCTTCCCATGTTCTTCCTTCTTGCCTTCTCCAGTTAAAGAGTCGATTATGGCCTGCAACATGTTGGAGACCGCCAATGAGATCTCTTCATGATCTATGGACATCCATAAGCAGATTTTGTTGATCCCCAGCATGTGGAGTATTGCAGTGGCCTATCCAAGTAAGGAACACAACATTTGTCTGATTATGTCTCCTTGGGCTATTGTGCATATGCCACATTAAATTGGATGAGTTTTGCAACACAGAGATATACACACATACACTCATTATGGAATCTCTTCTACAATGTGTCAGTTTATGCTGGCAAAAAAATCAGAAGGATCATGGTAGCTAATAACACATATCTGTTGTGGTCCATCAGCGGCCTGTGGAGCTGGCAGCAGAGTCAGACAGTGAGGCGGTTAGGGAGGAACATGGGCCACTTCTGGAGTCTGGGGAAGGCTCGGATGAGGGTTCTGTGTTGGTGGCAGAGAGGGGGCCAGGGCCATCTGGTAGTTATGTGCTGCCTCCGGAGCCTCCGGAATCTGACATTAGCGAGGCAGAAGAACAGTGTGAGCCTGTTCCCAGTGCGTGCATGCGCAGAGCTGCCAGAAGGCAAGAACAATTAAGGGAAAAAAAGGGTGACTCGGGAGTAAGGCTTGGAATTGATTGGCCCCTCCCATAAGACATAAAAGAGGAGCAAATGGATGTGAGCCTTTGCAGGAAGCAATTAGTTCATATAGTCCCGTGATGGCAAACCTATGGCACGCGTGCCACAGGTGGCACACAGAGCCATATTAGTGGGCACGCCAGCTCAGCTCTGGGGCGCATGCACGCGCCGGCCAGCTGATTTTCGGGCCTTCTGGGCCCACCAGAAGTAGAGAAACAGGTTGTTTCCTGCCTCTGGAGGGCCTGGGGGCGGGGTGGGGAAGGCCCGTTTTTCTTTCTTACCTGGCTCCAGATCCTCTCTGTGTATCTGGGAAGGGTGAAAACAGCCTTTCCCACTCCCTTGGAGGCCATACGGAGGCTGAAAGGGCCCATTTCCCGACTCCCGGTGGGACAGGAAGTGACATTTTTTGCTGTCCCCAACCTCCAGAGACTCCTAGAGAGGCTCCTAGAGACTCCTAGAGAGGCTCCTAGAGACTCCTAGAGAGGTTCTGGAGGCTGGGGACAGCAAAAAATGTCACTTCCTGTCCCACCGAGAGTTGGGAAATGGGCCCTTTCAGCCTCCGTAGGGCCTCCAAGGGTGTTTTCGCCCTTCCCAGATACACAGAGAGGATCTGGAACCAGGTAAGAAAGAAAAATGGGCCTACCAGGCCATCATGTGCCAGGAGCGGGGGGGAGGGGGTTGCACATGCACGCACGTGGGCACGTGCGTGCGCGACCCTCCCCCGCCCCCCCTCTCCTGGCATGCGATGGCAAAAAGGTTAGCCATCACTGATATAGTCAATTCAAGCTCTGAGAAGTCCGTTTGACTCTGTGCTCCGTTTGGCCTTGCAGAACTAATTGACAATTAGGTCTCTGGCAGCATTTCAAGGGAGATAAAGGTGGGTGCTTATCAACATTACCCTGAAAGACTGTGTCAACTCAAGCAGACATCTGTCGGAATCTTCACAGACTGTTTGTGAATCATTATGGCCTGTGAATAATTCACAGCCGTCTCAATAAAAGAGTTTTTTTGGGACTAAACTTGTGATTTATGCTTTCTCAGGAAGCCTAGGTCAGAACAATATCAATAAAAGGCAAATCATGAAAAGGTGCTGTCTGACCTGATATTTTTGCCCACATATTATGCAGTGGGAGCAAATTTTATTTGTAGATACATTCTTTATAATGCTTCTAGGAGACTCAGGCATCCATAAGGGTTAAAAAAAAGTCAAGATGGTGGGCATAACACCATGGGTGCTCTGCAACATTTTTTTTTTGTCTTCTTCCTGCTGACCTGAAGCCATTCATGCAACAGCAGATTTCAAGACATGTTCCTCTCTTACCCGTGCCATGTGTCTTGTGCACATCCCTGAAAAGGTCCTTGTTGCTGCCAGGATCAGCTCAGGATTTTTAGTTTCTATTAGCTTCAAAAGCAAATTCAAGCCATTATTCTGGAATATCCTCTCTGCTCCTGCTTCTTCTCGGCCAAGAACAATGAGGTTGTTTGCAGCCTGATTTTAAAAAGACAGCCAAAGAAACAGCAGGACCATAAATGCAGATGACTTATCACTATTTCATATTATTGAATGAATGCTTAGTTTGGAGCTCAAGTGGGTATAACACTTCCTCCAATTTGAAGCCCATAATAATCATATAAGGTATGTGAGGTTGAAAAAGACTTATATGCCCAAGTCATCCAATGTTTCTACATGATCTGAATTTCCCTGCTCCCGTTCCTCAGTTTCTGTAAACTATTTTGAAGCGGCCTACGAACAGTGTAGACAAGATTAAGAAATCAACGTCACCAGAAAATTAAAATACTTTTTATTAGTAACAGAATCTTGCAAGTCTGACAATACTTTAGCTCTGCCATATAGGTAAAGATAAAGGTTCCCCTCGCACATATGTGCTAGTCGTTCCCGACTCTAGGGGGTGGTGCTCATCTCCGTTTCAAAGCCAAAGAGCCAGCGCTGTCCAAAGATGTCTCCGTGGTCATGTGGCCGTCATGACTAAACACCAAAGATGCATGGAATGCTGTTACCTTCCCACCAAAGGTGGTCCCTATTTTTCTACTTGCATTTTTTATGTGCTTTCGAACTGCTAGGTTGACAGAAGCTGGGACAAGTAACAGGAGCTCACCCTGTTATGTGGCACTAGGGATTCGAACCACTAAACTGCCAACCTTTTGATTGACAAGCTCAGTGTCTTAGCCACTGAGCCAGTGCATCCCTAGCTCTGCCTTATACTTTTTTGAATTAGAGAGGTATCTGTCTGAATGTTTTCCATGCCTTCTGGATGACTTAGGCTAAGCCATGTTTTGTGCCTTATTGTTTTGGTAATGGATCTTAATTACTTCTGTCTAGGTCACCCTCTTTATTGTGTACACTATGTGATTTTGTTCACTCTGGTTGCCTTAGATTTCTGACTAGAGGCAGAGAGCAATGCATGTCAACTAGGGCTTCCCCTCTAGCCAATTAGCAGAAGAATGGGGGGGGGGGAATGCAATTTCTTAGTCAAATGAAGACAAAGAAACAGTTCACGTTAAGGAATCTCACCTTCTCTCGCTTCTCTTTCTCACTCTTTTCATCCAGGAGGATTTCAAACATTTGCTGCACTCTGGCATCAGTGGAGAATTGAAAACGTAACTATGTCAAAAATGAAGAAAAGGACAGAGATTATTATTTAATTTTTGTTGGGTTCTTGGTGATCTCCGAGTTAGCTTTTTCTCTTGCAGACTTTTCATCATGGGCTCAGTAACATCACCAGTGGATGTGATAAGGAAGTTGCTAACTGTTTACATATGATAGTTTGCTCTATTAACCCTGACTGGGATATACAATAGTTGGTCCTCATTTAATGAACACTTGTTCAGCAACCATTCCAACTTGCAATAGTGCTGAATGAATGGTCCTTACAACTTGAATTTCCAGCGGTCGCAGTGCTTTGCAATCATGATCCAAGAGCTCACATCCACATACAGAACACATCCACCTCCAACGCAAGAGAGAAATGGTCTGATCAGTTGGCTGATCAGTGTGTCAAGCCTGCCGTTCATTTACCTTCTCTTGGATAGTAATGCCCAGACGTCGAAGGGTCTCTTGAAAACTTTGGTTCCGAGGTTCAATGGTGGCACACCTCTGGACATCTTTGAAGGCCTGATCCAGCTTTCCAAGTTTCTCCAGGGCCTGACTACGTCGGTATAAAGCCTTAATATCAGAAGGGTTGATGTCAATAGCTAGAAGGAAAATAATGAAAACATTGAAATGATACCTGACAGCATCCACTTTGACCCAGAGAAGAGTTGCATCTGTCTTTTCTTCTTGTTCCATCTATTTCTATCTCATTTGTTACTTTTTTTCTATTCAAGTACAGTACAATATTTCTATAGGGTGCAGAAATGTATGTAACAAATGGGAAGAACAGAACCAACTGGTTTTCTTTTCTTACTTTAAGATAAATATCAGCAAATATTAATTATTAAGTTCATAGCAAGACAGGTGACCTCTTAGATCAAGAGGATACAGGTCCCAAGCCTACATTTGACTCACAAATGAAGGCCAATATACCTGTCCCAGGATAATGTTGGAGGATCCAATCTGGGTTGGTCACCGAAACCAGATGTTTTGTCTTCCGAGCTTTCAGACTCATGCTGGCGCCTGCTAGAGAGAAGTTCCCTGAAGATGGGCTCCACCACAAGTCCGAAAGCTCAGAAGACAAAACCTCTGGTCCCGGTGGCTGACCCAGATTGGATCCTGCTACATGTGACTCTCAAAGCTTTGGGTGTGTTCCCAGGAGTCCTTCCAAAATTGCCACCAAATTATAGTGTTAAGTGACAGTAAATTATGAAATAAACAGCAACCATATTAATTGTATTTAAAGGTATATAATATGAATTATATTTCCCTGCTTGGCTTCCCAGCCCATGTGTTGCCAGCTTTTGAGACCAAATATACTGTAAGCCAAATTTAAGTTATATTATTTCTTCAACCTGGCCCCTATTTTGGGCATGATAAGCAAAGTCCCAGTGCAAAGCAAAACAAAAGAAATTTGTGCATTTGAGTACGAAATAGTCTACTACCGGTGGACATTAAGTTTTTGTATTTATTTATATTTCATATTTTTAAACTACCCATCTGCCTCAAAGAGGGACCCTGGGCAGTGTACCATCTATTACAATTGATTAAAAAAAAACATATAAAATTAACATTAAAAGTAAATTAGGACTAAACATTTTAAAATTATAGACTAATGATAAATTAAAAATCAAAGGAGTAAACATCCTAAGATGGCCATTTAATGTTGATTATATAAGGCGGGGCTCTCTTAAATTGCACTATAAATTATTGTATTATACAGTGTAGACACTTATCTTTTCACTTGGATTCATGAAGCCCCAGCAGGAGCTTCAAAGGATTGATTAAAACGCTACTGGATATATCCAAATCCTAATGAAGCATCTAGAATATTTTAGCCATAGTTTAAGTTACCTTTAGTTGCATCTGTAGTCACTTGGGCATATTTCTCCTATATTTTTCAAAGAAAAAGGAATTTTTATTAGTGATTAAGAAGGTTGCTCATGGGATGTTCATTTTAGTTTGATATGAACCAAATTCTTTCCCCCTCTCCAGTCTTCGCATTTCATCAATTTTATTTCTTGAAAGTCAACTGCCTAACAGATCAATCATTTTCAGTATCTATATAAGAGAATCCTTTTTATGTTTATTCATTTTTTAAACAGACCAGCTAACCAGCTTTCTGTTAGTTTCCAAAATGATTAAATGGATGATTGATATCAAGAGATAAAAACAAATGAAATGGTCATAGAATGGAATGAGAAGAAAATTTGGTGAAGAGCTCAGATAGATAATTCTGTAGCTGCTCCTTGAAGTCAAATAAATTAGTACAGAATGTAGCAACTTAGAAACAAATCTCCTGATTTAGAGTACCTGTGTAAGCACCTTCACTCAGCATTAAATATTCTTTTACAGGGTTTATTCACGGCTAAATAAAGTATATAATTTACATTAAAAAAATCTTCACAGAATTATGCTGCAACTGTTTTAGTCAGCTGATTAATTCAGTGGTTAAACATATATTAAAAAGATGAATTGTGTTAAAATCATTAGCCAGCTTTTGTTCTGTTTTGAGATGATGCCTGAGTCCCAGAAGGGATCTGGTTGTAAGGAGGAATTTCTCCAATGCATAGGATGGTGAACGCTGCTTTTAAAAGTAATTACCATCTTTAATTTTTATAGGTGATGATTTTTATAAACAAAGTTTAATATGTAAATGTAGAGGGAAGATGGAATGGCCTTGAGGGTTAGAAGAAACAGCCATTGCCAAGGCAATCAGATAAAAGAAATGGGAATACAGGTCAGAAATCTAACATAAATAGTTCACCCCAAAACAAAGAGAAGATGTGGAAGAAATGCATTCAGACTTGCAAGATTCTGTTCCTGAAGCTTTACAATAAAAGTAGTTTCGGCTTGCATGTCTTTGGTTTTGCTAGTCTGCTGTTTATTTATTTAGAAAATTTATATGGCTACCCAACTCACTCACAGTGACTTCGGGTGGCTTACAAAAATAAAACCCCAATACAAAAATCAATAAACCTCCACCCTCCTGATGACAACAATCAAACCTATTACTTGATGGGCTCCATATCGACCTGGGGTCCCCCGGTCCATCAGCAGAACCATGTTTTCAGGGCTTTTTGAAAGAGTAGCAAAGTGGGGGGCAATCTTATTTCCACAGGGATGATGTTCCATAGGGAGGAGCCACCACAGAGAAGACTTCTGGACCTCTTTAAGAGAAGGGACCTGTAACATTTCTTGCCTCCCCACTCTGATGGCTTGGGTAGGTATAATTGGGAAAAGATGGCTTTTCAAATAATCCTGAAGAGCTGACATAAAAATATAATACAATAGGACATGGTCTAGATGGCATCTAAGATACCTTCCAGTTGGATGGTTCTGTTTTTCAAATATATTGCCAAATAACTGTCACAACCCTAACCCTCTAGATGTGTTGGACTTCAACTGTCTGAATCCCTAGTGAGCACTGCTGTTTTTTATATAATTGCATGGATTTATGGAGATTCTCAATCATCCAGGTCATGGTTGTCCCAAAGGTGCTTTTTCAAGAGACAATTGGACTTTCTGGTTTTTCTTTGAAGACGTTTTGCTTCTCATCCATTCAGCTCAGAGCTGAAGAAGCTTCTTGGATGAGAAGCGAAACGTCTTCAAAGAAAAACCAGAAAGTCCAGTTGCCTCTTAAAAAAGCACCTTTGGGACAATTGCATGGATTATGTGTATATGTTTATTTATCTTCTGTCAGGTTCTCATCATAAGCTAAATAATAAACTGCCATTGTGACATCCAATATCAAGTGGAAAAAGAACTCTTGAATCTCACGAATTCTCATGAGAAGTTGTCAAAAATCTCACGAGATCTTGGCAAACCACTAAAAGTTTGTGCAGCCTTTGGATTCTCTTGGGAGATAATGACACTAGGAGGATAGATAGATGTACCATTTTGATATCATATGGCTTGTCTCCTAGAGGCGAGACATTGTGGATAGTTGACTTTTCTGACACTCTTTATCTGCATTTCAAGAGTCTTCCCTCACCTCCCCATAACATTTCCTTACCTTTTTCAGAAAGCATGCTGCTCGGTTTCGATATAACACAGCCTGGAGTGATGGATCTTTAGTAAGTTTAAGTGCTTTGGAGTAGCTTTTAATAGCATTCTCGTAATCATTGCCTTGAAAGAACTTATTCCCTTCTTCCTTCAGCTGCACAGGGTCCTCCATCTAGAAAAGAAACAAATAGGCCTTTTTAAGGGATGTCTCTAGTCACATGGCCCTGTCACCACTAAGGAAAAGACCAAAAAAAGAAGCTATTCTGTCTTTTTTTTCTTAAGATTTTCTGTGGGGTGGAGGAAGGGAAAACATGCGAGGAATAGCTAGAAGGTGAAGTGATTCTAAGTAGAAGACCAAAACCGCCTGTAAAAATCGGTTGAACACATTGGTGAAATCCAATTTTTTTTACCAGCAGTTCTGTGGGCATGGCTTGGTGGGTGTGGTGTGGCTTGGTGGGCGTGGCTTGGAGGGCATGGCAGGGGAAGGATACTGCAAAATCTCCATTCCCTCCCCACTCCTGAGGGAAGGATATTGCAAAATCTCTATTCTCATCCCACTCTGAGGCCAGTCAGAAGTTTTATTTGCCGGCTTAGAAAGGAGCAGGAACAACGGAGAATAGAAGGGCTGAAAGATGTAATTGGGAATTTCCATTGTACTAAGGAAGGCAAGAGAATGGTAGCTCAGGATTTTTTCACACAGCTTTATCAGAAAGAAGAGGAAAATATCTGTGAAATTCGGAAATATTTGGAAAAGACAGACCTGCCTAAAGTCTCGGAAACAATGAAGGAAATTCTTAATGCAGAATTTACGATGGAGGAAGTAGAAACAGTTATGAAAGCACAGGCGAATGGCAAAACCCCGGGTAGAGATGGCCTTCCAGTTGAATTATACAAAATAGTGTTTGACGTGATAGGAAGACACATGACGGATTTATTCAATGCGGTTATGAAAGAGGCTCAGGTTCCAGTATCTTGGACTGAGGCTTATATTTCTATTATCCCAAAAGAAGGAACTGATCTATCTCTTATTAAGAACTATAGGCCAATATCATTACTAAACTCCGATTATAAGATATTTGCGGGGGTTCTTGCAGCTAGGCTTAGCTGCTTCCTTAACCAATTCATTCACTCAGACCAAAACGGCTTCCTTCCTAATAGATATCTACGAGATAATCTTAGAATTATCATGAATACATTAGAATTTTTCGAAAATCGCCCGGATAAACAATTAGCCCTAATTTTTGTTGACGCCCAAAAGGCATTTGACAGAATCAGTTGGGAATTTATGATTTCTCAATTGGAATATATGGAGTTTGGTGGGAATTTTATTCGGGCAATTCGAGCTATCTACCGGGAGCAGACTGCAAGAGTTCTCATAGATGGAGAGGAGACGGAGAGAATTCAAATTCGTAGAGGTACAAGACAGGGATGTCCCCTTTCCCCATTGCTATTTGTATTAACTTTAGAGCCCCTGCTTAGAGAAGTGAGAGGAAACACGGAAGTAAGAGGAATGAAGATTAGGCAGGAGGAAGTTAAAGTTCAGGCTTATGCAGACGATCTTGTATTTATCTTGGATCAACCACTGGACTCGGGCCTGAAATTATTATGCTTGATTAGAGAGTATGGGAAGGTAGCGGGGTTAAAGATGAATGAAGAAAAAACTAAAATCCTAGTGAAAAATATGACTCAGATGCAAAGGCAACATCTGGAGCAGTTAATGGGCTTAAGAATAACAAATAAAATTAAGTATCTGGGTATATGGTTGACCGCCAGATGTTCCTCCATAAAGGAGGATAACTATCTTCCTCTTTACAGCCAGATGCTCAGAGACTTAGAAAGATGGAAAAATCTCCAGCTATCAATTTTGGGAAGGGTGGCAACCATTAAGATGTGCGTGTTACCCAAATGGTTATTTCTATTCCAAACAGCCCCGGTAAGGTTGAATAAAGAGTTTTTTACAAATTTGGATAGGAGTATATCTAAATTTATCTGGCAGGGAAAGAGGCCGCGGATTAGACTTAAAATGTTACAAGAACCCAAAAATAGAGGAGGATTTGGACTCCCAAATTGGGAGCTCTATCACCAAGCAGCGAACTTGATTTGGGTGAAGGAATGGATGGTCCTACAAAAGAGACGACTTTTGACATTTGAGGGAGCCGGTCTTCAACATGGCTGGCACTATTTTCTATGGCCGGGAGCATCCGGCCGTCCTAGACACTTTGATGATCACTATTTACGTAGGACGCTTGGGTACACTTGGGAAAAGGTTAGAAGAAGAGTATATACAAAAGTTCCATGTTGGATTTCGGCGCAGGAAGCTCAGGTTTACCCGACATTGTATAAAGGGGAGAAAACCTTGACGTATGAAGGATTCTTGGATGTTCAGGGTAATCCAAAGTCACGAGAATTATTAACTCTTCAAGGATATAAGATAGACTGGTGGTCTTATTCGCAAGTGTACTCCAGGTATAAAAAAGATTTACATAGTGAAGGAATCTACAGTAAAAGACAAGAATTGGATAAGATCTTATTAGAAGGAGGGAAAGGGATATTATCTAAATGTTATGCATATTTATTGTCTCTGCAGATAGGACAGGATGTAGTGAAGGATTGTATGATAGCATGGGGGCGAAATTTTGGATATCCCCTTGACTTCCAGCAATGGGAACAGATTTGGTTGAAAAATATGAAATTAACCATGGCCTCCTCATATAAAGAAAACATATATAAAATGATCTACCGGTGGCATCTACCCCCGGCGAGATTAGCTAAAATGTTTCCCGGGACATCTGCCTGCTGTTGGAAGTGTGGTTACAGCAATGGAACCTATTTTCACCAATGGTGGACCTGCCCGCAGGCGGTTAAATATTGGAAAAAAATACGGCAATGGATTTTGGAAATTACACAGATTAATTTGGAATTAAGACCTGAGATTTTCCTATTGGGGGCAAAACCTTTGAATGTTAAGTCAGATATATGGTTCTTGTTGATTCACATTATCACTGCAGCAAGATTAGCGTATGCGCAGGAGTGGAAAAATCAATACTTACCGATAGATTTGAAAATAATATATAAAATTAATGAGTGTGCGGAATCAGATAGACTAACTAGATTGATCAATGGTAAAAAAGATTCAGAATTTTATAACAGTTGGAAAGTATGGTACGATTGGGTCCAGAAAAGGTGGGATAGAATAGACATATGATGATGTATATATATGATGGCAAATATGTATGTATAAAGGAATGATTTTATACTTATGGACAATGTAATCATATTATACCATGGTGGCAGGATTGTATATTTTATTTGTGTATTAGTGTATAGAATATATTAATAAAAATTATATATATAAAAAAAAGAAGTTGTATTTGCCAATTCTCCAAACTACTCAAAATTTCTGCTGCCAGTTCTCTGAACTGCTCAAAATTTCCGCTACCAGTTCTCCAGAACCTGTCAGAACCTGCTGGATTTCACTCCTGGTTGAACACCATTAGGACTTTTAGAGAAAATCAGACCAGGTTTCTCAGTTCTAGATTATCTCTGGATAAAATTCAAGTAATAAACATGTATATAAAGAAGCAATCTCAGATTGGAATATAATCAGCCATAAGGACCAAAGTCCTAAATTTGGCAATGCAATCTCTGTCAGATTGAGGGCTACACCAAGAATTTTATTAAGTTTATTGATATAAAATACAAATGAAAAGAAAAATAATAGGAAAATGGGGAAGGGAAAGAAAAGGGAAAAAGAGTTGTAGGATAAAAGGGGAAATTTAAAAAAAGCATTGACTTCCAACTTTTTTTTCAGCAAAGTACAAAATAGAATTGCCAGTCTCTACTTTTTATTTTACTAATTTAACAAGTATTAGTCAATTCTATCAGAACTAAATTAATCAGCAAAACCCAAAGTCAATATTTTGTTTTGTTTTTTTCGGTCTCAAGTACAAAGTCCAATAGAAATAAAACTGGATTTCTTCTGTCTAATTAAAACAGTCTATTTCCCATCTCTGCTAGTTCTATCACTTTTTTCATCCATTCTTCTGTTGTGGGGATTTATAAAAAAGTGCCTCATGATTTGCGTGGAATGTTCTTCAAAATGGACAGGGCCAAATTTCATGGTGGGAGTATTTTGAGGGTGGTGTCAATCTGGCGGCCTGTGGGCCGGATGCATCATGTGCAGGCCACGCCCACCCTGGCTCCGCAAAGGCAAAAAATGCTGTGATATATCACATGTCGCGATTGAGTGACACCCGTGAGACTGTGGCTCCATAATTGAATTACTTGATCTGGACTGCACTAATCCAGATGGCTACTAGTTGGCAGCAACAAGCTATATAATTATCTGTTGCCATCTTGTGATGGTCTGGATTTTTTTAAAAAGTAGTTTTACCTTAATTTCTCAATTTCAAACAAATTGCAGAAAAAGAGCCAAAACTACCCAACATCTCAATTTCCCATACAGTTCACATCAGAATATCTTGAGTTAATTTGGTTTGCCAGATTCATAGCCTGGACAGCCTTCCTTTCTCTTGGCTGAGAAGACAGTGGCTGCACTTTGAAACATCTGGGAAGTCCCAGTTGGGAAGCAATCAATTTACCCCTTATTTGTTTTGTTGTACCGTGGGCAACAACACTCACTAGTAGGCTTTCATTCTAAGAATTCCTAATAACTTCATCATTCACAACAACATTGTTTGGCATTTTTTGTTACAGGTAGTCCTTGACTTACAACCATTCATTTAGTGACTGTTTGAAGTTACAACACTGAAAAAAGTTACTTATGACCATTTTTCACACTTATGATCGTTGCAGAATCCTCATGGTCATGTGATCAAAATTAGGATGCTTGGCAACTGGCTCATATTTATGACGGTTGCAGTATCCGGAGTCATATGATCACCTTTTGCGAGTCAACAGGGAAGCCAGATTTACTTAACAACCGTGTTACTAATTTAACAACTGTAGTGACTCACTTAACAACTGTTGCAAGAAAGGTCATAAAATGGGACAAAACCCACTTAACAACTGCCTCACTTAGCAACAGAAATTTTGGGTGCAATTCTGGTTGTAAGTCAAAGACTACCTGTACTTTACCCATATCACTTTGTAAAATAAACCTAACTTTGCATCTCTTTCATACTTCTCATCCATCTTCATCAATAAATTCTTAATTATGTTTGGACATCATTTATATATAATTATATATAATTCATGTATCTAAAGTAGTAGATTTTAATTTGAAGACAGCCTATGGTATATCTTCATATATTTATGAGGACCATTTATTGATAAAAATTTATGAATCCTATAAATCAACATTTTTTTCATGCTTGATTTCTGGTCCCTGAAGTTTTTTGGCAACATTTTCCAGAAGTGGTTCATCTTTGCTTTGTTTCTTTTTAGGGATGAAAGAGAAGGACTGAACCAAGTAACCCAGCTGACTTTGTGGTTAAGGTGGGAATAGATCTCACAGTCTCCTGGTTGTTAACTCAGTACCTTTAGCTGCTATTATCAGGCTGGCTCTCATTAAATAAACAGTAAGTGTTATTTTCAGAAATGGATTATCATATTCAAATAATCTTCTTTTACCTTATGTTCACCAGAATCCTGTGAAGTTACTACGTAACACTGATTGACCCAAAGAATCAAACTGGTTAAACTGAATTTCTCTGATCCCATTCCAGTACCAATAAATCCACTGCTTTATTGGTTTCAATCTTCATATTTCTGGCCACACATTGATAATCTTTATTGTCTTAGTTGCAAACCAAAAATATCTACACACCCTCTATATTTTTTAGATGCCTTTGGGAATTGTCCCAATCATCTGATGAGAAGGAAAAAAGTCCAATCACAGTACATACACACAAATGCACATTTGTAATAATCCGTGGCATTCAAGCAAAATATTCCCTTGGGTTTTGCTATTGGATATTTCGCCATCCTGTTTGCTATTAAATCCCCATTTATGCTTCCCTTTCCTTACCTTGCACAGTTTCCCGATTCTTGAAATAATCACCAACTTGGATTTTTTTTCTTGTGGATCACTTAACCGCGCTCTCTCTCTCTCGCTCTCTCACTCTTGGAGCAAGTTGGTAAGTGTGGCTGCCTGGAGTTTAGACAGAGGTATATATATAGCTCAATGAAATAGTTGAGAGACAAGGACAAAGCACAGTGAGCAAGAACCTCAGGGGTGAGAGGCTAATTTCCAGATAAATCGGACGGTTTGCAATTGGGCATAAACAACGCAATTAAAAAATTCACAAAACCTCACCTCCAAATTTTGCATCAGCCTTTGGCAAAGTTCAACACTGGAGCTTTTCAAGGCAATAATGCAATAGCTATGGTGCTTTGCCCACCCTGCCAAAATGTACAAGCCCCTCTTCCCTTTCTATTTAAGGAAGAATGAGACATTTGAAACTCTGGAACAAATGGCTTCACTCCAGAATCCTTGGAGAGATCCAGCAGCAGCTGTGACAGACAGGGCATCTCTAGTAACTTCCAGAACTCACCACCCCTATCAGAAATTATATTCAGAAATGACATTCCAAAAAACAAAACAAGCAACAAAAACACCTCAGCAAAAAATAAACCCTTTTGTCTTAAATTCAAGCTATATACTATGAGAAAGTAAAGGAATAAATTAGTCTGACTGATGGGAAATTGATCAGCTTTTATTAACAGTGTTAATAACCATTGAATGATGATATGGACAATATATACTGTAGACTAGACTAGACTAGATTAGAGTTGGAAGGGGCCTTAGAGGTCTTCTAGTCCAGCCCCCTGCTCAAGCAGGAGAACCTATACCATCTCAGACAAGTGACTCTCCAGTTTCTTCTTAAAAACCTCCAGTGATGGAGCACCCACGATTTCTGAAGGCAAGCTGTTCCACTGGTTAATTGTCCTTACTCTTAGGAAGTTTCTCCTTAATTCCAGGTTGCTTCTCTCTTTGATCAGTTTCTGGTGCTTTGGAAAATAATTTGATCCTCTCTTCTTTGTGGCAAGCCCCTCCCCCCCAATACTGAAACACTGCTATCATGTCACCCCTAATTCTTCTTTTCTTTAGACTAAGCCAGACCCAAAATCTGCAGCCGTTCTTCATATACGAAGATATCCATCCAGCCATATACACACACCTGCTCAAACATTATATTTAAATATGATATTGTAAAGTATTAAATATAATTATATAATTATATACGTATATCAAAAACCAGACGCACTTCCAAGGAAATCTGGAGATCTAAATGAGTTCGTTGTAGAGTTAAGTGGAATTGGAAGCGTAAGTTCAGGGTCCAGCCAGTAGGTGGAGCTAAACAGGACGTGGAGCAGTGATCGCTCTAGGAAGGAATCAAAATAAAGAAAACGGCGGGGAAAGTGAAGCGTTGATAAGTGAGTTGGGAGCTGCGGGGAAGGAAAAAAAAAGGGTTGGGGCTTATTTGCCTCTGAAGTCAAGTTAGGTAAATATTTCCTTTGACTTAATGTTGCTGCGTGCTTTTTCTCTTTCATGCAGCTCTTGCATAAAGTGGTAATGGGGGGGGGGCGGGGGAGGAATTAGTTAGCTACCATTAAATGTTTCATGCTGTTTCTATGCGATGCTGCTGCAATTGTGCTAGCAAGTGGTTCAAAGGAATTAAGGAAGCGAGACCCGGAAAATAGAATAGAATAGAATAGAATTCTTTATTGGCCAAATGTGATTAGACATACAAGGAATTTGTCTCTGGTGCATATGCTCTCAGTGTACATAAAAAGACAAGATACATTCATCAAAAATCATAAGGGTACAACACTTAATGATAGTCATAGGGAAACAGTCAATATAAATCTTAAGGATACCAGCAACAGTCATACAGTCATAAGTGGGAGGAGATGGGTGATAGGAACGATGAGAAGATTAATAGTAATGCAGACGTAGTGAATAGTTTGACAGTGTTGAGGGAATTATTTGTTTAGCAGAGTGATGGCGTTCGGGAAAAAACTCTTCTTGTATCTAGTTGTTCTGGTGTGCAATGCTCTATAGCGTCGTTTTGAGGGTAGGAGTTGAAACAGTTTATGTCCAGAATATGAGGGGTCTGTAGATATTTTCACAGCCCTCTTTTTGACTCGTGCAGTATACAGGTCCTCAATGGAAGGCAGGTTGGTAGCCATTGTTTTTCCTGCAGTTCTAATTATCCTTTGAAGTTTCTGTCTGTCTTGTTGGGTTGCAGAACCAAACCAGACAGATGACAGACTCAATAATTCCTCTGTAGAACGGGATCAGCAGCTCAGTAATATAAATGATCCTAACCAAGCCAATTCTGCTTTAATGTGACAGTCTCGTTAGCATCTTTTGCTAAGGAAATGACTGGGTTCCAACAATAAGCTGAGCAAACCCCATCACTTTTAATTAAGACAGGTCCATTTTGTGAACCTAGCTATATCTTAAGATTTGTGTGTTAGTTTTTTTTATCAAGAGGCTTTATTAATTGGAAGAATAAAATTCATATTTAAAAGCATATCTCATGTTTAATTTACTATAAGCTCCCCCTCACCAATAAGAAACTGAACAATTATTCTGACTTTTTGATAACATATATTCATCTTGATCCTTCATGTTCTCATCAAACTTAATACTTATTACAGTTGGTCATGTGAAGAAAGAGAATTATAGGTCAAAGCAGGCTTCCATAATGTTTTCTTAATCAGAAACTGAACATAAAATAAATATATCTAGACATACCAATTCAATTGATAATGCATAATAGTTTTGTTTCTCATAAGTGCTACAAGCTCTGGAATGCAAATAATTTCAAAGATCGTTGTCCACCTATTTGGACACTCTCCTCCAACTTTAATTCACTTCTTTAGATGTCTGCATAAAGTTTTATACAGTAATGCATTGTTGGGTAAAGTACTGTTTCTGTGTTGTGTGTATCAAAGCAAAGCAAAGCCCTTATGTCATTCCTACAAGACAAGGGATGTGATTCTGGGGACATAGGTGAAATAAACTAGCAGATCTCACTAATGTGTTGGAAATGATCCAACTGTCTGCCTTTTCTATCTAGGCTCATTCCAGGGATGATCCTTCGTGTGGGGCTGTGTCCTGGCCTCTCGGATGAAATGGTGCAGGTGCTAAAAGCCAATGGCATCAAAACAGGTAGCTGATTCCCACAATTTAGGGGTTACATTGGTTATAGTGAGCAGAGCAGATCCTTCAGAGAATCCAGTAATCTCTTCCCAATGTATTTTTTTGTGTTGCTAGCAAGTGTAATGTGGTTGGAAGAATGATCAGGGTGAGGTTAAGGGAAGAGATAAGGACTCAGAGCTGTGATGGGATAGGTTGATCAAGGAGGGAACAAAATGACTTTTATAAATGGAAAGTGTGGATGACCTTGGGGAAAGAGAGGAGATGCAGCCTAGGAAACAACCAGATGAGAGGCAGGAGCCCATAGTCGTTTCAGTGATGATGATGAGCCCTTCATCAGAGGGGGGGGGGACTTAGGAAAGATCTGCTCTAATGAATCAAGAAGTTAAAAGTGGAGGCTGGTTAATGTAGCTTTACAATAAAGTAGAATTACCGGTAGTTTATCTTGTCATGTCTCCTGTCTAGTGTACAACAGGAGGGCTTTTTGCTGAAAATAGATAAAAATAAATTGGGGATTTATTGATTCAAAAGCATTGAAGAAGGAAGAAGGAAACTACAATATGTAATTTGGGAAGTTGAAGATTGCAGTTACTATGTTTCTAACTTTTGTAAAGACGATCAGAAGTTGCTTCTTTTATTGCTTACATTTTCTTTCATTATTTCATATTTACTTATTGTTTTTCTATTTTTATGTTTCTGAAGTTTTTAAAGTTTATATAAATTTTTTTATTAAAATTACATTGCAGCTGAAGCTTTTTCCTATTTTTCATCTCCTTTTCTCTATCTTCCCAAATGTTTTGTAGTGGTTGATCTTGTCTCATCGGATCTGGAGGACATTGCCCAGAAGAATTCCTTATCATACAAGGCGAGTACAAGGAGTCCCTAGAGATTATTATTACATATTTCACCACACAAAATGTTGCTTAGTTCTGACTAATCAAGTCCTAATAAAACAAGAAACAAAGAAATATCCCCTGAGATTTCATTGTGATTGGAGGAATATTTATATTTGTTTTGTAGAACTTGAAAAAAAAATGAGAAAACTCCTGAAATCATTTCTGTGATTGGTTTTATATAGACTGATCTATGAGTTGATATTTAAGGGGTTTCCATCTTTAGGGCTGTGAACATGTTAGAGACTCAAAAAAGTAACCTGGGTTTATAAAAACTATTAACTTTTGTACTGTACAGCTATCCATTTTATAATCAACTCTCTCAGACCTAAGCTTCATGAAGAGGTTTAAGGGGGCCAATGATGATGCAATCAGCAAGTGTGGTCAATTGTGGCAGATAAATACCATGTTTCCTCGAAAATAAGACCCTGTCTTATATTTTTTGAACCCTGAAATAAGCGTTTGGCCTTATTTTCAAGGAGGTCTTATTATTTTGGGGTGCGTGGAGCAAGACGGGGCTCCTCTTGCCATCGTACCTGATTTCCAGCTCTGTCTTCCTAACCCTAATCAGCAGAAATGGTGGGGACCAGCTGTGCATGTGTTTAAATATTTTTGGGGAGGGCTTATTTTCAGGGAGGGCTTATATTCGGGGGCGGCTTATTTTAGCACATGCTTAAAAGCGTGATTGGGCTTTTTATCAGGGGCTGTCTTATTTTCAGGGAAACGGTATCACTCTCCATGTACTCTCTTTTGGTGTCATTACAGTTTGCAGCTAATGCTTCTTGGCTAATCAGAAATTACTTGGGGATCTCTTTTCCCCTTCTGTATAATTTTAAATGCATAGTGCTGATTTTTTCCCCCTCTTCTTCATTATACTGTAGTTTAGTAGTCCCCAACCTTGGCAGCCTGGCTGGGGAAGAGAGGGAAAGCGGGCTGGGGCACATGCACAAGTATGCCAGCCTGCCACTTGCTCAAGTCGAGCTGTATGTGTGTGCACCGGCCTGCCACTTGAGTGAGTCAAGCTGACACACACGCATATGCGCCGGCCTGCCTCTCATGCGGCCCAGTTGCAAATAGGCCAAGGCCTAGTAATAAGCCACAGCCCTGAGGTTGGGGACTCCTGCATTAGTTGACATTCTGTCACCCCTTTGACTCCCTTCCTCCCTTCTTCCCTTTTTAGCCTCTAAGATGCCCCTTAATTTTTTCTTTCTTTCAGGATCAGCTGGCTGTTGAGCAGTACAATGCTGACTTGTAGCTGTTTGAGTTGTAGGCCTGAGGCCTGTTTTATCTAGAGTAAACGGGGGGAAATAAATATTTAAAATGTTTGCTTTAATTAGGTGGGTAAGAAGCTTTGGTGGGCACAGTGAAGAACAGTATCCCTTATACTAATTGATATGCTAATTTATTGGCCTGTATATTGGCCTAGAAGGCCTTTTGTTCATCAAGCTGTTTCCCGATTCTGACGACTTTCAGATGTGTGGACTTTAACTCCCAGAATTTTCAATAATGGCCATGCTGGCTGGAGAATTCTGGATTCCATACATCAGGAAGTTGCCACAGTTGACAAACACTGCTCCAGCCACTGGTTGTTTTGTCCCTTGTTGTTAATGCTAAAGCTGCAGATGGTAAAGGATTGATAATCTTCTGTTACAGACCTTAGTTGCGGTACGACGTGTGTTGCTGGCACAGTTTTCCTCCTTCCCAATCAATGGGGCAGATCTCTATGAAGAGTTGAAGCACACCACAGCCATCTTGTCCACTGGAATTGAAAGGCAAGGGGTGATTAATCAGAACACCGTGTTATGCTGAGGGGAACCTTTTATCTAAAACATACCTGCTCCATTAATTTTTAAGCTCACATATATAAGGGTTACACCACAGAGATGCAGGGGGCATTGTTCCACATCCTTGCAGAGTTAATGTACAAGAGCAGTTTTCCATTGCTTTTTTTTTAAAAGCAGAATATAGCTAGTGGCTGCACTTTCACCATCCATTTAACTCCAGTTAACTAGACCAAGGTTTTACTTCACTCCATTGCTTACAAATCATACTAGGTTAAAATGTAGTTCACTAACTTGTGGCTCAGTTTGTGTATGGACCCCAAATGGTCTGTACACCCACCTTCTGTATAGCTCCAATTAGGCTTATTCCTAATGGAATTAGCCATGATGCAGTTGATTCTGGATAAGCAGTTCATGCCATCTCAATCACGGTGTCAACTGTTACGATAGCACTGCTGTTAACTGAGGAGGGGAGTAGGAATGAGCTGAGACACGGGCCATGTTCCTTAGGCTTCTTTCTCATAGTGTATTGTGAGAACAAAGGCAGGGAAAAGGGACCACTTATACTAATAAAAGATTAATGAAAATGTATTGAATTTTAACTGAAAGTTAATTATGTGATCTTTATTCTTTTAATGTTTTATATGCTATTTTTAATGAGTGAGTAAGCTGCCTAGAATTGCCTTGGCAGGATAGGTGGTATAGAGGTTCAATAAATAAATAGAAATTTAATAGCAATAGCAATAGCATTTAGTCTTATATATATAGCTTCACAAAGGGACACGGTGGCTTAGCGGCTAAGATGCTGAGCTTGTCAATCAAAAGGTCGGCAGTTCAGCCGTTCGAATCCCTAGCACCGTGTAACAGGGTGAGCTCCCGTTACTTGTCCCTAGCAGTTCGAAACCATGTAAAAAATGCAAGTAGAAAAATAGGACCACCTTTGGTGGGAAGGGAACAGTGTTCTGTGCGCCTTTGGCATTTAGTCATGCCGGCCACATGACCACAGAGACATCTTTGGACAGCACTGACTCTTCGACTTTGAAACGGAGATGAGCACTGCCCCCTAGAGTCGGGAATGACTAACACATATGTGCAAGGGAAACCTTTACCTTTACCTTTTTACAGCTTCACAGTGCTTTACAGCCCCTTCTAAGCAGTTTACAGAGTCAGCCTATTGCCTCCAACAAACTGGGTCCTCGTTTTACTGACCTTGAACCTGTGAGAACTGAACTCTGACAATTGGCAGAATCCGCTTGCATTCTAACCACTTGCACTACTACAGCTCTTTCAAAGGAAGTGCAAGAATAAAAGTAATAGAATAAAATAAAAGTAATCATTTGCTGTTTTACAGGTATATATTCCATAATGGGTGTTTGACAAATAATAGTTTATCAAATTTATATGCCACCTGAGCAGCGGTGGGTTTCACATTTTGTTATCACCGGTTTGCGCCCCCGTGCTCCTTCCGCCCATGTGCTTTGCTTGCATGCGTGCCTTATGCACATGCGCCCAATCTCAAAAACTTGCCTAAATAGGACGGCATAGAGCCGAGGTAGGTGGGCTACCTACTTGTGATTTCCGCTACTGGTTCGCGTGAACCGGTCCAAATCGGCTGAATAGCACCTCTGCAGCTGAGTCTCTACAACTCTGGACATATCGAGTTTAACCCATTTAATTAGACGCAGGAGCTCAATTTAGTGAGCAGAAAATGAGAATTAACAATCCCATGAATATAAGCATGTGCTTTAATAGAAGAGAAGAGAATTTTTTATTGGCCAAGTGTGACTGGACACACAAGGAATTTGTCTTGGTGCATACGCTCTCTTTACATAAAAGAAAAGATACGTTCGTCAAGAATCATAAGGTACAACACTTAATGATAGTTATAGGATACAAATAAGCAATCAGGAAACAATATCAATATAAATCGTAAGGATACAAGCAACAAGGTTACAGTCATACAGTCATAAGTGGAAGGAGATGGGTAGTGGGAATGATGAGAAGATTAATAGTAGTGCAGACTCAGTAAATAGTTTGACAGTGTTGAGGGAATTATTTGTTTAGCAGAGTGATGGGAAAAAACTGTTCTTGTGTCTTGTTGTTCTGGTGTGCAGTGCCCTGTAGCGTTCTTTTGAGGGTAGGAGTTGAAACAGTTTATGTCCAGGACACGAGGGGTCTGTAAATATTTTCACAGCCCTCTTTTTGACTCATACAGTATACAGGTCCACAATGGAAAGCAGGTTGGTAGCAATTGTTAGCAATACTTTATTAACTGGCAATACTTGGTTTTTCTATTAGATGCCTATCTCACCTTTCCTCCAGAAATTCAAGATGGTTCTAGGAAAGGCAGGTTATAAATGTAATGAATAAATAAATAACCATAGAACAACCAGGTGAGGGAAGTGAACTGAGAGATAACGACTGACCTTAAATTGCCCAATTAATTTTCTGTGGTTGAGGAATCTTTGAATATGGATCCAAGTACATTAAACAGTATCTTGCCTGTTATGGATCAGTTCTCTATCCAGATCAACCATCCATTCAGTTTGCTGTAAGTTCAGTTTCCCCCCCTCTTAATATGGCAGAGGACAGTCTTCCCCTTCCCAATTGCTTGTAGAAAGATTGGCCTACAATGAATAGTCAGGACATCCATGGTCGTTGGGCATGACAAGAGCTGTAGCCTGACGTGTTTGAAAGCTTCTGGATTGAGCAAGATTGAGTGGGCAGATGAGCTGCTGTGAAAACTGTGACTTGCCAGAGATGAAACTGGCAGTGTAATCACTCTTTGGTTTACTTTACCCTCTCTTTATTTTGGGCAAGCAGAAAATTGAATTCCTGAGCCTAAATAGAGACTCTACTCTGCCTGCTCTTTTGTCCTTCAGGAGAGAAGACACTTGAGAGGGAGATATATGTGAAAAAATGCAAGATGAAAACTGGGATGTACATGTCCTGAAATTCTCATTCCCCCCCACCTCTTTTTTTTTTTTTTTGTTATAGCTTGGACAAACTTCTCGACTCGGGTATATACACGGGGGAAGTGACAGAACTTGTTGGAGCACCCAGTGCTGGAAAAACTCAGGTTGGCTGTTCTTGACCTATTTGGTTATTTGTCTGTTACCTTTTCATTGGACTTTTAGGTAGAGTACAGTCTCATAAACATGCAATATGAATTTCTAAAATCATGAAGAAAATTCTGTTTTACTCAACCACTGTCAACTTTGGTGGATTTTCCTTTTCAAAGACCCTACAGGAAATAACTTTTCTGTTTTTGACGTTTGTTCTGCTTTATGGTAGCAATAGAATAGGGTAGGGTAGGGTAGGGTAGGGTAGGGTAGGGTAGGGTAGGGTAGGGTAGAATAGAAATAGAATAGAATAGAATAGAATAGAATAGAATAGAATAGAATAGAATAGAATAGAATAGAATAGAATAGAATAGAATAGAATAGAATTCTTTATTGGCCAAGTATGATTGGACACACAAGAAATTTGTCTTTGGTGCATATGCTCTCAGTGTACATAAAAGAAAAGATACATTTGTCAAGAATCATAAGGTACATCACTTAGTGATAGTCATAGGGAACAAATAAGCAATAAACCATATTAGGGAACAGTCAATATAAATTGTAAGAATACCAGCAACAAGGTTACAGTCATACAGTCATAAGTGGGAGGAGATGGGTGATAGGAACGATGAGAAGATGTAATGTATATCTGTGGAGAGCTTGTACATTGCAACAAGCAAGGTTATGTGGGAGATGGTTCCAACATTGCTACAAGTTGTCAAAGTTAGGCTCTCCCTGTAGGAGTTTTGACAAGGGATATTGGTTTACCTTACATGAAAGTGGGAGGGCAGGATTTGAACCAATGTGTCCTATTCTTAAAGGGACAAATCCAGAGATGGGGTTGCCAGAAGATTGACCTGTATGGCATTTTGAGCCTCAGGACAAGATAATACCTTCCTTTTCCTTGTAGGGAAGTTGATCAGACTGCCAGTGGCATTTTTATCACTAGTATTGAGGAAATTTTGTCTACTGCACTTGAAGGCAGCAAGACCTCTATCAAATTGAAGAATGTACTGCAATGGAAGTCAGCTAAAGAAGGAGCTTTGTATATTTTAATAGTTTCTGATTATGCCTGATTATTTTCTCCCTCCTGAGACATAGATCAAAGAATTTTTCTCTGTGCCTGATTATTTAGCCAAGTTTTTCTGCAAGTGGCAAATAACTTTGATGTGTTGGGTGTAGAGGAAGGCATTGGTGGGTCATTGCACCCTCAGCTTGGTACATTCCCAAACTGAGCTTGCCCACAAACACAAATTCATTGTAACAATCCATTCCTCCCTCTTTAAAACTTGTCTGTTTTCTGGAGCCTTCTGACTGTGGAAGCAGGACCTTGTAGTAAAATCCTTGATAATAAAAACCGTGATTAAAAATAGCAAAATCCTTGATTTGGCAGGCATCTTTAGGCACAGTTCCCAAAATCATAGTAACTTGGTTTTTTTTTTCTATATAAATGCATTAGAACATCTGGGGTTGTTTTTTTAGTCTCAAAGTCTCTTGGAGTAGCTTTTGTGAATGACTTTTATCACAAGGGGCACAGTCTCTACCTCTGAGCTTATAACATCAGTTATCCCTGACCTGCTGTCTGTAGATATGTTGGATTTGGTTTCCCGAAACTCTGTCCAGAGAATCTTTAGACATCAGATATGAAGGGTGAAGATGAAACACAAAAGAATGGAAAAGAAAGAGAGGAAAGCAGCAAAGCTAGGTGGTTGCCTTTTAAAATTAGACTTTGCTCACATATCATGCTAAGCAATCCATAGTTTTATGGGTTTCTATATCTATATCATCATAAGCCTAAACCAAAACAAACCACATTATGTTGTTCCTATAGTAACTGGCTACAGTGGGATATATTCAGGAAGGGAAAAGCACAGTGATTGCTTTTTCTTTTTTGGTGTGTGTGTGTAAATTGTGTGGGGTGTGAGTAACTTCCAACCGAAAGTTGTTTTTCCTTGACTCTTAGCAGCCTGTCCAAGTATTAGTCCAAGTGCAGTAAAAAATTAACTGTGTGGTTTTACTTGTAAGGAGGAGAACAATGGTTTTCCTTTTAAGAAATCAAATTGCTTATGAGGAAAAAAAATTTTTTTTTTTGCTGTGTACTACATGCAGCAAAAAAACCTATTATATCTTTACTTAATGATGCGTGTCTGTGTGCTAGCAAGCTTTGCCTTCGAAAAACTTTCTTTCTGCTTGAGAATTTGAAGGAAGTAGGTATTTTCTAAGTAGATGCTCACCCTGGGGGAATTTTTGCATGACTCATTCAGCTAAATATATTGGATAATGTGTTTGGATGCAGTCTCATTTTGTTTCCATTTGTATGCAACTCTGTATTCTAACTTTGTGGTTTATCTTGCTATCTGAATTCCAAAATGACTGGCATTTCATGCTCCTCGAATTCAAGTTTCATAATCTGTGACAAATCTTGGGAGTTGAAGTCCCAGTTTGTGATTTGCTGGCCTTTTTCAAACTTTTGGAAGGGTAGGCTATGAAAGGCTGCTTTTGTGCATCCTAATTTCAGAAAACACACTAATCTTAAACTCTGCCTCTTATTGTGTCTTTAGTTGTGCCTCATTGTCGCTGCAAATGTATCCCATAATCTCAAGCAGACTGTCCTGTACATTGACTCAACTGGGGGCTTCACCAGTGCCCGTCTACTGGAGCTACTGAACTGCTTAACTGCGGATGAGGAAGAGCAGGTCAGCTGAGCAGAAAGTACTGGTTCGGTGTTGGTGTTGGTACCTAGAAGAGTATCTAGGTGGCTGTGGTGGTTAGAATGCAGTACTGCAGGTTAATTCTGCTGATTGCTGCAGTGGATTTGCATTTGCAATCTTGGAAGTCCATCCAGTTACAGCCATAGGGACACACCATCTCTCCCCCATCTTAGCCACTCATTTTTCCTACCTGTGCACAGAAAAGTTGCTGGAGCCCAGAGGCCTAGGCCTGTTCCCCATCCCACCAGGCCCAGGGGGCCTTGACCAGTTACAGGGCCCACCACCATGCACAAAGCACTCCACTTACCTTTGTGGATATTTTGCAGCTGCTGACAGGCCTGCCCAGGCTATACACCAGGGATGTCAAAATCAAGGCCTGGGGGCTGAATCCAGCCCGCAGGGTGCTTAGATCTGCCCTGGAAACAGCAAAGGACCGGCCCACAGTGCTTCTGCCAGTGAAAACGGAACGAAACGAGCTCCATTTTGCTGGCAAAGGTATTGCTGGAAGCCATTGCAGCTGAAAACAGAGCTCAGGATCCTGTTTTCGCTGGCAGAGTGCTTGGGCCGCCACATGCGTCCCTGACACGAATGATGTCCCTGCCCCCCCAAGGTCAAACACAACCCTGATGCGGTCCTCAATAAAATCGAGTTTGACACCCCTTTCCTATTGAGGTTGTCTTGTGCCATTCTGCAAACAAGCACCATTCTTGCGATCATTCGGAAGCTTTGATCTCAAAAAAATCAGATGATTTGGCGAAGGAGGCTTCCAAACTATTACCAGAATGGAGCTTATCTCACAGTGTTTCGGAAGCCTCCTTCTGCCGGCACTGAAATGCTGAGTGTCGGAATGGCATAATGGTTAAAGGACTATGTTGTGAAGCAAACACTACAGTTCTGAGTTTGAATTTCATCTCTGCCAAGAAGAAGCCTTTTCCAACCTAGTGCTCTTTGAATGCTTTGAACCGCAATTCCATTCAACAAAAATGTATTGAATCAGTGAGGATTATAAGAATTGTACTCCAGTCAGTTTAGAATATTCGAGAGGAAAGTCATAGGTTAATAAATGCCCCATAGGCTTCAAAGTCCTCTCCCACCCCTAAACCACGCTGTTTTTTTTAGTTTTTAATCCCAATAGAGTTTTAGATGGGCAAGTCTAACCTAAACATTTACTGATACTAGGTGCTTGATAGGTATTTTATTTATTTATTTATTTATTTATAATTAAATTTATATACTGCCCTACTCCCGAAGGACTCAGGGCGGTGAACAGCCAAAAAAGTAAAATATACATAATACAAACATTAAAAACCATTTAAAATACATTAAATACTTAGGCCAGATTTAAAACACCCCAATTATAAAACCAATTTAAAAGCAATTAAAAAGGGAGGTTAGGCCAGACCGGCCTGCTAGAATAGGAATGTTTTGAGGGCGCGGCGGAAAGTGCGCAGATCCGGGATCCTCCGTATCTCCGGGGGGAGCTCGTTCCAGATGGCAGGTGCCCCCACAGAGATGGCTTTTCCCCTGGGGGCCGCCAGTTGACATTGTTTGACCGACGGCACTCTGAGAAGACCCTCTCTATGGGAGTGTACTGGTCGGTGAGAGGCTATTGATGGCAGAAGGCGGTCTCGTAGATACCCCGATCCTAAGCCATGGAGCGCTCTAAAGGTGGTAACCAGAACCTTGAAGCGCACCCAGAGTTCTCAAAAGCAACATTAAATAAATGGATAGCATTAAGATGGATCTTCTACTGAGGAGAGTTGAGTCTCTGGACATCTCCAGAAGGATATTAGAAAATACAAGATGTAGGAAAATTAGTAAGAAAATACA
This sequence comes from Pantherophis guttatus, assembly GCF_059756535.1. NCBI lineage: Eukaryota > Metazoa > Chordata > Lepidosauria > Squamata > Colubridae > Pantherophis > Pantherophis guttatus. Next base: position 328,130,046 of record NC_142063.1, on the reverse strand, counting down.
TGGTCACTTCATGCTATAATTTAACATGGAATTGAATGATTTATTTATTTGTTTTATCTCACCTTTATTTTTTTTTAATAAATAAGTCAAGTTAGCAAACATATCTATTACTTCTTTCTCTTCCAATTTTCCCCACAACCACCCTGTGAAATGGGTTGGATTGAGAAAGAATGACTGACCCAAAGTCACCCAGCCAGCTTTCATGCCTAAAGCAGGATTAGAACTCCTCCTAGGCCAGGGGTGTCAAACTCGATTTCATTGAGGGCCACATCAGAGTTGTGTTTGACCTAGCGGCAGGGTGGGTGAGGCCAAGGTGGGTATGGCCAGCTTGATGTCACTTGTGTTAGGGGCATCTGGTGGCCTGAGCACTGCCAGCGAAAATGGGCTCATGAACTCGGTTTTCAGTGGTGACGGCCTCCTGCTGCCCTCTTCAAGAGAAAATGGAACTCCGGTTTCACTGGCAGAGGGCAGCAGGAGGTCACTGCAGCCATAAATGGAGCCTAGGAGGACAGCAGGAGGTCGTCGCAGCCAAAAACGCAGCCTGGGAGGGCTGGTCCTTTGCTGTTTCTAGGGTGGCCCTGCAGGGCCAGATCTAAACACCCTACGGGCCAGATCCGGCCCCTGGGCCTTGAGTTTGACACCCCTGTTCTAGGCTGATACCATAATCACTAGACCAAAATGGCTCCTCAAATTAGTTCGTTTAAAAACAATATTCTGAGATAAACTCTGAACACAAAACACAACAATCTAATTTGCTGCTGTTGGCTCCAAGATGTGGGGGGGGGGGGAGTGATGTTTAGGTCACATGACTGTGGCTACCCTCTTGATTTTTTTTGACCCTCATCCTGGTGAGCATGAAAACTTGACGGGCATCCAGGATCTGTTACCTTACCCTGTTCCTTACCCCATTTCCCTGTAGGCTGAAGCACTGCGGAGGATCCAGGTTTTTCGTACATTTGATGCCTACAAAATGCTTGATGTGCTGCAGGAAGTCCGCAGTTATATGGCCCAGCAGGTGGGTGCTTACTGGCCAGTGCTTGTTGTTTGCGGGCTTATCAGAATACATGAGTGCTAGAAGGGTGAGGAGGGCTGGATGGGTAACCTTTTTTTAGATCAAGGGCCAGCCTGGCTTTTGAGTGGTATGTTGGGGGTTTGTACACCAAAAATGATAGGGCCAAAATCAGATTTAAAATTAATCAAGTTTCAGTTTCAGTTTGATTTATTAAACTGAATCAGTGAAATACAGTTCATATGCATACTTCTACCTGCTTAATATTTTTCTTCTTGTGAGATAGGCAGCTATATAAATTGGATTAATAAATTCTGCCTTTTTTTAACCTTAAAAATGAAATTTTCAGAAGATACCACAAGTTGTGTTCCCTGTTTAGAAAGGCTGGATTGTCATACTGGCCATTATCCCGCAGTATTTGCTACCATGACTGGCCCATTGCTTAATGTTTGACCAGGGAGATCTGAAGGGAAGTGAACGGACTATGTGACTATGGTCTTAACTTTATCACACTTTATGACTGCACAATGAGAGTCACCAGCAGGTGAGCTGGCCTTTAGATCTTCCTGGACAGGCAAGAGATTTGAGGCTGAAGGAAGGCAATAAAGATAATACACAAGAGAGAAAAACCAGTATTGGTATCGGAGTTCGTTGCAGCACACACAATCAGACAATTCAGCAGGATTCAAAACTTCTTTATATACATAACAACACATAAGGCATATACAATACCCTTGTAGGTTTTTTCACGTTGTAGAGAAGAGAAATAGCAAGTAGAAACACAGCACAAAATGGAGGCCAGCAAAAGGAGGCAAGCAAATGAAAACAGCAAAACCAAGAAGGCAAAAATGGAGGAGAGAGAAGCTAGTCAAGCTTATATACAGAACAGTTAAGCCACGCCCAGGCTCCAAATTGTCTCCAGTGGCCCCATACAACAAATATTATGTTTCAGTTACTAAACAGTCTTCCATTGGCTGACCTGTTGCTATACCTATTCCAGTTCATGAATATACTGACACATGATCCCTGCTTTTTAATGCTTTTCACCATTAAAAGTAACTGGGAAGACTAGAATCACTGAGTCTGCTCTAACTTTTTCAATTCCAGCAGATATGCATGGGGGTTTTTTTTCTCTTTATGTCTGTTGCCAACACTAGCCATTTAAGTTTGGACTCCCATATTTTCTAAGTCGATGCAAACTTTCCAGTGATTTCTTGGACTACTTTATCAGATGGTGAAAAAAAATCCTGCACAGTATCCTGCCTTCAACCAACGTTCATGCTTTTTCTAAAGTCCTCCTACTCAGGTTGAGAGGACTTGTCATGTCTTGGATGAATGGATCAGAATTCTGCACTTTCATAAGTGCCTTTCTCATTCTCAGCAACTAGAACTAAAAACTCCGTATATGCTTGGTTGCTCCTTGTTCTTAGGCAGAGACCTCATATTTCTTCCTTGATACCTTGTAAATCAAAGGAGAAAATGTACTTCAATTCAATTGAATTGAATTGAATTCAAACCTTTATTGTCAGAGTACAACATGTGTACTATGAGATTAGCTGAGCCTCCCTTCATACACCCCCCCAACACAATACAACTCACAGTGAAAGACAAAAAAAATCCCAATCCCAGTGAATCCTACTAACAACCACTCAGTCCTCAATCATAAATAAAAGCCAATGTTATTTAATGGACTCTGCATTGTCTTCTCGTGGTTATAACTTGACTGGTACTACCACATATTAAATTGACTCTTAGTCAGAAGTCATTTCTCATCCTTTTGGCACCTTTCAGTCTTTTTCCTAGACAATTTAAAGATACTCTCCTGGTGTAACAAATCTTTTACCTTTGATGGGTATATTGCTATCACCTTAGCAGTTAGAATAAGAGGAGGGAGAAACGGGAGATCATTTTGTTTCTTCAAGTTTGCTATCACATTTGAAATAATTAGAGAAACCTGATGGTAGACTGAAGGATCTAGCATTGAATAAGCCTTGCAGCTGGAGTGGGCTGCTGGGGGTTCGGGAGAACCTCTAGCTAAGATTCTGTGCAGTTCAGAGAACCCCCAAATCCACTCCTGGCTGGCCCCGCCCACCCTCCCCTCCCTTCCCAGGAGTCCCCACGCGGCCCGTTTTGGATGCAGGTAAATGCAGGGCGTGTGCAGAGGCTTGGGGAGGGCGAAAAACAGGCCTACTGGAAGTTTGGGAAGGCCGGAAATGGGCCTGTTTCCGGCTTTCAGAGGGCCTCGGGAGCCTGGGGAGGCTGCTTTCGCCCTCCCGGAGGCTCAAACCTCCGGAGCCCGGGGAGGGCAAAAAGTCATTCCCCGTTGTGGTGCAGGAGGCTGACTAGGCCACGCCCACCACAGCCATGCCCACCCAGCAACTGGGCAGAGAACCCCTGCTAAAATTTTTGAATCCTACCCCTGCCTTGCAGTCAAGTGTGCCAATAGATTTTTAAGTGGGCAGCTGAGTCTTGAAGAGTCTTGAACATGCAGGAATAATAACAATAACAACACCAACAATAATAATAATACATTTTTAAATATTGACTGATTTTCATGTTTAATGAATAAAACAACAACAACAATAATAACAACAACAACAATAATATTTTAATAGTGACTGCCTAATCATTCCCTTCTCCATCTTACCAGCCAACCCCACTTTCTCCTTTCCTTTCCTAACCCATTATGGTGAATTTCTACCAGAACCTCACCATTCCATTTAGCTTATTCTGCTCTCCCGCATTCCTGAAGAGAGCTATGATTGCAGATCTACTCAATGTAATTAAAATAGGCAAACTCCCAGCCTATTCAGATGATCTAAGACTAATATTTCCTGGTGCAGAATTTAGGCATAGATAACATGTAGGACGTGTGAACCTTTGGCTTTAAACTATAAGCAAAGTTGAGTTTTTGGATGCTTCATCTTCCTCATCTACTCCCCTATTCCAAGGAAAGGTACCCATTGGCTTTTTGTAATTTCTGATTTGTATTTGTAATTTTATTTCATTTGCCCTTTGCTTTTATTATTGTTTTTTTTTTAAAGATACTTAGCACCTCTGGACCAGTGAAGCTGCTTATTGTGGATTCCATTTCTGCTGTAATTTGCCCTTTCTTGGGACTTCGACAGCCCGATGGTCAGTTATGTACACCTATCATCACCGAGAATGTTTCTTAATATGCTTCATTAATGGTCCTATTGTTTTACAGAATCATATCCTACATGGTCCATAGTTTAAAGCAGTGGTGTCCAATCTTGGCAACTTTAAGACCTGTGGACTTCAACTCCCAGAATTCCCTTCTGGGACTTGAAGTCCACAAGTCTTAAAGTTGCCAAAGTCAGTCACCCTGCCTTAAAGAGTTAAAAATATAACATGGAAGACAATAGAAAATAAAACATGTTTTAATGTAAAGTGATAACTTGGTTCCCAAATGTGCTATCCACCCCCAAACCAAGGTGACAAAATACTTCAATTGTTGACTCAAGCAGAAGCTTACAAGAACTCAGAGAAGCAATTATTAACAGATGGTTCCTCTATCAAACGATGTCCTTCAAATTATGAAAAAAAGAAAGTTTGGTGCCTTGAAGGGGTGTTGCATCATAACTGTATTCTAAATAAGCATTCTTAGGTTCATACTTCTTCCAGGTGATTAAACAACTTTTTACTTTTTTTCCTGAAGTAATAAAAGAGCAAGGCCCTTTTTAATTAGATAGCTAGGTGTTCCTAGCTCATACAATTTTGAAAGGCTTCTCCAGCATGGATATGATACAGAAAGTTTTTCTTGTTTCCCTTCTGCTAGATAGGTGTATATTTTGAGGCAACCCCCAGAGTCTAGGGGAAATGCAATGAATAAAGAGAATTGTATAGCTTTAAATGCGGTGATCTCGCCTTCTCCCTTCGTAGGCATGGCCCTCATGATGCATTTGGCTAGGGAGATGAAAACCCTTGCCAAAGAATTTGGGATTGCCATATTGGTAAGTATGTGGACCAAGCTTTTACTTATGCTTGCTTTTGACTTTATGTGTGCTTAAGTGCTATAGTTTTGCTCTTCCAGTGTGAGCTAGGTCAGCTAATACGTTAGGTCTGCTGCAAGTTCCTTGCTTTTTATTCTCCTCCCCAAAAACTAAGGTGCATCTTATACTCTGAAAAATACAGTACCTTTTCTTCTAAGACTGTTTTTTTCAAATGGGCCTCATAAACCTTTTAGAATACGGGTGGTACTCAGCTTATGACTGTAGTGATGCTAAAACTATCTGTTATCTTTTAGTTGACAAATCATGTGACCAGAGATGCTGGTGGTGGTTTTAAACCAGCACTGGGTCGCTCGTGGAGTTACATACCTAACACTCGGCTGCTGCTGGAGAAGAAAAAAGTCAATTCTGAGAAAGCAGGTCGAGTCGCATCTTTGATGAAATCTCCTCGACAGGTGAGTGATGCACGATGCACATGCGCGATGTGAGCCGGTGGTAAAACTGATTAGAATTCACTACTGAGCTGCAGGTATTGCTTATTTGAATTTGGAGTGTTCCAAGATAAGATTGCCTTTAGAACACATGTAATGGCTTGTTCTGGGAAGAGAATTTTTTGTCATAAAACATTTTATCCATCTTTATCAGCTATGGTAATACAAATCCTAAAAAGGATTAGCCTGTATGACTGGTTTTTTCCCCCCTCTAAATTTAGACCATACATCTGCAGCCCTGGACAGTATTCTGGTAACATACTGATTGGAAAACAAACTTCCAAAGTGTGCTTCTCTCAAACCACTGCTGAACACTTAGCTCATTGCTTATCAGTGAGAAGCAGTATAGAAATTAAATAATGACTGTTATTGTAACTTCTACTACTGGAGACTTGAAGTTACAGGTAGTCCTTGACTTACAAGCACAATTGTTGGGGACTGGAACTTCCATCGTTAAGTGATGTGGCTATTCAGTGAGTTGTGTCTGATTTTATTATCTTTTTTTGCTCTGGTCATTAAGCAAATGGCTGCTGCAGTTAAGTGAATCCGGCTTCCCCCATTGACTTTGATTGTCTGGGAAGGTGATCCCGGGGTGCTGCAGCATCATAAATACATGTTAGATGCAATCCCCTGAATTTTGATCTCATGACTGCAAGGACACTGTGATGGTCATAAGAGCGAGGTCGTGTCACTTTTTTCAGTGCCGTTATAACTTCGAACAGTTGCTAAATGAATGGTTGTAAATCACGACTTCCTGTAATAGTCTTTTCTGCTAGGTACTTGTATTGGGATTCTTACATTGTTCTTCTCTTTTACAGCCTTTTGGAGTTCAGGCAGAATTAGACCTGAGGAACTGGGAAGTGAAAAAAGAAAGTTCAGTCACATCAGGAGAAGGACTAGAAGAGGGCATGGGTTTGTCTTCCTGATTCACTATTGGCTTTCCTGAACATTGCAGAAGGCTTGAAAATGGAAAGAACACTCTGGTTTTTAGAGGAATGGAGAATAAAAACTAGTATCAGCCTTCTCCTAATAGAATCTGCTCCTTGGTTCATTGGATTTCAGCTCCCAGAATCCCGAAAGAACACGGTCTACAATCGGATATGATCTGAAGTCAAAAACTTTTGGAGGACACAGTTTCTTTGGTTGGGACATCATATTGTGTTGGTTAATTGTGGAAATGTGCATTGGATTGACTAAAGTCAGGGGGTCACTCTTCAGCAATTGCAATTTTTGTAGATAAATGTACAGTTTGTAATTACTAAAGAGATATCGGATAGAATTGTTTATCCAAAGGAACATCCATGTTGTTCCTTGTATTGCTTACACTGTACTGCCATCCTGATTTTTGCTATGTGAAATGGATGGGAAACGTAGGCACTGTATTGATCTTGCTTAACAAATCAAGCAAGCTTGTCATTCTATAAGCCATCACAAAGGTAGAAATATATATCAAATGAGGGCTCTTGTAGATGCTTCGTATAACAGGTTATTTGATGAACCAGAACTCTACCACTAAAAGCTGTTTGTATCAGTGATGAATGTCATGCCTTTTAGATATTTGAGACTTCAGTTGGTATTGGCCCCAATCCACATGGCCCATGGCAAGGGATTGTGCAGGTTGTTGTGCAGGACGCCTTATTCTTGGTTTATACAGTGGAATGATATTCATATAAAAATATTAATCACACATAGGGGAGTGTGACTAGCCACTGACGAGAATGCTGTGCTCAGTTCTCTGTTCTTCCCTCCATCTAGCTATTTTTATTAATATATAACCAGTTTGTCTTTCTAAATATCTTGAAATAAAATAGAATAGAATAACAAGAGTTGGAAGGGACCTTGGAGGTCTTCTAGTCCAACCCCCTGCTCAGGCAGGAAACCCAATACCATTTCAGATAAATGGTTATCCGATCTCTTCTTAAAAACTTCGAGTGTTGAAGCATTCACAACCTCTGGAAGCAAGTTGTTCCACTTATTAATTGTTCTAAGTGTCAGGAAATTTCTCCTTAGTTCTAAGTTGCTTCTCTTTGATTAGTTTCCATCCATTGCTTCTTGATCTGCCCTCAGGTGCTTTGGAGAATAGATTGACCCCCTCCTCTCTGTGGCAACCCCTGAGATATTGGAACACTGCTATCATGTCTCTCCTAGTCCTTCTTTTCATTAAACTAGACCTACCTAGTTCCTGCAACCATTCTTCATATGTTTTAGCCTCCAGTCCCCTAATCATCTTTGTTGCTCTTCTCTGCACTCTTTCTAGAGTCTCAACATCTTTTTTACATTGTGCCCACAGTATTCCAAGTGTGGCCTTACTAAGGCATTATAAAGTGATATTAACACTTCACATGTTCTTGATTCAATCTCTCTGTTTATGCAGCCTAAAACTGTGTTGGCTTTTTTGGCAGCTGCTGCACACTGCTGGCTCATATTTAAGTGATTGTCCACTAGGACTCCAGGATCCCTCTCACAGTTACTACTATTGAGCGAGGTACCACATATACTGTGCGTATGCATTTTCTTTTTCTTGACTAAACCTTACTTTTTTCACCATTGAATTTCATTTTGTTAGAGAGTTCTCTATGTTCAAGTCTGTTCAAGTCTCTAACGTTCAAGTCTGTCAAGATCCTTCTGTATCTTAAGCCTATCTTCTGGTGTGTTGGCTATTCCTGCTAGCTTGGTGTCATCTGCAAATTTGATGAGTTCCCCATCTATCCCCTCGTCCAAATCGTTGATGAAGATGTTGAAGAGTATTGGGTCTAAGACAGAGCCTTGGGGTACCCAACTGCATACTTCCCTCCATGTAGATGCAGTTCCATTGAGGACCACACGCTGAGTGCAGTTGGTCAGCCAGTTACAAATCCATCTGTTGGTGATGCTGTCTAACCCACATTTTTCTCTTCTCATCAAATAGAAAGATAATTTAAACAGAATGTCAAGGAAGAGGATTCTGTGCAAAGGGAAGGGGTTTAAATCTTATTTGAAAGAACCCAAAGAAGGTTGAGGAAGTACCTCTTCCCAGCAGTGAAGAAGCTGAAGTTCTTCATATTCTTCATTCACTGGGTTGAAGGAGATTAAACTGAACAGTAAAAGAATATTCTTCTTCCAAGATGGCAGTGTAGCTACATTGCCTGAAGAAAATAATTCAGACCACTGACAGATAAACATGCAGAATGAAATTCAATACAAGTGGGGATTCCCTTTCAAATCAATTGTTTTTAATACTACAAGGACAAAATGTTATTTCTACAGAGCTCTTAACAAGGACTGAAGGAAGCAATTTGATTTGTCCTTGGAATTGTGGAAAGCTGGCTCAACCACAAACTGAAGATTAGATAAGCACATTGCACTGAGTACAGAATGCAAGAAATTTTACAGACTCTAAAACTCTGAGTTTTTTATTTTAGAGATAGAAGAAAAATAGTTTAAAAAGGGTAAAATATTAAAGTTAAAAATAATACAGGTAGTCCTCAATTTATGATCATAATTGAGACAATTTGTTGCTAAGGAGGCAGTTAAGTGAGTTATGCCTTATTTTATGACCTGTTTGCCCTGGTTGTTAAGAGAACCACTACAATTGTTAAGTGAATCATGTGGTTGTTAAGCAAATCTGGCTTCCCCCATTGAGTGTGTCAGGCTTGGAAGCCATCTTTTACAGTGGGCCTCAAGCCTACCACATATTCTACTGTGGGAAACTGGGAGGGGGGATTGTATGGAGCATGGGAGATTTGTAGTCAAAATAACATTCTTTCTCAGAGAGTCAAGGTCATCTTACCCTGGCACTTGGAGGGGTCTCACTGGGAGGAATCTTCTTTTGGGACAGTGACAGATTGGACCATGTGATGGACATGTGGGTGCTGGGTTTTGAACTTTCAACTGGGTGGGGAAAACCTGGAAGCTTTCATATTCAGGTTTTCCCAGATGTACCAACATGGCTCTTCTAATAAATTGGAACTTTGAGGAATCTCTAGCCTCGGACTCTTATTTAATTGAGGATGCTATTTGGAACCCTGACATTCACCCGAATCTGATATTCTGTTCGCCATAAGTTCCCTAGGAAGGTTGCAAATGACAATCCCAGGACCCTGGGATGGTGCTGCAACCATTGTAAATACATATTAGTTGCCAAGTTTGATCATGTGTCTGTGGGGAATGCTGCAACAGTCGTAAGTGTGAGAACTGGTCACAAGTCACCTTTTTCAGTGCTGTTGTAACTGTCAACCCTAAAGTGAATCTGGATGAGGCCATCTTGGAGGCTTCAGGGTTGCCACACAATAGAGGGAGGGGGAAAATAAGTTAGATGGGGTTTTGTAGCCAAAACAATAAATGTTTTCCTGTGGGAACCAAGGACATTCTCACAGGTGGCTGGCCAGAGGAGGAGTAAAGTAACCAAGCAACTGGATTGAACAGCGTGACCAGTGACTTGGGGGAAAGGGGAAACTTTTATTTTTTAATTAGGTGAAAGCCATGGGAACTTTCAGAGTCGGCTTTCACCAGTTGTGCCAAAATTATGTATCCAATAAACTGTTCTTTGAGGAATTTGCCTGCTTTGGAGTTCTGTTTTCTCTGGGTGCATTACTTGGAATGCTGGCAGTAACGTTGAACAATCATTAAATGACTGATTGTAAGTCGAGGACTACCTGTATACAGATAACCCTCAAATTACAATTAGTCACTTAGCAACCATTCAGAGACACCATGGACATATTTTGAAGGTACTTAGATTCAAAGTTCTGCGGGTTGCGCCCCCCCTCACCCCCCCCCCCATATCACTTAACAGTACTTTGGGCATTGAGCAACCAGGTCAACTTTACAGCTGTTTGCAGTATTCCATGGTCATGTGATTGCACAATATTTTTGCCAACACACTTTTTCGGAAAAACTGGTTCCTAGCAAGCCTATTGTTCAATGATCATTGTGGTCATAGTGATGACCACAAAAAAAGATAACAAAATTGGGTCCATCGTGTGGGTGACCTGATTTATGACAAGCAGGACTTATGATCATGATGGGCAGGCTCTATGGTAGTTGTGCATCGTGGAATACTTATAAGTAAAAACAGTGTTAAGGAACTGTGTTAATTAAATGTGGGAGTTCGTTGACTAGTGAAGGGAGGACTCTCAGTTGGGCATCTCTTTGTAGACTGTGAAGAGGATCCTTTGAGAGTCCTCTGCATTTTATTATTATTATTTTTTTGCTATTTAAGTGGGATCAAAAACAGAGACATTACCCTGCCAACAAAAGTGCATATAGTCAAGGCTATGGTTTTCCCAGTTGCAATGTATGGCTATGAAAGTTGGACCATAACAAAGGCTGAGCGCCAAAGAATTGAGGCCTTTGAACTCTGGTGCTGGAGAAGACTCCGGCGAGTCCCTTGGACTGCAAGGCAATCAAACCGGTCAGTTCTAGTGGAGATCAACTCTGACAGCTCTTTAGAAGGCCAGATCCTGAAGATGAAACTCAAGTACTTTGGCCACCTAATGAGAAGGAAGGACTCACTGGAGAAGAGCCTAATGCTGGGAAAGATTGAGGGCAAAAGAAGAACGGAACAAAAGAGAACGAGGTGGCTGGATGGAGTCACCGAAGCAGTAGGTGTGAGCTTAAATGGACTCCAGAGGGTGGAAGAGGACAGGAAGGCCTGGAAGAACGTTGTCCATGGGGTCATGATGGGTCGGACATGACTTCGCAACTAACAACAACAAAGGATGTGTAGGTATGACATAGCATCAGAAGTGAGTTTCAGCAGGTTCTGACCAGTTCTGGAGAACCAGTAGCGGAAATTTTGAGTAGTTTGGGGAACCGGTAGTAAAAATTCTGACTGGCCCCGCCCCCATCTATTCTCTGCCTCCCAAGTCCCAGCTGATCGGGAGGAAATGGGGATTTTGCAGTATCCTTCCCCTGGAGTGGATTGAGAATGGAGATTTTACAGTATCCTTCCCTTGCCCAAACCACACCCACCAAGCCATGCCAGGCCCACCAAGTCACTCCCACAGAACTGGTAGTAAAAAAATTTGAAACCCACCACTGCATTGCATGCAGGATGGGATGGAGGGAGGGATAAGGATGAAGAGTAATTTTCCAAGAGGGGAGGGAGAAGGGGGAAAGGATATGAATGCAGAGGAAAGAATGCTAATAGGAATACGCTTTCCATAATATCAAGCAACTTTTTTGATGTGCGATGATCTGTTTCCTTTTTCAGGGTTGTTGCTGAAGGGTATTTGTGTTTGCCTAAATAGAGTTCTTCACAGCTTTGCTTGTGGGAGGTTGGGTTATTTGGTAGTGGAGCACTTGATTAATGTGGGTGTTTTGTTTTTTTTGGTACACTTGTGTTTCTAGTTTGCCATCATAGTCTCTGCTGATCAGGATATCCAGGAAGAGTAGTGAGTTGTTTTCTTCTTCCCTGGTGAATTGGAATCCTTTGAAGATGTTGATGGTTTTGTGGGTGTTCTCTAATTCAGCGACTCCCAACCTCTTGGGCTCCAGGGACTGATTCTGCGGAAAGTGTTTTTTTCGTGGACTGGGTTGCGTGGTTTCATACACTGTCTGGATCTCGCACGTGTGCAGATGAGGCTTTGCTTGCTTGCGTGGCCCAGTTCCTGCTCTTCCATGGCCCGGGGATTGGGGACCTCTGCTCTAATTGGTCCTTTAAAAAATATTATTATTTAAATGATTAGAACTATACAAATTAATGAAATTAATAAATATTAGCTATACGTTATTTAGAATATTTACAGCTTTTGACTCACTCAAACTACATTTTTAAAAAACAAATACAAGTAGTCATTGGGGGCAATAGGCTGACTCTGTAAACTGCTTGGAGAGGGCTGTAAAAAGCACCGTGAAGCGGTATATAAGTTAAGTGCTATTGCTATTGCTAGTCCTCAATATTAAAGACCACAATTGAACCGAGAATTTATGTTGCTAAGTGAGACATTTGTTAAGTGAGTTTTGCTCCATTTTTCGACCTTTCTTGCCACAATTGTTAAGTGAATCACTGCAGTTGTTAAATTAGTCACACGGTTGTTAAGTGAATCTGGCTTCTCCATTGACTTTGCTTGACAGAAGGTTGCAAAAGTTGATCACATGACTCAGTGGTGAAATCTAAAATTTCTTACTACCGGTTCTGTAGGCGTGGCTTGGTGGGGGGGGTAATGTGACTGAGTGGGCGTGGCCAATTTTTTTTTTTAACTTTTAAAACCATTTTTTCTACAAGAGGTTGTAAAAAAATGCTTTTAAATGCCTCTGACGATCCAAGCTGAGCTGCCTGATCAGGCAACTCAGATTGGATCGTCAGAGGCATTTAAAAGAAAAAAACCCTTCTTTTCTTTTAAAAGCCTTTGACAATCCCAGCTGAGCCGCGTGATCATCAGAGGCTTTTTTTTTTTACTTTTAAAAGCATTTTTTCCATCGAAGAGGTTGTAGAAAAAACGCTTTTAAAAGTAAAAAAATAAGCCTCTGATGATTGTGCGGCTCAGCTGGGCATGGGGGGGTTGGGCAGGGATTTTTGCTACCGGTTCTCCCAACCACCCGCCTCCATCGCTATCGGATTGGGTGATCTGGTCCGAACTGGGAGCATTTCACCCCTGACATGACTCCAGAACACTGCAAGCATCATAAATATGAACCAGTGGTCAAGCATCCGAATTTTGATCACGTGATCATGGGGGTGCTGCAACAGTCATAAGTGTGAAAAATGGTTATCACTCACTTTTTTCAGTGCTGCTGTAACTTTGAATGGTCACTAAACAAACTGTTGTAAGGCGAGGACCACCTGTATTGAACTTAAATTTGGTGCTGGGTAAAATGATTGAACATATCAACAGATCAACCAAAGCCCCATAAAACATAATGGTTATGATTCAGATTCCCATTACAATTTTAAGAGATAATAAGCAAAGTTGTCTTTTATCACCATTGCTATTCAGCCTAACTATAGAAGTGCTGGCAATTGCATTTAGATCTAATTATCAAATTAATGGGATAAAAATAGGAAAGAAGATATATCTTTTAAATCTATTTGCAGATTATATGGTCTTGACTCTCAGCTAATTATATTAAGAAGGAGTTAGAGGAATTTGCAGAGGTGTCTGAACAATCAATTAATTTTCATAAATTATGTGGTTTTTTTCACATACGCCCAAAAACCCAAATGGAAACTTACAGAGTTTTAGGATTTTCCAATAATACATAAATCTTTAAAATAGTTAGGCATCATTATATCTAAAATGTTGATGAAATTTTTACAAATAATTATGTATCAGCATAGAAGAAATTAAAGAAATGAAAAACTGGACCTCAAAAATTTTAATATTTTAGGGCAAATTGCAGTGGCTGAAATAAAAATTCTTGCCTGGTTAACTTTTTATTTCAATGCCTCCCAGTGCTAATTGCAGAACAGGCTGAAAGACAATGGCGAAGTAAAATATAAAGCTTTTGATTCCATGTAGAAAAACTAAATAAATAAAAGGTTAGGTCTCAGAAACAGGAAGACTGTCATGCCCAATTTGTTACTATATTACCAAGCAGTACGGTTAGGGTAGTTGATTTCATTTATTACGGGAGATGTTTTTGAACTGTGGAATTGATAAAAAGATAAATGAATTGATGTAACCGCTCCTCTCCAAAAATGATTTTATTGGATTTGAGCAAAAAAATCCCAAATATGCAACTGCTTATAAGCTAATTTTCATAATGTTTTCTTAATGTAGGCTTCCTTTTATCAGCATTATTAGCAGGTTGGTCAACTTTTGATAGTTTTGATTGCAACGTTTCCATTTTAAAACGAATGGATAAAATAAAAGATAAACATGAGTTTCGCTAACACATTTTATACTGACACTCAAAAAACTACAAATAGTATTACACAACATGTGACAAATTACCAGCCAGTACAAAATTGTCAAATCATCTTGACAGGTAGGTAGACTGACAGGTTTAGCCATATCTCAAAAATTGCTCCTAGTAGGTAAGTTTTGACATTGTTCCCACTCTGCTTGTGCACACCTGTTCAGCTTTAAATAAATTTGTGAACTTCCTTGACACTTCTAGGAATCGCTACTTTGAGATTTCTTGTCTTAAGCCTCTTATGATGTCTGCAAAAGATGGGAGATGTAGTCCCAACCTTAACTGAATCAGGAAGTGCCTTTTAGCTCATGTTTTTTCTTTCTCTTTTCTGGTGTGAAAAACCAAAGAACCCAGTCACAGAATGTCAAGGTTGGGGAGGGGAACCAAGATTAACTAGTTGACCCTTCTGCCATATGAACTAATCCACTTTGCAATTGTGTGTTTTTAATTCTAGTTTCCTCATTTTCCTTCATTACATTTCCTAGCCCTTCATTTTGTGGAGAGTTACTGTTATTTCCCCTCTTTTCCAGACCAGGTTTTTCTCATTTCTTTCAAGTTCTAGATTTGCCCTTTTGTTAGCTTCCAAATGTAACAAGGAAATCAAAATAAAATAGAAAAGGGGAAGCAAAAATTTCAAAACAGCGTCGGAAGAAATATCTTTCTGGGTTCAGTTCCAATGGGGAAAAAGACACTGGATTCATGAAAGTTGCTTGGAAAGAAGGTTTAGAGATGAACAGGATCACATGGCTTGAGTTCCTGAACAGGATCACATGGCTTGAGTTCCTGAGCAGAAAAGGGCCAAGATGCCTTGATTTTATGCCCTCTTGGGCCCCACCCCAGAGTTTCCTGTTCCTGTACAAAAAATGTATCCCATTGGCTGTCAGACTCCTAGGGGGTGGGGGTCTCAGCTAACCTTGTAGGTTTGCTGGGTGATGTAATCTTTCCAAGTGCCATGTGGTGAGTTTTTGTTGTTAGATACCGTATTTTTCAGAGTATAAGACGCACCAGATTATAAGACACACCTACCTTTTTTGGTGAGGAAAAGAAAAAGAAATTTCCCTCTGCCTCTGAACAATTTTGCCTCGTTGCAGCAAACAGCCTGCTTTACTTTCATTTTCGTTTTCAGCATAGCTTGACTAGCACAAGGGAAAAAAAAGTCTGCACCAGCAATTTACGTCCTTGCACCAAACAGCAGAGCCCTGAGCAAAACAACTGAGAGCAAAACAGCTGAGAGTCGGAGGCCGATCCAATCAACTTGTGCTAATTAGGCTGTGCTGCCTAAAAAACCCCGGGTTTTTTGCTGTTTGCTGCAAGGAGGTAACTGCTGGGAGGCAGAGACCAAAGGGTGAGGGCCAGTGGGTGGGCGGGGCTACATTCGGTGTATAAGACGCACCTAAATTTTCACTCCCTTTTAGGGGGGGAAAAGGTGCGTCTTATTTATTTATTTATTATTTATTATTGCGATTTATATGCCGCCTTTCTCCCTAGGGACTCAAGGCGGCTTACAATATGACAAATTCCAATACAAATCACAATGAAATAAAATTAAAATCAGCAACCCTATTAAAAACAGTTTAAAATTATGACAATGTATCCCCAAACGGATCAGTTGTGTTGACGAAAGAGCCACGTCTTCAGCTCACGACGGAAGGAAAGAAGGTCGGGGGCTGTCCTGAGCTTGGTGGGCAAACCATTCCAGAGGGTCGGGGCTCCCACAGAGAACGCCCTCCTCCTGGGGGCCGTCAGCCGACATTATTTGGCCGACGGCACCCTGAGGAGGCTGACTCTGTGAGAGCGCACAGGACGGTGGGAGAGCGGCTGGAGATGGTCCTGCAAGTATCCCGGGCCTAAGCCATGAAGGGCTTTATAGGTGAGCACCAGCACCTTGAAATGTATCTGGAGCGCCACCGGCAGCCAGTGCAGCTCACGCAGGAGAGGTGTTACATGGGAGTATCTAGATGCCCCCGTAACTACCCACGCGGCTGTGTTCTGGACTAGCTGGAGCCTCTGGACGCATCCCAAGGGCAGCCCCATGTAGAGGGTATTACAGTAGTCCAACCTAGAGGTAACGAGGGCATGAGTGACCGTGGCGAGGGCATCCCGGTCTAGAAAAGGGCACAACTGGCGCACAAGACGCACCTGTGCGAAGGCCCCCCTGGTTACGGCCGTCAGATGGTCCTCTAAGGACAGCTGAGAATCCAGGAGGACAGCCAAGTTGCGGACCCTATCAGAGGGAGCAAGAGTTTCTCCCCCGATCGTTAAAGATGGAACCTCCAGATCCCGGGATGCCGGCATCCACAGCCACTCAGTCTTGGAAGGGTTGAGTCTAAGTCTGTTCCTCCCCATCCAAACCCACACCGCCTCCAGGCAGTGGGACATCACGGAAAGGGCATCCCTAGGGTGGTCAGGGGTGGAGATGTAAAGCTGGGTATCATCAGCATATTGATGATACCTCACCCCAAAACCACGAATGATCTCACCCAGCAGCTTCATATAGATGTTAAAGAGCAGAGGGGAGAGAACCGATCCCTGAGGCACCCCACAAGTGAGAGGCCTCTGGGAGGATCCCTGACCCCCCACTCAGACAAACTGCAGACGACCAGAGAGATAGGAGGAGAACCACTGTAAAACAGTGCCTCCTAACCCCATCTCCCCGAGCCGCTGCAGCAGGATACCATGGTCAATGGTATCGAAAGCCGCTGAGAGGTCAAGAAGGACCAGGATGGAGGAACAACCCCCATCCCTGGCCCGCCAGAGATCATTTACTAGGGCGACCAATGCCGTTTCCGTGCTGTGACCACGCCTGAAACCAGATTGGTAAGGATCAAGGTAGTCAGTTTCCTCCAGGAATTGAGGGAATTGCTGCGCCACCACAGACTCAACAACCTTCGCTAAAAAGCAAAGGTTGGAGACTGGACGGTAGTTGTTAAGAACGTCAGGATCCAGGTTAGGCTTCTTAAGGAGGGGTCGAACCACCGCCTCTTTGAGTGCAGCGGGGAAGACCCCCTCCTTTAATGAAGCGTTGACAACAGCCTGGATCCAGTCTCCAGTCACCTCTCTGGCTGCCGAAACTAGCCAGGAGGGACAAGGGTCCAATAAACACATGGAGGACCCCAGCCTACCCATAATCCTGTCCATGTCATCCAGCGAAACAGGCTCAAACTCAACCCAGATGTTTCCACCAAGACTAGCCTGTCACCTCAATGGACTCTGTCCAGCCGGAGTCCAACCCGGTCCGAATCTGAGTGATTTTATCTTGCAGAAACTGTGGAAAATCCTCAGCACGGCCCTGCAACGGGTCCTCCCTCACTCCCTGATTAAGGAGGGAGCGGGTCACTCTAAACAGGGCTGCTGGGCGGTTTTCTGCAGATGCAATGAGAGTGGCGAAATAGTTACGTTTCGCCACTTCCATCGCTACAAGATAAGACCTAATATGGGTTCTTAGTTGTGTTCGGTCAGACTCGGATCGGGAGGATCTCCAACCACCCTCCAGGTGTCTTTTCCGACGCTTCATTTCCCTGAGCTCCACGGTGAACCAAGGAGCCGCCCAGGATCTGCCTTGGTTCAGAGGCCGCAAAGGCGCAATTCAATCCAGGGCCCCCACCGCAGCCCGTTCCCAGGCTGCAACAAGAGCCTCAGATGAATCGTGAGCTAAGGAGGCGGGAAATGACCCAAGCTCCATCAGGAACCTTTCGGGTTCCATCAGGCGCCTGGGGCAGAACCATCTTACCAGCCCCGCACCCCTGCGATGGGGGATAGCAGTGGGAAAGTCAAGCCTAAGGAGGGAATGATTGGTCCATGACAGAGGTCGATCGATAAAGTCCCCTCCCCACGATCATTTATCCACCGTCCAGAGAGAAAAATCAGGTTGAGTGTGTGTCCTCCAATGTGAGTTGGGCCCTATACAATCTGAGTTAGGTCCATGGCCGTCATGGAGGTCATCAACTCCACACCAACTCAGATGTCTCACCAGCCAACGGCAGGTTGAAATCTCCCACAACCAAAAGGTTGGGTAGTTCCACCGCCAATTCGGCTAAGACATCTAGTAGTGCGGGCAGGGCTGAGGCCACGCAGCTGGGGGAGAGGTACGTGATCAACAGCCCTGACTGAACTCCAGGGTCCCATTTCAAAAGAAGGGATTTACACCCGCCTATCTGAGGAACGGTGACCTCCCTAGGACTGAGACTTTCCTTTATAATTACCGCCACTCCTCCGCACCTCCCCTGGAGTCGCGGCTGGTGAAGTATCCGGAAACCTGGGGGACATAAATTCACGAGAGGGACACCACCCTCCGGTCCCAGCCAGGTCTCAGTGATACAAGCCAGGTCCGCGTCCTCCTTGTCAATTAGATCTCGAATGAGGAGGGCCTTGTTCACCACAGACCTGGCATTCAAATATACCAGCCGGAGTCCAGGGCTCCACACTCCGTCGCCGTCGGGGGAGCAGGATGAGCTGAGGGGGCAGGAGAGCGCCACCGCTTGAACAACCTCCGCCTCTCCCAACCATCACAGGGATTGGAAGACCCTCTCTCCACCGAGCCTCATCGTTCCCTCCCCCTCCCCCCTCCCCCCACAACCATCCAACGGGCCCAATTGCTGAACCGTAGGAGCCGCCCCCGGCTCATCCCTCACACCCACCTCTCGGGTCCCCTTAAAATTTGGTTAAAAGTCTTAATTAAAAAACCCCTCAGACCACGCTTAGAAGCATGCCACCACTCGGGGTTCCAAAACCCGTCCTTGAGGTAGGCCTTCGATAAATCTGAAGGCCATGTCTGCGAGAGGGGGGCATCTCGCAGAACGAGGAGGGTCACCGAAGTGTAAACCAGAATAAATACGAGAAGTGGGTGGGAAGACAGCGACAGGGAACCGAGATGGTAAACAAGAGAGGAAGAATAACAAGATAGGAGTAAACCAGGCCGGCAAACCAGGCCGGCATGTCCACCACTCTCTCACAGCGGTGGGGGAGTCCAGAAGCTGCAGCGAATGAATCCAGCGGAACCAGCCGCAACCACCTTCTCACGGTGGTTAGGTGGGGAGCAACCACCAGCGGAGTAATGGAACAGTTCCTAGGGACATGATGCAGCAGCAATCCACCAGGACTCACAGCTCTTCAGCCTGTAACTCCATGTCTCTGTCCAATACATCGAGTCCAATGAAGGCAGTAATAGGGGGTAAAAAGATGAGGTGTAACACATCGCGATGAGAGAGAAGCCAGGGATCAGATGGCAGTTCAAAAAGGAGGAGGATGACAAGGTCCCAATAAACAACTGAAGATGAATAAGCAGGCGGGCCAAACCAAGGCAGGCAACAGTCCAGGGGGGGCATCAAAAACGGGGGAGGGAGAGGCCCCAGGGAAGAGCAAGATGGATAATTACCACTTCCCCTCCGGCCAACTCCCAATCCCCAGATCTTCTTCAGGTCCACCAACCCCACAGTCATAGTCTGTCCACGCTGGGATATTACAACCCAGATCCAGATCTTCCCGGCCTCACGCCCTTCAGGGGCTATTAGATGTAATCCCAGCAGAATAATCTGCTGGGCCATAGTCCCTTCATCTCCGGTGTGGCATTCACCACCATCGACAAGGCCTCCACAATGCTCGCTGACCTAATCCCAGCAGATTCATCAGGGGGGCTAACGATCTTACAGCAACCACAGCGCCTGTAGCACCCCCCGATGTAGAATTGCTGAGTGTATACAACATCTAAAGCGCCGATCCGGCCAATGAAGCTCTGATGGCCGCGGCGCTGTTGCAGAGGCCGACGCCGCCCTCCTAGCGGCGCCCAGCTGATGCAATCCTCTCATCGCCATCGCCCTCCCCAGGTTGTCTGAGAGCCATCTTCTGCCGGAGACGGCTCATTTAAACTGCCGGAGGCTCAGCATATCGGGCAGGGGGCCGAAGAATGGAAAAACGGCCGCCCCATGGTTTCCCGTTGCTTGTTCTTACATCCCCGATCTCAGCCGGCACTTCGGGGAACCGCCATCTTGCGCATATATTATAGATAGAAAAATATAGTAGGTCCTATTATGCCCTGGAGGCCATGTCTTGTGTTGCAGATGAGCTAGCTCAGGCCTTAATGGCCCATTGACAAAGGGGGTGGGGGGGGGCTGAGTTTTTGCCTCCCTTTTAGGGGGAAATATTCTGCCCTTTTAATATTTCCTAAAATATCTCATTTTCCTAGGAGAGGGGGGGGTGCTAACTTCCTACAACAGCAAGGATAGGAAAAAGGCTTCTTTATTGCTATTCCAAAAAGAGTACAGGGGGCAGCCGACCACAAACTGGCACATCAGTAAGATTTTTTATTCTTACTATTAATAATATTATATTATAATATTATATATTATAAGTCTATTTATCTGCACTACTATTAATCTTCTCATCGTTCCCACCATCCATCTCCTTCCACTTATGACTGTATGACTGTAATTTTGTTGCTTGTATCCTTATGATTTAATTGATATTGTTTCCTGATTGCTAATTTGTACCCTATGACTATCATTAAGTGTTGTACCTTATGATTCTTGATGAATGTATCTTTTCTTTTATGTAGACTGAGAGCGTATGCACCAAGACAAATTCCTTATGTGTCGAATCATACTTGGCCAATAAAGAATTCAATTCTATTCTATTTTACATATCATATTGAGCCCTTTGTGTAAGGCATGAGATCACAAGAATGTGATAAATGAGTTTATGGCCACAGGTAAACAGGAACCACCGGTGTGATATACTTTTATGGTCAGAGGAACTTAGAAAATATTTTGTCTGTTATGTCCCTCATCAGGAAAGATCTTCCTGATCTTTCAGGAAGAGGTGCTAAATTCCCAAGACTTTTAAATGCTGACTGGCTCCAGCGCTAGATTCCTGCCTGTCAAGTGATTTATTGCCTTTAAGAAAACATTGTATTTTATGAGTGGAGACAAGTTTCTCTGACTCCAGATCAGAAGGCTGTTAAGGGGGGGGGGCAGATCAAAAGCTTTAAAAACTTATCAGTCTTTTTCAGCCTTGCCCCTTTTCCAGGAATTGTCCCTTTATTTTTCCCAAGAAAATATGGTCACTGTATCTACTACAACCCGCATTGCAACCTCTGGAATTTCAAATGTACAGGAATGTGCACAGCCACGTCCATCGTTTTTCCAATATTCAACAATTTAGAACACAATGGGGTTTTCTTGTTTTTATCCCTCAAAGCAATATTGGAATTCAACATTGAACTGAATATTCGTTTGTCAACATTTTCCTCCACGCTGAGGTCAACGATCATTTCCATCGCCCAGGCCAGGGGTCTCCAACCTTGGCCACTTTAAGACTTGTGGACTTCAACTCTGTAGTACAGTGGACTACAATGAGCCTGTAGTACAGTGGACTAAAGCACTGTTATTAACATCTGCTGCTTGCAATTACTGCAAGTTCAAATCTCACCAGGCTCAAGGTTGACTCAGCCTTCCATCCTTTCAAAGGTAGGTAAAATGAGGACCCAGATTGTGGGGGCAATAAGCTGACTTTGTATAAATATACAAAAAGTATGAAGGCTATTGCTTAACGCATTGTAAGCCGCCCTGAGTCTCGGGAGAAGGGCGGCATATAAATTAAAGCAAAAAAAACCAAAAAAAACCCTCCCAGAGTCCCTCAGCCAGCAAAGCAAAGCTGGCTGAGGAACTCTGGGAGTTGAAGTCCACAAGTCTTAAAGTGGCCAAGGTTGGAGACCCCCTGTCCAAGGCGGCCTCTCTAGCCTTAATCTTGTTTCCTTCTCTATGGCATGAGGCGCTCAGTTTCGCTACCCTCCTTTGCAAAAAACTCAACCGTCGATTCAATCCCAACGCAGCTTCGCTCTTTAGCTCCACCCCACGTGGCCCCGCCTCCTAGTTGCCAAAGCAGCCAGACAGCAGCCAAAGGCTAGGCGGCCGTCGGCCAGGGGGGCGGGCGCGCGGCCGAGGGGCGGTTCCTCCTTCTAGCCCCGCCCACTCAATCCATTCTAGCCGAGGCAGTTGGAGCCTGGCCTTCGCGGGAGGAGGAGGCGCCGCCGTGTCGCGGAGGTCGGGAGTGGAGCGTTCTCGGTGGTGAAACGTAAGAGGGGGAGAGAGAGAGAGAGAGAGTAGAAAGCCGGTCAGGAAACGGTAGAGAAATGAGAAGAAAAAAAAATGTACCTTTTCGGTTGCTGCTTTTAGAAGGAGGCTGCGCTTTTTTTTTGGGTGGTTTGGTATCTAAGGAATGGAGTGTGGAGGAAGATGTGGGAAGCTGAGTGTGATCGAAGCTACAGGCTAGTGTTGAAAGTCCTGTTGAACTCGGAGGAATATACTTCAGAGTAAATGTATTTCGAAGGAGGATGATATGACACTTCCTTGAGGTTTGGCTTGGCTTTTCCCGCAGCCCCAGCTAATTCCCCCCCCATCTGTTGCTCTCCAGGTGTGTTGAGTTATAGTCCAGCTGCTGCAGCCATGCCTTTCCAGACGGAGGAGAGTTGTAGTTTACCTCCCCAGGAAGGCTGAGGAAGTTTATTCTCTTGCAAATGTTTCTCCTCTTCTTAGAAAACAAAACGCACTTCTTGACGGTGAGAGAGAGAGAGAGACTGGGTCAATAGCAAAGGCTGGGAAAGCCCAGCAAGCAAAGGCATGATAAGGCAACGTGGTGATAAAGATGATTATTATTATTTTTATGAAAGCTGAAATGTTAAAAAAACATGATGCTTTTGTGTACAAACAGGGCTTGCAAGTACATTTATTTATACTTCCAGCCTTAACATTGTTCCGCCAGATGGGCTGGGGTCTATCCGACAGCCTAGCTGGCTGGGAAAGCTTGTGGCAGCTGGAGAACACCAGGCTGGGAAGGGTTGGTTGGTATGCACTGCCTTCCAGCTGATGTCATCTCTGGTAACCGACAGGAAGGTCCCTAAGATCCCGTGCGAGGCTAGCTTCTGTTTACTGTGTTGGTGATCGAGTTGAGACAGTTTTTTTTTTGTTTTGCAAACCCTGTTCGTTTGCGTGATGCTTCCTAGTACAGTGAAAAACAAACAAACAAACACCTTTTGAAAGTATTTTCTGGATTGACGATTAGTTGGGTGGTAGGTAAAATTGTATCATATTTTATGTTAGGATTAATAGTAAAAACAGCAGTGACCACATGCTAGCTTTCTTAAATCCCTCAACTGCTTTCTTATCTGCTCCTGCATCCAGCCTAAGCTCCTTCTTGATTTCAAAATCTTTATGGCTCTAAGCCCATCTTACCTTGTTCATTTCTTCTGCAGTTCAAAGGTTTCCCTTCTCTCCTCAGGAGATTTGCCTTTTCCAGCATTACTGCCACTGGGCTTGGAATTGTCCCTACAAAGAGTTGTATCGTACTACTGCTCTCATTGTTTTCAAAAGGAATGTTTTCTGTGATGTTTTTAACATGATATGCATCTTATTTCCAATGTAAACCTGTAATTAACCCCCACCCCCACCCCCACTCCCACTATACATAGATGAAATAAATTGTTGTGGGTAGGGACCAAGGAAAACTGAGGTTCAGAGTCCATCCTTAGTCATGGAAACGTATTGGGTGACTCTGAGCTAATCATATTCCTGCAGCCCAACCTACCCCACAATCACAGGATTGTGAAGATAAAATGAAGAGAGAGATTGGTATAAGCCCCCTAGAGCTTTTGGATGAAATGTGGGATATAAATCTAAAAAATAAACGTTTTTTTAAATTTATGTAACCTTACTTTCCTTTGTTTTTATATAGGCCAAACATTTTGGGGACTTTGGATTTTGAGGGGCAAATTTGGCTCCATGAATTACCCCCCCCCCAGCAAAATTAAGTGACCCAAAGAGTTTCCTTGTGAATGAAATGATGGACTAACATTTTTGCAACGCTTCTTCATTTTGCCATTTAAAATTCTCATTCCTCAAAAATCAAAACAAAACAAAACCCTGAAACCCAGATCAAATGGCTTGCTCTTTTTGGAGGGAGCTTTTTAGGGCCTCAAAATAGCTAGTGGAACCTGAAGTTATCAATTAAATAGTATTGCTACATGATTGCTCTACCTTAATTATAATGTATAGATTAATACTTGGTGACCGCAGCAGACTAAAGTGCTATTAAGTAGCACCAGCTGCCTGCAATTATTGCAAGTTCAAATCTTACCAGGCTCAAGGTTGACTCAGCCTTCCATCCTTTCGAGGTAGGTAAAATGAGGATCCGGATTGTGGGGGCAATAAGCTGACTTTGTATAAAAAAGAACACTGCTTAGGGGGGCCCGAAAGCCCTACTAAGCAGGTATATACAAAAGTATGAAGGCTATTGCTTAACGCATTGTAAGCCGCCCTGAGTCTCCGGAGAAAGGGCGGCATATAAATTGAACCAATAAATTAATTAAATAAATAAATAAATAAACAAACTGCGTTCTCCAGATTGCCCTAAATCCATTGTCATTATATGATTGATCACATCTCATGTCAGCTCTAGGCACTTTGACCAATTGGTGCATGGTGGACATTCATATCCAAAATACATGGAAAATAATATGTTGGGAGAGATACGCTCACCTATGTCGTCCTTAGTTTCTTAGAACAATATAAACTGATTTGTATAGTTTTTTTCTGGGATATCACCAGTTTGCAGCGCAGAGCTGTTTTTCTTGGAGTTGAATACTATACATTTCAAACAGATATGTATTAAATAGCACGCGGTGTAATTTAATATGTAGGTTGCTCTCAGACTTGTGAAGTAACACAAGCCTTTTCTTCCCCATTTTCTATGTGACATAAATAAGGAACAAGAGGAAATTGCTTAAATTTCAGCATTCTCCCAAACTGTGCTGTTGCTTAGAAATATAACAGAATAACAGAGATGAAAGGGACCTTGGAGGTCTTCCAGTCCAACCCCTGCTCAAGCAGGAAACCCTATACCATTTCATACAAATGGTTGTCCAATATCTTCTTAAAAATCTCCAGTGTTGGAGCATTCATAACTTCTGGAGGCAATTTGTTCCATTAATCAACAATTTGATTAATTGTTCTGTCAAAATTTCTCCTTAGTACTAGGTTGCTTCTCTCCTTGAGTAGATTCCATTCATTGCTTTTTGTCCTGCCTTCAGGTGCTTTGGAGAATAAGTTGATCCCCTCTTCTTTGTGGCAACCCCTGAGATATCAGAACACTGCTATCATGTAACCACTAGACCTTCTTTTCATTAAACTAGACATACCCAGTTCCTGCAACCATTCTTCATATGTTTTAGTCTCCAATTCCCTAATCTTCTTTGTTGCTGTTCTCTGCACTCCCTCTAGAGTCTAAAAATCGTTTCCATATTGTGGCGACCAAAACTGGATGCATTATTCCAAGTGTGATTTTACTAAAGCATTATAAAGTAGTACTAACACTTCACCTGATTTTGATTCTATCCCTCTCTTAATGCTTGATTCTATTCCTGTAAGAATGCATTGGCTTTTTTTGGGCAGCTGCAGCATACTGCTGGCTCATGTTTAAGTGATTGTCCACTAAGACTCCAAGTTCCCTTTCATAGTTACTACTATTTAGCCAGGTACCACTTATTCTGTAACTGTGTATTAGTTTTTCTTGCCTAAGTGTAGAACCATATTTTTCTCACCATTGACTTTCATTTTGTTAGATATGACCCAGTGTTCCAGAGATTCTTCTGTATCTTGATCCTATCTTCTGAAGTGCTGGCTATTCTTGCCAGCTTTGTATTGCCTGCAAATTTGATGAGTTCCCCTTCTAAATCATTAATGAAGATATTGAAGTGTACTGGGCCTAAGACAGAACCTTGGGATACCCCACTGCATACTTCCTTCCATGTAAATGCAGTTCCATTGAGGACTACACGTTGAGTGTGGTTGGTCAACCAGTTATGAATCCATCTGGTGGTGGTGCTGTCTAACTCATACTTTTCTATGTTATCAAATAGTAGGTTGTGATCTACTTTATCAAATGCCTTACTGAGGTTCAAGTAAATTATATCCACAGCATTTTGCTTGTCTGCTAATTTTGTCACTTTGTCAAAAGTTTTGTCTGGCATGATCCGTTTTTGACAAACCCATGTTGGCTTCTAGTTATGACTTTGTTTGCCTCTAGGAGTTTGCAGATTCGTTGCTTAATTATCTTTTCCAGAATCTTCCCAGGTATTACTGTCAGGCTGATAGGTCTGTAGTTTCCTCGATCTATTCTCCCCCCACCTTTTTTTTAAAGATGGGATCTATATCAGCCTTTTTCCAATCCTCTGGTAGTTCCCTTGTGCTCCAGGATCAGATATAGTTCAGTGGTTCTGAGGTCATGTCTGCCAGTTCCTTCAGAACCTTGGGGTGTGTAATCTATCTGTCCTAGTGATTTGAACTCATCTAGAGTGGATGGATGTTTCGGTGTTTTCTTGTTTATCCCAAGTAATATGTTTAGAAAACAATATTATATTAGCTCCAGTTGAGATCCAAATTGATCTTTGAGATAATCTCAACTGGTTTTGGGATGATTTTGTTGGAAGAAGTTGCATGGGTAACAGGAAATGTACACATTCCATGAATCAACTTGACTTGTACATTCTTCTTGGATGTAATGAGATCTTAATAAAAATGTAGCCAGTATTGCATGGTGACTTATGATAATCAGTAATGTAATTGCCCAGAAGAAACAATCCACAGAGATGGTTATATGGTAAATGTATGTTGTTTCTCAAGGCTCTACAGTGGTGGGTTGCTCCCGGTTCAATCCGGTTCTATAGAACTGGTAGTAAAACTGAAGGGAAGCTCCGCCTACCCGCCATGACATCATCATGGGTGTTTTGCGCATGCGCAGAAGCGCGAGAGCAAAGCAAGCACGTATGCGCGGTCCCATTGCGAATCAGTAGTAAAGGTAAGTAGAACCCACCCCTGAGGTTCTAGAATATTGTGATGTCATACAACTTAATAGACTTGGTGCAAACAGAACATTGAAGCATCAAAGATCTTAATTGTTGAGAATGTTTTTTTTTTAAAAAAATGCAGCATTTTTAAAGGTCTGATTTAGGTAGCTGGATTCTCAAACTTATGGAAATTATCCATTTTTAAAGTGACACAATCTTTCAGACATGGGAGAGTTATGTTAATTTGTGATATTTTTTCAAATTTTATTAAAAGGAATAAACTTTCATAACTGTAGGTCACATCATTGAATGAAAACTTAACATCGTTTAATAAAATTTGTAACTGGAAAACACTACGTCTTTTGATTTATGACATTTTAGAGTAATCAAGGTATTAAATGAGCTTTTTCCAGTTTTCTGTCTCCAAATGCATTGGGGCTGCAACCATCTTCTTAAAATAGCCAGGGCTCTCCAAGGATAATGGTAGTTGTAATACATCACATTTATAGGATGCTCAGTTGGGGAAAGAAATATGACTCCCTAGAGAACTTGGCTTGTTAGTCTCACAACAAAAACAACAAATAACTTATTGCTCTTGCATGACTAGCACAATTATTTTTGTAGAAACTTTCATGCATCATAATCTATGATGCGTGAACATTTATGCTACCAGTTTGCCACACAGGGACAACACAAGTTTCAAGGCACCCATGATATTCTACATAATATATTACCCGTAGAACCCCCAATTTTTGTTTTAATATTTCTTTTTAAAATTAGATGAGCAAAATTTGGGCATCAAATCTTTGAGGTAAAACAGCTGGAATCCCACTTTACCATTTGTATTTTTTGTATTAGAATACAAATACCCCCCCCCCCTTTTAAAAACTGGCATTCCTGTTCTTGTATACAGTCATATACAGCACAGCATTTGCCTCTTGTTGACCCTTGGGTTATGCAGTAAGAAATTTGTTATCTGTTAAGGTGTGAAAACTTTGTTTTTGTTTTTTAACTTCCAGAGTTCCAGTTCTCATCCAAAGGCCAGTGATTATGGATATCTGGAGCTGTAGTTCAACAGTATCCGAATGGTAGTACAGTTCCTGCCCTCCCTTATATTGGGTGCAATGATGAATGAGTTAAGCAGTTTTAGATGCCTATGGTTAAAAAATAGCTTGGGTTTTAAATTTCCTCTCTTTGTTAAAAGTTACGTGGAAGTTTGAAAAGAATTGGCAGCTTGTTTGCTTGACTAGATCAAATTAACAAGTAGCTGGATTTTCCTAGCAAACCAGGCCATAAACCATGATTTTCAAGCAATAGTTGCTATGTCAGCCTTTTTGCCTGAAGGTCCTCCATGTATATAACCTTCATATCCCATCCAGCCTAGCCTTTGCATAAATTTCTAGGAGGCAGTCCATATATCTGGAGAGTGTCTGTAGGTTGGGGAACATTGGAGTAAGTTCACAAAATACATTAAGCCCAAACCAACAATGACATTATTGCTTGGTGAATTATGGGCAATAACTTCTGTGTAACCAGTAGTGAAAGGGATTTGGATGGGTGCAGGAGCAGGATAGGTGAATTTTAAACATACTAAAGTAGGCTCAACAACATCTAGTGCACAGATCCTTCCCACCTTAAAGCTATTTTTAATATGTTATTTTTGCTGCTAGACAATTTCTTCCACTTTTGTTTGTGATATTTTGGTTGAAATGTTAAGGAATAAATGGTAACAAAATCTTACAATATGGAATACATATGGTCAGAATGCTAAGTAACTATTTCATTATTTAGGTGACTCCAGGTCATATATTAACCCCCTCTTCTGATGTTCTGGTTTTTCTTTTTTTAGCAAAATTACAATATTCTTTAGACCAACATGTTCCTTCCTCATTTTACTAGGTTTTTTTTTTTTTGCTACCTTAAATATTTAAAAAAGATACTTTATGATCCCACCTAAGCCTTTCATTATTTCTATCTGTTTACTACTAAACCTTTCCTGGTTGTTGAAAAGTTGTATCATAGAGCACCATTTTTTGAATCAACATACTTCAGTGGATTAATGTAAAGAATGCATCCAAATTTTAATTACTCCTATGGGATTGAACTTTAGCAAAGTTGTGGCTACTTCAGTGCTGCTGCACTGCCGTGATTATGTGATTGCCATTTCTGGCATTCCCAGTTTCCCACAAGAAAGATTAATGGGGAAGCCTGCAGGAAGTCAGAAGTCATTCTGACACCCACTGCTTTTTTACCTGTTTGTGGTCATTCTGTTTCTCTGTTTAGGTAAGGAAATATTTCTAAAATTATGACCCAGTGGGTCACAGATTGTCTAATGTCTTCTAATTTGATTATCTCTCATCTCCTCCTTTAGTTATTTTTGTTTGTAAAAGTTATATAGGTATAATTTATATAGCTGAATATTTTCTATATGTCTTTTTCTTTCTTTGTGCCTTTTCCCATTCCCCACAAAAGAACACACATGTACTTGTGGAAGTCCTTTGGTTCACTAGAGCACCTACAGACTTTCTTCTTGAGTATAAATATGTTTACACTAGTTAACCATCATGGTAGGCTCCTGAGTTTTGTTACCGATAATATACCACATACCTCACTTTCCTTAAGGATTCTGAAGCGCTCCAGTGCAGTGGTTACTAGACTAGGTTTTCTTTAGAAGAAGATATTGGAAGATATTACAGAGTCCTGAAATATTTGGTGTACTTAAGAACTTATGGGTAACAGGTACAGACCAGCACATTCAGTTCTTTGTATCTCATTCTCTGATGCAGCTATTAAACAAGCCCAAGGCTCTGGACAGCTATTACCTCAAGGCAACTTGCACATACGTAGAGAGGACACCCCTAACAATGGGAATGTTGATACTGCATAATGTAATGGGAGATGAATGGTACATCTGCTCCATATACACCAGTTAAATGAGTAAACTATTGAAGATTGTAAGTGAGGTAAACAGTTTTGGACAAAGTTGTATGCAGTCTCAAAGATCTGTGTAATTTTGACACCTGAAATGTTATATTTTTAATTGCTTGGTGGTACTGACATGAAATGTAAGTTAGAGGAGAATTACTTAGCTCATGAAATTTATCATATAAAGTTCCTAAGGGTTTCTGTTAGATAGATAATTAACCAGACATGTTTTGGAGTCCTAAATACCTTTAAGCTCTGATTTTTGCTTTACAAGTTAAAGGAATACAGAATAAATCTTAGTTTAAGGCAGGTTTCCTTGAATTCACATTGAATTTAATAGAATTTACTTTCTAGTGAACTGAAGGGTAGAATTTTATTCCAATTGTGAGTTTAAAAAGTTACAAAGGGCCTTAAATGATTCTCCTGATTACCTATTAGAGAGCACAGTGGTTACAATGGTTTTTTTTGGGGGGGGAAAGGAAAAAATACTTGTGGTTATGTGTAATTGACGCTACCAATTGATCAGAGAAAGAGGTGCTGTACGTATATATGTGATAGTTAAAAATAATCCGAGGTTTCTTTTCCAGTGAAATCACATTGTCTTGATGTAACAGTTTTAACAACCAAAACATTGGATAATGTAAATAAGGAAAAAGCTGCTTATCTTACAGTTTCATCAGCATTTCATAGCCTTCAATTACTGTCTTGATTGATACCTTTGGCTTGGCTATGAGGTGAGAATAGGGCATTACCACCTTTATGCTTTGGAAAAGGTGTGTAATGTTGTGCCAATGAAGATTACAATGTTTGTTCTCCCAATCTGATAAAGTGTTTTGTGGATAATTCAAGGGGGAAAATCATAGGCTGATCCAGTCTTAACTAGTAAGAAAGCAGATACCAATCTGAATTGCTACTGGATTCTAAGACAGCTCCTGCTTTCAAACAGTTTAGGCAGCAGATATAGTTATTGCATCTGGCTTATGCCTATCAGGTGTTTTGGAAGAGAATTGTCTTTCCTATCCTGCTGCAGTTTGTAAGAATATCAGTGATAACCGCACAGTTTTCATTATTTGACTTGAGGCTGCTGGGAGTAAGCAGCATCGGAGAGCCACAAGTTCTGATGAAGCTGTTGTTCCGGCTAGCCCGGTATTATTTGCTTTAAATGCAGGACCAGCTAGCCCAGTATTCTCTGCTTATTTATCAATTGGCTTTTGACAAGTGTCATTAGAATTGGTCTAATTGAAGTACAAATAAATTTCCCTTCCATATTGAGACATTGTAAATCGTTCATCAATTCTTACTGCAGTTTCCATCTTTTATGATAACATAATTTATGATCTTGCATAATGTAGTCCATGTACGCTCATATCCTCTGGAGCCTCAGCTCTATGAGGAACAAGAAAGCTCCAGAGGATATGGGTATACATGGAGTGTATTATATCGAGTGTTCACATTCCTAGGGTGGAGGACTTGATTGTCAATGCTGGCTGGGGAATTCTGGGAATTGAAGTCTACCCATCTTAAAGTTGTCAAAGATATATTAGTTCATTCAGTCATATTTCTGTTAAATGTGGAATATGATTGAAATCCTCAAAGAACAGGTTTAGCTAAGTTGCCTTATATTGGAAAAGTTCGCGAGGCAAAGCAAGCATAATAGTCTTGGCAATGAATAAACAGTATGCTGGTACATGATGCAGTGGTTATATCCATGTAAGTTGTAAATCTCAGATGTGATTTTTTAACATTTTAGCTCTGTGTAATATTTTCACTAATTTGGCTGTGGAGAATCAAAGTTTAGACAAGTGTCTTTTGCCCCGCTACCTGGAGTGATGGATTTATAAGGCCATTTTTTAAAATACTACAAGTATTAGTTTTGGTTTTTGAGAATTAGGAATATTGTGCCGAATATCTGACATTGCTGATTAGCATTTCTCAATAGCAGAAAGCATCCATATTTTGAAAGCCTATTTCTATATGGCAGAAATAATGTATGATCATTTAGTTTAGTAGTTAATACAACATTTGTGGGTTACTCTTCCAGGACGAGGCAGCCTTTTACATTGCCTATATATTGCTTTTCTCACTTCCTTAAAAACATTTATGGGATTTGTTGGATTTATTTAAAATTGTCTTTCTAACATCTTGTAAACCACTTTGGGCTCCTTGGGAGAAGAACAATATAGAAATAATTATATATAGATGGTTAGTGTCTAGAAAATGCCAGTGTCTATGTATAGGCAGGGCATTAAGAGTTTCTGAGTAATTTCAGGTCACAGCATATTCTTAAAGGAGCTTTTGTAAACACTAGAGCAGGTGTTTAGATGATCACTATAGCAGCGGTCCTCAACCTTTCCGACTTGGCGGACCAGCACGGGAAAGGGGATGGTTGCGTGTGAGCTGCAGGTGTGTGCAAATGGAACTGCATGTGTGTACACTGTGGCCTGGTTCCGGACAGGCTGCAGCCTGATAGTGGGCGGCAGCCCGGGGATTGGGGACCCCTGCACTATAGTAATCAGAATCTGATTAGACTTAGTTTATGCCAGTGTGAATTTTTGAATTGTGTGCATGTTTTCCAACTAGGGTCTTGCTGGTGGGAAACCTGTATCTTGCTAATGTTGTTTTTGGAGCATTTGCAAAGTACTGGCATGTGGATCCATGTTAGATAGACAGAAATGTGCTTTATACTTTATCTGCTTTCAACTGTTCACTAACCTTCTGCTTCATAAGAGAAGGCAGGGTAAAATGTTTGAGTCCTGTGATCTCTTCTATGTAGTAGTGGCTTGAGGCTGCCTAGAACTCACTAGTAGCACTTGAAAGAACATCCTGTCTAGCCATGTTAGCCACTATATTTAGAGGTAGGTGTTTCAAATGAACTGAGCATTCCTGACTGCCCAAAATACAGTAGCTGTTTTCAAATATCACATGAAGCCTTAATGTAGTATGCTTGGGTTTTGGCTTAGCACAAACTGTGGACCAAATTCTTTTTTTTTAAACCATCATTTATAATTTGATATGGGTATCAAATCATAACTTACTGTTATGAATGAACCGAAGCAAGATGACACTGTTCGATAGAAGAGACCCAAGTGTGCCTTCTTAGTAGATCTGGCAAGGCAAGCAGGAACAATAGGAGAGAGGCAGTCCTGCAAATAGCCTGGCCCTGTGCCATCTAGGATTTAATAGGTAAGAACCAAAACCTTGAGGCACACCTGGAAGCCCCCTGGGAGCCAGTGCAGCTTGTGAAGCAGCACTTTATGAGTGTAATAAGGAACACCAAATACCGATCATGTTGCTGCAGTCTGAACCAGCTGCAGCCACGCTCTTCAAGGGCAGCCTGATATAGAGTATGTTATACAGTACTCCAAACAGGACATGAGCAAGGCATGAGTCATCATGTGCAATGCCTCTTGGTTCAGGAATAGGCACAGTTGGTGTAGAAAAAGAATTTGTGCAAGGATCCTTCTTGCCATGGTTGCCACCTGCTGTTTTGAATGGAAGCCATGAATTCAGGAAGACCCCCCAAACTACACACCAATTTTGACTGGGGAAGTACAGTCAAAATCCCCAGAAGAGGTAAAGATGGAATATCTTTGGAGCCTGGGGATCTAGGATTGAACAGAAACCTGTCCCCCCTTCCCTCCCCAGAGCCTCACAGCCTCCAGGAATTCAGAAAGTACTTCTACAGCATCCCTTGGTCAACCCAGGGTGGAGATGTACAAATGGGTATCATCTGCATAGTGTTGATATCACACCCCATGCTGACCTCACCAAGCGGCTTCATCTAGATGCTAAATAGGAGTGATGAGATGGTAGAGCTTTGAGGTATCCCCACAAAGCTGTGGTAAACCAGCTATTAAATTTATTTATTTATTTATTTATTTGTTCCTATTTCTATACCGCCCTTCTCCAAATAGGACTCAGGGCGGTGAACAGCATAAATAGCATAATTTGTGAAGTTGGTCGTTACTTTAGACTATAGTGTGGTTTGCACTTTACATAATACCGACAGTCCTCAGTTAATGACCACTTAGCACAATGATTTGAGATTAACAATGGTACTTATGCTGAGTCCTGAAAAGTTGAGGCTTGTCTCAGTAGCCCTGTGGTCGTGCGATTGTGATTTGGGTGCTTGGCAATCTGTTTGCCCTTCCAATGATTGCAACGTTCCACAATTTTAAGCAAAGTCAACGGAGAAGCTAGTAAGAAAGGTCAAAAGTTGCTCCCCCTCTCATTGCCTTTTCTCTCAGAGAGCTCTGCTATGGTGTATGAGATCCCAGGAATCTTGTAATCTGTAGCGCATGCCCGCAGCACCTGCCCAGTCATGTTTGCACCAGGCTGCAGCACTCACCTGTGCTTTGTGGCACTCATCTTCCCATTCCCCTGCACTTATGTTGTAGCACCTATCTGCTGCCCAGCCTGCATTCTGTAGCACTCACTCATCTGCTGGCCTGCTTGTGAATCTCCTAAGGAAAAGCTTGTCTTGACCGGGACTTGCAATTTCCTGCTGGTTTCCCCATTGACTTTGCTTGTTAAAAGCTGGCAAGAAGTATCAAGTTGTGGTCATGTGAAGTCCTCGCTTAATGACCTGTGATCCTTGTTTAACATCAATGAGGACTGCTAGGATTGCTGTCACTAAGCAGTGTTGTCACGTGATGTGCTTAACAATGGAATGAAAATTTTGGTCCCAATTACCATTGTTAAGTGAGAACTACCTGTACATTGCATTTTGTTAACTGGGATTTAAGGTTAAGGATTT
This sequence comes from Pantherophis guttatus, assembly GCF_059756535.1. Taxonomy (NCBI): domain Eukaryota; kingdom Metazoa; phylum Chordata; class Lepidosauria; order Squamata; family Colubridae; genus Pantherophis; species Pantherophis guttatus. Next base: position 328,095,224 of record NC_142063.1, on the reverse strand, counting down.
AATAAGTTTTCTTTGGCACGGAGGCCTCAAAGTCAGTTAATAAACCTAGCTTTTGTAATTTTGGAAGAAACCAGGAGAATTAATATCCCTTTTTTCTCCATGCATCTTTTTTTTGCAAGCTGTTAACCTCCTGATTCATGGTGCCATTTTGTACTTTCATACATACTCTGAAGAATTCTTACTGAGAAAAATAGGAGAAATTGCTGCAGGCATTTATGTATGCTAGCAAAAGATTTGTGCAAAGATTTGTAACTGCAACTAATGAGTTGGATTTGGTCTGTTTAAATTAGCATTGTTTCCTGTATATTTCAGGAGGTTTGGGAAGATTTTTCTAGTGCTGTATTTAATGATTTTCCTAAGAGGACATTCTGGAGATTAACTTCGTGACTGTGCTTGCCACGAGACATATTTTTTTGTTTGATATTAGTAGTCTTGCTTCTTTTATGGAAATGCATTCTTCTAGGTACATGGAGAAACTGTTATGATAAATACCAGCAGGCCCTTCTAGCTGAAATGTTTTGAAGCAGCCATAGAGAAGGAGATTGCTTAATGCATTGACAAGAAGTATTAAAACTTACATTGAGTTGGATTTACATGGAACAGTTTTTATTCTACTGCTGCTAATTTAGAGTTGTTTGTAACTGTTTAAAAAATATGTCGGCGTAACTAATGTTCCAATCAAACAGCATGCCTATAAAGGCTCTGGTTGGGGCATAAAGTTGATAGGCTTGCAAGAGCCTTATTCAATTCTGTCCACTAAAAAACTCCTTTGATTAAGGCCCATAAAAGGGCTTAAAAATAAATGAGCATGAAGTAGAAGGGTCTTGAAAAGCCATGTTTATGTTTGTGGGAGCACTTTGCCCAAAACAGTGAGATGTTTGGACATCATTGCTGCCTTGTCACATATGAGCTCTTAATTTCTTCTGAGTGGAGGAGGGGATGTTTGGTATATATTTATTATATTTTATTTTAGTTAATTTTGAGGTTACTCAACTCCATAATGGCTCTGGGCCCCTTCACAGTTAAAAATGTAAAAGCTCATTCAGCCATTCCTTATTTAATGACTACGTTGGTTAGTGACTGTTCACAAATATAACAGTAATATATGGTAGTAAATGGTAGTAATTGTGTGTGTATTGGTGAACGGTCACTAACCAACATAGTCATTAAATAAGAAATGGCTGAATGAGCTTTTTTTTTTCAACCAATATGTGCACTGTCCTGTGCCTGACAGTTTTCTTTTTAGACAAATTTACATGGATAAAATGAGGGGAAGCATCTTCAGACTTACAAGATGCTATGACTGTAGCTGTTACAATAAAAGTAATCCTATATGGCATTAATTTCTTAGTTTGCTCTACTGGCTGATTTGACAGCCTCCCAGTCCAGAAATGGATATAACTGGCACAGCAGATGAACCTGTGCAAAGGCCCTCTTGGCCACAGCTGTCTTAATCTTTAAGCAGGAGCTGTGAATCCAAGAGGACCCTAGATTGTACATTAGTCTTGCACAGAGAAATGCAACCCCATTAAAGACTAAAGATGGAATATTTGTCCCCATAACCAGGGGAACCAAGCATCTGAGTCTTGTGAGGTTTGACCCACAGTGGCGCAGTGGTTTGAGTACAGTACTGCAGGCTACTTCTGCTGCCTGCTGGCTGCCTGCAAATTGGCAGTTCAAATCTCACCAGGCTCAAGGTTGACTCAGCCTTCCATCCTTCCAAGGTCGGTAAAATGAGGACCAAATTGTTGGGGGCAATAGGCTGACTCTGTAAACCGCTTAGAGAGGGCTGTAAAGCACTGTAAAGCGGTATATAAGTCTAAGTGCTATTGCTATTGAGGCTGAGTGTTTCTCTCCCCATTCATTTCAGCAGCGTCGCTTGGTTAGCTGGAGTTAAGAATTGTAGTTGAGTATCATCAGCATACTGATGATACCTGATCCCAAACTGATGGCTGTCACCCAGTGGTTTTATGTAGATGTTAAACAAAAGGGGAGAGAGAGAGTTGAGTTTTGCGCTATCCCACAAGTGAGAGGCTCTCACTCATCAACACTGATTGAAACTGGCCATAGAGAAGGGAAGTTAACCACCGCAAAACAGTAAAACCACTGCTAACCCCTGAAACATGTCCAATTGGATACTGTGGTCAATGGTTCTGAAGACTTGTTACCTCAATGATGCACTTCTTCCATTCTGACTTGATCATCAACAATGTTGCCTCTGTACTCAACCTGTCCTGAACCCCGAGTCCATTGGGTATGGATAGACAGTCTAATCCCTCTATATCCTACATTCCTCCATAATGAAACCAGAACAATGTATGTTGTGATGCAGTTTATTTTTCCACCCAGAGCTGGTCAGATCCAGGTCACCTTATCTTCAATAAGATGGCTTCATTTTCATGCATCGTTGTGCCGACATTCCTCAGTTATGGGAACCTTCACTCCTTTGATTTGTTCTACTGAGTGCTTGTCAAATATTTATCTCCCTCTGCAGTATGGTTCCGCCCCTTCCTTCTGCGCAACTTCAGATCAGATATATTACAATAGGATGGTGTTAAAAAGAAAGGAACTGCAAAGGAGTTTCTTCATTCAGCTCTATTCTTTTTAATGCTTTGCCCAGAAGGCCCATAGAGTTTTAAATCCTGATGCAACAACTTTGTACTTAATGTTGTTATATGTCCCTGGACATACAATACATAATCTAAATGCTTCAGGCAAAAAAATTTGTATATAGGAAATGGCTTGCCCATAGCTGTGGCTTTTTGTGGGAGTGTATGTGCTTTGCTTAAGTGTTTAAGGAAGAAGAGTGCTATTAGAAACAGGACCCAAACTTAATCTTTATTTTTGCTTAATGTGGTAGGTGACTCCCATCCGTTGAGCTCACATGTTTGCTTGCTATTGTTGATAATAAAATTTGTTAATTTATGTATATAATTCACAAACTGCCAACTTCCCAAAAGAATCAAGTTTACACTGCAAAGAAAAACAACAATTAAATTCATCATCAACTAACATAGCCCACACTCAGCAGAATAAAAAAAATCTGTCAGCTCAACCATCTTTTTTGACTTTGTGAGAATGATGCTGTTGTTCAGTGCTCTTCCATTGATCTCTGAGCTATTCTTCATTGGCAGCGGCAGCTGTACAGACTCCCTCCCCCACTTCAGTGACCACAAAGCGAGTGCCATTAAATTCTTTTGGTAGATGCTCTTTGTTTGCTGGGACTGTACAAAACACTGCTCCTGCACTGTTGTTGATTCTGTCATTACCATCCAGATTAGAATAGAATAGAATAGAATTTTTTTTATTGACCAAGTGTGGTTGGACACACAAGGAATTTGTCTTGGTGCATATGCTCTCAGTGTACATAAAAGAAAAGATACGTTCATCAAGAATCATAAGGTACAACACTTAATGATAGTCATCGGTTACAAATAAGCAGTCAGGAAACAAGATCAATATAAATCGTAAGGATACAAGCAACAAAGTTACAGTCATAGGTGGAAGGAGATGGATGGTGGGAACGATGAGAAGATTAATAGTAGTGCAGACTTAGTAAGTAGTTTGACAGTGTTGAGGGAATTATTTGTTTAGCAGAGTGATGCCGTTCGGGAAAAAACTGTTCTTTTGTCTAGTTGTTCTGGTGTGCAATGCTCTATAGCATTGTTTTAAGGGTAGGAGTTGAAACAGTTTTATGTCCAGGATGCGAGGGGTCTGTAAATATTTTCACAGCCCTCTTTTTGACTCATGCAGTATACAGATCCTCAATGGAAGGCAGGTTGGTAGCAATGGTTTTTTCTGAAGTTCTAATTATCCTTTGAAGTCTGTGTCTGTCTTGTTGGGTTGCAAGGCCAAACCAGACAGTTATAGAGGTGCAGATGACAGACTCAATAATTCCTCTGTAGAACTGTATCAGCAACTCCTTGGGCAGTTTGAGCTTTCTGAGTTGGCGCAGAAAGAACATTCTTCATTGTGCTTTTTTGATGACGTTTTTGATGTTAGCTGTCCATTTTAGATTTTGCGATATGGTAGAACCTAGAAATTTGAAGGTCTCTATTGTTGATACTGTGTTGTCTAGTATTGTGAGAGGTGGAAGTATGGAAGGTTTTCTCCTAAAGTCTACCACCATTTCTAAGGTTTTGAGTGTGTTCAATTTCACATTGTTCCGGTTGTACCATGTGGTTTCTGCTAGGTTCTAGCAGAAACCACATGGTAATAATCTTCAGATCTTCCACTTTCTTTTTGATGTTTTTTTTCTTGTATCTACTACATGCTTCCATCTGCATTGTTCTTCAATTGTGATAAGGCACATTTCTCCACTTTTATCATCTTAAATACAATTACATAGAAGCAAATGGAAAAGGATCTGCAATTTGAGAATGACACATTGGTACATTTTCAGGTGCCAGAATTAACAATCCAGGATGGCTGGATTGGCTAGCCAGTGGCCATTTAGTTTTGTCCAAACCATAGTTTATGGCATGGTTCATATGTGTGAACCAGATCACTTATCCAAAAGTTATAGCTAAGGTAAACTTGTTTGCATTATATTGAGTACAGTCACGGTATTGAGGTATGTGAAAACTGAGCTGATTTTAACTCTTTGATCTAGTTCCTACATTTTGTTAAACTATGGTTTGCTTAAACATTCATCAAGTAAACACAATTGGCTGGGTGCATACATTACACTTTAAATTTATTCGTAGAATTAACATAACACGCTAAGCCAGTATCAAACAAAATGCATTATAGATTAATAATGTGCTATGTGAAGCTGATCTATGATTGCATAACCATGTGATGTTAAATCAAGATTTAACGTTACATGTATGACTTCTGGAAGTAAAGCCCTGAGATTGTAAATCACGTGGTCTCCATTCCTCTTACTGCAGAGTTAGGAAGAAAATTCTTGCTGTGTTCTTGATTTAACACTGGTCATGGTTTAACACAAAGTCTTGATTGTTAACTAAGCCATTTATTTTTGGCTTTGTTAGCAAGTGACTAAGAGAGCCAGTTTGATGTAGTGGTTAAGGCAGGGGTGTCAAACTGGTGGCCCATGCGCCAGATGCGTCACGCGCAGGCCACACCCACCTCAGCTCCACGAAGGGGAAAAATGTCGTGAAACGTCATGTAGCGGCAGTGTGACACTGCGAATTTGACACCTGTGGGTTAAGGCATCAAGCTAGAAACTGGGAGACCATGAGTTCCTGTGCGTGTTAAATGTCACCTTCTCTCACACAGAGAAAGTCTGCTTTCATATTTTTTTAAATCAAACATGCCCCTTCTTTCTAGTACTTGGTATCAAGATCGGCGTTATTTTATGACTTGTGTGGACTACAAAATCTGTGCTGTCCAATTATGGCTCCCTTGTGTATGTGAATCTTTCTATACATTAGGAAGAGTATTAAAGGCTGTACTCTGCTGGACAATAGATGATGGACATGCCTTTCTCCTTGTAGTAGTTACATGGTAGCCTTGCTTCCTACTGGAATCTCACAGGTATTAAGTATTGCTCTTCTCCATTGTGCTGGTCAGAGAATCCAAGGCATAGGCATGGGTTTCTCTGCTCTTCTTCGGTACTGATTCTGTTTACTCCTGGACTCAAGACCGGACGGTTGCCAGGGTGGGGTTGGATTCTCTTCCCAGCACAACGAGAAGTGTATCAGGTAAGACAAATGCCCCTTCTGTGTTGTATTGGTCAGAGAATCCAGGGCATGGGACATACCAAAGCTGGCAGTCCTAAGGGAGGTAGCAGTTCGGTCCTGAGTCTCCCCCCCCCCCGTGCATATGCACCTTCTGGAGCACTCTCCTGCCGAAGGCTGCTTCTGCCGAGATGAAGGTGTCCAGCTAGTAGTGTCTTATGAATGGAGACGGAGAGGACCAAGTCACTGCCCTACATATTTCCTCGATAGTGGCTTGTATATTACATGTCACTGTCATGGCTGCGCTTCTGGTTGAATGGGCTGTCACTCGCTTGGGTGGCGGTAGGGCTTGGTTCTTGTAAGTCTTGGGGATATATGCCCTAAGCCAGGGGTGGGCAAATGTGGCCCTTTTACAACCTGTGGACTTCAACTCCCAAAATTCCTGAGACAGCTTGGCTGGCTCAGGAATTCTGGGAGTTGAAGTCCACAGGTTGTAAAAGGGCCACATTTGCCCACCCCTGCCCTAAGCCATTGCCCTATGGTAGATGGTGTCACCCTGTTACCCAGCATGGATGGTTGGAATGGTACAAACAAGGATTCTGTCCTTCTAATCGAGGTAGTTCTCTTGATGTAGATATGGAGAGCCCGCCTTATGTCCAAGGTGTGCCCTTTCTTTTTCAGTGTGTGCGTCGGGCTTGGGCAGAAGTCCGGCAAAATTAATTCTTGCATCCTGTGGAACGACGAATTCACCTTGGGGAGGAAGGAGTGGTCCAACCGCAGGACTACCCTCTTTGGGTGGAATATGCAAAGGCCCTCTCTTACGGAGAGGGCCGCCAGTTTGGATATTCGTTCTGGCCGAAGTGATGGCCACTAAGGCCACCTTGAGGGTGAGAAACCTTAGGATGCTCGACTTCAGTGGCTCGAATGGTTCTGAAGTGAGTTTTTAGCTCTAATGTTTATTTTTGTGACTTGTATATGATCGATTGATAGGATTCTGTGTGTTTTAGTGGGTGGGTCTCCTTAGTGGAAAAAATTAAGACTCCTTTGCATTGAGTTCAGAATGGTATCCTGTTCTCTCTGTATTTAGAGGGATGTATAGAGAGGGAATATATAACTGGCCTCGCATGTTTCTGAGCTATGGTTTGTATAACAATAGTTTATTAAATAAATCACAGTTGGCTGACTGTTCATAACCCATTAAAACCAAACCAAACAAATCATATTTTGGCTTCAGCAGTATGTGTGCCCAGACAATTTGTCTTTATGAATGACAGCGATACTGTTTTTGGTCTTATTCTATCTAACATTCAACTACAACGCAGTACCTACATTCAGTAGAAACAGGACAACTTCCTGCTTTCTAGTCTGCATTAATGAGCTTCTACCAAACTAAATGTTTATTCTGACAAGCCAAACAATAAGACGCCAGGGAACACAGTTAGGTCACTATGTGAAAATAGGGGTTAACCCCTTTCTCACCAAAATCTGAAATACTGCACCATATGGATTTAACATTGGTCTACCTCACAGAGCTTCCTATAAGGACTGGTAAAAGTTCCACTAGTGGGTATAGTATTTCACATAGACACTTGTTTTAGCTTTAAAAAAGATTCCTGCCAGGACAAATGTAACATTTTAAATCATAATACAATTTGCATTCTGAAAAATGACATTTTCTACCATTTGAAAGCTATGATAATGATATGCAGGGCAGAGCTAAAGCAGCATTTTATAGTATCTTAAATTCAACCACTAGGTTTCTTTTCCTTGCCCAATTAAAAAACAGGTTTTCCCTGTTAATTTTTTATTTAGACTACCTTCCTCTCTGTGTCACTAATTAGAATACAAAAGATTGTTTTGATCAAGTTCCAGCTGCATACAACAAATGCTCATGAATAAAAGGAAGTGGAACAATTTTCATTTCACTTAGTAGACGAAAACTGAAGTAACTCAAAATATACTAGTTTGTTGATATTGAATTTAAACACGTAAAATCCACATTACTGCCAGTTATCTGCAACTTCCCGTTATCTCAGCAGAATACCATCTTTCCTGTATTTTGATAGCTGCTTAAGTGTTTTGTATTGATTTTGTGTTTTGCTTTGAGCAATCCAAACCCATCCCTGGGGAGTTGGTGAACCTGGTTATGCACTCCGGATCAGTGGTGCATCAAGGTTTGCTAGCTTAGCGAGCTTTGATTCAGGGCAAAGACTTTAACCAGGGCTAGGTGAAGTATCCTAGTTCACAGATAATGTTAAACAGGTAGTGGGTCCATGCATCACACCAACCTTAAAATACCAACCACTGTGATAGTTTTGTTGCTTTTGAAAAAAAAAACCCATGATACCGAAGATGAATCACATGTATCAGGATATGTATGTGGGGGTATATAGGAGAACATGCACTGGGTAAAACAATGGGATGATTTATTTATAGGTACATATAGACATTTCGATTGACACTGATGGCTTTTCAGAAGGGTATGTGTGTCCTCCTTTCATTAGTTTCAATTATTCTGCCTGTGCAGTTATTTTGACCTCATGAAATATATGACACTCTTTCAGTCAATCAATAGTTTCATGAGTTACATATATATACTATATTTCTGTAACTTTTTAATATCCAACCTGTAAAAGAAGAAAATTATTTTGTCTGTTATAAAGATCAGCCGAACTTCTGTGAGGTAATGTATGCCTTAAAACATGTAAGTTGTATTGGTGATGAATTGCTGAGTATTGGGTTTAACTAATCACTTGCTTGGAAGGAGCTACTTTCCTTGAGTGAGAGGCTGTCTGGTTTAATTATAGAATAACTGGAATTTGACTAAAGTAAGTCAAGTGGACCTTTTGGGGCTCCTGAACTGAGCTGAGTAAAATTTTGTTTTCTTGCAAACGTTTCATTATCCTAACTAGGCAACATCATCAGTGCTAGTAAGGAGTGCTGTTCCCTGTCAAGTTTATATTCTGGTGTTTTGCCTGTCTCTGTGGGAAGGGATGGTTTTAGAGATTCTTTTGCTGGGCTGTTTACTGATGGCTCTTTGGCAGCTTCTTGATTGTGGTATTGTGTACTTGATTGTTGGTCTGAATCTATGCTGATCTGGATGCTGATTACTGGTGGAGAGGTGCTGGAGTCTTTTTTTCTTTTGGGCTGGTGGATTATCTATTTTGCATATTCTATAGATCAGGGATCACCAACGTTTCAGACCTCAGGGACCACTAAGTTCATAATTTTAAACCCTGCAGACCACTTATATGATCTGCCTAATGACCGGCTGGATGGGCATGGCTAGGTGGTCATGTGACTGGGTGGCCAACTCGATGTTACTCACGTGGAGGGGTACCTCACCATCCTCTACTCGCCCCTCCCCTCCCAGCCACTCCTCACCTTCCCAGGCTCCTTAGGGCCCCAACAGGAAACAGTTGTTGGAGCTAAGTAGCCACCATGAGAAACAGTTGGCAAAACAGCTGGCTCAGTTCAAATTAGATCTGGCCGAGAAGGAGGCTCAGCAGAAGCACCTCACTGAGGACTACAAGCATAGGCTTTCCAAGCAGAGGGAAGACCTGCGAGAGTGCAAGGCCAGGTACCGGTGTCTGGAGGCTCAGCAGGCTGAGATGGTCAGCCAGTTCCAGGCCATGATGGAGTCTCACTGGAACAAGGCCCTCTGGCTCTTTGCCACCAGCAGCACTTCCTTCCAGCCTTCGCCCAAAGCCCCACATCAGGAAGCTGAAGAAGACCCCCAGTTGGAATTTCTGACCCCCTCTGACCCGCACAAAAAGACCGCAAATGGGGAGACACTCTGCAGCAACACAAACGTTCATTGCACGTATCTGTCCCAGGGGCCATAGTTTGAGGGTCTCTGATTTAATGCAATATAAAAAAATGCAAATAATTTTTCTGCAGACCACCAAAATTTTCTTGCGGACCACCAGTGGTCCACGGACCACCAGTTGGTGACCACTGCTATAGATGGTTAATGTGTATGTGTCTCTTGAGTGCTGATTTGTCAGAGTGCCAGGCTTTTAGAAATTCCCTGGCAATTTTTCCTGCTAGTCATATGTGTGCATTGTGAGATGAATCATCTGACCTTTCATATAGTTTTTCCCCATTGCAATTACTTCCTTAATTAAATGTAGCAACAGCTGTCTTAACTTTCACTTCTTTCTTCCTGATGATTTGGCGCCATGTCACTATGAAATCTTTATCGTAACAATTGTCAAAAACTGGTCCAGAGCATTTGAGGTTTAGGAAATAATAGGCTAAAACTCTATAGTTGATAGTAATTGCTACTACCATAATTTTACTGGGCATTTTACTTATTATGCCCTCTTAATATGTTCACAATTTATTATCTAGGATGCAGAATTTCCCTTTGCTCTTGTCTTTTGCCTTTGATTTAAATTCAGATAGTATGTCAATGGGTACAAGAACTTAGGCCCGAAATATAATAGCTGTCGGCCTCCTTCCAAAGCTGCTTGTTGCTATTATACAAAGGGATTGGGTGTATTTATGTCATCAAAGTCTTGTTGAGAGCGATTTAAACTTATTTATTTTACGCCAATTATGGGTGATGCAATCAAAGAGATTTTATCTACAAAGTTATGAGACCTACTCAAAGTTATGAGTCCTCGAATAACAATCGTATAGGAGCTTGCCATTACGTAGTGTTCGTAAAACAGGTTGGCCCTGTGATCTATTCAACTGTACAAGTTTTTTGCAGCGATTGTTAAGCAGACCCATTGTTCACTGAGGCGCAGTTTTGCCAAAAATTAGAAGTAAGCGTGCAAGTAAGATGCGAGACCATGGGATGCTGCAGAAGACTGTAAATGTAAATGTGGCCACGTTGCTGCACAGCACCCAGAATATCACATGACCATGGGGGGGGGGTGAGATAGTTGGAACTTTGAAAGTCGTCTTTTCTCAGGCAGGTCATAATATTTTGAATGGTCGCTAAGTTGTAACTTGAAGACTACCTGTACTTCAATGCCATTTTCTTGCATTTGAAATTGTTTCTAAACTCTTTGTGGGGTGCATGGAACAGGTGTGCTATTGCTGTTGTATTAGCACCAGGAGAGCTAAGGAAGCAACTATTGCTTTGCTATTGCCATATTGCTTGGCAGCTGTTCTTCATAGGCAATGTTTGGCCAATGATCCAGTGACACAATTCTACTGGAAACCTGTTTAAAGGGGCAGCATGAAATGGGATAAGAAGGAAAGGAGGTAAACCTATGGGCAGCAGTTGAGATAATCCTACCCTTCTTTGTCTAAAATGAGAGAAATACGCTCAAATCTTAGGTGATTTGTGAAGTAGACAACTGGACTATTGTCAGCCCTGGAGGCCATCTTTTTCTTTGGATCTTCAGGGCTGCCACACTTAGTGCTGTGGAAAAATGGGAGGGGGGATTGCATAGAGTGGCGGAGATATTTAGCCATAGTAACATTCCTTTCTCTGAGAGTCAAGGACATTCGGCCCTGCACCTGGAGTGGTGTGACTGGGAGGCATCACCAGTTGGGACGGTGCAATGATTGGACCATGTGATGGACATGTGGGTGCAGGGGAAGGGACTTGGACTTTCCTATGGGTGGGGAAAACCTGGAAGCTTTCAGATTCGGGTTTTCCCAGATGTGCCAATATGACATCTCTAATAAAATGGAACTTTGAGGAATTTCTAGCCTTGGAGTCTTCTTTCGTTGGGGATGTTGCTTGGAACCCTGACAACTATATTTTTAAAAATATCACACAGGTATCTCTTATGAAAAGTTGGCAATGTTATCATGGTATTGTTATATGAGGCAGGCTAGTATAGTCCTTGACTTACAACCACGATTGAGCCCAAAATTTCTGTTTCTAAGCGAGACAGTTGTTAAGTGAATTTTGCCCCATTTTACGACCTTTCTTGCCACAGTTGTTAAGTGAACCACTGCAGTTATTAAGTTAGTAACACGGTTGTTAAGTGAATCTGGTTTCCCCATTGACGTTGCGTGTCAGAAGGTCACAAAGGGTGAGTTTACGTGACCCTGGGACACTGCAACCGTCATAAATCTGAATCAGTTGCCAAGAATTTGAATTTCGATCATGTGACCATGGGGATGCTGCAACATCATAAGTGTGGAAAAACAAGGTCATAAGTCACTTTTTCCAATCCCATTGTAACTTCAAACAGTCACTAAACAAACTCTTGTAAGTCAAGGACTACCTTTATTTCCAATTTGCTCAGATTTGTAGCCAGTCTGATGAATAGATAGGTTTGGGGAGACTTGAACAAGGGATTTGTGAATTTGTAGCTCAGACTCTGATCCTTTGCATTATAAACTAGTGAACACTTTGCTTCCTACTAATTTATGAGATTTGCATTGTCCTTGCTTCCAGAAAATAGCATTTGCATACTATCAATGCTTCTTTGAGGGATGGGGCCTTCCCCACCGTACTTAAGGAGGCGGTGATTCGGCCCTTCCTCAAGAAGCCTGTCCTGGATCCAGCCTCCCTGAACAACTTTCGTCCCGTCTCCAACCTTCGCTTTATAGCGAAGGTTGTTGAGTCTGTGGTGGCCTATCAACTTCCACAATTCCTGGAGGAAGCGGATTACCTGGACCTGGACCAGTCGGGTTTCACGCACGGACACAGCACGGAAACGGCATGGTCGCCCTGGTGAATGGTCTCTGGCGGGCCCGGGATGTTGGTTATTCCTCCATCCTGGTGCTACTTCACCTCTCAGCAGCTTTTGATACCATCGACCATGGTATCCTACTGCGTCAGCTTCGGGCGTTGGGGGTGGGAGGCACTGTCCTAGAGTGGTTCTCCTCCTACCTCTCAGGCCGTACGCAGTTTGTTTGGGCGGGGGGGGGGGAAGAGATCCTCCCCGAGGCCCCTCACTTGTGGGGTGCCGCAGGGGTCGGTTCTCTCCCCCCTGCTCTTTAACATCTATATGAAGCTGCTGGGTGAGATCATTTGGAGTTTCGGGGTGGGATATCATCAGTATGCTGATGATACTCAGCTTTACATCTCTACCCCGAACCAATCCAGGGATGCCCTTTCTGTGATGTCCCAGTGCCTGGAGATGGTACGGGTCTGGATGGGTCGGAACAGGCTCAGACTCAACCCCTCCAAGACTGAGTGGCTATGGATGCCGGCATCACCTGATCTAGTATCCCCATCTCTGCAGATGGGAGGGGAGTTGCTGACTCCCTCTGAAGGGGTTCGCAATCTTGGCGTCCTCCTTGATTCCCGGCTGTCCTTGGTAGATCATCTGATGGCTGTGACAAGGGGGGCTTTTGCACAGGTTCGCCTGGTGCGCCAGTTGCGCCCTTTCCTAGACAGGGATGCCCTCCATACAGTCACTCAAGCTCTCATTATCTCTTGTTTGGATTACTGTAATGCCCTCTACATGGGGCTGCCCTTGGGGTGCATTCGGAGGCTCCAGCTGGTCCAGAATGCAGCTGCGCAGGTTGTTACGGGAGCCTCTTGTTACTCCCGTGTAACACCTCTCCTGCACGAGCTGCACTGGCTGCCAGTAGCCTTTCGGATCCGCTTCAAGATGCTGGCTCTTGCCTATAAAGCCCTACATGGCACGGGCCCGGGGTACTTGCGGGACCAGCTCCTACCGGCCTCCACCGCCCAGTGCGGTCACATAGGGCTGCCCTCCTCCAGGTGCCATCGGCCAGACAATGTCAGCTGGTGGCCCCCAGATTGAGGGCATTCTCGGTGGCTGCGCCGACCCTCTGGAATGAATTACCCACCGAGCTCTGGACAGCCCCTGACTTCCGTTCCTTCCGCAAAGATCTTAAGACCTGGCTTTTTACTCAAATGATCTGGTTGGGTTTTTTAGTTAACTGTGGGATTTTAAATTATATTGTTTTTATTGTCATTTTATACTGGTGAGCTGCCCGAGTCCTTCGGGAGAAGGGCGGCATATAAATTTTAATAAAATAAAATAAATAAATAAAATAAATTGTTGTGTTTTGGGATTTAAAATTAATATGTTTTAACTGAGAAAAATATATTTCCCCCCCATATATATTCCCCATATATTCCCCCATTACTTGAAAACAGCTGAGCTTTAGATCCCATGGGTGTGTGTGTCTGTATGATAATAAGGAGGTGTAGTACCTCTCTGCTCCTAATGAGTCTGACCCATTTTTGTCATGCTGTGAAATGAGATCGTTTACCAGATTCACCTGTGTAAAAGGAAAATTAGTCTCTCTAAATCCCAGAAAAAAAATATTCTGTGCCTTGGTTGTCTAACTTCTTGCTTTCTAAGGTCTTATTTCAAGCCAAGAAAACTGGCTTCTTTCATCCTATTGACTGACTTTTGTTTGAAAAATTCACAGCTATCATGTGGGCTGCATGTTGCAACTGGTTTTGCCTGAATGGACAGCCTGAAGACATGCCACACTGCCCGCAGCCAGGAACTCGAGCATACTCCAATGCTGGCTACAGCTCCTTCCCATCTCCCACAGCTTCAGAGCAGAGTTGCAAAGCCTGCGGGGTGCATTTCAGCAGCTCCTTCCTTAAGGTGAGTGATGAGATCCTTCGGGACTAGTTATTAAAAGAAGGCCGCTTTTTAACTTTATTTTAGTATATGTAGCACTCAGCACTCCTATGATTTACAACCCTTACATCAGACGGTGGAACAGATCAAGCTGCAAAGTAGAAAAGTCGGGAGCTTCTTTTAAAAGAAAAGTTTGAGCTGCATCTAATAAGATTTAAAGATTAAATCAGAGATTTGGGCAAGGGTGGGTTGCAAAAATTTTAGTAAGGGGTTCTCTGCCCGATTGCTGGGTGGGTGTGGCCATGGTGGGCATGGCCTAGTCGGCCTCCTGCACCAGGCCGGGGCAGGGAGGGTTGCCCTCCCCGGGCTCCGGAGGCTTTCATCAAGCCTTCAGGAGGGCGAAAACGGCCTCCTCTGGAGGGCCTCTACTTCCGGTAGGCCCATTTTTCGCCCTCCCAAACACCCGTGCATGCCCTGCACTTACCTTCATCCAAAACGGGCCACGTGGGGACTCCTGGGAGGGGCGGGGTGGAGTGGGCGGGGCCAGCCAGGAGTGGGATTTGGGGGTTCTCCGAACTGCACAGAATCTTAGCTAGAGATTATTCCGAACCCCTGCAAACCTCCAGTGGCCCACCTCTGGATTTGAGACTCCCGAATTGTAATCTGAGTTGATCATGCTGATTGGCACTGATGGGAATAGTTCACAGGGGTAGAAGACCCAATTCCTACTGTTGTTTTTAATGTTGGTATCTGTAGCTTTATGGAAGTTAAAAGCATAAAATCCTAGAGTTGAAAAACACTGCGGAGAACATCTAGTCCAAGATCCTGCCCAGGGCAGATCTGCCAAAATATTTTGGGCAGATGCCTACCTAGCTTCTGTTTGAAGGCTTCCAGGAAATTCTTCCTACTTTAAAATCTACTTTAAGAGCCGAGGTGGCGCAGTGGTTAGAGTGCAGTACTGCAGCTACTTCAGCTGACTGCTAGTTCAGCAGATCAGCGGATCAGATCTCAACGGCTCAAGGTTGAATCAGCCTTCCATCCTTCCGAGGTGGGTAAAATGAGGATCCAGATTGTTGGGGGCAATATGCTATTTAGTATACTGTCTTTGGTGTAAGCCACCCAGAGTCCTCAGAGAGTGGGCGGCATAGAAATATGAAAAATAAATAAATAAATAAATACTTTATGCACTTTGCAGGGACATACCACCCTTGTTAGACCAATAGCCATGCTTAGCCACTGCGTAGTGTAGGCAGGCAAGAGGGAAGACTAGATTTGACTTAATTTATATTGAACACTAAATTAAATATTGCCAATACTTTGATTGATTGATAATTCATTTTGACTCCTAACAACCACACAGATAGATCTTCTCCATAACCTGTTATTTCAAGTCTCCCAGTGGTGCACTCCTCGTCACGTAACTGAGTCCATCCACCTTCTTGCTGCTAATCCTCTTCTTCTCTTCCTTCCACCTTTCATATGTTTAATAACTTTCCCTCCTGTCACAGTAATAATTAAACCGGTGGCAACTTTTGAAGTGGTTTTGAGGCTTGACATGCTGGCCTGAAGTCCCAAGATTAGGCGCTCCTACTTTGTTTATATGGTGTGGCAGCTTTCATTATGCCAGAAGAGAAAGCTGTGGGTCTAGAAAAAGCTCCTTAGATATACTAATCTCCTCACTTTGGAATTCTAGTCCATCTTCACAGACCCTCCTTTTATCCTGCTCTAGGAAAAAAATAAAGCAAAAAAAAAGAGAGTTCTAGATATATGGCTTCAAACATATAGAACAGACTTCAACTGTTCTATATGATTTCAAAATACCCCAACTAAAAAAATAGCCATTACAGCTCTTAAAATGGAAAAGGTTTTAGAGGGAAGAATTACTTTTAAGGCCATGCTGCCAAGTGCCCAGCTACAAAATTAGAGACAAAACTAGGGAATACAATCATTACACACTGGATTCCAAACAAATTCCAGCACGTTCAGTTCAAGTTGATCCTGCAGATTTATTTTTTTCTCTACTTGAAAACAATCCTGAATTTCAGATTTATCTGCAGAATGAGGGATCCTTGGTGTTCTCTCAGCTTGTCTGTTTTCTTGTAGACGTTTCATTATCTAGCACTGATGGTGTTGCCTAGTTTGGGTAATGAACATCTGCAAGAAAACAGTCAAGCTCAGAGAGCGCCAAGGACCCCTCACTTAATAAATAAATAAAACTTTATTGTCATTGTATGTGTATACACAGTATACACATACAGCGAAATTTACGTAACACCCAAAGACCAGGTCCAACACACATAATCCCCAAACGCACTCCCACCCACCACAATTCCCCACCCCTAAACCATCCAAACATCCACACAACAGACCAAGTAATACTGTCCAAAAGCTCACTGATGGTGGCCCTTTAGTTCATTGTTGAGTGCAATTATAGCTCTGGGATAAAAACTATTCAGAAAATGTGTGGTCCAAGTTTTAATTGTTCTATATCTTCTGCCAGAAGGCAACAGTCCAAAAAGATTGTAAGCAGGATGGGAAGAGTCTCTGAGAATGTTATGCCACTTCCTCAAACAGAGAGATTCACTTCACTTCAACCCTGAGTACAAATATTCTCCTTTATTGATATTTGTAGAATGCCATGTAGTAAGAAGGACCGGAGAGAGAGTGCATGATTGGATTCTTAATTAGTTGCTTCATGTAAAAATTATTTGGGATGAACTGCTGTCAGTGGTATAGCCAACCAGTTGACTATACCACCATTTCAGCACCTTCTGGATTTACTGAGACTGTAATTCCCAAAATTCTTCCACCTTTCCTCCAAGGATACTTGGAGTTGCAGTCCTAATTTCTCTGAAGAGTGCAAAGTTTTGTGAAGAGGTTATGTGGAACTAAAGCAACCTTTCCCTTGTTGAAAGAGTTACTGATTCCAATTGGAACAAAAGTAAGATGTGATGTATGTTACTGAATTCCCTGTGATATTGTAGGGATGGTCAGGCAGCTGCTATCCTAAAGTTTTAGATTACAGCTATCATCTTCTGGCTGTACACCGCCCTGAGTCCTATATAAATTGGAAATAAAATAAAATAAAAAAATAAAAAATAAAATCTTACTTTATCTCTAAGAAAACAGGCAGTGTTGATAAAAATTGAAATGCAAACAACAAAGAGGGCTCTTAGGTTGCCTATTCCATCTTAATCTATATTACAGTAGAGGCGTATATCACAGTAAATAAGCACTGATATTTCAAAACCCAAATAAGATGTATTGTGGTCTTCTTCCAAAAGGAACCAAACCCTAATAATAATAATAATAATAATAATAATAATAATAATAATAATAATAATAATAATAATAATAATAATAATTTTATTTATATACCGCCCTTCTCCCGAAGGACTCGGGGCGGTGTACAGCCAAGATTAAAAACATAAATATATAATATCATAGTTAAAATTAATTAAAATCATTAAATAGTTTTGGCCAAATTTTAAAACCCAATATTAAAACCCAATTTAAAATCATTCAGTTAGACAGCCCCGCCTGTCGGAACAGTAGGGTCTTGAGGGCACAGCGAAAGACCCGGAGGTCAGAGATGTTACGAATATCCAGGGGCAATTCATTCCGAAGGGCAGGAGCTCCGACAGAGAAGGCTCTCCTCCTGGGTATCGCCAGCCGACATAACTTGGCCAACGGTACCCTGAGGAGTCCCTCTCTGTGGGAATGGACTGGTCGGTGGGAGGCTATTGGTGGCAGAAAGTGGTCCCGTAAATATCCTTGTCCTATGCCATGGAGCGCTTTAAAGGTGGTGACCAACACCTTGAATTGCACCCGGAAGACCACTGGGAGCCAGTGCAGCTCGCGCAGGAGGGGTGTCACATGGGTATAACGAGGTGTGCCCATAACCACCCGCGTGGCCGCATTCTGGACCAGTTGGAGCCTCCGAGTGCTCTTCAAGGGGAGCCCCATGTAGAGAGCATTACAATAGTCCAGATGGGAGGTGACGAGGGCGTGACTGACCGTGCGCAAGGCTTCCTGTGCGCAAGATAAATCCTGCAAACCTCACATTCTATCTATTTATGCACCCTTTCTTCCAAGCTATAACAAACATTTTGTCATACTGGCTATTAAATTTATTTGCTGTCCGACTCATGATATGAGCCGAGTCTGAGCTGAGCTACAACTGAGACAAACTATTGTGTCTGAAAAGAGAAGCATGAGGGCTCCCCTGTTGCTGTTGTGAGATTAGGCCTACAGCAGCAGTCGTTCTCAGACATTTTGTCTTGGGGCCCCTTAACATTCAATTATAAAAATAATTAAGGACCCCAAAGAACTTTATATGGTTTTATCTATCAGTATCTAGTGCTTTAGAAAGCAAAACTGAGAAATGTTAAAAACATTTATTTGAGTTCATAGACTTCTGAAAGGGTCTTGGGGTCTTCCAAGTATCCCCTACATTTTGAGAACTACTGGTTTCCAGAAGTGTTTCTCAGATTTGGCAACTTTAAAATGCACAGCTGGGGAATTCTGGGATTTGAAATCTTAAAAGTTGCTAAGATTGAGAAATATTAGTCCACAGGGTGAATTAGAAGCCCAGCTGATACTTTATCCTCACTTCTGCAGGCTTTTGTAGCAAAATGTTCTTAGTGACTTATGCTTTGCTGATCAAATTTGTCTTCTTTGTGAACTTCTGGGCAGACAGCCCTTTCTTTGGAAAATCAACACTAATCTAGAGCTCAAATGATGGTGGGAGATTGCTCCGAATGGGTGAAAGAGACGTAGTCCCATCTCCTTAGGTAAGAAGTATTCACTTAGCAAGAGTGTTGTCCATAAAAATACATCCAGAAGTTGAGAAATAGAATAACCTCAGGCACTTATACTTTTATTGCCTTGATGTCCCTAAAGGCAGAAGCAGAAGCTGGATTTTCTAGCTATCCTTGACTTGTTTACTAAATTCTTATGCATCTGACCTCTCCAGAACCACCAGAGTCCTGTGGAACAAGACTTAATCCACATTCTTCTCCCAAGAGATATGTATGTATTTCAACAAGGAGTTTTCCCAACTGTTTTCTCCCCTTTTCTGGGAAATCCTTCCAAGAAGTGGCAGGAATCCAACTTTTTAGTTTCTCAGCAAAAGTTTCTGACCTGCTCCATGTTCCCAGACAAAATGTGGTGAGGAAAAGGGGGAGATGAATGTCTGAATGGGCATGTGGCCTTTTGATCCCCCCCCCCCCCAAACACACACAAAGAATTGGGACTGACTTCAGCAACTGCCAGCATTGGGCAACTGCCAGGAGTGCTAGTCCCAGTGCCTTATTACAGCCTCTTGTTTGTTTCTTGGATTTATGGCCTGCTATTTGTTCAGGACCTCAAGGTTGTGCACATAGCATTCCTTTCTCCATTTTCTTCACCGCAACCCTACATAGATTGGTATGAGAGACAGTGATTGCCCCATGGTCACCCAGGGAACCTCTGTAACTATGAACTTCTGGGCTTCCCTGAAGCTAGGACAAGGAGTCCTCAACTTATGACAATTGAACTCAAAATTTATGTTGGTGAGACATTTGTGAAATGAGTTTTGCCCCATTTTACGACTTTTCTTGCCACAGTTGTTAAGTGAATCATTGCAGTTGTTAAATTAAGTAACACGGCTGTTTATGTGAATCTGGTTTCCCCGTTGACTTTGCTTGTCAGAAGGTCACAAAAGGGGATCACATGACCCTGGGACACTGCAACTATCATAAATGTGAGTCTGTAAATCACATGACCATGGAGATATTGCAATGGCTGTAAGTGTGAAAAATGTTCATAAGTCATTTTTTTCAATGCCATTGTAACTTCGAACGGTCACTAAGCAAGCTGTTGTAAATTGAGGACTACCTATACAATATCTTAATACTATACCCCATAGCTTTTCTTGCCTACTTTCTAGTCGGCATTAGGCCAGCTAGATCTTGATGCTGCCACCCAGATTAGAAGCCTCCCATAAATGGATTACTTGGACTAAATAAGCCCTTGGTATAATCCAGTTGGGCTCCTACAGTCATCATTTAAGTTTCCTGCAGCTATATGTTTACATGTTACATTTGTCAGTGACATTAACGATCGGTTTTTTATGCATGACTCATATCCTGAAGTAGTCAGTAACTCCAAGAGTGCTATGAACTTAAATTTAGATTTGGTCTGCTTTAATGAACAGAAGAAGCTTGGACCTATTGAAAAGGATGGGGAGTGGAACAACTCTGGAGGAGGTAAACTTGCGAAAGGCAAGACTGAATTACGTTGTAAGTGTACTGTAGTTTGCAACTGACTTGCTTATTTCCTTATATTAACTGGGTCAAGCCAAGATCTGTAATGGAATCTTCCCTCTCAGCAGTTTGCCTTTTCAAAATTGGTTTCAATTTGCAAAGGTTAAAAGGAAGGAGAATCTTTTTCCTTCTGGATGTGAGCTTTTAATTTTTAAAAGCTTCCCTGGGAGAGAAGTTTTAAGTCTTCACTGCATTTAATTCAAAAGCCACATATTTACCCTAAGGAGTGCCTACTCTACACTCTTAAGTTTGAATAGGTTTAAAGTAGTTTTTTCAAGCTTGGCAACATCATGTTGGCAAGGGAATTCTGGGAGATCAAGTCCAGTTCAGCCCAGAAGACTCTGATCTGGGGTTATTGTCTCATTGGGGGCATATAAGCATATATTATCAATAGGATACTATAGTTAAATTGGATGAAGACTGCCCATGGCATATATATCTTGAGTGGAGGAATGGGCTTTGAAATGTATTATTTATTTATTTATTTATTTATTTATTTATTTATTTATTTATTTATTTATTTATACATGTACAAGATAACAAGTATAGGTATGAACATAAATATAAACAAAGGAAGTAAATACAGATAAATGGGGACAGTAAGACAGGGACGGTAGGCACGCTGGTGCGCTTATGCACGCCCCCTTTACGGACCTCTTAGGAATGGGGTGAGGTCCATGGTAGACAGTTTGAGATTGAAGCTGTGAGGGTTTGAGGCTGTAACAACAGAGTCGGGTAGAGCATTCCAGGCATTGACCACTCTGTTGCTGAAGTTGTATTTTCTGCAGTCGAGTTTGAAGCGGTTTACCTTGAATTTGTTTGCCCATGTATTATTGTGGTTGAAGCTGAAGAAGTTGTTGACCGGCAAGACGTTGTAGCAGATAATTTTGTATACCACAATTTTGGAATGGCATATAGAATACAAAGTCCGCACATCTTAAAAGTTGCCAAGTTTAAAAAAGACTGCTTTAAAGCATTACTTTTAGCTCTAAAATATGGATTATTTAAGGTGAGTTCAATGTAAAAGTGTAATAAGTCATGCCATTAGTCATTAGTTGTGGCATAGCTATAATTTAACATACGATGGGTTAGCACGATAATAAAGTCTGTGTACTTTCGGTATCTTGGGGTTTAATCTTAAATTAGGAACTCATAACAGGTTCCAGTTGATCTATTTTAATTTTGTAGTTTTCATGTGTGACAGAAAGCAAAAATAAAGGAGAGGTATAATTCCTTCCTGCTTTTAGACAAGTCCGGATGTGCTGCAAACCTCCAGAGGAGGTGTTTCCCCTTTGTTTATCTACCACTTTTGTTGATGCATCTACATAGCAGGTCTTGGACATAATGATAGCAGATGCCAGAAGGGAAATCATTCCTTCTGATGACAGGATTTATCTTTATTTATCAGCTCTAATTTCTTCATAAGAGATGATAACAAGGATTGGTATGACTGTGAATATAATTTAATTAGATTAAATTAGCTTGGACTCCTCTGGAGCAAAGATTTTGCATGACATGAATCCTGTTTGAACTGACAAGGAAGATAATTTTCTCATTTGCATGAGAAGAGGTTCAAGCAGAAAGATTGTGCTTTGCTTGTTCTTTAGTCAAAGCAATGATGCCCTGATGAGTTGCTCAAGAAAACCTGTGGGATAACAACACTTCCTTTGGTTAATTTCCCATGTACTTAAATTGGGAAACACTTGACCCAAAGTGACCAGAACTTTCTGAGATGGGAAAGACATAATTACCATACGTTTTTCAGGCTATGTTTGTTTTGGAAGCATTTTTAAAATTATTTATTTATTTGTTAAATTTATTTACCCCCTGTCTCGCTGTGGAGCTACTCTGGCAGCTTACAACAGTAAAAACGGAGAAATGAAAAGGAGTGTGGCCATAACAATAGCAAAGCAATGGAACAATAGAATAAACAATAAAAAGAAAATGATGAGAACACCGCTAAGTGAGAATAAAAGATGGGCGGGAAAGAAGCTGGGAACGAAGGGGGCAGGTGGGTTTTGCTATCAATGTAGTAGCCATCTTCAGTGTGGTATTCCCCCATTTGGGTCCCAATTGGGGAATTTTTTTTATTGGGAAATGCTTTTATGGATGTAAGGAAACAAAACTTTTTGATTGCTTTGTGCTCCCGATGAATCAAGTGCTTAATTTTGTTTCAGGAGGAACACAGTGACTTATACCCATTGCCTTGCACTAGAAATAAAGCCCACACTTTGGCAGTTGAAAAATGTACAAGTGTTCAAATTTGGCAAAGAGTTCTAGACTGCATGAGACTTTTGCGTATTTGTTATGCCTATGACCCTTGAAACTTTGTATGTGAGGCACCGAGTGGGAAGTTGTAATAGGCATGTGCCCCAGTGGTGGGTTGACCCCGGTTTGCACCGGTTTGCAAGAACCGGTAATAAAAATTTGCAGTCGTTCAACGAACCGGTAATAACATTGGCTGGCCACGCCCCTGAACCGGTCCCCAGCCCGGTCGCCACTCGCTTACCCCACCCACCTCATCAGAGGGGTTTTTTTTTTACTTTTAAAAGCATTTTATCTACAACCTCTTCGGTCGAAAAAATGCTTTTAAAAGTAAAAAAAAAAAAAGCTTCTGATGATCGCTTGGCTCAGTTGGGATCGTCAGAGGCTTTTAAAAGCATTTTTTCTACAACCTCTTAAGGTTGTAGAAAAAATGCTTTTAAAAGAAAAAAAAAAGTTGGCCACGCCTACCCCATCACATTACCCCCACCAAGCTACGCCCATAAAATAAGCCACGCCCACAGAACCGGTAGTAAAAATTTTTAGAACCCACCCCTGATGTGCCCTGTACATTATGTGAGGTAGAGCAGGGTGTCTCCAAACTTGGCAACTTGGCTGGGTAGGAATTCTGGGAATTGAAGTCCACAAGTCTTAAAGTTGCCAAGTTTGGCGACCCCTGAGGCGGAGGATGGGCCAATGGTAGAATCAGCGCCTAAGGAAAGAATTTGATGGAAGGCAGGCAGCAAGATACCAGAATGAGAAGCTGGAGAGAGTTTATGCAAAATAGCAGGAATGCGAATAATGAATTTAATGAGTTATAATAATTAAATAAAAATAGCGTAATGTAAAATAACAAAAGTAAGAGAGGTTAAGTAATATTGCCAGGCTCCGAAAGTATTCTTGAGAAGACAAAGGGGCATCATGGCAGTAAATGTGGATACTTTTATGGACACTGCAAGTTTGTTTGCTGCTGTTAAAAAAAAACACCAGTAATGGAATCCCAGGCACTAACTGAATTCCAACCCATATATAGTGATAAATAAGTTTCAGTCAATAGAGGCTGCCAGTTAGTTTTTTCAGTGTAAGTGTTCCATTGCTGTTTCTGCCTCAGCATGGGTCTTTTGTCCATTGCCCTGCTGTGCTGACCCCTGCCTCATCCTTTTGGTTTTTCTCTATGTTCTCTCTCCTCATTCCTCTGCTTGCCCTTCAAGCTACGCATAATCAAAACAGCTTTGAGAGCTACAGTTTGAATAGAGCTTACTCCACTTTTGATTGAGTTGTGCATTTCTGCAGTTGGATCTAATATTGGTGTTTTCTTGTGAAGTGCTAAATGTTCCATCAGGATATATTTTCAGAGAGCAGCAGCAACCAACCGATGTTTACCGACTAACAGAGTAGCTAGACTAGAAAATTGAGCAGGCCTCCCCGCACCCTTCTTGCCTCACAGAAGGTGGTGCTGTGAAACTGGCTTCTCATGACTTAAATCATGCCAAACCAGAATGTGGGAATCTGATGGGTTTTTTTCTCTTTCTGGGGATTGATGGGAAGATGGTTAGCATGCCTGCGTCTTTCTGATGATTCACAGGCCTGCGTGCTCTCGATATTCATAAGGACGGTGTCACGAGAGAATGCAGACATGTATTCTGTGCTGTGGTTTCTCTGCTCAAAGGTTTTCCCCCTGACGTTCTTTCTCCTCTTCTTCCCCTCCTGAGCAGCGCGTCTGCCTGGATTGCAAAAAAAACTTCTGCCCTTCCTGTTCGCACCAGCCCGAGAGTGGTCCCTGCCTCTGCCACCTCTGTGAGCGATTCCGAGCTACAGCTTTTCAGCGGGAAGAACTCATCAAAATGAAAGTGAAGGACTTGCGAGATTATCTGGAGCTCCGGGAGATCTCCACGGAGATGTGCCGTGAAAAAGATGAGCTGGTCTGCTTGATCATCAGTCAGCAGCCCTTGGATCCCCAAAGGGAGAGGGTCACCCGGGTTCCTCACCCAGCACCAGTTTCCGTTGCCCCAGAGGAGTGTACAATGACACCAGTTTCACTGGATTACTCTCCCGAGCAAATTTCCACCAATCCTGCCTTACAGAGTGAGGAGCATCCACAGGTACGGGATACCTTTGCTACCCTGGTACCAGGATACATTTACGTGTCTTAGCTCAAGGTCCTGTTGGCTGCTGTTGTCCGATGTGATAATGTTGCTTGAGTGTGGAATTTGAAAAAAAGGGCTTATATAATGTAGTGGGAGTGGAAAATAGGCAGCAATAGGATTTAGACTTACTGTATATACCACTTTACAGTGCTTTTACAGCCCTCTCTAAGCGGTTTTGCAGAGTCAACATATTGCCTCCAACAATTTGGGTCCTCCTTTTACCCAGCTTGGAAGGATGGAAGGCTGAGTCAACCTTGAGCCTTGTGAGATTTGAACTGCCAAATTGCAGGCAGCCAGCAGTCACCAGAAGTAGCCTGCAGTACTGCACTCTAACCACCATGCCACCGTGGCTCAACATAGATAGTTGGAATGTGTACTTTTTTGTGCAGAATTCCCAGGTTCACTCTCGCCATCTTCAATTAAAAGAAGGCTAATTTATAAGAGGCATTTGCTGTAATCCTGGAATACTTTAGATCAGGGGTGTCAAACTGGCAGCCCACAGGCTGGATGGTTCACGTGCAGGCCACGCCCACTCCACTCCACGAAGGAGGAAAAGTCACAAAATGTCCCATGATGACAACATGTTTGACACCCGTGCTTTAGATAGTTATCTTAATTTTGAAATGCTTTTAAAATTGGTCTTCAATTTAGCTAGGTTTCTCTGATCCCTGTTGGCTTAGCCATTACCTCTCTCCTGTTTTTAGAGCTGAGGGACTGGGAAAGGCTCTGCTGTGTCTACTTTTCATTTTAAAAGAATTAGTAATGGCAGAGATATGGGAAGTCTAGCAATTCAGTATTGGGTGGATTCTGCCTCCCCCACCCCATCCTGCTCTTAATTATACCTCCTAAGATTTTTTTTTTTTACACTTCTAAGAGAAAATAATGCAAAATCATCTCCCATCCTGGGAATGAGATGTAAGCAGGTTTTGAGAATCTTATGAAGAAATTATTTTTCCAGCCAGTGTTTAGTCTTAACAGAGTATATTTGTGTTTGTATCATCTGCACAAAATTGCTTCCCCCTCCATGAAATACCTGTCCAGTTTTTATGGGTTTATTACTATGAAGGCCTATTGCCAACAGAAGGGGAGAGGCTTGCATTGAGCTTAGAGCTTCCCTACAGAAGACTTTTAACCTTTTACTTTTCCAGAGAGTAGATTACATAAAAGTTTATCTTCCCGGGCTGAATGCATGAAGGGAATTACAACCTTTATGATTAAAAATGTCCTCTTCCATTTGCCCAGGTCATGTCAAAGTTTTTCCACATTCTGCAACTCCTCCCATCCTCCCAATTTTGGTTAAAACGAGTTTCTTCTGTTCTAACCTTGTTTGACTTCACGGTGGCTGGATGCTCTTAGTCAAGGGAATCCTAAATTGGCAGGTCTTCATTCTTTTCAGACCTTGGTGTGGGAAATGCATGGCTAACCTTCCAGAGAGAGAGGGCATTTGTGGGGCTGTGGTATTGTGTCATAAAAAATGCCTTGCATTCTCCATGATGTCACGTGGTGTCACAATGGAAGGTAGCAGAGCAGAGCCAGGCCTTCATAGCACGTCTCTTGCTAGCTCCCTACAGCTCCATCATGACTGTCCTGGCTCTGCTTCCTTGGAGATACCACCCAAGGGCTTTCCTACGTGAGCCAAGGCAGTCCTAACAGGGCTTAGCCAACAACAAGGTGAGGATCTTAACCTAAAGCAAAATTCCTTGCCCGGTTTTGAAGTACTGAGGATTGTCTGCCTTCTCACTATTGCCTAAGCATTTTCTTGGGCTCTCGATGATCCCTTGAGTGAGCCAAGTGAAGGCCAGCTGAAGGAAAGCCTCCTCCCCAAATTTTCTGAACAGTTCAGTTACACTTTTTCTTCTTAGGCAAATGGGCATGTGCTGCCGAGCCAGGACGATATGGCAGAAGTTGAGAGCGCAGTGCAAAACCTGCCTGAGGAAGAGACGCAGGTAAGGGAAGGTCACGGCCTACTTTTCAGGGATGAGAGGCCGAAAGGGGGAAGGCTGTATCTTGCAATGGGTGTCAACATTCTAGTGCTAACCGTGGTATCAGAAATGGATGAAGTCCCTTACGTGCAGAGAATGCTATGGAAATAATTACATGCTTTGAAATGAAAAGAAGTGCAATTCTGTAATAGATTTGGACCTGGAAGACCGATAAAAAAATATTTGTAACTCAGGGTTGAACTGTGGGGGTCCTTGGTGCTCTCTGAGCTTGGTTGCTTTCTTGCAGTCATTTCATTACCAAACTAGGTAACAACATCAGTGCCAGCATGGAGCTGGAAGAGGTAGGATCTGCTCCTGATTCTTTTATGTGGCTTAAAAAAAAACCCCCCTCAGCAGCTTAATTCCATCAGCAGCATCAGCTACGCAACACTTAAACTGCCCTCTTCAGACATGGTAATCCCAGTACTCCCCTGCATTCTTGCTTCCCATTTGCTGAACCCCAACAATGGAGCATGTTCTGTGCTGCTCTGATTTCAAAATGCCAGGCGAGATGTATGTCCGTTTACAGACACAGCCTTTTGTAAAAATCATACTTTTTAAAGCCAGTATTGACCCTCAAAAGCAGGTCAAATTTTACCATGTGATAGAATAACATGGGTTTTTGTTTTTCTTGATTTATTTATCAATTTCTAGACCACTCGACTCCAAAACAACTTGCGGGGAGACTTCACAAAGTTAAAAGAAACAATATTACATAAAATAACATCCATACATAAAACATTAACCATCTGAGGGAACAACAACACATCCTTGCAGTCCACTCCCCCACCCCAACCCCTGATTAAAGGCAACCACCCCCTCTCCGCCCAAATCATCTGAACCAAAGGCCTGGGGGAAAAGTCTTTTTTTTTTTTTTTTAAAGGAAGTTGGGAAAGGTATTGGCACATGCAAATCTTCAGAGGGATGCTGTTCTAAATGGCAGGAGCAGTGACAAAAAAGTCCTGGGTCCCATTAGATGATGTGGAACTATCTACAGGCAGCCCTCGACCTACGGCCACAATTGAGCCCAACATTTATGTTGCTAAGTGAAACATTTGTTAAGTGACTTTTATGACCTTTCTTGCCACAGTTGTTATGTGAATCATTGCAGTTGTTAAGTTAGTAACATGGTTGTTAAGTGAATCTCTCTTCCCCCATTGACTTTGCTTGTCAGAAAGTTGCAAAAGGATCACATGACCCAGGGACACTGCAGCCGTCATAAATATACGAGTCAGTTACCAAGCATCTGAATTTTGATTATGGGGATGCTGCAATGGTCGTGTGAAAAATGGCCCTAAGTCCCTTTTGTTCAGTGCCATTGTAACTTTGAGCAGTCACTAAATGAACTGTTATAAGTTGAGGACTACCTGTATTGGAGTTGTTAATGTTGTTGGGACACGCAGGATGGGACGTCCTTATGGAAGATGGCCAAGCCCTCATTTGTGGGTATTGAGCCCAACGAAGAGATTGTTGTTATGGCTTACTGTTGTGGCTTTATTATTATTTTTCTGTTGTAGCTTTTATTTATTTTTTTTATTCAAAAAGTTGTGTTTAACTTTGGTCTTGGTTGCTTGACTTCATTCCTGTGGTGAATGTTTCATTTGTTCTATTTCAGTCCACTGATTCAGAAGATAACCTAGTTACGGGACGGAGGGCATCTCTCTCTGACCTAACAAGCGTGAGAGATATCGATGCCCTCTCGGTAAGGCAGTTGAAAGAGATCCTGGCTCGCAACTTTGTTAACTACAAGGGCTGTTGTGAGAAATGGGAGCTAATGGAGAGAGTGACCCGCCTTTACAAAGAGAAGGACCTCCAGCAGCTGGGTATGAAATTCCTTCCTTCATTGCTTTTGATTTGTGTATATTAATGACGGTTAGGTGGGATTATGTGGAGTTTAAAATTGCAGCGGGCCTATAGAGAAAGCAGTTCCTTTGGTTGGTTTATGTTCATTGACATGGAGAGAACATTGGCACCGTAACACCTCAATAGCTGTGTTTATACAACACGCTTAACCAGGTCAAGCAATCTGGCGGATACTTTTGTACGTATGCTAGACTGATTTAAATCTGATAAGCTTGGTTAATATTAACCTTCAGTAGATTTTCATGCCGTAAAACCTCTGCTTTTGTAATTTAACTTAATAATTTAAATATAGTGGAAAGTCAGAAGAAGAATTCATTGTTCAGGTTCAGGCTGTGGCCTGAATGCAACCAGGGCTTCTTTGGGCTCTTGCAATATTTCACTCCGTTGCCTCTTAACCAAACAAAATGGTAAAGGTTTGTTTCTCCTTCGACGGTCACAAATACAATAATAACCGGGGTTCTCCTTCTCCCAAGTAACATTTTCCACTTTTTATCCGATCCCTTAAAAAGTGGGAAGTGGAAAGGTAGAAAGTAGGGTGATGGTTGGAGTGTAAAACGGCAGCCCATTAATTTTCCTTGCATCCTGTGGCAAATATCTCAAACTCATGCTTTTTTTTTCTTTTCTCATTCAGTTTCAGATGCTGATGATCAAACTGGTAAGCATGTTCTTTTTCATCTTCTCAACATTGTAGGCTGAAACTATTTAAACAGGAACACTTATTGTCTTCCAGGAAAGTTGGTAGTCTTAAATCAATGTAATTTGGTTTTTTTATTTGAGCCAATAAATGTATGTATGCTTTAGTGTTTATGCTGCTAACACACACACACACACACACACACACACACACACTCATGTGTAAATGCATTTTATATACATTAATATTGTATATTAGGAGAATGGAAAACTATAGACAAAGTATTTCATGAAATCTCCAGAAATTACTTTAGATGGGCCACCTTTTCTCTGCCTATGGAGCAGTTCAAAATTATAGGACAAATGCACATGAATTAGTATAATAGCATTTTAGACAGAAGAAAAAAAATGCATGGTGCTCTTAGCATTACTGAATTAATTCATTTTCTAAGTTCACACGGTGCATTGAATCATAGATTAACAGGCTGGTTTTCCATAACATAGCTAGGTCTCCAAAAAAATCAAACTGTATGAACTGTAGATCAATGGAATGGGTTGCCATAGGAAGTAATGAGTTCTAGAGGTCATTAAACAGAGGCTGAAAGATCATCTGTCAGGAATGCAGAGATGGATCTTATACTAGGCCGAGGATTGAAGTAAACTTCCATAGTACATGAATTTATGAACTTTATCAAAATCAACTCTAATGGAGCTTAGTATGCTGCATGAATTCATCTACAGTAGGCATGGTTAAGCATGCCTTATATAAGCCCATGTGCTTCTCAGTTTCCTGGATATATGGCCTTGTTCAAGAACCATGCCATATAGTCTTGAAACTTGCAGAATGTGGAGATAGCAATAGCAAATAGACTTATATACCGCTTCACAATGCTTTACAGTCCTCTCTAAGCGGTTTACAGGGTCAGCCTATTGCCCCCAACAATCTGGATCCTCATTTTACCGACCTTGGAAGGATGGAAAGCTGAGTCAACCTTGAGCCTGGTGAGATTCGAACTGCCAAATTGCAGGCAGCTGGCAGTCAGCAGAAGTAGCATGCAGTACTGCATTTTAATCACTGTGCCGCCATGGAGATAGTCACAAAAGAGAAATACATGGAAAAGGAGAGGCATTGTGTATCTGTGTGTCATGCTTATTCCTACCCACCTTTGTTCTGAAGGGGAAAATACATGCTGAGGAGCTGGGGTGCACCTAGGAGAAAATATCTGGAAAATAAAGAAAGCAGGCAGAAATGTCTGAGTTGGTAGCATGCAATCTTTCCTAAAGCAGTAGGTAGAGACAGAGGATCGGCATCACAAGCAGGGTACACTTTATTACCTTGTTTTTGATGTTCTAAGCCAGGGGTGTTAAATTCAGTTTCATTGAGGGCTACATCGGGGCTGTGGTTGCCCTTGGGTGGGGGGGGCAGGTGGGCATGGCCAGCTGGGTGGGCATGGTCAGTTTGACGCCACTCTGCAAACTGCTGGCCCAATGTTTCCTCTTTGCACTGGGTAGACTGGGCCAGAGCGACATGGGTAGACAGGGCCAAAGAGATGCGGGACGGCCCCTTACATTTTCCAGGACGGTCCTGCGAACCAGATCTGACCACATCTTGGGCCAGATCCAACCCGCAGGCCTTGAGTTTGACACCCCTGTTCTAAGTGAATCACACCCAGTCACTCCTTATTTCTTTTGCTTACTGCCAGAAATTTTAGTCTCCCATGCTAAAAAAACCGTCTTCTCTTCTTGTCGTTCTAGCTCCATCTGGTAATGCCACCCTCCCTGGTTCTGAAGAAAATCTCTGCAAAATCTGTATGGACTCCGTCATTGACTGTGTCCTATTGGAGTGTGGCCACATGGTGACTTGCACAAAGTGTGGGAAACGTATGAATGAGTGTCCCATCTGCCGGCAATACGTGATAAGAGCTGTCCATGTTTTCAGGACTTAAGAGCACAGGAAGCAGGACTAACGTTCTTCCATTGTGACAGTGAGCACCAGTCCCAGAGCTACCCAGTCCCCATTCTTAAGAAGCCCACAGAGGATAGGTGAGATGAAGGATGGAGGGCTGCGAAGACTTGAGCTGTGATTGGCTGCCTACCCCGACTAATACTGTGCATTATACCACAGTGCCTGGAGAGCTGGACATCCTCAGTAGATCTAGAAAGCAACATGCCTTTTCTTTCTTTGTCTGCTTTTGACAGGGCATAAAGAAACTCTTGATGTTTCCAAGACATTGAGGCTCTTCCCCTCTGGAGTAAATAAACAAGGTGATCTAAAGAGGAAGAGAGATTTGCTTCTCTCAATTCTCCTTTCTCTTTGACTAAATCCTTGAAGGGGAGAGTACTGTATATATTCCCTTTTTTTTTTGGATATGTATTTTTTTTAAAGAAAAAAACTTAGTTTATTAGCTAGCCTTGCGGGTCAGGCTGAAAGTTGTCTCTTCTATTGCCTTGGATTCTTGTACAGAGTAAACCTGTGTCCTACCTTAGTGGCCATGGTGACATGATGAAGAGGGGCTGTAAGTGAGGAGAGGATTTACAATGATGGAGACGAAATTTTGCCAGATTTGTAGCGAATGAGTATCTCAGGGATACTTTCTATGTTTTTTGTTTGTTCATAATTTTTGTCACGATCAAAATGTGGTGGCCTTTAAGACAATTAAGTTGCATTATAATTGATTTGTTTTGTATTACCATTGGGGAAAACTCGTACATTTGTTCTGGATTTTGCTTATGGAATTAGCATTTGGGACAATAAGGAGGAACCAGTTGTGTTTTTAAAGGCCACTGTCAGATCATAAACTACATTAGGGCCTATCCTTGACAAAGGATCCTCTTTTATTTCACTCTTTCGTTAGCATTTGTTGCCTTTCTGCTATAGTATTTCACACCGAGATGAGCAGATGTCCAGATTGCTTTCTGTAGAAGTTCAACTACTTGATTTTTTTGAAGTATGTATTTTGCCTTTAAATGCCAAGCGTTGGCATTTCATTTGCTTTTGTTGTAAAAAAACAAAAAAAATACTCTGTTCTTTATAATCACTCTTCAGTGAAGTGCGGAAGTGAAGAAATTGGAGACACGGGGTCAGAATGGGTCTTTTCATTAGTAAAGGGAGGCTGCTGAAGATAGAGGGTCTTTTGCTGTGTTCGTCTCAAACCATTTTTTGGGTGACTACGCAAATATGTTTAGCTATCGGACTGCAGTTCATGAATCCCCATGAATCTTGGACTGAATCCTACTTTTACAACTGACGGAGAGGACTGTTTTAGGAAGAACCATGGAAAAAAGGTAATCAGTAATTCTAAAAAAAATGGTTTGGAAGAAATCCAGGAGAACCATTTAGTTGTTTACATACTATCTTCTTCCAAGGGCATTTCAGAAAGACAGTTTTTCTCCCCATGTTGTATAAAAGCCTTAAGAAACGTGACACTTTCATATCAGCTGCTTCCTTCACTGTTGTGTCTTAATTCCAAGTCAGCCCAAGTGCTTTCTTAAATTTTGGCTGTTTCCCAAATGGTTAAATGCCTTGCAGGTTGAAGATGCCTTAGTTTGCCTTAAGCCAACAGTACACAATCTGTATCTTCCAGATGTTTTGTACTGCAGTTCTTTTTAGCCTTAGCAGCAAGGGAATTGTATTTCAGAACATAGGAAGCGCCCTATCCCTGCCTTAAGTCCTGAAATGTGTGTAAATAAGAGTAACAGTCAATTTGTGTATAGGTTGCATCGACGGGTAGGTAAGTTTTATTGTGGAAAGGTTGCTTTACAAATCTTTCCTCCTCTTCTCCTATTGAATTTCACAGGTGTTCAAAAGAAAGGTTTTTTTTTTAAGAAATCAATTTGCACATGCAACATATATTACCTTCTCCTTTATTATGGTTTCCAAAGATTTAGCCTCAAAATTGCACTATTGGGCATGGCAATATCCCAAATGCCTGGCACATTAGCCCTGGTCCTTGTTAACCTCTGTTCCACCTGCTTTTTTGTAACCGCTTTTGATAACAATTTGCGAGATATAATCCTTACATGTATATCTGTAACCTCTGCAACCAATATTGTAGTTTGTGGATAGTAAAAAAAAGCTTTTTTTGGAGGGGGTGGGCCTTTGGTGCGTTTCTAAACAACATGGATTGACTGTGTATAAAGCCAATGTGGGAAACAATTTGTAACCCATTTCTTTGGGATGGTGGGTGACAGAGTGGGAAATTTTTTTTTTCCCATGTAGGAAATCTTAAAACTTCAGTTAATGTTAGAAATCTTATTTGAGTCACTGCTGTTTGGCTCTTAAATTTCCTTTTGCCCCTCTTAGGAAGGACTTTTTAAAAAAACTTTACATTCCAATAGGGGGCCCATTAATGAATAAAGGGGCATATATATACTGAACATCAGATGTTGATCATGCATAAAAGAAAATTTCTGGTACGGGTAGTAGTGGGGGGAGAAGAGGTAAGAACCTAAAGAAGGAAAATACCCAAATTTCTTGTAAAGTTCAATGTGAACAGGGGTGGGGACTTAACAAGCCCTTCCCAAAGTGTTGGGCTATTCCAGGGGTGTCAAACTCGATTACATTGAGGGCCGCATCAGCGTTGTTTTTGAACTTGGGGGGCCAGGGTGGGTGTGGTCAGGTCGATATCACTCCTGTCGGGGGCACCTGTGGTGGCCCGAGCGCTCTGCCAGCGAAAACGGGCTCCCGGGCTCCGTTTTCGGCTTCCAGGGCCTCCTGCAACCCGCATGCGGCCCTCACAAGCTCAGTTTTCATTGGCAGAGGGTTGCAGGAGACCCTGGAAGCCGAAAACTGAGCCCAGGAGCCCGTTTTCGCTGGTGGAATGACCACAGGACAGTCCTTTGCTGTTTCCAAGGTGGCTCCGTGGGCCAGATCTAAGGAGCCCCCGGGCCTTGAGTTTGACATCCTTGGGCTATTCTGATCTTCTCCACTGATGGAAAAAAATAAATAAGAGTTGGGATGGCAATAATGTGTAAAACAAGTAGCTTGTTCCTTTCTTTCTTGGTATCACTTGTATAATGAAGTTCCCACTGCCACCCTATTTTGATTCAAAATTTGGTATTTTCCATGACTGTGATTTGAATTTTGTTGAAGCGAAACCTTCTCCATAGTGATGCTGCTTTGTGACTGATAAAGACTGCTGCTGCTGCACTAAGCTATGGAGAATTTCTGTTGTTCTGCCAGAAAAATTTAATATAGCAATGTATGCTTGTCTGAACAGTGGGAAAGTTAATTTTGACTGTGAGAAACTCTGTTTCAACAGGTCTCACTAGCACAGAGTCCTGCTTTATAATTTTATAATAAAATGGAAACGTGTTATTAAATTATGCTCCTCTTTTCTTTTTAAACAAAGAATATGTTTCAGGTGTAACATGAGTTACTTGATACTTGGCAAAATATTGTTTAGACTAATAATGAAAACTGGAAACCAATCCTTTTTTTTTGATCATGTCTTGATGGCATAACAGTTTGAACAAGAGCCTGTTGTGTCTGCAGTGTACATGAAACTCCAAGGAGCATCCAACAATCCACCTACCTGTTCCTTCCACTATTTGCAAAGAGCAGTTTAAAATTCCCTTTGGCCATTTTTCCTGCAGGTCGGTTATTGTAACACCTCACTCTTGTGGCCCTCAGTTGAAAAACTAAAGCTTATTTATTTATTTATTTATTTGTTCAATTTATATGCCGCCCTTCTCCGGAGACTCAGGGCAGCTTACAATGTGTTAAGCAATAGCCTTCATACTTTTGTATATACCTGCTTAGTAGGGCTTTTGGCCCCCCCTAAGCGGAGTTCTTTTTTATACAAAGTCACCTTATTGCCCCCACAATCTGGGTCCTCATTTTACCTACCTCGAAAGGATGGAAGGCTGAGTCAACCTTGAGCCTGGTGAGATTTGAACTTGCAGTAATTGCAGGCAGCTGGTGTTACTTAACAGCACTTAGTCTGCTGCGCCACCAAGGCTCTTATTTTGAACTTGTTTTGAGTTCCATTCTGACAGAATGCTCAAAACGCTATGGAATGAAATGCTCCATTTTGTCCTAAATTTTGTGGGGTGGGTGGGTGGAATCACCAGTGTTTAGTTTTCAGTTCAGAAAATGTCACAACTCCTGCAAAAAAATTCCATTTTAATTATCAGTATGTAGGACTGGCGAATGTGAATTTCCATGAAACATGGGCTGTTAAAGTAATCTGTTCCACTGCTTAAGGGCTCTCAAGTCAGGAAATTCTTCCTTATTTTGAGTTTGGATTTTCCTCTGAAATCTTCCATTCATTGATTTTTGTGGTACCCATGGGAGTTCCGGAGAACAAACCCACAGCTTTCCCTGAGACAACATTGGAAGATTGGTATCGTGTCTCCCTTTAGTCTTTGCCTCTTTAGGTTGAACATACCCTGTAAACATTCTTCATTCTCCAGACCATTATCTCAGTTGCTTTTCTCTGCACCATTTCACTTTCTCTGCGTCCTTCTTAGATCGTGACAGAACTCAGTGCAATATTTCATGTGTGGTCTCACCAATGCAGCATCGAATAGAGCACTCATTTCCAGTGATCTTGACATTGTACCTCTGAGGATGCAGCCCAAGTTTGCACTAGTGCTTTCAGCAGCAAAACATACATTGCTGTTGGCTCATGTTTAACCTGTAGTCTACCACAGGGGTCTCCAACCTTGGCAACTTTAAAGACTTGTGGACTTCAACTTCAGAATTCCTCAGCCAGCTGCAAAGCCAGCAAAGCTGGCTGAGGAATTCTGAGAATTGAAGTCCACAAGTCTTAAAGTTGCCAAGGTTGGAGACCTCTGGTCTACCAGGACTCTGGGATCCTTCTCACAAGTACTACTGCTGAACCAGGTACCAGCTATTTTGTATATAAGCACATGGTTTTTCCTAAGTCTAGAATCCTACAAAGATAGCCCTCACTTAACCAGTCGTTTAGTGACCATTGGGGCAAACAAATTACCATTCAAACGACCAACTAGTCCTTCAAATTAAGACCAATAGAGTGTCTCTGGAATGATGTGATCAAAATTCAGCCTCTTGGCAGCCCAGCTGCACTTATGATGGCAACATATGCTTTAACTCCTTCCATCCACTTCATCTCTGCCCTTTTGGGCACCCTGCACTCTGCTAACCACCACGAGGTGCCACAAAAAGGCCAGCAGCTGTCTCTGCCAAGCCTGCCACATTAACAGAGGAAGAAAGAAGACAGTGAAGGTCAGCCGGGGATGGTGAGGATAGGTAGCAGCAGAGTGCAGAATGGCCAAACGCAGAGATGGCAGAGTGAGGTGGGGAGTTGAAGGAGAGGTGAACTTGGTAGGGCAGCAGAGACTCATCTGCAGAACAGAGCTCACTGAACCCAGCTGGGGAAGAAGCTGAGGGATGGAGCCTGCAGTTTGCACATGGCAAGAGAAGTGTGAGGTTCTTGCCTAACAAACACAACTGGAACTGCCAGAACTACCATCGCCAAGCGGTGTAGTCACATGCTATTTCACCCAACAGCAGCTTTGCTCAGTGATGGAAATTCTGATTAGGTTCATTAACCAGGGTCGATCTCAGAGGTGTCAAACTTGCGACGTAACGTGTTGTATCACAACTTTTTTTCCTTCGCTAAACCAGGGGTGGGTGTGACCAGCACATGACACATTCGGCCCACGAGTTTGACACCCCTGGTCAGTCTATATATCTTGGCACTGAACTGCACTTCATTGTATAGGGTCCTACGTTCAAGTCTATCAGTATCCTTATGAATTTTGAAGCTGTCTTCTGAGATTTAGAAATCTCTTCCAGCTTTGTGTCACCTCAAATTTGGTAAGCATCCCTTCTGTCATTTTATCCAATTCATTTATGGAAATACTGAGCATTAGACCCAGGACAGAATCCTGAGGTACCCCACTGGATACCATATTCCAGATTGACATAGAGTACTATGTTAAGGATCATGTGGCAGGTATGGTCGTTCAACCCTGAAAATCCGTCTGGTAATGAGACCATCTATCCATTAAACATTCTGTCAAAAATAATCAGCTTTTCACTTCAAACAAAACATAAGAGATAAATGCAGGCTAGTAACGTCTCTAAAAACATCCAGACACAAAGGATAAAATAAATTACCAAGTAGTGAAGGGCTGAGAAATAGAAACGAAATAGAAACACGTGGTTATGTAGTGCCAAATTGATCTTTAAAAAGTTACATACAAAATTTCTGCACAACATATTATGATTTATGGCACATGATATGTGGAGTCCTTGGTGTTCTCTAAGCTTGATTGTTTTCTTGCAGATGTTTCATTACCCAACTAGATAACATCAGTGGTATCACTGAGTGAAAATTAGGGAAGGGAGCTTCCAGATAAGGTTTTATTCCTATTCTTCATTAAAAAAAAAAACCTACACATTAAAAACCAGTGGAAATATTTTAAATTGATTGCTATTCAGTCATTTTTTCATTAGGTACTTGATTCATTCCAGATGGTGCTCATTTAATGGTTAAGGAGTCTCTTAAATTTAATCATTTTTTCCCATTGGAGCCATTTGCTTACATCAGATAATCTAGCATGGAGTCACCAGTCTTCTCTTTCGGATGCATTCCCAAATCCACTCAGGGGAGACGTACTTAGCAGCTGGGTTGTCTTCCATCCTCTCCATCACATGCGTTGCTGAAGTGGCATCATACTCTTGAACCAGGTCTCCATCATAGGCTACAAAATAACGCTTGAGTTTCCTGAAACCCTCCACAGAAGGGGGAAGATAAAGCTTAACCCCAGTGAATACGTCCAGTAGCATCTGCTGTTTTGAGGTAGGAAACACACGAGAAAGATGATGAACAGTCAGTGAGAATTATGTTTTTAAAAGATTCTAATTCAGAAGGAAACAGAGCTGTGGCAATATATGGTAACAGCTTTCATTAAGAGAAACATACTTCAGCATTTAGGGGCTATTAAGAATGCTTAACCAGGTCTGTGGAAGATTCTGGAACAACTACATTTCCTGAAAATGCTAAGCTTGGTTAGAATTAACCTAGGGCTTTATTCTTGCTTTGCATGCTGTGGGAATGCAGACTATAAGGTACACCTTGACTTACGACCACAATTGAGCCCAAAATTTCTGTGGCTAAGCAAGACCAGTTAAGTGAGTTTTGTCCCATTTTATGACTTTATTTCCCACAGTTGTTAAGCAAATCACTGCAGTTGTTAATAACAGTTAAATGACTCTTGACTTTGCTTCGGGGTGGTGGTGGTGGTGTGTGTGTGTGTGTCACAAAAAGTGGTCACATGACTGCAGGGCATTGCAACCATCACAAATAAATGCCAGTAGCCAAGCAACTGAATTTTGATCATATGACTGAGGGAATGCTACAGTGGTCCAGTGAAAAACAGTTATAATTCACTTTTTTTTTCACTGCCACTGTAACTTCAAATGGTCACTAAACGAATGGTTGTAAATTGAGGATTTGGTTAAATGTGCTGCGTGCACCCGAAAATAGATTATTTTAATGAGATGATGAAGTTTATGTGTAAATGCAATTAGTGACAAAATGTAGTTCTGTAGCTACTTAGGATTTTAAAAAGCGGAATAATTCAAGAACCATGCTTTACTTCAAGAGGAAGGAAATTCAAGGAAATGGTAAGCGGGAACCCAATTTGTAATGCATTAGTGACCTGTGACAGCCACTAGGGAAAAAATAAACAGCCCCCAACCCCCATCAGATGGAGAAATCACCTTTCTGGCAATTATACTCAATGTTGCAAATTATACTCAATGCTTGTTAAAATGTGAAATGGTTGCATCCAGTGTCTTTTCTTCCTCTCTTCCACATCCCAGAGAATTTTTCTATACACAGGGGTGAGAGGATGCACTCATACCAGAGTGCAAAGCTACCAAAATTCAAATTAATTGACCAACTGGGTTTTTTGTGCTGTTTTTTTTTAAGTGAAAAGTGTTTAAAATTTGTGAATAAGAGTAGAACAGTCTGGTTTACTGCAGTCATTTAATGGCTAAATCTGAGATGGTGTTTTGAGAGTATGTTACGAGGTCTCAAATAGGGCCTGGTGTCCTCACTGCCTTCCATTGAACAAGAGAGAAGTGCTCTCCGCTAGCTCTCCAATTCAGCTTCTCTGTAAGAAAAACAATAGTTGTGCTGAAGAACTCATAGTTTTGTAATAGGCACAGGATCCTTGAAAAATCCAACCATCTCCTTGCCAAGATAGTATGTAGTTCAATATTGTTTCTAACGAGGAAGGAGAAGTAGCCAAAAAGATGCTTCTGGAAACTTTCAGCTCTGTTCTCAGCATATCCTGAATGGGTGATTGGCAACAGATTATCTTTTAATGGAGAAATGCAATTCTTTTATATTAGTCAAATGTTGGCGATCAAACCGATCCTCTAGGAGATCAACTCTGACTGCTCTTTAGAAGGCCAGATCCTGAAGATGAAACTCAAATACTTTGGCCACCTAATGAGAAGGAAGGACTCACTGGAGAAGAGCCTAATGCTGGGAAAGATTGAGGGCAAAAGAAGAAAGGGACGACAGAGAATGAGGTGGCTGGATGGAGTAACCGAAGCAGTAGACGTGAGCTTAAACGGACTCCAGAGGATGGTAGAGGACAGGAAGGCCTGGAGGAATATTGTCCATGGGGTTGTGATGGGTTGGACACGACTTTGCAACTGACAACAACAAGAAGCCAAATGTTGATCAGACAATACTGTCCGGCTCCCCTCTAGAACAATTCCAATTTCTGCAGTGCAGATTATATTTCTTCAAGAAATAGCTGAAGCTAAAGAGAACTTTCAAAATGCAGACTGGCTACTATACGGAAGTCCTCAATTTACAACCATTTGTTCAGCAACCATTTGAAATTACAAGGACACTGAATGAAGGGACTTGTACCCAAAGTTACATCTGTTGCAGCTCCCCCATGATAAAAATCCAGATGCTTGGCTGTCTGCGCACCCACACTATGACTGCAAGGATGCTGCAACCCTCCTCACCCATCTATCTCTTTCCCCATCTCACCCGCCCACCCATGCATGCAAAGGTGCTGCAATCCTGAAGGCCTGCTCTCCACCTCATCACACCCAGGAGGCCCAAGCTTGCTCCCCACCCACCGGGTCTAGGAGGCCTTGATTGGTTACAATTCCACAGCGTGTGCAAATTGTCCCACTTAGCTTTGCAGTTTTTCTACAGCTGCGGATAGGCGCACCCAGCCTATGCGAGGCAGGGCCACCTTCCCACCAAGGTGGCCCTGCCCCAGTCTTTAAGCAGGCACTATTTTTGCAGTTATAGTTAACCTATAAAGCCCTTCATGGCTTTATAGGGCCTGGTGGCTCAGCAGACTGATAGCATTGTGATTAATACCAGCTGTCTGCAATTACTGTAAGTTCGAATCTCACCAGACTCAAGGTTGATTCAGCCTTCCATCCTTTCTAAGGTAGGTAAATTGAGGACCCAGTATGTGGGGGAAATAAGCTGGCTTTGTATAAATATACAGAAGTATGAAGGCTATTGCTTAACGCATTGTAAGCCGCCCTGAGTCTCTGGAGAAGGGTGGCATATAAATCAAATTAAAAAAAAGAATAAAAATGGCTTAGGCCCAGGTTATTTGTCGACTACCTGCAACCAGCGTCAACTTCCCATCGCCTGGTGCGCTCTCACAGAGAGGGCCTACTCAGGGTGCCGTCGGCTAGACAATGTCGGCTGGCGATTCCCAGGGGTAGAGCCTTCTCTGTGAGCGCCCCCACCCTTTGGAATCAACTTCCCTTGGGGCTCCGGTTGGCCCCTGACCTTCACACCTTCCGCCGTGAATTGAAAACCTGGCTATTTATGTCCCCCGGCCTGGACTGATGGGGTAGTATATTTTAATTTTTTTTAAAAAAAACTTTCTTGATTTTTATGTATATTCGTTGTTTTTAACAGTCGCTTGGTCGACTGTCGTTGTGAGCCGCCCTGCGTCCTTGGAGATAGGACGGCATACAAATTTTATAAAATAAATAATAAATAAATAAATAAATATTTGGAAGGCTGTTTCTTAAAATTGCATAATGGGCACCCTGGGCCTGGTGGGGAGCAGCCACGGAAGGTTTCCACATGCTGGTGAACCCTGAAGTCTCTGTGTGCCAGGCTCCCAGTGCCTACTCCAATCCCCTCAGACACCAACATGCTCCTTACCTCAGACTCTCTATTTACCGACCTGAGAGACTGCTTATGACCACGGCTGGGACTACCAAAATTGTGGTTGTTGAGCAAAATGGTCACATGACAACTCACTTAATGACTGTTTTGCTCAACAACTTGAGATTCTGATCCCAATTGTGGCAGCAAGTTGAAGACTACCTGTAATATGAAATGCTTGAGAACTGGAACAGACTCGAGTAACATTGACTTGGGGCGTGTAATTCAGTTCTCCATCCTTATAAAAAGCTTAGAATGTAAAGTATAGATGACAAGGAGGTTCACAGAATTTTCTAATTTGTTTACATTGAGATTCTTACCTTTCTTTTGTCCTCCTCCATCTCGGGTGCTTTTCTTTTTTCTCCTCGCTTTCCCTCAGTTTTCTTCAGTGGAGATTTATCTACCAGTTTGCTGGCTAATGAGGGGGAAAACATTTCTACATCAATTCTAAGGAGATGGCAAAAAACAATGGATTCATATAAGAAAAACTATCCTGCCTATGCAAATATAGATAGAGGACACCTTCAGACAGGCTCTACAGCCATTCCTGCTGACTGATGTTATACCGTATTTTTGGGAGTATAAGACACACTCCCCCCCCCCAAAAGAGGCTGAAAATTTGGGTGCATCTTACATTCTGAATGTAGCTTTTTCAAAGCTTTTTTTCAGCCCCAACAAGGCGCTAGCGAGTGAAGCAATCTCAGTGCTTTGCCTGCTTTTCTCATTGCTGCTCCCTCTCAGCTGTGCTTTAGAAGCTGTTTTTTATCTCCAAGCAGGGGATAAAAAACCCCAGCAAACTAATGTGCTGAAGCTGACCAGACTAAGAATACTAGCCAGATGAATACCTAGTAGGCAGATTTTTTTTCCTTTCCTCCCCAAAAACTAAGCTGCATCTTATACTCTGGTGCGTCTTATACTCCGAAAAATATGATAATTGAAAATAACAAAGCTTTTCATCCTGATTTTATAGCTTGCTTCATCATAAGATTCAAAGTTGGTAATAGGTAATTGTTTCTGCAATGACTAAAATGATGTATGTACCTTCTCACACCGACCACCAAAAGCAACCTGAGGAAAACCTAATCTTTATATTATACCCGAGAACATTTTGAACATTGGTAGCACAAATCAAAACAGAACTTGATTCAGTTTCTAATGGATCAAAGTTGCCCATGAGAAGTGAATTTTCATTGCTGAAGACAGGGAATGGCCCAAAAACATTTTAAAGCTTCCAAAATATATAACGGTAATTAGCCCCACATATCTACCAAATAAGTACTAAAACAATACTTTTATATTGTTATAAAATATAACTGATTTAATAGATTAGCTAAGCACCTGGCAATGTAAATAGGATCCATTAAAAACATGTTTAAATTGGAAAGAAGGTGTTGCAGTGTTTAAATCACAGTGGAGGAAATCACTGTGCACATGGGGTACACAGCAATTATTCCAAAAATTCTGGTCCTCACAACCATGATCCTCTCTGAAAACTCTCCAGAACAAAATCTTACTAGAAGAAATTAACTGGGGGGGGGGAGAGGAGAGTAAAAATGGATCCCTGGAGACTCTTTAATACCTTTTCTTCACTGCTCACCTTCAGGCTTCTTGGCTTTCGCAGGGGACTTCCTGGAATGCTGTTTTGCAGCCTTCAGAGGAGAAGACAACTTGGGCTGGCCCTCAGTTTCTCCACTGCTGCCCGCTGTGGAGTTGTCCTCTTCTGCTGCCACTACCAAGAAGTCCGATTTTTCTTTAGATAATTGGTACAGCTCCTGCACAAAAGCCAGAAAGTTCCATGAAGAGGGTAGGGGGGGAAACACTTTGTAGCAAGTCCTTCTATAACTTCCCACTTCTGCCTGCAAAATACAATTCAGATTCTTTTGGAACAAACAGGACAATAGGCAACTGATTTCCAATGAAACATCTGGGCAACAAATGGCACAGATTCCAGCTTCATGTTGATGAGAGAATTCTGGGGTTATCAAAAGCTTCAATTTATTGTCTTTTTCTCAGTGTGTACATACTAACTTTTTAATTATTGTTGACTATTTTCTCTTGAAGTAGAATTTACATGCTTTCACTCAAGCCAGCCTCTTCCAGATAGATGGGTTTGAATTTTCCTGACTGAAGGTTGGACAAAAACTGATCTACAAGGCCAGATGTGAATCAGATTGATCCACCAACTCTGGATCCCATTACCCCACAATGTCACCCATATGCTTTTCAAAGAATTCACCAGTGCAACGTAGAGAGCAAAGGTCTGTCCAATATGAGGAACCCAGAAACCTACCGAGAGACCCATTCCTACATTTCATGGCTAAGAACACTAAACAATGCTTCCTTTCCCATTCCTATATTATTGCTTATACCTATTGCTATTCTTAGCGTGGCCACTGAAAAATGAAGATATCTTATGGTTATCTTGACCAAGTAAGCGATTCAGGAGATGGGGATTCTTTTTCAAAAGGGACTCTGAGATAATGGATTGGAGAAGTTCTCAATGACAAGATGTAAGTGACAGAGGAAAGATGAAGTGTGCGGGTACCGTATTTCCCCAAAAATAAGACCTCTCCGGATAATAAGCCCTCCCTGAAAATATTTAAACGCATGCACAGCCGGTCCCCACCATTTCCTCTGGTTAGGGAGACAGTGCTGAAAATCAGGTAAGACAGCAAGAGGAGCCCTGTCTAGCTCCACGCGCCCCAAAATAATAAGACCTCCCTGAAAATAAGGCCAAGCGCTTATTTCAGGGTTCAAAAAATGTAAGACAGGGTCTTATTTTCAGGGAAACACGATATGTATGTATGTATGTATGTATGTATGTATGTATGTATGTATGTGTATATATGTATATGTATATATATGTATCGGGTGAAATGTTCCCGGTTCAGACCAGATCGGGTGATCCAATAGCGACTGTGGCAAGTGGTTTGGAGAACCTGTAGCGATGGCGGCATGAGGCTCCGCTCACCTGCCCGGGTGTCATTACTTCCTGCTTTTAAAACATAAAACGTAGACGATCGCGCGGCACAGCTAGGATTGTCAGAGCTTTTTTTTTTTTTTACTTTTTAAAGCATTTTTTTTTACAACTTATTTGGCCAAATAGGTTATAAAAAAAATGCTTTTAAAAGGTAAAAAAAAAAAAGTTGGCCACGCCCACCCAGTCACATTCCCACCACCAAGCCACGCCCACAGAACTGGTAGTAACAAATTTTACATTTCACCACTGATATATATGTATGTATACACACACACACACACACACACACAAAATGCAGAAATGCTGAGAATGATATTCACATAGATACAGATCTCAGTATA
The DNA here is from genome assembly GCF_059756535.1 of Pantherophis guttatus. Classification (NCBI taxonomy): domain Eukaryota; kingdom Metazoa; phylum Chordata; class Lepidosauria; order Squamata; family Colubridae; genus Pantherophis; species Pantherophis guttatus. Next base: position 328,050,419 of record NC_142063.1, on the reverse strand, counting down.
GTATGTTCAGAATATATAGGGTGGCTATATCTGTAAAACAAGTGACTCACCCTGAGTTGTGGGAGGGTGGTCGAGGTAGTCCAATCTTTGTCATCCCGGATACGAGTACACCGGGGGAAGCGGATTGAGATCCCGTCAGCTGTGTGGGCCTCTGCTTTAGAGAATTCAGCGCCTGTGATCTCCCACACTGGTGCTGCCTAAGACAAATGGTAACGACTGAGAAAAAAATCCTCCTCGCCAATGAACCAAGAGATGGAGTTCTGTGTGGAGCACCATGAGTGATGTGGCGTCCTTGGTGTTCTCTGAGCTTGTTTACTTGCAGATGTTTCATTACCCACCTAGATAACATCACTGATATCACCTAGTTGGATAATGAGATGTTTGCAAGCAAATAACCAAGCTCAGAAAGCATCAAGGACTCAACAGTTTAACAATGATCTACATATATATTTTCTTCTACAAGAACCATGAGTAAACCATCAATTCTATACATGCTTCTATGTTTTTCATTAATTTTAAGAGGCAGGCCCAAAATTGAGCGTTTTGGATTGTGTGATATCAATTTGAGCTATTGTGTTAGATAATCTAGCCAATCAGAAGAATCCATGCAGAGTCCCGAATTAATAACCAAATTAACACAAGTTATTGATTTGTTTGGCAAAAAAACCTTTTTATGCCATTAAAATATTGGATCAATTTGGAAACATCCAATTTGGCTTTAATCAGTTCAGAAAGGTTTTTTCATTAGGACAGTCAACTGAATCACCTTTGGACTAATACCCTAAATGTACCAAAAGGACATTTATGGTATTAAGTCCAAAGTAAAATACTCTTAACAGAAGGTTATCTGTCTCTTCTTGACTATCTCAAGGCAACAATCTAGTATATAAAAGCAAGACTTTAGTGCAATTTTTGCCTAGAGTGAATCTGGTTCAGAATACCACAGTGTGAGACTTGCTCAATTTCAGTCTATTTTGTTTTTAATTTCTAATCCCTATGGCTGAATAAGCTATATGAATGTACAATACATCAATGTATAATAACTTCTACAAGGTCCAGTTTCCTATCCCCACTTTTCCTGACTTTTCATAAATGGATTGGTTTGTATCTGCTACTAGCATTCTTCCATGATTTTTCTGCCTACACATTCAGAAATCTGGAGAAGTGTATTGGTTACACAGTGCTCTCTAAATGTCCTCCATAATTTGGATAAAAGATGAACTTTGTAAATAAAATGAAATAATGGGAAAAATGTGAAAGAACAAAGGTCCTTTCCTGGACTGCAGTGGATTTCTAGTGGATTTCCTTCCATGGGATTGATAACATCCATGCTGATTTCATTTCAGCAATTCAGCTGCATCAAATGCCTGCAAAATGCTTAAAAGTGCCTCTCCCAGGAAGGATTTGTGGCAGGGAACCAACTTTTGCATGGGAAACACCCACTCCCATGAGACATTTTACCTTTGGGTCTGGAACAATGAAATCTGGATAATAGTTCTTATTAATCTTTAACCAGTCTGGAATTTTACTGGGATCCTAGACAATGGAAGAAAAAGAGGCATCCATCAATTTAGCCCATTATTATGGGATGGGAAATACTTTAATAATGATTAAAGGAATAAATGGTTCCACAACATCTAAGAAAATTACATTGCACTGCAGTTTTCAAAGCTTTGACATAGAAGCTGTCCACAAGCGAACATTTAATACCTGAATAATTCCAAAGAGATTAAAAACCTAGTATAGAGCAAGGTAGACTGAATACGGCTGCCATCCTCCAGAGAGACTGAACCAAGAGTCTGTATTCAAGCATCCCAGAAACTTGGCTGATTAGCAAATTCCTGAAGTTATTTCAGATTAGAATAAAGTAGTCCTCGATTTACAGCCATTCATGTAGTGACTGTTTGAAGTTACAACAGCAATTAAAAAAAAGCAACTTACATCCAGTTCTTACACTTACAACTGTAGCACCATCCCCTCAGTCATGTGATCAAAATTTAGGTGCTTGGCAACCAGCATATATTTACAATGGTTGAACATCCCGGGGTCATGTGATCACCATTTGCAAACTTCCCAGCCAGCTTTTGACAAGCACCATCAATGGGAAAAGCCGGATTCACTTTAACAACTGCAGTGATTTATTTTGTGGTGGCAAAATCAGGTGTGGCACATTTAAGAACTGCCTTGCTTAGTAACAGAAAGTTGGTCCCAATTGTGATTTTAAGTCTGTAAAAAAGATTATTCTAGCTTTCTTCCAAATTAGCTACTAATATCTGGCTTTCATGAGGCAGTAACAATGAAGCAGTAAAATTTGAGACTGAGATATTTTGGGATGTTCAGTAGTCTAGAAGGTAGGACCAATAAAATAATAGTTTCAAGCTTTCTAACACAATCAAGATTTTGATTAACTGGGTTCACACACTGTGCTGGAACTGGGCCCACTGATAATGGTCTAATAATCATGGTTTGCTAGTGTCACAATAATAGAACTTTTTATTGTCTACGCTGGCTGGGGCATGTCGTGAGAATGACTGATGGTCGGATTCCGAAAGATCGCCTGTATGGAGAATATAAGGATATCTGCAAGAGGGACCTAAAGGCCCTGGGAATGGACATTAACAACTGGGAAACCTCCGATCGTTCAGCTTGGAGGCTAAAGACGCAGCATGGCCTTCTCCAATTCGAAGAGACACTTGTTCGGCAGGTTGAGGCAAAGAGGCAGTCCCGGAACCAGCAAAATCTGGGGGCTGGGTAGGGGACAGAATGTATCTGCCCTCAGTGTGGAAGGGATTGCCACTCTCGAATTGGCCTTTTTAGTCACACTAGATGCTGTTTTAGGACCTCTTTCCAGAGCACGATACCATAGTCTCTTGAGACTGAAGGATGCCAATGAAAATGATTGTCAGAGACCATGATTTACAAATTGCTATACCTGGACAACATACTAAACAAAAAACAAATAATAGAAGATTATTTCAACAGGACTTTGGTGGTAGTTGTGATTGTGGGAGACAATTATTTCATAATTTCAATTGCTTTATGGTGCATGGAGTTCTATAATAGGGACAATATACAAACATTGCAAGTAGGTTTTAACTTAGTATAGGTAAGTACATTATCATAGGCCAGGCCCTATCTTAACCCAGCGTTATTCTGAGATACTAGAGAAAGAGATGAAATGATTGGAAGAATAATTCAATTTCAATATAACAACAAATAGGAATGAGAAGGAGCAACCCTCAGTCTTCTGCACCTCTTCCTTATTCTTTCCGCTTTGCACAAACCTGAGTTATCAATTAGGACCAGGTTATAGTAAAACGGCATTTAATATTCCTTTAAATGCAGCGATATAGAGAAAAACAGCATGGTCCCTCTGTGAACTTTAAAAACCCAGATCTGGATGATCATCTGAATGTACTATCTGTGTACATGGGCAAATAAGGAAAAGAAACTGGATCTCGATCTTTAGCATTAAACTCAATCGGAGAGAAATTTAATGCTAAAAAAGTTAGTTTTAGCTTCAGTGTTTCAAGTTGCAGCAAAAACGTTGTTTCCTTGCAAGGCAAGAATCACAGGGGGCTTTTTCATCTGGTGAGCCACAAGGCCTTTTACACACAAACCTTGCTGATTTTCACCATGTCCAATTCCTTCTGCAGCCGGGCAAGTGTGGCATCATCATGTCCACCAGCACATTTGGTCACCGTGCACCACTTCTGGCTGTCGGGATCATAGCAACCCATGAGAAAGATGGACATCATCCCACCTAAAGCAGTGAGAAGAGACAAAAATGGCAATCTGGTGGAGAAGGGGAATAAATCTAATTTTATCTTCTAGAATCTCTTCTCATGACAACAGTCAGAGACTGAAACTAACACAATTTTGTTGCGGGTATTTCTTGAGCCTTGGTTAAAATGTTGAGAAAGGCTGCCTGAGCCGCTGAAAAGCCACAGCAGAGCAACACACACAGGATTACCTTATTTTTCAGAGTATAAGATGCACCTTTCCCCCCTCAAAAAGAGGGTGAAAATCTGGGTGCATCTTATACTCAGAATGTAGCCCCACCCAGCTTCTCAAACGGAGGTTTCAGAGGCTGAAAAAAGCATCAGAAAAGAAGCTTCAGAAAAGAAGCCCCCAAACAGAGCTTCAGAGGCTTTTTTTTCTGAAGCTCTGTTTTGGAGGCTTTCAGAGGCAGGAAAACAACTTTTTTCTGAAACAGAGTTTCAGAAGTTTCAGAGGCAGAAAAAAAAGCAAGACACAGAGCTCACAATCAAGGAACCTGCTGCTAAAATTCATCTCTGGGAACAGCTGATTGGGGATATTCTGGAAGGCCGATCCACCTGCCAATCAGTTTTTTTCTTATTTTCCTCCCCAGAAACTAAGGTGCGTCTTATACTCCGAAAAATACAGTAAGTTAGAAGTAGGCTTATAATAACACAGATTCCTAATCAAATCAGTTCTTTATGTAGTGAGGACCAGACTCTTACTATTTGTTATGAAACATCCCATAGTTTAATAATCATGTGCTCTGCGTGTAAAACTTCCCATGTTCCACTCCCAATCAACTTCAATAGGCTACAGCAGTGTTTTTCAACTTTGGCAACTTTAAGATGTGGGGACTTTAATTCCTCACTTGGATGGCTGGAAAATTCTGGGAATTAAAGTCCTCACATCTTAAAGTTTGCCAGGGTTGAGAAACACTGGGATAGAGATTCCAATCTGAAATTCTGGAGCACTATAGTTAGTGACTCAATTACTACACCGCCTCAGTATAAATACGGGTAGTTCTGCTCTTTATTGATCTGGATGCAGAACTTTCCAAGTTCAAACATCTTGGGAAGCATCTCAAAGCTCCCATCTAACACCTCGGAGAACTACAGCAGGTCCGTGCGAACTAGAAAGAATAAGAGTTTGGATTTTTTAAGAAATACCCACCTTTGCTCCCCTGGCCATAGAAGGCACCCAAAACCACCAGGTCTGCTGTGTCTGCCATTGCTCCCTCATTCAGATAGTCCTTCTTCACTTTGAGCCAATGGCGTTTTCCTGGTTCATAAATACTCTATCCAAGACAAAGGCAGAATGGGAATGATACCGATTCCAGGGAGAGTGAAACCAGTCTCACTCTCTTTAAGTGCAGATCCCACCTTTGGAGATAAAGGGCCGCAAGTGGCCTTTAATTGGTATGGACTTCACTCCAAAAGGTAAAGGGGAGGGCAGATCAGAGGGCAACTCTTGATTTCCACTAAATTACACTCAACACGGACCTCATAATTACAATTAGACTGATTCCCTCATCCGCCACAACAAAAATTTACAATTCAGCAGCAACTTTTACAGGAACTCTGGGAGGGTTTTTGAGAGCGTTCCTGCAATCCCGGCGTCTCAAACTGCACAATTCTTCTCTAATTCTCATGACAATATAAGTTCCCACCCATTTTATATTCTTCCTAATCTAATAATTCTTATGGTTAATATATTGAGAGATATGCATAAGCAGCTACCGTATTTTTCGGAGTATAAGATGCACCTTTTTCCCAACTAAAAAGGGGGTGAAAATTTAGGTGCGTCTTATACACCAAAGGTAGCCCCGCCCACCCACTGGCCTCCACCCTTTGGCCTCTGCCTCCCAGCAGTTTACCTCTTTGCAGAAAGCAGAAACAGCTCATTTCAGCTTCAGCGCAGCCTAATTAGCACAAGTCGATTGGATCGGCCTCCTGACTCTCAGCTGTTTTGCTCTTAGCTGTTTAGCACTGGCCTCTGCTGCTTGCTGCAAGGAGGTAAATTGCTGGGAGCAGTTTTTTTTTTCTTGTGCTAATCAAGCTAGGCTGAAAATGAAAATGAAAGTAAAGCAGGCTGTTTGCTGCAACGAGGCAAAATTGCTGGGAGGCAGAGGCAGATTTCTTTTTCTTGTTTTCCTCACCAAAAAAGGTAGGTGCGTCTTATAGTCTGGAGTGTCTTATACTCCGAAAAATACGGTAATTCATTTTTTTTAAAAAGAAAATTTTTGTCAATGTATTTTTTTCCCCCAAAGATAGCTTTAAAATCATAATACCATGACTTCAACATCTTTCCTACTCAATTCTAGAGGTCTGCTTATCTGCAATAAGGAATTGGTGACATAACACCATTCATTTTACAACCTTTTCTGGCTCCGAGTTCCATAGAAACAGCCTTCATAGAGTCAAGGTAAAGAATGAAAGTTCCATCTCCAGAATCGATTCTTTTAATCATTCTGGGATTAAATGCTTTTTATATTTGGAGATTTGGAAGGAATGCTGAAGAGGACCAGTCAAGATTAGGAGTGTCAAACTCGATTTTATTGAGGGCTGCATCAGGGTTCTGTTTGATCTCAGGGGTGGGCATGGCCAGGGTGAGTGTAGCCAGCTCAATGTTGTGTCGGGGGCACCTGTGGTGGCCCAAGCGCTCTGCCAGCAAAAATGGGCTCTTAAGCTCTGTTTTCAGCTGTGACGGCTTCCTGCAACCCTCTGCCAGCGAAAACAGAGCTCGGGAGGGCTGCCTGTGGGCCTTGTAAGTTCCGTTTTTGGCTGCGACAGTCTCCAGCAGCCATCTGCCAGCGAGAACAGAGCTTGGGAGGGCTGCGGGAGACGGATCTATCAAGGCTTTATAGTCTTTAATACTTTTTTTTATATCTTTTTTTTTGGTGTGTGAGGATATTTCTGAAGTCAAAACTGCTTTCCAGTTACGGTTTTTTGAGCTGGGGTGGCGCAGTGGTTAGAGTGCAGTACTGCAGGCTACTTCTGCTGACTGCTGGCTATCCGCAATTTGGCAGTTCAAATCTCATCAGGCTCAAGGTTGACTCAGCCTTCCATTCTTCTGAGGTCAGTAAAATGAGGATCCAGATTGTTGGGCTGATTGTTGGGTTGACACTGTAAACCGCTTAGAGAGGACTTGTAAAGCACTGTAAAGCTGTATACAAGTCTAAGTACTAGTGCTAGTGCTATTTTCAGTTTGATAGACTTTGTAGCCTGCTGGCATAAATGGGTGGGCAAAAACAGCATCTTGTATACCTTCACATCTTTCAGCACCAATCCCTCCAGCCCTTCCCGGATGACTCGGTTGATCATGTCGGCGAGGTCTGAAGCTTTCTGGAAAAGAAGGAAAAGAGAAAGTTGCAAAGGCAGGACTGAGATTAGCAACCCCACTGGATATTTAAACATTTCCGAAGGTCTTATCCAGATGATTTAATTGGCCTGTTGTCCACATTTATTTCAGATAATAAGCCAACTCACTTATTTCATTTTGCTTGAAAATTCCTGGCCTCCTAAGGCATTTCACCTCTTATGACCTATGTTTGGCACACATACCTTTCATAAATTGTAAAGTTAGAAGGGTTAGCATCTCATTAAAGCCTATTTATCTTAATTCTGCTCCATTTTTTCAGGCCAGATCAGAAAATCAATTCAATAGAAACATTAGAACTATACCTGATTGAAATTGGCTGTAACAGAATCTTGCAACCTTGATTGTTCTGTACTTCTCCTCCTTCTCAGACCCCAGTGAATCAGGGAAGATTGCCTGTTTAAGTCACTTCTGAATATGATTTTGCTTCTTGGGACTGCAAAATTGTTTCATCTCTTTGCTTAGGGGATGGTTCTTGAATGTTTGTCAAGTTTGCTTTCTTACATTTGACACTATTATCTATTAATCCAGATGGATTGGAAGATGAAAGCAGTTATATGTAACATAGGGTCCCAGGATGGGGAATCTAGAAAGAACACTTCATAGCTGGACTAGCCCTGGGGGTGGGGGGGGGTGGGGGAATGGTTGCTGTTTTTATTGCTTTTGTGTGTGTGATCTATTTATTATTTATTTATTTATTTATTAATCAAATTTCTATACCGCCCTACTCCCGAAGGACTCAGGGCGGTGAACAGCCAAGATAAAATACAGATAATACAAATATTAAAAATCCCTTAAAATTATTAAATATTTTGGCCGAAACACAGATTAAAACACCCAATTTATAAAATCACGAATTAAAAAATTTAAAAGAGGAGAGTTAGGCCAGGCCAGCCTGCTGAAATAGAAAAGTTTTGAGAGCACGGCGAAACGTGTGCAGGTCCGGGATCCTCCGTATCTCTGGGGGGAGCTCGTTCCAGATGGTAGGTGCCCCCACAGAGAAGGCTCTCCCCCTGGGGGCCGCCAGTCGACACTGTTTGGCCGATGGCACCCTGAGGAGCCCCTCTCTATGGGAGCGTACTGGTCGGTGAGAGGCTATTGGTAGCAGAAGGCGGTCTCGTAAATACCCCGGTCCGATGCCATGGATGCCATACATGATCTAGAATCATTGTATGAGATGGGCAGCCATATACATAGCAATAGCACTTAGACTTATATACCACATCATAGTGCTTTTACAGCCCTCTCTAAGCGGTTTACAGAGTCAGCATATTGCCCCCAACAATCTGGGTCCTCATTTTACCCACCTCAGAAGGATGGAAGGCTGAGTCAACCTTGAGCCTGGTGAGATTCGATCTGCCAAATTGCAGGCAGCCGGCAGTCAGCAGAAGTAGCCTGCAGTGCTGCACTCTAACCACTGCGCCACCACGGCTCAAAAGCCATAACTGGAAAGCAGTTTTGACTTCAGAAATAATCCCTCCCCCAAAAAATGATATAAAAAAAAGTATTAAAGACTATAAAGGAGCTTTGGTGGAGCAGTGGACTAAACCACTGTTAAATAGCACTTAGCTGCCAGCTGCCTGCAATTACTACAAGTTCAAATCTCACCAGGCTCAAGGTTGACTCAGCCTTCCATCCTTCCGAGGTAGGTAAAATGAGGACCCAGATTATGGGGGCAATAAACTGACTTTGTATAAAAAAGAACACCGCTTAGGAGGGGCCAAAAGCCCTACTAAGCAGGTATATACAAAAGTATGAAGGCTATTGCTTAACGCATTGTAAGCCGTCCTGAGTCTCCGGAGAAGGGCAGCATATAAATTGAACCAATAAGTAAATAAATAAATAAATAAATAAATCCTTGATAGATCCAGTACTGCACTCTAACCACTGCGCCTACATGTATATGTAACTTTTATGAATGAATGAATGGATGGATGGATGGATGGATGGCTGGCATCAGGATAGGGAAGAGGACACAAACTTTTTTTTTGAGACACAGAAAGTTAAGTACCCAATGGCTCACCCATGTATGGAAGATTCAAGAACTTCCCGCTGAACATTTTTAAGCTTCTCCAAGTCTCATTCTTGCCATCCAAAATGGTACCTACCGTGACATGCTTCATCTCTGAAAAGAGAATTCGATTGGGAATTTCCACCATGTTATCATGGAGAAATTTGCGACGCTCGCGCAGAGGCCTAAAGGAAACAGAAAATGGGCAAATCACCAGAAGAAAAATGTGGCTGAGACAAAGTTCCTTTAATGATTCTAATGTCAAACAGATCCTGCACATATTTTGTTGAGCACTGTTCTACTTTGTGGAGAATCAGTTTAAACATAAGAGGGTGCGCGTAATCCAGCATAGATTTTCACAGAGCAGAGACCCACTTTCGGCAACCAAAAAGTGTAGACCACTTCTTTGCTCAGATCCAGGCCGATACAAGAAACAATGCTAGCTACAGAGGGCCCTTCTGGGCCCATTTTACTGGAGAGGAGGATTAGCACTCATTATGCACCCACCTCAGTGGTGAAATCCAATTTTTTTTACTACCGGTTCTGTGGGTGTGCCTTGGTGGGCGTAGCTTGGTGGGCATGGCAGGGGAAGGATACTGCAAAATCTCCATTTTCACCCCATTCCAGGGGGAAGGATGTTGCAAAATCTCCATTCCCACCCCACTCTGGGGCCAGCCAGAGGTGATATGTGCTAGTTCTCCGAACTACTCAAAATTTCCGCTACCGGTTCTCCAGAACCTGTCAGAACCTGCTGGATTTCACCCCTGACCCACCTGTCCATCAAACTGACGTCATTGAAGTAGATGCAGTCAAAGACAAAAAGGCAAACATTGGCATCCTGGAAAGCAGCTTTCTGCAAAAGGGATAGCAAAAAAAGAAAAGAAAAAAAAAAGAAAAGAAAAAAAAAGCTGGAATTGACTGCATGATATCATTTTGTGAGCAGCAACAACCAAGGATACTTCGCTAAGTCTAAACTAGGGATAGATAACTTGTAGCCCTCCTGTGCACCCCTTTGCAGGTCATTTTTGTTTGCATTTTTATAAAAACAGTCACTGAATTGGGAAGAGAGAAAAACGATTTTCTCCCTTTAAAATATACCGCACCCCTACTCCCTGTGCTTTGAAACTATGATGCTGAAATCTGGCCTTTTTACCAGTTAGAAATCCCTAACTTTTAACCAAATAACTCCAGTTCTAGTATTACAAGGGGAAAAAAACCCCTCTCTGTCTACTTACTCTATACAATATTTTCTAAAATAAATCTATAGTCTTTGCTAATTTGGGATAAGGAATTTTCTCTGAAGAAATATGTTGGAGAAATCTGGGCTCCATTCCCTCCCCATCAGCTAAAAAGGGCTGTTACCTTTTCATTATTGCATTATTTCTGTTAAATACAGGCTGTTCACTCCCTGCTCTATAAAAGAAGTCTGCTATAAATTGTACCAATGGTTCTCAACCTGTGGCCCGTGGACCCCTAGGGAGGCCGCAATGCGGTCACATGGGGTCTGCAAAGGTGGAAGGAATATTATGATTTAAATTTTGGGTTAAGTCCTGGTGACCCGTGGCCATGGTCCGTGGCCACAAAAGGTATTTAAAGGGGGTCCATGGTGAAGAAAAGGTTAAGAACCACTGAATTACACCATCTCTTTGGCAATGGAAGAGACCTTCTTCTGAAGTACCTTATGCACTCCCAGCGTCCCAAAAGGCAGAGGCTTCCCTATCTTGGTGTCAATCAGAAGAACCTCAGCGTCCAAGATCATACTGTGTCCTCCTGGAAAGGCCTTGGGGATAAAGTCCTTGAAATGAGCCACCTGATGAAATGCAAGCAAGCAAATACGTTCTGTGAACTTTTCAGCCCATCTGCTGGCCCAAGAACTATCAACTGGCATTAAAAGCAGACAGAAAGATTTAGCTTGCCCAGTGCTTCTCAACCTCAGAGCTTAAAATGTGTGGACTTCAACTCCCAGAAGGACTAGATCAAACAGGACAAACCCGTTGGTCGAGCAGTGGTTAAATGCAGTATTGTAGGCAGCTTCTGCCCACAGCCTGGAGTTCAATCCTGACAAAGCTCAGCTTCTATCCTTCTGAGGTCAGTAAAATGAGGACCCAGATTATTGCAGGCAAGATGCAAATAATGCTTTCATTGTGCCCAGAGTGTGCTGTAAAGCGCCAGGGGGCTGGTATATAGATCTTCATGCTATTGCTATAAAAATGCAGCTTTCCTTCCTTTTATCCCCACACTCTTTTTTTCTTTCTTTTGCAATCCTTGTTTTTATTTTATTATATTTTATTCGTCAGATTTTGATACTGCCCATCTTGCTCGTGGAGACGGTTTTTATTTTTGTTGCAAAAATAAAAAGGCCATATGGGAGACGACTGTAGTCTAAAAAGCAAGGTGAAACCAATGGTTAAAAAAAAAAAAAGGTTATGCACATTTATGTTAAGGGGAAAAACATTACTGCCCACAATTAAACACAAAAGTGCCAAGGAAACTGTGAAGTCAACATTTCATTGGCAATACAATCAAATATACACTTAGAACTATTAGAACTCCTTGTTTTCCCTGACCAAACTACAAAGCACGCCGCCTCAAACTACAGTTCCGGTACTACCGGATTTCACTGTGGCTGAGATTAAGATTAAACCAAACACATGGATTAGCCTTGATGTCCACACAAGAGCTAGGAACCCACACTTTCCCCCAGAGGCAGCCCATCCACTCCACTAACCTTGTGAGGGAGAACAGGCTTCAGACTGCGGCTGAAATAGCAGAAATGATCTCCCTTTTTGTGCACTTGGACACGTTCTCCATCATACTTAATTTCTGCATACATGCCATTGGGACACTTTTTCATGGCATACTCAATCGATTTACAAGCTTCAGCCTTACAGAATAGGAAAGAGAAAGGAAAAAAAAATCCAGTTAGCTTATTAACAACGAGCTGCCTTCTGGCAAATTAGACATGATTCCATTCACAACAACATTTCAAAGTAAACATCTCTCAGATGTCCTGGACTAGAATTCCCTGACCAGCATGGTCATGGACTGGTGCATAAACAGGTTCTTGCTTGCATGGAAACCAGGCATATACTAATGTTTCATAGCCTTGGCAACTTTTAAGACATGTGTCCTTCAACCCCTAGCATGCTGGCTGGGGAATTCTGGGAGGTTTTTTTTTTGGTGCTTTAATTTATATGCCGCCCTTCTCCGGAGACTCAGGGCGGCCTACAAGGCGCTAAGCAATAGCCTTCATACTTTTGTATATTTATACAAAGTCAGCTTATTGCCCCCACAATCTGGGTCCTCATTTTACCTACCTTTGAAAGGATGGAAGGCTGAGTCAACCTTGAGCCTGGTGAGATTTGAACTTGCAGTAATTGCAAGCAGCAGATGTTAATAATAGTGCTTTAGTCCACTGTACTACAGGCTCTTAGTTCTAACTACTACTTAGTTGAAGTCTACATGTCTTAAACTTTCCAAGCTTGGAGGATAACCATGGCTCGAGTGGTTGGAATGCTAGGCAGGAGGTTAGCAAGCCCGTGTTTGAGACCAGAGAGCTGTCATGTGGTGAGGTTAAGCTCTCATTCTTCACTTTAGCTCCTCTCGGGGACATGAAAGGCACCCCAAACTGGATGTCCCCAGAGCAATGGTGATGTCACTGGCTAATCCTTTCAATCTTTATACCATTGCATGCATGAAAGTCCCTCTAGAGAACTTTGAATTGATGTCTGAGAGGAGAATCAGATGCCAAAAAGGACAAAACAGTTCACATATGCAAACAAGGTCTTTTGGAGAATGCCAGGCTAAGACTACAGATAACTTAAGAGTAAGCAGTGCTAGGTAGACTGAATGACAAAGCAATACAAATGTTCAACAAGACTTTTGCTTTCTAGGAAACACATTCTGAGGAGCATCCACACTTTCCTATTTTTAGAACAGCAAGAAAATTAGCTTTGGTTTGACCATGGCCTAGAGCTGTATTATCAACAACGACAAACTCTTGAACATATATAGTTAAAGGACTATACTTCAATAGGGCAGACAAGCTGACAAAAAAACCCATTGGAACTCTTGATTTTTTCCTTGTTTTGTTTTTTTCATACTGCAGATTTCATTGCATTCCATAGCTGCTTCATAAGTGCTGAGTGATGGATACAATTCAAGTAAATAAAAGAATAACACAAACATTAAGATATTCAGCTTGGACAATTGAGACTTAGGTTAAGTAATCAAAAACTACATTGCATACTGGCAAATTTGACCTATCCCTCTCTCTCAGCCCAACTTAATTTACAAGGCGGATGTTGGGATAAAATCAGAGGACCTCTTATAGCTCCCCTGTGCCCCCCATTCTGCTCTCAGGAAAAAAAGGAAGACTATAAATAAATAAACAAATGCTTAAATTAAATGTATATTTTTCTAACAATAAAGACTGAACGTAACAGGATGACACAGACAGACAAAGAGGTTGTTCCATTGGAAAGCAGAGAAAATACCTTTGGAAGGAGAAATAATTAAAAAAAAATTAGATTGTGCAGAAATGAATAGATTGACTATGATGATTAAAGAAAGAGAAGATTCAGAATACTTTAAGATATGGAATCAACTCTAACCAACTATTGGTTAGAAAAGAGATACAAATAAGTAAATTAATAGTTATGTATAAAAATGCTATAATCAGAATTGTTGTAATTGATTGGATGAGAATGAAGACAGAAGAAATAACAAAAAGAAGAACGACTGGAGACAACACCAAGATGTCACATGGAAGGAATGTTTGTTTAAAAAATAAAAAACTTTTAATTAAAAAAAAAAGAGGTTGTTCCAGAGCCTGCGGCTGCAACTGAGAAAAACCACATCTCTGCAGACCGCAGCTGTTCCTTACCAGCATGGGCTGAACTGGGGTCATCAGGGCTGCCTGGACACTAAGAATTTTCTTCATGCCTGGCTGAGATTCTTGCTGGTTCTTCAGCACTCGCTCCACCACATCATGGAGGTTACGGGATGCTTTGAAAGCATCATAAGCATTGGGGTCCAATGCATCAAGTCTGGGTAGGAAAAGAGCAGGATGATGATTATTTTTAGAAAGGGGTGAGTGTGGGTATAGCTCAGTGGTGAAATTCTACCGGTTCGCACTGGTTTGGGTGAACTGATAGTAAAAAAAGCTACCGGTATTTCCGACAACCAGCTGTACTGCGCAATTTATATTTGTTAGAAAGCAGGAAAGCCTTGGTGGCGCAGCGGACTAAAGCGCTGTTAAATAGCACTTAGCTGCCATCAGCCTGCAATTACTGCAAGTTTAAATCTCACCAGGCTCAAGGTTGACTCAGCCTTCCATCCTTTTGAGGTAGGTAAAATGAGGACCCGGATTGTGGGGGCAATAAGCTGACTTTGTATAAAAAGAACACCGCTTGGGGGGGCCAAAAGCCCTACTAAGCAGGTATATACAAAAGTATGAAGGCTACTGCTTAACGCATTGCAAGCCGCCCTGAGTCTCCGGAGAAGGGCGGCATATAAATCGAACCAATAAATGAATAAATAAATAAATAAATAACGCGGCACAGCTGTTCCCCCCCTTGCTGTTCTATTTACCTTCAAACAGCTTTTTCCGTGCAAAGCGCGCGTTTGATGAGCACTGCATATGCACGCAGAATGCATCTGGCACACACCACACGTCTGGCACGCACTGCGCATGCGCGGGCAACAAACCGGTGGCGACAGGCGGAGGAGTTCACCACTGGTATAGCTGGAAAAGGATTGGGGAACCTCAAGGTCAAGTCCATCCCCGCCCATGGAAACTCATAAGGTGACTTTGGGCCAGTAATTTTCTTCCTATCCCAAAGGGATGCTATTGTGGGGAGAAAAAATAGGAGGACTTGCTGTATGGGCTTAGGAGGAAGGGCAGGATCTGAATCTAAAGAACAGCTATACCAACAAACTTAAAAGACAATGACTGCTTCTAGTTTCAATCAGTTTGGTGAAGACAAATTTCTCCAAGTTGCATCTCTCTAAATATATTGAATTTACTTTCCAGTTATTAGCGATGTTGACAAGGGCTGATGGGGAGTTTAGTTGAACAGCCTCTGGAAATGTTATTAAGGTGAATGTTTAGTTGGAGTGACAGTTTATGGTAGAGCAACGGAATCTTTATGAGAGGGACTACTTGAGTGAGAGCCATCCCCTCAAGGCACCTTCAAGTCACCCCGTTTTAGTACCTTTGCCCTTTAAGGAAAAGTAATAATCACTCTTTTAATAACAAAAGCTTTGCATGGTCACCATGGAGTCTGGGAAGTCGCTGGACCATACCTGAAAGGAACTTTTCTTCCATAGTGACTGACAATTGGAGTTCAAGGGGTCTTGGAACTAATTAGTAGATCTAATTATCTCATCTCCTTACTAATACCGCTAACGTGTTCTGCTTTTAGATTTCTGACATTCTCCTCAACATGATCTCAGCTTACACGTGCTTTGCGCCAGCATTCATTTTCAAGTCGTGTTTAATCAGTCGAATGATGCACTTCAGGTCATTAGCGGTGCACCTGAAAATAAAGAGGGATACAAATGCAAAAATGAGTGAAAACACCTAAGTGAACACACAGCTAAGAAGCTGGGCCTCTAGTTTTCTGTATCTTTTGTGTATCTTTATGCTACCACCCCAAATAGGACTTCCCTGCAGGGAATAGGAGCAGAACCTGCTAGGCTTTGGAAGCATTAAGCAATCTGGCCCCCAACCCCACTTCAAAATTCATAAACATTTCTTTTTTCTACCTCGATGCAACTTCTTGCAGTAGATTCTGCTGCTCCTCTTCTTTGGAAAGTTTGGATAGCTGCGTCAGGAACTCATCTACTTCCTGGATTGTCAAAAGGCTCTTGGCAGCCGGAGGGCAAGACCTGCTTGGCTCAAAGAAGATCCGCACCGTTTCCGAAACGTCACCCTGATTTAAGATACAAAA
Source organism: Pantherophis guttatus (assembly GCF_059756535.1). NCBI lineage: Eukaryota > Metazoa > Chordata > Lepidosauria > Squamata > Colubridae > Pantherophis > Pantherophis guttatus. The sequence continues at coordinate 328,034,318 of NC_142063.1, read as the reverse complement.
GGAAACAGCTACTAAGGGCAGAGGAGTGTTTGGCTTGTACCTGTAATCAATTGCAATTATAAATGACAATACTAAGTTAACTGCAATCAGGAAAGCCTTAGAAATCTTTTGACATCAGCCCATCAAAGTGCAAACTAATAGGGAAGTTCAACCTGTGATCTGCAACCAGTGATCTACATAAATTGCCAGTAAATTGTACTTATAGGTAGTTCTTGACTTACTATTTTGCCGAAAACCATGTTTTCTTCTGGTTTCTGGCAAAAACTGTCCCATAGGAAATATTGGGTTTGCGTAACAACTACAGCATTTCCCTAACGATTATTGCAAAAAAAGGTGGTAAACTTGGATCTGGTCAGGTGACTCACTTCTTGACCGTCAAGACTTATGAACTTATGTTTAAAGATAAATCAGCCAAATGTTGGAAATGTCACCAGTTACCAGGCTCATATTACCATATGTGGTGGACATGCCCTAAAGCAAAGAACTATTGGAATAAAATTAAGCTATGGTTGGAGGAAATGATACAACAACATATGGATTTTAAACCAGAACTGTTCCGATTTGGTATCTTACCAAAGAAAATCAGTAAAGAAAATATATACCTGATTGTATATGTAATAACAGCGGCAAGGATTGTTTATGCACAAAACTGGAAAGCAGAGAATATACCATCGGAGGGAGAAGTAATTAAAATAAAATTAGATTGTGCAGAAATGAATAGATTAACTATGATTATAAAAGAAAGAGAAAACTCAGAATATTTTAAGAAATGGAATCAATTTTATTACTGGTTAGAAAAAAGATATAAATAAGTTTTAAAAGAGTTTGAAAAAAAATGTTGTAACTAGAATATTATATTAGCTAAAATTTCTGTAATGGATTAGGTGAGTACAAAGATAGAGGAGATAAGAGTAGAAAAGAGGTTTTTTGGAGATAACACCAAAATGTCACATGGAAGGAATGATGTGTTAAATGTTTGTTCGCCTTAAAATTTTTTTTTTTAAAAAGATTTATGAACATGTGGTGCTCAACCTCTTAGGGAAAGAGGTATGCTGTGTAGAGGGATACTGTCCACCAAAAATCTGACTCCTTTTTGCTCACCTTTTCAAGGTCTCGGACCATGTCTTCCTGGCTGCAGCTGAATATCCTACTGAAGAGCTTCACGATCTGCTTGTCATTCAAGTTGTAAACACTTTTAATGACTCCAGGCAAGAGTAGCTTAATGGTTAGGTAGAGATCACCTCGAAAGCCATCTGGAAGAGGTACAGATGTTTGCAATAGATCAGCAAAAACAGGGTTACTGTTTTTCAGACCGGCAGCTGACTTAGCCTCCACCACCTCTGCTCTAGGTTGCATTAGATGAGAAGAATAACGCTAACCATTAGGGATAATGGACACCTCCCTCCCCAAGTCACCGTCTGCTTAGGTGCTCTTGTGCCTTTTTTAGCATTGTGCTATTTCAGTGCTTTTATCAATGAGATGCTGCCACTCTTGTCCTAATTATAATTATACGTACACACAATAAATTGGCATTAAATTATAATAAATATTATGTTTATCCCAGATTTGTTCCTACCCAGACCCACCAGTGAAAACAAAGAGAAAGAAATTGTACCTCCACTGGTTCCCTTCTGTAAGAAGTTCTGAATTATCTGAGTTTTTACATTATAACTGGATTCGTCAGCCACCATTGCGCACAGCTTTCTGAATTCCCGCAGCAAACAGTCTTTGTGTTTTGGATCACTCTTCTCGGTGGACAGACTGGGCTTGTGAGAAGAGCCAGAGCTGGCTGTTTCTTCAGAAGTGCCCGACTTTGCTGAACAGACAAAGAGTTTGAGGGCAAACAGAAATGTCCTAATTTTATTCATCTACTATTTCCATATGTTTATTTTATACTTGCTGCTTAACTCAAGGCAGCAAAACATACCTAATTTTCTTCCTCTTATTTTTCCCACAATAACAACAACCTGTCAGGTGAGTTAAAGGTAAAGCTAAAGGTTCCCCCACACGTGCATGCTAGTCATGTCTGGCTCTAGGGGCCAGTGCTCATCTCTGTTTCTAAACTGAAGAGCTAGAGCTGTCCAAAGACGTTTCTGTGGTCATGTGGCCAGCATGACTAAATGCCAAAGGTGTACGGAGCGCTGTTACCTTCCCACCAAAATGGTCCCTATTTTTCTACTTGCATTTTTTACATGCTTTCGAACTGCTAGGTTGGCAGAAGGTCGGCAGTTCAGTGGTTTGAAGCCCTAGTGCCATGTAATGGAGTGAGCTCCCGTTACTTGTCCCAGCTTCTGCCAACCTAGCAGTTCGAAAGCACATCAGGTGAGTTAGGCTGACAGAAATCGACTCACTTCAAATGACTCTGTTGGGTTTCATATTTAACGGAGGCCTAGAATTCACAATCTCCTGATTTCTAGGCCAACATCTTAACTGCTGCACCCAATTGGCTCTCTTAATGCTTGTAGGATGACACTCCTATATGCCACACATCTGATAAAATAATTAGATGAACAAGAATAGAAGTAAGGTTTATCAAAACTATGTGCTAGAAGGAAAGATGGAACGGCAGAGATTGACTGTTGCATTTCATCCAGAAGAGAAAATTCATTTGATTTTAACTTTCTCTTTGGCAGAGAGCATAGAATAGGAAGCTAAACTTTTTGGAGGAAAAAGAGAAGAGGCTGTTGCTTTCATCTCAAAGGGCTGATTCTAATTTTATACATATCTGCAAACATATTTGTTGACAATGAAGACCCACATTCTTACCAGTTCAAAGACCCATTAGAAATTACAAAAGGCTCCACCCTAATCTTTAAAGAGATGAATGCATTTTCAGCGGTAACAGTTCAGTTGCTGAAATTCTGGTAAATCTATCCAGTTCAATAGATGTTGCTAAAAAAAACACATCCTCTGGTGCTGGAAAAAGGATTTATTTTCAGTTTGAGGCAGCTTCCGAGAATCTGACTCTGGCTCTTTGCCCTCCTGCTGCATTCAAGCAAAGTCAAATTGTGCGTATGCTAATGGAGGCTCCCACTTTTTTTAAACAGAAGTCAAGAGGGAGCAGCTAGCTGGCCACAATAAAATTGGCTGGGATGCTGTCAAGGATGGCCACTCTTTAGCAAACTGAAATAGCCCTCAGTCTGCAGACCAAACAGTCACTAGATCGCTAGGGAAGCAAGGATCTGTGGTTAGTGCAAGCATGGTTGAGCATTTCATGAGAGCATAACACAGGTGGTCCTTGACTTACAACAGTTCATTTAGTGACCGTTCAAAGTTACAACGGCACTGAAAAAAGTGACTTATGACCATTTTTCACACTTATGACCATTGCAGCATCCCCATGGTCAAGTGATTTACATTCAGATGCTTAACAATTGGCTCCTATTTATGACAATTGCAGTGTCCCATGGTCATGCGGTCCCCTTTTGCGACCTTCTGTCAAGCAGAGTGAATGGGGAAGCCACATTGACTTAACAACCGTGTTACTCATTTAACAACTGCAGTGATTCATTGAACAAAAATGGCAAGAAAAGCCATAAAAAGAGGGCAAAACTCACTTAATAAATTCCTCACTTAGCAACATAAATTCTGGGCTCAATTGTGGTCGTGTAGTTTTTTTAAAAAAAACTTCTGAGAGCAGAGATACATTTTGCCTTTTGATTACAATTCTAAACACAGAATTGTAACACCTTAATTTTCACTCTCCAATCTCATCCTGAACTTTGGGACAAGAACGGCCTTTACTTTCCCCAACTTCATAAAGTTTGTATGTTTGCAGGACACACTGTGCCTAGTTATCATGAGCAGGTACCATTTGTTTTATCTTGCCCAGTAGTTTTTCAACCAGAGCCAGTGGCTTTCTTAATACCAAACATGCCTCTGAATTTCAATTAGATATCATTTCTAGTTAGCATTAATTGAAATTTGAAACAGTTGTGCTTCATCTACTTCCTTCTTCAGAAATTAAAAACTGGTAATAGGTTGCTGAACCTAGCAGGGACATAGCTTATTATTATTATTTTTGCTTGCACTGTTACCTTAAGTCAAAATGAAACGTCAGCAATATGCTGCAAGAAAGTAAAAGTTCTCACCAACCTGTAAAACCTGAAAATTTCCTTGGTGAAGGATTTGAAGAAACCGGAGGCATTTTCTTGGGTGATGTTATTTGTCCACTAGGAGAAATCTTTGCCTGGACAACAGCTTTTTTCTTTGGAGTGTTTGCAGGTTTGGAAGAAAGGTCTGTGAACAGAGAGGGGATTATTCGTTATTCTGTGTCCTGAACAATACAGATCCGTGATGGCGAACCTATGGCACATGTGCCACAGCTGGAACGCAGAGCCCTCTCTGCGGGCACACGAGCTGTTGCCCAGCTCAGCTCCACCAGGCATGCGCCTCCTGCTGGCCACCTGATTTTTGGGATGCATGCGTGGGGGGCGCATGTGGGAGGTGTGCGCACATGCATGGGGGCCAGGGGGGAGCGTGCGGGGTGGTGGTGTGGCTCCCCCCGGCCCGTTTTTGGGCACAGGAGGCTGCAGGGAGGCTTACTAGGCCCAAAATGGGGGGTCTGCTGGTGGTGTCACGCGTGCATGCATGGGGGGGTGCACGGGGGAGTGTGTGTGCGGGTCACTGCACATACATGGGGGGGCACATTGCATTATGGGTGTTGGCACACTCACGTGCTGTCTCGCATGCGCGTGCTTTCAGCACACGATGAGAAAAAGGTTAGCCATCACTGATATAGATGTTTGAAAAGTTCTACCAGTTACCCACTTCTTTTTTCAAGGCTAAAGATGCTCTTTTATCAGGCAGTTTTCAAACTTCTGATAATTCACATTGCCCTTTTCCAAAACTGTCCTATTGTGTAGTTTAACAGAATTAGTCATACAATTTGACTCAAAATGTCCAGAATTTATTCTATATCTCCACTGAGATCATGCAAGTAGATACTCAGGAAACTTCACTTTATTTGGAACTATCCGACCTTCAATATGTTTAGTCTTAGGACATTAATAAAAGTTTACAGCAGGGGTGTCAAACTCGTGGCCAACGGGCCGGATGCGTCACACACTGGCCACCCCCACCCCCAATTTAATGGGGAGAAAAAGTCACAATATGTCACGTGATGATGTGACGCCACGAGTTTGACACCCCTGGTCTACAGTACTACAAGATAAATTTGAGACAAATTTGTTACTTAGCAGCAAGTGTCTATTGGCAAAAGTAATAGAAGATCAGTTCATATTTTTGGAATCAAACTTTGGGATACTGTTATATTGATTGAATGTAAATATACACCCAATTTAACAAAACATTTACTAAGAATGGTGATCACAATTGCACCCCCTTCCTAATTTAATCCGGTGAAATATTTATATGCTATCCTTTGGCAAAACTGTTTTAGGATAGCGTGTATTTATTTTTAAAAAAACTCCAAATGCATATTTCCCTCTCAATAACTTTTCAGTAATTTATCCTAACCCTAGTTATCATTTAACTATCTCGTTTTATAATCTTGCTTTGACAGAGACAATTAAACTTGGTATAAACAATGTCCTACCAGGTAGAAATGTTGTGAGAGCAATACAATGTTTGAAATACTATCCATCTTCCATATACTACTTATACTACTCTCGTGTCTGTAACCTTTAACTGGGCAAAACAGTGCATCTTAGAGCAAAACTTTTTCAGCCAAGGTACTTCAAATGGGTTAATTTACAAAATACATCCAAAATCTGGGACCTGTGAGTCCTGGGGAATTGAAATTTGGCAAATTTTATAAAATAATGACACACAATTTACTATAAAACATTTTATAATATAAAATGTCATAAAGCATTTTCTGTGGTGAACTGCTGATGTTTGACTGTGGTATACAGTTCAACATGGGCTACTTTCAAGGCAAATACATCTCTGAATATCCCTGAATTTTAAAGAACTTTTCTAGCACATTAACAGGGGTCTCCAACCTTGGCAACTTTACGACTTGTGGAATTCTGGGAGTTTACCACAAATCGTAAAGTTGTCAAGGTTGGAGACCCTTCCATTAGAAGATCTGCCACTATTGAACACATTGAAGAATCTGATAATGAAATATTTTTGAAACGATGATCCAATAGGTTATCTAGTAATTTTCACAAATGTCACCAACACTCCTGACAGTACCTTGTCAGTCTTTGATCTCAAAAATAAATGCATAATAAAGAGGCCAGATCAAATTAGTATTTGCTTGGGAAATCAATAGAAAATTCCAGACTTTTCCTAGACTGGAAAGTAAAAAAAATAAAATAAAAATCACGCATGAAAGCAAAGAAAAATCACTTCCATATTATTACTACAATAAATAAAAAGCAATATGGATTTCATTCAATCACCAGGAAGGGAGGTCAACTCAAAGAGATTTTTTTATAATTGCAACTACCGCTACAATTTCCGTGATACCCATCTCACCTGAGATGTGCTGATTAATCATTTCCTTTTCAGCCTCCTGCAGTTCCTCCCAGCCTTCCAGGTCTGTGATATCTTCGATCTTCTTCGTCGTGGCCCGAGCTCTTTCCAGTTTCTCAAATATGCACTTGACATGATACCACTCCTTCATGTCCCCACCGGATTCAGTGAAGGGATTGGGCACCACTTTCCCAATGCGCACCATCCCTTTGAGAATCTTCTCTTTGCACTTTTTGCAGCCAGCAGTGCCTCGCTTGGCGTAGTCCACACAGTACCGCTGTTCTGCCATCTCAGAGGCAGCGCAGAAGGATGTCAGACGGCAAACATGCAAAGCTGCTGGAAGGGGAAAGCTGGAGATGCCAGATTGGTGGTACCGGAGGCCAGTCGAAGGCAAGGCGCCCTTATTCAGGAAGCTGAGAACACCGGTCTGATGGTGAGGTGTCTTCTTCGGCAGCCAGGCCAATTTTTCACTTCTGCTATGGCTCCTGGCTGCTTTCAGAAAAGCTCTGAGAGAAAGAAGCATGTAATTCCCTTTGTTGAATCTGATGCTGTGAAAAAGAAATTATTATTATTATTATGCTTTGGCCGCAAAGTCAGCCAAATGTTTAGACTGTATTTGGCATTTTATCCATTTATCAATTCCTTCTCAAGAACCCGGGATAGCGAGGTGTTGTTTGAATTATTATTAGGGGGAGACAATGGTTACTGCAACTCAACCAGAGAGAGAAGAGCTGCACTGGTCAGTTGCAAGAGGACTAAAGGGCCCCCAACCCCTAAGACCATGTGTTCAAGGAGAGGGGACAGGTAAATAACCCAAATAGACACCCCCTTAAACATTAGGGGATTAAAGTCCTTGGAGGGTAACCATCCATCTTAGAGGAGGAGAGCCAGGAGCTGCCCCTAGGAATAGGTCACCTGCGACTTACAACAATTTGTTTAGTGACTGTTCACCTGACTAGGTGGCTCAGTGGCTAAGACACTGAGCTTATCGATCAAAAAGGTCGGAAGTTCGAATCCCTAGTACAGGTCTCCTGCATGAGCAGGGGGTTGGACTAGATGACCTCCAAGGTCCCTTCCAACTCTGTTACTGTTACAACAGCGCTGAAAAACGTGGCTTATGACTGCTTTTCACGATTATGACCTTTGCCGTATCCCCGCGATCAAAATTCAGACTCCTAGCAACCGGTTGCATATTTACGACGGTTGCAGCATCCTGGGGTCACATCTTGCGACCTTCTGACAAACGAAGTCAACGGGGAAGCCAGATTCACTTAACAACCGGGTTACTAACTTATCCAACTGCAGCGACTCACTTAACAACCGGGGCAAGGAAGGACGTAAAACGGGGCAAAGCTCACTTAACCCATGTCTCACTTAGCAACAGAAATCTGGGGCTCCATTGTGGTCGCAAGTCGAGGACTACCTCTATTGGCAATATTATTACAGTATTAAAGGGGGCGTCGCAGACCATCCTTGTGCGCCCATCAATCATTTTTTCCCCTGATTCCCCCCCCCGGCACGTCTGTTCTCCCCACTCTAGATCTGGGTTCGCCTCTCACCAGGGTCTCGCAGCTCGCTGGGAGAAGGCAAAAAGGAAAAGGGAGACGAGGGAGAAAAGCAGCCGCCTTACCCGAAGAGAGAGCCAACATGAACGGGAACAAAAGCCGCTCGGCTTCCCCAATTCCGCCCGCGGCAGCTTTGATTCTCACGTGGCCTGGGCCTGAAAGGAGAAGGAAGGGGCGGAGCAAACGATTAAGAGGCGTGTCGACCGGACGCCGCGCCTCCCTCCGAAGCGTGAGAGGGACGTAGCCACGCCCCCATCGTGTTCGCCTTTCCCCCCGCCCACCTTTTTCTTGGACCATTCAGCGGAGGTGGCGACGGCGGCGGCCTCTTTCGATCTAGGCCACGCCTTCCGCGTGCGAATAAAAAAAACCCAAAAACGCTCGGCGGTATGACGTCACCACCCTTCTCGCGCGCCTGCTCAGTGATCTCAGACTGTTGTCATCTATTTAGTAAACTGTTGTTAAGCGAGTCGTAGCTTAGTGTAACCATGTGTCAAATGAGCCAGTTTATTTCAGTTCGGCTTCTTCTTAGTACGTATGGTTAGCAATGTAGTCTTCATTTACTTTACGCTCCGCATTATTTATTAATCAATCAATCGATCATGCGGTTAATGGTATTTTAACTTGTTTTAAATAAATACGAGGTTTTGTTTTCAGCTGTGTTTCAGTCCATGCGAAGAACTACTCTTTACAACAAGAATAAAGGCACCCATTTGCACGTATTGGAGAATGCATCATTTCTTTGCAGCCATGAGCCAATTTTTGACAGAGCAAATGAAGGAAGATGTGGAGAAGTTTTTTTCATCTGGGTCTGTATCTCACCAGGCATGTTATTAATAGAACGAATCTCTGGCAATAAAATTTTCCTCTCTCTCTCTCTCCCTCCAAGAAATAGCTTGGGAAAAAGAGAGGCTTTTCTGTTCCATGTATTTCTTTAAAAAATTAAATATAATGAACATCTGTTAGCATTCACCGATAACTAACTGAATATTTGCAGTCAAGACCATTACAGTACGAATATTTTTCTTTTTAATGGAAACTTCTGCCACTTAATTACATTGCACAGTACTCTTTTAGCACTCTGTGTATGCTCAAGAGCATATCCTGTAACAAGTGTACCCTGTAACAATTTCCAAGAGGAGGAGAGCATGTTGAGGAGACATTGTTCTGAATAAATACCCAGAGTTCATCTTCAGTCAGAGATAGAAATGACACATATTTTGGAATAAATATGGTATTGATACCATATTTATACCCTGGTATAAACTTATACCCTGGTATAAATAATGGTATTTCTTGAGATTCAGCTGCAGCTTGGTAAGGAAAGTTGGATATTTACATTTTTTACATGTACACATACCCACAACACCTTAAAAAGCATTGTGAGTTTTAAATTATATATTAAAAGAGAATGCATTGTCATAATTATGTCCCAACCATCCACATGTACACTATGTTAATGAAGAACATTGCTTTTGTGAGTTACAGGTAGTCCTTGACTTAACGACTATTTGTTTAGTGACCATTCGAACTTACAGTGGCACTGAAAAAAGTGGCATATGATCAGCTTTCACACATACGACTGTTACAGCATCCCCATGGTGACATCAGAGGTGGGTTTCAGCAGGTTCTGACCAGTTCTGGAGAACCGGTAGTGGAAATTTTGAGTAGTTCGGAGAACCGGTAGTAAAAATTCTGACTAGCCCCGCCCCCATCTATTCTCTGCCCCCCAAGTCCCAGCTGATCGGGAGGAAATAGGGATTTTGAAGTAACCTTCCCCTGGAGTGGGATGGGAATGGAGATTTTACAGTATCCTTACCCTGTCACGCCCACAAAAACATGCCCACCAAGCCACACCCACAGAACAGGTAGTAAAAATTTTTGAAACCCGCCACTGGGTCACATGGTCAAAATTCAGATATTTGGCAATTGGCATGTATTTATGACAGTTGCACTGTCTCAGTTCATGTGATTACCATTTGTAAACTTTCCAGCCAGCTTCTGACAAGCAAAGTCAGTGGGAGAAGCCAGATTCATTCAACGATCCCATGATTCACTTAACAACTGCAGTGATTTGCTTCACAATTGTGGCAAAAAGGTCGTGAAATGGGGCAAAATTCACTTAGCAACTGCCTTGCACAGCAACATAAATTTTGGGGTCAATTGTGGTAAATGGGGGCTAACTGTAGTTTGCAGTATTTATATCTTAACACTAAGAGTTGTCTTAGTGAGATGGTTGGCATAGAAGTTTAATAAATATAATAGCATGAACTGTGTTATGGTTATTTGTAAGCGCTAAATAGATATCTTGCAGCTTTTTCTAATTTCCCTTCAGAGTAGAAATATTTTAAAGGTTTGTTGTTTAGCAGTAAACACCCAGAGGTATGTTTAAATGTTTATATAATAAACATGTGGACAGAAATTAAAGGACTTTGGACGATCACGGGAGGAAAAATACAGGCTGATGAAGTACGGTAACTAAGATTAATTAGCAACGTGAACACAGAATTGGTCCTTAATCATTTGAGGGAGAGGGAAGGGCTGCCTTTGGTAAGGCAAAAGTTAGAATGGACACAGCTTGATCCTATATACTGCAATGGTGGGATTCAAATTTTTTTACTACTGGTTCTGTGGGCGTGGCTTGGTGGGCAGGGCATGACTTGGTGGGTTTGGCTTGGTGGGCATGGCAGGGGAAGGATACTGTAAAATCTCCATTCCCTCCCCACTCCAGGGGAAGGTTACTGCAAAATCCCCATTTCTTTCCGATCAGCTGGGACTCAGGAGGCAGAGAATAGATGGGGGCGGGGCTAATCAGAGGTGGTATTTACCGGTTCTCCGAACTACTCAAAATTTCCGCTACCGGTTCTCTGGAACTGGTCAGAACCTGTTGAATACCACCTCTGATATATTGGTGCGGTTGAAATTTTCTTTCTGCGATGGGGTGGGGACAGACTGGGTTTTTTTTCTGTTAGTTTTTAAAAGAGTGCTAAGCCTTTGTAAAGCTTAAGCCCATCAGGTTTTGTGTATCTCACCTCAAAATGGGAAACAGCTCTGCCAATTTCAGCCCTTCTGAGGATAGGACTTGAGGCTATACAAGACGTCGTGCAAATTGCCCCCCTGTGTCTCCCCAGGACAATTTGCTTCTTACATAATTGATCACAAAATATTATTTTATCCCTTTTTATCCTCTTTGACTTCTTGGATTAGTATGTAGACTGTGCACCATCTTGGCCAAGGAAAGGAATGTGGGAAGTGATGAATTATTAACCAATAAAACACCTTGATGTTGCTGTGTGAAAATGTTGTTGGGTGTTCTGTAATCTGGTGCTATCCAGATCTTTTGCAGTATAACCCCAAGCGAGGATGAGTAATGTCTAGGATTCTGATAGCTTTAATTGAAAAGCTCTCTATGGTAGTATTCATATATCATGCAGTTGAAAAAGCTCAATTTAGTTTATGTAGTTTAAAGCACAGGTCCCCAACCCCCAGTCCACGGCCTGCTGCTGGGAACTGGGACGCGCAAGCAGTGTGTGAGTGCAAGTGTGCAAAGCTGCATTTGCACAAGCGGCATACGTGTATTGTTAGGAAATGGTCTTTGCCTAACTAGTTGGCCAGGAAATATATAAGCCAACATTGTATGTTTGTAATATGAAATTGTATTATGTAGCTTTAAGAACATTGCTGAGTCATTCTGCATGCTGATTGGATGAGCTCTGTAGCCAATGTATTTAAGAGAGCTAAATTGTGGTTAGTGTGGACACTACACCATATTTTTACCTGCTACTATGCTGTAACTATTTTTGATCTCTGTAAATGGTCATTGTTTGATCATGGTTTATTTATTACTGTTTCCTGATATTTATTGAACTGTTTTTAATATTGTTCCTGAATGTCCCTTGTATTTTTCTACAAACTGGTAAGGTTTTCTACAACCTTGTATTTTTCTACAAACTGGTAAGGAGATTTTATATCCCTGGATTGATTTTATATTGCACTTTATATGGCTAAGACTTGGATTGTTAAAGGACTATGATTTCACTTTACCCTCAAAGTAAAATACTATAAAACCAGTTTGTCTGCATGTTATTCACAATTACTCTCAAAACCATTTCCATGGGTAAAAAACTTCTGATGGTACTCTGCTTTATGAACCATGACTCTGGTGGTGACACAACAATATCCTTAACATGTATGCTAAACCATCCCCTCTTCCCTTTCCTGCCGCCAGTCCGCAGAGCCAGATAGGTTGGGAACCGCTGGTTTAAAGCACAGGTATTCTTTCATGGAGATGATTAGAAAAAAAGCTCATTGTACAATCTATTTAATTTCTGAAGGTAATGTATAGGAGACACTGATACTCTGTTAGGTAAGGTCTCTGTTAATTTGAGAGCAATATTCATAGATATATTAAGAGCATCTGCAGGACAGAATAAAGCTAGATAAACTAAATTGAATCTTGATTATTATTTAAATTTATTAGCCACCCAATTCCAGTGATTAGTAGCAATAGCACTTAGACTTATATACTGCTTCACAGTGCTTTACAGTCCTCTCTAAGCAGTTTACAGAGTCAGCATATTGTCCCCAACAATCTGGGTCCTCACTTTACCTACCTTGGAAGGCTGAGTCAATCTTGAGCCTGGTGAGATTCAATCTGCCAAAGTGCTGGCAGCTGGTGATCAGCAGTAGTAGCCTGCAGTACTGCACTCTAACCACTGTGCCACCGTGGCTCTAGTAGACCTATTTTTCATATCATGAGCAAAATAACTGTTGGATTAACGTGGGATATGAAATGGATACGATACAGAGTTTTCCTCTCAGCAATGGCTATATATTACATTCATTTTTAGAAGATTTTAGAAGAAAACCTATACTACTACCTCTTACAATACTAGACAACACAGTATCAACAGTAGAGTCCTTCAAGTTTCTAGATTCTATCATATCTCAACACTTAAAATGGACACCTAACATCAAAAACATCATCAAAAAAGCTCAACAAAGAATGTTCTTTTTGCACAAACTCAAAAAGCTCAAACTGCCCAAAGAGCTGCTGATTCAGTTCTACAGAGGAATTATGGAGTCTATCATCTGCACCTCCATAACTGTCTCGTTTGGCAAGACTGCAACCAAACAAGACAAACACAGACTTCAACAGATAATTAGAACTGAAGAAAAAATAATTGCTACCAACCTGCCTTCCATTGAGGATCTGTATACTGCACGAGTCAAAAAGAGAGCTGTGAAAATATCTAGACCCCTCACATCCTGGACATAAATTGTTTCAACTTCTACCCTCAAAACTACAGTGCACTGCACACCAAAACAACTAGACACAAGAACAGTTTTTTCCGGAATGCCACCGCTCTGCTTAACAACTAATTTCCACAACACTGTCAAATAATTTACTAAGATTGTATTACTATTATTCTTCTCTTCCTTACTAGTATCTATTTCTTCCCACTTATTACTATAACCATGTGACTTGTATCTTTCAATTATATTGTTTTTATGATTTGATACCTTATTAGTAACCTTGACTATCACTAAGCGTTGTATCTTTTTATTCTTGATGAATGTATTTTATTCTCCTTATGTACACTGAGAGCATATACACCTAAGACAAATTCCTTGTGTGTCCAATCACACTTGGCCAATAAAGAATTCTGTTCTATTCTATTCTATTCTATTTTCAGTAGTGTGAAGTTTATATTTCCACATATTGTGTGAATCTTGAAACAAGCTAAAGGCTTTTCCTCACACCCCTGGTGATGTGTTTTCATCTAATCTTCAAAGTGGGACGAAAAGATGCCAATTGGAAATTCACTGCCCTGTATCTGGCTTGCAACAAGCAGAGACAATGGAGAAGCCAGTATAAAAATTTCAAGTTGCAGTCATGTGATGTCTTGAAATGTCTTTGAATATTTGTATAGTCATGTGATGTCTTGCTTAATACCCCACAGCGATTTGCTTAATGACTCCAGCAGAAGTGAGGTGGTTCTATAAATCCATTGTGATCACATGCTATTTTGCTTAGGGCAGGGGTGGGCAACTGTGGCCCTTTTACAACCTGTGGACTTCAACTCCCAGAATTCCTGAGACAGCCAAGCTGGCTCAGGAATTCTGGGAGTTGAAGTCCATAGGTTATAAAAGGGCCACAGTTGCCCACCCTTGGCTTAGGGGGCTGTGGTGACTTGCTTAACAAATGAATGAGAAGTGATGCCATAAGTCTGTCATGGTCATGTGATTTCCCACTTAGCAACTGTGGTCACTAAGTGAGGACTACCTTTAAAGGCTGAGGAGGTATCTGGCTATTGCAGTACTGTAGCCATCTCTCTCTGCCCACATGCAGAATACTCGTTGTCAGATCTGATACCTCTGAGCCATCAACACACCCCTCCTTTCCCTTCTGCAGATAACTTTTCAGCAGCTGGGAAAAATGGGCAGCCCTTCGCCACCCTCCAGGGAATGGAAAAGACTGGCTCCATTAGGCTGTACTCCACCTGCAGGTAAAGGGGGCTGCCTCAGGATGTACTATGGGAAACAGGACACCTGGACAAGGAGGAGCAGGCTATGAGTGTCTCCTCCAGGACAGTTGATGCTAGAGGAGTTTCCAACGAAAAATTGCAACCTAAAGTAAACACTCCCTTAATTTGTGTAGCTGTACCCGTGTGCAAAAGGAGATATTGGTCTTGAAGAAAGTCTTTCATAAAGTTGACATTCTCCCTACTGCTGAAAAATGGCCACTAGAGGGAGCTCAGTTTCCTATGACAATTAAAGTATGAATGGTCACTAAGGCCTTCCAGAGTAATTTTTATTAAATAGGCGGCCATATAAATTTGATAAAAAGGGCATAGAGGCAGTGCTGGGATTCAAGTAATTTAACAACCGGTTCTCTGCCCTAATGATTTCTTCCAACAACCACTTTGCCAAACCGCTCAGAAAGTTAACAACCGGTTCTCCCGAAGTGGTGCCAACTGGCTGAATCCCACCACTGCATAGAGGCCCACAGCTTGGGGGAAAGAGGTGGGTCTGCCCTAGGCCAACTACAGCCCTGCAGGATTTCCCACTTCCCTCAGGCTCCAACTCCATGTAACACCAAGCATTTGGCTAACTAGGCAGTGCTTCTCAAACTTGGCTACCTAAAGACGAGTAGACTTCAAATCAGAAGTGAAATGCTACCGGTTCGCACCGGTTCGGCTGAACAGGTAGTAAAAAAAAAGCTACTGGTTTGTCTGAACCGGTATTTCCGACGATCAGCTGTGCCGTGTGATTTATATTCGCTGGAAAACAGGAAATCCTGCTTTCTAGCAAATCTAAATGGTGCAGCGCAGCTGTTCCCCCTACCTGTTCTACTTACCTTTTTAAGCCACATTTTTTCACATGAAGTGCATGTTTGGAGTGCACAGTGCATGCTTGTGCAGCGTGCATTTGGTGCGCATTGGATGCGTGCGCAGCATGCGTTTGGTGTGCACTGCATGCATGCGCAATGTGCATTTGATGTGCATTGTGCATGCATGCACAGTGTGCTTTTGCTGCACACTGCACATGCATGTGCGTTTGGCACAAGGCACACATGCGCCGGCAGCAAACTGGTGGTAATCCACGTAGGATTTCACCACTGCTTCAAATTCCCGGATTCTTTCACCAACCAGCATGCTCGGAGTTGAAGTCCACATGTCTTAAAATGGACTTTTAAAAAATGGACTTAAAATACAGCTCAAGGAAGGTTTGTTCATTTTTCAATGGAAAATACTATGAAACTCCCTACAACTGGGTCAGATCAAGAAAGCAAGAATATATACAAACGTCAATAAGGTAACTTTAGTGCTAAAATGGGGGTAAATGCAAAGTATTGGGAGCTACAAAAGTCATTTCCAATTCCTCATTAGTTTTTTAAGTCACAATCTCTCAGAATGTTTTGAATACACATAATTCTCAATTTACAACTGTTGGCTTAAGCAGCCATTTCAATATTTGCTGGCTGGAAAAGATCTAAAAGTTGACCCATATTCTGTCAAGGACCTAGGAGTACTCACTTCAAAAGATCTAAATCCCAGAGCTCACTGTAACATCATTGCAAAAAGGGCATTAAGAGTTGTCAATCTTATTTTATGAAGTTTTCTCTCTGGTAACGCTATACTTCAAACTAGGGCATATAAAACCTTTGCCAGACCTATACTTGTATACTGTTCACCTGCCTGGAACCCTCACTGTATTTCAGACATCAATACATTAGAGAGGGTCCAGAGATATTTTACTAGAAGAGTACTCAAATCTTCTGCTCAAAATAAAATTCCTATTGCACCAGGCTTGAACTTTTAGGTCTGGATAGCCTTGAACTACGCCATCTACGTTCCGACCTATGCTTAATTCATAAGATTATTTACCAAAACGTCCTACCCAGGGATGGGTTCTAAATTTTTTTACTACTGGTTCTGTGGGCGTGGCTTATTTTGTGGGCGTGGCTTAGTGGGGGGGTAATGTGACTGGGTGGGTGTGGTCAACATTTTTTTTTTTAACTTTTAAAAACATTTTTTCTACAACCTTAAGAGGTTGCAGAAAAAAATGCTTTTAGAAGCTTCTGATGATCAGGCAACTCAGCTGGGATCGCCAGAGGCTTTTAAAGGAATTTTTTCCCAGATGAGCCACACGATCATCAGAGACCTTTTTTTTTTACTTTTAAAAGCATTTTTTCAGCTGAAGAGGTTGTAGAAAAAATGCTTTTAAAAGTAAAAAAAAAAAAAAAGCCTCTGATGAGGTAGGTGGGGTAAGCGAGAGGCGACTGGGTCCGGGACCGGTTCGGAAGTGTGGCCAGCCAATGTTATTACTGATTCTCTGAACTGCTACAAATTTTTACTACCGGTTCAAACTGGGAGCAACCTACCACTGGTCCTACCTGTAAATGAGTACTTTAATTTCAACCGTAATAACACAAGGGCTATCAATAAATTCAAACTCAATGTAATTCGCTGTAATCTTGATTGTAGGAAATATGACTTCTGCAATAGAGTAGTAAATGTCTGGAACTCTCTACCTGATCCTGTTGTTAATCTCGCTAATCCCCATACCTTTTACCTTAAACTGTCTACTGTGGACCTTTCATGTTTCTTAAGAGGTCCCTAAGGAGGTGTGCATAAGCGCACCAGCATGCCTACCGTCCCTGTCCTACTGTCCCCATTTCTATGTAATCATTCTATGTGTTTATGGCTATGTTTTGCCTATTTATATCCTTTTATTTGTGCCAGTTTTTTTCATGTGTCCATGTCTATGTCTATACTGTTACTTGTTTCCTTGTACTTGTTGACAAATAATAATAATAATAATAATAATAATAATAATAATAATAATAATAATAAATAATAATAATAATAATAATAATAATAATAATAATAATAATAAGTTACAGTGGACCCCCTGAGGGTACTTATGACCCAGTTCTGATTACTGATAAACCCCCTCCCCCAGTCATGTGACCCCAGTCATGTGACATTTTGAGTGCTTGGCAATCAGCCCTATTCTGACCTCATGAGATATGGATCTATAATATCATTGATCAATCATCATTAAACTCTTACCAATTTAATATTTTCATATAGTATTAAGTTTATTGCTGTATTGCAGATAGACGCTCCAGGGATTGACTAGCAGTATACTGCAAATGCAAATGAAGGTGGTTTTAATTCAAACAGATGCTCTTTGTAGAGATAACGTGATGGAATGATTCAATTATGGATTAATAATGTTAAATGAAATGGTCTCTTATGGTACAGACAGCTGTTGATTACTGACAATCACATCTCAGTAATGGAGGATGTCAGACGAGCTAGCACAAGCTGCAAGCTTTGAAAATCAGATAGTTCCAAGGCTAAATTAATTGCCTGAGCATTCAAATGGCAGTGAAATGAGGGAAATGGTTACAGCTATTAGCATGAATAGTGCAAACTGGTAGATAGCATAGGTCATGGCTGGAGGATCCTGGGAGTCTTAAGTACGCACATTAAAATTGCTAAGGTTGAGAAATAATGTAGGGAGTGTTGGGGACATGTCATTCAATATACATTTCTGAACAATAGTAACATCCATGCAGACATTTACTTTGGCTTCTTAGCAATCTAGGTTTTAATATTCTGAAGCTAGAACCTTTAGATTCCCTAATCAATTATGTGATCTTGGAATATCCCATTTTTGAATCCCCATTGTCACCTAGATACAGAACGCTGAGCAACCTAAAATCCTCATTTTTATAAGCTTTGTTTCTCTTCTCCCAAATTTATCTTTTCATTTAACTATCAATAGCACTTTATCTTTTGCTGCTTCCATGATCTCAGTGGCAAAGGAATTTTTATGTGCTTTTAGCTCCATTATAATGAAAAATTATTCATGCTAAAATGCAAAATGCCGTTCTTGTACCTTGGGGATTTTCACAGCACAAGCGTGGGAAGATTTTTCATAGCTAAAGACAAAGCACAAAGAGGCTACATTTTTATGCCTGGTCACCATGATCTCACTCCACAATTTTCTAATAGTTAAATTTGTTAGTTATTAACTGCAAAGTTTCAAGCTATATATTTTAGCTTGTGATGCAGAAAACCCTCTTTCAAACAGAACTTGAGTCTTGATGGCTCCATGGATGCATCTAGGTCAGGGATAAGCAACCTACGGCTCTGGAGCCTCATGTGGCTCTTTCACCCCTCTGCTGCGGCTCCCTGTCACTCAAAATAGGTGTCACAACTGCCAACGTGCGACACCTGCCGGCACACGATTTACTGAGCCTTTCAACCCCCAGTAGGCCAACCATGGATAAATCCAAGAAAAGAAAAGTTTCAGAAGAAAGCAGAATGTTTAATTCAACTACATATGCTAGTTTTGTGGCCACTCAAGAAATAGTCAGGCACGGGAAGGATTTTGTGGCTCCCGGTGTTTTCTTTTCTGTGGGAAACCGGTCCAAATGGCTCTTTGAGTGTTTAAGGTTGCAGATCCCTGATCTAGGCTGGCAATAATATAGAAATATTTGACTGTTGTCTTTTTGTAAGATTTTTTTCCCAACTTCCCAGTCTAGCCTACAGCCTTTGAATCTCCCGCGTCTGTTGAATTCAATACTGTGGTTTTTGAGATCAGCCAGGTTTGGCTAGGTGCTGCCATCTAAATTTTTTAAAACAGTGAATGAATGGGCTGTTTATGTATGATCTCAACTTTTACTATTGTTTGCTAATAACACAACTCTGGATATCAATTTAAAACAAGATTCCAACAGTTTGTACCACCACCTCAATCAAGCCTGCTGGTGGATATCCCAACCCTCCCTAATTCAGTGCTGATGGAAAGAACCAGGTCTTCTGCACTCTCTTCAAGAGAGGAAGGATTAGGATTGTGCTGATCTTGCGGGAAAGGTTGTTCCAGAGGGAAGGAGCAGGCACAGAGAAGGTGTATCTCCTGAGTCCCAGAAGGTGGCTGTTCTGTCCCCAACCCCACGTACACACACCAACAGACGTTCAGGAGTTAAAGACCAAACCAGCCAGCAAAATCCTTTTCCTTATGATAACGGAACTTGGCAACAACCTAGTGGCTGCCTTACAATCAAGTCCAGAGATAATCCATTTTAAAGCAAAAGTCCGGCAATGCAGAATGGCGTGGAAGCTTTCAGCTTTGTTCGTCACAAGGTTTGACTGGCCACCACACTCCCTTTTATATCCTGTGGAGTGTGGTCCAGTGACTCAGCCTAATCTCGGGCACGCCCTTTCTTCTGTTGCGCGCGCTTCTCTCTGCGACGCTGGCGTGGGTCCAGCCAAGACTCATTACCCTCATCACTGTCCATCTGTGACTGTGTGGACGTGCTTGGCCCTGGCCCTATCTCTTGCCCTTCGGTGGACACCAAAGGCATTGCCAGAGAGGAGGGTCCTGGAGAGGGAGGCCTTGCCAACTCCTCCCCTTCACTCTCGGAGTCCTCTCCTGACGATGACACAGGCTCCGGTAACGGAGCCACAACAGTGGCATTGCTGAATAGAAGGGAGTTGAGACATTCCCTCTCAGCCCCAGGAAGAAATCAATGGCAAACTACCTCCAAAAATGTTGCCAAGGAAAGTGCAGAGCAGTGATGAAATCCAATTTTTTTTTTACTACTGGTTCTGTGGGCGTGGCTTGGTGGGCGTTGTGTAGCTTGGTGGACGTGGGGAAGGATACTGTAAAATACTGTAAAATATTGTAAAATCTCAATTCCCACCCCACTCCAGGGGAAGGATATTGCAAAATCTCCATTCCCACCCCACTTCAGGAGGAAGGATATTGCAAAATCTCCATTCCCACCCCACTCCAGGGGGAAGGATATTGCAAAATCTCCATTCCCTCTCCACTCCAGGGGGAAGGATATTGCAAAATCTCCATTCCCACTCCACTCAGGGGCCAGCCAGAGGTGGTATTTGCCGGTTCTCTGAACTGCTCAAAATTTCTGCTATTGCTTCTCCAGAACCTGTTAGAAGCTGCTGGATTTCACCCGTAGTGCAGAGACTTCATCCCTTCTGGTCACTAGGAGTCAAGGTTGACTTGCTAGATTGTAACAGCAGGTGCAGGATAATACTCACCAACGTGAAGAGAACAACAGCAAAAGCAATAATGTATGGCAGAGAGGTACTTGAAATAGCAGAATGAAACACATGTCATAACTCTGCATAACCTACTAACCTTAGTATAGTTCAGGTTTGTCAGATACTCCAGGACATGTGGGGAATGATGGCCCTTTATGACTTCTTGGGGATTTCAACTCCCAGAATTCCTGAGTCAGCCATGCTGGTTCAGGAATTCTGGGAGTTGAAGTCCCCAAGTCAGAAAGGGACCATAGTTCCCACCTCTGCTGTAGGAGAATAAGTGCAGTGAAGTTGGGCTCAGTTATCAGAGGCAGGAGCAAATGTGCAAGTAACATGACCTGTAAGATTCTTAACCTCTGCAAATTAATGCCCAATTCACATATTAAAACTCCCCACTGCCTCTACTACATTTTGCTCCACCAAGGAGTCCATAGAATAGAATAACAGAGTTGAAGGGACCTTGGAGGTCTTCTAGTCCAACCCCCTGCCCAGGCAGGAAACCCTACACCACTTCAGACAAATGGTTATCCAACATCTTCTTAAAAATTTCTAGTGTTGGAGCATTCACAACTTCTGGAGGCAAGTTGTTCCATTTATTAATTGTTCTAACTGTCAGGAAATTTCTCCTTAGTTCTAAGTTGCTTCTGTTCTTGATTAGTTTCCACCCATAGCTTCATGTCCTGCCCTCAGGTGCTTTGGAGAATAGCTTGACTCCCTCTTCTTTGTGGCAGCCCCTGAGATTTTGGAACACTGCTATCATGTCACCCCTAGTCCTTCTTTTCATTAAACTAGACATACCCAATTCCTGCAACCGTTCTTCATATGTTTTCGCCTCCAGTCCAGTCCCCTAATCATCTTTGTTGCTCTTTTCTGCACTCTTTCTAGAGTCTCAACATCTTTTTTACATCGTGGCGACCAAAACTGAATACACTATTCCAAGTGTGGCCTTATGGTAAAAAGAAAAAAAAATCAATATGGCAGCTGTGATGGTGTGGTCAAAGCACACAAGTTTCTTTGTTGGATCAGTTGAAAAATCTAGTGGCTTCATTTTTCTCAACACCCTAAAACTAGTCCTGATATCCCTAGATAGAATGTTTGTATAGTATGAGACTAGTCGTCTCAGTTGTTTATATATGGTAAACAGTGGATTGTGCCAAGTTAACATATTGTATGATTATCCATTGCATGGCCACAGAGTGTCAATGGATCTATATTTATATGCATTTTTACTCCCTTATTTTACTTATATTTTTTTTAAAAAATTCCCCAATAATAGGAAATCTTCACTCCATACTTCTTTTGTGCTCTGCTGATGCATTTTACGGTTGTGCTTATTTCCTGACCACCTCCCTGGCCTTCATTAGCCAAGGAGGCTGCTGCCTGTCATATTATAGGAGCTCGGGAGATACTCTGCAAAATGAAAAATGCCTGGCGTTTCTAATATCATTAATTTTTAAAGACCCGTCTTTCTCTTTCAAGGCATCCATTGTTATTAGTATTAAATAGTCCACCCAGAATTAGTAGAAGTAAGAAATCTCATCCGTGTAGACGCATGAGAGATTTTACAAGCTATTCCAGAGACCTCTCTGCTACCATTAAACGGACAACTTTGCAAACTGGTATTAATAATGTGCTCAATAGTTAATTGCTGTTCAGGGTAGGAGACAGAGTAGCAAGTGATGAAAAATAGCTGCTTCTTTTAAGCATTATATTATTTCATTCAAAGATGCACACGCACAAATCTACAGCTGAGGTAAAATGCTGAGGGAATGCCAAATGAGCATGAAGAATTAATTTTGCGTCCAAGAAACAGTTAGCATCAGGGGGAAGAACTTCTCCTTCCTTTCTTGAAGCTACTCTAGTGTGGCTCTCCTGATTCAAGTCAGTTCCTGGAATGCTGTAAACCAGAGCTTCCCAAACTTGGCAACTTTAAGACGCATGGACTCCCAGGATTCTCCAATCAGCACCGTTCTGGGAATTAGTCCATGTCTTAAAATGGCCAAGTTTAGGGACCCTTGCTCTAATCCGTTGTGTAGATTTGCATCCAAGTACTTGTAGGATCACTGGCTTACCTCTCCAATGCACACATCCTAGAACAGCAATCACTAGCTGGTGGTCCGTGGACCACTGGTGGTCTGCAAGAAAATTTTGGTGGTCCGCAGAAAAATTATTAGCATTTTATATATTGCACTAAATCAGGGATCCTCAAAATACGGCCCCTGGGTGGGATACGTGCAATGAACGTTTGTGTTGCTGCAGAGAGTCTCCCCATTCAGGGTCTTTTTGTGTGGGTTGGAGGGGGGGCAGAAATTCTGACTTGCTTCAGCCTCCTGGTGCAGGGCTTTGGGCAAAGGCTGGAGGGAAGTGCCTCTGGTGGCGAAGAGCTGGAGGGTCTTGTTCCAGTGGGACTGCACCATGGCCTGGAACTGGCTGACCATCTCAGCCTGCTGAGCCTCCAGGCACCGGTACCTGGCTTTGCACTCCCACAGGTCTCCCTCTGCTTGGAAAGCCTATGCTTGTAGTCCTCAGTGAGGTGCTTCTGCTGAGCCTCCTTCAGATCCAATTTAAACTGAGCCAACTGTTTTGCCAACTCTTTCTTGTGGTGGCTGCTTAGCTCCAATAACTGCTTCCTGTTGGGGCCCTAAAGAGCCGGATGGGCAGACGAGAAGTGGCTGGGAGGGGTGAGTAGAGGCCGGCGAGGCGCTCCTTGATGTGAGTGACATTGAGTTGGCCACTCCCACTCAGTCACATGACCACCTAACCACTCTCCACCCAGCCCAGTCATCAGGAAAATCATATTAGTGGTCCACAGGATTTAAAATTATGAATTTAGTGGTCCCTGAGGTTCAAAAGGTTTGTGACCCCTGTCCTAGAAGATACTGATGCCATGAGAGATGTGCAAAGCAAGTTTTCTCCACTGTCTTTGTAACAGCCGCTTCCTGGAGATCTGGACTGTTAGATCGTGGGTGATTAAGAAGGACTGAACACACAGTAAGTTTAGACACTTTATTTGGCTCTGTAACAGCAATGGCAATCCCAGCCGCAGCAGCTCCTTTTAAACGGAGCTGTCCCCGGCTTCAGCCACTGACGCTTCTCCGAATTTCCCGCTCTCAGGATTCACTCCTGATTGGCTCATTTAAACTGTCACTTAATACTTAACATCCCTCCCCTCTAGTTCAATATCCACCAATCCGGTGTCCCCTAAGCAACGTAATCCCGCAAGTAGGCGGATTGCCTTGGGGCTCGACTGGACCTGCACAGATCAGTCATTCCGGTATTCTCGGAGTGAGAGGTCGAGTTCCGCTGCTCTCCTGGAGTCGCCTCCGGAACTCTCTCGAACTCTGGCGCTGGGTTGGATTTATTCTGCTCGTTTGAAGTTCTTGTACGCGATGTTGAACATGCCGGTGCCCACTACCGGAATTCGATGGCCTTGGTAGTCGATGAGTGTTAGGCGTTGTCGTTTGAGATCGTGGTTGGTGATGTACAGGATTAGCTTCTTTATTGTTGCCCAGGATACCATTGATAGGCAGGACCCCGAGTCGACCTCCATCTTGCAGGGTCTCCCTTCTATGAGGATGGTTGCTGCCATCTTGTTTGCTCTTCCCGCACTGGCATGGCCCACCATGATGGTCTGGTGGGTCTCCCCTCGGTCTGCTCTGTGGTCCTCGCTCCTCTGGCCTTGTCCGAACGGCTGCTTTCTTCCTCTGTGCTGGAATTTCTTGTTACTGGGTGGCGAACGGGGTGGCCAGTTTCTTCTGGAAGCTGGCTGAGATGCCCTGCAGGCTTTTGCTATGTGCCCCTTCCGCTCACATCTCTGGCATATAGCATCGCGGAACCTGCATTCGGATCGTGGGTGGTTGCCTTCGCATCCCGAGCACCAGATTTCTTTCCTTCCTTTCCCTTGTGGCTTCTCTCTACATTTGGACCGTAGGTGATGGACCTCATCTTCCTCTTCTTCTTCCTCCGATTCCGTCTCCACTTCCTCATAAGGCACTGAGGCTTCATCCTTTACCAGTGGCCCGTTTTTCATCTTTTTCATAGCTGCCGCAGATTTCTGGGATGCTTCGGTTGCTGATGCCTCTTCCAAAGCCTCCTTGAATGTGATTTGTGGCCTGGCTAGCAGTCTGCTTTGCAGTGTGAGATCTCTCAGTCCCAGTACTAAACAATCTCTCATGGCCTCCTCCAGGCTCATGAAATCGCATGTGGCGGCTATCTCTCTTAAGGTTGCCACGAATTCGCTGATCGTCTCGCCCTCCTTCTGGTCCCTCCGATAAAATTCATGCCTTCTCACCAGAGAGGATGCTTGTGGTGCGTAGTGTGCCTTTAGGATGTCTTGTAGGGTTGGCCAAGTCATCGTTCTTAGGTCAGCCGGGGCGGCGAGCGCTTTGGTCATCTTGAATACTGCCGGCCCGCAATGCATAAGAAAAAGGGCTCTTTTCCTCTGCTCCAATAAATGTAACAGATCATTTACCTCCATGAACATATAGAAGCGCTCCATGTATGCTTCCCAATCTTCTCCGGCTGGGTTGAACGGAGCAGGTGGACTGATGGCAGACATCTCTGTAGCCGATGATCTAACCGATACGGTGTCGTCGATCTGGTGGCTGTTGATTGCTTGTGGAGTTCGATGTTCCGTCTTTGTCCTTCAGGATCCCACC
Source organism: Pantherophis guttatus (assembly GCF_059756535.1). Taxonomy (NCBI): domain Eukaryota; kingdom Metazoa; phylum Chordata; class Lepidosauria; order Squamata; family Colubridae; genus Pantherophis; species Pantherophis guttatus. The sequence continues at coordinate 328,009,070 of NC_142063.1, read as the reverse complement.
TTCATCGCCAGTGTTAGATCGTGGGCGATTAAGAAGGACTGGACACACAGTAAGCTTAGACACTTTATTTGGCTCCGTAACAGCAATGGCAATCCCAGCCACAGCAGCTCCTTTTAAACGGAGCTGTCCCCGGCTTCAGCCACTGACGCTTCTCCAAATTTCCCGCTCTCAGGATTCACTCCTGATTGGTTCATTTAAACTGTCACTTAATACTTAACATGGATGATGCCCACTCCTGAGCCAGCAGTGTTCAATGGCAGCCAAAATAGCCAATGCAATCCTAAATTGCATTAACAGAGGGATACAAGCAAGATCAAGTGAGGTACTATCACCACTCTATCAAGCCTTAGTAAGACCCCACCTGGAGTAGTGCACCCAGTTTTGGTCACCACACTATAAAAAAGATGTTGAGACTCTAGAAAAAGTGCAGAGAAGAGCAATCAGGATGATTAGGGGACTGGAGACTAAAAGATATGAAGAACAGTTACAGGAATTGGGCCTGGCTAGTCTAGTGAAGAGAAGGACCAGGGGAGACATGATAGCAGTGTTCCAATATTTGAGGGGCTGCCCCAGAGAGGAAGGGGTGTCAAGCTATTTTCCAAGGCACGTGAAGGCCAGCACAAGGAATAATGGATGGAAACTGAACAAGGAGAGATTTAACCTGGAAATAAGGAGAAATTTTCTGACAGTGAGAAACAATCAACCAATGGAACAGCTTGCCTTCAGAAGTTGTGGGAGTTTCATCACTTGAGACTTCCAAGAAGAGATTGGACTGCCATTTGTCAGAAATGGTGTAAGGTCTCCTGTTTGAACGGGGGGTTGGACTAGATGGCCCCAAAGGTCCCTTCCAACTCTGTTAATCTGTAATCTTCAGCAAGGTTGTTAAAACCAAGCTATTCAGAAAACCCTCTGAGGATTAAGATCACTGTTATTTGGTATGCCTGTAGTAGTAGTAGTAATAATAATAAAAATAATGAGCTTATTTGTTTTAGTAAAAACCAGTTTATGATTTAATAAAAATGCAAAGAAGAGGAACTAAGACGGTTATATGCCTGGAAACTAAAACATATGAAAAACAATTGCAGGATTTAGGTTTGGCTAGTCTAGAGAAAAGAAGGACTAGGGGGGAATAGCAGCATTCCAGTATTTGAGAGGCTGCCATGAAGAGGAGGGGGTCAATTTATTTTCCAAAGTACCAGAGGGCAAGACAAGAAACAATGGATGGAAACTAATCAAGAAGAGAAGCAACCTGGAATTTAGGAGAAACTTGAGGGCAATTAACCAATGGAACGGCTTGCCTTCAGAAGTTGTGGGTGCTTCATCACTGGAGGTTTTTAAAGAAGAGACTGGACAGTCACTTATCTGAAATGGTATAGGGTCTCCTGCTTGAGCAGGGGGCTGGACTAGAAGACCTCCAAGACCCCTTCCAGCTCTCTTCTGATTCATTGACTGATTTAGCTTCATTCTTTGTTGTAAATGGCTTAGGCCCGGGGTACTTGCAGGACCATCTCCAGCTGCTCTCCCACGTCCTGTGCGGTCTCACAGAGTGGGCCTCCTCAGGGTACCGTCGGCCAAACAATGTCGGCTGACGGCCCCCAGGAGGAGAGCGTTCTCTGTGGGAGCCCCGACCCTCTGGAATGGATTGACCACCGAGCTCAGGACAGCCCCCGACCTTCTTTCCTTCCGTCGCGAGCTGAAGACATGGCTCTTCCGTCAACTCAACTGATCCGTTGGGAGTACACTGTCATAATTTTAAACTGTTTTTAATAGGGTCGCTGATTTTAATTTTATTTCATTGTGATTTGTATTGGAATTCGTCATTTTGTAAGCCGCCTTGAGTCCCCAGAGAGAAAGGCGGCATATAAATCGCAATAATAAATAAATAAATAAATAATTCTGCAACAAATAAATTTATAAGCTATAAACAATTTTTTGCTATTACTACTGCCTTTACTACTACAGGCATCCCAAATGACAATGATCTTAAGTTTTAACGTTGTAAACCGTCACAAACCTTGTGAAATGTGGTCATATAGAATTGTAATAAGTAAACTACTCATTAAATGCTTTTGGTGAAGGGACTCAGGTGCTGGGCTAAGAAACAGAAGACTCTTGAGTTTTAGTTCAAACATGAAAGTTAGCTGGGTGAAGTGGCCAGTGACTTTTTCTCAGCCCAATTCACCTCACGGGGCTTTAATAGAAGGAGGAAGCATTGCATGCATCATCCGAGACTGCAAAAAATAAAGACAGAATCAAATAAATGCATTATGACTGTACAGTTCAGTATTTGGTTGTACAGTTCACTGGTGCTTTCCTGTGCTAAGCACAAGAATGAAGTATTGTCACTCTTTCAACCATGTGATCAAAGCTCAACTCCTTTGTACAAGGTGTATGGACACATTAAAAGTAGATGGGGTTTTGACTCTGTGGTTGTGGCTGCCATTTTGACTTTTTTGACCCCTTCCCTGTTGATGATCCTGCTTCAGACAACATTAAAAGAACATTGCTGAGTTGGACCAGAAATCCATTCATTCATGCGTCCCATTTCCCCTCCAGCTGTACATTGTCACTGAACCTAGAAATACTGTTTATGTGTTATGTATGTTATCATCCATGTTGTTTTCCTACTTTAAGGTGTTGGAAGAAATGTCCTTCTGGGTTCAGCTCCAAGTGGGAAAAAAGACACTGGAAACATGGAGACTGCTTGGAAAGATGGTTTAATGGTGGACAGGATCACTTGGTTTGAGTTCCTGAACAGAAAAAGGGGCTGAGATGCTGAGTGTGCCTTAGTTTTATGCCCTCTCTGAGCTTTGAACTTCCTGGGGCACAGGAAGAGTATCCTGATTGGTTGTCAGATTCCCAGGGTGTGTGTGTGTGTGGGGGTGTCTTAGCTAACCTTGTTGGCTGCTGTAATCTTCCCAGGTGCCATGTGGTGAGTTTCTGTCGCTAGATGGGTCCTATTGTATTAGTTTCTGTTGCTAGATGGGTCCTATTGTGTTGCAGATGATGGTCCATTGACAAAGGTGGGGGGAATGAGAGAGCTTGGCTGAGGCCTTAATGGCCCATTGACAAAAGTGGGGGGAGGCAGGAAGCTGCTTTGTCTCTAAAACATGTTTCTCCATTTATCATCCTTGGAAATATAATATTCTGCCTTTTTAATATTTCCTAAAATATTTCATTCTTCTAGGAGAGGGATGAGTGCTAACTTCCTTCAAAGGGACACTGAATACTCTATCCCAACATTCATTTGAGCCAGTGGTGGAATTCAAATTTTTTTCACTACCGGTTCTGTGGGTGTGGCTTGGTGGGCATGGCAGGGGAAGGATACTGCAAAAGCTCCATTCCCTCCCCACTCCAGGGAAAGGGATACTGCAAAAATCTCCATTCCCTCCCCACTCCTGGGGCCAGCCAGAGGTGGTATTTGCTGGTTCTCCGAACTACTTAAAATTTCCGCTACCTGTTCTCCAGACCTGTCAGAAGCTGCTGAATAGCACCCTGATTTGAGCCCTCAGTAAGCCATTTTTCCTAGTGGGAACCAAGTGCTTCCTCTGAAATGCATGTCATATGATAAGAATAGGAAGGCTTTCAAAGTTTATTTTAAGGTGCACAAAGGCTCTGTTTACTTATTTTTAGAACTCTCATAATTGTATTTTAGATGGCTGTATGACCTTACCAACAACCCTTCCTCTCCATAAGACTGTCTCCTATCCCAAGATGGGGACCTCCTAGGTGTAAAAATGGCTAATTAAAACAAACGCAGTAGCATTTCTCCTCTTGTGGGGAATATAACTACGTATTGTGCAGAGATTTTTCTTAATAACAATTTCTTTTAAGCCAAGTTGAAATATAGGAAAGCTTTCAGACTATTTGTGTAAAAAAACAACAACCCCTGGTTGTGCTAGATTGTGCTAAGCTACAATGGAAGCTTTCTAATTAATTGAAGCGGCCGTGGAGATAATGGGTTTATGGAAATAGAGGGTTCCTGCAGGAAGAGACTGTGAGCTACAAAAGCATTAGCCTTAATGGGATTTTCTTGACTTTCCTTCCCACCACTAGCACTTTATTGCAGCTTGTAAATGTTTTTATTCTTCCCCAAGTCTGTTTGTGGCTGTAAAACTAAGTCTAACTCTTAAACTAAGTCTTGCGAAGTGAGATTGAGGGAGCTTGGCATGTTTATCCTTGCGAATAGGCTGTTGGGGGAAATGTAATCGCCCTCTTCACACACACAGAGGCAAGACTTGTTCTCTTATCATGCCAGAATGCAGGACATGGAATAATCATTTCACTTGATAGAGAAGCATCTTCAGGTTGATTGTCAGGAGAAACAGCCTAAGAGTTTAGGGAGGTTGGACACAATCATGATATTGTTGGAAGAAATGTTCATCTGGGTTCAGTTCCAAGTGGGGAGAAAGACACCGGAAACATGGAGACTGCTTGAAAAGATGGTTTAATGGTGGATAGGACCACATGGTTTTGAGCTCCTGGGCAAAAAAGGCAGAGATGCTGAGAGTGCCTGGGTTTTATGCCTTTTGTTGGGATTTGAATTTGAGCTTGTGTTCTGATTGGTTGTCAAACTCCTATGGGGCCATGCAGGGTTAACTTTGTAGGTTGTCTTTTGAGTCCCGGACTTGGTTGACTCTTGCTGTTTGATGATGTAATGAAAGGGCTTTGGGCAATTCCTACATGGCTCTGCCTGAAGGGGGTAGATCTTTGTTATGTAGAATAGACTGGCCCAGGCCTTAATGGCCCATTGACAAAGGGGTGTGTGTGTGGTGAGTTTCTGCCTCCCTTTTAGGGGAAATATTCTGCCCTTTTAATATTTCCTAAAATATCTCATTTTCCTAGGAGAGGGGTGGGTGCTAACTTCCTGTGGGGTCCTTGGTGCTCTCTGGTCTTGGTTGTTTGTTCCAGATGTTTCATGACCTAACTAGGTTACCTCATCTCTGCTATTCCATCAACACTGACAGGGCAAACCAGTTGTATATAAACACAGATATAAGCCCCACTTTCTTCCAGCACTGATGATTTTACTTAGTTAAATGATGAAATATCTGCAAGAAAACAACCAAGACTAGAGAACACTAAGGACTCCACACAGAGTTGATAATTTTACTGTTTGACAGAAAAATGCTCTTTATGTAAAGAAGTGATGGCTTCCCTTCATTTGATGTGTCAAGGTAGAAGTTAAATGATCATCTGTTGGGACACCTTGAGCTTAGATTCACATTCATTGTGACTATCGTTTGCTATCCTTGTAAACAGTCCTTGCTTCACTGTGTTCATTCATCTTGTCATACAATACCTTTGGATCTTTAAACTTCTCGCTTATCAACTCCATGCAACTAGTTTCTTGGGCTTCTCCTCCCTCTTGGCCCATTCACTCTTTGTTCATACATTTGCTTTTCAATTCAGCCCTCATTCATTCTTTCTGTATCACCCAAATCACCTCAACTTGCTTCTTTTCTAGCTCTCCCTCACTTTTGTATTCCATACACATCAGGGGTGAAATCCAGCAGGTTCTGACAGGTTCTGGAGAACCAGTAGTGGAAATTTTGAGCAGTTCAGAGAACCGGTAGTGGAAATTTTGAGCAGTTCGGAGAACCAGCAGCAGAAATTTTGAGTGGTTCGGAGAACCAGTAGAGGAAATTTTTAGTAGTTTGGAGAACTGGTAGTGGAAATTTTGAGCAGTTTGGAGAACCGGTAGCAGAAATTTTGAGCAGTTTGGAGAACCGGTAGTGGAAATTTTGAGCAGTTCGGAGAACCGGTAGCAGAAATTTTGAGTGGTTCAGAGAACCAGTAGCAGAAATTTTGAGTAGTTCAGAGAACTGGAAATACCATCTCTAGCTGGCCCCAGAATAGGGTGGGAATGGGGATTTTGCAGTATCCTTCCCCTGGAGTGGGGTGGGAATGGAGATTTTGCAGTATCCTTCTCCTGCCACGTCCACCAAGCCTCGCCCACCAAGCCATACCACGCCCACCAAGCCACGCCCACAGAACCGGTAGTAAAAAAAATTGAATTTCGCCACTGCAACACAGGTATAGAATCAAAGCCAGACAAGTACCAGTAGCCCGAGCAGCAGGACTGTAGGATTTGTCCTCCCACCAAAACATTTTACTCAGGCAGAAAAGCAAGCTGTGAGGATAGAACTTGATAATCCATATGGTTACGTTCAAAATGTATCCCTAAAATCACAAAATCACAAGGTTGGAAAGGATTTAAGAGCCGTGGTGGCGCAGTGGTGAGAGTGCAGTACTGCAGGCTATTTCGACTGACTGCCGGCTGGCTGCCTGCAATTTGGCAGTTTGAATCTCACCAGGCTCGAGGTTGACTCAGCCTTCCATCCTTCTGAGGTGGGTAAAATGAGGACCCAGATTGTTGGGGGAAATATGCTGACTCTGTAAACCTCTTAGAGAGGGCTGTAAAGCACTGTAAAGTGTTTTTTTTTTTTAAAAAAAAAAGCGTATGACACGTGTTAGCCAGGGATCACCGAAGCGGCTGGCTGCCTCTGTGAAAGAATTTTTTTTCGAGCAGTGTTATCTTACCCATGGGATGCCTGAATGCCAGTCGGCAATCGGGGGAGGCTCCTTTCCTGTCCCTACGCGGTTTATTTGCTCATGGGAATTGAGCCTCCCAGCTGCCTACCTCAGTGGAATGCAGGCTCAGCATCTTACCATGTGAGCCACTGCAGCCCCCTGTAAAGCGGTATATAAGTCTAAGTACTATTGCTATTTTGTAGGTCTTCAAGTCTTCTTCCTGCCCCTTGACCAGTGCAAGAATCCTTAGACCACCTCAGACCAATATCTGTACAGTTTTTGCTTGGAAAACCTCCAGTGATGAAACACCCACAACTTCAGGTAGCAGACTATTAACAGTCAATAAATTCCTCCTTATTTTGAGTTTGGATCTCTTTCTGTCAAGCTTGCATGGCTCTTGTCCTACCTTGAGGCACTACAGAGTGTAAATTCACACTCTCTTGTGACAGCTCTTCATGTGTTGGAAGACTGCTATGATGACTCCATCAAAAGAAGATGGCTTTGATGGAGATATGCAGGAACTGGTTGCCTAGGCAAAAGAGGCTGATGTGTATCTCCATCAAGGTCATCTTCCTTATTCTCTACATGCCCTTAGCTTTCTCTTCTTTAGACTCAACATACCAAATTCCTTTAACTACTCTTCATAGGATTTAGCCTCCAAGCCCTTCACTGTGCCCTTCTCTGCACTCTTTCAATTTCCTTAGTATCCTTTCTGTAGTGGGACAACCAAAACAGGGCTCAGTATTTCACTGTGGTTTGACCAGTGCAGCATGGAGCAAAAGTGTCCCAAAGGTACTTTTTCAGGAGGTAACTGGACTGTCTTGTTTTTTCTTTTGAAGACATTTCGCTTCTCATCCAAGAAGCTTCTTCAGTTCTGACAGAATAGTGGGGAATGGAAGGATTTATATCCCTTAGACTTCCGGTGGTGATGTCACACTGTAGCGGGATGAACGAGCGGGGCTCCGCTCGTTCGTACCTGATTTTTCGTGTTTTTGAGGCTTTTTCAGCAGGTCGGATCTTGGAGAGATCGACGAGATGGAGAGGTTCCTGCGGAGTTTGAACGAGGAGTAGTGCGAGCTCCCATTCGGCAAGAGGAGCCCTCTGGATATAAGTGGAAGAAATCTGCTTCATAATGGCAGATCCAGAGGCATGATGGCCTGTTGATTGGTACAGGGAGAGAACAGTGGAAAGTGGCTTGAAGAATCGGTGAGAGGAGAAATAAAAGAGACCAAAAGGGAAAACTCTCAAGGATTATAAAAGGACTTGAATCAGAAGCGGTAAAGTGAGTCTCCAAGAGGGGAATTGAGCAGCAAGTTGGCGGTGGGAGCAGAGATTGTGAGCTGTCAAACAGGAAAAAAAAAGTTATCGTGCGAGTGGGAGCTAACAAGTGGTTTGGGTTTTGATTGTTGTATTACTAGAATCAGAAAGAAATTTCTATCTTTTGGGACTGTTTCCAAGGGGAAAAAAAAGAGAGAGAAAGTGTTGGTCATGCTGGATGCATTGGAGGTGACAGATCAGAAACTGTTTTACCGAAGGATTTATATTCCTTGCAGACAGCTGGTAATTTGCATCCTTTTAGAGGATCATTGAAGCACTTGGAGGTTTATCTGTGTCCTCAAGGTCTATAAACCTCCCAGTGCTGAAGAAGCTTCTTGGATGAGAAGCGAAACATCTTCAAAAGAAAAAAAAAAAGAAAGTCCAGTTGCCTCCTGAAAAAAGCACCTTTGGGGCAACCATGACCTGGATGACTGAGAATCTCTACAGACATGGAGCAAAAGTATTTCTTCTCATGATCTCAACATTAAATCTCTGATGATGCAGTCCGCAAAACCAGAGGCAAAGATCTTCATAAGTGGTATTAGGTGTTATCTTGCAAACCAGAGGAAGGTGATGGGAGATCTCTTGGTATACATTGGCCCATAAACACCTTCGGTGCTCTTATTCAGATTTAATTTTTTAAAAAAATATTTTGAAATGAGTAGAACATCCATTAATAAGACAAGAGTTTTCTTCAAGTCATATGAATTTCCCTAGGGAGGAATTTCAATAGAAAATGGATCCTCTCCTTCGTTACCACCCACAATATTAGGAAAAGAAAGAGTCCTCATGAAACTGGATCTATAAAAAGATCTTAGCATTGCAGTAAGATTTTTTAAAAAAGAAATGGTCCTAAACTTAAGCTGGGCTCAGGCTCCTGAAGATTTTTAAATGGCATGAGACCAGGGATCTCCAACCTTGGCAATTTTAAGACTTGTGGACTTCAACTCCCAGAATTCAACAGCAAAGCTGGCTGAGGAATTCTGGAAGTTGAAGTCCACAAGTCTTAAAGTTGCCAAGGTTGGAGACCCCTGAGCTAGATGGCACCAAGTCTTCCATTTAATCTCTTGAGCACTAGGGGCCGCTACCGTTCTACTGAAAAACTCCTAAACTTCAACTCTTGATAGCATCCTTTAATTTTTTTTTTTTGATTTGTCCTGTATCTTTAGTGCACATGACACATTTATTTGCTACAGCTACTTTCTGATTTACTGCTGTAGAAAGCCTTGACTTTCAACTTTCAGTTTCTCAACAAACTCCAGTCATGAGAAATTTGGGATTGTTGCTGTTGTTATTTTAAATTTCACCAATAACTGATGTTCCGTAGCTAAAGGTAGCATGGAATAGTCTTTAGAAACTTTAGAATTGTTTTTTATTTTTTATTTTGGAGGCTGCTGTGATCATTCGACCATTTCTATATATCACTCCAACTTCTATAAGGGCACAACATTTTCCAGTTCTAAACCTAGAGAAGAAACGGAAAAAACTGTCAGCTTCCTCATGTTTCATTGTAGGTAACGATTTAACAGATTAACAGAGTTAGAAGGGACCTTGCAGATCATCGAGTCCAACCCCCTGCCCAAGCAGGAGACCCTACATCTGCCTCTACCTAGGATCGAACTCACAAATTCCTGATTGTAAGGCAAGAGCTCCAGCTCTAGGCCATCGGGTCTATTTCATTGGGCCGGGATAATGATAATAAACTGTAGAATTTCATGCCTCAGATTTTGCCGATTGTAAGGTAAGATGTCCAACATTACATTTGATTTCAGCTGAAAAAAAAAATCATCTTTTTATTTTGCAGTCCCTAAAATAATCTTCCTGGTGGATTTTTTGTAATTGGATGAATGGCGACCAGGATGAGGGAAGAAAACACAAGTGATATGATTGTCTGTATGTGGAGGGGAGAGTTTTGATTTATACAAGTAGAATTCTTTCTGGGCTATAACCAGGGGTGAAATGCTCCCGGTTCAGACCGGATCGCCCGATCCGGTAGCGATGGCGGCTGGTGGTTCGGGGAAGAATTTTTTTAAAAGAAAAAAAAAGTCTCTGCCGATCAGGCAACTCAGCTGGGATCGTCAGAGCCTCTTAAAAGCATGTTTTTACAACCTCTTCGCCTAAGAGGTTGTAGAAAAAATGGTTTTAAAAGTAAAAAAAAAAAGTGGCCATGCCCACCCAGTCACCACCCCAAGCCACGCCCACAGAACCAGTAGTAATAAATTTTAGATTTCACCACTGGCTATAACTCTATTGTCCACTAGGATATTTTATGAAAAGAGAACCCAGTTTTTTGAAAACAGCATCTTAGATGATCCTAATCATTTCACAGTTTCACACTATTATATTCTTCCCTCGACTCTTCAACATTCTTCAGCTGAACGCATACCGGTACATTTCCAGTTTTCTGCAGCTAAAATGTCTAATGTCACAATCAAATTCCACATTAATTCTCTGTGATCCTGATAAAGCTTTCCCCTTTAAATCCTCACAAGAAACATGTTGGACTCAAAAGGAAAAAAAGAGAGTATTTTAGCACATTACTGAAGTGCTGTTTTGAATTTCTTAATAGTAGGTTTACAGCCCAATATTTCCACATCTTAGACAATTTGTTCCTTTGTTGCTTAGACAAGGAACACAGCAGGAACTGGATATGTGTAGTTTATTGTAATGAAAAGAAGGACTAGGGGAGACATGATAGCAGTGTTCCAATATCTCAGGGGCTGCAACAAAGAAGAGGGGGTCAGCCTGTTCTCCAAGGCACCTGAAGGCAGGACAAGAAGCAATGGGTGGAAACTAATCAAGGAGAGAAGCAACCAAGAACTAAGGAGAAATTTCCTGACAGATAGAACAATTAATCAGTGGAACAACTTGCCTCCAGAACTTGTGAATGTTCCAACACTGGAAGTTTTTAAGAAGAGATTGGACAACCATGTGTCTGAAATGGTAGAGGCCCATGATGGCAAACCTATGGCACGTGTGCCAGAGGTGGCACGCAGCGCCCTCTCTGATGGCACACGAGCCATCGTCCTAATTCAGCTCTGTTGTGCATTCGCAGGTACCTCCCACCAGCCAGCTGGTCTTCGGGTGTCTGCTGCACACGCACAGGGTGCATGTGGGAGTAGGTGCGTGAGGGAGGAGGTATATGCGTGTGTGTGGGGTGGGGGTATGCGGGGGTGGCGCATGCGCATGCATGGGGGGGCAGGGTGCATGTAGGGGGCCATGCACGCATGCCAAGTGTGTATTGCATTTTGTGGGTTCGGGCACACATGCGTGCATTCACACGTACACGTGCGCACTTTGCGCACTCGATCCGGAAAAGGTTTTCCTGCTTGAGCAGGAGATTGGACTAGAAGCTTCAGAATGGATCACTGTCTTATAAAATCATAAAACGATTACCTTGAAAATCCTGCATGGCCTAGGATCCAATTACCTGAGGGGCCATTTCTCCCAAAAATATCTGTTGTGGTCCACCAGCAGCCTGCAGAGCTGGCAGTGGAGTTGGACAGTGAGGAGGCTGGGGAGAACAATGGGCCAGTCCTGGAGTCAGGGGAAGGCCCAGACAAGGGCTCTGCATCAGAGGCAGAGATGGGGCCAGGGCCATCTGGGAGCGATGCGCAGACTCCGGAGCCTCCAGAGGCGGACAGCAGAGAGGCAGAGAAACAGGAGGAGCTGTTTCTAGTGCACATATCGAAGAGCTGCCAGAAGACAAGAGCAGCTAAAGCAAAAATGACGACTCAGGAGCAAGGCCAGGAGATGATTGGCCCTTCCCATAAGGCTTAAAAGAGCAGCAAGGCTCTTGGGCTCTTTGTAGGAAAGCAATGTTGCTACATTTGTTTCTTGTCGGCATCTCTTGTTTCTGAACTTCATGGGGCTTTGCCAAGAAAAGCCTTTGGCAGGGTGCCAAAGAAGACAAAGGTTTGTGATAAGGCCGAAGGACTTTTCCTGAAGGACTTGTTTTGGAATTAATTTAGACTAAACTGAGAATGAAGTAATTATCAGCTCTTCTAATAAAAGATGTTTATTTAGGACTGATTGTGTCTGGTAATATCTACTTGGGCCTAGGTCATAACAGTATCTGCCTGTCTTACACGGTCCCACAGAGAGGGCATGCTCAAGTTTCCTCCTTTCAAACTTTGTCATTTTATGGGACCTTGAAAATGTGCCTTTTATGTAGTTGCCTCTGTTTTCTGGAATGATCTAACCCCCTCCCCCATATGTGACAGATCCCAACTCTTATTGCCTTAACAAAAAAAAAAATCTGTGGTCACGTGACTGTGATTTATAATGTTTTTTGCTGTTTACTTCCAGTTTCCAGCAAAAAAACACCCATTGCAGACGATGAGTCTGTCAACATCCAGCTTGAGTATCCAAATAAAAGTCCAGGATCACGTCTTTTCTGAAAAGCTTACTGTTTATTGAATACATAGCATGGTAATGGCCAGGTAAAACTAACTCTAATTTTCTCAGGCAACAGTTCACAGTATTAAACAATTTTGTTCCCAGCCAACCCCCAGGAATCCATGTAAGTTCCTTTTGTTATGGGAACCATCTGCCTTCTTCTTCACACCTGTTGATATGTCCTTGAAAAGTTTTCAGACTGTCATGAGTTTCAGTGAATTGCAGAAGTTTCATTTCTACAAGTAACCCATTTATAATCAACATTTCCCCCCCCCCCCCTACTCTAATAACAAGTTGAAACGAAGAGGCATGTAGCTGCCAATGTTTCATTCTTGACAGAATCCCACTTTGACAGAGATGGGCAGTTCAGAAATGTGATAGCTAGATAGCTAGATAGCTAGATTAAACAAATGGTGGTGATTTTTTAAAATAACCGCTGCAGAAAATATCATAAAATCGGGTCAGTCACATGATACTCACTTAATGACTTGCATGACTTACAACCATAATTCTGAGCTCAAATACAGTGTAAGTCAAAGACTACCTGTACAATGAAACTGTGGGAGAAGTTGATTTAATGTAATAGTACAACTAAAAGGTTCTTCACACCTTCCCTGGACACTGTCAGCACCACTCTAAGAGATGTATACCTCATAATTTTGGAAACCCTGGTTTAGAACAAAATGGCAACCATGTATTCAGTGGTATGGTATTCCTAAACATGGAGGTTCCATAAGGGTGGCCAGTCAGCAATAACTATTAATGGTCTTTCCCAGTGGTGGGTTTCAAATTTTTTTACTAACGGTTCTGTGGGTGTGGCTTGGTAGGCGTGTCATGGCTTGGTGGGCGTGGCTTGGTGGGCGTGGCAAGGGAAGGATACTGTAAAATCTCCATTCCCTCCACAATCCAGGGGAAGGTTCCTGCAAAATCCCCATTTCCTCCCGATCAGCTGGGACAAAGAATAGATGGGGGTGGGGCCAGTCAGAATTTTTACTACCGGTTTTCCGAACTATTCAAAATTTCTGCTACCGGTTCTCCAGAACTGGTCAGAACCTGCTGAAACCCACCTCTGGTCTTTCCTCTTTGAATTTGTCTTATCTCCTTTTCACATCATTGAATCCTACTGATCACCACCACCCCCCCGTCTATCCCAAGGCAGTGATTCCTGGAAATGCTTTCTCCACAATTAGGAGAAATTGTGTTGATCCATCCAGAACGTCTGACCTCCTCACCTCCTTCTGGGAGGCAGGCAGTTACTGGCTGAATAGCTGATGGAGGCTTTCCAAACAATTCAGGGTTGCTGAAATTAATCAGCCAATGTTGACACAGTTTGTTTCAGTTATGGGACAGAGCTCTTAACGCTGCTGCTGCTGTCATTTGTTTGTTGATATTGAGTAAGGAAGGACCCACCAGTGATCAAACGTCCTCAGGGAGACAACCTCTTTTCAGACAATCACACCAGGACACAATCTATGCAGATGTTTTAATGGTGTTATGGTGCAATCAAAGCTCTGCTTCTTTTTAATGCATGATGCAGTTTATGCAATTTTATGTTTGATCTCAATCCAAGCGAGAAACAGTGGCTTTAGCAGCAATCCCCAGTTCATTCAGAGCATATAGGTTACTATTTGTATTGGTTCTCTATTTCATAGATGTAATAATCTAGAAAAGCCCGACATGAAAGGAAAAAAGGGTATGTAGAGGCGAGAGGAAAACAAGGACAACTTGTTACCAATTCTTAACATTGGGCAAATTTTACCTCCTGGACTGTCAATGTGATGCTAAAAGGGCTGATATGGAACTGAGGGTCTCTGATCAATTTATTTTAATCCTCAAATTTCTGAAAAAACTGCCCTGCTTTCTAACTCTCTGTCCCCACAGCCTCAAATACTGTATGGTGGAACATGCCTGAGAGGACTAACATCTCATGGCCTGGCTTGTCAGCAGAGATTCTGCTAATCTCCTCATCCTCTAATAACTTTGTTATAACTCATAACACATAACTTTGTTGCTTGTATCCTTACGATTTATATTGATATTGTTTCCTGATTACTTATTTGTACCCTATGACCATCATTTAGTGTTGTACGTTACGATTCTTGATGAACGTATCTTTTCCTTTATGTACACTGAGAGCATATGCACCAGTGGTGGGTTTCAAATTTTTTTACTACCGGTTCTGTGGGTGTGGCTTGGTGGGTGTGGCATGGCTTGGTGAGCGTGGCAGGGGAAGGATACTGTAAAATCTCCATTCCCACACCACTCCAGGGGAAGGATACTGTAAAATCTTCATTTCCTCCCGATCAGCTGGGACTCAGGAGGCAGAGAATAGATGGGGGTGGGGCCAGTCAGAGGTGGTATTTACTAGTTCCCTGAACTACTCAAAATTTCCACTACCGGTTCTCCAAAATTAGTCAGAACCTGCTGAAACCCACCTCTGATATGCACCAAGACAAATTCCTTGTGTGTCCAATCACACTTGGCCAATAAAAAATTCTATTCTATTCTATTCTATTCTATTCTATTCTATTCTATTCTATTCTATTCTATTCTATTCTATTCTATAATATTTATTTATTTATTTGTCAAGCATATATAAGATAACAGGTAAAAGTATAAACATAATTTGAATACACGAAAAGAGTAAGAGTACAAAGGAATATTAAGACAGGGATGGTAGGCACGCTGGTGCACTTTTGCACGCCCCTTACAGACCTCTTAGGAATGGGGTGAGGTCAACAGTAGACAGTTTAAGGTTAAAGTTTTGGGGGGTTGGGGAAGAAACCAGAGTCAGGTAGAGCATTCCAGGCATTGACCACTCTGTTGCTGAAGTCGTATTTTCTGCAATCAAGTTTGGAGCGGTTTACCTTGAGTTTGTATCTATTGTGTGCTCGTGTATTGTTGTGGTTGAAGCTGAAGTAGTCATTGACAGGTGGGACATTGTGGCAGATAATTTTAGGTACTACGCTTTGGTCAGACCGAAGTTGGCATAGTTTTAAGTTGTCTAAACCCAAAATTTGAAGTCTGGTGGCATAAGGTATTTTATTGCGGGTAGAGGAATGGAGGACTCTTCTCATAAAATATCTCTGGACTCTCTCAATTGTATTAATGTCTGATATGCAGTACGGGTTCCAGACAGATTAGCTGTATTCGAGAATTGGTCTAGCAAATGTTTTGTATGCTCTAGTTAGTAGTACAATATTACCAGAGAAGAACCTACGCAAGATTAGGTTAGCAACTCTTAATGCCTTTTTGGCAATGTTGTTATATTGCCTGAGAGAAATGATTTCTGCAATCTGCTTTTTAGCCCACCCATCTCAGTATTAACTGGCTTCCAAGATCTTAGCAGGAAATCTTTCCCAACCCTTTTAACAGGAATTTGGATTTGCCACCTTTGCATGCCAAGAATATGCTGCTCAGCTAGGGCACATCCATGGTGCGCCATCCAGAGACTTGCAGCCCTGCTCCCCCAATCTCCCAAACGATTTCCACATACCGTGCATCTTTTCTTATCAAATAAACCAGTATAGATGAAACTATAGATGAGAAACATTTCCTATTCTTGACCAGCAGGTGGCAGGCTGGCATCAAGAAGCATCTTAGTTCAGGAGACTAAGATTTATTAACTTTTCCCAAAGCAGGTTGGGAGAAACTAAAACGGGAAGAGAAAGGGGGGGGGGGGAAGGAAACAGGTAAAAATCCATTCTCAAGAATTCTTTCTCTGTCCCATCCTGCAAACACTCAGTCAACTACATTCAAGAATCTGGGAAGAATCTGATTGAGCTATATAAGATATATTTCCTAGCGAAAGAAATAGCTGGCCAGTGAGGGAACTGGAGGGTGGGTGGGTGGCTGGGCAGAGGAGAGGCCCCTGGTTAGTAAGAAGAAGGAGTATCAAGTTGCCAACTTGGCTGTTTGATGAACTGAAAAATATATGGTTTTGCAAATGTGATGGTTAATATTTTATCCGGCAAATTGTCTCTTATTGCAAGAGCTGCCTGTGACTCTGTATTAGGTGATAACAGAATTCTAGGCAGAAGCCACAGGAGACCAGCTCCGTGCATTTAATTTGTAAAACTGCCACCATCCACAAATCTCCGAGGAGTTTTCCTTGCGATTCTCTCTCCTTTCTCTCTCCCTGTCTCCCCTTCCCATGCACCTTGTATTTTATTTTAATTTTTTTTTGGTCCACAGAAAACAACAGGTTAGGATGTATCTATTTGTTTTTGCATGTAAATGAGTGCTGGCTAATGAGATTAATGTCTCAAGTTGTTTGTGGCAAATGGAGCCTTGTTAAGTGGCCCATTATAAGAGAATTATACTTAGGTTAGAGAGAAAATGCATAGAAAACAAGAAGAGTGGGGCATGCTGGGGACACGGTGTTATTTCTTAGCAGTGAGAGAATTGGTAGCAGTGCCGGATTGGATGGACACCATGGCAGAAATGTCTACAGTAACATGGACAAATTAAAAATATTTTTGAAAATGATGGTGATCTCATGAGGTCTTGTTTGAGAATATGGTCAAAATTGCTAATCTCATGAAAATTGGGACTTTTGATTTAAAATACCCACACATGCACGCAGGGATATTGGGGGTCAACATTTAGGAGAACTGTCAGGACTTTGCCTATCCTGGCTAATATGTTCCTGAACCTGGAGCACTGAACATATGAAATACAGGTAATCCAGTGGTGAAATGTAAAATTTGTTAGTACCGGTTCTGTGGGCGTGGCTTGGTCGGGGAGGGGGTGTAATGTGACTGGGTGGGCGTGGCCAACTTTTTTTTTAACTTTTAAAAGCATTTTTTTCTACAACCTTAAGAGGTTGCAGAAAAAAAATGCTTTTAAAAGCCTCTGATGATCCCAGCTGAGCCGAGCGATCATCAGAGGCTTTTTTTTTTTTAACTTTTAAAAGCATTTTTTCAGCCGAAGAGGTTGTAGAAAAAATGCTTTTAAAAGTAAAAAAAACAAAAGCCTCTGATGATTGCACGGCTCAGCTGGGCATGGGGGTGGGCACGGATTTTTGCTACCGGTTCTCTGACCCACCCACTGCCATTGCTACCGGATCAGGTGATCCGGTCCGAACCGGGAGCATTTCACCCCTGAGGTAATCGTAATCCTTGACCTACGAATGTAATGGAAACTGCCCATAATGGCGGCCACTTCTGGAATCATATCGTGTGACTGTGTGACAAGCTGTGCTTCCCTAATCCAAGCTCTGTGGCTCTGAAGAGCTTCAAAAGGTAAGTAGGGGGATGGGTGGGGCCTGATGGGGTGGGAACAGTTTCAGCAGGTTCTGACCAGTTCCGGAGAACTGGTAGTGGAAATTTTGAGTAGTTTGGTAGTAAAAATTCTGACTGGCCCCACCCCCCATCTATTCTCTGCCCCCCAAGTCCCAGCTGATCATGAGGAAATGGGGATTTTTCAGTAACCTTCCCCTGGAATGGGGAGGGAATGGAGATTTTACAGTATCCTTCCCCTGCCATGCCCACCAAGCTATGCCACGCCCACCAAGCCACACCCACAGAACCGGTAGTAAAAAAATTTGAAACCCACCACTGGGTGGGAAGTAGGCCCAAGGCCTGTGGCACCTGATGTGGGAAGGGGGAAATAATGGGGGGAGCACTGCAGCATCCCTGTGGTCAAGCCTGAGAGTAAATGAATGCAGAACAGAATAACAGAGTTGGAAGGGACCTTGGAGGTCTTCTAGTCCAACCCCTTGCTCAGGCAGGAAATGGGGTCCATTGTAATTTCAAATGGTTGCTAGGTAACCGGTAATAAGTCGAGGAATCTTAGTAGTGTCACTAGTCATTTTCAGATGGCACATGGAAGCTCTAGTTGATTCAGAACATATCCCAAAGGTGCTTTTTCAAGAAGCAACTGGACTTTCTGGTTTTTCTTTGAAGACATTTCGCTTCTCATCCAAGAAGCTTCTTCAGCTCTGACTGGTTGGTGGGGAATGGAAGGATTTATACTCCTTGCAGACAGCTGGTCATTTGCATTCTTTTAGGGAGTTGTTAAGGCCAATTCAATGAACGCATGTTTCACTTAGCAACAAAAATATGGGGCTCAATTGTGGTCGTAAGTCGAGGACCTGGTTCCAGGTCTCTGTTTCAGCTTGCTTTTCTGCCATGGTGCATTCCACATTAATTACCTAACTTTTGCACAGTCTTCGTCCATTACTATACAGAGAACGCATCAACGCCGTCCATCTTCTGCTGCAATGGGCAAGGAAATTCAGGCTTT
The DNA here is from genome assembly GCF_059756535.1 of Pantherophis guttatus. Classification (NCBI taxonomy): domain Eukaryota; kingdom Metazoa; phylum Chordata; class Lepidosauria; order Squamata; family Colubridae; genus Pantherophis; species Pantherophis guttatus. The sequence goes on along the minus strand of NC_142063.1, from coordinate 327,990,575 downwards.
CCTCCTGCAAGTCAGACAGAAGCCTTATCAGAGGCAATAAGCAGTGTGTGTGAGTGGTGGCAGTTGTGTGATGATGGAAGAGTATTGTTACTCCCCCCCCCCCAAGGCTGGTTCCCTTCCTCCTCTTTGCTGAAGCTTCCGGTGACAAATTGCTGGGGTCCCTACATCTTTCTCTGCTTTGATACATAGAACGTCTCAGTCTTCATGACACTTAACATTCATTCCAGGATATCTGATGTAACCCTACAGCTCTGTACTTTTGCAAAACATTTTCCCTTTCTTTCTTTCTTTCTTTCTTTCTTTCTTTCTTTCTTCCTTCCTTCCTTCCTTCCTTCCTTCCTTCCTTCCTTCCTTCCTCCCTCCCTCCCTCCCTCCCTCCCTCCCTCTTTCTTTCTTTCTTTCTTTCTTTCTTTCTTTCTTTCTTTCTTTTGCAGGCCATCTGATAAGAGTAGTGATAACCACCATCTCTGAGTTGCTCGCTGTTTTTTTTTTTTTTTTGCAACCTTAACATACCCCGATCTCAGTGGTGGAAATGTTTTCCCATTCCTGCAGTGTTAAAACTAACACTGGCAGCTGCATGAAGTACAGACAGTCCTCAACATGCGATTGGAATTGAGCCCAAAATCCCAAAATCCCAGTTGCTAAAGGAGACAGTTGTTCAGTGGGTTTTGCCCCATTTTACGACCTTTCTTGTAACAGTTGATAAGTGAATCAGTGCAGTTGTTAAGTTAGTAACATGGTTGTTGAGTGAATCTGGTTTCCCCGTTGACTTGTCAGAAGGTCGCAAAAGGAGATCACATGGCCCCGGGACAGTGCAACCATCATAAATATGAGTCAGTTGCCAAGCATCTGAATTTTTATCGAGTGACCATGGGGATCTTGCAACAAAGTGTGAAAAACACTTGTTTCATTGCCATGGTAACTTCATGACATTAGTAAATGAACTGTTGTAAGTCGAGGACCACCTGTGCGTCAGATTGTGAGTACCTCTCACTGACAACATTCATAGAATACTTAAAAAAAAAAAAAATTCTAGAACATAGAATCATTAACTAAGTCAGTGATGGCTATCCTTGTTCTTGTGTGCCGAAAGCGCGTGTGGGCGCTCGCGACAGCACGCACACATGCTGGCACCCATAATGCAATGCACCCACCCTGCACATACGTGCAGGACTGCCCCCCTGTGCATGCGCACATGACCCCCCCATGCTCCCCCACCCCCATGCGCATGCACGTGCAATCTCCCGCCCCTCATTTTGGGCCTAGCAGGCCTCCCTGCAGCCTCCTGGGCCCAAAAATGGGCTGTGGGGAGGGGGGGCGTGCCGCATTCCCTCCTGCCCCCACACATGTGTGCCCCCCACTCCTGTATATGCGCGTGACCCCCCTGTGTATGCGTGTGTGCCTCCCGCATGTGCTCCATCCCCTGCGCATCCAGAAAATTGGGTGGCCGGCGGGAGGCGCGTGCATGCGCAGTGGAACTCAGCTGGGTGATGGCTTGTGTGTCCGCAGAGAGAGCTCTGTGTGCCAGCTCTGGCACATGTGTTGTAGATTCACCATCACAAGTTAAGCCACCGACACCTGCCCAAAAATGAAACAAGCATGTTGTTTAATTTAGCATCTCCCATCCAGCTGATTTGGTTGTGTGTGCATTGTGTGAATATAATCGCACTGTGCTTGGGGTTTGAGGTGATGAATTTTGGCAGGGACTCTGAACAACCTTTATAGCACTGCGCATCTTCTCACTTTTCAACTTGCCTTGAAGCATAGGATCCTGAGAGCAATTAGAACCTATTTCTCTAAGAGGCATTTCATTGGATCAGATCAACAATCCTCACAATTCAATATAATTTGTCTTAGGCCCAGGATATCTGTTGGACCATCTGCAACCAGCAACAGCTCCCCATCGCCCGGTGCGTTCTCACAGGGAGGGCCTACTCAGGGTGCCGTTGGCTAGACAATGTCGGCTGGCGACCCCCAGAGGTAGAGCTTTCTCTGTGGGTGCTCCCACCCTTTGGAATCAACTCCCCCTGGGGCTCCGGTTGACCCCTGACCTTCGCACCTTCCGCTGCAAATTAAAAACATGGCTGTTCAAATTGCCCAGCCTGGACTGATGGGGTTTGGATTATTTTAATGTGTTTAATATGTGTTTAATATGTATTTTAACATGTTTTATCTGGTTTGATTTTAATTGTTGTGAGCCGCCCTGAGTCCTATGGAGATAGGGCGGCATACAAATCAAATTAATAATAATAATAATAATAATAATAATAATAATAATAATAATGCCTCAACCAATGCTCGTAATGGAGCCTCTGCTTTATATGATGTAAGCAGTGGTGAGATTCAACCGGTGTAACAATCGGTTCACTGAGCCCATGCGGTACATTTGAAAACAGCTCTAAAACTTAGCTTCTACTGCAGCCCCGGTGAGTAAAACAACTGAGGCACGGCAATCCGCTCTGCCACGCCGATCAGCTGGGCTTCAAACAAAGGAAATATAGGTCAGTATAGCGCAGGGGTGGACAGGCGGGCCCACCTGATTGTCAGAGCAAACAGGTTCACTCTCAGCTGATTGTCGAGCTACCGGTTCTTCCGAACCAGTCCGAATAGGCTGAATCCCACCTCTGGTTGTAAATTGTAATGGTTGTAGCAGATTATCATGTGACCGACTTGATTTTATGATCTTTTTTTGCAGTGGTTGTTAAATGCGAATGCTATAGTCAAACAAACTATTGTTTGCTATGTTCATAAACCATGTTCATGTGATTGTGGGAAGCAAATGCTGTAATCAAACAAACCATTGTTTGCTATGTTCATAAACCATGTTCATGTGATTGTGCTGTGTTCTTTGGGGTCCGTAGCTGGGGCAGAAAAGTGGGAAGCTTCAAAAGGCCATAAATATAAGCCTGTGGCTGAGTCCCTGAAATACAGTCACGTGACCATGGAGGAAGCGGCCATCAGAGCTGGGTCAGAAGTACATTTTTGGGGGGTGGGTCCATCATAACTTTGCTAAGGTAAGGAATTTTATATTCTTTTTTTCCTGAAAAGTATAACCTGAGGCGAAACCCAGCAGGGGAGATGAGAGGGAGCACGTGATAATTACGTCAGCAAGCAAATGTCATCTCCTACATACTTATGCCAGATGTTGGAAGGTAAGTATATAAAGGCAGTACAGGTAGTTCTCGCCTTACAACAGTTTGTTTAGTGATTGTTCGAAGTGACATCACTCAAAAAAGTGAATTATGACCATTTTTCACACCTACAACAGTTACAGCATGCCCCCATGGTCATGTGATCAAAATTCACTTAACAATGGATATTTTGGGCTCAATTGTGCTCCTAAGTCGAGGACTACCTGTATTCCTATGATGATGTTATCATGTGTGACATTTTTGCATTATTAGAGTTTGCTGCAAATCTAGGACATGCATCAGCAATTTAAGGCTAGCTCTACTATTAGGCAAAATGAACCAGCTCTTTCAGGCAGCAGTTTGTAAGAGGTGCAGGCAAACTACTAGAAGAGAGAGGCGAACATCTTGCAGTCTTCCTCTATTCCCTAAACTAGCATTCAGAAACAGTCTACTTCGTTTTAACTAAAGATTGCAAAATGACTAGCTTTGCAAAATGTAATAAGACATAAATCATGCTCTATAAATTATACTAGCTGAGATCTCTCATGGTAACTTTTTTTTTTAGCTTGCTTTCTGGTTAGCACAATGTGTAAAGCACGGCATTCTTTGAACATTAGGGTTCAAGAAAGAGTCAGGGGCTAATCCAACTGATTTCTGTTACAGTGGAATGGAAAAGAGGCAACATATGTCCCAAAGGTGCTTTTTCAAGAGGCAACTGGACTTTCTGGTTTTCCTTTGAAGACGTTTCACTTCTCACCCAAGAAGCTTCTACAGCTCTGACTGGATGGTGGGGAATGGAAGGATTTATACTCCTTGCAGACAGCTGGTCATTTGCATTCTTTTAGGGAGTTGTTAAGGTCACTTGGAGATTTGTCTATGTCCTCAGGTTCATCTGAGTAGTGCAAATGGGTGTGAAGCCTTCTTAAAAGGACTGTGCTGTAGACTGGAGATGGATGATGTCATATCCCTTCCCCTCTGTTGAAAGAGGGACATTCAATTTTGACATAGATGGCCTCTTTGACCCCTCTTTCAAACCAGTGGCCCTCTCTGTCCAAAATCTGGACTTTGCTGTCTTCAAAAGACTGGCCTTTGTCTTTTAAATGCAGATGGACTGCTGAATCTAGTCCTAATGGGTTTGTTCTTGTATATTGTGTCATGTGTTTATGAAGTGGTTGTTTTGGTTGTATAAATCCTTTTATCTGTGTCATCAGGGTCACCTGAGTGGTGCAAATGGGTGTGGAGCCTTCCTGGAGCTGTTGAAAGGACCGTGTTGTAGATTGGAGATAGATGATGTTGCACCTCTCTCCCTCTGTTGAGAGAAAGCTGTTCAATTTTATTTATTTATTTATTTATTTATTTATTTATTTATTTATTTATTTATTTATTATATTTCTATACCGCCTTTCTCCCGTAGGACTCAAGGCGGTGTACAGTCAAGGAAAATATAGACACACAAACATCATAAAATTGCTAATTAAAATTATTACTTAGTTTGGTCAATTAAATAAAACCCAGAATTAGATAACATTTAAAAAAATCATTCACATGTTCGTATGTTTAGCCCCGCCTGTTGGAACATCAGGGTCTTGAGGGCACGGTGTAAAGCACGGAGATCAGGGATATTCCGTATCTCTGGGGGCAGTTCATTCCAAAGGGTTGGAGCCCCCACAGAGAAGGCCCTCCCCCTGGGAGTCGCCAGTTGACATAATTTGACTGACGGTACCCTGAGTAGTCCCTCCCTGTGAGAACGAACTGGTCAGTGGGAGGCTATTGGTGGCAAAAGACGGTCTCGTAGGTACCCAGGTCCTAAGCCATGGAGCGCTTTAAAGGTGATAACTAACACCTTGAATCGCACCCAGAAGACCACCGGGAGCCAGTGCAGCTCACGTAGGAGAGGTGTTACATGGGTGTAACGAGCTGCGCCCATAATCATCCGCGCGGCTACGTTCTGGACCAGTTGGAGCCTCCGGGTGCTTTTCAAGGGGAGCCCCATGTAGAGAGCATTACAGTAGTCCATACGGGAGGTAACTAGGGCATGAGTGACCGTGCGCAAGGCGTCCCGATCCAGAAAGGGACGCAACTGGCGGATCAGGCGAACCTGATAAAAGGCACCCCTGGCCACGGCTGTCAAATGATCTTCTAAAGATAACCGTGAATCCAGGAGGACACCCAAGTTGCGGGCCCTCTCTGTGGGGAGCAAGATCTCATCCCCTATTGTCAGTGATGGTACTAGCTGACTATACCGGGACGCTGGAAGCCACAGCCACTCGGTCTTGGAGGGGTTGAGTCTGAACTTGTTTCTCCCCATCCAGATCTGCATGGCCTCCAGGCAACGGGACATCACAGCAAGGGCATCATTGGGGTGGTCTGGGGTGGAGATGTATAGCTGTGTGTCATCAGCATACTGATGAACACTCACCCCAAAACCATGGATGATCTCGCCTAGCGGTTTTACATAAATGTTGAACAGAAGGGGTGAGAGGACTGACCCTTGCGGCACCCCACAAATAAGGTGCCTCGAGATCGACCTCTGCCCCCCTGCCAACACAAACTGCAAACGGTCAGAGAGGAAGGAGGAGAACCACCGAAGCACGGTGCCCCCTATTCCTCACCCCTCCAGCCGGTGCAGTAAGATACCATGGTCAATGGTATCAAAAGCCGCTGAGAGATCTAATAGGACCAGGATAGAGGAGCAACCTCTGTCCCGAGCCCTCCAGAGATCATCCACCAATGCGACCAATGCTGTTTCCGTGCTGTATCATGACCTGAAGCCCGACTGGAACGGATCCAGATAGACAACTTCATCCAGGTATCGGGGTAGTTGTCGCGCCACCACACTCTCAACAACCTTCACAACAAAGCGAAGATTGGAGACTGGACGATAATTTGATAATATAGCCGGGTCCAGGGAAGGCTTCTTGAGGAGGGGCTTCACAACCGCCTCTTTCAAGGTGGCAGGAAAGATACCCTCACTCAGAGAAGCATTTATAATCCCCTGGAGCCAGCCTCGTGTAACCTCCCGGGAGGCCAGTACCAACCAGGAGGGACACGGGTCCAATAAACATGTGGCAGCGTTAAGCTTGCCCAGAATCCTGTCCACGTCCTCAGGAGTCACAGAGTCAAACTCTTCCCAGATAATGCTCTCAAGACCTGCCCCTGTCTCCTCCCCTGGATCTACCCAATCGGAGTCCAGGCCTTCCCAAATCTGAGCGACTTTATCATGCAGGAATTGTACAAAATCCTCAGTTTGACCCTTTAAGGGATCTTCCCGTACCCCCACCTGAAGTAGGGAGCGGGTCACCCTAAACAGTGCAGCTGGGCGGTTCTCTGCAGATGCAATAAGAGCGGAGAAGTAGCTAGACTTCGCTGCTCTTATTGCCACTAGGTAGGTCTTAATATAAGATCTCACCTGTGTTCGGTCAGATTCAGATCGGCTTGTCCTCCAATCGCTCTCCAGGCGTCTTTTCCGACGCTTCATCTCTCTCAGCTCCTCGGAAAACCAAGGAGCTAGACGAGATCGGCATCAGGTCAGAGGCCGCAAAGGCACAACGCGGTCCAAGGCCCCAGTAGCCACCCTGTCCCAGGTGACCACCAGGTCCTCAGTCGAGTTTTGAGTTTTGAGTTTCGAATTTTGACATAGATGGCTTCTTTGACCCATTTTTCAAAGGGGTCTGATGACACAGATAAACCTCTAGGTGACCTTAATGACTCACTAAAAGAATGCAAATGACCAGCTGTCTGCAAGGAGTATAAATCCTTCTATTCCCCACCATTCAGTCAGAGCTGAAGAAACTTCTTGGATGAGAAGCGAAACGTCTTCGAAGAAAAACCAGAAAGTCCAGTTGCCTCTTGAAAAAGCACCTTTGGGACAACCATGACCTGGATGACTGAGAATCTCCATGGACAGGCAACATATGGTTATTCATCTCACACTTACATCTTGGGCCAGGGCTAAAAGTAAATTGAGAAGGTCTACAGTAACTCTGTTCAGAGACATGCTGCTTCTAAGTTTGAAGATTCCACTTAGTAATTACAGCAAATTGATCTCAATAGACATTTCTGATTTTACATAATTAACCATGATCATCTCTTGGGTGAAATGAAATTCATTAACTGAATATTCACATGGGCAATCTTTTTTCTGGCTTGCCAGTCAGTTTCCTTTCATGATCCCATACCAGAAAGTTGATATAACCTCCTAGTGACCACATAGATTTTCTCTAGAATGGATCTGTCTCTTAAAATCTGTCTCTAGAATTGATCTGTCTCTGATCTTCCAATGGTGTATCCAAGTCTATCAGTGTTGCTGCTGGTCATCTCTTCCCTTTCTTTCCATCTTTCCTAACATTAGAGCCTTTTCCAGGGAGCTCGGTCTTTGCATAATGTGACTAAAGTATGATCATTTGACCCTGGTAATTTGTGTCTCAAGTGAGAATTCTGCGTTGATTTGTTCAATGATCCACTTATACATACCACAAACTAAATCGTAGCTGAACTATATTCTCAATTCCTCAGCGGGATAAATGGAAAAGGTAAGAAGTTTATTTCTACCACTGGGTCGCTTTAAGCAAGACTTATTTTCAACCAGACAGCCTAAATGGCTCTGACTTCAATAGGGTATCATCCCAGCTGTACAATAATCCCATTACCATTTTTTTTTTCTGTCCAAAGAAGTTTGAACCACTGTCTTCAGCTTCCCTCAAGGAAAGGAGCTGGGACCAGCTCATAAACAAGCCATCAACTAGCTACAATTCATTTCATGGGGTGTACATTTAGAGTTGTATCTTGTACTTAACTGCAAAAAAATACAGGTAGTTTCGTTCAGCAGCCACCTTGTTCAGTGTTGGTTCAAAGTTATGAAATTGCTGAACAAGGGGACGTATGACTGTTCCTTATAGTTGTGGCCATTGCAATGTCCCTGCAGTCACAAGATGAATCAGGTGCTTGGAAACTAGCTCACAATGACAATGGTTGCAACATCCCTTGGTCATGTGAATGTCATTCACAACTTTCACTGCCAGCTTCTGACAAACCAGCAATGGGGAAGTTATCAGGAGGTTGCAAATGATGATCATGCAACCAGGGAAACACTGCTACCATGTGGGATTTGTCTAATGACAGCAACTGGAATTGTTGCAACTGCCATCATAAATCAGTGCGATCATGGGACGTTGTGTTTTGTGACTGTGTCACTTAGCGACAGAGTTGCCGGTCCCAATGACTGACCTTAAGCGAGGACTGCCTGTATTTCTGCAGCATAAATGTAAACCATTGAGAAACGCGTGTGACATTTCGCTGATCTATTTGTTATGATCTCATTTCTGTTCAGGAATAAATTACATTCCTTGGGGTGAATATGTGGTTGTGTGTGTGTGAGTATGTGATATATTTCCAAGCTGTGTGATCTGTATAAGCACCGTAACTTTTAGAAAAACCTGCTAGTTTTTCTTAGAAAGCTAGAGAAAGAATTCTCTCTGGATTTCATCTTCTGTCTGAATAGGTGATGAAGATCTTCTCTCCCACACCCATCCAAAATTCACTGAAAAAATAAAATAAAACAATTCCCCCAGGAACTCCCTTAATTATCAGCTGCTGGCAGTTTTCCACGGAGTGATTTTTGAACCTCTAGTGGTGCCCTGTGGCAAGTCTTTCATCTTGCTCCGTCTTATTAGAGAAATAAGAGGCATGTTTATCTTTAATCCAATTTGGATGCACTACCTTTGATCACCTTCAAATTTCATACACTGACTTGGTACTTGGTAGCTTTCCTTCAGCAATTTCATTAAACTCCCATCTGTTGACCAGCAGATGATCCTTCTTCTGTTCCTCCCCACCCACTTGGCAAATTCTGGATTCAGGGCATGAATTAATTGCGACTTTCAGTTTCCCAAGGATTTGGAAGCGGAGTCTCACCCTTTGAAATGCAACCGAAAATGATGTATTGCCATTCCGATGTCCAGAGGTTGCTTATTGAACATGTGGCAATAAAATTCACACATTCGTGGGATGCCCTGCTGTGCAATTCTCCTGAAGGTTCACCCAGGTGGGCTTGAGTTGGATCGTCCTTGAAACTTTGCAAGCTTTTATAGCGAGACAAGTGTTTGGATGAACCCCTTCTGCTTCTTCTACTCAGCTCTAACCTTTTCCTCTGCCACCAGTGGCTTCTGCTCTCTCTTTTGGACCCCAGTGCTGCACCCGCCCCAACTCCTTGCTTCTGTACCAGGGGTCAGCAACCTTAAACACTCAAAGAGCCACAAAGGTCCTAACTGGAAGCCCCCATTCAATTCTGGAGCCAACCGGAAGTCTGGTTCCCCCATCGTAGTCTCCTCTTAGCACAGTATCCTTTTTCCTCTGCCAACTGGAAGTCCGTTCCCCCACCATAGAGTCTCCTCTTAGCGCAGCATCCTTTTTCCTCTACCTGTCCTAACCGAAAGCCCTATCAATTGTGGAGCCGACCAGCAACAGGGAGCCGCAGCAGAGGGATGAAAGAGCCACATGTGACTCCAGAGCCGCAAGTTGCTGACCCCTGTTCTGTACCATCAGGGCAAGGTAGTTCTTGACTTGCGACCACAATTGAGCTCCAAATTTCTGTTGCTAAGTGAGACATTTATGAAGTGAATTTTACGACCTTTCTTTCCAAGTTGTTAAATGAATCACTGTGGTTGTTAAATTAGTAACATGGTTGTTACTTAAGAAATATCTCACTTAGCAACATAAATTTTGTGCTCAATAGTGGTCGACAGTTGAGGAAGACCTGTACCTCAACCCTACTGTGTTTAGTTTATGTTTTTGCTACATCTACATAGAATTATTCACGTTATAATTATTGGTGTGCTTTCAAGGCAGCCTTGACTTTAGACAATTGGCTGGACAAGTTCCTACAGTTTCCTTGGCAAGATCTGCATAATTGTTTTTGCTCTTGCTTCTTTTTTAGGCTAAAGGAAGAGTCATTGGTCTAAAGCCACCCAGCCAGATATAGGTTTAAGACAGGAGTAGAACTTAGGTCTGATCTGGTCATGGTTTCTGGCTTGGCACCTTAACCACTAACCCAAACTGGTGCTTACTATTTGAGTAGCTTTTTCTTATTTATTCAAAATTCATCTTGTAACCTGCTGCTTTGTTCTTGCCCAATGCCCATTTTTTTTTGTACTCTGCATATGGTTAGAGAAAGTGAATACCGTATTTTCCGGCGTATAAGACGACTTTTTAACACATGAAAATCTTCTCAAAAGTCGGGGGTCGTCTTATACGCCGGGTGTCGTTCTCCTGTAACCAGGCAGACCAGCCCAAAAGGCTCTGATGAGCCTTAAATGGCTCTGGCGATCCCAGCTCTGGCGATCCCAGCTCTGACGATCCCAGCTGAGTTCCCTGCAACTCAGCTGGGATCGCCAGAGCCATGTAAAAGATAAAAAGTTTTCCCCCTCCAGCTTGCTTACCTCATCTGCTAGTCCCAACGCTTGCCTTGCTTCGCTTGCCTGAATCTATTCCATCAGCAATCAGCAATCAAGCAAGCAGGGAGTTGTGGACTTCAACTCCCAGAATTCCTCAGCCAGCAAAGCAAAGCTGGCTGAGGAATTCTGGGAGTTGAAGTCTACAAGTCTTAAAGTTGCCAAGGTTGGAGACCCCTGTTCTATTGGGTAAGTTTTTTTCCCCTTTGGGAGCTTTAAAAAAAATAGTCAATTGGGGTTTTTTTAGTTGTTCTTTTTTAGACCTCGCCATTTAAAGTTTAGGAAGTTTTAAATTTAGCTTTCATATAAAAATAAAAATAAAATAAAAATAAAATAAAATAATATTTGTGCAGCTTTCTGAGATTTAGTGTGTTTCTGTAGTGTTTCACTCTAACTACACAAACACACAAAATCTCACAAAGCTGTATGTGGAATTTTGTGTGTGTAAAGTGTGAAAGTTGGTTTTTTGGACTTTTTGTGGCTGTGTGAGGTTCCTGCTTGTTGCAGGGGCCATTTTGGGTCTAGCACAGCTGCTTTTACATTGTGGGTGAGCCAGTTGTGTTGTGTTGTGTGTGTTTAGAGTGTGAAAGTTTTTTGGGGGGGGCTTTTTGTGGCTGTGTGAGGTTTCTGCTTGTTGGAGGGGCCATTTTGGGTCTAGCACAGCTGCTTTTACATTGTGGGTGAGCCAGTTGTGTTGTGTTGTGTGTGTGTAGAGTGTGAAAGTTTTTTGGGGGGGCTTTTTGTGGCTGTGTGAGGTTCCTGCTTGTTGCAGGGGCCATTTTGGGTCTAGCACAGCTGCTTTTACATTGTAGGTGAGCCAGTTGATGTTTTTTAATTTTTATTTGGTGTGCATTGGAAGAGGGGTAGTCTTATATGGCGAGTATAGCCCAAACCCTATATTTTAACAGGAAAAGTTGGGGGTCGTCTTATACGCCCAGTCGTCTTATACGCCGGAAAATACGGTAGATTATTTCACTTTCACTGAGCTCTGCTCCGATAATGTATTACTTCACTCAGCATGTGTATTAATGGTGCAAACATTCGTTTTTTCTAGTATCAAGTCCTGCCTTGATCATTGCAAGATTAAAGAAGTACAAATAATTGTATTCAACAACTACAATTAAAGATAAGCCTGTGAAAATGGTTTTCTACGAGCAGAAATGATCTTCTTACAGAAAAGATACACATACATTTCAGGTGTAAACTTTTCATCATTTTGAGCACACAAAAAAATATTTTAACAGGACTCCTTTGGAGGTTACAATAATTCATGGATGAATTACTGCAAACTTGCTTGGCTTTCAAATTCTTCTCTCACAGATGTAACTGCAAAAAAGATCAAAACACTTTTGAGTCTTCCAACTTTTAGTTAGTTTTGGTAGGTGGGTGCCGTTGGGCTGGACCTGACCTTTGGCAACTGTGTGGATGGGAAAACATTAGAAACAAATGATTAAAAGAGTATATATGTTTTTTTAAAAAAAGAAAAGAACAAAACTGCGGACACTCCACATTTGTAGAGCAGAGAGGCAAACCGTGCCTGCTGAATTTCTTGTTCTACACAAAGACCAGCTGAAGAATTAGCCCATTTTTGGAGCTTGCATGATATATTGAACTAAAATAATCAAAAGAATCGGATTTTTAACTACATGTTGGTTGCTCATTTGTAAAGTTATAAGCAAAGGAGCCAGACTTCAGGATCTTCTAGAGAAACGAGATAAAGAAAGGTATAAACTTTGGGGAAGTGTTCTTTGATAGACATGCTAACTGGCTCCTTACTGTACACTTAACTAACCCTGCCCTAAAAGGACAAGATTGATGTGTGTGTGAAACAATGAATAAGTGAGTATCATTCATAGGAACTAAAAAAAAATCTGTGAAGCGAGCTCAACATTTTAACATGCACATGCATTTTTCCAAAAAGTGTGAAAGCTTATAGAAGAGACTTTGCTCAGGGATGTCTGCAGGATATGATCAAAAAAATCAAGATGACGGGCATAATGGTGTGATGGTACCCCTAAAATGTACATTTTAGGAGTACCATGTATTAATGTACATTTAAAATGTACATTTAAAATGTAGATGGTACATCCCACCCCTAAAAGGACCTAACAGTAAAGACTGTAATGATGAAACCATTAAAGCCAACCTATCTAGATCCGTTCCAGTCGGGTTTCAGGCCTGGACACAGCACGGAAACGGCATTGGTCGCGTTGGTTGATGATCTCTGGAGGGCTCGGGACAGGGGTTGTTCCTCTGTTCTGGTCCTGTTAGACCTCTCAGCGGCTTTTGATACCATCGACCATGGTATCATGCTGCACCGGTTGGAAGAGTTGGGGATGGGGGGCACCGTATTACGGTGGTTCTCCTCCTTTCTCTCCGACCGGTCGCAGTTCGTGTTGGCAGGGGGGCAGAGGTCGACCTCAAGGCCTCTTATATGTGGAGTGCCTCAGGGGTCGGTCCTCTCGCCCCTCCTGTTCAACATTTATGTGAAGCCGCTGGGCGAGATCATCCGTGGCTTTGGGGTGAGATACCACCAGTACGCTGATGACACCCAGCTGTACATCTCCACCCCAGGCCACCCCAACGATGCCCTTGAAGTGATGTCCCAGTGCCTGGAGGCTGTGCGGATCTGGATGGGGAGGAACAGGCTCAGGCTCAACCCTTCCAAGACTGAGTGGCTGTGGCTCCCGGCATCCCGATATAGTCAGTTGACTCCATCACTGACTATTGGGGGCGAGTCGTTGGCCCCCACAGAGAGGGCTCGCAATCTGGGAGTCCTCCTGGATAGGCAGCTGTCCTTGGAGGAACATCTGACGGCTGTAACCAGGGGGACCTTTTGTCAGGTTCTCCTGATCTGCCAGTTGCGGCCCTTTCTTGATCGGGATTCCCTGTGCACAGTCACTCATGCCCTCGTCACCTCTCGCCTTGACTACTGCAACACTCTCTACATGGGGCTCCCCTTGAGGAGCACCCGGAGGCTCCAACTGGTCCAGAATGCAGCAGCGCGGGTAGTGACGGGAGCAGCCTGGCGCTCCCATGTAACACCGCTCCTGCGCGAGCTGCACTGGCTCCCAGTGGTCTTCCGGGTGCGCTTCAAGGTGTTGGTTATCACCTTTAAAGCGCTCCATGGCATAGGGCCTAGCTATCTTTGAGACTGCCTGCTGCCACCGACGATCTCCCATCGACCTGTGCGCTCCCACAGAGAGGGCCTCCTCGGGGTGCCATCAGCCAAACAGTGCAGGCTGGTGACCCCCAGGGGGAGGGCCTTCTCTGTGGGGGCACCTACCCTCTGGAATCAATTGCCTCCGGATATAAGGAGAATCCAAGACCTCAGTGCCTTCCGCCGTGCCCTTAAAACCTTCCTTTTCCAGCAAGCCGGGCTGGCCTAATTTTTTAAAGTGTTTTTAAGTGTTTTGTTTATTGTTTTTAATTAATGGGGCCAAATTTATATATGTATATTTTAACTGTATTTCAATATTTGTACTTGATGTTTTTACTTGGCTGTTCACCGCCCTGAGTCCTCAGGGAGAAGGGCGGTATACAAATTCAAAATAAAATAAAATAAAATAAAATAAAATAAAATAAAATAAAATAAAATAAAATAAAATAAAATAAAATAAAATAAAATAAAATAAAATAAAATAAAATAAACCTCTTTAACCCATTCTTCAGCTCAGTCTTTGTAAACAGCGATGGCTCATGCCCAATATTTCTGCAACTACTACACTGCAAAAACATATGGACTACACAACTCCATCAGGGCAAAGCAATAGATGCAAGTTACATAGACTTCTGGATTTAAACCCTTCTGCTTTTGCTCTAATTCCCTGGGACAATATATTCCTCTTTTTTGTGACAGGCCTTCAGTTGTTTGAAGACTGCTACCCTACCTCTCCTTAGTTTCTTATTCAGTAGGTTAAACAGGTCCAGATTCTTTAAACATTTTACATGGGGCTTGGTTTCCATAACCATCTAGATCAGGGGTCTCCAGCCTTGGCAACTTTATGACTTGTGGACTTCAACTTCCAGAATTCCTCAGCCAGCACGTGCTGGCTGAGGAATTCTGGGTGTTGAAGTCCACAAGTTGTAAAATTGCCAAGGTTGGAGATCCCTGACCTAGGTAGCTCTTTCTGAATTTACCCTAATCTGTCCTTTATGAACTGTGGTAGCTAGAATTGGACATGGCACTTGAAATGGGCACTTCATCTTACTTAATAGAGCAGGGTTCTCCAAACTTGGCAACTTTAAGAGTTGAGGACTTCAACTCCCAGAGTTCCTCAGCCAGCCATACTGGCTTAATTTTAAAAAACAAAACTTTATTCATTCTTAAAAAAAGCATTTAAAACATACAAAAGCTTGATTAAGTTACAAATTAATTTAATCAAGAAACAAATTTGCATATACATATTAATCTCCTTTCCTAGTTGAGACAATTCACAGAGTGGTTAAACATCTCACCCATTTACTATAAAGGCACAACCTGTGAAAAATTAATACCAGAGGTCATTTACTCACCAATAAAATATTTTATTTTATAATATTAAGATCTACCAGACTGGTAAAAGAAAGTGAATTCTTCATTAGTTTTACAAATATTTTTATATAGTGTTTGGGGCCTCATTGCTAGATCTGACAGCACGTAGCTTCTCCTTTGGAGATGGATGATAATTCTCTAGTGATTAAGGCAGGGTGCCAAATCAGTTGTTCTGTGGGAGATTAGACTTTTATCCCCTCCCCTCTTGCCCACAGTGAGACTTTCACCGTTGCCTGCAAAATTTTAAGATATAGGTGGTTGTCCACAAGGCTTCCATTTGTGCCTGAAATTAGCCCCCTTTCTCTTACAGAAGATGATTAAATGAAGATTCTTCCTGGAGGCTACCTCTCGGGGATTGATGTTTTCTATTAAAAAATGCAGTGCTTGGAGTTTGTAAAATATCGCTGGCGCCTTGGGTTATATGGAGCTTTTTATGCAGATTGGCCCCAACTAGCAGAAAAATGATAGATGATTTCCATAAACATGGAAACTCAGGGACCATGACATAAGAGTAGGGTTTCTTTCTCTTCCTCCTCCTCTTCTGTCTCTTTCCTCTAAACTGCTGTGAAGGCCCATTCATCAAGTCTGTTGAGGTGCTGGAGAGAAAGTTCATTATAACACACACACACACACACACACACACACACACACTTTACCTCAGGTTTGCTTTTTGCTTGATAGGAAACTGCTACCTCAGGCCTGGCAAAGAGAGCCTTAAATTGGTTGAAGTCCCCCAGATATGGTCCCTGGAACCACTTCCAAAGAACTGCCACGAATAGCTCAGTCCTTTGCTATTTTGAGATGGAAAATGGATAGAAATTTTCCTAAGCTATTCTCTAGACTTTCCACTGTAGTCTACCGGTCTGAAATTTGCTAGTGTTGTGGTCTGCCAGCAGCCTGCAGAGCTGGCAGCGGAGTTGGACATGAGGAAGAACATGGGCCAGTCCTGGAGGCTGGGGAAGGCCCGGATGAGGGTTCTCCGTCAGAGGCAGAGATGGGGTCAGGGCCATCGGGGAGTGATGTACGGACTTCGGAGCCTCCAGAGGCTGACAGTAGAGAGGCAGAGGAACAGGAGGAGCCTGTTCCTAGTGCACGTATGAGAAGAGCTGCCAGAAGGCAGGAGCAGCTAAAGCAAAGAGGATGATTCGGGAGTAGGGCAAAGAGATGATTGGCCCCTCCCATAAGGCTTAAAAAAACCAGCAACGGCTCTTGGCCTCTTTGCTGGAAAACAACGTTAATAGACTTCTTCTTGTCTTGCTGCACTTATCTCAGGCCAGTGTCTTCTGCTTCTGAACTTTTGCCAAGAGAAGCCTTTGGCAGTTTGCCTAATTATACTAAGGTTGGTGATTAGACTGAAGAATTTGTGTTATGAAGAACATTCTCAGCGTAGTTTGGACTACGCTGAGAATGAGTTAATTCTCAGCTGTTCTAATCAAGTCTGGAACTGTTTGTGTCGACTACTACCTACTTGGGCCTGGATCACAACAGCTAGTGATCTTACATCCAAGTTCTAACCAGGCTAGATCTTTTGACACCAGCCAAGTTCATCGATGTTCTGCCTCTCACAAGGCTCCACAGATTGTCCTTGCTTAATGACACATCAGTTGTTAAGCCAGACTTTCTGAAGTTATGAGAGACCCCTCAAAAGCTACCTACAGCCTGGTTCCTGGGTTCCAATGGCTGCACATCCCTGAATGGTCACATGACTGGATTTCAGATGCGTAGCAATCAGCTCACCTTTATAGTTGGTTGCAGTGTCCCATAATCAGGTGGCCACAATCTGCAAAGTTTTTTTTGCTGGTTTCTGGCCGTTTTGACCAGTTTCTGGGAAAAACATCCTTTAGAATACATGAGTTGGTTTAACAGCTGCAGCACTTGCTTAATGACTGCTGGGAAAAAAAATAATAAAAATAAGCTGGGTCATCTGGGTGCCTTGACTTACGACTATCATGACTTGCAATGAAAGCTCCTGGCTCCATTGCAGTAGTAAATTGAGGACTAGATTATATTAAATTAGAAGATTAGATTAGAATTCTTTATTGGCCAAGTGTGGTTGGACACACAAGGAATTTGTCTTTGGTGCATATGCTCTCAGTGTACATAAGAAGAAAAGATACATTTGTTAAGAATCATAAGGTACAACACTTAATGATAGTCATAGGGTACATAATAAACGTATTGGTAAAGCGGCTACCACATTTTCCAGACTTACAAAGAGAGTATGGCTTAATAAGAAGCTGACAGAACATACAAAGATCCAGGTCTATAGAGCCTGAGTCCTGAGCACACTCATGTACTGCACTGAGTCTTGGAGCCTTTACGCACGGCAGGAGAGAAAGTTGAACACCTTTCATATGCGCTGTCTCTGACGAATTCTTGGCATCACCTGGCAGGACAAAGTTCCAAATAGTGCAGTCTTGGAACGTGCTTGAATTTCTAGCAAGTATACACTATTGAAACAGCGACGTCTACGCTGGCTGGGGCATGTCGTGAGAATGGCTGATGGTCGGATTCCGAAAGATCTTCTGTATGGAGAATTAGTGCAGGGAAAGCGCCTCAGAGGGGGACCACAGCTGCAATATAAGGATATCTGCAAGAGGGACCTAAAGGCCCTGGGAATGGACATTAACAACTGGGAAACCTTGACCTCCGATCGTTCAGCTTGGAGGCTAAAGATGCAGCATGGCCTTCTCCAATTCAAAGAGACACTTGTTCGGCAGGCTGAGGCAAAGAGGCAGTCCCGGAACCAGCGAAATTTGGGGGCTAGGCAGGGGACAGAATGTATCTGCCCTCAGTGTGGAAGGGATTGCCACTCTCGAATTGGCCTTTTTAGTCACACTAGATGCTGTTTTAGGACCTCTTTCCAGAGCACGATACCATAGTCTCTTGAGACTGTAGGATGCCAATGAGGGTACAAATAAGCAATCAAATCATACTAGGAAACAATCAATATAATATTAAGGATACAGCAACAAGTTATAGTCATACAGTCATAAGTGGGAGGAGATGGGTAATAGGAACAATGAGAAGACTAATAGTAATAGTAATGCAGATTTAGTGAATAGTTTGACAGTGTTGAGGGAATTATTTGTTTAGCAGAGTGATGGCATTCGGGAAAAAACTGTTCTTGTGTCTAGTTGTTCTGGTGTGCAGTGCTCTATAGCATCATTTTGAGGGTAGGAGTTGAAACAGTTTATGTCCAGGATGTGAGGGGTCTGTAAATATTTTTACAGTCCTCTTTTTGACTCATACAGTATACGGGTCCTCAATGGGTTGGTGGCAAATGTTTTTTCTGCAGTTCTAATTATCCTCTTATGTCTGTGTCTGTCTTGTTGGGTTGCAGAACCAAACCAGACAGTTACAGAGGTGCAGATGACAGACTCAATAATTCCTCTGTAGAACTGGATCAGCAGCTCCTTGGGCAGTTTGAGGTTCCTGGTACTGGTATTGATATCAGTGGAAGTTATATATAAGGCTGTAATTGTACATACATTTATCTGAGAGTCAGCTACATTTCACATAGAGGAGCTTATGTTGAACGAAGATGCATCGGACAGTGCTCACAAGAAATAACTTGAGGGTTGCATTGAGTTGCTCACAAGAGGGCATTTGGGTACATGCAGAGCAGAGGTGGGTTTCAGCAGGTTCTGACCAGTTCTGGAGAACCGGTAGCGGAAATTTTGAGTAGTTCGGAGAAGCGGTAGTAAAAATTCTGACTGGCCCCGCCCCATCTATTCTCTGCCTCCCAAGTCCCAGGTGATTGGGAGGAAATGGGGATTTTGCAGTAACCTTTCCCTGAATGGGGTGGGAATGGAGATTTTAGAGTATCCTTCCCCTGCCACTCCCACCAAGCCATGTCACGCCCACCATGCCACACCCACAGAACCAGTAGTAAAATTTTTTGAAACCCACCACTGATGCAGAGTTTAGTTGAAAAAGAAAGTTAGTCAGAGTAAGGCCATGCTCTCTCTAAGCTCTTCTAGACAAATGTTACGGGAAACAACCTCGGGGTTACCTTAACACTCAGGAAGTCAGGACAGGCAAATGTTATAAATCTCTTTTTCCTGACAAGTTGGCTGTAGAAGAGTTTCAGAGCTCAATTAAATGGGGCACCATCCCTATGTCTCACGTTCAATGAAATGTGATATAATGAAGAAAATGATACAGACTGCCACAGCTCGCTGCTGGTGACTTGGTTTTGATATGGAAATCTCCAATTGGAGAATGATCTTAGTGTCAGGTGAGGGACAAGGAGAGTTGAAACAGGAGCTCAAATTGTCTTCTTTCTGGTATACGATTCTGTTTGATGGGCTTTCCCCTCCCTCCTATCTCCCCCACGCTTCCAGTTTTCTGCTAGAGAATCAGTTAATTTCCCAAACATCAATTGATTTCCCTCCCTCCCCCCCTTTTTTTTTGCTGGAAGGAGAAAGAAAGCCAGGAGCTGTCTCAACTGTTATAAATATGTAATCGTAAAAATAAATGAAATCCACATGAATGTGCGATGTTGAAGTCAAGCTTACACGCATAACAAAGAAGAGATAATGAGAAATAATCTACAACTCCTTTGACTATTGCTTTCATCTCTCTTAGACAAAGGTTACTGATAATTATGAATGGACTACAAAAGGGTTTTTCTTGTTTATTTTTATTGCACGGCAGCAAAATCTTGTGCTTTCCTGTTTTTGTGATTTCCTGAGATAGATTTGCTGTACCTTGTTAAGGCAGATTGAAAATTGTTGCATGGACAAAACACAAATTCTTAGACACAGCTGCATAACTTTATAGACGAGGCAAATTACACACTATTCTTCTTGTTTTGAGGAATTCTGCATCCCACCCCCTTATTTTACATTTGTTTTCTTATTTTTGCAGTCAGATAGTTGTAATGTGCTTGCTTACCCTGCCACTTTTGAAAAATGCATTGGAAAATACAAATAGCTAAGATACAGTTAAAATTTGGCTAGCAAAAGTATTGACAGAATAGAATAGAATAGAATAGAATAGAATAGAATAGAATAGAATAGAACAGAACAGAACAGAACAGAATAGAATAACAGAATTGGAAGGGACTTTGGAGGGCTTCTAATCCAACCCCCTGCTTATCCAATCTCTTCTTAAAAACTTCCAGTGTTCAAGCATTCACAACATCTGGAGGCAAGTTATTACACTGATTAATTGTTCTGTCAGGAAATTTCTCCTTAGTTCTAGGTTGCTTCTCTCCTCAATTAGTTTCCATCCATTGCTTCTTGTCCTGCCCTCATATGCTTTGGAGAATAGCTGGACTCCCTCTTCTTTGTGGCAGCCCCTGAGATATTGAAACACTGCTATCATGTCACCCCCAGTACAGAGGTGGGTTTCAGCAGGTTCTGACCAGTTCTGGAGAACTGGTAGTGGAAATTTTGAGCAGTTCGGAGAACTGGTAAATACTACCTCTGACTGGCCCCGCCCGGATCTATTCTCTGCCTCCCGAGTCCCAGCTAATTGGGAGGAAATGGGGATTTTGTAGTAACCTTCCCCTGGAGTGGGGAGGGAATGGAGACTTTACATGCCCACCAAGCCATGCCATGCCCATCGAGCTACATCCACAGAACTGGTAGTAAAATTTTTTGAAACCTACCACTGCCCCAGTCCTTCTTTTCATTAAAGGAGGGTAAAGGGATAGAGTGTCAAATATATCTTGATTTCATAGGCTCTCAATTGATTTTTGATTAATGTCAAAAATCTACTAAATGTCAAAGTAAAAAGAAACTGCACCTTTCATAGTAGTTTCAGGAGGCACATTATAATCGTATAAGGATTCAAATTATGGTATGCCTATATAGTTTTAACTGCTGGTACCTCTGTTATTAAAACTTTATTTTTAACTGGGTGAAATGGTGCATTGTAGGGCAAAATATTTTGAATCAAAATATCTCAAATGGGCTAAATTATAGAAAGCGTCCAAAATCTAGGTCCCAAGACTCCTGTGGAATTAAAATTTGGCAATTTTATAAAACCTTTTATGGCATAAACTTGATCATAAAACATTTTATAACATAGTGCAAAATATCATGAAAAGTTTCCTGTGGTTATGATGTTTGATTGCGCTATACAGTTCAACATGGGCTACTTTCAAGGCAGAATTTTAAAGAACTATTCCAGGACATTAGAATCTCTACCATCACTGAAAACATTGAGGAATCTGGTAAGAAAATATCTCTGAAAGAATGACTCAAGAGATCATGGGGTTGTGTAGTGCAGGGGTCTCCAACCTTGGCAACTTTAAGACTTGTGGACTTCAACTCCCAGAATTCAATAGCAAAGCTGGCTGAGGAATTCTGGGAGTTGAAGCCCACAAGTCTTAAAGTTGCCAAAGTTGGAGACCCCTGGTCTAGTGCCATTTAAAAATCTTCAGGAGCCTGAGCCCAGCTTAACTTTAGGACCATTTCTTTTCTTTTTTTTTAATCTTAGTGCGATGCTAAGATCTTTTTATAGATCCAGTTTCATGAGGACTCTTTCTTTTCCTAATATTGTGGGTGGTAATGAAGGAGAGGATCCATTTTCTATTGAAATTCCTCCCTAGGGAAATTCACATGACTTGAAGAAAACTCTTTTCTTTTTAATGATGTTCTCTGCTCATGATGTAAGTGGATAGTATAATGATGTTCAATTATGTAGGTGGATAATAATGTAATGCTTCTACTATTAGTTTTTCAATGGTATTTCTATTGTTTGAAGCAAGGGTCATCTTACACTGATAATAATTATATGTTTCTAATTGTGTTTTTATAGCCATAAGGAAGAGGTGAATCTTCCTATGAAACTCCAGCTTCAGTCTCTGACTCTTTCATCATTAACAATGAAATCAATCATGCTTTTAGATGTATATTCATTTCCTACCATGTGTATGTGTATGAATAGGCTTATGTTTAAACCACAAAGATATATTTTTCATATAGTTTTATAGCGGAAGGCTTTGAAATGTTATATTAATATACATAAAAGATTTGATTTAAGAGATATATGTATGGGGGGTTAGAAAAAGGGTAAATTATGAGCAGAAATCGCTAAACTGGGAGATATAATAATATTATTATGCTAAATTAGGAGTTATTATATAATGTTATAATAGAATGTCATTTTGAAATGTATAGTATAAGGGGGATATGATAATATTATTAGAAAGAAAGGGTCAGCATATGGGGATGGAGTAAGGGGATGGTAAAGTATTATATAATCTGTTATGAACTTGGGTTTTATTATGAAGAAGTCACAGGGGGAGGGGTGGGGGAGGGGGGTTAGGGAGGAGGGGGAAAAAAGGGGGGGAAATTTGTATTTGAAAAACTTTTTCAATAAAAAATAATAAAAAAAGATATATTTTTCAAACACATATTCACTGCAGGCTGGCCATTCTTGTTCATTGTTGTTCCAAATGGCCCAGCCCCTTTTTCAGTACTCTTTCATCTTGCTCCAACTCCATTCATTCATGTCTCCTGACTGAATATTTTTTCCTATGGGAATGGATTAATTAAGGAAGTTATACGGTATAGTTTCCCCAAAACTCTTCTGTGCTATTTCCATTATCAGCGTTCGCTAGAGTACAACATACAATTTTCATCAGCTAATGGATTCATACATTCACCACAACATAAATGACACCAATTCGTGCTTTTTGTCATATATTTCATTCACAAGGAAACATACCCATTCATTTCTCTGCATGTATTCATCAACTTGACTTCACACGATCAAACCATCTTCATTCAGATTTATTATATTTTCCCCTTTTTCTTGTTTCCTTGGCAACTTATACATTTTTCTTTCTTTCATGTCATTCATCAATTCACACACTTTATTTATTCCAGTAGAAGAAAATATTTGTAGCTCATGGTTGAACTGTGGAATTATTAGTGCTTTCTGAGCTTGGTTGCAGACATTTCATTACCCAAGTAGCTAACATCATCAATGTGAGGGAGAGCAGAGTTGGCTGTGTTACCCATGCCCTGTTACTATATATAAACTGGCAGCAGACCTTACCCTCTCTCACACTGATGATGTTAGGTACTTGGGTGATGAAACATTTGCAGGCAAACAACCAAGCTCAGAAAGCATCGAGAATTTCGTTATTTACTCTTCTTACATGCCACAATCTTCTATATGCAGCATAATCAACATCAGATGAGCCCATAGATGTTTATTTTATTAATCAAATTTATATAGTCACCCATCTCTAGGTGGTGTACAACAGAAATTAACTCTAAATGGTGCACAACAGATATTGACTTCTAAGGACTACCATGGCTTTGGATTTTTGAGGGTTTCAATAATCCAAAGCTTTTTAGTGATAAATTATAAGCAAGGTTACCTGGCTTAATCATTCTAAGATCAAACACATCATTCACATAAGAATGTTACCAGTCAGTCTTAGCACATTTAGGCCAGTATGCAAGGAGCTCAGTTTTACCTTAAACGTTTCATGCTATTTCTCTGTAAGTAAGGATGTCTAATTCAGTGACTGCCTTTCAAATCAACATATCAGTCCCTTCATTCAGTGTGCAGTACCTGCTGCGTACTGGAACATGCTACAGGCTACAGAAAACCTATCAGTGATGAATACTAACTAAGCTTATTTGGTGCAAATTCAGTCTCTAGCTCTTTATTTGATGTGGTTAAGTATGTTTTGTGAATACAGTCAAAGAAAGTACTTAAAGGGAGTAAAGTGTGGAACCCTTGGCTCTCCAGCTGCAAATGGCCCCTGAACCCCTTTTGTCTTTTGAAACCCCCTGAGCCTCCTCTATCTGTAGTGCCAAAATTCTAGCAGCCATTTGCACAGAATTGGCACATTGGTTTTCTGTCATTTTAGTGGTTATTTTCATATTTTCACTCTTAGTAATGCATTTAGAATGGTTCAATCGTATTGCAAGTCGAACCATTCGGTTTGGGAAGTTAGTGGAAGGGGGCAGGGGTGAAATGCTACTGGTTTGGACCGGTTCGCCTGAACCGGTAGTAATAAAAGCTACCAATTCGGGTGAACTGGTAGTAAAAAAAATGCTACCGGTTCAGATGAACCAGTATTTTCGATGATCAGCTGTGCCATGCAATTTATATTTGCTAGAAAGCAGGAAATCCTGCTTTCTAGCAGATTTAAATCGCGCGGCACAGCTGTTCCCTCCCCTCGTTGTTCTACTTACTTTAGAAAAGGCTTCTTAATCCTCCTTTTTCAGCGCTGTGTGGTGGCACCTGCGGTGCGCATGCATGCAAAGTGCACGTTTTATGTGGACTGCACATGCGCACGCAAAGTACGCAGTTGGCACCAGTGGTGAGTTGCCTCCGGTTCGGACCGGTTCTATAGAACTGGTATAGTAAAACTGGTGGGAGGCTCCGCCCACTGACCTTGACGTCATCAGGAAGCTTCTGTGCATGCGCAGAAGCGCGCGCGTGGGGCCTCATTGCAAACCAGTACTAAAGGTAAGTAGAACCCACCCCTGGTTGGCATGCACCACGCAGGCGTGCACACAGCAAACCGGTAGCAAAGCAAACTGGTAGCAGACTTCAGAGCATTTCACCCGTAGAAGGAGGGGGTGGGTCTCTCTTGGCACCTTAAAATGTGACATGTAAATTTATTTACAAATTTACAGCACCTGGAAGAACAGTTTCCTTAAGCCACATTCCCATTAAAGAAATGCTTTTTGGCGACATTTGAAGCAAATTTGTCTTCTGTCTCTAGCAAAATGTCCCTGTCATTCGGGGAAGTCTGATTACAATGTGAGCGGAGAAAAAAAAGGTGATTTTAAACAATCACGCTGCTCTGTGGGCAGCTGGGTTCCATTTCTTTTCTCAAGTCCCAAATCTTCCAAGAATGGCAGCTGCCAGGACAAAGGATCCAAGGGCTGTAAACACTTTTCTTCTTGTTCATTTTACACAAAACTGCTTTTGTGATGCTTCCTCTCCCCATCTTCTCTGATGCATGTTATGCGTTTGAAAAGCAACTGGGTTTGAAATTGGAAAGAGAGGGCACACAAACAAGCTTTGAGTCTTGTCTAAGAATAATCAGTTTTAATAGAAAAAGGGAGACCTCTTCTGCTTGTGAGCTAGGTTTTTTCAGAAAAAAAATCCTCTAAAATCCTTACACATCCATGCATAAAGTTCATCTTATTCACAAAAAAATGGCCTTTAATCAGGCTTACTGTATGAAGAAACTGAAGTAGCTTTCTTTTTAGGAAGAAAATCCATAGGGGTTCAGTTTTCATTATAGCAATAGCATTTAGTCTTCTAGACTGCTTCATAGTGCTTTACAGCCCTTTCTAAGCAGTTTACAGTCAGCATATTGCCCCCAACAATCTGGGGCCTCGTTTTACTGACCTCAGAAGGATGGAAGGCTGAGTCAACCTTGAGCTGGTCAGGATTGAACTCCTGGCAGTGAGCAGTGAGTTAGGCTGCAATACTGCATTCTAACCACTGCGCCACCATGGCTCATGTTTCTAGAGTGAGCTTTATGCCATTGTTCTAACAAACGCTATTTGATTATTGGCGCCGAATAGCCATTTCTCACATGTTGTGGAGGACCACCAGTTCCAGAAAGAGTTTTAAGGTGGTATCCAGAAAATCAGAGTACAGGTAGTCTTCCGCTTATGACTGGTCACTTAGCAACTCTTTGAAGTTACGACAGCCCCTGCAAAAGTTATTTACGACCTGGTTCCAAAGTTCCAATGGCCACTTTCCATGGTTACGTGACTACATTTTGGCCAACATTTATGACTGTTCTCAGCATCCTACAGTCACATGACTGTGGTTTATGATGTTTTTACTGAAAACCAGCAGTTAGCAGTTACAGTTTCCAGCCACAATAGATTTGCTTACTGACTATCATGTTCACTTAACGACCACCACAAAATGAATAAATCAGGTTAATCACATGATCACCCACTTTATGACCTTCATGACTTATGACCATAATTGCCAACCTCAATTATTGCCATAAATTAAGGATTACCTGTAATAGTGCAAACACTGTATCTGGCTCTTGAAATGGATGTTACAAAAATGTGGTGGTTTATTGCTATGGGAGAAATGCTGGGGGTTGAAGCTTGCTTGTAAACTAAGTTCCCTGATCTAAAATTTCTGCCCAATATCCCAGATATTAAGAGGAACTTGATTATAGATATTCAATAAGGAGAGGAAGGAACTTTCCACATGCTTAGAGGTTCAGTGTCTACAACTTCCCATCCCTGAAAAAATTGAAAAATACTTGATAATTTTAATTTTGTTTGATTAAATTTAGTTGAAATCTGAATGTTTCAACTAAACATAGGGCCTAGTGGCTCAGCAGACTAAAAAGCATTGTGATTAACACCAGCTGTCTGCAATTACTGTAAGTTTGAATCTCACCAGGCTCAAGGTTGACTCAGCCTTCCATCCTTTCTAAGGTAGGTAAAATGAGGACCCAGTTTGTGGGGGCAATAAGCTGACTTTGTATAAATATACAAAAGTATGAAGGCTATTGCTTATTGCTTAACGCATTGTAAGCCACCCTGAGACTCCGGAGAAGGGTGGCATATAAATCAAATTAAAAAAAAAATGTAAAAAAAAAGTAATAACATTAAAAAAAAACACTTATCATTTATTTAATCTGGTTTGCATTTGTTATTTGGCTGGTCATTTAATCAAATTTAAAGATTTAAAGAAGTCTGTCAGGAAGAAGTTCTGTTAAAGAAGAAGTTTGAAAACTTCCAAACCCTGATAAATACCAGTTGTTGAACTGCAAGTTCCATCATCCCTGATGGCTGGGGTGATAGGGAATGTAGTCTAAATCATCTGAAGGATAATTGTCAGTTTTGCTTTTAATAACAGAGTTTAAGTTAGAAACTCTAGGAACTAAGTTTTGTAGGACACAAATGCACAACATGTAAACAGGCAGGTGTCACATAGAAATGATTGAGGGCACTGTAAAATGAGTTTACCATTGCTCTGTGGAAAAGATAAGATGTGAAAGCACTGAATATGAATCCAAAAGGATTAACCTAAACTCTAAGAAGCTTTCAAGGGCTTCAGTTCAGAAGTTATAATAACTTTAAAATTCAAGTTGCTCTTTACTGTGCTTCTCGGAGTCTTTAGCCAAGTTTGAGCTTAGCTAAGGTGCCTGACATTTAGTATCTATGATATTTTATAAACTGGAAATAAGCAAATCTTTCCAAATGTTTAGTATTTTCCCCCCAAATTATTTTTGTATAGCTATAAAAGTGTATTTCTAAATGTTATCAATAGCTTTTAATTATTCTTATTTGACATCATGTGGAATGTAGACTTTCATTTGATAAATCAATAGGTAGCACACACTCTATACTTATCATTTGATAGCATTGATATATGGAAATATAATGGTTTTATATATTTTGGGACACCAATGTGGTGTTTAACCACAAATCTACCTCCTGGTTCCATTTGATTTCATGCTTTTTAGGTTTTTTATAATTTCTAATTTTTTTAAAAAAAAATGAATGGGCCATCCGTATGCTAGAAAGCAAACCCCTGAAATCATCATCATCATCGTTTAACAACCCCATAATCCCTTGTGGGGTGGAGTCTGTGCAACTGAATGAAGCTGGCAGAGAGTTTACTGGCTGGATTCCCTTCCTGACACCACCTTGAAATATAACCTGTATTTCCAACAATGCCTTGGCATCTGGCATAAACTCTCTCGTTCTTGTTTTAAAAGTTTTAAATTGTTTTTTATAATTTTGGAATGGTAAGCCGCTCTTAGTCATACTGGTAGATTGAAAAGGGCAGCTATAGAAATTGAATAAATAAATAAAAATAAATGCTGAGGAAAAAAAAAAATAAGGTAATAGCCACAGTCCCAAGCTCAATTTGGAAAGCATATCACTTGCCCAGAAAGAACAACAGAGAAAAATAAGAACTTATAGGGAGAATTTGAGGAAAACAAACAAGAAGAGATGGTGGATCAGTCTTACTGTAAATGACTGTTTTATGATTAGTTACAAACCACCATGTCATCATTTGTGACAGTGCTAATAACATGCTGTCAAAAATATCCCTGCTGTGCACTGTTACATAACAGCTTGGTCACGCATTATGTCCGGGGGTGGGGGGGCGGGACGGAGCCTCTCGCAGTCGCCGCTACCGATTCGCACGAATCGGAGAGAACCAGCTGAATCCCACCACTGGTATTAACTCATCTGAAGGTACTTTCTTGTGAGAGGATTCTGCCTTATTAAAAAGCAGCTCTGGTCCTCAGTATTCCCACTATCAGTAATGATGGTGCTTTATTTCCAGTTCTCTTACAGTACTTTTGAAATTACAGGTACCCTTGTTTAGTGAGCACAATTTGAACTGGCTGTTAAGCAAAGCACGACTGTTCCCATGATCTTACTTCAGCTTTGCTTTCATTTCATTTCATTTTATTTAATTTGTATACAGCCCTACTCCCGAAGGACTCAGGGCGGTGAACAGGCACAGAATAAAACACATAAAATACAAAAATTAAGAGCAGAAGTAAAATCGAATTAAATCAATTTAGCCCAAGACAAATTTAAAAACCCCAGGTTAAGAACAAATTAAAATTTACATTAAAATTTACATTAAAAAAAGAATGGGAAAGGTTAGGCCAGACCAGCCTAGTGAAATAAAAAGGTCTTAAGAGTGCGGTGGAAGGTGCGTAGACCCGGGATCCTCCGTATCTCCGGGGGGAGCTCATTCCAAATAGTAGGTGCCCCCACAGAGAAGGCTCTCCTCCTGGGGGCCGCCAGCCGACATTGTTTGGCCGATGGCACCCGGAGGAGTCCCTCTCTGTGAGAGCGTACCGGCTGGTGGGAGGCTGTTTGCGGCAGCAGGCGGTCCCGTAAATAACCAGGCCCTAAGCCATGGAGCGCTCTAAAGGTGGTAACCAAAACCTTGAAGCGCACCCGGAAGACCACCGGGAGCCATTGCAGCTCGCGCAGGAGAGGTGTTACATGGGAGCGCCACATCGCTCCCATAACCACCCGTGCGGCCGCACTCTGCGCCAGTTGGAGCCTCCGGGTGCTTCTCAAAGGGAGCCCCATGTAGAGAGCATTACAGTAGTCCAGGCTTTGCTGACCCACAAAGGTTGTACATGTGAGAAACGATTGTACAATTACTTTTTCATCACTGTTGTAACTCTAAACGGTTGCTGTACAAGGAAGTCACTAAATAAGGACTATCTGCATGGCAAAGCTAAATATTGTGATTTCATTACCCCAGAGGAGGAATTTCTTGGGTCGTGGTTTCAGTTTGAAGCACAAAACTGAAGTGAAGGACCATGATTATTTCCTCAGAGGCCTGTTTTACAAAAAGAAGAGATCTTCAGAAAAGCAAAGATTTTTTAAATAAAAGTTTGAAGGCTAAATGCAGGAAACCATAGGGATCTGCTTGGCTGACCATTTTGGGAAGCTAGGCAGGTCCTTGTCATTGTCTAACGGGATCTAACAACAATCTATTACTAGGGACTTTTTTGGGGGGGAGGGCAGCAGAACTGGGGAATCCATTGTTAAGGAGATGGAATGTTAAGATAATTGGGGAGTATACCCTTGATTGAGGATGGAAGGTTGGGTTCTCTAAGTTACAATTTCTTTGTGAGGGTTGTCCTAGGTCTTTACCATGAGCTGGTGAGGAAAATTCTATTTTTTAGTTTAGTTGGGATTGCAGGAGGCTTTGCTTGGAAATAGGGAGGGTTAATTTGGGTCTGATAGGATTAGACCAGGACTGTCAAACTGGCTGGATGCGTCATGTGAGGGCTGGATGCGTTATGCACTGGCCACACCCATGCCCAGTTTAGCAAAGGGGAAAAAAGTCACGATATGTCATGTGATGCCGCCTTGACGATGCGTGTTTGATACCGTTGGATTAGACAAAGAGATGAGGATAGGCAAAGAGATGAACTGGATTTGACCCCGGTCATGTCCAAAAGACAGGGAGGAAAAAGATAAATTTCCATTGTGTCTTTTAGGTTTACTTTCTCCATCTCAATTACTTTGTGCTTCCTTCAAGCTTTGGGTTCTGTAAGAAAAAGACTAGTTTAAGGGCCTTGCAGATCCTCCTGAACTCTACAGAGATGGCAGTCAAGTCTTGGAAACTGACAAGACCCACATCAGTTTCTCCCTTCTCTTCTGCCCTTGACCAGCCCTATCAAAGCACCAGGGTATTATTATTATTTTTCTTGTTGATTTCTTTCCCTTCTGTGCATGAAAAGTTTTCTTGCTGCAAGACCTTTAGGGCAAAAATGTTTGCAGTTTGTTCTTAGTGTTCCCAAGTTAGTAGAAGTGAAAACAAATACGGATCACTTTCCAAATCCAACCGCTTCTGAGAGTTTGGGAATTGAAAATAGCAGCAAAGCAGAAATTTCCTTAATTTGTCATCCACTAACCAAGCTCAGTAGGTGATGCTGAAGAGTAGTCACAACACACACTTCATCTTACTGGGGTTAGCACAGTGTGCATCAATTTTGGGGAGAACCTTCCAGGCTGGACAAGTGGTCAAATAAGGATTTCATTTGTTCGTCTTCACTGCACTGCAGATTGTTCACTGTGAACAAACTTTCCCGCCTCCTGAGTTATAGCTGGAAATATATTTTGAATGCTCTTGATTTTATAAATAATATAACCTTGTTATGCCTCACATTTCCTGGAAAAAAAACCTGGACCCTGATGCAGTCCAGGTTGCATCTACTGTGCACCACCGTCTGTGACAAACCAATACTATTTTTAATGTTTTATATTTTGTGCCAAAAGGGAGCAAGAGGAGAAATGATAGCAGCATGTACTTGGAAAAAAAAAATCAACTTCAAAGCATCGACCGATTTCCAGAAATGCTTATGTAGTTGTGATAGCTTATTTGGAAGGGAACTAGCATAAACAAGTATTAAGAAAAGCCATCTAAATTAAGAGCAAAGCCCAGCTGATGCTGCTTCCAATTTTTCACAGGTTTGATCTGCTACCTGAAGGAAGCTCATAAGCAGAACAGGAAGACAAATTTCCATGTTACACAGTGGTGGGTTGCTCCTGGTTCGGATTGGTTCACAACAACCAGTAGTAAAACTGGCGGGAGGCTCCGCCCACTGACCCGGATGTCATCATAGGTGATCTGTGCATGTGCAGAAGCTTCTGCGCATGCGCAGAAGGGTGCGCGTGGGCCTGATGTGAACCGGTACTAAAGGTAAGTAGAACCCATCCCTGATGCTACATCTCTGTTATAGATGGAGCATGGACAGAATAATAGTTAGAAGGGAGGTCTTGGACCTTGGAGGTCTTCTAGTCCAATCTCCTGCTCAAGTAGGAAACCCTATACCATTATGTTGTTGGTTTG
The DNA here is from genome assembly GCF_059756535.1 of Pantherophis guttatus. Classification (NCBI taxonomy): domain Eukaryota; kingdom Metazoa; phylum Chordata; class Lepidosauria; order Squamata; family Colubridae; genus Pantherophis; species Pantherophis guttatus. The sequence continues at coordinate 327,959,145 of NC_142063.1, read as the reverse complement.
AGCTCCGAGCTTGGCGATTTGGTTGCAAACGTTTCATCGCCATTCGAGGAGACATCTTCAGTGTGCTTTGGATTGTGCTTGTTTGGGGAGCACTGGCCTTTAAATATCTTTCCGAGTCCTGGTCCGATTTCAGGTTGTGTGATTGGCTGGCTGTAGTTGCTGAGTCATAGTCCTTGGTTTTAAGTACTATCTGTGTGATGTATCTGTGTGATGTAAATTAGTGCTGGTGTTGTTTGGATGTCTTCTGATGATGTCATGGTCTGATTTCAGGTTGATTTGATTGGCAGTGTGTGATATGGTCCGATTTCTTGTGATCTGTCGAGTTATAACTTTATACTGTATAACCCTATACCATTTCAGACAAAAGTTGTCCAATCTCTTCTTTTAAAAAATTTCCATTGTTGGAGCATTCACAATTTCTGGAGGCAAATTGTTCCACTGATTAATTATTCTAATTGTCAAGAAATTTCTCCTTAGTTCTAGGTTGCTTCTCTCCTTGATTAGTTTCCACCCATTGCTTCTTGTTCTACCCTCAGGTGCTTTGGAGAACAGTTGGACTCCCTCTTCTTTGTGGCAACCCCTGAGATATTGGAACACTGCTATCATGTCACCCCCAGTACAGAGGAGGGTTTCAGCAGGTTCTGACCAGTTCTGGAGAACCGGTAGTGGAAATTTTGAGCAGTTCAGAGAACTGGTAAATACTACCTCTGACTGGCCCCACCTGGATCTATCAGGTGCTTTGGAGAATAGCTTGACTCCCTCTTCTTTGTGGCAGCCCCTCAAATATTGGAACACTGCTGTTGTGTCACCCCTGGTCCTTCTTTTCATTAAACTAGACATACCCAGTTCCTGGGTTCTTCATATGTTTTAGCTTTCAGAAACCAAAAGTTCCCCATCTGTGCCTTCAGGAACTTAAAAAATAAAATAAAATAAAAAAATAAAAATTGGATGAACTGGCTGTTTCTAGGTGAATCAGCAATGGTGCATTATGAATTTTTCCTATCATGTTTTAGTACTCTTTAATCAACATTTTCTCCTTTTTGCAGGGATAAGCCACTGAGCTGGAAAGACTGAGAACAAAACTGCAGTTCTTCATAGCTGTGGATGAATCAGAGTGTTTTTGCCCAAGGGGCGTTTGTTGCTTTCAGCACTGGCACTGATTCCCCCCTTTTCATTCCCCTGACAAGCATTTGAAACACAAACTTTTTCTTTCCCTTATTCTTCCGCTAGGGATGTCCACGGGGCATGGTAAAAAAAAATAAATAGTCAAGCTGGTGCCCCAAGAGTGTGATTCTCTCCATTAAAAAAACAACAACATGTGATACATGTGAAACACAGGTAGAGCTTTGATCACATTGTTGTGGCCAACATCTTGAGTTCTTTTTTTAATCGTACTCTGTGGAAAACCCCTGTCTTCGGCGCAGAGCGCTGGTGGATCTCTAGTTTCAATTTTTCTCTGACTTCTCTTTAATAAAAATTAGGTTGTTTCTTTTTTCTCCTTCATTCATTCATTCATTTGTAGGAAGTTAGCACCCACCCCTTTCCTAGAAGAATGAAATATTTTAGGAAATATTAAAAAAACAGAATATTATGTTTCCCTGGATGAGAAATGGAGAAGCATGATTTAAGAGACGAAGTAGCTCCCACCTTCTTGCCCCCCATCCTTTGTCAACGGGCCAGAGGCAGAAACTCAATCTTTGTCAATGGACCATCATCTGCAACACAATAGGACCCATCTAGCAACAGAAACTAACACAATAGGGCCCATCTAGCAACAGAAACTCACCACATGGCACCTGGGAAGATTACATCAGCCAGCAAGGCTAGCTAAGACCCCCACCCCCTGGGAGTCTGACAACCAATCAGGATATTCTTCCTGTGTTCCAGGAAGTTCAAAGCACAGAGAGTATATAAAACCAAGGCACTCTCAGCATCTCCGCCCTTTTCTGTTCAGGAACTCAAACCATGTGATCCTGTCCACCATTAAACCATCTTTCCAAGCAGACTCCATGTTTCCAGTGTCTTTTTCCCCACTTGGAGCTGAACCCAGAAGGATATTTCTTCCTACACCTACCTTCCTTCCTTCCTTCCTTCCTTCCTTCCTTCCTTCCTTCCTTCCTTCCTTCCTTCCTTCCTTCATTTGTCAAGCATGTATAAGATTACAGATATAAGTATAAACATGATTATGAATTCATGAAATGGATACGAATAAAAGGGGACATTAGGACAGGCATGGTAGGCACAGTGGTGCTCTTATGCACGCCCCTTACAGACCTCTTAGGAACGGGGTGAGGTCAACAGTAGACAGTAAAGTTTTGGGGATTTGGGGAAGAAACCACAGAGTCAGGTAGTGTATTCCAGGCATTGACCATTCTGCTGCTGAAGTCGTATTTTCTGCAATTGAGTTTGGAACGGTTTACCTTAAGTTTATATCTATTGTGTGCTCTTGTATTGTGGTTAAAGCTGAGCCTAGGTGAATCAAATGAATCAGACTAGAGCTGGAAGGGATATTAGAGGTCTTCTAGTCCAGCCCCCTGCTCAAGTAGGAGATTCTATACCATTTCAGACAAGTGACAGTCCAGTCTCTTCTTAAAATCCTCCAGTGATGAAGCACCCACGATAACTGAAGGCAAGCTGTTCCATTGGTTAATTGTCCTCACTGTTAGAAAGTTTCTCCTAAATTCCAGGTTGCTTCTCCTCCTTGATTAGTTTCCATCCATTGGAACATTGGAATGTATGTACAGTACACACATAAACACACACATACATAGATCATGCTCAGAGGTAGGATTCACTTACCTTCCCTACCGGTTAGCAAATGTGAGCATGTGCAGTAGTCACGCATTATGTCCGGGCGAGTGGGCGGAGCTTCCTGCAGTTGCCGCTACCGGTTCACATGAACCGGATAGAACTGGCTGAATCCCACCACTGATCATGCCTATGCTAACACTGATTCTGACTAGTCATCTTTGCAATTTTTAAAGATTTTTTTTGAACCTCCCTTTTATCATTTTTTATAAATAATTCAAGGTGGCAAATAATAATCTTCTTCCCTTCCCACAACAACTCTATGAGGTGGGTTGGGGGGAGAGAGAGTGGGGGGAGTGACTCGCCCAAAGTCACCCAGCTGATTTTCATGCCTAAAATAGCACTTAGCACTTGCAATCTTTGCAGCATCCCCATAGTCATGAATTCAAAATTTGGACACTTGGCAACTAGTTCATATTTAGGATGGTTGTAGTGTCCTGAGGTCATGTGATCAACTTTTGCGACCTTCTGACAAACAAAGTCAATGTTGTGGCCTGTACGTAGCCTGTGCAGCTAGCACTCGAGTCGGACAATGAGGAGACTGGAGAAGATGTGGTGCCAGAGGCGGGGATTCAGCCAGGGCCTTCAGAACTTCCAGAAGCTCCCTTAAGTGAAGAGAACGAAGAGGAGGAGCCTCTTCTCAATGCATGGGCGCGCAGAGCTGCCAAAAGGCAGGAGTGGCTCCTCAGAAGGAGGTCTCCTCGAGAGTAAGGCTTGGGGCTAATTGGCCACTCCCTTAGCCTATTTAAGGAGGAACGCTGACTGAACCAATTTGCAGGGAACAACTTAGTTTGCATACCTTTGTTTCTTGTCTTGCTTATCTTATCAGCTTCCTGCAAATTGCTTCTGGGCATTCTGCCAACCATAGTAAGCTTTCAATTATCATTCTATGAATTCTTGGTGGCTGTTAATGCAGTTAATTAACAGCTGTTGTTGTAAAAGACTGGTTTATTTATTAAACTAAGGTTTGAACGGACTTTGTGTGTGCTGCGTTCTTTGGAATCCGTAGCTGGGGCAGAACAGTCAACGAGGAAGCCAGATTCACCTAACAACTGTGTTACTAACTTAACAACTGCACTGATTCACTTAACAACTGTGGCAAGAAAGCTGGTAAAAACAGGGCAAAATTCACTTTACAAATATCTCACTTAGCAACATACATGTTGGACTCAACTGTGGTCTAGGACCAGTTGTACTGCATTCTAATGACGACAACACCCCCTAATGGGAGGAGGACTTACCATTTCCAAGTTTCTACATTAGTATACCAAACTATAATTTCAAATTTTAATGTGGCAGAAGGGGGAAATCATTAGCTGCATTTTATTTTTATTGTTGTTTAGTCATCTAGTCCCTTCTGATTCTTCATGACCAGATGGTCATCACTTGGTGGCAATTATCTGTCACTAATTCCTTCTTTGAATTCTTGTAAATTCATGCTACTGTCATCGGTAATAATATTTAGCCACTGGGGCTTCTCTCAGCCTTCCCCCCCCCACTTGTCTTTAGCTCCTCCAGGCATGGGGGTCTTATCCAATGACTCTTCTCTCTCATCATATGCCCAAATATTGTAAACTTCAGGATCATTATCAGTTCTTCAGATGAAAAGCTTGCTTTTATTTTTCTTAGTATTGAATGACTTTCTTGCACTCCAAGATATTCATAGCATTATAGAAACACAAGACTGGAAGGGACCTTGGAAGCCTTCTACTCCAGAGGTCCCCAACCTTTGTAGGTTGGTGGCCTAACATGGGGAGCAGGGGAAGAGGGGATGGTTTTCTGTGAGCAACAGGCACAAGTAGGGCTGAGAATGCAAGCACCTGCCACTCACAAGAGTGGGGCTGAAAATGCAAGTGCCTGCCACTCACACAAATGGGGTTTTGAGGCAAGTGCCCACCATTCGTGTAAGTGGGGCTGTGAGCGCAAGCACCTGCCACTCACACAAATGGGGCTGAGAGCATGAGCGCCCGCTGCTTTCGCTAGTAGAACTGTGTGCACATGCAAGCTCATCTGCCACTTACGGGGCCTGGTTCCAGGGGTGAAATCCAGCAGGTTCTGACAGGTTCTGGAGAACTGGTAGCGGAAATTTTGAGCAGTTCGGAGAACCGGCAATTACCACCTCTGGCTGGCCCCAGAGTGGGGAGGGAATCGAGATTTTGCAATATCCTTCACCCAGGAGTGGGGAGGGAATGGAGATTTTGCAGTATCCTTCCCCTGCCACGCTCACCAATCCACACCCACCAAGCCACGCCCACAGAACCGGTAGTAAAAAAAATTGGATTTTACCACTGCCCGGTTCTGAATGGGACGCGGCCTGGCAGTGGGTCACGGCCCATGGGTCGGGAACCCCTGTTCTACTCCAACCCTCTGCCCAAGGCAGGAGATGTTATTGCATCCCAGACAAACACTTTTTTTTACTTTTCGGTAGATCCTGAATCCTTCCCTGAAATTCCCAAAATCCTCTGCTGGTCTTTCTGAGTCAGATAAACATCCACACAGCAGTTTTAAAGCAGAAAAGGCTAAATCAGCTTGTTGATCCCCCGGAATAAAACCCTTAAAGGCTGCCATCAGTTCATGCAAGCCAGCAACAGCTTTCGCCATCACCACCATTATTGGAATGCATCTATTATTTTTTTTTAATGATCTGGCTTTCACAACTACAGTATTTGGTACAACTCAAAAAGCTGTAGGTTGTGAAAGTGTGTGGTTCTGACCTTTAATAGTTTGCCTAGATCTGTCACAGTCCTTCTCCCAAACAGCAGTTGTCTCTTTCTCTCATGGCTAAACTTATACTTGACCTTAGGAAGTTTGACCATAGTTTGTTCCTGCTTCAACTTCTTCACCTTCTATATAAGTAGAGCCTACTTATATGGCTCTAGTGTTGTCTTTTGACATGATCTCTGTTACATTTTTTGTAATGACTGAGTAGTAAATCAGCTTTTATGCTCTATTTTTTCACCTTCAGCAAGAGATTCCTTAAGACTTCCTCCCTTCTAGCATCAGAATGTTGCTGGGGTTTCTTCTGGCAGTTTTAATAACGCTTTCTGTTTCTTTGAGTCTAGCATTTATTTATTTATTTATTAGTTCAATTTATATGCCACCCTTCTCCGAAGACTCAGGGCGGCTTATAATGCACTTATAGCAATAGCCTTCATTCTTTTGTATATACCTGCTTATTAGGGCTTTTGGCCCCCCATAAGCAGTGTTTCTACAAAGTCAGCTTATTGCCCCCACAATCCGGGTCCTCAATTTACCTACCTCGGAAGGATGGAAGGCTGAGTCAACCTTGAGCCTGGTGAGATTTGAACTCGCACTAATTGCAGGCAGCTGGCAGCTAAGTGCTACATAACAGCACTTAGTCCGCTGCACCACCAAGGCTCTTTCTCATGAATCTAGCATTAATTCATCCTGCACATGAGTTAAATGAGTAAGGTGACAACATACAACTTTAGCACAGTCCTTTCCTAATTTGGAATCATGTAGTTTAATCTATATTCCATGCTAACCCTTATCCCTGGTCACTATACATCATTCCGTTGCTAGATAAGGTAGCCTTTATGACAATGTTTTAAATTAAATCACCCGTAGCTCTTGTTTTCCCCACCTAAATTTAACTTTAATGAATGAAACTCAGTTGGCTGGGCATTTAGAGGTTAGCATCTTCTGCAAACCCAGCTATTGAATAGGGTAGTGAAGATGACAAAAGAGCAAATTATGTGTGGGGTTATGGCACCATTGGATTAATAGACAGCTGGTTAAACAATCGTATTCAACAAATAAACATCAGTCACCCTGTATCAAGCTGTATTGAACTGTTCAGCAGTGTACCTTGGGCTCCATTTTAGCTCCTTTATTAAGTTAACATATTTATAAATGTCTTGGATGATGAGATAGAAACATATGTTTATCCAATTTTCAGCTTTGCAGATGACACAAACACCTTAAAGGCAGTACCAAATCCATGGGAAACTTGACAAGCTGGACTATTGGGCAGAATCCAGCAGTATGGATTTCAACCAGGATAAATGCATAGTCCTACATTTGAATAAGGAAAGTTGTGCACAAAATGTTCAAGAAAGTTGTTCTTGGGAGCAAGGCAAAGGTTGTGAATCTCTGGGTTGGGGTTTTTGTTTTTTTTTTAAATAAAAATTAATTAGTCGATTACACTAATATAGATCAGAAGAACAGCAGTACTGGAACAAAGCAAACAACAATCTCATCTAGCATTCATTTCCCACTGTGCCAAGCGCAAGTTTTATGGCCTTCAAGCCGTGACGAGGTGATTTGGGGTCTTTGAGGAGGTATATTTGGAAGATCAAAGGTTGGTAACCCAGAGGTATGAGAGACAAGCTCGTGGTCTTGATTGAGGAATGCCTGAGAAGCTTGTGAAGAGAGAGACACTACATGGCCCAAAGAAGTTTATATATTTTTTTGTGGCATTCTGTGGCATAAGCAAGAGGATTGAGATATAATGAGAGCAGATCAAAGTGGAAAAAGCTGCAGCAGGCAAGTCAGGGATAAATGGAGCATAAACTAATTTAAACTGGTGGGCTAGAGAAGAAAGGCTCAATAGATCAGTCTTGGAGTATTTCTTCCTGTTCAAAGAGAGAAAATTGGCAAGGCTGATGGGGAAAATGGTTTCTGTGGACCTTACCAACATGGCAGGACTGTCATCCTCTGTTTATTTTGAAAGAACAATTCATGCTTTCAAGTGTTAATCTGAGTGGCAGAGTGGCCCATACGGAATAGTATAAACAACCTTAATTATTTAGTATGTTTCTTCTTCCTTTTTAATTAAGCAAACACAGTTGATTTTCTTCAGGATGGGTTTTGCCACGTTAATAATTTGGTTAATTAGAAAGTGCTGTTGTCGGAGATGTTCCCCTGCCTGATGTTCAGATTAAATTCACGTAAGGTCATTAAAACTGAAAAAAGAAAACCTGAGGTGATGGTAATAGTGGAGAAACCATGTGAAAAAAAGAGAAGGTGACTGTCATGGAAGCAGGAGAATGCATTGAATGCAGGAGAAAATTAACACCGACTTCATTCTCTTAGGAATTATCTTTGTTGTTGTAAATTGCAAAGTCATGTCTGACCCATCGCAACCCCATGGACAACGTTCCTCCAGGCCTTCCTGTCCTCTACCATCCCCCGGAGTCCATTTAAGCTCACGCCGACTACTTCAGTGACTCCATCCAGCCACCTCGTTCTCTGCCGTCTCTTTCTTCTTTTGCCTTCAATCTTTCTCAGCATTAGGCCCTCCTCGAGTGAGTCCTTCCTTCTCATTAGGTGGCCAAAGTATTTGAGTTTCATCTTCAGGATCTGGCCTTCTAAAGAGCGGTCAGGGTTGATCTCCTCTAGGGCTGACTGGTTCGATCGCCTTGCAGTCCAAGGGACTCGCAGGAGTCTTCTCCAGCACCAGAGTTCAAAGACCTCAATTCTTTGGCACTCAGCCTTTCTTATGGTCCAAAGGAATCATCTAGAAACAAATAAAATCAGTATCACCTGGTGGGAAACTTGCAGAAGTTAGTCGGTCAGTCAGTCAGTCAGTCAGTCAGTCAGTCAGTCAGTCAGTCAGTCATCCATCCATCCATCCATCCATCCATCCATCCATCCAGCCAGCCAGCCAGCCAGCCAGCCAGCCAGCCAGCCAGCCAGCCTTCCTGCCTGCCTTCCTGCCTGCCTGCCTGCCTGCCTGCCTGCCTGCCTATCTATCTATCTATCTATCTATCTATCTATCTATCTATCTATCTATCTATCTATCTATCTATCTATCTATCTATCTATCTATCTATCTATCTAGCCAGCCAGCCAGCCAGCCAGCCAGCCAGCCAGCCAGCCAGCCAGCCAGCCAGCCAGCCAGCCTTCCTGCCTGCCTGCCTGCCTGCCTGCCTGCCTGCCTATCTATCTATCTATCTATCTATCTATCTATCTATCTATCTATCTATCTGTGTCAGGTGATAGAAAAGAACCAATAAGATTTCTCTTGGCCCGATAAAAGACAGAGGGTGCGCGTCTGTGTGTCTCAGGTTCTTGATAGCTAAAAGCAAGTCCAGAAGTGTCCATGTGAGTGAGAGGGAAGCCGGGATGATGGGTGCAACTTTGCAACTGAAATCCTATCCTTTGGGAATGTGTATTTAGGTCAATTTATGCTTCAGTTTGTTAGAGTCTCCTGGAATTGGGTGACGAATGCAGGTAGTCCTCTACTTATGACCACAATTGAGCCCAACATTTCTGCTGCTGAGTGAGATATTTGTTAAGTGAGTTTTTTTAACCCATGGGTTATGACTTTCTTGCCACATTTGTTAAGTGAATTACTGCGGTTGTTAAGTTAGTAACATGGTTCTTAAATGAATCTGGCTTTCCCATTAACTTCGATTGTCAGAAGATCACAAAAGGCAATTGCTTGACCCTGGGACACCACAACCATCATAAATACAAGCCAAATGTCTGAATTTTGATCTTGTGACTATGGAGATGCTGCAACAGTTATAAGTATGAAAAATTGTCATTAGTCACAATTTTCAGTGCCATTGTAACTTTGAGCAGTCAGTAAACCAATGGTTGTAAGCAGGGGTGAAATCCTACCGGTTGGGACCGGTTTGGGAGAACCGCTAGGGATTATTGGCATCAGTTCACCAAAGTGGTAGTAATCACCCCTCATTGGCCCCACCCATGCCCGGCTCACCTCTTCTGGCCGCTCGATATTCCACATAATTCAATGTTAAATGCAGCAGAGAGAATGCTAACTTTTCTCCCTCAGAACGGAGCTGCTGTAGCTTGTCCCTTTTAAGGTAGTCCCCAGGAGAGAGGGGTATGGGGGGGAGCAGCTGGAATGGAGCCGTTTTTGTGAAAGGCAGGAAAATGGGGAAGGGGATTTTCCTGCCTGTCATCCATTCTTCAATCTCAGCACAGACTGAGGGAAGGATGGTAGGCAGCAATATTCCCCTCCCCATTTTCCTGCCATTTGCGACAAAGAGCCCCTTGATGTGAGTGGGGTTGGCCATGCCCAGCCCAGCCAGTCACATGACCACTCTCCAAGAAGCCACGCCCACAGAACCAGTAGGGGAAATTTTTTAATTTCACCCCTGGTTGTAAGTCAAAACTACCTGTAAATTTAAATAAACAAATAAACAGATTAATAATAGCAAGCCCTCAGTGAGGCACTATCTTGATGTGGTTGTGGGGCTTGTGTGCTCTGAGGAAGATGAGAACTATGCCAAAGGTTCAACCATACTGGACAGATCTCATCAGAGGAGCCAGACGAAGCATGTCTATCCTGTAAGCAATATGGCGAGATGTAATTTACAGAAATTCATACCAGGTTTGTTGTCACCCAGTTCAACAAGGACCATGCTAGGTGTTGGAGTATCTGGACCAGGTGTGTTCTGTCCCCAACCACATGCACACACACCAACAGACGTTCAAGAGTTAAAGACCAAACCAGCCGGCAAAATCCTTTTCCTTATGATAACGGAACTTGGCAACAACCTAGTGGCTGCCTGCCAAGAGTTTATTATTTACGAAGAGGAGAGATAACTTCTCCCCACTCCTGGTACATCAAAAGAAACAGCTCAATAATTATGGAGTCAATCAAGTCCAGAGATAATCCAGCAAAGTCTATAGCAAAAAGTCCGGCAATGCAGAATGGCGTGGAAGCTTTCAGCTTTGTTCGTCACAAGGTTTGACTGGCCACCACGCTCCCTTTTATATCCTGTGGGGTGTGGTCCAGTGACTTAGCCTAATCTCGGGCACACCTTTTCTTCTGTTGCGTGCGCTTATCTCTGCGACGCTGGTGTGGATCCAGCCAAGACTCATTACCCTCATCACTGTCCATCTGTGGCTGCGTGGACGTGCTTGGCCCTGGCCCTATCTCTTGCACTTCGGCAGACACCAAAGGCATTGCCAGAGAGGAGAGTCCTGGAGAGGGAGGAATGGAGCTAGACTCACTCATTAGGGGAGGAAACCGAAGCTATTTAAATTTCAGAAAGGAAAAGCAATTATAAGCTCAAAAGAAATAATAAGCATCAATTAGCAGCACATATTTCAGCTGACAATGAATGAAAGCGCTCTCAAGCTGAAATGAATTCTCCCTGAAATGAAGGGAGAAAAAAAACGGCTCCTCCAATGAATTGCAGCAGCCTTTCCCAGATAAAAGGAAGAAGCAGCAGTGGAGATATTAAACAATTGCTAAGAATCAGCTGTCCAGATATTTGAAAAGCTGGACAGCCGGGAGTTGCAATTTCTGAAAGTGGAGAAATGGGAAACAAACTTGGTGGCATTTGGATAAATCTTGAGTCTCTGTGAGGGCCTGCCTGGAGAATCTTAAAAGGGGCTGCTATGGGGATGCTTTACAAGGGAAGCCTATGAGAATTATATACGTCCTAAGAAGATGAGTATGAAGATTGTATAATCTGACTGACCAGAATATGGGTAGTTACATTTATAAACTTATATGTAATGACTATATGGCCATTTGAAAAGAAACTATCAAATGTCATAAGTGAATTTTACTCCACTGTTTTATTGCATTACTATTATCTGTAATAATATATTACCATATACTATAATACTGTATTACTGGCTGTATTACTATTATCTTTCTCATCTTTCTCATCTTTCCTACTACCTTCTCCTATTGGTATCTTATGATTGTATCATTTTATTGTTTATATGTATATTGAGACCTTATGCACCAGAAGCAAATTCCTTGTGTGTTGAATCACACGTGACCAGAGGTGGAATTCAGCCAGTTCAGACCGGTTCAGGCGAAACGGTAGCTCCGACAATCAGTTGGCCCCGCCCACCTGTCCCCGCTCTACCCTGTCCTTTATTTCCTGCTTGGTAGCTCTTCTCAATCGTGCGGCACAGCTGATTTCCCCCCCTCACTGTTCTACTTACAGTTGCTGACTTGGAAGGTAAGCAGCTGAGCTTCTAAATGATCCATTTTCAGCGCTGCGTGCAAGCGCCTTAAACACATGCACGCTCACTGAACCGGTTGTTAAACCGGCAGCATTCCACCACTGTGAGTGACCAATAAAGACTCCTATCCTATCCTATCCTATCCTATCCTATCCTATCCTATCCTATCCTATCCTATCCTATCCTATCCTATCCTACCCTACCCTACCCTACCCTACCCTACCCTACCCTACCCTACCCTATCCTATCCTATCCTATCCTATCCTATCCTATCCTATCCTATCCAGTTTCTGGCTGGATGCATACAATATGCTAAACCAGTGGCCCCTAACCTTTTGGGACCGGTTCTATGGAGAGAAGTTTTTCTGTTGACAGGAGGGGGCATGGTTTCGCATGCTGACTGCATCCCACAGATAGGGCTTTGCTTGTTTGTGTGGCCCTGTTACTGGCATGCCACGGACCAGTGCCAGTTCATGGACTGGGGATTGGGGACCCCTGTGCTAAACTATGATTGCTTTAATTCTCTTTAATTATACCTGAATTGCCTGGGCTCATGGGACAAACAACACCGAAATAGCTTAACAACATGAGGACTTAAAGTTCTGTGCAAACTCGGTGTCCATCTCTTTGCCTCTCTCATTTTCATTCTGCATGCTCTCTCCTAAGGCTGAGCTCATAGAACAGCTACATCCTAAATCTGCTTTAAGATAACGTAATTCCTGTGTTCAAGCAATCTGCTGTGCCCAACCAAATCAACAGTATAATGGCTTAATATAATATACTATATGTAATATACAATATAATCAGAATGAAATAGAGCATAAAGAGACCTTGGAGGTTTTCTAGTCCAACCTCCTGCTGAAGCAGGGGAGCCTATGCCATTTTAGACAAATGATTGTCCAATCGCTTTTTAAAAACCTCCAGTGTTGGAACAATCACAACTTCTGGAGGCAAGTTGTTTCATTGGTTAACTGTCCTCACTGTTAGAAAGTGTCTCCTTAATTCAGGCTGCTTCTCTCCTTGATTAGTGTCCATCCATTGTTTCTTGTCCTGCCCTCTGGTGCTTTGGAAGATAAATTGACCCCCTCCTCTTTGTGGCAGCCTCTCAAATACTGGAATACTGCTCTCATGTCCCAAACAATCCTTCTTTTCTCTAGATTATCCAAATCCAAATCCTGCAACTGTTCTTCATATGTTTTAGTCTCCAGGTCTTTAATCATCTTAGTTGCTCTTCTTTGCACTTTTCCCAAAGTCTCAACATCTTTTTTGTAATGTGGTGACCAAAACTGGATACAGTATTCCAAGTGTGACCTTACTAAGGTTTGATAAAGCGGTACTAATACTTCACTTGATTTTGATCCTGTGCCTCTGTTTATACAACCAAGGATTGTATTAGCTTTTTTGGCTGCGGCCACACACTACTGGCTCATGTTTAAATGATCGTCCACTAGGACTCCAAGGTCCCTCTCACAGTTACTGTTTTTGAGTCAGGTTTCGCCTAATCTGTACTTGTACCTTTGGTTTTTCCTGCCTAGGTGTAAAACCTCGCTTTTCTCCTCATTAAATTTCATATTGTTGGATAGGGCCCGTTATTCAAGTCTGTCAAGATCTTTTTGAATCCTGAGCTTGTCTTCTGGAGTGTTGGCTATTCCTGCCAGCTTAGTGTCATCTGCAGATTTAATGAATTCCCCTTCTATTCCTTCATCTAAGTCAGTGTTTCCCAAACTTGACCCTTTGAAGATGTATGGACTTCAACTCCCAGAATTCCTCAACCATGCATACTGGTTGGGGAATTCTGGGAATTGAAGTCCATGCATCTTAAAATAGCCAAGTTTGGGAAACACTGATCTAAGTCATTTATGAAGATATTGAAGAACACCAGGCCTAAAACGGAAACTTGTGGTACCCCACTGCAAATCCATTTTAACTAAGGGGATGTCTGGTCAGCCATCTTAGGACATGGTCCTCCATCCCCATTAGGCAGCACAAAGTATGTCATTGTACCTTTGCTTTGTCTCTGGAACTGATTTGCTTCATTAGTGAACCTGGAAAATGATGCTGTCCAAACAGTTCATTGCAGAGCAAATGAAGGTTCAGTGATTGATGGTTTTTCCTACTGTGGAAAAATATCCACCAATTACTCTTCCTAAAATGAGGGTTGGGACTGGAAGAAGAGGGGGGTTCTGAGAGATGGCTACACCCACAGGGCTGGAAACTTGATGGGAGCCCAGGAGTGTTGATGAGCACATCCTATGATCCATTATAGTTTATGCTGTAATAATTTTTCATCACACTAATGTTGGATGATTTTGCCACACTAGAGCCGCTAGTTCCGTGGAAATATTATTTGCAATTATTTTCTCAAACTGTATTGATTGTTGTTGATGTTGTTGTCTTTCGTTGATGTCGTTGTTGGCTGAGCCGCAGTAGCACAGTGGTTAGAGTGCAGTACTGCAGGCTACTTCTGCTGACTACTGGCTGCCTGCAATTTGGCAGTTCAAATCCCACCAGGCTCAAGGTTGACTCAGCCTTCCATCTTTCTGAGGTGGGTAAAGTGAAGACCCAAACGGTTGGGGCCAATATGCTGACTCTGTAAACCTCTTAGAGAGGGCTGTAAAGCACTGTAAAGCGGTATATAAGTCTAAGTTCGGCATCCTACGGCCCGCGGGCCAGATATGGCCCGCCAATGCAAAGTATCTGGCCCGTGGAGTGCTGTGATTAAGCCCCACCCCTTGCCATGGGCCTTATCTTCCAGTGAGCCAGCTGAGGGCCAGCTGAGGGGTGATCTTGCTGGTGCAGCCTTGAAAAGCAGCTCTGGGCTTGTAAAGTACAGCTTTAAATTAAAAGTCTTTGAAAACAAGTTAAACAGGAGCTTAGGAAGGAAAAAGGCAAAAAAAATGGACTGTTAAATTGGCCACGCCCACCCAATCACATGACCACATAGCCACGCTCACCCAGCCAGTCCGGCCCCCCCAATAGTATGAGGGACTGTGAATTGCCCCCCCCCCCAATTTAAAAAGTTTGAGGGCCCCTGGTCTAAGTGCTATTGCTATTTAGGACTGTTAATAAACTATTTAAAATCAATCAGATTAAATAACTTTTTGGTCTTTATGGGAATAAAAAAAGGGGAAATGAGTGACATAGCTTTTTTGATAATTTCTGGTTGCCACCAAAACAGCTGCCATTGGTGGCCTACTTATGAAATGGGTTGGCCAAATATACAGTTAATGAGAAACTGTCCCCATTTTTTCCCACTCATGAGTACACTAAACCTTTAGATAGCCTATCACATCAAAAATAATTGCCCACCCAGGAATTTCTGAAAATTTAGAACTTTCCTATCTAATTGGCTTCAGCCATTTGTGTGATGCCCCATCTCCTCAGGTATTAGCCCTGGAAAATAATGTTAAGAATTGGATGCTTCTTAATGGATAAAAGGTTCCTCATCTTGTAGTGCATGAATCCATGATGCCCAAGAGTTTTGAAGGACAAGTATTAATTTGACTGTGGAACTTGGCTATGCATAGTTATTTAGAGAAAAGCATTTATACCCCTTTGATATTATTTTTACTCCAGATTCCATCCCAATTTTGCCTTGGAGCAAAATTTGAGTTCAGTCTGTGAATTTCTCCTCAGGCAAAATATCAGAGAAAGTTAACCAAACATTTAAGAACAAGGAACAATATTTCTCAAGAAGCTTTGCAGGGGACAATTGGGGATTTGGGAAGAATCCCCTGTTCCTTTTTTGCCAGCAATTCATCTTTGAAGATGCATCAAACAGGTGTACTTGCCTTTGGGAATGGCGCTGTATTTATTACCAACAATTACTAAGAAGTGAAAGCACTCGTTATTATTGCTCACTGATTAGAAACCAATTAACTTGGAATGCCTTTCCAGATTGCAAGATACATGGTTTTGCTTGGGTTTCAACAAAATCATGAAATATGCATTGCAAAAGACAATCAAAACATCCATAGCAATTGAGAATGAAGTAATTATTCGTCTGGACCAAATCATGTAATTCAAATGGTAGACTGTCATTAGACAGCAAAGAATCCCAACTGATCTATTGGAAGTCAAGGTAGTTATTAATAATAGATGCAGAATGCTCCAAATTAACAACAGCTGCAGAACATTCCAAAATTTTAATAGATCCTCCCCACTTTTCCCATCCCCACCCCTCAAATTACAAGCCAATTCATTCCTTCAAGGACTTTTGAAAAAATCAAAGCATTTGACGGGGAGATTTGTTTAGAAAAGAACGACAATATAGCTTTAGAGAGAGACTTATAAAACAACACAGAAAGAGATAAATGTTTCTTCCTTTCACATAATGCCATAATTTAGGATTTATCTACTGTGTACATTAGAAACAAGTAACAACAGTTGGGTTGGGCAGTTGAAATCAGAGAACCAGTGGCTGCATTTTAAAATTGCTATATTTATCCAGAAGAGGGTTGACTTTCCTCCAACTAATTTACCTCTAAAATTGTAGGGTTGTCTTAGAGTTACTGAATGTTAGAAAAAACTCCCTACTGTGAGAACAGTTTGACAATGAAACCAATTACTCACAGTCTCCTTCACAGGATGTGTTCGAACAGAGACTACACAATTATCTCTTGGGGATGTGTTAACCTGGATTCCTGCACTGAGCTGGAAGTTGGGCTCATTGGCCTAAGTAGACAGTTCCAACTTCAGGATCTGATTGTTTTTCAAGACTCCAGTAGCGAATGCAGACAGGTATTTTTGGCCTAATATTCACTCTTAGAGTGAATGGAAGGCTTTCTTAAAATCAGGATTGGTGCCCTCTCAAGATACTTCCTTTTGGCTTTATGGCGATTCTAGTTGTTGAAAATACTGAGAGTTCACTTTACTGTTTTGGAGATTCAAGAGCACATCATTATGTGAATTCTTGAGAGAGAATAGAGGGCAAAGGTTGTGGAATTATTTGTTGAGCTCCCAGGGGCATCTCTGGGAGGGCAGGGAAAAGGGGCAGCTCTTCCTTTTGAGCAAACCTGACCAGGCAGAAGAAACATTGTGTTACTAGAAGGACATAGAAGCCAAGAATATCCTACTAAACCTGGAACTGGCAATTAATGTTTTGGCTTACTTCTAAAATTTTACAGGAAGTTCCACTTTCTGTTTTTTCTTAACAGTTCCAGTTTTAACTTGAATGCGCGTTGCAACATGTATATAATCTAGACCAGTGTTTCTCAACTTTGGCAACTTTAAGATGCTTGGATTTCAACTCTCAGAATTCCTAATCCAGTGCTGATCCAGAAACACTGATTTTTTACTCTGGTTTTTGGCCTTAGGTCAGTGATGGCTAACCTTTTTGCCATCGTGTACCAAAAGTGGGGGAGGAGTATGGGGGGGGGTCACCCGTGTGTGTGCCCATACCCACAATTCTATGTGCCCCGCCCCCACGCATGCACGCATGACACCCTCCCACGCTCCCCCCACTTTTGGCATGTGATGGCAAGGTAGGCCTGTTTTTCGCTCTTCCCAGGCACCAGAACCTTTCTAGGAGGCTGGGGAGGGTGAAAACGGCCTTCCCCACCCCCCCTGAAGGCCCTCCGGAGGCTAGAAACGGCCCGTTTGCTGACTTCCAGTCCCACCGGAAGGCCCGTTTTCTACTCTCCCCAGGCTCCAGAGCCTTTCTAGGAGGCTGGGGAGGGCGAAAATGGCCTTCCCCACCCCCTCCGGAGGCCGGAAACAGTCTTTTTGCTGACTTCCGGTGGGCCCAAAAGGGCCGAAAATCAGCTGGCCAGCACGTGCATGCACACCAAAGTTGAGCTCGTGTGCCCACCGATATGGCTCCATGTGCCACCTGTGGCATGCGTGCCATAGGTTCGCCATCACGGCCTTAGGTTAATGTGATGGGATTGCAGGGTGATATATGCAAATAATTCACTGTAAAACACTACTGGGTTAATCCTGCAGATTCCACATTAAAAAAAATAATCAGGCCTCTATTGTAATTCTATCACCTCTGAGTATAAATATCTGAAACAATCTATCTCAGCTTGAGTCCTCCTTATCCTACCAGAATACTCAGCCAGCATGGTCAGTTGCCCGACTCTTCCATGACCTCATTTTTCAGTTTATTGGACAAAACTGTAACTGTGATTGGTTTGGCTGAAGGTTGAAGCAGGACCACAGCCCAGACTGGAGATTTGGCTGCTGAAAAGCAATCTTGTCTGTTGCCTGTCGATGGTTATTAATGTTGCTGTCAAAAGGAGGCTCTTGAGGGATGGAGATGCTTTTCGTATTTATCTCCTGCAATAGATTCGGCGTGAAGACTTTACAAGGAGAGATATCAACTCTCTTCCTTGGGGAGCTTGATGGAGTTTCCTCGAAAAGAGCAATAGGACAGCAGTTGGGCTATACCAATTGTCTGGTATTAATTGCAGCTGCTTCTCTGTCATTTTTGGGCACGTTTTTGTTTCCCTTCTGTTACCTGGCTTATAAACACACTTATATTTGCATCTCTTATATTACTGGCATGGTTGGTAGATCTAAGAAAATCCTTCTGGACTAGATTCAAATCCCTAGTTAGTCCAGCATCCTGTTTCCAACAAAGGGTAGCCAGATGCCTCCGGTAAGTCTGGTGTGAATGCAAACTCCACTTGCAATCTCTATCATTTAAATTACAAAACACTATTTTAAATGGTGACAGAAGGTAGATTGGCATTCGGGAGCAGAACTCTGGGTGATTTTGTGGATGCATTAAACTCTCTCATAGAGCATAGACTCATAGGGCTGGAAGTGACCTCAGAGCATGGGTGAAATCCAGCAGGTTCTGACAGGTTCTGGAGAACCGGTAGTGGACATTTTGAGGAGTTCGGAGAACTGGCAAATACCATCTCTGGCTGGCCCCAGAGTGGGGAGGGAATGGAGATTTTGCAATATCCTCCCCCTGCCACGCCCACCAAGCCACACCATGCCCACCGAGCCACGACCAGAGAACCGGTAGTAAAAACATTTGGATTTCATCACTGCCTCAGAGGTCTTCTAGTTCAACCCCTTGCTCAAGACAGGAGACCTTATACTATTCTGGTCAAATGGTTATCGGGTCTATTTTTGAAACCCTCCAGTAATGGAGGACCCACAACTCCAGGAGGTGAGTTATTCCATTGATTAATCATTTTCCTGTCTGAAAATTTCTTCTTATTTGTTGGTTGGATCTCTCTTTAATAAGCTTTGACCCTTTACTTCTTGTCATGCCCTCTAGTGCTTTGGAGAATAAGTCAATCCCCTCTTCTCTGACAGCCCCTCAAGTACTGGAAGAAAGTTATCATGTCGCCCTTAATCCTCCCCTTGGTAGGCTAGAAATACCTAGCTCCCTCAACAGTTCATCATACGATTTAGTTTCCATACCCTTTATCACTTTTGTTGCTCTTCTCTGCACCCCTTCTAGGATTTCAGCATCTTTTTATATACAGTATATACCAGAACTATATGCAATATTCCAAGTATAATTAATTCTCGTGATCTTGATATTATTCCTTCTGTTGATGCAGTCCATGATTACATTAACATTTTTGGCAGTTGCAGCACATTGCTGGCTCATACTTATTTATTTATTTATTTATTTATTATTTAAATTTGTATACCACCCTTCTCACAAAGGACTCAGGGCGGTGAACAGCCAAAAATTAAAATACATACAATATAAAATTTAAAATAATTTAAAAGCAGAATTAAATCGAATTGGCTTCCCAAAAATTAAAACCCATTTCCCTTAAAATAACATATTAAAATTTTAAACCAGCCCAGCTTGCTGAAATAGGAAGGTCTTCAAAGCTTGACGGAATGTACGGAGGTCTGGGATTAGTCGTATTCCTGGGGGTAGCTTGTTCCAGAGGGCGGGTGCCCCCACAGAGAAGGCTCTCCCCCTGGGGGTCGTCAGTCGACATTGCTTGACCGACGGCACCCTAAGGAGGCCCTCTCTGTGGGACCGAGTTGGCCAGTGGGAGGTTATCGATGGCAGAAGGTGGTCTCGTAAATAACCGGCCCCTAAGCCATGGAGCGCTTTAAAGGTGAGAACCAATACCTTGAAGCGCACCCGGAAGACCACCGGAAGCCAGTGCAGCTCGCGCAGGCAAGGTGTCACATGGGAGCGCCATGTTGCCCCCATAATTACCCGCGCAGCCGCATTCTGGACCAGCTGGAGCTTCCGAGTGCTCCTCAAGGGGAGCCCCATGTAGAGAGCATTGCAGTAGTCCAGGCGAGAGGTGACGAGGGCATGAGTGACCATGCATAGGGAGTCCCGATCCAGAAAGGGTATCTGCATAACTGGCGTATCAGGTGAACCTGATAGAAAGCCCCCCTGGTCACGGCCGTCATATGCTCTTCTAAAGACAGCCGTGCATCCAGGAGGACACCCAAGTTGCGAGCCCTCTCCGTGGGGGCCAATGACTCGCCCCCAATAGCCAGAGATGGCACCAGCTGGCTATATCGGGACGCCGGCATCCACAGCCACTCAGTCTTGGAAGGGTTGAGTCGAAGCCTGTTCCTCCCCATCCAGACCCGCACGGCCTCCAGGCACTGGGACATCACTTCAAGGGCATCGTTGGGGTGGTCTGGGGTAGAGATGTACAGCTGAGTATCATCAGCGTACAAATGGCATCGCACCCCAAATCCATGGATGATCTCGCCCAGCGGCTTCACATAAATGTTGAACAGGAGAGGCGAGAGGACCGACCCTTGCGGCACCCCACAAACAAGGTGCCTCGAGGTCGACCTCTTCCCCCCAGCCAACACGGACTGCGACCGGTCAGAGAGATAAGAGGACAACCACCGTAGGACGGTGCCTCCCACTCCCAACCCCTCCAGCCGGCGCAGCATGATACCATGGTCAATGGTATCAAAAGCCGCTGAGAGATCTAATAGGACCAGGACAGAGGAACATCCCCTGTCCCGAGCCCTCCAGAGATCATCGACCAACACAGCCAATGCTGTTTCCGTGCTGTACCCAGGCCTGAAGCCGGACTGGAATGGATCCAGATAGACAGCTTCATCCAGGTACTGTGGGAGCTGTCGCGCAACCACACTCTCGACAACCTTCGCCACGAAGCGAAGATTGGAGACAGGACGGTAGTTTGCCAAAACTACCGGGAGGTAAGACACCCTCACTCAGAGAAGCGTTAATAATCCTCTGGAGCCAGCCTCGTGTAACCTCCCGGGTAGCCAACACCAGCCAGGAGGGACACGGGTCCAATAAACATGTGGTTGCGTTCAATCTCCCCAGCATCCTGTCCATGTCCTCGGGAGTCACAGGATCGAACTCCTCCCAGATGACATTCTCAAGACCCGCCTCAGACACATCGCCTGAACCCACCCAGTCAGAGTCCAAGCCGTCCCGAATCTGAGAGATTTTATCGTGCAGATAATATGCAAAATCCTCAGCACGCCCTTGCAAGGGGTCTTCCCGCGCTCCCAGATACTTAACTAGATCTCGTCTCATAGTTATTGCTGTTGAGCCAGGTACCACTAGATGAAGATGTTGAAGAGTATTGGGCTCAAGACAGAACCTTGAAGTAGCCTACTGCATACTTTCCTCCATGTAGATGTAGTTCTTTTAAGGACTACACACTGTATAAGGTTAGTCAGCCAACTACAAATCCATCTGGTGGTGGAATTCTCTATTCCAAAAATTTATATCTTATCAAGAAATAAGCTATGGTCTACTTTGTCAAATGCCTCAATGAAATCCAAGTATACTATGGTGCTTTAATGTAGTCACTTTATCAAAGAAGTGTCAGGTTTCAAGGTCGTCTCAAATAAATTGCATTTCAAACAAAGTCTTTGAAGAAAAACTCCTATTTATTAAGCACGACATTTTACACCCGACTCCATCGAAGCCAACACTGACTTCCAGACCCCAAACCCTCCCTTTCCGTTCCCCACTCCCCTGCACTCATTGGCCATCTTCCAAGTCATTCTACCCCTAATCTACTTCTCCAGCTCAAAGGAATTTCCCCCTCCCATCCCATCTCCTAGGGGATATTATCTCCAGGGAAAATAAGTAGGTGAAAAATCAAGCGTCCCTTTCCAGATGCCTCTGCCTCTCCTTCTTATGTCAGCACTAGAGTAAATGCAGCTTGAAGTGCTGACAAGAAGGCTATAAAGTTTGTATGTCATGATCTGTTTTTAATAAACCTATGCTGGTTTCTAAAAAAGGGTGGCTCAGTGGCTAAGATGTTGAGTTGTTGATCAGAAAGTCGGCAGTTCAGCAGTTTGAATCCCTAGCGCCATTACTTGTCCCAGCTTCTGCCAACCTAGCAGTTTGAAAGCATGTAAAAAATGCTTTCCCACTTTGGTGGGAGGGTAACAGTGCTCCATGCGCCTTCGGCATTTAGTCATGCCGGCCACATGACCATGGAGATGTCTTCAGACAGCGCTGGCTCTTTGGCTTTGAAACGGAGATGAGCACCACCCCCTAGAGCTGGAAACAGCTAGCACGAATGTGCGGGGGAACCTTTACCTTTACCTTTATGCTGGTTTCCAGAAATCAGCTTGTTCATTTCTGGCTGCTCACAAATCCTCTACTTCATTATATTTTTGAGGTCAAGCTGATTTCCCGAACCCATTCCCCCTACTTTTCTGTAAATTGGTACCACATCAGCTTTTTTCCAGGTCTCTTGTACTGTAGTTCTCTTGTGCTACAGGAACTATGAAAGATTATATTCAGTGGCTCCAAGATTACATCTGACAGCTTCTTCAGAACCCGGGGTGCAAAGCGCCTGGTCCAAGTGACTTTAACTAGTCCAGGATGAATAGATATTCTCTTACTATTTCTTTGCCTATTTTGGCTTGTGTTAACTGTTCTATTACCCTTGGTACTGCTTTTGATAGGTTTCTTCCTTTTGCGTAAAAATAGATGCAAAGAAAGACTTAAACAGTTCTGTTTTCTCCCTCTGCTGCCAACTAACATACTTTTTCTGGTTAGCCTAGTACATATTACTTAATTATTTTAGAAGGGAATTCCATTAGAATCCTTGTACTTCCATTGCAAAGTACTTCCATTTCAAAGATTTATATGCTATCCAATAAATATATGGGGTACAATGCAGGGGTAAAATCCAGCAGGTTCTGACAGGTTCTGGACAACCGGTAGCAGAAATTTTGAGTAGTTTGAAGAACCGGCAAATACCACCTCTGGCTGGCCCCAGAGTGGGGTGGGAATGGAGATTTTGCAATATCCTTCCCCCGGGAGTGGGGAGGGAATGGGGATTTTGCAGTATCCTTCCCCTGCATGCCCACTGAGCCACACCCACAGAACTGGTAGTAAAAAAAATTGAATTTTACCACTGCTACAATGGATTAGTGATGGACATGAGGCTGAATTGATTGCCAGACCTCAGTGTAATAGTAGTTGTTATAATAATGAAGATGAGGATGAGGATAATGCATTGCATCCACAAAGTTATATTGTTCAATTAAATGTAGCAAAAAAATTTGGAGCTCATGGCCTAACTTCCCTTTTAAATTGTAAATTGTAAATTTGTTTTAAAATATTAGGGGTGTTTTAACTTGTTTTGGGCCAAATTATCTAATGGGTTTTTATATTGTTTTTTAAATTTTGTAGTTTGTGTGTTTTATCTTTTTGGCTGTTCACCGCCCTGAGTCCTTCGGGAGTAGGGTGGTATATAAATCCAATAAAGTAATAAATAAATAAATAAATAAATAAATAAATAAATAAATAAATAAATAAATAAATAAATAAATAAAAAAAAATGGTTTATTGCAGGTAAAATGGACAGCTGAAAAAGAACAATGTTGATTAAGTGATTAGACCAAGGCAAGCAAAGAGAATATGCTTGTTGCAATTTGCAAAGAAAACATCTCTGAAAATAGCACAAGCAAAAATGACTATAAAATTGAATTGTTGAGAAAGCATTCAGGAAATTGGAGAAGCAAACATGACCAATACATAAAAGAAATGGAAAGTGAGGTGAACAAGACCAGGAATAGTTACAAGCTGGCACAAGCAAAGGATTAATAGTAGCTCTTCAAGAACAAACGAATATGAAGAATTCAAGGAATCAGCAGCAAATGGCCACTTTGTAAAGTAAAAAATGATGCATGGATCACATATCTAGTTTGTGCAACCAAATTGTTCAGGCTGATTATGAACAATGTCGTGACAAAATAGCCACACGATCCGATGGCATCTATGCAAAATGTTTAGTTTCTGTGTCTCCCAATGTAGTTTAATCACAATATTCTAAAAAATTGTTGCCAATGACGAAGTTAACTTTTTATGGGATTTTCACCTACAAATTGATCATTATCTAGAATACATGACACCAGATGCAACAATAGTTGAAATAAAAAGAGTAATTTTTACAGATGTGGGAATACTTATAGACTGCAGCATCAAGGAAAAAGAATAGGAGAAATTTACAACATATAGAGATCTGAGGACTGAAACGTGTGGATTATGGAGAACATCTTACAAAGTCATCCCTACAGTTATTGGTGCATTAGATGGAACAATAAACAGATTAAACAGCTTTTTAGCACAACTAAATATTTAGTCTTTAGACTTTAACCAACTTAGTTCTGGATAGGGTTGCACTTCCCCAGATAGACCTAGTACATTAACTTGGGGGTTCTCCTGGGCTCGCAATTCCTGCTTGAAGAGCAAGTGGCAGTCGTGGCCTTTTCTGGACTGAGAATCCTTGTGCTCAGTCATTCAGCTCCTTGTCATCTCACTTCTGGATTAGTGCAATGCACTATACATGGAGCCACCCTTGAAATTGTGGAAGAAATATCCATCTGGTTCAGTTCCAAGCTGGGAGAAAGACACTGGAAACATGGAGGCTGATTGGAAAGATGGTTTAATGATGAAGCATTTATGGTTCTGGTGCAGCTGACAAAATAGAGTTGAGGGGGGCGAGTTATACCTTCTCTTGGGCTTTGCACTTGAGCTTCCTGTTCCTGTGCAATAACATGTATTCTATTGGCTGTTTTCAGACTCCCATGGGGCAATGTAGTGGTTATGTAGGGGTCATAGCTGGCTCTATAGGCGAAGTACAAATCCTCGATGTTTGTCTGAGCTTCGTTTGGTTGAAGTTTGGATTGCTTTGAGAGTGATGCAATGAAGAGGCTGGTGTTCTGAAAGGATGTTGGGTAATTCCTATTGTGGCTTAATGGCTTTCATCCTGTTTTGGATCTTGAGTGAGGGCTAATCCTATCATTCTGCCTTTGTTCAGATTTTGCTGCAAGGAGTTTCACAATATCCTGTCTTGAATGGATTTCTGCCTGCAGTATTTGCTTTGCCTATGAATAGAGCTATCTAGTTTCAATAAGCTCTTTTTCTCTTCAAGTGCTGACATCTGCTGTGGGCTATTAAGGAAAGTTGGGGTTGCTTTCTGCCACTTAAAAATGTTTCTTCCTTTGGGAAATATAATAATCTGCCTTTTTAATATTCCTCAAAACATTTCATTCTTCTAGGAGGTGGGTGGTGGCTTCCCACAAAATGCATTTGGAAGCTTCAACTGCTGCAGAGTGTGGTGGCATGGGCAGTTCTTGTGTTCCTCAGGGTGACCTATAGTCTGCAAGCAGCACTGGCTGCCAGTCTGCTTCTGGGTGGAATTCAAGGTTTTGATCATTACTTTTAAAGCCTGCATGGAATGGATCCAGGTTACTTAAGGAATCATCTCACCCCACTGGGACTGCCCGCCCCACCCACACCAGCAGAGGAGGCATGCTGCAGGCCTCGTCAGTTGGAATTCTGGCTGATGGGGTCCAGGAGAAGGGCCTTCTCTGCCATAGCTCTGGCTCTTTGGAACATCTTACCCCCTTAGGTGAGATCAACTTTCACACTTCTGACCTTCCACAAGAGACAGTAGATCTGGTTCTGCCAGATGACTTGGGTCCCCAATGGGGGAGCACCACACTGGACATGGTTGATGAGTTAAGAAGCAATCCCTTGTAAAGAAGCCCTCGTGGCACAGTGGTTAGAATGCAGTATTGTAAGGTAACCTTGCCCACAGCCAGGAGTTCGATCCTGATCAATTCAAGGTTGACTCAGCCTTCTATCCTTTCAAGGTCAGTAAAATGAGGACCCAGATTGTTGGAGGCAATATGCTGACTCTGTAAACCGCTTAGAGAGGGCTGTAAAGCACTATGAAGTGGTTTATAAGTCTAAGCACTCTTGCTATTGCTAATCCCACCTTCACCTCCATACATCCTGTTCCCTTCCCCCTCATCTTTTAACTAATTTTATTTCAGTTGTGATTTCTATTTCTATTGATTCAGAAATATTTATTTTTCTAGAATTTTAATGTTTTAATGCTGCATGCCACCCAGAGTTCCTTTGATATGAGGTAGCTGGCAAAATAAAAAATAAAATAAAATAAATAGGTTAAATCAATTCTTGATTTACAAATAACTGTCTTACTGAGCACATATTACATATTACAACATTGCTCGGTTAATTCCTAAGTTTGTGGCTGAATTTCCAAAAACAAAAAACTCCACCTAGAGTTACCCTGAGATAAGATGGATAGCCATTCAATTTCATAAATAAATAAATAAATAAATAAAAACCATTGAAAATGTAATCCTTCTGGAGGTTTTTTTTTATTATGCTTTGTTGATGAATAAAATAACAACAATTATAATCTCAATAGCATCTGTATCCTTGAAGGGTGCCAGACTGTTTCAGAAGTAATTTGAAGAAATTAATAGCAGCTGCTTTGCTGTTGTGCAAGAAATGTGGATCTGGGAAAAGGAAGAAATGAACTTATTGGTCCTGGGAAAGAGGAAAGTGTGAGGAAAAAACCCCTCAAAATAACTCCATCTTGATTTTCTTTGGTGTAAGATGTGGCAGAGAGAAAGTCAGGCAGCCTTTCAAGATTCTGTAATTCTACACCAGGGATGTCAAACTCAATTTCATTGAGGGCCGTATTTGACCTCGGGGGCCGGGGTGGGCATAGTCAGGGTGGGCATGGCCAGCTCAACGTCACTTGTCTCGGGGCGCCTGTGGTGGCCTGAGTGCACTGCCAGTGAAAACAGGTTCCCGAGATCCGTTTTTGGCTGTGGCGGCTCCCTGCAACCCTCTGCCAGCTGGCAAAGGCACCGCGGGCTGGTTATATGCTGTTTCCAGCGTGGCCCCACGGGCCAGGTCTAAACACCCCGTGGGCTGGATCTGCCCCCCCCGGGCCTTGAGTTTGACACCCTTGTTCTATACTATGATAAAAAGAGCATTCCAACAATCCCTGATAATTCTATGATGATTCTATTACTTTTCTTTGCTTTCCTTGAAGAGCTGACAGCCACTTAGCATTTTAGCTAAAAATGTATTTGATTTTCATTTTTCATTGAAGTTGCTATGAAAATATTAGGCAACATTTGGTGCTGTATTCGATTTTATTATTTTATTCATTGTAAACTTTTTGTGAAGAAGCTTTTTAGATAAAATGGTATCAGCTGAGTAACTAAACTTGATATTATAAACCATGTAGTAATTTGCTTTTAAAAAAAGTGTGATATAATTAGTGTTGCCTAAACTATTCAAAACTGCTTCACAGGGCTAGGCATATTTATTCAGAATTAAGTCCATTGTGTCCCACTAAGGCTTACTAAGTATGTTTCAGATTTCAGGCATTCTGTTCACTGACACATGCTCATATTTACTATTTACTTTTCTAGATTCTGCTGGGTTCTCACCCACCCACTTGTAAAAAATTGATGAGACTGAAATATATGCTTTGTACTCCCTTCCTTCCTTCTCTACTTCCTGATTAAATCCATAAATTAAAATGGAATAGTATTGAATTAGAGAGGCTTTATAAATCGATTTGTATTAATTTATTTTTCGCTTTCTTTATTACTTTAGCATTAAGCTAAATTTACATATGTGTATACAGACCAATTAATTTTAAAATAATCATTTCAAGTCCTCTTGTGTTCATTTCATTAGTTTTGTTTGTAAGTAACTCTCTCGTTTTTTATTTTTTTTCTAATAATTTGTATCCAAGACATTTCGCTCTAATCACTAGAATTATTCCAACTTTATCGTTATGTGAATAAACTCAAAATGTGCTAACCTCTTGTTATCCCTTTCTTAGGGTAATTGATTTGGATTGCAAAAAACTGGACAAGTAGATGGCAACAGAAAAACTTTACTTCTCTTGTGGGCATGACTAAAATTATCATCTTAAAAGTTTAAACCTGCAATGCATCACTTAATTAATTGACTCATTGATTAATTGACCATCAAGTTGGTGTCAACTCTTAACTACCATATAGATTTTCTTCATGACAATCTATCTCTAACCTGGTCTTTGAGGTCTTCCAATAGTGCACTCATTGTCACTGTAATTAAATTTATCCACCTAGCTGGAAGTTAGTGTTGTGACCAGCCAGCGGCCAGTGGAACTGGTGGCAGACTCAGACAGTGAGGAGGTTGGGGAGGAACATGGGCCAGTCCTGGAATCTGGGGAAGGCTCTGATGAGTGCTCTTCATTGGAGGCAGAGATGGGGCCAGGGCTGTCTGACAGTTATCAGCTGCCTTCAGAGTTGGATATCAGTGGGGCAGAAGAACAGCTGGAGCCTGTTCCCGATGTGCACATGCACAGAGCTGCCAGGAGAAGAGAACAGCTAAGGAACAAGGGCCAACTCAGGAGTAAAGGCACAGGTGGAGGGTGAATGGCCTCTCCCATAGGGAATAAGGAGGAGCGAAAGGGGAGGGGAGTTTGCAGGAGACAATTAGTTCAATTCATTAGGGTGAAGATCTGTTCCTGACTTCTTGCCAAGTAATTGCTGCTACAGCGTGGCGTTTGGAAGATATTGGCCTAGCAACTCTCCAATCCTGATAAAGGTCTGTAGTTGTGAAATCTCATAAAAGACTGTTTGCCGGGACTTTGCTGGAGAGGAATTTCCCTTTAGCCTAAATAAAAGAGGTTTTATAGGGACGAGGAGTCTGCTTCGTGCTCTTGGGAAGCCTACGTCAGAACAGTCATCTTCTTATCTTTCTTTCTTTCCATCTTTCCCTGCATTAAAGGCTTCTCCAGAAATGGAGTCTTTGCATAATATGTCCAAAGTAGGATAATTTGAGCCTGGTTATTTGTGTCATGAATGAAAACTCTGGATTGATTTGTTGGAGGATCCTTTGCTTTCTTTTCTTGACTGTCCATGATATTCTCAGCAGCCTTTCTGATATGTCTGATATGTTCAATATGTCGATACTCTTCCTATCCTTCTCTTTTAAATTCCAACTTTTGCTTCCATGGAGTGTCGCAGGGAATAGCATGGCCTGCACTGTTGTGATCTTTCCAGGTATAGACACATCTTGGCCCATCAATATCCTTTCCAAGGCCTTCATGGCTGATCTACTGAGTGGTAACCTGTGTGTATTGCTTACTTGACTGTGCCTTTACTACTAATAGTACTTAGACTTATATACTGCTCCATAGAGCTATGTAAGTCTACATGCTATTGCTATTAATAGTAAAGGAACAGTTATGTAGATAAATAGATAATGATGGATCCTAAAGGCAGAAGCTATCCCCACCTCAGTATCTTTATTATCAATTCTGATTGCTATCTCTATTGTCATTAAAAGTTTGTAGAGATTCTCAGTCATCCAGGTCATAATTGTCCCGAAGGTGCTATTTTTAGGAGGCAACTAGACTTTCTTGTTTTTTCTTTTGAAGACATTTTGCTTCTCATCCAAGAAGCTTCTTCAGCTCTGACAGGATAGTGGGGAATGGAAGGATTTATATTCCTTGAAGACAGCTTGTAATTTTCATCCTTTTAGAGGGTCGTTGAAGCATGGGCCTGGTGGCTCAGCAGACTAAAAGCATTGTGATTAACACCAGCTGTCTGCAATTACTGTAAGTTCGAATCTCACCAGGCTCAAGGTTGACTCAGCCTTCCATCCTTTCTAAAGTAGGTAAAATGAGGACCCAGTTTGTGGGGGCAATAAGCTGACTTTGTATAAATATACAAAAGTATGAAGGCTATTGCTTAATGCATTGTAAGCTGCCTTGAGTCTCCGGAGAAGGGCGGCATATAAATCAAATTAAAAAAAAACAAAAACTTGGAGGTTTATCTGTGTCCTCAGGATCACCTGAGTAATGCTCCTGGTTTCCTAGTCTGCAATTTTCCCTCTAGAAATCCATTCCTATTCCCACACCATTCAAAGAGTGTTCATGACCCTGAGGGCACAGATAAACCTCCAAGTGCTTCAAAGACCTTCTAAAAGAATGCAAATTACCAGCTGTCTGCAAGGAATATAAATCCTTCCATTCCCCACTATCCTGTCAGAGCTGAAGAAGCTTCTTGGATGAGAAGCGAAATGTCTTCAAAAGAAAAAAAAACAAGAAAGCACAAGAGCCTCCTGACAAAAGAACTTTTGGAACAACCCTAACCTGGATGACTGAGAATCTCTACAGACCTTTAGCTATACAATTTGGGATGAACACCCTTTGAATGGTGTGGGAATAGGAATGGATTTCCAGAGGAAAAACTACAGGAACCAGAAGCACCACTCAGGTGACCCTGAGGACACAGATAAACTTCCAAGTGCTTCAATGACCCTCTATTGTCATTAGTTTGCTCTTTTTATATTTAATATTAGTTCCAGTTTGGGTGGACTATGCTCATTTATTTTTATTAGAGGGCTTTGCAGATCCTTTACATTTTTGCCTAATAGAGCAGTGTCATTAGCATAGCACAGATTTTTGATACTTCTTCCTCCAGGTTTAAAACCATGCTTATCCTCTTCCAATGCAGCTTCCCTTAATATATGCTCAGATTATAAATTGAATAAATGAAGGATTTATTGAGGACACAGCCTTGTCTCATTTCTTTGCCAACTTGGACCCAGTCTGTTAAAATTACTACCAGAAAGGGAAACCACACAGTACAGACTAGAATCCGTGATAGTCAAATAAATGGCATATTATTCCAAATATAAATGTGGTTTCAGCTTCTGGATTCTTAAAATAAAATTCAATTGGTCATTATGAGAAAAAGGATACATTAGATGGTTTATCCCACAGAACTCTTCTAACTGTTCTTAATGTCCTGGGAATCTCAGTTTTGGATCTGGGCTGGTGTAGAATGGGATGCCAGAAGGCACTTCAGCACAGCAGAAATTCTGGGAACAAAAGAAATATTTCACATGCAGTGCCTAAACGAAATACAAATCTTCCATTATTATTGGCAGCATTTTAATAAGCTTTTGCCATCGCAAAGAAAAATGGAAAATGGCTGAATTTTGCATATAAAGACAGATCTTGTTTCTCTGGAGGAAATAGGAAGGGCATCTCACTTTGTCAGACCTGGAAGCCATCTTTTACATTTGGGCCTTCAGGCCTGCCACATTTTCTTCTGTGGGAAAATGGGAGGGGGATTGCATAGAGTATTGGTGATATGTAGTCAAAATAACATTCCTTTCTCAGAGAGTCAAGGACGCCTTGCCCTGATACCTGGCGTCAGACGACTGGGAGGCGTCTCCAGTTTGGATGGTGGATGATTGGACCAGTGAGGGACATGTGAGTGCTGGGCAGGACTTGAACTGTCACTTGGGTGGGGAAAATCTCGAAATTTTCAGATTCGGGTTTTCCCAAATGTGCCAATATGACATCTTCAATAAAAAGGAACTTTGAAGAAACTCAAGCCTCTGAGTTTTCTTTTGTTGGAGGTGTTACTTGGAACCCTGACACAATTATTATTATTATTATTATTATTATTATTATTATTATTATTATTTAATCTTTAGTGAGATTCACAGCCTTTGAGGCTGGTTAATAGCTCAGCAGCTCGAGTCCTAACCAAGGACCTAGGAACTGTTAAGGTATCGTCGGAGGATGTAAGCTGTTCCGAGTAAGGTGGTTTTTTGTAGAGTCAAAATGTTCAAGTCCGGCAAATTTAGAATTTCTAAATAGCGGGCTAGCCCTTTGGGTATTGCTCCAAAGGCTCCAATTACACTCGGGATAACACACGATTTCTTTTTCAACAGTCGCTCAACAACAACAACAACAACAACAACAACAACAACAATAATAATAATAATAATAATATTTTGCTGGAATCAGACTCTTCCCAAATACTAACTGTGTTTTCCACTCCTGCTCATCTCAGCAACAGAACTGTGGGGAAAGAGAAGTTGGATGGGGAACATCACTTTTGGTACCAATTACTAGAGGCAGAAAACGCACAGCTTATTTATTTATTTATTTATTTATTTATTTATTTATTTATTTATTTATTTATTTAAATTTGTATACCGCCCTTCTCCTAGTGGACTCAGGGCGGTGAACAGCCAGAACTAAAACACATGCCAATACAAAATTTAAAATTGTTAAAAGAATTATATAACTGGCCCACTTTAAAACAATTCAATTAAAACCCAATGACAATTTAAAACTAAAAAACTAAAAAAGACTAAAAAAGGGGGAGGGAGTTCATGCCAGCCCTGCTTGATGGAAAAGAAAAATTTTCAGGGCACGGCGAAAGACCCGGAGATCCGATATCCTTCATATCTCCGGGGGCAAATCGTTCCAGAGGGCAGGAGCTGCCACAGAGAAGGCCCTCCCCCTGGGGGTCGCCAGCCAACATTGCCTGGCTGACGGCACCCTGAGGAGTCCCTCTCTGTGGGCGCATACTGGTCAGTGGGAGGCTATCGGCGGCAGAAGGCGGTTCTGCAAATACCCAGGTCCTATGCCATGGAGCGCTTTAAAGGTGGTAACCAACACCTTGAAGTGCACCCGGAAGACAACTGGAAGCTTGCTCTCCAATGGGTGCCAAGATGTGTGTTGCTTGCTCTCCAATGGGTGTTGCTTGCTCTCCAATGGGTACCAAGAGAAGCAGAAATGGAGAAGGAAGGAAAGTTGGTTACCAGTACCCCCAACTGATGTAAAGGGAAGAAGGAATAACCTTGAGGAACAGGAGGGAGAGACACTAACAGGCAGATAAAAAGAATCAGGATTTGGGACAGAGTTGTAATCTCCGCAAGTGTCTCAGACAAGATCCTTTCTGGGAACATGGAAGGGGAGAAAGAGCTGAAGGGGGAGTTGATGGAATGGGCCGAGGAATAACCTTGAGGAACTGGAGAAAGAGCCACTGCCAAGACAATGGTCAGATAAAAGGAATCTGAGTCTGGGGCAGAACTGTAATCCAAGCATGCATCTCAGATAAGTACTCATGAAAATAAAGGGAGGAATCGTGGAAGTGCAATCAGACATGCAAGATTCTGATACGGTAACTGTCAGGGTTCCAAGTAACACCCCCAATGAAAGAAGACTCCGAGGCTTGAGTTTCCTCAAAGTTCCATTTTATTAGAGATGTCACATTGGCACATCTGGGAAAACCTGAATCTGAAAGCTTCCAAGTTTTCCCCACCCAAAGGAAAGTCCAAGTCCCTGCCCAGCACCCACATGTCCATCACATGGTTCAATCAAAGCACCATCCCAATTGGAGATGCCTCCCAGTTCCAGCCCTCCAGGTGCAGGGCAAGATGTCCTTGACTCTCTGAGAAAGAATGTTATTATGACTATATATCACCCTTGCTCCATACAATCCCCACTCTCAGTTTCCCACAGTAGTAAATGTCGCAGGCCTGATGATTCAGTGCAAAAGATGGCTTCCAGGCCTGACAGTAACTTTATAATAAAAGTGATATTAGTATTAATGACTTTGGTTTGCTAATCTGGTCTACCTTGAAGGACTGAGAGTCCCCAAAAATCTCCTTGCTCCCACATAGAGCAGCTGAAGGCTTCCATTCCTTGCTTTTCTTATGTCCTCTGTGTGTGTGTGTGTGTGTGTGTGTTATATTCCATTTCAATTAATTCTGTGGGGTTCACATATTCTCCAAATCAGTATCTGATTTAAAAATAGATTTATATTAATAAAGAATTGAACAAAAGATCATCATCATTCAAAGGAACAATCCACAAACTTTCTAAGGTCTCCTGCCTTCAGCAGGGGGTTGATTTAGATGACCTCTGAGATCTCTTCCAACTTGGTTATTCAATAGGATGAGGCCAATTCAATCATTGGGGAAAGCTGTTCCAAAGGAGTGGGGCTACCACCAGGAAGGCTCACCCTGAGATATCTGAAGTTGATAATATTCCTTTTTACTTACTCTTTTCATGTATTCAAATTATGTTTATACTTTTACCTGTTATCTTATATATGCTTGACAAAATAAACTTACGACTTATGACTTAGGTTGGAACTAACAGCAATCATGCGAGTGGGAATGTGATCTGAAGACTGATTAGTGAAGCAGAATTTTATAACTATAAATAGCCAAAATCTATAATTACATTACATTAGCTACATTAACTAGCTAAAAGTAGCTACAATTATAACTAGTTACCACATCCTATCAGGAAAAGAGTCAGAAAACATGCTCTATGAGTATAGACCAGGGGTGGGCTTCAAAATTTTTAGCAAGGGGTTCTCCGCCCGGTTGCTGGGTGGGCATGGCCATGGTGGGCGTGGCCTAGTTGGCCTCCTGCACCATGGCGTGGAGGGGGGCTTTTTGCCCTTCCTGGGCTCCGGAGGCTTTTTTTGAGCCCCCGGGAGGGCAAAAACAGCCTCCCCAGGCTCCAGAGGCCCTATGGAGGCCAGAAACAGGCCAGTTTCTGGCTTTCCTGAACTTCCGGTAGACCCATTTTTCGCCCTCCCCGAGGCTCTGCATGTGCCCTGCACTTACCTGTATCCAAAATGGGCCCCGTGGGGACTCCTGGGAGGGGCGGGGCGGGAGGATTGGGATTTGGGGATTCTCTGAACTGCACAGAATCTTAGCTAGAGGTTCTCCCGAACCCTTGCGAACCCACAGCAGCCCACCATGGGATCAAAGATAGAAAGAAGTGGCAATCTTATAGAAAAAGACTAAATGAAAAGGGAACTTAATTTTTCATTTACACCCCACTTGTCCTTGGGATCATAGGATGGTCATGAGACTTTGAATCGGTGTCATCCTGATCAACAATGAGCCGTGGTGGCGCAGTGGTTAAAATGCAGTATTGCAGGCTCATTCTACTGACTGCCAGGAGTTTGATCCTGACTGGCTCAAGGTTGACTCAGCCTTCCATCTTTCTGAGGTCGGTAAAATGAGGACCCAGATTGTTGGGGGCAAAAATGCTGACTCTGTAAACTGCTTAGAGAGTTCTGTAAGGCACTATGAAGTGGTATATAAGTCTAAGTGCTATTGCTACTTAGGAGTTTAAAGAAAAATAGTACCTCCAGGAATGTATAATATACTCGCATTTCTAAATGTCCTATCTGAGCCAAACACCTGATGTTAACTAATGGTAGAACCATACTTGAAAGACAGATTCTATTCTGAATCAGGCTGAACTCCTGATATCTTCAGGGACACAGAGAATGATAGAATATGAGTTGAAAGCATCAATTCATACTTTACTCACCGCAGAAATCCATTAACATACCACCCTAGGCACAAACACACATACATACTGCAAGTGGCCATCCACTTCATAGTTCAAAACCTTCAAAAGGAAAAGAAGAAATTAGAAAAGAAGTTGTATTATTATATCATCTTCAAACATTTGAAGGTCTGCCAGATATGTATTATGGAGCAGATTTGTTTCTGAGAATTGGATTCAAACCAGAGGGACCAAATTACAAAAAAGAGGGGGAAAAATGGTATTTGAAGCAAATGTTAAGACCTTTTTCATGATAAAAGCTACATGACTGTACAATACAGTAGATGGCCACATATTAGAGCAACTGAAATGGGGGATTGTGGAATCTTTGGTGCTCTCTGAGCCTGGTTGTTTGCTTGCAGACATTTTATTACCTGACTAGGTAACATCATCAGTGCTAGTGCTGATGTTGCTAATGCTAATGATGAGATTGAGTACCAGCATTGATGATGTTACCTAGTTGGGTAATGAAATGTCTACAAGCAACCAAGCTCAGAGAGCACCAAGGTTCCTATAATTCAATCCTGAGCTACAGAATACAGTATAACAGAGTTGGAAGGGACCTTGGAGGTCTTCTAGTCCAACCCCCTGCTTAGACAGGAAACCCTACACCACTTCAGACAAATGGTTATCCAATCTCTTCTTAAAAACTTCCAGTGCTGGAGCATTCACAATTTCTGGAGGCAAGTTGTTCCACTGATTAATTGTTCTGTCAGGAAATTTCTCCTTAGTTCTAGGTTGCCTCTCTCCTTCATTAGTTTCCACCCATTGCTTCTTGTCCTGCCCTCAAGTGCTTTGGAGAATAGCTT
The DNA here is from genome assembly GCF_059756535.1 of Pantherophis guttatus. Taxonomy (NCBI): domain Eukaryota; kingdom Metazoa; phylum Chordata; class Lepidosauria; order Squamata; family Colubridae; genus Pantherophis; species Pantherophis guttatus. The sequence continues at coordinate 327,923,186 of NC_142063.1, read as the reverse complement.
GACTCCCTCTTCTTTGTGGCAGCCCCTGAGATATTGGAACACTGCTGTGATATCACCCTGAGTCCTTCTTTTCATTAAACTAGACATACCCAGTTCCTGCAACCGTTCTTCATATGTTTTAGCCTCCAGTCCCCTAATCATTTTTGTTGCTCTTCTCTGCACTCTTTCTAGAGTCTCCACATCTTTTTTACATCATGGCGACCAAAATTGATACGTATATTCTCTTCCACCTAGAGTCTGCTCCAAGCAAAATGGTGGATTTCTTGCACTGGTGGGAATTCTGCACTACATAATATTCAACATGTTTCCAGTTCAGAGATTCTCAGATGCTTGGTAATATTATTGATTCTGATAGGTGGAGGACTACCTACTGCACACGTTTCAGCATCTATTAAGTGTTTGAAACATTCAGAGTACTTAGCAGTCTAATTTTGTAAAGCTATAAGCAATCTTGTAACAGAGGCTTTGTCAGGGCGCTAATTAATCCCATTCTGCTTTTGAGTAATCGCACCTTGATTTAGAGACGTGGATCGAGACTTTTCCCTTGAAGCATACTTTTGCAAGAAAATAAACCCCGAAGATATTTTTTCTAAGAAAAACTCATTTATTTGTTATAAAGAAAATAAAACATCTTACTAATCTAAATAATTACATTTTGGCAACGTTCCTGCCGGCCACTCCTCTGCAGCCGGACCTCTTGGCAAGAGAACAAAGAAAGTTAGAAGGAAGGAGTGAAGGAATGCGGACCTGCATAGTTAGCTTACTGATAAGAAATTTGGCAAGCTATGGAAAGTATGAAAGTCCAAAAATATGAGCTCAGCTGGTAAATACAAAAACGCAGTGACAGGCTTGATCTCATATTGGAAACAGAATATGAGGATCTCAGACATGCCAACTAAGACAAATAAATCCAAGGTAGGGAGGAGCTCTGCACTAGAGATTTCCTGATTTGTAACTCGGTTTGTTTTAAGATACTAATCTGTGCCCAAGTAAGATATTGCACAATTATGTCGATTGCACAAAATGTGGAATAAGGCATAATGGCCTTGGTTGAGTGCAGTAACAAGTGAATTAGAAGGCTGCATAATTATTCAGCCTGCTTGTAACATTACCGTTTTCATTTACCATTTTTCATCAGGTGGCTTTGAAGCAATCTGCACTGAAATAGATTTTAATTTTCAAATGGAACAATTAAAATAGAGTATTGAAAAGGTTTTCTACAAAACTGAACCGCCAGAATTGGTCTGCTGCAATGGTGTAATGCAATGTTCTTCAACCTTGGCTGCTTGAAGATGGATGGACCAACTCCCAGAATTCCCCAGCCAGCATCCTACCTGGAGAATTCTGGGAGTTGAAGTCCATGCATTTTCAAGTGGCCATGGTAGAAAAAATACTGGCCCAGTGGAATGACAAACGACATACACCTGTCAGGTTCCAAACAGAAGGAAATAAAAGGAGACAAATCTGGATGGCTGCTACCTTAGTTTAATCACTTCTTGGCACTCACTGACAATCACAGATGAAAATCTTGTTAGGGCTACTGCCCTGTGCTTTCCACCACCATTTATCCATTAGTTATCACCACCCACCCAATCACACGCACTGCTCTCTCCCATGTGACCCGGAAGTTGGCTTATGTTTAATTCTTGAGTATTTACAACCAGCATCTAAATAGATAATTCACTTGAGTATTTACAACCAGCATCTCAACAGTTAATCCATTTGTTATTTCCGGCTGGCCATGATGATGTCGTCCCCCAGCTATTCCCTCCCGTCAATCCTATCAGTTCCTGGGAGGCTCGATGAAGCAGATGCTGGGCTGAAACGAAGTTTGTGCGTTCCTCCCCACAAGAATGGCAGCTCCATGCCGACAGCACGCTGGAGCTGACAACACCAAAAAGAGTTCAATATTTAGGGAACATCAACATGTAAAGTAAATGTAAATGTAAAGCCAGATTAGTGGTTTGTGGGTTAACACTTCTGCAGGCATGAACCACTGCCAGAGTCAGCCCTACCATTAATTTAGTAGTTTATCCTTAGGAATAAACACTGCAAAGCATAAGGGGCTGTTCTCAGTCATTCCTGAGCTTTTCTTCTGAAGGCCATCCCTACTATGGACTCATTGTCAGCCTTGTAAAATACAGTAGTCCAGACAAGAAGTCCAGATACATTGGAATACTAATTCTAACTTTATTGTATGGTTACATTAATAGAACCTTACAAGTCTGAAGATACAGACTTCCTATCATCACTTTTTAACTATCTGATCAATTAAAGTAGATCCTTCTTAAGTTTCTTCCACTGACCATTAAGCCCTTGGGGGCTGCTCCTTCTTTTGTCTGATTATTTCCTAGGTAGCATATTCTTTTCTCGTCCCCCAAAACATTCAACATTCCATTACACTAGAAAGAGCCCCTTTTGCGATATTTCTCACACCAACGTTCTTTCTACAGGCTCAGCTGTCACTTGTCTGACTGTTGTCTAGTCAGGCTCTTCTCCTTGTCTCCCAAGGTCATTCCCATATATTACAATCAGCATCTTGTTGCTCAGTTAGATTACTACAGTTCATTTTACATGGGGTTGTCCTTTTTAAAAAAAATTTTTTTTTTATTTTTTAATATAATAATTCCATCTTCAATTAAACAGTGTGTTGTCCGGGTATAAATATCTTTGTAAAATGATAATCAAGATTTACAACAATATTCATTACATTAACATTAATTCAATAATATTAAAATAATAATATTAAACATAATAATCATACTACTTGCTTCTCTTTCTTAACATATCTACTTTATTTCACTAATCTTTTTCTTTTGTTTCCCTGTTTCTAACTTCCATTTTTGTTATCTAACCATTGATAAAATAACTCCCAAGTCATATAGTATTCAGTTTGTTCTTTTTCCTTAATTGCTAGCATTAGTCTATTCATTTCTGCACATTCTAATATTTTCCTGATCACAGTCTCATCTGTGGGGATCTCTTCACTTTTCCAATTTTGTGCAAATACAATTCTAGCTGCAGTTAATATATGGATAATTAAATATGCATTCCCCTTACTACTGTATATCTTTCGGGTAAAATCGCCAACAAGAATATTTCTAGCTTTAAATCAATATGCTGCTTTATCATTTTTTTCCAGCCACGTATGTATTTTTGTCCAATATTTTTTTGCTTTTGAGCATGTCCACCACATATGATAATATGACCCAGGTATCTGGTGGCACTTCCAGCATTTAGCCAACTTATCTTTAAACATCTTTGCCACCCTCGCTGATGCAAATGGCATCTATAAAACATCTTATACAAATTTTCTTTGTATGCAGTTGACATTGTTAATGTATAGTTCCTATCCCACAGTTTCTGCCATTTATCTAACTCTATTGTATAGCCAAAGTTTTTTGCCCATACTATCATTGTCTCCTTCATTTGTTCACTTTCCAATTTAATACCCAATTAGTACTATATGTTTTCTTTATCAATTTTCCTTCTGCCCCTATTAATATCTTATCTGGGCAGGGGGTTGGACTAGAAGACCTCCAAGGTCCCTTCCAACTCTGTTATTCTATTTCTATTCTTTAAATCTAATTATGTTGGTTCTTTGTAGAATCTGTATAGTTTAACATCTTTCTCATATCTAGAATGTATCTGCACTTGTGAGTGCCACATCAATCCCTTGATCACTCAATTCTTGTTTAGTTTTGAGTCCCCCCTTTTCATTCAAGATATTTTTATATCTAACAATATTTTCCATGTTAATAATATTTGGGTGAATCAGTGCTTCCATTGTTGAAAACCAAACTGGTATCTTCAAATAATGTTGTTCTCTAGTTTTTTCCCCACACTAACAATAATGCATTCCTAATGTAATGTCTTTGGAAGTAACCATGTATTTTATTTTTCCCATACCACAAGAAGGCATGCCAGCCGAATTGCAAATCGTGCCCCTCCAAAGTTAATAATCTTGTATTCCTCAAAACAATCCATTCTTTCACCCATGTGAGTACCGCAGCCTGGTAATACAATTCCCAATTCAGTAGCCCAAAGCCTTCTCTATTCCTTGCATCTTGCAGCATTTTTAAACTTATTCTTGCTTTTTTCCTTTGCCAAATATCTTCATATTACTTTATTAAGTTCCTCAAAGTATTCCCCCCCCTTTTATGGGAATTGTTTGAAATAGATATAGTAATCTTGGTAATGTATTCATTTTTATTGTAGCCATTCTTCCTATTAATTATAATTGCAAATTTTTCCATTTTTCCAGATCTGCTTTGATTTGTTGCATCAGTTTATAATAATTATCTTCTTTAATAGTTATACATCTTGCTGTCAGGTGAATTCCTAAGTATTTCACTTTCTTAATAATCTGAATATCTATTCTCTTCATTAACTCTTTTTTCTGCATGTCTGTAAGATTTTTAACTAATATCTTAGTTTTCTCTTTATTTATTTTCAATCCTGCTTTGCCATAGTCCACTATTTTTTTTATTATTATTATTAATTTAGGCCCTGTTTCTTGTGGATCTTTCAAAATAAAGACTAGATCATCTGCAAATGCCTGTAATTTATATTTTTCCTTTTTTATTTCCATACCTTTTATCTCTGCGTCTTGTCTAATATTTCTATTTAATACTTCTAGTGTCAATATGAATAATAGAGGGGACAAGGGGCATCCTTGTCTTGTACCTTTTTAAATGTTAATCTTCTCTGTCATATCTCCATTTACCATCACCTTTGCTGTTTGTTTATAATATATCACCTTAATCATGTTAATAAATCTCTCCCCAAAATCCATATCTTTTAATTGTGCTAGCATAAACTGCCAGTTCACATTGTCAAATGCTTTCTGTACATCTAGAAAAATCAACACCATTTGCTTCCCTGGATGTGCTTCATAGTACTCCAGTGTATTTAAAATTATTCTCAGATTGTCTTTAATTTGTCTCTTAGGTAAAAATCCATTTTGATCTGAGTGTATAAATTGGTTTAAGAACCTTTCTGCAATTATTGAACCATATATTTTATAGTCAGCATTCAGTAAGCATATCGGTCTGTAATTTTTTATCAGTTGTAAGTCTGAATCTTCTTTCAGTATGAGAGTAATATATGCTTCTATCCATGAATTTGGTACTTTTGCTTCTAGCAGTACTTCATTCAACACTTCCAACATTGATATACTTAAAATATTTTGTAAGTGTTTATAGAGTTCTGCTGGTAGACCATCTGGGCCCAATGTGTTGCCATTTTTTTGTCTCTTAATTGCTTCTGTTAATTTCATCATTGTTATACGTTCATCTAGTTTAGTTTAGTTTAGTTTAGTTTAGTTTAGTTTAGTTTAGTTTATTATATTTATATAATATAATATAATTCTCCTGAGGGACTCAGGGTGGTGAACAGCCATGGTAAAAACAATGTACAACAAAAATTAAAAGCTTATTAAAATAATTCAATCATTCAGCCAAATTTAAAACATCCAACTAAAATCATTTTAAAACCCCTATCAAAACCCAATTTAAAACACCTTTATCCTGTCAGACCTAGCATAGCTTTCACTGTTTCAGGTATTTTAGGTAATTCTGCTTTTTCTAAATATTATTTTATTTTATCTTCCGAAACTGTTTCCCCCCCAAGTTTTATATTTTTTAATTTTTTACAAACATATCAATGCGTGAACAGTGTGGCACCTGGATATCTAATACAAATAGAACTAGTAAAATTAATCATAATTATTACATTCAATCAATTTATATATTTCTAATAATAATACACATTTATATTAAGTTACAGTCTATCATTATTCAATTATTCCATATTTTCTCTTGTTATTGCTTTTATTTTATTATATAAAAGTATATACACTAATATTCCCCCTCTCTTATTTCTATCTCTTATTCTAACTTTTAATCATATCACCCTTTATTTAAAAAACATTTTCTTTCTATCCTACCTAACTTCTAGTCATGTCGCCTACCTAAAAAAAGAAAGGAAAGAGAGAGAAAAAGAAAAGCAAATCAGAACAACAACAAAAAAGAGAAATCATCTATCCATCATCCCTTGCCCACTTCAATACTTTAATTGCTATGCTTTTTTTTGACTTGCCTCCCATATTCCTCTCTTGGATCTTTATCTTTGTCTGTATCTACTTCTTGGCTGTTCAATCTAGATATTTCTCCTACCTCTACCCTCTTCCACTGCCTAGTTTCCAAAATTTCTGCCCAGGCCCCTATCTCCCTTTCAAAAATATCTTCCTGCATCTCCAATTCTCTTTTCAACTCTCTTAATATATTTTTCCCCTGATCTACCCTGTTTCCCCCAAAATAAGACATCCCCTAATAATAAGCCCAATCGGGCTTTTGAGCGCATGGCAATAAGGCCAAGCGCTTATTTCAGGGTTCAAAAAAATATAAGACAGGGTTTTATTTTGGGGGAAACACGGTAATTCATCAGTTACTATTATTTTCATTGTTATCTCTACTTCTTTTATTCTCTGGTTCTTCAGCTCAATATTTTCCTCCATTTCTTCTGTTGGCTCCTCCCTTTCCTGGGCGTCTTGGTCTTTACTCATCATCCCTCGTATAATATTTTCCATTTTTTCTGTAACCACCTTAAATTTTTTCTCCATAATGTCCTTTGTGTTTTGAAAAAGTAATACCATCTCCTTCAAAGTTCCACTCATTTCTTCCTTATAAAGCATCTTATTTTGTTTTTTAAGAAATTCAACTTTTGTCCAGTAGTCCAAGAACTATTTATTCAGTCCTTAAGTTGCCCTTCAAGGAGTGCACTAATCGCAATTCTTTATATCCCATAGGTAAACAATCAGTTCCATTTAAATAGTCCCAGAGGTTATCAAAAGCCTCTTTGTGTCTCCTTTACAGGTTCAATTTTTTAGCATAACATTCAGAGGTCCCTTTAATTAAATAGCTTCCTTATTTTTGTATTTGAGTCTCCAGTAATCATGGGGTAATTGGGGATAATCCAGTAAATATTTCCACAGTCTTTCATATAAATATTCCCAGACTTGTAATTTTTCTTTTGTTACCAGGTGGCACTCTCAACTTAGATTTTAGTATTGCCACTAGTCAATCGTCATTTTAGTTGTAAATCAATTATAAAAGCAGAATAAGTTTTATAAGTAAATGATTCCAGCATTTTAAAATGCCTTCCCAGTACCACGTCTTCCCAGTTTAAAAGTCCAATTTTCAGTATATTTCAAAATTTATTATTTTTCTCTCTTGCGCCTTCCCCTTCCGGTCTGGTATTTTCTCAGAATGCTTAGATGCCGCTTTAACAAATAGTTCTGAGCCAATAGTTCTAAATTATTCCTTGCGATTAAGTTTAAGGCAAAAAGGAATCCTCTCCCCAGTTCCAGTCACAGTTCACCTACTTCGCTCCAGCACCAGTCTTAGGTATTCTTCAGTTATCCCAGCTTTGTGGCAGCCATGTTTAAGCTGCCTCTTCTCTTCGCCGTGGCTGAAAGGACAAAAGAACCCCTGGTCAGACAGGACAGCTGTGACTCTCCTTGATCTCACAGGGCCAACATCTTTGCTTCACCGCCCCTACAGGGTGGTTTTGGCTCCTCTCGGAGCCCACAAACAGGGAGAACTCAGCACAGGGAACACAGAGACCCATTCCTGTGTCTGATATTGCCATGACATCAACCGGACGTCGTTTGAAATAAATTCTCCCTTCTTCATCCATAAGAATTTGCTTAACATTTATTGTTTCTTTTATGTAAAGAGCTACCCCTCTCTTCTTATGTTGTGATAGAGAGGTATATAATTTCCCAATTTTAGAATATTCCAACAGTTTTTTATGTTGCTTTTTAATATGAACTTCTTGTAGGCAAATTATGTCCAATTTTAATTTTTTTAATTTACTAAAAGTCCTTTTTCTCTTTATAGCCGAATTCAGTCCGTTTATATTTATTGACAGTAATTTTATTTCTTCTTCCATGATTTTACTTATAGATGGGTTTTGTTGTTCTGGTCATTCTTGTCTCTCTCTGGTCTTTTGCCTTTGTTCCTCTTCCTTCTCTCTTTGTTATTTCCTCCAACTCTCTTTTGTCTTCTTTTTGTTGCATTTCTCTCTCTCCTGTAGCTTCCTCTTGTTGTCTGTCCCTTTTTTCCTCTCTTACTCTCCTTTCCTCTTGCGGCCCAAAATAGTGCTCATAAAATTGTTCTGCTTTTTCTATGGAATCCAACCTATATCTTTGCTCCTTCCAGGTCATCAATATTCCCTCTGGCATCAGCTATCTGAAATTTACACCCCACCTCTCTAGAATAGCTAGATCAGAAGTCACCGTGTCCCTGCTCTCCCTTTTAGAAAAATGGTATATAGTCCCTTTTCCAGGCAGAAAGTTCTTATCTAAAGGTAGCAACCATAAAAAAAAAATTGCTTTATTTGTTGTGAATTGTGGTTATATATTGTTTATGGATGTTCTTAGTTTTATATATTGCACGTCATATGAATGAGGAACGTACAGATGTTGCTAAATGCATACATACACCCCATTAGGCAATGAAACAGATGCTTCATGCATCTGTAGCTGTTTAGCTGGAAGCAACATGTCCATATATCCCATTCTGCATCTTTCTAAGCTAGCTGCTGCTCCTGGATTTATTGATTAATAATACACATTCATTAACTATATATAGTCTTTCTATTTGAATAAACCCTTGAGGCTTAAACAACATCAATAATAATAATTCACACATCCATACACCTATACACACATATATATGAAATAGTGGCTATTCCCTTGAGGTTAGATTCAATTATCAGCCCAGATGGTGTTTGTATAGAGCAGTGTTTTTTAAACTTGGCAAATTTATGACATATGGACGTTAACTCCCAGAATTCCCCAGCCAGCATGCTGGCTAGGAAATTCTGGGAGTTGAAGTCCACATATGTTAAAGTTGTTAAATTTGAGGAATACTGGTATAGAAAATGCTTTCAGGAAATGTGGAGAACAAAATCCAGGTAAGTAACCCTTAGTCACCCACAGGGACATTTGAAGCTATACATTTTCAGTAGGCAGGGCTATTGAATCTTTTAAGCTACTGCTATCTTTTAAGGGCTATTCCTGTTGTGGTCTGCTAGCAGCCTGCAGAGCTGGCAGCGGAGTCAGACAGTGAGGAGGCTGGGGAGGAACATGGGCCAGTCCTGGAGTCTGGGGAAGGCTCGGACGAGGGCTCTGCATTGGAGGCAGAGATGGGGCCAGGGCCATCTGGGAGTTATGCATGGACTCTGGAGCCTCCAGAGTCAGACATCAGAGAGGCAGAGGAACAGGAGGAGCCTGTTCCTAGTACACGCATGCACAGAGCTGCCAGAAGGCAAGAACAGTTAAAACTAAAGGCACGACTCGGGAGTAAGGCCTGGAGATGATTGACCCCTCCCATAAGGCTTAAAAGAGGAGCAAAGGCACATGGGCCCTTTGCAGGAAAGCAACGTTGTTAATTCTGTTCCCAGTCGGCATCTCTGTTTGATTCTGGACTCCATGTGGCTTTGCCAAGTAGGACTTTGGCAGTGTGTCAAGGGAGATAAAGGTGGGTGATTATCAGCCTTATCCCGAAAGACTCTTCACAACTATTTGGGACTCATCTGTGAATGAACAGAATTCACAGCTGTTGCAATAAAAGAGGTTTTGGGACTACTGTGTTTTACTGACTCAGGAAGCCTAGGTCAGAACACAGGAGAGGCAGAGCTTGTGACGTGATATCACAACACTTTTTTTCATCATTTGCCCCCTTGGGATTCTCCCTGAGGATCTCTCTGACTACACAAAGCATTATCTAATTCAGGGGTGTCAAATTCAAGGCCCGGGGACTGAATCTGGCCCACGGGGTGCTTAGATCTGGCTCGCGGGGCCAACCTGGAAACAGCAAAGGACTGGCCCGCGGTGCCTCTGCCAGTGAAAACGGAGCTCGGAAGGGCTGGGGGCAGCCCTCCCAAGCTCTGTTTTCGCTGGCAGAGGGTTGCAAGAGGCTTTTGCACCTGAAAACGGAGCTCAGGAGCCCATTTTTGCTGGCAGAGCGCTTGGGCCACCATAGGCACTCCCGACACGAGTGATGTTGTGCTGGCCATACCCCCTGGCCACACCCCCCAGCCCCCCTGGTCAAACACAACCCTGGTGCAGCACTCAGTGAAATCGAGTTTGACACCCCTTTTTGCCATCGCGTGACAAAAGCAGGGGAATCTAATACTTTCCCTACTTTTGTATTCTAGTGTCATCCAGTAGAAAATCATGCATCTGCAAGTTGATGACTTTCTATGAATCGTCTAGATGTCAGCTTTATAGAATTGGAAGGGACAATGAAAACCACCTACCATACTCAAACCCCTTGCAATGCTCAGGAAAACCAATTAAACCCATCGTTATGAGATGGCTATCATCTTCTTAAAAACCTCCAGAGATGGAGAACTCACCATCCTCCATATGTACATGGTTCCCTTATTATACAGATCTTACTGTCAGGATGTTTCTCCTTAGATTTATGCAAAATCAGGTATTTGCCATGATAGCTATTGTTTCTGGTCTCTGTTTCCATGGTAGCAAAAAAAAAAAATCTTAGTCATCTCTTTCCAGCTCTATTCTATTCTATTCTATTCTATTCTATTCTATTCTATTCTATTCTATTCTCTATTCTCTATTCTCTATTCTCTATTCTCTATTCTCTATTCTCTATTCTCTATTCTCTATTCTCGTGATGGCAAACCTATGGCACGTGTGCTACAGGTGGCAAGCAGAGCCCTCTCTGTGGGCACGCGGGCCATTGCCAGCTACTCTTCTGGTTTCCTGTGCACACACGTGCGCCAGCCAGCTGGTCTTCGCAGGCACTGGAGCGCCGGAAAATGGCCAGAACATGGCCCGAAAAACGGCCTGAAAACAACCCGAAAAATGGCCTGAAAATGGCCTGATAATAGCCAAAAAAACCGGCCAAAAAAACAGGCATGCATACACCAGCCAGCTGGTTTTCGGGTTTCCAGTGCTCCGGCATGTGTGAAGACCAGCTGGCTGGTGTGAATGCGCGTGCCAGAAATCCAAAGACCAGTTGGTTGGTGCGCGCATGAGCACCAGCGAGCTGGTCTTTGGGTTTCTGGTGTGCTGGTGCGTGCGTGCACATGCACTTGCACACGCATGCCGTGCCTTCCGGTTTGAGCACTCCATGCCGAAAAGGTTCCCCATCTCTGCTCTATTCTCTATTCCCTATAGCTTCCATCTGTGGATCTTTAGGTAATCAGGGAACCTACAGCCCTCCAAATGCAGCAGACTTCGAAACTTTCTAGCATCTGTAATCAGCACGGATAATGATCAGGGATGGTGGGAGACAGAGCTCAATAACATTTGGAAGTCCCCAGTTTCCCTATTCCTAATTTAAACTGCAGTCCAGGTTCAAGTGCAATAGCAAACCAATCAGTACTTTGAACAGAGAGAGATGGAGAAGACGAATTTGGTCTTTTAAACAACAGCACAACCTTCCCCACACAATAGCAGTCTGGACGATGCAGTGAAGTGAGGAGATCACGTACATTACCATACATTTCCAGAAGATACCTCTATTAGTTGCAGGGATGAAATGAAGTGCTGGCAATTTTCCTAATACGCAGCAAGTTCATCTACACCGGGTGGCAATGTATCTAATAGTCAGCTAACATTGACAAATGGTATATATTCTCACTACCAGGATTAATAGTTAAGAAGAAAGTTGAAAACGAACACGGCCTGCTAGACTGCATTAAAAATAATTTACATTTTACAGGTCTCATAGCAAGGTTCCTTGTGCCAAGTAATTAATCATCCATTGTAGAAACAGCTTTTATTAAAAAGAGGCCACTGTAAAAATATGACTGGTACCCAACTTGATCTGTATCAGTGGGGAAATGTAAAATTTGTTACTATCAGTTCTGTGGGTATGGCTTGGTGGGGGGTAATGAGACTGGGTGGGCGTGACCAACTTTTTTTTTAACTTTTTAACTTTTTAAAATTTTAAAAACAAACTTTATTCAATATAAAAAGATAAAAGATTGTACAAAACGTTCTTAACTCTAAAAAAGAAAGTACAATTCTAAATTGCATATATACTAAAACTAACAAACAGGATTATCTATCTATATTTAAACATGTAAATACATATATACATTAACCTTGATTTCTTAATGACGGTGTAAATTTGTTACCCTTAATTTCTTACTGTATTTGACTTTAGTTTTCTTTCCATCAATTGATCCATTCATACCATCTGTCCCATATTTTGTAATACTGTGAGTCTTCCTTGTTGTTTAATTTTAAAGTTAATCTATCCATTTCTGCACATATGAATATTTTTTGGATTATTTGTTGTTCTGTTGGCAACTGTTCTAATTTCCAGGATTGGGCTAGGGTTAATCTAGCCGCCGTAATTATATGTAATGTGATGTATTTTATTTCTTTTCTACTACTTTTTTTAAGTATGCCTAATAAAAAAATTTCAGGTTTTAGGTCAATCTCTTCTGTTACTTCTGTTATCCATATTCTAATTTTCATCCAAAATTTTTTAATTTTGGGGCAAAGCCACCAAAAATGATAAAAGGTTCCCAGTGATTTTCTGCATTTCCAACATATCGGATTACAATTTGGGTACATTTTTGCCAATCTAGCAGGGGCTAGGTACCACCTATACCACATCTTATAGTGGTTCTCTTTGTACGTTGTTGCCTTTGTTATTCTACAATTTTCTCCCATATCATTTCCCACTCTTCTAATTGTATATTTCTTCCAGTGTTCCTAGCCCAAGCTATCATTTGGCAGTAAACATAGTCAAAGGCCAAATGATAGCTTGGGCTAGGAACATTGGAAGAAGTATACAATTAGAAGAGTGGGAAATGATATGGGAGAATAATTGTAGAATAACAAGGCCACTGTAAAAATATGACTGGTACCCAACTTGATCTGTATCACTGGGGAAATGTAAAATTTGTTACTACCAGTTCTGTGGGTGTGGCTTGGTGGGGGGTAATGTGACTGGGTGGGTGTGGCCAACTTTTTTTTTTTTAACTTTTAAAAGCATTTTTTCTACAACCTCTTTGGCTGAAGAGGTTGTAAAAAAAAATGCTTTTAAAAGGCTCTGACGATCCCAGCTGAGCCGCCCGATCATCAGAGGCTTTTCCTTTTTCTTTTTAAAAGCATTTTTTCTACAACCGCTTGTGCGGCTCAGCTGGGCATGGGGTGGGAAAGGATTTTTGCTACCGGTTCTCCGAACCACCCGCCACCATTGCTACCAGATCGGGCGATCCGGTCCGAACCGGGAGCATTTCACCCCTGATCTGTTTGCTTTTTATTTTACATATCCGTGATATGTAAAATATTGGTTGTGAACGATACACATAGTTCAGATCAACTTATTTGCAGAAAAAAACATAGTTATACTCCTCCTAGCAGGCCTTGCTATGCCTTCATAGGCAGATGGTAGAAACTGTGATAATTTAGCATATGTTACGACATTGTCATGTAAATTAAGCAAACTATGTGATTCTTGGTGATGGCATGACATGTCCACTGCCCTTTCCCCCTGCAGGAACTCCTGTGTACATTCAGAAATATTTATTAAAGTTATGCCTCCATCTTTTAGTCAGGAGGTCAAGTATCTTACACAGCATTTTTTTCTTCCTATTTTTCTCTGAGATGGATTGGGCTGAGGAACTGGCCTAAAGTCCCCCAATAAGCTTCTTTGGGGACTAGAACCTGAGTCTCCCTAGTTAGTCTCAAGTGATGAAGCTCCCACAACTTCCCACAATTTAACCCAGTGCTTGGCAACCTTAGGCTACATGGACTTCAGCTCCCAGAATTCCTCAGCCAGCATGAATTCTGGGAATTGAATTCCATATGGCTTAAAGTTGCCAAGGTTGAAGAACACTGATATCACTGCTATAGCACACTAGCTTTATTTATATAGCTCACAAATACAACATTTGGGACCTCAGGGCCATGTCCCCCACCAAAAACCTTGGGTTCAACCAAGGGGAGGGTTTCAAAACCCGTCACTACCAGTTCGCTCATGGGCTTGGACGCTGTCATGCACGTGTGCAAGGCTTCTGCGCAGAAGCATTCGGGTGGCTGGGTGGAGCCTCCTGCTGCCGCTACCGATTCGCCCGATCCAGAGTGAACTGGTAGCAACCCACCACTGGTTCAACCTCCAGAGGACACCATAGTGGTCATCAAGTTGTATTGTTTAAGGCAATAATGTTATATATATTATAATATATATTATAATATATGTTATGGAGAGTAATCACATCAATTATATTTCATTATAATTATATTCCAATGCAGCTGATCTTAAATCCAAGTTCATTTTTCTCCCCCCCCCCACCTTTAGAGTAGAGTTCCTGCCATGCCAGTTAAAGCCAGGTGTTGCCCTTAGTTTGGGGGGAAAATGTACTTTCTAATAGAGCTGGAAAAATTATTCTCCCCAGACATATTTAGGTAGCATTTCCACTGCTACTCAAATAATAGATAAGCCTTAAAATTATATGTTTCTATGGCTAACTAAATGCATAAATCATGCAGATTTTACTCCAGTTCTTTCCTAAATGTTTTTGAGCAAGCATTTAGTAAATCTTTTCAATTTTTCAATGGCCTTTTGTGTCTAGCTGCTGTATATTTTTCAGGATCAGTGAACACCTGACCGTATCTGGTAGTTCTCAGGCAGCAGAAGCCAACTTTTGATAGCATTTGACATGACAATAGTTAGTGTACCATAATATTTGGAGAATGACATTTGACAGTCTGACAGTTCCCAGAAGTCAATCCAAGAAAACACTGACAAGTAGATGTGGAATATGAGTAAATATTTATTCCGGTGCTCCACATTCAGTTTATTAAGTGTGCAAAAATAAGAGGCATTTAATTCTGAATGTCGGTGTAAAGTTTGCTCACTCACTAACAAACGAAACCCTGCAGGCCTTGGAGATTCGGAATGTTCTTGTTATTTCCTGCTCTTCGTGTGATTGAACCTAAGTAATTTACGTGCAATCTAATTAAGCTGACATGTACTAGTCTTGCATTGACATGAGGTAATAGTTGATCAATGGTCTGCAAGAGCACTTAGGCATCTGAGAGCCTTCAGTCATGCACACACACATTTAAGGCTGGACTTGGAGAAAATGGTGACTGCAATGCCAGAATGCTGCCTCTTTTCTAGATGCATTCCTGATGGCAGATGCAGACTGTGTTCTCCAAAGATTGACATTCAATATCCTTTGGAAATGGAGACCCTCTATATCAGTGTTTCTCAACCTTGGTAGCTTGAAGATGGGTGGACTTCAACTCCCAGAATCCCCCAGCCAGCAGCGCTGGCTGGGGGATTCTGGGAGTTGAAGTCCACCCATCTTCAAGCTACCAAGGTTGAGAAACACTGCTCTATATTGTTCTTTGTCAGTTCACTTCTGTGATTTCTTAGAACATCTGGCCAGCTGCTGTGGGTGATCAAAATAGACTAATTGGATGAGTGACACAACCTAACATAACAGTTGGATTGCTGTGGGGTGTTTTTTTTTTTTTTTAGACAAATCTGCTGCTCCCAGAGACGAGTCCTGTTGAAGAGTTTGCCTGTACTTTAAATGTAGGCTTATTGTAACCTTAAATGTTTTATCCCAAGCCGTAGAACTGATTTCTGCCTCAGTGTATTTTGCTCAGCGGGTCTAGTGAGGTGCTAATTAAGGGCTTGTCAGCTGTTCCAATACACTCTTCTTGCCAGCACTTAATATTTATCACCCGTTTCAAATCTTTGCAGCCAGAGGCACAGAGAATTGCTCTTGGCCAAAGAAGGTGTGTGTGTGTGTGTGTGTGTGTGTGTGTGTGTACTGCTGTAACCAAGTGAAAGGGAGAGGAAGACTTTGTTTTGCTGAAGGGGAGATATTTCTAAAATTCCAAAGAGGTCAGGGAAGGGTTATGCTTTAAACTTTATTTATTTTATTTATTTATTAGTTTTGTCAAACATGTACATGATAGCAGGCATGAATATGTACGTGGACATGAACGAAGGAATGAATACAAATAAATGGGGACAGTAGGACAGGGACGGTAGCAGTGGTGGGTTGCCCCCACTTTGGACTGCTTCGCAAGAACCGGTAGTAAAACCAGCGGGAGGCTCCGCCCACTCACCCAAACGTCATCAAATTTGATCTGCGCATGCGCGGACACGATGTGAACCGGTAGTAAAGGTAAGTAGAACCCACCCCTGGACGGTAGGCAGGATGGTGCGCTTATGCACTCCCCCTTTACGGAGCTCTTAGGAATGGGGTGAGGTCCATGGTAGACAGTTTGAGATTGAAGCTGTGAGGGTTTGAGGCTGTAACAATGGAGTCAGGTAGAGCATTCCAGGCATTGACCACTCTGTTGCTGAAGTTGTATTTTCTGCAGTCGAGTTTGGAGCGGTTTACCTTGAGTTTGTATCGATTGTTTGCCTGTGTATTATTGAGGTTGAAGCTGAAGAAGTCATTGACAGGTAAGACGTTGTAGCAGACAATTTTGTGTACTATGCTTAGATCAGATCACAGGAGGTGCAGTTCCAAACTTCTACAGATTTACATAGATTAAAAAATGAGGGTCAGTTCAGAGGGAGTTGTGCCCGACAAATACAGTCTTCCAGATGAGGAAGGAACCTTTCTGGAAGCTAGGTGAGGTCAGCTGAAGAAGAAGAAGGATGAGTGACTAGGGGGCTAGGTGTTGTGGCCTGCCAGCGGCCTGCACGGATCGTGGCTGACCCTGACGACGAGGACGCTGGTGTGGTGTCGCGCCTGCAGCCTGCACAGCCGGCGCTCGCATCGGACAGCAAGGAGGCTGAAGAGGATGTGGTGCCAGAGGCAGAGACTCAGCCAGGGCCTTCAGAACCTCCAGAGGCTCCTTCAAGTGGAGAGAGCGAATTGGAGGAGCCTCTCTTCAATGCTCGAGCACGCAGGGCTGCCAAAAGGCAGGAGTGGCTACTCAGGAGGAGGAGGTCTCCTCGAGAGTAAGGCTTGAGGATAATTGGCCACTCCCTTAGCCTATTTAAGTCACACGCCATTAGTAAGTTTCTTACTAGAAACAACTTGTAATTATCATTAGAGCATTTTTGGAAAAATCTTATCGTATCTTGCTTTCTGGGCTGGTTGCCAACTTTTGCCAGACTTTTTTTTTTTTTTTAAATTGATTTATATGCCGCCCTTCTCCAGAGACTCAGGGCGGCTTACAATGCGTTAAGCAATAGCCTTCATACTTTTGTATACTTATACAAAGTCAGCTTATTGCCTCCACAAACTGGTTTATTCTTGCTACTTAATAAATTTGATAAGGACCATTGGTGTGTGTCAATATCCTCGGGAATCCAGAGCTGGGACAGAACACTAGGTGTCTCTGGGGGTCCATGGCAAAAGCTGCCAGAAGGTAGACATGGCATTGTGATAGAAGCCCCACCACCCTTTTTGTATATGATGCACATTATATATAGTGCCTATTCAAAAAGATATAGGTTTTGATGGCAACACTGTTGCAAATTTTGATACACTCCCGCTGTCTTGCAAATATCCCTGTCTGGATAAGAATCAATGGTTGGAAACTAACCAAAGAGAGAAGCAACCTGGAATTAAGGAGAAACTTCCTAACAGTGAGGACAATTAACCTGTGGAACAGCTTGCCTTCAGAAATTGTGGGTGCTCTATCACTGGAGGTTTTTAAGAAGAAACTAGACAGCCATTTATCTGAAGAGTCTGGTGGTGCAGTGGACTAAACTGCTGCTGTTAAAGTAGGACTTAGCTGCCAGCTGCCTGCAATTACTGCGAGTTCAAATCTCACCAGGCTCAAGGTTGACTCAGCCTTCCATCCTTTCGAGGTAGGTAAAATGAGGACCCGGATTGTGGGGGCAATAAGCTGACTTTGTATAAAATAGAACACCACTCGGGCGGGGGGGGGGGGGGGCTAAAAAGCCCTACTGAGCAGGTATATACAAAAGTATGAAGGCTATTGCTTAATGCATTGTAAGCCGCCCTGAGTCTCCAGAGAAGGGCGGCATATATAAATCAAACTAATAAAAATAATAATAATATGTGGGATGAGAAATACAAAACACATTCATATTTTAAAACACATACAATAAGGAACTCACTATTACAAATTTGGCTTAAAATTAAAAAACAACATTATATGAAGATACCAAATTGGCTAGCACCGGCTGAATCAATTAGACACCCAAATTTAACAGATAAGACAAAAATAATTAGATATAAAGATATAATTGACTATCAAGGCAAACTAAAGACAAAACAACAATTGGAGACAGATTTACACAGAGGAATAGACTGGTGGACTTACACTCAAATACAATCCAAATATAGAGAGCATATAAAAACATATGAAATTTATAATCAAAAACAAGAAATAGATAAAATTATATTAGATTCAGAAAATAAATTAATTAGTAGAATTTATAAATTTCTCCTACGCTATAAATTGGAAGAAGAGACAGTCAAAGAAACGATGATTAAGTGGGCTCAAAATATCAAACACACAATACCTTTGGAAAAATGGGAAAAGTTCTGGCAGGTAAACCTAAAGTTAATGAAAGCAACGGCGTACAAGGAAAACCAACTGAAAATGTTTTATCGGTGGCATATGTCTCCAACCAGATTGGCAAAAATACAACCTAAAAATAGCCCAATTTGTTGGAAGTGCAAAAAGGCACAAGGGACTTTTCTATCATTTATGGTGGACGTGCCCGGCAGCAAAGAAATTTTGGTCTAACATCAAAAAATGGTTGGAACAAATAACAAAAACACAGATTGAAAAAGAACCAGAAACATTTTTATTAGGAATATTTAACAAATCATACCCTAAGGATATCAAATATCTTACAATTCACATATTAACTGCTGCAAGAATAACCTACGCAAGAAATTGGAAACAAGAAAAAATACCAAGTGAAACAGAAGTAATAGGGAAAATTTTAGAATGCGCTGAAATGGATAGGTTAACCAAAGAATTACAAGAAAAAGAAGAATCAGACTATTATAAAATATGGAATAATTGGTATAATTGGTTAAAAATTAGAAATATACAAAAAATATAGGGAATATATTACCGATTGATACATATATATGTAATAAAAATATTATTAGATTACAGAAAGGTGAAGGAATATATTATAAGTAGAATTGTAGAACGTCACTCTGAAAAAATGCTTAAGAAGAAATTATATTCTTTTTGTGTATATGTTGTATAAATGTTCGTTGTGTATATGTTACGTATGTCTTTTTTAATATTTGTATTCAATAAAAACTATTTAAAATAATAATAATAATAATAATAAAAGTAGTATAGATTCTCTTGCTTGAGCAGGAGGCTGGGCTAGAAGACCTCCAAGGTTTCTATTCTATTCTATTCTATTCTATTCTATTCTATTCTATTCTATTCTATTCTATTCCATTCCATTCTAATTCTAATTCTAATTCTAATTCTAATTCTAATTCTAATTCTAATTCTAATTCTAATTCTAATTCTAATTCTAATTCTAACTCTATTCTAATTCTAATTCTAATTCTAATTCTAACTCTATTCTAATTCTAATTCTAATTCTAATTCTAATTCTAACTCTAATTCTAACTCTATTCTAATTCTAATTCTAATTCTAATTCTAATTCTAATTCTAACTCTATTCTAATTCTAATTCTAATTCTAATTCTAATTCTAACTCTATTCTAATTCTAATTCTAATTCTAATTCTAACTCTATTCTAATTCTAATTCTAATTCTAATTCTAACTCTATTCTAATTCTAATTCTAATTCTAATT
Source organism: Pantherophis guttatus (assembly GCF_059756535.1). NCBI lineage: Eukaryota > Metazoa > Chordata > Lepidosauria > Squamata > Colubridae > Pantherophis > Pantherophis guttatus. Next base: position 327,903,385 of record NC_142063.1, on the reverse strand, counting down.
CTAATTCTAACTCTAATTCTAACTCTATTCTAATTCTAATTCTAATTTTAATTCTAATTCTAATTCTAATTCTAATTCTAACTCTATTCTAATTCTAATTCTAATTCTAATTCTAATTCTAACTCTATTCTAATTCTAATTCTAATTCTATTCTAATTCTAATTCTAATTCTAATTCTAATTCTAATTCTAATTCTAACTCTATTCTAATTCTAATTCTAATTGTAATTCTAATTCTAATTCTAATTCTAACTCTATTCTAATTCTAATTCTAATTCTAATTCTAATTCTAATTCTAATTCTATTCTAATTCTAATTCTAATTCTAACTCTAATTCTAACTCTATTCTAATTCTAATTCTAATTCTAATTCTAATTCTAATTCTAATTCTAATTCTAATTCTAATTCTAACTCTATTCTAATTCTAATTCTAATTCCATTCCTGTTGAATCAAGCCAGAGATCTATTTAATCCATGTTGTAAGGTAGCCATCCCAACACAGCCAGGAAACTCATAGGGGGTTTGTTTGCTTGTTTCCCACTTTTGTTACTCCTCCCTTCTGTAGATGAGCCAGGTGTTCAAGTGTAGACTTCACTTTTGGCTTTTAGGACTGAAGAGGTGAACCTTACCTGAAGCTGAAAGGCTGCCCCATAAAGCATTTAATGCAGGGAAGATCCATTTGTTAGCTGTTCTATGTCTTGTACTGTAGGGATTTTAGAGATCTGTTTAGATGTGACCAGGGTCAAATGGGGTTGATAACACGGTTTCCTTCAGCTTCCTCAGAGCTGACACTGAAAGCATGCTGACTATGATTCACAGAGGCATTAACAACCATAAAATGTCCTATTCCTTGAACCAGTCACTCAGTATAAATCATCTAGCAGACTCCATACCATAACCAGATCCCCAGGCAGAATGTCAAAGCCATGTCTTCAGAGCTTTTCAAAAGGTAAGTAGGGTCAGGAGCAATCTAACCTCCAGGGAGATGACAGCAAATAGCACTTAGACTTATATACCATTCCACAGTGCTTTAGAGCACTCTCTGGCAGTTTACAAATGCCAGCATATTGCCGTCAAGTATCTGGGTCCTCATTTACCGACCTCAGAAGGATGGAAGGCTGAGTCAACCTTGAGCTGGTCAATCTGAACCACCTGCCTCCATTGCTACCGGATCGGGTGAACCGGTCCGAACCGGGAGCATTTCACCCCTGTTCCAGGCCCACCTTTTCATGGCTGTATCTGATGCTCTATATTAGAATTGGAGCATGCTTAAAAAATGTGAGAAGTGCCGCAGATCTTGTAGGAGCACAGCACTTTTTTACTACTAATGAGAACACCCATGTGCTTTTCAGGCTTCTGTTTTCTCTTTCAAAGAGTTGATTTGTTAATGTGATATTGTAAGCACAGGCTTTATTTTTGTTTTTTTTCCAGGTTGGTGCAATTGCCTGAAAAAAAAAAAAACGCTATAAGAAAGAGCAAAGAGATGCCCTGCTTGTGTAATGGATCAGCTGTATTATAGAAGACGACTGCCTATAATATGAGCCTTCATGCAGCTCAAGCATCTGGCTGGGCTATTAGCGTTTAATACAGTAACAACAACAAACAAAAATATTTAGGTGGAGGACATATTAGGTACAGTTTGTTTATAATATTAAACATGATCCTGGAGGCAGTGCTAGTTCAAGGGTATGTGGCACATCTAACCTGCTAATGAGAAGATTTACATTTTTACCAAGATTCAGAAAGAGGTCTACAGAGATTCTCAGTCATCCAGGTCATGGTTGCCCCAAAGGTGCTTTTTCAAAAGGCAACTGGATTTTTGAAAGTTCAGTTGTCTTTTGAAAAAACATCTTTGGGATTCAGAAACAAAGGCAGTATTGGTATGGTCTAAACTTTGGGGCTGTAGGCTTTGCTTGGAGGTCAACTTTTTCTGTAGAAATATCTAATTACTGGTCTTTCTATACACATATTACAGGTAATCCTTGACCTACAACAACAATTGAAACCAGAATTTCAGTTAGTAATTGATGCAGTCATTAAACAAGCCAGGATCTGATTTATGACTTTTTTTTAATAATGGTAATTAGGTCAGGGATCTCCAACCTTGGCAACTTTAAGCCTGGCGGACTTCAACTCCCAGAATTCAGCCAGGAATTCTCCAATTGCCTTTGCTTGTTGGAAGCTGGCTGGGAAGATTTCAAATTGTGATCATGTGACCTCAAGATGGTGCAACTATCCTAAATGCTACCTGGTTTGCCAAGCATTCTTATTAGGACCATGTGACTGCAGGGGTGGTGGTGCAATGGTCAATAATTTTGAGGATTTGAGTCACATTTTCTGAGGTTCTCATAACTTCGAATCATTGCTAAATGAAAGGTTGTAAGTCAAGAACTACCTCTACAGTAAGAAATACTCCGGTAGATAAGCCATTCATAACCAAACATATGTATCCAAATATTTCCAATTTGTTAAATGGACAAGGTGGATTGATGTGTCAGAACCTTACAAATTCCAAATATTAATTGCTAATACTGTTTTGCAGCATTAAAAAATCTTTCCCATGTATCCATCCTTGAATCTAAGACTTTCTTCTCATTGGCCACTCAACGAGCGATGTTAAGAAGATCTGTAGAATGCAAATCCAGAACTCCACAGCTGATCTGTCCCCGTCCACACACACACACACAAACACAGCCAGCCGAGGGTTAAGGAAACACTTTGGCACACACCCAGGTCTTATCTCCAACTTGGCAGCGATATACACGCCGTCTGCCAAGTGCTTTTATTTCCACAAAACGGAAAGATAAGATACTTAGCGTACAAAAAGTCCAATCAGAATAATATTTTTCTCAGCAGTTCCGGACAAGGCTTTAGTGACTATCCAAGGTTTACTTTTTGTTCGTCACAAGGATCACTGGCCACCACCCTCTATTATATAGTCTCTGGGGTGTGGTCCAGTGACTCAGTTCTAATCCCTAGCACGCCTCCTGAGCTGCTGCAATCGTTTATCACGCCTTCGGAGGCGTGCGTCCAGGAATGATGTTTCTCCCTCGCTCTCATCCGAGCCACCTGTCTCCCTGTTAATCTCCTCTCCCTCGGCCGGCACCTGAGACAGTGCCAGAGGGGAGGGGCCTGGAGAGGGAGGCCTGGCTGACTCCTCTTCCTCATGCTCGGAGCTTTCTTCCTCCGATGGGACAGGCTCAGAGGGTGGGGCCACAACAACAGCCTGGAACATCTCCAAATGTTCCAGCACAGGAAAAAAAAAAAGGCCCAGCAGAGAAACAGTCTGCTTCCCTTACTTCTTTCTCCTGCTGTAGAATCGTAGATAGGTGGAATCACAGAATTGCAAGAGTTCATTTAAGCCACCAACTCCCTATTGAGTGCTGGAGTACAGATTAAAGCCCCTTTCTGACAACTGGTTGTCCAGCTTCGGTTTGAATATATATACAGTGAAGAGTAGCCCACCACCATTCTGCGTAATTGGTTCCACTATTCAATTGCTCTTATACAATAGTTAGAAAGATATTCATAAGTTCCAGCCTGAGTCTACCTCAGTGGTGGGTTTCTACCAGTGGTGAAATGTAAAATTTGTTACTACCGGTTCTGTGGGCGTGGCTTGATGGTGGTGGGTGTAATGTGACTGGGTGGGCATGGCCAACTTTTTTTAAAAAAAACTTTTAAAAGCATTTTTTTCAACCGAAGAGGTTGTAAAACATGCTTTTAAAAGGCTCTGACGATCCCAGCTGAGCAGTGGGATCATCAGAGGCTTTTAAAATAATAAATAAATAAATAAATAATTTTATTTCTATACCGCCCTTCTCCCGAAGGTCTCAGGGCGGTGTACAGCCTATTAAAAAACACAAAGACAAACATCAGTTAAAAATAATTAAAATTATTACATAATTTGGCTGAAATTTAAAACCCCCAAAATTTAAAACCCAATTTAAAAATAATTAAACTGATAGCCCAGCTTGGCGGAACAGCAGGGTCTTGAGGGCACAGTGAAATACACGGAGGTCGGAGATCTTGCGCATTTCCGGGGGCAGTTCATTCCACAGGGCAAGTTTTAAAAAAACTTTTTAAAGCATTTTTTCGGCTGGGCATGGGGGGTGGGCAGGGATTTTTGCTATCGGTTCTCCGAACCAACTCGCCGTCATCGCTACTGGATCGGGATTATTTCACCCCTGGTTTCTACCAGTGCTATCCGGTTTGGGCGAATCAGTAGCAGCGGCGGTGGGTGGCTCTGCCCACTCATCCGGACGTCATCATGGACGCTCTGTGTGCATGCTTACATTTGCGAACTGGTAGCAAAGGTAAGTGAAACCTACTACTGGTCTATCTTCCTATTATTTCATACCCTGACTTCAGGGATCATAGAGAATAAATCTTGACCTTTGCAAGTGTGATACTTCGGTTATCTGAAAAGTGCTTTTATATCCTGCCCCAAGACTTTCTTCTCAAGGCATAACATTTTCTGCTGATAGGACTAAGTTTCCACTCCTCTAATGATTCTCATTTGTTTTCTTTGTAGTCCTCCTACTTCTGTAGCTTTCCTAATGGTTTTTGATTGAATAGTACTGGCCAGAACTGGACATAGTACTCAAGAGCCTGAGTGGCGTAGGAGGCTAATGCCTCCTACTAAGGCAGCATTTAACATCCAGCTGCCTGCAATTACTGTGAGTTCAATTCTCACCAGGCTCAAGGTCAACTCAGCCTTCCATCCTTTCTAAGGTGGGTAAAATGAGGACCCGGTTTGTGGGGGCAATAAGCTGACTTTGTATAAAATATACAAAAGTATGAAGGCTATTGCTTAATGGATTGTAAGCTGCCCTGAATCTCCGGAGAAGGGTGGCATATAAAAATAAATAAATAAATAAAATAAATAAATAAAGATGGGAGCTGGATCAACACAGAATAGCGTGGAATTCTTACACTCTGTATTTGGATATTCTACTCTATTGATACATCCTAAAATTGTACTTACTGTTTAGCAGCTACATTCCACTGCTGACTCAGCTTGTGATTAACTACTGTTCCAAGTTCCTTTTCACTACCCACTACTGCAAGACAATGTTTTCCCCCTCCTGTATCTGTGCATTTGATCTCTTTTTCTTAAATGAGGAATGGTGCTTTTTTTGTATGCATGTGTCTCTTGAGGCCTCTAGAGAAAAGGAAGATGTCAGGCAACACAGCATCTTTTGATGTTGAAGAGATGCCCAGACAAAATCTCCTGGTTTTTAAGTTTTCCTTTCAGGGGTTCTTAAGGGTTTGGGTGTCTCTTTGGCAGCTACAAATGTAGGAAGAATAGACATCAGTGCTAAGATGTGCTTCTTCCCTCTTCTCCATTTCAGCTTTAAAAGGTTGCAGAATATCAATAAGGATGCATGCTTTTCAAATCACTTTTGAAAAGAAATCAGACTTGGATAAAGCTCAGTGCTTCTGCAACTTTTTGCTGCTTAGAGATGTAAGGGAAGCATAACAACATAACAATAGCAACCAGTTTCGTATAGCGGTTAAGGTGCTGGCTTAGAAACCAAGAGACAGGGAGTTCTAGTCCCAAGTTAGATACGAAAGCCAGTTGGGTGACTTCAGGCCAGTCATTCTCTCTCAGTCCAACCAGTGGTGAGATTAGAATAATTTAGCAACTGGTTCTCTGCCCTAATGACCAGCTGGGTGGGTGTGGTCATGGTGGGTGTGGTCAGGGGGTGTGACAGGCAGCACTCGGCCTCCTGCATCCCCCCAGGAGTAAAAATGGGCGGCGGGAGGTGCATCACTCCCTGCGCCCCATTTTGGGCCTAGTAGGCCTCCCTGCAGCCTCCTGGGAGCAAAAACGGGCCATGGGGGGGGCCATGCCACACCCCCTCATGCCCCATTTTGGGCCAAGTAGGCCTCCCTGCACTTACCTGGGAGCCAAAATGGGGCATGTGGAGACTCCTGGAAGGAGCGAGGTGGGAAGGGGCAGGGTGGGAAGGGGCAGAGCCAGTCAGCAATTTAACAACCGGTTCACCCAAACCGTCTGAATCCCCCAACCCAACTCAGGATGTACCGTATTTTTCAAAGTATAAGACACACCGGAGTATAAGACACACCTGCCTTTTTTGGTGAGGAAAAGAAGAAAAAGAAATCTCCCAATTTTGCCTCATTGCAGCAAACAGCAAACAGCCTGCTTTACTTTCATTTTCCTTTTCAGCATAGCTTGATTAGCACAAGGAAAAAAAAATTCTGCTCCAGCAATTTACCTCTTTGCAGCAAGCAGCAGAGCCCTGCGCAAAACAGCAGAGAGCAAATCAGCTGAGAGTCGGGAGGCCGATCCAATTAACCTGTGCTAATTAGGCTGTGCTGAATTAGGCTGAACCTGAAAGCAGCTGTTTTTTCTTGCTGTTTGCTTGCAAGGAGGTAACTGCTGTGAGGCAGAGGCCAAAGGGTGGGGGCCAGTGGGTGGACGGGGCTACATTCGGTGTATAAGATGCATCTAAATTTTCACCCCCTTTTAGGGGGAAAATGGTGCGTCTTATACTTTGAAAAATACGGTAGTAGTTGTGAGGAAAAGAGAAGGAGCATTATGTATGTTGGCTGTCTTGAGTTTACTTCTAAAGAAAAGGAAATCAGGATAAAAAAAAAAAAATCCAAGAAGTCATTGAATTCTGGGAGTTGAAGTCTACAAGTCTTAAAGTTGCCAAGGTTGGAGACCCCTGTTCTATTGGGTAAGTTTTTTCCCTCTTTGGGAGCTTTAAAAAAAATAGTTAATTGGGTTTTTTTTAGTTGTTCTTTTTTTAGACCTAGCCATTTAAAGTTTAGGAAGTTTTAAATTTAGCTGCTTTTATATAAAAATAAAATAAAATAAAATAATATTTGTGCAGTTTTTTGAGATTTAGTGTGTTTCTGTAGTGTTTCACTCTAACTACACAAACACACAAAATCTCACAAAGCTGTATGTGGAATTTTGTGTGTGTAAAGTGTGAACGGTTTTTTTTGGCACTTTTTGTGGCTGTGTGAGGTTCCTGCTTGTGGCAGGGGCCATTTTGAGTCTAGCACAGCTGCTTTTACATTGTGGGTGAGCCAGTTGTGTTGTGTTGTGTGTGTGTGTGTTTATTAATTTTATTTTATCAATTTATTTTATTTAATTTTTATTTGGTGTGCATTGGAAGAGAGGTAGTCTTATGCGGCGAGTATAGCTCAAACCCTATATTTTAACAGGAAAAGTCAGGGGTCATCTTATACGCCCAGTCGTCTTATACGCCGGAAAATACGGTACTTCTTTTATCACTTCTCCCCTCCTTTGCTCTTTTAATTACAGGATTTTTTTTTTAACCTTCTCCCCTCCTTCCCATAGCATGTAAACCTGCTATCTTTTTATTGAAGCTGTAGGGCAATAAGGACACAGGGAATTATTGTTGCTGTTGCTGTTTTCTTCCATCAGTGCTTAGCTGATGATGACTCCCTGGGGACACGATGTTTCATTTATCTGCTGAAGCAGCTGGGGAAGGAGATCTTGAAAGGATCACGGTATATTTCTTGGCATTCCTCTTGAGCTTCCCCCGAGAGTCAGGGCTTTTTAAGGTGGTTCTGACTTTTCTGCTGTTGCAGCAAAAGGGAAGAGGCAGAGAATCCAAAGGAAATGCCGAGAAGTGAGGGAATTGTCAGAGGAAAGGATCCGGGTGTTCCTGGAGAGAGTACAAGTCTCAAATGAGCAAGGACTACTAAAGAACTTTCTCTTGCAGAGAGAAGGTTTATTGTAGAAAAGAGATGTGGAAGCTGGAAAAAGTCTGGTTTTAACTGGTGACATCCTTTCAGGTGAAAGTCAAGTGAGCTTGAGAAGGTGAAACCAGGAAGGAAGTTCTTGTATAATAGCAATCTCAGCGACAAAGAGCAAGTGCAGAATAGAGATGGATCAGAGGACATCTCAAGCACTTTACCTCACCTGGGTTGTGAGATGCTGAAGTGTCCTCCATGTAGGAGTGCCATCTTTAAATTAAAATTGCCAAATTGCATTTTTCTTTCCAATATTATGCTGAGCAATATTCTGACCGAACAGCAAAAGTCTCATACTGTTGATAGATCTCCATGATGATATGTCCCTAACCTTGTTTTTCAACAGTGCACCCTTGCTGCTGGTCATTCTCTTTCTTTTCATCTTTCCCTTTTATAAGGGCTAGAGGGATGCAGTAGCTCAGTGGCTAAGACACTGAGCTGGTTGATCAAAAGGTCAGCAGTTCAGCAGTTCGAATCCCTAGTGCCGCGTAACGGGGTGAGCTCCCATTACTTCTGCCAACCTAGAAATTCAAAAGCATGTAAAAAAATGCAAGTAGAAAAATAGGGACCACCTTTGGTGGGAAGGTAACAGTGTTCCGTGTGCCTTTGGCTTTTAGTCATGCCAGCCACATGACCACAGAGACCTCTTCGGACAGCACTGGCTCTTCGGCTTTGAAACGGAGATGAGCACCGCCCCCTAGAGTTGGGAACAACTAGCACATATGCACGAGGGGAACCTTTACCTTTACCTTATAACAGCTACATCTCTAGGCATTATGTATCCAATATAGGATAATTTGAATCTGGTCATTTGTGCCTCAAGTGAAAACACTGGGTTGACTTGTTTGATGGTTCCTTTGTCTGTGTTCTTGGCTGTCCCTGGTATTCTCCAACACCAAATAGCAAAAGATAAACCTTCCAAAAATTCATTAATGAAAGTCAGTAGAAATATTTCCACCTGATGTCATTACTTGCAATGTCCCACAGATGTCACTGAGGACCAACTGTAAGGACTGCTTTGTCCTTTTCCTCCCAGGAAAGGCGAACTTCCTGTTTGGGTCAATGATCGACACCCAGTTTTGTGCAGTGGTTAAAACATCAGTTAGAATGCCTTAGACATGAAGTCTTAGGTGTGAAGGTTATACAGCGTTATAGTAAGTTAATTAAACAAAACCAAATAAATGCTTTTGGTGAAATAGTTCAGGTGCTGCTGGGTTAAAAACCAGGAGATTGTGAATTCTAGTCCTGCCTTAGGCATGAAGTCAGCTGGGTAGCTTTGAGCCAGTCAAAGTTTCTCAGTCCTGGGGAATGTCACTCACTCTCAGCCTTAGGAAAGAGGAGGCCATGGCAAACCACTTCTGGAATCTTGCCAAGAAGACTCCAGGAAACTGTGCAGACAATAATCAGGAGTCAACACTTACTCCAAGGCAGAAAACAAACAAACAAGCAAACAAACACAACAAAAAAGGAACCAATTTTCAGTGGTACCCTTTTCTGTGTTATATATTTTACTGAGAATCAACTGGATTCCAAATCTAGATTGTTCAATGCATCTGGAATTATTACACTGATCTCCTTCCTTTACATAGAATAGAGTAGGGTAGAGTAGAGTAGAGTAGAGTAGAGTAGAGTAGAGTAGAGTAGACTAGACTAGACTAGACTAGACTAGACTAGACTAGACTAGACTAGAATTCTTTATTGGCCAAGTGTGATTGGACACACAAGGAATTTGTCTTTGGCGCATACACTCTCAGTGTACATAAAAGAAAAGATACATTCATCAAGAATCATAAGGTACAACACTTAATGATAGTCATAGGGTACAAATAAGCAATCAGGAAACAATATCAATACAGTAGGCACAGGAAAACCCTGTTGATCTTCTGCCTACTGAAAGGAGTGCCTGCCTGCCTGTTTAATAAATATTTCCTTTAATAAAGTTATCGATAGCACCAGAATTGATGTGCACGTCAACTTTTGATTGAGCAGCTGGGGCTTTGAAACTGCTTTCTGATTTTTAAAAAGCATGTTATTATTATTTGTTCCTTTCCTCATTTACTCCGTGATGGCTCATCCTTTGCAGAATGCAGTTGCAGCAGCTTCTGTGGCTTATTTTTCATAGAGTAATAGATTTGCAAATGACCCCGTTGCACTGAAAGTGGCACCTCTCTCAACCAAGTCTGGAATAATATTTGATTTCGTCTCTCGCCATTATGCAAATCAAGGGCTTGGAGATGGTTTATTGCCAAGTTAAAAATCTCTTCTCTTTCTCATTTCTAGCATACGGACAGACCGCGACATATTGTCTCATAGCTTTCCTGGAGGGAGTTTACGAACAAGGCAGCTAACATTCCTGGAGTTATAAACCTATCTTGCCTTTCAAGCTTCTTGCCCATTTATTATTTTTTATTTATTTTGGCACCTGATTCATGTGCAGGCTCAAACTGCTTCCCCTCAACCAATTTTTTTTTTTTTTTACACAGCCTTGTAAAAATGTGCCCTTTTGAAATTTTTCCAAATATCCTTGGCATGATCTAAACATTTTAAAAGAAAACACAATCACTTTCACTTCCTCTCCTGGAAAATAATTCCTGCCGCTTTGTGGTTTGCAGCACTCCAGCTCTTTGATCCTCTCTTTCATCGGTGGGTTTTGCTTTATTCCGCACAAAAGGTGATTCCTTGGGACTTCAGCAATATTTTCATCTTGAAAGACCGAGGGGAAAATTCTGATCCGAGCAACCTTCTGCTTTCTTTTTTCTAGTGTTTTGCTTAGCTGCTGAAGATGACCTCTTGCTTTGGACCCATTAACCTTGCTGGATGAAGAAAAAGTGTTTTTGGTTTTTTTTAAAGAGTGGGAATCTAACCTGAGCAAGAACTAAGCAGCCATTCTCTTTTAACTTAAAGAAGGAACACTTATTACAGGTAATCAATTGAGGGGATAGTGAAAGACTCACTCCCAGTTAGTCACATCCTTTCAGGCAGAGAGTCAGAGAACCAAGTGAGCTTGAGAATGCAAAAACAGTATGGAAGCTCCCTGAGATAGCAGTGTAAAAGGCAAAGAGCAAGCAAAGTAAGAAATAAAAAGAGGATACAAAAGAAATCACTGTTTTTTATCTACTTCAACTGCCTTTGCAGTCTGTGCAACTGAAGTTGCAGTTCCAACATCAATGATAACCCTAGGAATGGTCATTTCCATGCTGGGCCGATTTGATTTTTTTCTCCGTTTTACAAATATGTCCATATTTGTATATTATGTGGAACCTGAGAATGTTTTTGAATGTGCTAAAATGTATACGAATTGCCTGACGTGCATTTTTGTTTGCAATTTTGCTGAACAGTTTGCTGAACGTTTCCTATCATAATGACTTTTGGTGCATTGTTTTCATGAATACATGTATTTTTGTACAGATGTTTTCACACATCCATCTATGACTTCTATTTCTGTCTCTGTTTCTATTCTGTTCCTTATTCTATCTCATTGGTGAAGCTGCATTGCAAAATTTGGGGAATGGCACTTTTCAAATTATAATGACTTATTATGATATTCTGTATCAGTTTGTATATATGTGATTAGATTACATAAATTTACATTTACAGTTAACTAAATTGCTAAATTCAATCATTTCCCAAGTCTGTACTTCATATTGAACCATAAACTAACTAAAAGGGTTCGATTTGTACAATTCTTTAGTGACAAAAATACAAATCAGATTTATACCTAATCCAGCTTAAAAAGGTATAGGTAAATGTTCCCCCTCGCACATATGTGCTAGTCATTCTCGACTCTAAGGGGCGGTGCTCGTCTCCGTTTCAAAGCTGAAGAGCCAGCGCTGTCCGAAGACGTCTCCATGGTCATGTGGCTGGCATTACTAAATGCCAAAGGTGCATGGAACGCTGTTACTGTCCCACCAAAAGTGCTCCTATTTTTCTACTTGCATTTTTTACGTGCTTTCGAACTACTAGGTTGGCAGAAGCTGGGACAAGTAACGGGAGCTCACCCCATTACGCGGCACTAGGGATTCGAACCACTGAACTGCCAACCTTTCAGCATCTTAGCCACTGAGCCACCATGTCCCTCCAGCTTAGTCTGCAATATTTACAATATATAATATACGGGCAGTAACTAGGCTGTAACTGATTCAGGTCATATATGTGCTGCTTGTTTGTGCTTCGATCATGAGTTTGGGTCACCAACAGTTTCTGGAGGGCAGAGACTGTTGACATCTTTGCTTCACTTCAAGTGCATTGTGAACGTGATTTTTGTCTGAGTTTTCCTACTCCAATTTGAAAATTGTATTTTGGAGTTTTTGTCAAAGAACTGGAGTGCTGCAAACCACAACTGCTGCTGTCCAGTTTGCCTGTTATAATTCACTTTCCTGAAGACATAGAATTTATGGTTACTGCCCTGTATGTACTTATCCTCTGCTGTAAGTAGTATTGAGAAGAGTCAACACTTCTAGACAACAGAAGTGTTGACACTTCTAGACAACATTTCTAGACAACACTGTTAGGAAATGATTTTACCTAACTTGTTGGGTTGGCAATATATAAACCATCAATATAGCTTTAAGACTGTTGTGTTGTTGTATTACATCATACTGTGTCCTGATGGTTAGCCAATGTCCTTAAAAGGAAGCTAGAAACCTGGTTTGATGTCTTTGCTTCTTTTGCTGATATCTTTGCTGTTTTGCTGTGTGCTTTTTGCTGTGTTTGCTACTGTTTGCAAATACAGAACAACTGTTTATTGTGTATGACTACAACGACTGGTAAGAAGACTTTGTTATTGGATTATCCCTGGACTATTGTTTAACCATCTACTGCTTTATATGTGAATGACCTGGACTGCTTATTGGACTGTGCCTTATTACTATTTCCTGAAAGTAAACACAACTCAGTGTATCTGTGTGTTGGCTGTGTTATTTCCTAACTACTCTCAATCGCTTTTCATGTGCTCACCCTTGCTACTCAACGGTTGCTCTGGGAACACTAGACAAGAAAGTGTCTACTGAAAAGAAGGACTGGGGGTGGGGGGGCGACATGATAGCAGTGTTCCAACATTTGAGGGGCTGCCACAAAGAAGAGGGTGTGTGTGTGTCAATCTATTTTCCAAAGCATCATTAGGTAAGACAAAAATCAATGGTTGGAAATTAACCAAAGAGAGAAGCAACTTAGAACTAAGGAGAAATTTCCTGACAGTGAGAACAATTAACCAGTGGAACAACTTGATCTCCGCTCCTTCCATCGGGACTTAAAGACTTGGCTGTTTCAACAAATGGGTTGACCCTGATCCTTGGGTTTTATTATTTTATTGTCGTTGTTTTAACTGGGTTTTAATTACGTTACCTTTTATTATTGTATGTTTTAACCTGTGTTCGTCGCCCTGAGTCCTTAGGGAGAAGGGTGGCATATAAATTTTTGGAAATAACTAACTAACTAACTAACTAAATAAATAAATAAAAAACTTGCTTCCAGAAGTTGTAGGTACTCCAACACTGGAGGTTTTTAAGAAGAGAAAGACAAATGGAAAGCCATTTGTCTGAAATGGTAGGGTCTCCCGTTTGAGTCTTTGGAGAGGGGCGGCATACAAATTGAATTAATAAATAAATAATAATAAATAAATAGAAGACTAGAAGGCCTCCAAGGTCCCTTCCAACTCTGTTATTCTGTTAACAGATTATGTTTATAACCCTTGTGTGATTTGAAATCTGGAAGGAGTCTCTCTTAAGCCAAATAATTTTGGCTGGCAGGCTCTAAGAAAAGAGCCTTTTCTGCTGTGGCTCCTGCCCTTCGGAATATTCTCCTGCCAAAGGCGAGGTCAGATCCCACCCTTGTTGCCTTCCAGAAGAGCCTTCAAAACTAGGTCTGCTGGCTGGCCTGGAGCCCCAATAGAAGTGGTCTATGCTGGGGATGGCTGATGGGGTAAAGAGAAGAATCCTATCCCCATGTGACCTGTCTTCTTGGCTTTTATCTTTATTTAATCTTTCTTAATTGTAATTGTTTTGTGTTATCTTTTTTTTTTTTAAAAAAACTTTTTATCATTTTGTAAGCCATCCAGAGTTGTTGCCTCAGTGAAGTGGACAGAAAACACCTAGTGGCCAGAAGATACAATGAAAACTCTTTAATCTCACAACACATGGACAGACTCAATCATAGTTTCAACTGGGAAACTAGACCAAGCTAAATTTACAAATGTTAGGGAATTCCTTGAAGCTTGGAATTCAGACAAATCAGCCACCATATTATCTCTATGTGTCTAAACCATATTTACACATCATTCAAAAGAGAGAATAAAAAAGGTAAGAAGGGAACAAAATGACCAGAACACATCCTCTCTAGCAGCCAACAGCCAGATAAGCAGGGTTTAACACTAGACAAACAAGCAGAAAACAATACTTTAATCAAGGAATTATCACAGAAAAAACAACATCCCCACCAACATGCTAATGTATGTAAACAGAGAGCAAATCCCCACTCACTTGCACTGATGATGTTATTTAGTTGGGGAATGAAATGTCTGTAAGCAAACAATCAAGCTCAGAGAACACTAAGGACTCCACAATGGAGTTAATAGACCTTATAGAAAAATGAAGTTGCAGGAATAGAATTTTTATTGTAAAATTCATTACTGTGTTTCATACATGTATGTATGTATGAATACATAAATAGATTTTGGTGTTTCAGTGGTGTAGTGTGTGTGTATTATATATGCCATACATACATTAATTTTATATTAAATTATATAATAGTGTATATTTTTGGTATACTTTGGTATATTATTTGGTATAATAGAACATATTTCTTGGAATAATAAATTGAGAAGACACACCAGGGGAATTGTTCAACAGGACTGTATTTTAGTTTGCAATTTAGACTTTTGCAAGCTGCTGCCAAAGCATCCCAGATTTTTCTTAAGCTGGTTTAGTATTAAACTGGCATCAGGACAGGACAGAAGAAGCTCAAGGGTACAATGCGACATGCTTTCAGTGTGTTGCATGAACATATCCCTCAAATAAAATCTAAGCAAATTCCCCATATAGTTAATTGGCAAAACAAATGTTGACTTCACAGAATTTGCTGCTGTAAGATATGGAGATTAACAGGAGCTTGCTGTTTTCAAAAGCGAAGTAGACACATTCCTGGAGGACATTTCTACATATGGGATTTCCATCAGTGGCATTTATAAAAAGCTACCATGATTTCAATAGAGTAGAGTAGAGTAGAGTACAGTAGAGTAGAGTAGAGTAGAGTAGAGTAGAGTAGAGTAGAGTAGAACAGAACAGAACAGAACAGAACAGAACAGAATTCTTTATTGGACAAGTGTGATTGGATACACAAGGAATTTGTCTTTGGTGCATATGCTCTCAGTGTACATAAAGAAAAATAAAATACATTTGTCAAGAATCATAAGATACAACACTTAGTGATAGTCATAGGTTACTAATAAGCAATCAAATCATACTAGGAAACCAATAAAACAATATAAATTGTAAAGATAGAAGCAACATGGTTATAGTCATAAGTGGGAAGAGATAGGTACTAGGAAGGATGAGAATAATAATAATAGTAATACAATTTTAGTAAATAATTTCACAGTGTTGTGGGAATTAGTTGTTTAGCAGAGTGATGGCATTCAGGAAAAAACTGCCCTTGTGTCTATTTGTTCTGGTGTGCAGTTATCACTTCATTATGCAAAGGATGAAAATTAATACTTGTGTTAAGACCCCCAAGACAAATACTTAAGTTACAGTCTTTGCATGGTGTCATGGCCCATGTACAACTATTTGCCATCTTCCCTTGTTCCCGTTGTCCCACTCCCAATGCTCATAGTTTCTTGGGAACTATTGTAGACAATGATTGTTCTGCTTAGACCTTCTACATGTAGTAGCAGTGTGGCAGTATCTCAATTAATGTTCATGATGAGTGGATGCTTCTTTATTTGATATCTTTTTCTGCCCAGAGCTTTTAAGTATTCATGCACTCTGAATGCTCGGTAAGAAATTTATCACATCAATCAATCAGTCAATCAATCAACTAGCCAAAATCTTAAATCAAGCTGGTTGCCAATGTAGTTGATCAACTAGCAGGATTATATATTTTAGAGCCCAATTATGGTCATGTATGTTCTACTACGATTCTGGAGGAGATCTATCCATTATCTATTATCTATGTATCATCTCCTCCTCCTCCTTCTCCCCCTTGCAAAAAATATCCTTGGGGCCCATACATATCCTAAGAAAGGTAAGTTGTGTGTCTACACCTGGTAAGTTTGCTTTCTGATATGATCTGTTGTTTTCAGGGGTGAAATTCAGCAGGTTCTGACAGGTTCTGGAGAACCGGTAGTGGAAATTCTGAGTAGTTCAGAGAACCGGCAAATACCACCTCTGGCTGGCCCCAGAGTGGGGTGGGAATGGAGATTTTGCAATATCCTTCCCCCAGGAGTGGGGTGGGAATGGAGATTTTGCAGTATCCTTCCCCTGCCACACCCACCAAGCCACACTCACCAAGCTACACCATGCCCACCAAGCCACGCCCACACAACTGGTAGTAAAAAAAAATTGAATTTACCACTGGTTGTTTTTTGGCTATATTCCTAGGGCAACCACTTTGGTTGCAAGTGACCATTATATGCCCTTCATATGTCAATGTCTTCTCTACCCACGAAGAGCTGCCCCTCCCTGCCAGTGATGTCTTTAATATGCCCATTTGTGGGCACTGCTATAATCAATACCAACATTTAACCCTGTATGTCACTAAATCTGTCGCCGAAAGCACTGAGAGCTTACGTTTTCTAAGAAGTTTTTAAAATCCTAATTAGTATCACTTTTTATAGCCTGGGATAATATAACAACAGCTATCATCCCAGAAAGCCATGAAAAGAGTCAATTTATCTGCCAGATCTCCCCTAACTCCATTTCTTCACTGTACTTTATCTGTCACTTTGTCTGTTCCTGCAGTTTGTTACACCTTAATCTATCACTCCTGTGTTGGGCTCTGAGCAGGTTTCAGCTATTGAGTACAGACTATTTTTTTATTGTTCTTGCCACCAATAAATCCAGTGACACAGCGACTCATTGTGAATCCCAATAAAATCATTTAAATAAGGGAATGTATCCATTTCTGGGCTGGATCTGAGCTTTTACACATTTTGACAAATGATATCAGATGCAGTCCCTGTCTGATGCAATAAAACTGTCCAGCATCAGTTTCCCCTTGATGGACCATTCAAGGTTTTACTTCTCTCTTCACTGGGGTGGGGCAAGGGGGAGGCTTAGAAGAAAGAGCTGGATTTGCAGTTCAAATCCAGGGGGAAAAATCCTTCCTAGGGGAAAGGGAGATTTAGCTGAATCAAGAGCTTCAGTCTGTCTGTCTACTCAGAGGAAGGGACAAGAAGCTGAATTATTCATGTGTGGCCAGCAGATGGAGCTCTAGCTTGCCCAGTAAATGTGTTGACTGCAAAGAACAGGCTTTTTAGATTAGAACAAGCTTTCAAAGAACAGCAATAGCAGACTTTCCCCCAGTTAAAGCTTTGTTTTGTGTGTGTGTCTCTGTGTGTGTGTCAGTGGTGGGTTCCTCCCGGTTTAGTCCGGTTCGGCCGAGCCGGTAGCGGTGACGATATGATGTCACCGAACTGGTTCTCCCCCCCTGCCCTCCCCCCCACCCACCCACGTTATTCTTATCTTTTATTTGGTCCCACCCCCAATCTATTGCTGCCTCCTGAGTCCCAGCTGATGACTAGAGGGAAAAAAACTGTTTAAACTCTTGCCGTGGGGCTTCAAAGGGCCGTCCTACAGCTGATCAGTGTTAAAAGCAAACAAATGAGTTGGGTCGTAAGTGCGAGGACTGGTCGTAAGTGCGAGGACCTTCCAGAAACGACTCTGACCAGCTAGCCATGCCCACCAAGTCACATGACCTCCAAGCCACACCCACAAAATAAGCCACGCCCACAGAACTGGTAGTAAAAAAATTTAGAACCCACCCCTGGTGTGTGTGTAGCAGTGATGGGATTCAAATTCTTTTACTACCGGTTCTGTGGGTGTGGCTTGGTGGGCGTGACATGGCTTGGTGGGTGTGGCTTGGTGGGCATGTCAGGGGAAGGATACTGTAAAATCTTCATTCCCACCCCACTCCAGGGGAAGGTTACTGCAAAATCCCCATTTCCTCCCGATCAGCTGGGACTCGGGACGCAAAGAATCCCAGCTGGGACTCGGGATGCAGAGAATCTTGGGGCGGGGCCAGCCAGAGGTGGTATTTAGCGGTTCTCTGAACTACTCAAAATTTCCGCTACCGGTTCTCCAGAACTGGTCAGAACCTGCTGAAACCCACCTCTGGTCTGTAGGTGTCCTTTTTTCACAGGTGAATACCTTACCAAGCTAGTTAATAAATGTCCTGAAATGGACTTTAAAAAAAGCAAAAAGCAAACCCAGGCTGAAAACTTATTTAGTAATTATTAACAGGATGTCAGTCAGAGTCCCCCAAGTCAGAAGTGGGGTTGGAGTTTTGCCTTTCAGAAGAAGCAGTGCTTATCAGGGTAGGTTTATTGTAGAACAGCCACACAGGATACTACACAGAAGCCCAGTGCAAACTTTCCTGCTTTGATTTTGGTACCTGAATGTCCACTGCTGTTATGTTTTCATAGCAATGGAAAAACCATTGTTTTCTTTCTGTTTGTGTTTCTGTTTCAGTAACAATAGCAAAACATTGCAAATGCACAAAACATGTTTGTTTACTTGCAGTTTATTTTGATATACGAATGTCCTAGTTATTCCAGTGCTTCCCAGAGGCGGTTAAAAAACGTATTTTATTTAAATTTAGTATAGCTATCCAATTTCAATGGACTCTGGGCAGACCAAAAAACCAAAATAAAACAAAACAGTATTCTATAAAAACAGATAAAATCAAGAGGGCAGATGATGGTGAATTGAAACTTTGTCTTTTTTGTATGTGGAGCAGATTTTTGAGCACTCTCTGCAAATACCCCTGGTCTCCCCATGAGCATCTAATACCGGCCATAGCTTGTTTCCAGCCTTTAAAACAACTTTTTCTAGAACTTTCATGTACTGTAATATAGTAAAGTTCTCTTGCTACAGCTGACACAGTACGGTAACATGATGTGTAAACACTATGTCAAAATGACACTAATAGAGCACTGCACACCAGAACAACTAGACACAAGAACAGTTTTTTCCCCGAATGCCATCACTCTGCTAAACAAATAATTCTCTCAACACTGTCAAACTATTCACTAAGTCTGCTTAGTGAATAGTATTACTATTACTACTACACAAGAGCCGAGATGGCGCAGTGGTTCGAGTAGTGCAATACTTCAGCTGATTGCTAGTTCAGCAGATCAGCAGATCAAATCTCACCGGCTCAAGGCTCAAGGTTGATTCAGCCTTCCATCCTTCCAAGGTGGGTAAAATGAGGATCCAGATTGTTGGGGGAATATGCTATTTAGTATACTGCCTTTGGTGTAAGCCGCCCAGAGTCCTCGGAGAGTGGGCGGCATAGAAATATGACTAATAAATAAATAAAATAAATAAATACTATTAATCTTCTCATCGTTCCCAGCACCCATCTCCTCCGACTTATGACTGTATGACTGTAACTTTGTTGCTTGTATCCTTACGATTTATATTGACTATTTCCTAATATGATTTGATTGCTTATCTGTATCCTATGGCTATCATTAAGTGTGGTACCTTATGATTCTTGATGAACGTATCTTTTCTTTTAGAAAGAAGAGAGCATATGCACCAAGACAAATTCCTTGTGTATCCAATCACACTTGTCCAATAAAAGATTCTATTCTATTCTATTCTATTCTATTCTATTCTATTCTATTCTATTCTATTCTATTCTATTCTATTCTATTCTATTCTATTCTATTCTTTATTCCTCTTCCCAATTCAGACAAGAGTGTTTAGGTGACCAGTTTGACCTTCGTAGTATACTCCAGCATTTCTTAACCTTGACAACCTGAAGATGTTCACGAAAAGAGTCCTCCACTCCTCTACTCACAATAGAATCCCTTATGCCACCAGACTTGAAATTTTGGGCTTGGACAATCTGGAACTGCATCGCCTGTGGTCTGATCCTACACAAAATTGTCTGCTACAACATCTTACCTGTCAACAACTTCTTCAGCTTCAACCTCAATAATACACGGGCAAACAATAGGTACAAACTTAAGGTAAACCGCTCCAAACTCGATTGCAGAAAATACGACTTCAGCAACAGAGTGGTCAATGCCTGGAATGCTCTACCTGACTCCATTGTTACATCCTCAAACCCCCACAGCTTCAACCTTGAACTGTCTATTGTGGACCTCACCCCATTCCTAAGAGGTCCGTAAAGGGGGCGTGCATAAGCGCACCAGCGTGCCTACCATCCCTGTCCGACTGTCCCCATTTATTTGCATTCATTTCCTTTGTTCATGTCCATGTTCGTATTCATACCTGCCAGCTTGTACATGTTTGACAAACTAATAAATAAAATAAATAAATATGTGGACTTCAACTCCCCGGAATTCTTCAGCCAGCAGGCTGCCTGGGGAGTTCTGGGAGCTGAAGTCCACACATCTGCAAGCTGCCAAGGTTGAGAAACACAGGTATATTCTCATGGGAGAGACTTTCATTTTAGGATGGAGGAAATACATGTCATTTGCTACTGGCCAGCGGATCAGTGTCCTCATAATAGTCTCTTTCCTGACCAATGAAGACAATATGTTTTGCATGCTGGCTGGGGGATTTCGGGAGTTGAAGTCGACTCTTTGAAAAGCACTGGGGATGGAAGTCCACAAGTCTTAAACTTGCCAAGGTTGGACACCTCTGCTGTACAGTTTTGCTTCCCTTCGCTGCAACATCTTTTCTTTCCTTTTGTTTTCTCGTAATAGCCAGCAAGGTCAGATAGAGGTCACGAGAACATGATTGAGAGAACGAGAAAGGGTCAGAGAGAATAAAATAAGAATCCCAGGGATTTAAGGCTTCAGGAAGCAAAGGGCAAGTCAGAAAAGGAATTGAATGACAGGGAT
This sequence comes from Pantherophis guttatus, assembly GCF_059756535.1. Taxonomy (NCBI): domain Eukaryota; kingdom Metazoa; phylum Chordata; class Lepidosauria; order Squamata; family Colubridae; genus Pantherophis; species Pantherophis guttatus. The sequence continues at coordinate 327,882,604 of NC_142063.1, read as the reverse complement.
TTCTTTAGCCAGGTTCTGGTGAAGCTTCTTAAGCCAACCTAAGATAGGTGAGAGACAGTAACTTCTGTGCTAGTTCTTTGACTTGGAGTGGCATATGTGAGAAGTATAGGAAAAAGAGTTTTTCTCCAAATTGTTAAAAGCATTGTCTGAGTTGTTTTTGTTTCGTTTTGTTTTTTGCTTCTGGTACTGTCTATCTATAGGGCTTCTATCCACTCCATCAGAACTGAAAGGGTGGGCGTGCTCCAGGTCCTCTCTATCCAACAGAGCCATGTTGCAGTGCCTACTCTATGGAATTCTCCCCCCCTCCATGAGATTTAGATAGCCCCACCCCTCTGGGTCTTTTGGCATTCTCCCTCCTCCCCCTCTGTGCATTAGGGCCAGGATGTCAGGGCAGCCTAACATATGTGTGCATTTTTAGGGAATTGTTATGTAGTTCCATAGTTATTATTATTTTTTCTTGAACTGGATTATTTTAATTGGTAAATTGTTTTTTTATATTGATTTTGAATGTACTTTCACTGGCCAGAGTTTATTTATTATTTATTTATTTATTTATTGGTTTAATTTATATGCCGCCCTTCTTCTAATCCAACCCCTTGCTCATGCAGGAGACCCTAAACCAGGGGTGGGCAATTGTGGCTCAGGAGTTCTGGGAGTTGAAGTCCACAGGTTGTAAAAGAGCCACAATTGCCCACCCCTGCCCTAAACCACCAAGAACCTTGGTGGCGCAGCAGACTAAAGCACTGTTAAATAACACCAACTGCCTGCAATTACTGCAAGTTCAAATCTCACCAGGCTCAAGGTTGACTCAGCCTTCCATCCTTTTGAGGTAGGTAAAATGAGGACCCAGTTTGTGGGGGCAATAAACTGACTTTGTATAAAAAAGAACACCGCTTGGGGGGGGGCGAAAGCCCTACTAAGCAGGTATATACAAAAGTATGAAGGCTGTTGTTTAACGCATTGTAAGCCGCCCTGAGTCTCCGGAAAAGGGCGGCATATAAATCGAACCAATAAATAAATAAATAAATAAACCATGTCAGACAAAGAGCTTTTCAATCTCTTCTTAAAAAACTCCATTGATGGAGCACCCACAACTTCTGAAGGCAAGCTGTTCCACTGACTAATTGTTCTCACTGTCAGGTAGACAGAATAACTTTAAATACACAAAAGGATATGACAAAGCACAGCAAAATCAGTCCTCTTTTTTTTTTTTTCCTGGAATGCAGGATACCAAATAGTGGATTTATATTATAGGGATATGGTGGCCCAGTGGCTAAGATGCTGAGCTTGTTGATCGAACGGTCGGCAGTTCAGCGGTTCGAATCCCTAGTGCCGTGTAACGGGGCGAGCTCCCGTTACTCGCCCCAGTTTCTGCCAACCTAGCAGTTCGAAAGCATGTAAAAAATGCAAGTAGAAAAATAGGGACCACCTTTGGTGGGAAGGTAACAGCGTTCCATGCGCCTTTGCCGTTTAGTCATGCCGGCCACATGACCACGGAGACGTCTTCGGACAGCACTGGCTCTTTGGCTTTGAAACGGAGATGAGCACCGCCCCCTAGAGTCGGGAACGACTAGCACATATGTGCAAGGGGAACCTTTACCTTTACCTATTATAGGAGAGCTGGTTTGAAAGAGGGGTCAAAGAGGCCATATATGTCAAAATTGAACAGCCTTCTCTGAACAGAGGGAGAGGGATAGAACATCATTTATCTCCAATCTATAACCCAGCCCTTTCAATAGTTCCAAGAAGGTCCACACCAATTTGCACCACTCAGATGACCCTGATGAAAACAGATAAACCTCCAGGTGACCTTAACGACCCACTAAAAGAATGCAAATGACCAGCTGTCTGCAAGGAGTATAAATCCTTCCATTCCCCACCATCCAGTTAGAGCTGAAGAAGCTTCTTGGATGAGAAGCGAAATGTCTTCAAAGAAAAACCAGAAAGTCCAGTTGCCTCTTGAAAAAAAGCACCTTTGGGACAACCATGACATGGATGAACTGAGAATCCTCATAGACATTATAAGAGAGAAGTTTCTGATTGAACTTTAGAGGGGGAAAAACCCACAGTAAGAGCAAATCAGACATGGCAGTAGATCAGTGGTGGAATTCATTTTTTTTTACTACCAGTTCTGTGGGTGTGGCTTGGTGGGCATGGCTTGGTGGGCGTAGCAGGGGAAAGATACTGCAAAATCCCCATTCCCTCCCCACTCCTGGGGGAAGGAGATTGCAAAATCTCCATTCCCACCCCACTCTGGGGCCAGCCAGAGGTTGCATTTGCCGGTTCTCCAAACTACTCAAAATTTCCACTACTGGTTCTCCAGAACCTGTCAGAACCTGCTGAATAGCACCCGTGCAGTCAATACAAAGAAACAGTGTGGATTCCCCAGCAGCACTGATGATGTTACTAAGCTGGGTAATGAAATGTCTGCAAGAAAACCACACAGCTCAGAGAGCACAAAAGTCCTCACAGGACACCCCGTTCCTGGATGCATCCAAGCAGATGCTGCCCTGCTTGTTTAGGGAGTGTTTGAATGTCAGTGTTCGTACTGAGTACTGGGCTGGATTTCATTCTCTCAATATTCCTTTATGATTCAATGCTTCTGACATTTTTCTCTACCCCTTCCTGCAACCTCTTCCTATAAATCTCTCACTTGTCCTCATTTTTCATGAGATTAGTGATGGTGGTATTTCGTGTAGAAATTGATCTGGAATAGGCTGCGAGTATTTTCTACTGTTCTTCATGTGTTTGTCAGGCTGCCTACCTTGTTACCTCGATTCCCTCTCCCTTTTAAAAAACGGTTGTTTTTAAACATTAATTTAGCAACCTATTTTTGAACATTGTATCTATGCTGATTATTCATATCATTTGAATTGAGATAGTCAAAAGGGGAAGACTGAACACAGTTGATCTTCTCTTTCCTATAATTTCAGCTCTGCCATTGCTAACTTCTTTAATTGCTACTTGTTGAGATTTTATTTGGCACAAATCCTAGAATGTAATGCAATCATCTGCCTAATTTGGTACCACAAACAGCCCCATTTCCTTGGAAGAGAGAGGCATTATTTGCATGAATATTTTGGGGGCTGCTGGTGGTTGAGTACTTAGATCCAGAAATATAACAAATAAAGGGAAAATGACCATGTTATCATTTCTTTGGATGCTTTTTATTTTTTATCAATGGACTTGATTTTTTTTTAAAAAAAAAAAATCCACTGAGGGGAATTTGAATACTCTTGTTATCCTTGTATAATCATTTTTAAGAACAGCCTATAATTGTGTCAGAAATAGAGAACAATTATTTCCATCATCCTGATGTGTTTGGAAGATGACACTGGGAAGACAATTTTGAGGAACACAAGATCATTTTTTGTAATAATGAATTTGGATAGTCTTTTCCACATTCTGACAGAAAAAGAGAGAGCTGGTTAATGATAGGGTGAAGAGGGAAAATATAAGATAGTTTACTAAATTTAGAATGAGGGAGTTTCTCAGAATAAAAATATTTGAACCCTTTCTACATACCTATAAATGCTTCCCTATTTTATGTGGAATATTATTCTAGAAATAGGAATGTATTAATGAATGGTAAGGCTCTACAGGCTGTCTTTGACTTATAACCATTTATTTAGTGACCTTTTGAAGTTACATCGGTACTAAAAAAATGACTTTCAACAAATTGTCACACTTAGGACTGTCCGTGTGTTGCCAGAAATTAAGAGATTCCTCTGGAGATTCTCTGTGGATTGCAAGAGAAACATAGCCGTACGTATCCATACTTGCACAGTGGTTGGAATGCAGTATTACAGGCAAACTGCCCACAGCTTGGAGTTTGATCTTGATGGGGCACAAGATTGACTCCATCTTTCCAAAGTCAGTAAAATGAGGACTCAGGTTGTTGGGGGGCAATGCTGACATTGTAAAGATAAGATAGATAGATAAAATAATATTTATTGTCATTTTTTTTACTGCGAGCATATTGGCATACATTAAAAATGAAATTCTGTCACTTGCTCTGAAAAAAAGAGTATATATCTACCCATACACATACATAACACACATATACACATGCTCTGTACATAGACACCCACGCACTCACTCTCTCACACACACACATTTTGAATACATAGTGGAAAGAGGAAACTTGAGAGTTCACAAGGTTGATATTACTGTATATGGAACGTAAACTGCTCAGAGAGTGCTGTAAAGCACTATGGAGCAGTATATAAGTCTAAGTGCTTATATATACTGCTATTGCTATTTCAGTATAAGAAGCAAACCAGGCTGTAATTCTCTAATGTCTCAGAAATCCAGAGGCAAATTGAATCACAAAAGATTGTTGCTTAACTTGGGATTCTGACAGAAGTGTAAGCTGTTCCACTTCCTTAGATAACCTCCTAAAACTGACAGCAAGGTAGCCTCTGCTGCCCTGCAGAATTTATTGGCATAAATGCCAACAGATGGCATTTAATTAAAAAATAAGTACACATAGGCCAACATGCTCAAAAAGCAGTTTATTGGCGGTACCTTCTGCTCTTCCTCACATTTCTTTTTTTGGGGGGAAGAGGATGAGTTACTGCAAAATAGATTGTTTACAGAGTGTCGAAATGTCGAAATCGTTAAAGAAAGTGGAGTACCTGACTGGCTAAAGCTTAATAAGTGGCTTCTCCTCTGTGTAGCCTGCAAAGTTGCATCTTAGTAATGAAATATTTAGATTATCCGAAGCTGATCTAATGTAAAGGATTATAAAGGTACTAAACTGCAAAGTAGATTTCCAAGAATGATACTCTATTAAGGAAGCCAATACCACTTTAATAGCCAGTCTGCTAGAAAATCTAAAACTGGATGCATTTAAGATTAGCAAGACCTTATAAGCAGGGGTGAAATGCTACTGGTTCACCCTGGTTCGGGTGAACCAATAGTGATAAAAACTACCGGTTCTGGGGAACCGATAATAAAAAAACCCTACCAGTTTGTCCGAACTGGTATTTCCAATGATCAGCTGTGCTGCGTGGTTTATATTAGCTAGAAAGCAGGAAATCCTGCTTTCTAGCGAAGCTAAATTGCGTGGCACAGCTGTTCCCCGCCTCACTGTTCTACTTACTGTATTTAGGGAAGTCTTCTTTTTCCATGTGAAGCGCGCATTTGGCATGCACGTTTGGTGTGTGTTGCGCAAGCATGCGCAGCGTGCTTTTGGTGCATACTGTGCATGTGTACACACATTGTGCTTTTGGTGTATGCTGCACACGCACATGTGCAGCACGCATTTGGTGCACAGCACGCATGCGCGGAAGGTGAACTGGTGGCAAACCAGATCAGATTTCACTACTGTTTGTAAGAAATATATTATCCACAACCAGGAGATCTAGAAGCTTTCTTTTCTATTAGGAACAAATAGTAAAGCATCATTTGCCATTTTGGTGGCACCATGGCAAACTCTGATTCTTGATGTCATGTCTGACCTCTGATGGTAATTACCCAAATTCTTAAGTAGGATTGTATCAGCCATCACATGATACATTGCAGTTACAGTAAATATCCATTCCTGGTTTTTTTAATTAAAAAAAAACCTGGTAGATGGGATGGGGGAAAATCAATCCTTGGATAATTATATTCTGCATTCTCCCTATATCAATTAAGACAGTCCTCGGAGGGCCAGAAGGAATTCATATCCAAGACTACAAAGGTTTTTAGAATAATCTATTTGTTCGCAATCTATTTTCCTCTAATAAGTAAGAATCCCTCAGGCTTTCAAACTAGCCAATGGTTCTGCTAATTTGAAAAGCTACCAGTTGTTGTTGGAAGGGAATGTCAATATCATCTACTGTAGTCCAACCCAAGGGTGGGCAACTATGACCCTTGATGAACTGTGGACTTCAACTCCCAGAATTTCTGAACTCTGGAATTTCTGGAAATTGAAACCCACAGTTCATCAAGGGGCCATAATTGCTCACTCCTGGTCCAATCTCTTTTTCCATTTTATTCCAGTTAAGCAGTGTGGTGGCACAGCGGTTAGAATGCAGTATTGCAGGCTAATTCTGCTGACTGCCAGGGGTTCGATCCTTACTGGGTTACTCAGCCTTCTATCCTTCTGAAGTCACTAAAATGAAGACAGAGATTGTTGGGGGCAATATGCTGACTCTGTAAACTGCTTGGAGAGGGCTGTAAAGCTCTGTGAAAAGATATATAAGTCTAAGTGCTATTGTTATTGCTAAGGTGTCCAAAATAAGTGTGAAGATGCATATTTCAAGCTTAGTCTTTTAAGTTGCAATCTTACAGCCTTTGGGCTCAAAATCTGGGACAGCACAAGAGAGATAAGTTATCAGTCATTGCAGTTCCTACTGAAAACATGACTGTAATGGTTTGCCATTGACTTGATCAAATCTCAAGAGACACAGACTCCGGACAGCTACTCTGAGAGCTTGGTACAATCTAATTCTTTAGCTCTGTAGAATATCACTCAAGGAAGGGAATCTCTACAGGTGGTCCTACAAAACTTCTAATCCATACTCCCTGCCATCATTCTTTCTCTTTTCTTCCATTTTGCCCTAGAAAGTTCACAAACTAGACTAGAATATGAAATGGGATAGAAAAAGTGCGTCTATAGAAATTTGTGTGCATACAGTGATCTATTCTAGTAGTTCCTAGATATGTTGGGCTTCAGCTGCCATAATACCCCACTGCATGTGGCCAGGTGCACTGTAGCAGTGGTGGGTTTTGAAATTTTTTACTACAGGTTCTGTGGGTGTGGCTTGGTGGGCGTGGCATGGCTTGGTGGGTGTGGCAGGGGAAGGATACTGTAAAATCTCCATTCCCTCCCCACTCCAGGGGAAGGATACTGCAAAATCCCCATGGGGAATGGAAGGATGTCTGCAAGGAATATAAATCCTTCCATTCTTCACTATCCTGGCAGAGTTGAAGGAGCGTCTTGGATGAGAACCGAAACAACTTCAAAAGAAAAAAACAACAAGAAAGTCCAGTTGCCTCTTGAAAAAGCATCTTTGGGAGAACCATGACCTGGATGACTGAGACTCTCTACAGACTTTTAGTTGCAGATTGTAGTTCTAGCAGTTCTAAAAGATGACAGGTCGAGGGGAGGCTGGGTTAAAATTGGGTCCTAAGGCCCCAAACCACAAATGATGATGGCAGAGCTGCTTGTTTAAATTGCAGCCTGGCCAATTATGTATAGCAGAGGTGCATAATTTGAATTGGAATTACTTTACATTAAATTAATTAAATACAGTTAACAAGATTAGCCTCATTGTGCATTTAATAATAGCCCCTTCTTGTTACATTAACATAGCAATTTAGTGGTAACTGTTGGAACAGATCACAGGGTTGTAACCGAGAGACGGGGAAGAGGCTCATGGGAGCGAGCTCAGCAGGCTGCATGAGATTTGTCAGCCAAAGGTTCTCCTGCCTTAAATGAATGAAAACTCATGTTCTCCAATTTACCTGGTTACAACTCTACGCAGAACTGTCAATTCCTCCTTTTTTTTTTTTCCCCAGAGAGAAAGAAGATGTGGGATTTCTTTTTCACCTAGCCACCCCTACCCTTATTTGGGAAATTTGGCCCATGCTTGATACCGTTTTAATGAAAGCCCCAGAGGCTGGATGCGCAAAGTGTTTGTAAGAGAAATTTCCCCATTAGATTTCAATTAAATTCAAACCTTAATTGTCAGAGTACAACATGTGCACAATGAGATTGGCTGAACCTCCCTTCGTGCACCACCACCCCCACAACACAATACAACTCACAGGGAAAGACAAAAAAATAAAAAATAAAAATCCCTAGCCCAGTGAATCCTACTATAACACTCAATCCTATTGCACCATTTGAACTTATTGCCGGTCCCACAAGTCAATCGTACTATGTTGTTGTAGAGTTATTTTTCATTCAGGAGTCTGACAGCCCATGGATAAAAACCGTTCTTCAGCCTGTTTGTGCAGCTGCCTATGCTTGTATATCTCCTTCCAGATGGTAGGAGAATAAAGAAGGGCTGAGCAGGGTGTGAGTCGTCCCTGAGGATTTTCCTCACTCTTCTAAGGCCCTAGCGATGTTGTCTGGTGATATCAGGGAACAGGCCACAATGTTTTGTGCTGTGCTCACCACCCTCTGTAATGTCTTTTTATCCGCGGCTGTCAAGCCAGCATATCACACAGTAATGCAATGAGTGAGGACGCTTTCTATTGTGGACCGGTAATTCATTATTGGTGGGATCCAGCAAAGCCCACCCTTTTGAAGCACAAATTGCATTTATTTTAGCACTGGAGGCCACAATAACAAATCTGGAAAAAAAAAAGCAGGGGCAAACCTCTTTATATAGGTTAATACAAATCAAACTGTGCAGTCAGAAATAATGACGTAATCATAGATGGACTTGAAAAAAGTGGTTTATTGTGGAAAGAAAGGCTGTTCCAGAATAAAGATTAGTGTGTTCTTTCTCCCTAATTGTTATCTGCCCCTTGCTTCCCATGGTTATTGCTTTCAAATCTCCTTCCTTATTATAATCAACATTCTTTTCCTTTCAAAGCATGCACAACTACCATTTTTATTGCTTCTTTAAGTGAGCTTTGAAGGGTGACTATTCCTGGCCATTGTCATTGTCCTCCTACTTACACATTTTCTGAATGTTTGAGTTATGAACTACTATTGATGTCAGAGGTGAGATCTAATGTAGAGCCTTACTGGGTAAGAATGCATCTCATAATCACCTTTTCTCACCATCCCAGCCTTTTTCAATCATGTACCTACAAATGTGTTGGGTCTGCAATTCTTTGGACAACACCAAATTGGAGAAAATTGCCCTAGCCTTTTGCTGAGGGTCTGTGGAAGATTTGAAAGAAGGGTTTAAAAGTAAGCTTTCTGAGGAAAAGACCATGGAGTTTGAAGAGATATGAACATAAATAGATTTTACAATGATAAGGTAAAGGTTCCCCTCTCGCATATGTCCTAGTCATTCCCGATTCTAGGGGGTGGTGCTCATCTCTGTTTCAAAGCCGAAGAGCCAGTGCTGTCCGAAGACGTCTCTGTGGTCATGTGGCCAGCATGACTAAACGCTAGCGGCGCACGGAACGCTGTTACCTTCCCACCAAAGGTGGTCCCTATTTTTCTACTTGCATTTTAATGTGTTTTCGAACTGCTAAGTTGGCAGAAGCTGGAACAAGTAGAGGGAGCTCAACCTATTATGTGGCACTAGGGATTCAAATCGCTGAATTGCCGACCTTTCAATCGACAAGTCTTAGCCATTGAGCCACCGCATTCCATAATTTTTTACAACAATTAACCTCCCCAAAATGAGAATTTGGATGGCCAGTGGAGGGCAGTAAAGAGATCCAGAAAGCTGTACCACTTTGCCGCCATCTACAACATTATAGAGCACTGCATACCAGAACAACTAGACACAAGAACAGTTTTTTCCCGAACGCCATCACTCTGCTAAACAAATAATTCCCTCAACACTGTCAAACTATTTACTAAGTCTGCACTACTATTAATATTCTCATCTTCTCATTGTTCCCATCACCCATCTCCTCCCACTTATGACTGTATGACTGTAACCTTGTTGCTAGTATCCTTACGATTTATATTGATCTTGTTTCCTGATTGCTTATTTGTAACCGATGACTATCATTAAGTGATGTACCTTATGATTCTTGATGAACGTATCTTTTCTTTTTATGTACACTGAGAGCATATGCACCAAGACAAATTCCTTGTGTGTCCAATCACACTTGACCAATGAAGAATTCTATTCTATTCTATTCTATTCTATTCTATTCTATTCTATTCTATTCTATTCTATTCTATTCTATTCTATTCTATTGGTCATCCAGATTTATGCAGCCCAGACACAATATGCCAATACAAAGGCAACCTTTCCAGTACTGGAAAAAAGTATGCTCAGTTAATAAATGACAGGTTAGTAAACAAAAGTCTGGGAGATAGATGTCCTCTTCTGCCCTCTACAATTTGCCTTTGATCCTTAGCTTGGCAAAGCTCTTAATACTTGGCAGCCTGTAATTACCCAGCATGGAGCCTGCCCTGCTGACCACAGAATGAATGAAGGCTACAATTCTGTATGCTTATTTGAGTCAAAGCCCCATCCAGCAGCACACCTAAGCTTAAAAGCATTTTGTGTTGGACAGTTATGTTTCCTTTGTTTGGCTGCTAAAAGCTTTTTGGTAATATTGAGGAAAGGTTGAAAGGGACTCGGTTTGCCATTCTTTTGTGAAAATGAGGACATTTTCAGCCATTCTCCCTTTCCTTCATGGGAGGGAGACAACCATTTTCAAATAAATATGGCTGACGGAAAGAATATAAAACATGGCCTTATATAAAGTATCGATTATGTACATCAAAAGCAAGCAATCCTTTTGCAAACAAGTTTCAATAAAGAAAGTGACCAAGGCTTATTCAGTGTTGATACCCAATCATCTCAAGGAAAAAAAAATGGGCAGGGACTCATGGGTAGGTTCTACTTACCTTTACTACCGGTTTGCAACGGGATCGCGCGCATGCGCAGAAACTTCCTGATGACGTCTGGGTCAGTGGGCGGAGCCTCCTGCTGGTTTTACTACCGGTTCTTGCAAACCAGTCCAAACCGGGGGCAACCCACCACTGTAGGGACTTCTTCTTTCACTCATTTATTCTGTTTCATGCGTGCACCCAAGTATCAAGGAACAAATTATTTCTCTTCTTGCTCCATGATTGTAGCACAGTGTTTGTCAAAGTTGGTAACTTTAAGACATGTGGACTTCAACTCCCAGAATTTCCCAGACAGCACAATTCTGGGAGTTAAAGTCCACATGTCTTAAAATTTCATGTTTGAGAAATACTGTTCTAGCATGATCAGGGAAAAAAAAAGGTGTAGAACAGCTATTTTGGCTGCTCCAGAAATCATAAGTGGAGTAAAGGTTAAAACTTTCACCCTCAATTATCTTAATGAAGGCTCCTTTTCTTCTGCTGTTATTAGTAGTGCCAAAATTGCATTCTTGTCTGCAATTGGCCAGCGGCATCCTATTGCAAAGTCAAAAAGTCAAGATGTTTGTTGTGATTATGTGATCAAAATACTGTTGTCCCTCCCCTTTCAATATAATAAAAACAATAAAAAGTATGACCTTACAAGCCTGCTTGTTGGTAAAGGTTGCAAAAAATTTATACTAATTGCTTACAGAACCAGTGAAACCCGGCAGATTGAGGCTCTTTTTCCTGATTTAAATCGGCCTTCTGTGCAGTACATAATTACTCCTTTCTCAAGCCAGTGCTTTAACAGCTCCAGCAGGCTTTCAAAAGAATGTGCTAAACCACATACATAAGAAGCCTATACAAGGTTTGACAAAGGTTTCAGAAAACACTGATCAGGTGCACAGATACCACTGCGAAAGCCAAGTGTTCAATCTCTTTTGCAGCTGAAGTCAAAATAGTCATAGAGTGTGTATCTTCAACAGCTTAAAGTGGCCAATCAGATATGGGCAGCCCATAAGTGCATCATCAGCTTGTCAGCATTCTAGAGAACCCCCAACTCCAAGTAAAACTCTGAAGCAAGCATTTTTCAAAGTTCTATTTACTAGAATAGGTAAACTGGCACATCTGGGAAAATCCGAATCTGAGAGGTTTTCCCTCAGTAAATCAAAACCCCCCAAACCATCCCCTCACTCCTCAGTCAATCACATTCTCCAATCACCATCCATCCCATCTCGAGACAGCACTCCGACCACTCCTTCTCCAGATGCAGGATCGGCCTGACCCTGACCGGCAGGGAGGTCAGGCCAAGAATGCTATTGTCTAAAGACAACCATTCTACTAAATCCCCCCTCCTGCTTTCCCACACATGGGAAGGTGGCAGCATGGAAGCTTCTGGCCTAATATGGCTTCCAAAGCTGACACAGCCACAACTCTGATGAAGCATAACAATAGCAGTAGCACTTAGAGTTATATATTGCTTCATAGTACTTTACAGCCCTCTCTAAGCGGTTTACAGAGTCAGCATATTACCCCCAACCATATGGGTCTTCATTTTACTGCCCTTGGAAGGATGGAAGGCTGAGCCAATCTTGAATCCTGACAGGATTGAACTCCTGGCAGTGGGCAGAGTTAGCCAGCGATACTGCATTCTAACCACTGAGTAACCATGGCTCAGTGCAAACTTTCCTAGGAGTTTCTACTTTGATTATGACACCTGAATGGCCACAATGTTTTTATGGCAATGGGAAACCATTCTTTCCCTTCTGTTTGTATTTCTGTTTCAGGAACAGTAGCAAAATATTGCTATTTTACCCATTGCTGGAAGAAGAGGGACAATGCTATGGTACATTAAAACTGGAACAGCTAAATACAACTTTGAGTACCGTATTTTTTGGAGTATAAGATGCCCCAGAGTATAAGATGCACCTACCTTTTTTGGTGAGGAAAAGAAGAAAAAGAAATCTCCCTCTGCCTCTGAGCAATTTTGCCTTGTTGCAGCAAACAGCCTGCTTTATTTTCATTTTCGTTTTCAGCATAGCTTGATTAGCACAAGGAAAAAAAAAATCTTCTCCAGCAATTTACCTCTTTGCAGCAAGCAGCAGAGCACTGTGCAAAACAGCTGAGAGCAAATCAGCTGAGAGTTGAATTCGGGAGGCCGATCCAATCAACTTGTGCTAATTAGGCTGTGCTGAAGCTGAAAGGAGCTGTTTTTTTCTTGCTGTTTGTTTGCAAGAAGGTAACTGCTGCGAGGCACAGGCCAAAGGGTGTGGGCCAGTGGGTGGGTGGGGCTACATTCGGTGTATAAGACGCACCTAAATTTTCACCCCCTTTTAGGGGGGAAAAAGGTGCGTCTTATGCTCTGAAAAATATGGTAATCTCAGTTATAAGGTGGGGATTGGATGAGGGCAACATCATGGGGTCCCTGTATAAAAAGTGCAAACCAGGACATGTGTCATAGCTAGGGGGAATAATGTGCAAAAAATAATGAAACAAACAGAAGGATGAGTTCAGCCGTGCAAGGTGTGCTCCGAGGGCACATGTATTCTATAGTGAAAAAACGGCACCATCTCCTTTGCGCTAGATGGGAGAGCCAGAGATAAATGTTTAAAAAGATACCAGGGTCTTCCTGGGAGGAAGCTGACATCTACTGTGGACAACCATTATTGTATTTTGCAAGGTGAATATGTGCAGAAGAGGTTTTCTCCAAAGGAGAAAGCAAAGCTGTTTTACTTTGTTTTGTTCTTAATAATAAAAAAAAAAGGCTTAATGGGAAAGTCATTGGCAGCATATGCAAAAGGCACTTTGTCTGCCATAGGAAGCTGCTGCTTCCCGAAGAGGCCACTGAGATAATGGAGAAAAGGCTTTTCACAAAGAGAGCCATCTATTTGTCGTTTTTCTTCCATTAAAAGCCCTGCTTATAGAAAATGGGGAAATAACCATTGTGTTGTAAAGGGAGGGGAAGCAGTTTTGCAGAGCCTGATGGCGTTTGAGGAGCAGCAAATCTTTACTGCCCCTTCTCCTCCTTCTCCTTCCATTTCCATTCCCCCTTTCAAGATGTGGGCGAATGGGGAACGGAGATGCAAACCAGGATCTCCAAAGGGGCTTGTCAAAATCTTCACAAAACCTTTTCCATTTTGTGTGCATAGGGGTGGCAAGGCTTTAACCACAGAAGCTGCACCTCTGCATTTTGCATGTCTGACATTCTCCCACAGGTACTTTGAGATACGGAAAAAGCAGTTTAATGATGATATGTTTGGCAATGAGTCCCAGAATAAAGGAATATGGTATTGCACTCTTTTTTTTTTTTTTAAATGATACCCTTGTAACTCTTAGCTGGGTTTTTTTTTTTTTTTAGTTTCCTAATTAAAACTACGAAATGTTCAATGATTAATATTTTATATTGAGGGTTTCAGGTCAGCATGGGAAAGGATGAAATGTTACGCAACGCGCGTCTTGGGTAACCTTTGCTTATTCCCTGCAATCTAGAGAAAGTATCTTTTCTGTCTACTATTTGTTTTTTGGTGCCTTTGAGTCAGTTTTTGACTCCAGGTGACTGCCTGGATTAACTGCTGCAATTTTCCTGGCAAGATTTTCAGAAGTGGTTTGCCATTGCTTGTTTCGTAATGACTGATCTAAAGTCACCCAGTTGCCTTTGTGCCTAAGGTGGGACTAGAACTCAACAGTCTCCCAGTTTCATGCTTGGTGTTTTAACCACTAGACCAAATGGGCTGTATTTCTATCTCTGTCCAACTGTTATTTACCCTTTTCTTGCTGCAAACACAAGGCTGGGGGGTGCATATGGATAGAGCTGTCCTGATTTATCGTTTGCCATGACCTGCTTCCCTTCTTCATTTTATTTAGTTACCCTTAGTTGGGCAGCAAATATCTAGAAAATTGGGCACTGACACTCTTAATTCAAAAGCAACCACCCGCGGCATAGAAGAACCACAGTATTTCCTAGGGAGATGCGGGCACATCTGTACAGGGTTGATATATGCTTTCCCTTCTAACGTAATCTGCATACCCTTTAATGTCTTCCAGTGAATGGTCATGCTGTTCTTTTGCAGACCAACTAGGGGTCTTAAGAAGATGAATAATTTTGCCCCCCCCCACTAAAGCTTATACAATAATAAACATGTTGGTTTTTAAAATACTATTGTTTAATACTGTACTGTCAATTATGTGGATTAGAGCTTTGGTGGCGCAGTGTTTAGAGTGCAGTACTGCAGGCTACTTCTGCTGACTACTGGCTGCCTGCAATTTGGCAGTTCAAATCCCACCAGGCTCAAGGTTGACTCAGCCTTCCATCTTTCTGAGGTAGGTAAAATGAGGACCCAAATCATTGGGGGCAATATGCTGACTCTGTAAACTGCTTAGCGGAGGCTGTAAAGCACTGTAAAGTGGTATATAAGTCTAAGTGCTATTGCTATTGCTATAAGTCGGGGTAGAATCGAGAGCATCAAAATAGTAGATTTATTTATTTATTATATTTTTATTCTACCTTTATTACTTCATAAGTACCCCAAGGTGGCGAACATACACAATGCTCCTTCCTCCTATTTTTCCCTACAATACAAATTTGTGAGGTGGGTTGGGTTGAGAGAGAGAGAGAATGACTGGCCCAGAGTTACCCAGCCTGCTTTCATGCCTAAGGCAGGGCTAGAACTTACAGTCTCCCGGTGATTGGCTCAAGGCCACCCAGCCAGCTTTCCTGCCTATGGCAGGATTAGCACCTACGATCTCCCACTTTCTAGACTGGTGCCTTAACCACTAGACCAAACTGCTTCTGGATGGAACTGGGGCAATAGAAACTACACCCCCCCCGGGTGAAATGCTCCTGGTTCAGCTCAGTTTGGCCAAACCAGTAGTGATGGCAGCCAGTGGTTCGGAGAACCAGTAGCGATGGTGGCACGAGACTCCACCCACCCACCCGGTCGTCGTTACTTCCTTGGTTTTAACCAGGGAGTAACTTGTTTTTTACCCTCTGTGCATGCACAGAAGGGTTTGCACATGCGCAGAGGGTCCAAGCCCGCACGTGATGCACACACGCAAGTGAGCAATCGTGCGCGTACTTCCGAACCGGTTGGGAAGGTAAGTAGATTTCACCCCTGCCCCCCCCCACCCCTTTGTAATATGTGCCAATAAAAAGGGTCGGTGCTTGAATTGTCCCAGCTGAGGCACTTCTCCTCACAGTTAGCCCAAATGAAAAGTCTCCTCCCCCCACACAAGCTGGCTAATTGCCAGGGAGTGTTTTGCTATTTTAAAATGGCCCTGCTAACTAAAGCCATGTTTCTGCCATCATTTCTCATTCCCAGGGTTTTATAGCTGGAGCTCTAATAGCACTTTATCTGTCAGCGATAAATTTCCATTGTTTGTCTTGCAAGTGTCTGTTTGGTGGCAATATCCTGATGTGTTTTTAATCCAGCCAGTAATGTTTTCTGGGAAGATATTTTCAACATGATTAGGGGAAAAAAAAACCATACAAGCAAGATTAGATTCTCCTGAGGCAAGCTAGAAGAAAGACACATTCCAGCTGGAGTGTACACAGGCTACTCAGGGGACTGAAACAATTTGTATGCAGTGATGGCATAAAAAAAGAGAGAAATCAATATATTTGAGAAATACGACCATACCAAATGGTCACCAGTCAGTGAATAAATCAGTGAAAGGTACAATTGCTACAAAGAAAGAAGCTTTTGAAGCATTGGGGGAGGGGGAGTGTTAGATCAATTGATGGCACGTTTTCTGTTTCAGTCTCACTTAACTCTCATTTATTCCTGTTTAATTAATCGATTAATTAACAAGCTAAATTTGTATGCTGCTCAGTTCTGAAAAAAACTCCAAGGTGATTTTAAATAATGTATTAAAAAGTATAAATAACCAAGAAAACACAACAAAATCCCCAAACCAATAATAACAGATTAACAGGGCCAGGTTATCTTTGAGACCGCCTTCTACCACATAGCTCTCAGCGACCGGTAAGATCCTACAGAGTTGGTCTCCTCTGGGTCCCATCAGCTAAACAATGCCGGCTGGCG
The DNA here is from genome assembly GCF_059756535.1 of Pantherophis guttatus. NCBI lineage: Eukaryota > Metazoa > Chordata > Lepidosauria > Squamata > Colubridae > Pantherophis > Pantherophis guttatus. The sequence goes on along the minus strand of NC_142063.1, from coordinate 327,866,098 downwards.
GGCCCGTGGGGGAGGGCCTTCTCTGTGGCTGCCCCAGCTCTCTGGAACCAGTTACCTCCTGAGGTCTGGACCACCCCCACCCTATTGGCCTTCCGAAAAGCAGTGAAGACCTGGCTTTTCCGGCAGGCCTGGAGCCGTTGATCTCACTGTTGCAATCTTGTGAGATCCGGCCATGAATGGTGTGAATGGGTTTTAATATTTCAATTTTTAAATGTTTTTATAATGGTTTTTTAAATGCATTGTAAGCCGCCCTGAATCTCCGGAGAAAGGCGGCATATAAATTGAACTAACTAACTAACTAACTAACTAACTAACTAACTAACTAACTAAATAAATAAATAAATAAATAAATAAAATAAACAGAGTTGGAAGGGATCTTGCAGGTCATCGAGTCCAACCCCCTGCCCAAGCAGGAGACCCAACATCTGCCTCTACCTAGGATCGAACTCACAACCTCCTGATTGTGAGGCAAGAGCTCCACCTTTAGGCCATAACCAACTTCTTATCCACTATCACCCCAAGTGGAAAAGTAATAACAACAATCACCTAGTGCTGTAAGGGGTCTTGCCATGCTATCCATCCTAAAAGCTTCCTGGAATAACCAGATTTTGGCAGCTTTCCTAAATGCCAGTAAGTTTGGGTACTGGCCAAATTCTGGCTAAGGCACTATTCCAAAGGATGTCAACAGGTAGGCTGGGAAGTATGTGTTAGTGGTCTCCGATTGTGTCAATCCCATAAGGAAGGAACTTGAAGGGTGTCCTTCCTGCTGATTTTAATGGATGGGCAAAAAACTGTGGAATATCCCACAGATATCCAGATCCTGACTCCTATGGTTTTAAAGGTGACAGTCAATACCTTGAATTGCAATAAATAAATAAATAAATAAATAAATAAATAAATAAACAAATAAATAATAAATAAATAAATAAATAAATAAATAAATAAATAAATAAATAAATACATACATACATACATACATACATACATACATACATACATAAATACATACCAGTGGTGGGTTGACCCCAGTTCGGACCGGTTCGCAAGAACCGGTAGTAAAATTGGCAGGAGGCTCCGCCCACTGATCCGGAGGTCATCAAAGTTGATCTGCACATGTGCAGAAGCGTGTGGGCATGATGTGAACTGGTAGTAAAGGTAAATAGAACCCACCCCTGATACATACCTACATACCTACCTACCTACCTACATAAATACATACAAGAACTGTGTCTATATAACATGCTTTCTTCCAACAAATAAACCATATTTAAATCTTGCAGGATCCAGTCTGGGTCGGTCACTGGAACCAGAGTTTTTTGTCTTCTGAGCTTTCGGGCTCGTACTGGAGCCCATCTTCCGGGAACTTCTCTCTAGCAGAGTGTGTGCTGTTCTCTGTGTGGTATTTTCATCTAATGTGATGATCTGGTTCATGCAATAGGCTAAGGGTGTGTCCCTTGAAATTAAATCAGCTCTTAATTATTGAGCTTTAAAAAATAACTTTGAAGCACAATGGTTTAAGATGGTCTCTGAGTCTTGCACAATACCCTCCCTTTCTCTTTGTCTTCGGTTAGTTGTCTTTGTGATTTTTACTTTATGTTTTGTGGCTTTTAAGATCACTTATTTCATACATTCTACAATGGACATTTCAATGACATGACTGTAACCTGTCAAAGAGTCACTCAGTTGTGGCAGATAAAGAATCAGATGAATGAATGAATGGATCAATGAATGAATCAATGAATGAATGAATGAATCAATGAATGAACAAAGCAATGGCTGGATTTCCCACAACACACTGAACCATAAACTACCCAATCCTACTTTGATTTAACTGGCTTGTTGAATGCAACCCCATAACTTTTTCAGACATACTGCATTTTTTTGGTTTTAGGAAAGAGGCTGCCATACTGCAAACTTTGTTTTGTCTCTACTTATAAATGATTTGCTTTGTTGGACATATTTCTTTAGTGCTTGAAAGACTATATATATCCAGAAGAGAGAAAATGAAACAATATATAGTGTGCAACGTGAAACATATTGCATAAACCATGTCCTGAGTCTGATCCTGACAGGTTGCTTGGTATGACCTCGTAATTCAATGTGCAGAAATATAACATTCTACCAGTAAGCATTTCTCCAAAACCCTCTTTTCATTTGAAAGAAATTCAAAGGCAAATAATGCAACCTACTCTCAATGATTCTGGATGGCTCATTGTGTTTCATCAGATTGAATCAGTAGAAAAAAAAGAGGTACGTTTCTCTACCTGGCATTGTTTGAAGTCCTTCAAGTCTGTTTTCCTGCCATCCAGCTGATGTTGGGCGATGGTGAAGAATTTTGACTTTGGGGCTGAATATATCCGTGGGTCATAATTTACCCACTTGTGATCTACACTGAGTTGCTCTGGCTGTCCTTGTTTCAGACAAAAGTCTTTCCTCTCACTACCTGGAGATGTTGATAAACCTGGAACTTTTGTGTGCAAAGCAAGGGCTCAACCATTAAGAGATACCTCCCCTTGCAAAGACCTCAGATGTTGGCCAAGCTTGACTTAACAGAACATTTATAGGTATAATGACTCTTAATTTAATTTCTCAGGCAGTGCCCCTTTCTGCAGGACTCCACTCCACTGGTATCATTATGATCCTTGCTCTTGTTTCTTTTAATATGGACTCTACAATCTTCTTACAGAGGACATCCTCAAAGGGAAGACCATCCTAAGTGGGCCATACATTCCCAGTCCTTCACTGCAAAATGACATGGATCTTATCTCTGGTGAGATAAGGGTGTAGCTTTCTCATCATGCCTCTTGCTCTCTCCTCCTGGTCTCCCTTTTCCAGACTTCACTAGGAAAGTATTTATTACATGTCAGCATGATAAATGAAAAGTCATATTTTACAATGAATTATTCCAGCTCCTCTGTGCAATCTGGATCTATAGCCTAAGAGACTTATTAACTGCATACAGCAGTGAGCTGTAAAAAACTCATTCACCTTCCCTTCCCCCACCCATACTCAGTGTTAGCATTGTCAGGGAGAAGGAAAATGCATGCAGTGTGATGATTATCCAAAAAAGAGGAAAACTTAATTCATTTTGTGTCCTGTTGATCACTGTTGTTGATCTATAAAGTTCTTTGGTCTGAAAGTTTCATATTTACTGGTTTGGAAAGATTTAATGGAAGCCATGTCGATCTCTCTGACTCTTCATATGCCAACTTTTCTAACAGTATCAAAGTTTATTAGCTCACCTATGAACAGCTGTTGCATTTTTTAAAAATTCCACCACTCTTTATCTAAAGAATCCCAGGTAGTAATCATAGTGCAAGTACAGAAGATGTGGAGAGACCTGGCCCATAGAATCATCAAGACTGAATGGATATCATCATCATCATCATCATCATCATCATCATCATCATCAGTCATGATCCCTGATTTTTATTCTTTAACTATAGAGTGGAGTAGGATTAGATCAAGGTATAATATTTGGCTCAAAATAGTCCCACATTAAGCATTGTGGCCAAGTGGAGATTTCAACTCTTATTTTCATTCTCATATTGTGAAGACCAAATTTTAGTCAGAAGAAAACTCAGCAAAGAGATCGGACTACATTGGACCTTCCTGCTCCGTGAATGAATCCAATTTGAGACAACTGATCCTATTGTCATTTGTGCACACATACCACCAATACAGTACATAGTAGCTCTCTACTTGTAACCTGGTCCCAACAAAAAAGGTCTACATGAACATCTAAAATTCCACAAGGTTTTGTCTTGAGAGATGACAGAAAATTAGAGAAGGGTGACTGAGTGATTAGACTCTGGAAGATCTTACTCTACCTTGTCCAATTCCATTCCAAGTGGTTTTTGCTTTTGTCCCCATCATCTAGGACAGTACTTTTCAAAGAATGAAGGCAAATATACATGTCTCAGGATAATGTTGAAGGATCCAACCTGGGTTGATTCCCGGGACCAGAGGTTTAGTCTTCTGAGCTTTCGGACTCATGCTGGAGTCCCTCCATGAAGATGGGCTCCATCACAAGTCCAAAAGCTCAGAAGACTAATTGGATCCTGCAGTACTTTTCAAACTTGGAGATTTTAAGATGTGTGGACTTCCAGAATTCCTTAGCCAGCCTTCATGAATTCTTTCTCTTGGGTAGATTTCCCCCCAGATTTAATCAGATAGCTCTGAATTCTATTATTATGGGAAAAGAAGGATGGAAAGATATTGTCTCCACTTTTTCCACTTGGAAAAAAACTCTGAGGAGTGTTGAGAAAAAGGGAGTAGGTAGATTGGCATATGTACAGACAATATCTTATCCCAAGTTCCTGATGAACACTCTATCATGCTGCTCTGATTTCTCTGATGTCAAAACCTGGTTCTATCACAGCAACCAGTAGCTACAAATGGTGAAAGATATCAGTTGGAGATGATGACTCTTTTTTAAAAAAAATTAATTTTTTTTTATTATAACACAATATGACAAACACATAACATACAACATTTAAATATATCCTCTTTTTAACCAATGTTTCTTAGTGATCTTCTTTCTGTTTTGTACCTTTCCCCCCATATCTCTCTTACTGTTTCATTTTCTTCATTGTCCCTTGGAGATGATGACTCTTAATGCATTTTGAGAGGCCATAAATTCGTAGTCTGCCAGTACAAGCATCTAGATCAGTGTCCCAAAGGTGCTATTTCAAGAGACAGCTGAACTTTCTGGCTTTTCTTTGAAGATGTTTTGCTTCTCATCTAAGAAGCTTCTTCAACTCAATATCTTCAAAGAAAAACCAATTGCCTCTTGAAAAAGCATCTATAGGACAACCATGACCTGGATGACTGAGAATCTCCGTAGACATCTAGATCAATGTTTCTCAACCTTGACATCGTGAAGATGTATGGAGCCCAATTCCCAGAATTCCCCAGCTATCATGATGCCTGGAAAATTCTGGGAATTGAAGTCCTCACATCTTCAAATTACCAAATTGAAAAACACCGTTCTAGATTATCCAGAGATCTAGTGGTTCCTCACCAGAATGGGTGTTAGAGAGCCAAAAGAGGTACTTTCATTTATATTCCAGAACTGAGCATGTGAGTTTTTTGTTAATTTATTGCTGATGGCTATCCTCAGTTTCTAATTTTTTTTGTTTTTTTGTTTTTTTGGTTGCTGATGTGTATTTCTTGCCATTTTCTTTATTCTGATATTGTATTCTGAACCGGGTTCTCTACCCTGAGCCTCTCGGGTCCGATGGTTGACTATATAAATTGAATAAAATAACCAATTAATTAAATAATAAATGTAGCATTTTACATTTCTACTCTGATGCAAATGATTTAATCCCAGGAAATGCATGGAAACAATCTCCTTTCATTGTTCCTTTGGGTGGAACTGATTGTGAGCTGTCTCTTAGGATGGATTATATTAATTTTATTGGATATATTTTGTTTTTGTAATCTTTGTCCTCTGATGTTCACTGCTCAGAGTCTGTCGAGATTGGGGCTCATAAGAAAAGTTGACAAACAAACAAACAAACAAACAAACAAACAAACAAACATGTTTAGGATTGTAGGCAGGACCATCTTTTTCTCCCCTCTAATTATCACCCTTCTCCCCACTTCTCCCCCAAGTCCCTTTCTCTTCCTGCAACAAGGAGGCTGAAAACTGTCAATCGATTTTCCACCATCTCTCAGTACTCTATAGAGACGCTCTCTTGAGTAATAAATAACTCAAGAGTTTAAGTGAAGGTGTAATTCCAAGTTCGTAACCCATAATTTTAAATTGCCTGGAACTTAATGTATCTCAAAGAGAGGATACAAGAAAGCTGAGAGTGGCTGCTAACAATGGTTTAGGCACAGAGCCTGCCAGACAGCGCTCGGGGGATTGGGGAATGATTGGCAGCTAAGAGGGCTTGCTCTTAATGGGAACTGATGGTGCGTTTTAGACAAATTAGGGGTTTCATTTCCTTCTCTCTCTTCCCCTTGCCTCTTTTCTTCTTTATCTCTCCTGTCCCTTCCTTTCTTGTTTCTCTTTCTCGTTACCTTCCCTTCCCAGTAGCTAATACAGTATTTCTCAACCTTGATGGCCAACCTTGGGCCATTTTAAGACCTGTGGACTTCAACTCCCAGAATTTAGAATAACGGAATAACAGGAAAAAGATGTTGCCATGAGGAGGCTAAATACTTGCTTGGCAACCATTTTGGAATTCTAATGTGGGAGCTCTTCAGTAGATAGAAATGTATTGTAGAAGTATGTATGTGAGTATGTGTTTAGATGAGGTGTATGTATTTTATTACTATTCTTAAATGAGAGTCACAAACTGTTAATGATGACCCTTAGATCTATCAGAGGACTCTGAAAGGCTTTCCTGGCAAGATTGTTGCAAGGGTTATTGGGAGAAGATAAAGATCTCCGAATCCTCCAAAGACCACATTGGCTGTCTAAAAATGTATGGATAAAACAGTACCTAGAACACGGGAAGCCAACATTTTAATACCTATGTTGGCTGATGTGCTTTTATAATCATGTAATCATTTTGATATTTATTTATTTATTTATTTATTTATTTATTTATTTGTTTGTTTGTTTGTTTGTTTGTTTGTTTGTTTGTTTATTCCTTATATAGCCTCAGACAACAATTCCCCAGACAGCAAAGCAAAGCTGTCTGTAGAATTCTGGGAGTTGAAGTGCACAGGTTTAAAAGGTTGGGAAGCCCTGAGCTAGTACAAAGGCATCAGTTTTAAGCAAAATAGGTCTTTTTTTTTTAAAGGAGGAAGTCTAAAACTGGACAGGTTGATTCTCCATTCCCCCTCCTATAGTCCCTCACACCTATAATCACAGGAGTTTCTGAACCCCCTACCTGTTGTGGTCCGCCAGCAGTCTGTAGAGCTGGCAGTGGAATCAGACAGTGAAGAGGCTGGGGAGGAACATGGGCCAGTCCTGGAGTCTGAGGAAGGCCCGGACGAGGTCTCTGCGTTGGAGGCAGAGATGGGGCCAGGGCCATCTGGGAGTGAGCCTCCAGAGTTGAACAGCAGAGAGGCAGAGGAACAGGAGGAGCCTGTTCCTAGTGCGCACATGTGCAGAGCTGGCAGAAGGCACGAACAGTTAAAAGGGACAACTCGGGAGTAAGGGCTGGAGATTATTGGCCCCTCCTATAAGGCTTAAAAGAGGAGCAAAGGCACGTGGGCCCTTTGCAGGAAAGCAATGTTGTTAATTCTGTTCCCAGTTGGCATCTCTGTTTGATTCTGGAATCCGTGTGGCTTTGCCAAGTAGGTCTTTGGCAGAGTGTCAAGGGAGATAAAGGTTGGTGATTATCCTTAAGGACTTCTCCTGAAGGACTTTTTGCAACTAATTGGGACTCAGCTATGAATTAACGTAATTCACAGCTGTTGCAATAAAAGAGGTTTTTGGGACTACTCGTGTGTTTTAATGACTCAGGAAGCCTAGATCACAACACTACCCCTCCAATCTACAACCTGCCACGCTCCAGATGTATGGGCAAACTTTCCTTTTCTTGCAAAGAAGCATAGTGTGGGGATTGATAATTAAATCAGAGCAAACTTCCACAAATTATCATTTTCCAGATGAACTGGGGCTGCAGGTCCCTGCATTTCAACCAGTGTGGCCTCATCCTGATCTTTGCCTGAGAACTGATGTGTAAGAAAGACTCTGGCAGAATGGTATCAGCTGGAATCTCAGACCAGAATTTCTCCTCTGTTCTTGGATTTCTGCCTCTGAAGGTAGAACTCTCCTGAACGAAGGCGTGTCCAAAGGTTATTGTCTATGGAGATTCTCAGTCATCCAAGCCATGGTTATCCCAAAGACAACCATGACTATAACAACCATAACAAACACATCAGGACTCAATTCAGCAGTCCATCTGCATTTAAAAGACACAGGCCACTCCTTTGAAGACAACAAAGTCCATATTTTGGACAGAGAGGATTGCTGGTTTGAAAGAGGGGTTAAAGAGGCTACCTATGTCAACACTGATCAGCCCTCACTCAACAGTGGGGGAGGGATAAGACATCATTTATCTCCAGTGTACAACACAGTCCTTTCAACTGTTCCAAGAAGACTCCACCACACCAATTTGCACCATTCAGGTTACCCCGTTGACACAGATAAACCTCCAGGTGACCGTAAGGACTCACTAAAAGAATGCAAATGACCAGCTGTCTGCAAGGAGTATAAATCCTTCCATTCCCCCACAATCCTTCCCTTCCAGTCCGCAAGCCACACCGTTGCTAGGCACTACCCAGAAGCATCTCCCATTGGCTAAGACGCGACAGCTCAGCCAGCGGGAAAATAAGCACATGCCATTGGTTAGCCGTTTGACAGCTGCTATACAAATAACGGCTTGACAGAAAGTTGTTGTTGATGGTTTTCCATGTTACTTGTTGAATGTTAGCTGTTACCCTATTAAAAGGGATTTACTTGGAAACCGTCTCATCTCAGTTCTTAGCCACCATCGTTCTCCCGAACAGAACACTGGTGATGAAGTGGGATGTTGCTGAGGAGACGGTAAAGCTAGTCACTGCAATTGAACTGAATGCCGCCTTACTCAAGGCAACTAGACTCCATGCGATTTACAAGGAAATCTCCTTAACCACCTGTCCTTTTAAGGATGACTGCACTGCTGATGTTTGCTCCTTTTGAACCGGCAACCGAGACGTGGGATGCGTATTTGGAATGTTTTGAGTGTTTCCTTAAGGCCAATGACTATACAGAGCTGTCCAGTGACAGAAAGCAAGCCCATTTCCTAAACTTGTGTGGCCCACAGATATTCGCAATGGCCAGAGCTCTAGTGGCCCCGCAACCTCTATTTACCGTGCCCTGGGGCACTCTGGTGGGAAAACTGCAGGGCCATTACTTGCCAGCTCCACCCTGTATTTCATGGCGATTTGCTTTCCATCAGACAATCCAGCTGGAGGGGGAGTCCATTAATCAGTATATGGCTTCCCTCAGGACCGCCGCAATCTATTGCGAGTTCCACGATCTAGATGATTCTCTCCTTGAGCAACTGGTATGTGGCATGAGGGACATGCGATTGCAATGTCACCTCTTAGCAAAAAAGGACATTAGCCTCCAGTCTGTGCTGGAAGAAGCATGTGCTCCTGAAATGTCAGATAAGTCAATGGCTGAGATGCACAGGACGCAGACTATGACCACCTCTGGCCGAACTGCAACCGTTCACCACAGCAATGAGGTCCCTGATGGATGACGAGGATGAAGTAAGTTGCCTCAAATTATCCCAAACAAACAAGTGGGCGATGGATAAAAGACCTTCTCAATCATCCTGCCTCGGCTGCAGCAAAAATCACCTCAGATCCTTAGGCAGGTTCAAAGCTGCAATTTGCTGTCAGTGTGGAAAAAAAAGGCCATCTGGTTAAAGTCTGTCGAGCCACCCTGCAAGACAACACTCTGACCGGCCCATGTCCATTCAGAAGGTCTCGCGGAGGCTCCATTAAGTCCAGGTAAGATTGCTTTACAATCTCCCGAGATTGCGGCCACACTGCGGTGTCAATCAGCCATGCCTCTGCAGGCTCAAGTAAGAAAATCCACCTAAGTGTCAAAATAGAGAGGGCTCCCTGCAGAATGGAGGTGGACACAGGCTCCTCTAAATCCATCATAGCCTGGAGCACCTTAAAGAAACTAGTGCCTAGCTTAACAAAAGGGCACCTGAATGCCTGCAACACCAGACTCCGGGACTATCAGGGAAATCACATTCCCATTCTTGGTCATGGCCAATTCCTGGTAATAAATAAAATAAATAAATAAATAATTTTATTTCTATACCGCCCTTCTCCCGAAGGACTCAGGGCGGTGTACAGCCAATTTAAAAACACAACACACAACAATAATTAAAAATTAAAATAATTACATAGATTTGGCCGATTTAAAACCCCAAACATTTAAAATACCCCAATTAAAATTATTAAGTTGATAGCCCTGCCTGGCGGAACAACAGGGTCTTCAGTGCGCAACGAAACACTCGGAGGTCGGAGATCTTGGGTATTTCCGGGGGCAGTTCATTCCACAGGGCTGGGGCTCCCACAGAAAAGGCCCTCCCCCTGGGTGTCGCCAGCCGACATAACTTGGCTGATGGCACCCTGAGGAGACCCTCTCTGTGGGAGCGGACTGGTCGGTGGGAGGCTATTGGTGGCAGAAGACGGTCTCGAAGGTACCCGGGTCCTATGCCATGGAGCGCTTTAAAGGTGGTAACCAACACCTTGAATCGCACCCGGAAGACCACTGGGAGCCAGTGCAGCTCGCGCAGGAGGGGTGTCACGCGGGCACAACGAGTTGCGCCCATAACCACCCGCGCGGCCGCATTCTGGACCAGTTGGAGCCTCCGAGTGCTCTTCAAGGGGAGCCCCATGTAGAGAGCATTACAATAGTCCAGCCGGGAGGTGACAAGGGCATGAGTGACCGTGCGCAAGGCGTCCCGGTCCAGAAAGGGCTGCAACTGGCGGATCAGGCGAACCTGATAAAAGGCCCCCCTGGCCACGGCCGTCATATGCTCTTCTAAAGACAGCCGTGCGTCCAGGAGGACACCCAGAAAGTAGAAAGAAGTAGCTTCTCAGGTCATCTTCCAATAATCACAGTGAAGGGAAAACCTCCCAGTTTGCTAGGGCTAGATTAGTTTGAGGCATTGGGGCACAACATTCACACTACCACCGCAGATGACTTTGAGGCCTTGACCACAGAATTCGCAGAGGTCTTCGATAGCATCTTAAATAAATATACTGGGAACCCCATCTCCTTTAATTTAGATCCACAGGTTGCCCCTATCCGACTTAAACCTAGATGTGTGCACTTCATCCTAAAGTAGACGAGGAACAAGATAAATTAATAGCACAGGGCATCCTTGAACCCACTGACCATGCTAGATGGGAGATTCCCATTGTCATTCCCATCAAGCAGAATGGCTCTATATGAATCTGTGCTGACTACAAATGCACGCTCAACTGTGCATTGCAGGCAAACCCATATCCAGTTCCTGTAGTCCAGCATCTTCTTCATTCCCTAGGCCAAGGCACTGTTTTCGCTAAGTGGCACAGGCCTACCAGCAACTCCCAGTAGATGATGCTACAGCTGAGGCCCAGACCATTGTCACACACAGGGGGGCATTTAAATGCTGTCACCTTCAGTTTGGTGTTAGTATGGCCCCTGGCCTGTTTCAAAGTCTTATGGAGTGCCCTTATTTTGATGACATTTTGATTTCTGCTACCAGTCAAGCAAACCTCAGCAAGCAGCTACAAAAGGTTCTCACCCGTCAACAAACTGGCCTCAAACTAAAAAAGTTTAAATGTAAAATTGGGGTCCCTAAAGTAGAATTCCTGGGATTCCTTATAGACACTGCTGGCCTACTCCCTACTGTATCTAAGGTTGAGGCCATTAAGAAGGCACCACCCCCTATTACAAAAGTGAATTGCAGGCTTTCCTGGGACTACTAAATTTTTATAGTGTCTTCCTGCCTCGTAAAGCCTCAGTGGCTGAACCGCTCCATAGGCTGCTAGATAGCAAGACACCCTGGTCATGGGGAAGAAAAGAGTCCAATGCTTTTATGGCAGTTAAGAATCTCCTAACCTCTGATGCTGTGCTGGTTGAATACAGCAACAGCATCTCCCTCACCTTAGCATGCGATGCCTCGCCCTATAGCATTGGGGTTGTCCTGAGCCACAACTGCCCAATGGGGCTGAGGCCTCAATTGCCTATTTTTCTAGGACCCTTTCCTCTGCAGAAAGGAACTACAGCCAGATTGATAGCTGCAGTCGCTGCCGTTAAACATTTCCACGATTACGTTTATGGCCATTTCTTTCAATTAATAACAGACCACAAGCCTCTCTTGGGTCTGTTGGCAGGCGACCAGCAAACCCCTCAAATTATTTCCCCTCGCATGTCCAGATGGTCTGTTTTCCTCGCTGCATACAATTATCAACTGATCTATTGCCCTGGGAAAGAACTAAGTAATGCCAATGCCCTCAGCTGTTGCCCGCTCCCAGTCGCTGCCCAGGACCCAGCCCCAGTGACATCAGCCTTATTGATTGATGAATTCGAAGCCCTTATAATGGCAGCAGACATACGCTGGTGCAAGTGCTAGACTGGGTGTGCAGGAGGTGGCCACAAGGACATCTACCAGCAGAGTTTCTGCCCTACAAGGCGAGACAGCATGAGCTGTCTTCTTACAGGGCTGCTTACTTTGGGGTAGTAGGGTAGTGGTCCCTCCTAAATTACAAACGCCGATATTACAAAGCCTGCATGAGGGACATCCTGGCATAGCCAGGATGAGGCATTAGGTCGCAGTTATGTGTGGTGGTCAAAGTTGGATCAGGCAATCTCTGACTGGGTTGTGGGATGCCAATGCTGTGAGCAGTCTCGCCTGGCACCACCAGATGCCCCAGCTAGGGAGTGGGAGACTCCCAGGGCCCCGTGATCTCGAATCCATATAGACTTTGCTGGGCCATTCCTGGGGCAGACCCTTTTGATAATGGTTGATGCTTACTCCAAGTGGGTGGAAATAGCCCTCATGGCATCAACTACTTCTGAATCCGTAATTAGAGTCCTATGCAAATTGTTTGCCACCCATGGCCTGCCAGACTTGTTGGTTTCGGATAATGGCCCACAGTTAACCTCGGCCATGTTACAGGTGTTCCTTGCTGAGCATGGCATTTGCATGCCCAGGTGGCCCCCTTCCACCCTGCCAATAATGGCATGGTAGAACGAGTGGTCCGGTCTGCTAAGGACATTCTGGCTAAATTTGGACTGGGGAACTGGCAGGAGAAAATTGTAAAATACCTCCTGGCACAGCATACATGTCTGCAGCCTGGCTGAGGTACTGATGGGTGGATGACTCACAACAACCCTGGACAGGTTGCACCCAAGCTACGCAATGGACAACCCCCTGGATTCAACCAGCCTGCTCAGAACTTTTAAAATGGGAGACCATGTGTTCACTAGGAACTATGAGGGTGAACCTTGCTGGGTGCTGGGACAAATAACCCTAGTAACTGGACCCTGTTCTTATAGGGTCAAGCTTGAAGACGGGAGAAATTGGCGTTGCCACATTGATCAACTCAGATCAACCATTTGCCTCCAACTCTTGACTGGGTGAGGCCTTACCAGAACTAAGTACTGAGGCAGCCTCCTCAGACAATCCCCAACTAATGCTCCTTCCCATACAATGTTCTCGTCACCTGACTCACCTGAAGAAACGGGCCTTCTTCTGTCTGCGGGACCTCCAATCAGGATTGAGCTACAGTCGCTGAGAGTTCCAGAGGTTATGGAGCAGCCTCCTCCTCCATGTACAAACACTCCTGAACTGTGTCGATCTGGGAAGAGCTGTAGGCGCCCAGCGTATCTGCAAGATTATGCATGCACCATCCAGGAGGGGAGGAGTGTTGTGTCAGCAAGCCATGCCATTGCTGGGCACTACCCGGAAGCGTCTTCCATTGGCTAAGATGCGACAGCTCAGCTGGTGGGAAAATAAACACGTGCCATTGGTTAGTTGTTTGACAGCTGCTATATAAATAGTGGCTTGACAGAAAGTTGTTGTTGCCAGTTTTCCATGTTACTTGTTGAATGTTAGCTGTTATCCTATTAAAAGGGATTTTCTTGGAAATCATCTCGTCTCAGTTCTTAGCCACCATTGTTCTCCCATACAGAACACCTCCACCATCCAGTCAGAGCTGAAGAAGCTTCCTGGATGAGAAGCGAAATGTTTTCAAAGAAAAGCCAGAAAGTCCAGTTGCCTCTTGGGTCCCACGGTAATGATGCAGGATCCAATATGGGTTGTTCACCAAGACCAGGGGTTTTGTCTCCTGAGCTTTTGGACTCGTGCTGGAGCCTATCCTCAGGGAATTTCTCTCTTCTCCCCTCCATCCTTGAATAGGGAGAGGGCCATAGGATTATGTCTTCTTAAAAAAAAACAACCCACTCACACTAGACAAACTGAGTTAGAAACTAGTTTATGGAGGGAATACTATATTTGTTATTATTTACCACTTTCCAGCTTGGTAATATATCCTTCCTTTAACATTATATTTTAAAGAAAAAAAATAGGAGGCATTGAAAAGTTGATACATTAATTTTAGCGTCCCTTAAGAGTGGTGCATATATGTAAGCATTTTTTCCCCTCTAGATAGCAAATTGAAAAAAAAAAAAGGAATTGCGCTTTTGAAATGGCTCAGTTTGGCACGTATTCGGTCTCATCATTATGTTACACTGCAATTTGTAGTATAGTTTAGAAAATGGGCAATTTTTATAGGTTTTGAAATAGCATATTTGGTGTAATGTATTATAAATAAAATGAGGAGAGGAGAGGGGAAAGGAAAGGAAAGAAAAAAAGGAAGGGAAGAGTAAGGAAAGGAGGAGGGGAGAGGAGGGGAGGGAGGGGAGGGTTAGGGTTACGGTTAGGGTGAGGAGGAGAGGAGAGGAGAGGAGAGGAAAGGAAAGGAAAGGAAAGGAAAATATGAATTGATTATTGTTGAAGAGATATTTCAGCTACATAATAAAAACTAGCAATCTTTCTGGTTGTAGCTAGTCTGAGTAATATCACAGTGTACATGCAAAACATCATCATCCCCATCCCCCCCACCATCATCATCATCCTCACCACCATCATCATCCCAATAAGAGGGGGTAGTAAAGAAGGTAATAATAAGGATAATAATAACACTACAGCCATATTACATGGGTAAATATACATAGACTTTAGATAGTACTGTGAGAATTAGGTGTTCAGCAGTGATGGCATGATTTTAGAATATAATAGAATAGAATAGAATAGAATAGAATAGAATAGAATAGAATAGAATAGAATAGAATAGAATAGAATTTTTTATTGGTCAAGTGTGATTGGACACACAAGGAATTTGTCTTGGTGCATATGTCCTCAGTGTACATAAAAGAAAAGATACAAGATTTTGTATCTTTTTTATTTTATTTAGTTTACACAATATTTTGGTGCTTATATACAACGTTTCCTGAATTTGCCAAGACATTATGAGCGTATGACTAGTTGCTCATCTACACATTAAAAAACAACCGCCATGATGTAGGAGGAAGCCAGCTCTAGGGTTTGTTTTATGACAGGTATATCGGCGCTTCCGAAAATGGGCTGCTAATCCACATAAATGTGTTTATATGCCAAGTATAGGAAGCCAGAATGTGTTCCTGTCATCCAATAAATAAATCAATAATCCTTCACATTCCTGCTGAGATCAGACTGGGTAGTATTCTCCAGAGCAAATATCTGCTGCTTTTTGGAAAAATTACTGGATTATTTGCATTATGGTACTACAGAAAGCTGGGAGGATAAACTTTCCATGCTTCTTGAAAGTGGCTCTGAAATGTTTCAGCTGCTGCCTTTAGCTCACCCCCTTCTTCCCAGTTGTCTTTGGGCTGGTGGTAGGCAGTGACAGGCAGGCAAGCTTGAAGACATCAAGAAGGTCTAAGTGTAGAGGCCAACTCCTGCAGCGCTATAAACAGTTGCTTGTTAGCAGCAGTTCCAGTGACCTTGTCAGAGTTTGTGTGGTGTTTCTTGGTAATAATAACGAATACATTTTGCAATTGTGTGGGTCTGAGTGCTTCATATCCATTTCTTTGTGATCTTCTCATCTTCCCAAAGGAAGTTCATTATGGTTCTCATCATTCCCCTATTAAAACCCAGAAAGCTTTCTATAAATAACAGGCAATGTACAGTATGTCTAAACATAGAAACATGTGATGAAGGAACAAGGAGAAGTTACACTGTTCCTAGGAAGTAATTTATGGGTGAAAGTAAACTAAGATTCAGACTGAAACTCAGAGATGGGAGACACAAATTGGTAATTACCCCCAGATACTGAGATCATCAGGAGCAGAAAATTGGTCCAGTTTTTCAAAGGGTGGTATCCTTGGTGCTCTCTGGTCTTGTTGTGGCCCGCCAGCGGCCTGCGCAGATCGTGGATCATGGCTGATCGTGGCTGATCCTGATGACGAGGAGGCTGGTGTGGTGTTGCGCCAGCAGCCTGCACAGCCGGCACTTGCGTTGGACAGTGAGGAGGCTGAAGAGGATGTGGTGCCAGAGGCAGAGACTCGGCCAGGGCCTTCAGAACCTCCAGAGGCTCCTTCAAGTGGAGAGAGCGAAGTGGAGGAGCCTCTTCTCAATGCTCGAGTATACAGGGCTGCTGAAAGGCAGGAGTGGCTACTCAGGAGGAGGAGGTCTCCTCGAGAGTAGGGCTTGAGGATAATTGGCCACTCCCTTAGCCTATTTAAGTCACATGCCGTTAGTAAGTTTCTTGCTGGAAACAACTTGTAATTATCATCAGAGCATTTTGGGAAAACTCTTATCATATCTTGTTTTCTGGGCTGGTTGCCAACCTTTGCCGGACTTTGGTTTATTCTTGCTACTTAATAAATTTGATAAGGACCGTTGGTGTGTGTCAATATCCTTGGGAATCTGGAGCTGGGGCAGAACAGGTCTTGGTTTTTTGCTTGCAGATGTTTCGTTACCCAACTAGGTAACATCATCAGTGCAAAAGAGGGTGGGGTTTGCTGCCATTATATATACAGATAGTCCTTGAGTTATGATGGCAATTAGGACTAGGATTTCCATTGCTTAAGTGATGTGGTTGTAAAGTGCAACATCCCATGGCCTCATTGCTTAGCGATGGCAATCCCTGCAGACTCCATGGCTGTCATTAAGCGAGGATCAGGGGCTGTTAATTGACCACCTCCTTGCAATTTCTTGCTCGCTTCTAATAACCAAAACCAGTAGGAAAACTAGCAGGAAGTTGCAAGTCCCAGCATGCTCACAGACAGGCCAGTAAGTGGCAGTTGCTGGATGGGAGAGGGAGTGAAAGGCATGCATGGCTGGCTAGGGAGGCACAGTGTGAAAGTAGCGGGGTTTGGAGTGACTGTGTTGTGGCCTGTCAGCCGCTGGCCCCTTCAGCAGCTGAATCAGAGCAGTGGCATGGGAATCAAGGTCAGCATCAGGGCAACCTGGAAGCTCTGAGGGGGAAGAGGGAATGGAGCCGGCTGACAGAGAGAGACAGAGGTGGAGCCTGGGCCACCCGTCAGCCCTCAGATGGAGTGTCAACAGTCCCCAGCTCTAGAGGTGGTTGATGAAGAAGAAGAGGAACAGATAGGTCCAGTGCCTGACACATGACTGCGCAGAAGGCAGAGAAGGGGAGAGCAGTGGAAAGCTGTGGGCCGATTCTGGGGAAGGAAACCACCGCTGCTACTGAGTCTCAGCTGACTGGGAGGAAATGGGGATTTTGCAGTAACCTTCCCCTGGAGTGGGGTTGGAATGGATATTTTACAGCATCCTTCCCCTGCCATGCCCACCAAGCCATGCCATGCCCACCAAGCCACACCCACAGAACCAGTAGTAAAAAATGTTGAAACCCACCACTGCTGTGAGGGTGCTGGAATGGCCAGAACTTCAAGGAGTGGTCATAATCATCACTTGTTCGGGGCTATCGTAACATCACACAGTCACTGAACGAATGGTTGTTAATTGAGGACTATCTATATAGTAGTAGCAGGGCAAGGGCAGGGCAGCAAACCCCTCACTCCCACACACATTGATGATGTTACATAACTAGGTAATGGAATATCTGCGAGAAAACAGCCAAGCTCAGAGAGAGCACCAGGAATTGCACATACTGTTCTACTGATTCCAAATGATATCTTTGAATATGCATGCCATATTCAACAAAAAGCTATTGTTCATTCCTTCAGGTAATGAATGGTAGGAGGCTTCATGTCTGTTTCCAATGTCAGTTGATCATAAGCCTTTTTGGAGGCACAGATTTGGCACTGTTGCTGTCAAAGGAATCTCCATTTTTCCAGGTTCCCCTTCCATGCACCCATGGAAGCACTTGCACTAACCCAGATAAGATTTTGACATATGCCTAAGCCCTTGGTCTAGCCATCTGTCAAAACCTGTCTTCTACTTTAGCCCCAGCCTTAACTCACATTATGGATAGTGTTAGTGGGTGATTCCTACTGGCTTGCAATGTTTTGTTGATGAGGAGACAAGCAGAGCTAGGAAAATAAAAAAATCTCTTAACTGCTAACATGTCCCATATGAAAACGGTAAAGATATTTGCTGATTTTTCCCCCCAAGGCAAAATAGAGACTAGTAGCTGGGAAATGGCCAATTTTATGCCGCCATATTTCTCTGCTGGCTCAAAAATTCAAGGACAGTATTTTAATCCAGCTTTCAGACTGGGTTCCAAACAAATATATATTTGGTAGCTGCCAAATAGTTCTTGTTTTGAACTATGGTCAGGAGAAGAAAGGCGGTGTCAACCCTCCATGGTGGAACACACTAGGAAACCAAAGTCATGGATTCAAATACCGTTTTTATGATAAGATTACAGTAAAGAATCCTGGAAATCTGAAGAAGCTTCCCCTTTCCTCCCTTTATCTTTGTGAGAACTAGGGAGGGGCTCAGGGGTGGTATTCACTTACCTTCGCTACCGGTTCGCAAATGTGAGCATGCACATGCACTCGCTCGCTACACTCGCACCTGCCACCTCCGTGCATACGCAGGGCCATCCGTGCATGTGCAGAGCGTCAAAAACGTGGATAAATGGGATGTGATTACGTCTGGGCGGGTGGGCGGAGCTACCCACAGCCGCCGCTACTGGTTTGCCTGAACTGGATAGAACCGGCTAAATACCACCACTGGAGCAGCTTGTCTAAGATGCTTTCTCAGGTCAGAATTCTATCCCAGACACATATTTCTTTAGGAATGGTGGAAAATATTTGTAGCTTGGTGGTATATGTTGGTGGTGGCTTGTTCCCTGAGCTTGTTGTTTGTTCTCTGTGCTTATCATCAAAGCCTAGTATTCAACAAACGGGTCAATCAACAAACATATCGAACTGCAACCAGCCTATGAGTCTCTAAGAAGTTGGATCAATTGAGCTACCAATCAGTGACGGCATCGACCACCAGCCAACTCACATGACCTACAGCCAGGGTGATCTCACCAACAGATGACCCTCACACGACATGGCCAGTCATTCATGTTATCAGCCAGGGTGATCTCACCACCAGATAACCCTCACAAGGCACGACCAGTAGGTTACATGACCAACTGACCACATAGGACAGAAGTGGTATTCTGCTGGTTCGTACCGGTTTGGGCAATGACTGCGGGTGGGCCTGCCCATCCTATTTAGCCCCATTTTCGAGGCCAGGCGCATGTGCCGAAGGTGCACATGTGTGTAAAGCTCATGTACATGAGTGGAAGGCGTGTGCGAAGCGAGGCACGGAGCAAACCGGTGGTAAGCATTTCTGAAACCCATCGCCGACATAGGACCTATAAAAGCAGAAGAGAATTGAAAAGACACTTCAACTAAAGTTCTGCTGCTGATGTTACTCAGCCTGGTGATGAAATGTTCAGGAACTAAACAATAAGCTCAAAAAACCACTACCAACAGATTTCTTTTATCTGACTGTTTTCTTAATAGCAGCTCTTCTTCCTGTTCCTCCCGATCATTCCTTCTTCCCATTACATCCAGATCTAAACTGGGGCAGTGCTGTACATGCTGGGGGGGGGGAGTACTACAGGTGTAGCAGAGAGTCACCTTACTAATTAGCCTTCTGACATGAGTACTTCACTATTGGCAGCCATTTTGTGACTGGGCAGGTACCTTCTTTGCATCATAGTGTCGCTGTGCCTCACTTGCAGGATGAGATTGCTTGTGAGTCAAGATAAATGGTCTGGATGTTGCCCGCTTCTGTTTCTAACCCTGCCATCTCTTTCTATAGCTGCTTCTGTCGTTTTTTCAGGCATCAGGAAATCAGATAAGAAGAGAAAGATGGAATAAGTACACAGAACCTTTTGACTGTTAAGTATCAGGAGCCATCCATCTGCAAGCAATCTGATTGCTATGCCTTTCTCTTCCACAGCTGTAAAATGGGATCCAGTATTCTCTAAGTGGCATAAAATATCTGTCTGCTTATTAAATCACTCTGTCCTGTATTTTCAACCACAAGGGTTCCCAGAGTGACTTAGAATCTTATAAAAAAATCCATAATACACTGAAACAATAAAAGCATCAATCAGTAAATGGTGAACATGGAACAATAACAAAAATTGCCCATTGCAGCAGCAGACACATGCACAAAGAGTAATCAAAGCCAGCAAAAAAATAAAATAAAGTAAAATAAAGTAAAATAATAAAAGCTGCAAATCTAGAGAGGAATCAGACTGTGTCACAGAAAGCAGATATAAAGTAGACAGTTTTTTGATTTACTTTTGCTTCTTGTATACACATACTATACTTTGGCTTGGTATCTGTGTCTTGCCTCATCTAGAGTCATTTCCTGCAGAAACACACGTTGAACTCATATTGAATTAATTAGTGGACTTTTGGCTTGGGAAGTGATGGTAATTTGGCATAAAAGATCTGTTCTGCAGTCAGAAGTTCCCACGTTCAATTCCTTGCACATACAGTAAAAAATAAAGCAGCAGCAACATCAGGTCAGAGAATCTGGATATAAATTGGTAATAGTGAGTAATTCTGAGCTAAGATGGACACAGATATTGGTTTTGCCCATCATACTAACAACAATGTCATTGCTGAGTTACCATTGCAAACTCCTCCCCCCCCCATACATTATGACCTTGTAAACAATGATTTAAGAGCTAGCTTGGTGTGATGGTGAAGGCATTTGGCTAGAAAGTGGGAGATGGCAAATTCTACTCCTGTTTTAGATGCAAAGCAAGCTGGATGACCTTGAGCTAGTCACTACGAAGGAGGCAATGGCACAGAATTGGACAACTTGTTGCAGCCAGTTTGTTGCTGCCAACTTGCCATTGGCTAACTCGCCATGGACAACTCGCCGCAGCCAACTCACCGCAGGGCAACTTGCTGCAGGATAATTCAACAATTCAATTTAAGTATTTAAAATAATTAAAAAATTACTGTAGCTTTTATCATTCACATTTCATTTTGTCCTTCCCTTTGCATCCTTTCTTTAATGATTCTGTTCCACCATTTCTTTGATATTAATGTAACTCTTACGCGTGGCCCTCCTGAGCTCCATTTTCACTGGCAGAGGTTTGCAGGAGGCTGCCACAGCCGGAAACAGAGCTCAGGATCCCGTTTTCGCTGGCAGAGGCACCGCGGGCCAGTCTCTCACTGTTTCCATGGTGGCCCCTTGGGCCAGATCTAAGCATTCCATGGGCCGGATGCGGCCTGCGGGCCTTGAGTTTGACACCCCTGATCTAGACTTTTATTAATACGAAGGAGAAATCGAAACATGTCACTAAACCTCTCAAAAACAACAACAGTCTTCTTCATCGCTGCTACAACAGACAAGAGGGTTAGATGAGATGGCCTATAACATCTGTTTTCCTTTTGAGCACAGCTAGTGGGACCACCAGACGGTTCTCATGCCAAAACATCGTTGGCCACCTTATTGCTTCTTGAAAATGGGAGGCTTTTGGAGATGGGAGGCTGCAGTCTTTTCCCATGTTTCCAAAGGAGAGTGCACAAAGAAGCCATCCTTTTTCAGATCCTGAGATGGCAAAGCTTTCCCAGGAGCATTGCTATTGATTTATGATCCTCACCTCCAGCAACATTGAGAAGACCAGTGTTTTGACAAAGCAAAGCAACATCCAACTTCTTACCTATAAATCCTCAGCCCAGCTTGCACAAAAACTTCTTTTTCCCCAGAGTATTAAGTTGTGCACAAACCAGACCTCTTTATTTATCTCGTATGAACAGAGCTATTTAAGCTGACAAGCTGGCCTCTACCAGGCTATGATATACTGGTTGCCATAAAAAAGCAACTTCAGAAACTTTTTGCATTTGTCCTTCAAGCATAAAGTCATTTTATTTTGGTCCATGATTGGGAGCACGACGACAGTTCTCCATGCCTACAAAATTGATGGGGACCAGATGGTCTCTCTACCCATGTTCAGGAAATAAGTCATACATATATTGGGCTCTTACGTACACAATGTCATCAAGAAAGTAGAAGAATTGAAATGGAAATGGGTTGGTCACATAACAAAAAGAACTGATGGCAGGTGGACCAAGGCAGGGGTGAAATGCTCCTGGTTCAGACCGACTCGGGCGAGTAGGTAGCGATGATGGCCGGTTGTTTGGAGAACCGGTAGCAATGGCAGCGCACACCGTTTATTTAATTCACTCATCAGCAGCAGGTTGGGTGTGCGCTTGCGCAGCCAGCGCATGGACCAGAGCGGCTCATTCAAGAAGGAGAGTGAGCGACTCTGGTAACTTTCGGCCGCTTGCCTTCCCTGACAGCCAGCCGTGGGAGAAAGGTGAGCAGTAGGAGTCAGGGAATGGGGCGGGTGGGCGGAGCTGCATGGTGAAGGGTGAGCAGGCAGCAGCTCTGCGGCAAGGCCGGAGTCGGGGAATGGTGCATTCCCTGACTCCAGGGAATGAGGTGGGTGAGCGGAGCCACGGGAGAAAGGTAAGGACAAGCCGGCAGAATAGAAATTTAAAAAGTTTTCCTACTGGGTTTTGTGGGCGTGGCTTGGTGGGAGGGGGTCTTGTGACTGAGTGGGTGTGGCTGTGAGTGACATTGAGTTGGTCATGCCCACTCAGTCACAAGACTCCCCCCCACCAAGCCACGCCCACAGAACTGGTAGGGAAACATTTTTAGATTTCACCCCTGGACCAAGGCAGTCGTAGAATGGATCCCACTTGATTAAAAAGTGTCCAAAAAGAGAGACCTAAAACAAGATGGATTGACACCAGCAAGTATTGCAGGCCCAATTGGCAAAAGAAACCTCAGGACTGTATTGGTTGGAAACATGCGGAAGAAACCTTCATCCTGCAGTGGATAGACAATGGCTAAATGGGTGATGGTGATGATGATGATGATCACTTCCCATCTTGACTACTGCAACGCTCTCTACCTAGGGCTGCCCTTGAAAACCACTTGAAGGCTTCAACTGGTGCAGAATGCAGCCGCGCAGGTTGTGATGGGAGCGTCCCGACACTCCCATGTTACACCCCTCCTGCGTGGCCTGCATTGGTTACCAGTTGCCCTTCGGATAAGGTTCAAGGTGCTGGTTATCACCTATAAAGCCCTTCATGGCCTAGGCCTGGGATATTTGTCGGACCCCCTGCAACCAGCGACAAACTCCAATTGCCTGGTGCGTTCCCACAGACAGGGCCTCCTCAGGGTGCCCTCGGCCAGACAGTGTCGGCTGGCGACCCTCAGGGGGAGAGCTTTCTCTGTGGGTGCACCCACCCTCTGGAACCAACTTCCGTTGGAGCTCCGGATGGCCCCTGACCTTCGCTCGTTCCGCCATGAGTTGAAGACCTGGTTGTTCTGTAGCCTGGACTGATGGGGGGTTTTTAATGAATTTTAAATTGTTTTAAATTGGGTTTTAATTTTATATCGTTTAATAAGGAATTATGCATTTTACCGTTGTGAGCCGCCCTGAGTCCTCGGAGATAGGGCAGCATATAAATTGCATTAAATAAATAAATAAATAAATTAAATAAATAAATAAATGATGAGGATATATTCGGCTCTTATGGACAAGGCAGGGGTGAAATCCAGCAGGTTCTAACAGGTTCAGAAGAACCAATAGCGGAAATTTTGAGTAGTTCGGAGAAGCGGCAAATACCATCTCTAGCTGGTCCCAGGAGTGGGGTGGGAATGGGGATTTTGCAATATACTTCCCTTGCCACGCCCACAGAACTAGTAGGAAAAAATTTTGAATTTCACTCCTGGGACAAGGCGTTGAACTTCATTTAACAAGATCTCATCCACAGAGTCTGGGAAACATCTGATTATAAGAAGTCCTCAAATTATAGCCACAACTGATCCCGAAATTTCTGTGGCCAAGCAAGAAGACTGTCAGATGTAAATGCCTTATTCTCTAATGTGTAAATAGTGTACAAACAGGGTATCAGGGGTTAACTTATTCTTCACTTCTTAATGTATTCATAATTCACCACTCCCACATATAGCTCCACCCATTGTATATATAAGGAGCTACCTACACCCTTTCCCTTGCTTCTATCTGTGAATATTCAGTGAATATAGAATGCCTATTGTAAATAAAAGAATATATAGTTAAACCTTTAACTCTTGCTAATCTTATTGAGTCTGATCCAGAAAATATTGCAACAAGCTGGTAGCAGAGGATGGTTAATTGACTCAATAAAAAAAAAAAAACTTAAAAATGTCTAAGAAAGATAGGCCCAACACCAGGGCCTACAGCAAAGAAATGGAAACGGAACACGAAATAATCAACGAATCCACAAACGCAATTTCGAGAGAGTCCGAAGAATACACCACTGAAGACGAAGAAATAATTGATGACCAGGAGGAAATCGAAATAGAGAATAACGAACTCAGGTCAGAGATATTAAAACTATTAAAAAGCCAGAAGAATGATGAAAGCCTCATCGCGAACCTCCAAGATATGCTGAAGAACAGCGGAGCAGCGAGAGAGAAAAACATCACTAATGAAAAGCCTAAAGACCCAAAAATAGTAAGTGATATGACTGCGGAGAAAATCATTACAAAGAAGAAAAACGGTGATCCCGCGCGAAAATTTGAATGGCAGCCATCTTGGTTTCAACAGGCCTCCAAGATGAGCGAAGCAGAGCCAATCAGCAAGCTCAATTCAAAATTTCTGGCGCAAAAAACGTTATCAGACAACGAAAACGAAAACGAAGATTCAGACACCTCAGAAGAATCAGAACCAGAAAGTGAGGACGATTCAACAAAACACCAAATAAAATCAGCAATGAAAACGCTCTTTGCTGCATTTGGGCCAAAACTGAAAATTACTAAAAAGATACCGAAGAAACGAGCGAGCAAGCCAATGCCTCAAGACCTGCCCGCTCCCATCCTGACTACGAGAGCGCTGACGCCCGAACCCAGAGAGCCCTGCCGATACCGCCCTACGCCGCAGACCGAAGCAAGCACCAACGCCCTCAATAGAAGAGGAAGAGCAGCCACCGTCGTCAGGACTCCCAAAGTCGAACCAGAGACCGACTCGTCTGAAGAGGAGCAGAGCGAGCAAGCCGCAATGGGGAGAGCCTTCCACGACGACGCCGAAGAAGAAATGGACAACGCGCATGCGCGAAACTACGCAGACGGTCCGGGAAGACATGAACTGGAGAGAAGACCATGCAGACTCGTAGCGAGCATCCCCACGCCGTTTTGCAATTTTCTGCATTTACGAGACCACGGACTACCTCAGGTTGTAAGTAATGGACCCAATAATGTCGGAAATTTACCCAGTGACTTCCCAAAACTAAGGGTTGATGGCATTAATTTACAAGAATGGTATCAACAGCTCCAGGTTGTATTTATGAAGGAAAACCTACTGTTTTTTATCACTAGTCCCCCAAAAAGACCTTGGACTCTAAAAATAGATTGTTTACACCATAGAGCTTTTTTCTTAATAATATCTAGTGTGTCTCCTGCAATGTATCACAGCATTAAGCCAAATTTGACTGTTTCAGAAATTATTCAGTGCATGTTTAATTTGTTTCACAGTGACAGTGTAGCTACCACCACAAGGATATCTAAAGATTTCTTTTCATCTAGGGTAAAACCAGGGGTTTCCATAAGTGAGCATTTAATATCTTTGAACAAAATAAGAGCTGAACTGCATTTGAGGGGGGAGGTGATTTCAGACCAAACAATGAAAAGTGTTATTATCAACTCACTTGATCCATCATGGGACAATTTTATGTCACATTTAGACACAATCAATCTAGGATATTTATCCATAGAAAGTCTATCCAACAAATTGATAACAGAAGATAATTCAAGAAGGAATCATTCTAACTATCACACAGAACACAAACCATATAGGAAAGTAGCTTTCCAAGAAAAATATAGTGGAACATTTAAATGTCATAATTGTGGATCCAGGGAACACAATAGAAGAGATTGCCCAAAATTTTTAAAAGAAAGATATAGATCAGAATACAGAAACAAATACGATTATAGACAGCCTTCCATAGAAAGGCATAGATATAGGAGCCCACCAAATCACAGAGAGAATAGAGGGGGCAGAGACAATTCAAAGGATAGAAAATCTGGTTCACTGAATGGATTAAATAAAAAAGACAACACTAACACACAGCAAAGTGAGAACAATAATTGGCTTATTGATTCTGGAGCAACTAATCACACCACTAATAACAAAAATATATTGTCTTCATTTGCTGAAGATAAATTTGTAATTAAGGTAGCTAACCAAGAAAAGGTTCAAGTATTAGGTAGAGGAAATGTAACCTTGCCTGGTCTAGGAAAAATAGTGGGGGTATTACTAATACCTGAAATACCTCATAACATATTAAGCGCCATAAAACTAAGCAGAGATTCTGACATTAACATTGTATTTTCAAAAGGAAAGGCAACTTTGGAAAAGAATAAAATAAATATAGGCACTGTGATGATTAAAGGAGGCCTACCTTATCTGATAACAAAAGAAAAATGGTTACATAACATTGATTCAAATATGGAAGATTGTATTGAAATAGATGATGAGAATGTTAGCAACAGTGACAATGATGAATGTAAAATATCTCATGATCACACAGATGCACACAATGATAAGAAGCCAAAAATAGGTAAACCAATTCATGATGAGTGTGCTCACATCTTACATAGGAAGTTAGGACATGCCAGTTTTCCTGTAGTACAAAAAATGACTGAACACGCAAAAGGTGTTAAAATAAAAAATTGTGAAAATTATCTGGAATGCTCAGTATGTAAATCTACAAAACTAAAAACTAGTCCCAGGCCAAGAAAATCTACTAGATCAACTAACAAAATTTTTGATTTAGTACACATGGACTTAGTTGGTCCATTAACTCCATCAATCACTTATAGAAAACGTTACTTCCTGACAATAGTGGACGATTATAGCCGCTATGGATTTGTTTATACATTAAAACACAAAGATGAAACATTTCAAAAATTTAAAGAATTTTACAAACGCATAGAAACACAACACAACATCAAAATAAAACAAATTATGACAGACAGAGGATGCGAATTCATGTCTAAAGAATTCTCCCAATGGTTAAAAGACAAAGGAATGTTACATTACACATCTAGTCCATTTTCTGCGTTCCAAAACGGGATTGCAGAGAGAAAAAATTCCACATTACAAACCATGATTAGATGCACATTGGAAGATGCTGGCTTAAGCAAACAATTCTGGTCAGAAGCCTTACATTATTCAAATTACACACAAAATAGAACATGGTCCAGCATTGTAAATAAGACACCATATGAAGTGATGTATAATAGAAAACCAAAATTAGCACACATGCATATATTTGGAGTCACAGCAGACGTACACATACCTAAACAATTAAGAAGAAAGGGAGAAAATGTGTCCAGAAGACTCAGATTTATGGGATATGAGACTGGCACTAAAGGGTACAGATTCATTGATAGTAACAACAAATTTATAGTCTCCAGAACAGCTGTGTTCCATGAACAAGCCAACTGGTCTAAATTACATCTTAATGAAATATTCCCAAATAAATATAAAGATACAAAATCTCATGAGAAAGGGACTATAGAAAAGCAAAATATCAACAAATACAAAAACAAAACCAAGACTTGGACAAATAGCCAACACAAAATAAAGACAGACACACTAACAAAAAAGGAAGCAAGATATTTGCATGATAACAATAGTAGACCCGAAAAAATCATTAGAAACACCAGAAATCAAATGCCAAATAAATACAAGGATTATGTAATGCATATGGATGGTGAACCAACAACACCTAATACATATGAGGAAGTGCTAAAACTTCCTCGCGAAGAAAAAGAAAAATGGGAATTAGCAATGAGGAAAGAGATGGAAAGTTTACAAGGATTAAATGTATTTACACCTGCAATTGCACCTAAAGATAAAACAATTATTGGTACCAGGTGGATATATAAAATTAAGAATTTAGAGGGAGGCAATACTCTATACAAAGCTAGATTAGTTGCACAAGGTTATGCACAGAAATATCCGGAGGACTATACCGATACGTATTCCCCCACTGTAAGAACAGAGAGTGTCAAAACAGCTCTAGTGGTAGCATCAGCACTCAATCTTGATGTATTCCAATATGACATACAGACTGCGTACCTACATGCGAAACTAGATAAGGAAATATACGTAAGAGCACCTCACAGTCAATACACAAACAGAAATGAGACTTGGTTGTTAAACAAGAGTTTATACGGGCTAAAACAATCTGGTAAACGGTGGTATGATTGTTTAGTAAAAGTACTTAAGACCATGGACTTCAACGCTACCACTGCTGATAATTGTTTCTTTGTCAAGAGGGGTGATGATTACATTGAATTTGTATTGATTTATGTGGATGACATTTTATACATAAGAAAACATAAAGAGAGAAGAGAAACTTTTGTAACTAAACTAAATGAGCATTTCTCGTTGAAATCTTTAGGCAAGGTAAACAAATACCTTGGTGTCCAAATTAATAAGACTAAAAGGGGATTCAAACTTACCCAGAGAGATAAGATCATAGAACTTTTAAATAAATGCAATTTAAGCAATGCCAAACCTTGTGATACTCCTATGCAAACTGACTTTCTAAGAAATACTGATGAATCTTCTCCCGAATTCAAGGACAACACATTTTATAGATCAATCATAGGTTCACTCCTTTATATATCTAATTGGACTAGACCAGATATCGCTTTACCACTCAATTTATTATCCAGGCATGTCAGCAAACCAACAATGTATCACTGGGAAGCTGTTAAAAGAATTTTAAGATATCTAAAAAGTACACTAGACTTTTGTTTAATGTTAGAACCTAATGATAATAAAGAACCAAAGCTTACGTGTTATGCAGATGCAGACTGGGCTGGAGACATCTCATGCAGAAAAAGTACATCTGGTTATGTATTTCTCTTAAATGACTGTCCAGTTTACTGGTACACTGGTAAACAAGAACTAGTGGCCACTTCAACGACAGAAGCGGAATATGTTTGTTTATCCAAAGCCGCAAATAACCTTGTATGGTTTAATGATTTAATTTCAGATGTTTGGAAAAAACCTGCTTTGCCTTTTGTTATGCATGAAGACAATAAAGCGGCCATTGAAATATCTAGATCTGATGCCATTGGACAAAGGTCCAGACATATAGATATAAAATTTAAACATGTGAGACAATTATCTCAGGATGGATTTATTAAAGCAGTGCATTGCGACACTTCAGAACAATTAGCTGATATATTGACAAAGCCTTTACCTTCTAAGCAGCACAAATATTTAACCTCTAAGTTGTATGTTTTGTATTGTCCTGAATCTGAGTGTAACTGGTATTATATAACGAATCGGCATTTAGAGGGGGATTTGTCAGATGTAAATGCCTTATTCTCTAATGTGTAAATAGTGTACAAACAGGGTATCAGGGGTTAACTTATTCTTCACTTCTTAATGTATTCATAATTCACCACTCCCACATATAGCTCCACCCATTGTATATATAAGGAGCTACCTACACCCTTTCCCTTGCTTCTATCTGTGAATATTCAGTGAATATAGAATGCCTATTGTAAATAAAAGAATATATAGTTAAACCTTTAACTCTTGCTAATCTTATTGAGTCTGATCCAGAAAATATTGCAACAAAGACGTTAGTGAGTTTTGCCCCATTTTACAACCTTTATTGCCGCAGTTGTTAAGTGAATCACTAACAGTTATTAAGTTAGCACCATAATTGCCAAGTGAATATGACTTCCCCATTGACTTTGCTGGTCAGAAGTTTGGAAAAGGCGACCACATCATGACCCCAGGACTCTGCAATCATGATAAATAACAAGTTGATAAGCATCCGAATTTTGATCATGTGACCATGGGGATCCTGCAAAGGTCATAAGTGTGAAAAACGATCATAAGTCACATTTTTCAGTGCCTTTGTAACTTGGAACGGTCATTAAATGAATGATTGAAAGTCAAGGATTACCTGTATGTCCTGACTAGTTATGCTCGTCAAAGTGACATTCAGAGGAAACATCCTGCAGGAAGCACAACTGCACAGAAGGCTGGAAAAGGTGATCACGTGACCCTGGGACACTGCAACCATCATAAATGTGAGCCAGTTGCCAAGCAACCAAATGTAAATCATGGGAGCATGGGAAAGTTGCAACAGTGATAAATGCGAAAAATGGTCATAAGTCATTTTTTTTTCAGTGCCATTGTAACTTTGAATGTTCACTAAACCAGGGGTGGGCAAATGTGGCCCTTTTACAACCTGTGGACTTCAACTCCTAGAATTCCTGAGACAGCTTGGCCAAGCTGTCTCAGGAATTCTGGGAGTTGAAGTCCACAAGTTGTAAAAGGGCCACATTTGCCCATCCCTGAACTAAACGAACTGTTAATTGTGGACTACCTGTATTGCTCAACATATAGGGAAGCAGCTAAATTTATTTTCCATGAAAAGATTTTTAATTCATATGTACATGGAGTTCTTGGTAAAAAAATATGTCCCAAAGGTGCTTTTGCAAGCGGCAACTAGACTTTCTTGTTTTTCTCTGAAGATGTTTCGCTTCTCAGCTCTGACTGGATGGTGGGGAATGGAAGGATTTATATTCCTTGCAGATGGCTGGTCATTGTACATTGGAGAAACAAAACCACCACTTCATAAACACATGGCACAACATAGGAGAACAAACCCATCAGGACAAGATTCAGCAGTCTATCTACATTTAAAAGAAAAAGCCACTCTTTTAAAGACAGCAAAAACCACATTTTGGACAGAGAAGACCGCTGGTTTGAAACAGGGGTCAATGAGGCCATCTATGTCAAATTGAACAACCCTCTCTCAACAGAGTGGGAGGGATACGACATCATTTATCTCCAGTCTACAACACAGTCCTTTCAGCAGTTCCAAGGAGACTTCACACTCATTTGAACTACTCAGGTGACCCTGAAGACACGGACAAGCCTCCAAGTGGTCTCAATGACTCTCTAAAACAGGGGTGTCAAACTCGATTTCATTGAGGGCTGCATCAGGGTTGTGTTTGACCTTGGGGGGGCCAGGGTAGGCATGGCCAGCTCGACATCACTTGTGTCAGGGGGCACTGATGATGGCCTGAATACTCTGCCAGAGAAAACGGGTTCCTGAGCTCTGTTTTCAGCTGCAATGGCCTTCTGCAACCCTCTGCCAGCACCTGGCCATCCCAAGTTCCGTATTCACTGGCAGAGGCACCATGTGCCAGTCCTTCGCTGTTTCCAGGGCAGATCTGGACTCAGAGGCTTGAGTTTGGCAACCCTGCTCTAAAAGGATGCAAATGACTTTCTGCAAGGAATATAAATCCTTCCATTCCCCACCATCAAATCAGAGCTGAAGAAGCTTCTTGGATGAGAAGCGAAATGTCTTCAAAGAAAAACAAGAAAGTCCAGTTGCCTTTTGAAAAAAGCACCTTTGGGACAACCACGACCATGTGTGCTCAACAACCAGAAACTATCTACTAATATCAAATTTCTGACAGTTATTCCATTTCAGCAGCAGTAACCAAACAAACGTAATATGAAAACATCAGTCGAAGGAGCTGCTAACCTGCTCTCTGCTAAGGATGTCCAAGAAGTTCTTTCTGGCTGATTCAAAAGCATCATTCACAAATTATGCTGTACCACTATGTAAAAGAGAGAGAAAAAGAGAAAGCAACAGGCAGCAGTATTTAGTATGTTCACACCACATGCTAAGTTAAAACGAGGTTGATCGATTTGTGGTTTAATATATTACAGAAATACAACTGCTGAGTTGTGAAGGTGCTATCGCTAATCCAAAACTGTTTTATTGTTTTAACTGTGCTTGTAATCTACCGTGCTTATTTTCTCAGAGTAACTTCTGGTAAGTGGGTGGCTACCCTGTTTTCCCCAAAATAAGACATCCCCTGATAATAAGCCCAATTGGGCTTTTGAGCACATGGCAATAAGGCCAAATGCTTATTTCAGGGTTCAAAAAAATAAAATAAAATAAGACAGGGTCTTATTTTCGGCGAAACATGGTATATAAGTTCGTTTAATCAAGAAATTAAAAACAGGAAATAAATTATACTTAATTAAATTAGGTTAAAAATCCCTTAATTGAATTTATATTTAATTAAATTAAGTATAGTAATTATAATCCAATCATGCTGTTAATGTTTTCCCCAATTGAAAATCACAATTTGGTAGTAACCTTGTTGGTGGTTTTGCTAAGGTTGTATCCAAGGCTTTTGGGGGAGCATATGTGGAAGTGGGGATCACAGATTAAAATCATAGAATGAGAGGATTGGAAAGGACCTTGGGGGTTTTCTTGACTTCTTTCTCGGGAATTCTCAAACCACCCCAGACAAATGGCTGTCCCAGCTTTATTTGAAAACTTACTCTGATGGAGCACTCATGATTCCAGGAGACAAGCTCTTCCACTGCTTAATAACTCACATAGGAAAGGAGAGATTCATTATTTCGAATTTGGATCTCCCGCTGTCAAGCATTCACTTTGTGGTTTTTGTCCTACCCTCAGGTGCTATGGAGAGAGAGAACCATGCTTATTTGCTGGAAATCTTTTAGGAACATTTGCTGAAAACAGATTTGATGGATTTGATGATTGAAAAAAGGATTAAATAAAGGTCTGAAGGGATTTATTTAATAACAAAACAGGGAGAAGGATAATGTGCTTATACCTGTTAAAAAGATTTGAAGTCACTTATTTTTTCTGAACCCTTTCCTTTCCTTTCCTTTCCTTTCCTTTCCTTTCCTTTCCTTTCCTTTCCTTTCCTTTCCTTTCCTTTCCTTTCCTTTCCTTTCCTTTCCTTTCCTTTCCTTTCCTTCCCTTCCCTTCCCTTCCCTTCCCTGTCCCCTCCCCTCCCCTCCCCTACCCTCCCGTCCCGTCCCGTCCCATCCCATCCCATCCCATCCCATCCCATCCCATCCCATCCCATCCCAACCCAACCTATCTCAACCCAACCCAACCCATCCCATTCTATTTTACATATGGAAAAATTCTTATATATAAATAAAAGAATTTGGTATAACCCACAACTATGAGACCATTGCACAAATGATGTAAATTTTGCAACTTGGGTTACATAAGATATAATAATTGTCATTTATGTCATGATGAGTCTGATATCACAGCCCTTCTTCTCTCCCCTCGATAGATGCCAATCATTCTGCAACTAGCTTGGCCCTTCCTTATTTCCTGGGGTCTGACTGTTTCCTGTTATGTACAGATGAATACTTAACCTAATCCAACATGGATCCCCTTCCCCAATAGGATTTTTCCATATATTTTATCAGGAAATGTAGATTAAGCAGCCTTGAACAGGTAGCACCCACCAAGGCATACCAACACATTAGGAATCCACCATGATCTATGTGGATTTGGGCCCAATGGTATTTTCCCATGTATTTTCCCAGAAAATGTAGATAAGGTTGGCATGAAAACTAGGCTTTGTTTCCTTGCCACCTGGTATAAACAGACTTCTCAAAAGAGTATCTGCTTCTCAAGATTAATTGGAGTGAAGCTGAGAAAGTTCATCCAACTCGCACAGGTGCTTCTCCAAGAACAGGGACAAATGAAGTGTGCCTCTTTATTGAGTAAATTAAACACTTGCTTCATTTTGTACTACGTACTGTCAACCCTAGGCAAGTAAACCAGGCGGGAAATAGATGAGATCTGCAAAACGAATGCATTTGCCTAAGTTACCCATCTTTTCTAAAAATCAGAATAATTTCAGCTCATGTAAATTATATTAAAGGCTGGGAAGTTATTTTGCAATATTCCCCATCCAAAGTCTTCAGGGGTGGGGCAGATGTTGACATCTGTATGATGATGTCATCTCAGAAATATCACCATTTCTTGCATCCGTAGTTGGGTTGTGGCTTATTGGAAATATTAGGATATGATCTCATCACTTATTGTCATTTTGGCCTCTTCATGGTTTGCTGTGGGCATCTCTGGCCCCAGCGTTTAATACCATTTTTATTACTGCTATGCCAAACTTCAAAGGAGTACTTTGACATGATGGAATTATCCCATCATGAAGCTGATCTGGGATGTCTTTGATGTAATGAACCAAATCAGATGGCTAGAAAGTGCTTTGCAGATTCAATAAACTTTTTATGGCCTCTGGCTTTGTTAGAGATATAAACAATGATGCATTTCCCTTCCATATATGACCAAGCCAATGGTCATTTTTCAGTCGTCTGCAGAAAAGGCTAATCTTTGCCTGTGTGACTAAAAAAATAAATAAAATTGCAGCCTCTCTGAAGCTAGTGATGTGGGTGGCTCTTCTTTGCAACTTCTAGATATTAGTGACAAATATAACATGTCAGCTAAATGGCAGAGTTGGAGTTTTCTCTAGTCATTTGCTGACATCCAGTTGTCTGGATTTTTGAGCACATCTCAGAAGAGCCAAACTTGTTAACCAGCTATGCCAACTTTTCTGTCACCATCAGACAAACAAACCAAAAAATAAGGTTTTGTTTTAAAATGAAAGAGTTAGGGGATGTAGTCCATCCCACAAGATCATGCCAAGCTTAACGGGCAGCCTTGAGAAAGTAATGAACATGTGATGTGTAATGAACATCCTTAGTATAAACCAGTGGTGACATTCAATTTTTTTCCCTACTGGGTTCTGTGGGCGTGGCTTGGTGGGGGGGGGGTCCTATGACTGAGTGGGCATGGCCAACTCAATGTCACTCATGCCCAAGCCCACTCAGTCACATGACCCCCCCACCAAGCCACACCCACAGAACCCGGTAGGAAAAAATGTGTGTATGAGTACCAGAAGGGCTCATAGTGAATGCTGCGGCAGAGAGAATCCGAACTTTTTTCTCTCCATTCACAGCGGAGCAGCTGCACCTTTTATGGTCCCCCCTGGGCCCCTCCCCCCCAGGGACTACCTTAAAGGATCAGGGTGCAGCAGCTCTGCTGTGAATAGAGGGAAAAAAGTTAGGATTCTCTCTGCTGCAGCATTTAACGTTGAATGGGTTGAGCGGCTGGAAGGGGCGAGCGAGTGGCCGGAAGGGGCGAGCGGTGACTGGGCGACTGGGGTAGGCATGGGCGGGGCCAACCAGGGGTGGTTTTTATTAGTGGCGGACTGATTCAAATTGTCCCTACCAGTTCGCTCGAGCCAGTCCGAACCGGTCAAATTTCACCCCTGGTGTAATCATTTTTAAAAGTTGGAGTTAGACGTTTTCTGCATTAAGTTAGCATACCATCTCTATTGACTCAATCCTTGGAGTTTGAAAGCAACATTGCTGCAGTTTCTTTAATCCTGCTATCTCTAACTTAAAAGAGATGCAAAGGGAATAGTTCAAAAATGTAATAACTCTTGAAGAAATCTGGCTGAAAGTTGGCTGTTTGCCTTTGAATCTTGAAGCACACTTTGAACCAAACCAGGCCTCTTTCCGATATCAACTTTCCAATTTAACTCAAATCAGATTGTTTCTTGGGAATGTTTCTGGGCCCTACAAAAGATATTCTTTATTTTCTGGATTTTTATCCCACTTTCTGTTTTCATATACAACTCAAGGTGTTGAACATACTAATATAGCTAGTCCTTGACTTACAACAGTTCCTTTAGTGACCGAAGTTACAATGGAACTAAAAAAAGTGACTTGTGACCATTTTTCACACTTATGACTATTGCACCATCCCCATGTTCATGTGATTTACATTTGGAGGATTGACAACTGACTCATATTATGACAGTTGCAATGTCCAAGGGTCACGTGATCCGCTTTTGCGAATGTCCGACAAGCAAAGTCAATGGGCAAGCCAGATTCACTTAACAACCGTATTAGAAACTTAACAACTGCAGTGATTCACGTAGCAAATGTGGCAAGAAAGGTTGTAAAATGGGGTAAAACTCGCTTAATAAATTTTTCACTTAGCGACATAAATTCTGGGCTCAATTGAGGACTACCTGTACTCCTCCCTTTTCCTATTTTACCCACAACAATAACCCTGTGAGGTAAGTTGGGCTGAGAGAGCGCGACTCACCCGAAGTCACCCTACCAGCTTTTGTGCCTAAAGTGGGATTAGAACTCACATCTCCTGGTTTCTAATCTGATGTTTCAACCACTAGACCAAGGGTGCCAAACTCACGGCATCATGTTGCCATCATGTGACGTTTCACAATGTTTTCCCCATTTGTGGAGCTAGGGTGGGCGTGGCCTGTGCGTGATGCATCTGGCCCATGGGCTGCCATTTTGACATCCTGCACTAGACCAAACTGGCTCCCTTAGAAAAGCTAGCACTTTGTTCAGAAGTACACTATCTTATCCAGAAGGAAGGCAAAAATATTTGGAAAGGCAATGGTAAGAAGCATTTTAGGAAGAAGAACAGTATTAAAAGTCAACTCCAACAGCTTTCTTTCTTTG
This sequence comes from Pantherophis guttatus, assembly GCF_059756535.1. Lineage (NCBI taxonomy): Eukaryota > Metazoa > Chordata > Lepidosauria > Squamata > Colubridae > Pantherophis > Pantherophis guttatus. The sequence continues at coordinate 327,829,732 of NC_142063.1, read as the reverse complement.
GGAGGCCAGATTTTGACTGTAATATTCCAGATGACCACTAAAACGGGTTTTAAAAAACTTGGCAACTTTAAGATGTGTGGACTTCAACACGCAGAATTCCCTAGCCAGCATGAAGTTGACATTTTGAAAAGCATTGCACTAAATGGTAGCAGCAATATAAGAGTTTCTCCATATCTTTGCTAGATCTGTAGTCGTCCAGATCTTTGCAACTCAAGCATGATACTCCTAAAGCATATTTGAAATAAAACAAATTACCATTGTTTTAATAATCTCTCCCTTCTGTCATACTAAAGTGGCAAAAATTGAAGGGCTTTCAAGGGATTTGAAGAGGAGGCACATATATATTAAACCAAATGACTATCAATGGCAGATTAATCCAGCCAGAATGGTTTAGATTGTTTTCTCATTTTTTTTAAAAAAAATGTGATTTGCATTGTACTGCTTTGTTCATTACCTGCCATTTTCATCATATCTCATTACTTAGAAAAGATATTGGAAGATGAGCAAGAAATCAATTTAGCTTGCAGTGTAGAAGGAATGGTGATGAGAAGTATTAGTGAAGATGAGAGAACAGTGGCATTCAGGTGTGAACAAGGGGAAAGATGAGATTGACTTTACAGCAGCCACAACTTATTTTGACTTGCTGTATCGTAACCTAGTTTGTTTTGCACAGCTGTGACCTCCCAAACATGAACACAGTCTCTCGCTTTCACCCACTTCAATTAGTCTGGTTGCAGTCAGACGATGTGAGCTGAGGTCGAGCAACATCTTAGCTCAGCAATCTTGATTTTGTATTACCACAATAACTTTTATTAGTATCAGAATCAGGGTTCTCCAGTCTTCTAAATCTGATGTTGAAAACACTTCATTGATGTCCCCCAATGCAGCCCACTTCTTACAGTTTACCTCTTTTTCAAAAACAATTTTTGACTCTTTCTTTCCTGGATTGGTGACAGGCTGGTGTGGGAAGCCACCCCGCACCTTCCTAGAAGAATGAAATATTTTGAGGAATATTAAAAAGGCAAGATATTATATTTCCCTAAACGAGAAATGGAGAAACATGTTTTTTTTAGAGGCAGAAAGCAGGCTCACTCTTAATAGTCATCCCCCCCAGCAGATATTTTGTGCCCATTAAGAAAGACTGGGCCAGCCTATCTACAAAACAAAAGACCTTCCGCTCCAGCATGATGGGATTAAGAACAGGACATGAGTCTTCAGGACATTATAGGATCAACTCATTACCATTTAGCACAGTGATGGTGAACTTTTTCCGCACTGAGTGCTGAAAAGGGAGAGCACACGGGTCTGGATCGCGACCTGGAAGAGGAGCTGCCCGGAGCATTCACGCATCTGAAAATGAACTTCCGGTTTCAGTCAGCTACTGTTCTGGGTTTCTGGTGCACATGCGGGCGTGATGATCAGCTGGCCGGTGCACATCCTCACGCAGGAAAACGGAAGACCAGCTCTTCCAGTTTCTGGCACTGCTGCATGCAAAAAGGCCAGCTGATCATCACGTGCCTGAAACCTGAAAGAGGAATGGGTGACACCGCGTGTGACAGGTGACATGGCTCCGTGCACCACTTTGGGCATGTGTGCCATAGGTTCGCCATCATGAATTTAACAGAAGACACAGACCTCACTACATTGCACAATCTCCTAAGGGTATTTCAGTCATTGCATCATCTCAGAGCAGCCCAAACTTTAACCAAACCTGGGAGCTCAGACAAACACCTAGGATTTGCATTTCCTCTTTTGCCTATAGAGCCAGCTATGACCCCTACATAACCCCTATATGACCCCATTGGAATCTGACATGTTCTTGCACAGGAACAGGAAGCTCAAATACAAAGTTCAGAGAAGGTATAAACCCCACCACCAGGGGTGGGTTCTAAATTTTTTTACTACCGGTTCTGTGGGCGTGGCTTATTTTGTGGGTGTGGTTTGGAGGTCATGTGACTAGGTGGGTGTGGCTAGCTGGTCAGAGTCATTTCTGGAAGGTCCTCGCACTTACGACCAGTCCTTGCACTTACGACCCGACTCATTTGTTTGCTTTTAACACTGATCAGCTGTAGGACGGCCCTTTGAAGCCCCCGGCAAGAGTTTAAACAGTTTTTTTCCCTCTAGTCATCAGCTGGGGCTCAGGAGGCAGCAATAGATTGGGGGTGGGACCAAATAAAAGGTAAGAATAACGTGGGTGGGTGGGGGGGTGGGAGGGCGGGGGGGTGGAGAACCGGTTCGGTGACGTCATATCGTCACCGCTACCGGCTCGGCCGAACCGGACCGAACCGGGAGGAACCCACCACTGCCCACCACTCTCAACTCCATGTGGTCAGTTGCACCAGAACCATGTGCTTGGTGGTTCTGTTCATCATTAAACCATCTTTCCAATCACCCTCCATGTTTCCAGTGTCTTTCTCCCAGCTTGGAACTGAACCAGATGGATATTTCTTCCAACACTGGGAGCCACAAGTCTTTCTAAATATCCAGGTTGTATAAAGAATGGTCCAGTTGATTTAGATTTTTCTGATGAAAAGTGCTCTTTTGCCAGGAACAGCATGTCAATTGTAGGTGAAAGTCCCAAACAACTGAACTAATTACAGATAGTCCTCAAGTTGTGATCACAATGGGGACCAGAATTTCTGTTGCTAAGCAAAACAGTTGTTAAGTGAGTCATGTTTGATTTTATAACCTTTTCTGCTACAGTTGCTCAGCGAATCTCTGCAGTTGTTAGGTGAATCTCATGGTTATTAAGCAAATCCAGTTTTCTCCATTGACTGCTTGTCAGAGTTCAGCTGGTAGGGTCACAAATAGTGATCACATGACTCTGAGACATTGCAAATCCATGCTGGTTGCCAAGTGCCTGAATTTTGAACATGGGACTGTGAGGATGCTGCGACAGTCATAAGTGCAAGGAATGGTTGTAAGTCACTTTTGTTTCAGTGCTGTAGTAACTTCAAACAGTCGCTAAACAAATGATTGTAAGTTAACTACTAACTGTATGCAGCTGAGTCAGTAGAATTACAAATGGATGACCCACAGATTCCCAAAGTCTATTTTGTAGCTCCCAGAACTGCTGGCAAGCGTACAAATCTAATTCAAAATTATATCAAACAACTCATTTTTGATAGGCAACTTCCAGAGTTGGAAGGGAACTTGGAGGTCTTCTACTCCAACCCCTGGCTCGGGCAGGAAATCCTATACCATTTCAGACAAATGGCTGTCCAATCTCTTCTTAAAAACTTCCAGTGTTAGAGCATCCACAATTTCTGGAGGCAAGCCGTTTCACTGATTAGTTGTTCTAACTGTCAGGAAATTTCTCCTTAGTTCTACTTTGCTTAACAAAGGAGCATGTAAGGCATTGGATTGGCCTTATTAATGATCATTTATTTGTTTAATTTTGTATCCTATTTTTGCATTCAGAATGCACTTTGGATAACGCAACAATAATACAACAATAATGCATATACAAAACTTTAAAGCTCCTTTTCAGTCTACATGAACTCATTCTTTTTATTTTACCGGCAATGGTATAGAAATAGTTTGCCATTGCCTTTTTCAAACATGTGGATTTGGGGGTGGGGGTGGGGATTTCCAGTGTAATTCACAGTTCTGGATTTTTTTTAACAGTCTCTACTTCAATTACTAACCAGCTTTGACCCAACGTCGCCTTTTCAAGCTCAACCAGAGTTAAGTAGGCGCTGCCATCAGTAATTACATAACGCTGAAAGTAAGAAAACATAAATTAAGCAATTAATTATTACTTTAAAACAGTTTTAATTAGCAGATTAAAAAGCTTTCTTGAAAAAGATACTCAATGTTCATAAATAAAAGAGGAAAAAAAACAACACTAAAATCAGACAGTCCTCCAGATAGTCACTTAACCTTGAGATCTCATAGCTTGACTACTGTAAACACACTCAGTGTGGGACAGCCTTTGAAGGCCATTCTGAAGCTGCAGTTGATCTAGAACACAGTGACACAAACATTTAGCAGCCCCATGTGATGCCTGTGCTTTCTGAGTTGCACTGGTTGCCATTATGCTTCTGGGTGAAATTCAAGGTGTTGGCTATCTCCTATAAAGCCCTACATGGCACAGGGTCCAGTTATTTGAAGGCCTATCTATTTCTTGAGCAGAGGTGTCAAAACCTGGCAATTTTAAGACTTGTGGATCAGGAGTGGGTTCTACTTACCTTTACTACCGGTTCGTATTGCGCCCGCGCCTGCTCTACTGCACATGTGCAGATCACCTATGATGACGTCCAGGTCAGTGGGTGGAGCCTCCCGTTGGTTTTATTACCGGTTCTTGTGAACCGGTCCAAACCGGGGGCAATCCACCACTGTTATGGATTTGAGCTGGCTGGGCAATTCTGGGAGTTGAAGTCCACAAGTCTTAAAGTTGCCACGATTGGACACCCCTGTTCCAGACTTCTACCCAGTGGTAAGAGTCAGCAGAATGGGTGCACTTCAGATCCCCTCGAACAAACTTTTGGGGAGCCCAGTAAGTGCTCCTTCTTTGTTTCAACAACTGCTCTTTGGAATGAAGTCTCCCTAAGATCTGGAGAGCTCCCACCCATTATGACATTCAGGAAAGCTTTAGAGACATGGCTGTTCTCCCAGGCTTTGGGGTAGGCAGGATGTAACCTCCTTGTTAGGCAATTGTTGTTTTGTGGTGTTGATCTTACTGTTTGGACTGCCATTGCGTTATTTCTCTTATTGTATTTTTTTTAAACTTATGTTATTGCATCTGTAGTTTGATTTATACTGTGAGTGGATCAAAAACACCCCGGAGTCGGGTGGTGTCAAAATCAAAATCAAATCAATCAATAAAATAAAAAGTCTAGATACATATGGGCCTTTTCCATTTGTGCAGGTCCATTACATTACTATTTCCCATTGTAGCCTCCAGCTGCCTAAAAAGCAAGCTCAGGAAAAAAAATCAAATGTTGCTTCCCCCAATTAAAATCTGCCCTGCTGTCTGTAATCTCTTTTTGATGAAAAATGATTTAAAGAAATTAAGACTATGAAGTGATCCTTAAAAATGGCATTGAATAAAAAGAAACACAGTGAGCCATCAAGACAAAATTTTTCAATGGGTCTGTTCAAAACACCAGCCCTTATCATATTTTTGTTATAATCAGATAAAATAATCTCCAGACTGTTCACGGCAAGAGGCTTCCTCTCTTTGGAGACTTTGTGAAGTTGGAAGATGAGTAATTTCAGGAAATTCATCCCATTCTCATCTGGACTGATCATAAAACAGGACAGGACAGGACAGGACAGGACAGGACAGGACAAAACAAAACAAAACAAAACAAAACAAAACAAAACAAAACAAAACAAAACAAAACAAAACCCAAAAATAATAGAATTCTTAAAGGCATGACTACTGACATTAATATGTAAAAAAGAAATCAATCAATAAAAATAAAAATACTGTATCTTTTCCTTGCTGTCAGGATAATACAGTATTTGGAATGCTTAAATCGCTTGCTCTTCAGCCATATGGCTTCCTACTTGTACAAGTAGTCCTCGACTTACGACGAACACTGAGCTCAATATTTATGTTGCTAAGGGGGAAGTTTGTTGAGTTTTGCTCCATTTTACGACTTTCCTTGCCACATTTGTTAAGTGAATCACTGCACCTGTTAAGTTATTAACACGGTTGTTAAGTGAATCTGGCTTCCCCATTGTCGCTTGTTGGAAGGTTGCAAAAGGTGATCACATGACCCTGGGATACTGCAACCATCATAAATGTGAGCCAGTTGCCAAGCAACCAAATGTAAAACATGTGAGCATGGGGCTGTTGCAACAATGATGAGTGTGAAAAATGGTCATAAGTCACTTTTTTCAGTGCTGTTGTAACTTTGAATGGTCACTAAATGAACTGTTGTTTGTTGAGGACTAACAACATTAGTATTGCTCAACATATAGGTGAGCAGATAAATTTACCTTCCAGAAAAGATTTTTTAATTCACATGTATATGGAATCATTGGTAAAAAATATGTTCCCAAAGGTGCTTTTTCAAGCAGCAACTAGACTTTCTTGTTTTTCTCTGAAGATGTTTCGCTTCTCATCCAAGAAGCTTCTTCAGCTCTGACTGGATGGTGGGGAATGGAAGGATTTATATTCCTTGCAGATGGCTGGTCATTGTACACTGGGGAAACAAAACAACCACTTCATAAACGCATGGCACAATACAGGAGAACAAACCCATCAGGACAAGATTCAGCAGTCCACCTGCATTTAAAAGGCAAAGTCCACATTTTGGATAGAGAGGACCGCTGGTTTGAAAGAGGGGTCAAAGAGGCCATCAATGTCAAAATTGAACAGCCCTCTCTCACCAGAGGCAGAGGGATACTACATCATCTATCTCCAGTCTATAACACAGTCCTTTCAGCTGTTCCAAGAAGGCTCCACACCCATTTGAACTACTCAGGTGACCTTGAGGACACAGACAAACCTCCAAGTGGCATCAAGGACTCTCTGAAAGAAGGCAAAAGGCCAGCTGTCTGCATGGAGTATAAATCCTTTCATTCCCCGCCATCCAGTCAGAGCTGAAGAAGTTTCTTGGATGAGAAGTGAAACATCTTCAAAGAAAAACAAGAAAGTCCAGTTTCCTCTTGAAAGAAGCACCTTTGGGATAACCATGACCTGGATGACTGAAAATCTCCATAGATATTTGGTAAAAGTATATTTTTCTTCTTCCTTTCTATCTTAGTTTTGCCAGACATAGCCTTTCTTTCTGTTTTACTCAAGGCAAGGCTCATTTTTTTAAAAAAAATTTGATTTATATGCCGCCCTTCTCCAGAGACTCAGGGTGGCTTACAATGTGTTAAGCAATAGCCTTCATACTTTTGTATATTTATACAAAGTCAGCTTATTGCCCCCATAATCTGGCTCCTCATTTTACCTACCTTAGAAAGGATGGAAGGCTGAGTCAACCTTGAGCCTGGTGAGATTTGAACTTGCAGTAATTGCAGGCAGCAGATGTAAGTGGATGTTAATTAGTCTGCTGAGCCACCAGAGCTCAGTTATACATTAACCAATAAGTTAATTTCTCAGACCCACGAGGCAAAGTAAAACCTCACAATAAATTATACTGGGAATTAGAGAAGTAAGAAATGTGGGGGAAATGTCATAATAAAGGAAATGATAATATTAAGATATGATAAATATTGGAGGAGTAAAAAGAAGATACAAAAGATGTACTCAGAAGATATATTGAATGACTGATTATGTATTGTTTGTTTATTTGTTTGTTTATAAAATAAAAACTTTTAATTAAAAAAAATAAATTATACTGGGAATTATGCAGGTTTGTATAAGCAGTTGATCCATTTTATTTTCTACCAATTATTGGTTTGACAGACAGTTACTGTCATGAACCTCAAACATGGCAAAACTTAACAATTTGAAACCATGGCAGCTAGATTGCTGAGAAGGGTCTCCAAAGTAGACCTGCCTTCATATGATTATCAGTTTTTCATAAATAACACCACATTTATTATTTATGGCTCTTGGTTTTCTCGTGATTGTATGGGAAGCTTGACAGGGTCCTATCTGAGATAGGGATGTATGGATTAGTGTAAATCTGATTTGTTTACTGCTTGTTTTGCAGGATAGATTTCTTGCTCTAGCAGATTTATGTCAGGGTTTTTAATAAAATATCTGGACATAAAATGTGCTGATCTTTTTAAGGCATACAGGTGTACAAAACTGCCTTACATGCTCACAGGAGTATGGAGATTCCTGGGAAGGCTGATGATGCTTTACAGCAGGGGGTGTCAAACTCAAGGGCCATGGGCCAGATCCGGCCTGCAGGGTGCTTAGATCTGGCCTGCAGGACTGCCCTGGGAACAGTGAAGGACCGGCCCATGGTGCCTCTGCCATAATAATATCAACAGTTTCAGTAAAAAAAAAAAAAGAGTTAACTTATATTGTTCATATTTTAAATATTATCTTTCTCCTGAATGACAGAAGTCAAATAATTTCAACATGGAACCGCCTGAGAATGGATTTAGATTATTTGCTCCAACAGATCTATAGCTATATGAACTCTTTCAGGAACCAATGATCATTTTAGAAAGTGCTGCCCAGTTGAGTTATGAGAGGGAGAGAAGCCAAGTGTTCAAAATAGCTTTTAAAAAATAAGTGAGGTTTTTTTTTTTTTTTTGCTGCTGAACGGTAAACACTAATAGAATTGATTCCTGAAAGTGTTCATACAGCTGTAGATCTGTTGGAGCAAACAATCTAAGTCCATTCTCAGGAGGTTCCATGTTGAAATTATTTGACCTCTGTCGTTCAGGAGAAAGGATGAGGTTGATATTTGTGTATTCTGGTAAGAACTGACATGACCCAGAGCTCCTGGCCTCAGGTGAGAAATGAGACATAGCTATCTAGCTGGATTGACACTTCTCAGTATTGTGGTTTGCATGCTAGGCTAAAAGAAGAAACGAAAGTGCTTTAAAAATCACACTGTCAGCTAAAACATATCTAGGAAAATGTAAGAGAGGCAACATTCAATATGCATATTTAAGTACTTTTTAAATTGAAATGATGCATAGATTGAAGTGAAAACAGAATAAAGGTAGTCCTCAACTTATGTGTTGTGGCCCGCCAGCGGCCTGCACGGATTGTGGCTGATCCCGACGACGAGGAGGCTGGTGTGGTGTCACGCCAGCAGCCTGCGCAGCCGGCGCTCGCATCGGACAGCAAGGAGGCTGAAGAGGATGTGGTGCCAGAGGCAGAGACTCAGCCAGGGCCTTCAGAACCTCCAGAGGCTCCTTCAAGTGGAGAGAGCGAAGTGGAGGAGCCTCTCTTCAATGCTCGAGCACGCAGGGCTGCCAAAAGGCAGGAATGGTTACTCAGGAGGAGGAGGTCTCCTCGAGAGTAGGGCTTGAGGATAATTGGCCACTCCCTTAGCCTATTTAAGTCACATGCTGTTAGTAAGTTCCTTGCTGGAAACAATTTGTAATTATCATCAGAACATTTTTGGAAAAGTCTTATTGTATCTTTTTTTCTGGGCTGGTTGCCAACCTTTGCTGGACTTTGGTTTATTCTTGCTACTTAATAAATTTGATAAGGACCGTTGGTGTTGTCAATATCTTCGGGAATCTGGAGCTGGGGCAGAACATTATGACTGTAATGGAGACTGCCCATTAAGGTTGTACGTTGGGACAGTTGTAAAACGGGTCACCCATCTGACCAACCTGATTTTACAACCTTTTTTGTGGCCATCATAAAATGACTGCCACAGTCATAAAGCAACTACCAGGATCATTAAATGAGCATTGTTGTTGTTAAGCAAACCAACTGTTTACGATGAGCTGGTTTTGTTGAAAACAGGAAGTAAATGCCAATTTTTGGCAAAAATGTCATCATAAAAATGTCATTTATGGCCCACAGCCATAAATGCAGGCTGGTTTCTGAGTGCCTAAAATGCGGTCACAAGATTATGGGGATTTCCAATAGCTTATGAATAGATAGAGAGATGTTATTATGTATTCAAATTTAGTTTGGTAAATGGGGAGTTAAAGTATTAGAGAGATGTAAGAGGCTATAATTAATTAGACTATGTTAGATTATGATTGTTGAATGTTATACCCTGTATTTTGCTCTGGGAAGTAGGGAGGGGGGTGGGGGGGAGGGGGAGGGTTGGGGAGGGTGGAGGGATGGGCGGGGATATATATGTAAACTTTTTAAAACTTTTCAATTAAAAAAAAAAGATTATGGGGATTGGCCATTGTAACTTTGACCCAGTCACAAAGCAACCAGTCATAAGTTGAGGACTACCTGTAGAATGGTTTTACAACAGAACCCCTGGGAAAACAAGACGGCAAGGACGGCCACAAGGTATGGTCAAAAAAGTCTCAACAGGGGCTGCAAGGGTGTGATTAAACTCTACCTGTTTTTAATGTCCACAGACAGATTGATTGCATCTTGTTGACACTACCTTGATTTTTTTTACTTGTGATAAAAGCTAATGTGAAAGCAGCTAATGAGATGACAACTAATATAAAATGTAAATGGTTCCTAAATAAAAGGGAGTTGTGGAAACTCCCAGGCTCTTCCAATTTCTAAATTTGTGTCATGTGTCTATTTCACTTTGTATAGCTGGAAAGCAACACAATCCATATCTCCTTTCCTATTTGGTTCCAAGGCCTGATTAGATCCAGAGCAGGGGTGTCCAATCCTGACAACTTTAAGACTTGTGGGCTTCAACTCCCAGAATTCCTGAGTCAGACAGGCCTTAAAGTTTCTAAGGTTGGACACCCCTGGCTCAATATATCTTTCAGGAAGGAAAGAACATGGCTGTTGATTCCTGGAATGCCATTATTTTCCAAACATTACCAATTCATTTGTTAAATAAAACCGGTATCTATATTTTGGAATGGGACAACTCACCACAGCTAATTTGCCATGTCCAACTCACCACGGTCAATTCACCATGGCCAATTCTCCATGGCCAACTCAACACGCCCAACTCGCTGCAGGACAACTCGCTGCAGGATAATTCAGCAATTCAATTTAAAATTATTTTAATTTTTGTCATTCACATTTCATTTTGTCCCTATCTTTGACATCCTATCTCAGTGGTGGTGAACCTATGGCACGCGTGCCAGAGGTGGCACTCAGAACCCTCTCTATGGGCATGTGCGCCATCGCCCCCAGCCCAGCTCCATAACATTTCTTCCGCAGGGGGGAGAGAGAGAGGGAGGGAGGGAAAGAGGGAGGGAGAAAGAGAGCAGGAGGGAGGGAAAGAGAGAGGGGGAAGGGAAAGAGAGAGAGGGAGGGAAAGAGAAATGATATTGTTGCTAAACGTAATATTTCAAAAGCAGAAAAAAAATGAAGGGGCATAAAAGTGCATTTATCACGTTTTTCTTAGAACAGTTAGCTGAACTCTGCCTTGCTTATCATTATTTTAGATAGTCAAACCTCATTATTCAGGTTAAATTGCCGTGTTGGCACTTTGCGATAAATAAGTGGGTTTTGGGTTGCAGTTTGGGCACTTGGTCTCTAAAAGGTTCATCATCACTGTCCTATCTTTAATGATTCTATTTCTTCAATATTAGTGTAACTCTCGTGCTGCGACAAATTGGCCATGATGAATTGTCCAATGGCAGGTTAACTGCGGCGGGTTGCCCATGGTGAGTTGGCTGCAGTGAGTTGGCCGTAGCGAGTTGGCTGTGGCGAGTTGGCTATGGCAAGTTGTTGTAGACCACTCTATTTGACCCTGGAGTTCACAGGAAGGTTTTGGTTGAGTTTCAGACAGTATTTTCCAGCTGAACTTGAGTTGTTGTCACTGAGTTGTTGTTAGGCAGAATGGGAATATAGTTAGTCCTCCACTGACAACCATTCGTTTAGTGCCTGTTCGAAGTTACAACAGCAGTGAAAAAAAAAAAAACTTTTTCACACATATGACCGTTGCAGCGTCCCCATGGTAATTTAGATGCTTAGCACCTGGTTCATATTTATGCCTGTTGCAGTGTCCTGGAGCCTTGTAGTCGCCTTTTGTGATGTTCTGGCAAGCAAAGTCCATGGGGAAGCCGGAGTTACTTAACAACCGTGTTACTAACTTAACAACTGCAGTGATTCACTTAGCAACTCTAGCAAGAAAAGTTGTAAAACGGGGCAAAATTCACTTAACAACTCTCTTGCTTAGCAATGGAAATTTTGGCCTCAGTTGTGGTTGTAAGTCAAAGACCAACTGTATAAAGATAAATATATTAAATAAATCCAATAAAGGACAATAACTGTAGCTCAGGGGTGTTAAACTCAAAGCCCGGGGGCCGGATCCGGCCCATGGGTTGCTTAGATCTTGCCTGTGGGGCCGCCCTAGAAACAGCAAAGGACTGGTCCACAGTGCCTCTGCCAGTGAAAATGGAGCTTGGGAGGACCTTGCTCAGCCCACCTGGGCTCCATTTTTGGCCACAATGGCTTCCTGCAGTCCTTTGCCAGTGAAAATGGAGCCCAGGGTCCATATGTGGTCTCCACAAGCTCAGTTTTTCCTTGTAGAGGGCTGAAGGAGGCCGTTGTGGCCTAAAACAGAGGCTTGATGGGTGACATTGAGCTGGCCACACCCACCCTGGCCATGCCTGCCCTGCCCCGCCCCCCCGGGCACACACATACTCGGCCTCCCAGGTCAAACACAATCCTGATGCAGCCCTCAATGAAATCGAGTTTGATACCCCGGCTGTAGCTTAGAGGTGAACTGTGGACTTCTTGGGGCTCCCAGAACTTGGTTGTTTACTTTTTTATTTTTATTTTTATTTGATTTATATGCCGCCCTTCTCCGGAGACTCAGGGCGGCTTACAATGCGTTAAGCAATAGCCTTCATACTTTTGTATATTTTATACATAGTCATCTTATTGCCCCCACAATCTGGGTCCTCATTTTACCTACCTTAGAAAGGATGAAAGGCTGAGTCAACCTTGAGCCTGGTAAGATTTGAACTTGCAGTAATTGCAGGCAGCTGATGTTAATAACAGTGCTTTAGTCTGCTGCGCTACCAGGGCTTGCAAATATTTTCTTACCCAGTTATGAATATTATCACATCAAGTAGGTAAGAATGATGATATTACCTAGTTGGGTAATGAAACATCTGCAAGGAAATAAGCAACCTCAGGAAGCACCAAGAACTAAATGAATTAAATGGATATCACCAATGGAGGGATTCAAATAATTTAACAACCGGTTCTCTGCTCTAATGATTTCTTCCAACAACCAGTTCACCAAACTGCTCAGAAAGTTAACAACCAGTTCTCCCGAAGTGGTGTGAACTGGCTGAATTCCACCTCTGGATACCACTCAGAAATAGAAACAAAATGTTATTGCCTATTTTATTCAGAAAAAGATCTCATCAAGATGGCCATGCTAAGAATGGTATATATTAGTAATCATATGAATAATGAGGGCATGGATAAAAATATGGGGACTTGCTTTTTTAGCTAAATTGAAGTCTCATGTGAGAACAGGGGAAATATTTATTTATGCATGTGTTTAATGATTTATTCATTTTATAATACATGAATAAATTTTGTGATTTGATCCGCTTTGCTGAACAATTTTTTTTTTTAAAAATCCTTGCTTCCATAAAATATCATATAATTTTTCTGCATTCTGAACATAGTGGCGGTCGGACCAGACTTATATTCATTTGGGTTTTTTTTGATTTTGGATGGTGTGTGGTTTAGCTTATGGTTTATTACGGAAGAGAATTGGCTGTGCCAGGGCGATGCAGACTCCACCCCTTTTCACCTTGCATTGTAATGTCACCCACACGCATGAAAGGGATGGAAGCAGCCAAGCATCCCTTTGTGATTTTTATGAAAGCCTTTGATCCTATGTTCACCTTTGGTGATGCTGGTCCTAGGGCCATATAAGAAATATTAGGAAATGAGAACATTAAAAGGCTTGCTGAGATGAAGGAAGAAGTCCTCAGTTCATTTGCAAGGAAGAGGAAAACAGAAATTTGCTCCTTTAGACCTAAGAACGCAAGAAAAGAAAAAAAAAGAGAGCAAGGGGAAAAAAATACCCCTCTCATTTTGTGTAAGTGTCTGTTCTTCTCAGGACTTTTTGCTTGCTTAATTTTGTTAAAAATGGCGTGCTGCCTTTCAAAACAAAAATCCTTTAAGGTTGCTGCCTTGTTCCCCTCCCACATCTCATAAATACTAATGGAAAAGTTGAAATTAAGAACAGCAGCACAAAAATGCATCTTAAAACCACATTGAATATGCTAGTAGTCAATTAATCAATACGTAAAAACAGCTGGTGGAAGGTAGAAACTAAACAGCCGAAATACAGTTGGTGTTTTCTGTGTGCCAGAAATTAAATCTAAAAGTCGGGAAAGAATAAAGAGATAAAATAAAATGATAGAGCCAAGGGAGACACCAGTGGGAAAACTGCTCTTAAGTAGCCATGTATCATCTCTTAGCACTGCAGAGCAACTACAGGACTTAGTAATACTGGTAGTCATCGACTTACAACCATTATTGAGCCTACATTTTTGGTCATAAGATGGGATGGTCATAAAGCAGCTCATGTTGCTTTTATGACCATTCATCAGCAAATGTGGAGGTTACAAATTGAACGCAGGGGTCATCAACTGAATGTGGCAATTGTTAAATGAATCCATTGTTTACTATGGGGCATTTTTTTTGCTGGAAACCAGAAGAAATCCTGGTTTCTGGAAAAAGGATCATAAATCACAGTTGCGTGTGTGTGTGTGTGTGTGTGTGCGTGTGCGTGCGTAGATGTCAGAACTTTCAAATCCAGGTCATAAGTAGCTTTCAAATCCAGGTCATAAGACTCCTTTGTCACTTTGAATGGTTGCTAAGCACCTTATTGTAAATTGAGGATTTTTAATCTTCAATATTTGGGAAGAGATCCTTCCTTCAGATCCTGTGGTTCCCAAGATTTGAAAGACTTGGTAGATTAATACATTAATCCCTCAATTTACTGAACTTTGGTTTAGTAGATTTCAAATGCAACAGGTCAAAATTTGTCTGTTCGATGGCTACCCGGCAAGTGCATAAAATCCCAATAAAAATTTACTGCATGTATAAAATATGTATGTACAAAAATGCATTCCCATGTATCCGTGTGACAGGCACTGCAAAAATAGATTTCCAAAGACACGGAAGCTCAGTTAAATAAGTTTATTCTAGAAGAGCCAAGAAACTATTATGAAAGAATTCTAGAGACTGCTAGGTAGCAAATGCAAGCTATATTTATAGAAGGATCAAGGTCCACATTCTCATATCTGCTTCTGCTACCTTCATTATGCAAACATGCCAATTTGTTTGGGGGCATGAAAGCTTGCATTTGTTTTTTGTTTTGGTAATAGACTGATTTGCTGTCAAGAGTGCTAGCAGTCCTATAAACCTTCAGGTAAGCCAATGGATGCCTCTTCCCAGTTTGATCTTTACAAATTTTAGAGCGAACCAAGTCTCTCTCTCTTTTTGTCTTTTTCTCTCAGTTCAGCATTAGCATGCACCCTCACCTTGTTTATCATCATGGTCTTCATCACCACCACCACCACCACCATGATTTTATTTATTTTATTTTATTTATTTAGTTTTTCAAACAGGTACAACATAAAAGGAATAAGTATAAACATGGATATGAATACAGGACATGGGTGCAAATAAATGGGGACAGTAGGACAGGGATGGTAGGCACGCTGGTGTGCTTAGGCATGCCCCTTAGGAATGGGATGAGGTCAACAGTAGACAGTTTAAGGTTAAAGTTATGGGGGTGGGTGGGTTGAGGATGTAACAACAGAGTCAGGTAGTGCATTCCAGGCATTGACCACTCTGTTGCTGAAGTCGTATTTTCTGCAATCAAGTTTGGAGCGGTTTACTTTGAGTTTGTATCTATTGTGTGCTCGTGTATTATTGCGGTTGAAGCTGAAGTAGTCATTGATAGGTAGGACATTGTAGCAGATAATTCTGTGTACTACACTTAGGCGTAGTACCTAGACCATAGGCGGCGTAGTTGTAGGTTGTCCAAGCCCAAAATTTCAAGCCTGGTGACATAAGGTATTTTGCTGTGAGCAGAGGAGTGGAGGACTCTTCTCATGAAATACTTCTGGACTCGCTCAATTGTACTAATGTCCGATATACAGTGCAGATTCTAGGCAGACGAGCTGTCTACAGATTCCAGGCACATGAGAATTGGTCTAGCAAAGGTTTTGTATGCCCTCGTTCGCAGTGCAATGTTACCGGAGAAGAAGCTTCGCAAGATTAGGTTAACAACTCTTAATGCCTTTTTGGCAATGCTGTTACAGCAAGCTCTGGCGCTTAGATCGTTTGAGATGAGTACTCCAAGATCCTTGACAGAGTGAGGATCATCTACGAGGTTGTATCCATCCAGCTTGTATTTGGTGTTCTGATTTTTTTTGCCAATGTGTAAGACAGAGCATTTGTTGGTTGAGATTTGGAGTTGCCAATTGTTTGACCATTCTGACACATAGTCAAAGTTGCTTTATAGGGTAGCAGCATTGTCGGTGGTGTTGAATAGTTTTACTTCAGTAGCGAAGAGGATGCAGCTGCTTATAATATGATCGCAAATGTCATTTATATAAAGTATAAAGTATGTGGGTCCTAAATGCTGCCTTGAGGGACACCGCTGTTAACTGGTGCAGGGTTTGATAAGGCACTCCCTATTTTGACTACTTGTTGACTGTTTGACAGGAATGTAGCTATTCACTTATGCAGGGATCCAGAAATGTCATAAGAGTTTAGTTTTAACAGTAGTTTGTCATGTACCACTGAATCAAAGACTTTGCAGAAGTCTATGTAAATTGCATCTATTGCTTTACCCTGGTTGAGTTGTGTAGTCCATATGTTTTTGCAGTGTAGGAGTTGCAAATTACAGGATTAATTTTTCCTGAAACCAAACTGCTTGTTAGAGAGTAGGTTGTTTGACTCTAAGTGGAGAGTAATGATTGGTTTATGATTGATTCCATGACTTTGCAGGTGACACAACACAGTGAGATTGGTCTATAATTTTCAACTAGGCTGGGGTCTCCCTTTTTGAAGATAGGGATGACCGTGGCTAATGACCATAGGTTGAGCAAGGAGCTGGTTCTGAAAGATAACTCATAGATTGTGCTTAGAGGTTCTGATATGGCAGTGGAAAGCTTTTTAAAGAAGTAGGCACATAATCCATCAGGGCCAATAGATAGAGATGGTTTTAGGTTGCGTAGTGCCTTTTCAACGTTATCTTCAGTAAAATCGATATGTAGCAGATCGTTGCAATTAGTTGTGGTACGACTAGGAAATGTGGGGCATGAGCCATTGCTATTAACAAAGACTGAACTGAAGAACATGTTGAAGAGGTTGGCCTTAACGGCTTCATCATTACAGTCTTTCCCGTTAGGCCCTTTTAGGGGTGGGATGGTTTTCAAGTCTTTAAGTTTGGTGTTTACAAAATTATAGAAGACGTGGGTGGATTTCGTGTGTAACAGTTTTTCCTCTTGTTTGCAGTGGTAATTGGTGCATTCTGCCTTTATCTGGCAGCATAAGGTTTCTTGATAATGATGATTGATGATGATGATCGTCAATACAGCTTTAGTTGCCATTCATCAGATTTGAGATGGCTTGTCTTGGGGCATCTTTTCTGATAGCTCAACATCGAAATAGCAAGGTTTTAGCTTCCAGTATAAAAAAACACCGAAAAAATATCTGGTGGGACCATCCTTATCAACTTTTCCTTATCAACTTTTAACAATTGATTTAATGTTCCCACTCTGAAAAACAGCAGCGGAAAAAGTTATGCATGTTGAATTTTCACTTTGGGGGACATAATTGCAACAATTCTCCGAAGATTTTGTTATCTTGCAGCTCCCATTGTCTTGAAACAGTTCTAAATCAAACTACATCCTGTGCCATCTATGCAATTCAAAACCAGAACGTCTCCTCTCCTTCAACTGCCCTCCTTCTGAATAATCTCATTGTCCCTGGCTCCGAATTTCCCTTCTAGCTTCCTTTGGTATTGTCCTTTATTCTAATCTCCTTTTCATTTGCTTTTGCATTTTTATAAATGAATATTGTATTATCTTCCCTCTCCATCTCTTTTATCCTATTCTTTTCTGTCACTCTTCTTTTATCTTTCCTCTCAGTTCTACCTCTCTTTTTCCCACCTTCTTTCATATTTATCCACCCGGGTTGTTTTTAACACCTCCACTTAAAAAAACAGAAATGAATTATCATTATTAGTTCCTTTTGTATTGACTTTATTGACATACAGCTCCCCAAATCTTTCCATTCTAGCAAAAGCAACCTGTATTTTCTTTCACGAGATGAAAGACAACCAAAGAAATTTTTGATCCTAACTCCCAAATGCCACTAAAATACATTTTTGAATGAATTTTAATAGAAGATGAGGAAGATGCAAAATGCTGGATTAGCAACCTCTAGCAAATAAACCAGAGGGAAAATGTGTATTTCCAACTGCTTGTTATTTGCGAATTTCATTTTGATCTTCTTGCAAGCCTTCACAATTTTTAAGAGTAAAATTAGGGCATAATAAATGTTTTAAATAATAACTAGGTTAACAAGTAAATAAATTGAACTGCAAATATATTTATTCTTTCTTCTCCATTTCTTCCTCTGACTTTTTCCCTTTTTTGTAGTATGAGTCTTAGGACTAAACTACATGGTGGTTGGTTCTACCCATTAATTTAGGCTGTGAACCCCAGTTTAAAACCCATGGATGGAGTCCTTCGACATCCTAAACCAAAGCCAATGATATACATTCGGATTTGATGCAATGTGGAAAAGCCCAATTACTTTGTTGTAATTGGTTGATCTACTAGAAGGTTTACATTTTCTCTTTCTAGTTTCCTGAATAGAACTTCACCTACCCACCCACACCCACCCACACCTCCGGAAGTGGTGAGTGCTCCGTTACTGGACATTTTCAAGAAGAAATTTGACAGCCATTTGTCTAGGATGTATTGGGGCTCCTGTTCGAGCAGGGCATGGGAAGACCTCCAAGGTCCTTTTCAACCTATTAATCTATGTCTCATGTTCTATGGTTTCCTTGCCTCTCTCTTACAATACATACAGTTGGGGGCAGGAAGAATCCCATAGCTGTACAAACATAATGCTTATCTTAAAAAGCATCAGCTGTTCTAAAAGCAAGCAGGAAAGCTCCAACCTCTATTTCCTTTAAATCTTATTGTCCTATTCTGAACTGTTTCAAAATTGGCTGGTGTGCAGGATTGTCTTCTATTTCAAGACAGGGATAAGCCTCTTTTAAGGCTCCTTTCTATCCAAAATCCAATTTAAAGATAAACAGCCATAAGAAGGGTGAGCATCTTCAAGATATAGAGATCTTGAAGATGACCATCAACAATTAGCAAACTGAATAGGTGCATAAAATCCCTTTATTTATCACAACAATGACATGTATTATATTTCTATTTTATTTGCTGGCTTATTTTATGACACTATTTTAGACAGTGGGTAGATGACTGCCCTGCCTTTTGTTAGCAACATGTTTCCATTCAGTTCCAAATATTCAGATATGGTGATGAGATAAATCTATAGGCACCTGAGATTTAGAACATGATTTCCAACCCTCCCTATATGTGAACTTCAACTCCCATAATTACCAGCCATATGCAGTGTCAGAGGAATTCTGGGAGTTCAGGTCCCACATATTTGGAAGGCGAGCAGATGGAACATGGCTTATTGAGAATATGTGAGGTTGACCTGAATGAATCAATCATTGTTAAAATAGAACCGTATACAATCCTCCTCCTGAACAGAGGGAGTGTACTTGTTGTGAGGGAATGAAGCTGGGGTTACTGTATGCATTTTGGAAAAGCAGCTGCAGCCAAGCAGAAATGTTTCCCACCCTACTTCGCCAAAGCTCAACTCATCCCTTCTCCCAAAACTACAGAAATAGTTTTGTAGGGCCCATCCATCCATCCATCCATCCATCCATCCATCCATCCATCCCTTCCTCACTCACTCATTAAGCAAGTATACTCATAAGCACCTACACCAGTATTCTGGTTGTCTAGGTAACTGAGTCACATCTTCGTGTTTTAGGAACATTTATTTATTTTATTTTATTTATTTATTTTGTCGAGTACATATTAGACAATTTATATAAGTATAAGCATGAATTGAATACATAAAATAAATACAATTAAAGGGAACATTAGGACAGGGATGGTAGGCACACTGGTGCTCTTATGCATGCCCGTTAGAACCCACTCTTTGGATTCTCAAGACAGTACATCGGAGAAAGAGCGTTAGTCTTACCTGATACGCTTCTTCTCGATGTACTGCTGGAGAATCCAATCCAGTGGTGGGTTTCAAAACTTTTTACTACCGGTTCTGTGGATGTGGCTTGGTGGGCATGGTAGGGGAAGGATACTGTAAAATGTCCTTTCCCACCCCAATCCAGGGGAAGGTTACTGCAAAATCCCCATTTCCTCCTGATCAGCTAGGACTCGGGAGGCAAAGAATAGATGGTGGTGGGGTCAGTCAGAATTTTTACTACCGGTTCTCCGAACTACTCAAAATTTCCACTACCGGTTCTCCAAAACTGGTCAGAACCTGCTGAAACCCATCTTTGATCCAATCCCACCCTAGCAACTGTCTGGTCCGGAGTATAGAAATGGACAGCAAAGTTACTGACCTCCATAGGTAGCCTCACCATTCAAGCCTTTATCTTAGAAAAGTGTGGGTGTTTAAGAGAGAAGAAGACCACAAGCAGTTGAGTCAACTGCCAAGGTCACAAACAATGGCAAGCAGCCTATTGTGGTGTGATTCCTGCCTGGATCTTGACTTAGAGATTAGTCTGGAACTCTGTAGCTCCAGAAGAGCTCCTATGCCGAGGCAGCACCCAATCCCAACAAGCGCAAGAACTTTTGGAGGGAGCCAAAGGTTATATGCCACTTTACAAATGGTGAAATTTTTATTTGCTATAAGGACTAACCACTAAATACTTAATACGCATAGCTACATCCACTTGGAGAAACTAGGAGGGTGGAGTTAACCAGGGAAGATAGCCTATTGTTTGGACAGGTGTGTGCCACAATAAAGTATTTGGGGCAGTTATCGTCTATGCTGTGGTGTGTCTACTTGGAAAATTAAAAAAAAAAAAACCTCCTATTCACGGAGTTAGAATAGGAGCTACAATTTGAGAAATGAAGAGTTTTGTGCCATAAAAACTATATTCTAAAATTCAAAAAGCACAGGAAAGAGAGACAGCTGGTAAGGGAGAGAAAGAGCCCTAATCAGAGATATCTCACCCCAGAGGTAGTAATAGCCAGAACTTTTGACAAGGCGAAATGTTAAAAAATAAGTTTGCAAGCTTTATAAGACTCTTGCTCATGCTGAATATTACGCAAAGCCAGCAATGAAAGGGACGGAGGGAAGGGGAGATAGTGAGTTCTGAGGCATCATAAAAATGTTTCTGATGGAGAATGTGGTATAACTTAAAAAAAAATAGAGAAAATGTACAAAGAACTGAGAAAAATGTGTCATTTCTTCCGTCGATGGGCATTACTCTTAATATTTTTGTTTACGGCAGTTTTTCTCTCTTATTGCCCATCTCTCTAGAATTTTCTTTGTTTATCTGGTTTTATGATGACTCCATATTGGCAGCCTTGACTGTTTTCTTTGTGTCCTTCTTCAGCCAGAAGAGGAGGGGCAACATTTTTCTAAAATATTGTCATTGTGGTTTTAATGGGCTAATTTCTCCTTCTGAGTTACCATAATTCAAATTTAATGAAACATGCTGTATAAAATTAAAATAAAAAGAGAGGGAGAAAGCAATACCAAATGAAACACACCATTAAGCTTGTGAACAGAAAAATAAATGGAGGTACACACTGGAGGACTATGTCCTTATAATTAGAGAGTCATTAACTTGCTGTGGCTGGACCCTCAGAAAGCAAAAATGGGGATCTCGGCTCAAAAAAATTCTAAGAGATATTTAAGTAAGCTCTCTCAGGCATCTTTCATGAAAGAGTCTGTCATGAGATTTTTGAACACTATTGCAGGTGAGCCTCTGACGTTGTGCAAAGATCTGTGATGAGCTTTTCAGTGCCTGCAGGGTCAAGCAGTTATTCTGCTTGCAAACTCCCCTGTAGCCTTTCCACCATTCCATCTTGTGGGTTTTTACAAAATGGAGTGAGGAGCATATGAATCATCAGTAGGTTTGAAGGAGTGCAGTTTGGAAGGCGCATCATCCATGGCAATGGTTCCAAAGTTAGTCATCCAAGAATAGCCAAATTACAGTTCTCAGCTTACTTTGTAACTGATCACAAAACTGTAGGACCATTTGGTGTTGCCATTCAGTATCCTCTTTATAGCTATTACAGAGGTTGAATGGGTCACATGCCAAGATGAGAGCTCCCCCTTCAAATGAGGGTATTTCATAAAGGTAAAGGTAAAGGTTCCCCTCGCACATATGTTCTAGTTGTTCCCGACTCTAGGAGGTGGTGCTCATCTCTGTTTTAAAGCCGAAGAGCCAGCGCTGTCCGAAGGTGTCTCTATGGTCATGTGGCCGGCATGACTAAATGCCAAAGGCGCACGGAACACTGTTACCTTCCCACCAAAGGTGGTCCCTATATTTCTACTTGCATTTTTTACGTGCTTTCAAAATGGTAGGTTGGCAGAAGCTGGGACAAGGAACGGGAGCTCACCCCATTACGTGGCACTAGGGATTCGAACCACTGAACTGCCGACCTTTCGATCGACAAGCTTAACGTCTTAGCCACTGAGCCACCATGTCCCTTCATTTTATACTTCATGCAATTTTCTAGAGAAGAGAGTCTAGAAGTCTAGAGAGTCTAGAGCAGGGCTATCAAACACAAGGCCCATGGGCTGGGCTGGGCCATCATATGGTTGGATCCAGCCCATGAGGTCTGTCAGTGTATAAGAGTGTATGAATTGGAATAGACATGGTAACAGGTCAGCCCCTTCCAGCTCTGTCTGGTAAGTTCAAAACTTTCCTCTTCTGGGACTCTCCCCCAGCGTGCAGAGCAGTTCAACTTTCCCCCCATGCTGGAACCAACGAAGAGAATCTTAGTCTCTACTTTTCCCTTTTTGCTAATAGTCCTCAATTTGGATCAGAATTTCTGTTGCTAAGTGAGGTTAAGTGAGTCAAACCCAAAGTTACAACATTTTTTGCCATGATTTTTTAGTGAATCACTGCAGTTGTTAAATGAAACATGTGGTCGTTAAGCAAATCCAGCTTCCTTCATTGACTTTGCTTGTCAGAAAGTGGCTGGGAAGGTCTCATAAGGTAACCAGATGGCTCTCAGGATGCTGCAACCATTGTAAATACATGCCGATTGCCAAGGATCCAAATTTTGAACGGGGATGCTGCGACAGTTGTAAATGCGAGGCCCTGTCATAAGTTGCTTTTTTTCAGGGCTACTGTAACTTTGAACAGTCGCAAAATGAATAGTTGTAAATTGAGGGATACTTGTGAGAACCAAGTAAACAGAGATACGGCATTAAGGTTGTTCTGTTGGGGCTGTGTTTCCTCAATTCACCCAAAAACAATGCTGATTGAATGGGCAAGAAATACGCTGCATGGCTAATGGAATCAAAGTTACATCTCAAGATGGAAAAAGGTAGGATTCTTGCATGAATTGTGGGATTCAGCCCAAGGGTGGGTTCTAATTTTTTTTTACTACTGGTTCTGTGGGCGTGGCTTATTTTGTGGGCATGGCTTGGTGGTGGGGTAATATGACTGGGTGGGCGGGACCAACTTTTTTTTTTTAACTTTTAAAAGCATTTTTTCTACAACTTTAAGAGGTTGCAGAAAAAAATGCTTTTAGAAGCCTCTGACGATCAGGCAACTCAGCTGGGATCGCCAGAGGCTTTTAAAGGCTTTTTTTTTTTCTACAACCTCTTCGGCCGAAAAAATGCTTTTAAAAATAATAAAAAAAAGCCTCAGACAATCCCAGCTGAGCCGTGCAATCATCAGAGGCTTTTTTTTACTTTTAAAAGCATTTTTTCGGCCGAAGAGGTTGTAGAAAAAATGCTTTTAAAAGTAAAAAAAAAAGCCTCTGATGAGGTGGGCGGGGTAAGCGAGCGGCAACCAGGCCGGTACCGGTTCCGGGATGTGGCTAGCTAATGTTATTACCAGTTCTCTGAACTACTACAAATTTTTACTACCAGTTCTTGCGAACTGGTGCAAACCGGGAGCAACCCACCACTGATTCAGCTGGTTCTCAATGATTCAGGTGAACCGGTTGTTAAATACCCCCCCCCCCCGCTATCAAAGTGGATCCTGGGCACTGCGCTGCACTGCAAAGAAGAAACGGGCAACGGAGCAGCCGGCATGAGGGAAGGAGAAGGCCACTTTCCCTCTTTCTTCTCCCTGCTCCTCCTCCTTCCCTTGTGCTGGCTGTGCCATTGCCTGTTTCTCCTTTGCAGCGCAGTGCAGCGCAGCACCCAGGATCCACTTTGATAGTGGGAGGGGGGGATAATTTAACAACCAGTTCACCCAGGGTCAGATTGGCCATCGTGGGAGGCTCGTCCCGCATATGTGGTGGAGCTGGAGGATGGGGATGGGCCACGCCTCCCATGACAGCCAACCTGACCCTGGGCGAAAGGTGGGTTTCAGCAGGTTCTGACCACTTCTGGAGAACTGGTAGTGGAAATTTTGAGTAGTTTGGAGAACCAGTAAATTCCACCTCTGACTGGCCCTGCCCCCATCTATTCTCTGCCTCCTGAGTCCCAGCTGAGAAAATGGGGATTTTGCAATAAACTTCCCCTGGATTGGGGAGGGAATGGAGATTTTACATTATCCTTCCCCTGCCATGCCCACCATGCCGCACCCACCAAGCCACACCCACAGAACCGGTAGTAAAAAAAAATTGAAACCCACCACTGCCCTGGGCAACCAGGTTGTTAAATTATTTGAATCCCTACACTAGATTAGATTAGTTCCTTATGGGAAACCTCAGATTGCTCAATCTGAAGGTCTGAAATCCAAGAGGCAATGTGGATTAAGGGCATTTCAGGCACTTTTTGTTTACCTATGTATTCAGCCATGATTTATGGGAGAATGATATTTGATGCTCCACCTGGAGAAATGGAGAGGAGGTTGGGTCTCATGGGTGATTAATTGAAATCTACCTGGTAGAATATGTAATTAGGATTTGGTGTTTATATTCATGTAACTGTCTCATCTTCATACCTTTATCTCCTAGTTCTGTGATGGCAAACCTATGGCACGGGTGCCATATCTGAGGGCACATGAGCGTTGCCCTAGCTCAGCTTCAGGACACATGTGCCCGCCGGCCAGCTGATTTTCGAGCCTTCCGGGCCCACCGGAAGTTAGAAAATGGGCTGTTTCCGGCCTCCGAAGGGCCTCCGGAGGGTGTTGAGGAAGGCTGTTTTTGCCCTCCCCAGGCTCCTAGAAAGTCTCTGGAGCCTGGGGAGAGTGAAAAATGGGCCCACTGTGCCATCACGTGCCAAAAGCAGGGGGAGTGCGGGGGGAGCACGCGCACATGCGCAGGAGGGTGGGGCACGGGGGGGCATTGAATTATGGGTGTGGGCACGCATGTGCACGATCCTCCCGCTCTCCCCCCGCTTTTGGCACGCGACGGCAAAAAGGTTAGCCATCACTGTCCTAGTTGTTGTTTTACAGGGAGAACCCCCCCCTCCCATTCATATGTCTGTGAACGAAGCAACTGAAGGGGAAAAATTTATGGAAGATCTGCAGGAAGACATGAGATTAATGCCTTCCTTTTATCCTGTGACCCTGACAACTCTGGGCTTCAAATTAGATGTGTCTGAAATACAGTCCCCTATTTGCTACCTGGCATGTGTGTATATTGGGGCAAGGGAAGGCAATGTGAGATCTTTTTAAAAAAAAAAATAGCCAAAAGATGGCCTGGATCTTCTTAATCCAGCAAGATTGATACCAGCTTTCTTTCTATTCTGGCGTTTGCTGTGCCTCTTAAAGATGCTTCTGTCCCCAAAGCCTAAAGTAACAAAAAAAGAGGAGAATATTATGTCTATCAGCCAAGCAATTCTGCTTGTGACCTTTTGCTCTTAGTAAGAGAGGACATCAGGAAAAATAGTGCAGAATCTGGCAGGCTTGAAGGAATTGCAGAAAACAGGAGATGTTATTGGTATTCTGGAAACACTTGTGGACAAGCAAAAAAAAAAAAAAAGGCCTCTGATGAAAAGGAAAATGCTACTGCCTTGCCTGAATTTTGAGCCACCCAGTTCCAAATCCACAATATTTATCAGCAGTAGACCCAGTGACAAGGGGGAGGGGGGAGAAATATGATTTCTTTTTTTAGTAGAGAGAGATGTGATGGTGGAGAGAGATAATTAGTTCAATCAATGCACTGATTTGGTTCTAGAAGTCATAATGTCAGGTAGCAAGGAAGGAAATAGGTTTCTTTAAAAATATATTAAAGCAAGACATTTATCATCCTTTCAATATATGTGCTTGCAATCTGTATAGTTTTTGTTGCCTTGGAAAGTACAGATCAACTTTGTCCAGCACATAATTGGCTGGCTTTTAGTAGGTCTCCTTTCCTACAGCCCAAGATAATAAATTAGTAGTCTAATTGCTGCAGGAACTTGAAGAAGGAAAGGGTGACTAGATCTTTTTTATCTTCTAAACTTACCCTTTTCTGTAATTCTCTACCAGTACTAATAGCCTTTGGACACGGAAGATAGCATGAAGAATGGAAATTCTTACATACTGGCACATACATGAATATTTCTCTGTTTGTTTGATTTGTAGAATGAGATATGAATCTACACTATCAGTAAAAGGATAACTGGTTAGTTAGTTAGAACTGAAGAAGCTTCTTGGGTTGGAAGTAGAACATCATCAAGAAAAATCAAGAGGGTCCAGTTGCCTTTTTGGAAGCACCTTTGGGTCACCTCTAGTATTTGGAAACTGATCAAGGAGAGATTCAACCAGTGGTGAAATCCAAAATTTTTACTACCGGTTCTTTGGGCGTGGCTTGGTGGGCATGGTGTGGCTTGGTGGGTGTGGCAGGGGAAGGATACTGCAAAATCTCCATTCCCACCCCAGTCCAGGGGAAGGATATTGAAAAATCCCCATTCCCACCCCACTCTGGGACCAGCCAGAGATGGTATTTGCCGGTTCTTCGAACTACTCCAAATTCCCGCTACCGGTTCTCTGAACTACTCAAAATTTCCCCTACCGGTTCTCCAGAACCTGTCAGAACCTGCTGGATCTCACCCCTGGATTCAACCTAGAAATGTGGAGGAACTTTCTGCCAGTGAGAACAATCAACCAGTGGAACAGCTTGCCTTTGGAAGTTGTGGGAGCTTCATCACTGGAGACTTTCAAGAAAAGATTGGACTGCCTTTTGTGAAATGGTGTAGGGTCTCCTGCGTGAGCGGGGGAGGGGGGTTGGACTAGATGACCTATAAAGTCCCTTCCAACTCTGTTAAGTGAAACTTCTCTTTGTTAGTCTAGACATACTCAGTTCCTGTAACCATTCATCATATGCTTATATCCAAAATTAATCTTGCTGGTTTAGACTAAAATTTTAAGGAGAGTATATTATGCTTGGCCACATATATAGGATGTACCAAAAGTCAGCCTCATAGGCCAATCACAAAATGTTTTATTAGTTCATATATTTTTGAAGAGAGAATGTCACTGTACTTATGAATGTTCAATGGTCTTATGAATGTTCAAACGGCAACCAATTCAAATATTTATTCTCATTTATATAATTCTCTATTGTGCCTGACTTTTGGTATAGGGCAGTGAACATTTGAGAATACGTTTGAGATAATATCTTGTCTCAAAACTGAATTAATGTTTGCATAGGTGTCCAAAGGGAACCCAAATAACAGTTGATAAGTTGGACATGGATGGCATTTTTTGGGGAGTGAGAACACCGGTATGACTCATCACATCAGCTATTTTTGAACACGGGTTTGACTCTGTTTTGAGGAAGTGCCAATCCTGTGTTCAAAACTACCTTGTTTGCTTGATCAGATGGTATACTCAGGATCATTGTATAAAGATGCTTCTCCTTGTATAAAAAGTGTGCTGCTTTGACTACACAACCATTAATTCTTGGCCTGCAAACAAGAGATAAGTTCTACCGGCTTTAGCATAACCTTATTTTCCACTATTTTGCATGCCTATCTCTCATCCTGCTTATCAAACCTGGGCTATAAGGAAGACTGAGCTTCATCCCTATTACAGGGAAATAAGAAAGACCTGTTGCAAGGCCAAGTAACACAACATATGGACCCAAGAATCAGACCAGGAAATAGAGTCAAAGTAAAATCAGTCACACTACAATGAGGATTATTACAGCCAAGGTTATTATTATTATTATTATTATTATTAATAATAATAATAATAATAATAATAATAAAAAATAATAATTTTTTCACAAACTGACTACCTACAACACCATGACCGTGTTGCTAAGATCATTCACTGGAAATTGTGCCAGAAGTTTGGATTTGAGTACAGCAAAAACCACTGGGAACATCAGGTTGAGAAAGTTTTAGAGAATGAGAAACTCAAGATCTTGTGGGACTTTAGGATTCAGACTGAGAGGCACTTGGTCCACAATACACCTGACATAACAATCGTTGAAAAGAAAAAAGTATGGTTCATTGACATTGCAATACCTGGTGATGCACGGATTGAAGATAAGCAGCAAGAAAAAATCACAAAGTACCGGGACTTGCAAATTGAATTGAGCGACTGTGGAAAAAGAAATCGTGTGTTATCCCGATTGTAATTGGAGCCCTTGGAGCAATGCCCAAAGGGCTACCCCGCTATTTAGAAATTCTAAATTTACCGGACTTGAACATTTTGACTCTACAAAAAACCACCTTACTCGGAACAGCTTACATCCTCCGATGATATCTTAACAGTTCCTAGGTCCTTGGTTAGGACTCGAGCTGCTGAGCTATTAACCAGCCTCAAAGGCTGTGAATCTTACTAAAGATTAAATAATAATAATAATAATAATAATAATAATAATAATAATAATAATTGCTTCTTCCAATAAAGGGAGGGGGTGGAGCCAATCTGTTATCTCAGAAGTCTTATAATCCAAATGAGGACTGACACTTCTGATGCAGTGCCAACTTCAGATGTTGAAGGCTTCCAGAGTAAGATGATAACTGGGCTTCCTTAGCACTAATAGCAATAGCATTTAGACATATATACCATTTTACAGTGCTTTACAGCCCTCTCTAAGTGGTTTACAGAGTCAGCATATTGCCCCCAACAATCTGGGTCCTCATTTTACCGACCTTGGAAGGATGGAAGGCTGAGTCAATTCAGCTGAGCTACCAGAGAAATAAAGAACTCTCTTCTCTCTCTTTTTCACCCTCAGTGTTAACTTCCTCTTCAGTGAATTTTGATTTCACTACTTCTCTGATCTGTCTTTTTAAAAATTGTGAGCATCTGGGGAGACTATGATTGGTATTAAATATTGTACAATATCATGCACATTTTAGATCTGTGAGCTAAACCTGGAACTGTCCAATTTATGGCCTTTAGTTATTATGCTATGCCATCTATCTATCTACCTGTCTATCTTTCTATCTCTTGTCCTTCATTCATGAGTAAGCCAAGCAGGAGACACATAATAAATTAGGACTCTGCATTGTGAAGAAGAGAAATAATGTACATTACCATATAGAAAGCCTTCTCATAAGATTATTACAGCTTGATCAATGGTCCTGTTGGCTGATAATTCTGGGAGTTGTAATTCAAGCTATCTGGAGACCTCATATTGAAGGAACAAATTCTGGAACCTCTAAATACATCACAAGGATGAACAAACTAGCAGCTTGTCAAAAAGGTTTGGCTATTGGGCATCATTCCAATGGCTAGGTTTGCCTATTGATTTAACCATGGCTTATTGATTAAACTGGTAGGTGTATATTACACATCAAGTCAGAAACCATAGTTTGTAGGTCAAACTGGGTTGGTCCACACAAAGCAATCAGCCCAAAGCAAATAAGTTACATTTTAGCTTGTCATGATATATGAACCAGGCTCAGGGGTGGGCTACTGGGGGTTCACAGGGATTTGGGAGAACCTCTAGCTAAGATTCTGTGCAGTTTGGAGAACCCCCCAATCCCACTCCTGGCTGGCCCTACCCACCCCGCCCTGCCATTCCCAGGAGTCCCCACATGGCCCGTTTTGGATGCAGATAAGTGCAGGGCATGCACAGAGGCTTGGGGAGGGCAAAAAACGGGCTTACCGGAAGTTCGGGAAGGCCAAAAACGAGCCATTTCTGAGCCATTTCCGGCCTCAGAGGGCCTCCGGAGCCTGAGGAGGCCATTTTCACCCTCCTGGAGGCTCGAGGAAAGACTCCGGAGCCCGGGGAGGGCAAAAATGCTCCCTCTGCCGTGGTGCAGGAGACCGACTAGGCCACGCCCACCATGGCCATGCCCACCCAGCAACCGGGCAGAGAACCCCTTGCTAAAATTTTTGAAGCCCACCCCTGTCCAGGCCTGTGTCAGAAAGTGAGGGTTTCCTAAGAGCGGGAAGTGCTAAACTTTCACTGAATGTTTCTAAGAGGATTTTATTGAAAATTTCTTCTTATCGCTCCCCCAACTCTAGGGTTTTTTTTTTTTTTGTCAATAGTGAAGAGCCCATCCTCAGGATAAATTCATGGGCAGGTCAAGCCTTTCCATGAATGATAATACCCTTTTTATAGGCAGATTTGGTAGGAGCTGAAGAAATGACTGCTATACATTTGCTCTCCATTGAACAGCTGAGAAAGAAGAAAGTTCAGCTAATAACTGGATGTTCCTCTAGCCAAACAAATGCTCATTTTCAAAGCAGCCTCCATCTCATTGTAAAACATCAGCTTTCATCCACCAGCCTTCGTAATCTACATTGGCTTCTTCCTTCTATTTGTAAAAGGGCTTTTTGCTTTATGGATTAAGCTGCAGTTTGATGAGAATAGAATTCAAGGTGCCAGCATTATTCAGGTTGTGTCTCTCCATATCACAGGCAATAAAAATGTAAGAAAAATGCCTCATTGCATCATTTTAAAAGCTACATCCACTTGAATATCCTATTCTCTCAGTGGTTCTCCAGAAGCTTTTGTAAACTTCACAAGCAAAGTATGCAAAGCATCTAGTTTTCTTTATCATTTGCCCCCTCTGACCCATTTTGGATCATCACTACTAATTTTCCTGGATATTTCTTTGCTGCTGCAATTCTAATAGATTCCTGCTTGTTCGTGTGAGTGAAAGCAAAATAAACCAAACTCACGGAGACAGATTTAATCCACTTTGAGCCTGCATTGTAAATGATCACCACCTACAAACTAATCCACCATATTTTCCTCTAAATTGGACAAAAAAAAAAAAAAAGTCAAGAAAAGGAAGACGTGTTTGGGGAGCTGTAAAAATCCCCATCACAGTTTATTTATGGAAAGTTTCAACACCCATATTAAATTATTGTGTGAAGGGATTATACAGCTGCAAGTAGTCTTATTTTACTGCTGGAGTACTGAGAAGGTACAAGAAACTCCCTTCTTCAGAATAGATTGAATTCAGTCTTTCCCACTTTTTTGAAGTCAGGGCTTTCCCCCCAAACTATAACTGAAGGAATATGCTGCTAGATTCTATTTTTTAAAAAAAGTTATATGCCATTACATTGTTCTCTGGTAGTAGGATTTAGTGAGATAAGTCTAAAATACCAGAGTCAAACATTAAAAAGGAGCATTCAGTTCTTTGGAGAGCATTGGGGTAGATTTGAAGAATCTGTCACCTAATCTACCTGCAAACACAAGCAACTGAAAAATATAAAGGACTTTAATACTTTGTGCCTCATACTGTTCAAGGTAAAGGAGGAGATCTTTTAAGATTTAAGGATGCTCATCAGGGGTATTGTTTCAATCTTGTACCTCATGTGTGATGCCATGCAGCATGTGTAGAGTACATATTCTGGATGTGTAATCCTTGTTTTTTAAGTGACCTGAGAATGAGGTTTTTTTTACGAGTAGCAATGTAGTAGGATTTTATGACAGGAGAAAAATTAATAGCATTAATGGAAAAAGAGGCTCATAACGAAGACTTCCTGAATAAGGGGGATGCTAAAAACACAATTGCAAATCATTCTAAATGAGAGAAAAATAGAGGACTTTAGAAGAAGTCAACATAAGAAGCTATGTAGACCCAAAGAACTGAAAATGGAGAATACCATATTTATGAGGTAGAAAGAAAACAGGCCACTGGGAAAGAACAGCAATAGGTAGCTCAGAATTAAAAAGACAGTATCTAAGCTAAGCCTTAGAATGAAATGAAAATATTAGTTGGTATGCAAATAATATTTTGTATAATTATCCAGAGCGATCATGATAATTTTCCTATGTTGGATTTATAAAAGGCTTGTAAAAGTTTTGAAGAATCTTGTGAGAATGAATAAAGAAAAAAAGAAAAGAAAAGAAATCAAGTTCTGCAACATTGATTGAATAGACTAAAGATTAAGATTGTTAAAGTAAAGGGAAGGAATCTAAAGTTGATTTATTTGATCAAAGTTGAAATAGATATGTTGTTATTTCTAATAACCCTTAATGGACTTTTGCTGACATCAGGACTGAAATGACGATGCTTTGTGCATTTGTTTATAGACAAGAGATGGGATATGGGATATGAGAAGAAGAGATCATTAGTGGTATTTTAAGAAGAGATAAGTTACTACAATTGTTTATACTTGTGATGAAGGTCAGAAGTCACCTCTTTTATACTTTTTTTCTTTACTATATTCTTACTTTTCCCTTTCTCTTATCCTTGTTTTCTACATCTTGTATTCTTTATTTTAATTCTTCCAACTTTCTGTTAATAAAAAAAATAGGATTTTTTACTACCATAATTATATTTTTTTAAAAAAACTGTAAAAAGGGAAGGCTCAGATATGATTAATAGACATGGTGACACAGTGGTTAGAATACAGTATTGCAGGCAAACTCCACTGCGAGGAGTTTGATCCTGACTGGCTCAAGGTTGACTCAACCTTTCATCCTTCCAAGGTTGGTAAAATGAGGACCCAGATTGTTGGAGGCAATATGCTGACATTTGTAAACCTCTTAGAGATTATAGTGCGAAGTGGTATATAAGTCTAAATGCTACTGCTACTATTAAAGGAAAGGCTATTAAAAGGAAAGGAAATAGTTTACTATCTGTTCAATGGAGACAGCAAAACGCGAATAGCTAGCAAAAAAAGGCACAGGATTGTTATTTTGTTGTTTTACAAAATTGTGAAGAACAGGAAGAACAGCTCAGACTGACTGAAGCTTGACACCAAGAGAAGCATGGTAACCAAATGCCCATTTGCTTTGAGTGAATTTAAGTATCCAGGGCCAGATAAATCGCATTATGCAGTTAAATGCAAATTTAAATTGCAGGGTACTGAAGAAACTTGCTAATGGATGGGCTGAACATTTAGCTGTTATCCTTGAGAAATCCTGGAAAATTAATAAATTGGCTGATAACTGGAGGAGGGCCAATGTTGTCCCTATTTTTTAAAAAGCAGAAAAAAAGAGAGCGTCTACTGAACATAGTTCACTTCACCTGACATTGCTACCTGGGGGATCAGTAAGAGCTCAGTCTGTAAGTACCTCACAATCCAAGTGATAATTGCTAGATGTCAAGATTTGTCAAGAATGAACATTGTCAAACTAAGCTTATTTCGTGTTGATCAGGTAAATTCCTTGACAGATTGCAAGAATGCTGTAGATGTCATGTACCTTGATATCAGCAAAGTGTCTGATCAAGATTCCTAAGACATTCTGATTAATAAGCTACTTAAATATATGCTTCTGCTAGGTGGCAGCACCTTACTAGCCTTTGATGTTCAAAAAAAGCTAAAGAGAATAAGAAGTGGTAAGTAATTAAATGGGAAACTAGGATAACTTAGACCAGGGGTCTCCGGCCTTGGCAACTTTAAGACTTGTGGAATTCAACTCCCAGAATTTCTCAGCCAGCTTGGAGACCCCTAACTTAGACTACACTGTTGCCAAGAGAATTACTTGGCTGTCTGTATGAATTCGCCAAGGGCTGAACTTGACTTAAAGGAGATTTCACTCTTTTTTAAAAAAAGTGTGGGCTGAATGGTATACAAATAAACAAATCTATAACTGGCCAAAAATATGTTATTGTACAGTTCTTCACCGAATTGGTATAAATTACTTGATGCACTGCCCAAAAGTTTAATTCTGATCTCTATACTCTTCAATATTATGATTAATAATTGCATGAGGTGAAAGGATACATTTACACATTTGCAAAGGACATAATACTGGATGGGATAGCTAAAAACCTTAGAAGAGAGAGAAAGAGAGAAAGCAAAAGGATGAGTTAGAGAAGTGGGCTACGAATATTAGCACAATTATGTTGGCTATTCCAGCTTTTAGACTGGATAGATTATTAGACTATGTTTGGGATAAGATAGGACTGCTTGTGGCATACTAGCCGAATGTGCCAGACTGACCAGTACTATTTTCACTTCACTCTGTTAGTATGAAAATCTGGCTATAGCAGGAGTAACTGGTAACCTAGTCAACAAAGGGCAGTTGATTGACATAATAATAATAATAATAATAATAATAATAATAATAATAATAATAATAATAATAATAATAATTTTATTTCTATACCACCCTTCTCCCGAAGGACTCAGGGCGGTGTACAGCCTATTTAAAAACACAAGACAAAACATCGATTAAAAATTAAAAATAATTAAATAAATTTGGCTCAATTTAAAACCCCACAAATTTAAAATACCCCAATTTAAAATTATTATGTTGATAGCCCAGCCTGGCGGACCAAAGACATGAGAGATTTTAGAATTCTAGTTTTAGAAGACCATCAGGTCAGGGGTGGGTTCTACTTACCTTTACTACCAGTTTGCAATGGGAGCATGCGCTCACGCTCCCTTTGTTCATTTGCGTCCGCATGTGCGCTTCTGCACATGCGCAGATCGTCATTTATGACGTCCGGGCGGGTGGGTGGAGCCTCCCGCCACTTTTACTACTGGTTCTAAAGAACCGGACAGAACCGGGAGCAACCCACCACTGCATCAGGTGAAGATTGAGGAATATGGAAGATCATGGCTTGGGATGGAAGAGAAATAAATGGGGAAAAAAGGCACAAATTAATGAACCAAATGAAAGAAAGTAAAGCACATTTCTGTAAGTCTGTGAAACTAAGGGCAGTTCTCAGGACCAGCTTGATTCAATGTGAAAACAGATTACTGACCATTGAATGCAGGGACATACAAGGTCATCTTTAACCTATGTCCAGCAATTTTTGTCCTATTTCTCCTATGCACCAAAAGTAGTATTTTCTGATTTGTGCTGGCTCTGACTTGTGCCTATTCTGTGTCATTTCATCACAGAGAAATTTTCAACTTATCTGAATTGAAAAGTTTAGTTTAGTTTAGTTTAGTTTATTTGATTTGTATACCGCCCTACTCCCGAAGGACTCAGGGCGGTGAACAGCCAAACAATAAAATACATAGATACAAAAAATTTAAAAACCAGATAAAATCAAATTAAATCATTTTGGCCCAGACAGATTAAAACACCCCAATAATTTAAAAACAGATTAAAATTTACATATTTAAAAAAGGGAAGAGATTAGGCCAAGCCCGCCTGATGGAATAAAAAGGTCTTCACAGCGCGGCGGAAGGTGCGCAGATCCGGGATCCTCCGTATCTCTGGGGGGAGCTCATTCCAGACGGTAGGTGCCCCC
The DNA here is from genome assembly GCF_059756535.1 of Pantherophis guttatus. Classification (NCBI taxonomy): domain Eukaryota; kingdom Metazoa; phylum Chordata; class Lepidosauria; order Squamata; family Colubridae; genus Pantherophis; species Pantherophis guttatus. The sequence continues at coordinate 327,794,496 of NC_142063.1, read as the reverse complement.
ACAGAGAAGGCTCTCCCCCTAGGGGTCGCCAGCCGACACTGTTTGGCTGACGGCACCCGGAGGAGCCCCTCTCTATGAGAGCGTACTGGCCGGTGGGAGGCTATTGGTGGTAGTAGGCGGTCCCGTAGATAACCAGGTCCTAAGCCATGGAGCGCTTTAAAGGTGGTAACCAAAACCTTGAAGCGCACCCGGAAGACCACCGGGAGCCAGTGCAGCTCGCGCAGGAGAGGTGTTACATGGGAGCGCCATGTCGCTCCCATTACCACCCGCGCGGCCGCACTCTGCGCCAGTTGGAGCATGCATATGGAGGTGCATCAGTGGTGGGCTGCCCTCGGTTCGGACCGGTTCTCAAGAACCGGTAGTAAAACCGGCAGGAGGTCCCGCCCACCACCCTGGATGTTGTCATCGGCGATCCGCGCATGCAGCAACGGTAAGAAGAATCCACCCCTGAGATGCATGCATCATACTGTGATTTATCACCGGGACGATTTCTGAACAAGAATCTAGTGATTTTGAAAGCATCCTAAACCTGTGCAAAATATCTTGCTGGAGAGATTGAAATCATCAGGGAGGGATATAGAATGAAGCAGGGGTCAGACAAATTACAAGAATGGAGGAAGGTTTGTGAGGAATTTCAGGGGCACTCCCTCCCAATGCACTGTCTGCCCCTCTTCCAGAATGATGAACTGTCATTTAGGCTAGTAGGTACAAAGAAGGAAGAGCATGGGGTGAAATGGAATAATAGCGATAGCATTTAGCACTAGAACTTAGACTTATATACTGCTTCACAGTGCTTTACAGCCCTCTCTAAGTGGTTCACAGAGTCAGCATATTGCCCCCAACAATTTGGCTCCTCATTTTATCCACCTTGGAAGGATGGAAGGCTGAGTCAATCTTGAGCCTGGCGAGATTTGAACTGCCAAATTGCAGGCAGCCAGCAGTCAGCAGAAGTAGCCTGCAGTACTGCACTCTAACCATTGCACCACTGTGGCTCAACGGTGAGCAAACCCCATTCCTGATTAGAACTGCAAGGGACTAGTAACGCCAGTTGCATGTGGGTATGGTTGTCAGTACCTGGGAGTAGCCTGTGGAGTAGGCAAAATCATACCAAACCCCTATCAAAACATAATATAAATTAAGACCAAGCAAAACCCCTTGTTGCCAGAAACATCAGAAAAGCTGCAATGGATTAGAAACATTTATTAAAGAGCCTGTTTAAATTGGCCTTTAGAACTAGCGTTCTTTGAAGAGAGTGTTAGGACTGTTTTTTTAAACAAAGGTCTCTCCTGCTCTTTCAAAGAGGTATCTCTGTATCTATACTATCTAGATCAGAGTCTTCAAATTTGGCAGCTTGAAGTTTTGTGGACTTCAACTCCCAGAATTCTCAGCCATCTATGCTGGTTGGAGAATTCTGGGAGTTGAAGTCCACAAGTCTTAAAGCTGCCAAGTTTGGGGACCCCTGATCTAGATCTATCCAGGCCCCACATTTAGAATGGACAAATTCTTCAAAAAATCCTATCTGGTATCTTCTGTCTCTTACCACTTATTACTATAACCATGTTGCTTGTATCTTATTTACAATTTACAATGTAACAATTTATATTGTTTTTATTGTTTCCTAGTACGATTTGATAGCTTATTAGTAACTTTGACTATCACTAAGTGTTGTATCTTTTTATTCTTGATGAATGTATTTTATTCTCCTTATGTACACTGAGAGCATATGCACCAAAGACAAATTCCTTGTGTGTCCAATCACACTTGGCCAATAAAGAATTGAATTCTGTTCTGTTCTGTTCTGCAACAAAACCCAAAAAGGAATTGAAGACAATGCCTAACAACTAAAAGGGAGATGAAATGTTTGTGATTGTCTAGACTGGTCAGCAGAAACTGGGCAGATCCTAATCCCTGATTTAAGCACATCACTGTTGAAGGCAGCATAATATCCATAACAAACTGCCCACTGGAAGGGCAGGGAAAACCCTTTCAAAACTGCCTCTGCTGTGAGACTAAGGAAATAAAAGGAAGGAACTGGGAATGTTTAGCCTGAGAAATGAAAGTTTGAACAGACAGTGGGCAACATGATGACACACTTCAAGTACTTGAAAGAATACCACCAAATATCCAGATCAAGAGCTGCTCTCCACCTTTCTAGTGTGCAGGACCCAATAATAATAGGCTTAATTTTTTTCCTATTCAATCATGCCTGTGTTCTGACCTAGGCTCTCTTAAAAAATAGGAAGCAGAATCTTGGTCCCGGCAAAACCTTTTTTATTTACACGACTGTGAATTCCTTTCATTCACAGTCAACAGTTTTTCAAAGGAATATTTATCAACACAGACCTTATCTTGCTTGGCAAGCTGCCACGTAACTAGTTTCCAAACGCAGTACAAGGCAAAACTTGGCATAGAGTCTCTCAGAGTCACGGAAGAAACAAATTGTTTCCTGCAAAAGCCCACTCCCCGTTCGCTCCTCTTTTGTTTCCTATGGGAGGGGCCAATCATCTCCAAGGTGTGGCTTTACTCCCAAGTCGACCCTGTTTTCTTAGTTGTTCTTGTCTTCTGGCAGCTCTGTGCATGCACACACTGGAAAGAGGTTCCAGCTGTTCCTCTGCCTCACTGCTGTCTAGCTCCCTCTCTGCCTCTGATGTAGAGCCCTCATCCGAGCTTTCTCCAGCCCCCAGGGTTGGCCCATGTTCCTCCCCAGCCTCCTCACTGTCCAACTCTGCTGCCAGCTCCACTGGCCCTAGCGGGCCACAACAGCCTGCAGTTTTTCTTGGCAAGATTTTTCAGATGTGATTTGACAAGTCAGCTGAAGTGATTGTCTCAAAATCACCCAGCTGACTTTGTGTTTAAGTCAGGTCTAGAACTCACAGTCTCCCAGTTTCTAGCCCAATGCCTGGACCACTACACCACTACATACTGCCTGAGGAATTCCAGGAGTTGAAATCTACACATCTTAAAATTGCAAGTTTGAGAAACATTCCCCTAATTCAAAAACCATAAGTGTCCCACCAACAGGACAAGTTGATATACAGTATATAAACAGCCAGCAAAGTTCAATCTTTCATGCATTGGTGATGTTATGTAGCTTGTAATGAAACCTCTGCAGGAAAACAACCAAGCTTGGGCCACACCAGAATCCTATCCTGAGCTACGTAGATTCTCTGCTATGGCACATTACCTAACCATCATCTTCACCAGAGCTTATGATCCAACTCCTAAAAAAAAATAATGGAAGATTTAAACAGGCAATATTCATTCTTTTATTTTATTTTTAAAATTTGCTGGACACTCGTCAAGAGCAAGTTTCCCTATGGCAGATTATAAAAGATAAGAATCACAATGTAAACATTTAAATACTTATGAAACTACCCAATCATTAAAACAAACAATAAAGTCAACAATAAAAGCAAATGGCTGCATATTAATGCAAAGCTTGCTGGCAGCGCCATGTGGTCCGATGTTGCCATAGTGACATAAAGGGAAAGAGAAGCCTCTTGAGTGAAGAGACTATAGCAACATTTGAAAAAAACCGAGAAAGCCAAAAATCAACTGTGTATTTGTCCCCAGAGAAGATTCATAGAACTGTAGGCTTGTTTCAGACATTGTCCAGCCCTTTACTGAGTTCAGGAATAAAAAAAAAATGGATGCCTAACTTTCCCTTGAACACATGGAGACCATTGTCTCTTTCCATAATTGGTTCTACTGTCAATCGGTTCTTAACTTGTGAAAAGTATTTTTCTAGCATTCAGTTGGAATCTACCTGCTTGTAATTTAAACTTATTCTGTGGTGTCCTACCCTCTAGGACAGGGGTGTCGAACTCAAGGCCTGTGGGCCAGATCCCGCCTGTGGAGTGCTTAGATCTGGCCCTGGAAACAACGAAGAACCGGCCCATGGTGCCTCTGCCAGTGAAAATGGAGTGTTTTGGATTTGATAAATGTCATTCATTGTGTTATGTTCGGTTCATTCTTCTAATCCAGATGTATCCAACCCATAGCCCACAAGCAACATGCAGGCCTTGATAACTAGCAACGCTAGTTCTTCTTCACTCAGCGTGGTCGAGGCAAGCCAAAAGGTTAGACACACCTGTTCTAACCCAATGTTTCTCAATCTCTACAATTTTAAAATGTGAATAAAAGACAAAAAGGAAAAGAATGAAAAGAAAAAATGTTAAGAAATATAATGACTTCAATTTTATTTCAACACATAGTTGCAAACCTATATAGTCTGTCCTCCATCTTAGATATTATACAAGTTCCTTCATTTAATCTACATCTTTCTTAATCTTTAAATCCGTAAAAAACTCACTGTCATTTCTTTCTTCTTTCAGCAAAAAGCATCTAAAAAGTTATTGTTTTTTTCCTTGCCAGACAATGTAGTTTTTACCATTTCTGCAAATTCTGCCATTTTCACAATCCATTCTTCCACTGGACATTTTTTTGTCACTGTGTGAATTTGTATCCAAAATTTCTTAGCCTTCTCACCAGTCCAGCCTGCACAATAAAATTTCTCTTCATGTTTTCGGCATTTCCAACACTGGGGTGAAATACCTTTATACATTTTGATAATTTATCTGGTATTGTATACCAGCAACACATTGTTTTATAAAAGTTTTCTCTTGAATTATGACACAATGTGAATTTAATTCCTGTTACTCATGTTCTTTTCCACATGTCCATCTCTATGTTATCTCCCAAATTAACAACCCATTTTGTCACGCAATTGTTAACCAGTTCAGCTTACACAAAGTATATACATTTTTGCTATTACATGTTCATCGTTTGTACATAACTATTTCAAATTCCATTTCGTGTTTTTCAATTCCAGTTGCCTTTTTATCTTACAAAATTAAATTTCCAAATTTCTCCAGTGTTGACTATTCTGGGAATTGAAATCCACATATCTTAAATTTGCTGAGATTGAGAAACACTACTATATGTAGTTAAAGTGTTTTTGACTTGATTGATGGATTAATGACTGTGTTTGCACAACTTGCTGGAGTTTAATTGTTTGTGGTTCACCATGTTAGTATGAGCAATTAATTGTTATTTATGGTGAAAGATGAGCTATCCATTATATCTATCTACCATCCATCCATCCATCCACCCACCCACCCACCCATCCCATCCCATCCATCCATCCATCCATCCATCCATCCATCCATCTATCTATCTATCTATCTATCTATCTATCTATCTATCTATCTATCTATCTATCTAAAAATAAAAAGGGAGAAATACAAGTAACAAGCAATTAATCAAACTGAATGATGGGTTAGAATCAAGTGTGTGAAAAGGTTATATCAAAGACCTCTCCTTAATACTGAGCTATAGAACAAAACTTTGCAAACCTTCTGGAAATTAAAGGAAGAACATAGAGAATCCATATAACTTGGATTACCTTGGAAGGGTTTGTCACTTGAACAATTTCTTAATCTCCTTCTGTTTCTCATATCTGCAAAGAAAGAGAAGAAGAGGCCTACAAGTAGCAAGGCGGATGAACTGAGCTATAGTGATAATGAGTACATCACTGGAAGATCAGAAAGAGTAGGTTAAGGACAGATTGTCATGGAGAAAAAAATCTATCTTAAGTGTTTGCTAGGAGATGACACTGACTTGATGGCACATAATCAATCAATTAACAATTACTATAGTATGTATTGCACAAAATCAGGAATTGGTACAGAACTTAATACAGGAGATGTTGCTTTGTCACCAGCTTTCCTCCTCAATTTGAGAAAGTTTCCCTTGTTTTGCTTCATGGGGCAACTGGCTAAAAGAGGCATATTATGGCATTGGCATTTAGGTTTATATACCGCTGCATAGCGCTTTACATAACTCTTTGGGCAGTTTATAATGTAGAAACTTACTAAGTTGCTATAAAGCCTTAGTAAGACCACACCTAGAATACTGCATCCAGTTTTGGTCATCACACTATAGAAAAGATGTTGTGACTCTAGAAAAAGTGTAGAGAACAGCAACCAGGATGATTACGGGCAGTGGTGGGTTTCAAGATTTTTTATTACCGGTTCTGTGGGTATGGCTTGGTGGCCATGGCATGGCTTGGTGGGTGTGGCAGGGGAAGGATACTGTAAAATCTCCATTCCCATCCCACTCCAGGGGAAGGATACTGCAAAATCCCCATTTCCTCCTGATCAGCTGGGACTTGGGAGGCAGAGAATAGATGGGGGCGGGCCAGTCAGAATTTTTATTACCAGTTCTCGGAGCTACTCAAAATTTCCACTACCGGTTTTCCAGAACTGGTCAGAACCTGCTGAAACCCATCTCTGATTACGGGCCTGGAGACTAAAACATATGAATAACGGTTACAGGAACTGAGCATGGCTAGTCTAGAGAAGAGAAGGACCAGGGGAGACATGATAGCAGTGTTCCAATATTTGAGGGGCTGCCCCAGAGAGGAAGGGGTGTCAAGCTATTTTCCAAGGCACGTGAAGGCCAGCACAAGGAATAATGGATGGAAACTGAACAAGGAGAGATTCAACTTAGAAATAAGGAGAAATTTTCTGACAGTGAGAACAATCAACCAATGGAACAGCTTGCCTTCAGAAGTTGTGGGAGCTTCATCACTGGAGGCTTTTAAGAAGAGATTGGACTGCCATTTACCACAAATGGTGTAGGGTCTCCTGCTTGGGTGGTGTGGTGTTGGTGTTGGAGTAGATGACCTACAAGGTCCCTTCCAACTCTGTTAATCTGTTATGAAATCTGTTAAGAAACATTATTTGCCTATTGCCCTCAACAATATGGGTCCTCATTTTTCCAATCTCAGAAGGATGGAAGGCTCAGTCCATCTTGAGCCCCATCAGGATCGAACTCCAGGTTGTAGGCAGAGTTTGCTTGCTGCAACACTGAGTTTTAGCCACTGTGCCACCAGGGCTCTTACTATAATGGAGTCCAAATTCCAAAACATGTAAAATGGGCAGTTATGTGTAGCTGTCTCATTTTGTTTTACAGAACAAGAGCACGAACATTTCTGCAGTAGGGTGTAATCAGTTTTCTTTACAATTCACATAATAGACAGGGCCTTGAATCGGAGAGAGAAAAGGTTCTTTCTCACAAACTTATGCTATGTGATTGGGATTTTACAGTTACAGGCAGTCCTTGGCTTATAATCATAATCGAGCGTAAAAAGTCATGATGGTTGTAAATCAGGTAATCATGTGAGTGATTTTACAAACTTTTTGGTGGCGGTTAGTAAGTTTGCTGTGAAAGGTTTTTGCGGAAACTGGAAGTATATTTTAGTTTTTGGCAAAATGTCAAAAATTGGGGTTATGTAATTGTGGGACACTGCTGACAGACATAAATATGGGCTGGTTGCAGGGCACCCAAAATGCAGTCCCATAACCACCACCCTTTGACCATCAGATCTTTAAGATTAGGTTGTAAGTAGCTTTTGGGGGGGGTGTTCGTGTTAACTTTGAATGATCAGTAATGCGAGTCATAAGTAGTTGATTACTTATATGTTAGTTCCTTCTGGTTTTACATTATTATATGCTAGCCAGAGTCCTATGGAAGAGACACTGGTTATACATAATGAAACATGCATTTCCTGTATATACAGTATAGATCTTCATCTTAGAGAAAAAGCTGAATTGAAGGGATCGCAAAACAAGCTTTTCATATAATAGAGTTCGGCTTTCTAGAGACCAGTATCAAAACCATATTGCTTCATCTACATTAAAGCCTTTTTCGAAACCAAGCAATATCAAATCATGGACTGAAAGTCAGAGCCTGGCCCTTTAGAATAGAATAGAATAGAATAGAATAGAATAGAATAGAATAGAATAGAATAGAATAGAATAGAATAGAATAGAACAGAACAGAACAGAACAGAACAGAACAGAACAGAACAGAATAGAATAGAATAGAATAACAGAGTTGGAAAGGACCTTGGAAGTCGTCTAATCCAACCCCCTGCTTAGGCAGGAAACCCTACATCACTTCAGACAAATGGTTATCCAACATTTTCTTAAAACCTTCCGGTGTTGGAGCATTCACAACTTCAGGAGGCAAGTTGTTCCACTGATTAATTGTTCTAACTGTCAGGAAATTTCTCCTTAGTTCTAAGTTGCTTCTCTCCTTGATTAGTTTCCACCCATTGCTTCTCGTTCTACCCTCGGATGCTTTGGAGAATAGCTAGATTCCCTCTTATTATTTATTAATTTATTATTTATTAATTCAATTTATATGCCGCCCCTCTCCAAAGACTCAGGCCGGCTCTTCTTTGTGGCAGCCCCTGAGATATTGGAACACTGCTATCATGTCACCCCTAGTCCTTCTTTTCATTAAACTACACATACCCAGCTCCAAACCAAGAATCTGAGTAACTTTGAAAGGCCTCAGATCTTTATAGAGATGGCTCTCATTATCTCCGGTTTTCTGAAGCATGGTTCCTCTTACCCATGGTGCCTAAAAGAAACCTAAAGATATGCAAGATATCCATATTTTTTTTCCTTGCTGTCTTAACCCCTGCAAAAAATGGCAGATTGGCTCTTATGCACATGTACCATACGGATCTTTTTTTAATGGTCTCACAATCTGGGGTGTCACTTGCAATGCTAACTAGAACAAGAGCAGAATCGCTCTGAATGAAAACAGCCACCTAGGCGTACCAATCTGCAAGCCACATTGCAAGTGGCTCACCTTATCTTTAAAGTTGTTTATAGTAGCAGGAATGCAATTACTATTTCTGCTGTTGACAGAATATAAGATGGTTTGGGCAATCTGATGAGCCCTTTCAGTAACCGCTTTATTTCGTCTTTCCACATGGCAGAAGATTGGGAAATGACTTCCAATTATTTAAATATCCCAATTTGCTCAGGATAGATGCCATTTATCTTCTAATAATTATAGTGGCTTTTTTTTTTTTTTAAAGAAAATTCCCACTACTTTTGTTCAGGGGTGAAATGCCACCGGTTCGGACTGGTTCGGCTGAACTGATATCGATGGTGGCTGGTGGTTCGGAGAACTGGTAGCAATGGTGGCGCGGGGCTCCGCCCACCTGCCCGGTCGTCGTTACTTCCTGGTTTTAACCAGGAAGTAATCTGTTTTTTACCCTCTGCAAACCCTCTGCAGGATTTGCACATGCGCAGAGGGTTGGTGCACACACGTGACGTGCACGGTGCATGCACTTCTGAATCGGTTGGGAAGGTAAGTAGATTTCACCCCTGCTTTTGTTTTAGAAAAATTAATGCCCAGTTTTTCTTCTTTCCAATAAAAAGCAAGGGCCCAGAGGCTTCATTCTAGAATGACTAAGGACAGGGGTGGGTTCTAAAATTGTTTACTACCGGTTCTGTGGGCGTGGCTTATTTTGTGGGTGTAGCTTGATGGTCATGTGACAATTATTTAGGATTTAGCAGAGGTACTGGTCTACCAGGCTTTTAACTGCTTGCAGAACTGTATCAGTCTACTCATTCATTTTTGGAGGCACCAGTCTACTCATTTGTTTTTGGAGGTACCGGTCTACTCATTGGAGGCACCGGTCTACTCATTTGTTTTTGGAGGCACCGGTCTACCACCACACTGCCTTTTAACACTGATCAGCTGTAGGGCGGCCCTTTGAAGCCCTGCGGCAAGAGTTTAAACAGTTTTTTTCCTTCTAGCTGATCAGCTGGGACTCAGGAGGCAGCAATAGATTGGGGGTGGGGCCAAATAAAAGGTAAGAATAATGCGGGGGCGGGGGTGGGTGGGAGGGGCGGGAGGGCCCAGCTCCCGAACAAAGAGAACCGGTTCGGTGACATCATATTGTCACCGCTACCGGCTCGGCCAAACCGGGCCGAACCGGGAGGAACCCACCACTGACTAAGGATCTTCCAAAGATGCTTTTTCAAGAGTCAACTGGACTTTCTTTGTTTTTCCTCAAAGATGTTTTGCTTCTCATCCAAGAAGCTTCTTCAGTTCTGACTGAATGGTGGGGAATGGAAGGATTTATATTCCTTCTGGTTGTTAGCATGCTTTCTGAGAATCATTGAGGTCATTTGGAGGTTTATCTATGCCCTCAGGGTCATCTAAATAATGCAGAGGAGTGTGGAACCATTTTGGAACTACTGAAAGGACTGTGTTATAAATAGGAGATATTTATTTATTTATTAGATTTATATTGCCGCCTATTCACCCATGGCGTGATGTCTTCAAAGAAAAACAATGAAAGTCCAGTTGCCTCTTGAAGAAGCATCTTTGGAACAACCATGACCTGGATGACTGAGAATCTCCATAGACTATGACTAAGGATGACATCCTTACATTATGAATAGAATTGTTTTCTTGGTTGCATCGAGAACAAAATAAACCAATGTTGGAGGACAGTTTTCTGTTTTGGTCAGGCTTGATCTAAGGCAATGATGGTGAACCTTTGGGGCTCAGCATTTCAAATATTTGGAAAATGGCTAAATTGACTCTGCTGGTGTTTCACCCCCCCCTTCCTCAAACAAAAGAGAAACAATTCTTTACCATATGTATTTAAAAAATACAGTCCAATCATGTGTATTATATTAAAAATGTCAAATAATTACTGAAATAAAATATGAGTAAAACAAGCTCATTTTCAGAGGCTCCAGAAGTCATGCATTTTTGGAGGTCTGCAGCCTCCAAAAATTCCATACTTTCAAGAATAGTTGATGTTGGTGAGGTATGTCACCCCAAACGTCATGGCATGTCACCTTTGACATATTTGTCATAAGTTCACCATCACTGATCTAAAGTTTGTATTTTTTTTAATTAAAAAAAGTGGGTATTAAAATTTAACCTTGCTTAATCCATTTTCTGTATGGCCAACCCGATGACTCAGGAGGAGAGCACTCCGCCCCTCTTCACAAGGCGCACCTGGGGACTGCGACTTAAGGAGGTGCTATGGGGAGAGGTGTTTGTCGGGAACAAACACTGAATTTGTGGAATTTTGTGTGCCATTGCCGACGTCTGGTGTTTGCAGGATTGCATTGCTTCTTCCTTGCTTCGTGGACTCCTTGCTTCTTCCTTGCTTCGTGGACTCATTTCCTTGTTCCTTTGCCTCACTGGACTACTCACAGCCAGGGGCTGCTGTGTGTGTGTGTGTGAGCACTTTGCTCCGGGACTTGCATAACGTGGGAGCGTTTGGGAGCATTAAAGGGGGGTTGAACTCTCAGCTGGCTGTGTGGCCTTTGTGCCTTGTCCCTGATCATCACATCCACTAACTCCCAGAAGACGTATCTGGTATAACTATTGACTAATTCTGCTGATGAGACTAATTGGGGAAAATTTTGCAAGATCATTTTTGTCACTTTCCTTATATATTGGCATCATAAGTGAAAGGCTGAAGGATTTGCAGGGTTTCCCAGAATGAGGATGTTGTGGTAATCTAGCTGTTGGTTGTGTTTGCAAAAAAACAAACAAAACAAACAAACAAACAAAAAAAAACCCAACACCCAACCCACAGCATTAGGAAGTTTGGATAATGATGATCTTGGTTAGCTATTTGGGTCTTACCGTATTATGTGAATGCAATCCATTTAGTTTATGCTTCAGCGTATTGTAAATTAATTTATTATAAATGCATATTATAAAAGTTAGTCTGTCACCCGATTAAACATGTTAAATGTAAGTTACTGTGTCTTAATATGCTATGTGGCCTTTGGTATTATGGTAAGGCTTAATATAATAGATTTAAAAAGACTACTTGTAGATTTAAAAAGGTACTTCCATGGGGGGGGGGGGAGGTTTATAAAAAAGTCAATATGGCTGCCATGGCTGCACTATTGTGTATGTGAAGTACATAAAATGACTTCAAATGTGGTTTTGGTGACTGTTATTTTGACGCTTTTGCTCTCTCTGCAGATCAAAGATGATAGCATAATATATAGTTCTGATTTGGATGTAGAACATGTGTGAACATAGCAGCTACTCTTCTTAAACTGAATTTATTGAGTCAATCCTGCAAAGAACTCTAAAAGCAAAGGTTCCCCTTGCACATATATGCTAGTCGTTCCTGACTCTAGGGGGCGGTGCTCATCTCCGTTTCAAAGCCGAAGAGCCAGCGCTGTCCGAAGACATCTCCGTGGTCATGTGGCCAGCATGACTAAATGTCAAAGGCACACAGAACACTGTTACTTTCCCACCAAAGGTGGTCCCTATATTTCTACTTTCATTTTTTACGTGCTTTCGAACTGCTAAATTGGCAGAAGCTGGGACAAGTAACGGGAGCTCACTCCGTTATGTGGCACTAGGGATTCGAATCGCTGAACTGCTGAACTTTCAATCAACAAGCTAGCATCTTAGCCACTGGATGGGACCAAAAAAGAAATAATTTCCATTTTGACCTCACAGGCTTTTTTCAATCTGCTAGAGCAGGGGTCTCCAACCTTGGCAACTTTAAGACTTGTGGACTTTAACTCCCAGAATTCCTCAGCCAGCCGAATGGGCAGGGAAGAAAGGTTGTTGCATTTGTCAGAATAGGCATTTATCTTTCTGCTTCTGATTGAATCAAATCTGAAATGAGGTACAGCCTGGATGGATGAGGACCGTTTTTGTTTGTGTGAGACAAGGAAAAAGCACATGATACATTAAACCAAAGTATACTATTGTACATTAAATTACAATTGCAGAGGTGGGTGGATGGAGGGAGACTAGGATGTTGAGGTGATCAGAAAGATTTTGCTGGAGGATTTGATTAATTCCAGAATTTGAACTGAGTTCATCTACAGACACTTACATTATTCTCATATCTTCAGGGTTTTGCGTTGCCCCAGTACATTTCTTGGCTTCCCAAACTGATCCTAAAATAATGCTTTAAAATAATTTATGTGCTGTGAAAAACTGCTTTCAACATACATGTCACCATTTCTTTTTTTAAAAATGTAGGTTAACACATCAATGGTAGAGAGTTATGAATGAACATATGTGAAAATTGACAGTAATTGGATTCCAATTCTTCCTAGGTCCCCAAAGGTTGCCTATCCTGCTGTACAGTGTCCACTGTACAATGAAGGATTGTGGGATATGCCTCAGAAGCAAGATAAATAGTAGTTCAATTAAGGCAACATGGGGCTGTCGAGTCTTAGACCCAATAGTCTTCAATATCTTCATAAATGACTTAGATAAGAGAATAGAAGGGGAACTCATCAAATTTGCAGATGACACTAAGCTGGCAGGAATAGACAACACCCCAGAAAATAGGCTCAAGATCCAGATGGATGTCGACAGCCTTGAGCATTGGGTCCTATCTAACAAAATGAAATTCAACGTAGCAAAAAGTAAAATCTTACACTTAGGCAAGAAAAACTAAAAGTACACGTACAGATTAGGTGAAACCTTGCTTAATAGCAGTAATTGTGAGTGAGAGGGATCTTGGAGTCCTAGTGGACAATCAATTAAATATGAGCCAGTAATGTGCAGCGGAACCCAATAACCCAGTGCAATCCTAAATTGCATTAACAAAGGGATTGAATCAAGATCACTTGAGGTACTTGTACCACTCTATAAAGCCTTAGTAAGGCCACACCTGAAATACTGCATCCAGTTTTGGTCACCACCAGTGGTGAAATGTAAAATTTGTTGCTACCGGTTCTGGGGGTGTGACTTGGTGATGGTGGGGTAATGTCACTGGGTGGGCATGGCCAACTTTTTTTTTTTACTTTTTAAAACTATTTTTTCTACAACCTCTTCGGCCAAAGAGGTTGTAAAAAATGCTTTTAAAAGCCTCTGACGATCCCAGCTGAGTTGCCTGATCGGCAGAGGCTTTTTTTTTCTTTTAAAAACATTTTGTCTACAACTTCTTCAGGCCGAGGTTAAAATGCTTTTAAAAGCCTCTGAAGATCCCAGCTGAGCCGCACGATCATCAGAGGCTTTTTTTTTTTACTTTTAAAAGCATTTTTTTGGCTGAAGAGGTTGTAGAAAAAATGCTTTTAAAAATAATAATAATAAAAAAGCTTCTGATGATTGCGCAGCTTAGCTGGGCATGGGGGGGCGGGTAGGGATTTTTGCTACCGGTTCTCCAAACTACCTGCCGCCATCGCTACCAGATCGGGTGATCCGGTCCGAACCAGGAGCATTTCACCCCTGGTCACCACCAAAAAGATGTTGAGACTCTAGAAAGTATGCTGAGTAGAGCAACAAAGATGATTAGGGACCTGAAGGCTAAAACATACCATATGAAGAACAGCTACAAGAACTGGGCATAGCTAGTCTAGTGAAGAGAAAGAACAGGGGTCATATGATAGCCGTGTTCCAATATTTGAGGGGCTGTCACAGAGAAGAGGGGAGTCAACCTATTTTCCAAAGCATCCAAAGGTCAGAGAAGGAACAATGGATTAAGGAGAGATTTAACCTAGAAATAAAAAGAAATTTTCTGACAGTGAGAACAATCAACCAATACTTTCAGAAGGACCACATAATGTCCTTCCTTGGTATTGCTATTGGATGGTAACTTCATGAAGACCCTATTAAAACAAAGGAACAGTAAAAAGCAGGTACTAGCTGTATTTATTCAACATGCTTAGATACTCATTTCCTACTGCTTCCTCTCTTTGTCCTGCACTTTCCCTTCCATTAGTGTCCTGCAAGCTCCTTACTTCTATCTCCCTGTCTTTCTTTTATATCCCTATCCAATCTTGTCTTGATACGGAGTCCCTTAGCTGCTTCTTTGTGTTGAGTCATACAACCATTGCCAAATCTATGGTTTTTTAAAAAAAGTTCAAATGAACCATCTAAGAATGTTTGCATGAGTAAGGGTCCTCCAAGTTCACTTTGCAGCCTGCTTGAGCTGAATTGTGGCTGCATTCGCTTAACTTGGCTGCTGAATCAACCCATTTTCTGGGCTTGCACAATAGATTGGACCACAAGTTAAACAAATGAGTGGCATTCAGACAAGTTTCTAAACTATAAGTTTACAAAGGAGAAAAATTAATATTGTTTAGTAGCTAGGTTTGATAACTTGAAACTGTGATAATTAGAATACCGTATTTTTTGGAGTATAAGACGCTCCAAAGTATAAGACACATCTAGCTTTTGGGGAGGCAAACAAGAAAGAAAATCTGCCTCCGCCTCCCAGCAATTTGCCTCCTTGCAGCAAACAGCAAACAGCCTGGTCAGCTTCAGCACAGCCTGATTAGCACAAGCAGCTGATTGTCAGTTGGATTGGCCTCCCCACAATCAGCTATTTCAGGCTGCAGGGATCGCCATCGCCTATTGCCACCTCCGCACTCCATTTTTGGCCTCCGCATCCTGTTTTCAACTTTCATGCGCCCCGTTTTTGGCCTCCATGTGCCCCATTTTCAGCTCGTTCCGGGTGATGGGGATCAGAACGGTTGGAAAACGGGGCATGCGAAGGCCAAAAATGAGATGCGGAGGCTGAACATGTGATGCACAAAGGCGGCAATAGGCGATGGCAATCCCTACAGCCAGAAACAGCTTATCTTCGGGAGGCCGATTCAACCGATAATTAGCTGCTTGTGCTAATCAGGCTGTGCTGAAGCTGACCAGGCTGTTTGCTGTTTGCTGCAAGGAGCCAAAATCCTGGGAGGCAAAGGCTAAAGGGTGGGAGCTGGCAGGTGGGTGGGGCTTCAGCAACATTTGCTGTATAAGACGCACAGACATTTCCACCCACTTTTGGGGGTGGAAAAAGTACGTCTTATTCTCCAAAAAATACAGTAATTGTAAATAGTACATTGCCCAGAGCCCTTCTATGAGTTTGTTTGACATATATAACAATCATCCAACCAACATACAACTGACTGACTGATCTGGCTAAATTCATTAGGTAAACATAGCCAGTAAAGAAGTGGTTTTGATTTCATTGAAGCTCCAAAGCCAAACTGAACCATTGTAATTTAGCAGCTGCTGAAACTTTTGCAGTTTGTAACATCAGCTTTGGTGAAGCCTTTACAAGGCAATAAACTGGGGTACTGCTCTCCAAGAATCATGGGTAATTTTGAATGTCTTATTTAAACTTGTTTTGTACTTCTGAAGATGACTGGTACTTACTGGCATGATTGCCTTAGAAAGGTCAGCACGTGATTTTTTACAACATGTTTCCCCCATGCCTAAAATGATTACTCTAAACTTGTTCTCTCATTTAAAAAAAAAAGAAAAAAGAAAAAAGAAAAGAAAATCCATCATCCTCTTGAAATATCAAGGAACAGAGGCTCAAAATTGGGAACAAAGAATTGTAGCAAAAAAATTCTACCTTCTTCCCACCTTCTTCATTGTTTATATTTTACTCTGTCTTCCAAAGAGGTCTGTGCAGTACTTGTAGGTCTCCCATTTTATCCTGACATTAACCTTGCAAGGATGTTAGGTTCTCCAAATTAAATGAAAAAAATAATAATTCTAACAATAAATACTGTGTTCAACGTCTTGAAAGGTTTTCAGCTGAAATTGCAGAAATCTCACAATCATTTGGCATTTTTATCGGTTCATATTTGAAGTGGCTGCCCACATGTAGTCTTATGAGACTTTGGTAGCAGGGTGTTCTGTCCCCGTACCACGCACACACCCCCACAGACGGCCCGGAGTTAATAAGCCACACGACAAAACTCTTTGATGATAAAGTTGGCAGCAACCCAGTGGCTAGCTGCCAATTCAGACTTTACTCACACAAAACAAAGATTAGACTGCAGCATTCCGATAAAACAGGCAGAGTGTCAATAATACAAGGATTAGTCCAAATGCAGTCCGATAAAGCAGGCAAAGTCCAGTAACGCAGAGATCATGGAGTATTTCCAGTTTTTGCTCATCACAAACTGAACCGGCCATCACACCCACATTTATACCCTGTGGGGTGTGGTCCAGTGACTCAGCTAATCTCTGGCACGCCTTCCCCTCTGCTGTGCACGCTTCTCCCTGCACCTCTGTCAAGGGTCCAGCCAGCACTTATCTTCCTCGTCGCTGTCCACCTGTGGCTGCGGTGATGTGCTTGGCTCTGAATCTATCGTTTGGCCTTCGGTGTCCTCCGGAGGCATTGTCAGAGAGGAGGGTCCTGGAGAGGGAGGCCTTGCCAACTCCTCCCCCTCACTCTCAGAGTCTGCATCTGTCGATAGCCCAGGCTCAGGCAACGGAGCCACAACACAGGGGAAGGGCATTCTTCTCTACAAGACAATGGCCTGCCCAAGAATTTGCTGACCGTAGGCCATGCAAAATTATGAATGAAAGTCTTCTCTGACATAGAATAATAGAGTTGGAAGAGACCTTGGAGGTCTTTTAGTTCAACCCCTTGGTGAGCAGCAGATCCTACACCATTTCAGAAAAATGTTTGCCCAGTCTTTTTGAAAGCCTCTAATGATGGAGCATCCACAACTTCTGAAGGCAAGCTGTTTCATTGGTTGATTGCTCTCAGAGTTAGGAAATTTCTCCTTAGTTTTAGGTTGCTTCTCTCCTTGGTTAAAATCCATCTATTGTTTCTTGTTTTGCCTTTTGGTGTTGTGGAAAATAGTTTGACTCCTGTCGTCTTTGTAGGAGCCCCTCAAATATTGGAACACTGCTACCATGTCTCTCCTAGTCCTTCTTTTCATTAAATGCTTCAGCTCTGGGCACATTTCTATAATCTACTTTGAAGGTGGCACAATGTTCTGCTTTCGAATATGCAAAGAGTACAGAAATTCAGAATTTAAGTGGAATAAAATAAGATCATTTACTTATTTATTAGATCTGTTTGCCACTCATCTCGCTTTGAGGTGACTCAAGTTGACCAAATTGTTAACTGAGAAGAGCCTAAAATAGTGTTGGCAAATCTTTTCAGCAGAGTGCCGAAATGGGGGCGTGCGTGTGTGCGTGCCGGAAACCAGAAGAGTAGCTGCCCGGTGCGCATGCGCACGCTGGGAAGATGAACTACTGGTTTCTGGCATGTGCGTGCGCACTGGCCACCTGGTCTTCCGGTTTCTGGTGTGCGTGCATGTGTGAAGACCAGCTGGCCAGAGTGCATGCGTGCACTGAAAACCAGAAGATCATCTTCCTGGCACATGCATGGACACTGGGCGGCTGCTCTTCCAGTTTCCAGCATGCGCGTATGCATGAAGACCAGCTGGCCAGCTGGCTGGAACCCAGAAGAGCAACTGACGATGGCTCACGTGCCCGGAGAGATGGCTCTGCGTGCCACTTCCAGCACATGTGCCATAGGTTCGCCATCACTGGCCTAAAAGGAAGGGCGTAACAGGAAGCCTGTTCTATTCTATTCCCATCTTCATTCATTTCACATGTCCCTTTTTATGCATGTGCAAAAGTAAAAGGCAAATCCGGATGGGGGACATTCTTAATCCTTTCATCCAGGACCTTTCCCTTCATCCCAGCTCAAAGAAAGAGTTCTCGGCTAAGTTAATTTTACACTACTTGGTGCTCTAAGTTGCTAGACTCACAATGAGCCAGACGTGAAGCTATTTATCTTTCAAGAAACTATTCTCAGAAGTCATTATCCTCTTTTGGTTTGCTCTTTTTTTTTTGTTTAAATCACAAGAGGAGACTTCAGATATTGATTCTGAATGCAAAGGAGAATGGGAGGAAAGACCAAAAAAAGCTAAGGATTATGAGAAGGTGATGTCTGGAAAGGCAAAAGTCTTCACTCAGTATCAGAAGTAGCAATAGCACTTAGACCAGTGGTGAAATCGGAACTGGTTTGCTACCGGTTTGCTGGCTGCGCATGCGCACTGCACGCCAGATGCGCACTGTGTGTGCACACATGCGCGGTGCATGAAAAATGTGCACTGTATGCTTGGGAAGGCTTGGGAAGGTAAGTAGAACAGCGGGGGGGATCAGCTGTGCTGCGCGATTTAGCTTCACTAGAAAGCTAAACCGCGCAGCATAGCTGATCGTCAGAAATACTAGTTCGGAGGAACCGGTAGCTTTTTTAAATTCAGTTCGCCCAATCTGGTAACTAACTACTGGTTCACCCAAATCGGTAGCTAACTACAGGTTCACCCGAACCAGTAGCTTTTTTTTACTACCGGTTCACTTGAACCGGTAGTTTTTATCGCTACCGGTTTGCCCAAACCGGAGCAAACCAGTAGCATTTCATCCCTGACTTAGATTTATATACTGCTTCACAGAGTTTTACAGCCTTCTCTAAGTGGTTTACAGTGTCAGCATATTGCCTCCAACAATCTGGGTCCTCATTTTACCGACCTCGGAAGGATGGAAGGTTGAGTCAACCTTGAGCCTGGTGAGATTCGATTTGCCAAACTGCTGGCAGCCAGTGATCAGCAGAAGTAGCCTGCAGTACTACATTTTAACCACTGCGCCACTGCGGCTCAGTAGAAGGGCAAGCAGACAATTTCCATGTTATTAGAATAATAATAATAATAATAATAATAATTAGAATAATGGATATGTTTATAGCTTGATGTGCAGACACAGACCTGCCTTGTGCACGGATATGCACGAACAGTTTGTTCATGTATGCACATATACAGAAAGAACAGTAATAAAAGCTCTTCAGTTACCTGAAGGACTATAGAACAGGGCAAGGAGGAGGTATACAGTAGTGGCCAAAATTGTGGAAACCTTTTGGGGAAAGTGTATTTTTGAGGTTTGATGGCTAATAACCCCACTTTTTTTTGGAGTTTCAAGATAATCATATTCCACTGCTGGAATGGCCTGGGAATAGCTCAGACCTTAACCCAATTGAATATCTATGGAGTTGACTAAAGAAACTTGTTAGTCAGAAGCTACCCAGCAATAAAACCCAGTTAATAGAAGCAATCATTCAATCTTGGTTTCACATTATAACAGTTGCAGAACTAAAAGACTTGGTTCACTCCATGGGAAGATGTTGTAAGGCCGTAATTCATGCTAAAGGTTACCCAACTAAGTATTAACTGATATGGTGATAATTTTTGTATATCTCATTTTTTCTATGGTGATAATTTTTGTATAGCTCATTTTTTTCTATGTGTTTCACTTCTTTATACTGTAACTGCTATTCTAATAGCAAATCCTTCATAAAAGTTATTGCATTACATTCTTGATTAAATTATCTTTCCATTGATATATAATTTTATTGTACTACAAAAAAAAAAGTGGTGTTATTAGCTAGTTTTAGAAAACACACTTTCCCCAAAAGGTTTCCACAATTTTGGCCACTACTGTATGTTCTCTTAAAAGGATAGGAGTAGATAAGCTTCAGATTCACCAAAGTTGGCCTTAGTTCAGCACTAGAAAAATATTAATGGAAATCTTCTCCAAACTGAAAACATTCAGATGCATCAGATTACAACTGCCATATTCTCTGATCAATATAGGATATAGACAGTGGTAGGATTCAAATAATTTAACAACCGGTTTTCTGCCCTAATGACCGGCTGGGTGGGTGTGGCCAGGGGGTGTGACAAACAGCACTCAGCCTCCTGCACTCCCCTGGGAGCAAAAATGGGCCGCGGGGCAGAACACGCCATCCCCCCCGCCCCGTTTTGGGCCTAGAAGGTCTCCCTCAAGCCTCCTGGGAAGCAAAAACAGGCCTAGGAAGCTTCCCTGAAGCCTTCTGGGAAGCAAAAATGGGCCTAGGAAGCCTCCCTAATGCTCCTGGGAGTGAAAACAGGCCACGGGGGACCACACTGCACCCCCTGTGCCCCATTTTGGGCCTAGGAGGACTCCCTGAAGCCTCCTGGAAAGTGAAAACAGGCCTAGGAAGCCTCCCTGAAGCCTCCTAGGAGCAAAAATGGGCCATGGGGGGCACCCCCCCCATGCCCCATTTTGGACCTAGGAGGCCTCCCTGCACTTACCTGGGAGCCAAAATGGGACTCCTGGAAAGGGTGGGGCCAGCCAGCAATTTAACTACCGGTTCGCCCAAACCAGCCCGAACTGGCTGAAACCCACCACTGGATATAGATAATCATCAATGTATAACCACATTGGGGCCAGAATTTCTCTTGCTAAGCAAGACAGTTGAGTCACACCCAATTGTACAACATTTTTTCCCATGGTTTTTAAGGGAATCGTTGCAGATATTAAATGAATCATGTGGTCATTTAGTGAATATGTCTTCCACCATTGAGTTTGCTCATCAGAAGCAGACTGGAAAGGTAGCAAATGGTGATCATGTGACCCCAGGATGCTGCAACCATTATAAATACATTCATATAATATATACATGAATTTAATCATGTGACTGGGATGCTGCCACAGTCGTAAGTGTGAGGATCAGTTGTAAGTCACTTTTTTCAGAGCCGTTGTAACTTCAAGTGGTTACTAAACAAATGGCTGTAAGTCAAGGATCACTTGTATTTATATTATGTGAATATTGCTCTTTCTCTTTCCCTCTGTCTGTCTGCCTGTCTCAAAACTCTTTAAATGAGGCTTTTAAATTACTTTTTCATTCCATTGTTCTTCTTCCCGTATTCATTATATGGATGAAGCAATCTTGCTGAAAGATGACACCAAGATGGGACATAGCCAATCACATCTTACTGTCTGGGGCAAAAGGAGGGGATTTTAAAGAGTGGGCGAACATTCTTTTACTTGGAGTACTGAATAATCATTCGAAAAATGAGACTTTTTTTCATCAGCACTGAAGATCTTTTCAGGATAATATTAAAAGCTTCTGTCTTCGGCACTCCCCGCTCCCCACCCCCTTCACATTTTATTTTTCTCCTTAAATCATAATGTTTCATTCAAAACTTGGAAAGCATCAATCAAATCCTTTCAGAGTATTCATTCCCTTAGATGAGCAGTAAATGGATTTTGAGGAACATCTGGTTCAATCTGAGAGCTGCCCGTCAGTCCAGAAACCAAGACATAATTTTGTATTAAATTGTCTCACCAGGCAGCCGCCGTTTACCCCACCTTGTTTAGAAATGAACAGAAAGAAAGACAGCAAATAATCAGATTGCTAATGGGGCTTGATGGCGAAAAGTAGAGAGGGAAGCATTCAAGCAAGGAAAGCCTTGGCTGCTTTCAAGCAACCTCGAGATTTTTAAAGGGCCTAAGACCTTTGGGATTCAGCTGAGTTTATTTGAGAGTTAATGATGCATAGAATCACAGTATGTTAGGACTGGGGGAAAAGCAAGGGCTGGATTTGCAGTAGGCAGGACGATGGTCCCCAGTCCCTCTATGTGCACACATCTTTATGATAGATAAGGCATTACTGTGTACAAAAAGAAAATGGCACCTGGTGTAGAACAATCAAAATCAAAGTTGTTATCATCTTTTTTTTTATTTATAGCAAAACACTTAGCGATAGCACTTAGACAGATTAACAGATTAATAAGCAGGAGACAAATGGCAGTCCAATCTCTTCTTGAAAGCTTGCAATGATGAAGCTCCCACAACTTCTGGAGGCAACTTCTGTTCCATTGGTTGATTGTTCTCACTGTCAGAAAGTTCGTCCTCATTTCTAGGTTGAATCTCTCCTGGGTCAGTTTCCATCCATTATTCCTTGTCTGGACTTCAGGTGCCTTGGAAAATAGCGTGACCCCTTCCTCTCTCTGGCAGCCCCTCAAATATTGGAACACTACTATCATGTCTCCCCTGGTCTTTCTCTTCTCTAGATTAGCCATGCCCAGTTCCTGTAACCATTGTTCATATGTTTTAGTCTCCAGTCCCCTAATCATCTTGGTTGTTCTTCTCTGCACTTTTTCTAGAGTCTCAACATCTTTTTTAAAGTGTGGTGACCAAAACTGGATACAATACTCTAGGTGTGGCCTTACTAGGGCTTATATACCACTTCACAGTGCTTTACCGCACTCTCTAAATCAGGGCTGCCAAACTCGTGGCCCGCGGGCCGGATGCATCACACACTGGCCACGCCCAAGCCCGGTTTAGTGAAGGGGGAAAAAGTCACAATACATCATGTGATGATGACGTGATGACGCGAGTTTGATACCCCTGTTATAAATGGTTTACAGAGTCAGCATATTGCCCCCAACAATCTGAGCCCTCGTTTTGCTGATCTTGGAAGGATGGAAGGGTGAGTCAACCTTGAGCCAGTGAGCATCGAACTGCTGGCAGTCGGCAGAATTAGCCTGCAATAGTGCATTCTAACCATTGTGCCACCATGGCTCTTTCATGCACATAGGTAATCCTCAATTTACAACTGTTTGTTTAATGATAGTTCAAAGTTATAGTGGCCTCGGAAAAAGTGACTTACAAGCTATATACCTACTTAGGACTGTCATACTGCCTCCCCAGTCACGTGATCACAATTGGGTGCTTGGGAGTGACTTGTATTTACAATTGGTTGCAATGTCCTGATCTGTGATCATCTTTTGTGAACTTTTTTGCCTATTTCCAGCAAAAAAAAAAAAAGGCCCATTGGGGAAGCCTGATTTGCTTAATGATTGTGTGATTCACTTAACAACCACAGTAAAAATTGTCATAGAACTGGGTCTGACTTCTTATGGCCGCAACAACTTACAATAGAAATTCTGGTCCCAATTGTCATTGTAAATCAAGAACTGTCTCTATTTAATGAATAAGAAGAGAAGACAAAAATCAGAAAAAAGACAGCAAAAGAAACACACATAGACACACACACACACACACACACACACACACACACACACACACACACACACAGAGTCATACCTTGGCGCTTGACTGCTTCAAAACTTGTTGAATTCAGTATTTGACACATTTTGAAGCAGAAATTTTGTCCTGGCACTCATCTTTCTCCCAGTCGTTGACATGCAAGGAAGAACTCGCCGATATCAGCTGCCTCATGACTCGCTATTTCTTTCGCCTGAAATAGCGGGTCACATGGTAAGTCATGTGGTTTTCTTGGTACCCGTCAGTTTTAGTATTCAGCGCATCTTCTGGAATGAATTACCAATGAAGACTGAGGTACCATCAGGGGTGAAATCCAAAATTTTTTCCTACTGGTTCTGTGGGTGTGGCTTGGTGGGCATGGCAGGGGAAGGATATTGAAAAATCTCCATTCCCACCCCTCCTGGCGGAAGGATATTGCAAAATCTCCATTTCCACCCCACTCTGGGTCCAGCCAGAGATGGTATTTGCCGGTTCTCTGAACTACTCAAAATTTCCGCTACTGGTTCTCCAGAACCTGTTAGAACCTGCTGGATTTCACCCCTGGGTACCACTATATAAGGGGGTGGGGCTAGCACATGATGCCTCCGGCCCTCTGGCTGCGAGTTTGACACCCCTGCCTTAGATAAAGCCTGACCAAAACCTTTATACATGCATGCATATTTTACACAATGATTTCAATATACACTATTTCATTATAATCACCTGTACATGATCTATGTTTGCAAGTAACTCATTCATAAATTGCAAGTAACATCAGGTCTTCAACTTACTGAATAAAAGGGGTCATAAATTTATTTCCCCCAAATTTGGATAACTCTCAATGATAAATAGGGTACAAATGGTTTTTTGGTCCATTTTTATTGTTCAGCCATCAATTTGTGTGAATGTCAGCCCTATGAGATGTAACAGGTCAGGAAACGGACTCTCTAGGAAGACCACACTTTATAGAGAGGATACAAAATCTTGCAAATCTGCCTATGTTTTTCCTTCCATCCGTCTAAAATCCCAGGGAGTCATGGAGTGTCAGTCTGAATTTCTTTCTAATTCCTTTTGTCTTCCCTTGGCTCAAGGCATTGTTCTGCACCTGTTGTTAGCACCTGTTGTTGTTGTCTTAAGGATTCTGGATGGTTTCTAAAAGCTCTCCATGGTTCCCTACACCAAACAAAACATGTAGTTATATTGCTGTTGTTTTTATGACCTTTGCAACCACTGTTGCACAAAAAAACCAAAACCCTTAGCTAGAGGATTGTCTGGGGCTCTTCATAGGATTGACAAGTCCTTTTCTAGTCACTCTGTTGGCATCTATTCAGCCGCCATTCCATTTCATGCTGTTTTTGAGTGTTCTGCAATTAAGAAGGGAACTGATATAAAACATCCATTCATTTTTGTTTGCCATTTTCCTGATACCAAAATATAGGTTGCATTTGCTCATGGGTAACCTCACTATGAATGAAACCTTTACATGAACCATAAACCAGTCAAATACACACCGTTACATCCCCCCGCCAAAAAAGTTATTGCAATTTAGCTGACCTAGCTAAGCATGCTGGAGGAACACAGCTATAATTTTAAAACAATGAAATCAGCTCAACTCTGTATTATACATCCCACATCCAACACTGGGAAAAAAGAATCAGAAAAATCTCATCTTCCCCCACATAGAAAATAGGATTGCAACTGTTTTGCAAATTCATGCCGGATGTAGGACCTTCTGTTCCTACCAAAAATGATTTCCAGAAGGTTAAAATCATAACGTTGGCAGTGATCATACAAGTAATCTAGTTCAGTGCCCTGCTCGTGCAGGATCCAACACAGCATCTCTAACAGATGACCATCCAATCTCTGCTTAAAGAAACCACAGAAAAACTCAACACTTTCTATGGCAGCCTGTTCCAATGGCTGGCACCTCATATAGTCAGCCTTGATATCTAACCCATACCTCCCCCCACTTTTTTTTTTAGTTTTAGCCCACCGTTTGTGGTCCCATTCTCTGGGAAAATAAGAGAAGAAGTCCATTCTCTCTCCTGTATGATAGCCCTTCAAGTATTTGAAGACTGCTACAACTCCTCCCAACTGCTTCTTCTGTAGATCAAATACACCCAGAAAATTTTAAAGAACAGTTGCTGGAATTGGGTACGTCTAGTTTAATGAAGAGAAGGACTAGGGGTGACATGATAGCAGTGTTCCAATATCTCAGGGGCTGCCACAAAGAAGAGGGAGTCAAGCTATTCTCCAAAGCACCTGAGGGTAGAACAAGAAGCAATGGGTGGAAACTAATCAAGGACAGAAGCAACCTTAGAACTAACAAGAAATTTCCTGTCAGTTAGAACAATTAATCAGTGGAACAGCTTGCCTTCAGAAGTTGTAAATGCTCCAACACTGGAAGTTTTTAAGAAGAGATTGAATGACCATTTGCCTAAAATGGTATAGGATTTCCTGCCTAAGCAGGGGGTTAGACTAGAAGACCTCCAAGGTCCCTTCCAACTCTGTTATTCTATTCTATTCTATTCTATTCTATTCTATTCTATTCTATTCTATTCTATTCTATTCTATTCTATTCTATTCTATTCTATTCTATTCTATTCCTGTTAGAGCTTGATGATTAGACTTGAGAGTGGACCTCTATGTTTCATTTTTCATTGTCTGTTTGAACTATGGTGTCCAATATTGGATCCAGTACTCCAAATGCACTGATAAAGGCAGAGTAGAATGGGACAATTAGTTCCTATGATCTGGGCTTTATGCTCCTATTAATGCACCCCAAGAAAGTTGTATCACACTGCCGGCTTATATTTAATGTTGATCGACAAGGTTACACAGATCACTTCAACTTGCACAACTGCCAAGCCAGGACTGAAGGAAAAAAAATCCAAGATCTGACAAACATGTTCCTTGATAATCTGTTCAAAGGCCCACAACTGGCACAAACATCACATTTATAATCTGTAATTTCTCAGCCCATTCCCCCCTTCCATTTTTGTAGATGGGGATGACATTTGTTTTTTCTCCAATCTCCTAAGACCTCATCAATCCTGAAAAAGTTCTCAAAAATTTATAAAAGTCATTATGCAATCATTCTGCTAGTTCTTTTAGCATCCTAGGAGATCCTCTATCCTGCCTTCAAGACCTGAATTGATTTAAAATAGCTAAATTCTCTCTTACCCTTCCCTTGACTATCCTAAGCTGTGGCTCCCTCCTTCCTCCAGTAGCATAACAATGAGCAACCAAGGCTCAGTTTCCCTTCTGATAAAAGGTCAATGCAAAGAGAGAGAGGGAGGGAGGGAGGGAGAGAGAGGGGGGAGGGAGGGAGGGAGGGAGAGAGAGAGAGAAAGAGAGAGAGAGAGAGAGAAGAACTTCTGCCTTCTCACCATTTCACCACATTCTCCTTGCAATGGATCTGCTTTCTCATTGGTTTTCCTTTTGCTTCTAACATATTGGCCGTATTTTTGTTTTAGGTATGTCTATTTAAAGCGTGTAAATCTGGTCATCTGGTCCTGGTTCATCTCCCGTTTGGATTATTGCAATGTGCCCTATATGGGACTACCCTTGAAAAATATCTAAAAGACTCAGCTGGTACAGAATGCAGCAGTGAGGGCAATTTTGGGCACCCAAAGAAGTCTCATGCAATGCCTCTGCTGCACAAGCTGCCTTGGGTGCCAGTCTGTTTCTGGGCTAAATTCAAGGTGGTAGTTATAACCTTTAAAGCCCTTCATGGCATGGGACCAGGTTACCTATAGAACCATCTTTGTACTATTATATCAGCCCATCCAGAGGTGGTATTCAGCCGGTTATGACTGGTTCTGGTGAACCGGTAGCAGAAATTTTGAGTAGTTCGGAGAACGGGCAAATACCACCTCTGGCTGGCCCTGCCCCCATCTATTCTCTGCCTCCCGAATCCCAGTTGATTGAATCCCAGCTGATCGGCTGGGTCTTCTTTTGTTGCCCTGCACAGAACGGAGCTGGAAAGCTGGTTAATGGGGTGGGGAGGGAATGGAGATCTTACAGTATCCTTCCCCTGCCATGCCTACCACGCCACGCCACGCCACGCCCGCCAAGCCATGTCACGCCCACCAAGCCATGTCACGCCCACCAAGCCATGCCCACAGAACTGGTAGTAAGAAATTTTGAATCCCACCAATGAGCCCGTCCCACCAGTCAGGTAGGGAAAGTATGTTGTGGACTCCATCAGCCAAAGAATTACGACTGATGGGATCCAGGAAGAGAGCTTTCTCTGCCATTGTCTTTACCCCATAGAATATTCTCTCCTTCCACAAAGGTGAGGCAGGGCCCTATTTTCCCCAGCCTTCTGGAAAGGTGTGAAAACATGACTCTGAGGCCTTGCTTGGGGTGAATAAAGGAGCAGGCAGCCATAGGGCTGTTTAGCTCCCTGAAAGCCCAACCCCGGCCTTTTAATTAATTTTAAACATCACTTGCATCTTTTCAATTTTATATACAGTTTCTATGTTTTTAATATTTTATTAGTACACTGCCTGGAGTCCCTCTGGGGGGAAGATGGGCAGTTTTAAAATTCGATAAATAAATAAAATGTCTTTAATTGCCAGCATATAAACTGTTCCATTAAAACTATTTCTAAGCAGCCTACAGATGCTCAAATCTGTAATTTATCTCTCACAAGCCTTGCCTGCAGCTTGCCTTTTTTTGAGCCTTCGGCTTTCTGCCAGAGTTCCTACAGTTTCTGAAGAATGCCTTGCGTTGTTCAGTTGCTGTCCTTTCCTGCCTTAGAGACTCCTTTCTATGAGAAAGAACGAGGGAGCATTTATTTTGTATTTTTAAGCAAATTCATCGATTTCTCATTTCATGGAGTAGGTGGCTGTGAACACAGCTGTCCCTCAGTTTTTATAATTTTCTGAATTTTATAATGTACTTCTCATCCCCACAGTCATATCAGAATGTACGCTTAGGAAAATGACTACAAAATGTGTATTCCATACAATGCATATAAAATAAGGCCAGATTCATACATATTTCACTAGGTTGGGGAAGGAACTAGCAGCTGGATTCGTACAACTTGCTAAGCATGGTTGATTTAACCACTGTTAGATTTCTTAAGGATCAATGTGTAGTCCTAACACGGCATGCTTGATTAATTAATGAATCAATGCATTTTCAAAAAAAACTAAGAATGGCCACGCCATAATCAAGTTGTGTGTGTTTGTTTGAATCAATCTCTGTGTAGTCTACTTTAAGAGGCTAAAACATATGAAGAACGGTTGCAGGAACTGGGTATGTCTAGTTTAATGAAAAGAGGGACTAGGGGTGACATGATAGCAATGTTCCAATATCTCAGGGGCTGCCATAAAAAAGAGGGAGTCAAGCTATTCTCAAAGAACATGAGGGCAGGACAAGAAGCAATGGATGGAAACTAATCAAGGAGAGAAGCAACCAAAAATGAAGGCTAAATTTCCTGACAGGTAGAACAATTAATTAGTGGAACAACTTGCCTCCAGAAGTTCTGGGTGCTCCAATACTGGAGGCTTTTAAGAAGAGATGGGACAGACATTTGTCTGAAATGGCTGTCCAATGTAGAGGGTTTCCTGCCTGGGCAGGGGGTTGGACTAGAAGACCTCCAAAGTCTCTTCCAACTCTATTATTCTGTTATTCACTTGTTGCAATATAGGCATCTGGTATATGATTGTAGAAAATACGACTTCAGCAACAGAGTGGTCAATGCCTGGAATGCACTCTGTGGTTACTTCCCCAAACTTCAATAACTTTAACTTTAGACTGTCTAAGTGCACCAGCGTGCCTACCATCCCTGTCCTACTGTCCCCATTTATTCATATCCATTTCCTGTATTCATAATCATGTTTATATTTATATCTGTTATCTTATACATGCTTGACAAATAAATAAATAAATAAATAAAAATATGTCACACTGATTTCATACGTATCATGAGATCACTGTGCAAATTGCTTGAAGTACATTGTTTGCATTAGTTGCTTCATGTTGCGTCATCAGTTAGTTTGATCCTGTGACTCCTGAAGACCTGGACAGGATTCTGGGTAGACTGAGCACAGCCATATGTTTATTGGACCCGTGTCCCTCCTGGTTGGTGCTGGCTTCTCAGGAGGTGACACGAGGCTGGCTCCAGGGGATTATAAATGCTTCATTGAGTGAGGATGACTTTCCCGCCGCCTTGAAAGAGGCGGTGGTGAGGCTTCTCCTCAAGAAGCCTTCCCTGGACCCGGCAGTGTTAGCAAACTATTGTCCAGTCTCCAACCTTCGCTTTGTGGTGAAGGTTGTTGAGAGTGTGGTGGCGCGACAGCTTTCCCAGTACCTGGATGAAACGGTTTATCTGGATCCATTCCAGTCGAGTTTCAGGCCTGGGTACAGCATGGAAATGGCATTAGTCATGTTGGTTGATGATCTCTGGAGGGCTTGGGACAGGGGTTGTTCCTCTGTCCTGGTCCTATTAGATCTCTCAGCGGCTTTTGATACCATCGACCATGGTATCATCCTGCACCGGTTGGAAGAGTTGAGGGTGGGGGGCACCGTGCTGCGGTGGTTCTCCTCCTTTCTCTCCGACCGGTTGCAGTCTGTGTTGGCAGGGGGGCAGAGGTTGACCCCGAGGTGCCTTATATGTGGGGTGCCACAGGGGTCGGTCCTCTCACCCCTTTGTTCAACATTTATGTGAACCCACTGGGTGAGATCATCCATGGTTTCGGGGTGAAGTACCATCAGTACCAGGGGTGGGTTCTAAATTTTTTTACTACCAGTTCTGTGGGCGTGGCTTATTTTGTGGGTGTGGCTTGGAGGTCATGTGACTAGGTGGGCATGGCTAGCTGGTCAGAGTCATTTCTGGAAGGTCTTCGCACTTACGACCAGTCCTCGCACTTACGACCTGACTCATTTGTTTGCTTTTAACATTGATCAGCCGTAGGATGGCCCTTTGAAGCCCCATGGCAAGAGTTTAAACAGTTTTTTTCCCTCTAGTCATCAGCTGGGACTCAGGAGGCAGCAATAGATTGGGGGTGGGACCAAATAAAAGGTAAGAATAATGTGGGGGGGTGGGGGTGGGAGGGCGGGGGGGAAGAACCGGTTCGGTGATGTCATATCGTCACCGCTACCGGCTCAGCCGAACCGGACCGAGCTGGGAGGAACCCACCACTGATCAGTATGCTGATGATACTCAGCTATACATCTCCACCCCGGATCACCCCAATGATGCCCTTGAAGTGATGTCCCGGTGCCTGGAGGCCGTGTGGATCTGGATGGGGAGAAACAGACTCAGGCTCAACCCATCCAAGATCGAGTGGCTGTGGTTTCTGGCGTCCCAATATAGTCAGTTGGTGCCATCACTGACTATTGGGGGTGAGTTGTTGGCTCCCACGGAGAGGGCTTGCAACTTGGGTGTCCTCCTAGATTCACGGATGTCTTTAGAAGAGCATTTGACAGCGGTGGCCAGGAGGACTTTCTATCAGGTCCGCCTGATCCACCAGTTGCGTCCCTTTCTGGATCGGGACTCCTTACGCATGGTCACTCATGCCCTCGTCACCTCCCGCCTGGATTACTGTAATGCTTTCTACATGGGGCTCCCCTTGAGGAGCACCCGGAGGCTCCAACTGGTTCAGAGTGCGGCCGCGCGGGTGGTTATGGGAGCGACATGGCGCTCCCATGTAACACTTCTCCTGCGCAAGATGCACTGGCTCCCGGTGATCTTCCGGGTGCGCTTCAAGGTTTTGGTTACCACCTTTAGAGCGCTCCATGGCTTAGGACCTGGATACTTACAGGACCACCTTCTGCCACCAATAGCCTCTCATCCGGCCAGTACGCTCATGTAGAGAGGGGCTCCTCTGGGTGCCGTCGGCCAAACAGTGTTGACTGGCGGCCCCCAAGGTGAAAGCCTTCTCTGTGGGGGCACCTGCCATCTGGAATGATCTCCCCCTGGAGATACAGAGATTTACGCACCTTCCGCCGTGCCCTCAAGACCTTTTTATTTCAACAGGCTGGCCTGGCCTAACTTCCCTTTTAATTGTAAATTGTAAATTTGTTTTAAAACATTAGGGGTGTTTTAATTTGTTTTGGGCCAAATTATTTAATGGGTTTTTATATTGTCTTTTAAATTTTGTAGTTTGTGTGTTTTATCTTTTTGGCTGTTCACCGCCCTGAGTCCTTCGGGAGTAGGGCGGCATATAAATCCAAAAATAAATAAATAAATAAATAAATAAATAAATAAATAAATATGCCATAGAATATAATTGGCATCGTTTCCACGATGACGTCATGAAACATAAGACTCACCCGCCCTTTCTTGCAGACTCCTGTAGGTTTCACTGTAGCACGCCTGTGTTTCTCATCTCCAAACAGTGGATATCAGGCAATTGATTTGTAGTAATTATGCTGCTGAACCTTGGAGAGCGTTAAGAGGCCCCAAATAAAAGGGGTCAGGGCTATGCGGAAACTCCATGACCAAAGGTTCCCTGTTCTTGGCTATGAGGATGGTAAAAACTACTCATCCTCTTTGCTTATGTCTGCTAGGGGACTTTGAGAAGTTGTGCACATTTAGGAGAGGCTAGCAACTATCCTGTGTCCATTTGTTAGGCAGATGGTGCCGTTTTCTGAAACAGGCATCTTTCCAGCATCAGCTGGACAGAAAACAATGCTTCCCTTAAGACAATAAATGACCATCAAAGAGCAGTGGCATCTGGCTAGCTAACGAGTCTCCTCAGAGTCAAAACAATGACCGAGAAAGGTTGATGAATCTCCCCTCCCATTGACAGGTTCTTCCAGGGCCAACTTATTGGGGGTTGCTTCTGTGGGGTTGTTTGTTTGTTTTGATTAATGGCCTTCCTGCTAGTAGGCTAACATCATGCCAAGGAGAAAGCTGTAGATCTCACCTACAGGGGATTGGCTGACAGGCTCCATACCAATAGCAGGAAAAAAGAAAGCCAAGCATATGCTTAGTGCTTCGGCCGTCGTGACCCTGTGCAAACTGTCAATTTATTAGTCAAAATGGAGATCCGTCTGAAACAATGTTCATTAGCAGGGCTGTGCAATGGTTTCCTTCTGAAAAGAAAAGAGTGCTTCAGAGCATGCAGAGCAGGGGTGGATTCTACTTACCTTTACTACTGGTTCGCAACAGGGCCGAGTGCATGCGCTCGCTTTGCTCATGTGCATGTGCGCTCTTCTGCGCATGCGCAGAAGCATTCTGATGACATCAGGGTCTGTGGGCGGAGCTTCCCGTCGGTTTTACTACCGGTTCTATAGAACCGGTGCGAACCGAGGGCAACCCACCACTGATGCAGAGGTACTCAGGAAGACCTGCCCGTAACTCCTTACATCAGACAAATCTTTTCCACATATGTATGTATGTACGCATGTTTGTTTGTTTGTTTGTTTGTTTGTTTGTTTGTTTGTTTTATGTATGTACAGGTAGTCCTTGATTTATGACCAAAACTGAGCCCAAACTTTCTGTGGCTAAGGGAGACAGCTGTTAAGTGAACATTGCCCCCTTTATGACCTTTTCTGCCACAGTTGTTAAGTGAATCACTGCAGTTTTATAAGATGGTTGTTAAATGAACCTGTCTTCCCCATTGACTTTGCTTGTCAGAAGGTTGCAAAAGGTCTTCACATGACCCCAGGACACTGCAACCATCATCAATATGAGTCAGTTTCCAAGTGTCTGAATTTTGATCACGTGACCATGGGGGTGCTACAATGGTCATAAGTGTGAAAATGGTCCTAAGTCACTTTTTGCAGTGCCATTGCAACTGTCAGGGTTCCTTGGAACTTTGAACTGTCACTAAATGAACTGCTGTTAGTCGAGCACTACTTGTAGTCCTTCCTTCCTTCCTTCCTTCCTTCCTTCCTTCCTTCCTTCCTTCCTTCCTTCCTTCCTTCCTTCCTTCCTTCCTTCCTTCCTCTTCTATAGCCACCCAACTCAACAAAGTGACTCTGACCAGCTTACAAGTCTAAAATTATATAACAATTAAAAACATTCAAACTAAAAACATCCACAAAATAAATAAGTACAAACTTGTTGCATTGCAGCTTTGCAAAACTCTGGGAAGTGATGCAGCTGCTTTAAAGCAGTTGGGGTAGGTACAATAGGCAGATCCCTGGGCATCTTTTTGCCTTCAAATACAAGCGCTGTGCAGCCCTCTTGTCTATCTGTAGGTCTATTCCAAGGGTAGGCGTGGCCAGTGTGGGCGTGGCCAGCTTGACATCACTCGTGTCGGAGGCGCCTGTGATAGCCTGAGTGCTCTGCCAGCAAAAATGGGCTCCTGAGCTCTGCTTTCAGCTGCCACGACCCGCATGCGGCCCTCCTAAGCTCTGTTTTCACTGGCAGAGAGTTGCAGGAGGCTGGGGCAGCCGAAAACAGAGCTTAGGAGCCCATATTCAATGGCAGAAGCACCGCGGGCCAGTCCTTCCCTGTATCCAGGGCAGCCCCGCGGGTCAGATCTGGTCTAGTCCTAAAAATCTTTCCAAACACGATTAAGATATCAGAGATGTAATGGGTAAGGAATCAGTTGGTTTCTTGATTCTCCTACCTTGTGAAATGCAGTTTAAAGGGCTGAAGATACAAATTGTAATGTAACGACAGTGTTTGAAAAAAACAACAACGACTAAAGCATTCAAATGCCTTTTGACATGTGAGAAGGTTTAGCACCGACAAGTTGCTTCTGATTTTAGGCAACGTTTAGACATTACAGGGAAGAGCTGTGCTAATCTATAATAGCACAAAATCAGGAGAAAGCTTATGCCATGGGGTAAAATTTGTCGATGAGAAAAGATGCTACGAAACACTTTCTGATTTTTAGCACCAACAAAGCTGCTGATGTGATTGCAGTAGATGGCCTTCACTGCGGAGGAAATCAGAAATGAGGGGAATTGTGAGGGTTGGACAAGCTGTAGTGAAACAAGGTTCAGTGAGGCAGTATATACACATGCATACATACATGTGTATACCAGTGGTGGGTTGTCCCCGGTTTGCACCGGTTCTATAGAACCAGTAGTAAAACCGGAGGGAGGCTCCGCCCACTGACCCTGACGACATCAAAATGAAGACGTGCGCGCGGCCCCGTTGCGAACCGGTAGTAAAGGTAAGTAGAACCCACCCCTGGTGTATACGTGTCTGTATGTGTGTGTATACATACCTACAAACCAGTGGTGGGTTTCAAATTTTTTTACTACCGGTTCTGTGGGTGTGGCTTGGTGGGCATGGCCTGGTGGGCGTGGCAGGGGAAGGATACTGTAAAATCTCCATTCCCTCCCCACTCCAGTGGAAGGTTACTGCAAAATCCCCATTTCCTCCTGATCAGCTGGGACTTGGGAGGGAGGGAATAGATGGGGCCGGAGCCAGTCAGAATTTTTACTACTAGGGTTGCAAGGTCTGCTTCCAAAAAATAGCAGACAAGCGGGGGGGGGGGGGTGTTAAGTGGTAAAAAAAAAAAAAAAAAAATTACAATTAAATTATATATTTTCTTACAAACATTTTAACACGTATTAAAATAATCACTTCAAAACTTTACTTAAAATTCAAAACATCAAATATATTATAATAATATGTAAAATATTAAATTACATTTTAATTTCATCATAAAGCTTTTGAATAAAAATAGTGAACATAATGTGAAAAAAGCAGACTGTCCGCTCAAATAGTGGACACCTGGCAACTCTATACTGGTTCTCCAAACTATTCAAAATTTCTGCTACCGGTTCCCCAGAACTGGTCAGAACCTGCTGAAACCCACCTCTGCTACAGACATGTGTGTGTATACATATACATATGTACAGATATGTGTGTACACATGCACACAGATACATAAATGCACACACACACACACCACTTTCAAATTGTGTTGAAGAAGACTATT
Source organism: Pantherophis guttatus (assembly GCF_059756535.1). Taxonomy (NCBI): domain Eukaryota; kingdom Metazoa; phylum Chordata; class Lepidosauria; order Squamata; family Colubridae; genus Pantherophis; species Pantherophis guttatus. The sequence goes on along the minus strand of NC_142063.1, from coordinate 327,759,199 downwards.
TAGAGTCCCTTGGACTACAAGGAGATCAAATCAGTCAATCCTAAACGAAATCAGCCCTGATTGTTCTTTGGAATGGCAGATCCTGAAGCTGAAGCTCAAATACTTTGGCCACCAAATGAGAAGAGGGGACTTAATTGGAAAAGTCCCTGATGTTGGGAAAGATTGAAGGCCAAAGGAGAAGACTTAACGACTGAACAACATACATTTCAGCATTCCAAGTAATGCACCCTAGAAAGCAGAACTCTGAGGCAGGTAGATTCCTCAAAAAACAAATTTATTGGATACATCATATTGGCACAACTGGTGAAAACCGACTGAAAGTTTCTGCTGTTTTCACCCAATTAAAAGAGAAAGTTTTCCCCTTTCCCCAAGTCATCAGTCACATAATGCAATAGAACTGCTGGCCAGTTGCTTGGTTACTTTGCTCCTCCTCTCCCAGCCACCTGTTAGAATGACCTTGGTTCCCACAGGAAAACCTTTTGTTTTGACTGCAAAACCTCAGTTGATTATTTCCCTCCCCCTCCCTTCTAGTGGCAACTCTGAAACCTCAAAAATGGCCCCAGCCAGGTTTGGTTCAGGGTTGACGGTAGATATGCATCCTTTTACATGTCTTTTTCATGGTCATCTTTTTTTGTCTAGGGTATAAATATATAATTAAATAACAGTGGAGTAGTAAATTTCCCAGTCTCAGTTTCATGTAAATGAAATTAAATAAAGCTCCCAACTATGCTTAGGATTTGATCCTGCTTGGCTAATAACAGGTAGCTCTGGCAGTTTATCTCAAATGGAACTGCAAGATGTCAATTCACCCTGAGGCTGTGAACACTCTACAGACTGAGCTAGGGTTAAGAAAAGACCTAGTAGATGCATTAAAAAAAAAACATGCTGAATGCTTTGATTTACAATACAGATTAAGAGGACCATCCTGTGTTTTGACTTAGATCTACCTATGCATACTTATTTCAGTTAATGGCTGAGGCGAGCTTTTAGGAGCAATGTACTGTGGAGTTTCTTGGCCATTACATTATCCACATGATTAGTAGTTCTCCCAAATCATACGGGGGTATATATTTCATTTTATAATTTGTTGTCTAACTATTTTCCCTCGAGTGAGCACTAATTACCAAGAATTAAGCAGAGGCAAATGAAAACATTATTCTCTTGAGAGTATCATCTCCTCCTCTTCTGTTTTTTTCTCTTATCTAATTCCAAACAGTTGCTCTTTAGATATGCTTGCCCAATACTTGAGAATACTCTCATAGATTCCTAGGTTTGGAAAGGATTTCAGAGGTCCTACTTGGTGAATGATCTGCTAAACATTTTGGGCAAATGACAGACTCTGTTTGAAGACCTCCCAAGAAAGCAGAATAGCTCACCTCATGAGGGAATCAACTTAATCTATTAGTTGACATCCTTATTATTACAAATTCCTCCCAATATTGATCCCAAGTCTACTTCCCTTCAGTTTTACCCTTTGGATCAAATCATGCCCTCAGGGGCAACTAAGAATAGAATAGAATAGAATAGAATAGAATAGAATAGAATAGAATAGAATGGAATGGAATGGAATGGAATGGAATGGAGTGGAGTGGAGTGGAGTGGAGTGGAGTGGAGTGGAGTGGAGTGGAGTGGAGTGGAGTAGAGTAGAGTAGAGTAGAGTAGAGTAGAATAGAATAGAATAGAATAGAATAGAATAGAATAGAATAGAATAGAATAGAATAGAATAGAATTTTTATTGGCCAAGTGTGATTGGACACACAAGGAATTTGTCTTGATGCATATGCTCTCAGTGTACGTAAAATAAAATAAATAAATCTGCTGTCTCCTCCATATGATAATCCTTCAGATATCTGAAGAATGTTATTATAACTTCTTCATTTTTCTCCTCTGCGGCTAAAAAGACCCAGTTCCTTAATCATTCAGCACAGGGCTTTGTTTCCACTTCCTTCACCTTCTTGATAGTCACCCTCTGACGTTGCTCCAGTTTTTCAATATCCTGTTTAGACTGTGGTGGAAAAACTGATCGTAGCATTTCAAGTGGGATCTGCCCAAGGCAGATGAGAATGGGACAATTATTTCCTGCGATCTGAATGTTATGCTCCAGATAACTGACTAGGTGGCTCAGTGGCTAAGACATTGCGCTTGTGGATCAGAAAGGTCGGCAGTTCGGCAGTTCAGCAGTTCGAATCCCTAGTACAGGTCTTCTGCGTGAGCAGGGGGTTGGATTAGATGACCTCCAAGATCCCTTCCAACTCTGTTACTATTACTGTTAGATCCCAAATATATCCCAAAATAATATTTGTCTTTTACGTAATTATCGCATCCCATTATTCCTAAAGTATTCCTTGAACCCCGATCCACAAAATGGCGATATTGGGTTTTGTTTTTGTTTTTGAAGAAGAACAAACTTCCCCATTTCTATTTGACTGAACTTTTCTTTTATACTGATAATCTCTCACAGAACTCCATCAAGTTCTCCTAAAATTCTAGGATTCTGTGGAACACGCTCTGTTCTAGAATCCTGTACTAGAACACTCAGATTCTTTTCATGTCAATTGACTGCTAAGCTGGGCTTCCTCCATTCTACCCAGATAGTCCTTGACTGATAACCACGATTGGGACCAGAATTTCCACCGCTATACAAGGTGGTTGTTAAGCGAGTCACATCTGATCTTATGACCTTCTTTTGCTTTGATTGTTAAGCAAATTATTGTTAAGTGAAGGACTAGGGGAGACATGATGGCAGTGTACCAATATCTCAGGGGCTGCCACAAAGAAGAGGGAGTCAAGCTATTCTCCAAAGCACTTGAGGGCAGGACAAGAAGCAATGGGTGGGAACTAATCAAGGAGAGAAGCAACCTAGAACTAAGAAGAAATTTCCTGACAGTTAGAACAATTAATAGAGCCTTGGTGGCACAGCAGAGTAAAGTGCTATTAAGTAGCACCAGCTGCCTGCAATTACTGCAAGTTCAAATCTCACCAGGCTCAAGGTTGACTCAGCCTTCCATCCTTTCGAGGTATGTAAAATGAGGACCCGGATTGTGGGAGCAATAAGCTGATTTTGTATAAAAAAGAACACCGCTTGGGGGCCCCTGAAAGCCCTACTAAGCAGGTATATACAAAAGTATGAAGGCTATTGCTGAACGCATTGTAAGCCGCCCTGAGTCTCCAGAGAAGGGCGGCATATAAATCGAACCAATAAATGAACAATAAATAAATTAATCAGTGGAACAACTTGCCTCCAGAAGTTGTGAATGCTCCAACGCTGGAAGTTTTTAAGAAGAGGTTGGATAACCATTTGTCTGAAGTGATGTAGGGTTTCCTGCCTAAGCAGGGGGTTGGACTAGAAGACCTCCAAGGTCCCTTCCAACTCTGTTATTCTATTCTATTCCAATTGCTGCAGTTTTAAAATGAATTGTGCACTCATTATGTGGAAACTTTGCTTGTTGGAAGCCAGCTGAAAAGAACACAAATAGGGACCACATGGCCTGAGATAGTGCAACCTTTATAAATACATGCCAGTTGCCAAGTCCCTGAATTTTAATCACGCGAGCATGGAGATGTTATAATGGTCATAAGCAGAAGGACCAGCTTTTTAAAAATGTTGTTGCAATTTAAAACAATCACTGAATGAATGGCTGTAAGTCAAGGACTACCTCTACTTGGGCCGTTCATTTCTTCAGTCGAAATGCAGGATTTTATATTTCACCCTCCCGTGTATCAGTCCAATGTTCAAACAGTCTAGATCTTTTAAAATCTCACCTTATTGTTCTAAGGTATTAGCTCCTCTCACTCCTTTTTTTTACACCATCTGTATCATCCTCTCGATCCAGGTCATCAATTCAAAAGACAGAACAGCCCAGGCCTTTTCAGTACTACTGTCCAGCCTGATACAGAGCCATTAAAAGCTCTATCTCTATATCTATCTATATAGTTAAGCCAACTATAAATCCATATACCGTATTTCCCCCAAAATAAGACCCTGTCTTATATTTTTTTGAACCCTGAAATAAGTGCTTGGCCTTATTGCCGTGCGCTCAAAAGCCCGATTGGGCTTATTGTCAGGGGATGTTTTATTTGGGGGGAAACAGGGTAATAGTTATATCACCCAACACATATTTTATCATTTCACGAATGAAGCTATCATGAGAGATATTGTTGAATGTTCTGGCTGTGTTCACATAACATGCTGCAACTTCACAAAAACATAATGGTTGTTATCTGTGTCCCAATCAAACCACATTATGGTTTAACATCATGGTCCAGTTCATACAACACGTATGGGGTTTTACAACAGGCTGAACCATCTGAATCATCTGGGAGGGCTAGGTATGGAAAATGAGTATGTATGCCACGGGCATGTCCTTGCACATGAGGTGCATATTAAAAAAGGGACGTGGCTTTGGTTTTGCAATTAAGGCTGCCATCCTGACTTTTTTGACCTGATTCCCTGCCCTGAACGGATGCTCCGGATACTACAGTTCAGTATTTTATATTAAGCATTGGAGGTGATATTTGGGACATAACAATAACAGAGTTGGAAGGGACCTTGGAGGTCATCTAGTCCAACCCCCTGCTCATGCAGGAGACCTATACTAGGGATTCGAACCGCCGAAATGCCGACCTTTCTGATTGACAAGCTCAGCGTCTTAGCCACTGAGCCACCTAGTCAAAACCAAGGTTGATTTGTCTTTGTTGATTATTTTGCTTTGATGCAGCTAGGTTCCCCCCCCCCCCGGTGACGAATGCAAAGCCAGAGAAGTGGCATAGCTACTCTGATCTGTTAAATAAAACCTGCCTTGCAGATCTATTTCTAGAGCAGTGATGGCTAACCTTTCTGCCATCGTGTGCCAAAAGTGGGGGGAGTGCAGGGGGGCATGCGCACATGCCCACACCCATAATTCTATGTGCCCCACCCCCCTGCGCATGTGTGCGTGACCCCACTGCGCTCCCCCCGCTTTTGGCATGCAATGGCCCGGTGGGCCTGGTAGGCCCGTTTTTCGCTTTCCGCAGGCTCCAGAGCAGTGGTTCTCAACCTGTGGGTCGCGACCCCTTTGGGGGTCGAACAACCCTTTCACAGGGGTTGCCTAAGACCATCAGAAAACACATATTTTCAATGATTTTAGGAATAATTTTATGGTTGGGGGTCACCACAACATGAGGATCTGTATTAAAGGGTTGCGGCATTAGGAAGGTTGAGAACCACTGTTCTAGAGCCTTTCTAGAAATCTGGGGAGGACGAAAACAGCCTCCCCCCCAGAGGCCCTCTGGAGGCCAGAAACAGCCTGTTTCCTGACTTCCGGTGGGCCCAGAAGGCCCAAAAATCAACAGGCCGGCACCCACATGCACGCTGGAGCTGAGCTCGTGTGCCCACCGATATGGCTCTGTGTGCCACCTGTGGCAAGCATGCCATAGGTTTGCCATCACGGTTCTAGAGATTTAATTTATAACACCTGATTTAAACCTTGCATAGCTCTGGAAACAACATAATCTCACTTCAGTTTCCACCAGCGTGTTTTGCCAGCTGAATCAGTTCGTATACTGTATAGCAGCCTTGATGAAAACACTGCTGTGTTTCTTGATTCAAAGCACTCGTATCTCTTGACTCTGGCTCAAAATTGCCAATTCTTGCCTTGCTTTTTCATCAATAGTTTTATTTGGAGCTTGACTTTCTCTTGACCTTCCACCTATCCTTAATCTACTCTCGTCCATAATTTTCCTTGATGTATCACCAGTTGTAATATAGCAACCCGTGACTGATTACTTGATCCTTTTGTATTCTTTGGTTGTCTATGCTCCCTAAATTAAGAAGATGAGCTTTGTTTTAGAAAACAACCTTTTTAATGTGGGGTCCTTGGTACTCTCTGAACTTGGTTGTTTTCTTGCAAGCATTTCTTTACCAAACTAGGAAGCATCATCAGGATTTTTAAAAATAATAGATACACCCCCACATTTTGAAGACTTAACTTTAAATGTTCTCTCCTTTTTCTATCTGCTTTGTGACTTGTTTCCAAAGCACCAGGAAGCTGCAAAAAAAATTTTCCGCATATTTTATTTATTTTATTTATATATATAACATATAAAAATTCAATTTCCATCAAACAGTGTGTGATCAGTTCTTTTTAAGTAATCACAATCCACATATTTGTTATAATATTCTTCACAATAATATTGATAATATAATAACAATAATACTTAACATTATCTTCTTTAACAACTCTTCACTTTAACATTTCCTCTTTTTATATCTCCTCTTTTCTAACTTCTGTTTCTATTGTCTAGCCATTGATAAAATACATCCCATATCAAAAAAATATTCAGTTTCTTTTTTATTCTTAATAGTAAGCGTTAATCTATCCATTTCTGCGCATTCTAGTATTCTCTTAATTGCATTCTCATCTGATGGAATCTCATCCTTTTTCCATCGCTGTGCAAATACAACTCTGGCTGCAGTTAGTATATGTAAAACCAGATATATAATCCTTTTATCATATTTTTCCGGTAGGATGCCCAACAAAAATGTCTCTAGTTTCAAGTCTATATGCTGCTTTATCATTTTTTCTAACCAAGTATGTATTTTCATCCAATATTCTTTAGCTTTTGGGCATGTCCACCACATATGGTAATATGAACCAGATGATTTATTATACTTCCAGCATTTAGCGGATCTATCTTTATACAAAATTGAAGTTATCTTCAGTAGTAGCATTAACCAAGGAACAAATAAAATTTAGGGAGTGTGGGAGAAAAGCCAGGTATCTTAATGGTGAACCCCACTGCTCCTAAAAAATTGTTGGTGAATTTCCCTGGATTTTTACAGTGTAGATCCCATGTGATGTTTGCAGTTGCATGGAGCACCAAGGGATAGCATACAGCCATTTTCATCTGTAATGGGATTCATAGCCTGATCTTATTTTACGATTTCAAAGTACAATGGTCCTTGATTTCAATTCCTGATAGAAGGTTTGTACGCTATAGAATAAATTTAAGCTTCTTGCATCTCATGACTCTTTCAGCTGAAGAAAGTCATTGAAATAGCTATTTCCTTCACCCCTCCCTTCATACAATTGTTATGTCCACAAATAAAACTGAAACTTTTATGAAGCTGTTTGCACAAGTTAATTTAAACTCTGTAAGCTCTATGGAAACCGAGGCTATTGGTGTTGTTTATTTGTTTCTTTGCAAAATGCCTTGCATGTGGATTAGTGCTACTTCACTGGAACAATTTGGCAGGGGAGAGCGTTTAGGGGGAAAAATAGATAAGTGATGTCAAAGAATGAATTGGCATACTGCAAAGCCAGAGAATTATAGACTTGGAAGCTGATCATGTAGACCAAACCCTATTTCAACACTACTGGTATCCACAGGGAGGTTGGAGTGGGGGGAAGCAAACTGGTGAAAGCAGTTTTGTGGCATTGTGATATAAGTCTCCTTTCCAGGTGCATGGTGACACTGCTCATCTGTCTGAAAAGGGAAGGACTTGCAATGTTATGCCCCAAAGCTGTTTTCATCATTTTGATGAAATCCAAAATGCCAAAATCCAAATTCAAGTATTCCAGACAAGTGGCCATCCAACTTTCACTGGAATGCAGCAATGAAAGGAAGACCATAAACTCTTTGGTGCTGCCCTTAACTGTAGAACAGAGATGCCAGACTTGCATCATCAACAGTGGCATCACCTGACTTATTGGGACTTTTCCCCCCTTTGCTAAACGGGACATGGGCGTGATCAGCGTGTGACATATCTGGCCCACAGGCCGGGAGTTTGACAGCCCTGCTCTAGAAGGATGCTAAGAGCCATGGTGGCACAGTGGTTAGAATGCAGTACTTCAGGCTAATTCTGCTGGCTGCCGGCTGCCAGCAGTTTGGCAGTTCGGATCTCACCGGCTCAAGGTTGACTCAGCCTTCCATCCTTCTGAGGTCAGTAAAATGGGGACCCAGATTGTTGGGGGCAATATGCTGACACTGTAAACCACTTAGGGAGGGCTGTAAAACTCTGTGAAGCGGCATATAAGTCTAAGTGCTATTGTTATTGGTACTCCATGGTGTACTGGCTCATGAATTGTTTTTTTCTCAAAGCCAAACGTATCTGGTTCCTTCACTCTTTTCAAATGACTTAGTTTTTAGTCACCTGATCATCTTTGTTATCCTTTTCCAAATCTGCTCCAAAGAATTTGAATCCTATTTAAAGTGTGCCCTCAGAATAAGATATAATGCTCAGGACAGGGTATGTGATGAGTGTAGAATAAAACAAAACAATTGCTCCTCTGATTGAAAATTATACTTCCGTTGGCTGCAGCCTAATTGAATTTGTCTTCTTTGCAGTCATACTCAAATCCTACAATGATATTGATTCAGGAATAATGGTGAAAGCCAGGTCTCAAGTGATTACAAATATACAGTATGATACCATACCAGCCTCTTGTAGGAAAAAGCAGCAACAGAGTTCAGGCCCTCAAGTCCAGCACCTGTTTTTTGTAAGAAGATGGCTGTCCAATTTTTGCCTGACCACATCCATTGTGATATAAGTCTCCTTTCTAGGTGCATGGTGACATCCAGAGGAAAGGCACCAACCATTTGTAAACCGATTCCATTGTTGATCCACTCTTACAGCTAAATGGTTTCTTTTCTAATGTTCAGCTGAAATCTCTTCTTAAAATCTTCCAGTGATGGAGCACCTACAACTTCTTATCCCACTGATTGTTCTCATTGTCAAGTAATTTCTCCTTAGTTCTAGGGTGGATCTCTCATTGATAAGTTTCTATCTGTTACTTCTTGTCCTGCCTTCAGGTGCTTTGGAGAATAAATTGACTCCCTCTTCAACCTAGGAAGGTTATGAACTGTAGCAGTGGTGGGTTTCAATTTTTTTTACTACTGGTTCTGTGGGTGTGGCTTGGTGGGCATGGCATGGCTTGGTGGGCATGGCTTGGTGGGTGTGGCAGGGGAAGGATACTGTAAAATCTCCATTCCCTCCCGAACAGCTGGGATTTGGGAGGCAGAGAATAGATGGGGGTGGGGCCAGTCAGAATTTTTACTACCGGTTCTCCGAACTACTCAAAATTTCCACTACCGGTTCTCCAGAACTGGTCAGAACCTGCTGAAACCCACCTCTGAACTGTAGGCGACCTCTCATCCATGGAACCATATTACTTTACAGTCCTGTAGCCCAAATTTTGAAACAAGACAACCAGTCTCCAAGTCCACAAAAGTACTATTGCTAAAGATATCAGACCTGGTCTGCAAAAATCCAGATAACCACAAGATGCTCTCTGCATCACTCTTCTGCCAAGATTTTTTGCAGAGCACGTCTGTTAGCTCTACTCTCACTGCTTCCTTGGAAATTTAAACAGAACACTTCAGAGTAACAGGCTCCACAGTTGGCTTCTTGGGAGTAATGTTCTCCTCAAGGGGTAATTACATCTTCTAGAGACCTAACAGCTAAGGAAGGAATAGCTGAGATTCAACTGCTCCCTTGTATAAAAGCTTCTTCTAAGAAAAAGTCCAGCTGCTGGAAACAATGCATATGACTGTATATTTAGGTGTATGGAATTTTGAACCTTCTTTCTTTCCTTAATCTTTGGGGCTTTGCTTTTGGCACAACCTTACAATCATGAGCCAGCTCTCTAGGTTCCTGGATCAGACCTTGCCTGTAAATGATGCATAAAAACACTTTTAACAAGCTAGAGAACGTTTATATATTTGAGTGATTTCAGGACAGGTGTTCCCCTGTGCTCTAAGAGCTTCAGGAGAATATCCAAAGGTGATCTGCACACTTCCTGCCATGTGTTCTAAGAGGTTATGAGCTGATCTGCAAGCCTTTGATGTGGTTGGAACGAGTAATGTTGCGCTGACAACAGCAGGTGAAAAAGTTCAGAAACTGCCTCAGGATGTAATGTTGCCATGTTTAGCATGCAGAAAAAGAAATAGATGTAGTTATGAGTGCCGAATAGGACAGGGTTTCTTCAAAGCAGATCTTGTCTTTCATTTTATTTCCCATGAATACTTTATCAGATGGAGATGTGTATTACTGAAGCTGAAGGCAAGTCTGCCTGAACTATTTTGTGGCATGCTCTGTTCTGTCTTCATGCGACTTTCTTGTCAGATCTTGTCAAAATCTCCCTCCCCGGCATTTCACCATGAATTATAGGGGTGTCAAACTTGCGGCCCACGAGCCAGATGTGTCACATACTGGCCAGGCCCACCTCCATTTTAGCGAAGGGGGAAAAAGTTGTGATACGTCACATGATGACAACATGATGACACGAGTTTGACACCCCTGATCAACTACATAAGGAGCCAGTCCAAGATGCAAACATGAGGCTGCTAGAAGTTTTTATAAAGAAGGCATTTAACATATTAATCATTCTTTAACTAGAATGTATTGTTATTTTTAGGGCTCTGCAATACACTACTTTAGGTTTGATTACAAAAAGATGCTCTGAATGGAGAGAGGCAAGAACATAGCATCTGTCTGTAATTCTTTGAAGCAGGCCTATTCTTTTTTTTTTCAGAATGATACAGTTGTCCCATGATCTCAGAAGAAGAAGAAGCTGCTTTAAAGAGTCACTGAGAGATACAAATGAATAGAAACTCAGTGTAAATTATCAGGGTCCAGGATTAATGGATGGATGGATGGATGGATGGATGGATGGATGGATGGATGGATGAAATAAAAATACTTAGTTCTGGTCTTTCAAATTAATGCCATATCTACAGTACAGGTAGTCCTTGATTTATGGCCATAATTGGGACCTGAATTTACATTATACGTTGTTGCGGTCATATGTGAAGTCAAACCTGATTTTACAACAATTTTTATGGCAGTCGTTAATCAAATCACAAGGTTGTTAAGCAAATCCATCTTCCCCATAGGTGTTTTTTTGGGGGGCCAGAAATTGGGAAAAAAGTAGCAAATCACGATAATGTGACCACAGGATGCTGCCACTGGTTGTAAATGCAAACCAGTTGCCAAGGGCTCAAATTGTGGTCATGTGAGCATGAGGGAGATGCAATAGTTAAAAGTGTGATTACAGGTCAGAAGTTACTTTTTCTGGAGCCATCATAACTTTGAACCATCTTTAAACCTAAGCTGAGGACTAACTCAGTTACCTTGTGCTATCCATAAGTTAATTCACTGTGCTTGTTTCCCTGTAGGATCTTTGCAATCTGGAGAGGGTATTGCAACAGGCAGTAGGAATAATCTTGAGGAACAAGAGAAAGAACTGCAACCAAGGCAACAATTAGATAAAAGAAATCTGGGTCCATGGACTCAGTATATGTAATTTGAGCAAGCATCTCAGACATGTCCACCCCTAGTTTTTAGGAAGATAAAGAGAGGGAGGGAAAAGTACATTCAGATATGCAAGATTTTGTTACTGTAACCCAGGGGTGAAATGCTCCCGTTCGGACCGGATCGCCTGATCTGGTAGCGATGGAGACGGGTGGTTCAGAGAACTGGTAGCAAAAATCCCTGCCCCCCCCCCACCATGCCCAGCTGAGCTGCACAATCATTAGAGGCTTTTTTTTACTTTTAAAAGCATTTTTTCTACAACCTTTTCAGCTGAAAAAATGCTTTTAAAAGTAAAAAAAAGAGCCTCTGATGATCGCCCGGCTCAGCTGGGATCGTCAAAGGCTTTTAAAAGCATTTTTTCTCCAACCTCTTCAGAGGTTGGAGAAAAAATGCTTTCAAAAGGCTCTGACAATCCCAGCTGAGTTGCCTGATCAGCAGATACTTTTTTTCTGTTAAATGCCTCTGCCGATCAGGCAACTCAGCTTGGATCGTCAGAGGCATTTAAAAGAAAAAAAGCCTCTGCTGATCAGGCAACTCAGCTGGGATCGTCAGAGCCTTTTGAAAGCATTTTTTTACCTCTTTGCTGAAGAGGTTGTAGAAAAAATGGTTTTAAAAGTAAAAAAAAAAAATAATGGCCATGCCCACCCAGTCACATTACCCCCCTCCCCCACCAAGCCACGCCCACAGAATTGGTAGTAACCAATTTTAGATTTCACCACTGCTGTAACCTTATAATAAACTAGCATTAGCATTTATAATTCTGGCATTCTAGTCTGGTCAACTCTGAAAGGCTGAGACTAAGAATGGGCTTTGAACTGTTCCCTCCTCTCAGCTGGTAGCAAAAGCAAAAGAGGTTTTTGGTGTCAGTTGTACTTTTCTGTGTGTTGACCTAGGAAATCTGGCAAAGCGATCTATTGCATATGCCCAGGCAGCAAACCCCATACTCCCTGGCATACTCATAAGCAGTGGTGAAATCCTCCATGGGTTGCCACTGATACGCTACCCATGCATGTGTGGTGCGCATCAAATACACGCTGCATGCATGCATGCGTGCTGTGCACCAAATGCACCCTGTGCATGCATGCACAGTATGCACCAAACGCGTGCTGTTCACGCATGTGCGGTGCGTGCCAAATGCATGCCGCCCATGTGCATGCACAGTGCGCACCAAACATGCGCTTTGTGTGGAAAAAGGAGCCTTTTGAAGGTAAGTAGAAGAGCAAGGGGAGGGAACAGCTGTGCCGTGTGATTTAGAGTCGCTAGAAAGCCGGATTTCCTGCTTTCTAGCGAATACAAATTGTGCGGCACAGCTGATCGTCGGAAATGATCTCATCCGAACCGGTAGCTTTTTTTTTTTTGAGAGCCTTTGAGAGCTGTATGCAACAAAATTTCATTTTAATGTATGCTGATTAGTGTACATTCAAAGTGACAATAAAGTTGTTCTCAGTTCTCCTTGATAGTTCCTTAATTAGGGTATTGTTTTCTGCCTGATCATTTATCTGGTGTTGATTCCTGCTTATCTGAGTGTGGGCTGCTATGGTCTAGTTATTTTGTTTCTTTCCTGGATTTTTAATTCCATTCAAGGAACAATAGAGGAAGGCCAAAGAAAACCTGGTGCCAAACATTTGAGGAAGACCTGAAAAAGCATCAATCTTAAATGGAAGAGTACAGAGACTGCAACTGTGGATCAAGAACTATGCAATACTCTTGTAGCCCAATGTGCTTAGCACATGATGTGAATAACGTAAGAAATATAACAAAGAATTATTTCATGAATTGTACTTTAAATATTCTTTTCTATAACAAAATGGAACCCAAGGGTGTCTGAAAGATTCTCAGTCATCCAGCTCAAGGTTATCCAGAAAGGGCTTTTTAAAAAGGCAACTGAATTTGAAAAAACTTCTTGGATTTATTTTTTTATTTTTTTATTTTTTTATTTTTTTATTTTTATTTTATTTTGAATTTGTATACCGCCCTTCTCCCTGAGGACTCAGGGCGGTGAACAGCCAAGTAAAAACATCAAGTACAAATATTAAAATACAGTTAAAATATATATATATATAAATTTGGCCCCATTAATTAAAAACAATAAACAAAACACTTAAAAACACTTAAAAAATTAGGCCAGCCCGGCTTGCTGGAAAAGGAAGGTTTTAAGGGATGAGAAGCGAAACATCTTCAAGGAAAAAACAAGGTCCAGTTGCCTTTTGAAAAAGCATCTTTGGGAATTCAAGTGTGTTTAGTATTGGAGCAGCAGAGGCCAACTACTCTAATAGTAATGGTTAGGGTTTTGAAAGAGTAGCTGTAAAGAACCACAAGTATGCCAGCCACATGCCCACCTTACATGTTGCACTAATTCACCTCTGGTCATTAGCTTAGAATTCAGTAGTAATGAGTGCACCTCCTTAGCAGCAACCTTTGTATATATAATATGTGATGCTTGACCAGTGATAACTACAATGATTTACATTTGTGCCTCTGATTTAATGTGTGATATGAAGCCTGGTCATTTGGTTACTTTATGAGTCAAAGTGACCTGCAGATCTCCCAAGTGCATGGAGTACGGAGCTTCAGTGTGCCATGCGAAGCTGGAAAATTGATAAAATCTGTTTGTGAACACAACCAGTGACGCATAACTTAATGTGGGTTGAGTTAGCAAAACACATCAAGCTGAAATGTAATGAGCCGATGTGCCATTCTGTGTGGGTTGTTTTTTTTTTTTTTTGTAAAAAAATCAGACTTGGCAAACAGTGTTTTTATTATAAAACTTTCCTTGAATGCATCAAGAATATATAAGCAGTTGTAAAACAGGGAAAGGTTGGAGGGAACCAGGGAAGGAAAATGTTATTTGCATGCTTTGCAAGTGAAATAAAACCATGGCCACTTGAGATTGTTTTTTTTTTCTCAACTCCCGTCTCTGTTGAGATTATTTTGTCCAGGATTAAAAATAAAGGTTTTCCTTGTCCAGATGTTTCCAATTCTAGGGGGTGATGCTCATCTCCATTTCCTAGACAAGGGTGTTGTGGTCCGCCAGCAGCCTGCAGAGCTGGCAGTGGAGTCGGACAGCGATGAGGCTGAGGAAGAACATGGGCCAGTGCTGGAGGCTGGGGAAGGCCTGGATGAAGGCTCTGCGTCAGAGGCAGAGATGGGGCCAGGGCCATCGGGGAGTGAGGTGCGGACTCCAGAGCCTCCAGAGACTGATAGGAGTGAGGCAGAAGAACAGGAGGAGCCTGTTCCTAATGCACACATGAGGCAAGAGCAACTCAAGCAAAGAGGACAACTCGGGAGTAGGGCCAAGAGATGATTGGCCCCTCCCATAAAGCTTAAAATAGATCAGCAACTGTGTTTGGGCTTTGCCGGAAAACAACGTTGGTAACTTCGTCTTCTTCTTCATCTATGTCTTGTATTTATTTTTGTATCTGTGACTTCTAATCGTTTGCCAAGAAAGGCCTTTGGCAGTTTGCCTAATTGGACCAAGATTTGCGATAAGACTGAAGAATTTGTGTTGGGAGGAATTTGTTTTAATTTAGTTGAACGACGCTGGGAATGAAGTAATTCTCAGCTGTTCGAATAAAGTTTATTTGTTTTTTCATGGACTGATTTTCCTACTACTTACTTGGGCCTGGGTCACAACAAAGGGAGTCAGAGATGCTTCCATGGCATGTGGCCAGCATGACTATCCTCCAAGGCGCAGGATCACTGTTACCTTCCCACTGAAATAATACCTATTTATCTACTTGCATTTGCATACTTTCAAACTGCTAGGCAGGCAGGAACTGAGGCAAGTAATGGGAGCTCACCCCGTAATGCAGTTCTTGGGTCTCAAACTGCCGACCTTCCAGTCGACAAGCCCAGCATCTTGCAGGAAAAACCCTGAACTAGGTTGCTATGACATCACTGAGGAAACAGCTAGGCCTGATCCGGCTTCTAATAATTGGGTTTGTAGGAAAGAGAATTGTTTTCAGACTTAAGGGGAAAGCTCAGGCAGTCTCTGAGCTGGGTTACTAATCTAACCAAGGAAGAGCTCTTTTGCACTTAGACAAGGATCTGCTGTGTGACACTTTACTTTGTAACTGAGAACTCACGTGTGGTGTTTTAATTCAGTAATGCTGCTCATGTGTGACTATAAAGGTGATGCTGGGAATAGAGCTAGAGGCTAAATAGAAAGTACTGGGACAAAAGAGGAGGAAAGAAAAGAGGCAGAATGGCATATGGGTTAATAAGCACTGTTTTCCTCTCATTGGTGATTAACTGTGGTGCTAAGAGTGAAATCCCCAGTGAGATGTGAAGCCGGGGGTAGTATTCACTTACTTCCCCTACCGGTTCGCAAATGTGAGCACACGCACCCCATCCACGCATGCACCCGGCCTTCCATCAGTGGTGAAATCCAGATTTTTTTACTACCAGTTCTGTGGGCATGGCTTGGTGGGTGTGCCTGGTGGCCATGGCAAGGGAAGGATACTGTAAAATCTCCATTTCCACCCCACTTCCCTTCAGGCAACCCTCCTCCTCCTCCTCCTCTTGCAACTCCCTGGCTGGCTGTGGCAGGGCCTGGAGTGTGCACACAAGCGGGGAGACCCTCTTCAAGCAAGCCAGCAGGCTCAGTCAGAATGCAGCAAAGGCACGCACAGGGCCAGGCCCCTTTTCCCACTGCCCTGAGCTTCTTAAAGCCACGGCTGGGTGCTGCGGGCACATCTCCTTTTCCGTCATCCCCTCCTTCTGGATCCCATTCCCACCCTGCCAGCCCTTGTGTTAGCACGGCCAACGTCAGTCGCGGCTGGGTCGGGCCAATGTCTCAGGGTGGAGAGCAGGTTGCGTGTCTCCCCAAGCAACCAAGGCACACCCAGCACCAATAAGAGCCGGAAGAAGCTCCAGCAAGAGTGAGGCGCTGGAGAATCAGCCCCGGCTGCATCTCTATCCCCTGCTGTTGCCCTTACCTTCTCAGGCCAGGTGAGGAATAACTGGAAGGAGAGGGCGAGGGGCGGGCCAGCCAGTGATGGGACAGGGAGCTGCATGTGGCTCTAGAGCCGCAGGTTTTATTTATTTATTTATTGGTTTGATTTATATGCCGCCCTTCTCTGGAGACTCAGGGCGGTTTACAATGCGTTAAGCAATAGCCTTCATACTTTTGTATATATCTGCTTAGTAGGGCTTTTGTCCCCCCCCCCAAGCGGTGTTCTTTTTATACAAAGTCAGCTTATTGCCCCCACAATCCAGGTCCTCATTTTACCTACCTCGGAAGGATGGAAGGCTGAGTCAACCTTGAGCCTGGTGAGATTTGAACTTACATTAATTGCAGGCAGCTGGTGCTATTACAGCACTTTAGCCTGCTGGGCCACCAAGGCTCTTGTTGCCGACACCCCGTCTATGGAAATTCTCAGTCATCCAAGATTATGGTCGTCCCAAAGGTGCTTTTTTCAAACTGAGGAAGCTTCTTGGATGAGGAAGTGAAATGTCTTCAAAGAAAAAGAAGAAAGTCTAGTTGCCTCTTGAAAAAAAGCACCTTTGGGACTCTTCTGCATATATTAAGAGCCAGACAGACTGGTAAAGGGGGAAGCAGCCAATTAGGTAATCAAATCCACTGTAATGCTTGATTCCAGTATCTTATATTGTGCCAGTAAGCATTGTGTTACGATGCCCTATCCAGAACTAGGATAGGGCAGTAGAAAAATGAAAGTACCAGGACTGCTTGACTTACAATCACAACTGGGACTAGAATTTCCATTGTTAAGCAGGACAATTATTAAGTGAGCCATTCCTGATTTTCGCTGCAAGGGTTAAGGGAATCACAGAGTCATTAGATAAATCCAGCTTCCCCAATTGAAATTTGCTTGTTGGAAGCTGGTTGGGAAAGTCCCAAATGGCAATCACGTGACCTCAGGGTCATGCAACTGTTATAAATACAAGCCAGTTGCCAAACACTCAGTTTTTGATCATTGTGGGAAGCCACACACACACACACACACACACACACACACACACACACACACACACACACACGTTCTAGAAGAATGAAATATTTTGAGGAATATCTTAAAAAGGTAGGATAAAATATCTCCCCTAAAAGAGAAATAAAAAATCTTAAGGGAGATAGAAACCCAGAGCCCCAGCTCCCTGCCCCCAAGCAGATACTGAGCTGGGGCAGCTTTAGAAATGCAGACTTGGTAATCTATTACTCCCTGCAGACTGCAGTCTAAAAAAAAGGTAGATTAGCCCTCACCCAAGAGCCAAAAGCCACTTTAGGAATTATTACATCACCTTCAGAAACTTCAACCAAACAAGATTTTTACCTTGCCTATAAAGCCAGCTATGACCCCTACATAACCCCTACATGGCACCATGGGAATCTGAGAACAGCCAATAGGGCACATGTTCTTGCACAGGAACAAGAAGCTCAAGGGCAAAGCCCAAGAGAAGGTATAAAAACCCCTCACTGTCAATTCCATGTGGTCAGCTGCACCAGAATCATAAACATGAGGTTCTGCTTCATCATTTAAAACCATCTTTCCAATCAGCCTCCAGCCTCCATTTTCTCCCCAGTGCCTTTCTCCTGGCTGGAACAGACCTGGATATTTCTTCCAACAACATAACGATGGGAATGCTGTCATGATCATAAATGCAAAGATGGACCGTGAGTCATTTTTTTTCAGTAAACAAGTAAGGAAATCTAAATAAAGCTAATTTCTGTCTCTTGTACAGGTAGTCCTCAATTTATAACAGTTCACTTAGTGACAGTTCAAAGTTACAACCGCACTGAAAGTTACAACAGCACTGTGCCCTGCTTTTTTTTTTTCATTCGTTTCAGAGGCTTTTTTTCAGCCTCTCAAACGGAGGTTTCAGAGGCTTTTTTCAGCCTCTGAAACCTCCATTTGAGAGGCTGGGCGGGGCTACATTCAGAGTATATGACCGACCCAGATTTTCACCCTCTTTTTTGGGGGAGAAAGGTGCGTCTTATACTCTGAAAAATACAGTAGTGCTGTAGTCACACAGTGGTGTGGTTCAGTTAAGTGAATCACAACTGCAGTGATTCACTTAACAACTATGGCAAGAAAGGTCATAAGATGGGACAAAATTCACTTTAATGTCTCACTTAGAAACAGACATTTTGGGGTGAATTGTGGTTGTATTTTGAGGACTACCTGTACTACTTTCAATTTCCAGATATTCTTCAAGGCTAGCTCCAAGGAAGCATCTTGTAGGACTCAAGAAGGACAATGGCTGCCACTTTAAATCTCTCTTTGCTACAGCTGCCATCTGCAAGTCTAGTAATAGCTGAGAAAGAAATGGGATTTAGAATAGAAGGAATTTATAGCCACTTTAACTTGTAGTTATTATTATTAAGCTTTCTCTGTTATTCTCAGTCCATGAGGTAGGTGAAACCAGAAAATCAACTCCACAGGAAGGCTAAAACTATTTTTTTTTTGAGGTTGCCTATAATAACAGAATCTTGCAAGTGTGATTGTGCTATATTGTACCTCCTCCCCCTTAAACTTTGGTGGATTTGGAAAGTGTCTGCCTGAGCTGCTTATGAACTCTATCAGTCTAATGTGGACTTGAGATATGCTTGCTTTTAGCCCTTGTTATTTTGATGACTGAACTTGCTGATCTCCGTTAAGGTCATCTTATTCTCTGTAGCTTTCCATTAGACAAAGACAGCCGCTGAAGTGAGCTGGTTCATCCCAGTGAATAGAAAAAAAAGCAATGTAGGAAAATGGTCAGATGCGAGAAATTGTGCAGCCTCCCTCAACTTGGTACCCACCACATATATTGGGACCGTAGGGCCTGAATTCACACCAAATCTCAATAGCTATATTGGTTGGGACTCTGGGAGTTGGAATCTCAATGCATAAAGATGCTAGAATATGAAAGACTGAGTTAAAGAGCAAGTCCGGACCAGAGAAGATCTCATTTCAAATCATATATTAGGCATGAACACACATTTTAGTTGGATTCACACAATAGGTGAAACCCAGGTTAACAACAATTGCTGTGTTCAGCTCATTGGGAGAGGGTGGTAATGACACACCCTCAACTTCAGAAAGGGATGGCAGCTGTGTCCACTGTTTTGCCCTACCTCTTTTGCCTGCTCTGAGGGCAGTCCATCCGTGGCATTTGTGGCTGGCTGCTTGTCATCTGTCACCACTTTGCAGGCTCAGTTACGGCTGTAAGTTGAGGACTACCTGTGCAATCATACTGCTGAAAAGGTCAAGACCAAGATTTAAAATTGCAGCCAGAAGCATCTGCAGGAGCGTATCAAAAGGGTAGCAGGCACAGCATCACAACTGAAGGCTCAACCTTTTGGTATGCACCAGAGGTGGGTTTCAGCAGGTTCTGACCAGTTCTGGAGAACTGGTAGCGGAAATTTTGAGTAGTTCGGAGAACCGGTAGTAAAAATTCTGACTGGCCCCGCCCCCATCTATTCTCTGCCTCCCAAGTCCCAGCTGATCGGGAGGAAATGGGGATTTTGCAGTATCCTTCCCCTGGAGTGGGGTGGGAATGGAGATTTTCGTTTGTATCGTTCCCCTGCCACGCCCACCAAGACACACCCACAGAACCGGTAGTAAAAAATTTTGAAACCCACCACTGGTATGCACAGACCAAAGGGAAAGGATTTTGAGTTGTAAACCTGTGGCTGCAGATGTTGCCACACCCAAGGCCTGCCTCCTACCCAGCCAGATCCTCAAATTAATGCCTAATCAGTAGAGACTGATCTTTGCAGTAAAACATCTGGACACATTCTCCTTGACTTCAACATTTGGAAAGGGTTCAGATTGCACCAGGCTCAGTGGTTGAGGGATGATATTTAAGCCTGCTGTTTGTTCATAACCATCCATATTTCAACGAAGTTGATGTGTTTCTAATCCTTTCACACACACACACACACACACACAAATCTTCCTTGGGAAATCAGACATTTTGGCAACATCTTGACTGGATTTGCATGATGCTTGCATTACTTGCTATACTAAACTGGGGGTGTATAATTTATATTTGGGGATGTTCTGTGTCATTTACACCAAACGAAGGCTTCCAAAAAGAAGGAATGAAGTCAGTACCTTGGCATGTTGTGTGAAAGTTATAATTGCATTTTGTTAACTCAGGTGAAAAGTTATCATTCTGTGTAAACCCATCTGTTATTTCCTAAATGGCCCCAGAACACTGGTTGATATTCTGAAATTCACCAAGGGATGGGCTAATCTGTCAATTTGAGTTTCTCTCCATTTCTAATTTTTGCACATCTGGCAATTACATTTTAGCTGTTTCTTATTTTTTTTGCATTTATAAGTTTGGTTCATTTCTTTTAATACTTGGAGTTTTTTTTAAAAAAAACTTTAAAGTTAGTGTTAATTTTGTATGTCTTTTCAAGCCTTCTGGCATGTACATTGTTGGTTGAGATCTCTTTCAACCAGTGGTGGGTTGCTACCGTTTCACCCCGGATCAGGCAAACCAGTAATGGTGGCAGTGGGAGGCTCTGCCTACCCACCCGGATGTCTCTGTGCATGCGCAGAAGCATCACGCATGTGTGTGAGCGCACCCACGCCCACGAGCAAACTGGTAGCGACCGAAATTGAAACCCACTACTGCTTGCAACTCACTAGCCCAGTGTTTCTCAACCTTGGCAGTTTGAATATGAGTGGACTTCAACTCAGCTGCCTGCAATTTCTGCTGGTTCGAATCTCTCCAAGGCTCAAGGTTGACTCAGCCTTCCATCCTTTCTAAGGTAGGTGAAATGAGGACCCAGTTTGTGGGGGTAATAAGCTGACTTTGTATAAAATATACAAAAATATGAAGGCTATTGCTTAACGCATTGTAAGCCGTCCTGAGTCTCCGGAGAAGGGCGGCATATAAATCAAATTAAAAAAAAAAAAACCTCCCAGAATTCCTCAGCCATTGTAGGGAATTCTGGGAGTTGAAGTCGACTCATATTCAAACTGCAAAGGTTGAAAATCTTACCTAGCCATCAAAGAAGCCTTTTCAAGATAGATTGTTCTGTGATTGAACTTCCTCACTTCATCTGGTTTGGGGATGTACTACGTCATGTATACTAAACGTAGGCTTCGAAAGACCTACTAAGAAGATCTTGGCCTTGCTATCAAACTAGTGAGTGCATCATAATCAGCCTTGTTTTGTGAAGATCCAGCAGCCTCAAAATTCTTCTGTTCCACACAAAGATTTGGTGATTGTCTAAAGGAAAATATATTTAGAAAGGTGAAGGCAGAAGACATCCCATTTTTTTCTACAGAAAAGTGCCTTTGAAAAGGATAATTTTCAGATGGAATTTGCATAATAATATAATTCAGGCATTTACTGCCAAACTCCAGCTATGGATGGAACAAGTTGATATTACACATGTCTCTTCATTTTCTCAACTTGATAAAGATGTGGGTTTTTTTTTTTTAAATGATCTAAAGAGAGAGGGGGGATCTAATCTAATCTAGTCCTTTTGATCTAGTCTAGTCTAGTCTAGTCTAGTCTAGTCTAGTCTAGTCTAGTCTAATCCCTTTGTCTTCAGAAGTTATGGGCTCACTGGAGGCTTTCAAAAAGAGACTGGACAACCATTTGTCTGAAATGGTACAGTGTCTCCTGCTTGAGCAGGAGGTTTATTTATTTTTTATTTATTGGTTCGATTTATATGCCGCCCTTTTCCGGAGACTCAGGGCGGCTTACAGTGCGTTAAGCAATAGCCTTCATACTTTTGTATATACCTGCAGCACTTTAGTCTGCTGCACCACCAAGGCTCTTGGGTTGGATTAGAAGACCTCCAAGATCCCTTCCAATTCTATTATTCGATGGTCTATATTGTTCTATAATGAATGTGGGTGATGTTTCTCACATGACATGGTGAAGTTCTTTCTTGGAAGCTGGCAAAGAGTGCTTTTATCTCTGATGCTACGTCTTTACACTGAGTCTCCAAAAGAAGCTTTTAGAGCTCAAGTTTGATTCAATTGCCAAGGATAATGTTCTGAAAAAAGAATTTTTGAATAATTTCGACTAAATATCGACTTGTTTACCCGAACACAAGTGAGCAGACTTTGCATATCTTCATTCTATTTTTCACTGTCTTATTATTGTAAAGCTGTTTTGATGTGGGTGGGCTGTATTATATAGCACTTGTGGCTATATAAACCAAGGAGGGCAGCAGCTTAATGTTAAACATGCCCTATATTATGCCGTATCTGCCAAACTATTGAAAATTCAAAGCTCGTGCCAAACAAAGGCTATGGTTGCTCTCCATATGAACTGAGTAATTTTTGTTTGAAGTAAAACCAATCCTAAATAAATATATTTTTCTAAATATGAGAACTGCCCTGATTCAGTTTCAGATTCAATATTTTATTTGTTTTGAAATTTGAAGTAAAATAATTGAAAGAGGCAGGTTTAAAAGGGTCCGGGAAACTTTCTAAGTTGATCAAAAAAGAGACAATGGTTAGAAAAGGTCAAGGAATATTACTCTGAAGCACCAAAGAATGCTGGCAGAAGAGAAACAGATTCAGCACAAACATTAAACTCATTATTCAAACTCATCAGTGATCCATCCCCATCTAATGTTACACAGGGAAGGGAATTCCAATTGACTGCTCTGAGATTTTTAGGTTAAACGAATATGACAGATGGCTAAAAAGCGCTGCTAATTAATTAGGCATTATCATTAATGGGACTGTCATGTCTGAAGCTGATATTTTACTTAGTCAAATGCTGGCATTGATATTGTATGTGTAGGGCATTGACGAGGACAGCATAACATGATCTACGATACACAAAGTTTTTATAGCTGGAGCAGCTGCTTCTGGAAACAAATGGAGGGTAACAGATATATGGAGGTTCCTGACTCCAGCTCCCCCATTATGCTACTGGAAGAAAAGAAAGCATATCTTGATGCCCAAGTATCTTCTATCAACTCTGAAGCGAACCCAACTGGGGCCATTTTGGAGGCTTCAGGGTTGCCACAGTTCAAAGAAGGGATAGGGAGCGGGGACAGAGTTAGATGGGGAATTGTAGCCAAAACAAAATAGTTTCCTGTGGGAACCAAGGACATTCCAATAGGTGGTTAGGGAGAGGAGGAGTCCAGTTACCAAGCAACTAGCCAGCACCTCGATTGGACAATGTGACTGATTGTTTGGGGAAAGAGGGAACTTTCACTTTTTAATCGGGTGAAAACCGCGGGAACTTTCAGAGTCAGTTTTCACCAGTTTGTGTCAATATGATATCTCCAATATAATTGTTCTTTGAGGAGCTTGCTTGCCTCGGACTTCTGCTTTCTATGGAGTTATTACTTGGGACCCTGACATTATCACTTACTTGGTCCCTCTGCTAATAAAAGTTGTTGAAGAAACATTCAAGTGCGATCTATCAGTTGTTGATCTGGCAGAAGAGCATGCTGGGAAAAAACTGCTTCAATGGCTAAGCCCCATAGCAATGTTGCTCAACCTCAGCAATTTTAAGACGTGTGAACTTGGCTGGGGAATTCTGGCTGGGGAATTCTGGGAGTTGAAGTTCACACATCTTAAAATTGCCGAGGTTGAGAAACACTACCCTACAGTATTCTTTTTCAGGAAAGTGGCCAATGAGTGATGTTTTGATAACTATAATGCTGGTTAAGTCAAGGAAAGCCATTGATAGATTCCCCTTGCTTCATTTTTCTTCCTTCTGACTGTTACCAATTGGCAGGAAAAGCAACTCCCAGATGTTAGCTTTAAATGGTGTTGGGGTTTATGGGGTAAGTGTAGGGAGGTGCTTTGAATGGTGGGCCTGAGCTACCCATTAAGTTGCATAAGAGATCACAAGTGCCTACCACTCTTCTGTACCTGTGACCTTTTTGGCAGTGTTTGACACAGGTTAATTGCTCTTTCTAAAGAGTGCTAGATCTTTGTTCAAAAATAACTTGTCTCACAGGCCATCATGGGCTTCAGGAAAGGGATTGGAAGGAGCACTGAGATTGTGAGGAATATTGGAGGGTATTCCTATTTCATTGCTCCTCTCAGATTACCTAAATAAAAAAAAAGTATAGTCCCATGAAATTCCTTGTCAACAGAAGGAGTGAATATTGTAATGTGCTTATTAGTCACAGAATCAGCAACAGATGGCTGTCCTCAAACTCAATTCTCTTGTCAGGTTTAGATTGATCTTTCAATGCAACACAGGACTAGATAACACACCTAGTCCTGTTTTTTACATGTTCTAAACCTGCCTAATGTAAGGAGTCCATATTGACTTAATGACCGCTTTAGAAAGCAGTCAAGCTTTACACAAGCAAAGGCTTCTGTGGAAGTCAGGCATCCTGCCTGGCCTGCAGCCCAAGCTGAAATGAGTCTGGAAGGCCATACTCAACGACCAGAAAGAAGGGTGTGCCTGTAGCAGTCTTGAATGGCCAATCGGAGCAGGGAAGATCCTGCCCCCCTGATGATGTGATCATTGCCATAGTTGGTGAACTGATGTTGTAAACTGCACAGAGTCACCTAGCTGAGATGGGTAGTGTAGAATTTAACAACCAACCAACCTACCTGTCGGGGTTCCAAGTAATAGATCCATCACAAGCAAAACTCCGAGGCAGGTGGATTCCTCAAAGAATAGCTTTATTGGAAATATCAAATTGGCACATATCTGGTGAAAACCAACTCTGAAAGGCCCCTTGGTTTTCACCTAATTAAAAAAAAAATTCCCCAATCCCAAACAATCAGTCACTTGGCCCAATCAATGCAGCACCTGCTGGTCTGTTGACATCACCCCTCCTTCCTCCGGCCAGGTGTGAGAACGTCCTTGGTTCCCAAGAGAAAGTATTTTATTTTGACTACACATCCCCAGCTATCTCTAATCCCCCCTCCCTATTATTTATTTATTTATTTATTTATTTATTTATTTATTTATTTATTTATTTATTTGTTCGATTTATATATGCCGCCCTTCTCCGGAGACTCAGGGCAGCTTACAATGCATTAAGCAATAGCCTTCATACTTTTGTATATACCTGCTTAGTAGGGCTTTTTGGCCCCCCTGAGCAGTGTTCTATTTTATACAAAGTCATCTTATTGCCCACACAAACCGGCTCCTCATTTTACCTACCTCGAAAGGATGGAAGGCTGAGTCAACCTTGAGCCTGGTGAGAATTGAACTTGCAGTAATTGCAGGCAGCTGGCAGCTAAGTGCTACTTTAACAGCAGTAGTTTAGTCCACTGCACCACCAAGGCTATCCCTTGCTCCAATGTGGCAACACTGAAGCTCCAAGATGGCTCCGCCCAGGCCAGCTTCAGGGTTGACACAACCAACCAACCAACCAACCAACCAACCAACCAACCAACCAACCAACCAACCAACCAGCAAACTATGTTAGATAGTTTCCAAAGCAGAAAGGAAGACAAGAGTGAAAGCCCTCCAAGCTTATTCACACCAGGAAATAGATTCCACAAGAAACTAGCTTTATTGAGATAGGCTCTAATAATGGAATCTTGCAAGTTTGATATTTTGCTTCTCCTCTCCTTCCTCTTATACCCCAGTGAATCACAGAAGAACCAGTCTGAGCCTCTTCCTATAATACTATCTCTTTTGCTAGGACTCAAGGAAGGCTGCTCCTCTTTTTGTTTTTGTAATGGTTTCTGAATATTTCCCTCAGTGCCATCTCTGTGGCTTTCTACGAGGGAACATGCTATTTTAGAACTGGAACAACAAAAGAAAACTCTTTTTAAAGCCAAGCTAGAGTTCCTATGGAGTCAGGCAACCTTAACGTGTAATAAATAAAAGGTACAAAGCAATATCGTGTTGTATAAAAATTATAATTGGGGCATGTTAAAGTTAGAGGATGTGAGAATTGGATAACTCCTAGCTTCCACATCTTTTCGAAATAAGGTCTGGGGCAGTAAAGATAACCCCTCCCACTCACCTCCAAGATTCAAACTAGCATCCACAATGGAAAATGACAGTCAAGCATGAATGCACCATAATACAGAACTGAAATATCCATTGTGTTTCCAAATATGGGAAACAGCCATATTTCAGATGGGCTGGAAAAATTTCTGCTGGAAACCCTGAAAACCTATTATCAGCATGTAGCCCTCTTGAGTAGGTCTCCGCCAGCCAGCCAACCAGCCAACCAATGCATCAGGGGTGAAATCCAGCAGGTTCTGACAGGTTCTGGAGAACTGGTAGCGGAAATTTTGAGCAGTTCAGAGAACCGTTAGCAGAAATTTTGAGTAGTTCGGCTGGCCCCAGAGTGGAGTAAGAATGGAGATTTTGCAATATCCTTCCCCCAGGAGTGGGGAGGGAATGGGGATTTTGCAGTATCCTTCCCCTGGAGTGGGGTGGGAATGGAGATTTTGCAGTATCCTTCCCATGCCATGCCCACCAAGCCACGCCTACCAAGCCATACCACGCCCACCAAGCCACACCCACAGAACTGGTAGTAAAAAAAATGGATTTCACCACTGCAATGCATCCCACTTTACCTGGCATTATAAATTTCTTCATGCCCCTCCCAAAGAAGTTTAGGCATGCAAAGGGATTATGGGATGAAGTCTGGCATATCAAGAGCATACCAGGTTGGGGAAGTCTGAACTAAGCAGAGAGTGAAATGATGTACAATGTGAAAAGATATGGAATGTGGGATGTTGTACTCTCATTTGTCATTCTTAGGAGATAATTAATGAGCAGGAATTAACAGATGGTTTCTGGTTGAAATTAAAGTGTTTGATTAAGGGGCCAGGACTGGTGAGGGTGTTTGCAATGAATTATCTGCAGAAGAAGAAGAGAAGTGGTATGTGATTTGTTACTCCCTCTGAATTTTACTCGTAGTGTGGCTCAAAGTTTGTGAAAACTTAATACTGGGGTCACACCAAGCAATCAGAAACACTGTAGGGAAATGTCCACTTTTCAGTCAGAAATGATTAGATTGTTGGAATATTTATTCTTCATCAAGTTTGTTTCTGTTGTGACCTAGGCTTCCTGAGCATTAAAACACACAAGTAGTCCCAAAAACCTCTTTTATTGCAACAGCTGTGAATTACGTTCATTCACAGCTAAATCCCAATTAGTTGCAAAAATTCCTTCGGGAGAAGTCCTTTGGGATAATCACCAACCTTTGTCTCCCTTGACACGCTGCCAAAGACCTACTTGGCAAAGCCACACAAAGTCCAGAATCAAACAGAGATGCTGACTGGGAACAGAATTAACAATGTTGCTTTCCTGCAAAGGACCCACATGCCTTTGCTCCTCTTTTAAGCCTTATGGGAGGGGCCAATCATTTCCAGCTCTTACTCCTGAGTTGTCCCTTTTGTTTCAACTGTTCTAGCCTTTTGGCAACTCTGCGCATGCATAGACTGGAAACAGGCTCCCCCTGTTCCTTTGCCTCTCTGCTGTCCGACTCTGGAGGCTCGGGAGTCTGCACATAACTCCCAGATGGCCCTGGCCCCATCTCTGCCTCCGATGCAGAGCCCTCGTCCGAGCCTTCCCCAGACTCCAGGACTGGCCGATATTCCTCCCCAGCCTCCTCACTTTCCGACTCTGCTGCCAGCTCCACAGGCTGCTGGCAGACCACATCAGTTTCTAAGCTGGGCTCCAAAAATAGGCGGTTGCATGAAATTAAGTTCTTTATTTTTCACCCAACAGTTATGACAACAACAATGACAAGGCTGGCTGGGGAATTCTGGGAGTTGAAGTCCACACATCTTAAAGTTGCCAAGGTTGAGAAACACTGAATCAGGGTGATAACGTGCGGAATGAAGAACCTTTTGTTTGTTAATGAGGAAATCTCTGCTGGAAAGGGGAAGACTGTGATATCCTGAAGAGATTTCCTTTACTTGAAAAGGCCAATGCCTTTTGCTAATTTCAACCTTGAAGTTGAATGTGTTTAAATGTAATCTCTAACCTTTTGCCTGGAATTTAATCAAATGGGGGAGAGATGGGGGAAAGATTGAAAGGCGGAGGGTTTGATTTCCTTCCTACATTGGGTTTGAACAGCACTATAGGAACATGTGGGTAGTTTGGTTTAATGTAGCATGGGAAACTGTTGGCATGTTGGGTGAATAAATATCACACTGATATGTCATTTGAGCACGGCACATGATGCAAAGTCAACAATTGCATTTCATTAACTTGGTTTAAGGCTCAGTGTCTTCTGTGAATCCAACTACAGTAGAAGAAACTTGGTTGTTAGTTGCGAAGTCATGTCCGACCCATTGCGACCCCATGGACAATGTCCCTCTAGGCCTTCCTGTCCTCTACCATCCTCTGGAGTCCATTTAAGCTCATGCCTACTGCTTCAGTGACTCCATCTAGCCACCACATTCTCTGTCGTTCCCTTTCTTCTTTTGCCCTCAATCGTTGTCTACATTAGGCTCTTTTCCAGTGAGTCCTTCCTTCTCATTAGATGGCCAATCTTCAGGATCTGGCCTTCTAAAGAGCAGTCAGGGTTGATCTCCTCTAGGACTGACTGGTTTGATCTCCTTGCAGTCCAAGGGACTCTCAGGAGTCTTCTCCAGAACCATAGTTCAAAGGCCTCAATTCTTTGGTGCTTAAACTTTCTTATGGTCCAACATTCACAGCCATACATTGCAACTGGGAAAACCATAGCCTTGACTATACACACTTTTGTTGGCGGGGTGATGTCTCTGCTTTTTAGTATGCTGCCTAGATTTGCCATAGCTTTCTTTCCCAGGAGCAAGCGTCTTTTAATTTCTTGGCTGTAGTCCGCATCTGCGATGACCTTGGAGCCCAGGAAAATAAAATCTGTCACTACCTCCATTTCTTCTCCATCTATTTGCCAGGAATGGACAGGGCCGGATGCCATGATCTTAGTTTTCTTAATGTTGAGTTTCAAGCCAACTTTTGCACTCTCCTCCTTCACCTGCATCAAGAGGCTCTTTAGTTCCTCTCCACTTTCTGCCATTAGAGCGGTATCATCTGCATATCTGAGATTGTTAATATTTTGCCCGGTAATCTTAATTCCAATTTGTGATTCATCTAGCCCTGCCCTTCTCATGATGTGCTCTGCATATAAGTAAAATAGACAGGGTGACAGTATACAGCCTTGCTGAATTCCTTTCTCAATTTTGAACCAATCAGTGGTTCCATGTCCAGTTCTCACTGTTGCTTCTTGACCCGCATATAGGTTTCTCAAGAGACAAATAAGATGATCTGGTACTCTCATCTCTTTAAGAACTTGCCACAATTTGTTGTGATTCACACAGTCAAACACTTTAGCATAACCAATGAAGCAGAAGTAGATGCTTTTCCAGAACTCCCTAGCTTTCTCCATGATCCAGTGTATGTTGGCAATTTGATCTCTAGTTCATCTGCCTCTTCAAAATCCTGCCTGTACTTCTGGTAGTTCTTGGTCCACATACTGCAGGAGCCTAGCCTGTAGCATTTTGAGCATAACTTTGTTAGCATGTGAAATGAGTGCAATGGTGCAGTAGTTTGAACATTCTTTGGCATTGCCCTTCTTTGGATTTGGAATGTAAACTGAACTTTTCCAATTCTGTGGCCACTGTTGAGTTTTCCAAATTTGCTGGCAAATTCAGTGTAGCATTTTTAGTACATCGTCTTTCAAGATTTTGAATAGCTCAGCTGGAATACTGTCACCTCCACTAGCTTTGTTATTGCTCAGACTTCCTAAGGCCCATTTGACTTCACATTCCAGGATGTCTGGCTTGAGGTCAGTGACCACCCCATCGTAGTTATCAGGGATGTTAAGCTCGTTCTTGTATAGTTCTTCTGTGTAATTTTGCCAGCTCTTTTTAATCTCTTCTGCCTCTGTTAGGTCTCTGCCATTTTGGTCCTTTATCATGCCCATCTTTGCATGAAACGTTCCCTTCGTATCTCCAATTTTCTTGAAGAGATCTCTGGTCCTCCCTATTCTATTGTTTTCTTCTATTTCTTTGCACTGTTCATTTAAGAAGGCATTCTTATCTCTTCTAGCTATTCTCTGGAATTCTGAATTCAATCGGGTGTATCTTTCTCTTTCTCCCTTGCCTTTCACTTTCCTTCTTTCCTCAGCTATTTGCAAAGCTTCCTCAGACAACCATTTTGCTTTTTTGCCTTTCTTTTTCTTTGGGATGGTTTTAGTTGCTACTTCTTGTACAATGTTGCGAACCTCTGTCTATAGTTCTTCAGGCACTCTGTCTATCAGATTTAATTCGTTAAATCTATTTGTCA
Organism: Pantherophis guttatus; assembly: GCF_059756535.1. Taxonomy (NCBI): domain Eukaryota; kingdom Metazoa; phylum Chordata; class Lepidosauria; order Squamata; family Colubridae; genus Pantherophis; species Pantherophis guttatus. Next base: position 327,728,766 of record NC_142063.1, on the reverse strand, counting down.
CCTCTACTGTATATTCATCAGGGATATGATTTAGTTCATACCTGAGTGGCCTAGTGCTTTTCCCTTTCTTCAATTTAAACCTGAACTTTGCAAGGAGAAGCTCATGATTTGAGCCACAATCAGCTTCTGGTCTTGTTTTTACTGACTGTATAGAGCTTCTCCATCTTTGGCTGCAGAGCACATAGTCAATCTGATTTCTGTGTTGACCATCTGGTGATGTCCATGTGTAAAGTTGTCTCTTGGGTTGTTGGAAGAGTGTTTGCTATGACCATTGCATTCTCTTGACAAAATTCTACCACCCTCTGCCCTGCTTCAGTTTGTACTCCAAGGCCAAACTTGCCTGTTATTCCGGTTATGTTTTGGCTTCCTACTTTAGCATTCCAATTCCCCATGATGATAAGGACATCATTTTTGGTGTTAATTCTAGAAGGTGTTGTAGGGCTTCATAGAATCGGTCAACTTCATCCTCTTCAGCACCAGTGGCTGGAGCATAGATTTGGACTAATCTGATGTTGAATGGTTTGCCTTGGATTCAAACTGAGATCATTCTGTCATTTTGGGGATTGTATCCCAGTACTGCTTTTCCTACTCTTTTATTGACTAGGAAGGCTACTCCATTTCTTCTGAGGGATTCTTGCCCGCAGGAGTATACCTGATGGTCATCTGAATTAAATTCACCCATTCCTGTCCATTTTAGTTTGCTGATTCCTAAGATGTTGATGTTCAGTCTTGTCACCTCTTGTTTGACCACATCCAGCTTGCCTTGATTCATGGATCTTACATTCCCAGTTCCTATGGAGAAAAAGTCTTTACAACATCAGACTTTCCCTTCACCACCAGATGCATCCACAGCTGAACATCCTTTTGGCTTTGGCCCAGTCGCTTTACTCTTTCTGGTGCTACTAGTACTAGCCCTCTGCTCTTCCCCAGTAGCATATTGGACACCTTCCGATCAGGGGTGAAATGCTCCCGGATCGGACCGGATCGCCTGATCCGGTAGCGATCTTGGCTGGTAGTTCGGTGATCCGGTAATGGTGGTGGAGCAAAGCTCCGCCCACCCACCCGGGTGTCATTACTTCCTGGTTTAACCAGGAAGTAATGTGTTTTTTACCTTCTGCGCATGCGCAGAAGATCTGTGTGCACATATGATGCGTGTGCACGAGCGAAGCAAGGTCTGTGCGCACGCCGCGTATGTTTCCGAACCAGTAAGGAAGGTAAGTAGATTTCACCCCTGCTTCTGACCTGAGGGGCTCATCTTCCGGCATCATAACTTTTTGCCTTTTAGTATTGTCCATGGGGTTTTCATGGAAAAGATACTGGAGTGGGTTGCCATTTCCTTCTCCAGTGGATCACGTTTTGTCAGAGCTCTCTACTATGATCTGTCCATCTTGAGTGGCCCTGCATGGCATAGCTCATAGCTTCATTGAGCTATGCAAGCCCCTTCACCACGACAAGGCAGTGATCCATGAAGGGGAGAAAAAACTTACCTTGAATAAATAACTTGTGTTTTGTAGAATCGTTCTTAAATGGTTGCAAAGCTATTTGAAAGATGGCTATTCAGAACATTTATCTGCTAAAGCAAAAAGTGTAATCTTTGCACGTCAAGACTTTGAAATATAACTTCAGCACGACTTCAGATCTGCAAATATTTTTCTCTGAGCAGCTGACAACCTCCCCCCCCCACCATTGTGTGTCATTCTGACATCTTGTTGGCTGTGGATGTTGTTCTTTCCTTTTGTTCCCTCCCTATTGGAAAGAAAATCACAGGATATGTATGTATGTACATACATATCTTTTATTTTATTTTATTTTATTTTATTTTATTTTATTTTATTTTATTTTATTTCATTTCATTTCATTTCATTTCATTATTTATTTTATTTTATTATTTTGTTTTATTTTCACTTTTTGAACTGCCCATCTCTCTGAGAGAAAGGACTCCTGTAAAACATGAGATATATAAATAACAAAATAAATGATAATATCAGGGTGGATTTTGTACTTGCTCTTATTTCCAATCTTGGAAAGTTTGCTTCCTAGTGGGAATAATAATATTAAATTCGTCTTGACAGCTGAGATGCCTTGAAAGCCCCCAAACCCAAAGCAAGACTGTAACTTTTATTTTAAAACCTTCATTAACAGCACAACGGCAGGATTAATCGTGATCGCTTTGTATTATGTACAGAAATACAGGTAATCCTCTACTTCCGCCCTCAATTGTGCCCAAAATTTTCATTGCTAAGTAAGGCAGTTGTTAAGTAAGATGTGCCCCATTTTGTCATGGTTCTTAAATGAATCACTACAGTTGTTAAGGGAATGATGCGACACTTAAGCGAATATTTTATTGCCAATGAGTTTTGTGGGAGAGTGAGGGAGGAAATAGTAAACAACTGGAAATGGAGGTGGAAATGAAAGGGGAGGGAGGAAAAGACACACAGCAGCTGAGGAGAGAAAGTGTGAGAAGGTGCCCCTGAAACTAGGAACTGGATTGGATCAACAGCAGATCACTCGTGCAACTTTGTGACAGTCTTTGGAAGTCCCTCCCTCCTAATTCAGTGACATGGTATGTTCACCTTTTGAGCAAGAAATCACACACTGCTATGTAAAACAGGATTATCAAGGGAGGGAGGGAAGGGAAAGATGCCTTCCCCCCGCCCCAAACCTGGAAAAAAATGGTTCTACATAAATAAGCACTTTCTTTTCTCAGAATAATTCATGCTCTGTTCCTTAATAGACATAAATGATGTCATGATCCATAGCAACAAAAAGGGTGGGACTTGCATTATGATATCATAATATTGTTACTGTTATTCCCTTCTCTGCTTTGCGCTGCTAGGTAGATGCCTCTGTCCATTCCAAACCTTAGTGTTATTGCTCAATGTGAGATTTGTGGTGGTGCAGTGGTTAGACTGCAGTATTGTAGTGGTTAGACTGCAGTGGTTAGACTGCCGACCGCTAGCAGTTCGATTCTCACCGTCTCAAAGTTGACTCAGCCTTCCATCCTTCCAAGGTTGGTAAAAGGAGGACCCGGATTGTTGAGGGCAATATGCTGACTCTATAAACCGCTTAGAGAGGGCTGTAAAGCACTAGGAAGCAGTATATAAGTCTAAGTACTATTGCTAGTGCTACTCCATTCAAAGGAGCTGTCATGGGAACAAAAACAGGTGAACGTAGTCCTAGCCACTAAATGATTGCCCATCTCTGATCCATCTCTGACTTGGTTGGGTAGAGGAAAAATGATCTTGAAATCTGTTATAAGTTTTAATCTTCTTGCAAAAGTTGCTTTGTATGCTCATTCTCAGCATGACCCAGGCTTCCTTTTGGTGTTATTTTCATGCTGTTTTTTTTTTTTTTTAAGGAAGCTCCATTCCCCAATGAAGAGAGTACAGGGGCCTTCCTCACCTGCAGTGAAGGATAACCAAAAGTGACTTAGCAGCATTTGCAGTGTCCTATGGTATATATTCTTCATTGCATCCCCAGCTCATAAATGTCACGGGCATAAGTAGTTCTTAGAAATATTAGTGTGCAGAAAGTGCACAGATTCTATTAGACTTGTCACCTGTTATCTTGGAGGGAAGCCAGGAGACTGACAGTGATTGGGAACACAGTCAGGAGAAGCTAGAGGTCAACAACAGAGACTGAAATTTCATCCTTGTAATGTTATGCTGACTCAAGGATGGATGGCTGTCTCTACAGGGTAGCAGTGGGGAAAGACCCTATGGTAAGATATGTCATAAGATAAGATATATATACATAGGTCCGACTCTCTCATCTCTCTGTCTGTCTCTCTGTCTGTCTGTCTGTCTTATCTATCTATCTATCTATCTATCTATCTATCTATCTATCTATCTATCTATCTATCTATCTTCTATTATCTATCTACAGTATCTACCAAGAGCCTAATGCTGGGAAAGATTGAGGGAAAAAGAAGAAGGGGATGACAGAGAATTAGGTGGTTGGATGGAGTCACTGAAGTAGTCGGTGTGAACTTAAATGGACTTTGGGGGATGGTAGAGGACAGAAAGGCCTGGAGGAACTTTGTCCACGGGGTTGCGATGGGGCGGACATGACTTCGCAACTAACAACAACAACCATGTTTCCCCAAAAATAAGACCTGGTCTTATTTTTGGGGAAACATGATAGATAGATAGATAGATAGATAATAGATAGATAGATGGTAGATAGATGATCAGACCCAGTCTTATTTTCTTTTGGGCCCTAAAAGAAACACTAGGGCTTACTTTTGGGGAAACATGATTTCAGGGTGATCAGCCTGGCTAGGCTCTCCACCGGTGCATGCACAAGAGGTGGAAAGTATGCGGGGACCAATGGTATCCGGCATCAGCTGCAGCCCTCTGATCCCTTGGTCAGCACACTCTTGGGTCGGCACGGAGCAGAAGGCAGGTGATCCCAGCAAGCGGAGATAGGGGTAGGGCTTATATTAGACACAGGTGTGAAAAGCGGGCTACATTTATTTTTGGGGTAGGTCCTATATTCAGGGAAACATATCTGTCTGTCTATCTATCTATCTATCTATCTATCTATCTATCTATCTATCTATCATCTGTATCTCTATCATATTTATCCTGTGTTATGTTTATGTATATGTATATTTGTGTGGTGTGTGTATTTATTTTTTTATAGGGGTCCTTGGTGCTCTCTGAGTTTGGTGGTTTCTTGCATATGTTTCATTATCAAATAATAATAATGATGATATCTAGTTTGGTAATAAAACATTTGCAAGAAAACTACCAAACTCAAAGAGCACCAAGGACCCCACTCTGAGCTACAAATATTCTGTTTTAATAATTTATATATTTATTAGTAGTTAAAACTGCCTTTGATGTGTGAAATGGAGGTTCAAATCCCATATGGTTCCTACAGGTATTCTAGGAGAGTAGCTCCAACAGATCCTGGGGACAACATCATTACTCTCTGTCCAGGAAGCTCTAGGAAGAGCTACGTTCCTGTGCAGAACCTGCAATCTCCAGAGGACCCGAGATTGAGGAAGACACATATCACCTATAGCCATGATGGCGAACCTATGGCACGTGTGCCACACCTGGCATGCAGAGCCCTCTCTCCGGGCATGCAAGCCATTGCCCAGCTCAGTTCCACCGTACATGCATGCGCCTCCCGCCAGCCAGCTAATTTTCGGGATGTGCGGGTGGCAGGGCACATACGGGAGATGAATGGGCATGTGCATGGGGGTCGCGTGGGAGCAGGGAGGCCTGCTAAGCCAAAAAGGGGGATGGGTGTGTGTGGCGTGCCTCCCCTCCACAGCCCATTTTTGGACCCAGCAGGCTGCAGGGAGACCTGCTAGGCCAAAAACAGGGGGCGAGGAGTCATGTGCATGCGTGGAGTGTGGGGTGAGTATGTGTGGGGGGCAGTGGTGGGTTCCTCCCGGTTCGGCCCGGTTCTCCTGAGCTGATTTGACGATATGACATCACTGAACTGGTTCTGCCCCCCTGCCCCCCCCTGCCCCCCACCCCCCCACGTTATTCTTATCTTTTTTGGCCCCACCCCCAATCTATTGCTGCCTCCTGAGTCCCAGCTGATGGCTAGAGGGAAAAAAACTGTTTAAATCCTTGCCGCGGGGCTTCAAAGGGCCGCCCTACAGTTGATCAGTGTTAAAAGAAAACAAATGAGTAGACCGGTGCCTGCAAAAATACATGAGTAGATCAGTGCCTGCAAAAATACATGAGTAGATCAGTGCCTGCAAAAATACATGAGTAGATCTGTGCCTGCAAAAAATAAATGGGTAAATCGGTACAGCTCTGCAAGCAGTTAAAAGCCTGGTAGACCAGTACCTCTGCTAAATCTTAAATAATTGTCACATGACCATCAAGCCACGCCCACAAAATAAGCCACGCCCACAGAACCAGTAGTAAAAAAATTTAGAACCCACCCCTGGTGGGGGGGGGTCACATGTGTATACGCGGGCTGGGTGGGTGGAGGTCGTATGTGCATGGGCAGGGGCCGCATTGCATTATGGGTGTCGGCACATGCACATGCTGTTGTGCACGTGCACACGCGCTTTCGGCACACGATGGGTTAGCCATCACTGACCTATAGGGATGGATTTGCTTTAAAATATATGCATTTGAAAGAGCAATGAACAATTCAGGGGAGAGAACCAGTGACTTCTTTTTAACACAATAAAGGAAAATGTGCTGTGTGAATGACTCAAATGTAAACGAAGACAAATTTTACATAATTTTTTTTCTGGGGGGAAAAAAGGGAAAGATTCTTATAATTGGGTTTTAAATGGGCAACAATTATAGGAAAAGTCGAACTGTAGATAATAACCACAGCATGAGGCAGCTGTTACAAATATTGTAATGTAGAAAGACAACTAAAGCATTATTTAGTAAAGAATTGCTGGGGGGGAAGATAGAAGTAAAAGGAGTAATAATGACACATAAGAACTGTAGTTTATAATCTTAGCAACCTTTTTAAAACTCTATTCTTATCTCAATTACCACCATGTCTTTTATCTGAATGCTGCTATCTGGCTTTTTTTATTTCAACTGGTTATTTTTAATGTTTTTCTTAAATGTATTTTTATTGTTTGATTATGTGCATTGCCCAGGGTTACTACTTGAGATGGGTGGCTATACAAATGTGATAAATAAATTAATAAAAAAGTTTCTAAATACAGAACAATTTTCTCCAAACTTAAAAAGGAAGTTTAGCTTTCATTTAGTATAGTTTCCCACCTAATCCACAGGAGAAATGTGAGGAGCAATGTCTTACCCTGTTTTCCCCAAAATAAGACATCCCCTGATAATAAGGCCAATCGGGCTTTTGAGCACATGGTAATAAGGCCAAGCGCTTATTTCAGGGTTCAAAAAAAATATAAGACAGTGTCTTATTTTTGGGGAAACACAGTATAGACAGAGATCAAAATTGGAAAAGACTAACTTCAAAGATTCAAGAAAAGGGCAGGAAACCTTATTGGCCATGTAACTGTCCTTGAATAAAACAAATTGGGCACATTTGAAGTTTTTATATTGGATGTTGAGGACGTAACAAAAATAGAAGACTCTGGGGAATTAAGAGTCTGTAATCGTGTGGTACATTAGTGAAGGTATTAGACTAGGAACAGAGAAACCTACTGTAAACTTTGGTGCACACTGAAGGGGAACTTTGAACCATTGATTGATTGATTGATTGATTGATTGATTCATTTATTCATTCATTTATTCATTCATTCATTCAATATCCTGCCCATCTTATTATTATGCATGCATAAGCGCACTTACGTGCCTATCATCCCTGACCTACTGTCCCCATGTATTTGTACCCATTTCCTGTATTCATAATCATGTTTATACTTATATCTGTTATCTTATACATATGTGACAAAATAAATAAATAAATCTCACTGTTGAAGCGACTCTTAATGCAATTTGTCTCACGGGATTATTGTTGTGGGAAAATAGGAGGAGCAAATGCTGTATGTATCGTTATGAGTTTGTTTTAATGAAAAATGAGATAGAAGTCAAATAAATGAATGGCTGGAAGCTTACTTCTGATCTAACCCTTGGGATTCCTGTAAGTCCAAATGGCCAAATTAAACCGGAATTAAGTCGAGAAAAATGTTAACTTATTTGTCAAATTTATATGGCCGCCCATCTCACGTAAGGATCGTGAAATACGGGCTCCAACAAAAGAAAAAAAACAACACCACTTATAAAGCAAAGGAAACAAAATGCAAAATAAAATGACTTCGGTAGAATGTAAGGAATTGTTTACAAATTGAAACCTATTCCAGATTGATCTAGAGTGAAACCAGTGGTGGGATTCAGGCAGTTCGCACCACTTCGGGAGAACCGGTTGTTAACTTTCTGAGCAGTTTGGTGAACTGGTTGTTGGAAGAAATCATTAGGGCAGAGAACTGGTTGTTAAATTATTTGAATCCCACCACTGAGTGAAATATTTATAGTACATTAAGCAAAACCCCTCAAAAACCCTAAAATCTGCTAACAAATTGCACACACACACACACACACACACAGACAGACAGACAGAGAGACAGAGACAGAGAGACAGAGAAAGACAGAGAAAAGGAGGGAGGGAGAGAGGAAAGAGAAATACTAAAAATGAATAATCCCTATTCTTCCGTATGGCTCCTTTTTCATCAATTGATGTCCTAAAGGTTTTCAATTGTAAAAATTCTTTACCTTGTATTCTTTTCTTCTGCCTGCTTTTCTTAGCTAGAAATGCTAAAAAAACCATTTTGGACATTGGATTGATGAATGAAGCTTTGGGACAAGAAAGAAACATCCCATCATACTTTTTCCATTATTTTTGAGAGCAGATATACAATAAAGCTAGACTGTGACAAGGGAATATTCCAGATCCATGGAGTGCCAAGGAACAAATAAATCTTTAAACTTCATTTCAGGCATATATTATTATTTCCTGACCTGATCAAACCTCAGCTGTCTTGAATTAAGGAATCATGGACTTTGTATTATCTGGAGAAATCAGTGTTCTTGGTGTGCTAATACTCTCCCTTCTATGTCTTTGGTTCTCACTTTTTCTTTGTTCTCCAAGAGGAGTTTTATAGTTGTTCTCCTAAAAATGATCCAAGTTCATGTGATACCAAATTAGCAATTTCTCTGTTGCCAAAATGGGCTGAACAACAACTCAGCAAAAGATTTGGGAAACCAGGCAAGGGAAGGTAGAGGAGGGTGTTGGTCTATCTGTTCTGACAGCCACTTTTGTTACCTCTTGGTCCCCCCTGTGAATGCTTCTTTAACTTTAATGGAACGAGCAATTAGCAATGTTAACTTTAATCTCATCTGCTAATGAAGGCAGTCTAATTACATGACAATTGGTGAGGGTGGCAGCAGAAAATTAGCTCTGCAGAACCCTTGTTTCAAATAGCTTGGATAAACCCAACCAGTACAGTTTTATAATATGAGAAGTGGCAGGAGGGCCTGAAAAGGTGGCCTGAAAACAGTTGGACTTGAGAATGGGTTGTCATTTCAGGCATTAGTAAGATGTGCAAAATCATTTGGAGGAGGGAACAGGATTCATAACAAGCAGTCAAATATGGATAAATCCTGATAACACAAACTATGCTTTCATGCAATGAAACTGCAAGTGCAAGATAATGAATTTACATAAATAAAAATAGATCAGCCCTCTCCCCTAGAAATATCTTATTTTCTATGTATTTGCTGGATGCCAGCAAAGTAGTGTAGACATTTTTAAATATAGAAAGAACTAATATTTAAATGTCTATGAAGAAGCTTCTTCGGTTCTCTTCTTGGATGAGAAGTGAAATGTCTTCAAGCAAAACAAAGAAAGTCCAGTTGCCTTTTGAAAAAGAACCTTTGGGATAATATTTAAATGATTGATTGACTCATTATGTACTATAAGTTATTGTGAAATATTAGTGACCGCACAGCTTTTCTCCAGGGCACATACTGTGTTTCCATGAAAATAAGACCCGGTCGTATATTAACTTTTGCTCTGAAAGACGCATTAGGGCTTAATTTCCAGTTAGGTCTTATTTTTGGGGAAACATGGCACATCCAACAGTATAGTCATCCCTGCACTGTTAAATTATAACAACAAAGATATGGCCAGAAGTTGACTGTGGAACAGATCACAAACTGTTCAACTGTGAATTCCAAATCAAGCTAAGGAAGATGGAGAAGAAAAAAGCTAACCAGTTTCCACAATATAAATATGAACATACTGTATACTCAACATTTTCAAGGAGAACATTAGGTATTGTGTTAAAGTCCTCGAGCAAATAGTGTGACGTATATTCTGGCTTAAGAACATTTTAGGCAACTGATTTAAAAAAAAGAGGGCAGGACTTTGATTACAGAGTCACATCTACTATCTTGACTTTTTGGGACACCATGCTACTGACCACCACTTTCATTGGGTGATTTTCAAATATTAATCTCCAATTTTACCTTCCTTGGCTGCTGACTGCCTATGAGTAGTTCAGATCCGTGGTCTGATTGTCCAAAGTCATGACTGCCATTGATGTAACAGGTTTGAATGTTCAAAATTGAGATGGTACACTTTATACCGCAAGCCTAGCTAGACCTCAGAAACCCACCCACCCCATTTGTATGGGGAAAAGGCAGTGGTGGGATTCAGCCGGTTCAGGCCGGTTCGGGCGAACTGGTAGTTAAATTGATGGCTGGCTCCACCCCTTCCTGCCCCATCCCTTCTAGGAGTCCCCATGCATCCCATTTTGGCTCCCAGGAGGCTTCAGGGAGGCCTCCTAGGCCCAAAATAGGGGGCGGGGGGCGGCTTGCCTCCCCCTCCCCTGTGGCCTATTTTTGCTCCCAGGGGGGTGCAAGAGGCCGAGAGCTGCCTGTCACACCCCCCTGGCCACACTCACCATGGCCACACCCACACCCACCCAGCCGGTCATTAGGGCAGAGAACCGGTTGTTAAATTATTTGAATTCCACCACTGGAAAAGAGTTTGCATGTGCAAGGGTAAGTGTTGTTAAAGTCTTCAATTTCATGACACACTATTCTCAGTCCAACAAATTTAGCAGCTCCAAGATGGCAGTTTTAATCAAGAAAAGTATGCAGGGAAAAAAAGAGAGTGAAGCACACGCTTCTGAAATGGTACTCTTCTTCTCAGACAGCTTTACATTTTTTAAAATTATTGGTGCCAATAATACATCTCCTACATCACATTCGTTTGCGGTCTTAGTCAGGGAAAAGGGCATCCAAGGAAATGATCTACACACTACAGAATGAGAGGATTTGCTAAACGAATGGCATGTAAATCACCAGAATTGATTTGATTCAGCAATTTCCTCCAGTCTTGAATGAAGAAAATCTGCCCTTGGGAAGTCATTCATTTTCAAACAGCCTTGTAAGCTATGGGGTTTTTTTTTTCCCCATACCAAGCTTTGCCGTCTTCAACGTGGCCTTTTGCAGACATTCATCTCAATGTTATTCTCTTACAAGTCCTTCTCCAATTTTGTTTTTCTTTAGCCTGGTTTCCTTGATCTTGTCTTTAATTAGCTTAGCTGTTTTATGCCAGCAGGGGTTGGAAAATGAACATGAATAGGGACAATCAGGAGTGGGGAAGAGAAACCCAAAGAGAAGGAATCCCTCATGGACATATCTCATGAGAAAATAAATCTTGCATTCCAGAAATGAGTCGTTTTTCTTCAGTTCTACGGGAGAAGTTTGGGGTGTGTGTGTGAATCAGGAATCTGAAACCAAAGATTTGGGGAGAATTCCCCCTCTCCTTTCCCGGCAGACTTTATGTCAAATATCTCTTTTGACAAACCAGCATGTTTGGGTTGTGTTTTGCTGAATTCTCATTCCTGTCAATCACTCCTTGGAATGAATATTGACACCACAATAGTGTTGTGCCAAGGCCATTGGACATCAAGAAGTGTGCAGAGAAATTCAATAAGGTTTACTGTTAATGCTTAGTATATTGCTGAGGAAGAATTAAACATAAAAGCAGAATGCATTGAGCCATTAAAAAAAAAAAAAAAAGGGGGGGGGGGAAGAATTTTAAAGGACTTTTAAAATCTCTTAGCTGGATGCCAGTATCGCCACTGTTTTACTATTTAAAGATAAATCATCCAACCAGAAAAAAAGGGGAAACAAGTCTGCTAAAATGAGATTGAGTAAATATTTAGTTTCTAACTTTTCCTTCGTTGTACTGTGACTGATATGCAATATTTATAAAGATTCAAAATTTTCATATATTTCAAACTTCAGTTCTTTAATCAGTTCCTCTTCTGTTAAAATATACACTAAATGTTTAAATTTGCCTTACTGTTATTATATAATATATTTGGGAACCATTCTTTAGAGAAACGGCTACTGTGAATATATGTTGTTAACTTTTCCATTGCTGCATATTCCCCAAGTTTATAATAGAATAACAGAATAACAGAGTCGGAAGGGACCACGGAGGTCTTCTAGTCCAACCCCCTGCTCAGACAGGAGATCTTTTACCATTTCAGACAAATGGTTGTTTAACCTCTTCTTTTAAATACCTCCAGTGATGGAGCGCCCACAACTTCTGGAGGCAAGTCATTCCACTGATTAATTGTTCTAACTGGCAGGAGATTTATCCTTAGTTCAAGTTTGGGTTTCTCCCTGATAAGTTTCCATCCATTGCTTCTTGTCTTGCCTTCAGGTGCTTTGGAGAATAGGATGACTCCGTCTTCTTTGTGGCAGCCCCTGAGATATCAGAACACTGCGATCATGTCACCCCTAGTCGTTCTATCAAACTAGGATGCTTAAGTTCCCAATTTGATATCATTGATAAAGTATAGCTTTCTAATGTTGTCATAAGTTTATTCTCATACCATCAACTTGTACGTTAATCAATTGTGGTTTTTTGATATGTCCTGAAGTTATGCCTAATTAGAGTAGAATAGAATAGAATAGAATAGAATAGAATAGAATAGAATAGAATAGAATAGAATAGAATAGAATAACAGAATTGGAAGGGATCTTGGAGGTCTTCTAGTCCAACCCTCTGCTTAGGGTTGAAGTAGTCCAACCACTTTAGACAAATGGTTATCCAACATCTTAAAAACGTCCAGTGTTGGAGCAGTCACAACTTCTGGAGGCAAGTTGCTCCACTGATTAATTGTTGCAACTGTCAGGAAATTTCTCCTTAGTTCTAAGTTGCGTCTGTCCTTGATTAGTTTCCACTCATTGCTTCTTGTTCTACCCTCAGTAATAAAAAGTTTTAGTTTCAATTTAAATTTGGTTTCTAAAATTCTGTGCATTTCTTTCCAGTACTTTTTGAGGGTTTTTATACATGTTGACCACACGTGGTAAAATGTTTCTTTTGTATCATAGCATTTCTAAAATGTATTATATGAGTCATCTATTTTGGATGAATAACTTGGAATGCATTACTTCCATAGTTCTTTCTATTGTTGTATTGTGATTACTTCTTTGCAGTTTTACATTTATTTTATCATATCACTGTTCTTGTTGTTCTGTCTCCATATTATAGCTTAATAATAGTTTATATTTGTGTCCTAATAGATTATCTTGATTCTCTATTCGTATTTCAAATTCTATCATTTTTCTTAGAAGCCATTTGTCATTTCTGAGGTCAGGTTTTATTCTTCCAACAATATGTAAGTACATCAAACATGGTACATTCCATCGTCACCAAATAATTCTTTCTTTCATGAATTTAGTCTATTCATGGGATCTGGATGGACAATTTCTGGATAGGTAATTGCAATTTTCTTACTATAAGTTATCTCCAGCATAAAAAGCATTTAAGGGAGAAGCTAGCAGTAAAAATACTGGACTTATTATTTTTCTCATAAATTCCATATTTTTTTAAATCAAACTTTGTCTTATAATATGTCCTTTACAATTTTTGTCTTTCATGTCCCTGTTCCATAAATATCTATGAAGCCCATTAGTAAGGCCAGCTCTTTTCAATATTGATGTTCTGCTGCTTGTGGATTTTATCCATTCTCTTAGCCATGGTAGATAACTTGCTCAGTAATATAATTTAAAGTTCGGAAGAACAAGACTACCTCTGTCTTTTGAGTCTTGTAAAATTATAAATTTTATCCTGGTTTTTCTTCTATTCCAGATAAAGTTATTAACAGGGCTTTTTTTTTTTTTTGCCATTCTAATAAATGGGATACACCCAGACCCCATGAATAGACTAAATTCATGGAAGCAAGGATTATTTGGTGAAGATGGATTCTACAATGTCCGATGCACTTACAAATTGTTGGTAGAATAAAAACACACCTAAAAAAAGTGAGGGAGGGCTTCTAAGAAAAATTATAGAATTTGAAATATGAATAGAGAATCAAGATAATTTATAAGGACATGAATAAAAATTGTTACTTAGCTATAACAGGTATAACACCAGCTATAGGTGCTGGTGCTCACCTATAAAGCCCTTCATGGCATGGGCCCGGGGCACTTTCAGGACTACCTCCTACCGGCCTCCCACCGCCCAGTGCGCTCACATAGGACTGCCCTCCTCCGGGTCCCATCGGCCAGACAGTGTCGGCTGACGGCCCCCAGGATGAGGGCGTTCTCTGTGGTCACACCGACCCTCTGGAATGATTTACCCACTGGGCTCTGGACGGCCCCCGACCTCCACACCTTCCACGCCGACCTAAAGACATGGCTCTTTCAGCAAATTCCCTGATCTGCCGTGCATTTTAATTTGGGGATTTGGGTTTTTTAAATCGGATTTTAACATTTTAATTCTATTTATTGTTGGGTTGTTTTATTCTGTGAGCCGCCCCGAGAAGGGCGGCATATAAATATGACAATAAATAAATAAATAAATAACATGGAGACAGAACAACAAAAACAGTTGTATGATAAAATGAATGCAAAACTTCAAAGAAGTAATCACAATATCAGGGTTCCTGACAATACAAGAATAGGAAGAACTATGGAACAATAAAATGCATTCCTAGCTATTCATCCAAAATAGATAATCATATAATATTTTTTAAAATTTTAATTATATTATCATATAGTAATGTTTTTTTAAAACCCCCAAAAAGTAATGGAAAAAAAGGGGTATTGTTAATATTTGAAACAAGTAGTTTATCTTGGTTAATATATTCATCTTAATATTTATTTATGAAATCAATTTATATATTCATCATCTCAACAAATGCAGCAAACAGTGTTAAAAGAAAAAATAAATGCAGTAATTTATAACTACAAAAATTAATATATGAGAGAAAGTGATAACAATTACTAGCACAACCAGCAGACAGGTCCCTTCACATACTTGGGGTCTCAGGTCCAGACACAAAAATTGCAATTATCCTAACCAAGAAAGCTGTATGGTTTTTTTTTTACCTTTCAAGATTTCTTTTAATTGCTTTCCATAATATAACATAATTATTTTGATATATTTCTTAATGGTTGCCTGTCAGATACAAGCCCAGACAATTCACTTAATGTGTTATCTAGCAGACAGATTTCTTCTGCAGGAAATCTTTTTGGATTAATTATCTTGTAATTATTTTTGGTTTTTGAATATTGATTTTATATCCAGAGAATTCTCCAAAGCTTTTTCATCAACTGTCTTATTGCACTTTGTGGCTGTCTAATGGTTAATACTACATTTCTACTGTGTAGTGCAATATTAATGTACAATGAATTGTTGGGTTCATTGGAGGGTTTTCAATTCAGTTTGCATAGAATGTGAAGGATGTGTGTTTGTGTTTTATTTTTATTTTTTATTTTATTTCCAATTTATATACCGCCCTTCTCCCTAAGGACTCAGGGCGGTGTAAACATGAAATATAAATATTAAAAAACAATTAATATATATATAAATTTGGCCCCAAAATTAAAAATCACAAACCAATTAAAACATTTAAAAATTTCTTCTTAAGCCAGCCCGGCTTGCTGGAAAAAGTGGGTTTTAAGGGCACGGCGGAAGGCACTGAGGTCTTGGATTCTCCTTATCTCTGGGGGCAACTGATTCCAGAGGGTAGGTGCCCCCACAGAGAAGGCCCTCCCCCTGGGGGTCACCAGCCTACATTGATTGGCTGATGGCACCCTGAGGAGGCCCTCTCTGTGGGAGCGCACGGGTCGATGGGAGGTCGTCGGTAGCAGCAGGCGGTCTCGAAGATAGCTAGGCCCGTAGCCTAGTTTATAGTTATAATGTACACTGACGAGGGCATTTAATTTTGTTGTATGAGGTGCAATGACAATCAAGTAAACTAAACTAAACTAAACATAATTGCATAAAATTTAAGCTTATATTCCTCCTGGTGGATTTTGAAGCCATGTATTGGTTTGTTAGCTGTTGCTCTTATATTGATAGAAGAGAATATTTGTAGCTCAGAGTTGAACTGTGAGGTCCTTCATGTTTTCTGAGCTTGGCAGTTTTCTTGCAGCTATTTGGAGGAACTATCAAACCAGACAAACAAGTTAACAGTAAATCACAGCCTAATCAAGGATCCGCTAAGATCACTTCCACCAATTAAAAAAAGAGCAAACCCCAAATCCCTTTTAGCACAGATGATGTACCTGGTTAGATGTTGATCTTGTTTTGATGCTCCAGAAATGCCCTAACTTGTCCAGCACCAGATTATCCACCTTCATTCTTCATTCTAACCCTTTTATTGCTGCAAGATTTCCTGTTATCCCTTTAAAGCAATGGAAATATCTTCAAAGCTACCTGTATGAGGGGTGGGTTCTAAATTTTTTTACTACTGGTTCTCTGGGTGTGGCTTATTTTGTGGCCGTGGTTTGATGGTCATGTGACAAACAATTCTTTAGGATTTAGCAGAGGTACTGATCTACCAGGCTTTTAACTGCTTGCAGAGCCGTACCGGTCTACCCATTTGTTTTTGGAGCGCACCGGTCTACCCATTTGTTTTCAGAGCGCTCTGGTCTACCACCACACTGCCTTTTACTGCTGATCAGCTGTAGGGCGGCCCTTTGAAGCACCGGGGCAAGAGTTTAAACAGTTTTTTGCCGCTCTGCCACCACCCAGAGCATCGGAAACCACTTTCAGGCAGCTTGGCCTCAACTGCCAATCTACCACCACCAAGTGGTTTACAAGGAGCGGATTGGTTCTAGCCGATCAGTTGGGAGGCTTCTTGGCTTCTCAATTTAAAGCTAAGGTGTCTTGTTTTTTTTTCTCTTCTTTGTCAAGTGAGCCCTGATTTTTTCCTTCTAGCTGATCAGCTGGGACTCGGGAGGCAGCAAATAGATTGGGGGCGGGGCCAGGCAGAGGTGGTATTTACTGGTTCTCCAAACTACTCAAAATTTCCACTACTGGTTCTCAAGAATTGGGGAGAACCGGTAGCAACCCACCACTGACCTGTATCTGAAAAACCTTTTTGCCCCCAACTGTCCTGTCCAGTTGAGTGCAAACACCCCAGTCCAGCATTATCAAACAGGGAAAGAAGGAGAATTCAACTCACTGAAGTGAGTTCTCCAGGATGACTTGAGGCAGCCTGCTTCAATTATAACCAGTGAATACAATTCAGGCCATCAATTAAAACAAACATTTGAAGCTAATAGAATCTCATTAAAAATGCATGCAATTCAGCATACTTCTTAGTTCCTTTCATTGTGTGGTGTTTTTTCATCAGAATGCAGCTTTCATATTAAAGGTTGAAAATATATCCTATTCAGCAGTGGTGGGTTTTACATATATTTGCCACCAGTTTGTTCGTGAGGAGGAGAATTTTCCTGTCAGTTAGAACAATTAATCAGTGGAACAACTTGCCTCCAGAAGCTGTGAATGCTCCAACACTGGAAGTTTTTAAGAAAACGTTGGATAACCATTTATCTGAAGCGGTGTAGGGTTTCCTGCCTAAGCAGGGGGTTGGACTAGAAGACCTCCAAGGGCCCTTCTAACTCTGTTATTCTGTTCTGTTCTGTTCTGTTCTGTTCTGTTCTGTTCTAACAATGCCTACCTCTTTATGTTTTGTCACAAATATTTCTTGAGTACCCTATTTCTGCCACATTTAATTTACTTTTTTTTGATTTAGCCATAGCCAAATCTCCCTTCCATTATTCTTAATATCTTACCTGTCAATGATTTCTTCAGCTTCAACCTCAATAATACATGGGCAAACAATTGATACAAACTCAAGGTAAACCGCTCCAAACTTGATTGCAGAAAATATGACTTCAGCAACAATCAATGCCTGGAATGCTCTACCCAACTCCGTTGTTACATCCTCAAACCCTTACAGCTTCAACCTCAAACTGTCTACTGTGGACCTCACCCCATTCCTAAGAGCTCCGTAAAGGGGGAGTGCATAAACACACCAGCGTACCTACTGTCCCTCTCCTACTGTCCCCATTTATTTGTATTCATTTCCTTGGTTTATGTCCATGTTCGTATTCATACCTGCTATCTTGTACATGTTTGACAAATAAATAAAATAAAAAATAAAATAAAATTTATACTGTCCCTATCTTTCTCTCAGAATGTACATATCTTAAGAGTTCTCTATATTATTAGAATATTAGTAATATTTACCATCTTTATAAAGTTTAATCAAGTTGAATTTAGTCAATATTGTATCAATGATATCTACTTGCTCTAGTTTTTCACCATTTGACTTACAACTGTTTGCTTCACTTTCTCTGCCAAGTACAACTATTTTGGTCTTTGACATATTAGTTTTTAGATCTACACTCTTTGTTGTATCATGCAGCCAATATAACATTTGTTGCAAATAATTATTTCTCACATTTATACATTCCTCAGTAACCTACCAAATAACAAATATATATTTGCGCCGTCCCTGCTGTGCACTTCCCAAGTTTTATTCATTGTCATTCTTCAGTCATAATTCTGTCAAACATTTAAAAACTAATCCTCTTGCAACTTTTCTTTTCACCTTTGCTGTCTCCCTGAGGAAACAACAACAGCATTCTTGCAATTAGAATTATGCAATTTATTTATTTATTTATTGGTTCAATTTATATGCCGCCCTTCTCCGTAGACTCAGGGCGGCTTACAATGCGTTAAGCAACAGCCTTCATACTTTTGTATATACCTGCTTAGTAGGGCTTTTGCCCCCCCCAAGCGGTGTTTTTTTTATACAAAGTCAGCTTATTGTACCCACAATCCGGGTCCTCATTTTACCTACCTCGAAAGGATGGAAAGCTGAGTCAACCTTGAGCCTGGTGAGATTCAAACTTGCAGTAATTGCAGACAGCTGGTGCTACTTAACAGCACTTTAGTCTGCTGCGCCACTAAGGCTTTTTTAGATAATGCAATCATTCTTTGCATTCTGTTCCAAATGACATTTGCATCCTTTTTCCTTGCACCCTCATTACACTCATTTCATTCACCCTCCAATACTTTTTTTCACAGGGGAATCAAACTTTTTCTGTCGGCAGTCAGTCTAAATTCTACTATATCCGTGATGGTGAACCTATGGCATGCGTGCTATAAGTGGCACGCAGAGCCCTCTCTGTGGGCACATGTGCCATTGCCCCAGCTCAGAAAGTTGGTCATCAGGTTTCCAACATGCACATGTGTGCTAGCCAGCTGGTTTCTGAGGCGTGCATGCGTGCCGGCCAGCTGGTCATCGAGTTTTCGGCACTCTGGCGTGATGCATGCGCCTTCCAGTTTGGCCACTCTGTGCCTAAAAGGTTTGCCATCATTGTTCTACATCTTTCATTTTTTGTAACATTCATATTTTCTGATACTACCAAATAATAGTTTGTTTCACTCTCATGTACGATTCATTAATTCTTTCTGATTTTCATAATAAACAATCGACCCGATCATTCTAGTAATTTCACTGTCATGTGTACATGAAAATTATATGTTTTTTTCATTGTCTTCTCACCCATCAGTTCATTTCACCTATCACAATATATTTTCCTTGGATCACATTCACTTTATTTATTTATCCCTAATAGTCTATGGAGATTCTCAGTCATCCAGGTCATGGTTGTCCCGAAGATGCTTTTTCAAGAGGCAACTGGACTTACTGTTTTTTTTTTCTTTGAACAAGTTTCAAAGAGGCCATCTATGTCAAAATTGAACAGCTCTCTCTCAACAGAGGGGGGGGGATACGACATCATTTATCTCCAGTCTACAACACAATCCTTCCAAAAAGGCTCCACACCCATTTGCACCACTCAGGTGACCTTGATGACACAGATAAACCTCCAGGTGACCTTAACCACCCACTAAAAGAATGCAAATGACCAGCTGATTGCAAGGAGTATAAATCCTTCCATTCCCCACCATCCAGTCAGAGCTGAAGAAGCTTCTTGGATGAGAAGTGAAACATCTTCAAAGAGAAAGTCCAGTTGCCTCTTGAAAAAACACCTTTGGGACAACATACCTAATGCTTTATGGAGATTCTCAGTCATCCAGATCATAGTAATTACAGTGTGGGATTGTCATACACAATACTCTTGCCTTCTCCTATTTTTCCCCTACAACAACAATCCTGTGTGGTGAATTGGGCTTAGAGAGAGTGACTAGCTCAACATTGGCTTTCATGTCAGAGGCGGGACTAGAACTCACAGTCTCTTGGTTTCTAGGTCAGCATCTTAATCATTATACCAAATTGGCTGTCTCTATCAGATCCAAAGATAAAACAAGAATATTAGTCTGTCACAATTTATTTTTTGACAATCCCACATTGACTGTTAGTAATTACTGCAATGTTTCTGTGAGATTTGAAAACGAATACTTTGCCAATTCTCCTATCGTAGATTTCCTAGAAATGATGGATCGCTGCCCACACAGACACCCAACAAGTTGCTTTTCTACAGCACAGTACTTGGAGTTATGAACTCATATTAGGTCAATATATATTCCCTGATTATGTTTCCATCAAAGTCAAACTGGAATACTTCTCTTAGGCAAGCATTTCAAATTGCCAAGCAGAACACATATGTTCTCAAAGAAGACTGAGCCAAATAGGAATTAAATTATATTTGTTCTTTATTACCTATAACTCTTGAACAGCTGCTATACAATCTCCTTCTTTCTTTTTTTATTTCATATAACATATTTGAAGAAGCTCTTTTTGTTCTTAATGCATTCTGCTTTTTCTAAAAAATGTGGAGGGATTATGGCTAGGGTGAGGATAGGAAATAATTTATTGTACCAAAGCCAACTCATTTTGGACAATTCCTTCTTCAAAGGAACCACAAAATAAAACACAAGAACAGCCCATAGAATTTTAACCAAAAAGAAAAAAAAATCCACATCTAAATTGTGATGGACATGCAACACACCATATTCTTTCCATCTATAATGAAAGAGACACCATTTACATTGAGTGATATCTTCTAATTCTGCAATGTTATCTCTAAAATGCTGAAACAAATAAGCATGTCAAATAATGTGGAGCTGATACAAAAAACAACCATTTGCCCAAATGAAAAATCCCCAGTTTTAGGCAGAAAAAGGCATAAATAATTAAACCCATGTTTAAAAATATATTCTTGGTTCATCTTCTCCACTACTTTCCCTCCTTTTTATGCTTTATATTATCACAAAAAGCAAAATTAATGAACAAATTCTCTTATGGGAAGAGAATTTTAGGTCCCTTAAAATACCTCTATATTTTTGCACCTTTCATTATTAAGTATAAAGCCAGAGGGGAAAACAGTTTTATTTTAAATAATGCATTTATCTCACCTGTGCTTATCAGTCAAAAACTGTTGATTAGAAGTAACTGGTCAACTTTGAGAAAGAATGGCTGTTGTAACTTCTAATAATAATGAGGGAATGTTTTTGTCTTCTGTATCTATGTAAAAATGCTATTTTTGAAATTTAGGCAGGTGGCTGAACAGAATAAGTCTGGGCAAAATAATACATGTTCTTGCAATAAATATTTCAGGAAAAGGGGAACCTGCCATCTTCAAGTATCAATTCAATGATTCATTTTGAAGATCTTCATTTGGAGACCTTAAACTGTCTAACTATTGAGCATATCCATTTTATTTCTTTTCTTAATAAAGCCTTGTCATTCTTATTTCTTGTCCCTTAATTCCAAGTTGTTTCTTAGAGAAACTTGAAGTCTTTTTCTGCTTTAAAATGTTTTACTAAAGAGACTTCTACTGCCATTTTTGATTTCCTGATATGTTTTCTACTCTGGTTGGTTGTCAGGAGCTGGGGTGAGGATGGGAGCTTACTCTGTTGCGTGGTGCTTGGGTCTCGAACCTGGGCTGACAATTTCCAGTGGCCAAGCCCAGCATCTTAACTGCTGAGCAACTGCACCATCCTAGCAGTTCAAAAGTATGCAAATGTGAATAGATAAATAGGTACCACTTCAGTGGGAAGGTAACAATGCTCCATGACGTGATGCTGGTCACATGACCATGGAAATGTTTTTGGACAGCGCTGATTCAATCTCAAACAGAGATGAGCACCACCCTCTATAATCGGCAATTACTAGTGGAGTAAAATCTACAGGGACTCCTTTAACTTTTACTTTTCTAGTCTGACTTTTACAAGTAGGAGTCTTGCCTACATCAATTTAAGGTCATGGAATTTGGGCCTGCCCAAGGTAAGGTTCACATTAGCACATGGTGAAACCGGTAACATTTCTGGTAATCATTTCACATCATCTATCCACATAAGTAGTACAATAGTCATAAAAGAAATTGACTGTATAAACAAGAAGATCCCATGATAGCTATATTTTGTAACAGAATATTATCTGCCTCACTTCTACCAAGTATGTATTTCAAATTCTTGGTTCCTCTATATGCAAAATGTGGTAGTATGTCATATCCTAATATGTAAGCAATCTAAGCCAGGAGAGTCAAACTCAATTTCATTGACGGCCATATCAGGGCTGTGGTTGACCTCAGGGGGCAGGCTGGCATGGCTGACTGGGTGGTGTGGCCAACTGGGTGGCCGTGGCCAGCTTGATGCCACTCCCCAAACTGCTGGCATGTTTCCTCTTCGCATTGGGTAGACCGGGCTGAAGCCACGTTGGCCCAATGTTTCCTCTTCATATTGGGTAGACCGGGCTGAAGCTACATGGGCCGGCTCCTTACATTTTCCAGGATGACCCCGCAGGCCAGATCCAACCACATTGCGGGTTTTTTTTTTTTTTAATTTGATTTATATGCCGCCCTTCTCTGGAGACTCAGGGCGGCTTACAGTGAACTAAGCAATAGCCTTCATCCTTTTGTATATTTATACAAAGTCAGCTTATTGCCCCCACAAACTGGGTCCTCAATTTACCTACCTTAGAAAGGATGGAAGGCTGAGTCAACCTTGAGCCTGGCGAGATTCGAACCTGCAGTAATTGCAGGCAGCTGGTCTTAATAACAGGGTGCTTTCGACCACTGTACTACCAAGGCTCTTGAAAGGCTCTTAGATCAGGGGTATCAAACACAAGGCCCATGGGTTGGATCCGGCCCGTGGGCCTTGTGTTTGATACCCCTGATCTAAGCAATTCCGAGAATATATTTTTATACAGCAGTACATGTGTTACATTGTCAAATGCCAATAAAGGTGCAGTCTCTCTATTTTCATTCTTGGATCATCATGCAATCATGCATTTGCTTTTTTGAAAACACTGATGTTAAGTTTCAGTGGATATTATCTACTTAACAATGATTGCTTTAGAATTTCAGGCTGCCACTGAAATTCTAAAGAGGAGTTCTGTTCATTTCTTAAAAATATCTTAATGATAAATTCTTTCTGATTTGCTTTGAGTGAATGAATACCTGTCTGTTGGTTTTCATTGTGAAATATTTTTGACGATTGCTCTGCTTTAACTATCTTAGGTCCAAAGCATTGGTCCCAGGGATGGGTTCTAAATTTTTTTACTACCGGTTCTATGGGCGTGGCTTATTTTGTGGGCGTGGTTTGTTGGTCATGTGACAATTCTTTAGGATTTAGCAGAGGTACTGGTCTACCAGGCTTTTAACTGCTTGCAGAGCTGTACCGGTCTATCCATTTGTTTTTGGAGGCACTGGTCTACTCATTTGTTTTTGGAGGCACCAGTCTACTCATTTGTTTTTGGAGGCATTGGTCTACCACCACACTGCCTTTTAAAACTGATCAGCTGTAGGGCAGCCCTTTGAAACCCCATGGCAAGAGTTTAAACAGTTTTTTTTCCTTCTAGCCAATCAGCTGGGACTCGAGAGGCAGCAAATAGATTGGGGGCGGGGCCAAATAAAAGGTAAGAATAATGCAGGGGGAGGGCTGGAGGGTCAAAAAGAACTGGTTCTGTCATGTCATATCATCACCGCTACCGGCTCGGCCAAACTGGGCCAAACCGGGAGGAACCCACCACTGATTGGTCCTGACCCTCATCACAGTGTATAACAAATTGCATATTATGATAACTTAAGTTGTGCTCCAGCCACAAATGCAGGAGAAACAGAAGTTGAACATTTCTCTGATGACTTACAACACCTTGTCAACAAAACACCAAAAATAGTCAGTTTAATTATAGGGGAAATAAAATAGTACGGTAGCTGAAATAATGGGAACATTTGGTATCAGTGTGCCAAAAAAAGGAGACAAGAAAAACAAATGTTTATAACAAATACCTTTTCCTAACAAACTAAGAGAGTTTAGACTATTTCTAAAGATGAACATTTGGTGGACATCGCCAAAATCATATTGGCTCTCGTCTGCAGGTATAAGTGGAGTTCTATACAGTCAGTAAAAACAAGACCTGGCGCTATCTCCAGCTGAAATCACAAACATCTTGCAAAATATAGTTTAATCTAAAAACAACAAATACAATTATCAAAGAAACATGATAAAACCTCAGCAACATCTTATCTGATTATGCAACAGAGGGAAAAAAATAGATTTAATGGATGACACTTGATAACAGAATGCCTGATGAACTCGACTCAAATTCATGACATCAATAAAGATGAAGGCAGAAAATATAGCCTGAAATGCAAAAGAAATAGGCGCCTGCAGATGCATGGGAAATAGCTGAAGAAAAGCAGAAGGAAAGCAGAAAGAAAAAGACGCAAGGAACAGAGGAAATGTGTTTATGAGCCACGGTGGCACAGTGGTTCGAGTGCAGTGCTGCAGGCTACTTCTGCTGCCTGCCGGCTGCCTGCAATTTGGCAGTTCAAATCTCACCAGGCTCAAGGTTGACTCAGCCTTCCATCCTTCTGTGGTCAGTAAAATGAGGACCCAGATTGTTGGGGACATATGCTGACTCTGTAAACCACTTAGAGAGGACTGTAAAAGCACTGTAAAGCAGTATATAAGTCTAAATGCTCTTGCTATTAACTAAGCACTGAATTCCAGAAAAGAAGGGAAAAAAATAGACTAAACAAGGACTCAAAAAATTCAAGGAGAGCAATTGAATTGGAAAAACAAGACATTTATTTAAGAAAATTACATAAATTAAGGGAAACCTTTTTGCAAAGTCTTTATCTACTGGACAAAGGCAGAATGATAACAATCATAATCATGATACCCTCACCTTATTGTGGTTGTGGGACTTCTGTGTTCTGAGGAAGATAAAAACTATGCCTGAGATTCAACCTTACTGGGCAGGTCCCATCAGAGGAGTCAGACGAAGAGTGTCTCTTCCAAAAATAATATGATGAGGCATAGTTTACAGAAACACATAACAATGGTCATTGCCTGCTTAAAACAGGAACCAGGCTAGATGTTGGAGTTCCTGGATGTATGGTGACAAATAGGCTACAGGACTTGGGACTGCTGACTGAGCGTCTAGATCAGGGGTGTCAAACTCGAGTTCATTGAAGGCTGAGTCAGGGTTGTGTTTGACATCGGAGGGTGGGGGGACTGGTGTGTGGGGCCAGTGTGGTTGTGGCCACCTTGACATCATTCATGTTGGGGGCACCTGCGGTGGCCGGAGCGTTCTGCCAGTGAAAACAGAACTCGGGAGGGCCATGTGCCCTCCATTTGTTCTGGCAATAGGCTGCAGGAGGCCGTTGCAGCAAAAAACGAAGCACAGGTGGGCCACGCATAGCCCTCCCAAGCTCCATTTTCACTGGCAGAGGGCTACAGGAGGCCATTACAGCAAATAACAGAGCTTGGGTGAGCTGTGCACAGCCCTTCCGAGCTCCATTTTCACTGGCGGAGGTACCGTGGGCCAGTCCGCTGTTTCCAGGGCGTCCTTGTGGTCCAGATCTAAGCACCCCATGCGCCAGATGCGGCCCATGGGCCTTGAGTTTGACAGCCCTGATCTAGAGCCAGAAGCTGCAGGACTATGGAAGAAAAGTTCTTTAACCATTGAAAAGAAACAAATATTGAAAACAAAGAAATAATGTTCTATTATTACAAATCATCCAGGATATCTGAAGAGGATATCTGTTCCAGAGGTGGTATTCAGCAAGTTCTGACCAGTTCTGGAGAACCGGTAGTGGAAATTTTGAGTAGTTTGGGGAACAGGTAAATACCACCTGTGACTGGCCCCGCCCACATCTATCCTCTGCCTTCTGAGTCCCAGCTGACTGGGAGGAAATGGGGATTTTGCAGTAACCTTACCCTGGAGTGGGGAGGAAATGGAGATTTTACAGTATCCTTCCTCTGCCATGCCCACAAAGCCATGCCCACAAAGCCACACCCACAGAACCAGTAGTAAAAAATTTTGAATCCCCTGATCTGTTCAGAGTTCTGGTCAGAACAAAATCCAGAATTAGAAATAACAGACTAGAGGCTAACAGATCAGCATTAATTTATAATATAAAGCAGTGGTGAAATGTAAAATTTGTTTTACATAGACATTTGCAGTCCTTCCAATTCTGCTTCTGTGAATACTTTATATCAGGGATTTTTGCTACCAGTTCTCCGAACCACCCGCCGCCATTGCTACCGGATCGGGTGATCCAGTCCGAACTTGGAGCATTTCATCCCTGATATAAAGTATTCACAGAAGCAGAATTGGAAGGACTGCAAAGGTCTATGCAGGGCAAAGGAACTGAAGGTTGATTTTGGCTGCTTAAGAGCAAGTTATTCAAACAAATGTATTCAAGCCCCAAATTGAAAAATCGTCAAACAATTCAAAATCCAGATTATGCAAAGAAGCAAAAGAAACAGTATATCATAGACTCATCTTATGCAAGAAAGCCATACAAACAGATTATAAACAGTGACACAACACAGTCATCAAAACGATTCACTGGCACATCTGTAAAAATTATTGTGCTCGTAATGAAAAATTGGTGGGAACAGTTGAAATAAGAGTTGAAAATGAGCAAGTTAAAATATTGTGGGATTCCTGAATATAAACTGAATCTTGGCTCATAACATACCAGATATAACTGTAGTTGAAAAGACAAAAAGTATGGATAATTGATGTGGCAATACCAGGGGACAGTAAAATAGTAGCTTTCAATTTGCTACGGAACCAAGTCAACGAAACCACTTTTACCAAATATATCAAGTAAGTTTAGAAATTTTAAAATCAAAGTAGTGGAAATATCATTAAAGCAATGAATATCTGGGCAGTTATTCAATATATAGCAGAAGGAGTTGACTAGACCAAGATGGAACTTGATAACCTGGATTGGAAGAAGGAAAACTAATAACAATGTATCACGCTTTATACCCCCAAAACGATATTGATTGGTTGTACCTGCCAAGAGCTAAAGAGGGCAGAGGATTCCTACAGGTGAAACAAACTGTGGAGGAAGAAAAACATGACTTGAATGACTACATCAAGAAAAGCCAATTCTTGCTGAAGAAGTCAGTCAAGGTCAGCACTTGGAAAAAAAACAAGAGTGAAGGCTGAGTATAGAAAAGAAACAATTGGAAACCGATTTGTAAATTGGAAGAGCAAGCCGATGCTTGGTCAATACTTGAAGGATGTGGAAGAAGCCAGTTAAAAACCCCACATGGTTAAGATCAGGAGTATTAAAGAAAGAAACTGATGGCTTTATTTTACTGACCCAAGAACAATTGGATCAATTGTTCTTGGGCCAATTAATTGCATGAAAGCAAAAATTCAGCATGGAACAAACAACAGCAAATGTTGTCTTGGTAGGGAAAAGGTTGAAAACTGATCATTTGATCAGTGAGTGTAGTAAAATTTCACAACCTCTTGACCAAGTTGTCAACTCATTTAATAACCATCTTGTTTAGCAGTGTAAATTCTGGTTTCCAACTGTGGTTGTAAGTCGAGGACTACCTATATATATATTCCTTGAGTCAAAAATTTACAGTGATGATGTTATAAGGAGACAGCAGGAAATAGATTTGCTATTTGAGAGAAAATGGATGAAAGATCTAGAAAAAAAATATTAAAATGCAGAGACATCACACTGATAATAAAGTTTGTAATATCAAGCCGGGGTTAAATCCAGCAGGTTCTGAAAGGTTCTGGAGAACCGGAAAATTTTGAGTAGTTTGGAGAACCTGCAAATACCACCTCTGGTTGGCCCCAGAGTAGGGAGGGAATGGGAATTTTGTAGTATCTTTCCCCTGGAGTGGGTGGGAATGGAAATTTTGCAGTATCCTTCCCCTGCCATGCCCACCAAGCCACGCCCACAGAACCGGTGGTAAAAAAAAATGGATTTCACCACTGTATCAAGCCCATAGTTTTCCCAACCGTAACACATGAAATCTGTAGTATCAGAAAGGCTGAACAAAGAAAAACAGATGCCTTTGAATTGTGATGGTGGAGAAAAAAATGTTGAAACAAGTTTGGATTACAAGAACTAGATGAAGTATAATCAATGTGATCACTAGAAGCACTAATAATTAAGCTAACACTTAAATATTTTGGACATTAAGTCATTGGAGAAGAGCCTGATGTTTGGAAAAAAATGAAGGGAATTCACACAGAAACCCCCCGAAAGCCAAGTTGTTTAGAGAATATCATTTGTAAACAGGATCTTACAAAAAGAAAGGAAATAAATAAATGCTAATAGATATTCCTGGCAAAATCATCTCCGCTGAGTCACAAAGAGGCAGAAGCAACTGAAGGAAATGAAAACAACCTATTTATTCAAACGTATATGGAATTCTTTTAAAGTTTCACAATCAATTTCCCACAAAGCAAATATATTACACATACAGACACACAGAAACAGATACAGAAACAAGCTCTAAGGACCCACTGATAGCTACACAAACCCACCCTGACTGAATCTAAAATACATATACATATATGTATACACACACACACAAAGACACAGACATATATTATATATATTATATCAGTAGTGAAATCTAAAATTTGTTACTGCCGGTTCTGTGGGCGTGGCTTGGTGGTGGGGGAAGTAATGTGACTGGGTGGGCGTGGCCAATTTTTTTTTTACTTTTAAAAGCATTTTTTACATGTAAAACCATGTAAAAAAATGCTTTCAAAAGGCTCTGACGATCCCAGCTGAGTCGCCTGATCATCAGAGGGTTTTTAAAAAACCCTCTGACAATCAGGCAACTCAGAGCTTGGCTCGTCAGAGCCATTTAAAAGAAAAAAGCCTCTGTTGATTGCGTGGCTCAGCTGGGCATGGGGGGCGGGGGCAGGGATTTTTGCTACTGGTTCTCCGAACTGCCCGCCGCCATCGCTACCTACTCGCCCAAGCTGGTCCGAACTGGGAGCATTTCACCCCTGTATTATATATATACCAAATTTATATTTGCTGATAAAGAAATAAAGGGAGACTAGTATAGATGCTGCCAGCCCAAGTTCGAATCCGAGTAAGGGTATGGCTAGCTGATGAGAGCTAAATAGCTTGAAATAGATCTATACTAGTCTCCCTTTATTTCTTTATCAGCAAATATAAATTTGGTATAAAATGGTTTGTTGTGAATGCGACTGCTTGAGGGCTCCTGGATTGGAGCTGAAAGGCGAAAGGGAAGCAGTATGCTCCCTCCCATATTGGGGTAGACCAGGTGCTTCGATAGAACAAACATTGAGAGGAGAAGCCATTAAGTAAATGGTGGACAAGATAGCTTGATGTCATCTCTGGGATTTCAGGGGAAGGCATGGTTTCTTGCCAGAGAAACAGCAAACATGCCCATGCCAGATCTGAAGAGCCTTTTCTGTTTTAAATCCAAATAGCTACACATCCCTAGCAATTAATCTAATATGCTTTTCTTGGAAAAAAAAAAGTTCTAGCTTTTCACTTGGAAATATTATTATTGTATTAAGGGCAAAGCCTGCATAGTACCCTGACTGATGAGACCGAGAAGGCAGTTCTCACTGGCAGGAGGTAAGCTGCATCTCTGCGTAGACCATGTGGAAAATGTCCTTCTAATGAATCTTTCAAGAGGGCAAAATCTTCCTCCACACCATTTTGCTGGAGTTAAATATTTGTTGCGTAATTGCTGGTAGCTATCAGGATATCAGTCAAGGTAATCAGAAGTGTCAAAAGCAACAGATGGTAAACACGCTGAGATGCTCTTGTATGTGCCTGAGTGTACATCAGCAAAAAAGGCAAAGGTGCAACCACTTGTCATTCCAGGAAGGGGTGACTGTTGACAGATGCTGATAACTTTCCCAAACCACAGAGCTGCTAACCCTAATTTTTTAAAATGAAGCCATCAAGAGGTTCTGCTATTTGTTGGTAGGTCTGTGTCACTCAGCATAAATCACATAGAAAATAATTTAACTAAAGGTATCCAAGAGTCATAGGTTCTAACTCATGTCAGTGTTAATATGCTGTCCTCCATTCCTGGAGTCAGCAGGAAAGTCTGCTGATATAAATTGGGCTGCCATGATGGCGGAGGCCTATTCTGCCTCAGTAATGAGGCAGCCTAGGGGGCTGATTGAATGCAGACTAATTTTAATGTGGGACAAATTAAGGAAAGTGCTTGATGGATTCTCTTGATTTCATTTCTCCTTCTAGATGCTGCCAGCCCATGAGGAAAATGGCCATAAATTGCTCTGCTTAATGTGAAATGGGGGTGGGAGTGTCTAGCTAGGTAAATGCTTTGGATGGCAGATTTAGCTACCTGGCAGGTGGTCCAGAACAGGGATCACCAACCTTTCGGACCTCAGGGACCACTAAATTCATAATTTTAAATCCCATGGACCACTAATATGATCTGCCTAATGACTGGCTGGATGGGCGTGGCTAGGTGGTCATGTGACTGGGTGGGCATGGCCAACTCGATGTCACTCACATCAAGGGGTGCCTCACCAGTCTCTACTCACCCCACCCCTCCTACCCACTCATCGCCTCCCACCCGGGCTCCTTAGGGCCCCAACAGGAAGCAGTTGTTGGAGCTAAGCAGCCACCATGAGAAAGAATTAGCAAAACAGCTGGCTCAGTTCAAATTGGATCTGACCGAGAAGGAGGCTCAGCAGAAGCACCTCACTGAGGACTATGAGTCTTTAGTCTTAGTCTTTAGTCTTTATTTGATTTATATACCGCCCTACTCCCGAAGAAACTTTCAAAACCTAGAAGGATGGATGTTATGGAAATTCTCAGTCATGGTTTTCCCACGGGTGCTTTTTCAAAAGGCAACTGGACTTTCTTTGTTTTTCCTTAAAGACATTTCACTTCTCATCCAAGAAGCTTCTTCAGTTCTGACTATATGATGGAGAACTGGACAAAGAGGACCACTGGTTTGAAAGAGGGATCAAAGAGGCCATCTGTGTTAATATTGAACAGACCTCTCTCAACAGAGAGGGAGGGATAAAACAACAGCTATATCCTGGCAGGGGGGCAGAGGTCGACCTTGAGGCATCTCGCATGGGGAGTGCCACAAGGGTCGGTCCTCTCGCCCCTTCTGTTCAACATTTATGTGAAGCCACTGGGTGAGATCATCCGTGGTTTTGGGGTGAAGTGTCATCTGTACGCTGATGATACTCAGCTGTACATTTCCACCCCAGACCACCCCAACGATGCCCTTGATGTGATGTCTCGCTGCCTGGAGGCCGTGCGGGTCTGGATGGGGAGGAACAGGCTCAGACTCAACCCATCCAAGACCGAGTGGCTGTGGCTTCCGGCGTCCCGATATAGTCAGCAGGTGCCATCGCTGACTATTGGGGGTGAATCTTTGCCCCCCACAGAGAGGGCTCGCAATCTGGGTGTCCTCCTGGACGCACGGCTGTCTTTAGAAGAGCATATGACGGCCGTGGCCAGGGGGGCTTTTATCAGGTTCGCCTGATCCGCCAGTTGCAGCCCTTTCTGGACCGGGACGCCTTGCGCACGGTCACTCATGCCCTTGTCACCTCCCGGCTGGACTATTGTAATGCTCTCTACATGGGGCTCCCCTTGAAGAGCACTCGGAGGCTCCAACTGGTCCAGAATGCGGCCGCGCGGGTGGTTATGGGCGCAACTCGTTGTGCCCGCGTGACACCCCTCCTGCGCGAGCTGCACTGGCTCCCAGTGGTCTTCCGGGTGCGATTCAAGGTGTTGGTTACCACCTTTAAAGCGCTCCATGGCATAGGACCCGGGTACCTTCGAGACTGTCTTCTGCCACCAATAGCCTCCCACCGACCAGTCCGCTCCCACAGAGAGGGTCACCTCAGGGTGCCATCAGCCAAGTTATGTCGGCTGGCGACACCCAGGGGGAGGGCCTTCTCTGTGGGAGCCCCAGCCCTGTGGAATGAACTGCCCCCGGAAATACGTAAGATCTCCGACCTCCGGGTGTTTCGTTGCGCATTGAAGACCCTGTTGTTCCGCCAGGCCGGGCTATCAACTTAATAATTTTAAATTGGGGTATTTTAAATTTTTGGGGTTTTAAATCGGCCAAATCTATTTAATTATTTTAATTTTTAATTATTGTTGTGTCTTGTGTTTTTAAATTGGCTGTACACCGCCCTGAGTCCTTCGGGAGAAGGGCGGTATAGAAATAAAATTATTATTATTATTATTATTATCCTGTCTACAACACAGTCCTTTCAGCAGTTCCAAGAAGGTTCCACATCCATTTGCACTATTCAGATGACCCTGAGGGCACAGATAAACCTCCAATTGGCCTCAACTGCCCTCAGAAAGCCTGCTCATGGCCTGATGACTGCAAGGAATATAAATCTTTATATTTATATTCTCTACCATCTTTCAGAACTGAAGAAGCTTCAGGATGAGAAGAGAAACGTTTTCAAGCAAAACAAACAAACAAACAAGGAAAGTCCAGTTGCCTTTTGAAAAAGCACCTTTGAAACTAGAAGGATGGAGTAAATGGCCTGTTGTAGAAAAAGTGTTTCTTTCTTTCTTTCTTTCTTTCTTTCTTTCTTTCTTTCTTTCTTTCTTTCTTTCTTTCTTTCTCTCTCTTTCTCTCTCTCTCCCTCCCTCCCTCTCTTTCCTCCCTCCCTCCCTCCCTCCCCCTCCTTCCTTCCTTCCTTCCTTCCTTCCTTCCTTCCTTCCTTCCTTCCTTCCTTTCTCTCTCTCTCTTTCTTTCTATCTTTCTTTCTTTCTTTCTTTCCATCTTTTTCTTTCTTTCTGACATTTGAGTCAGCACTGACTCCTGGCAACTGCCTGGACAGGTCCCTGCAATTTTCTTGGCAAGATTTTTTTGGTAAGTGTTTTGCCTGTGCATCCTTCCTAGGGCTAAGAGTGAGGGACTGGCCCAAGGTCACTCAGAAAGCTTTGAGCCTAAGGTGGAACTAGAATTCACAGTCTCCTGCCCTATTAGTACGCCAGACTTGCTCTCACGTAAGGATTAACTCTAGCTTTAAATAATAGAAAACCTCTTGTGGGAGAAGGAATGATGGTGTGTGCGGTGAAAGGAAGGATCAATCTAGAGTCCCTACTCAGCACAAGAAAACTAAGTCTGACCCTCTTTAAGTGCCATTGACCTTTATCTAACTCTAAGCAGATGGTAATGTTAGTTGAGGTGATTCCTGTGCGTAGACTGTAGCAATAAATCAGTTTAATTGAATGTGTAGTTCACATTCATCAGGTTCACATGTGGACCTGATGTTTCACATCTGATATCTCATGAGTTGACATATATTTTGTTCACTCACATATGAAGTTTATGTACTTTCAAGATCCTATTCTTTTTTAAAAAAATAATTTTTATTAAAAGAAGATTTTACAAAGATTTAGAAGACTACAGAAACATAGAAGAAAAAAAATAAAAGAAAAAGATTATACAAGAGTAAAAGTGAATAACAAAGAAAGGAACAGAAGGAGAGAGGAGAGAGGGAGAGGGAAGGAGGGAGAGAAAGGCGGAGGGAGGGAGATCTCTAAATAAGCAACTTTTGATCTTCTTCTAAGGTCCTATTCTGATACAGGTCAATATGAGGCAAGTTAGCAGCACTTTTTCGGATTAGCAAATGTTATTAAAAGCCATAAACTTTCCTTCCACGTTTTGACTATCATATGCTAACATGGCATTTGTTCCACAAGGTAGACATTTGTGTCTGTTTATTTATTTATTTCTCATATGTAAAAACCGCCCATCACCCTCAAAGAGCGACTCTGAATCAACCTGGATCTTGGTTGGTGGTGCCGTGGTTAAGTGCAAGTTTAGCAGGCAAACTCTCCCCACAGCCTGGAGTTCAATCTTGATGGGGCTCAGGGTTGACTCAGCCTTCCAAGCTCAGTAAAATGAGGACCCAGATTGTTGGGGGAAATATGCTGACATTGTAAACTGCCCAGAGAGTGCTGTAAAGCACCATGGGGTGGTATCTAAGTCTAAAGAGCCGTGGCGCTGCAATGGTTAGAATGCAGTACTGTGGGATACTTCTACTAACTGCTGACTAACTGCAGTTTGGCAGTTCGAGTCTCACCAGGCTCAAGGTTGACTCAGTCTTCCATCCTTCTGAAGTGAGTAAAATGAGGACCCAGATTGTTGGAGGCAATATGGTGACTCTGTAAACTGCTTAGAGAAAGCTGTAAAGCACTGTGAAGCGGTATATAAGTCTAAGCACTCTTGCTAAATGCTTGTTGCAATATTTTCAGGATCAGACTCAATAAGATTAGTAAGAGTTAAAGGTTTAAATATATTTCCTTTTATTTACAATAGGCATTCTATATTCACTGAATATTCACAGATAGAAGCGAGGAAAAGGGTGCATGTAGCTCCTTATATATACAATGGGTGGAGCTATATGTGGGAGTGGTGAATTATGAATACATTAACAAGTGAAGAATAAGTTAACCCCTGATACCCCGTTCATATACTATTTACACATTAGAGAATAAGGCATTTACATCTGACAAATCCCCCTCTAAATGCCGATTCGTTATGCAACACCAATTACATTCAGATTCAGGACAATACAAAACATACAACTTAGAAGTTAAATATTTATGTTGCTTAGAAGGTAAAGGCTTTGTCAATATGTCAGCTAATTGTTCTGAAGTATCACAATGCACTGCTTTGATAAATCCATCCTGAGATAATTGTCTCACATGTTTAAATTTTATATCTATGTGTCTGGACCTTTGTCCAATAGCATCAGATCTAGATATTTCAATGGCTGCTTTATTGTCTTCATGCATAACAAAAGGCAAAGCAGGTTTTTTCCAAACATCTGAAATTAAATCATTAAACCATACAAGTTATTTGCAGCTTTGGATAAACAAACATATTCCGCTTCTGTCGTTGAAGTGGCCACTAGTTCCTGTTTACCAGTGTACCAGTAAACTGGACAGTCATTTAAGAGGAATATATAACCAGATGTACTTTTTCTACATGAGGTGTCTCCAGCCCAGTCCGCATCTGCGTAACATGTAAGCTTTGGTTCTTTATTGTCATTAGGTTCTAACATTAAACAAAAGTCTAGTGTACTTTTCAGATATCTTAAAATTCTTTTAACAGCTTCCCAGTGATACATTGTTGGTTTGCTGACATGTCTGGATAATAAATTGAGTGGTAAGGCGATATCTGGTCTTGTCCAATTAGATATATAAAGAAGTGAACCTATGATTGATCTATAAAATGTGTTATCCTTGAATTCGGGGGAAGATTCATCAGTATTTCTTAGAAAATCAGTTTGCATAGGAGTATCACAAGGTTTGGCATTGTTTAAATTGCATTTATTTAAAAGTTCTATGATCTTATCTCTCTGAGTAAGTTTGAATCCCCTTCTAGTCTTATTAATTTGAACACCAAGATATTTGTTTACTTTGCCTAGGGATTTTAACGAGAAATGTTCATTTAGCTTAGTTACAAAAGTTTCTCTTCTCTCTTTAAGTTTTCCTATGTATAAAATGTCATCCACATAAATCAATACAAATTCAATGTAATCATCACCCTTTTTGACAAAGAAACAGTTATCAGCAGTGGTAGCGTTGAAGTCCATGGTTTTAAGTACTTTTACTAAACAATCATACCATCGTTTACCAGATTGTTTTAACCCGTATAAACTCTTGTTTAACAACCAAATCTCATTTTTGTTTGTGTATTGACTGTGAGGTGCTCTTACGTATATTTCCTTATCTAGTTTTGCGTGTAGATACGCAGTCTGTATGTCATATTGAAATACATCAAGATTGAGTGCTGATGCTACCACTAGAGCTGTTTTGACACTCTCTGTTCTTACTGTGGGGGAATACATGTCAGTATAGTCCTCCGGATATTTCTGTGCATAACCTTGTGCAACTAGTCTAGCTTTGTATAGAGTATTGCCTCCCTCTAAATTCTTAATTTTATATATCCACCTGGTACCAATAATTGTTTTATCTTTAGGTGCAATTGCAGGTGTAAATACATTTAATCCTTGTAAACTTTCCATCTCCTTTTTCATCGCTAATTCCCATTTTTCTTTTTCTTCACGAGGGAGTTTTAACACTTCCTCAT
The DNA here is from genome assembly GCF_059756535.1 of Pantherophis guttatus. Taxonomy (NCBI): domain Eukaryota; kingdom Metazoa; phylum Chordata; class Lepidosauria; order Squamata; family Colubridae; genus Pantherophis; species Pantherophis guttatus. Next base: position 327,692,667 of record NC_142063.1, on the reverse strand, counting down.
ATGTATTAGGTGTTGTTGGCTCACCATCCATGTGCATTATATAATCCTTGTATTTATTTGGCATTTGATTTCTGGTGTTTCTAATAGTTTTTTCGGGTTTACTATCGTTATCATGCAAATATCTTGCTTCCTTTTTTGTTAGTGTGTCTGTCTTTATTTTGTGTTGGCTATTTGTCCAAGTTTTGGTTTTGTTTTTATATTTGTTGATATTTTGCTTTTCTCTGGTCCCTTTCTCATGGGATTTTGTATCTTTGTATTTATTTGGAAATATTTCATTAAGATGTAATTTAGACCAGTTGGCCTGTTCATGGAACACAGCTGTTCTGGAGACTATAAATTTGTTATTATTATCAATGAATCTGTACCCTTTAGTGCCAGTCTCATATCCCATAAATCTGAGCCTTCTGGATACGTTTTCTCCCTTTCTTCTTAATTGCTTAGGTATGTGTACGTCTGCAGTGACTCCGAATATGTGCATGTGTGCTAATTTTGGTTTCCTATTATACATCACTTCATATGGTGTCTTATTTACAATGCTGGACCAGGTTCTATTTTGTGTGTAATTTGAATAATGTAAGGCTTCTGACCAGAATTGTTTGCTTAAGCCAGCATCTTCCAATGTGCATCTAATCATGGTTTGTAATGTTGAATTCTTCCTCTCTGCAATCCTGTTCTGGAACGCAGAAAATGGACTAGATGTGTAATGTAACATTCCTTTGTCTTTTAACCATTGGGAGAATTCTTTAGACATGAATTCACAACCCCTATCTGTCATGATTTGTTTTATTTTGATATTGTGTTGTGTTTCTATGCGTTTGTAAAATTCTTTAAATTTTTGAAAGGTTTCATCTTTGTGTTTTAATGTATAAACAAATCCATAGCGGCTATAATCGTCTACTATTGTCAAGAAGTAACGTTTTCTATAAGTGATTGATGGAGTTAATGGACCAACTAAGTCCATGTGTACTAAATCAAAAATTTTGTTAGTTGATCTAGTAGATTTTCTTGGCCTGGGACTAGTTTTTAGTTTTGTAGATTTACATACTGAGCATTCCAAATAGTTTTCACAATTTTTTATTTTAACACCTTCTGCGTGTTCAGTCATTTTTTGTACTACAGGAAAACTGGCATGTCCTAACTTCCTATGTAAGATGTGAGCACACTCATCATGAATTGGCTTACCTATTTTTGGTTTTTTTTCATTGTGTGCATCTATGTGATCATGAGATATTTTACATTCATCATTATCACTGTTGCTAATATTTTCATCATCTACTTCAATACAATCTCCCATATTTGAATCAATGTTATGCAGCCATTTTTCCTTTGTTATCAGATAAGGTAGGCCTCCTTTAATCATCACAGTACCTATATTTATTTTATTCTTCTCTAAAGTCGCTTTTCCTTTTGAAAAAACAATGTTAATGTCAGAATCTCTACTTAGTTTTATGGCACTTAGTATGTTATGAGGTATTTCAGGTATTAGCAATACCCCCTCTATTTTTCCTAGACCAGGCAGGGTTACATTCCCTCTACCTAATACTTGAACCTTTTCTTGGTTAGCTACCTTTATTACAAATTTATCTTCTGTAAATGAAGACAATATATTTTTGTTATTAGTGGTGTGATTGGTTGCTCCAGAATCAATAAGCCAATTATTGTTCTCATTTTGCTGTATGTTAGTGTTGTCTTGTTTATTTAACCCATTCAGTGAACCAGATTTTCTATCCTTTGAATTATCTCTGCCCCCTCTATTCTCTTTGTAATTTGGTGGGCTTCTATATCTATGTCTATCTATGGAAGACTGTCTATAATTGTATTTGTCTCTATATTCTGACCTATGTCTTTCCTTTGAAATTTTGGGGCAATCTCTTCTATTGTGTTCCCTGGATCCACAATTGTGACATTTAAATGTTTCATTATATTTTTCTTGGAAAACTACTTTCCTATATGGTTTGTGTTCTGTGTGATTGTTAGAACGATTTCTTCTTGAATTGTCTTCTGCTATCAATTTATTGGATAGACTTTCTATGGATAAGTATCCTAGATTGATTGTGTCTAAATGTGACATAAAATTGTCCCATGATGGATCAAGTGAGTTGATAATAACACTTTTCATTGTTTGGTCTGAAATCACCTCCCCCCTCAAATGCAGCTCAGCTCTTATTTTGTTTAAAGATATTAAATGCTCACTTATAGAAACCCCTGGTTTTATCCTAGATGAAAAGAAATCTTTAGACATCCTTGTGGTGGTAGCTACGCTATCACTGTGAAACAAATTAAACATGCATTGAATAATTTCTGAAACAGTCAGATTTGGCTTAATGCTGTGATACATTGCAGGAGACACACTAGATATTATTAAGAAAAATGCTCTATGGTGTAAACAATCTATTTTTATAGTCCAAGGTCTTTTTGGGGGACTAGTGATAAAAAATAGTAAGCTTTCCTTCATAAAGACAACCTGGAGCTGTTGATACCATTCTTGCAAGTTAATGCCATCAACCCTTAGCTTCGGGAAGTCACTGGGTAAATTTCCGACATTATTGGGCCCATTACTTACAACCTGAGGTAGTCCGTGGTCTCGTAAATGCAGAAAATTGCAAAACGGCGTGGGGATGCTCGCAACGAGTCTGCGCGGTCTTCTCGTCAGTTCATGTCTTCCCGGGCCGTCTGCGTAGTCTTGCGCATGCGCGTTGTCCATTTCTTCTTTGGAGTCGTCGTGGAAGGTTCTCCCCATTGCGGCTCGCTCGTTCTGCTCCTCCTCGGACGAATCGGTCTCTGGTTCGATTTTGGGAGTCCTGACGACGGCGGCTGTTCTTCCTCTTCTTTTGAGGGCGTTGGTGCTTGCTTCGGTCTGTGGCGTAGGGCGGTATCGGCAAGGCTCTCTGGGTTTGGGCGTCAGCGCTCTCGCAGTCAGGATGGGAGCGGGCAGGTCTTGAGGCATTGGCTTGCTCACTCGCTTCTTTGTTAGCTTTTTAGTAATTTTTAGTTTTGGCCCAAATGCGGCAAAAAGCGTTTTCATTGCTGATTTTATTTGGTAGTTTGTTGAATCACCTTCACTTTCTGATTCTGATTCTTCTGAGGTGTTTGAATCTTCTTTTTCATTTTCGTTGTCTGGTAATGTTTTTCGCGCCAGAAATTTTGAATTGAGCTTTTTGATTGGCTCTGCTTCGCTCATCTTGGAGGCCTGTTGAAACCAAGATGGCTGCCGTTCAAAATTTCGCGCGAGATCACCGTTTTTCTTCTTCGCAATGATTTTCTCTGCAGTCATATCACTCACTATTTTTGGGTCTTTAGACTTTTCATTAGTGATGTTTTTCTCTCTCGCTGCTCCGCTGTTCTTCAGCATATCTTGGAGGTTCGCGATGAGGCTTTCATCATTCTTCTGGCTCTTTAATAATTTTAATATCTCTGACCTGAGTTCGTTATTCTCTATCTCAATTTCCTCCTCCTTCATCATTTTCATCTATTATTTCTTCGTCTTCAGTGGTGTATTCTTCGGATTCTCTCGAAATTGCGTTTGTGGATTCGTTGATTATTTCTTGTTCTGTTTCCATTTCTTTGCTGTAGGCCCTGGTGTTGGGCCTATCTTTCTTAGACATTTTTAAGTTTTTATTGAGTCAATTAACCATCCTCTGCTACCAGCTTGTTGCAATATTTTCAGGATCAGACTCAATAAGATTAGTAAGAGTTAAAGGTTTAAATATATTTCCTTTTATTTACAATAGGCATTCTATATTCACTGAATATTCACAGATAGAAGCGAGGAAAAGGGTGCATGTAGCTCCTTATATATACAATGGGTGGAGCTATATGTGGGAGTGGTGAATTATGAATACATTAACAAGTGAAGAATAAGTTAACCCCTGATACCCCGTTCATATACTATTTACACATTAGAGAATAAGGCATTTACATCTGACAATGCTATTGCTATTGCTATCTTATTTGAATGGTCTTTCTGTTTGATTTGAACTGGCCCATGTAACCTGCCTGGCTCCTTCCCTTCTGGTTTTTAGAAAAGACATTAAAACACAATGAATCTTTCAGGCCTTGGAGCTAGAATGCTGCGATTGTATTCCCTCCAGTAGGATAACATATTTTGATTTAGGATTATATTGATGATTGTTCCTAGTGCTATATGATGTGTAATATTATTGATTTGTTTTATTTTCACTTAATTTATCAAATGTATTGAGCCACCCTAGTCAACTATGCATTGCTATTAGTCTTCTCACCATTCCTATCACCCATCTCCTCCCACTATGACTACATGACTGTAACTTTGTTGCTTGTATCCTTACGATTTATATTGATATTGATTGTTTCCTGATTGCTTATTTGTACCCTATGATTATCATTAAGTGTTATACCTTATGATTCTTGATGAATATATCTTGTCCTTTTATGTACACTGAGAGCATATGCACCAAAGACAAATTCCTTGTGTGTCCAATCACACTTGTCCAATAAAGAATTCTATTCTATTCTATTCTGTTCTGTTCCTTGTGTGTTCAATCACACTTGGCCAATAAAGAATTCTATTCTATTCTATTCTATTCTATTCTATTCTATTCTATTCTATTCTATTCTATTCTATTCTATTCTATTCCATTCTATTCCATTCCATTCCATTCCATTCCATTCCATTCCATTCCATTACATTCCATTCCATTACATTCCATTTATGGGCAGCTTATGATAAGAGTCAATACAAACCCACCAGTAAGATAGCAACACACCATAAAAGACAGACACCCTAAAGGAAAACAAACTGATAATAAAAAGTCATCCAGAAAACAGCTCCTCATCTCAGTGCTTGGGGAGAAAGCTGCATCTTCAAGGTACATTTAAAAGACATTGCATTATTTTTAACCCTATTTATGGAATTTGGGAAATTAGCCACTTACTAGCCAGTCTATAAACCCAGTAAAATTAATAATTATAATAACAACAACAACATTCATATATTAAATTTATATGCTACCCTACTTATAGCATCTCTGGGTAGTTTACAATTGGTAAACTTTTAGGAACAAAAATCTTACAAATAAACAAAAAATAGCACAAGACAAAAGAACAACAACGGCAAAGATAACAAACTTGAAGACGAACAGGAAGGAAGAAAGGGGCATTGATCATCCTCACCAAAAGCCTGGGTGAAGATCTTGAGCACTCTTCAAAATTCCAATAGGGTGGAAGCTATTTGAACTTCAAGAGGAACCTCATTCTAGAGGTCAGGTGCTCCTATAGGCATTTCTGGGGTCCCAACAACTGGCATTGTTTAATTGCCATGGTGGCGCATTGGTTAGAATGCAGTATTGCAGGCTAAATTCTCCCAACTGCCAGCAGTTTGATCCTGACTGGCTCAAGGTGGACTCGGCTGTCCATCCTTCTGAGGTCATTAAAATGAGGATCCAGATTGTTGGGGGCAATATGCCAAATCTGTAAACCTCTTAGAGAAGGCAGTAAAACACTATGAAGCAGTATATCAGTCTAAGTGATGTTGCTAGTTCTAATTGATGGAACCTGGAGTGCATCAAGCCTCTTAGATTGAACCAGCTAGAAATCTACTGTGGGAGATTGGAGGTCCATCTAATAATAAGGCCTTATGCCATGCATGGCTTTATAGGCAATAATCAGCACCTTGAATTGCACTTGGAAGCAAACTGGAAACCTATGCAATTTTTAAACATTTATCTATCTATCTAACTATCTATCATCCATCTATCTATCTATCTATCTATCTATCTATCTATCTATCTATCTATCTCTATCTTTATATTTAAATGGTTGTCCACTAGGATTCCAAGATCCCTCTCACAGTTGCTACTATTGAGCGAGGTACCACATATACTGCAGGTTTTGGTTACCACTTTTAGAGCGCTCCATGGCTCAGGACCAGGGTACTTACGAGACCGCCTTCTGCCACCAGTAGCCTCTCACCGACCAGTTCGCTCCCATAGAGAGGGGCTCCTCAGGGTGCCGTCGGCCAAACAATGTTGACTGGCGGCCCCCAGGGGGAGAGCCTTCTCTGTGGGGGCACCTTCCATCTGGAACGAGCTCCCCCCGGAGATACGGAGGATCCAAGACTTACACATCTTCCTCCGCGCCCTAAAAACGTTTTTATTCCAACAGGCTGGTCTGGCCTAACTCTCCCTTTTAAATTGGCTTTTAAATTGGGGTTTAAATGTTTTTTAGATAAATTGGATATTTTTAATTTTTTGAGCCTAAATTATTTAATCTGTTTTTAATAGTTTTTAACTTTTGTATGTCTCTGTATTTTATTTTGGCTGTTCACTGCCTTGAGTCCTTCGGGAGTAGGGCGGTATACAAATATGATAAAAATAAATAAATTTAAAAAAAAAACTGTACCTCTGCATTTTGTTTTTTTTGCCTAAACGTAGAACCTTACTTTTTACTCAGTTTTTGCTAAGTGAACTTTTTTTTTTTTACTGAGAAAAGTTTTTACTCAGTAACAACTGAGAGAGACTCAAACAAATACATCTCTGAGGTGTTTAGAAAGGGACAGAGCAGAGATGGTGGTTGGTGAGGTAAGTTTTCAAACTGTTTCTTTCATCTGAGAGGCGGGAACTCCAGATATATTTCAATGAATTCATGCTCCAGTATTTCTGAATATGGGGGGGGGGGGAACCCTGGAAGGCCAGAATTTAAGATTATAAGCCTGATTTGGGAATTCATGTTCACACAAGGTAATAAACATTTGCATTTGTATTCACTGCTGGAGGCTTAGCCTTCTGTGGTTAGATGCTTCCTTGGTCAAAATCAAATAGCAGGAAATGTGTTGATATGAGAATGAGATGACAATTTATGGGGAAAGGAATAGTTTTAACCCTTTATATAAGAATACAGATAACTATTAGCTCACAATAACATACAGGTAGTCCTCAAATTACAACAGTTCATTTAGTGACCATTCAAAGTTACAACGGCACTGAAAAAAGTGACTTATGACTGTTTTTCACACTTACGACTGTTGCAGCACGTAATCAAAATTCAAATGCTTGGCAACTGACTCATATTTATGACGGTTGCAATGTCCTGGGGTCATGTTATTAGCTTTTGCTTTTATGACCTTCAACAGGGAAGCCAGAGTCACTTAAAAACCGTTTTACTAACTGAACAATTGCAGGGATTCGTTTAAGAACTGTAGCAAGAAAGGTTGTAAAATGGGGCAAAACTCACTTAACAACTCTCTTGTTTAACAATGGAAATGTTAATTGTGCTCAATTATGCTCAATTGTGCTCAATTGTGCTCAATTGTGATTGAGCACAATTAAATCAATACAATAAAAGACAATGACTATAGTTGAACTGTGGACTTCTTGGGGCTCTCAGAGTGTGGCTATTTATTTGCAGATATTTCCTTACCCAGTTATGAACATCATCACATTGTAGGAAGTTAGCACCCACCCCTTTCCTAGAAGAATGAAATATTTTAGGAAATATTAAAAAGGCAGAATATTATGTTTCCCTGGATGAGAAATGGAGAAGCATGTTTTAAAGACGAAGCAGCTCCCACCTTCTTGCCCCTCCCCACCCTTTGTCAATGGGCCAGAGGCAGTAACTCAATTCCCTCCCATCTTTATCAATGGACCATCTAGCAACAGAAACTCAGCACATGGCACCTGGGAAGATTACATCAGCCAGCAAGGCTAGCTAAGACCCCCACCCTCTGGGAGACTGACAACCAATCAGGATACTCTTTCTGGGCCCCAGGAAGTTCAAAGCCAGAGAGGGCATAAAACCTGGGGACTCGCAGCATCTCGCCCCTTTTTTTCTGTTCAGGAACTCAAACCATGTGATCCTGTCCACCATTAAACCATCTTTCCAAGCAGTCTCCATGTTTCCAGTGTCCTTTTCCCCACTTGGAGCTGAACCCAGAAGGAGATTTCTTCCAACAACATCAAGTAGGTAAGAATAATAATGAGCACCTGCAAGAAAACAAGCAACCTCACAAAGCACCAAGAACACCACATGAAGCTTAACACTAACTTAACAATCGCAGGGATTCACTTAACAATTGTGGCAAGACAGATCGTAAAGTGGGGCAAAACTCACCAACAAAGTGTTTCACTTAGCAAGATAAATTATGGCCGTAACTCAAGGACTGCCTGTACCAGAGTTTTATAGATTTTCAAGGCAACGGAGTGTTTTGCTTTTGACAGGCTAATTTTGTCGTTTTAGCAATGCCTTTGATTCCTTCTGACAAACAGGAAGGTGGAAAATCAAAAATGAAGAGACCTTGTCTGCCTTGTGTGAGAAAATGAGGCTTTGCAGCGACTGCTGGCTCATCACCGGAGAAGTCTAAAGGCATCACTTTAAGGTTCAATGAAGCTCTGGCAGTGACTAGTATTTCTGACAAAGATGAGGGTGGAGAAATCTTGGTTTGTAATGGTAGAAGTGACTGCCTGAAGATATGCGTCAGTGAAGTCAGCTGCAATGGGGCTTGTGTTGACTGACCTACTGCATTAATTCCTCCAAGCTGCAGAGAGACTGGGGAATGCTGACAACAAACCAGTTTTTGTTTATTCTCAGAATGAGTATTCTAAATTGTTGGGAAACAAGGACTACTAAAGGCTTCCTAGATATTATGGATTAACTTTCATGTTCTGCCACAAAAGGCTATGCGTACTAAATGAACCTCCCAATCTTTTGAGGTAGATGAGCATCTTTGGCATATTGAGATTACAAAATGGCTGTCATGGGGAATATAGTCATAAAAGAACCCCCTTTTATTTTGGCAGAAGACAAACATGAGTTTATTGTCACCACCACCTCTCCTTTCCTAGGAAGCTCCTGGCCATCCAAGTTCACCTTAGTCGATTTGTGGGGGAATGGCAGCGACAGGTGACTCACCAACTTCAAGAAAACAGGACCTGAGATTTTTAGAAAGAGGGGTCCTGAATGATTTATCACATGTTTGTTTGTTTACTTGTTTAGAAAATTTACATGGCTGCTCAACTTACTCACAGTGACTCTAGGCAGTTTACAGAAATAAATCTCAATACATAGAGAGGGGCTCCTCAGGGTGCCGTTGGCCAAACAGTGTTGACTGGCGGCCCCCAGGGGGAGAGCCTACTCTGTGGGGGCACCTGCTATCTGGAATGAGCTCCCCCCGGAGATATGGAGGATCCCGGATCTACGCACCTTCCGCCACGCCCTCAAGACCTTTCTATTTCAACAGGCTGTCCTGGCCTAACTTTCCCTTTTTAAATTGTAAATTTTAAATTTGTCTTAACCATTGGGGGTGTTTTTAATTTGTCCTGGGCCAAATTATTTAATGTGGTTTTATACTGTCTTTTAAATTTTGTAATCTATGTGTTTTATTTTTTGGCTGTTCACCGCCCTGAGTCCTTCGGGAGTAGGGCGGTATATAAATCTAATAAAATAAAATAAATAAATAAAGTAAAACCCAATAAACTATTGCCACCCTATTGACAACAATCAAACCAACTACTTGATGGGCTCCATATCACTCTGGGGTCCCCAGGCCCTCAGGTCCTTTAAATAACTTGGCCTCAGGACTTGTAGGGCTTTAAATGTGATGACCAGCATCTTCAATTGGACCCAGAAGTAAATTGACAACCAATGCAGTTCTTGCAAGAAAGGTGATGTGTGTGCATATCTAGACTTGCACAGATTGAAGGTGCTGGTCATCACATTTATTTATTTATTTATTTAAAGACCTATATGGCTTGAAGGGGTCTACAACAACTTGCCACAGCCAACTCGCCATGGGACAACTCAGCATGGCTAACTCGCTGCAGAAAAACTCTCTGTGGGATAAGAGTTACACTAATATCAAAGAAATCATGGAATAGAAGCATTAAAGAAAGGATGCCCAAGGAGGGACAAAATCAAATGCGAATAACAAAAATTAAAATATTTTTAAAAATTCTTTTAAATAATTAAACTGAGTTGTTGAATTGTCCTGTGGCAAGTTTGACCATGGCAAATTGGCCATGGCAAGTTGACTGTGGTGAGTTGGCTGTGGCGAGTTGTCCAGGGGTGAAATCCAGCAGGTTCTGACAGGTTTTGGAGAATCGGTAGCAGAAATTTTGAGCAGTTTAGAGAACCAGCAAATATCACCTCTGGCTGGTCCCAGAGTGGGGTGGGAATGGAGATTTTGCAATATCCTTCTCCCAGGAGTGGAGAGGGATTGGGGATTTTGCAGTATCCTTCCCCTGGAGTGGGTTGGGAATGGAGATTTCGCAGTATCCTTCCCCTGCCACGCCCGCCAACATCACACCATGCCCCCCCAAGCCACGCCCACAGAACCAGTAGTAAAAAAAAATGGATTTCACCACTGGAGTTGTCCCATTCTGTTTTCAAAGGCAGCCAAAGGTCCTACAAAATGTGGGGCTAAAAGTCATAGGACTCTTGATTCACCGACTTCAAGAAAATAGGCCCTGAGATTTTTATTTTTTTAAAAAAAGAAGGATTCCAAATGACTTATTTTTATTTTATTTATTTTATTTATTAGTTTGTCAAACAGGTACAAGATAGCAGGTATAAATATAAACATGGATATGAACGAAAGAAATGAATACAAACAAATGGGGACAGTAGGACAGGGACGGTAGGCATGCTGGTGCGTTTATGCACGCCCCCTTATCACCTACTTATCACCTTATCACCCCTTATCACCTACTTCCTGTCCACTTAAAGCCTGCAACAGTTGTAAGAAGTACATGAAATCTAATTGTATCCTTTACATCCCTGTAAGTGCAGGTGCAGCAAGGGAGATACGTTATGGGAACTCCTTTCCAGCAGCTCATTATCTTTCTGTAAGATTTCAATCTATTTGAATTATGAAGCCGCTAAAACAGATGATAGCATGGGCCAAAAACATCGGACAAAGTATAAATTTAAATGAATGGGACACAATTTGGAATAGCAACCTTAAAATGACTAGGGTGGTGACTTATAAGGAAAATCAATATAAGATGCTGTACAGGTGGCACCTAGCCCTGGCCAGGATAGCTAAAATATATCCCACTATGAGTCCCAATTGTTGGAAATGTGGCCATCACCAAGGCACCTTCTATCATTGCTGGTGGACCTGCCCCCAAGTGAAAAAATTTTGGGAAATGATCTGGAAATGGCTTATGGAAATAATAAAAGAAAATATTGATTTTGAACCGAAGATCTTTCTCCTGGGAATCCTGAAAACAGAATACGAAAAAAAAGAAGTACCTAATCATTCATATAGCGACAGCGGCAAGAATAACCTACGCTCAGTATTGGAAGGAGAAAAAACCACCACCCGAAGAACAAGTAATCAGGAAAATATTAGAGTGCGCTGAAATGAATAAGCTAACATTAGAACTCAACGAAAGAGAGAACACGCAGTATTATAATGTGTGGGAGCTGTGGTACGAGTAGATAGAGAAAAGAAACAAAAAGTGAAATTTGAGAAGTATTAAGGTTAACTAATAATGATCATAAAGAGTTATCTATTACCATGTACATTACTGAACTAAGGTTGCAATCTATGTAAATAACAAGTAAATAACATGTATATAACTGTATATAATTACTTGTAATAATACCCAAACCATATACAAGCAAAGATACAATACTATGTAAATAATATGTAAATAATTTAACACCACGGAACCGAAAAATGCAGAATTGTATTTCTATATTTTCACAATAAAAACAAATTAAAAAAAAAAGAATTATGAAGACGCTAATTTGTATTTTAATATCGCCCCCCCCCATGTCCTGCCATCCATAAAAATGAAGTGAATTTGATCAAAGTCCACAGCTTATCTCATCCACAGACAGCCTCTGCTTTCAAGACTTCAATCTATTATGACGTAAACTGAGGAAGGTAGAAATCGGAGTTCCCTTGCAATATATCAGGTCCTGAAGAGGGAAGACATGAAGCTGATTGCTCTCCAGCTGTTTGAGGTGTAAAACGTGAACTGTTGGAAGAACTTAGTGATTGCTTCTAGGGTCTCTGAATTACTTAATGAATGTTTGTAGGCTGGGGGAAAAATGATGCACAGACATATAGGAAACAATGGTATTGACGTCCTCAGATCTTGCAAGGGATGCTTAAACCTACATGATACCTTGGATCCCTATTTAGAGAACTAATCAGTATATATGAGGAGAGAAAGGCAGACAGACAGACGCTTAGGCACAAGCCTGGAGATTTGTATTTCTGAAGTTTTGGGTTTTTCTATAAACATAAACACACATTTTTTAAAAAAATATAGCTTTCAGAACAACCACCTGTCACATCACCTGACTAGGTGGCTCAGTGGCTAAGACACTGAGCTTGTCGATCAGAAAGGTCGGCAGTTTGGCGGTTCGAATCCCTAGTACAGGTCTCCTGCGTGAGCAGGGGGTTGGACTAGATGACCTCCAAGTTCCCTTCCAACTCTGTTACTGTTAAGAATTAAACCAGGTTGATACCGATGAAGATAATTTTAAGAGCAGTGTTGCTAGAGATGAATGACCAGATCCATCTTTTTTGGGGAGGAGGGGGAGGAATGGCAAAAAAATCCAAGGTTTTGGTGACGAATATATGACCCAAATGGTCCTCATTTTATGTACAGTATCTTGCATGGTGTTAGAAAGAAATTCAGTAGCTGGGACAAGAAAAAGAACGGCTGGAAGCAGAGGTGAAGTTTATTTCTGAGAGCCTGATACAGGCAGAGTTATCACCAATCAGAGGTGAGCATCCTGTGCCTTCCCCTGCAAGCCCCTTATATACCGTAGGAAAACCTTCCCTTTGCTCTTTGAAGATGCGCAGAAAGAACCCTCGAAAGTCCCAAAGGTGCTTTTTTAAAAAGGCAATTGGACTTTTTTTTTCCTTGATGGCATTTCGCTACTCATCCAAGAAGCTTCTTCAGTTCTGACTGAATGGTGGAGAATGGAAGGACTGCTTCCATTCCAATCCTTCCGTTCTCCACCACCCGGTAAGAACGAGATTAGAATTAGAATTCTTTATTGGCCAAGTGTGATGAGATACATCAGGAATTTGTCTCCACTTTGACATTCTTTCAAAGGCCCTGAAGCAACAGTGAAATCCAGCCGGATCTATCCGGCTTGTGCGAACTGGTAGGGCCGGCGGGCGGGAGGCTCCACCCACCTGCCGGGACGTCATTATGTCCCGTTTTTGATCCTCTGCGCTCACATTTCCGAACTGGTAGCGAAGGTAAGTGCATTTCACTGCTGCCCTTAAGACATTCTCCCTCTCTCTCTCCCCCTCCCCCTCCCCCTCTCCCTCCCTCTCCCTCCCTCCCTCCCTCCCTCTCTCTCTCGTCTATTGTCATCTCCTCCATCATGTTTTGCTTTTTGAAAGAGAGAGATGATGGTCTCACCTTCAGGATGGGTTGTCTTACCTAGGATATAATACAATAGGTAGCCTCGGGGGCTGTATTTGGAAACAAGTATAGTATTTCCCTAGACTTCAAAGCTTTATTATAAAAAAGGATATTTTTTTTCTCCCTGACCATCAAAACTTTCTTTTGAAGGCACATCCTCCCTGGTTACCTCACTGTCTAACATAATTGCTTTTGGTCTCCAAGGATCCTGGCGAGGATTTATGTAACACACCAAGCAAGGCAGAACTGGCAATTCGAAAGCCTCCTTTTGGATAGAACTTAATGCTACATTGGCCTTGGGGAAAATGAACTAAAATCCTCCAGCAGTTGCAACATGATGTTTAAACAAAAATCTCTGGGTTGATATAGGAGCCTCTCGAAATTATTTTCTTTCTTTCTGAAAGCAGATAGGAAAAACTATGTCTTCAGGCAACGGACTCATTTCTGCGAAGTCTCATTATGCTCTTCTTTTTTTCCAAGTTTTTCCGGAGGGGGAATTTAAAAAGCAGCTGGTATGTCTAAGCAGTTATAAGAAACAGTGAAGACTTGGGAAGGTTTTACTCCCCCACCTCCATCTTCTCCATCTGCTAGAGTTGGAAAGATGTTACTACGGAGATCTTAGCCCTCTATACCTGACAATTTTTCATGCCAACTTCCCTGTTGCTATTAAGTGCATGGCACTGATGGTCAAAAATCCAGATTAGTTTATTGATGTGGCATAAGGAATCCCAGGAGTGCTTTTCAAAATATTTCCATGTCCCAAGGAAAAAGAACAGAAGCAGATGGTGGTCTTTTTTTTTTTTTTTTTTGAGCCAATGAGTAGCAGATACAACTTGGACTGTTCTTCTTAAAGGATCATAGTCCCCGGTTGCCAATACATGCCAAGGTTAAGAGCAGATGGCAAAGTAACAGTGGAGTAGAGTGTGAAGGGTCCGATGGAGAACACAGAGTAGGAAGGAAAAGATGCAAGATCAGGGACACCTCCAAAGTGCCATTAAAAACTGCTTTAAGTATTGGTGCAGAGCTATTCTGAAGCTTCATGTTGGGAGGCTGCAAGTGAGGGGATGAACCACTAAGACTATGCCATTTTGGTACCTGCACAACACCACTTCAAAGATGATAAGGGGTCTGGAGCAGAGGTGGGATTCACTTACCTTCCCTACCAGTTCGCAAATGTGAGCGCTCGCTTTGGTCGCACAGGCCACCTTAGCGCATGTGCGCGTCTTCTGCGCATGCACAGTAGTCACGCATCACATCCGGGTGGGTGGGTGGAGCCTCCCACAGTCGCCGCTATCGGTTCACGCAATCTGGAGAGAACTGGCTGAATCCCACCACTGGTCTGGATGTGATAAACAGTTAATGGAACAAAGAGAAGGCTTAGGAATCACATGATAGCAGTCTTCCAATATTTGAAGGACTGACACAAGGCAGAGGGAGTCGATTTATTCTCCAAAGCACCTGAAAGTAAGAGAAGAAGAAAGGATGGAAATTTGTCAGAAGAAGATCTAACCTGGAACTAATAAGAAGCTTCCTGAAAGAAGCTTAGAGAACAATTAGTCAATTGAACAGTTTGTTTCCTGAAGTTGTGGATCCTCCATTGTTGGAGGTTTTCAAGAAAAGATTGGACAACCATTTGTTTTAAGCCCTATGATTCTAATCAGCATGGAAACAACTTGCAAATTGTTTAGTTCAAACAACAGACAACCATTTTCATACTGGGTAATTTCCTTGCTGCTGTGCTCTCTCACCTTTGTATTCCAGGTAAGAATTGTCAATTGCCTTCCGTCCTGTGGGTAAGGCACACACGCATATAAAAAGTTGAATTTCTATATACAAAATCAAAACATCAAATTGCACATATATGTTGGTATAACTAGCCAGTTGAAAAACAAAACATTTCTCACTCCCTATTTATTTCTAATGGCTTTTAGATCTATCCTTATCATGACTGCTACAATAGCATCACTCTTATTTTGTAAAGAGGAGGTTGCTGGTTTGAACTTGGCAGAAACTTTTAAAAATTATTTCTATCTTTTCCTGCAGCTTTGTTGTGACCCCGGCCCCGGAGGCTGATTTATCTTCACATACTGAGTCGGAGGATGATATGGAGGAGGAGGAAGCTGTCACGAGCTATGTGCCGGAGGGGCCGTCTTCACTGGTGAGTCAGCAAGAACTGACAGTTGATGACGTGCCTCTGGACCCCAGTCAAAGTGATGAGGAAACAGAGGCCAGTAACGAGGAGGGGGAACCCTTATTGGATGCAAGAGAGAGACGTAGGAGACGTTGTAAAGAACAGCTATAGCCACGTCCCAAGAGGTGTGATCAGGAGATGTAGGGCCACACCCTACAAAGTATAAAAGGGGTGTGACTGGGCTGGAAAGGCGTGGTGAACAATTTGTTGGCGTTTTGGATGTAGTGGATTTACAACTGTTAGTCTGGAGTTTTTTGACAAGAGTCTGCATTCCTGCAGTAGCCTGCTGGCTGTCTGCCAAGACCTTTGGAACATTGCCCGGTAACTATTGGACTGATAAATGCTTTGGAAGAGAACTATTTATTAAAGGGCCAGCTTCAGTCTATCTAGTCTGTGTTTGTTACTGCCGGGCTATTTGAGCCTCTGCAAGGCCACTCATGGGAGGGGACAGAACAAACTTCTTGTTTTCCCTGTGCTTTTTTAAAAAGCCCCCAATCATGCATCATTTCACCATATTTTCAGTCATTTTCAATAGGGTTACTGGGCTGCATGGATAACATCCCCCCCCCCAAATCTGCTGACCTCTGTACCTGATACAGAAGAAACAATTAGAGCTTTTCTGGAAAAATGTCTTGGCCCTCCTCATCTGGTGTTCACAGATTCTTCTTCTCAAGAAGAGGAAAAAGAGTTTTTGCCTTTCTTTTGACTGACCATCAACATCTGCCTGATCTCTTGTATTGCTTTATGCTTCTTCACTCTGTGGTTCTTTCCAGCCATATACAGTAGTGATCAAAATTGTGGAAACCTTTTGGGAAAAGTGTATTTCCTAATACTAGCTAATAACACCACTTTTTTTTTTAGTAGTACCATAAAATTATATATCAATGGAAAGATAATTTAATCAAGAATGTAATGCAATAACTTTTATGAAGGATTTGCTATTAGAATAGCAGTTACAGTATAAAGAAGAAAAGTGAAACACGTAAAAAAAATGGGATATACAAAAATGATCATCATAGAAAAAAACAAGATATACAAAAATGATCACCATGTCAGTTAATACTTAGTTGGGTAACCTTTAGCATGAATTATGGCCTTACAACGTCTTCCCGTGGAGTGAACCAAGTCTTTTAGTTCTACAGCTGTTATAATGTGAAACCAAGATTGAATGATTGCTTCTATTAACTGGGTTTTATTGCTGGGTCGCTTCTGATCAACAAGTTTCTTTAGTCGGCTCCATCGATTTTCAATTGGGTTAAGGTCTGGGCTATTCCCAGGCCATTCCAGCAGTGGAATATAATTATCTTGAAACTCCCCCCCCAAAAAATGGTATTATTAGCCATCAAACCTTTTCCCAAAAGATTTCCACAATTTTGGCCACTACTGTACATGCTCTACCAGTCACAGCTGCTGTGCGCCCACAATTAGATATGCTTGATTAGTATTATTCTAACCATGGTTAATGTTCTTTCTCTTGGCTCAGCAGGATGGGGAGACTTGGGTTTTGGGCGATATTTATATAATTCTCTGTCTTGTGTAAACCCAGAAAATGGGTTATTTCAGCCATCAGGATAAGTGGATTATATGCATATTGCCTTTGAATTTGATTCTAGACTTATTTTCTGGGCCTGCACCAGCTTTGCTCCTAATCCTCATACTGTAGCTTTCAGTTCTCATTCTCGACATAGAAAACTTGATTCCTTGGGATTTGCTTTCTGAATCCCAGGTCCTAATTTACTGAATACTACTTCCCATAGAATCATAAAAAGATTCTAGACAGAAATATCTAGGCCTCCATGCTCAAAATGATAATAATTTCAAAATGATATACATATAAACTAACTAGCAGTCCCCAAAGAACAGATCTAGCCAATTATTTTCCTTACATTTTCCTTTTCTGTTTTCCATTAACCAAAAGGTTGAGAACCAATCTCTCTCAGTAGGATTGAAACACTAGCAACTGAAATTTGGATTTCCAAAATAGAGGATGATTTTTGGGAAAGCTCTTAATCTAAATCTCTACTATAATTTTTAAGATCCAGTTTGCATTTTTCTAACAAACAGATGCAATGGAGACATGGCTTCTAATTCCTGATGAAGACATCTTGAAATGCAGAAGTTACTCAATCTCTTGCACTGAAGATGTTACTTAATTGGGTAATGAAATGTCCACAAGCAAACTACCAAGTTCAAATAGCACCAAGGTTCAAATAGCACTTCCTAGTTTCTTGGCTTGCAAAAAAGATGGCAGAGATTTGCTCTTTCAGACTTTCAAGATTCTGTTAATATAGATTTACATTATCTGGTTGAATTTCTTGTCTGGTGTACTTGATAAGGCTGATAGTAAACTGGGCCACTACATAAAGCCATTTAGTTTGGTTGGATCAAACATATTACAGGTAGCTCCCGATTAGTGCTGATAATGAATTCCATGCAGCCGTTGCGTTATTCAGATTCAGACTATTCAAAGTTATATTCATATGTAAAATATGGTAATTGGTTCCAGCTTAACGGAAATAAGCAATAAAAATTTTTAAACATAAATTTTTATATGTTTATTAATGAAACATTATAGTAAGGAATAAAAAGAATATACTTGTAATTTAAATTTATCATTAACAAAGTCAGAGTAGTTATACAAAGTGAAATAAATACAAGCCAATTATACTATAGATTCAGGAATTTTGACACCTTGTCCTATTTTACAGTTGCCATGTTGTTTAATTACATCAAATTTTTGCTATAATGTAATTGCAAGCCTCTTTTTTTCTTTTTTGCATTCATGATGTTTTTATCTGAAGGAGTCTTCCTATGGTCCATTTTGCATGCGAGAAGATAAGTGCAGTCTAAAAGAACAGTATTTGAAAGCCCAACAATTGCCTTAACTGTCCCAAAAGGTGCTTTTTCAAGAGGCAACTGGACTTTCAGGAAAAAAGTCCCATTGCCTCTTGAAAAAGCACCTTTGGGACAATTATGACCTGGATGACTGAGAAACTCCATAGATAATTGCCTTAACTGAATTTTGGGTTACATTAAACATGACCTGGTATCATTGTACAATTTAAACTAAATTGAATATTGCCTTATTAGAACTCACGTTAATAACAACCTTGTTGTATGTGAATACACAACAATTGTAATGTTGTTAACCCAAGCATAAGGTTAGCATATTGTGCAAACCCTTCTTAACATGGACATTTTGCCCATCTTGGGTAAATAATGTCTTCTTCTCACTGAGTTCAATTCCTGGTGTCTTTAGGGATCTGTCTAAAAAGTTTCTTTGGCAACAATCCTTTCTCGATTTTTTTTTTTTAAAAACTCAGACTAGCCTATGACCCTGGGATTTCTTAGTAGTCTTTAACTACTAACTAGGTCAGACCACGCTTAATGTTTTGAGATCAGCCAAGGTTAATTAGGTGCTGCCACCAATTTAGATCCATTTTATGAATCCTTACTTAAGTGATACTGTCAAGACACAGATATATAAGGTCACTTGCTACTTGTGAGAACTAGAGCTGCATCAGCAATGAGTAATCAGATGCCCTTTTCACTCCCTTAGAAGGGACAACATTAAGGCTTGGAGGCTTATATCCCTTAGCACAGGGCTGTCAAACTCCTGGCCCGTAGGCCAGATGCGTCAATCGCTGACCACGCCCATGCCTGGTTTAGTGAAGGGGGGAAAAGTCCCAATAGCAGTCATATGATGCTGCTGTGATGGTGAGTTTGACATCCCTGCCTTAGCGGGTCTCAAGTATGAGCATCAAAGAGGGAAATGGAGAAACTGGTCATAAAAATCCTTATACCTGCAGACAGGTGTAAGTTAGCCATTTGGCTACAGACGGATCCAAGAAGTGAATGAATTTTATAAACAAACAAACAAACAAACAAACAAACAAACAAACAAACAAGTAAAATTCCTTCCTTCCTTCCTTCCTTCCTTCCTTCCTTCCTTCCTTCCTTCCTTCCTTCCTTCCTTCCTTCCTTCCTTTCTTTCTTTCTTTCTTTTTCTTTCTTTTCTTTCTTGGTTCCTTGCATCTGACATGTGGGTATGCACCCTCTCTTCAAAACTTATGGCACTCTATTTTAATCCAAAAATGCTTTTCTAAGAGGCAACTGGACTTTCTGGTTTTTCTTTGAAGACGTTTTGCTTCTCATCCAAGTAGCTTCTTCAGCTCTGACTGGATGGATTTATATTCCTTGCAGACAGCTGGTCATTAATCCTTCCATTCCCCACCATCCAGTCAGAGCCGAAGAAGCTTCTTGGATGAGAAACGAAACATCTTCAAAGTAAAACCAGAAAGTCCAGTTGCCTCTTGGAAAAAGCACCACTATGACCTGGATGACTGAGAATCTCCAGAGATGCTCTATTTTAAGTGACATTTTACTTTGAGCATCAGGAGACTCTGCCTCCTCTCCTGTCCTTGAGATGACCTGGACACTTCAGTCAGCCTGAACAGTAGTTGAACAGCAGTAGTGGTGGTGGAAAAGAGAAAGAAGTGACACTTTCTTTTTCTACTGCTTCCCTGTGGAACTTTTCCTGGACCCATCAGCTGTTGTTTGGGCTACTTTTGAAAGTG
This sequence comes from Pantherophis guttatus, assembly GCF_059756535.1. Classification (NCBI taxonomy): domain Eukaryota; kingdom Metazoa; phylum Chordata; class Lepidosauria; order Squamata; family Colubridae; genus Pantherophis; species Pantherophis guttatus. The sequence continues at coordinate 327,672,532 of NC_142063.1, read as the reverse complement.
GTCGGTGTTCTTCTGGAGGAGCACCAAACATATGTCCAAAACAAGCCTGTTTATCAGCTGATGCTTTTTAAACACTCTCAGTCATTTTCGCTCTCCCAAAGGCACGAGGAAAGCCTCCAGAGCCCAGGGAGGGCAAAAAGCCCCCTCCCCACCATGGTGCAGGAGCCGACTAGGCCATGGCCACACCCACCCAGCAACCCAGCAGAGAACCCTTGTTAAATTTTTGAAGCCCACCCCTGAGTCAAACTGTTTATACCAAACCAAAGCAGGCTTTGACAGTTGACTAAAACTGCTGGCTCTAGTCACCTGTCTAATTTGCCTCCTTCTTACTTCTAACTTCACTGCAAGAAGAGGTGCTGTTTGGTAATAGATGGGGAAAACAAACTGGGTGAACCCACCAGTTTGGTAAGGGTTCTCAGCAGTAGTGTGATTCAAATCCCGGCGCTACTGGTTCGCTATCGGGAGCGCACGGGTGCACGGGCTTGTGCATGTACACATGCGCAGAACGTTTTTGATGATGTCTGGGTGGGTGGGCGGAGCCTCCCACCACCGCTGCTACCGGTTCGCCCGAACTGGGGTGAACCGGTAGCAACCCACACCTGGTTCTCAGTAAAAAAAATCTGATTGAATGCCACGTATGCTGAGAGAAAGAGCATCGTTTGTCAGCATTGTATTTGTGACAAAAGACGAATTGTCGGTGGGGAAGCAAATTTTGGGCCATTATAATTTTCTGCTCGTTGAAGGAGTGACTGGCAAGCACATTGACTCAGCCATGGGAAAGAGCTCTCTACTGACATATCTGCCAAGTGTATCTGAGCCACTAAACTTCAGCTGAAGAGTTAATCACTGGAATGAGACTTATGTGCAGGCAATGGAAACAGGTGTTTAAGCAATGTGGTTTCTTTCCTATCAGTCTTTATTATGGCCCCTTTTCTCTTTTTTAAACTTACTCTTCATTCTTCTGCTTTTGACAGAGTACAGATGAATTTTAATAATTTTGGGGTCAAGGTTAGGATTTAGGATTAGGGAGTGCATCACACAGTCCAGTCTTCAAAAATGCATTAATGGCATCCTTCTAAGACAGAGGCTCTCATTTTATCTGTTCAGTTCCCCCATTAAGGAGATGGATAACCCCCTGCAATCATGCTAAGAGAAAATTTAGAACTGCAGCCTTCAGTTCTTTATTGACTTTTGCAACTGCCTCTTTTCCTACTTCAGTAATAATAATAATGGCGCTGGTAGTGAATATGCTATCGCAGCCTGGTTAGTAATAGATATGTCTGTGGGATACCAGATGTGTGTACAAAAACACCTCCAAAACTGAAGAATCTCGGCTAACCTGCTTAGGGAGTCAATTAGTAGGATAGATGGAGGAATAGCTTCAGAAGACTTTGACGAAGGCTGATGCTTGTCAACTGCTGGTAAAGGAAGGCTGTTTTCATTTAAGTCTGAATGAGATTTAGAAATTGCACATAATTCGCTTGCCTTCTGGAACCTCACTGAGAGCTGCTGCTCATTAGGAAGAATTGGGGGTTCACCAACAGTGAATGATAAAGACAAGAAGTTTGTTCATGCTGTTTGGATAATTCCAGTATCTTCTATTTTTATTTCTATTATTTCTTTCAATATGACATTTGTGACTTCATATCAATCACACTCCTATTCTTATGTGGGGCTTGAGTGTGATTTGCATCCCAGTCTCTGATGTTACCAATCAAAAGGACCAGGTAGCTGAAAGATTATCCCACTATCTGACAGTTCTGCACTAGATGAAACCTAGAATGTCTAAGTCTCTTCACAGCCCTTTTTATAGCTGTTTCCTGCCAACCAATTGGTTTGAAGGCCCTCCACTCCGTACCTAAGACCCACGTTTACATTTAGCCTCAACTATGGAAGCTTCAATGGTGATTTCAGCCTGTTTTCTCTACGCACCTGGCTTCACAAAGTAGTTGGGAAGAGAGAGAACAACGTATTCTTCGAGCTTTTAGAGGAAAGCAAAACAACAAAGAAACCACTTTGAGAGTCTGTAGAGATTCTCAGCCATCCAGGTCATGGTTGTCCCAAAGGTGCTTTTTCAGGAGGCAACTAGACTTTCGTGGTTTTTTTTTTTCTTTGAAGACGTTTCGCTTCTCATCCAAGAAGCTTCATCAGCTCTAACAGGATAGTGGGAAATGAAAGGATTTATATTCCTTGCAGGCAGCTGGTCATTTGCATCCTTTTAGAGGGTTGTTGAAGCACTTGGAGGTTTATCTGTGTCCTCAGGGTCATCTGAGTAGTGCTCCTGGTTCTTGTAGTCAGCAATTTTTCCTCTGGAAATCCATTTCTACTCCCATATCATTCAAAGGGTGTTCATGACCCTGAGGACACAGATAAACCTTCAAGTGCTTCAACGGCCCTCTAAAAGGATGCAAATGACCAGCTGTCTGCAAGGAATATAAATCCTTCCATTCCCCACTATCCTGTCGGTATCATTCCCTCTCCGCACCCCCTTCAAGTCTGCAAAGATAGAAAGATGGAGACCATTGGTCTATAAGGTGGAAAATAAAATATTCAAATGAAATAATAAATGAATGGTGTTTTTGGGCAGACAATCCATTCACTCATCTCCTGGAAGACTTTTGCAGTCCTTAAGAAGTATAAAATAATGATGGTGTCTGAAAGGCCATATGGCTTGTGTTTTCCACGTTCTCTTGTTTATTATGTATTAAATATTAACCAGAGCATACAAAACATTTGCTAGACCAATTCTCGAATGCAGTTCACCTGTCTGGAACCCGCACTGCATATCGGACATTAATACAATTTAACGTGTCCAGAAATATTTCCAAAGAGTCCTCCACTCCTCCGCTCGCAACAAAAATCCTTTATGCCACCAGACTTGAAATGTTGGGCTTAGAAAACTTAGAACTATGTCTCCTTCGGTATGACCTAAGCGTGGCTTAGATACAAACTTAAAGTGAACCGCTCCAAACTCGATTGCAGAAAATATGACTTCAGCAACAGAGTGGTCAATGCCTGGAATGCACTACCTAACTCTGTGGTTTCATCCCAAAACCCCGAAAATTTTAACCTTAGACTGGCTACTGTTGACCTCACCCCATTCCTAAAAGGTCTGTAAGGGGTGTGCATAAGAGCACCAGAGTGCCTACCGTCCCTGTCCTAATGTTTCCTCTATTTGTATCTATTTTATGTATCCAATCCATGTTTATACTTACATATATTATCTAATACGTACTCGACAAATAAATAAATAAAATACACTATATACTGTAAATATTGAAAAATCTTAATGTTTGGTGGAAGAGTTGCAATAATTTCTGTTCTTCTCTGCCTTGATGAAAATACATTCCTAAATATGTGATGTGTAGCCTCTGAAAGGAAAGGATGATCTAGCAATTTGTATGCTCAACATCTAAGGGTCTGAGACAATTTAAATGTATTAAAAGGGACAAGCTGCTGGATTTTTTTCTTTGAATTTGATTGTGGGCTGAGAACTACAGATTTTTATAATGGCAAAAGGCTGGCTTGGGACCACCTATTCCTATTTGTGGTACCCAGCAGCAAGAACTGCATCGAATTACCAATTTAGTTTCTCTCTCTTGCTCTACTTAATCATTTTTTTTGTACCATCTCATTGCTACAAGTGCTTTATACAGTCAACGCTGTTAACCATAAATTACATCAGCTGCACCTTGTCTTCAGTGCATTCACTGCTCCATCAGGTACATCAATGCTGGCAGAATATTGGGGCAGCCACACATTTTTTCAAACCCCAGCTTTTCTTGTTAAAACGTTTTAGGTGAGAGAGTCAGGGAGACATCATTTCTATTCAGTAAAGACAATATTAAGGCAATTAAATCAACAATATGACTTGAATGAGGAAAAGAGATTAAAAAGTTATGAACTAGAGAGTGCTTATTCAGGATGCTATCCAACCATGCCCATCTTCTAAGTCATTATATTCTATCCATTCCTGCAATTTTGGTTTCTGATGCTATTGTGTGAGCATATTCTTTTTTTTTTGGGCTGCTTTACCATTGTTGGAAGAAATATCCATCTGGTTCAGTTCCAAGTGGGGAGAAAGACACTGGAAACATGGAGGCTGATTGGAAAGATGGTTTATTGATGAACAGGACCACATGGGTTTGAAGTCTTGGGCAGCTGACTACGTGGAGTGGAGAGCAGAGGTGGGTTTCACATAATTTTACCACTGGTTCGCCATGCACCGAAAATGTGAGTGCGCACGTGGCCTTCCACGCATGCACTTTGCTCGCGCGCGCTGCTTAAACGCATGTGCACAGTTTAGAAAACATGGCTAAATAGGATGGCAGAGTGCCGGGGCAGGTAGGCACCCGCAGGTCGCCACTACCGGTTCGCCTGAACTGGTCCAAACTAGCTGAATACCAACACTAGTGGAGAGTGAGGGTTATTTATACCTCCGGTTGGGCCTTGCCCTTGAGCTTCCTGTTCCTGTGCAAGAAATGTATTCTATTGGCTGTAGTCAGACTCCCATGGGGCCATGAGGGGTCATGTTTGTCTGAATCAAGTTTGGTTGAAGCTTGGAGGGTGATGCAATGCCCTCAAATGATTATGCCATGTGATGAGCTCTACTGATAGATAATCCTATTATGTCCTGGAGGGTCATGTCTTAATCCCATCACCCTAGAGCTGGAGGTCTTTTGTCTTGTAGATAGGCTGGCCCAGTCTTTCTTAATGGGCACCAAATACCTGCTGGTGGCAGGAAGCTGTTTTCTGTCTTTAAAACCTGTCTCTTCTTTTATCATCTTGGGAAATATAATATTCTGCCTTTTTTTAATATTTCCTAAAATATTTCACTCTTCTAGGAGATGGGTGGGTGCTACACCATTCTCCTGCAGGCTAAGTTTTATTCTTTCTGGATCAAGTTTTTCAACAAATATAGGTAATCCTCAAATTATGACTGTAATGGATTCTGTTCAGGGGTGCTATTCAGCAGGTTCTGACAGGTTCTGGAGAACCGGTAGCAGAAATTTTGAGTAGTTCGGAGAACTGGCAAATACCACCTCTGGCTAGCCCCAGAGAGGGGTGGAAATGGAGATTTTGCAATATCCTTCTCCTAGTAGAGGGGAGGGAATGAGGATTTTGCAGTATCCTTCCCTTGGAGTGGGGTGGGAATGGAGGTTTTGCAGTATCCTTCCCCTGCCATGCCCACCAAGCCATGCCCATCAAGCCACACCATGCCCACCAAGCCACGCCCACAGAACCGGTAGTAAAAAAAAAATGAATTCCACCACTGATCCTATTCATTTTGATCATAAGTCATGACGGTCATAAATAGGGTGACCCACAACGCTCACCTGATTTTAAAACCTTTTTTTGCAATAGTCATAAAGCAATCCCAGCCATTATTAAGTAAATCAAAGTTTGCTATGTGTTGATTTTGCCAAACACAGGAAGTAAATGCCATTTTTTAAAAATAAAAAAACATCATAAAATGTGGTCACAAGAGTGCAGAACACTGAAGTGGGTGTAAATGCAGGCCAGTTGTGAGGGAGGGAGGGGGGATCTGTGTTGCATCTGTGTTGTAAGTACCCCAGGGAGTTCTGTTGTCTATGACTACATGTATTATACCGCATTTTTCATAGTATAAGATGCTCCAACTATAAGACGTACCTACCTTTTTTTGGTGAGGAAAACAAGAAAAAGAAATCTGCCTCTGCCTCTCAGCAATTTTGCCTCCTTGCAGCAAACAGCAAACAGCCTGCTTTACTTTCATCTTTGTTTTCAGCATAGCTTGATTAGCACAAGAAAAAAAAATCTGCTCCCAGCAATTTAACTCCCTGCAGCAAGCAGCAGAGGCTCGCCCACAACAGCTGAGAGTCGGGAGGCCGATCCAATGAACTTGTGCTAATTAGGCTGTGCTGAAGCTGAAACAAGCTGTTTCTTCTTGCTGCTTGCTGCAAGGAGGTAAATTACTGGGAGGCAGAGGCCAAAGGATGAGGGCCAGTGGGTGGGCAGGGCTACATTCGGTGTATAAGATGCACCTAAATTTTCACCCCCTTTTAGTGGGGGGGAAGGTGCATCTTATAGTCCGAAAAATGCGGTACTCCCCCCCCCCGAAATGGTAACACCAATAACCTTCAAGAAGAGTTTCCCTTTAATACCCATATCCTGCTTTTTTGGTATGCTGCTATCCTCTGGTTTATTTCATGATTATCTTTTTCTCTGCTCCTCCGGTTTCGGGCAAACAGGACATTTCTCTTCCCTCTTGAAATTACAGGTCGGTTTTGTACTGAAGCTCCATCACTAAGCTACCCAAGGACTGTGATGAATAAGGGGCTAGTCTCTCTCCCCAAGCAAGTCAGTAGGAGGTAGAGAAATATGGTTGTAGTTAACATAGAAGTTCACTTCAAAACCCCAAATAATTATTGGGAACAGCATCCCATTATTGGAGATGTCTTCGCAGACTCTCCAAAATCAATAAAAAGAATGAACAATACACAAACAACTGAAAAAAATAAAATAAAATGAATGCACCTGCCTTATCGTAGTCCTTTCTCGAGAATTACTACTCTTAAAAGCATATTGCTCAGTCAGTAAGAAAACGTAGATGAATATGTCTCTTTTCCTATCTTCTCATCTTCGTTCAACCACTCAATCCCAATTGCCAACTATTTTTTCCACTCAGAAAAATCCCTCGCTTCTTTCTGAGCAGAAGTAAATTAACTCCTTAGTCCTGTATCGCACATCCTCCTTAAGACTGTATCCCACAGTAGGATTACATGCATTCTCAACAAGATGGCAGCCCGATCCATGGGGTCAGAGCCATGCCTCCTATTTATGCCTGTTGCACCCTGAATTTTTTGAACCTTCTCTATGGACGTCCCTTGGTATGCCCTCAGATCCAAAATCCCAGGAGATAGACTGAAAATAATGGATGGGTTTCCCGCGGGCAGGGCCTGCTTTTTGCTTTGTTTGGGTCTCTCAGGAGCAATCGGGGGTCTTGCATGAAGTGACTGGGTTCAAGTGTGTTGGGACATTTGTATAAAAGAGTGGTATAGTGAACAGCTGGTCCTTGAAAGAATGTGCCCAGAGGAAGTCACCTGATCCTGATGGAGAATCAATATAAAAAAGGAGGTCCTCCCAAAGCTTGGGTGGGAAGAGTTTAGAATAGAATAGAATAGAATAGAATAGAATAGAATAGAATAGAATAGAATAGAATAGAATAGAATAGAATAGGGCAACCCACGGTTCTGGAGCCACATGTGGCTCTTTCATCCCTCTGCTGCGGTTCCCTGTTGCTGCTTGGCTCCACAATTGATAAGGCTTTTGGTTAGGACAGGTAGAGGAAAAAGGATGCTGCACTAGGAGGAGACTCTATGGTGGGGGAACCGGAGTTCTGGTCAGCAGAGGAAAAAGGATGCCGCACTAGGAGGAGACTCTATGGTGGGGGAACCGGACTTCTGTTCGGTTCTAGAATTGAACGGGGGCTTCCGGTTAGGATCTTTGTGGCTCTTTGAGTGTTTAAGGTTGCCGACCCCTGGAATAGGAATTAGGGTTAGGGTTAGGGTTTATTCTTTATTGGCCAAGGGTGATTGGACACACATGGAATTTGTCTTCGGAACATAAGCTCTCAGTGTACATAAAAGATGTAAGTGATAAATCATGATCATAGTCATCATAAACACATGAATCATGAATCATAAGATACAACACTTAATGATAGTTATAGGATTCTAAGTAAGCAATCAACACAAATCATACAAGGAATTAATAAATATAAATCATAAAGATACAAGCAAAAAAGTTATAGTCATAAGTAGAAAAGGGAATAGGTAATAATAGGAAGGATGAGAAAAATAATAGTAATACAGTTTCAGTAAAGTTGACAGTCCCACAACACTGTCAAACTTAGTTTGACAGTGTTGTGGGAATTACCATAGTTGTTTAGCAGAGTGATGGCATGAGGAAAAAACTGTCCTTATGTCTAGTTGTTTTGGGGGTTTTGAGGGTTTTGGGAGATTTGGTTGAGGTCCTGGATGAGGAGGTTATGTCAGGATGGAAATTGAGCTGTTTGGCTATAGCTTGAATTGTATTAGGGTTGTGGGGGTTTCTTTGTATTTTATCTCTTTTTAAATCAGCTCAGATTGAGCTATTGACCCCCAAATTTTTGTTCTGTTTTCCCTTCCCGTTGCTTAGCCAGAGTCAAGGATTTGGATTTTCTCTTTGGTCTTCTTCTAGTTCCCCCAGAGGTCTAGTGAGGAAGTGAGAAACTGATGACAATGAAGAGATGGTGACAGCAGCAAAGGGACCTAATTTTCCAATCACTGTGGAGTTACCTGAGAACCAAAAGGAGAGGGTAATTTGAACCTGAGAGTCCCTTCCTTATTACAGGAGCATGATGGATGTCATCAGCCAAAATTTAAGAGGCTGTCAGCTTTGCGAAGTAGACCAGACAGGATGCACATTCAGATGACCTAATTTCACTTTATTGTAAGGTTATGTTAACAGAAGTTTGCAAATCTGAAAATACGTTTCTCTGCTTGGGCCCTTTATAGCCCAAGAAACCAGTGTGTGTGTGTAGGTGTGTGTTTTCTGAGCCACTTGATCCGCCCACAGCTGCCTTTATTTGGCCTTTATTCCCTTGACTTCATATCTTCTCTCTATACCCCAAAGTACACAGCTACAGGTACCCAGTTTGTTTGTCCCCAAATGGAAAAAAAGTTGGATCAATGTTAAAACTATAGGCTTTAAGGGGTAAATAATAAAGGGTAAACCCCCCTCTCCTATACAAGAAATTATTTTGGCTTTATATATCTCAGGGATCAGTGGTTTGATCCTCCCGGTTTAACAACCGGTTTGGTGATTGTGTGATTTGTACACACGCCTGCGCTTCGTGCACGCCTGCACCTGGCGAGCTCTGCATGCACATGCACAATTTGAAGAAATCTTCACTTCCTGGTTTTTTTTGGAGGAGTAACACAGCTGATTCGCATGGCAATCTGCTCTACCGTGCAAGTCAGCTGAGAAGATAAAGGTAGGAAAATAGCGCGGGCAGGCAGGCCCATCTGAACGTTGGGACGAACCGGTTCACTCCCAGCTGATTGTTGGAGTTACCTGTTTGCCCAAACGGGTCCGAACCAGTAGAATCCTTCCCCTGTCAGAGATGTCATGTTGAGCAATGGTTTTCCATTTATGGTGGTAATTCCATTTATGGTGGTAATGAGACTATCTGATCATATGATGGGAAGTCTATCCACCTTGAAGAAAGGTTCGATAGTGGATTTTCATAAGGGGTTAGATTATTTTATTCTAGTCGATCATTGACTGAAGCAGAATGGGGCACCATCATGATTTTTAATAGGAATTACACTGTATGAGAGATAGTTTGTTTTAACTGTGTTGTAATGTGCTTTTTTTTTTTTTTGCTACCCAGAGTCTGTTGAGAGTGGGTAGCCTTGAAATGTTGATTGACTGGTTGATAAATAAATGAAATTATGGTATACACTAGCCTGGATTTTTATGCTTATGATTTTTATCATTCATGGCAGAATTTTTATCCTTCTCTTTCAATCCAGCTCTAAACCAGTGCCGTTGGAGGCCTTTTGTCATTTGTCTGTATTTCTTATCTCTGTGAAGCTTGAAAGCAGCATGGTTCAAGAGCAGAAAAGGAAGTAAGGGACATGAAAAACGTACTGGATATCTTTTGCTGGGGCCCCTCAAACTATTTAAAAAATGCTAAATGAAAAGCAGTGAATGATCATTGAACAGATTGAAATGACCCCACTCATTTTAAGGGTATCACATGGACAATATATGTCAAATAAAGATAGGGCATCAGTTTTAGGAACATGGACACTATTTTTACTTTTTAAATTTTTCCTGTGGTTGTCATTTCTTGCAAGAAATGTCAACGAGATCAAAGTCAATCAAGTCCTTTTAAAGCAGAAGTCAGACTGTTAAATGTTTTCACTTTTGTACCAAGGAAATTCTGTAGTTATTGGATCTTACCCCAAACGGTAATGACAAGTCTTTTCGTTGAAGATCTGGTGACTATTCAGAAGCAGAAGCACCCAATACTTTGGCTTCTGCGCTGAGATGATTTCACATGCACCCGGCCTCAAAACTTTGCCTAAATAGGATGGCATAGTGCCGGGGTGGGTGGGTGGGCCCACCTGCAATTTCCGCTACCAGTTCGCCTGAACCGGTATGAACCGGCTGAATACTACCTCTGATATTGCCCCCAACAATCTGGGTCATCATTTTACCAATCTCAGAAGGATGGAAGGCTGAGTCAACCTTGAGCCCATGAAATTTGAACTGCCAAACTTCTGGCAGCCAAATGTAGCCTGCAGTACTGCATTTTAACCACTGTGGCACCATGGCTCTTACATGTGGGTTTGGGCCTTTTGCAGCGAACTTGAGACCCTGTTTTTTGGGTCATTGGGCATCTCGATGGAGAAAGGAGCAGAAGGGTTAATCTAGTTCCATTGCAGTCCCATCACAGTGGTTTAACCATCATATGAAGAGTAGATTCCTTGCTCCTTAAGATCTGATCAGAAATTCTGGCAAGAGCAAAAAGTTTTATTACCTTTATTAAAGTTAGCTTGGTCTCCGTCTAGCATTGCTGTTATAAACTTGGCAAGACCCAGGTAACCCAAGGGATTGTTTGGGCTTCACCTACATCCTATAAAAGGATGGACTTTGCCTTGGTTCCTTAGGTGGAACAATTATTTACTATGGAGCAAAACATCTGCTGGTTGGCTGCCTAGTGAGATTCTCTAGTGATCTGTTGCTTTCTGGTTCAATCAATTTTCTGGTCCTAAAGGCTCTGTTTGTCAGAGTATGAATGTCCATAGACTGGAATAGACATGGCATCAGGTCAGCCAATGGGAATTGTTTGGATAGACGTGGCAACAGGTCAGCCAATGGGGACTGTTTGGATAGACATGGCAACAGGTCAGCCAATGGAGACTGTTCGGAAAAATGAAACATAGTATTTGTTTGTATGGGGCCATAAGAGGCCATTTTGGAGTCTGGGCGTGGCTTAGACTTGCTGAACTGTATATAAGAGTTGGTTTGGCCTCTGTAACTTTGGTGCAATATATTAGCCTCTGTATCTCTCTACTCTATAATGACTTGCTTCTATGAATATTGCTTCTCTGTTCCTGATTTTGTATGCTGATTTATGCTGTATGGTATTGTATATAAAGAAGTTTCGTATATGTAAATTGAATCCTGCTGAATTGTCTGATTGTGTGTGTTGCAACAAACTCGTGACGTTGTTTCTCGACTATCACTTAAAAACCTATCAGGTAGTGCACTGTGGCTTGTGATCTACCATTTCCTCAGTACAGTACTTATCCAAACCGGACATGTTTAGGCGGTTTGATTTTATCCCCACCAACTGCCTTGTATCACTTCTATTACCTTTCCAGCACTTTGTCCCTTGTTGCACTCCATCAGCCCCATGCATGATTTGCCAGAAGCAAGGCTGTGGTTCATGTACTAAATGGCACCTTTCGATTTATTAGGACACTTATATAATAATTAAGCTCCAATTGATGGTGGCAAACACATTTATGGAGGCTTAACCACCAGAGCCTCTAAAGAGACAAATGGAGGCTGAGTAATTGAGTAGGAGTTCACGTATTGTAACCACACCATTAGCATTCAGCCTGTAGACAAGGGGTAATTCAGCCAGTCTATTGGAAACCAATTGGATGTTAGACAGAATTGTGCAGCAGAGACTCATAGAGTTAGAACTAAATACACAAAACCTCCCAGAGAAAGTTCAATACGCTAACTAGAAATTCTTTCCATTTTCTTCAGATTCCCTTCAGACTGTCCTTATATGCAGGACCACATGCATGAAATTTGGCTTTTTAATTCTAACATCTTAGAGATGCCTGATGTGTATGACCACATACACCAACATGGTAATGGCTGATCCTATTTGCAAATCAACTGTTTCTAGACAAAGGAAGCATTTTTAAAAAATCCAAATGTGTTTTCCCTAAACTATGAAGATTTTCTATGCAACTTCCCTAATTAACTCTCTTTGTATGCAACTTCTTGTTAAGTGGGGGTTTTTTAGGCACAAATAATTTGTGTGGCTGTGTGAGGTTTTCTAATCTGAGAAAGACAATACCGCTGGATTAATTTAGGGTTGTTATATGCAGAGCTGTGGAATTCATTTTGGCAAATCTTATAAAAGCACTCCCATAAAATTGTGTGTTTTAAATTCCCACTAACTGTCTCACATATCACATTAAGCCAGGTTTTATTGAACAAACTATGCTTGGGTGGGTACACAAAAACACAGACTTGCAATCTGCTTTGGGCCTAGGGCCAGACTTGGCTTTTGACTATTGCACTGGGGGCAGGGGGGAAGCCTGATTAATTTAAAACAAATTAAATTATTTTCAGTGAATAGCTTGTTTGTTTCTTCATTAGGTTTTGAAGCCAAATGATTCCAAAAAGAATCTGGGCAGCCCTGAATAGGATGTACACATAGGCCTTGCTTAATGACCAGAATTGGGACTGGCAACTGCACTGCTAAATAACCCAGCCATTGAGCAAAACATCACATAACCATGACAGACTTACGACCTCACTTCCATTGCAGTTGTTCAGGGAATCACCCACAGTCATTAAGTGAGACATCACATGACTGCAATTTGTAGTTTTATTGCTAGATTCTTCAACAACTCTTATCAGAAATCTGTTGTGAGGTGCACAAGTGGTGATAATACGACTGCAAAAGGCTCAGGGGTGGGAATCTAGCTAAGATTCTGTGCAGTTTGGAGAACCCCCAAATTCCACTCCTGGCTGGCCCCACCCCACCCCGCCCCTCCCAGGAGTCCACACGCGGCCCGTTTTGGATGTAGGTAAGTGCAGGGCGAGTGCAAAGGCTCGGGGAGAGTGTAAAACGGGCCTACCAGAAGAACCCCCGGAGCCTGGGGAGGCCATTTTTGCCCTTCCAGAAGCTGGAGGAAAGCCTCCGGAGCCCGGGGATGGCAAAAACGCCCCCCACCCCCCACCATGGTGCAGGAAGCCGACTAGGCCATGCCCACCATGGCCACGCCCACCCAGCAACCAGGCAGAGAACCTCTTGCTAAAATTTTTGAAGCCCAACCTTGAAAAGGCTGCAATAGTTGTACATGTGAGGACCAGTGATAACATTATTTTTTTCAGTGCTTTCGTATCTTTGAGTGGTTGTTAAATGGGTTAGTCATTAAGTGAGGCTGTGGTGCTGGAGGAGACTCTTGAGAGTCCCTTGGACTGCAAGGAAATGAAGTCAATCAATCCTAAAGGAAATAAACCCTGACTGTTCTTTGGAAGGACGGAAGGTCAAATACTTTGGCCACCTAATGAGAAGAGAGGACTCATTGGAAAAGATCCTGATGTTGGGAAAGATTGAAGGCTAAAGGAGTAGGGGACAGCAGAGGATGAGATCAGGGGTGAAATGCTCCCGGTTCGGACTGGCTCGGGTGAGTAGGTAGCGAGTAGAAGATTTTGCAGTATCCTTCCCCTGCCACGCCCACCAACCCACGCCCACAGAACCGGTAGTAAAAAAAATTGAGTTTCACCACTGTGTTTTAGCTTCTTGTCCCCTGATCATCTTTGTCGCTCTTCTCTTTCTGGAATCTCAACATCTCAACCTCAACATCGAGGTGATCAAAAGTACATGCAGTATTCCATGTGTGGCCTTACTAAGGCCTTATAAAAGTGGTATTAATACTTCATGTGCTCTTGATTCTATCCCTCTGTTAAGGCAGCCTGTGCTGGCTTTTTTGGCCACTGCAGCACACAGCTGGCTCATATTTAAGTGATTGTCTACTAGGACTCCACAATCCCTCTCCCAACATTACTGTTGAGCCAGGTACCACCGATACTATAATTGTGCATTTGGTTTTTCTTGCCTGAATGTAGAACCTTATTTTTTTTTTCACCATTGAATTTCATTTTGTTATATATATTCAAGTCTGTCCAAAAGCAACCTATTTTGCAAGATTATTATGACAGGAAATATGAAAGGGAAAGCCCTCTCCAGCACTCCCAGGAGGAAAGTGTAATATAAAGAAAACAATCATTTAATACTGAGAAATAAAATGATAGTCCTTATGTCTCTTTCACACTTTGAAATTACAACTTGAGATCGACTTTTGGTTGTCAGGGCTGGGTATACATGGCCTTGGGACCTCAGCTACTGGTAATACATCTCCATATTAAGTCCTAACCAGTGGTGAAATCCAATTTTTTTTTACTACTGGTTCTGTGGGCGTGGCTTGGTGGGTGTGGTGTGGCTTGGTTGGTGTGGCAGGGGAAGGATACTGCAAAATTCCCATTCCCTCCCCACTCCTGGGGGAAGGATATTACAAAATCTCTATTCCCACCCCACGCTGGGGCCAGCCAGAGGTGGTATTTGCCGGTTCTCTGAACTACTCAAAATTTCTGCTACTGGTTCTCCAGAACCTGTCAGAACCTGCTGGATTTCACTTAACCCATGCTTTGCAAATCATACCTGCTGATTTCTCACAATATACAAAATCACAACCAGTCAGGCTCCAGACAAGTAGAAACTGGCAGATTTGCTTTGGTTTTATCTTGTGTTCCCTGTTCCTATTTATGTTTCCCTTTCTCCTTTTCTTCTCATCTCTCTGGATCTTTCCCAATTTGGGAAAGGAAACTGCATCCCCTATAGACCACTTCGGGTTAAGAAACATATACTGTAGGTCAGATCAGTCTGGACCTGTATTTCTCAAACTTGGCATCTTTAAGATGTATGGACTTCAATTCCCTGAATTCCCCAGCCAGTCATGAGGTTGAAGCCCACACATCTTAAAGTTGTCAAGTTTGAGAAACATTGGTCTACAGGCATCTGTGAAGAAGACTCCCAGGAGGAAGTGCATGTTAGTTTGGTTGGGGTTTACCTTTCTAATGAAGCATCTTGGTTTTCAGCACACTTCAAGAAAAGTATTGGTCTCTTCCAGTGGAATTCATTCCCCCTCCTGCCTGCTGTTTGGCAGTTGTGTTGCTCTGTGGCAAGTCTGTGGATTAGGATGATGAAAGAGGATGACAACTCACTGCAAACATATTTGTACATCTTCAAGAGAGAGAATGTTAGCTCCCTAGAGGATGATACTAGGCAGGGATCTGAGATGGGAAAGACATTACACAAAGAATTTGAGATGGCAGCTTCCCTGGAATTAAGACTTTGCAGTGACTTCAAGCCACCACGAGATCTTTAATGGACAGACTTCAGAGACGTGATATGGGGAATGATATCCTAACCATGAATACTGAAAGATACAGATACATGGAGGAAAAGAGAGAACTTCATTTTGGAGTAGCATACATACAAACATCTTAGCCTCTGATGTTCCAAGGATGCAAAATGACAATTTCAGGCTGAAGAAGTCTACATAAATAGTTGCATTTTTGTTTTTTTCAAACTTTTCTCCTACCAATTCATTTGTTACTTGGAAATTAAATCCATACTGTGCTCCCTTTCACTCTACATCTTTCTACATCCAGCCTCTCTCTCTGTACCTGCACAAACACACAAACTCTAGCTGCTCTTGGCAGCTCTTGAAAAACTTAACTGGGGTCATCTTTAGTTAACAATTTAATGGGATATTCACTGGGAATTTCAGGGCAGTGTACCACTGTACAGACTGAGAATTTTTTTTAAAAAAAAATCCCATAAAAAGGCAAAGGAAGATTGCTTCCACACTACTGTCAGTATGGTGTCATCAGCAGTCGAGGTCAATGTGAAGGCATTCCTGTCTTGTGGTGAGCCATAGGATTCAGGCCTACTTGCCAGTCATATTCTGAGCTCAATTAAGCCCAGTCTTTTAATCGAAGAACATGGTCAGAATATTGTAGGACATTCTCAAAATTTCTGCTACTAGTTCTTCAGAACCTGTCAGAACCTGCTGGATTTCACCCCTGGTTGGAAGGTACCTTAGAGGTCTTCTAACCCAACCCTTCTTCTAGACCAAAATACCAAGTGTAGGGCTACTGTACCTGAGCTGTAAGACTCTTGAAGGCCACTAGATGGCAGCAAAGAGATTCACATTTGGTGGACTTCTGGATTTCTGCAGAAAGGTCGCCCTAATCCATTAGGGTGTTTGTGTGTTTTTTTCTCACAAATAAAACATTCCAAGCATAAAATCTCTGCTTTTAGAGCAGTTTTTGGTCTACCTGAGACTATAGGTAGACTTTAGGTAGTCCTCGACCCACAACTACAATTGAGCCCAAAATCCACGTTGCCAAGTGAGACACTTATTGAGTTTTGCCCCATTCCATGATCCTGCTCTCCCCAAAATTATCAAGTGAACCACTGCAGTTACTTGATGCTAACTTGATGTTAGCAACATGGTTGTGAAGTGACTCCAGCCTCCCCACTGACCCCACCCACCAGAAGGTCACAAAAGGGGACCAAACAACCTGGGACACTGCAACCGCCATAAACATGAGTTTATGTCAAGCATCCAAACTTTGACCACGCATCACGAAGACATCCCAACAGCCGCAGGCGCAAAAAACAGTAATCAATCACTCCATTCAGTGTAACCCCGAATGGCCACTAAACAAATAGTTATACCTTTATGTTGTTTTTAGTGAATGGCTGCTTTCTGCCTTTCATTTCTTTATGTTGGTTTGATTTGATGGGTAGAGCTGAGTCTGCTCCCTGTTGGTCTTGTATTTTGTCCTGCGAGGTCCCTTATGGTTCCTAGTTCCTTTTCATTCCCAGAAACATGCTACCCAAGTTCAAATGACCCCCCCAAAAAATCTGATTTTTTTTAAAAATAACAAACAAAATTAGGGATCTATTACATCTATCTATTACCCTTCCTATCTTGCCACACCTGTTCACAGCTATTGTTTCTCCTGCCAATTATTACTATTTATTTATTTATTTATTTATTTATTTATTTATTTATTTATTTATTTATTTATTATATTTCTATACCACCTTTCTCCCGTAGGACTCAAGGCGGTGTACAGTCAAGAAAAATATAGACACACAAACATCATAAAATTGCTAATTAAAATTATTACTTAGTTTGGTCAATTAAATAAAACCCAGAATTAGATAACATTTAAAAAATCATTCACATGTTCGTATGTATAGCCCCGCCTGTTGGAACATCAGGGTCTTGAGGGCACGGCGGAAAGCACGGAGATCAGGGATATTCCGTATCTCCGGGGGCAGTTCATTCCAAAGGGTTGGAGCCCCCACAGAGAAGGCCCTCCCCCTGGGAGTCGCCAGTCGACATAATTTGACTGACGGTACCCTGAGTAGTCCCTCCCTGTGAGAACGAACTGGTCGGTGGGAGGCTATTGGTGGCAAAAGACGGTCTCGTAGGTACCCAGGTCCTAAGCCATGGAGCGCTTTAAAGGTGATAACTAACACCTTGAATCGCACCCGGAAGACCACCGGGAGCCAGTGCAGCTCGCGTAGGAGAGGTGTTACATGGGCGTAACGAGCTGCTCCCATAATCACCCGTGCGGCTACGTTCTGGACCAGTTGGAGCCTCCGGGTGCTTTTCAAGGGGAGCCCCATGTAGAGAGCATTACAGTAGTCCATACGGGAGGTAACTAGGCCATGAGTGACCGTGCGCAAGGCGTCCCGATCCAGAAAGGGACGCAACTGGCGGATCAGGCGAACCTGATAAAAGGCACCCCTGGCCACGGCCGTCAAATGATCTTCTAAAGATAACCGTGAATCCAGGAGGACACCCAAGTTGCGGGCCCTCTCTGTGGGGAGCAAGATCTCATCCCCTATTGTCAGTGATGGTACCAGCTGACTATACCGGGACGCCGGAAGCCACAGCCACTCGGTCTTGGAGGGATTAAGTCTGAGCTTGTTTCTCCCCATCCAGATCCGCACGGCCTCCAGGCAACGGGACATCACAGCAAGGGCATCATTGGGGTGGTCTGGGGTGGAGATGTATAGCTGTGTGTCATCAGCATACTGATGAACACTCATCCCAAGACCACAGATGATCTCGCCTAGCGGTTTTACATAAATGTTGAACAGAAGGGGTGAGAGGACTGACCCTTGTGGCACCCCACAAATAAGGTGCCTCGAGGTCGACCTCTGCCCCCCTGCCAACACAAACTGCGAACGGTCAGAGAGGAAGGAGGAGAACCACCGAAGCACGGTGCCCCCTATTCCTAACCCCTCCAGCCGGTGCAGTAAGATACCATGGTCGATGGTATCAAAAGCCGCTGAGAGATCTAATAGGACCAGGATAGAGGAGCAACCTCTGTCCCGAGCCCTCCAGAGATCATCCACCAATGCGACCAATGCCGTTTCCGTGCTGTATCGTGATCTGAAGCCCGACTGGAACGGATCCAGATAGACAACTTCATCCAGGTATCGGGGTAGTTGTCGCGCCACCACACTCTCAACAACCTTCGCAACAAAGCGAAGATTGGAGACTGGACGATAATTTGATAATATAGCCGGGTCCAGGGAAGGCTTCTTGAGGAGGGGCTTCACAACCGCCTCTTTCAAGGTGGCGGGAAAGACACCCTCACTCAGAGAAGCATTTATAATCCCCTGGAGCCAGCCTCGTGTAACCTCCCGGGAGGCCAGTACCAACCAGGAGGGACACGGGTCCAATAAACATGTGGCAGCGTTAAGCTTGCCCAGAATCCTGTCCACGTCCTCAGGAGCCACAGAGTCAAACTCTTCACAGATAACGCTCTCAAGACCTGCCCCTGTCTTCTCCCCTGGATCTACCCAATCGGAGTCCAGGCCTTCCCGAATCTGAGCGACTTTATCATGCAGGAATTGTACAAAATCCTCAGCTCGACCCTTTAAGGGATCTTCCCGTACCCCCACCTGAAGTAGGGAGCGGGTCACCCTAAACAGCGCAGCTGGGCGGTTCTCTGCAGATGCAATAAGAGCAGAGAAGTAGCTAGACTTCGCCGCTCTTATCGCCACTAGGTAGGTCTTAATATAAGATCTCACCTCTGTTCGGTCAGATTCAGATCGGCTTGTCCTCCAATCGCTCTCCAGGCGTCTTTTCCGATGCTTCATCTCTCTCAGCTCCTCGGAAAACCAAGGAGCTAGACGAGATCGGCATTGGGTCAGAGGCCGCAAAGGCACAACGCGGTCCAAGGCCCCAGTAGCCGCCCTGTCCCAGGCGACCACCAGGTCCTCAGTCGAGTTGTGAGCCAGAGTCTCAGGAAATGGCCCAAGCTCCATCAGGAACCTTTCGGGGTCCATCAGGCACCTGGGATGGAACCATTTGGTTGGTTCCGTCTCCCTGCGGTGGGTGGAAGTGACTTGAAAGTCCATGTGAAGGAGAGAATGATCAGACCATGACAAGGGCTTGATGTCTATATCCCCTATTCTTAGATCATTCAGCCACTGATCAGAGACAAAAATCAAGTCCAGAGTGTGATTCCCCAAGTGGGTGGGGCCTTGAACTACCTGGGTCAGGTCCATGGCCGTCATGGAAGCCATGAACTCCCGAGCCGTCACCGACATCTCACCAGCGGATGGCAGGTTAAAATCCCCCATAACAATAAGTTTGGGGGTTTCCACCGCCACCCCGGCTATAATGTCGAGCAGCTCAGGCAGGACCGCTGTTACGTGGCAGGGAGCCAGGTACGCAATCAGTAGGCCCATCTGAAGCCCCCGACCCCACTTCACAAGGAGGGACTCACATCCGGCTATCTGAGGAACAGTGGCCTCCCTCGGGCAAAGACTTTCTCTAATGATTGCTGCCACTCCCCCACCCCTTCCCTGAGTCCTTGGCTGATGGAATGCACGGAAACCTGGCGGGCACATTTCCACAAGGGGAACTCCTCCCTCCTGGCCTATGAGCCATTCTCTCTCCTTCTCCTCATCCCCTAATCCATGCATCCCCCCCACATCTTAAATTAGCCTTCGGTCTTTGCACAACCCTTTAGGGATGATACAGATTGTGCACACATGCCATACAGAACCAGTTTAGTTGAAGTGACTGTGTGTGCAAAATCACTGAATTTGAGTAATGCAAAAGATTTGGTGCATGTATATTACACTGATTTATGAGTCTAGTGTCTCGTGCAAAATCTCAAAAGAGGTGAATTTGGTAAGCAGATATAACGTGTTGTGTGAGCACATACATAGTACATTTCACCATTGTTCCTCATAACCTCTGTTGCTTCGGATCATGCTTTCCTCTTCTCCATGGCTGCTGCATATTTCTATGCTGTCTGGGGAATTCTGGTAGTTGAAATCCACATATCTTAAAGTTGCCAAGTTTGAAAAACATTGTTCTGGTCTGATTGACAGTTGACTGTAATGTGTATCAGGGATCACATTGTAAAGTGGAAGATGGACTGACACCCCAGCTGTTTTAAATTATGTATTTTTATGTGCCCAAGTCATTTTTTCACTTTATCATTGTATTCCTTGAGATAGTATTGATGGTGACAATAGATCAGCAGATACCTATTTGGTCTTTTGTCAGTGTGTTTCAGTTAGAACCCGGATCTTGTCACAGTCCACCTTTTTATCTTATAAGAGGTCACCCAACTGGACACTTGAATTTGTAGGGTCACTTCCATGTCACTTTTTGTGTCCACCTATCGTCAAGTAAATACTCAATGAGTAGTCTTTAATGGGTCTACATCTACATGGAGAGAAGTAAGCAGTGGGGTGCCACAAGGTTCTGTCTTAGGCCCGGTACTCTTCAATATCTTCATAAATGACTTAGATGACGGAATAGAAGGGGAATTCAACAAATTTGCAGATGATACTAAACTGGCAGGAATAGCTAACACCCTAGAAGATAGGCTCAGATGGATCTTGACAGACTTGAAC
Source organism: Pantherophis guttatus (assembly GCF_059756535.1). Lineage (NCBI taxonomy): Eukaryota > Metazoa > Chordata > Lepidosauria > Squamata > Colubridae > Pantherophis > Pantherophis guttatus. The sequence continues at coordinate 327,651,717 of NC_142063.1, read as the reverse complement.
ACTGAGCCCTATTTAACAGAATGAAATTCAATGTAGAGAAAAGTAAAGTCTTACACATAGGTAAGAAAAACCAAAAACACACATATAAACTGGGGGAAACCAGGCTTAATAGCAGTGGCTGTGAGAGGGATCTTGCAGTCTTAGTGGACAATCAGCTAAATATGAGCCAGCAGTGTGCAGCAGCAGCTAAAAAAGCCAACATAATCCTAAATTGCATTAACAGAGGGATACAATCAAGATCAAGTGAGGTACTAATACCATTCTATAAATCCCTAGTAAGACCACACCTGGAGTACTGCATCCAGTTTTGGTCATCACACTATAAAAAAGATGTTGAAACTCTAGAAAAAGTGCAGAGAAGAGCAACCAGGATGATTAGGGGACTGGAGACTAAAACATATGAAGAACAGTTACAGGAACTGAGCATGGCTAGTCTAGTGAAGAGAAGGACCAGGGGAGACATGATAGCCATCTTCCAATACTTGTGGGGATGCCACAGAGAGGAGGGGGTCAAGCTGTTTTCCAAAGCACCTGAAGGCCAGACAAGGAATAATGGATGGAAACTGACCAAGGAGAGATTCAACCTAGAAACGAGGAGGAACTTTCTGACAGTGAGAAAAATCAACCAATGTACAATGTGCTCTGCCTCTTTATATTTCTGTTTTAAGGCTTTTGTTATGGCTTCTTTGAAGTTAGTCCATTGTCAAATTTCCTCATGTTTAATTCAATCTCTAAGCAAGATCTTTAGTTTTTATCTTTCCATTACATGGTGCTTGACTTGAAGCTTTTCTGCATCTGGTTTTTTTTAAGCTCCACAAATGTTGAAGGTACCGTATTTATTTTTTATTTTTGAGCCATCCTGAGAGAATTTGTGATATGCAGCAAGTCACATTTACAAACAAAGAATCAAGGGCACACTCAATCTGATTTGTCCCCACCTGATTACGTGATTGACACGAAATCAGATGCATGTGAAAATGAAAATTAAGTAGAACAATACAAAGGAACAATGGGAAACACTGCAAAAATGCTGAAAATATTGATAAAAAGAAGAGGAAATAATATTTTTCTTCACTGCTAAAAACATTCATGAAAAACTGCAGTTTTGGCTTGCCTCACTGTTAAGAATGAATATAATCCACATTTGCAGCTTTCCATCGCACAGTTTTTGCTTTATTCTTAAGTTCTTTTCTTGCTTCCACCCATCAGAACATATATTAGCCCAATAAAGTAATTATTATTGCTGCAATTATTTTAAACAGATTAAATATCTGCCACACTCCTTAGTTACAGTATTATATAAAAAAAATAGGGAGCTATAAAATATCATAGTGTGTTATAAAAAAAGAATGACATCTTGAGCTTAATCCTCACTGGGGGATGAAGTTACTAGTTTGATTTGCATATTTTATTGCACTGTCTTTTTCATAAATTCCCTCTTTAAACGCATAAAAAGTGACAAGGGAACCTGCTGAACAAAGATTGATGGTGAATGCAGAGTTTATTTCAGTTCCAGGAGTCACAAACTGGGGCAATGAAATCCAATCCTAATTTTGTTTCCAACATACCCAGGAAAAACCCACAATGTCTTTTACTAGTTACTAAACGAATCAGTCGTCTGGGTTTCGTAATAAAAAAAAGCCCAAATGGGCTGGTTTCAAACAACACATAAATCATTTTTAAAAAATTAACCAAGTTTAGCAATAGCACCTAGACTTATATACCGATTCACAGTGCTTTACAGCCCTCTCTAAGCAGTTTACAGAGTCATCATAGTGCCCCCAACAATCTGGGTCCTCATTTTACCCACCTTGGAAGGATGGAAGGTTGAGTCAACCTTGAGTCGTTCAGGATCAAACTCCTGGCTGTGGGCAGAGTTAGCCTGCAATACTGCATTCTTACCACTGTGCCATCATGGCCCTATAGAGTTTAGCACTAATGGGTGCAGCCATTAGGTTTATAACTTACTTAGTTAAGGCTGCTTTTGTGTGAATCTAATGCTTGTATTTGAAATGGTTTGGCCAAACAAAATTTAGCAGAATTGCACTCTTCAGTGAGATGACTAGTTTGGCTCCTTTTGACCTCATATCTTATTCCCATTGGTAGTGCCATAACATCCTGAAGGATTATGCTATTAAATGAGAATCCAGGTGGGAATAAAATCTGGAATTCTTTCATTGTCTTTTGGAAGGAAGGAAGGAAGGAAGGAAGGAAGGAAGGAAGGAAGGAAGGAAGGAAGGAAGGGGGGAGAGAAAGAGAGAGAGAGAGAGAGAGAGGGAGGGAGGAAGGAAGGAAGGAAGGAAGGAAGGAAGGAAGGAAGGAAGGAAGGAAGGAAGGAAGAAAACCTGACACTCAGGAAAGACTAATAGCTTACTTGGGTGTCTAAAGGTTTTATGAAACATCTGGGGAGGAGATACCATTGTATCTCCTCCCCAGATGCTTCATAAAGGAGCTTCAGAGCACAGAATCATTCAGGGAAGCATCAGCTGGCTTGTTTTAACCAGCGTACATTTGGGACATCCCAGAGCTTTAATGTATTTCTCATGGTTTTGTGCACAGAGATCATTCAAGTTGGAAGAAATTGGTTGAACCTTGAATTACCTTGAAGCCCCACAACTGGATTCACAGTTTTGTTGTTTTGCTACTTCTTTTCCTCTCCAAAGAAAAGGTGTAGTTAATGCTGTGACTGCCCTTTGGGAAGCTTTGGGCCGTCTCCATCATCATGAGAACAGAGCAGATGAAAAATTGTTTCTGAAAGAAATTCAGCAGAGACTTTAAGTGGGTACGTAATAGGAAGAGAGGGAATAGCATCTTATAAAAAAGTAATGTGTTATTTTAGCTTGTGGAATCAAGAATAGTTGGGAGGGAAAGGAAAATGTAGGCAAAATAATGAAAAAAAAATGTTACAAAGAGGTGAAGGGTAGACAGGTGGTGAGATGGCACATGGAAGACATTCAATTAGAATGCAGTCATCAAAGTTATTTCATTATTCTCCTTCATAGATGCTGGATTCAATTTTACTTTGGGCAGGGAAGGAAGAAATAATTTGTCTACATGTCGACAAATTGCCTGGCCCCTATCTTTGGAAGCCTGTTAATCAGGAAGAACAGGAAACAAGCGAGACATTGATGGATTCAAATGCCAGTGATTGGTACTTAATAATCATAATAAACAGTGTCTGCTGTAACGAATCGTAATCTTTGCTGGAAGAATGGTAGCTTGCTGTAGCATCATATTAATTCTCCCAGCCTTAACTGTGATGGTTGTTCAAACAGACCAAGAGTTCTGTTATTAACTTTATATTTATACGCAGCCTCATGGTTTCTGGGGCCTTTTAACTAGAAACAGCAGACAGATTGAGAACCAGATATGTTGATGTGATCAGTTGAGCGTGAATTGTTGTGTGCTGCAGGAAGGCCTCCTAGGCCTAAAACCGGGGGCGGGGGTTGTGCAAACATGCATGGGGGGCAGGGGGAGCAGGGGGAGTCATGTGCACATGTGTGGAGGGTCATGCACACTTGCGCAGGGCCCCCCTCATTGCATTATGGGTGCCAGCATCCATGTGCGCTATCGCGTGCACACACACATGCTTTTGGCACCCGAAGAGAAAAAGGTTAGCCATCACTGTTGTATAGCATGCCTTATTTTAATTGTGATGCTTCTGACAGAAATAAACAAACAAACATTGACTTTACATGGTTGTGCCATCATTTGTATTAGGATGTCATGTCCTAATATCCCCCACCCCTTGGATGCCCTTGTAGGTGTATAAATTTCAGAAAACAAGGCCAGAAAACGGAAGCAGAACTACACGGGATATAATTCCATAGCAAAATTAATCTCTGCCGCTTATTTGCTTGCAAACACAATCAACAGATAGCAAAGGTTAAAGGCAAGAGGAAATGTGGCATTCACTCAAATGGTGGAACAGTCAACCTTGGTGGGTAGAGTCCAGTTGAATTTGGAAGTCTTTGCAAAGAAGTTGCAGTTAATTGTTTTACTATTTGGGGTAGTATTTGGTTATTTAGGGCAGCCTAGCTTTCTGCTTTAGGAAGGAGCTACAGTCATAATTTCCATTATGAGATCATTACAGACAGAGGTCTTCTCGGCTCTGCCGGTCCGCGTCTGGGCGTCGACACACAAACATCATAAAATTGCTAATTAAAATTATTACTTAGTTTGGTCAATTAAATAAAACCCAGAATTAGATAACATTTAAAAAATCATTCACATGTTCGTATGTTTAGCCCCGCCTGTTGGAACATCAGGGTCTTGAGGGCACGGCGGAAAGCATGGAGATCAGGGATATTCCGTATCTCCGGGGGCAGTTCATTCCAAAGAGTTGGAGCCCCCACAGAGAAGGCCCTCCCCCTGGGAGTCGCCAGTCAACATAATTTGACTGATGGTACCCTGAGTAGTCCCTCCCTGTGAGAACGAACTGGTCGGTGGGAGGCTATTGGTGGCAAAAGACGGTCTCGTAGGTACCCAGGTCCTAAGCCATGGAGCGCTTTAAAGATGATAACTAACACCTTGAATCGCACCCGGAAGACCACCGGGAGCCAGTGTAGCTCGCGTAGGAGAGGTGTTACATGGGTGTAACAAGCTGCGCCCATAATCACCCGCGCGGCTACGTTCTGGACCAGTTGGAGCCTCCGGGTGCTTTTCAAGGGGAGCCCCATGTAGAGAGCATTACAGTAGTCCATACGGGAGGTAACTAGGGCATGAGTGACCGTGTGCAAGGCGTCCCGATCCAGAAAGGGACGCAACTGGCGGATCAGGCGAATCTGATAAAAGGCACCCCTGGCCACGGCCATCAAATGATCTTCTAAAGATAACCGTAAATCCAGGAGGACACCCAAGTTGCGGGCCCTCTCTGTGGGGAGCAAGATCTCATCCCCTATTGTCAGTGATGGTACCAGCTGACTATACCGGGACGCTGGAAGCCACAGCCACTCGGTCTTGGAGGGATTAAGTCTGAGCTTGTTTCTCCCCATCCAGATCCGCACGGCCTCCAGGCAACGGGACATCACAGCAAGGGCATCATTGGGGTGGTCTGGGGTGGAGATGTATAGCTGTGTGTCATCAGTATACTGATGAACACTCACCCCAAAACCACGGATGATCTCGCCTAGCGGTTTTACATAAATGTTGAACAGAAGGGGTGAGAGGACTGACCCTTGTGGCACCCCACAAATAAGGTGCCTCGAGGTCGACCTCTGCCCCCCTGCCAACACAAACTGCGAACAGTCAGAGAGGAAGGAAGAGAACCACTGAAGCACAGTGCCCCCTATTCCTAACCCCTCCAGCCAGTGCAGTAAGATACCATGGTCGATGGTATCAAAAGCCGCTGAGAGATCTAATAGGACCAGGATAGAGGAACAACCTCTGTCCCGAGCCCTCCAGATATCATCCACCAATGCGACCAATGCCGTTTCCGTGCTGTATTGTGACCTGAAGCCCGACTGGAATGGATCCAAATAGACAACTTCATCCAGGTATCGGGGTAGTTGTCGCGCCACCACACTCTCAACAACCTTCGCAACAAAGCGAAGATTGGAGACTGGACGATAATTTGATAATATAGCCGGGTCCAGGGAAGGCTTCTTGAGGAGGGGCTTCACAACCGCCTCTTTCAAGGTGGCGGGAAAGACACCCTCACTCAGAGAAGCATTTATAATCCCCTGGAGCCAGCCTCGTGTAACCTCCCGGGAGGCCAGTACCAACCAGGAGGGACACGGGTCCAATAAACATGTGGCAGCATTAAGCTTGCCCAGAATCCTGTCCACATCCTCAGGAGCCACAGAGTCAAACTCTTCCCAGATAACGCTCTCAAGACCTGCCCCCGTCTCCTCCCCTGGATCTACCCAATCGGAGTCCAGGCCTTCCCGAATCTGAGCGACTTTATCATGCAGGAATTGTACAAAATCCTCAGCTCGACCCTTTAAGGGATCTTCCCGTATCCCCACCTGAAATAGGGAGCAGGTCACCCTAAACAGCGCAGCTGGGCGGTTCTCTGCAGATGCAATAAGAGCGGAGAAGTAGCTAGACTTCGCCGCTCTTATCGCCACTAGGTAGGTCTTAATATAAGATCTCACCTGTGTCCGGTCAGATTCAGATCGGCTTGTCCTCCAATCGCTCTCCAGGCATCTTTTCCGATGCTTCATCTCTCTCAGCTCCTTGGAAAACCAAGGAGCTAGACGAGATCGGCATCGGGTCAGAGGCCGCAAAGGCACAACGCGGTCCAAGGCCCCAGTAGCCGCCCTGTCCCAGGCGACCACCAGGTCCTCAGTCGAGTTGTGAGCCATAGTCTCAGGAAATGGAAATCAGCTGTGATATCCAAGAAAATAGGATTGTTACCAGAGGTGGTATTCAGCAGGTTCTGACCACTTCTGGAGAACCGGTAGCGGAAATTTTGAGTAGTTTGGAGAACCGGTAAATACCACCTCTGGCTGGTCCCGCCCCTATTTATTCTCTGCCTCCCAAGTCCCAGCTGATTGGGAAGAAATGGGGATTTTGCAGTAACCTTCCCCTGCCATGCCCACCAAACCATGCCCACCAAGCCATGCCACGTCCACCAAGCCACACCCACAGAACCGGTAGTAAAAAATTTTTGAAACCCACCACTGGTTGTTACATATTCCATCTTTTCAAGAAAATCACATGCACTGGAACCCACAAATGGGCATATGATTTATCTATACCACTAGCATTCATCTTGTCGTAATTCCCATCTTAAAACTGCCGAATAGTATACCTATTTGACAATGGTCTATAGAAACCATTATGTATATTTGGGGAAGTTAAGTACCCTATCACCACCATCAAAAAAGAAAAAAAAAGAGGGGGGGGATAATGGACAATTGGTACAAAGATGCACAAGTCTGGATAAGATGTATACAGAATACATACTTTAGGAAAGATTATAAGAACTGTTGCATAGTTTTGGCCATTAAAAACTAATTTGCAGTAAATCTGACAGCATGAAATTATGATTGGAATGCATATGGCATGTCATTCTCAATCAGACTCATGTGCTTAATCCTACTTAAAACTAGGGTTGGCTGATGTGACAGGTTCTTTTTTAAACTATCCATAACCTGACTAACCCAGATTCAATAGATATAAAGCACACTAGACACAAAGTGGCTGGGAGGAGATTTTTATTCTATAAAGAAAAACTTAACAAATACAAATGCATTTTTACATAGCTGATCATGTAATATGGTCTTTATGATGATTGATAATGATGATGATAATACGCTGCTGGCTGGGGGATTCTGGGAGTTGAAGTCCACCCATCTTCAAGCTTCCAAGGTTGAGAAACACTGTTCTAGTACAACCTAGTACAAGGCTTTTAGCCATGACACATCCATACTCAAAGGCGATTGGCACATGATTAACCCGATGTATCTATCTAAGTGAGGCAGTTGTTAAGTGACTTTTGCACCATTTTACATCCTTTTACGACCTTTCTTGCCACAGCTGTTAAGTGAATCATTGCAGTTTTTAGGTTCGTAACACAATTGTTAAGTGAATCTGCCTTCCCCATTGACTTTGCTTGTCAGAAGCTCGCAAAATGGGATCCCATGACCCCAGGACACTGCAAGCATCATAAATCATAAATCAGTTGCCAAGTGTCTGAATTTTGTGTGACAGACAATTTTGTGTGACAAACAGTCATCAATTTTTCAGTGCCATTGTAACTTTAGTGAATGGTCACTAAATGAACTGTTGCAAGTTGAGGAATACGTGTATCTCTCTCTCTCTCTCTCTCTCTCTCCATCTATCTATCTGTCATCTACCTATTACCTACCTACCTAATTTAGAGATTGTAAATCTCTCTCACAGAGCAACTTTAGGGAATTTCAACTGAGAAATGCAGTTGGCTTTCTTTGTCCTTAAATAGCTAGAACAGATTAGATTGGGTCTTCAATCATTTTGTTTTCCGTCCCCTGTTATCTACTGACCTCGATACATTTGTGACACTTCTGAGCACTTTATATTTTTCCAAGATGGAACTTTCTTTAGGGAAGGGGTCAAAAAGTCAAGATGGTGGCCACAACCATGTGACTGAAACTTTGCCCCTTTTATTATGCCGCCATGTTGACTTTTTTGAACCCCTCCATGAAGACACCCCTAAAAGGTAAAGGTAAAGGTTCCCCTTGCACATATGTGCTAGTCATTCCCGACTCTAGGGGGCGGTGCTCATCTCCATTTCAAAGCCGAAGAGCCAGCGCTGTCCAAAGATGTCTCCGTGGTCATGTGGCCGGCATGACTAAATGCCAAAGGTACACCGAACGCTTCCCACCAAAGGGGGTCCCTATTTTTCTACTTGCATTTTTTACATGCTTTCGAACTGCTCGGTTGGCAGAAGCTGGGACAAGTAACGGGAGCTCACCCTGTTATGCGGCACTAGGGATTTGAACCACTGAACTGCTGACCTTTTGATCGACAAGCTCAGTGTCTTAGCCACTGAGCCCCCGCATCCCTTGAAGACACCCCTGCTCCAAGACAATTATTTAAGTAGCAACCTTCATTAGATTGCATGTGATGATCCATAAGAACAAGTTAGCCATTTTTTAAAAAGTTTTTTATTTTTTTACAAATATATCATTGTATTAACAGCGTGGTACCGGAGTGTCTTACATTTTAGTACAAATTGAACAATATTCTTCATATTTAATACAGTTCATAATCTTATAAAGTTTTAGTAATAGTACACATATTTTGTTGAATTATAATCTTTCATTCTTTGATTATTCAATATTTCAGTAGGTTATTTTTATATCACTCTACAAATTCTAAATGTCACTCCTCTTACTACAAATAAAATATTAATAATCATATTTTTTGTGTTTAACAAACTTATATAATTCTAATAGTACAACACAGATTTATATTAAATTATAATCTTCCATTGTTAATCCCCTTAGTCATTGATACTTGTTTTCGTCCTTTCTAGAATAACAAATGAGGAGTTTTGGCATAACAATGCACATGGGTAAAATCACATACATCTGGCTGAACAACATGTTTCCCAAAATGGCCACCAATTGCTTCCTGGAAACCCATAATTGTCAAACCAGCCAGGCTCCTCTGCTCATGTCCTCCATCACTCAAATGCTACCTCTCAGGTTCTCTATAGTTATCCCAGCTAATAGTTACTGATGAAGCTATCCATCATTAGACCATCTAAACTGTTAACTACTGTATCTGTAGCAGTAAATTACTGCTATTCCTGGGGCATAACAATTGTTAACAATGCAACTAAGACTTGTTGCTGTGAAGATTCCCCCACCTCTCTCTCTATACATACATACATACATACATACATACATGGATGCATGCATACATACATACATACATACATGCATACATACATACATACATATCAGAGGTGGGTTTCAGCAGGTTCTGACCAGTTCTGGAGAACCGGTAGCGGAAATTTTGAGTAGTTCGGAGAACCGGTAGTAAAAATTCTGATTGGTCCCGCCCCCATCTATTCTCTGCCTCCCAAGTCCCAGCTGATTGGGAGGAAATGGGGATTTTGCAGTAATCTTCCCCTGCTATGCCCACCAAAGCCACACTCACCAAGCAATGCCATGCCCATCAGGCCACACCCACAGAACCGGTAGTAAAATTTTTTGAAACCCACCACTGATACACACACACACACACACACATATATATACACACTAGTTTGTTGGGTATTTGAGTGAAGTGTGTGTGGAATGTATCAGGAGACTGTTTTGGGATCACAACTTTGTGTGTGTGGACTTTTTGCTTGTATGATTAACACCTTGACATCCACAAGACATGGTGTGTTTTGTTTTCCTTTGTTTAAAAGGAGCCCTTTTCATTACTTATCCTCAGAGCTGAGCTGGGCTTGTTCTGTCATCTTTCACCTGCCTGATGCTAGGAGCATGGCCTCATCCATCACTTAGGAAAGAAAATTATAGAGTACAATGCAAAAGCATTAACAATGGGCAAGGGCTGGTCATGGGAACAAATGGATTGGGTGGAGAGAATAATCATTTTGACATTAGTTGTGGTTTTTTTTCCAAGTAAGGCTGCAAATGTCAGCATGGTGGCATAAAGGGAATTTGTAATATATTGGCATCCAATGTGTTGCCATCCATATTCCCCATGTGGGGAATGGCTGAGAGCCTGCAATGCGACTATGGTGCACCAGAACCAATGCATATATGTCCCAAAGGTGCTTTTCCAAATTGCAACTGGACTTTGTTTTTCCTTGAAGACATTTCACTTCTCATCCAAGAAGCTTCTTCAGTTCTGACCGAATGCTGGAGGTTGGAAGGATTTATATTCCTTGCAGTCATCTGGGTTTTTTTCAGTTTCAGCAGTTCCAAGAAAGTTCAAAACACATTTGCACTATTTCAAGTGACTCTGAGGGGACAGATAAACCTCCAAGTCACCTCAACGACTCTCAGAAAAAAGCACTAATGACCAGATGACTGCGAGGAATATAAATCCTTCCATCCTCCACCATTCAGTCAGAACTAAAGAAGTGTTCTGCCCCAGCTCCGGATTCCCGAGGATATTGACACACACCAACGGTCCTTATCAAATTTATTAAGTAGCAAGAATAAACCAAAGTCCGGCAAAGGTTGGCAACCAGCCCAGAAAACAAGATACGATAAGACTTTTCCAAAAATGCTCTGATGATAATTACAAGTTGTTTCCAGCAAGAAACTTACTAACGGCGTGTGACTTAAATAGGATAAGGGATTGGCCAATTATCCTCAAGCCTTACTCTCGAGGAGACCTCCTCCTCCTGAGTAGCCATTCCTGCCTTTTGGCAACCCTGCATGCTCGAGCATTGAGGAGAGGCTCCTCCACTTTGTTATCACCACTTGAAGGAGCCTCTGGAGGTTCTGAAGGCCCTGGCTGAGTCTCTGCCTCTGGCACCACATCCTCTTCAGCCTCCTCGCTATCCGACGCAAGTGCTGGCTGCGCCCGCTGCTGGCGCAACACCACACCAGCCTCCTCCTCGTCAGGATCAGCCACGATTCGCGCAGGCCGCTGGCGGGCCACAACAAGAAGCTTCTTGGATGAGAAGTGAAACATCATCAAAGAAAAACAAAGTCCAGTTGCCTTTTGAAAAAGCACCTTTGGGACAACCATGACCTGGATGACTGTGAGGATATCCATAGACATATAGTTTAAAAATGCCCCTCAGGAAATTTCAAGGAACCTGAGAGGATCACATCACAGCCACACCAGAAGCAGTTAGATGGTTAACTACGCTAGATATTGAATTATAACATCTATCCCATTGCAATTCTATGGCTCCATATTATGGTGATTTTATTATGGTTTCATCTTAATTTAATATATTATCTTCTATACTGTATTGACCACCTATTACATATCTATCTATAGAAAAAGAAAAAAAAGGAAAAAGAGAAAAGGGTATAAAGGAGCAGTTTCTGATCTTTTTCACTGCAGTTATAAATGCTTTTATATTTTACCCTCTTCTTTAAGGTTACATCATAATTTCTTTCTTCCATAAGCTACCCTTTCCAATCATCAAACCCATAAATCACAAATTGATTTTTTTTCTTTCTTCAGCAAAAAATGTATGAGGGGTTTCCAGTCAAACTTTCCTATGACTTCAACCTATTTGGGGAGGGTCAAGGGTGTTCGCAGGGAGGTGGGGTCGTAAAAGTTAATGACTTGGGACTGGGGGGGAGGAAGGGTTATGGCAAATTGAACAGGACTTCCAGGGAAGGCATGGCAGACTGAAGACAGCTCTACAAAAGTGCAGCAAAAACCAAGGAACCAATGAGTAGACCTCTTTAAGCAAGGAAAGGATGGGAGATTGCCCACATGTGTTCCAGAGAGTTTCTTTTCATGAGGTGACCTCAAGGTAGCTATTTTCTACATGTTTGACCACTGGAGAAAACGAATTTAGCCATCTTGCTTACAATCACCTCTTTTAAAGGACCCTAAGTTTGCAAACATTACTTTGCAATCACTTTTGGAAATTAACTCATTAACTATCTTTCTTTTTCTTCTCTCTTTCTTTTATTTCTCTTTCCTTGCACCTTTTACTCTTTCCTATTCTCTTTTCTTTATAAATTGTGTGTATTAGATTTTTACTAGCATGATCAACATTCTTAATAAATGAATTGTCTGTCTGTCTGTCTGTCTGCCTGCCTGCCTGCCTGCTTACCTACCTACCTACCTACATCTACCTACCTACCTACCTATCTATCTATCTATCTATCTATCTATCTATCTATCTATCTATCATCTATCTATCTATCTATCTATCTATCTATCTATCTATCTATCTATCTATCATCTCTCCCTACCTTCTCTCTCTCTCTTTCTCTCTCTCTGTCTGTCTCTCTCTCTCTCTCTTTTCAAGGTTGACTCAGTCTTCCATCCTTCCAAGGTCGGTAAAATGAGGACCCAGATTCCTGGGGGCAATATGCTGTCTCTGTAATAGCAGTAGCACTTAGGCTTATATACCGCTTCATAGTGCTTTACAGCCCTCTCAAAGTGGTTTACAGAGTCAGCACATTGTCCCCAGCAATCTGGGTCCTCATTTTACTGACCTTGGAAGGATGGAAGGCTGAGTCAACATTAAGACGTTCAGAATCGAACTCATGGAGTGAGCAGTGTGTTAGCCTGCAGTACTGCATTCTAACCACTGTACCACCACAGCTCTTGGTAAACCACTCATAAAGCTGTAAAACTCTATGAAGTGGTATATAAGTCTAAGTGCTATTGCTATTTCTATCAAGATAGTAGCCACAAAGACAATGCAGTCTAATCACCACCCATTTATGTGCATCAAAAAAAGTCAAGATGGCACCCGCGATGGTATAGTTGTGGCCACCATATGGCCTCTTTGGATGCCCTCTCCCTCGGAGACCCTTGGGGAAGTTAACTGAACTTAGGGAATTAGAATTAGAAATGAAATGGGTGCAAGACTTGAGGTATCTTGGTTGCAAAATCTATCAGTGGTTTTGGGTTGGTATTTTTTGCAGCCCAGACACATTGCCATAGCTTTTTTTGTTCTCTCCCACCCATCCACCTTGTATTTTTATTTTGTCCTGGAAAAATATCCTGGAAAAAGTGGTTACTGTCAGTTCAGCTGGAATAATGTTCTTTCTATGCCAACTCAGAAAGCTCAAACTGTCCAAGGAGCTGCTGATCCAGTTCTACAGAGGAATTATTGAGTCTGTCATCTGCATCTCTTTAACTGTCTGGTTTGGCTCTGCAACCCAACAAGAAGACACAGACTTCAGAGGATAATTAGAATTGCAGAAAAAACAATTGCTACCAACCTGCCTCCATTGAGGACCTGTATACTACATGAGTCAAAAAGAGGGCTGTGAAAATATTTACAGACCCCTCGCATCCTGGACGTAAACTGTTTCAACTCCTACCCTCAAAACGATTCTATAGAGCACTGCACACCAGAACAACTAGACACAAGGACAGTTTTTCCCCGAATGCCATCACTCTGCTAAACAAATAATTCCCTCAACACTGTCAAACTATTTACTAAGTCTGCACTACTATTAATATTCTCATTGTTCCCATCACCCATCTCCTTCCACTTATAACTGTATGACTGTAGTTTTGTTGCTTGTATCCTTATGATTTATATTGATATTGTCTCCTGATTGCTTATTTGTACCCTATGAATATCATTAAGTGTTGTACCTTATGATTCTTGATGAACGTATCTTTTCTTTTATGTATACTGAGGGCATATGCACCAAGACAAATTCCTTGTGTGTCCAATCACACTTGGCCAATAAAAATTCTATTCTATTCTATAACAGCAGTTGGTGGCTTTGTTTTGTTTCAGCATCAAACTATATGTGATTTCTTAGTAACCATGCCCCTAAAAATAGATATGGGAGGGAGGTAAGACTCATCACAATTGAGAAATTTAACCATTTTATACAACTACAAATATCACCTTCCTCTTCCACTTCCTTTTAGTTTAGAGAAGCTCTCAGTATGACCTTTCTTTCACAAAGCTGTTGACACCTGATCATTTTCTCCTGGAATTAGAAGAAATTCCAGAAATTAGAAAACTGCCCAAAGATATTTTTATATTGGCCAGCTTAGAACTTTGATCAATGAATAAATATAGGAGATGGGAAGGAGGCAGCTTTTAGTAGAATCTCAGGAAGCAACGAGTTAAACCTTTCTTTTAATACTTTGCCCTAATTAAAAGAAACAATCCCTCTGAATGGATTGCTAAAGCATCATAAACTTTTTGGTCCAGAAATGAAGAAAAGACCCTGGAAACTTACTGCTCCAATAACAGGTTAAAAACCTTGTTACCCAAATAACAATGAAGAATGTGAAGATCAGTCAAATGGAAAAATGGAATGGAATGAATACAATTTGCAAAGGGGATGACAGATTTCAGGGTAGCTTCATAGTTTATTACTCGTAGAAGAGATTTATTGCTCCTTTTATTTCTGATTTAAGTTCCCGTGTATGCATGCAAAAGTAAATAAAAAAGCATAATGCATGCACAATAGAGAGATGTCAGCAGATCTGGGATAACCTCAAGGTTTGCAGGAGTAGCAAAAAAGAAAAAAAGAAGTGAGTAATCCTAATAAGATGAAGTTGCAAAGCCAGAGGACAAGATGGATTTGTAACAGTCTGGGTGAGAGTGGTATGGAATTGAGCAGCAGAAAAAGTGGAGGAGAGAAAGATCCAAATGTGCCTCTATATCGGTGTTTCTCAATCTTGCCTGCTTGAAGATGGATGGACTTCAACTTCTAGAATTTCCCAGCCAGCACACTCATGTATATGTATATGTATATGTATATGTGTATGTGTATGTGTATGTGTATGTGTATGTGTATGTGTATGTGTATGTGTATGTGTATGTGTATGTGTATGTATATGTATATGTATATGTATATGTATATGCGAAAGGGATGCAGTATGCTCCCTCCCACATGTTGGGGTAGACCAGGTGCCTTGGTATAAACACACACACACACACACACACATATCAACAATCAACATGGACTAAATGCTTGGCATGCAGTGTTGATTCATTACTGAAGTCATAGTGACTTCAGATGGACCACACCACACCAAAACACACCACAACACACCACAACACAAAATAACGTAACGTAACATAACAACATAACATAACATAATATAACATAACATAAAGATCAGTAATAACAATTTAATTTTATTTATTTAGCATTGGACACAACTGAATGGATAACATCATCATATCAAGTTAAATGACCACCCATCTCACAAGTGCATCTTGGGTATAATTAGAATCTTACAGCGCTGAGTTCAAGAAAGAAAGAGGAAATATTTCTGTGCTATTGTCTATGGAGATTCTCAGTCATCCAGGTGATAGTTCTCTCAGAAAGAGGGAGGAAGAGGAGGAGGAGGAGGAGGAGGAGGAGGAGGAGGAGGAGGAGGAGGAGGAGGAGGAGGAGGAGGAATGTCTTCTTCCTCAAGGAAAACACAGTCCAGCTGCCTTTTTGAAAAAGCACTTTGAGATTTCTGTGCTATTAAATGCAAATAAGCCATTGAAAAAGCAATGCTTCTGATAGCAGGTTGGATCATTTGGTCAAGTCTGGCAGATTTTTTATTAGTACCCATTAGCCAAGGTCTTCCATTACTTGTAGTATCTTAGTCAGCAAGGTCTCCCATAAAACCATCCCTGGTGCAGCAGGGAACCAGCATTTAAACAGTACTCCATCATATAAAGGTAGTCCAACAGGAGGAATCCTGGATAGGTTGAGATGATTTCTCATTCTTGTAACAGCAATCACTGCTGTCAGATTACATAATCAAGGGTGGAACTGTCCTTGGTACTGAAGAATATATAAAAACATTGCTGGAACAGAATACAGGATTTCTTTGGACAACGTTAGACTCACATAGACAGTGATGGTCTTCCTCTGAGTCTAGCATTCTTAGCAACAATCAGCCAGTTGCTGCAAAGCTTTCAAGAAAATAAAACTCGGCTCTGAAGAGATTTGAGAACAAAATGCACTAATAGCTAGAAACCAGGCAACCTCAAAGGTGCATTGAGTAATTGTTCCAAGAAATATTACAAACTCTACTTTTGTAGGAGGCCTATTAGATTAGAAAGGCAAAGTCAGTGATAAGTATTAACCCCAAAATATATATGCTGCTTTTCAAAAGTTCTCTTGGGCTCCTAAATAATGTCTAGCCTAGTCTAAGGAGCAAATATAACTTAAAATACACACACAGACACAGGCTCAGATAATCCTTTTGGATTAATTGCCATAGGCTTTAAATACAGCACAAAGGGTTGTGGATGCTGGAGTGTAGCTCAGCTTTTATCCTGGGTAGAGCCACTAGAAATGTATTATCACCTATTAGTGGGACAGCCATGTCTTTATTGTATTTCACATAACTTACAAAAAAAAAGGGGGGGGGGATTTTCCATGCTAAATTTCCAGTACTTGTAGACTCTTCAATAGTTCAGGTCACAGATAACATCAGTCGCAAATCTTATTCTGTAGAAATCCACATATCTATTTGGGTAGTCATGTTGCAACACATGTGTAATATTTTTTCATTACTTTTGTTTGCAGCAGAGACTTATGGCAGGAAATATAAAAACAGTAACGAAAGCCCTAAAATAGGATTAAAATAGATTAAATAAAAGAACTCCCTCCCAAACAGAAACAAAAAATCTTGACTGCTTATATCATATACTCAGGGGTGGGTTCTAAATTTTTTTACTGTCGGTTCTGTGGGCGTGGCTTATTTTGTGGGTGTGGTTTGATGGTCATGTGACAATTCTTTAGGATTTAGCAGAGGTACTGGTCTACCAGACTTTTAACTGCTTGCAGAACTGTACCCGTCTACCCATTTGTTCTTGGAGCGTCCTGGTCTACCCATTTATTTTTGGAGGCACCAGTCTACCACCACACTGCCTTTTAACACTGATCAGCTGTAGGGCGACCCTTTGAAGCCCCACGGCAAGAGTTTAAACAGTTTTTTCCTTCCAGCTGATCAGCTGGGACTTGGGAGGCATCGAAAAATTGGAGGCAGGGCCAAATAAAAGGTAAGAATAACACTGGGGTGGTGGTGGGAGGGCCCAGCTCCTGAACAAAGAGAACCGGTTCGGTGATGTCATACCATCACCGCTACCGGCTCGGCGGAACCGGACCGAACCGGGAGGAACCCACCACTGCATATACTCCATTTACATTTTTCTCTCCAAATGCTAAGCATGGATTTTAGTCTACAAAAGGTAGCTTAATTCTGCTTTAACCCAAAATAACCTGATACAGTCTTTCCAAAATAAAACTACATTCCAGGTTAACTCCTCAATGGTTTAGCCTAGTGCTAAACTAATAGATAGGAATCATCCAGTGGTGGAATTCAAATTTTTTTACTACCGGTTCTGTGGGCGTAGCTTGGTGGGCGTGGCAGGGGAAGGATACTGCAAAATCTCCGTTCCCACCCCACTCTGGGGCCAGCCAGATGTGGTATTTGCCAGTTCTTCGAACTACTCAAAATTTCCGCTACCAGTTCTCTAGAAGCTACTGAATTTCACCCCTGGAATCATCTGGAAAATACTTGACCAAAATATCCAAGGTACTGATTGACAAATGTGGTTTCCCTTCTTGAACCCCTGCTTGATGACTTCATATTCAAATGGTTCAAATTCAAATTAAATGTCCATGGTAGACCTTCAGAAAATCAGCCTTTAAGTATCCTCAAAGCTTATGTGCTTAATAAGTTTAGATGGCAAATTCTATGTTTTCATTTAGGTTAAACTGACCAATTGAACTCAGCTTGATTCACCTTTAAATGTCTTGATTTGGAAAAGAGTTCATGTAGGCTATTTGCCTAGTCTGGAAGCGGTCTTCTCCATGTATCAAATGGATGTGCTTACCTAGTTCTTAAGGGAAACAAGGACCCTTGACTTTCTGTCAGCTTGCAACCATGAAGTTGTATTCTTCTATATCTGTTTATTATTACAATAATACACAACACTGGGAAGAGAACATTTCCCTCTAAATGTATGTGAAGAGGTGTTGGTAGTACAGATTTCTTCATGCACGTAAAATGGGGATTCAATCACACCCCCATGTCCACTATCTTGGGGTTGTTTTGGACCATTCTTCCTCCTGCAGAAGCTCCTCATTTTCATCATCTCTTTTCTTAATCTTTTCTTTTCACGAAAGTCCCAAAAATATTCTTCTCCTATGTTTATGCATTTCACACTAAACATCACATGTACCTTTCTCTTTTTCATTTGCATAGAATCTTGGCATATAAACATACAATATATATCCATGCTTTGACTGTGACACGAGCTTCTCGCTAACCAGCTAATTATTGCTGCAAAATGGATTGTTTTACACCAGGAAATAGCAAAAGCATAAGTAGGTTTCGCTCCTTGATCCTACTGTACTAACTTTGTCAACAACATTAAGAGGTTGTCTTGACAATTGTTCTGAGTTGGAAAATTTCACCATGGGGAGAAAAAGGGGGAGAGAGAGAGAGAGAGAGAAAGTATTCAGAAAACCCACCTCTCATTTAGGTGCCAAATGACACCCCCCATACACACACAAACACGCTTCTCCAGCATTTTATCCCTTAATTGCTTTCTGTTGTTGGTTTTTGGAGGAGTGGAAAATCTTGGCATTTGAAGAAAGAACTGCCAGCACACTGACATTTTATTCAAAGCTCAAGATCTAATGAAGAAAGGAGGCTTGTCCACCTTTAGAGCTTCCCCCAGAACTAGACTAACCCCCAGAATTCTGAGCTGCCTAAGAATTCTGGAAATCATCAGTCTATAGATAAACTAGATGCTTCAGTGGACAAGGGTAGGCAAGACTCCTGAAAGCCATCTGTGAGTTATCTGAATGAAAACAATGTCAGAAACATGTATGGACTCATTTGGAAAATGGCTATTTTATTTATTTATACATTTGTTTACTTATTAAATTTACATGCCAACCATCTCCTTGACAAGGTGACTCATAGGGTGGAAATCAAGTGTTAACAAGATGGCAGCCATAAATCACTGCTTTACGAGAAGGAAATTAGTAGAACTGCCAATCATTGTTGGCTCCAGGGATGGCCCAGTTTGGTTTTTCTTTGCTTCTTTCTAGGCATGTGGACATGCTTTCAAACAAAGCCCTACTCGCCATTTTATTTTCTAAAATTGTGAGACCAAGTGAGGCTCGTTGTCAATTCTGTAGCTTTGTAGCAGCTCGCTTCCCATTTCATTCATTAAAAAAGAAAGAAGTCAGCTGGTGATTGTCAAGAAAATTATCATGTATATTTGTAGAGTAGATAAGAATTTTAGGTTCCGAATTACATTCCCCAGATTAGGTTTGGTTTTTCTGTGGATGGGCTTATCTGTAAGTATATAAATGAAACTTTTTTAAAAGTACAGGTAACCAAAGATACTTGTGGATACCATAAAACATACCACCTGTGAATAAGCCAATTATAAAAATTAAAATATACAAAAATGGTCAGTTTAGCTGCAGGTGGTGCATTTTTTGTGGTATTTGAGTTAAAAATTCAAGGGCCGGCTGGGCTTAGCCACGAGTATATTTCATGTATTCATAAATGCATGGATCCCAATATGCACTGTTCTCTTTTTCTAGATTGCCCTGACAAATATATTTTCCCATTCAAACTACTATTAATATATGAATTCTTCTGTACAATGTTCTATCGGCTATGCTTTATTCTTTTAAAAAATTAATCCAGCACTCCTTAAATTGCAGCTTTCCCATTTATGCACATTTCCTGAATGTATCCTTTTTACAAATATTTCTAGCCAAGAATGATGGATAGGCACTAGGAAATTATTTTATAGTCTTAATGGCAGGAGACTCCATTCGTTGCTGTCATCTTGATGTTTTCATGCTTTAAAAAAAACCAACCAACCGTGATGGATTTCTTTAATGTCCTCAGACGGATCTTTTCCTAGCAGCACTGGTTTATCAGCCAGTCTTGCTCAATTTCTTTCTATTTAGGAAGAAGAGGCAGGGATCATTACTTTGGCTGAGGTTACCATCTTGACTTTTTTTTCAAAGACACAAACACACCATGGACATCCATGCAAGACATTCATACATTCTTTTGGCCAAATCCTAATTAAGTGTAAGAACACCATATGCCATTCATGAGAATGTCTTCTCCTTCTGAAATACATTTAAAACTAAAGGCTTTGTCATTGATTCTTGGATTAGAAGAATGTTCTCATGAGGGTTGGGTAGATAAATGGCTAGGGTTTGATTGCATGATGGGTCCAACAAACACAGCAATACAAAATTCCTGATATAATCTTACATGTAATAATACCCATATTACCAAAGGAGCCTTGGTGGCGCAGCGGACTAAAGTGCTGTTAAGTGCTGTTAAGCTGCCTGCAATTACTGCAAGTTCAAATCTCACCAGGCTCAAGGTTGACTCAGCCTTCCATCCTTCTGAGGTAGGTAAAATGAGGACCCGGATTGTGGGGGCAATAAGCTGACTTTGTATAAAAAGAACACCGTTGGGGGGGGGGGGGCGAAAGCCCTACTAAGCAGGTATATACAAAAATATGAAGGCTGTTGCTTAACACAGTAGTCGGCAAACCACGGCTCGCGAGCCACATGCGGCTCTTTGGCCCCTTGAGTGTGGCTCTTCCACACTCGTGATGCCCTGGATGGCTGTGGCTGAGCCGGGAGCATGCACACGTGCAGGGAGACCCTCCTCAAGTGAGCGCCGAAGCTCAGGAAAGGTACGCGCAGGGTGGGCAGCGGCTTGCTTAAGAAGGGTCTTCCCACATGTGCACATGCTCCCGGCTCAGCCACAGCCGGCCAGGTCATCACGAGAGTGGGAGGAGGAGGAGAGTGCAGGAAGAAGCTGCCCTGTACCTACCTTCGCGCCACATTTGCATGTAAGGCAGCCTTTGCTTCCTGCCACTTCAGGCTGGAGTTCGCACCCTCCGCAGTCAGCTGAAGAGCTGCTGGGGGTGGGGGATGAAACAGCAAGGCGATGGCCAGAGCATTAGTGCTGGAAAGAAGCCCCATCCTGTTAAGACCCTCCTAATCGAGCAGCCGTGAGGAGGAGGACGGTCACCTGAAGGGAAGGGGAGAGACACAGAGAGAGAGAGATGGGGGGAGAGAGAGAGACATATAGACACATACAGAGTGATACATAGAGAGGGGTGAGAGAGGGGAAGAGAGGGAGAGATACAGAGGGAGAGAGACATGGGGGAGAGAGGCGAAGATAGGAAGAGGGGGAGAGAGACAGAATGGTTTTGTGGCTGGGTAGGCGTGGCTGGGGGGTGTCATGTGACTGGGTGAGTGAGTGACATCGAGTTGGCCATGCCCACCCAGGTTTTGTGGCTCCGGTGTGTTTTTTTTCTGTGGGAAACGGGTCCAAGTGGCTCTTTGAGTGTTTAAGTTTGCCGACCCCTGGCTTAATGCATTGTAAGCTGCCCTGAATCTCCGGAGAAGGGCAGCATATAAATCGAACCAATAAATAAATAAATAAATAAATAAATAAATAAATAAATAAATAAATAAATAAATAAATAAAAAATAAAAAATAAATAAATAAATAAATAAATGAATAAATAAATAAATATTTTACAAGCTTTTTTTTTTTTTTAAATAAACCAATGTACAAATTGTGCATTCTGCAATTCAAGATTCATTTCAGACACCATTTTCATGAAGCCAACATGTGGGAAGACTTATGGAAGACTAACAAATTGAAATCCACTTGATAATCTCAAAGCTGCTTTTTCAAAAGGCAACTGCACAATACTTTTTCCTTGAGGGGGAAAAAAAACATAGTTCCGTTGCCTTTTGAAAAAGCAGCTTTTTAAAGACAGCCATGACCTGAATGACTGAGAATCTCCATAGACAAATCCACTTGATAATGCCATTTTTTGTTTTGTAAAAATGCCAGCCAAGGGTGTTATACTCTGACAATGTTTCCACATGTTTTGGTAGAAGCATGCTTATGTAGTTAAGTACTTCGTTATTGGCAGAACTCTTGAATTCAACCTCTTCTTTTTAATTACATTTAACAATGTATGATTGAAGCTAATAATTGTTTTAGGTTTTAGAGGATGTTTTAATAGAATGTTGTGACTTTTAAGAAACCAGTTCTGTTCCAACTTTGTTTCAAGGTGAGTTACATTGTGGTTTATTATCTCAGACAATTTGCACACAATTGGCACCCCCATCTCTCTCTCTCTCTCTCAGCAAGAGATTGTGGAGTACTTCAAATGATTTGCCATAATTCTGGGTCACAACAGAAAGCTGGAATTTGGCATATTCAGAGCTGGAAACATACGAAAGCACTATAAGGAAAGAGGAGAATCATAGTTGCTTATGTAGCAAAACATTGGGGCAGTGGAAGACTGAGTTTGAAGAGCAGATATATTGGTTCGATTTCGATTGGTTTGATTTATATGCCGCCCTTTTCCAGAGACTCAGGGCGGCTTACAATGCGTTAAGCAATAGCCTTCATACTTTTGTATATACCTGCTTAGTAGGGCTTTCACTCCCCCCCCCAAGCGGTGTTCTTTTTTATACAAAGTCAGCTTATTGCCCCCACAATCTGGGTCCTCATTTTACATACCTTAGAAAGGATGGAAGGCTGAGTCAACCTTGAGCCTGGTGAGATTCGATCTTACTTTAATTGCAGACAGCTGGTGTTAAATTACAGTGCTTAGTCTGTTGAGCTATCCAGGCTCAAAAGGTTTTAAAGGTTTTTAAGAAAAGATTGGACAACCATTTGTCTGAAATGATATAGAGTTTCTTGCTTGAGAAGGGGGTTGGACTAGAACAGGGTTGTCAAACTCAATTTCATTGAGGGCTGCATCAAGGTTGTGTTTGACCTTTGGGGGGGCCAGCGTGGGCATGGCCAGTTTGACATCAACCATGTTGGGGCACATGTCGGGGCCCAAGCGTTCTACCAGCAAAAATGGGTTCCTGAGCTCCATTTTTGGCCGCAACAGCTTCCTGCAACCCTCTGCCAGCGAAAATGTAGCAGTTCTTCCATTTTCACTGGCAGAGGCACCGCAGGGCGGTCCTTTGCTGTTTCCAGGGCAGCCCCACGGGCCAGATCTAAGCACCCCTGTTTGACACCCATGGATTAGAACCTTCAAGGCCCCTTTCAATTCTGTTGCTCTGTTCTGTTAAATCTCATTTCAATTACTGGAGTGATATGATATTGTGGATGCAGCAATAGGGTGAAAATTCCCATTTCAATGCCTCAAAATAAAAGAGCGAGGGAACAAGGGAAATGGTTTTGTTTTAATGGAAATGGGTTTTGTGCCTGTGTCTGCATGCCCAGAAAATTGACAGAGGTCAGTGAAACAGGAGGTTGACATAGTATGGTAGTGCTCTTGTGACATCTCAAAACAGAGTGCTTTGTTTTAAACAACCACACTGAAAGGTTGTTTTATCAAAGGCTCAACTGACGTGAAGTACCTCTTCAAAGTTTTTTATGGGCCTGTAATGCACTTCTCTGTATGTGTCCCTTTATTGTTGAACACAGGCACAGGGTTGTTGGGGATGAGTTTGTGTTGTCTGCATCTCAAACTGAAGGACAAATGGTTTCTGTAGTCTGTAATTTTTTTCTGGAAATCCATTCATACTCAGCACCATTCGAAGGATGTTCATCCCAAAGTGCATAGCTAAATGTCTAACTAGCTAAACATCCTGCAGAAAGCACAGTTCCACAACACAGTTCCAGCAGTTCCAAGAAGGCCCCACACCAGTGGTCGGTTGCTACCAGTTTGCCCTGGTTCAGGCGAACCTGTAGCAGTGGCGGCGGAAGGCTCCACCCACCCACCTGGACGTCATCAAATATGATCTGCACATGTGCAGAAGTGGCGCACATGCAAACTAAGCACGTTTGTGCAAGCGAACCAGTAGCAAAAGTAAGTGAAACCCACCCCTGCCCCACACCCGTTTGCATTATTCAGATGACCCTGGGGATGCAGACAAACCTCCAAGTGGACTCAATGACTCTCTAAAATAATGCAAATGACCAGCTTTCTGTAAGGAATATACAGTAAATCCATCCATTTCCCACCATCCAGTCAGAGCTGAAGAAGCTTCCTGGATGAGAAGCGAAATATCTTCAAAGAAAAAACAAGAAAGTCCAGTTGCCTCTTGAAAAAGCACCTTTGGGGCAACCATGACCTAAATGACTGAGAATCTCCATTTCACAGAATCAAGTTTTGTGGCCCCTGCTTACCCTTGTTTATCTTTTTTTATTCTAGTTCCTATGAACCCTTCAAGTGTAGTGCATCCGATGACTGCTTCCTCTTGTATGAATTCAAATGATGGAACTTGGGTTGAAGTAGACCCTTAGCCTCCTTGTGAACATGAGTCCATAGTGTACAATGGGCACCAGATGACAAGTTAGTCAAGTAGATAGCACTGCGATTGTAGGCTGTTGGATAAATGGACAAATGACGGAGGCTCTGAGAAGGCTGATAGAGTTTCAGAATAACCCTATTGATTTTCTCATCTGACTTCCTTGACTTTATCTAACCAGCCACATGATTCCTTGAGGATTTTGGACCATTTAAGTTGTGTAGATAAATCACTTTGCTAAGCAGAATGCACATAATCATTCCAGTTGATTGACAGCTGACTTAGAGAGCCCTCCTTGGAGTTTCTTCTCTGGCAGATAGATACTGGTATGGCTACTAGTTCTCTTGGCCTCATCCCGAATATCATTTGACAGAATAAATTGTTTTGATCAGGAATAGTATTGGTATTGGTGAAGCAATTTTAGATCCTACACTGTGTGGTCACTGGAAGCTTGCAATCTGTGCGTCATAAAATCTAATATCTAGGATTTAAAATGGCAGGCAATAAAACAAAAATGTCAGTTTTCATTTTGGAATGTCTTTTATTTTAATGCAGCTTTGGAGATTGATGGCCCCAGCAATAGCAGTCTCCATTTATTCTCAGGTGACTATCATTTCTTTCAGCCAGGCTTTTTAAAGGGGTAACAAGACTGGAATACAGAATGAAAGGACCCAAAGAAACAAACCCTCCATTGATTATTGATAAGAGCTTATCAAATTTCACAACTTTTGTTCATAAATAGATCGGAAAGGATCTGAGGTTGGTATTTTCTTTTTAAATTGAATCTAAGAAAAAGCAGAAGGAAAACATTCATCAAGTAAAAAGTTTTGAGCATTTGATGTTCAAAAGCCTGTGGTGCTGAACGGAGATTATGAATTACTAAGAAAAAGAACCAGCCAATTCCCCCGCCCCCCATTAGAATAGTACTGCAGACCAGATTTTTTAAAAAAAAATGTGCAGAAAATATAACAGGATAAACATTTGTAACTTTAGATAAGGTGTAAAAACTTTTTATGCTTCTTCTAATTTACCTGATAATAAATTGTCTCCTTTCATTCACACATAAATATCCCCGATTAAACATTTCTTGGTAAAGATAAATATTGTGTCGTTTATTTTGAGTTGTTGTTCTTTCCAGGAGCTATTGTTGCATGTATTTGATTCCAGAAAGATAGTAGCAAACTTCATTGCCAATGTGTTCAATCCACTGTAAAATCTAACATTTACTTTCAAGGGAATTCACAGAACTATTTTACATCTTTCTGCCTACCTTATTAGGAACAAATAACAGTTGATTTACAAAAAACACAGCCTTATCCACAGTTGGTTATTCCTGATGCTCTTCTTTAAGAATTATACGAAGGCAGCAGACCAAACAAAGTGTGTGTTTCTAACCCTTGAAGACCCTGTGATCCTTAACATTTATCTCCTTTCTTGTTAATATTTTGTTCTTTGTATTTTAATCTCAACAATAATGGCTCCTAGCTTCTTCTATGGCTTTGGTTATGATGTTAACACTTGCTAAATGCTGCTCTTTACTTAGTCAAACTACCTGTACCTCTTATCTAGGTTCTTGTCTAATAGGCCAGCATCTGAGATTGTTCAGTGGAATGACTTGCCTCCAAAAGTTGTGAGTGCTCCAACACTGAAGGTTTTTAAAAAGAGATTGGACAACCATTTGTCTGAAATGGTATAGAGTTTCCTGCATGAACGGGAGTTTGGACTAGAAGGCTTTGAAGGTCTCTTCCCATTCTGTTATTCTGTTATTCTGAAGAGTTTTTGCAGGACATCTACCTAAGATCTTTGAATGGAAGAAGGCCAAGACTGAAAGAACTTTCAGTATGAAAGAAGGTACTTTAACGACAGCTAGGTTCAGAACATTGTAAACCGTTTTTTTGTTGAAAATACCACAATTAGCTGGTTTCATACAACATGCTAAACTAGAAACGAATAATCCTCATTATGGCTTATTGTAGTCCATAGGCCTATGATTGGTTGGACTATTGACCACAATAAGCCAAAATGGGGATTATTAGTTTCAACTGGGATACTCTACTCTACTGGGAAACTCTTTTTGGGCCCTGATTTGCAACAATCATATTGAGACCTGGGTGATAGACATGCCCCAGCCAGGACCTTGGAGAAGCATTGTCTATGAAAATTCTCAGTCATCCAGGTCATGGCTGTCCCAAAGCTGCTTTTTCAAGAGGCAACTGGACATTTCGCTTCTCAACCAAGACGTTTCTTCAGCTCTGACTGGATGGTGGGGAATGGAAATTGTAAATGCAGTACAATGCAGTGAGCCATGTGCAGATCTGTACTTTGGGGAAACAAAACAACCATTTCACAAACGCATAGCACAACATAGGAGAACAAACACATCAGGACTAGATTCAGCAGTCCATCTGCATTTAAAAGACAAAGGCCACTCTTTTGAAGACAGCAAAGTCCATGTTTTGGACAGAGAGGACCTTTGGTTTGAAAGAGTGGTCAATCTATCTCCAGTATAATCTATCTCTGGTCAATAACACAGTCCTTTCAACAGTTCCAAGAAGGCTCCACACCCATTTGCACCACTCACGTGACCCTGACAACACAGATAAACCTCCAGGTGGCCTTAATGACCCACTAAAAGAATGCAAATGACCAGCTGTCTGCAAGGAGCATAAATTCTTCCATTCCCCACCATCCAGTCAGAGTTGAAGAAGCCTCATGGATGAGAAGCAAAATATCTTCAAAGAGAAAAACCAGAAAGTCCAGAGAAGCATTACGATTTCTTTCTTTATTTTAATTCTTTGCTTACATTTCTTCAATACCTATTACTCCAAGGAGTGCAAAAATTAAAAACTGAAGAAACAAGAATTTTCTATGCACAGAAATGGAATTGCCTATACCTACAATAGGCATTCAGGATATGAAATTAATGGAGTTGGCGCAGATGGCAAAACTGACTGCTTTGATGAAAGAAAAGTGTATCTAGCTTCGTTTCCACTTGGAAACCACTCTCGTATTTTTTTTTCTGAAACTGAAAGAGCTGAAATGTTAACCTTGGGTTTAGATGATTAAGCTTGTTTATGATGATAGAAGTACTATTTGTTATAGTTTGTTCAAATTCAAAGATTCATTGATTATTTAGGCTTTTTATTTACATTTGAGAAAGTTGGAAGTTCCTTTTTATCTGTGGCTTTCCCCCGTTAGTTTGCACCCCCCAATTTTGCTTTCTCCCTACCCCTTCTTTCTTTTTAATTCCTTTTTCTTTGCTTTTTTTATTTGATACTTTAAAAAGTTAATACAGTTTTTTTGGGGAAAAGAAACAAGAGATCAAGAAAGCTAAGTAGATAAAAGTACCAGCAGCATTCAGTGAAATGGAAGGCTTTCTTCCACTTGCATTTAATTATGGCACCCGTGTGCCCTGAAGTTTTTTTCCTTCCTTACTCCAATGATATTGCCTTCATCGAGCTGCAGTGGCGCAGTGGTTAGAGTGCAGTACTGCAGGCTACTTCTGCTGATCGGTTGCCAGCAGTTTGGCAGATCGAATCTCACCAGGCTCAAGGTTGACTCAGCCTTCCATCCTTCCAAGGTGGGTAAAATGAGGACCTAGATTGTTGGGGGCAATATGCTGACTCTGTAAACCGCTTAGAGGAAGCACTGTGAAGCGGTATAGACGTCTAAGTGCTATTGTTATCTTACCCCCACTTAAACTGGGGGTCCTTAGCTGTGCTGTTGTTAAAGAAAACTTTCCCAGCACTCTCTAAGGACAGTCTCAAGGAATGTTATTATTTTAAATGGCACTTTTTTACTTTTACTATACTGTGCAGAACGTCCTTGATTCTCTGAGAAAGGAATGTTATTTTAACTACATGTCAAGTTTCACTACATATCACCCATACTCTATGCAATCCTCCCTCCCATTTTCCCACAGAAGAATATGTGGCAGGCCTGAAGGCCCAAATGCAAAAGATGGCTTCCAGGTCTGGCAGGTAAAGGATCTGTTGGTTGTACGTGGAGAGCAAGGAGTGAGTGTAACATATAGTAGATACTTAACTTTTGTAGATTTCCAGAGCTGTGGAGATCCTCAGAAGATAAGTGAGCAATCAGTGATGGGGTGGGGTAGGGAGGAGAGTGTGGGTGAACCCTTCCCCTTTGTAGAGATTTGGCGCTCAGGAGCTTGGGTTTTGGGGAAGGGGAGCAGGATACTCCACTCTTCAGCGTCTTCAGATTGTGTGGCTCGGCCTCAGAAGCAGGCACCATTTTCAGAGCAGCCATCATGAATTGATTAATAATTACCGTACCTCTTCAGGTCAGTTTTGAATGCTGGCAAGTGTCTCCTGCAGTTTTCCTTGGAAACATTTAAAAAAAATGTCTTGCCTGTTCATTCTTTGTTGGATTGTGAGAAGTGTTTGGTCCAAAATCACCCCTTTGGCTCTGCAGCTATGGCAGGACTAGAACTCACATTTTTCTAGCTTTTAGCCTGGTGTCTTCCTTAGTACATCAAACTGGCTGTCACTGATGAAAAGGTGTGTGTGTGTGTATGTGTGTGTGTTAAAAACAATCTATTCTGGGGTTCAAGTATATTAAGTATGTCACTGAATAACTATTCCTGCTGATTCCAAGAACTCGAAAGCCCATTTGCCCTGCCTAAATTCATCCCTACCACTTTTCCTTCTTCAGCCTTGGAGGTGCACTTGGCTGTTGAGAAGCAGATTTAGGGAGTCCAGCATAAATGGAACAGGTTGGTGTTTATTTTAATTTAATGAAAACAATATCATTAAATTAAATCCTACCTATAAGTAATTAAGTGCAATTATAGATTTATACATTTAATTTAGTCACTGAATTAACCTATTTTATACTAATTGAAGAATAAACAAAACAGGGCAAGATTCATCCAATATAGAAAGCCATAAAGGTAAAGGTAAAGGTTCCCCTCGCACATACATGCTAGTCGTTCCCGACTCTCATCTCCGTTTCAAAGGCGAAGAGCCAGCACTGTCCAAAGACGTCTCCGTGGTCATGTGGCTGGCATGACTAAAGGCCAAAGGCACATGGAACGCTGTTACCTTCCCACTGAAGTGGTCCCTATTTTTCTACTTACATTTTTATGTGCTTTCAACTGCTAGGTTGGCAGAAGCTGGGACAAGTAACAGGAGCTCACCACATTACGCAGCACTAGGGATTCAACCGCTGAACTGCCGACCTTTCTGATCAACAAGCTCAGCATCTTAGCCACTGAGCCACCATGTCCCCTTATAGAAAGCCATATAAACACACTAAAAACTAACTCAAGTTTAGGCTAACTAATTTGTGCCTGTTGAAAAAAACATGATTGCGTGCTATGGGTACATGTGTGTAGAGTTGGAAATAAACATCTAGGCCACTGAGTCTCATCTACTCAGTGCAGGAATCAAATCAAAACATTCTTCAAATTTAGATTATTGTATGTTCTGCAAAACTTTGGATGTCACTAGATGGCAGCAAAGAATTAAAAGCTTTGAGTGCACTAATCATTACTGGGCACACCAAGTTTACCTGTGGGATGCAGGTTCTTCACCAGGTGCATTGGTTAGGTTTTCAGGGACAAAAATCAAGGAGGTAGTTGTCATATTTAAAGACCTGCAGGATAGGTTTTTTTAAAAAAAAATAATTAGGGCATTGTTTTCTATCTGATTATTTGTCTAGTGTTGGCCCCTGCTTGTCTGAGTATTGGCTGCAAAGAATTCTAAGTTTTCAGTTCATTTATGTTGTAATTGAATCCTTTCTGGAGGGTATTGTGTTCTGCAGTGGATAGTGGGAGGCTGGATATTTTGATTATCCAGTTGGGGTTCAGGTGCCTCTTTGGTTCTGGGGTTTAGCTTGAGCAGTTCGGTTTGGAGGGTTTTTTTTTCTTTTTTCAGCTCACCTTAGAAATGTAACCTTGATGGTAGTTATCAATATTTTTGTGTGTTCTGGGGTCATAGTTTGTTCCAGTTGTTTCTTGATGTTGTTTATAGTGAGCTGGTATTTCTTTAGTCCGAGGTGAGCATCAATGATCATTAGCCATATTATTTTTTCAACTGCTTGGTTGAGCTATTCTCCATCCAGCTATGCAGTTTACTGGAGGTTTATATCTGACACTGGTGGCAGGGCAGGGCATGTTGTTACAGGCATTCGTGCAGAGCGAATAGTTGTTCCTTGGTGGAGATTTGCCCACATACAAATTTGTCCCATTTGCATACTTTCTGAAGTGTTTGACACCCATATGTGGTTTCAATATACCATATTGCCGCCCTGAGCCTCTGGAAAAGGGCGGTATATAAATCAAACCAATAAATAAATACAATAAATAAATAAATATTTTTTGGACTATAAGATGCACTGGAGTATAATGTGCACCAAGATTTCGAAGAGGAAAACAAGAAAAAAAAATTTTTGCCCTCCCCAGCCCCCAGGAGCACTCTGCAGGCCTCCCAAACCCTTTGCGCGCCCAGTTTTTGCGAAAAATAGGCCTGTTTTTGGCAAAAATGGGACGCGGAGATGGGGTTTGGGAAGCCAAAAATGGCTGTATTCGGTGTATAAGATGCATCAACATTCCCACCCTCTTTTAGAGGGGGAAAAAGTGTGTCTTATACTCCAAAAAATTAGTTTGGGAGGCCGAAAACAGGCCTGTTTTTGCCTTTCATACGTGCATCACAACACTGCCTGCAAGTAGATAAGGAGCAGAGTTTGCGTCGAGATGTCACAAACTGCATCTCATCACTACTTTGAGAAAAGGACACACAAAAATGGGAGTGTAAATTCTAATTTATATAAGAAAGGAGAAGGGTGCTCATTTTTTAAACCTCAAAACCTGAAGAAAAAAGCAGAAAATTCCAGCTTATTCTACCCAAAGTGGTCCTTCTTAAAAAAAATTAGTCAAATGTATTCTTTTTTTCAATGCCAAAACCTTGAGCAACCTGACCCCCAGGTTTGAGCCTGACTCACCATGGAAATAGCTTTCCATGGTAACTGCAGGAGCACCAGTCATAGTGTGTTTGATAAGCTTGGTTATCTGTTGTTCTGCCAGGTGTACTCTGGTGGCCTAAGGCCTCTAACTTGTTTGGCTTGTCCTTTCTCCTGCTTCCTCCATCCTTCAATCTTTCTTATTGAGAGTTAAAACAATGATTTGGTGCCTTGGAGAAAGCAGATGACAGGAAGACATTTATGGAATTTTGGTAGGAGAAGCTTAAAGCCAAGAAGGTGAAAAATCAGCACTCGTGCCCCCAAAGAAAGCACTTCATCTGACAAGCCACTTAGAAGAAGAGAGAATGGAGGTCCCTGTGTTTTCTCTGAGCTGACAGACAAATGTTTTGCCTTCAGGACAGTAGGCATTGCTAAAACAAACATTCTCTGCTGAACTCCACAATGACTGCATGAGACTGCAGAGCTTTTCTGGCCCAAGGCGAAAACAGTAAGATCAAAACTTTGCCAGTGAAAGATCAGGCTCTCATAGTGTAAAATTATTTGCATGGATTGAATATTATAAAGTTTGTATCAGTAACAAATTAAGGGGAGACATTTACCGGGGAAACGAGCTGATGTTCATCCAGAAACCAGAAACCATGTCTCTCTCTCTCTCTCTGTCTCTCTCTCTCTCTCTCTCTCTCTCACACACACACACACACACACATATCCCATGAGTGTAAGGAGTCTTTATGAAGGCTTCCGAGCCTGAATTGGTATTCCCAAATAATTCCCTGTGCTGGCACTAGCTCAACCCCAACGAGTTTCACAGGCTACTCAAATGAAGCCAACACAAGTCCTCAAGGCAAAAGCAGGTTGGTAAGTGAATCTGGCTTCCACATTGACTTTGCTTGTCAGAAGGTCACAAAAAGGGATCACATGATCCGGGGACACTGCAACCATCATAAATGAGTCAGTTGCCAAGCATCAGAATTTTTATCAGGTGGGGATGCTGCAATGGTCATAAGTGTGAAAAATGGTCATAAGTCACTTTTTAAAGCCCCGTTGTAATGTTGAATGAACACTAAATGAATTGTTGTAAGTTGAGGGCTACCTGTATTTTTGCAAGCCTGATATCTTTCTTGACTAGGTTGCTTGATTTTTTTTCAGGTCCCCTTTATTTATTTATTTATTTATTTATTTATTTATTTATTTATTTATTTATTATTTAAACTTGCATGCCGCCCTATCTCCGAAAGGACTCAGCGCGGCTCACAATAATAAAACAAGCAAAATCAATGTTAAAAATATCCAATAAGATTTTAAAAAGACCATTAAAATCCCCTTTAAAACCCCTTCAGTCCAAACCAGCCAGGCGAAATAACCATGTTTTAAGGTCATGGCGGAAAGAGCGAAGGTTAGGGGCTACCCGGAGCTCCAGGGGGAGCTGATTCCACAGTGTAGGTGCGCCCACAGAGAAGGCCCGCTCCCTAGGGGTCACCAGCCGACATTGTCTGGCCGACGGCAGCCCAAGGAGGCCCTCCCTGTGGGAATGCACCGGGCGATGGGGAGCTGTCACTGGCCACAGACGGTCCGCTAGATACCCTGGGCCTAAGCCATGTAGGGCTTTATAGATAATTACCAGCACCTTGAATCTCACCCAGAGGGCAACCGGTAGCCAATGCAGGTCCCGCAGGAGAGGTGTAACATGAGAGTGTCGGGACACTTCCATTACTACCCGCGCGGCCACATTCTGCACCAGCTGAAGCCTCCGAGTGGTCTTCACAGGCAGCCCCATGTAGAGAGCATTGCAGTAGTCGATCCGGGAGGTGACGAGCGCTTCCTATCAGAAGAGGCAGATCTCAGTATATTTTGTAAGGACTTGAGCCAGATTACAAATTCATAGAGTCTATACTGCTTGGCTGAATTACAAACTGAAACGAATTTCCTCCAGATCATCTTATTTGGCTTGGAATATACCGAGGAGTATATATTTTTTATATATGAATGCCTCACTTGCTATAAAAAGCTTCTTGAAATCTATTTATGCCATTAATTCTCCTGACGGTTTCTTGCAAACTTTTTATGTGCCGCTTGAATTCCCAGCCCAATCTAAAACCTTATTTTCTTTGTGGGCTTATTGGTTGTGTATTGGAAGGCTGTGTTCACACAACATGCTTAATCGGGTCTCTTAAAGACCGTATTAAGCATTTGCATAATATGACAAGTTTGTCTGGTGTTAACCATAATTAGGGTTCCCCCCCCCCTTTTGGGTCTGAGTCCGTTTTGTTAGTTTATGAGTTAATGTGTTATATAAAGAATGATGTCTATAAGCGAGAGAAAGGAAATCAAAATAAGGAAAGCAACATTGTGACATCACAAGGCAAGCCCCATCCCTTTTATTTATTGTGATATCACACATATACAAAAAGAACTCTGATGCTGTTTTCTTCATTCCTCATTCTTATGAAAACAGTGTGTAAACCCAGAAAGTGGATTAAACCACTACCCTGATTAAGTACATCATGTGAATAAGAGTTTGTTTCTATTCCATGACTAGTGCTAAAGAATAGATGCTGGGTAAACAATTATAGTTCTTAGAAGACAATGTAAGACAATGTAATAAGAGCAGTAGTGGCACAGTGGTTAGTATGCAGTATTGCAGGCTATTTCTGCTGCCTGCCGGCTGCCTGCAATTTGGCAGTTCAATTTTCACTGACTCAAGGTGGACTCAGCTTTCCATCCTTCCGTAGTTGGTAAAATGAGGAACCAAATAGTTGGGGTCAATATGCTGATTCTGTAAACCACTTAGAGAGGGCTGTAAAACACTGTGAAGTGGTATATAAGTCTAAGTGCTATTGCTATTTCTCCTATATATCAATAAATTGGGAAAAGCAATACAATATGTGTTTAAAGTAAAGGTAAAGGTTCCCCTCGCACATATGTGCTTATCGTTCCCGACTCCAGGAGGCAGTGCTCATCTCCGTTTCTAAGCCGAGAGCCAGCGCTGTCTGAAGACGTCTCTGTGATCATGTGGCTGGCATGACTAAATGCCAAAGGCACATGGAACGCTGTTACTTTCCCACCAAAGGTGGTCCCTATTTTTCTACTTCCATTTTTTACGTGCTATCGAACTGCTAGGTTGGCAGAAGCTGGGACAGGTAATGGGAGCTCACCCCGTTACATGGCACTAGGGATTCGAACAGCTGAACTACCGACCTTTCGATCAAAAAGCTCAGAGTCTTAGCCACTGAGCCACTGCATCCCTTTTAATATGTACATACCTAGTGCTCTTGCCACCTGTTTTGTCACAACATCCATGTGAGGAGCTGAGAAGAAGAGACTTGGCTGTCTTTCATGCCTAACAGAGGATTATAACTCACTGTCTTCCATTTCTAGCTCAGCATCATAGCCCACCAAACAGGCAACCTACCCGAAAAAAAGGCTGCTGCAATATTGGCAGCCTGCCCATCAACAGGCACCTTTCAGAGGAGAGGGGGAAGGAGCTGATGGTACTCTTCATCTCCCCTCCCCCTCATATACCCAAAAAGAGATTTCAAAAGACTCAGGTTTATAAGAACGTTTAATGCTTCATCACAGGTTGGGCATGAAGACAGGCCCCTGCAGAAGCCAGGTGTCTGCTTTATAGCATTAGCAATAGCACTTAGACTTTGTTGTGACCCCGGCCCCGGAGGCTGATTTATCTTCGCATGCTGAGTCGGAGGATGATATGGAGGAGGAGGAA
Source organism: Pantherophis guttatus (assembly GCF_059756535.1). NCBI lineage: Eukaryota > Metazoa > Chordata > Lepidosauria > Squamata > Colubridae > Pantherophis > Pantherophis guttatus. The sequence goes on along the minus strand of NC_142063.1, from coordinate 327,616,680 downwards.
GCTGTCACGAGCTATGTGCCGGAGGGGCCGTCTTCACTGGTGAGTCAGCAAGAACTGACAGTTGCTGACGTGCCTCTGGACCCCAGCCAAATTGAGGAGGAAACAGAGGCCAGTAACAATGAGGGGGAGCCCCTATTGGATGCAAGAGAGAGACGTAGGAGACATCGTAGAGAACAGCTATTGCCACATCCCAAGAGGTGTGGTCAGGAGACATAGGGCCACACCCTACAAAGTATAAAAGGGGTGTGACTGGGCTGGAAAGGCGTGGTGAACAATTTGTTGGGGTTTTGGATGCAGTGGATTTACAACTGTTAGTTTGGAGTTTTTTTTGACAAGAGTCTGCATTTCTGCATTAGCCTGCTGGCCATCTGCCAAGACTTTTGGAACATTGCCCGGTAACTATTGGACTGATATACTTTTTGGAAGAGAACTATTTATTAAAGGGCCAGCTTCAGCCTCTCTAGCCTGCGTTTGTTACTGCTGGGCTATTTGAGCCTCTGCAAGGCCACTCGTGGGAGGGGACAGAACAGACTTATATACCGCTCCATAGTGCTTTACAGCACCCTCTGAGTGGTTTATAAATGTCAGCATGTTGCCGCCAACAATCTGGGTCCTCCTCATTACCAACCTTCGAAGGATGGAAGGCTGAGTCACCCTTGAGCCGGTCAGGATAGAAGTCCTGGCTATAGTCAGATTTTGCCTAGAATAGAATAGAATAACAGAGTTGGAAGGGACCTTAAAGGATAGGATAGGATAGGATAGGATAGGATAGGATAGGATAGGATAGGATAGGATAGGATAGAATAGAATAGAATAGAATAGAATAGAATAGAATAGCAGAGTTGGAAGGGACCTTGGAGATCTTCTAGTCTAACCCCCTGCTTAGGCAGGAAACCCTACACCACTTCAGACAAATGGTTATCCAGTATCTTCTTAAAAACGTCCAGTGTTGGAGCATTCACAACCTCTGGAGGCAAGTTGTTCCACTGATTAATTGTTCTAAACGCCAGGAAATTTCTCCTTAGTTCTAAGTTGCTTCTGTGCTTGATTAGTTTCCACCCATTGCTTCTTGTCCTACCTTCAGGTGCTTTGGAGAATAGCTTGACTCCCTCTTCTTTGTGGCAGCCCGAGCTATTGGAACACTGCTATCATGTCTCTCCTAGTCCTTCTTTTCATTAAGCTACACATACACAGTTCCTGCAACCGTTCTTCATATGTTTTAGCCTCCAGTTCCCTAATCACCTTTGTTGCTCTTCACTGTACTCTTTCTAGAGCCTCCACATCTTTTTTACATTGTGGCCACCAAAACTGAATGCAGTATTCCAAGTGTGGCCTTACCAAGGCATTATAAAGTGGTATTAACACTTCACGTGATCTTGATTCTATCCCTCTGTTTATGCAGCCTAGAACTGTGTTGGCTTTTTTGGCAGCTGTTGCACACTTCTGGCTCACATTTAAATGGTTGTCCACTAGGACTCCAAGATCCCTCTCACAATCACCACTATTGAGCCAGGTAGCACATATACTGTACTGTGCATTTTGTTTTTCTTGCCTAAATGTAGAACCTTACTTTTTTTACCATTGAATTTCATTTTGTTAGATGTTGCCTACAATACTGCATTCTAACCATTGTGCCCCCACGGCTCCTTTATTCACTCAAAATGGCTGTGGAAGGCAGTGCTTGGTGAGAGAAGGAAAGGAGCATGCTCACAGCAACCTAAAACAGGCAGAAGGAGCTAGGCAGACCCCTGCCTCTTACTGCACCATTAGCTGCAGTGTAATTGAGATACTGTAAACTGTTCACACCGAAAGCTTTGTGCCACCAAATGTCAGCCCTTTGAGGCAGTCCTGACAGGAAAATCAGAACATTAATTCTATCTTTATTGCAAGGCTAAATAACAGAATTTTGCAAGTGTGGAAGCACTTCCCTACTCCCCTGGCTTTATATCCCAGAGAATTAGGAGGGTCCTTTCTAAGACACATTCTTTATCCCCACTGCTCCTGTGGATTCAGATTTAATTTATTTATTTACCATTGTCTAGATAGCCCTTCTTCCTTCTGTTTCCCAAGGTTGTTCTCACAGACCATTACACTAGGAGATGAAAAACACTACTTTAAAACTGGAATGACTGGATTTAGACTGTCTCTGTGGTGGATTGGTTGAAACAGAAATGAAGTCATAAGAATATGTGCCTTTAGAATAGAATAATAGCGTTGGAAGGCACCTTGAGATCTTGGCTAACCTTTTTGCCGTCGCGTGCCAAAAATGGGGAAAGCACGGGGGGGTCGCACATGTGTGTGCCCACACCCATAATTTAAAGCCCCCCTGCACCCCGCACCCCTCCGCAGGCACGTGAGACTCCCCCGTGCATGCATGCACAACACCCACCCACCCACCCCCGCACCCCATTTTGGGCCTAGCAGGCCTCCCTGAAGCCACCGGAGGCTGGAAACAGCCTGTTTCCAGACTTCTGGTAGGTCCATTTTTCACCCTCCCCAGTCTCCAGAGGCTTTCCTGGAGCCTGGGGAGGGCAAAAACGGCCTCCCCCACCCCTCTGGAGGCCGAAAATGCCCTCCCGGAGCCTCCACGTGAGCCCTGTACTTACCTGGCATCCAAAACAGGCCACGTGGAGACTCCTGGGAGGGAAGGGGCTTCATCGGTGGGGGCAGCCAAAAAATCAGTGCGCACTGGAGCTGAGCTAGGACAATGGCTTGGGTGCCCGCAGATATGGCTCCGCATGCCACCTGTGGCACGCGTGCCATAGGTTCACCCTCACGGTTCTAGTCTAACCCCCTGCTCGAGAGAGGCATCTTCGTGCTGTGATGACCAGAATAGGAGAAGAAGGCCATCAATATATTTCTGACTAGTCAAGAAAATTATCACCTTCTTTTCTTCAGAGCCTTGGTGGCGCAGCAGACTAAAGTGCTGTTAAGTAGCACTTAGCTGCCAGCTGCCTGCATGCTAGAATAAATCAGGTAGGTAAAATGAGGACCCAGATTGTGGGGGCAATAAGCTGACTTTGTATAAAAAAAAAAAAAGAACACCGCTTGGGGGGGGGGGGCAAAAGCCCTACTAAGCAGGTATATACAAAAGTATGGAGGCTATTGCTTAATGCATTGTAAGCCGCCCTGAGTCTCCGGAGAAGGGCGGCATATAAAATCGAATAAATAAATAAATAAATAAATAAATAAATAAATAAATAAATAAATAAATAAATAAATAAGTGTTTAAGTTTGCCAACCCCTGGCTTAATCCATTGTAAGCCGCCCTGAATCTCCAGAGAAGGGCAGCATATAAATCGAACCAATAAATAAATAAATAAATGAATAAATGAATAAATAAATAAATAAATAAATAAATAAATAAATAGTTCTTTGATTTTGTTTTCTATTTTTGTGAGATCAACACCTGTTGTGGTATCAGTTGAGCGTTTAAGGCTTTAAGCAACCCAATTAGTCAGAAAGCAAAAGTAATCAAGCCTTGCTAATAAGAGAGAGAGAAGAAAAAAAAAAATCCAAGATTGAAATTAGGATGGTACTTTTCTTAGCTCAAGGTCAGAATGTAAAAGTGTAGGTTTTTAAATTCTCCAAAATTCTTTATCAAGCAAGATGGCACTGAAATCTCTCCCAGAGGCCTTTGAGATGGAAAAGATAAACAGAAATAACGCTCCATTTCGTGAAATCCAGCCTCAGGTAAAATAAACAGGGTTTTGATAGTTTTTATAATAATACACTTGAAATAATTTTACAGTACATGATTTATTAGATATCTGTTTTGGAAAGTAAACCACATTGGATAACTATATCTAATTTTGAAGGCATGAAGGCAATTGTGATGATGTTGACAGTATATCCGCTTGCTTTATCTTTATCTCCCCTCCCCCCCCCAATCATTTATATCTGTTCTAAATATATATATTTTCTTTCCCTCTACTAGCCAGATAGAGTAAAATCAGATATGGTAAAAAAAAAAAAAATTCAGCTGTAACTGAATTTTGAAGATCAACAATGGCAAATGGTAACAGACCTTGTCCTTCAGATAGAACTGAAAAACTTGAAGGGATTAAAGAGGAGAGGACCAATTAATTTATCCAAAGGAAATACAAACACCAAAGTTTACCCTTCTTTTCAGTCCTGCTTCTGATGATATAAAAATTGATTCCTCTTTCTTCAGAAGAGGGTGCGATACATTTTGGAAATGTTTCCTTCTATTGGTTTGCTTTGGAATCCCATTAAAATTTCTTTCTTTAAATACTGCAGTTTTTTTTCTTGGAGATGGTGGTACGTCTTTGCTGCCATGACCTTGAAATATAAATATTGTGCAATTGGTGAGCACATTTACAGTGTTGGAATTTAAGTTGATAAATTTAAGGTCGTTGTTAATAGTGGGTGATAATGGAGGAGAAGAGGAAGAGAAAATCATTGGAGGATCTGACTAAAAGTCCATGGATCGTGAGTCTTGGTATTCTGTTTCTAGCTCTCAGAGGAACGTAAAACTTTCATGATCAGCATTTGTCTAGAGAGAGATGTAGATTTACTGCTATCATTATATGATTGCAGAATCTTCTCTATTTTGGTACCATCCAATTCCTTCTTGGAATTTATTTATTTATTCATCACATTTATATTATTGCCCATCTTACATAAGCGACTCTGGATGATGTATAATAAGAACAGACCAAAAAAAACATTAAAAACTAGACCATAATAAAAAGCATTAATATTGTTTAAAAAGATTAGAACAGAACATCTTTGATATTATGTACAGTATAGCCATCTCACCAGTTCTCCATGTCCCTGAGATCTGTAAACCTGTTGACATAACCCAGTGGTGAAATCCAAATTTTTTTACTACCAGTTTTGTGGGCATGGCTTGGTGGGTGTGGTGTGGCTTGGTGGGCGTGGCAGGGGAAGGATACTGCAAAATCTCCATTCCCACCCCACACTAGGGGATACTGCCAAATCCCCATTCCCTCCCCACTCCTGGGGGAAGAATATTGCAAAATCTCCATTCCCACCCCACTCTGGGGCCAGCCAGAGATGGTATTTGTCAATTCTCTGAACTACTCAAAATTTCCGCTATCTGTTCTCCAGAACCTGTCAGAACCTGCTGGATTTCATCCCTGACATAACCCCATTTTAAAGCAGGAGTCCCCAACTCCTGGGCCATGGCCTACTACTGGACTATGGGCTGTTTGGAACTGGGCCACAGAAGCGGTAGAAGAGCGCGTGCACAACTCCACTTGTGCGAGTGCCAGGCATGTGTGTCCATCGCTCACGCAAATGGAGCTGCATGTGCATATGCCTGCCACTCTTGCCCCCACCAATCTGCAAAGCTGGAAAGTGGCATCAATGGGGGGTGATTATGTTCTACATCATAGGCACCACGGCAGAAAAAGCTCATTTCCTAAGTCCCATCAGATGTTAGTAGATAGTACCCACAACTTACTCCTTATGCTGGATCTGATGAGACTGGCAGTAGTACTCTCAATATAGCCATGTCAGGATTCTTCTCCAGAAGATCCTGATGACTTACAGAATGGTGGATTCCTGGAGCTCATTTGGCCAATTCCCTTTTCAGTGCAGCATCTGTACTGCAGAATTACACACTGTCCCTAACAGATGGCTGTCCAACCATGCATTTATATCTATATCATCTGCACCTCTATAATTGTCTGGTTTGGTTCTGCAACCCAACAAGACATACACAAACTTCAGAGGATAATTAGAATTGCAGAAAAAACAATGGCTACCAACCTGCCTTCCATTGAGGACCTGTATACTGCACGAGTCAAAAAGAGGGCTGTGAAAATATTTACAGACCCCTTGCATCCTGGACATAAACTGTTTCAACTCTTACCCTCAAAAGGACGCTATAGAGCACTGCATACCAGAACAATTAGACACAAGAACAGTTTTTTTCCCAAACGCCATCACTCTGCTAAACAAATAATTCCCTCAACACATTCAAACTACTTACTAATTCTGCACTACTATTATGCTGTACACCACCCTGAGTCCTTCGGGAGAAGGGCGATATAGAAATGTAATTTAATTAATTAATTAATTAATTAATCTTCTCATCATTCCTGTCACCCATCTCCTCCCACTTATGACTGTAACCTTGTTGCTGGTATCCTTAAGATTTATATTGACTGTTTCCCTATGACTATCACTAAGTGTTGTACCTTATGATTCTTGACGAAAGTATCTTTTCTTTTATGTACTCCGAGAGCGCATGCACTAAACATATTCCTTGTGTATCCAATCACATTTGGCCAATAAAGAATTCTATTCTATTCTATTCTATTCTATTCTATTCTATTCTATTCTATTCTATTCTATTCTATTCTATTCTATTCTATTCTATGCCTGAAATAGTGAAAAGGAGCCCACTTCCATACACACACACACCCAGAATCATTGAATAATTACATTACCCTAGAATTATAAAACCGCTTTCTTTGAGGCTATTCCTTCTGACTTCAACCCTGCTGAAAGGGATATGATGTATGGGGTTCCAAGAGATCAAAGGCAGACTTCCAAGCACTTGAGGGAAACCTTCTACCGGGTAGCTGCTTCAAACTACAGCTTTTAAAATCTTGGTCACATCATAAAAGCTATCAAGCATTATTGCAAGTTTATGCCATCATATCATGTTGAGAACTACTAAGTCCTCACAGGATTGAATCTGTTCTCCATCTTGATGAACCACATACTTGGCTGTTACCTCCAGGAAGCTTTAGCAAGGAGAATACAAATTAAGTGGGTGATAATTTGGAAGAAAAAGGAATCCCACTGTGGGTTTTTAAAAAGGAACCCTTAACCAATTTAATGTGTCTGGAAGTCATATAGGTAATTAGATTGTAGCATGAAACTGCTGTGATGAGTCTGCAGCATCCTTGGGAATAAATCTATTTAACTCCCTTTGGCTTATCGTTTATCAGATACTGATAAGAGTTAGGCAAGACTATCACCAATGAACCAGTAGATACCATCTTCCCATTGGCTCCTTTCAATGCCCATGTTGGGCTTCGTTGAATGGACAGCTGTGCTGTTCTTAATTAACATCTTCATGTGAAGCAGCAAAACATCATAAAGAAAATCTCAAACATTAAGTTCTATGGACATCCTTATTAGAGCAGTGGAATCATTGTAGAATAATCCTGCATGGCTTTAGAAGTTACTGGTTCTTCTTCCTGAGCTACACAGATCAATGGCTTTTCAGGAGAGTGGCTTTAGGGATGTTCCACCTTCCCACTAAACCAATAAATAAGCAGAAAATATGGGCATCAGAAGCTGAATCAAGCTTCATTCTTTCAGGGAATAAGCCAAAACTAATTTTCATGTCCTTGTGTTGGAGAGACATTTTTTGTTGAAGTGGCTGAATAAAATGGTCAGAGATTGAGGAATCTTCCTTTTGCTGGGATGGGCAAAGTGTCCCAGATTGTATTATTTATTTATTTATTTGTTAAGTGTGTATTAGATAATATATATAAGCATAAGCATGAATTGAATACATAAAATGAATACAAATAAAGGGAACATTAGGACAGGGACGGTAGGCACGCTGGTGCTCTTATGCACGCCCCTTACAGACCTCTTAGGAATGGGGTGAGGTCAACAGTAGACAGTCTTAGGTTAAAATTTTGGGGGTTTGGGGATGAAACTACAGAGTCTGGTAGTGCATTCCAGGCATTGGCCACTCTGTTGCTGAAGTCATATTTTCTGCAATCGGGTTTGGAGCGGTTCATTTTAAGTTTGTTTCTATTGTGTATTGCTTGTGCATTGTTGTGGTTGAAGCTGAAGTAGTCATTGACAGATAGGACATTGTAGCAGATAATTTTATGAGCTATGCTTAGGTCATACCGAAGGCGACGTAGTTCTAAGGTTTCTAAGCCCAGAATTTCAAGTCTGGTGGCATAAGGTATTCTGTTGCGAGCAGAGGAGTGGAGGACTCTTCTTGTGAAATATTTCTGGACACGCTCAATTGTATTAATGTCCGATATGCAGTGCGGGTTCCAGACAGATGAGCTGTATTCGAGAATTGGTCTAGCAGATGTTTTATATGCTCTGGTTAGTAGTATAATATTAAATTGTGATACTTTGTTTGTTTGTTTGTTTGTTTGTTTATTGTGATAAATTGTAATATTAAAGTGTGATACAAAGAGGCTTTGGGCACAATCCAATTTGGGAATAGAATTAGTTTTAATTGTCCAGCTATGAATTTCTACATTATTTTGCTTTCTAGTATGGCATATCTGAAGGCTAAAATACACATGTCTACAACATGTTTTAGCTTAATGTTCTAGTCACTTAATGTGTCTCTAATTCTGCATCAGTTACACATCCCTCTCCCTATGTCCACCCCACCCCACATTTAGAAGAAAAGGGTGGAGGATGTCACAGTCAGTAGGCTGATTTATTTTGGCATATCACCATTCATAGTCAAATTGATGCACTGGGTCTATCAGATGCTTTAACACTCATTTTGCCAGGTTTTTTTTAAAAGAAGAAAATTGTTTTATTGTTGCTTGGAGCTTTGCCACTGAAAGTTGGTGATGTGAACTTGGGAGGAGGGGAGCTACCACATGGGGAGATGAGGTGGGAGTCTCCCTGTTGGTTGTTCCTCATAAATTAGTCCACAATGTGACAATGCCTCCATCTCCATAGGGCCTAGTCCCAAAAGTCAAGATGGCAGCCACAATGATGTGATTGAAGTTCCATCTTGTTTTTATACACAATGCATATAAAAATAGATGGAGTTTTGATCAAACTACCATGGCCACCATTCTTGACTCTGTTGATCATTCCCTGTGGAACCTCCTGCACCTTCACCAATTATCTCCAAACTAATATCAAAATATTGAGAATTAGTTTGACGTAGTGGTGAGGCTCCACACTAGAACCTGGATGGTTGTGAGTTCAAGTCCCTCCTTAATCACAAAGCCAGGTCCCTCCTTAATCACAAAGCCAGCTGGGTGACTTGGGCCAATCTCTCTCTCTCTGAGCAATGGCAAATCACTTCTGAAAATCTTGCTAGAGCAAGTGCTGCGATGGGTCCAGGAAATCACTAGGAGTCAAAAATTGACTCAACGGTACCAAAAACAAAAATCTAATAATAAATATGAACCTGTGCATATCTCCCTTGTCCCCTCTGCATTCCTTTGGGTTCACATCTCTGGACAACAACAGGATTGTCATGTCACTCCAGTTTTACTAATGTATAGGTAGGTATGTGTTAGATTTATCTATTATTCCCCATCTTCTGTTCAGTATCTCAAGGCAACATTTTAGGTAATTATTTATTTGATTTATATAGCCACCCATCTCACATAAGTGACTCTGGATGGCTTTACAATAAAATAGCCAAAAACAATCAAACACATAACAAATTAAAAGCACAAAGCAGCTGAGCATCAACCAAACAATTATCCACAATAGTCTTTGTCACATACTTAGGGCCCCAGACTGGGCACAAAACCAAGTTTTTAGAGCCTTATGAAAGACTAGCAAATCCAAGTCTGAACGAATCTCAGGTGGAATGATGTTCCTTAGGATGGGTAGCATGGCAGAAAGGACCCTCTTCCTGGCCCTGTCAGCCAGTATTCCTTAGCTCAGGGGTCTGCAACTTTAAGCACTCAAAGAGCCATTTGGACCCGTTTCCCACAGAAAAGAAAATACCGGGAGTCACAAAACCTAGGTGGGCATGGCCAATTTGATGTCACTCACTTCCACCAGTCACATGACACCCACACCCAGACATGCCTACCCAGCTGGTCATTAGGGCAGAGGACCAGTTGTTAAAAAACACCTGGAACCACAAAACCCACATACCTCTCTCTCTCTCCTCTCCCTCCCCCCCTCTCTCCCTCTCTCTGCGTATCTCTTTATGTCTCTCTCTTTCCCCCTCTCGCTGTATCTCTATGTCTCTGCCCTGGTCACTTCTCCATCCCCTGCCATCCTTCTTACCTTCTCAGGCCAGGCGAGAAGTAACTGGGAGGGAAGGGTGAGGGGTGGGGCCAGCCAGTGGTGGGATCACCTGACAGGGAGCCACAGCAGAGGACCCATGGAGCTGCATGTGGCTCCAGAGCTGCAGTTTGCTGACCCCTGCCTTAGCTAATGATACTCAGAGCATGTCCCTCCTGCTGGACTGGGTGGGATGAGTAGAAACAATTGGGGAGAGTCACTTACACAAGTAGCCTAGTCTCAAGCCAGGAAAGGCATTAAAGGTAACTATATGGATCTTGAATTTCACCCGGAAGCCTACCAGAAGCCAATGCAACTCACCAAGCAATGGTGTCATGTGCTGAAAAATTGACTCCATTGATCCGCCATGCTGCTCCAATTGAAACTACCTGATGCTCTTCAAGGGGAGACTGTGATGGAATGTAGTGGGCCAGATGAAGACCGCCTCTCTCCAATAGTTAGAATATAGAATAACAGAGTTGGAAGGGACCTTGGAAGTCTTCTAGTCCAACCCCCTGCTCAAGCAGGAGATCCTATAGCATTTCAGGCAAGTGGTTGCCCAGTCTTTTCTTGAAAACTTCCAGCAACAGGGCACCCACAATTTCTGAAGACCAGGCATTCCACTGATTAATTGTTCTCACCGTTAAGAAATTTCTCCTTAGTTCTAGGTTGCTTTTCTCCTTGATTAGTTTCCATCCATTGTTTCTTGTCTTGCTTTCTGGTGTTTTGGAAAATAGGTTGACTAGACATACTCATTCCATTCAGTGGCAAAGCTCCAAGCAACAAGCCTATATTCATTCTGATGTAATGTGCTTCTGATGATACAGCAGACTGCTTTAGTTTGGCAAGATTCTGACCATAGGTACGGAACAATAAAGAAATCTGCTTAGAAGAATGACTGTGTGTCCTTGGTTGTCGGGGTCTGACAGAGCCCCCATGTAGAGTGGGTTGCAATAGTTCAATCTAGAGACCACAAGAGCATGAGTGACTATGAGCAGCCTACTCCCTGATCAAGGAATGGGTGCAACCGATGCACAACCAAAAAGTGAGCAAAGGCCCTCCTAGTTACAACTACCACCTGCTCCTTGAACAGGAGCTGTGAGTCCAGAACAGGGGTAGTGGAAGTTTTGAGCAGTTCGGAGAACCGGTAGCAGAAAATTTGAGTAGTTGGGAGAACCGGCAAATACTATCTCTGGCTGGCCCCAGAGGGGGGTGGAAATGGAGATTCTGCAATATCCTTCCCCCAGGAGTGGGGTGGGAATGGAGATTTTGCAGTATCCTTCCCCTGCCATGCCCACCAAGCCATACCACGCCCACCATGCCACGCCATGGCACACCACACCCACCAAGCCACGCCCACAGAACCGGTAATAAAAAAAAAATGGATTTCACCACTGGTCCAGAGTGACCCTAATTGTGCATTGGATCTATCATTTCCTTCTCCCATTTCCCCCCACCAAGGTAACTTGTGGAGTCCAAAGTCATCCAACGAATCTAGGTCTCCCCAGTGAATCTTACCTCCTTCTTCCATTGCATCTTTTTCCCCCTCCTTTGGGATTTCCTTTTTCTGGCCTCCTCCCCTCCCCTCTGATTTTTGCCTGCACCAAGTTTAGAAGAGAACAATTTCTTTCCAAACTTATTTATTTTTATTTTATTTATTTATTTATTGGTCAAATACATATAAGATAACAGATATAAGTATAGACATGATTATGAATACAGGATAAGGATACGAATAAATGGGGACAGTAAGACAGGGACGGTTGGCATGTTGGTGTGCTTATGCACACCAGAGGAATGGGGTGAGGTCAACAGTAGACAGTCTAAGGTTAAAGTTATGGGGGTTTGGGGAAGTAATCACAGAGTCAGGTAGTGCATTCCAGGCATTGACCACTTTGTTGCTGAAGTCGTATTTTCTGCAATCAAGTTTGGAGCGGTTTACCTTAAGTTTGTATCTATTGTGTGCTCGTGTATTATTGTGGTTGAAGCTGAAGTAGTCATTGACAGGTAGGACATTGTAGCAGATAATTTTGTGTACTATGCTTAGGTCAGACCTATGGCGACCTTCTTCTTCGGAGCCAAGAAGGCTGGCTTCCCCTCACTCGGTGCTACAGTATCACAGTGTCAATTGGCAGATCACAAAGCCTGTTAATCTAATCCTAAAATAAATATATCAATTCTCAAATAGCCTGGTGGGTGGAGGAGGGTCAGGTGGGGCGTGTGGGAGAGAGACGGAGAGAGCAAAGAACAGGAAGGGAAGAAAAAAAAATGTGAATAGACTTGGTGGATTGAAAAAAAAAATATTTCTGAATGAAGAGCTTTTCCTCTGTTTTCTGGGCTTTGCAATTGGGACTCTCTGCCAGAAAGATGGTTATATTATGCTGCCTTTGGCCTCTCATTATACCAGCAATTTGAAATGCTAATTCTCACATTTAAACGCAAAGCTTTCCTATTTGAAAATCTTAATCAGATTGGCTCAGGCATGCTTCCTTTTAATGCACAACTGTTACAGCTCTCTGTTCCTCCGGGGGTGGGGGGTGGGTGGGGGATGGGGGGTGGGGAAGGAACCATTACTGCTGTTCATTACTTTGGCACAAGACAGCAGATAAATACCGGATGCTAAATCCAAGGCAGTTTATCTTTGCTGTTCAGCGTGGACAGAATTAATGTGTGGGGGAATCTGATGCAGAATCCAGATTTCTCTGAAAGTAATTAAAAAAGTGAGAGGGGGGGTTTTGGAATCACTAGCTTCTAATTTTCTTGATTCTGAAAGGTCGCAGTTCTTCCTAAATCTAGATAAATTTGGTCAACCATTTCAGGATTTCCCAATCATCAGCGGTGGCTCAGTGACTAAGACGCTGAGCTTGTCGATTGAAAGGTCGGCAGTTCTGCGGTTCGAATCTCTAGTGCCGCGTAACAGAGTGAGCTCCCGTTACTTGTCCCAGCTTCTGCCAACTAGCAGTTCGAAAGCACGTAAAAAAATGCAAGTAGAAAAATAAGGACCGTCTTTGGTGGGAAGGAAACAGCGTTCCATGCGGCTTTGGCATTTAGTCAGTGGTGAAATCCAATTTTTTTTACTACCGGTTCTGTGGGCGTGGCTTGGTGGATGTGCCTTGGTGGGCATGACAGGGGAAGGATACTGCCAAAACTCCATTCCCACCCCACTCCTGGGGGAAGGATATTGTAAAATCTCCATTCCCACCCTACTCTGGGGCCAGCCAGAGGTGGTATTTGCCGGTTCTCCAAACTACTCAAAATTTCCACTACTGGTTCTCCAGAACCTGTCAGAACCTACTGGATTTCACCCCTGGTCATGCTGGCCACATGACCACAGAGACGTCTTCGAACAGCACTGGCTCTTCAGCTTTGAAATGGAGATGAGCACCGCCCCCTAGAGTTGGGAACGACTAGCACATATGTGCGAGGGGAATCTTTACTTTTACCTTTACATATAGGAAGGGACCAAGGTGGGGGAAAAGCTAGTGTATCCAATAAAGGGGAAGGTCATCCGGTATAGTATCAATTGAGTTCCTCGAGAGTTCCAGCCTTGTTCTCATATACAGGCCATCCTCAAGTTACAACCAATCACTTAGAGACCATTCAAAGTCACACTGGATCCCAGAAAAGGTACTTGGGATCCAAAGTTCTGATTGCCATCCATCTCATTAGGTTTGCAGTGTCCCATGGCCATAGGATTGTGATTTAGAGTAATAGATTTACTTAATAACCATTGCAAAAAAAAACTCATAAAATCAGATTGGTCAAATGATGACCTGCTTAATGATCAGCAGGACATGACTATAATTCCAGAGTAAATTACAGTCGTAAATCAAGGACTACTTGATACCATACTAGCATATGGACAAATGTTTGCGTCTACCTATGTTGCTTGCCTGTGTCTTTGTTCCTTAAGGAGTGAAGGGGAAAGATTTTTAACTTTTGCCCTTGGACACGATCCAGACCTAAACTGGAGACCTCCTAGGTCTTCCATTCCTCATTGGCTATCTTAGGTAACTTCCATTATAAACTACAGGGCACATTTTTATCTTCTTCAATGTCTAATTGGGAAGATGGTACAGCCAACAGGTTAAACTGCCTCTTTGACCATTCAAGCATTTATCGAATCAAGGAAAACATCCATTTGGCTAATATAAGCTTATCTTAATAATGATGTCTAATTTGCAACCTTGTGTTGTAAATTTTATTTACTATGGGATCTTTAATTGGCTTGGATTGGCCAGTCTAACTCACAATCAAGGAAAATAATGGTGCTGAATAGAAGAGATATTTGTTTCGGATGTTGAAGGGAGTGAATGGATTAGATGACCTTCAATAGTTGCATCTGCAAACTGAAAATTATTATTAGATTATTAGATTTTAATCCTGCTTTTTTAACATGTAACTCGAGGTGACGAACATACCTAATTCTCCTGCCTCCTCTTATAATCCTGCCTGCTATTTCCTCCTATTTAGTTCAACAGTAGAATAATATACCATAGACGTGAATGGTGAGAAGCCATTTCCGATTTAGAAAAAGCTGAAGTTTTTTTTTGCCCTTCTGAGTTACCAATCTGTCAACAACTGTAGTTGTGCTCTTCTCTCTTTGCTTTTATCATGCAAGAGGGACATGGATAATATACAGCACAAGATTTTGCATCCATCAGTATTCAGGACATGAGAATGCAATCAGCATTTCCAGATCCTTCAGACAAAAAAAATAATTAAAAAAAATGGTCACCTCCCTTTGTGGTATTGAATAGAAACTGAAAAACTATCTCTGTCCATATTCATGATAATTGGGTCAGCTCTAATAGCTACACTAGTCACTCAGGCTGTCCCTGCATATGTATTTGAGGGCATGCAAGTCATTATTAGACCTGGAAACAGGTTGCCAAGTTGTCTCCTCCATGGCCCTTCAAAATTAGCAACTACAACAGAATTCTATCAGATTACAGATAGTCCTCGATTTACGATCATTCCTTTAGTGGCTGTTTGAAGTTACAATGGTGCTGAAGAAAGTGACTTACGTCTAGTCCTCACACTTACGACCAGCACAGCATACCCACAGTTACATGGTCATATTCTGGGCACTTGACAACCAGCATGCATTTATGATGGTTGCAGCAACCCAAGGTCATGTGATCACCATTGGGTAACCTTCTGAGCCAGCTTCGGATAAGCAAAGTCAATGGGGGAAACCAGATTTGGTTAAGGACTGAATGATTCGCTTAGCAAGTACACTTAATAACCATGGCAAAAAAGATTGTAAAATCAGACGAGAGTCGCTTAACGACCTCCATGCTTAGCAATTGCCAGACTTCAAAAAACCAAGAAAAAATATGGGTGGTTCTTCCAAGCAGATTTCTTTATCATTCCACCCCAATAGACAGAATCTTGCCAAACTAAAGCAGACCACCAATCCCATAAAGCATATACTCTGGGAACTATTAGGGAGGAGTCTTCTCCACCACCTTTCTTCACACGAACTATCTGAACTGAGTTGTCTTTTATTTTTCTGGAATGCACTCTCTCCCTCCCTCTTGGGAATCCAGGCTGCATTCCATCACAGCAACAGTAATTCTGCTCCTAATTAATTAATTAATTAATCAATTCAGTATTTATTTATTCAATTTGTTTGCTGGCCATCTCACCACAAGGCAACTCCAGGCAGCTTACAACAATTCTGGGCAGCTTACAACAATTGTGTTTGTAAATCAAGGATTACCTGTACCCAAAGGTGCAGCTCAGGGGTGCTATTCAGCAGGTTCTGACAGGTTCTGAAGAACCCGTAGCGGAAATTTTGAGTAGTTCGGAAAACCAGCAAATACCACCTCTGGCTGGCCCCAGAGTGCGGTGGGAATGGAGTTTTTGCAATATTCATACCCCATGAGTGGGGAGGGAATGGGGATTTTTCAGTATCCTTCCCCTGGAGTGGGGTGGAAATGGAGATTTTGCAGTATCCTTCCCCCATGAGTGGGGAGGGAATGGGGATTTTATATATCCTTCCCCCATGAGTGGGGAGGGAATGGGGATTTTGCAGTATACTTCCCCCATGAGTGGGGAGGGAATGGGGATTTTGCAGTATCCTTCCCCTGGAGTGGGGTGGGAATGGAGATTTTGCAGTATCCTTCCCCCATGAGTGTGGTGGGAATGGAGTTTTTGCAGTATCCTTCCCCCATGAGTGGGGAGGGAATGGTGATTTTGGAGAATCCTTCCCCTGGAGTGGGGTGAGAATGCAGATTTTGCAGTATCCTTCCCCTGGAGTGGGGTGGGAATGGAGATTTTGCAGTATCCTTCCCCTGGAGTGGGGAAGGAATGGGGATTTTGCAGTAGCCTTCCCTTGCCACGCCCACCAAGCCACACCACACCCACCAAGCCACACCCACAGAATCAGTAGTAAAAAAAATTTGAATTCCACCACTGGTGGAATTTGTTATTCTTGTAGGGCCCATATATTAGAAAACTTCCACCTTTATATTTCTGCTAAATATTTATTTCTGTTTCCAAATCATGCGTTTCTTGAGATTCATACCATTGCACAGCCACCACCACCAGCAGCAATTCCAATGTGGTTGCATATATAGCAAGGCCAAGATACTTTTCCTGCAGTGTTTTATTAGTCCAGGTGCATCTCAATAAATCACTGTACAAAAAAGATACTTATTGAGGATCACATCAAGACTTCTTTCTCCTCCCCTTTGATTTTAGCATTATTTGCTTGTACAGTTGTGTACCATTAACAGGAGTCGGGTGGGGAAGAGAAATGCACAGCCATTTTCAGTCATTTTTTTTTTATTTAGCCATTTCTGTTGCTCCCTTTAATCACATAAGATTCCATGGTAGGGTACAATATCAGTAATAAATTACTGTAAAAACCTAAGACAGTGCAATAAAGCTAACAACTAACAGCCCGAATAAAAGACAGCCATAAAAAAAAAATCAATTACCATTTCAATGGCAAAGACAGGCTCAGAAGTTATAGAAATTTAAATGGGCTGGGGGGAAAATGCATCCTAACCATTTTAGGGCAAACTTTATTAAGCCAATCCAGAGATCAGCAATTAAAAAAAAAAAGCCTTCTGAAATCTTCAGATCAATTCACAAGCAAGATGTTACAAAAAGCAGTTTTGGGAGCAAGCAAGATGGGAAAAAACTCCTAAATCATGGATTTGTATGATTAACACGCCAGTGCCACATTGTAGGTGTAGAAGAGTTGTTTACTATGGTCACTGACCAGAATTATTTACTGTGGTCACTGACCAGAATTCTGCAGGTTAATGAAGTAAATAAGCAATGACTGTTTCTACGAAAATAAAATAGAAACCCCAAATTGTAACTTCATTGTCAAAGCAATCAGGACATGATGAGGGAGCTTAACTAGATTTTGTCACATTCAAGGAAACTGAATCATACTGATCTGGGAGGAAAAGATTTTATTTTAATTTATTTATTTTTGTCATATATGTATTAGATAACAGATATAAGTATAAACATAATTATGAATACATGAAATAGATACGAAAAAAGGGAACATTAAGACAGGGATGGTAGGCATGCTGGTGTGCTTATGCACGCCCTTTAAGGACCTCTTAGGAATGGGGTGACAGTAGACAGTAGACAGTCTAAGGTTAAAGTTCTGGGCATTTGGGGAAGAAACCACAGAGTCAGGTAGTGCATTCCAGGCATTGACCACTCAGTTACTGAAGTCGTATTTTCTGCAATCAAGTTTGGCGTGGTTTACCATAAGTTAGTATCTGTGCTCGTGTATTGTTGTGGTTGAAGCTGAAGTATCCATTGATAGGTAGGACATTGTAGCAGATAATTTTATGTACTACGGTTAGGTTGGACCGAAGATGGCGAAGTTCTAAATTGTCTAAGCCCAAAATTTCAAGTGGCATAAGGTATTCTATTGCAGATAGAGGAATGGAGGACTCTTCTCGTAAAATATCTCTGGACTCTCTCAATTGTATTAATGTCTGATATGCAGTGTGGGTTCCACCCACCCAGATGTAGATCATCTGGCTACTTCATTAAATAGAGGCTTATAAAATGGCCCCCTTGCATCCTTGTAGGAGGTGCAATTTAATAAAATGTGGATCAAAGCTTCAGTAGGTCCTTCACCCCAATCTTAGCTCATGTGGATCTTTCCTATATCTGCCCTCCAGAACATCTGGTGAGAGGCATTACAATTTGCTAATATTAGGTCTGTTCAGAGTTTGGGAATTGACGTCAATATCTTGCTGGCCTCGAAAAAGGCACTTGACTACTCAATATATATATATATATCTTGCATTGGGGAGATTGATTGGATTCCAAGTCTATTGAATGTTGATTGAGCAAAGTGATCACTTAATCAAAGCCTTCAAAATAACTTCTATTGAGAACCCAGAGTGTTGCATTTTTTGCAACAGTCATCTTTTTCATGTTGACTCATTATCCATCATCACCCAGTAAGCCTAGATGAGACGCCACTCATCTAGGCTTCCTGGGGGAAAAAAACCTATAGCTTTGGCCAGTGAAATAAATAAGTTCAATAAATGCACCTGTCTCCACTTTAGTCAGACCAACTTCTCTTCATAATCCCACATTAGGTATATATGGGAAATATATTTGAAGTCCTATCTGAATTCTGGAGAAAAGTTGCATGCATGTCTTCACCAAATATAACTTTGTGCTGCTGGAATATGTCATGCTTCTCTGGGGGGAAAAAAGTGGGAAGAATTATATTGTTGTCAGTGTTGCTGACTTTTGTATGTTTTGAATTACATAATTTTGATATGATCTGTTTTTGATAGGCTGGGAAAAGCTAAACCAAATACTAGCAATAGCAATAGCAATAGCACTTAGACTTATATACCGCTTCATAGTACTTTACAGCCTTCTCTAAGTGGTTTACAGAGTCAGCATATTGCCCCCAACAATCTGAGTCCTCATTTTATCAACCTTGGAAGGATGGAAGGCTGAGTCAACCTTGAGCCCGGTGAGATTCAATCTGCCAAACTGCTGGCAGCCGGTGATCAGCCGAAGTTCCCGCGGTACTGCACTCTAACCACTGCGCCACTGCAGTTCAATAGTTAGGTTGCATCTAGGACTGCTGAGATAGAGACATAAGCAAAACATGATTGCTTCTTATTTTGGAAAGGATAGCAATAGCAGTAGCATTGTTATATACCACTTCATAGTGCTTTACAGCCCTCTCTACTAAGCAGGTAACAGAGTGAGCATATTGCCTCCAACAATCTGGGTCCACATGTTACTGATTTCAGAAACCTAGAAGGCTGAATCAACCTTGAGTTGATCAGGATCGAACTGCTGGCAGTCAGCAGAATTAATCTGCAATACTGCATTCTAACCACTGCTCCACCATGGCTCTAGGATAGATCTGGTTGTATTTGAATTTCATCCTTAAGCATGTAGAGTGAATAAGGTAGTAATTTCCATGTTAACAAAGCCGGAAATAAGGTAAGCTGAAGGCTGGCAGTTTCTGTTTTCTGTTGTAAAGACATGTGAATTGTGGACAAGATGGCAATCCCAATTGTGCGTTTAAAGCTCTGTCCTTTTTTTTTTACATGTGCTATATACCTGAAACATACTGTATATAAAAGGTGCAAGGCTTCTTGTGAACAGGTCACTTCCACCAAAGACTTGAAAGGACCTACTGTAGATGAAGCTTGAAATGAGAGTGAAGCTATTTGGAAATTCCTCAGCCCTGTTTCACTAGGAAAGAAAAAAGAAAGGAACGAAGGGATTAAGAAGGGAGGGATCTCTATCATATCCCAGCGAATCACACTATATCATGATATAGTATATTCCCAGCACCAATGTGAAAAAGTGCTCTTACTGTGTCAGGGGTCAGTAGCTGGCAGATGAATGTACACTGAGAGCGTATGCAGCAAGACAAATTTCTTGTGTGCCCAATCACACTTGGCCAATAAAAAATTCTATTCTATTCTATTCTATTCTATTCTATTCTATTCTATTCTATTCTATTCTACTCTACTCTACTCTACTCTACTCTACTCTACTCTACTCTACTCTACTCTATTCTATTCTAGAAGTAGTTGCCCTGGTTTAATTATATTTAAAATATCTTATTCAGTCAGTCAACTCAATATATAGTAAATCAGCAGTAGTAGCAGCAGCAGCAGCACGAGTAGTACTATTTAATTATTTTAAATATAAGATCACAGTATAAAGAACTTACTAGAAAAACAAAAAAAAAAGAAAATGAGTTGTGAACAGGGTGAAAGGATCACAACCATCCCCAAATGAATCTATATAAATTACAATGTTCAGTTACTGGCAGGGATCAAAAAGTTAACAGACGTTTGAACTCTTACTCTAGCAAAGCTTGACCTGAGGGTTGTCCTATTATTAAAGTATGTGGTAAAATCAGGTATTTTTCCCCTTTCAGGTTTGGAGTTAAATATTTCACAAGGTTTCTAAACAGGCTGGGCAAGAGGGCAGAGTAGCCTTTTCACTCTCCTTGCCTTGCCATCATTCACAAGCTAGCATTATTTGTCACCAGTTTCTTCTTGATTCATTCACTGTATTTGCAGACTGCCTCAATGAAATAAATCCATAGATAAATATTTATAAAGATTCTCAATCATCCAAGTCATGGCTGTCCCTAAAGTGCTTTTTTCCTGGACTTTCTTTTTTCTTTCTTTCTTTGAATACATTTTGCTTCTCATCCAAGAAGCTTCTTCAGTTTTGACTAAATGGTAGGGAGTGGAAGGATTTATATTCTTTGAGGTCTTTGGGGGTTTTTCTACAGTATATCCTCAGAGTTATCTAAATAGTTACCTTGAGTGCAAATGGGTGTGAAACAGGGGTGGGTTCTATTTACCTTTACTACCGGTTTGCAACAGGATCGTGTATGCGCAGATTGCCGATGATGACATCCGTAGCAGTGGGTGGGGCCTCCCGCTGGTTTTACTACTGATTCTTGTGAACCAGTCCAAACTGGGGGCAACCCATCACTGGTGTGAAATTTTGAGACTGTTGAAAGGACTGTATTGTAAACAGGAGATAGGTGGTATTTTATTCCTCCCCCTCTGTTGAAGGAAGGCTGTTCGATTTTAACATGGATGGCCTCTTTGACTCCTCTTTCAAACCAGTGTTCCTCTCTGTCCAGAATATGAACTTTGCTGTCTTCAAAAGAGTGACCCTTGTCTTTCAGATGGACTGCTTAATTCCTGTCCTGATGAGTCTGTTCTCCTGTGTTGTGCCATGAGTTTGTGAAATGGTTGTTTTGTTTCCCCAATGTACAGGACTGCACACCTGAAGGGGGATATGATACCATCTATCTCCTGTGATTGTAAGGGTTAGGGTTGCTCCTGCTCTTAAAAACTATAGGCAAAGTTGGATTGTTATACAATGCACTTGAATGTATATCTTTGCTTTGCAATTATTTAAACATGAAAAATATGGTGGTTAAAAAAAAATATCTGTCAGTCCAGACCTTGAATGCCTCACTATTCATAAGCCTGCTGCAAAATACATGGCTTCAAGAGATGACATTAAAGTGAAAAATTAAACAGGCAGTTTGTTTAATTCACACACTCTCTGCTTCTGTATGTCTATACACATATACAGAAAAACCAACTGGCTGTATTCGATTACCCCATTCTGTGTGCCAAATTTATGATCTGTCTTATTTGCTGATTAGTATTTACCTTCTTGGCCTTCTAATGTGCAAGCCACCTTCTAGACAAAGAAAAGAATTTGCCTAGGTAATGATATTTAGAGTTTGATTTGATGAAATGATAATCAATTCTCCACTTATACTTGGAGCTACTTTGGTCCAAATTCATCGTTTTTGTTGTTTGTAATTAATTATTAATGATTCACCTGGTTAGTATTTACCAAGAGGCAGTAATAATCCATACCAAGAATACACAAATTCTTTGGACTCAAGGCTATCCATGGCCTTTGAGTGATAAATTAAAGACTGCATTCCCCCTCCCCCAAAATGTGGTGGGAATTCAAGAAAAACATTTGATGTAATTTCATATTTCACATATGGTTAAACCCATTACCAGTGGTGGTATTCAACTGGTTTTATCCGGTTCGGGCAAACCGGTAGCGGCAGCTGTGGGAGGCTCCACTAGTGGTGAAATTCAATTTTTTTTACTACCGATTCTGTGGGTGTGGCTTGGTGGGTGTGGCTTGGTGGGTGTGGCAGGGGAAGGAGTTGGTATTTGCCGGTTCTCCAAACTACTCAAAATTTATGTTACCGGTTCTCCAGAACCTGTCAGAACCTGCTGAATTTCACCCCTGCACTCCATCCACCCACCCGCACGTCATCATGTCCCATTTTTGACCCTCTGTGCATGCGTGAAGGTGGCATGTGTGCTCACATTTGCGAACCGGTAGCCAAGGTAAATGAATGCCACCCCTGCCTATTACCAATTAATATAGGTGAACACTCTCCAGTCACATTTTAAAATTTCCTCCCTTGAATAATATTAAAAACAAGCCGATAACACTGTTAAAGTCTTCAAAGGATCACACTCAAGATTACTAGGGGTTGTACCCAGTTCTGGGTCTAAGGTTATCCATCTTTGCTCTGTTCAAATTAACATGGACTGAGATATGAGAATCTAGACTGATTGGAGAGAAAGGTTCTTCTTTGTTCTTTGAAGTAGTACCATTTATGAATAAATTAAAAGATCACAGTGCAAGGGAGCAGTCTGTCTGATAAAAAGAAAGAAAGAAACTGGGATACGATCAGATATTACGTGAAAAATTCTTATGAATATCTTTTGGTATGTCTGTATCAGTAATAGTACTGACTGATACTGAAGCTGACTAGTTTAAACAAAAGCCCATTCTTACCAATGGAATCCCATGCACAACAAAACAGCAATTATTTTTCATTCACTTTGTACCGCGTACTTATTATTAACCAAATGGGTCAATAAGAAGGATAAGGATAAGGATAATTTTATTTCTATACTGCCCCTCTCCCGAAGGATTCGGGGCGGTGTACAGCCAGATAAAAACACAATACAAATATCACAATTTAAATTTAAAAAATTATTAAAAGTATTACATTTAAGGCCAATTAACTAAAAAACCCAAACATTTAAGAACTCCGAATTTAAAATTCAATTATGAAGCTAGCCCTGCCTGTCGGAAGAGCAGGGTCTTAAGAGCACAGTGGAAAACTCGGAGATCAGAGATCTTGCCTATGTCCGGGGGCAGTTCATTCCAAAGGGCAGGGGCTCCCACAGAGAAGGCTCTCCCCCTGGGTGTCGCCAGCCAACATAATTTGGCTGACGGCACCCTGAGGAGTCCCTCTCTGTGGGAGCGGACTGGTCGGTGGGAGGCTATCAGTGGCAGAAGGTGGTCTCGTAAGTAGGGGTTATCTAACGTGGAGTGATCTAACTCTAAAGCCAGCTTGTTCTTCTAGAATGTTATTTGAGATAACCGTAGTCTCTAGTTTATGCAGTAAATGCATATAATTTAACAGTAACATTGATCACTTAGAATAACAGAGTTGGAAGGGACCTTGGAGGTCTTCTAGTCAACCCCTTGCTCAGGCAGGAAATCCTATACCATTTCAGACAAATGGTTATCCAAACTGCCACTGTTGGAGCATTTACAACTTCTGGAGGCAAGTTGTTCCAATGGTTAATTGTTCTAACTGTCAGGAAATTTCTCTTTCTAGGTTGCTTCTCTCCTTGATTAGTTTCTATCCATTGCTTCTTATCCTGCCCTCTGATGCTTTGGAGAATAGCTTGACTCCCTCTTCTTTGTGGCAGCCCCTGAGATATTGGAACACTGCTATCATATGACCCCCTAGTGCTTCTTTTAATTAAACTAGACATACCCAATTCCAGCAACCATTCTTTATATGAGCTCCAAGTTAATTCCTTTGTCTGCAGACCAACCAGTTTGGAGCATTAAAGCTGGGGGTCCCCAACCCCCGGACTGTGGACTGGCACTGGGCAGCGACATGCCAGAAACCGGACCATGCAAACAAGCAAAAACCCATTTGCTGGTTGCAGGCAGCACACAAAACCACACTCCCTCCGGTCTGTGGAAAAACATCTCTTCACGGAACCAGTCCCTGATGCCCCAAAGGCAGGGGTGAAATGCTCCCGGTTTGGACTAGTTCGACCGATCCAGTAGTGATCATGGCAGGTGGTTCAGAGAACCGGTAGTGATGGCGGTAGTGATGGCAGTAGCAATGGCGGTAGTGATGGCGGCGCAAGGCTCCACCCACCTGGTTGTCATTACTTCCTGGTTTTAACCAGGAAGTAATGTGTTTTTTACCCCCATAAGGTTTTGCACATGCACAGAGGGTCCGTGCGTGCATGGCGCATGCACTTCCGAACTGGTAAGGAAGGAAAGTAGATTTCACCCCTGCCCAAAGGTTGGGGGACTCTGCATTAGGGTAACCTTTCTTTGACTCTGTTGCAGTTAATAATGAAGGTGGGTGTGAGGGATACACAGTGAATATCTGGCTTTCTACAGTTTGATTATGTACCGTTGTAGGGTACCAGTCTACATTTGGGCCTAAGCTTTTCCAGTTCAGAATAGTTACGATCAGGGGTAGGTTCTACTTACCTTTACTACTGTTTCGCAGTGGGGCCGTGGTGTGCTCTTCTGCGCATGCACAGAAGCGTTTTAGTGACGTCGGGGTCGATGGGCGGAGCCTCCCGCTGGTTTTACTACTGGTTCTATAGAACCGGTGCGAACCGGGGGCAACCCACCACTGGTTATGATGAAATTTTCCCATTAGCACTAACTCTTAGAGAATATTCATAACAGCACCAGCTTTAACCTCTATGTAAACTTTTCTCCCCAATGCTAGCTCAGAGTCTTTAGGTTGTATGTTTGTATAACTCTGTAATATAGCATTAGAGAGCTTTGCACAAAGAGAGCTCCAGTGGAGGAAAAAGAGATCTGTAATCCATGTTATAGACCTGAATATAAAAGAAGAATAAGAATTGTGTCTAGTATACTTGGGTATTTTTCCTACTTATAAAGTCAAGTTTATAGACAACAGGCTAGAAACTAGGAGACTGTGAGTTCTAGTCCCATTTTAGGTATAAAGCCTGTAGGAAGTTAAAACCCACCTCTTTCCTAGAAAATGAAATATTTTAGGAAATATTAAAAGGGCAGAATATTTCCCCTAAAAGGGAGGCAGAAACCCCCCCCCCCTTTGTCAATGGGCCATTAAGGGCTGGGCCAGTCTATTCTACATTACAAAGATCTACCTCCTTCAGGCAGAGCCATTTAATTGCCCTTCATTGCATCACCCAGCAAGATTCAACCAAACTTAACACAGAAACAACCTAAAAGGCTAGCTATGACCTCTGACAACAACCAATCAGGATACTCTTCCTGTGCCCCAGGAAGTTCAAAGCCAGAGAGGGTATAAAACCCAGGGACTCTCAGCAGCTATTCCCTTTTTGCCGAAGATCTTCAAGGCATGTGATCCTGTTCATCAATAAACCTTCTTTCCAAGCAGTCTCCATGTTTCCAGTGTCTTTCTTCCCACTTGGAACTGAACCCAGATGGACGTTTCTTCCAACAAGCCAACTGGGCCAGTCACTTTCTTTCTATCCTAGGAAGAAGGCAGGGAGGGATTATGCCAAGCACAAAAAAGGAATAAGATGTTGGCATGTTGCTCTTTCCAGGTTTCATATAAACCTAGGAAGTGTGAATAAGAAGCATTTGGTTTAAAATGGAAATGAAACTACAGTCATTCTCCTCCAGTCTGGAGGACCATGTCCAACCTGTGAATTCTTGTTGAGAGTGTTTGATGAATATTCCTACTAGGAGGGAACTGCTGAGTTCAGCCAGCAAGTCTCTCCACTGGCTGGGAATCTTATACCTTAAACAGGGAAGAATCAAACTTACATCTGTTCTCCTGCTGTTGCATCTTAACAAAGCATACTTTGGGCATTAGCTGGCAGAAAGAGGGAGGGGGAATGAATTGGATGATTGCTGAGAATTGTGTCAAGGAAATCCTGCCCCCTCTGAGTTTTTTTTCCCATTCCACCATTAACCTGCTTGACTTCACTTTTCAGAGCTTGTTTGCTCTTAGGCATCTTTATGGCTCACATACCTCCATCAGGTTGAAGGGCCATGGCATTTGAGAGAAGGTCCATGTGTAAAGCTTAAGAAATTCAGCCATTGCAAACCCACCCTCCCTCCCTCTTTTGCCTTCCAGCCATGGCATAGAGAATGGGACAAAGTTAACCCTATAACCTTTCATCAAAGGTTCATGTTCCCTGAATAAGATTGATGGGGCTTCTCTCCCACACAGCCTGCTGATACGTTGGCAATTAAATACCCGATAGGAGAGAGCCAAGACTGCCTGGTAAAATGGCTGCAGAAATAACAGGATATAGAGGTCCAAACCTAACTGAATTCAGGAGCCTCCCACCCTCCGTTTTTCCACATCTAAGCAGAAGTCAAAGGCTGAATCATAATAATTCTCTCTTTCTTTCTCTCTCTTTCTCCCCCCCCCCCGTGTCTCTCTCTGTTTCTCTCTCTGTCTCTGTCTCTGTCTCTCTCTCTCTTTCTCTCTCTCTCCCTCCCCATCTACCTCTCTCTCTAGGGGTGTGTGTGTGTTTGTCACCAGGATTATTTCACTTGAGTGGAAGATCAAACTTTCGCCATCAAACAAGGACAGCCTCCAAATATTGCAACAGGAAAATATTCTGCTGGGTTTGGAGAAGCATTTCCAATTATGGTTAGTCTGGTTAAGAAGTTTTGCAGAGTTTGTAAGAGGCAACTAGATAATTCTGTCAAAAAGCATAAAACAAACATTGAATTCTAAATTGAAAGCAGTTAGATAATAACCCCACTCTCCAGGAAGGAAGGGAGGGAGGGAGGGAGGGAGGGAGGAAGGAAGGAAGGAAGGAAGGAAGGAAGAAAGAAAGAAAGGAAGGAAGGAAGGAAGGAAGGAAGGAAGGAAGGAAGGAAGGAAGGAAGGAAGGAAGGAAGGAAGGAAAGGTGGCTTACACTAGAAACTTAGTGTAAGTTTGTAGTGTAAGTCTGTAGGAGAGAACAAAATGAGAAAGCAGGAAGCATATTTTCAGTACAGCAAAATAGATGGCCTAATTTTCTGCTTGCTATTAAAACAAAAACAAAAAAACCCGCAAACCCATCTTTTCTTAAAAGGTGTAAAATGGATTATTTTTACTTTTACAAGGGAAAGAAATGTTCAAACGAAATCATATATCTTTGTTACAGTCTTTGACCAACCTTTACAGTAAAAAAAAAAAAAAGGATAGTTTGACATATGAGTTTGTTATTGGTAAAGGGCAAAAAAATAATAGGACAATAAAATGACATATTCAATTTAAAGTTTTATGCAGTTGTATAACTTGGTGACCATATTTGATAAGCGAGTGGAGGATTAGCATTCCTTAAAAATAAGGAACATAAAATTTATTAGCATGACCCTTGTATTTGAAAATGATTGGCACGCCCACAGAACCGGTAGTAAAAATTTTTAGAACCCATCCCTGCTCCAATGGATGTAAAGGTGAAAAACTCACAGCTCACTTTTTTCACTGCTGTTGTAACTTTGAGTGGTCACTAAATGAACTATTGTAAATCGAGGACTACCTGTAATCCATAAACAACACCTGCTCTTCTAACAACCTCCTTAAATTTATTTAAACCTAGTTCATACATTAAACTAAACAAACCAGGCATAGCATTCATTTTGTTTTTGTTTTACTCCTGCACAAACCCTTCTCTTTTGATAGTCCTTCATTCTATTAGTCTCTCTCTAAAGGTTCACATCTTATTGTACATGCAGGTAATAGAATCTTTAGTCTGGCAAAATCTTATCTATAGGTGTGAAACAGAGGTTGGTTTTAGCAGGTTCTGACCAGTTCTGGAGAACTGGTAGCGGAAATTTGGGTAGTTTGGAGAACCGGTAGTAAAAATTCTGACTGGCCCCACCCCCATCTATTCTCTGCGTCCCAAATCCCAGCTGATCGGGAGGAAATGGGGATTTTGCAGGAACCTTCCCCTGGAGTGGTTGAAAATAGTTGAAAAGAAAAAAGTATGGTTCATTGACATTGCAATACCTGGTGATGCACGGATTGAAGATAAGCAGCAAGAAAAAATCACAAAGTACCGGGATTTGCAAATTGAAGTTGAGCGACTGTGGAAAAAGAAATCGTGTGTTGTCCCAATTGTAATTGGAGCCCTTGGAGCAATACCCAAAGGGCTACCCCACTATTTAGAAATTCTAAATTTGCCGGACTTGAACATTTTGACTCTACAAAAAAACCACCTTACTTGGAACAGCTTACATCCTCCGACGATACCTTAACAGTTCCTAGGTCCTTGGTTAGGACTCGAGCTGTTGAGCTATTAACCAGCCTCAAAGGCTGTGAATCTCACTAAAGATTAAATATTATTATTATTATTATTATTATTATTATTATTATTATTATTATTATTATTATATTTCTATACCGCCCTTCTCCCGAAGGTCTCAGGGCGGTGTACAGCCTATTAAAACACAAAAATATACGGATATCAATTAAAAAATAATTAAAATTATTAAATAATTTCGGCCTGAATTAAAACCCAAAAATTTAAAACACCCAATTTAAAAATCATTACATTGATAGTCTGGCCTGGCAGAACAGCAGGATCTTGAGGGCACAGCGAAATACACGGAGGTTGGAGATCTTGCGCAATTCCGGGGGCAGTTCATTCCATAGGGCAGCAGGCCATGTTGGAACTAGAGTAAGGGGTATGGATGAGCCCTTTGCTGAAGAATTACGTCCTAGAGAGCAAGTAAGATTAACAGACATCTTGAATGCAGTATTTGCATTCCAAATATGGGACTGAGTACATGAACTTGCACAAGAATCTCCCATTCCTATTACCATTGTTGTTGTTAGTATTCCACAATAACTAAATCAACTTCATATTAATACAAAGTGAGGGTAAAGTAAAGGCCTTCCCAAAGATCTAATGTCTCTTGAATAATCTTAATCTTAAACTAGGAGAAGGACCTGGTAGAAGACTAATGTGATCACCACCCATCAAAGAAGGAACAACTCTTGGCTTTATTCTTCCCAAGAATCTACCATTCAGAATCTACACCCTTGAACAGAAGAACGCACTGGCTTTTCCTAGATCAAGCAATTTGATCAAGCACCTCTGGAAGATTGCATCCTTTAACTACTGAGAGAAGCATCAGGGCAAGAGAAGACCAGGTGGGTCCCATATGTCAGCCAACCAAGAAACAGCTTCTCCATGGCTTGTTTTCATGCCATTCTTCATTTATTCTATTGGTTAGCTTGTGAATTTGCAGTCAGGGCCTTATATCCTTCGGATGGCATGCAATGTTTCAGAAATTGCAAGTACTTTGTAACTAGGAACAATACTCCTAATAGAAATAGCTTGCATTGCAAGCATGTGGTGTATCCTTTCCTCAGGGTATCAAATTAGCTGAAATAAATTGCCACACTTGGAATTTCTGGAGTGAACAAGTGATTCATGGTGCTCAATTTAGTGTGATGGATCCCTGATTTGTTGCCACTGGGTGTATTTATCAGAGATGAGGCCTGGCAATCCCAGGTGGAAGATGGCAGAGAGAAAGGGCCATTTTATAGCTGAGGACTATGCATTTTGATTTATTGCAAGAGATTCCAAGCCATCTAATAGAAGCACTTTGTTGAGGCAAGGAACAGCATGGATGCAAATGTATTAGTAGCCAAAAGCAAAGGATGAATAAACTTAATTACACCCTAGATGAGAATATGAGTGGCATGGTGGCATGGTGTTGTAGAGGTGAAGAGGCATGCCTCCCACTTGGAAGGTTGAGAGTTCAATCCTAAATAGTGACAGATGTTTGTCTCTCAGGGTACAAAAAGTAAACACTCAGTTCCATTCAGTCACCTCCAACTCCACCCCAGTGGTGGGTTGCCCTCAGTTTGGACCAGCAGGAGGACCTGCCCACTGTCCCGGATGTTGGCATCAGCGCATGATCCCGTTGTGAACCGGTAGTAAAGGTAAGTAGAACGAACCCCTGCTCCACCCCCATATAAGGGATTAAAGGCAGACGTAGTATTCAGCCGGTTCAGACCAGTTCGGGCGAACCAGTAGCAGAAATGTTAACTGTTTCGCCAAACTGGCAAATACCACCTCTGGCTGGCCCTATCCCCATCTGCCCAGTCGCCCGGTCACCGCTCCACCCTGCTCCACCGCTCCACCCACCCTGCTCGCCCGCTCCACCACTGATTAAAGGGTCATTAAAAAAATACCCTAGATGAGGATGATAATGCATCAGAGATGTTTCTGAGTAGATGAAAACAGGTTTGTATGAGAAAAAAAATTAGTTTACTTTGATTGGAAGTCACTTACAACTTCTATGGACCAAAACTGGAAACCCTAAACAAAGAGGAAATTTGCAGAAATTGGTATTTTTAAACAAGGTTGGGAAGAAGAAGGTTTTGGTCCACAATTTTTATGCAAGCTGACCCAACTCACATTTCCCAATCTAATAGGAGGACCAGAAAATAGCTAGCTTTCTGACATAGTGTATGTATTTGAATGTTGCGATGTAGCTCTGAGCAGAAGTTTTGCTAAAAGATTGTAATAAAGCCATTACCCCAAATTTGCCTGTTAGCATAAACTTAATAAACTAGTACAAACTGGGAAAAGAAACATTTTCCTATTAACAAAAACTGTACGTGAAATAAATGCAAATTACAGCATAGACTTACATTAGGCAGAAACTGAATGGAACAGACTTATGTTTGAATGTGCACAAAATTGACATGATATAAGAATGTTTCATCCAACAACTATCTCCAAGCATTATATAAAATGTATATAAAATGTATTCAGTTCACATTTAATAATCTGAAAATACTATCAAACCTAGATAAGAGGCTTGAAAAGATTTTCAATTGAAATTACCTGCAAAATCTGTGCCAATTTCATACAATCACCAATTTTCTAAATCTGTCAGGAGCAAAGGCAACTTTCTTTTTGATCTGTGGTAGTTATTATTTTTTAAAAAAACCCACAATCTCTTCTCCTTTAAAAAGCAAGTAAATAGTTTGCAAAGACTTTAATCCAGAAATAATGTTACCTCTGCTGAAACTCTCAGCTATATCCAAGCTGAGCTCTCTAATACCTTATTTCAACAATGTTTCCAGGTATCTCTGAAGCTAAATAATCAAAGCAACAAGGATTGTTTTGGAAGGGAATGATTTTCTGCGCCCGGATTTAAGGGTTAGTGGGAGGAACAGCAATTAATGTGGAAGAAAGTATTTTAAAGAAAAGAAGAGAGAAAGATATGGGAGTGGTAAGTGATGCCTTATCATTTCAAGGATTGTGTGAAAGAGCATCTCCTGGGGAATGTCATTACAATAGGATGGCTGAGAAAGAATTATGAGAAAGAAGTAAAAATAAATAGTGATTTAGTTGTTCTTTAGAATTTCAGGCCAGGGATTTTTCAGCTCTATTATTTATTTATGGGATATCTGTCCTGGTTTTATTACTTTATAGTAGTAATAAATAAATATAAGAAACTTGGGACAGCAAGCATATCTAATACTCCTTCCTCTTACTATTTTTCACATAACAACAACCCTGTGAGATGGGTTGAGCTGAGAGCAGTGGTGGGATTCAAGTAATTTAACAACCGGTTCTCTGCCCTAATTATTTCTTCCAACAACCAATTTGCCAAACTGTTCAGAAAGTTAACAACCGGTTCTCCCAAAGTGGTGCAAACTGGCTGAATCCCATCACTGGCTGAGAGGGGATGACTGGCCCAAAGTCACTCTATCCAGTCAGTTTTCAGGCCTAAGGCAGGACTAGAACTCACTGTCTCCTGGTTTCTAGGCCGCCATCTTATCCACTACTACTACTACTACACCCAGTTGAAGATAATTTAGCATTGCTTCATCCGTTACTAAATTAACCCGTTTTCAGGACCCTCTCAATATATTAAGATGTGAGAAAATCAAATAACTGGATTTGCCACTTATCTGCGAAATGGATCTAATCCTAACCAAGCTTCATTGGTGTTGCATATATATCTGGTAGGTTTTAAATTGATCTGGTTAAGCTGACATATTTAATATGTACTATTTATTTATTACATTTCTATGGGTCCATCATACTGATACAGTGACCCTGTGTGGCTTATAATGTAATACAAAGTGCTAAAAACAATTAAAATAAGAAAAATTGAATAGAAAAGTTAAAAATTAAAAACAAAGATGATGGGTAGCCTGGGGATTAGAATCTTTTAGAATCTAGAATCAGCCACCCTCAGTGTAACTGACTCCTATTGGGTTACTCCCAGGCCAAGCAACAGAGACAAGTTTTTAGGCTCTTCCAAAAGATGAGAAGGGTTGGGGAAGAACTCAACTCCAATGGGAGAATATTCGGCGGGGACCATAACCTCAAAAATCTAGTAGAAAATCATAAATGTTCCTCTCCACAGAAATCTTTTAGTAAAAAGTGAAAGATTTATACAGTCTGAAGAAAAATCACAGTAATATGCTTCCTGTTGGAAATTTTCAATAACAAGAGCATCAATGATTTTTTTTTTTTTTATGCAGTCATATTCCCCTCTGTATTTCCTTTGAGTCTATCCCTTATGTACTGCTTGGGAAGAAACACTTTCGAACAACTCACTCCTACCAGTGCATGCTGACCTTCCTCATTTAAGAACCATGGTGGCGCGGTGATTAGAATGCAGTTGTTATTAGTTGCTAAGTCATGTCTGACCCATCGCGACCCCATGGACAACGTTCCTTCAGGCCTTCCTGTCCTCTACCATCTTCTGGAGTCCATTTAAGCTCAAGCCTATTGCTTCAGTGACTCCATCCAGTCACCTCATTCTCTGTCATCCCCTTCTTCTTTTGCCCTCACTCTGCAGGCTAATTTTGCTGCCAGCAGTTTGGCAGTTCAATTCCCACTGGCTCAAGGTTGAGTCAGCCTTCCATCCTTCCGAGGTGGGTAAAATGAGGATTCAGATTGTTGGGGGCCATAGGCTGACTCTGTAAACCGCTTAGAGAGGGCTGTAAAGCACAATGAAGCGGTATGTAAGTCTAAATATTATTGCTATTGCTACCAGCAGAAAGACTCAAATCCAGGAAGCCCCCACTGGCACTTCAACAACCTCTGCCCAATTACTTTAACATCAATTCCCAATGAAAAGCCAAATAGGCCACTGGATGTTCAGTTATAGGAAGACATATAAATGATCCCATAAAAATGGTGGCAGGCATCTCACATGAGTCTGCTGGGACTCTGTATAAACGCATGGTATTATCCCCTCAGTGTGACTGTAGAGTCCGATGTCAAAGAGTAGATCACATTGGCCACACTTGGAATACTGCATTCAGTTTTGATCGCCACGATGTAAAAAAGATGTGGAGACTCTAGAAAGAGTGCAGAGAAGAGCAACGAAGATGGTTAGGGGATTGGAGGCTAAAACATATGAAGAACAGTTGCAGGAACTGAATATGAAGAGAAGGACTAGGGGAGACATGATAGCAGTGTTCCAATATCTCAGGGGCTGCCACAGACAAGAGGGAGTCAAGCTATTCTCCAAAGCGCCTGAGGGTAGGACAAGAAGTAATGGGTGGAAACTAATCAAGGAGAGAAGCAACTTAGAATTAAGGAGAAATTTCCTGACAATTAGAACAATTAATAAGTGGAACAACTTGCCTGCAGAAGTTGTGAATGCTCCAACACTGGAACTTTTTAAGAAGATGTTGGATAACCATTTGTCTGAAGTGGTATAGGGTTTCCTGCCTAGGCAGGGGTTGGACTAGAAGACCTCCAGGGTCCCTTCTAACTCTGTTATTCTATTCTATTCTATTCTATTCTATTCTATTCTATTCTATTCTATTCTATTCTATTCTATTCTATTCTATTCTATTCTATTCTATTCTATTCTATTCTATCATCTGTAAACTGAGGGCATGTACTGTTCCAGTATCTGATTTTTTTAAAACAAAAATAATGCTGAGTTTCAGTGATTAGTTGGCTTAGACATTGATCTTTGAACATAGATCTTTTTAATCTTCATGTTTTATTGGGTTCTATTAATCTAGTTGAAATGTTAAATCATATTGCTAGTCCGTGTATATGATACGCCATATGCTAAATAAATAAATAAAATTTGCCCACTCAAATGTCTATCATGAGATAGACTTCAGTTGGGTTTATTGTGAGGAAAACACTCATTAAAGCAAAACCAAAGCATTTTGGAGATAGAAATAACAGTTTACTTTATTGGAAATAACTTGCAGTGAGCCACTGGGCTCCCTGCCAGCAGACTGCAGGAAAGAGCCCCAAGCAAACCCACTCCTGCCATTATGTACATTGGCAATAACATTGAAACAGATAGATATCAGAAAGATAAAGGGATTATGTAACCACCCAGTGCCACTTCCCCCTGAAATGCTTTGAAATGCTATTTGATTGATACTATAAATTTTCACATTTGTAGTATCCTAAAGGTATCAACATGTGCCATAAATGTTGGAGTTCCTCTGACTTTCTCTAGACCAGTGATGGCTAACCTTTATGCCATCGCGTGCCAGGAGGAGGGACAGGGGAGGTTCGTGCGCGCGCATGCCCACACCCATAATTCTATGTGCCCCACCCTGCGCATGCGCGCACAACTCCCCTTCCCCCCCCTCGGTCTTGGCACGCGATGGCCCGGTAGGCCCATTTTTCTTTGTCACCTGGCTCCAGATCCTCTCTATGCATCTGGGGAGGGTGAAAACAGCCTTCGCCACCCCCTTGGAGGCCCTCCCCAGATGCATAGAGAGGATCTGCATGCGCAGGGTGGGACACATAGAATTATAGGCGTGGCCGCGCGCGCAAACCTCCCCTGCCCTCCCCCTTCCTGGCTCACAATGGCAAAAAGGTTAGCCATCACTGGGTTAGACATTTATACTACTTCTGCCAAAAGGTATGATATATTTTTCATATTATAAAGTGGAATGCTCTTTTCACTACGAGTTGAACAGTCATATCCAATCTAGTTCTTTTTCAGTGGCTCATGTTTGTGATAATTACTAGGCATCAGTGTGAATATGTCAAGAGCATGTCTTGTCAGGCTAACCTTATCTTATTTTTTTATCTAGCAATTTTCTTAATGAATTTTCAGACCGCTATAGACATACCTTAATTTCAACAAAGCACTTGACAGAGTACCCCATGACATTCTGATTAGCAAACTTGTTAAATATATCATGGAAAGCATGTGAATAGGTTCACAGCTGACTTAAAAACTATATCAAAACAAATCATCAATAATTTTTTTTATCAAAGTGGAATAAGGTATCAACTGAGATATCCAATGGTTCAGAACAAAACTTTCCAGTATTCACATTTCTGTTTTGTGTGAGATAGAAGAAATGCTTATCAAATATGCAAATGACACAAAATTGGATGGGATAGCAAATAGACCAAAAGGAAATTGAAAACAATCATGATAGGTCAGAAAAATGGACTGAAAGTAACACAATGAAAATGAACAAAGATTAATGCCAACTTCTTCATGAAGGAAACAATCAAATATACTAATATAGAATGGAGAAACAGAGCTTGCTAATAGTAGTTGTGAAAACATTCTTGGAACAATAGTTGATTGCAAACAGTGATTGCAAATTAGTCTAAAGAGATGGATTTGTTTGGTGTTCAAGGTTGTTTGCTGAATGCAGCAAGAATAATATACTTTGGAAATAGATTATGTGTGAGAATAAATGGAAGGTTTGGACTGGAGAAAGGTTCATCATTCAGAAAAGTGTTGAGCAAAGATGGGTGTTGTTCCTTGTCTGCTTGCTCAGTTACCAAGGTCCAGAATATGGCGGAACCTAGGTGATTTGCTATTGTTCTGAAGTCTTACCCTTAGTTGCCATAGTGTGGTTTGTTTGGTATTATGATTTATATTATTGTTTGCCAAGTTTGGTCTGCATCCAGAGCCACCATGCTGAATACAATACAATAATAGCAATAATACATAACAATAATCAGGATATCTAGAACAAGCAAGTGTAGCAGGGATGGGTTCTAAAATTTTTTACTACTGGTTCTGTGGGCGTGGCTTAATGGTCGTGTGACAATTCTTTAGGATTTAGCAGAGGTACTGGTCTACCAGGCTTTTAATTGCTTGCAGAGCTGTACCGGTCTACTCATTTGTTTTTGCAGGCACTCATTTGTTTTTGCAGGCACCAGTCTACCACCACACTGCCTTTTAACACTGATCAGCTGTAGGGCTGCCCTTTGAAGCCCCGCAGCAAGAGTTTAATCAGTTTTTTTCTTTCTAGCCGATCAGCTGGGACTCAGGAGGCAGCAATAGATTGGGGGTGGTGCCAAATAAAAGGTAAGAATAACACGGGGGGGGGGGGCAGGGGGGCAGAACCGGTTCGGTGACATCATATCGTCACTGCTACCGGCTCGGTGGAACAGGGCAGAACCGGGAGGAACCCACCACTGAAGTGTAGGCTCTCAGTACTGCAAGAAACTTCCAGGGTCTTAGGAGCAAAAAGTATGGAAGAAGAGTGACATTATTGGGCAAATGTCATGGGACAAGAAAAATGCAAAGCAATTCCACAGTTTGTCAAAATTCCTTTTTTCTTTCTTTTTTTTTTTTTGACAATATCATGCTTTGATGAATGAGAAGCTAATCCAGTCTTTCAATTTTGGGGGGTAAACTTTTTTTAAAACAAAAACTATTTAATTTTTCCAACCATGTATATGGAACTTGTCCAGAACTTAGTATAGTTTCACTGTAGATCACCCACCTGTCTCTATCCCCATAATCATACATGCCAGAATTCTGATAGCTCCATTATCTCTTATTGTCCTGAGCATCTAATTGGTAGATAAGGAGCTTTCTTCTCTACTTTATATTTTTACACTCCATACTTCCTTTCCCTCAAAATTAGTTACAAAACAAAAATCCAGCAACTGAATATGGATGGTACCAAAAGCCTCTTTGGTTGTCATGCATCTCCCCACTAGTTATGATAAACCAATTGATGTCCTCAGGATTTTCTTCCTTTTGTTCTGAAGCAAAACAATCAACATAAAAACAGTTTCCACAAGCTAAGATATTTAAGCAGGACAATTATTTATGCAGTTGGATGGAGCCTTTTAAGACGTCATGCCTAACCCTCTGTTCAGTACAGGAGCATTCTAGATAATTTTTTTTTGGTCTGCATTTAAGTACATCCAGTACTTGAATGATTGGTTTCTTCTCATTTTAAAGAAGTGATTCAATAACTCTCACTCTACTGCTATGGTCCTTCAAGTCAGTTTTGACTCTTGGTGACTATATGGATAAGTCTGCTCAGGGGTTTTGGGGGGGGGGGCAACTTCTCAGAAATGGTTTGCCAGTACCTTCTTCTAAAGCCTGAGAAAGAGGAACTGGCCCAAGTCATCCAAAAGTCATGCCTGATTTAGATTTCCCTGCTCCTTATCCAGCATCTTTAATCACTATATCAAACTGGCTCTCATCAATGCATACTTATATAATATATAATTCTCCACTGTGGATTCACTAAAGGGATCCAACATGGTGGCATAGTGGTTAGAATGTAGTATTGCAAGCTGACTCTGTTCACAGCCAAGGAGTACAATTCTGAGCAGCTCAAGGTTGACTCAGCCTTCCATCCTTCTGAAGTTGATAAAATGAGGACCCAGATTGTTGGGGGCAATATGCTCACTCTGTAAATTTAGAATGTGCTGTAAAACACTATGAAGTGGTATATAAGTCTAAATGTTATTGCTATTGCTATGCCAGCTCCACAGACCAGACCAGAGGACCTGATTCCTTATGTAACATAGGCAATTGTCCCTGCCTGCTTCCTGTCCACCAGCATTGCAGCAGATAACATTTGCACCCCAGTTTCCTTTTTGCTCCTCCTGTGTCTATTTCTTCCCTTTATCTCTAACCTCTTTTTAAGCTGGTTCAAACCCCCTCAAGTCAGCTAGCCCCATTGCCTCTGATAATGTGGGAATTAATTGCTGTGCTTTGACTCCAATTTATGGATTTGCATTTAGGAATTTGAATGGCTATTCTCTCTCCATGCTTCAAATGTTGCATTCAGTTCCTGTCCTCTCATTCTTTTCTAGAGTTTTAAGTAAGTAGCTGCCAGTCTGGTCCAAGGTTTAATGTATGCGTTTGTGTCTTTGATTATTCTAATCAAATTATTGTAATTCACCTAATTATTCTAATCTCTGCAACTTTTCTCATTGCTAATTCTCCACATTTGAGAGCCCATGCATAGTTCTATTTTTCTCACTTAAGCAATCCAATTCTTCTCACTACCTGCCATGACTGTGGGTGAAAGAATTTACCGATAACCCTGTTTTTCTATACAATCCTTGGTAAGGATTGCTTGCTAAGGGCCTTGGTAGTACAGTGGTCTAAAGCACCCTGTTATTAAGAACAGCTGCCTGCAATTACTGCAGGTTCGAATCTTGTCAAGGCTCAAGGTTGACTCAGCCTTCCATCCTTTCTAAGGTAGGTAAATTGAGGACCCAGTTTGTGGGGGCAATGAGCTGACTTTGTTTAAATATACAAAAGAATGAAGGCTATTGCTTAGCGCATTGTAAGCCGCCCTGAGTCTCCGGAGAAGGGTGGCATATAAATCAAATTTAAAAAAAATCAGTCTCTATAAGCATCATGGGTGAATAAGGGTGGAGGGTAACTTGACTGTAGTTTTAGAAATGTAAATCTTAGGGAATCATACAATTGGGCAGAACTGAGAAAGTGCCTGAACTTGCTCTGCAGCTTTCCTCTAATGCAGAAAACAACATCCTGCAGGGATGCACAGATTCAAAAATTATAGAGGAGGAGAAAGCAATTTGGCACCACAGGTTTTATTGTGAATCCGGAAAAAAAAAAAACCCTTAGAGCTTAGCTCCCCTTTCCTGGGCAGTTGTTCTGGGGCATGCAGCTTTTATCTTCCTTTTCCTCCTCCTCTTCCTCCTCTTCCCCCTCCTCCTCCTCCTCCTCCTCTTCTTCTTCCTCTTCCTCTTCCTCTTCCTTTTCTTCTTCCTCTTCCTCTCTGCCTATATTTCCTCCTAGTTCCTGTGCTTTTGAATCCTCAATTTTATCCCATTCATCTTTGCTTGGTTTCAGGCCCGCTTTATTCTCATGGTTATGGGATGTTAACACCACCCCTTCTCCACACAACTGCCGGAACACAGGTAACCGATCCCGAGAAAAAAGGGGCCGCCCCCAGCCAGCATTTGACTTCTCCTGGGCCTTGGAGAGAGTGACGAAAATGGGAAGACGCCCAAGGTCCGGTGGCCAAAAGGAGTTGGCCAGGCTGTGTTCCGGAATGACAAGTGGATAGTAATAGCCCTTGCTAGACTCCAGATAGCCAAGTTGAGACTCAAAGCCAGATGAGGCCTGAGACAATGGGACAATATTCTGGCTTCCATCCAAAAAGACATACTTGATGATTCGGGTAGTATGGAAGAGCGTGTACTCAGACTGGTAGCCAGGTGAGCAGTAGAAGACTTCCTGCCGTTGTCTTTGCGGGATGGACATCGGCATTGCTGCTGTTTTCCCCTGCAACGAGATGGCATTTCAGAAACAGAGGGTGGTGGTCCTAAAAGTTACCCTGGCTTGCCAAAACATGATCAGAAAGCTGCTGGAGCAAATCAGAACTGTGATGAACTGAAAAATACCTCCACCCTCTTAGCCCTTTCTTTCTATTTCACATGATATAGTGGACTATAAGACGCACCTACCTTTTTTGGGGAGGAAAACAAGAAAAAAAAATCTGCCTCTGCCTCCCAACAATTTGCCTCCTTGCAGCAAACAGCAGAGGTGGGGCGCGCAGAGGTGGCAATAGGCAATGGCAATCCCTGCAGCCTGAAACAGCTGATGGTCAGGAGGCCGATCCAACTGACAATCAGCTGCTTGTGCTAATCAGGCTGTGCTGAAGCTGAAACTGAAACGGGCTGTTTGCTGCAAGGAGGCAAATTGCTGGGAGGCAGAGGCCAAAAGGTGGGGGCTGGCGGGTGGGTGGGGCTACATTCGATGTATAAGATGCACCCAAATTTTCACCCTCTTTTAGGGGGGGAAAAAGTGTGTCTTATACTCTGAAAAATACGGTATTCATGAAACCAAATCCAGTTGTTTAGGGCAGACTTCCCCAACCTTTTCGGCTTTGTGGACTGACAGGAGTGGGGAGAGGGGATGGTTCTGTTTGAGCTATGGGCAAATGTGTGTGCAGATCTATTTTTACAAGTGGCAGCATGCATGTTTGCTGCTTGCACAAATGGAGCACTCATACAAGTACGCCCGCTGTTCGCTAAAATGGGGGTGCATGCATGTGCACGCTCAACTGCATGCATGTGCATTTCCATGGTCTGGTTCTGAACTGCTCAATGCTGGGAGGTGGGCCATGACTCATGGATTGGAGACCCCTGGTTTATGAGATTGTGTGATCCCTGATTGATTGACAGCAGCCCATCATTTAGGGCAGGGGTGTCAAACTTGGATTTCATTGAGAGCCATATCAGGATTATGTTTGACCTCGGGGAGCCAGGGTGGGTGTGGCCAGCTCAATGTCATTCATGTTGGGGACGCCTGTGGCGGCCCGAGTGATCTGCCAGCAAAAACAGGCTCCTGAGCTCTATTTCTGGCTGCAATGGCCCCCTGCAGCCCAAACGGAGCTTGGAAGTGCCACCCGTGGCCCTCATGAGCTTTGTTTTTGGCTGCGACAGCCTCCTGCAACCCTCTGTCAGTGAAAAGGCAGCTTGGGAGGGCCACACGCAACCCTCCCTAGCTTCGTTTTCACTGGCAGAGGCACTGCGGGCCAGTCCTTCGCTGTTTCCAGGGCAGCCCCATGGGCCAGATGTAAACACCTCACAGGCTGGATCCAGCCCCCGGGCCTTGAGTTTGACACCCCTGGTCTAGGGATATAACTACAAAATTGGGAAGAAATAGGAAGAAAGCAGGAGGCACCAATTTATGCGAGTTACACAGGCGTGCTTGCAAAGTAGATTGAAAAATCAAGATGGCGGCTACCATTGTGATAGAAGCTGTCATGCAGATTCTTTTTTAATTCTCCTGCTGCTGCCTGCCCCCCAACCCAATGTTTACCTCAATAACTGAGATAAAGATTTCAGATTTCACTTGCTGAGTTTTGGAAGAAGTGCAAAGATGCTAAACCCTGTCCTCTTTTGATGCTTTGGGGATTGGAGTGTGGATTGGCCTAGTTATCATGCAGGAGATGACATATCAGGCAAGATCTGGAGGGGGAGAAGAGGGAGGGGGCAGGGTTCAAATTCCCACTCAGAAATAAAGCTCAAAGGGTGACCTTAGGCCAGACACTACTTGGCAGCCTAGCCCATCTCACAGGTTGTTACAATGTGCATGGAGTGAAAAATGATCTGCCAGCCTGATTTCCTGGGGACAAGATGACACAGAAGTGGCATAAATAATTGAAATTCTCTAACTTTAAAAAAAAAAAAAGATGCAAAGGCTGTGTGCATTTTTTTTAGCCTGCAAAATTAGATGCAGACTATATTTCCTGTTGCAGGAATACAAAATTGCTCAGATTCAGGAGGGATTAGCCAGATAAAGGCTTTGATTATTCTAAATGCAGAGTTACAGAAGCTGTTGAATTAAGGTGTCATTGTTGCTGTTGTTAAAAACCAAGCCTGCTACAAGGCAGAACTGATAAGGTTGCTGTTTAAAAATTGAACTACTAAAGAATTATTCAACATGTTCTGGGGAACATTCTTTTGGGATATTTATTTTGATACCAACATTTGCACAATTGGTTTTTAGAATACAAATGTGGTAATGTCTTTCTTTCATTTTTTCCCCTCATATATGATATTGATGGCTGATGTTTCATCCCGAAATCAATAGTCCAGAGCTACTGATTATTATTATTTTTTTGGCCTCCCTTCGTGAATTTGTGCCGTCTCCCTCTATTTCGGGCCTATAAATTCTATAAATTAGTTCTATAAATTAATTATGTCTAGTTCTATAAATTAATTATCTGTAGCATAATTCAGGCTTTCTGTATTAGTTTACTGAGTGATGTTGAATACTCATTGTCAGCCTTGCCTACCTCACAGTATTGTTCTTTATAAAAGCTTCTGGATTTTGTTTGGTCCATTTTTTCTGATATACAAAGGCATCCAGTTATTCTTGAGGGCTTTTAGGAAACAGTTCTTGATTCAACAAATGCAAGTAGCTAAATTGAATGAAATGTATATTTTAGGATATACTTTATTTAAAAATATATACTTGGGATACAACATTTACATATATATAGATATGTAAAAAATACATATGTTCACAATTGACCCAGAGTTCTCATTCAGGACATAAACCACCAGGCTCAAATTAACTGACTTCGGTAGGACAAGAAGCAATGGGTGGAAACTAATCAAGGAGAGAAGCAACTTAGAATTAAGGAAACATTTCCTGACAGTTAGAACAATTAATCAATGGAACGACTTGCCTCCAGAAGTTGTAAATGCTCCAACACTGGAAGTTTTTAAGAAGAGATTGGTTAACCATTTGTCTGAAGTGGTGTAGGGCCATGATGGCGAACCTATGGCACGCGTGCCCGAGGTGGCATGCAGAGCCATCTTTCCGGGCACGTGTCCTGTCACCCAACCCACCTGCAGCTGCCCAAGCGTGCGTCCCAACTGCTGTTCGGGCCTCCAGTGTGCATGAGTGCAATTTCAGAGACCCAGCTGGTCTTCGGAGGTCTCCTGTGCATGCGTGTGTGTTTGAGCATGCGCATGCGAGTACCTGCATACATGCAGATGGTGTTTGTGCTCGTGCATTGCGTCTGCGAAAGCTGAGCGCATGCACAGATGATGCAATTGTGCGCACAGCGCATGGGGGAGCCACATGAAAGCCATGCGCATGTGTAGATGGTGCAGTTGCGGTTGCAGCGCATGGGGGCGCAAAAGCTGTGCACATGTGCAGATGGTGTAGTTGCGTGCGCAGCACGCGGGGGAGCTGTGCATAAGTGAAGCACATATCTGTTTGGCACTCAGTGAGTAAAAGGTTCACCACCACTGAAATAGAGCCTTGGTGGCGCAGCAGACTAAAGCGCTGTTAAGTAACACCAGCTG
Organism: Pantherophis guttatus; assembly: GCF_059756535.1. Classification (NCBI taxonomy): domain Eukaryota; kingdom Metazoa; phylum Chordata; class Lepidosauria; order Squamata; family Colubridae; genus Pantherophis; species Pantherophis guttatus. The sequence continues at coordinate 327,573,609 of NC_142063.1, read as the reverse complement.
CCTGCAATTACTGCAAGTTCAAATCTCACCAGGCTCAAGGTTGACTCAGCCTTCCATCCTTTCGAGGTAGGTAAAATGAGGACCCGGTTTGTGGGGGCAATAAGCTGACTTTGTATAAAAAAGAACACCGCTTCTGGGGGGGGGGCAAAAAGCCCTACTAAGCAGGTATATACAAAAGTATGGAGGCTATTGCTTAACGCATTGTAAGCCGCCCTGAGTCTCTGGAAAAGGGCGGCATATAAATCGAACCAATAAATGAATGAATGAATGAATGAATGAATGAATGAATGAATGAATGAATGAATGAATAGGGTTCTTGCCTAAGCAGGGGGTTGGACTAGACAGAATGGGACTTTTAGGCTCCTACCTTTGGCCGTGTCTGCTTCGCCTCCAGTGTTCCTCCCCCACACATTGTCCACCAGCTTTTCTCCCCGGCTGGCCAGCCCCCATCCTTTCACCCCCGCAATGGGCCACGGCCCGTCAGTCCCAGTCCCTTTGCCGCAGCCCATTCGTCGAAGTACAGTTTGTGTCAGGTGTTTGGGTGCATGGGACAATTCGCCACCAGCCAATCGGCTGGCTGCCAATGCTGGCAACCAGAAGTCACAGCACAATTGATGCAGAGACTGGGTTAGGGTTAGGGTTAGGGTTACCCACCCTCCACTCTTCTCTTCCCATTTGGTGTCAGAAAGACACAATCAGGTACAGGGGAGCTTCCAACCCTCCCTTTCCTTCTCCTAACAAGCACCTGAGGCCATTTGGCTACATCACCTCCCCCAAAGCCTCCTAGCCCCTGCATCGATCGTGCTGTGACTTCTGGTTGCCAGCATTGCCAGCCAGCCGATTGGCTGGTGGCGAATTGTCCCATGCGCCCAAATGCCCGACACGAACTGTACTTCGACAAATGAGCCACAGCAAAGGGACTGGGATGGAGGGGCCATGGCCCATGTGCCAGGGTGAAAGAATGGAAGTGGGCCAGCCGAGGAGAAAAGCTGGTGGATAATGCATGGAAGCAGAACCCTGGAGGAGAAGCAGGCACTGCTAAAGGTAGGCGCCTAAAAGTCTGAGACCCGGACTAGAAGATCTCCAAGGTCCCTTCCAACTCTATTATTCTATTCTATTCTATTCTATTCTATTCTATTCTATTCTATTCTATTCTATTCTATTCTATTCTATTCTATTCTATTCTAACATGAAAAGACCTAATTCTCTGGAAAAATGAAAGGAAAGAGAAGAAGGCCAGCAGAAGGTGGATGGACTCAGTTACAGTGGGCATGGAAAACTTGAAGGACAAATCATCATAATAGAATAACAGAGTTCGAAGGAACTTTGGAGGTTTTCTAGTCCAACCCCTTGCTCAAACAGGCGACCCTATACTATTTCAGACAAATGGTTGTCCAATCTCTTCTTTAAAACCTCCAGTAATGGAGCATCCACAACGTCTAAAGGCAAGCTGTTCCACAGATTAATTGTTCTAACTGTCAGGAAATTTCTCCTTATTTCTAGGTTGGTTCTCTCCTTGATTAGTTTCCCTCCATTGCTTCTTGTCTTGCCTTCATGGACACTATCTAACTAACACATTAAAAATAACTTACCGGTAATGGCACATAATCAGTATATTTATAACACAAACTGGTGCAGAATTGGAACAAAACAGACCATATGCAAGCCAGAACCGGATTGAAAACAGGATGATATCTCTATCTTCCACAATAATGAAATGGGGTAAATGCATACATTTATGAAGTATAGAAGGGGAATGGGTTAAAAAAATCATTCTTAAAAAGAGCACATCAGTATAAATATCATTTAGCCAGATGGTTACCGATGGCAAATTATTCTGAAAAGTAAAATCCAGGTTGATTGTTCAGACTCTTACAGGATCCTTCCAAATGTGGGTGACTGTTCAATAAAATGACAAATAAGATCTGACAAATAAGCCAGAGAAAAATGCAAAGCGACTCACAGATGGACAAAATAACAATAATTTTACCTTCTCACATCCAGTGATGGATTTTAAATTGGTTGTAACTACCTATGAAACTTATCTCAGCTAGATGTTCTTGGCAGGCTACAGCCCTAAAAGGGGGAATGTTCAGGGCTTGGAATTATTAAGAAAGTGATTGAATACAAAATTGCAAAGCATCAATGCCATTATATAAAGTGAAGGTAGCCAGGCTTGGAAGACTGTACTTTCTGGTCACCATAACTCTTAATGAGAAACTGGAAAAGAAATGGGCAGCTAAAATGATTAAGGGCTTGCAAGGGATTTTTCTGGAAAGAAAGAGTAACGCTTATTTTCGCCTTTGATCAAGAAAAGAAAATAAGATAAGCAGAGCGGGGAAATGATAAGAGTTTATAAAAATTGTAAGCCATAGGTCCCCCTTGGAGAGTGACAAATGAGTTTTCTGTCCCTCATCTAAAGCAAAGATTATTTGCAATAATTTCCAACAGGGAACTACTGCAGCCTTCACCAATGTAATGTCTCCTGTACCTTTCATATTACTCAAGAGTCAAGGCATGAAAAACAAAGAATGAAGGGTGCTGCTTTCCTAGTTAGGAAGGGTAGAGAAAGAATACTACTTCGCTATGCTGAAATCCATGACTAAATAATATCATTCATTCGTTCGTTCGTTCATTCATTCATTCATTCATTCATTCATTCATTCATTCATTTATCAACAAGTACAAGGAAACAAGTAACAGTATAGACCCAGACATGGACTTGTTTTGACCCTGACTCCCGAGCCTGTCCTGACAGAGGAAGAGGACTCAGCAGGTGATGGGGAGGAACTGACAAGGCCTCCCTCTCCAGGACCCTCCTTTCTGGCAATGCCTCAGATTCCATCCAAAGGCCAGGAGGAACAGCCTGGGATGTGCCAGGAGGAAGGCATATCGGAGCACCAATTGATAGGGAGCGAGGATGATGAATCCTGGCTTGATCCCAGGTAGCGTCGGAGGGAGAAGCGTGCGCAGCAACGGAAGAGGCATGGGAGGGCCAGAGATTGAGCTGAGTCACGGAGCCACGCCCCACCAGGAATAAAAGTGGGTGGGATTGCTCTTCAGGCTTTGTGATGGACAAAGTTAAACCCTGAAAGTCACATCGTGATCTCTGAAATTCGGCTTGGATATATTTTGGACTGAACATTGACTAAACTCTTGTCTTGTGGATAATTTGTTGCTCCTGGAACGGACTGAAGATAAGTCCTCTTCTGCTTTATGGGAGTGAAAACGGTCTTGGTAGGCATTCGGCAGTTTGCTGCCAAAACCTTGGTCTGCCAAGAATTCTAATCTGTTTACCTAATAAAATATTGGCAGGTGTGCTTGGTATTGGTGTGTTTGTTACCTTAAACTGGGGCCAAATTAATGTGTTTGTTATCTTAAACTGGGGCCAAATTAATATATATCCTTTTAATTGTTTTTTAATGTTTGTATTGTATGTTTTTATCTGGCTGTACACTGCCCTGAGTCTTTTGAGAGAAGGTGCGGTATATAAATTTGAAATAAAATAAAAAATAAAAATAAAATAAAATTACGTTTGCCTGTGTGAGGAAGGGGGACAGAACATGGACTCATGAAAAAAAATTGGCACAAATAAAAGGATATAAATAGGCAAAACATAGCCATAAACACATAGAATAATTACATATAAATGGGGACAGTAGGATAAGGATGGTAGGCACACTGGTGCGCTTATGCACACCCCCTGTCAACCCTGAAGCGTACCTGGCTGAGGCTATCTTTGGGGCTTCATGGTTGCCACACAGCAGAGGGGGAGAAAGGGTAGGGGGGTGAAATTTAGATAGCTCTGTTTTGCTGTCAAAATAAAAAGTTTTCTTGTGGGAACCAAGGTCATTCCAACAGGTGGCTGAGGGGAGGAGGATTGGAGTAACCAGGCAACCTGCTAACACCATGATTGGGCAATGTGACCGATGACCCCGGGGGAAGGGGAAACTTTTACTTTTTAACTAGGTGAAAACGGCAGGAACTTTCAGAGTCAGTTTTCACCAGTTGTGCCAATATGATGTATCCAATAAATTGTTCTTTGAGGAATCTACCTACCTTGGAGTTCTGCTTTCAATGGGTGCATTACTTGGAACACCAACAAAGACTTCATGGACAACCTTTCATTATAACAGTTACAGAGAGGTTGGTTTAGCGCATAAGGTGCCAGGCTAGAAAGGAAGTGACTGTGAGTTCTAGTCCCGCTTTAGTCATGAAGGCCCACTAGGTGACCTTGGGCCAGTCACTCTCTCTCAGTTCCCTGTTCACCTCACAGGGTTATTGTTGTGGGGAAAACAGAAGGAGGAAGGGGTTGGATATGTTCACCGCTTTGAGTTATTTGTAAAAATAATAGAGGCAGCTTATAAATAAGTAAGTAAACGGTCCAAGTTTTCTACTCCAACTACTGATACGGAAGAAGAGGAGCTTCATGGGTTTTATGGTCACATTCAGTCTGAAATTGACAAAAATCCAAGCAATATATGCTTCTTGTTGTTGCTGGAGGCTAGCATGTCCAATATTGGCATTGGAACTATATTTCTAATATTAAGGAGACAAATGTAGTTGGAATGAGTGACGTTTCTGGCAACCAACAATTTCTTTTTTGCTAACACTGTCTACTGAAACAAAGGTTACCTGTACGGATATCACCAGATGGAATTGCTAGAAATCACATCAACTGTGTCAGTGGTGGGTTTCAAATTTGTTTACTATCGGTTCTGTGGGTGTGGCTTGGTGGGCGTGGCTTGGTGGACATGGCAGGGGAAGGATACTGTAAAATCTCCATTCCCTCCCCAATCCAGGGGAAGGTTACTGCAAAATCCCCATTTCCTACCGATCAGCTGGGACTTGGGAGGCAGAGAATAGATGGAGGCGGGGCCACTCAGAGGTGGTATTTACCGGTTCTCCGAACTACTCAAAATTTCTGCTACCAGTTCTCCAGAACTGGTCAGAACCTGCTGAAACCCACCTCTGAACTGCATTATGGTACAAGGATGTAGAAGAGCTCAGTTAGAACAACAAAGACATGGCCAAGAGCTCACTGTGGGTGGATTACAGACAGTTTGTGTGCAAGTTCCAGGTTTAGCTAAAGGACAAAATGAATCAGTCTGATCATTTATTTTTTGTGCCTTTGAGTTTTTCTTAAGATTTCAAAAATGGTTTCCATTGCCTGCTTCCCACGGCTGAGAGGGAGTAATCAGCCCAAGGTCACCCAGCTGGCTTCATGTCTAAAGCAGAACTACAACTCACAATCTCCTGGTTCTAGCTTGTAGGTGCTACACAAAACTGGCTCAACTTAAGCAAATTCTCACCATTTTCAGATACTAGAAATCACTTTGAAAAAAACACAAAGATCTCAGGAAGGAACAAAGAATTTCAAAGAGCTGTTAGAAGACACAAATAGCAGTATTACAGCAGCACAGACAAACAAGAACAGTTTTCCAAAAATACCTGAACTCAGTAGGAGGCTTTAACCTCAAACTGGTATGATAAAGGACACCAATAGACAAATAGTATTTGATCAAAGAAAATCAGACAAAGATTGTTTGGTACAGTAGAGATGTCAGCATCCAAGATACTGCCCATTTACAAGAGTTTCTAATACTAAAAGATAAAGTTAGGTCAGTGCTCTAGTTGTTGCGAAGTTAGAGGACTAATAGGAATTGATGGAATATTGATGGATTATGGCACATTGTCATTGTTATTGTCATCATCATCATCATCATCATCATCATCACCACCATCATCATCATTCTAGACTAGGAATGGAGAAATAAATATTTTGCTTGCATTTGGACTGCAACTTTATCTAATGTTATATTTTGGAACTGAAATTTCAGGACCTGTGGTGGCACAGTGGTTAGAATGAAGTATTGCAGGCTGACTCTGCCCACTGCCAAGAGTTTGATCCTGGCTCAAGATTGACTCAGCCTTCCATCTTTCTGTGATCAGTACAATGAGGACCCAGAGTGTTGGGGGCAATATGCAGACTCTGTAAACCATTTAGAGAGTGCTGTAAAGCATTATGAAGTGTATATAAGTGTAAATGCTATTACTATTGAACCAAAACTTTAGTAATCCTTCAAACTGTGCAATTTTCCAAATTCTGTGTGTGCTAGTCATTTCTTGATACAAATAAAATGATTATGTGCCATCAGGTTAGTGTCAACGCTTAATGAATCTATATGTCTGTCTGTCTGTCTGTCTGTCTGTCTCTGTCTCTGTCTCTGTCTCTGTCTCTCTCTCTCTCTCTCTCTCTCTCTCTCTCTCTCTCTCTCTCTCTATCTATCTATCTATCTATCTATCTCGCTAGCTATCTCAGTATCTTGCTATCTAGCTATTCGCCAAGAAGGTCTGTCCATCACCTGGTCCTTCAAGTCTTCCAACAGTACATTTGTTGCTGATATAATTTAAGTCTCCTTCTTCTTCTCTTTCCTTCCACCTTTCCCAGCATTACAGATATCTCCATAATATTAGGTCTTCCCATACTTTGTCCAGTGTAGGATCATTTGAGCCTGATCATTTATGCTTTAAGTAAGAACTCTGGATTGATTTGTTGGATAATCCTTTCTTTTTCTTGGGCTGCCCATTGTATTCTCAGGAGTCTTCTCCAACATCAAAGTTCAAAAGCATCAAAGTTCAAAAGCATCAATATTCTTTCTATCTTACTTTTTAAAAGTCCTATCAGAGGAAGTATTACAGAATACATACAAAAAATGTTAATATTCAAAAACTATTATGAACATCAATGCATTAAATAAGGAAAGAATTACTTGCTAATAATATTTTCATCAACAAATGTACAATTAAAGAGCAGATGATTGCAAAAATGTGCATTTAAATAATCTTGGTTTTTCTTTCATGTCCAGCTTGGCCAGTCTAGTAATCTTGCCTAGTAAGGAAATGTACTAGCTTTGTTTCCAAGCTGCAGCAACATAGACACAAATAGAAGCCATCACTCTATGGATACAGGATGCAGCTGTCAGAGGTATAGGGAAGGTGTATAGCTCGGGTCTGCCTGTGGAGATTGTGAGCCTGGTAAAAAATATGTCTCTTCCTTGGAAGAAGAATTTAACAACTGGTTTCCAAGGATTGGACTTTGATAGAGCCAGCCCTTGAGAACATCAGCTAAATAACAGACTTGCATGATAGTTCAAGTTAGACTGTTGCAAAGTCTTCATGGTGGGAGGAATTGTATCCTGCATTCAAGACCCATTTTTTTTACTTCTTCACCTCTCACCCAGCCATAACATGAGCCCTTCTCATGTTGAACAAAAAGACTGGTGCAAGAATTTTGATGGTACAATTGAATCTTTCTTGCAGTCATGGATCCTAATCACACTAGGCTTACTAAGACTCAATGTGCAGATAATCCCCTTTCAGAGTCAGTCTTCAGAATGCCAAAGTCTGAAGCTATCTATCTAGGATGTAATCACAGAGGTAGGACAAAACACCACATGGTTACACATTCCTAAAATTGCTTGGTTCCCCCAAATTTGACATAGATGAGGTGGTCCTCAAAAATCATGGATATTCATGGAACAAAGTTGTCATCGATTGACATTTGAATCCACAATAAGCCAAACTGAAGCCTTATCAGAGACAGGGTATTACTAGTAGTTGTTGGAGACAAAAAGCTAAATAGGAGTTTTCTGGAAAATATCTGATTGAATATTACTGGAAGCAGGCTTAGGGTTGGGTTGAATCGTCATGTCCCTGTACATCACTTCTAAACCATGATGCACCTCAAAGAGAAACTGTGTTCTGTTAGCATATTAGTCTAGCACAGACCTGAGCATCTTATGGTCCCCCCAGGCCATGTCCAGCCCTGTCCAGTCCGTGTGAGGTCAATTGGAAGTTAGAAAATAAAATTTACATAAGTGCACCTCAGGTGGCAGGAAAAGAAGCTGTGTGCGTTCCTTTAGTCAGCTGGTGAGAGAAAGTGCTTTCTGCACCTATAGCAGAAGAATAGTGGCTCGGCTGAGGTGAGGTGAGGCGAGGCTCTGCACTACCTCCTCCCTCAACGAGTGGGCACCGGTGGCAGAATTAAATTCAGCCTATTGATTTGGACCTTCACAACAGTTCCAGTTTCTCATGTGGCTGCTTGGGAAAATTAATTGCTTACCCCTGATCTAGAAAGTATACGTTAGAATTCTTTTCTTGAAAATATGGACCAAACAAAATTTCCCTATATTTCCAATTCTGTTTTTCAATCTTAACAACTACTATAAATGTATTTCTTTCAATATTTTTTATACTTCAACTTTGTATTTTTAGGCTTGGACACAACATATAATAAGAACACCTCAATGTAATGCATACAATTATTGGTGGAGGAGGAGGCAGGTATTATGCAAAATTAGTTTACCCCCACCTGTTGTGCTGCATTATGAATTCCATCACTCTCAGACAGGGTGGATTTTGGCTCCCTTGACAGATACAAGGCACAAAAGAGGCCATTCACTTCAGCATGTAGAATAGAATAGAACCACAGGGCAAGAATGGACCTTGGAGGTCTTCTAGTCCAACTCCCTGCCTAAGGCAGAGGACCTTATATCAACCCAGACAAATGGTTGTCCAATCTCTTCTTGAAAACCTCCAGTGATGGAGACCCACAAGTCTGGGAAGCCAGCTGTTCTATTGATTTATTGTTCTCACTAATAGGAAAATTTCTCCTTAGTTCCAGGTTGGATCTCTCTTTGACAAGCTTCCATCTATTACTTCTTATCCTACTCTCAGGTGTTTTGAAGAATAAATCAACTCCCTTTCTTGACAGCCCTCAAATATCAGAAGATAGCTATCATGTCACCCTTAAACCTTCCCTTTGTTAGGCTAGACATACCTAGTTCCCTCAACCATTCATCATATGATTTAGCCTCCAGACCCTTTATCATCATTGTTGCTCTTTTCTGCACTCTTTCTAGGACCTTAGCATCTTTTTTGTATCTTGGTGACCAGAACTGGATGCAATATTCCAAGTGTGACCTCACTGGCGCAATATAAAGTGGTATTATCACTTCTCATGATCTTGATGCCTTTTTGGCAGCTGCAGCACATTGCTGGTTCATAGTTAAGTGGTGGTCCATCAGGACACTTAGATTCCTCTCACAATTACTACTTCTGAGCTGAGTACCGCCTGTTCTGTACCTGCACATTTGGTTTTTCCTACCTAAGTGCAAGACTTTACTTTTCTCATCTCTGAACTGCATCTTGTTGGCTATGGCCCAACACTCAAGTCTGTCAAGATCCTTCTGAATCTTGAGTTTATCTTCCAGAGTGTTAGCAATTTCCCCCAGCTTGGTATTATCCCTCATCTAGATCATTTATGAAGATGTTGAAGAGTACTGGCCCCAATACAGAACCTTGAGGTACCCTGCTGCATGCCTCCCTCCACGTAGATGTTAATTCAATTGAGGACTACATACTGACTGTGGTTGGTCAGCCAAGTACTAATCCATCTGGTGGTGGTACTGTCTATTTTACCAAGAGGCTGTGGTCTACTTTATCAAATGCCTTACTAAAGTCCAAGTATACTAAATTCATAGCATTTCTATGATCCACTAATTTAGTAACTTAATCAAAGAAGATAATAAGGTTTGTCTCGCATGATCTGTTCTTAACAAACCCATGTTGGATTCCAGTAATCTCATTTCTCATTTCTACATGCTCACAAATCTACTGCTTGATCATTTTTTCCAGGATTTTCCCAGCTATTGATGTCACACTGATTGGCCTATAATTTCCCGGATTCACCTTTTCCTCTCTTTTTGAAAATTAGAACCACAGCAGCTCCTTTCCTGAATAAACCTGACCAGTTTAAACAGGCAAGCTGAATAGTTTGGATCTGTTATATTCAAAACAATATAAAATTGCTCTCCATCAAACTTCCAGATTAATGGGTTGGTGGGACCATAATGAAAGCCCTGAGTAAGTGGGGAAAATAAATTTTTGAGAGCATTGTGTGTCTGCCTTGGACTCTTACCAACATCTTAGCTAGCTGTCTGCTTCATCCAGTGCAGGAGATGCCAGTGAAAGCAGATGCAGTTTTCTCTGGCCTTAAAGGTCTTTGGCAGGACTTATCTAGTGGCACTATTGTGAAGTCAATGATGCTTGCAGCCTGGACTGGGTGTTAATCCACCAATCACAAAAGACCAAACAGGAGACAAGGAAATGGGGGCATTTGGAACAAAGAAACTGAGTAGGGTGCTTATGCGTGACCAAGTTACACATCTCATTAACCCATAGATAACTCCACTACAGCTGGTGAGATTCAGTCCATAAATATGGCCTGCAAACCACAATAGTTGGATTTGAACCAGTGGTAGGATTAAAAAATTTTTTACTACTGGTTCTGTGGCCATGGCTTGGTGGGCGTGGCAGGAGAAGGATACTGTAAAATCTCCATTCCCACCCCATTCCAGGGGAAGGATTCTGTAAAATCTCCATTCCCTCCCCACTCCAGGGGAAGGATACTGTAAAATCTCCATTTCCACCCCACTCCAGGGGAATGTTACTGCAAAATCCCCATTTACTCCTGATTAGCTGGGACTTGGGAGGCAGAGAATAGATGGGGGCAGGGCCAGTCAGAGGTGGTATTTACCGGTTATCTGAACTACTCAAAATGTCCACTACCAGTTTTCCAGAACTGGTCAGAACCTGCTGAATACTACCTCTGATTTGAACAACGTGTAGAGCCAAAACCAAACAAAGCATATGATACTGTAGCTTAATGTGTGAACCTTGCCCCATGTCTGTCGAAAACAGGTTGACAGAGAGACAAAAGGCAACGTTTCTTCTCAGGCTGCACAATTAACCTGTGGAATCTGTTGCTGCTTGTAATGAGAAACAAGCAATTCAGAAAGTCTGGCTTAGAGACCACAACTGGAATTGGCAACTCTTTTCCTAGGTGATGCAGTTATTAAGTGAAACACGTGATCATGATGGTCTAACAATATCGCTCCCCATTTGGTCATTAAACAAGGCATCACAAACATCACAGATTTTACTGCTGGCTTCTTCATTGATTCTGCTTGTTGGAAGCCAACTGTATAGCAAGCAAATTGTGATCATATGACTACAGAACACTGCAATGACTGTAAAGAACTGGTCATTAAAGTTATTTTTCAGCACTGTTGTAACTTTGAATGGTTGCTAAACAAATAAATTCTCGAAGAACATCTACCTTCAGATAAATCGATGGCAGACATGTTGCTAAATCTATATGCAGGTAGTCCTCAACTTACAAGAGTTCATTTAGTGACCGTTCAAAGTTACAATGGCATTGAAAAAAGTGACTTATGACCATTTTTCACAGTTATGATCATTGCCACATCCCACGGTCACGTGATCAAAATTCAGGACATTTGGCAACTGAGGACGGGGAAGCCAGATTCACTTAACAACTTTGCTATTCACTTAACAGCCGCAGTGATCCATTTAACAACTGTGGCAAGAAAAGTCATAAAAGGGGGGCAAAGCTCACTTAACAAATGTCTCACTTAACAGCAGAACTGTTGGGCTCAATTGTGATCGTAAATCGAGGACTACCTGTACTACTTACAGCCTCATTCTTGTAACTTTAACTAGACAAAATGGTGCATTTAGGGTGACAATTTTTGAACCAAGGTACCTGACATGGGCTAACTTACAGAATGTGTCCAAAACCTGATATTCATGACTCCCATGAAACTAAAATTTCATAAAACATTTTATGACATGAAATGATCATAACGCTATTTGTGGCATAATAGAAAATATTATAAAAAGTTTCCTATGGTGATGTTTGAATGGGCTATATGGTTTGACGTGGACAATTTTCAAAGTAGGTACATCTGTGAATGCATCCCAACTTTTCCAGTGAAGACATTAGAAATTCTACCTTTGCTGAAGGCAGTGAAGAATCTGATAAGGAAATATCTCTGAAAAGATAACCCAATGGGCCACAGGTTGTCTAGTGTTTATCAACCATAATAGTGCTCTAAGCCCTCACGTTGAGAGGCAGTCTATCTCTAACATTTATTGAGGACCAAATTTGAAGAAAACTGGGGGGTGGAGCAAGGTTTTGAAGGAACAGAGAATAAGATGTAGGAAGGAAATGCACATTGTTGTATTTTTTTTAAAGGGAGAGGTGAATTTGAGGCAAAGAATTATTATTATCTGCGTTCCAGTCAATCGTGTCTGATTCTCAGAGACTGCCTGGGCAAGCCCCTGAAGTTTTTCTTGGCAAAGGAATTATAGGTGGAGTTATTTAATCCAAATCAGCCTTGTGAATACAAATCAGCTCGTTTTGCATTCGTTTGCTGAATTTCCTCACTTTATTCCAAGCCCTCTTAATTGAAGCTCTGCTCTGCGCTCGGAATATTTTTGGCACAGGGCAGTTGAAAATCAAGCTGGAGTTCTACTGATATCTCCCAGCAACTCATGAGCGGAGGAGCGGTTTCAACCAGCAGGGCTGTCTTGCTTGTGACAACACTTTCTATAAACCCACAAAGTTCTTTGCAACAACCAATGCCTCTTTGTCCCGAAAAGATTAAGAAACAGTCCCGTTGATTCTTTTTTTCCTTTATAGTGTTGACTTGTGGAATTCACCCAATATGTAATGCCCCTTCTTATGTCCTTTAAACAGGGGTATTCTTTTTTTTTTTTTTTTTTTTTTTTTTTTTATTTGATTTATATGCCGCCCTTCTCCGAAGACTCAGGGCGGCTTACAATGTGCTCAGCAATAGCCTTCATCCTTTTGTATATTTATACAAAGTCAGCTTATTGCCCCCACAAACTGGGTCCTCATTTCACCTACCTTAGAAAGGATGGAAGGCTGAGTCAACCTTGAGCCTTGGCGAGATTCGAACCCTGCAGTAATTGCAGGCAGCTGGTCTTAAGCAGCTTAATAACAGGGTGCCTTAAACCCTAGTACTACCAAGGCTCTTTGAAAGCTTTTTTTTCTTAAGCATTAGGAAATGATCTTAATGGCCAGCAGGAAAACTCAAGAACTTAACTGGTCTGCAACAGAGGGGCATGCTTTATTTAATTTTTATTCCACCTTTATTATCGTTTATAAATAAATCATGGTGGTGAGTATACTTGATACTCCTTCCTCCTCCTATTTTCTACATAACAACAACCCTGTGAGGTAGATTCGGCTGAGAGAGGATGACTGGTCCAAAGTCGCCCCACTAGCTTTCATTCCCAAGGTGGAACTAGAATTTACAGTCCTTTGCTTCCTAAGCCAGCACCTTAATACTGAACCAAACTAGCTCTCTCATATTTATTCATTTATTCATTTATTCATTTATTCATTCATTCATTCATTCATTCATTCATTCATTCATTTATTTATTTATTTATTCATTCATTTATTTATTTATTCATTTATTTATTTATTTATTTATTTATTTATTTAAATTTGTATACCGCCCTTCTCCTAGTGGACTCAGGGCGGTGAACAGCCACAGCCACATGCCAACACATGCCAATACAAAATTTAAAATTGTTAAAAGAATTATATAACTGGCCCAATTTAAAACAGTTCAATTTAAAACCCCATGACAATTTAAAACTAAAAAACTAAAAAGACTAAAAAAAGGGGAGGGGGTTCACCCCAGCCCTGCTTGATGGAAAAGAAAAGTTTTCAGGGCACGGCGAAAGACCCAGAGATCTGATATCCTTCGTATCTCCGGGGGCAAATCGTTCCAGAGGGCAGGAGCTGCTACAGAGAAGGCCCTCCCCCTGGGGGTCGCCAGCCGACATTGCCTGGCTGATGGCACCCTGAGGAGTCCCTCTCTGTGGGCGTACTGGTCGGTGGGAGGCTATCGGCGGCAGAAGGCAGTCCTGCAAATACCCAGGTCCTATGCCATATTTTATTATTTATTTATTTATTTATTTAATTTGTATACCGCCCTTCTCCCAGAAGGGACTCAGGGCGGTGAACAGCCAAAATTAAAAAACATACAAATGTAAAAGTTAAGATAATTAAAAGAATTAAATCACTGGCTACCCAATTTAAAACCCCAAATCCATAAAATTTAAAATCCCAATTAAAAACCATTTAGGCTAAGCCGGCTTGATGAAATAAAAACGTCTTCAGGGCTTTACGGAAGGTCTGGAGGTCCGGGATCAATCGTATTCCAGGAGGCAGCTCATTCCACAGGGCGGGTGCCCCCACAGAGAAGGCTCGCCCCCTGGGGGCCGCCAGCCGACATTGCCTGACCGACGGCACCCCGAGGAGGCCCTCTGTGAGAGCATATTGGCCGGTGGGAGGTTATTGGATATCCAGTGGGAGGTTATCAAGATATCAAGGATATCTTGATGCAGAATTTCCTTTGTTTGTGCAAAAATAATATTTTGACAATTCTGTTTTTTGCTCATTAATATTCAAGAATATACATAAACATCCATTGTTCAAGGTAAAATACATAACAGTGCATAATACCCTGTTTAAAAATAGCCATACTAAAATTAAATGCACGTAAAATCTGTGGGGGTTTGAACAAGAATATTGAGAAATAATATGGCAGGGAAAATTATTGTTCAGATTTCAAGCCCGGGTATGGAACAGGGATTATAATCATCATTTGGCAATGAGCCATGTTGGGACCTGGATGGGGATAGCATACCTACTGTCTGAACCAGTCTGTGACCATCAATGTTATTGACCACGATATTCCTGTAGATCAGCTGCAAGAGTTGGGAATTGGACACAAGCTCTTTTCTAGCTCTAGAAAAGAGCTATTTTGCTCTTTTCTCAGCAGTCAGTTAGGGTAGGTAGAGGGAAGAGAGACTCCTGAAGTGGTGGCTAGCCTATGGAATGGCACATGGGCTAGTTCTCTCCTTAAGCAGGGGTGAAATCCAGCAGGTTCTGACAAGTTCTGGAGAACCGGTAGTGGAAATTTTGAGTAGTTCAGAGAACCAGCAAATACCACCTCTATCTGGTCCCAGAGTAGGATGGGAATGGAGATTTTGCAATATCCTTTCCCCCAGGAGTGGGGAAGGAATGGGGATTTTGCAATATCCTTCCCTTGGAGTGGGATGGGAATGGAGATGTTGCAATATCTTCCCCCAGGAGTGGGGAGGGAATGGGGATTTTGCAGTATCCTTTCCCCAGGAGTGGGATGGGAATGGGGATTTTGCAGTATCCCTCCCCTGCCACGCCCACCAAGCCATGCCCGCCAAGCCACACCACGCCCACCAAGCCACGCCCACAGAACCGGTAGTAAAAAAAAATTGAATTTCACTACTGTCCTTAAGGCCCTGTTGGAAGAAATTTCTGTGGTTTGTTCCCAGCTGGGAAGCTGTCACCAATGCTGAGAAGAAATAGACATGGAAGCAGCTGCCAGAAAAGGGATCCTTTAATTCAGGAAGGCAAGAAAAGTAGTGACACAGCTCCGGCGTTCCTGGCTTGCAAGCAAAGTGGCATGATAAGTGTATGGATTTTTATACCTATTTTCCCGTTGAAGTTTGTGTGGTTTGATGAGATTTTATCTCATTTAGATAAGGTGATTGCTCTGAATTCTGTCTTCCTGCCTTAATGGGTTATGCCTGTTCCTGGGGCTTTGACTTTCCTATCCTGGGGGTTAATTCTGCCAGGAAAGAGGAAAAGGGAAGTTCCAGGTGAGTTATTTTTAGCCTGATTCCCTTTAATTGCTCTCCTTTTCTGGTTTCTGGTGCTATAAAGTTTTTGGCACTGTCCTTTTGGAGTATACTTCCCACAGCCCATTAATTCAAACCCTACAGAGTTTTCTGTAGGATTTTGAGTATTTATATATTTTTAAATCTGTATTACAGATAGTCCTTGCCTTACGATCCCAATTGAGCCCAAAATGTTTGTTGTTCAGTGAAACATTTATTGAGTTTTGCCCCATTGTGTGACCTTACTTGCCACAGTTGTTAAGTGAATCACTGCAGTTGATAAGTTAGCAACACAATTGTTAAATGAATCTGGCTCCCCCCCCTCCCTTGACCTTGCTTGTCAGAAGGTTGCAAAAAGGGATAACATGATCTTGGAGCACAGCAATGGTCATAAGTACGAACCAGTTGCCAAGTCTTTGAATTTTGATCACATGATCATGGGGATGCTGCAAAGGTTTTAATTGTGAAAAATGGTCCTAGGTCACTTTTTTCAGTGCCATTGTAACCTTGAACGTGTCAGGGTTCCAAGTAACACCCCCAATGAAAGAAGGCTCTGAGGCTTGAAGTTCCTCAAAGTTCCATTTTATTAGAGATGTCATATTGGCACATCTGGGAAAACCTGAATCTGAAAGCTTCCAGGTTTTTCCCACCCATAAGAAAGTCCAAGTCCCTGCCCAACACCATCCCAATTGGAGATGCCTCCCAGTTCCAGCCCTCCAGATGCAGGGCAAGATGTCCTTGATTCTCTGAGAAAGGAATGTTATTATGACTGCTCCATACAATCCCCCTTAGCAGTTCCCCACAGTAGTAAATGTGGCAGGCCTGAAGATTCAATGCAGAAGATGGCTTCCAGGCCTAACAGAATGGTCACTGAATGAACTGTTGTAAGTCGAGGACTACCGCTACAGGGTTGTTCCTTTGCTAGTGTGAACCAAGAATCTTTTTATGATTGTGACAGAATGTAAATTTGATAAATAAATAAGAATAGACTTAGTATAGCTTGTTTGTTTAAAACAAGTCTCAAATCTCATAAAAGTTGAGCCCTAACTGTGCTTGTGATCCATTTTGTATTATAGCCCCTGTGACTCTGGTATTAAATTTTGTCTGTTCCTAAGGAGGTTTAGTTGAATTCACACAACACACTAGTTCAAGTTAAAATTGGCACGCTTATTTTATTTAGTTATATCCTTTCTTTATTATTTTGATGAATAAGTCAAGTGGGGGGCTAATACTTTTCAGCAGATTTGGGAAAACTGCTTCGGCATGTTGTATTGCCTAGGCCATGCGTGACATCAAAACAGCAGTTGTGTTTTGTTCACCTTAGGGTCAAACAATTTTTGGGAACTCATTCTACATTTTGGAGACCTATTATTCTGAGTACAAGTAGGACCAGGAAGGTTCAGGCAATTCAACCTCAATCTAAAACTCTGGTGGTTTTTGAGATCTCATCGCACCTGGAGAAAAACAGAGCTGCTGTTTTGATGTCATAGTTGTAGAGCCACTGCCTGGCCAAAATGTTAGCTATCTCTTACTTGCTTATTAAGAGAAGTCTTCTTGGCGGCACAGAAGAGAAATTACTCAGATCATTTGTCAGTTTTTGGTTTGAGATGCCTTATCCCAGCAGTCGGTATTATTGTGTAACCTATCCTGTCGCGGCAGAGAGAGATGGGAACTATTAACTAAAAATAACAAACACAACAGTATCTAGAAAGCTCTGAAGGTGAGAATAAGATGAGGATGATATTTTATTTTATTTTTTACCTTCAATGTACTCAGAAGAGCATTGGGCAAAGATAATGTTTATCTTGTCTGTTTCATCTCACTTCACTGTTTTCCCCGCCTCTTTCCACCTCTCTCTTGGCACTACTATCATCCAACTTTTCTTCTGGATGATCCTATTATGATGGGGTGTATATTATCAGTACCCTTTACCAGCAAATGCATGACCCAATGTGTGTAGCAGAAAATAAACAAGACAGATGGATACAGGAAAGGAAAAAGCACCTTGAGGGGGGAGAAATTAGGGGGGGGAGAAAATATTGTTTGCAGCTACTTGAAGTTATGGAAACAGCATAAGCCCCAGGATGATTATTTGACTTAACAAAAAGCAGGACAGATGTATTATTTATTTGTTGACAGCATTTATAATATGCTTCTCCCCATGGTAGTTTAATGTATAAAATCCTCAATTCAATAAAATGTAATTAAAAAAGCAAACAGCAATATAAAAGAGCTGAGCCAGCAAATAAAAATCCAGATTTTTTTTTTAAATGGCTTGTTTTATTCACCTGATTTGTCTTCTAGCCTTGTCGCCTTGACATGGCCTTTATTCACACAACGCAGTTAATCTAGTTTGTTTTATTTTTTAATATTTATTTATGTATCAAATTTAGAAACCTCACATCTCTCAGAGAGAGAGAGAAAGAGAGAGAGAGGGAGAGAGGGAGGGAGAGGGAGAGAGGAGGAGAAAGAGAGGCTGATAATTCTGCTTCCTGGGTTTGCAGAATACTTCGAACCATAAAACAATTAGACCTGCATAACATGCAGAAAAACCTCCAACCAGGGTTAGGACCAGGGGTGGGTTCTACTTACGGTACCTTTGATACCAGTTCGCAATGGGAGCGTGTGCACATGCGCAGATTGTCAATTATGATGTTTGGGCAGGTGGGCGGAGCCTCCTGCTGCTTTTACTTCCAGTTCTATAGAACCGGACAGAACCGGGAGCAACCCACCACTGGTTAGGACTAGTCAAGCTTAGTACATTTTGTTTTATTTATTGATTAAATTTATATGCCACCCATCTCACTATCATGCAACTTGACAGACATTAAGTTCTGTTAATGCCCATAGAGATTCTCAGTCATCCAGGTCATGGTTGTTTCAAAGGTGCTTTTTCAAGAGGCAACTGGACTTTTCGGTTTTTCTTTGAAGACATTTCCTTCTCGTCCAAGAAGCTCCTTCAGAACTGAACAGAGCTGAAGAAGCTTCTTGGATGAGAAGTCTTCAAAGAAAAACCAGAAAGTCAAATTGCCTTCTGTTAATGCATTCACTAAGGCTCTAAATGAGCTGGTTAAATACTGTATGTCACATGAAGACAATCTTTCTACAGTCTTGGTGATAAACAGAAATCGAAATAACAGAGCTGAAAGGGGCTTTGGTCTTCTAGTCCAACTTGCTCAGGCAGGAGACCCTGTGCAATTCTAGACAAGTGGCTGTCCAGTTTCTTCTTAAAAGCCTCCAGAGATAAAGTACCCACAATTTCTGAAGGCAAGCCATTCCACTGGTTGACTGTTCTCACTGTGAGGAAATTTCTCCTTAGTTCTAGGTTGCTTCTCTCATTGATTAGTTTCCATCTATTTCTTCTTGTCTTGCCTTCTGATCCTTTGGAAAATAGGTTGACCCCCTTTTCTTTATGGCAGCCCCTCAAATATTGGAAACACCTATCAGGCCACCCCTAGTCCTTCTTTTCATTAAACTAGTCATACCCAATTCCTGCAACCGTTCTTCGTATGTTTTAGCCTCCAACCCCTAATCATCTTTGTTGCTCTTTCCTGCACTCTTTTCAGAGTTACTTTTATTACAATAGCTATAGTAATAGAATCTTACAAATCTGAATATTCTTCCTCTTTTATATTCATACTCTTTTATATTCATGTGAATGGTGGATGGAATGTCTGAAGCATTGTTGTCAATCTTTTTCTTGGTCTGGGCTCAAGCCATGATTATCTGATTTTCCCTTGGTAACATATCTTCCCTGTTTGTTAAGGCCACCCTATGGACTCTGTACAGGCAATCTTATATTGCCACAAAATAGACCTAATTTGTTACTGGAGTCACTTCCTATATGTATTCATTGGCCCTATTTCCACAACATACTGTATTTAGCCCAATTATTGACTGGATACATTTTTATGGAAAGGCTCAATATATTGAATCATAACCAGATAAGATGGGTTCTTAGCAAATTAAACCACAAACCAAACCGAAACTAAGCTTCACATTAATCAAGCTTTGAACATTTTCTGAATGCAGTTACTATGTCATAAACTGGCTGTTTAAAGAGAGCCAATGAATCAAACAGCATAATCGTGCTGCCGAGGTTCATCTAGCATGCTAAGGAATAGCAACAACAACAACAAAAATTAACTGAAGTCAAAATGAACCACTATTAGCATATTGTGCCAACTTTAGCATATTGTGCAAACATATTTTATCCACTGAAAAATATGGGAGGATAAGAAAGTGAACTACTGAACACTGCTTGCTTAGCAAATGAGGCTATCTGATCAGTTGCTAATTGACTTAATATGTCCTGCAAATGCAGCTGTAAGATTTTTAATAGGTTAAGCACATTGTGTGAATGCCGTCAGCCTCCCAGTCCTGTTGCAAAGCCTATTTTTGCTTGCTTTATTTGTGAGCTTTTAGCTGAGAATTCTTTTATTAAGAGAATAAACTTAACTGAGGACCCCAGAGCCTTTGGAAAAATAAGTCTGAGCTCAGTATTGGGCTGGGAAAATTCTAGACCAACCTGTTGCAATCTTGGCTTAGAATCCTCCCTTAATCCTACTTTTCAGATACTTTTCTGCAGCTGCAAGCATGTCACATGGGTGTCCAGAGGGGCAGGACACATGTGACATGCATCATATCATCACATTTGTCTCATGTGACAGCCTTAAATTATGCACATGCCATCTTCACATGACAATGTGGTTTCTAATGGATCCCTATGGTTACCTTCTGGTGACATTTTAATGAATTGAGTAATAATGTACATGTGGACAGTAGGGAACAGGAAGAAGTTTTTCAGGCAAAAATGCAAGACAACATTGAATAACCACATATGGAATCACAGAATCATCCAACGAAGATTACTTCCTTCCCCTGAGCAGATTTAAATTACTTAGTGTCTAACTCAAAGGATAGTGTAAGAAGTTAGCACCCACCCACCCACCCACCCACGAAATATTTTGGGAATTATTAAAAAAATGTCGGCTGTCGGCCCCCAGGGGGAGAGCCTTCTCTGTGGGGGCCCCGACGATCTGGAATGAGCTCCCCCCAGAGATACGGAGGATTCCGGATCTGCGCACCTTCCGCCGCGAGTTGAAGACGCTTTTATTTCATCAAGCCGGCCTCGCCTAATTCTTCTCCCTTTTAAACTGTAAATTTTAAATTTTTAAATGTATTTTAAAATTATGGGTTTTTAATTAGTATTAATTCAGCCAAATTTATTTAATTCATTTTTATTTGATCTTAAATTTTGTATATTTATGTGTTTTATTTCATGGCTGTGCACCGCCCTGAGTCCTTCGGGAGTAGGGCGGTATAGAAATTCAATAAAATAAAATAATAAATAAATAAATAAAAAGGCAGAATATTATGTTTCCCTGGATGAGAAATTGAGAAGCATGTTTTAAAAACGAAGCAGCTCCCATCTTCCTGCCCCCACCCTTTGTTAATGGGCCAGAGGCAGAAACTCAATCTTTGTCAATGGACTATCATCTGCAACACAATAGGACCCATCTAGCAACAGAAACTAACACAATAGGGCCCATCTAGCAACAGAAACTCACCACATGGCACCTGGGAAGATTACATCAGCCAGCAAGGCTAGCTAAGACCCCCACCCACTGGGAGTCTGACAACCTATCAGGATACGCTTTCTGGGCCCCAGGAAGTTCAAAGCCAGAGAGGGCATAAAACAAGGGGGCTTGCAGTGTCTTGCCCCCTTTTCTGTTCAGGAACTCAAACCATGTGATCCTGTCCACCATTAAACCATCTTTCCAAGCAGTCTCCAAGTTTCCAGTGTCTTTTTCCCCATTTGGAGCTGAACCCAGAAGGATATTTCTTCCTACAATAGGATGGTGCCTTCTCACTGTGTACAAAAGATATCCAGTGATAATTTTAATTTATCTGTAGTCACTGTAGAAGCTAGCACCCACCCTCTCTTAGGAAAACAAAATATTCTAGGAAATATTAAACATATTTCCCTCAGTAGTGGGTTTCAAATCCCGTCGCTACCGGTTCACTCGTGGACGTACATGCACTTGAACCCGCACGCCGCTTCGGTGCATGCACAGAGACATCAGGGCAGGTGGGCGGAGCCTCCCACCACTGCTGTTACTGGTTCGCCCGATCCGAGGCAAACTTGTAGCAACCCATCACTGATTTCCCTGGATGAGAAATGGAGAAACATGTTTTTAGGCAGGAAACAGACTCACTCTTAATAGCCCCCACCATCCTCAATAGCTCACAGCAGATGTCCACACTTAAGAGATAAAGAGATAGCTAGGTCTATTCATAGGCAAATGCCCTCACCCAAGATCCAACAAAGGTAGATTAGCCCTCTACCCATCTAGCAACAGAACTCACCATGTGGCACCTGGGGAGATTGCATCATCCAGCAAGGTTCAACCAAACTTGGGACTCAGGACAGCCTATAGAGTTGCCCCTGCATGGCCCCATGGGAGTCTGACCACCAATCAGAATACAAGCTCAAATTCAAAGCCCAACAGAGGGCATAAAACCAAGGCACTCTCAGCATCTCGGCCCTTTTTTTTTTCTGCTCAGGAACTCAAGCCATGTGACCCTGTTCATCAATAAACCTTCTTTCCAAGCAACTTCCATGAATCCAGTGTCCTTTTTCCCCGCTTGGAACTGAACCCAGAATGATATTTCTTCCAACAGGCAACAAGCTAAAATTGCCTGACCAGATTGTGTGACCCTGGACTATTCCTCTAAAGCAATGTTTCTCAATCTTGGCAACCTCAAGGTATGTGGATTTCAACTCCCAGAATTCCCCAGCCAGCATGTCACAAAGGGAGAATCTGATAGTCTGCTTTATCTTACAAGTTTCAAGGGGCTTTTTTTTTTGTCTCTGTCCCCAAGTTGTCATATATAACTACAGCTTCACCTTTCAGCATCTTGCCATCGTTTCTTGACTTTGGTGGCCTGCAGCTTCAGTGTCCCTTTGCCTAATGATACAGCCAGCCCAAATCTTTGATCTGGCAACTTTCAGACAAATTGAATTATAGTTTTCAGAGAGGGGAGAGGGGTGCAGGTTGCAATTCAATTATCACTTTCTGACACATCTGGAAAGTGACAGGTTGCCAATGGCTGGTTTAAAAAAATGCAGCAAAATAGACAAAGAAGTTACTGTAAATAAATAATAGTGGCCACTCAACTTGCTTTGTCTTTTGATGTTCTTTGAGCTCTAGATAGCTCCCAGTAAGCATCCTGTTACCTGTTGCTTCATTTTTCTATAGTCTCCTAGTCTGCACATCTAAACAGAAGGACATTGTATCTTCTCTATGCCTTTATGTTGTATAAATATCCTGGATGAATCTAAGACCTCAAGTTCATTAAATTAAACAAGAAGCAGAGACAAGCAGTCAAAAGCAACTCTTGCATGCAAAGAGTAACTGTGGCAGTTGGAGGTCTGAGAAACAGCAGGTTAGTTTGAAGACTTTCATCTTAAAAGGAGTTGTCAACTGAGGAATGGTAAGAAAGAAATGTTGGCCCTTAGCAATGGGGTGCAACTTAAGTGAAAGTAAGATTTTACGGAATCTTATGGGAAACTGTGATATTTTTCAAGCCTCAGTTAAAGTGGAACATTTCAGAGAAAAGTTTTCATTATTATCCATTTCATTTATATGGCAGACACGTTTTCTCCTTTGCCTAAAATGAAAAGGCTGCTGGCATAGTTGCCGTTTCTGCTAATTGTGGAGGAGGGAGGGAGGGAGGGAGGGAGGGAGGGAGGGAGGAAGGAAGGAAGGAAGGAAGGAAAATATGGGAAAGCAAATAATATGCAACACTTTTATGGCTTGCTTCTTTTATTGCTAGCACCTAACTATAAAATAAATTCTTAAGATTTTGTCTTTTTCTAGAGTGATCTTGCAATTATGGCAGAGAATTTTGAGGGTCTCTTTACCCACAAGTCTAATTGCATCAAATATCCTCTAACTCTGGAATCCACTTTGATTAACTGAAAACATTGTGTTTTCTAGAGGCAGTCAGCAACTTTTCTGGTGATTTTTTACTATGCTGTGCTCGCCCTTGTTATAGTGCTAGATAGGTTGTGACAAGCCACAAAAGGCTTGTCACAAGCCTTTGAACCTCTGTGATATCACAGCAGAGGAGTGACCATCAACAACACCATATGAGCCACCACAACCAACTAGAAGGATGAAATGAAGAGGGTTAGTATTGAAAGAGCATTGAAATAGTATAAATAGTATAAATAGAGCCAGTTGGGTCTAGTGGTTAAAGCCCCAGGCTGGAAAGCAGTAAACTGTAAGTTCAAATCCTGCCTTAGCCATGAAAGCCAGGTGGGTGATTTTAGGCCAGTTGCTCTCTCCTAGCCCAACCATCTTAACCCAACATTGTGGGTAAAATAGGAGGAAGAAGGTCTGCTGGCTGCCATGAGATATTTGTAAAAATAATAAACAAATATCCAGTTTCTGCTGAAAGTGGGAAATTGACATATACAATATGATTGAGCATGTCTCTTTATTTCAGCATATCCCTTTCCCTTTTGCACTGTTTTTTTTTCCTGCTGAAGAATGAAAATAAGCTTTATAAAAAGGGGTGGAAACTTGTGCCTTTCTAGATATAAATAAGCTACAGTTCCTTCCATCCTCCAGCACTGGCCAAATTGAGTAGGGTTGATGAAACTGAAAGTCAGTAACATCTGCACCATCATTTTCTACTTCAGTGTTATTGAACCTTGACAGCCTGAAGATGACCCCACACTTAACTGTCTCTCACTGCCCACCCTAGTGTAACCAGTCACTTTTAGGCAAGATGTTTTCATAACAGTCAATCCAAGCACAGTTTGTTATGCAGCTCCATCCTACTTCCAGCTAGTTGACCTTGAGGCAGCGTCTCAAGAAGGCACAGCACTTACTTTTGTTTCCCCAAGCATTCCCCCATTCATTCCCACTCCCCACAATTCACAGCAGTCTGTCACCATATAGCAGCGAAGCACAAATGAGCACAAAGTGGCAGCTGACAGCTAGACTACACTTTTCCTCAAAATGCCCAGTGGAAGTATGAAAACTCATTGCTCACCTGAAGAACATGCTCAATGTATGCAGAAAATCCAGCCCCCACCATTTCAGAAAGCTCTAGGTGCCTCTGAAGTTCTCTCAAGTAAAGCTCAGAAAATAACTTTGGATATTTGTTAATCTTTTTGCAGATTTTGTCAGGCCATGCCCAAAGATGACACAGTGAAATCCAGTTGAATTCAGTTCTTTTACGATATTTGTTTACACTGATAGACAGATTTTTGCTAGACTAAAATATATAACCTTCTAACCTGGAATATTCTAGGGTATGTTTGTCTACCTTGAACTTCTTCCTCCCTCCCCTATCTAGTTGAGGACTGCACAGTCTTATTTCGGGCCTCTGTCTGGAATCTGCTGCTTCCTGCATGGACAGCTGGGGTGCCCTTGCTGAGATTCCACCCCCCACCCCCCAATCTGTCTCCAAATAGAAGAAAAGATCTCATAGAAACCAGATCAACCAATTCATCTGATAGAAGACAAGGCCTATGGCTTTTAATTTTTTACTCCTGATGGAGAAGAAAATGGCCGTGCGATATCCCATCCCACGTTTCTCTTCTGAGATTGCAGGTGAGCGTTATAATGACAGTCAAGGACCATGGTATCTATCTGAATGTTGAATATCTGATAGTAAGAAGCTGACTTGGGAGCTGCAACAGGCCATCAAACAGCTGTCATAAAGTAATGACTTTCCATCATCACCAAAGTGGGGCCAAATTCAAATCAGCAACCTCTGGATGGAAGGTAATGTACCCCATCACCAATCTGCCAACCCAGCTGTTTGAATGCAGCCTTATTCATTATTTGGAACTTGGGGAGGCCGAAGTGGCTTGGATTTTTTTTCCCACTGCAGTACCCCCCTCTAGCTGGCACAGAAAGGGAAAGAGCAAAATATTAGTGAACTGCTATATGGTGGTTAAAAAAGAAGTTCGCTTTCCAAGTAGGGGTGGATGAGTTTTAGTCTGATTAAGTTGGATTCTGCTTTTAAGAGCTCTTATCATAGCCTAAGGGGAAAAATAGATAGAAGAACCAATAAATTGTGCTACATTAGCTTAGCTCCTTCTCTGAGAAATCACATAAGACAGATGACATTGCAAGAACTATTTTATCTGCTTGAAAGTGGATTTTTGAACTGCAAATAATTTCAAGATGAAGTTCCAATGACAGGGGAACCATTTTAATCTGCAAATTAAGAGTGTTATTTAAAAAAAAAAGGCTATCCCTTAAACCAACTTTTGATAACTTGCTGCTGCCCAGATAGACAGGATGACAGTTCCCATGTTGCTGTCTGAAGTGGTAACAGTTGTCATACAACCAGTGGTGAATTGCAATTTTTTTTGCTACCGGTTCTGTGGACGTGGCTTGGTGATGTGATTGGGTGGGTTTGGCCAACTTTTTTAAAGTAAAAGGTTCCGATGATCGCGCAGCACAGCTGACAATCAGCTGTGCTGCGCGATCGTCGGAACTTTTTTTAAAAAAAATTTTAAAGCATATTTTTACTACCGGTTTGGGCGATTAGGTAGTAAAAAAAAAGCTCCGATGATCATGCGGCACAGCTGTGATCATCAGAACTTTTTTTAAAAAACTTTTTAAAGCATTTTTTTACTACCGGTTCACCCGAATCGGTAGTTTTTATCACTACCGGTTTGCCCAAACTGGAGCGAACTGGTAGCATTTCACCCCTGCATACAACATATCTGAGGAACATCAATTTGGTGAAAGGTATTGTTAGGAGTCAGAGGGACATGCAGTTTAAGAAATTGTGGAAGTCTTCTTGTGAATCTTCCTTTTTACTTCCTTTTAATGTTGTCTTCCCTTAGAAGAATATCTAATTTACACTAAAACTTTTTTTTTTTTACTAAAAATGTTAACGATTAAAAATGTTAATGATTTAGAGCTTCTCTGTAACTGGGTTCATACGTGGTCCTAAGCCACAATATATTTTGTTGATTTTGGCTTAATGCAGTCAGGCAGTTCAGCAGTTATGATTTGCAAACCTTGCTTTAGTATTATGTGTGAACTGGCCACCACGGCTAAACTCAGTGTAACATTTAACATTGTAAGTCACCGAGAGTCACCTTGTGATGTGATGGGAAGCAGCAAATAAATTTAATAAATAAATAAAATGAGCTCAGTGACTCAATTTGCATTAACTGCTTCTGAATCTTGGTTCCTTCTTAATAGTTGTGTCCGTTCAGAAAAGAAGTAAGGATTTAGTAGCCCTTTCTAATTTGAGCTTAGCATTTGATCATCATAATCACAATCTAATTTTTATGCTCATTTAAACACTCAAGGCAGCTTGCAAGTGAAACAAAATTGTAGAACACAAGAATAAATTAACAGTTAAAAGCTAAATAGATGCATTTTTGCAGAATTTAATTGGGTCGGTCACTGAGGCCAGAGGTATAGTCTTCCAAGCTTTTGGACTCGTGCTGGAGCCCATCCTCAGAGAACTTCTCTCTCTCTCCAGAATGTTTACATTCTGGTAGACAGAAGTTCCCCAAGGTGGGCTCTACCACAAGTCCGAAAGCTTGGAAAACTAAACCTCTGGTCCTGGTGACTGACCCAGATTGAATCCTGCTACATTATCCTGGGACATGTATATTCGCCTTCATTCCTGGGATGCATTTTTGCCACTTTCTTAAAATACTGGGAGACCAGAAGTTAAATGCTTCTCCCCGGAGAGAGTATTTTACAGCCTAGGAAAACACGGTTTCCCACATATGTAATGGTTGAATTTCTAGCAGGTGCAACATCTTCAAAGACACTTCAGCTGCTGAGCTAAAACAGTGTTTCTCAATCATGGCAACTTTAAGATGTACACATTTCCACTCCAAGAATTTCCCAGCCAGCATTTAGACCAGAAACACTCTGTTAAATAACCAAGCAGGTTCATAGTGCACGAGGCAGCCCTGAATCCTAAGCCAAACTCTCTCTCTGTCTCTCTGTCTGTCTGTCTCTCTCATCTATCTATCTATCTATCTATCTGTCTATCTATCTATCTATCTATCTATCTATCTATCTATCTATCTATCTATCTATATTGGAATGGGCACCAAATATGCATATACACACATATTCTTAAGAGCTTTAATGGTCAATGGTCAGCACCTTAAGTGGTGGTGAATAGTGCTCAGCTGAGATCTTTCAGTATTGGGTCATATGATTGCTCCACCTTACAGCCTGGCTCCATATGGGGTACATTGCAGTAGCCAAGGTGAGCTGTTCCTAAAGATTGACTAACCACCACAAATTCTGACAGCTCAGAAAGAATATTTTGGAATAAGCCTTAGCTGTTGCTAATGCAATCTTTGACACCACCTCTAACTGCAAATCCAGTGACAGATCAAAGTTAAGGGACAATCCAGTGGTGGGTTGCCCCCGGTTTGGACCGATTCACAAGAACTGGTAGTAAAACTGATGGGAGGCCACACCCACCACCCCGGATGTCATCGGCGATCTGCAAGTGAAGCGCGTGCGCGCGCGCGATCCCATTGTGAACTGGTAGTAAAGGTAAGTAGAACCCACCTCTGGGACAATCCCAAATGTGAACCTGCACATTCTGGAAGAAGGCAATTCCATCCAAAGATGATTTCATTCAATGATATTAGCTTGTTCTTATCCTGTCTATTTTCAGCATTGCAGTACTGTTTCCTTAGAGCTGGATAATAAGGAGCATTAGACTCCAAACTGGCCTGATACGCCAGTTGCGTCCCTTTCTAGATCGGGACTCCCTACGCATGGTCACTCAAGCACTCGTCCCTTCCCATCTGGACTACTGCAATGCTCTCTACATGGGGCTCCCCTTGGGGTGCACCCGGAAGCTCCAGTTGGTCCAGAATGCGGCCGCGCGGGGATTATGGGAGCGACGGGGCACTCCCATGTGACACCTCTCCTGCGTGAGCTGAACTGGCTTCCTGTGGTCTTCAGGGTGCGCTTCAAGGTGTTGGTGAGCACCTTTAAAGCGCTCCATGGCTTAGGGCCGGGGTATTTAAGAGACCGCCTTCTGCTGCCAATAGCCTCCCACCGGCCAGTACGCTCCCACAGAGAGAGACTCCTCAGGTGCTGTCAGCCAGACAATGTCGGCCGGCAACCCCCAGGGGGAGAGCCTTCTCTGTGGTGGCACCTGTCCTCTGGAACGATCTACGCCCAGAGATACTCACGATACCAGACCTCCGGACTTTTCGTCGGGCCCAGAAAACACATCTTTTTCACCTAGCCGGGCTGGCTTGATCCCATCCCTTCTATTTTAATTTGTAATTGGTTTTAATCTGGGTTGTTTTAAATGGATAGCCAAAATTATTTAATGTTTTTTAAATTGCTTTTAAATTTTATATGTTATGTTTACCATGGCTGTTCACCACCCTGAGTCCTGTTGGAGAAGGGCGGTATACAAATTAAATTAAATAAATAAATAAATAAATAAATTGAGTCAGCTCCCCCAGCAATTTCATGTTGATGCTAAACAACACTTGGGAGAACCCTGAAGAACACCATAGATCAGTGACCAAAATGTCAAACAATGGTACGTCAGGACCTCTCTTTCAATACATTCAAGATAACAAAAAAATGCCAAACACCGACAAACAGTGCCTCCAAAGCCTGCCATTCTCCAGAAATATACTATTGTTGAAGATATTGAAATCCATCCTGTGACTATTGGGGAATAAGGAGAGCTTGGGTTCACACTCCATTAATCTAGTTTCCAGGGTACCTCATCCACCAGGGTAAAGAAAAAACATGTTCCAGGCAAAGCCCTGATTAAAATGCTCCCAAATATCCCAGATAATCTAATGTATTCAAAGATACAAAACTGCCCTTAATCATCCATTCAAAGGGATCCATGTTTGTATAATTGTAGACCTGCTGTCTATAAGCTTGATTTCATTGAGGTGTTGAACTTGATTTTATGGAGGACTGCATCAAGACTGTGTTTGACCTCGGGGGGTGCAGGGGACATGGCTAGGTGTGTGTGGCCAGCTTGATGTCACTCGTCAGGCTCCGTTTTTGGCTGCAACAGCCTCCTACAGCCCTCTGCCAGTGAAAACAGAGCTCCGGGAGGCATCACGGGCCAGTTCTTCACCTTTTCCAGGGCAGCGTTGCGGGCCAGACATAAGCACCCCTTGGGCCTGATCCAGGCCTTGAGATTGACACCCCTATGCTAGATCAAGGGAAGGATTGTTCAATCAAAGTCTTTATGTCAACTCGCAAAGCATCCCTGGCCTGCTCTTGAGTTGCCATAATGGGGGGGGATGGGAAACCAACGAAATGGCATGGCAGCCAAAGACAGATGCACATTCCAGACTTATATCTGTCAAGGTTATTTCCCAGGGTTACCCACAGTGGCCAGAGGGGAGTGATCTCTACAACCCACAAAATTGTTCCATTGGTGAATGCGATTGATGACACACCCTGAGAGGGAGGGGGGAAACGGTCATGATTGGGGCGTAGATTACATAGGGTCAGACCTGGCTTCACTTGGGAACATGCCGACATGAAGCTCCTAATAAATAACTGGATTTCTTTTGAAGCTTGGCTCAAGGCTCATGATTTAATTAGGGCATCCGTCGGAACCCTGACAGCAAGCCAGCTCTGACCCTTTGTCTCTTAGGCTAGAATGCTTCCCACTCTCAATGATTGGCCCTCTTAATAGTGGGCCAATGCATACTTTGCCTATTTAATCATCCAAGAGGGGAAATATTGAGTAGGCAGGTGATAGCTCTCATCTCTCCATATACTTTGACCACTTCCTTGCGACCTATAAGCTTAAAAGAATTCACACGAACAGGTCAAGGGATCATCACAGTTACCTCCTTCTGACTTGCCCCAATGCTGTAGGCCAATCCAATTTATTTTATTTCCTTATTTAGGTTTATATGTCATTCCAATCCTAAGAGACTCTCATTGATTTGTACTTTTTTTCTTTCATGAAGAGTAGTAAAATACTAAAATAATGTCACAAAATAACTATGAATATTTAAAGCTGTAAGAAAACTGTTCAGCAGACAGCTGTTTCACTCCGTCCGCTCAATGACCCAGAAGACTGCTTAATGACTGCAACTGGGAATGAGCAAAGCAGCCACATGGGTATCTTATTTAACAAGGACTTTGCTCAGCAACCAAGGTTCCAGTCCCAGTTGTGGTGTCAGGGATTACTTGTGTTAGCAATATCCACACACAGCCCCAACCTTCCCAGTGCAGTAGCAAAACTCAAAACGAGCAGACTGTCAAATAGAGTTTTTTTTTTTTTAATGGAATACAGCAGAGGTGGTATTCAGCAGGTTCTGACCGGTTCTGGAGAACCGGTAGCAGAAATTTTGAGTAGTTCGGAGAACCGGCAAACACCATCTCTGACTGGCTCCGCCCGCATCTATTCTCTGCCTCCAGAGTCCCAGCTGATCAGCTGGGTCTTCTTTTGTTGCCATGCACAAGAGAACAGAGCTGGAAAGCAGGTTAGTTGGGTGGGGAGAGAATGGGGATTTTGCAATATCCTTCCCCCAGGAGTGGGGAGGGAATGGGGATTTTGCAATATCCTTCCCCTGGAATGGGGAGGGAATGGGGATTTTGCAGTATCCTTCCCTTGCCACACCCACCAAGCCACGCACACCACACCATGCCCACCAAGCCATGCCAACAGAACCGGTAGTAAAAAAATTTGAACCCCACCACTCGAATACAGCCATACCAATGCCCAGTTGCATCAAAGAATGACTTAGATCTGGGAGAGATTAACTCCCCTCTCCCGTCTCAACGAAGTCTTCCTAATACATGCCAGATCAGCACTTTGAAATCCTGGATAGCAGATAACTTTACCAGCATCTTACCTAACATTAAAAAGCAAGATCTTGAAGTGGGAGGCATTATCTTCTCTGTCATCTTGAGTTCTTTGGTTGATTGCAACCTGAAAAGAAATGTGAGCAATCATTAGCTTGTCCTTCTTTCCCCCAGCAGCCAAGTTAAAACTTCCCATCGTATTTCTCCCTGCCAGTTATTACATCAATATTTACTCTCAGGCCATGCCATATTACCCAGTTTTCCCCAATCTCCCTAACACATCTTATAACACCAATCAATTTATATAACCAGCAAATTGGAAGGAACACCATATCACTTTTAATGCCGGTAGACCAAGATCAAAGAATTGGCCTACCTAAGAGATAGCAATTTTGAAGACATCCATTCAATATTAACTACCATCCCAAGACAGCCTGCCTTAGACAGTATGTAACTAGTCTAGTGAAAAGAAAACATGATTAGCAGTGTTTCAATATTTGATGGGCTGCCAGAAAGACGAGGAGGTTAATCTATTTTCCAAAGCACCAGAAAGCAAGACAAGAAACAATGGATGGAAACTAATCAAAGAGAGAAGCAACCTAAGAATAAGGAGAAATTTCCTAACAGTGGGAACAGTTAACCAGTGGAATGGCTTGCCTTCAGAAGTTGTGAGTGCTTCATCACTGGAGGTTTTGAAGAAGAGACTAGACAGGCACTTATCTGGAATCACATAGGGTCTCTGGCTTGAGCAGGCAGTTGGATTGAAGACTTCCAAGGTCCCTTCCAACATTGTTGTTCTATTAGGTGTAAAAAGAAAGGATGAAAGTTCCATAAAGTGGCTTCAACAGAGCAGAGCAGAACATCAGGAACCCAGAGAAAGATGGAAAGAAATTGTTATAATGGCAAATGTGATTCAGAGCACAAGTAGGTGTGTACGTAAATCCCTTGTTAGAAACACCTTAAACCAGTGGTGAAATCCAATTTTTTTTACTACCGGTTCTGTGGGTGTGGCTTGGTGGGTGTGGCTTGGTGGGCGTAGCTTGGTGGGTATGGCTTGGTGGGCATGGCAGGGGAAGGATACTGCAAAATCTCCATTCCCACCCCACTCCAGAGGAAGTATACTACAAAATCCCCATTCCAATCCCACTCTGGGGCTAGCCAGAAGTGGTATTTGCCGGTTCTCTGAACTACTCAAAATTTCCGCTACCGGTTCTCCAGAACCTGCTGGATTTCACCTCTGCCTTAAACCCAGTATACAGTTTTTGAGGATCACAAATCAATTGCAGAAGGTAGGCATCTGAACTCAGAAAAAAACCCAATTGATCACATGCAGGTTATAATCAGAGGTGGACTGCTGCCAGTTTGGACCAGTTCACCCATACCGGTAGTTCCAACCACTGGCTGGGCCCACCCACCCGCCCTGGTGTTATTCCATCCTATATGTCTCACTCTCTGGCTCGTTCACCCCGCCCACGTAGCCCAGTTGATTTCTGCACCTCGCCCACTCTACTCACTGCGGCTGCCCGAAAAGGTGTGCTGGAAGCTGCGCATGTGAAATCACTGTGTGTTTGAAGCTGCATGCAAGTGTGCAAGCCACACACACTCACATTTTCGGTTCTACACTAGGCAAACCGGTTGTTAAATTTTGTGAAGCCCACCTCTGGTTCTAATTATATTTTGTTCTTTGTATCCATTACTTTGCTTAGCTCGACATACCTTCACAGCTTGCTGACCCATAATCTAGTAACTTTTTCCTCATTCATAAATTACATTGCTTTTCTTCTAACATCACTCCAAGGCAATGGTGAAATCTAAAATTTGTTACTACTGGTTCTGTGGGTGTGGCTTGGTGGGAGGGGGGGGGAATGTGACTGGGTGGGCATGGCCAACTTTTTTTTTTTTACTTTTAAAACCATTTTTTCTACAACCTCTTTGGCGAAGAGGCTGTAAAAAAATGCTTTTAAAAGACTGACGATCCCAGCTGAGTTGCCTGATCAGCAGAGGCTTCTTTTTCTTTTAAAAGCCTCTGACGATCAGGCAACTCAGCTGGGATCGTCAGAGGCTTTTAAAAGCATTTTTTAAACAACCTCTTCAGCCGAAAAGGTTGTAGAAAAAATGTTTTTAAAAGAAAAAAAGCCTCTGCCGATCAGGCAACTCAGCTGGGATCGTCAGAGGCTTTTAAAAGCATTTTTTCTACAACCTCTTCGAAGAGGTTGTAGAAAAAATGCTTTTAAAAATTAAAAAAAAAGCCTCTGATGATCGCGCGGCTCAGCTGGGCATGGGGGGGGCAGGGACTTTTATTTATTTAAATTTATTATTTAATTTTGCTACCAGTTCTCCGAACACCTGCCTCCATCGCTACCAGATCAGGCAATCCAGTCCGAACCGGGAACATTTCACCCCTGCTCCAAGGGCTTAGACATTCAAGAGTCATGTTGAGGTGGATGATTCTTTGGACATGCATAGAAATTGTATCTTATTGACATTGGATAGGATTTAGTGACAATTATCACATGGGAAGAGAGTTTCCAGTCTCTTGTTCCCTACATCAGATTGAAAAATACTAAGAATTTGGGATACAGTGAATGTGATAGGGATGAATAGAAATTGAGAGAGTCTGTGCATTTTAATTTTTTAAAAAGTTCTTACCTTTATGCATCTGTCAGGTTTTGAATATCAATATAAGAGCTGTGGTGACCCAGTGGTTAGAATGCAGTACTGCAGCAGTGATGGGTTTCTACCAGTTCGCCTTGGTTTGGGCGAATCAGTAACAGCAGTGGTGGAAGGCTACGCCCACCTGCCCGGACGTCATCACGGATGCTCTTCGCATGCTCACAGTTGCGAACCGGTAGTGGAGGTAAGTGAAACCCACTATTTTATTGCAGGCTGCTTCTGCTAACTGCCAGCTGCCAGCAGTTTGGCAGTTCAGTTCTCACCTGCTCAAGATTGACTCAGCCTTCCATCCTTCTGAGGTGGATAAAATGAGGACCCAGATTGTTGGGGGCAATAGACTGACTCTGTAACTGCTTAGAGATGGCTGTAAAACCACTATGAAGTGATATATAAGTCTAATTACTATTGCTATCAAACTTGGAAATGCTTTTTAAAAGTCCACGCTAACATTTACATACATGTTGGCATGCATTCCCCCCTCCCCCCAAATGAATTCATTTTGCTTGGCAATTTTGTGTAATGTATCCAGTTTTCGCAAACTCACTTCCCTAAATATAATGCAGTTTACTATATTAATTTCATAAATACATGCAGACTTTCTTCTGAAATATATTTTTAATTGGTGAACTTTTGTTGCACAAATTAGAATTGCAAATTCAGAATAATTAAATTTGGGTTCATGTAATAATGGTTTTTAAATTGGTTGGTAGCTACACTGAAAAGGGAATGGGAGGTTTTGTTGGTTTGTTTTTCATTTTTTTCCCTTTGGATAAGTTATATCTATGACCTTATACAGTAAATGCAAGGAACGTTGACAGTGGTGGATTGGGCTCTGCTGGTTCCTATGCTGGGAATTTTTAAACCATCCACACACACACACATACCCAGAGACACTTTTGTAAAACACCTAATTTGCACTTTTCACAATTCAGAGAACAACTGCCTTTGCTAGCATTGTGATTCCCCCTCCTCCCTGCCTCCAGAAATTGATGGACAGACAGACAGACAGACAGATCACATTTCTATGGATACCCATGTATCCAAGGAAACTTGAGTGGTGAACATAAAACAAATAACAAACCATTAAATAAAAAGTCCAAAATGAGGTTCCTATAAAAATACCAATCTTTTCATATAACTTATATATACATGCCAGACCTCCAATTAATTAATTGTTTGACTTCAATGCTTGATCAATTTTTCCCTGGCCTGGTTTACCTGGGAAGAAGTAAGTTGGCAATTTGTCCAAATGGGGAAGACCAAGTGCTAAAGGCTGGTCCTCTCCAGTGATGGGTTGCTACTAGTTCTCCCCAGTTCCAGCGAACCGGTAGCAGAGATGGTGAAGTGAGAGTGAACCGGTTCGCTTTGACTGTCAGTTGGGCCCTCTCTCCCGTCCCTGCGCTATACCTATCTATATTCATTTATTTTTAGGCCAGCTGATAGGTGCGGCAGAGCGGATTGCCGTGCCTCAGCTGTTCTGAAATTCAATGCGCTTGCACAAAGCGCAATTTCAGTGTGCGTGTGAGCAAAGTGAGCATGCATGTGCAAAGTGCGTGTGAAGCGAACCGGTGGTAACATCAGTTGAAACCCACCACTGGCCCTCCCCCTTCACTTTCAGAAAAAGTGTAACTGATTCACTACCATTTCAAGTCTTTATTATGTATATCAAGATCTAGATGAAAATTGAAAGGCACAAAAAGGAGAAAGAAAAACAAGGGGGGGAGAGAGAAATTAATAATGATTTCTGAAGGTATTGATTATAGCTACCTGTTCCCTTAACCAAGATCTCTCTATGTAGACCAAAAAAAAAAAAACCCACTGCACAAGTCACAGTCCGTAAAATAAAAATAAACTTTAATCCATATCTTGGTTTCATTAGTCCCTGGCCTATTGTTTAATTCCTTAGTCTCCAAACCAGATATGTAGAAGTTAGGGCTGTTTTCCTATGTGGATCTCAGCCAGCCCTGAGGAACTGCTCCAAAGGAAATTAAAACAATGTAAAAGGAGGAAGGAAGTTAAATCCTCATTAAAAAAATAAATAAAAAGAAACCTGAAGGGGGGAAACTTCTTGTTCCTAATTCTTCAGAGTCTGATTTTTGCAGGCTTTTGATATCTCACATTTATCTGCATTGATAACTGTAAGTTTTTTGGGACTTTCGGGAAGGGGGGATGATGGAGTAAAGACAGTTCTACAAAAAGCAGAGCTGACAACCAGGATGGAATGAAGAGTCAACAAATAAACCAGCTCTTTGAAATCTCTGAGGAAGAGAAGACTTGATAGCACCCGTAAGTGCTCCATACAGCTGTTTCTCACTAAGAGACCACAAGATAGCAGTCTGCAGTGGTTTTGGAGCTCTAGGAGATGAGGTAATAACCACCTTCAACATGGCTGGTGCCTTTCAGATAATCGGTAATGATATGTGGGAATGACCTTGAGGCTTTTTTTTAAATAAACAGCAAAAGGATAATTAAAATTTTAGTTTTAGAAGGTTGCAAACAAAGGGTCCATATAAGTTTAAAATTTGGAATTCATCATGAATCCTTCCCATGGGAAAATATTTTGATTTTGATTTTTTTTAAAAAAAAGCTGATAAGTTTTTAAAAAATTGAACACTAGAAAAAACTAAAGATAAAGGAGAAGGAATACATAAACTCATAAACTTAAATTTAATGCATAAACCTAAGGAAGAAGAATACATAAATTTGACTTACAATCTACAAAATGAAACGAAATATTGAAGGAGATTTGGAGAATTGACTCAGAATTTAATTTTAATAGCATCAACACAGATATATGCTTGACTGGAGAGACTTATATAAAAGATTTTATAGAAAAGGACAACTTTGAAATGTCAAGATAGAGAGTGAGTTGAAAGTGGATTTGCAGATTACAGTCTATAACATGGAAAAAGATGTTACACTGGACAAGCAGAAGAAACTGGCTGATGTTTTAATAATTAGATATACAAAGAGAAAACCAACAGAGTGATCAGGATAATTTTCCTATATTAGATTTGCAAAACAGGATTGTTATATTTTTCAAGAATCTTACATAGAAACACACACGGAAAACTGACCAGCAGAAAAAGGCCTAGTGATCTATCGAGCCTACCCTTTGAGGTTTGTTTGTTTGTTTTTTGTTTGATGATGGACGTGTGTTTATTTTAAGCATATTTAAACTCACTTACTGATGATTAACCCACTACCTCTGCTGGAAATTGGTTCTAAGCTTCCATTAATCTTTCTGTGAAATAATACTTTCTAACATTGCTTTTGAACTCCTGTCAGTTTGAGGTTATGCCCCTGTGTTCTTGATTTTTGGTTAATATTGAAAATTCTAGAACCTTCTTCACACCTTTAATATATTTAAAAGTTTCAATCATGTTTCCCGTTTCCTTTCTGTCATCCAGACTGTACATATTCAATTCCTCCAATCTCTTCTGATACGTTTTGTCAGTGGTGCTATTCAGCTGCTTCTATCCGGTTCAGGCAAACCGGTAGCGGTGGCTACGGGAGGCTCCGCCCATCCACCCGGACATCATCACGCCCTGTTTTTGACTCTCTGCGCATGTGCAGAAGGTCCTGTGCATGCGCGGAGGTGGCGTGTGTGCTCCCATTTGCAAACCGGTGGCAAAGGTAAGTGAATACTATGTCTGTGTTTTGTCCCTCAAACTCTGTATAATTTTTGTTGCCTCACTCAACAAAGTCCTCAGTCTGGACTCACTCAATCTTATCAATATCTTTTTTTAATGTGAGTTCTCCAGAACTGAACATAATTGTTGCAATATTTTCAGGATCAGACTCAATAAGATTAGCAAGAGTTAAAGATTTAACTATATATTCTTTTATTTACATTAGGCATTCTATATTCACTGAATATTCACAGATAGAAGCAAGGGAAAGGGTGTAGGTAGCTCCTTATATATACAATGGGTGGAGCTATATGTGGGAGTGGTGAATTATGAATACATTAAGAAGTGAAGAATAAGTTAACCCCTGATACCCTGTTTGTACACTATTTACACATTAGAGAATAAGGCATTTACATCTGACAAATCCCCCTCTAAATGCCGATTCGTTATACAACACCAGTTACACTCAGATTCAGGACAATACAAAACATACAACTTAGAGGTTAAATATTTATGCTGCTTAGAAGGTAAAGGCTTTGTCAATATATCAGCTAATTGTTCTGAAGTGTCGCAATGCACTGCTTTAATAAATCCATCCTGAGATAATTGTCTCACATGTTTAAATTTTATATCTATATGTCTGGACCTTTGTCCAATGGCATCAGATCTAGATATTTCAATGGCTGCTTTATTGTCTTCATGCATAACAAAGGGCAGAGCAGGTTTTTTCCAGACATCTGAAATTAAATCATTAAACCATACAAGGTTATTTGCGGCTTTGGATAAACAAACATATTCCGCTTCTGTCGTTGAAGTGGCCACTAGTTCTTGTTTACCAGTGTACCAGTAAACTGGACATTCATTTAAGAGAAATACATAACCAGATGTACTTTTTCTGCATGAGGTGTCTCCAGCCCAATCTGCATCTGCATAACACGTAAGCTTTGGTTCTTTAATATCATTAGGCTCTAACATTAAACAAAAGTCTAGTGTACTTTTTAGATATCTTAAAATTCTTTTAACAGCTTCCCAGTGATACATTGTTGGTTTGCTGACATGCCTGGATAATAAATTGAGTGGTAAAGCGATATCTGGTCTAGTCCAATTAGATATATAAAGGAGTGAACCTATGATTGATCTATAGAATGTGTTGTCCTTGAACTCGGGAGAAGATTCATCAGTATTTCTTAGAAAGTCAGTTTGCATAGGGGTATCACAAGGTTTGGCATTGTTTAAGTTGCATTTATTTAAAAGTTCTATGATCTTATCTCTCTGGGTAAGTTTGAATCCCCTTTTTGTCTTATTAATTTGGACACCAAGGTATTTGTTTACCTTGCCTAAAGATTTCAATGAGAAATGCTCATTTAGTTTAGTTACAAAAGTTTCTCTTCTTTCTTTATGTTTTCCTATGTATAAAATGTCATCCACATAAATCAATACAAATTCAATGTAATCATCACCCCTCTTGACAAAGAAACAATTATCAGCAGTGGTAGCGTTGAAGTCCATGGTCTTAAGTACTTTTACTAAACAATCATACCACCGTTTACCAGATTGTTTTAGCCCGTATAAACTCTTGTTTAACAACCAAGTCTCATTTCTGTTTGTGTATTGACTATGAGGTGCTCTCACGTATATTTCTTTATCTAATTTTGCGTGTAGGTACGCAGTCTGTATGTCATATTGGAATACATCAAGATTGAGTGCTGATGCTACCACTAGAGCTGTTTTGACACTCTCTGTTCTTACAGTGGGGGAATACGTGTCAGTATAGTCCTCCGGATATTTCTGTGCATAACCCTGTGCAACTAATCTAGCTTTGTATAGAGTATTTCCTCCCTCTAAATTCTTAATTTTATATATCCACCTAGTACCAATAATTGTCTTATCTTTAGGTGCAATTGCAGGTGTAAATACATTTAATCCTTGTAAACTTTCCATCTCTTTCTTCATTGCTAATTCCCATTTTTCTTTTTCTTCGTGAGGAAGTTTTAACACTTCCTCGTATGTATTGGGTGTTGTTGGTTCACCATCCATGTGCATTACATAATCCTTGTATTTATTTGGCATTTGATTTCTGGTGTTTCTAATGATTTTTTCGGGTTTACTATCGTTATCATGCAAATATCTTGCTTCCTTTTTTGTTAGTGTGTCTGTCTTTATTTTGTGTTGGCTATTTGTCCAAGTTTTGTTTTTGTTTTTATATTTGTTGATATTTTGCTTTTCTATAGTCCCTTTCTCATGAGGTTTTGTATCTTCATGTTTATTTGGGAATATCTCATTAAGATGTAATTTAGACCAGTTAGCTTGTTCATGGAACACAGCTGTTCTGGAGACTATAAATTTGTTGTTACTATCAATGAATCTGTATCCTTTAGTGCCAGTCTCATATCCCATAAATCTGAGTCTTCTGGACACATTTTCTCCCTTTCTTCTTAATTGTTTAGGTATGTGTACGTCTGCTGTGACTCCAAATATATGCATGTGTGCTAATTTTGGTTTTCTATTATACATCACTTCATATGGTGTCTTATTTACAATGCTGGACCATGTTCTATTTTGTGTGTAATTTGAATAATGTAAGGCTTCTGACCAGAATTGTTTGCTTAAGCCAGCATCTTCCAATGTGCATCTAATCATGGTTTGTAATGTGGAATTTTTTCTCTCTGCAATCCCGTTTTGGAACGCAGAAAATGGACTAGATGTGTAATGTAACATTCCTTTGTCTTTTAACCATTGTGAGAATTCTTTAGACATGAATTCGCATCCTCTGTCTGTCATAATTTGTTTTATTTTGATGTTGTGTTGTGTTTCTATGCGTTTGTAAAATTCTTTAAATTTTTGAAATGTTTCATCTTTGTGTTTTAATGTATAAACAAATCCATAGCGGCTATAATCGTCCACTATTGTCAGGAAGTAACGTTTTCTATAAGTGATTGATGGAGTTAATGGACCAACTAAGTCCATGTGCACTAAATCAAAAATTTTGTTAGTTGATCTGGTAGATTTTCTTGGCCTGGGACTAGTTTTTAGTTTTGTAGATTTACATACTGAGCATTCCAGATAATTTTCACAATTTTTTATTTTAACACCTTCTGCGTGTTCAGTCATTTTTTGCACTACAGGAAAACTGGCATGTCCTAACTTCCTATGTAATATGTG
This sequence comes from Pantherophis guttatus, assembly GCF_059756535.1. NCBI lineage: Eukaryota > Metazoa > Chordata > Lepidosauria > Squamata > Colubridae > Pantherophis > Pantherophis guttatus. The sequence continues at coordinate 327,532,685 of NC_142063.1, read as the reverse complement.
AGCACACTCATCATGAATTGGTTTACCTATCTTTGGCTTCTTATCGTTGTGTGCATCTGTGTGATCATGAGATATTTTACATTCATCATTGTCACTGTTGCTAACATTCTCATCATCTATTTCAATACAATCTTCCATATTTGAATCAATGTTATGTAACCATTTTTCTTTTGTTATCAGATAAGGTAGGCCTCCTTTAGTCACCACAGTGCCTACATTTATTTTATTCTTTTCCAAAGTTGCCTTTCCTTTTGAAAAGACAATGTTAATGTCAGAATCTCTGCTTAGTTTTATGGCACTTAATATGTTATGAGGTATTTCAGGTATTAGTAATACCCCCTCTATTTTTCCTAGACCAGGCAAGGTTACATTTCCTCTACCTAATACTTGAACCTTTTCTTGGTTAGCTACCTTAATTACAAATTTATCTTCTGCAAATGAAGACAATATACTTTTGTTATTAGTGGTGTGATTAGTTGCTCCAGAATCAATAAGCCAATTATTGTTCTCACTTTGCTGTGTGTTAGTGTTGTCTTGTTTATTTAATCCATTCAGTGAACCAGACTTTCTATCCTTTGAATTGTCTCTGCCCCCTCTATTCTCTCTGTGATTTGGTGGGCTCCTATATCTATGCCTTTCTATGGAAGGCTGTCTATAATCGTATTTGTTTCTGTATTCTGATCTATATCTTTCTTTTAAGAATTTTGGGCAATCTCTTTTATTGTGTTCCCTGGATCCACAATTATGACATTTAAATGTTCCACTATATTTTTCTTGGAAAGCTACTTTCCTGTATGGTTTATGTTCTGTGTGATTGTTAGAACGATTCCTTCTAGAATTATCTTCTGTTATCAATTTGTTGGATAGACTTTCTATGGATAAATATCCTAGATTGATTGTGTCTAAATGTGACATAAAATTGTCCCATGATGGATCAAGTGAGTTGATAATAACACTTTTCATTGTTTGGTCTGAAATCACCTCCCCCCTCAAATGCAGTTCAGCTCTTATTTTGTTCAAAGATATTAAATGTTCACTTATGGAAACCCCTGGTTTTATCCTAGATGAAAAGAAGTCTTTAGATATCCTTGTGGTGGTAGCTACACTGTCACTGTGAAACAAATTAAACATGCATTGAATAATTTCTGAAACAGTCAAATTTGGCTTAATGCTGTGATACATTGCAGGAGACACACTAGATATTATTAAGAAAAAAGCTCTATGGTGTAAACAATCTATTTTTAGTGTCCAAGGTCTTTTTGGGGGACTAGTGATAAAAAACAGTAAGTTTTCCTTCATAAAGACAACCTGGAGCTGTTGATACCATTCTTGTAAATTAATGCCATCAACCCTTAGTTTTGGGAAGTCACTGGGTAAATTTCCGACATTATTGGGTCCATTACTTACAACCTGAGGTAGTCCGTGGTCTCGTAAATGCAGAAAATTGCAAAACGGCGTGGGGATGCTCGCTACGAGTCTGCATGATCTTCTCTCCAGTTCATGTCTTCCCGGATCGTCAGCGTAGTTTCGCGCATGCGCGTTGTTCATTTCTTCTTCGGCGTCGTCGTGGAAGGTTCTCCTCATTGCGGCTTGCTCGCTCTGCTCTTCTTCAGACGAGTCGGTCTCTGGTTCGACTTTGGGGGTTCTGACGACGGTGGCTGTTCTTCCTCTTCTATTGAGAGCGTTGGTGCTTGCTTCGGTCTGCGGCGTAGGGCGGTATCGGCAGGGCTCTCTGGGTTCTGGCGTCAGCGCTCTAGTAGTCAGGATGGGAGCGGGCAGGTCTTGAGGCATTGGCTTGCTCGCTCGCTTTTTCGGCATCTTTTTAGTAATTTTCAGTTTTGGCCCAAATGCAGCAAAGAGCGTTTTCATCGCTGATTTTATTTGGTGTTTTGTTGGATCTTCCTCACTTTCTGGTTCTGATTCTTCTGAGGTGTTTGAATCTTCTTTTTCGTTTTCGTTGTCTGATAACATTTTTCGCGCCTGAAATTTTGAATTGAGCTTGCTGATTGGCTCTGCTTCGTTCATCTTGGAGGCCGGTTGAAACCAAGATGGCCGCCATTCAAATTTTCGCGCGGGATCATTGTTTTTCTTCTTTGTAATGATTTTCTCCGCAGTCATATCACTCACTATTTTTGGATCTTTAGGTTTTTCATTGGTGATGTTTTTCTCTCTCGCTGCTCCGCTGTTCTTCAGCATATCTTGGAGGTTCGCGATGAGGCTTTCATCATTCTTCTGGCTTTTTAATAGTTTTAGTATCTCCGACCTGAGTTCATTATTTTCTATTTCGATTTCCTCCTGGTCATCAATTATTTCTTTGTCTTCAGTGGTGTATTCTTCGGATTCTCTCGAAATTGCATTCGTGGATTCGTTGATTATTTCTTGTTCCGTTTCCATTTCTTTGCTGTAGGCCCTGGTGTTGGGCCTATCTTTCTTAGACATTTTAAAGTTTTTTATTGAGTCAATTAACCATCGTCTGCTACCAGTTTGTTGCAATATTTTCAGGATCAGACTCAATAAGATTAGCAAGAGTTAAAGATTTAACTATATATTCTTTTATTTACATTAGGCATTCTATATTCACTGAATATTCACAGATAGAAGCAAGGGAAAGGGTGTAGGTAGCTCCTTATATATACAATGGGTGGAGCTATATGTGGGAGTGGTGAATTATGAATACATTAAGAAGTGAAGAATAAGTTAACCCCTGATACCCTGTTTGTACACTATTTACACATTAGAGAATAAGGCATTTACATCTGACAATAATATTACAAATGGGGTCTGACTAAAGCCCTATATCAGGGATGGCTAACCTTTTTGCCATCTTGTGCCAAAAGCGGGGTGGGGTGGGGTGAGGTGAGGTGGGTTTTGCACGCATGCGTGCCCACACCCATAATTCTATGCGCCCTGCCCCTGCCCCCGCACATGCACAGGCAACCCCCCGCGTTCCCCCCACTTTTGGCACGTAATGGTACAGTGGGCCCAGTAGGCCCATTTTTCACGCTCCCCAGACTTTTTAGGAGCCTGGGGAGGTGAAAACAGCCTTCCCCACCCTCCTGGAGGCCCTCCACAGGCAAGAAACAGCCTGTTTTCCTATTTCTGGTGGGCCCAGAAGGCCCCAAAACCAGCTGGCTCATGTGCCCATTGATATGGCTATGCGTGCCACCTGTGGCATGCGTGCTATAGGTTCACCATCATGGCCCTATGTAGTAGGATTACAAAAGTTACGAGTGGCACAATGAGCCATGGAAAGATAAATGCTTGGCATTACAAAACAAGATAGAAAGACCTGCATATGGATTAGAGAGAACAAACAAAAGTATACATCATGAGAGTAAAAGCATTGAAATGGAAATGGGCTGGTCACGTAGCAAGAACTGATGGCAAGTGGACCAAGGCAGTCATAGAATGGATCCCTCTTGGTAAAAAGCATCAACGAAAGAGACCCAAAACAAGGTGGATTGATGACATCTGCAAATATTGCGGGCCCAATTGGCAAAAGAAAGCTCAGGACCATATTGGTTAGAAACACGCGGAAGAGGCCTCCATCCTGAATGGATAGATAATGGCTAAAATGATGAGGATGATAGCGGGATTAGAACCACCTTCTTCCTGCTAGTGATCTCTCTATGAGCCACGGTAGCATAGTGGTTAGAGTGCAGTAATGCAGGCTATGTCTGCTGACTGCCGACTGACTGCAATTGGCAGTTCAAATCTCACCAGGCTCAGGGTTGACTCAGCCTTCCATCCTTCCAAGGTGCATAAAATGAGGACCCAAATTGTTGGGGTCTGCTGACTCTGTAAACTGTTTAGAGAGGGCTGTTAAAGCACTGTAAAGCAGTATATAAGTCTAAGCGCTATTGCTATTGCTCTACTGAAGCATCCCAGAATGTTGTCTTCACAGCTGCTTGGCCACAATGTCTACTCATTTTGCAGTCATCTGCTATGAGCCCATCTAAATCCTTCTCTTTTGTGGTTCTGTCTAACATTGTACCCCCAATAGCATACCCTCCCAGAGGATTCTTTTTCCTCAAGTGCATACCCTTACGTTTAAAAACATTGACCTGCAGTTTCCACATTTTTGACCAATTACCAAGCAATGGCAAATCGTTTTCCATGTTATGAATATCCCCTGGAACATTACCTCTATTACACTCCTTTGTATAATGCTTTGTGTTACATACCATGTGAAAAGAACAAAAAAAAAAAATTGAAGAAAAATCAAACTCTAAGACATTACAATGGACTAAAGGTTAAGGTTGTTAGAAGTAAAAGGAAGGAATATAAAGTTGGCTTATTTTATCAAGGTTGAAGGTAGCAATGTTGTTATTTCTAGTAACTCTTATTTATTTATTTATTTACTTATTTATTTATTTATTTATTTATTTATTTATTTATTTACTTATTTACTTACTTACTTACTTACTTACTTATTTATTTGATTTCTATAGGCATCTATCGCAATAGGTTAATGGGCTTTTGCTGATAACCAGGACAGAAATGAAAATGCTTTATGGATTTGTTTACAGATAAGAGATGAGATATGGGAAGAAGAAATCATTTCTTGTATTTTAAGATGGGGTGTGTGTGTGTGTGTGTGATAAATGGCTAAATATGTTGGTATTGTTGTAGTGAAAGTGGGAAGTTACTTCTCCATGTATTGCTTTTCTTTCCTCTCCATGACCAGTTTTCCGTTACTATATTCTTATTTTTCTTTCTTTTTTATTTTTCTTTCTACTTTTTCTTTGTTTTCTGCATCTTCTATTTGTCTCTTTATTCTTCTCTCTTTTAGCTTGTATTAGTTTTAATTGTTGTCATTAAAATATTTAATAAAATTATTAAAGCCCCCCCCCCTTTTAACTCTTTCAGTGTCTGAACCGTTTAGAAGAGGATTTTTTTCCCTCTTCAGTATAGTAGCTATTCATTTTTTAGTTGTTTGTTTTGTTTCTTTTAAACATCTGCAAATCTCATGCTCTGGCTGAGCAGGACTTAACGTTTTACAATTTCTCAACGCAGCCATTAGGATCTGTCTCCACATTTCATCCAGAGAGAAATTTGAAACAAATACATTGCTTCCATTTATTATTTATGAAATGTATTTTCCACCAAGAGCCTCTCTGGTGGATTTCATGCAAAATTAGCACAATGCAGGCATAAACTCATAGGTAAAAGCCTAAAAACAAAAGGAGAATAATACCCACCTAAACAATGTAGATTGAAAATCAACTCTGCAGTCATGATCAAGGTAATGCCTGGGACAATAGTGTGGTTTGAAGCTGGCATTGAAAGGGCAGGAAAGCAGGTTCAGGAAAAGCAAATTCATTGTCTTTTGTTTGTCTTTGTCTCTTCCTAGGGGGTGCCATGATAGCAGTCTTCCAGTATTTGAGGGGCTGTAATAAACAAGAGAGGGTCGACCCAGTGGTGAAATCCAAATTTTTTTACTACTGGAACTGGGGTGTGGCTTGGTGGGTGTGGCATGGCTTGGTGGGTGTGGTTTGGTGGGCATGGCAGGGGAAGGATGCTGCAAAATCCCCATTCCCTCCCCACTCCAGGGGAAGGATGCTGCAAAATCCCCATTCCCTCCCCACTCCTGGGGAAAGGATATTGCAAAATCTCCATTCCCACCTCACTCTGGGACCAGCCAGATGTGGTATTTGCCGGTTCTCTGAACTCAAAATTTCCGCTACCGGATCTCCAGAACCTGTCAGTATCTGCTAGATTTCACCCCTGGGTCAACCTATTCTTCAAAGCAATTAGGGCACAGCAAGAAGTAACCAATTATTAAGGAGAGATCCAACTTAGAACTAAGGAGAAATTTCCTGACAGTGAGAACAAATAATCGGTGGGGCAGCTTCCTCCAGAAGTTGTGGGCGCTCCAACACTGGATATTGGGCAGCATTTGTCTGGAATGGCTTTATAATTGTGGTGATTTGCTTAATGATCGCGATAAAAACGGCCATAAAATTGGGTTTGGTCATGTGATAACTCACTTAGTGACTAAAATCCCAGTCCTGATGGTGATCATAAGTCAAGGGTGATCTGTATTCACTAGATGTTAGCAATGTGATATTGGTGCCTCTGCTGCTACTGCTGCTGCATCCCGCTTGTAGAGCTGGCAATGTTTGCTTGAAGTATTGTTGAGGTTCAGAATTGGAAAACATGAAGCATTATCTTACTAGCATGCTAGATAAATGGAATTGTTCAATAGTTTCGGCATTTCTTTGCATTGTCCTTTTTTTGCTACCAGCATATAAATTGATATTTTCCAGTCCTTTGGCCACTTTTGTGATTTCCATACCAGTTTAGAAGTTGTAGGTAGGCTTTTTTTACTGCATCGTCTTTTACGCTTTTATGCCTTTGACTGGTATTTCATCAACTCCTGCCGTTAAGGCCTATTTACTTTCCAGAATGTCTGACTCTAGTTCAGTGAGGGACTCTTCGTGCAAATCATTGATTTGAGGATCCCCTTTTTTGTACCGTTATTCCATATAATAGGACTTGTCTTCTTTATACAGTTAGTCCTCAACTTAGGACCATAATTGAGCCCAAATTTTTTGTTATTAAGTGAAACATTTGTTAAGTGTTTTACAATCTTTCTTGCCACTGTTGCTAAGTGAATCGCTGATCAGTTAATAACCCGGTTGTTAAGTGAAACTGGCTTCCCCATTCACTTTGCTTGTCAGAAGGTCGCAAAAGGGGATCCCGTGATCTTGCGGCACAGCAACGGTCATAAATATGAACTAGCTGCCAAGCATCTGAATTTTGATCATGTGATCATGAGGATGCTGCAAGTGTAGTGTATTGAGCCTGTTCTGTGGGCTGGCCCCCTGTTGGAATGTTTAGTAACGTTCTGTTCTCCAATTGGTTAGCCGTCTGACAGCTGATATATAAGAGCTGTCAGGCTGAGTTCGTGCAGATCTTAAGTGCCTGGTGGATAGTTTATTTATTTATTTATTTATTTATTTATTTATTTATTTATTTATTTATTTTTATCATACTTATATGCCACTCTTCTCCCGAAGGACTCGGGGCGGCTCACAACAATAAAACAACAAGACAATAAAATGAATACTAAAATAATCCAATTAAAATCCCCGACAGTTAAAACTAAAACCCCCAACAGATCAGGAGTTACTCATTAAAGCGTTGTTACCTCAGATTCAACACAGCCTCTGTCCGTCATTAATCTCAGTGGATATTCATCACTGGCGATGAAGGTGGGATCACCTAATGAGAGACACAGAAGGGTGTAAAATAAGGAAATAAGTCGTGACGGGAGTCGCAAAGGCAATAAATAAACTGTGAAATGGTGACCTCACAAAATTTTCCCCCTTTCCATCTTTTTTCACTGTCGTTGTAACTTTGAACGGTTACTAAATGGACTGTTGTAATTCAAGGAGTACCTGTATCCTTTTTCTCCAATTGATTTTTGCCTTTTTTGTCTTTTGTCATGCCAACTAACTTCTGTAATTTTCTTAAATATCTTATCCTTCTAGCTGAGATTTTATTTTTGGTTGCTTTGCACCGGGGTAAATCCAGCAGGTTCTGACAGGTTCTGGAGAACTGGAAGTGGAAATTTTGAATAGTTCAGAGAACCGATAGCAGAAATTTTGAGTAGTTTGGAGAAGCGGCAAATACCACTTCTGGCTAGCCCCAGAGTGGGGAGGGAATGGGGATTTTGCAATCGCCTTCCCCCAGGAGTGGGGAGGGAATGGGGATTTTACAGTATCCTTCCCCTGCCACGCCCACCAAGCCACTCCCACCAAGCCACACCATGCCCACCAAGCCACACCCACAGAACCGATAATAAAAAAATTTAGATTTCCCCACTGCTTTGCACTGTTTCTTTAGGTATAATTTCTTGACTGTTCTTGCTTTTGGGGGAAGAACCCACTCTTTTCTTTCTGTTGCCTTTGCTTTCTATTACCTTCATCTATTTTTAATGCATTAGTTGAAACGTATCTTGCCTTTGCCTTTTGCATTTCCAGGATAACATCTGTTTGCTTCATCTTTAATAGTGTCAAGAATTTCAGTCCAGAATCCTTCAGGTACTCATTTATCAAACTTAATTCATATTTTGCTTTTCTTCACTTCATAATTATGGGTTGAGGTTGAATCATGTTAGTCTGATGGTTTTATCTGGTTTCTTTAATCTAAGTTGTAATTTTGCAAAAAGGAGTTTGTGACCTGAGCTGCTGTCAGTGCCAAATGTTGTTTGGGTAGACTGGATAGTGTTTCTTTATCTCTGATTTTAGTGTTGTCCATTCGGTAATGCTCATGTACTTACTGCAAAGAGTTAGGTTTTAGGTTTTTAAATAAAGGTAATTGCTATAAACATCTAATTTTCTTGAAAAACTATTACTGCGTTGCCTGCTTTATTTTGTAAACCAAGCTGTTTCAGATGCCCTGTTACATCCACTTAAAAGCCCAGTCTCCAAGTAACATTTTCTACATCTCATGAGAAAAGTGCATCTTCCTTCCCCTGTCCTTACCACTTTCTATAGAGGGATGATTGAGATGCTTCTGTCATATTGCATTACTGTCTGGTTTGGAAGCATTATTGCTTCGGACAGGAAGGTGGTGCAGAGAGTGGTGAGGACAGCCAAAAAGACTGTTGGAAGTTCACTTCCTTCTATTCAGGACATAGCATGTAAGTGTTGCTTGAGCAGAGTCTACAGTATTGTCAGGGACACCACACATCCTCTCCGTGATCAATTTTCCTTGTTACCTTTTGTAACAGTAACAGAGTTGGAAGGGACCTTGGAGGTCATCCAGTCCAACCCCCTGCTCACGCAGGAGACCTGTACTACGGATTTGAACCGCCAAACTACTGACTTTTCTGATCGACAAACTCAGTGTCTTAGCCACTGAGCCACCTAGTCAGGCTGAGAGGAGGCTTCATGGTATCCAATGCAGAACATCTAGATTCAGCCACAGCTTTGTTTCATATAGTATCAATATTGTGAACTCTCAAGTTTCCTCTTTCTGCAGTGATTAATGTGTGTGTATGGATGGATGGATAGATAGATAGATAGATAGATAGATAGATAGATAGATAGATAGATAGATAGATATAGATGTATATATACATATACATGTATATGGGTCGGTCTGTCTGTCTGTCTGTCTCTCTCTCTCTCTCTCTTTCTCTATCTATCATGTATATCTGTGTTATATATGTGTATGGCAGGGGTGGATTCTAAATTTTTTTACTACTGGTTCTGTGGACGTGGCTTATTTTGTGGGCGTGGTTTGATGGTCATGTGACAAACAGTTCTTTAGGATTTAGCAGAGGTACTGGTCTACCAAACTTTTAACTGCTTGCAGAGCCGTACCAGTCTAACCATTTGTTTTTGGAGCGTTCCGGTCTACCTATTTGTTTTTGGAGCGCTCTGGTCTACCACCACACTGCCTTTTACCACTGATCAGCTGTAGGGCGGCCCTTTGAAGCGCCGCTGCAAGAGTTTAAACAGTTTTTTTTCCTCCTAGCCGATCAGTTGGGACTTGGGAGGCAGCGAATAGATTGGGGGCGAGGCCAGGCAGAGGTAGTATTTACCGGTTCTCTGAACTACTCAAAATATCCAGTACCGGTTTGCAAGAACCGGGGAGAACCGGCAGCAACCCACCACTGGTGTATGGGTATAGATAGATAGATAGATAGATAGATAGATAGATAGATAGATAGATAGATAGATATATTCTTTTGAGAGTGGGCAACAGAATTTCATTTATAATGTGTGCCAGTGTGCTCACAGTAAAAAAATGACAATAAAGGTTATCTTATCTAGCTATCTATCTTAACATAATTTATTTTTTTGTATTGCATTACATCGCATCACATTGGCAAGATTTGGTAAAACACTATAATACTATAGGTGGTCCTCAACTTGCAACAGTTCTTTTAGTGATCAATTGAAGTTTCGAAGGCACTGAAAAAGGTGATTTAGGACGGTTTTTCACAGTTATGGCCCTTGCAGCATCCCTATGGTCACAGGATCAAAATTCAGATGCTTGGCAATTGACTCATGTCTATGATGGTTGCAGTGTCCCAGGGTCATGTAAACACTTTTTGTGACCTTCTCTCAAGCAAAGTCAATGAGGAAGCCACTTAACAAATGTGTTACTAACTTAACAACTGCAATGATTCACTTAAGATCATATAATAAGCAAATAAGATTATAAAATGGGGCAAAATTCACTTAACAACCATCTTCCATAGCAACAGAAATCTTGGGCTTAATTGTGGTTGTAAATTGAGGATTATTTATATTTCACTTATTTTCCTCTTTATCTGTGGTTAGAGCTGGATCACTCCTCTTGTTTGACCTGCCTTGGAATTGAGATCATTTTATCATTTTACCATTTGGGGAGGCTGTATTTATTTAATTTAATTATTTTAAATTTTATATTGTTGTTTTGTCTGTGTTTTTAAATAGGCTGTACACCGCCCTGAGTCCTTCAGGAGAAGGGCGGTATAGAAATAAAATTATTATTATTATTATTATTATTATTATTATTATTATTATTATTATTATTATTATTATTATTATTATTATTATTATTAGAACAATGACCTGCTTATTCAGTGTTCCTCAACCTCATCACCTTCAAAATGTTTGGACTTCAATTCCCAGAATCCCCTAGCCAGCATGTTATCTTATTCATAACAATAGGCTATTTTGCTATTTTCTTTTCTACATAGAATGCTGACTCTCCTCTGATGTGAAGTGACCCATTTCAGTTCTCTCCAGTTCACTGATTCACAGAATGGCAATGTTCAATTTTGACATTTCTGCCCTGACAATACGAAATTTGCTTTCATTTATGGCTCTGACATACAATAGTGTACATGTTTTTTCTTTTGCAGATCAACCTTTCTTTTGCTTCTGGCCATTTTGTCAGCTGGTTTTATCCCCTTTGGCTCAAATCCAGGAAGTCCTTTGGGGGCCAGTCAGAGGTGCTATTTACTGGTTCTCTGAACTGGCACTTTCACAACATCTGCCCAACCACTTTGGAAAGCCAAATGGGTCGCTGAATGTCCAGTTATAGGAAGACATATAAATGACCCCACAAAAAAAAAGGTGCTACGCTTTGAACTACTATGTCAGCAATGGACAATCCTGAATAGGATTCGCACCTCACATGGTGTCTGCTGGGACTCTCTGTTCAATTGGGGCATAGTACCCTCCTCTCAATGTGACTGCAGGGGTCCCATGTCAACCTGTAGATCACATAGTGACCGGCTGTAAGATGAGGGCATATACCAGTCCAGTATCTTATTTTTAAATATAAATGCGCTTCAATGGTTAGATGGCCTAGACATAGATCTTTTCAACATTTCTTATTTTTATTGTGTTTTACTAATCCAGATGAAATGTTTTTGTTGCTAGTCCATGTCTGATATGCCATACACTAAATAAATAAATAAATATTCATCTTGGCTTTAATCCAGATACATCATAAGTACCAGTCAGTGGTGGGATTCAAATTTTTTTACTACCAGTTCTGTGGGGGTGGCTTGGTGGGCGTGGCGTGGTGGGCGTGGCAGAGGAAGGATACTGTAAAATCTCCATTCCCTCCCCACTCCAGGGGAAGGTTACTGCAAAATCCCCATTTCCTCCCGATCAGTTGGGACTCGGGAGGCAGAGAATAGATGGGGCGGGGCCAGTCAGAAGTGGCATTTACCGGTTCTCCGAACTACTCAAAATTTCCACTACTGGTTCTCCAGAACTGGTCAGTACTTGCTGAATACCACCTCTGGTACCAGTCCTACTTGAACTTATCATCTGTTCTTCTCAGGTAGCTTAATGAATATTTTCTTAACTTAGCTTATTTTCCAGGTTCATGGTCACATTTGTCCTTATTATGAATGTCCACTTGATTGGGGGAGGCAGAAAACCATTTCCTTGTCCAGTTGATCCTATTCTGCTGGATCCTTTGGCTATAACTTGCCTGGCCCTTCTGAGTTACAGCTTGGTTCAAAGTGACTCGGATCTACAAACTCCTTCACCACTACAAACATAACAATTGTTTCTTAATGGCAATCAATCATTTGCAAAGACAAAATGAAATCAGAAACACTAGCAGAGGATATATTGCTTTCTGTTAACAACCACTTTTCCTTTACTGTAGAAGTCCCATAGGATTGGACTGGCATCTATAGCTTCATAAAATATGCCTCTAAGAAGCAGGTTCTGCTCCCAAAGGATATTAGGTAAGATGGTATCCTGGGTCCCACATTTACACTCTATTATAAACTGCTGGCTTTCATTTTCTGTTCACCCATTTCATTACTCCTGCACATTCCCATTGCCATACTAATGCTCCATCTCCCTTAATGTAGAGCAGGGGTGTCAAACTCAATTTCATTGAGGGCTGGATCAGGGCTGTGGTTAACCTTGGGGGGCCAGGAGGGCGTGGCCGACTGGGTGGGTGTGGCCAACTGGGTGGGCATGGCCAACTGGGTGGGCATGGCTAGTTTGACGCCAATCCCCAAACTGCTGGCATGTTTCCTCTTTGCATTGGGTAGACCGGCCGAATGTTCTGATCCCAAAGAATGTAGCACACACAAACTCTGAACAAAACTCAGTTTACTTCAAAACACAGTCTTTTGCAAATGCAGGCTGTTAATAAAACGTTCTTAACAACCTGCCAGAAATTCCACAGATAAGATAGAGTCTTACAAGAGTTGGCAGAAAGCCCAGAAGCCAGGTTTGCAGAGAAAATCCAAACTCAATGATCAGCGAACGAACGAACATTGCTTCCTGCAGCTTTTACAAGCTGGGTGCAAACTTAAATAGGCTAAGGGAATGGCCAATTAGCCCCAAGCCTTACTCTCGAGGAGACCTCCTCCTGAGTAATCACTCCTGCCTTTTGGCAGCTCTACGTGCCCGTGTATTGAGAAGAGGCTCCTCCACTTCATCCTCTTCACTTAAAGGAGCCTCTGGAGGTTCTGAAGGCCCTGGTTGAATCCCTGCCTCTGGCACTATATCTTCTTCAGCCTCCTCGCTGTCTGACTCAAGCGCCGGCTGCACAGGCTGCTGGCGAGACACCACACCAGCCTCCTCGTCATCAGGATCAGCAACAATCCACGCAGGCCGCTGGTGGGCCACAACACCGAAGCCTGGCTAGCCTGATCTTTCCTATTCGCATTAGGTAGACCAGGACAGTCCCACAGGCTGGATCTGACCACATCACGGGCCGCATCTGGCCCACAGGCCTTGAGTTTGATGCCCCTGATGTAGAGCATGAGTAGGGAACTTTGACCCTTTTATGACTTGTGGACTTCAGCTTCCAGAATTCCTGATCCATGTCCACAAGTCATAAAGGGGCTATATATAGTTCCCCACCTCTGATCTAGAGGGAGAAAAAGGGAGTTTTGCAGTGCATTGTAAAGATGCTAGGCATCTCAGCTTTTCCAGGGAGATAGGGGGCTGGGGGGAAGGAGGGAAAACAGCAGGATAGCTGATTGTTGATTGCTTAAACGAGATCTATGAATTTGAGAGGCTTCTGCCCTGAAAAATCCCGAACTTGCTTCCATCTTAGTGGCATGACTATTTCCAAGATCTGATTCACAGTTTGGTAATAGGATGATAGGGGTACACTATAATTGGGTGGGAGAACAGCAGTAGCATTTAAGCTTATATACCGCCCCATAGCACTTTATAGCACTCTCTGGGTGGTTTACAATATGGAAGCATTATTTGTATATTGCTCCCAACAGTCTAGGTCCTCATTTTACAGACCTTGAAAGGATTGAACTCCAGGCCATGGGCAGAGTTTGCCTGCAATACTGCACTTTAACCATTCTGCCACCAGGGCTGCTTCAGAATGGGACTGTACCACTTCTGTCAAAGTGTATATAAACTTCTATATACAAACATACACATGGTAGGCACATACAAGACAAGCAATCAGTCTTCTTCAACTCTACATGGAGAGCTACAATGCAGATACACGAGAAGAGAGATACGCCCTCTCATGGCCTCCCTTATATAGACAGCTTCTTAAAGTGGCAGTAACCCTGCTGACTCATCCTCAGTTCATCATCACCTTGATTTACAGCCTTACAACAGCTTTTCAGCTTTAAATCTTCATTACCCTGACAAATTCCTTTTATAGGTAGCACATTTTTTTTTAAAAAAATGGTTGTCTCAATATTTACAACATTCTTTGCTGATAGAGTTGGCAGAAATGGCAACTTTGATTAAAGAAAAGAATATAAGTACCTTTGTTTCCACATGGAGACCGCTTCTGAACTTCGTGCATGAGGTGGAAAAGAATGAAACTTTGATTATGGGTTTTACCGATTAAATTGATAGATCCTTATAGAAATGGCTAGCTTATATTACCATGAAAAAAACAAAAAAGTCGTGGTTTGATGTTAACGTTTTATTTTACTGCAACAGAGGGAGTTGGAAGTCAACGCTTCTTTTTCTTTTACCCAACCCTTCCTCACTTTTCTTCCCTCCCCCTTTCCCCCCACTGCTTTCCTATTTACTTTTGTATTTTGTATCTTATCTTATAACTCAATAAAGTGTTAAAACATGTGAAAAAAACCCATTTACAACAGGTGTCTCCAACCTTGGCAACTTTAAGCCTGGTGGACTTCAACTCCCAGAATTCCCCAGCCAGCAAGGCTTAAAGTTGCCAAGGTTGGAGACCCCTGTTTTACAACATTCTTTGTAAAGTCAATCCCATGTGACTGTGTGTATATAAAAAAGGAAGTCCAACACTTGCAGATGGAAGGAATAAAGTCCATTCTACTGGGGAATAATTGGGGAATATTACTTTTCATATTAAGGAGATCAAATCCACCAATCCTAAAGGAAACCAATGCTGACTGTTCTCTGGAAGAACAGATACTGTATCACAGAGTGTCGAACTCGATTTCATTGAGTGTCACATTAGGGTTGTGTTTGACCTCGGGGGGCTGGGGTGGACGTGGCTGGAGTGGGCCAGCTCAACATCACTCATGTTGGGGGCACCTATGGTGACCAAGTGGTAAGGCAGAACTTCCCTCAGACACTCCCTCGCTCCCTTCCCTCCCTCTTCATTCTCCTTCCTTCCCATCTTCCCTTCTTTTTCTTTCCTTGCTCTCTTCCCATCTTTTCTTCTTTTACTTTGTCTTTCCTCTTTCCCTTTCTCCTTTCCTGTCCCTTTTTGGATGCTTAAATGTAAAAGGGGAAATATTTCTCCTTTTGTTTCGTTTTGATTTTAGTTTGTTTTGCTAGTCCTCTGCCAGTGAAAATGGAGCTCAGGGGGCTGTGGCCCTCCTGAGCTCCATTTTCACTGGCAGAGGCACTGTGGGCCGGTCCTTTGCTGTTTCCAGGGTGGCCCCGCAGACCAGATCTAAGCACCATTTGGGCTGGATCCGGCCCACTGGCCTTGAGTTTGACACCCCCACTGTACCAGAAGCTCAAATACTTTGGTCACCTAATGAGCAGACAAGACTCATTGCAAAAGACCTTGATGTTCGGAAAGATTGAAGGCCAAAGGAGGAGATGGCAGAGGATGCGATGGTTAGACAACGTCATCGATGCAATGAACATGAATTTGGGCAAACTCTGGGAGATAGTGAAGGACAAGAGGTCCTGGCATGCTATGGTTGATGGGGTCACAAACAATCAGACACGGCTTAGTGATTGTACAACAAACAACAACAACATCCTTCATATTGCTAAGTGTGCATAATCCAGATTGAAGCCATAATTACATTGACAGTTTTAATATGTCATTCAAATGTGAGAGT
This sequence comes from Pantherophis guttatus, assembly GCF_059756535.1. Classification (NCBI taxonomy): domain Eukaryota; kingdom Metazoa; phylum Chordata; class Lepidosauria; order Squamata; family Colubridae; genus Pantherophis; species Pantherophis guttatus. Next base: position 327,516,934 of record NC_142063.1, on the reverse strand, counting down.
TGGCATTAGCTACTTGGAACTGTTCAGCTGTCCTAACCTCAATTAGCCTGCAGTGATTTTCTGGAAATCGCCAATTATTGCTAACTTATTCAGTTTTATAATCATTCAACTTTCTGATTACAGAATGAATAAATATTAACAAAAATCTACTACTAACTTCATTAATCACTGGATATAAGTGAAAATAATTGTGGATTATTAAGGCAATTATAGCATAATCATTAGCTCTAGAAAAATCCATTAATTTTTATTTGGGTTTTTTAAGTTTATATCCGTCAAGGCCAGTGGGGCTAATTTGACACAAAGTTGTGAAAATGTGCACATGGAAGATGATGTTGGAGAATAAAACAGCTCTTCTGTCATTTCTTATAAACCGTGCAAATATAGAAGCTTGTAATGAGAGATGGATATTAGGAATTAGTTAGTAGCCTCAGATTCATATTGTCAACTCCAGTTGGATCATCCTTTCTAATTCAGATGGGTCAATCTGATTCAGTGTAAGCAATGGTTATCAGATGATAAAGATTCAGGAGATTCTTATGTAAACAACCAGCTGCAACCTTCACTATTATCAGTAAAGAGAGCTGCCTCTTGGCTAAATTGTAGAAAAGCTGTTTAAGAAGAAAGTCTTCATCCTCATATACATGGGAATATATTGACTCTAAACCAAAAACACTTTAGTTGTTGGAACCCATTGATCTGAACAAATCTTGCTGAAGAGAACTAGGTCAGAAGAGTGCTTGGTAAAAATCACTCTTACTTTTAGGCAGTTGCCAAAGAGTAATCTCCTATTTAAATTAATTTAAACTGTAAAAAAATGCACAAAGCCACCTTAATTGGTATGAGATTAATGAATTTGATTCAGATATGACCTTGAGTCTATGTCTTAAGGTAATCCAGACAAACCATAGGTATTGATATTACCTTTATTGTAAGGTTGCAGTAAACAGAATCTTGCAAAGCATTTCTTCCCTGTTTTATTTTTATTGTATTTTCCAGAAAACAAAGGAGGATCCCTTCTGAGATTCTTCTCAAAACCTTTTTTGCATCTTTGGGCTGAGATACCTTTCACATGATGGTTGTGTAGTCCGTGGCTTTTCCTCCTATCTACCAAGGTCATTCCCACATACCATTATAGTCCATGGGAACTGTGAGAGTTAGATTTCGTGGACTATGGTCATCTTCTCTCTCCCACCAGTGCTTCCTTCCCTAATAATGTTGTCTGCAATGTACCTCTATTTGCCCCTTCTTCTCATAGCAGATCTTGCTGGTTCAGCTGGTCTCAGGACACCAAGTAGCTTTCTTGGACAATTGGCTTTGTCTTCTGGAATCATTCACTCTGCTGGGGATGAAGGTCATTGCTTCATCCCTGCCATATGGCTCATGTAGATTCAAAGTCTGTAGAGATTCTCAGTCATCCAGGTCATGGTTGTCCCAAAGGTGCTTTTTCAGGAGGCAACTAGACTTTCTTGTTTTTTCTTTGAAGACATTTCACTTCTCATCCAAGAAGCTTCTTCAACTCTGACAGGATAGTGGGGAATGGAAGGATTTATACTCCTTGCTTCTGGTCATTTGCATCCTTTTAGAGGGTCGTTGAAGCACTTGGAGGTTTATCTGTGTCCTCAGTAGGGGGACATGACTCATGAAGAGAGAGAGGGAGAGGGAGAGAGAGAGAGAGTGAGTGAGAGAGAGAGAGCTGCCCACAGAGTAGTGAAATCTCTTAGGTGCAACAATGGGTGCTAGGGGTGCCTATAGAGCCTGAGGAAGCCATATGGAGTCTTGTGAGTAGATTGACACAACAAGATGAACTGCAATTAAACAAACAAGAAGAAAATACAGAATCGTGAATGTAGCGCTTTCTACAACTTCTTAAAGGAACCACATTGTTTTCTGGAAAGCTTTGGCAATTGTGAAGGACACAAATACAATCCTAGGAAAGATGCAGCCAATTTAAGAAGGGTGGGTTATATTTGCACCCCATCATGCTCAGGAGCCCCCCTTTTTTTTAAATAAAAGCCAAGCTGTGCACAGCCCTGAAATGCCTCCTCTAAGCTGGCCCTTGCAACCTATAGTTTATGTAAGTACTTAGAAATAATAATAATGATAAAAACTAAATGGATGAATCTTTTTAATCAATTGCCATGCTTTATAATCTAATAAATTGGTCAAATAAAGGTTCACTAGTAATACATCCCAGCTCATGTCTAATTTTAATATTTCAGGCTGAGTGCCATCATACAGCATATCCAAAGGTATTTCTCTCATTAAAGCTGATCAGCCCCCCCCCTCATATCTGACAGGTGCTTTTTAATTACTTTTAGCTCTAATTCAGTATCATTCCTTTCCACCCTGCTGAATTGTTTTCTATGGATGCTATTGACTCACTCTGAATTAAATTCCACTCACCATAATCTTTATGAATTACATGCTCTTGCTATATCATAATCAGAGGCCTATTGTGTTCTTTTGGGATTATAACTACAGCGACCAATTAATAAATGGAACCTGAATGACATTCTCCAGTATTTCTCTCTTTAATTTCAGGGAAGCCATCAACATGATCAAAGTAGAACTATTGGGAGCTGTTGGCAACAAATCAAAAAGACATAGAAAGGCAAAGGTTTGTCACTTATTGCATCCAATCACTCCATTTTGATTGCACATAGAACATCTAAGTGGAAGATCTGATCTATAAGGATTTAAGCCTAATAAAACAACAACAATAATAATCAGATTTTTATTTAGGATCTGAATCATTAGAGTCAACACTTGGCTGATTAGACTGTGATATTTATTTGGATGAATAGAACAATGATAATTACTAATATAGTATTACTATTACTCCCTATTTTATTAATAGATATAGACCACATTGAAGTATCATGGATGATTGTATAATGTTTATATCTAGTGTATTATTATTTTTTAATGCCTTCAGTCTTGACTTTTGATGACTGCCTAGACTAGTCCCTGCAGTTTTCTTGGCAGTATTTTCATAGGTGTTTGCCATTTCCTCTTCCTATGGGTGAGAGAGAGCGACTGGCCCATGGTCACTCAGCCTGGCAGTACTAGAACTAGTTTGGTGCCTTTATTTATTATACTATACTGGTTCTTATTTCCTACTTACCGTTTTATCTATAATTTCTTAGTGGTGGAGGTGTCTTCCATGAACAATTAAGGAGCATGCCAATAAAATAGGACAAGGGTATCTGTTGTGGCCCGTCAGCGGCCTGTGCAGATTGTAGCTGATTCCGACAACGAGGAGGCTGGTGTGGTGCTGCGCCAGCAACCTGTGCAGCTGGCGCTCAAGTCGGACAGTGAGGAGGATGGAGAAGATGTGGTGTCAGAGGCAGGGATTCAGCCAGGGCCTTCAAAACCTCCAGAAGCTCCTTTAAGTGAAGAGGACAAAGAGGAGGAGCCTCTTCTCAATGCACTGGCGCACAGAGCTGCCAAAAGGCAGGAGTGGCTCCTCAGGAGGAGGTCTCCTCGAGAGTAAGGCTTGGGGCTATTTAAGAAGGAATGCCGCTTGCAACAAGCTGTAGAGAACAACTTTAGTTCACTCTCCTTCGCGTCTGGATTCTCTGCAAAATTGCTTCTGGGCTTTCTGCCAACTCTAGTAAGACTGTGATTACCTTATCTTAGAATTCTGGTAGGCTAAGACAGTTCATTAACAGCCTTTGAATGATAAAGACTAAGTTATTTGAGTAAAATAAGCTTTGTATAGAGTTTGTGTGTGCTGCGTTCTTTGGGGTCTGTAGCTGGGGCAGAACAGGTGTCAAACTCAATTTCATTGAGGGCCGCATCAGTGTTTGACTTGGGGGGCCGGGAGGGTGAGGCCAGCTTGATGTCACTCCTGTCGGGGGTGCCTATGGCAGCCCTCCCAAGCTCCATTTTCACTGGCAAAGGGTTTCAGGAGGCTGTGGCAGCCAAAAACAGACCTCGGGAGCCTGTTTTTGCTGGCAGAAGCACTGCAGGCCGGTCCTTCACTGTTTCCAGGGTGGCCCTGCAGGCCAGATCTAAGTACCCCGGGGGCCAGATCCAGCCCCCAGGCCTTGAGTTTGACACCCCTGAACTAGGACATAGTCACTTTTTAATGAAAGTTGCACCCAAATTATTGTTGGTGCAAAGCTTTATACTGTAACAAAGATGAGGAATCTGTCAGTCTCCATGGATTAATGGACTCATCTCTTTGTTATTCATAGTCACCACAGTCAATCACTAGAAATTATAGAAACTAGAATTCATTTTACTTGGAAACCACAAATTAACCTTCCATTTGTTCCTTTCTTGGTTGTTTCCCCTGCATTTCACTTAATGCTTGAACAGAACAGTTTTTAAATGGGGAATGGTGATGTCCGTAATCTTGATCATCCAGAGCTTCTAAATTCTCATTGTGCATTTTGTTGATTGTCAGGATCTCTTAATGGAAATTAGGAGGTCTGATTAGATAGGACTAGATAAACTTATTTTTAATTCCTATCACTTTCACATTAGTTAATTCAAAAATCCATTTTGTCCTGTTTCTGCATTAATCTGTGAAATTGCACCTAAATGCCTATTTAAAAACGTATTTTGAAACATATTTTACCTCACACTTCACTAAACCTATATTATCTGAAAGTAAACATTTGTAAAATATTTTCGCTCCAAACATGCATTATAAAGAGTATTTTGATATTTAGATATGAGAATTGCATACAACATTCAATGAAGTGAAAAATCCAAAACAATTTTTGGATTGTTATATAATTTTTATATAATCACAGATTACCCAGAGAGTTGCAAATCAGGCCACTTCATAGCAGAATTCATAAATATAACATTCTGAAGTAACCTGAAATGTGATTTCTGTCAAGGAAGCACCTCAAAATTTCTCTCATTTGTTTCAGTTGAAATCTGATGGCAATTTAGGAGACATAGTCCGCAAGATCTGGCTTGCTTTGTGTTCTAATTTCTTATTATTTTCAGCAGCTGGGGTGTATAGAATCATATACTCAATTGTTGGAAAGTCCATTTAAGGCCATCAAACCCAACCTTCAAATCACTGCAGACATCCAAATAAAAACAACTCCGATAGATGGTTCGTAAGCTTAGACCCATCCAATGAAGAAAAGGCCTTCATTTCTCCAGATAATTATCAAACTGCTGACCCTTCAATTTTTTTTAACAATCAAACATGATCTTTTCTTTTAGAAGAGCCATGGTGGCGCAGTGGTTAGAATGCAGTATTGCAGGCTAATTCTGCTGACTGCCAGGGGTTTGTTCAATCCTCACTAGTTCAAGGTTGACTCAGCCTTTCATCCTTCCAGGGTTGGTAAAATGAGGACCCAGACTGTTGGGGGCAATGTGCTGACTCTGTAAACTGCTTAGAGAAGGCTATAAGGCTCTGCTAAGCAATTAATTCCCACAATACTATCAAACTATCTAGTAAGGCTGTATTACTATTATACTTCTCATCATATCTATTACCTACTGTATCTCTTTATCTTCTTATGACTATAACTTTGTTGCTTATATCTTATGATTTATATTGTTTATTTAGTATCCTAGTATGATTTATGTTGATTGCTTATTTGGTATCCTATGACTATGACTAAGTGTTATATCTTATGATTTATGATGGCTATGACCATGATTTATCACTTGTTGCTTGTATGTACACTGAGAGCTTATGCACCAGCAACAAATTCCTTGTGTGTCTGATCACACTTGACCAATAAACTATTCTATTCTATTCTATTCTATTCTATTCTATTCTATTCTATTCTATTCTATTCTATTCTATTCTATTCTACTCTACTCTACTCTACTCTACTCTACTCTACTCTACTCTACTCTACTCTACTCTACTCTAATGGTGCAGTGGTTAGAGTGCAATACTGTAGGCTACTTCTGCTGACTACCAGCTGCCTGCAATTTGGTAGTTCAAATCTCACCAGGCTCAAGTTTGACTCAGCCTTCCATCTTTCCAAGGTGGGTAAAATAACGACCCAGATTGATGGGGGCAATATGCTGACTCTGTAAACCACTTAGGGAGGACTGTAAAGCACTATAAAGTGGTATATAAGTCTAAATGCTATTACTATTGCTATTCTATTCCTAGTCTAGTCTAGTCTAGTCTAAGTGCTATTGCTATTTTTATCTTTTCTTTTAATGTAATACCATTATTTCAACTCCTCCCCTTTTAGCAATAGACAATTGATCCTAACTTTCTTCTGTAGGCAACTGACTCATATTTATTATGGTTGTGTTGTCCCAAGGTTAGGTGATTGCCTTTTGTGACCTGACAAGCAAAGCCAATGGGGAAGCCAGATTCACTAAACAACCTTGTTACTAACTTCACAATGACAGTGATTCATTTAACAAGTGTGCCAAGAAAGATTATAAAATGGGGCAAATCTCTCACTTAGCACAATTGTGATCGTAAATTGAGGACTACCTGCATACCAATTCTCTATAAAAGAAGGGATTATATTTCCATAAGTGATAAAAAATACATACTTATCAGATTTTTTTCATTTTTTTCATTTGTTCAAATAATGTTCAGGTAATCCTTGACTTGCAACAGTTCATTTAGTGACCGTTGGAAATTATAATGCACTGAAAAAAAGTGATTTATGACTGTTTTTCACACTTACAACCATTGCAGCATCCTCATGTTTACGTGATCAAAATTCAGAGGCTTGGCAACTGACTCATATTTATGACGGTTTCAGAGTCCCGGGGCCATATGATCCCTTGTTGCAACTTTCTGACAAGCAAAATCTATGGAGAAACCAGATTCACTTAACAGCCATGTTACCAATTTAACAACTGCAGTGATTCACTTAACAGCTGTGGCAAGGAAGGTCGTAAAATGGGACAACACTCACTTAACAAATGTTTCACTTAGCAACATAAATTTTGGGCTCAGTTGTGGTCGTAAATCAATGACGACCTGTATATAGCAACCAATTTCATTGCAGCTAACAGCAATAAAACAAGCGTCTACACAACAATTATAAACAATCCCAATAACCACTAATATACAATATGCTAGAGGTCCATATTGTACAAGTGGCATATAACTCTTCTTCTTACATTCTTACAGCAGCTAACCTTGCCCAAGTGTAACATCACAAATCCTGCCAGCCGAAAGAAATAAATGGTCAGAGGGTGATTTCAACATTACTATTTCTGCTTTAGAAGAGATGTATTATGTGGAGTGCTTAGTATTCTTTGAGCATTGTTGTTTGCTTGTAGAACAAATGACATTTCATTACCAGACTAGGTAACATCATCAGTGTGAGGGAGGTTGGGATTTGCTCCCACTTCCACCCAGAACTATATATATTCTCTTCTACTAGAAATATATTACTTTTTAAAAATGCAAAGGCTTCCCATATTGTAACAGCAATATTGCTGAGAAACAACAACAGTGCGGAGAAATGTTTCCTAAGTTCATTTCAGTTTAGCCTTGCCAAAATTTTTGTAGGGCTACTGTCTTCTATAAATGGGATCTATCATTCCTGCTATTGTCATCCCATTTTGACAACAACAACAACAACAAAAGAAAAGAGCCTTGATAGTACAGTGGTCTACGCACCCTATTATTAACACAGCTGCCTGCAATTTACTGCTGGTTCGAATCTCTCCAAGGCTCAAGGTTGACTCAGCCTTCCATCCTTTCTAAGGTAGGTGAAATGAGGACCCAGTTTGTGGGGGCAATAAGCTGACTTTGTATAAATATACAAAAGTATGAAGGCTATTGCTTAGCGCATTGTAAGCCGCCCTGAGTCTCCGGAGAAGGGCGGCATATAAATCAAATTAAAAAAAAAAAAAGCAGCAGATAGATAGATAGATAGATAGATAGATAGATAGATAGATAGATAGAAAGAATATAATGAGGAAATCTAAAAGAAATCCCTTTTAGGTTTCCTAATTACATTCTCTACCTATCCTCTCTCTCCCTCTCTCTTTCTCTATCATCTATATCTATCTATCATCTGCTTACTTACTTATTTTATATGCCACCCATCTCACTGATAAAGTGACTCTATTGCCAATTTTTAATCAAATGGAATCTCAAATCTGTCTGAACTGAATTTTAAGTTAAAATTAAATATTGTCGCCTTCACATCTCTAATTCATATAAGATCTTAACTGATTTTTTTTATCCCTGCTCTCCAAACCCACCCTATCTTTTGTGGATTTGCAAAGTCAGATTGCACAACCTCAATATCACAACAGACAGGTGTGAGAGGGAATCTGAAGTCAGATTTCTTCCATGGGCAGGAGAATGTGTGACCCTGGGATGTTATTTTAAGCATTGAAATAATAATTAATGATATTAATCTATAATATTTGCTCAGAAACAAGACCATTAGAAGACATTCTAGGTATAATGCAAGATAACTGAGTACTTGCATTAAGTCTTGTTGTTGTTAGTTGCGAAGTCTTGTCCGACCCATCGCGACCCCGTCTGGAGTCCATTTAAGTAGCTCACGCCTACTGCTTCAGTGACTCCATCCAGCCACCTCGTTCTCTGTCGTCCCCTTCTTCTTTTGCCCTCAATCTTTCCCAGCATTAGGCTCTTCTCCAGTGAGTCCTTCCTTCTCATTAGGTGGCCAAAGTATTTGGGTTCCATCTTCAGGATCTGGCCTTCTAAAGAGCAGTCAGGGTTGATCTCCTCTAGGACTGACCGGTTTGGTCGCCTTGCAGTCCAAGGGACTTGCATTAAGTCTTACTAAATCTAAAATTCTTGACTGTAGATCATAATAATCCATCATAAATCCTTCCATTCCCCACTATCCTGTCAAAGTTGAAGAAGCTTCTTGGATGAGAAGAAAAACATCTTCAAAAGAAAAAAAAAACCGAGAAAATCTAGTTGCCTCCTGAAAAACCCCTTTGGGATAACCCTGACCTGGATGACTGAGAATCTCAACAGACCTTTAGCTATACAATTTGGGATGAACACCCTTTGAATGGTGTGGGAATAGGAATGGCTTTACAGAGGAAAAATTGCAGACTACAGGAACCAGGAGCACCACTCAGGTGACCCTGAGGACACAGATAAACCTCCACGTGCTTCAATGACCCTCTAAAAGGATGCAGATTACCAACTGTCTGCAAGGAATACAAATCCTCCCATTCCCTACTATCCTGTCAGAGCTGAAGAAGCTTCTTGGACGAGAAGTGAAATGTCTTCAAAAGAAAAAAAAACCAAGAAAGTCCAGTTGCTTCCTGAAAAACCACCTTTGGGTCAATCCCTCTTGTTTTAGGTCTCTTTTGTGGACACTTTTTATCAAGTGGGATACATTCTATGACTGCCTTAGTTCACCTGCCATCAACAGTGGTGAAATCCAATTTTTTTTACTACCGGTTCTGTGGGCATGGCTTGGTGGGTGTGGTAGAGGAAGGCTACTGCAAAATCTCCATTCCCTCCCCACTCTGGGGCAAGCCAGAGGTGGTATTTGCTGGTTCTCCGAACTGCTTAAAATTTCCACTACCGGTTATCCTGAACCTGTCAGAACCTGCTGGATTTCACCCCTGCATCAGTTCTTCTCACTATGTGACCAGCCCATTTCCATTTCCATTCTTTTATTCTTTTAATGATATTATATACTTTTGTTTATTCTCTAATCCATGTGCCAGTCTTTCTATCACTTCACTTATGTGAGATCATTTCTGAGCCTATTTCTAGAAAAAAAAAACCACAATAAAGGCTTTTTTTAAAAAAAAAAAAATGATACGTGTTTGTATGCCTTATGCAAGAATATAGATATTCACAGTATCAGCTATAGGATGAGCCACTGCATAAGTGAATTAATCATGGGGTACCATGTGGATCAGAGGGCACAGCCTTTAGACTAAAGAATTCTTAAGTCCAAGAGTTTTTTTGGAATTGACTCCTTGGCTGCCATCCAGCTTTTCGACCTACTTTGGAAGACGTATCAAGGGTGCTCATCAGTCTAAGAGCTGTCTCTCTACATCAAGTGATTCCACGCCAACAATTTCCTCATCAGTTGACACCTCTTCAAATTCTCTGGTGTGCAAAAACCATAAAGAGAATGTAACCCTCCCTATCTCGTGTTTTCTATTCCTATCCATCCATTTCTCTCTCCCCCCCACCACTCCTCCCCACCAGCCCTCCGTTTGCTAACCTCTCTATGTTTCAGGTCAGCGAACATGTCTGCGTACAATTTTACAGTCAATATGTGTAAATAGATGGGGGAACTGGCTTCCTACTGTGTAATCTTTGCAGAACATGGACAGCATTAGCCACTGCCTGAGCAGCTGGGGCAGCAGCTGGTACATGTGAGGATGCCATGGCCACCAGACTATTTCAGTCTGCAAAGTATTTTGAGCATGATGCTCCCAGGGAAACTTGACAATGACTAATATGTAATGAAGAATTCCAAACATCTGCAGGTTATGTACTTAGGTAGGGGAAGGATACAAAATTTGGAGAAAATTCATGCTCAACCAGAGCTGCACATTTCAGGTTGAGTTCAATACATGTTTGGAATAATAGCTATCAGTCCATTGCCCCTACATTTAATTTCATTGAGGAACTACTGTAGTGATGGCAGAATACTCTTACTAAGTTAATTAAGAAGTAAGGCTACACTTCACTAACCTGGTTACCTCCAGAAAAGTAGGAATTACTACTCTTGTCATCCCACATTAGGAAAGCCAATAATAAAATCCTAGGGATATATAGAAGATGTGGCAGAGGAGGGTGTTTTTCCTATGATTTTATAGTGAGCTAAATAGGAAATCCATTCTGAAGTCCATTCTCAGTTGACTTTGAGCCTGTCATTCGTTATCTCTCAGTCCAACTTTCTTCACAGGATTGTTGTGGGGGGATGGAAAAGGGAGTGCTAGAAGCAATGTTCTGAGCTCTGGGGCACAGTTTGGGACATAAATCTAATGAATAAATAAGTACCGTAATAAATAAAACTGCTGCTAGTTAATAAAGTAAGACGTCCAGAGCTTTCCAGACCCTAAGTCACATTTCTTCTTTCTGTTCCCAGTTCCTGTTTCATATTATAACCAGTAGTGGTATTCACTTACCTTCATTACCAGTTCAGAAATGTGAGTGCGCACGCCACCTCTCCGCATGTGTGCATCCGTGATGATGTCCAGGCAGGTGGGTGGAGCCTCCCACTGCCACCGTTACTGGTTCACCCGAACCAGGTAGAACCAGTAGAATCCCACCATTGGTTATAACCATGAAGGTCTGGCCCAGGAAGAGAAAGTTGCCCAGGAATCAGAAGGCAGTGGAGAATCTCATTGTCAACAGCCTCCAGAAATGGACAAGGCTCTTATTTAAAAAAAGAAGAAGAAGAGGGGAGGGGAGGGAAGGGGAGGAGAGAGGAGAGATCATATGCATTGTCTATGAAATTAAGCCAACCTTCTCTTTTCAGAAATTCTGCAGAAACCATCTATTTTGTCATAATTTCCTCTGAATTGGGAGTCAGATATGGATGATATTTGACCAGTTAGCAATAAAGCCAGAAACTGGGGCCCTTGAAACATTCAGCACTCCAATACTTAGGAATGTAGCCAGGTTTTGGGGGCCTTAGGAAAAGCTAACAGGATTAGGGTCCATTCTAATCTACAAAGAGAGGATGTCTCATAGAGCAGGGGCCTCTGCAGAGAAGGTCTGTCTTCTGGTGTCTGCTAGACAACACTGTTTGGCTGACAGGATCGGCAGTAGGCTCATTCTGGTAGATGGAGTTGTACAGGTAGACTCTCAGAACAAAAAGGCAATCCCTCAGTCATTCCAATTGCAAGGGACAACATCTTTGAAAATTAATCTCCAGATAAATTTGGTTTAACTGAATCGGGGATTCAGTTAGGTATGTCCAATTAGATATATTGTTTTGCCATCCACTAATAAGAGACCACCTAAGCAACTAAGCCTACCATTCAATTATATCTACCGAGTAAACTACCCTAAAGAAAAGATATGATCTTCTTTAGATATAGATTTATTTGGGGGGTCTTTCTTCTAAATACATGAGTTATTGGAGCTAGATTGACAATTGTATCAGGGGAAAACGAAGCCTGGATGCTAATGTCAGAAGAACTGTTAATACCACTTTATAACGCCTTGGTAAGGCCACACTTGGAATACTGCATTCGGGTTTGGTCGCCATGATGTAAAAAAAGATGTGGAGACTCTAGAAAGAGTGCAGAGAAGAGCAACAAAGATGATTAGGAGACTGGAGGCTGAAACATATGAAGAACGGTTGCAGGAACTGGGTATGTCTAGTTTAATGAAAGGAAGGATTAGGGGAGACATGATAGCAGTGTTCCAAAATCTCAGGGGCTGCCACAAAGAAGAGGGAGTCAAGCTATTCTCCAAAGCACCTGAGAGTAGGACAAGAAGCAATGGGTGAAAACTAATCAAGGAGAGAAGCAACTTTGAACTAAGGAGAAATTTCCTGACAGAACAATTAATCAGTGGAACAACTTGCCTCTAGAAGTTGTGAGTGCTCCAGCACTGGACATTTTTAAGAAGATGTTGGATAACCATTTGTCTGAAGTGGTATAGGGTTTCCTGCCTAAGCAGGGGGTTGGACTAGAAGACCTCCAGGGTCCCTTCTAACTCTGTTGTTCTAGTCTATTCAGATAATTAGATCTGGAAAAAAATGTTCTGTAGATAGTAAATATGTTTTTGGCTGCAGTGTAATCTGGCTCCATAAACCCAATCAGAACCAAACTATTTGTATCAGAACTAGATGTTCAGAAAAGTACCCACTGTGCAAAGGTTTAGAAAAAAATGGCACCTGGATAAAAGCTAATTTTTTAAAAATGAAAAATTTCAACAAAGCATGGTAAAGAGCAATACTAATATTTCTCAGGTTAAAAACAAGCATACAGTAGGCACAGTCAATTTTGCCTTTTTTGAAAAAAGAGATTCTCATGCTTTGGACAATCTCTGCTTTTTCATGGTTGCATTTGTAACTATTCCACCCTCACCCCCACAAAAAAACAAGCTTACAAAGGAATGTGTAATTGATGCTTGGACCAACATCTGAGTTTGACAGTTCATCCTTTTAAAAAAAAAAAAATAGGTAGGGATTTATCTTTGTTTGGATCAATGTTTGTTTCTTTTCAGCATGAAATTGGTGCTTTGGCTCATGTGAGATAAATATATTGCTCTCTTCTTCCCCCCCCCCCGAAACATCTGCTTGCTCATATCTTTTGCTTCTCTTTTCCATTGCTTGGTATTGCACGGGTTCAAAGACAGATCCTGTGCTATTATATGGATCCAAGATACTCTCACCTTACATTTATTATGGACACTCATGATTCTGTACTTTTGGTCTTGAAGTTAATTTGCCTGTCTCCCTTTTCTTAAAACAGATTTTGGAAAGGGAAGGGAAGGGAAGGGAAGGGAAGGGAAGGGAAGGGAAGGGAAGGGAAGGGAAGGGAAGGAAAGGAAAGGAAAGGAAAGGAAAGGAAAGGAAAGGAAAGGAAAGGAAAGTTCAAAGGATTGCATTATTGTCAATTTTTCTATCTTTCCTTTCCTTGCTAAAATCTAAACCATCCCACATGATATCTGAGATATGACCTACTTATTTGTCTAATTTGAGACTTCCCCCTCCCCCCCACAATCCTTGTTTCATTATATATTTGGAGATGTGAACATATAGGATCTTCCACTGTAAAATGTTTCTGTTCAGTATTCTAGTAAGCTAGCCTGCACTTTTTCAACACACCCTGTTTCACACCTACACACACACACACACACACACACACACACACACACGATTAGCCACACTTTGTATCATTTCAGCACAACTGCAGAATCCCAATCTGATGAAAGTTGTCCAATATACCTCTGAGTCTCAATAGCTCGAGAGCTTCCGTTGTATGTTCCATCATCAAAAGAACATTGGTTGATGACATGGCAAAGTAGGGACATTTTGTGCGGCATCACTGATTTTGTAATTTCATCCAGACGAAGTAAGACTAACTACAGGGACACTGAGTGAGGTGGTCAAAAGATGACAGCCGTAGCTGCATAAGTGAATCCTTGCCTTCTTTCACATGATGGTCTGGGCTTCAATCATATGACCATGGAAGCCATTTTGCTTTTTTAAAATCCTTTCCTTAGATGCCCCTGATTTAACTGCACCTCGTGAGAATATTTATTAGTCTGCTTGCTTTTATTTTAAGAAGTAGCATGAAGGTTTTAACTGTGCTCTTTTTAGTTAAGAACATTGTTTTTTTTTTATTTCTTTTCTGAGATTTTATTTTTTTTCCCTTTTGATATAAATCACTTTGAAGTGCTCTTGCTTTGAGGCCAACAAGAGATATTAAAATTCTGTTATAAATAAATCAATAAAGGAACAGAGGGAACTGCATAGTAAACAAGCTCATAGCGGGCAACAGTATCCTAAAAAAAATGAACTTTTCAACCATTATTTTTTTTTCCTGTCACTTCTTCTTTCCTCCATTTCTTCTTAGAGTCTACCATGCTTCCCTCTTGATTCCAGCAACCTGAGGCAATCCATCTCCATAGCAATGGTGATAAACCATGCAAGACTTCTCATTTGTTGGGTGTTAATGAAGTGTATAATCATATATATTTTTTCTGCAGAAATTGGAAGGGTGTTCTTGCAAGGGAGAGCAATATGAGAGTCCTCTTGAATGACAGTATTTTTTTTTATTTGCCCCCTTGATGGAGAATTAATTGCCTTTTGATTAATGAGCCTTTCAGAACAAAGCTGCAAACACCCAGTGCATCCTGAGAAGATGGACAGTAATAAAGTTTTCTTTATTTCAACTCCGTTCCTTACCCTTCCAACTCTATTATTCTGTTATTTATTGTCTCTATGTGCATAACTTTGTTTTTCTGTGCAGGAATATATCATTTTGAGGGTAAAAGTGGACCTTCAACTGGAACAGAAACTAATATAGTGTATAGTTGAAAAATATTTCTAGATTTCAGTTTTTAGCTCGGTGAATCCTTCTCAAGCTGGATGGATTTAAGGCAGTCATTTTATATGGTTCCAGCAAAATTAACAGTGTTTGAAAGCTTATCTAATAACTCTAGAGATTAAGCAGCATTATCAAGTGGTTATGGAGCAGTGCCTTCTGGAATGAGATTTTTTTTTTAATTTGATTTATATGCCGCCCTTCTCCAGAGACTCAGTGCATTAAGCAATAGCCTTCATACTTTTGTATATTTATACAAAGTCAGCTTATTGACCCCACAAACTGGGTCCTCAATTTACCTACCTTAGAAAGGATGGAAGGCTGAGTCAACCTTGAGCCTGGCGAGATTCGATCTTACTTTTAATTGCAGACAGCTGGTGTTAAATTACAGTGCTTCTGTCTGTTGAGCTATCCAGATTTCCCCTTGTATCTGTGTGGCTCCCCCCCCCCCGCCACCCCCTCCAAAGTCTTAAAGACCTGTCTGTTCTCTTCGGGATGGGGGTTGGAACTGTTGGCGAACTGCATGTGTGTGGTTAGCCAGATAGAATACAGAATACAGAATAATGGAATTGGAAGGGACATGGGAGGTTTTCTAGTCCAACCCTCTGCTCAAGCAGGAAACCCAAGTCATTTCAGACAAGTAGCTGTCCAGTCTCTTCTTAAAAGCTCCAGTGATGGAGCATCTACAATTTCCGAAGACAAGCCATTCATTCCACTGGTTTATTGTTCTCACTTTCAGGAAATTTCTCCTTAATTCTAGGTTGCTTCTCTTCTTGATTCATTTTTTATTTATTTATTTAGACTTCTATACCGCTTCATAGTGCTTTACAGCCCTCTCTGAGCAGTTTACAAAGTTAGCATATAGCATATTGCATATTAGCATATTGCATTAGCATTAGCATATTGCCCCCAACAATCTGGGTCCTCATTTTACCCACCTCGGAAGGATGGAAGGCTGAGTCAACCTTGAGCCGGTGAGATTTGAACTGCTGATCTGCTGAACTAGCAGTCAGTTGAAGTAGCTGCAGTACTGCACTCTAACCACTGCGCTACCTCGGCTCTAATTTCTACCCATTGCTTCTTGTCTTGCCTTCTAGTGCTTTGGAAAATAGATTGATCCCCTCTTTCTTTCTGGCAGCCCCTCAAATATTGGAACACTGCTATCATGTCAGTCCTAGTCCTTCTTTTCTCTAGATTAGCCATACTCAATTCCTGTAACCGTTCTTCATATGTTTTAGTCTCCAGGCCCTTAATCATCTTAGTTGCTCTTCTCTGCACTTGTTCGAAAGTCTCAACAACTTTTTTATAATGTGGTGACCCAAAAGGAATGCCGTATTCCAGATATAGTGTTTCTAAGGTTTTATAAAGTGATACTAATACTTCATGTGATCTTGACTCTATCCCTCTGTTTATGCAATCAAGGATTGCATTCACTTTTTTTGGCTGTTGCTACACACTGCTAGCTTTCAATGCAAGGGATTCACTCTTGGTTCTTGCTTTTTTCTATTCTTTTATCATTCTTTTATTCCGTTAGTGTTATTGTACATTGTTCAGTGTCCGTTGATGATGGGCAATGTCTAAATTTAATGAAATAAATTAACTGTATGTGTGTGTTTGTGTGTGAGTGCACAGATGTGGGTGTATCATGGGTAGCTTGGCACTTGCAGGAACTGTGTTAGCAACCATAGCAAGTATTAAATATTAAGAGCTATGCAACACTTTGGATTCAAGCCGGTTAGTATTAGGCTCTCTCTCTCTCTCTCTCCCTCTCCCTCTCTCTCTCTCTCTCTCTCTCTCTCTCTTTCTCTCTCTCTCTCTCTGTGTGTGTGTGTGTGTGTGTGTGTATACCCCTCCACTCACCCTGGTTAAGGTTAAGAATGGAAGTGGTCTACATGCCTTCTGCAGCTTTCTTAGCTCTGCTTATGAGCTTCCTAATTGGTCTTTGGGGGACATGGAATGAGGAAGGAGGGAGGGAGGTATTGTTTAATTATATCTTGAGACCACCTGATTCTCATAAGACCTCAGGGCTTCTTACAATATGGACAAAAAAGATCAAACCATAGAAAACATGATGAGTGGAATGAACTTTGAAATGGGGTGAGATTCACTTCTCATCTTATTTCTGCAACACATAAAAAATACCGACACACACATCGCCCAAGTAAGCTTCATTATAGAAAAGACTGAACTGACTCTTTCTTTAAATTACTACTCATTAAAATTCAGGGTACAAAGTGAAGTTCCTAATAGAGGTTAATGCATCCCCTGCTAAGGAAGAAGAGGCGCATGCAGAAAGAAATGGGGACAGAAGAGAAAAACCGAGGCATTAGAGTTTCTGAGCATATTTGAACTGATATGATCATGAGTTCGGAATTAAAAAGATGTGATTAGGATACTGCTTGAATTTGAGGATGGATCTGATGTGTGGAGTATTTCTCAAACAGTGAAGATATTTGTGCTGGGGGAGACTCTTGGGACAGCTGAGATAGATATTGAAGACATTTTTGGATAAACTAAAACTTTATCTCTTCACTTGTCCAGCAAGACCCAGTTTCTCACTTGCTGATCCCCAGCCTGCCTGCCTAATCTTCTGACTCTTCAATTAATCTATTGATTGACAGGCTCAGAATGAAAGGCCAAGAATCACTCCCTTTTGGATTTTTGCTTCATCTCTTTATCTTGGCAATATTTCATTCCTTTACTCTCTAGTTGCTATGGCTACACAGAGGTTTAGTAACAGCAAGGCAGAAAACAGATACTGTACATCACATTCTTTGGAACTTATCCTGGTCAAGATCACTTTCAAAATCTTATACTCAAAGTTCAATCATGTGACTTGATCCTTTTTTTCCACAAGCAGAGCTTCAGAAAAGGGTAGAAGCAATATCCCCAACCAGATGCCATCCAGAAATGACCGTCCTCATCTTCTACAATTCCCAGCTTTTAGATCTGCTGTGTCCAACACATCTGGAGTCCTTCGGTTGGGGAAGCTTAGACTGACCATCTAACTCCATTTTTTTAAACACTGAAATATCTTTTTAGTTTCAAATTAGGCTGTTCCTCTAATTCACCTTATTGTCCCAGAGTAGAGCATAGCATGATAATGTTAAGATGCAGGTTGGGTAAAACTTTCTAGCAAGACAAGACATTCAGCAATGGGACCAATTAACCAAGGCACTTCAAGAATATTCCCCTCATTGGATATACAGTATATATAAGGGGTGAAATTCACTTACTGTTCTGCCCCAGCTCCGGATTCCTGAGGATATTGACACACACCAACGGTCCTTATCAAATTTATTAAGTAGCAAGAATAAACCAAAGTCCAGCAAAAGTTGGCAACCAGCCCAGAAAATAGGATACACACATAAGATTTTTCCAAAAATACTCTGATGATAATTACAAGTTGTTTCTAGCAAGAAACTTACTAATGGCATGTGACTTAAATAGGCTAAGGGAGTGGCCAATTATCCTCAAGCCTTACTCTCGAAGAGACCTCTCCTCCTGAGTAGCCTTGGCAGCCTTGCATGCTCGAGCATTGAGGAGAGGCTCCTCCACTTCGCTCTCTCCACTTGAAGGAGCCTCTGGAGATTCTGAAGGCCCTGGCTGAGTCTCTGCCTCTGGCACCATATCCTCTTCAGCCTCCTCGCTGTCCGACGCGAACGCCGGCTGTGCAGGCTGCTGGCACGACACCACACCAGCCTCCTCGTCGTCGGGATCAGCCACGATCCACGCAGGCTGCTGGCGGGCCACAACACTTACCTTTCCCTACCCAGAAATGTGATGTATATATAGAAAGTGATTTGACAGCCATCTGTCAGAAATGCTTTGATTCCTGCATAGTCAACAGCTTGAATTCAATGACTTGACAGGAATTTACCAATCCTTGGATTCTAGTTCAGAGCTTCGATCTAGGAATATCTACATATAAAATATATGTTCTGCTACCAAGCATTTCTTAAAACATTGGTTTGTATAACTCAGAGCTGTCAAACTTGCAGCCCGCAGGCCAGATGCGTCACTCGCTGGCCACGCCCATGCCCAGTTTAGTGAAGGGGGGAAAAGTCACAATATGTCATGTGACGACACCATGACGATGCAAGTTTGACACCCCTGGTATAACTGAAGCATCTAACTTAATATTGTTTGCTACGTACCATACTTGCCTTTGTTGTGAAAGAAACTTATCTTCTCAGGATTGCATAATTCATTGAACTACAAATTAGTCAAACTTGGCATACTAGTGGTGTGCAAAATTGATTTGGATGATTAAACAGTGTTAATGCTTCTGATAGATTGACTCAATCCCCATTCTATCCTTCTGTCTTGTATTCAATACCCAGAGCCTAACATTTGTATTCCATTCTGTTCCAAAGCCTCTGAGTGCATAATATCTGTTACAGAATCCATGGATCAGGCCCAATAACTGACACGATTCAATCATTTAAACAAGTCTCTTTTATTTACAGGCTCAACATAACATCACATGCTGTATCTGGAAGTGAGAGTCAGGAAGGAGTGTGCCAACCTTTTATACCTGTGGGTGGGGACTCAGGTAAGGAGTGGTCTGTGGGTGGAGCTGGCCAAGTGGGTATTGGTGTTAACCCCTGCACTACCGTGTCCCTATTGACCCCTGGCATGGGTAAGGCATTTATGTGTGACAAATCCCCCTCTAAATGCCTGACCTGTGACTGTGGATCTGATCGTTTTAGTGGTGCCCAAGGGCGGACATTGAGTTTGGATACTAGGTATGAGTGTTGCTTGCCCTGTAGTGGTTTCGTGAGTATATCTGCAGTCTGTTCTTCTGTGTCGCAATGTATGGCCTTTATGAACCCGATTTTGGAGAGCTGCCTCACATGTTTGTACTTTATGTCAATATGCCTGGATCTCTGCCCTACCACGTCGGCCATGGAGATTTCTATGGCCGCCTTGTTGTCTTCGTAGATGTTTATTGGGTACTCTGGTTCGCACCACACACTGGCGAGTAGGTCGTCGAACCAGATGAGGTTGTTTGCGGCCTTGGATAGGCATATGTACTCCGCCTCTGTGGTTGAGGTAGCCACTAAGTTTTGTTTTCCCGTGTATCAATGTACCGGACTATTGTTCAGGTAGAATATGTATCCTGATGTGCTTTTCCGGCTTTTGGTGTCACCGGCCCAGTCAGCATCGGCATAGCAGGAGAGGACGGGTTCGTTGGACGGTTCTGGTTCTAGGACTAGGCATGCATCGGCACTTTGCTTCAGGTACCTCAGTACCCTCTTTACAGCGTCCCAGTGGTACAAGGTGGGTTTACCTACATGCCTGGACAGCAAATTGACTGGTAATGTGATGTCTGGCCTAGTCCAGTTGGCGATATATAAAAGAGAGCCTATGACTGATCTATATAGTGAGTTGTCTCCAAATTCGGGTGATTCACCATGCATATTTTTTAGGAAGTCCGGTTGCGTGGGTGACTCACATCCCTTGGCATCTGCCATGTTGCATTTGTGCAGTATTTCTTCTATCTTTTCTTTCTGGGACAGTTGGAAACCCTTGGGAGTTTCACTGACTTGTACGCCTAGGTATTTGTTTATCTTCCCTAGGTACTTTAATGTGAAGTGCTCACTCAGTTTACTGGCGAAGGCGTTGCGGTTTCCCTCGTGTTTACTGATGTAAAGTATATCATCCACGTAGACTAGGATGTATTCTGGTGAATTTCCCTCTCTCCTGGTAAAGAAGCAGTTGTCGGCTACGGTTGCTGTAAACCCCATTGACTTCAGGACCTCAACTAGACATTCATACCAGCGTTTGCCGGATTGTTTCAGTCCATATAGGCTTTTGTGAAGTAGCCAGGTATCCACCCTGTTGGTCTCTTTACTGTGTGGTGCCCTAACGTATATTTCCTTGTCTAGATTGGCGTGCAGGTAAGCTGTCTGCACGTCGAACTGGTGTACCTCTAGCCCTAGCAGGGAAGCGATAACCAGGGCACTCTTGACACTTTCAGTCCTTACGGTTGGGGAGTAAGTGTCAGTGTAGTCTTCTGGGAATCTCTGGGCGAATCCCTGGGCAACCAGTCTGGCCTTGTACAGGCTTTGACCACTTTCTAGGTCCTTGATCTTGAAGATCCACCTGGTGCCTATCGTATTTTTACCCTCTGGAACCTTGGCTGGGGTGTAGACCTCTAGCTCCCTCAGACTGTTCATTTCTTTGTCCATGGCCGATTCCCACTTTGATCTCTCCTCTTGTGGTAGTTTCAATACCTCTTCATATGAGTTCGGTGTGATTTGGTTTGTGTGTATGTGCATCACGTAGTCATTTAACCTTCTGGGTAATTGGTTCCTGGTCGTTCTGACTGGCCTATCTGTCGTTTGCTCAGTGTCATGTAAGTACCTGGCTTCCTTTTGTGTTAGTGAGTCTACACTTATCTTGGGGTGATTCCCTTTCCATTCCCCAACCTTGATGTCCTGTCACTTGGGTTTTTGTTCCATTCTTTCCTGTCTATCTGTCGTTTTGTGTTTGTCTAGTACTCGCTCGTCTGGTCTAGTCTCCTGCCTGGTGGGTACCTCATTGAGGTGTATTCTGGACCAGTTAGCTTGCTCATGGAATACCGCTGTCCTAGAGACCACGAACCTGTCGTTATTGTCTACAAATCTAAAGCCTTTGGTACCTGGCTCGTACCCCATAAATCTCAGTCTCCTGGATACTTTGTCCCCTTTCTTGCGCAGCTGTTTGGGTATATGGACATCAGCGGTTACGCCGAATATATGTAGGTGTGCTATTTGTGGTTTTTTGTTGTACATGAGTTCATATGGCGTCTTGTCTATTACACTGGACCAGGTTCTGTTTAATGTGTAGTTTGAGTAGACTAAGGCCTCAGACCAAAAATGTTGACCAATTCCCGCGTCCTCTAAGGCGCATCTGATCATGGTCTGTAGCGTGGAATTCTGTCGTTCTACGACACCATTCTGGAAGGCTGAGAATGGGGATGACGTAAAGTGAAGCACGCCTTTGGATCTGAGCCAATGAGAGAAATCCTTAGACAGAAACTCAGATCCTCTGTCTGTCATGATTTGTTTGATTTGGGTGTTATTTTGAGTCTCTACCCTTTTGTAGAACTCTTTGAATTTTTGGAAGGCCTCATCCTTTCGTTTTAGGGTGTAGACGAAGCCATAACGACTATAGTCGTCTACGATGGTGAGAAAGTATCTTTTCTGGTATTTGATGATGGCCTTAGTGGCCCCACCAGATCCATATGGACTAAATTGAATATTTGTTTGGAGGCGCGTGAGGATTTCTTAGGTCTGGGCTTGACCTTTAACTTAGAACATTTGCACACCGAGCACTCGAGGTAATTTTCACAACTCTTTATTTTGATGCCCTCGGTACAGTTGGCCATTTTTTGGACTACGGGGAAGCTGGCGTGCCCTAGTCTCCGGTGTAGTAAGTGAGCACAGCCATCATGCATGAGTTTGCCTATCGATGGTCTTCCCTGGGTGTGTTCAGTGGTGTGTGTCTCATGTGTCGTGTTCTCCTCGCTCTCCGTCTCTCCCTCATTCACCTGTCCTTCCCCATCTTTGTTCTGATCAGTGTCCTTTGTGCATTCTGAGTTGGTGTATGTGCTGGGTGTGTTACTCTCATGGAATGTTATGTATGGTAGCCCTTGCTTGACTGTCACTCTACCTACACTTTCTCTACCCTTGCTAACGTGAGCCTTCCCTTCTGCGAAGGTTACCTTAATCCCTGATTCTTCACTGAGTTTTAACGTGGCCAATATGTTGTGGGGTATCTCCGGGACCAGTAGTACCCCCTCTATTTTCCCTATGCCTGGCAGAGTAACTACCCCCCTGCCTGTTACCTTAACCTCGCTTTGGTTTGCAACCTTGATTGAAAAATTCTCCTCCGTGAATGAGGAGAGTAGACTTTGGTTATAGGTCGTGTGGTTGGAGGCCCCAGAGTCCAGGAGCCACGAGTTGGCCTCCCCATCCTGACATGTTATGTGGGAGCGCTCCCCTATCCCATACAATGATCCTGTTCTGCTGTCACGTGAACTATCCCTGTTCCCCTTCCTGTCTCTGGGATTGGGGGAGTCCCTGCATCTGTACCTCTCCTCAGAAGTGTGTCTCTCTGTCTGTCTGAATCTATGTTCTGGTCTACTTCTCTCTCTGTAGTTCTTGGGGCAGTCTCTCTTGAGATGTCCCCTTGACCCGCAGCTATAGCACTCTGTTACGCTATGCTGCCTGTCTTGGAAGGCTACTTTCTTTTCATGTTTATGTTCCCTGGAGGAGCCAGAGCGGCTCCTTTTCAAATTGTCTTCAGCGATCAGTTTGTTAGACAGCTTCTCAACGGATAGGAGGCCTAGACTAACAGTATCTAAGTGTGCTAAGAAGCTGTCCCATGAGTGATCTAAAGAGTTAATTATTACACTCTTCATGATCTGGTCTGATATGACTTCCCCCCTAAGGTGTAGTTCTGCCTGGTAGCGTTTAGGGACACCAGATGCTCACTTATGGGGGTCCCCGGTTTGACTCTGGCAGAGAAGAAGTCTTTGGAAATCTGGGTAGTGGTTGCCACACTTTCACTGTAAAATAACCCAAACATTTTTTGTATGATTTCTGACACGGTAAGATTGTGACCAATGCTATGGTAAATAGTGGGAGATATGCTAGAAATTAAAAGGTAAAATGCCCTATGGTGCATACAGTCCAACTCTAAAGTCCATGGTCTCTCTGGGGGTTCATTAATAAAATGTGACATGTTTTCTTTTAGGAACACCACCTGAAGCTGCTGTGACCACTCTAGGATATTGCCCCCATCCATCCTCAACTTTGGAAAGTCACTTGGTAAGTTCCCAGCATTATTTGTAAAATTACTTACTGCAGGCTGCTGTCCATGGTTCTTTATGTGCCTATAGCAGCAGTACGGCATGGGAACGCTTGCCGGTAGTTTAAAAGTCCCGCTTTGCAATTTTTTTCTTTTTTCTTCCTCTAGGCGGAAGAGCGCATGTGCGAAGTCCATTTCAGCTCTGCCGTCGTCGTGGAAGGACCTGTTCATCGCGGCTCCGGCGTAGAGGCCTCTGTCGGTCAGGTAGGCCTCGGCTTCGGTCTTGGGGGTCTAGGTGTGCTCCGGAAGGTGTCGTCCCGCAGCGGCTTCTCCAAAATGAAGATCCTGATGGCGTTGGGGTCCCGGCGACGAATGCAGGTAGCTGCCCCAGTCCCTGCGTTCCGGGGTGCGCGGCCTGGGCGATCAGAGGCGCGGTGTTCTTGGGGTGCGTAGGGGGGTTGGTGCGCTGGTGTGGGCATCCGTGGTCCTCGGGTGGGTGTTCCGGTGCCCCTCTTCTCACCTCCCCTTTCGTTTTGGTCCCTCCGGTTTCCCTTTAGCGATTTTGAGGCCTGGGCCGAAGGCAGCGGCAAGAGTCTTCATGGCCTTATCGACTTGCCGCTCGGTCGGGGTGTATCTGGGGTCTGAATCGGATTCAGTCCCCTCACCCCGGTCGCTTTCTTCGTCGCTTATGGTCGGGCATTTTTCGCGCGCCGGCCATTTTGAATTCTGGCTGCCGATTGGATGGGGGTCGGCCATCTTGTCTGACCACGTGGACAAAGATGGCCGCCGTTTCAAATTTTGAGCGGGGCTTTGGGGCTCGGTGACTGTTGAGGCGTCCTTTTGGGGCGATCCACTCACCGAGTCCAGCTCCTCGAGCTCCGGATCCGAGTCTTCCTCGCTCCTCGCCACCTCGTGGTCCATTATGAAGCTCCACAGGTCTGCGAGGAGGTTCTTGTCGCTGGCTCGCTCCCTTAGTAATCATAGGACATCGAGCCGCAGCCTTTCTTCCTCCCGGTCGTCATGGTCTGCTATTTTTCCTTTCTTGACCTCCCCCTTTTTTTCTGTTGCGGTGGCTTTGGGGTCGATTGAGGTTTCTACCTTCCCTGGCGATCCCGATGGGTTACTCTCTCGTTGCTTTGGAGGTGTCGCCATCTCGTAGGTAGTGATGTGTCCTCGTTGTGTGATCTGGAGTTATCGGGCCATATAACCATCCTCTGCTACCATATTGTTACAGAATCCATGGATCAGGCCCAATAACTGACACGATTCAATCATTTAAACAAGTCTCTTTTATTTACAGGCTCAACATAACATCACATGCTGTATCTGGAAGTGAGAGTCAGGAAGGAGTGTGCCAACCTTTTATACCTGTGGGCGGGGACTCAGGTAAGGAGTGGTCTGTGGGTGGAGCTGGCCAAGTGGGTATTGGTGTTAACCCCTGCACTACCGTGTCCCTATTGACCCCTGGCATGGGTAAGGCATTTATGTGTGACAATATCAAGTAACAAAAACAGAACACTAGCAATAATAATAGTATTAAAGTCATCATTGTATCAAAATTAACAGACCATAAATAAGGATTAAAAAACAATCCCATGTATCTCTTTTAATCCCTGAATGCTCTCCTAAAGATCAGGTTTTAGTTACTGTATGAAATGGCAGGAGCATTGAGGCTTTACAGATTGCATTGAGGCAGCATATTTCATAGGAAGTATACCTACTCAGAAGGGGAGCCCAGAACATAAGCTCATAGACCAGTGTTTCTCAATCTTGGCAAATCTTAAAATATATAGACTTCAACTCCCAGAATTCCCCAGCCAGAATTCTGGATCTTGAAATCTATACATCTTAATGTTCGTAAAGATTGAGAAATATTGTTCTAGATCAGGGCTATCAAACTCGCGGCGTCATGGTGGTGTCACATGACAGATTGGGACTTCCCCCCACCTTTGTTAAACAGGACATGGGCCAGGGCATGATGCATCCGGCCCGCAGGCTGTGAGTTTGATAGCTCTGTCCTAGACTGAACAGATCCTTCCCAGAATCCCTCACTCCTGTCCATGCTAGCTGAGCTGAAGTTTTATTCCTTTATTGCTTTACAGGGTTACAAAATTCATGCAGGTTTTTCTCAGAGAGATTGAATTATATATGGGAGGACTAAGCTGTTTTGTTCCACTCTCATGCATGATTTTATTCCTTTGTATTTTTCAGTAGAACTGTTACCTCCTATGTCACCTCATCCTTGTTCTTTTCTCTCCTGAATCTTCTTCAGCATTGCTTTATTTTCTTCTTGTCAAGTTGAAAATGGCCCAACTTTCTTCTTTTCTGACATTTTCTCCCCTTTGTCTTTCCCTTTCTTCTTTCTCTGATGTACTTGCTCTGCCTCCCACATCTCTTATTTTCAGTCTCATATACTCTTACTCTCTGCTCTCAGCCCTTGGAATAGGATTCTGTGCTTCAAGTCTTTGCTTTCCCCATATCCTGAGCAACCCATTTATATGACATGGTATTTTTCCGCAGTACATTTTACATGATTTGGTACATTAGTACATTTTACATAATTTGGATCCTTTATGCAATGATGTCATGTCAACAGCCCTCTATATCTCTTGCCCCTGTGATGGCCATGATCAAGATCCTGGTGAAAGGAAGATCATACAAAAAGCTCTGCCTTCACAGAGGCTTTGTAAAGGTAGAAGCTCTTCCTTCTCTCTAGTAGATCCATAGTCATTCTACTACTGAAGATCCAAATCCAATAGCAGTGACGTCAGCTACTCATAAACTATTACCCTTATAGATTTACAGATTTATAGAGTTGGAAGGGACCTTGTAGGTCATCTAATCCAACCCCCCGCCCAAGCAGGAGACCCTACAACATTTCTGACAAATGGCAGTCCAATCTCTTCTTGAAAGCTTCCAGTGATGAAGCTCCCACAACTTCTGAAGGCAGGCTGTTCCTTTGGTTGATTGTTCTCACTGTCAGAAAATTTCTCCTTATTTCTAGGTTGAATCTCTCCTTGATCAGTTTCCATCCATTATTCCTTGTCTGGCTTTCAGGTGCCTTGGAAAATAGTTTGACCCCTTCCTCTCTCTGGCAGCCCCTCAAATATTGGAAGACTCCTATCATGTCTCTCCTGGTCCTTCTCTTCACTAGACTAGCCATGCCCAGTCCCTATAATCATTCTTCATATGTTTTAGCTTCCAGTCCCCTAATCATCCTGGTTGCTTTTCTCTGCACTTTTTCTAGAGTCTCAACATCTTTTTTATAATGTGGTGACCAAAACTGGATGCAGTATTCTAGGTGTGGTCTTACTAAGGCTTTATAGAGTGGTATTAGTACCTCCCTTGATCTTGTATGTATATATACCCTGAAGGGATATTATGCATCGAGAGTTAATGCTTGATTCTGTGTCCCCTCTTTCACTCTCTCTGCCCTGCCCTTCATCTATTAGATTACTACATCCCCCATCCCCCATCCCAACTTTCTGCCTTTCTTCCTAGGCACTTATAGGCGGGATACAGGTTCTTCAATCCATCTCTTGGTAGGATGTAGCTAACTAGTTGCTAGCCTTTGTAAACTTCTAATATGTTTCCTGTAAAGAAATCCCCTTTCTGTTATGGTCATAAACCTGCTTTAGTCATTATTGTGCATAAGACAGATTTCTGCTTTCAGGAATGCTTCCTTGCACCAATAGAATGTTTTGACCTTCAATATGTAGAAATGACAGAAATCTGTATTTTTTATCAACCAACACCCCCCCCCCCCCGGCCAGCCAGCTAACAGATCAAGAGCTCCAATGGAAATGAGAGAAAATCAGAGTCAGAAGGAGGTGGTCAGGGAGAGATTTCCTGCTGGAACTAATGCCTGTCTATGTCTATGTCTGTATAAATTACAGTTTCATCGAAAAGGAAACAGAAAGCAAGAATCCAAGGGAGAAGATGACAAGGGACGGTGCAGAGGAGTAGCTGGAGTGTCAGCAGCTAAAAAGATGATAAGTAGAGGCAACTCCAGGTAGCCCGGAGGAAAAGTAAAACTGGCCACCAATAAAACACTGAGGAAAGGAACAACAACAGCTTGACAAAGAGCTGAGGCTCACTTTTAAGTGACTCTCCCAGCAGCTGGACAGCAAAGGATCTACCAAAAGTGAAGAAGATCAAAGACAGAGGGAGCTGGTAACCTAAGAGACTCATGGACAAAAAGGACTGCAGCTAAAAGGAAGAAGGTGACTGGAGTGAACACAGCAGCAATTAAAGAACCAGTCACAATTTCAGCAAAGACCAGGGATTTGCTTGATCTACAGGCAGCTGTTTATATACCTCAAACAGAAAGTTGGAAAAGGAGACAAACTGATGAGACACAGAACATAAAGCTAAAAAAAAGGATTGCAGTATTTCTGTAAATAAATAAGTCAATAAGGATAAGCCTTGGGCATAGAAAGTAGGGCAAAATCAGCAGAGGGGAAGAAAAGAGTGGGGATTAAAACTTTAAGTTAGCAAAACTAAAGTTCTGTTTTTGTAATTTGAGCAATAAAGAAATCCCTGCAAGGGTAAAACTCAGACCAATTTGTTGTCCTACTTTTGTCTGTCCCCATCTGAAACCAAACCATAATAAAGCTGCAGACAATATTGGTAGAATCTCTTCAGTTCTCCGGCTGGGTAGGGACCCCCAATGCAGAAGTTTATTACTAAAACCCAAAATGGCCCCTGCAACAAGCAGGAACCTCACACAGCCACAAAAAGCCCAAAAAACCAACTTTCACACTTTACACACACACAACACAACACAACACAACTGGCTCACCCACAATGTAAAAGCAGCTGTGCTAGACCCAAAATGGCCCCTGCAATAAGCAGGAACTTCACACAGCCACAAAAAGTCCAAAAAACCAACTTTCACACTTTACACACACAAAATTCCACATACAGCTTTGTGAGATTTTGTGTGTTTGTGTAGTTAGAGTGAAACACTACAGAAACATACAAAATCTCAGAAAGCTGCACAAATTTTATTTTATTTTATTTTTATTTTTACAGTATATAAAAGCAGCTAAATTTAAAACTTCCTAAACTTTAAATGGCTAGGTCTAAAAAAAGAACAACTAAAAAACCCCCCCAATTAACTATTTTTTTTTAAAGCTCCCAAAGGGGAAAAAAACTTATCCAATTGAAGGGACAAGGCAGGCAGATAGAGCTGCTCACTGATGAGCTTGATTGCAGGCAGGAAGATTCAGTTGCTTGCTCATGCAATGGATTGCAGGGATTACAGCAAGCAAAGCAAGGCAGGCATTGCAACCAGCAGCTCAGGATTCAGTCCGAAGAGCGAAGGTAAGCAAGCTGGAGGCTGGGGGGGGGAAGGGATTTTTGCTACTGGTTCTCTGCCTGCTGCCATCGCTACCTACTCGCCCGAGCCAGTCTGAACCGGGAGCATTTCACCCCTGCTCAGAACCCTTCAATACAGCTATAAACTGGCAAACAGCTTTGGAGTTGAACTCCAAAGCTATCTGGATGCCAAAAGCTGGGAGGGGAAAAGGCTGCAATCAGTTCACCTTTCAAACAGACAGTAAGTTATGCCTTTCTCCTCTTAGTCACTTCAACGACCACAATTGGGACTAGAATTTCTGTTGTTAAGCAAACTGACTGGTAAGTGAGTCCCACATGGTTTTACAACCTTGTTTGCCAGGGTTGTTAAGTGAACCATTGCAGTTGTTAAGTGAATGCATTAGGAGTCATTAAGGAAATCTGGCTTCCCCCATTGACTTTGCTTATCAGAAGCAAAGCTGGCTGTGAAGGTCCCAAAGTGCGATCATGTGAGCCTGTGATGCTGCAACCATCATAAATCCATGCCAGTTGCCAAGCACCCAAATTTTGATCAAATGACTGTGGGGATGCTGCAATGGTCATGAGTGCAAGGACAGGCCATTTTTTTTCCAGTGCCCTTGCAACTTCAAATAGTTGCCAAACAAATGGTTGTAAATTGAGAATTAATTGTACCTACAATTTAAACCCCAGTATGTATTTACCTGCCAAAGAAACAGATGACATTGTCAGCCCTGAATCTGCACCCTATCTAACAAAATGAAATTCAATGTAGAGAAAAGTAAAGTCTTACACTTAGGCAAGAAAAACCAAAAGTACACATATGGACTGGGTGAAACCAGGCTTAATAGCAGCAACCGTGAGAGGGATCTCAGAGTCTTAGTGGACAACCAACTAAATATGAGCCAGCAGCGTGCAGCAGCAGCCAAAAAAGCCAATGCAATCCTAAATTGCATTAACAGAGGAATACAATGAAGATCAAGTGAGATACTAATGCCACTCTGTAAAGTCTTAGTAAGACCACACCTAGAATACTGCATCCAATTTTGGTCACCACATGATAAAAAAGGTGCTGAGACTCTAGAAAAAGTGGAGAGAAGAGCAACCAAGATGATTAGGGGACTGGAGACTAAAACATATGAAGAGCGGTTACAGGAACTGGGCATGGCTAGTCTAGTGAAGAGAAGGACCAGGGGAGACATGATAGCAGTGTTCCATCACTTCTATCACTAGAGCGTCTTTGGTGAGGGTGCTTTCTGGCTTTCTGGCTTTCTGGCTTTCTCTGAGCCTGATCCCCGGGGTGGGAATGCAAGGTTCGGCAGGGCCAGCCCCCTTTTCCTACTGCCCTGAGCTTATTTACTCTTCCAGCAGAGTTCATTGAAAAGCGTCCTCTGGGCAGTGAAAGTCCCCTGTGTGAGATTTAAAGCTGCCCAGAGGACGCTTTTCGATCAACACTGCTGGTGGCACTGCTCCAATCGCTTCAGGACGGTATCCCTGCTCGTGCACACCATCCGGGCCCCGCAATAGCTGGCCACGCAGTTGCATGAGGAGGAGGAGAAGGAGGAGGGTTGTCTTCGGCAAATCTGCCGCTGCAGCTCATGCTCGCTCCTCAGCCATCCCAGATTTTCAAAAAGTTGCCAAGTAGAAAGAAAAGGAGTAGCAAAGAACCCCAAGGTGAGCTCACTGGGTCAGACCAGCCTTGGGTTTCCAAGAGAGAGAGAAGAGACACAGAGACAGACAGAGAGGGGGAAGGGGGAGAGAGAGAGGGAGAGAGGAGGGGAGAGAGAAGAAAGAGAGAGAGAAGGGGAGAAAAACAGTGAGAGAAATGAGAAAATAATGGAGGGAGAGAAAGAGAGAGGAAAAAGAAGGGAAAGAGAGAAGGGAGAGAGAGAAATGAGAGAGTTGGAGGGAGAGAATGAGAGAGAGGGAAAAGAGAAAGAAACAAATGAGAGAAGGGGGAGAGAGAGAGAAAGAAAGAAAGAGAAAGAAAGAAAGAAAAAGAAAGAGAGAAAGAAAGAAAAAGAAAGAAAGAAAGAAAGAAGGAAAGAAAGAAAGAAAGAAAGAAAGAAAGAAAGAAAGAAAGAAAGAAAGAAAGAAAGAAAAAGAGAGAGTGGAGGGAGAGGAAAAAGAGAGAAAAACAGAAATGAGAGGGAGGGAAGGGGAGACAGAGAGAGAGAGAGACCTATGTCCCACAGAAGACACCGGGAGCCTCAAAACCTGGGTGGCTGGAGGGGGTCATGTGACTGGGTGGGAGTGACGTTGAGTTGGCCATGCCCACCCAAGTTTTGTGGATCCCGGTATTTTCTTTTCTGTGGGAAACGGGTCCAAATGGCTCTTTGAGTGTTTAAGGTTGCAGACCTCTGGACTAGATGACCTACAAAATCCCTTCCAACTCTGTTAATCTGTTAATCTTTCTGTGCATATGCAAATCTAACCATTTTAACAAACGGAGACCTGTTTCCACTAATTTGGAGTCTTTGTTGTCCAAAATCAACAAGGTGAAGAGGGTGGTATGGAAGTTCAGCCCAAAACAGCTTGAGGGCATCACAGTGTGAAAAGTTAGTGAAGTTATTTCAAAAGCTGTTGTTGAATCTGAGGTTGTTTCCCGTTCTTTGCCCAGTTTTTGCCAACTTTAGTGCATTTAGCACATATCAATAATGTTTAATGCATTTTGTTATCAAGGAAACTCCTACTGTTTGCAAGATTACATTTCTAACATCTCCTACGGTGTTGATTGGTGTTTCCACCACATACGGAGCAAATCCATCTTATGATCTCCACGTATTTAAAACTGGTAATGGCAAATAATCAGTGGAGTCAACCTGATGTCACCAAAAAAGCCATTTTTGTTGTTTTTCCCAAAGCGACTGAAGAGAACAGCTTCACAGAATTAAACATTTTTCCAACTTTGTTCATCTAAATGCTTTTTTCCCCAACCTTTTTAAAAGTGCATCTTTTAAAAGAAAAGACACTATTCAGTTAAATTTGATGCCTAGCGACTTTGTGGGACACGTCCAACATCTTTTGTACTGTATCTAATTAGCATTACATACAACAACATACACATACATTTTTTTCAATTCCCAGTTCGATGAAATGATTCCCATGATATTTAATTGTGTAATGGGCATAATAGCATGTCCATAAGAAAAATTCTTATTTGCGATCTGAAATAAAGAAGAATTTCAATTATTAGTTTCTCTCTTGATAGCATTGTATGGACAACCTGGTCCCTCCAGATGTTTGGGCCTTTAATTCCCAGAGTTTATTTTCTATGGGTCATATGAATTGGGTGTGATGGGAGAAACTCCATATTTGTTCTGGCATTTAGCCTATTCAGTATTCAGATATCACGTGAGTGACGTAGCTATTAGATAAATCCACAATTGGCATGAAAAACATACTCCAAGATTGCTCACCAATATTTGAGTTGGAAAGAGCCTATTAGTTAAATAATATTTTCATTAGCACCTTGAACGAAGCAGTAAAGAGTGAACGCTTATCAGGGTTGCAAATGATAACTAGGAGACAGTATTCAGAATTATTTTAATTGGCTAATGAGTTGAAAGAATAGAATTACATAGGGACAAATACAATCTTCTCCAATTAAGAAAAAGAAATTAAATGTGACACTGGAGAAAAGAGAAGAAAAGGATGACCAAGCAGTAAGGTAGTTGGGCATACTGTTGGAAAATCTGAAAGCCCAGGGATAAAGATTTAGGGATAAATCTTCATGGAAGATAATATGGTTGCTAAGTATGGTATGATTGCTAAGAGTTGACAATAACCTGATGGTACATAATTAATCAATCATACAACAGGGGCAGCAACATTGCTGGGGGATCAGAAATGCCAAGGCGGCAGATAGAATATTATGGCACAAGCCCCACCCTTCTTGAATGTGTGTGTGTGTGTGTGTGTGTGTGTGTGTGTGTGTGTGTGTGTGTATAGATGATAGATAGATAGATAGATAGATAGATAGATAGATAGATAGATAGATAGATGATAGAGGTCGAGACAGAGACAGAGACAGAGACAGAGACAGAGACAGAGATATATAGGCAGCATCCTGCAGATCCTACTGGACAGAAGGAAAAATATGTGTGAAAAAGATCTTAAAATTCTACCTGATCATAGACAGCTAAAAAAGAAAAGCAGGGTACATCAAGAGATATGTATGTTCTAAATCATTGGGAGTTGTAATTCCAGTCTATTCTCCATTGGTCTGAATCAGTGGTGGGATTCAAAAATTTTTACTACCGGTTCTGTGGCTGAGGCTTGGTGGGCGTGGCAGGGGAAGGATACTGTAAAATCTCCATTCCCACCCCACTCCAAGGGAAGGATACTGTAAAATCTCCATTTCCTCCCAATCAGCTGGGACTCAGGAGGCAGAGAATAGATGGGGGCGGGGCCAGTCAGAGGTGGTATTTACCAGTTCTCGGAACTACTCAAAATTTCCGCTACCAGTTCTCCAGAACTGGTCAGAACCTGCTGAAACCCACCTCTGGTCTGAATCATGTCCAAGTTCTAAATCATTGGGAGTTGTAATTCCAGTCTATTCTCAATTGGTCTGAATCATGTCCAACCCCCCTCTAAGAAAATTTTAGAAAAAGAGGAGCAAGTTCAAAGGGAAACAAGAATGAAGTACAACAAAAATCCCATAATGTTTAGCTTTGAAGAAGGACAATGAGGGGAGATGCAACAGCACTTTCCAAGTAACTTAAGGGATATCCAACAAAAGAAGGCCAAGAACAGTTCCCTGTCAGCCAGAATACAGGAAATATAATGATTATTTGAAAATACAACTGACTGAATGCCAGGAAAAAGTTCCTAACAACAAGAGCAGTCTGACTAGGGTCATGATGGCGAACCTATGGCACGCGTGCCACAGATGGCACACGGAGCCATATCGGTGGGCACGCGAGTTCAGCTCCGGTGCACATGTGTGTGCTGGCTAGCTGGTTTTCGGGCCTTCTGGGCCCACCAGAAGTCTGGAAACACCCTGTTTCCAGCCTCTGGAGGCACTCTGGGAGTGTGGGGAAGGCTGTTTTCGCCCTCCCCAGGCTCCTAGAAAGGCTCTGGAGCCTGGGGAGAGGAAAAAATGGGCCTTCAGGTTCTACCGGAAGTCAGCAAACCAAAAACAGGGGGAGTATGGGGGGGGGTCATGCGTGCAAGTGGGGGGGTGGGGCGCATAGAATTATGGGTGTGGGCACATGCACTCATGACCCCCCCCCCGCTTCCCCCGCTTTTGGCACGTGATGGCAAAAAGGTTAGCCATCACTGGACTAGGGAATCAATTGCCAGGATTGATTCTGTCTAACCTTGTAAAGAATACAGTATCTCAAGAGGGCCTATTGCAAATTCTCTACCCTATTCTTGTAAGGTCAGAAGGACATGGACCAGATGTGTGCTCCTGTGTGACCTCCCTGCTCTGCAATTCTCCACTTCCAGAGGTTTCTGAAGCTCTGCCTTGCTAGCATTTTGTAAAGCGGTCAAAACAATGTTATTGCACTAAATCTTTTAGCCGAGTTGATTATTTTGTGGCATGTTTTCTCAGAGAAAAGGGGTCTTTTGTCTAACTTACCTGATGTTTTAATTCTAATGGACACCACTCAGAATCTTCAGATTGGGAATGACTAGAACCCCTCTTAACAAATAAACAATAAATTAGTGACATGAAGGCAGATGTGAGCTCTTCTGGACTGAATGTGTTTGAGAAAAGATCGGACAGCCATCTGCCAGAGCTCTTTTAACTTAGATTGCTACACTGAGAAGACAATTAGACACTTGATGTCTAAATCATCCAGTGTTATGATCTCCACATTTTGCTAGATTTTTAACACTCAAAGCCCATCTTCTGAAATTGGTGTGAATTTTAAATGACAGGAAGGAATTTTTTTTATCAGGCACTAAAGACGAAATCTTTCCTCTTTGGCACAATTTGAATATTGCATTTTTCTGAATAGAAAGATGAGGGTTACTCCCCCACAACATTTTACTTGTGAAATGGGGACAGGATAGGGTCAAGATAGGACCTTGAACTGCACCTGGAAGCTTACGGGAAGCCAGTGCAATTTTTGAAGATGTGTTTATATTATTTTTGTTTATTTTTTCTCTTTTTGGATAGGGGTGGGGGTGGAGGAGGAAGGTCATCTTAAATTCAGGATTATTCCCATTTTGATTAAATGTTGTATCTTGATAGCAATAGAACAGTTAGTTTGGATGCTGAAAATCTATTTCCTTTATTTTTTACCCAAAATTAATGGAAAAAATTGTCCCATCATTTCCTGGAGTGCCAAATTTTACCAATTTGGTGCCAATTTGGTACCAAATTTTAACAGTGTAATCTTGAGGTTTTTGAAGTGTCTCAGGAAAGGAACTAGGAGTTCATGCTGTAAAATCTATAAGCAAAGGAAATGCATTAACAGTTGGAGTATCACAGAAAATGACTTGAGGGCCACGTGCATTGGTGGACCATGCTCTGAAGTTCAATGAGTAACCCTAAGGAGACCAAGTCAGGGGAAACTGTCTTTGAACTGGTTACTTATTGTCCACATGTTCATCTAGTACAGGTGTCTGCAACTCGCAGCTCTGCAGCCGCATGTGGCTCTTTCGTCCCCCTGCTGTGGCTCCCTATTGGCTGAACCCATCACTGGCTGGCCCCACCCCTCACCCTCCCCTTCCAGTCACTCCTTGCCTGGCTTGAGAGAGATGAGAGAGAGAGAGAGAGAGAGATAGTCAGATACAGAGAATGAAACACGTAGAGAGAGATACCGATTTCCCACAGAAAACAAAACCTGGGTAGCTGGGGAGTGTCATGTGACTGGGTGAGAGTGAGTGACATCGAGTTGGCCACACCCACCTAGGTTTTGTGGCTCCCGGTGTTTTTTTTTCTGTGGGAAACTGGTCCAAATGGCTCTTTGAGGGTTTAAGCTTGCAGACCCCTGATCTAGTAGAATCTGCCTGGATTCTAATCTTCAGTTGTCCCTTCGAGTCTGATTTCTATGCTGTGGCCTTCTTGGACATTTAGTATTCTTTCAGTGTCCGCCTCTCCTGGTGCATGTCTGTGCAAGCAATCAGTGTGTATCAGACACTTCTGCCTGCTTAATCAACTAAACAGACGGCACTCCTTAAATCTCACACCATGTGAATTTATTACCCATAGAAACTTATTGAGTTAGCTATCGGCCCTGCAACACCAGAGCAGATGGCACCTCTGGAGGCCATTTTGGTCAATAGTATAAAAACATGTTTTAGGCCTTCCCACAGAGGTGTGAAAAGCTAAGGATTAAGGGGTTTTTGCTTTGAAATTAGTGGCATCATTATAACTGGATTAACAGATGGAATTTGGGGTGGGGGGGAACTGCAGGTCAAAGGTATTGTGGAAGTCCCTGGAATAAAGCCAGAGAGGTTGTATCACCAGCAAGCAATAAGACACCAAGAAGACAAGCATTGTCTAGTTTGCCAAATGTGTAGTTACATTCTGTTGCTTGTTTGTAATGTACAGCTCAGTGGTGGAATTCAAATGTTTTTTACTACCGGTTCTGTGGGCGTGGTTTGGTGGGCATGGTGTGGCTTGGTGGGCATGGCAGGGAAAGGATACTGCAAAATCTCCATTCCCACCCCACTCCAAGGGAAGGATATTGCAAAATCTCCATTCCCACCCCACTCTGGGACCAGCCAGAGGTGGTATTTGCCGGATCTCCGAACTACTCAAAATTTCCGCTACCGGTTCTCCAGAACCTGTCAGAACCTGCTGAATTTCACCCCTAGTACAGTTGTCCAACTCACAGCAACTCTGGCAATGGAATGAAATGATGCCTCCTTGAGTGTGAATAGAAGTGGAGATTCAACCTATGAACTGTGACCAAGGGTTCAAGCAGCCAATGAAAGCCCAGGAGATGGAAAATTTGTGAGCTAAGACCTCTTGGCATTTCAGTGTCCTTCTTGATTATATGACCAGTTTGGCAGAGATCACTGCCAGGATCACTTGAAGAAAACCGTAGCCTTGGAAGTCATGGACACAGCCCAGGCATCATGAAAATCTTTAATAGAATAACAGAGTTAGAAGGGATCTTGGAGGTCTTCTAATCCAACCCCTTGTTCAAGCAGGAAACCTGATTACCATTTCAGATAAATGGTTATCCAATCTCTTCTTTAAAACTTCACATATTGGAGCATCCACAACTTCTGGAGGCAAGTTGTTCCACAGATTAATTGTTCTCTCTGTCAGGAAATTTCTCCTTAGTTCTAGGTTGCTTTTCTCCTTGATTAGTTTCCATCCATTGCTTCTTGTCCTGCCTTCAGGTACTTTGGAGACTAAGTTGACTCCTTCTTTGTGGCAACCCCTTAGATGTGTTGGTAAGAACAGATGACATCTCAAATGAAGTTTTGTAGGTTATTTTCTTTTTTGTGTATAACTGTCTTAAAGTCCATCTTGACTCCTGGAAACTGCCTGGGCAAGTCCGTACAGTTTTATTGGTAGCATTTTCAAAAGAGGTTTGCCCTTGCCTTTCTTGTAGGGCTGAAAGAACCTTGATAATTTTATTTAATTAAAGGGTTTGTATCTGTGGTGGGATTCAACCGGTTCGCAATACTTCAGCCGAACTGATTATTAAATTGCTGGCTGGCTCCACCCCACCCCGCCCAGCCATGACTTATTGGCCTCTCAGACCTTGGCTGGTGCCTTACAGCAGGGATCCTCAAACTACGGCCCACTGAAGCAGTTAATCCAGCCTATGCGGCACCATGAGACTGCCCCGCCCACATCGCCCTGCCCACCTGCCGGCCCCTGCCCTTCAGCCAACCGCAGGCCTTACTTTCATGGGCAGCCACAGAGAGCAGAGCAGTGCAAGCCCAGTGGGCTGTAACTGGAAGGTAAGGCCAATGGCGGAGGAGGGAAATCTGCTCCAGGGAGGCGCCCCTACTGAGGAGGCTCAGGCTGTATCCCCTGGCTTGCATAAACCGCTCCTGCCCCTTTCAAAATGGCCACCTGGCACTTCCCTCGGGCGCCCAGGGCTAGCGAGCGGCTCTTCCAAGAACCGGGGGAGGGGAGGCAGGTGCGCCAATGAAGATGGGCTTTGGTTGCTCATTCTGCTGTGACCCCAAATGCCTTGGCTGTGGCTCATGGGCGTGCCTGTCCACCAGGGGAGCTGAAGCAGTGAAATGCTGCCTTCCGCCTGCCCTGCCTCCCCAGGTGGAGCTCCAGGTGGAAGGGCTTGCTTTGGCCCTAGGCTGGAGCGGCGAGAAGACAATGGTGACAGCATGAAGGGAAACTGTGCAACTGGAGGCCTGGCTGCCACAGCCTGCAAGAAGATCTTTGGCGCCAGCGGCATAACGGGCCTGCCCACCCTGGTGCAAGCCCTGGAGGTGGGTGAGGCAGGGGAGGGGGCATCCACCTGGGGGGGGGCTGAACAAGTGGGGGATCTATGAAGGGGATGCGAAAGAATGCACTCGGGACAAGGCTACTTCCCTGGAAAAAGCCGTGGAGCTGCTGACAATTGGGAAGGGCAAGTGCCAAAGGAGCAGCATCTCACATTATGGCTGCTGCAATGAATATGAGAAGCCCAGACAATGTTTTGAGCATGGTTAACATCTCCAGCCCAGTGAGTTCTCTGTTAACACTCACCACACCTGTCAATTTATTTATTTTTATTTGGGGAAATGAAGAGGTGGGGGGTTTGATTCCTTCCCAGAGCAGGTTAATAGGGTGGGGAGGGAATGGGGATTTTGAAGTAACCTTCCCCTGCCATGCATGCCATGCCCCTCCCCCAACATGGCCACAGAACCAGTAGTAAAAAAATTTGAATCCCACCACTGGGACTGACACAATGTCATCCAGCTGGCTTTGTGCCTAAAGTAGAATTAGAACTCGCCTCAGATGTTTCTGGCTTGGTATCTTTAACCCTTACATCAAATTGTCTTTCTGTTTCCCTTTGTGTAATTAATTCTGAGCATAACTTTAATGTATGCAGCCAATATTGGATGCACTTTTCCAAAATAGAGGGATACTTATGCCCCACCTTGTTCTGTTTGGAAAATTGCAGCAATCTGGATGAAAAGAATAAACAGAGCACATTTATCAAAATATAAACATGTTCCAAGTCCCACATACATTTCAGGAGCACAGATACTAGATTAATTAATATTAATAGCCAAATTTATTCCCCTCCCTCCAGCTTGCACTTCCTTTCTTGTCTCTATAATAAAAGCGACGGTTATATGCTATGAATGGCTTTAAATAAGTTTTGAATTCTTTTCATCCTTTGTCTGATGTTGCTTGTTTTAAGCCACTCTACCCTGTAACTGCTCTCTAGCACAGAGTCAAAAGTTTTATGGAAGAAAAAATGGCTTTCAAACTAGAGGGAAATTTTTTAAAATATAATGAAAATCTCTCAGAAATTGCAAATAATTGCAAGTTCACTTTGACTGGGGCAGAAAGTGACAACTTGGAGATTTCGGTTGATAAGGATAACAAAATGCCTTAAAATAAAGTAAGACATAAAAGGAGCCATCACTACCAAAGGCAAAATAGGATTTGAATCTTTATGACAATTTATTGAGTTTCTGAAAATCGCCTTCCTTCCACTTTTCACAACCTGCAAATAGGGATGTTTGGATTCTCAAAACAAAAAAAATCTGTCATTTTGCTACCAACTTTCAGTTTTCTTAGGACACATTTTTCTCCCCAGGGACTAAAAATCCCATTTTTTAAAAAAAATCAACAGAAAGACTCCAGTGAATAGGAATTACACTAACATGAAGTCTCTCTTCAGAGAATCAGGACTGTTGTACGTTCACCAGATTCCTTAAAGATAACTTAAAATAGACCCTTTTGGATATTTTTGTTCATTTTTTAAAAAAGTAATGGCAACTTTGAAACTTCCCTTCTATATTCATTAAATTAAATAGAATGTTGGCCAGACTGCCTATGGCTAGTCTTTTTGGCACTTTTGGCACATTTAGTCCCATATCAACTTCAGAGGAATCCGTGATGAAATTATTTTATATTCCTATCTGCATATTGTTATAAAAAGGCAAGGAGGCAGCTTGCTTTAGAATATTTAGAATTTAGAATAACAGAGTTGGAAGGGACCTTGGAGGTCTTCTAGTCCAACCCCCTGCTTAGGCAGGAAAACCTACACCACTTCAGACAAATGGTTATTCAACATCTTCTTAAAAACTTCCAGTGTTGGAGCATTCACAACTTCTGGAGACAAGTTGTTCCACTGATTAATTGTTCTAACTGTCAGGAAATTTCTCCTTAGTTCTAGGTTGCTTCTCTCCTTGATTAGTTTCCACCCATTGCTTCTTGTCCTGCCTTCAGGTGCTTTGGAGAATAGCTTGACTCCCTCTTCTTTGTGGCAGCCCCTGAGATATTGGAACACTGCTATCATGTCTCCCTTAGTCCTTCTTTTCATTAATCTAGACATACCCAGTTCCTGCAACTGTTCTTCATATGTTTTAGCCTCCAGTCCCCTAATCATCTTTGTTGCTCTTCACTGTTGCTCTTCACATATGTGCTTCACTGAATATTAAAATGCTGATTGAAAACTATTAAGTGGCACACTCATCTGTAAATGTATACAAATCATGTTAAGTAAATACTGTGGGAATCCCTTTAAATTCTATTAAGCCACCCCATCATAGTTAATGGGATTTCCTGCAAGGGATGAGCAAAGAATCCTGGGAGTATATGCCAAGGTATATATTTCCATCAGAGTCACCCAAAGCATGAAGGTCATCCTACTTATCCAAACCTAATACTTCTTCCTCCTCCTATTCTCCCCAAAACAGCAACAACCCTCTGAGGTGAGTTGGGCTGAGAGACTGGCCCAAAGTCACCCAATCAGCTTTTATTTTTAATGTAGGACTAGAACTCACAGTTTCCTGGTTTCTAACTGTGTACCATAATCACTGGACCAAACTGGCTGTCATTTAGTGCTATACTGTATTTAGTATTATTTGGATGAGGGGGCACAATGGCTCAGCAGCTAAAGATGTTGAGCTTGTTGGCTGGAAAGTTGACAGCCCATGTTCGAGACCCAAGAGCCGTGCAACAGGTTGAGCTCCCGTTCCTGCCCCAGCTCCTGCCCACCTAGCAGTTTGAAAACATGCAAACGCGAGTAGATTAATAGGTACCACTTCAGTGGAAAAGTAATAGCATTCCATGAGCATTGGCAAATAGTCATGCTGATCACATGACCACAGAAATGTTTTCAGATAATGCTGGCTCCCTTGGCTTACAAACAGAGATGCCCACCACCACCCAGAATCAGATATGGCTGGACAGGAAAACCTTTACCTTTTTTTACCTTTAGTGCTGGATGATGGGCCCCTCAGGTCAGATGGCATTCAACGTGCTATTGAGGAAGAGTTGAAGGTCTTTCAGAGTATTAATGGTCTTTATGCCATAGCTAGATTACTAGTTGATGATTTTGCTATTGCAAGAAAAGAAAATTCGAAGCTGCAATGACAGAATTCCAGTGGGAATATGTAAAAAGCACGAGCATAGGAAAAATCAACACAATGCAAGAGGAAGTGAATTAACTACAAACTGACATCTTGGCTATCAGTGAATTGAGATGAATTGGACTTGGACTCTTTCAGGAAGATCACACTCAGATCACAATAAAAAAGTGTTGTTTTCACAGTCAGGGAAAATATAGAAAAGATAGTACCTGAGTACAGTGTAGTCAATGACTGAATAATATCAGTTAGGA
The DNA here is from genome assembly GCF_059756535.1 of Pantherophis guttatus. NCBI lineage: Eukaryota > Metazoa > Chordata > Lepidosauria > Squamata > Colubridae > Pantherophis > Pantherophis guttatus. The sequence continues at coordinate 327,475,163 of NC_142063.1, read as the reverse complement.
GTTGGTCTCCAGCATGAGTCCAAAAGCTCAGAAGACAAAACCTCTGGTTCTGGAGATTGACCCAGGTTGGATCCTGCAATATCAGTTAGATTTTGTGGACAACACTTTAATATGATCGCTATCCAACTTTATGCTCCAAACACTGATGCTCACAGAATGTACAAGTTAAGTGTGCCACTTGTGGTAGAGAATTGGAATGCCAAAGTTGGAAATAGTTAGGACAAAAATTATTTGTATATTATATCGTCTAGCAAACTGAAATGAAGCAGAATGACTTACCAGTTTTTGCCACTCCAACAATTTCTTCATTCCTAACACAGACTTCAAATAAACAACATGATACCTATATATTTTGACATCAGCAGATGGAGTACATGGAAACCTTATTGACTATATTATTAGTGAATGAAGTGGAAGAATCCAGATATATAGTAACAGTAAAGAAGTCCAGGAGCTGACTGTGGAACAGATTGCAAACTGCTGATGTGCAAGTTCCAATTTAAGCTGAAGAAGAAGAAAGCTAACCAGCTTCCATGATGTCATATTGACCTATACCCACCATTTTCAAGGAGAACATTCAGGAACCATTTTGAAGTCCTAAGCCTCATTCTTTCATTCTTTCGAAGGAACTGTGGAATAAAATGACAGAAATTGTTAAGAAAGAATGTGAAAAGAGATTGTCATGACTAAGAAACAGAACAAAGAAAACTGGATGGGAAAACAAATGATAGTAATTGTCGTGAAGAGAAGAGAAGGCAAGAAAGAACAAGATAAAGAAACTTAGCAAAGAGTTTCAGAAGATGAGTCTGGGACAACTTGCCATCCTGCCACAGCCATCTCTCCACCACCATCTCACCGTGGCTCAGACAATTCCATGTGGGATAACTCAAAGCATTAAATGTTATCCGCCACTGTTTCTTTGACATTATCTCTCATTATTATTTCCATTATTTCCAAGATGACCACCGTGGGTGGCCACAGCAAAATGGCCATGCTGAGATGCCCACAGTGAGTTGTCCACAGCAAATTGCCCCATTCTGTTCAGAGGACTGTAGAAAAGAGAGGAAGCAACATTACAGTGACATCTGTTAAAGGCACTGATGGAAATAGTCATGGAAAAACAGGAAGAGTTTTCCAAAATATCTCTGAACTCAGAAAGAGGTTCCAACCTCAAATTGCTTTGCTGAAGGATACCAATGGACAGACAGTAACTGATTCAAAGGAGATTATACTGAAATTCTGCAAAATAAGAATACCAACATAAAAATGTTGCTTATTTACAAGAGTGCCTAGTACTAGAAGATGAAGTTAGATCAGCATGCCAATCAATTATAAGCTGAAGGTTATAAGAATATCTACATAAATGTAGCAAGAGACAGAAGAAGAATCTGTAAAAGTTCTATATGAAATATGGCAGCCAGTCTAGAGAATAGACACAGTAGCCCACCGATTGGAAGAGATCAGTCTAAATGCCAAGGAGACATAACAGTGTCTGTAAATGTTCATACGGTAACCTTAATTTCACATGCTAGCAAAATAACACTTGGGATAATACAGTATATTAGAACTGCATATGGAAAAGGAAATATTTGATTTTAGAAAAGGTCAAGAAACAAGAAATGTTACTGCTAAAGCACCTGGCTATTAAGAAAGCTAAAGAATGGCAAAAAAGGCAACCAATATATGTTTGATTGATTCAAACATCAAAGGTCTTTGATTATGTCAACCATGTCAAGGTGTGGAATGTCCTTAGGAAAAGAGGAATCTCAGAATATCTCATTGTTCTCACGCGAAACCTATATCTAGGTCAGGAGGCTATAGTGCAATTGGAATATGGTGAAATCAATTGGCAGCAGGTCAGCAAAGAAATGAGATATGACTACCTTATCTCTTTTAGCTGTTCAGCCTATATACACTGGTGGCCAAAATTGTGGAAACCTTTTGGGAAAAGTGTATTTTTTAAATTAGCTAATAACCCCTCTTTATTTTTTGGAGTAGTACCATAAAATTATATATCAATGGAAAGATAATTTAACTAAGAATGTAATGCAATAACTTTTATGAAGGATTTGCTATTAGAATAGCAGTTACAGTATAAAGAAGAAAAGTGAAACAAGTAGAAAAAATGAGATATACAGAAATTATCACGTCAGTTAATACTTAGTTGGGTAACCTTTAACATGAATTACAGCCTTACAATGTCTATCCATGGAGTGAACCAAGTCTTTTAGTTCTGCAGCTGTTATAATGTGAAACCAAGATTGAATGTTTGCTTCTATTAACTGGGTTTTATTGCTGGGTTGCTTCTGACTAACAAGTTTCTTTAGTCCATAGAATTTCAATTGGGGTAAAGTGTGGGCTATTCCCAGGATATTCCAGCAGTGGAATATGATTATCTTGAAACTCCCCACCTCCAAAAGTGGTGTTATTAGCCATCAAACCTCAAAAATACACTTTTCCCAAAAGGTTTCCACAATTTTGGCCACTACTGTATTGAATTTATAATGAAGGAAGCTGTACTGGAAGAAGAAAACTGAGGTTTAAAAATTGTAAGAACAAACATAAATAAACAATGCTGATGACACTATTCTTGTGACGCTACTCTGATAGCTGAAAATGCAAATGATCTGGAAGCTTTAATAACGAAAGACAAAAGCACAATGAAGAAATGGGATTAATTTAATTTAAACCAAACTACTGATAACAGGTACCACAACCAGCATTAAAAATGAAAGTGAGGATAGTGAAATGTTGGGCAACTTCTCCCTTTTAGGGCTATTAAAAGAAATTAGCTGTCAGATCTGCCTCAATTTAGACTTCTCAGTAAAAACGATCCTTAACACCATCAGGCTGAGAAAGGTATGATTTACTAGAAGTCAAGTGAAATACAATAGTGCAAAGCCAGAACTGAAATTTGCAGGCCAAAACCCCAAGTGAAAACTTTTCCCCACTTAGGCACTTTCCATTGCTGATCCTTTGCTGTCCCATCAATTTCAAAGAAGATGTTTTGGAAACGGCCACTCTGATTATAGGCTGGCTTGCAGCTGCATTCTTCTCATCTCCAAGAGACCTTGAAACACTGTCTCAGGCAGGCACTTTTCACTTTCTTAACTTTCACTTTCCCCCAAGTGCTCACCCAGGGTTCAGGGCAGACTGCTACCGAACTGGATGCAGAGAGCAGGCATGAGGTGGCAGTTCTGACATTAGCAGTTAAGAAATATTGCACAAATTATCCATCAGTAAGGTATCAATAAAGGCCTAGGGAAAAATGCTCAGAAGCCATGACGTATATGCCTACAAAGATCAGAATAGCCCAAGCAAGGACTTTACCTGTAAGACTTTATGGAAGCAAAAGTTGGACATTGAAGAAGCAAGATAGAAAATCTGCTGAAACTTCTGAACTTTGGTACTGGACAACTCTTGGGAATAGGATGAAAAGTCAAGAAAATAAATAATTTATAGAATAAATCAATTCAGGGTTTTCACTTGAGGCACAAATGACCAGACTCTATCATTTTTTGGACTCATTATGCAAAGACGTATCTGTTGAGAAATCAATGATACATGGGAAAGGTGGAAGGAAAAGGACAAAAGGCTCCCACCAAATAAAATGACTTGGATTACAGCAGTGATGGGTTCACCATTGGAAGAGCTAAAGGTCCAGGTTAGGGACAGATCATCCTGAGGAATGTCAATCTGTATGGCTTAATGTCTATGGAGATTCTTAGTCATCCAGGTCATGATTGTCCCAAAGGTGCTTTTTCAAGAGGCACCTGGACTTTCTGTTTTTTCTTTGAAGATGTTTTGCTTCTCATCCAAGAAGCTTCTTCAGCTCTAAGTAGATGGTGAGGAATGGAAAGACAGCTGGTCATTTGCAAGGAGTATGAATCCTTCCATTCCCCCCCATCCAGTCAGAGCTGAAGAAACTTCTTGGATGAAAAGCAAAACACCTTCAAAGAAAAACCAGAAAGTCCAGGTGCCTCTTGAAAAAGCACCTTTGGGCCAATCAGTATGGTCACTAAGAGTCAACACTGACTTGATGGTACATGTTTAATTGTGGGAACACAACCAATGATAATATATTCAATAACCTGTGATTAAACTACAGCTATGGGAATTTAATCACAGGCAGGCACAAATGCAAGTTTCAACAAGAATTCAGTGAAATAATCGCAATTCTCATTTCTTTTCCTAGTTACCTATTTGACTTATCCCCAATCACCATAATGCAGCTATCTCAGCCAGAGAGCGAGCAAAATAGTATGGCAAAATGCCTTCTGCTTGCTTATAAAGGCATTCTTCTTCCTTCCCCCGCCCCTTCCTCTTATGAAGGTCTGGGACTTTATTAGCTTCCAGAGATTTAGGATCCTGCCTCTGACATTGCTTTCCCCACCTCCTTGCTGGAGGGGATACACGTGATTAATCTTCACCGCACCTCTCACTTAATAGGAACATGGCTATAAATGTAATCATGCAGTTTATGAGCTGTGCAGATCTGCTGGGCTCAGCAGAATCAATAAGGAAAGGAAGATGGCAACAATGGCCTTTTCTCTTCCTGCATTCAGTAGATACAACTGGATTATTGTAGAGGTTGCTGCAAATAGTTTAGGCCTGCCACTCAGAACTGTATTTAAGCCACTGGGGTGTTTCAACAGACAAGGCAATCCAATGTTCTCCAGATCTTTTAAGTTACAGTTCCTTGGAATTGTCACTGCTGGGTTGGGGTTAAAGGGTGCTAAAGTGTGAAATATCTGGACTGGTGAATATCAGATTGTCCTATTTCTGCTCTTAAAGAACTCTCTGAGGTCCATAATTCATTACACAGGTCTTGGAAAGCTCCATAATTCTGTAATAATGCATGTGGAAAGGGACTTCAACCAGTCAGATTTCTACTTATTGCACCTTAGCATTCTGGCACATAGTGTCCTTCAAGGGAACCAATTAAGCTAAAGTAGCAGCATCCAGACATCCAATTATCCAAACCCACTGACTGACAAAACTACTACTTCCTTGATAGGAGCCTCTTATCTGTATTTTCCACAAGAGTTACTTAAGTTGGTTTACCCACACATCTGCTCTAGGATTCTTTGATTTGTATTGAATGTTTTGGCCCATATGAACAAGAGGTTCTCTTCCTCCTGAGTCCAGGAATTTGATTCCTTGGAGGCCTAGGGAAAATAAAAAAAAAATGTTCTCCTTATAAAGGAGAGATATGGAAGGAAATGGCATGTTGGTGAACCATAATAGAATCATAAAATATAAAGGGATCTTGAGGATCATCTAATCCAGGGGTGTCAAACCCAAGGCCTGCAGACTGCATCTGGCCCATGGGGTGTTTAGATCTGGCCCGTGGGGCTGCCCTGGAAACATTGAAGGACTGGCCCAAGGTGCCTCTGCCAGTGAAAGTGGAGCTCGGGAAGGCAGCACGTGCCCCCCCCCCGATCCTGTTTTTGGTCACGATGGCCTTCTGCAGCCCTTTGCCAGTGAAAACAGAGCTTGGGGTTGCTATGTGCGGCCCTCCCGAGCTCTGATTTTACTGGCAGAGGTTGCAGAAGTCTGTTGCAGCCAAAAATGGGGCCTGAGGGATGCACATGGTACCCCCAAGCTCCGTTTTTGCTGGCAGAGGGTTTCAGGAGGCTGTCTCAACCGAAAATGGAGCTCGGGAGCTCATTTTCATTGGCAGAGCACTCAAGCCACCACAGTAGGGGTGGGTTCTACTTACCTTTATTACTGGTTCACTGCATGCGCAGATTGCTTCTGATGACTTCAGGGTCAGTGGGTGGAGCCTCCTGCCGGTTTTATTACTGGTTCTATAGAACTAGTCTGAATCGGGGGCAACCTACCACTGCACCACAGGCATCCTTGACATGAGTGATGTTGAGCTGGCCACGCCCACCCTGGCCATGCCCACCCCGGCCACCTGAGGTCAAACACAATCCTGATGCGTCCCTCAATAAAATTGAGTTTGACACCCCTGATCTAGTCCATCCTCTGCTATAGAGAGCCCATAGAGATGGCATTTTATTTATTATTATCTAACATATGGCATCTACAGAAGTCATGTAATCACTGATATACAAATTTAATTTAAATAAAATGTCAACTTTATTGTAAAAGATACGATATATGTAAAACATATGATATTCCTATACAATATAGGAAATAAAATCTTAAATATTAAATTAAGATAAAACCATAATAAAATCAATACCTAAGGGAGCTAACCATCTAACTGCTTCTGGTATGGCTGTGATGAAATCATCCCAGATGCCTTTAAATTTCCTGAGGAGATATTCTTGAACTATATGGGTTATTGTTTGTTCTGGAGCACCACAGTCGCATTGTGGGCTCTCAGCCATTCTCCACTTAAAGAGTTTTGCCTTAGTTCTGGTGTGGCCTGTCCTGATTCTATTCAGGTGGCTCCATATTCTGGGGGTCGGGGGGTGGGGGTGGTAACGGAATTCTGGAAGTGATTCTATTGGATCTACATGATCTATTTGGTTGTGGTTATTAAAAGTCGCCCATCTTAATCCACCATTCTTCCTGTAGATCATAAGGCTGCGTATGTTATCCCAAATTGCTTTCCTAGACTTAAGCCTGGTGAGAGGTAGAGGTAGAGAGCAGTGGTGAAATCCAAATTTTTTTACTACCGGTTCTGTGGGTGTGGCTTGGTGGGTGTGGTGTGGCTTAGTGGGCTTGGCTTGGTGGGCATGTCAGGGGAAGGATACTGCAAAATCTCCATTCCCACCCCACTCCAGGGGAAGGATACTGCAAAATCCCCATTCCCTCCCCACTCTGGGGCCAGCCAGAGATGGTATTTGCCGGTTCTCCGAACTACTCAAAATTTCCGCTACCAGTTCTCCATAACCTGTCAGAACCTGCTGGATTTCACCCTGGTAGAGAGTCTAAAATTTTATGTATTAGAAGATCTCTTGGAGTCGATGGCATGTTTATCTTAAATTACTCTCAGACTATCTGTTGTTGTCACCTGAGATCAGGAGGGGCAATGTTAGAAATAATATGAAGCCTTGAGAGCGGTGTGGGTTTAACAGTTCCAGATATTCTTATTATGTCATCAAGGCAAGGAGCTGAGGTGGCGCAGTGGTTAGAGTGCACTACTGCAGTCTACTTCAGCTGACTGCTAGCTGCAGTTCAGCAGTTCAAATCTCACCAGGCTCAAGGTTGACTCGGCCTTCCATCCTTCCGAGGTGGGTAAAATGAGGACCCAGATTGTTGGGGGCAATATATGCTGACTCTGTAAATCACTTAGAGATGGCTGTAAAAGCACTATGAAGCGGTATATAAGTCTAAGTGCTATTGCAATTACTAAGGCAATGAGGGAAATATTCAGAAGCCATTACCAAAAAAAAAAAAAAAAAGGAAAAGGACAGAAATTCTTTGAGCCCTAGCACTCAGCAAAGGAAGAGACACAGGCTGGATCCTCTCTGACCTGCTGCATCTATATATCTGCCTGCCTGTATCTGCTTGTGTGTAAGTAGGCAGGAGAGGGAGGGGAAAAAAAATATTTGGATTCTGTTAAAATAGCCTATCTCATTAAGCTCAGAATAATTCTATGTTTTTGGTGGAGTCTATTTCCTACTGAGACCACCTTGAAGGGTGACACCTGTATAACAAAGGAATTTTCAAATAAATTTTACCACAGGGCCTTCTCTGACCTCATACTCTGCAGAAGAGCATCTACCCAAAACTTCATTTTGAATTCAAATAGATGAGAGAGAAAGAGAGAAAGTCATAAAAAGAGAGAGGGAGGGAGGGACAGAGAGAGAGAGAAATGAGAGAGACAGAGATTTCAGTGGCAGGTAAAACTAAATGTAAATCTATGTCTTCAATGGTGGGGGGAGGGGAAACCTTAATCTTTTTACCTTCTGTTAATTATACCCTTAGGTTTGGTAATTCTCATGTGTTACCATCTGTCCTCTTGTTTCTAACCCAGAACAGTTTTATTAACACAATCTTTACAAATGCATATAGAAGGCATATAGGTAGAAAAATACATAAACATTACTTTCAGCATAAGAGTTGGCTTGAACATGTCTCTTTTTCCTATATTCTGTATCGCAGAGCTCAGCAATATGGTCCGAGTGTAAGTGCAAAAGTGCCCATATATGGTGTATATGCATATATTCAATGGTGGGATTCAGCCAGTTCGCACCTATTCAGGAGAACCGGTTGTTAACTTTCCAAGCAGTTTGGAGAACCAGTTGTTGGAAGAAATCTTATTTTGTTTTTTTCCACTTTACAGGGCTAACCCTGTAAGGAAGGCAGAAACTGCCTCTCTGGTTAACCCTTGTTACATTGTAACAGCTAAGGTGAAGCGCCCATCAATGTGAGTGACATTGAGTTGGCCACACCCACAAGGTCACATGACCACCGAGCCACACCTACCCAGCTGGTCATTAGGGCAGAGAACCGGTTGTTAAATTATTTGAATCCCACCACTACATATATTGCCTTGAATGTTGTCAAGCTTCCCATCTCACCCGACTTATTTTTACAGTCACATATACACACAACAAATTAATTTAAATAATTAAATAAGAAGCTGTCCTGCTGCAGAGCAAAATGCCAGATTGTAGCATTGTTTTGATTTCCAAGATTGCCTTCTGGGATCCATAGAAATCCCCTAAGTATTTGTAGAAAATAAAAATTGTGATGTCTACAACTCCAGACTTTGTGGAAATATATCCAGAGGGAAAAAGAGAAGAATAAAAGTGTAAGCTCATACAATAATCAGAGGTATTGCAGCTGCTGCTACACATGGTCCCAGATTCATCTTAGAAACACTCACTCACACAGGTTCCCAGATAGATGCAGATCAAACAGACGAGACACACAGTCCTGGACAATAGCCAGTAAATGAAGAGAAACACACACAAATCTCTTACGACTGGACACAGGGGCACAACAGGTTCTTTGCAATACACAAAGACCCAGTGAATTTAAACTAACATCAAAAATATACAGGTGTTTCTTTCTCACATGAACTATCCTTCTCAACTAGGCTGCCAAGTACTAGCTAGAGGGATGGAAGCCACCAAGTTTGGATCCAAAGACAACTCAAAAAGTGGATTGACTTCAAGACTTCTTTTTATCTCTAAATGTTCTTGCTTCATTGATTAGCTGGAATCGGGCTCATGTGCTCCAACCTAACTTCTTTTTTCTGGTTCTAGATTTACTTACAAAATTGTTTTCTTCTTATCTATCTCCCCCCCAGGTCCCAAATTTTTCAATAAGATTCTTGGGGTTTGGGGTGAGGGGTTGTTCTCTTTATTTACACATCCTGCTTCATCTTTAGTTATAGCAATTTTGGCCTCATCTCACCCTGCCATCTTGACTTTTTCTGACCACTTTCTCCATAAAAGGTAAAGGTTCCCCTCACATATATGTGCTAGTCGTTCCTGACTCTAGGGGGTGGTGCCCATCTCTGTTTCAAAGCCGAAGAGCCAGTACTGTCTGAAGACGTCTCTGTGGTCATGTGGCCGGCATGACTAAATGCCAAAGGCACACAAAATGCTGTTACCTTCCCACCAAAGGTGGTCCCTATTTTTCTACTTACATTTTTATGTGCTTTTGAACTGCTAGGTTGGCAGAAGCTAGAACAAGGAACAGGAACTCACCCTGTTACGCGGCACTAGGGATTCGAACTGCTGAACTGCCAACCTTTCGATCGACAAGCTTAGCGTCTTAGCCGCTGAGCCACCGCATCCCTTTCTTTCTCCATAGAGGGCCTTAAATTTAACACAACAAATAGCACATTATCCATGGCTAAGAGATTTGAAGAGAGATTTTAAGTATTTGCAAAGAATGTTTAACACTGAGTAATACATTAGAACAAAATAGACCAGAATTGGTTAACGGATGATTTAGATTCAAAAAATAAGAATGAATAAGAATGAGCTGAATGAAATTACAGTAATGCAGTGTTGTTGGATTTGAACCAAAGACACAAATCCTGATAGGTTTAAAGCAGTGATTCTTAAACTGGGGGTAATTTGAGCATATCCGTGGGGCAATTAAACAATTTGAACTGGAGTCAAGGATTCAGTTTGGGATTGCTACTGCCAAGAAGTTGTGTAAAGCAATGGAGTCCGAGGAGGGTTTTTTTGTCTTTGTAAAGGTAATGACATTATTCAGGATTGGGAAAGGGGGTAATTGAGTCAATTTAAAAACCATTGGTTTAGAGTGATATGTTTTCTGTATTATTTTCATATCCCAATTCCTCATCTGGCAAACTGCTAAAGCTATTTTAAAGTCTGGTTCCCAACCACCCACCCAACTTGGAAATCTAATCACAGTAATTGCTATCTGGCTGCTGTTTAAATTTGGTCAAGTCTGAGCATGTTGTTGTTTTAATCTTGGACCAATCATCCCTTCGTGCTTAGTGCTTAGTGCCTAATTTGGGGAGTTGGCAGAATCAATAAGGAGCAGAAATTAAGGGGCTGCCTGAGCAAACACAGCTAAATAATGGCATTTTTAAAATGACTGGGATTGGACACAATGGAATGGGTAAACTGGCTAGACTGCTTCCTTTCCTATCTTTCCTTCTCCTGATGTGGACTGTTGTAATACTCTGGGAGCATATTTTGATCTGAGGGTTGCAATGACTCAGTGTTTAAAGATGCTGAGTTTGTCATCTGGAGAACTGACAGTCCAGGTTCAAGAAATGGAGCTCTGCACAATGGGGTGAGCTCCCTGTCAGACCGGAAGCCATCTTTTGTATTGGGCCTTCAGGCCTGCCAATTTTACTGCTGTGGGAAATTGGGAGGGGGGATTGTATGGAACATGGATGATATATAGTCATAATAACATTCCTTTCTCAGAAAGTCAAGGCCGTCTTGCCCTGCACCTGGGAGGGTGGACCTGGGAGGCATCTCCAGTTGGGTCGGTGCTTTGATGGACTTGTGGGTGTTGGGCAGGGACTTGAACTTTTCTTTGGGTAGGGAAAACCTGGAAGCTTTTAGATTCGGGTTTTCCCAGATGTGCCAATATGACATTTCTAATAAAATGTAACTTTGAGGAATTTCAAGCCTCAGAGTTTTCTTTCATTGGGGGTATTACCTGGAACCCTGACACTCCCGTTACTTGCCCCAGCTCCTACCCACATAACACTTCAAAAGCGTACAAATGAAAGTAGAATAATAGGTACCCCTTTGGTGGGAAAGTAACCACTTTCTGTGTGCCTTTGGCGTAGAGCCATGCTTGGCCACATGAGCATGGAAATAATCTTCTGACACTCTGATTCCGTCAGAGATGAGCACCGTGCCCTAGAATCGGACACAACTGATAGGAAAACCTTTACCGTTTTTTTATATTTTTACCAGCAACTGAGTTCCCTTTTCCAAATTGAGACAGCAGTAAAGATCTGAGTAATTGGTGTACACTGCTAGCACAGTTAGCAAGTCACATTCCCGATTCACAAGATAGCTGCAATTGATGCAAGCCTGGATCACCAGATGAAGTCCTATAATGGCTATCCATTAGCTGAGTAGAGTTTCCATTCCCCAATTGTACTACCCTCCAGTTTAACTGGAGGAATCCTTTAGAGGAGATTTTAGAATTGACAGGTGAGGGAGAAGGAGGATAAAGGAATGAAAATACTGATTTCCTGATATAAAGTTTGTTTTTGCAATATTGAAACAAGCCATTCTTGCATGTTGCATAGAGACATATCTTCATCTTGCAACTGTTTGTGCTGTCAAGCTGTTCCGCTTCTCTCTCTCTCTCTTTTTTTTTTTCCTCACAGATTCAGTAATAATATTTGCAAAGCTGTTTGCCTGCATAGTGTATTTATCCACCATGGAATACTTGCTATTTATTTCCTTCGCTTTGAGATTAGTAAATTACAGATATTTGTAGAATTGCTAAGTAGATTTCCCTTCCTCAGCTCATCTCTCCCTCTCTGTTGCTTAATTCTACCAAAGTGATTAACCAGAAAAATGACTGCATTTTAAAGGCTTGGTTTTTCACATTGCTTGTGTTAAAAAAAAGAGAAAATCAACAAGTGATGAGACTAGCTGGGCTCAAAGAGCAGAAAGCTCTCTCGATAAATGAAATCCGTTGTGCTCTGGTTATTTTTAATTTGCAAATGCCCCATGATTATTTTTCTCTGCTCCAAAGACAACATTATTGGTACAGAATCTCTAAAGAAAATATTTAGCTTTCTATGCATACCATCTCAAGTGGATCTATTGGAGCAAAAATTCCTTTTGCGGGAGAAATTCAGGCCTATCAGCTCTTATGAATTTGAAGGCAACCATGAGAGAGAAGACAATGTTTCTCAGGATGAAGTATGCATGGAGTCAGACTGATATAACTACAGGATCCAATCTGGATTGGTCACCGGGACCAGAGGTTTTGTGTTCCGAGCTTTCGGACTTGTGTTAGAGCTCATCTTCAGGGAACTTCTCTCTAGCCATATAGCCTATATGCACCTTCATTCGTGATATAACTACCTCAAAGTTCTGCATTTGGATAACTTATAGTACAGCTAGTCCTCAACAGGACTGGTAACTTGGTCATTAAGCAAAGCGATTGCTAATGATACTATAACTATGCTTATGATCTTACTTCAGCTTCCCTTTGCTTTATCGCACTGCAAAGATCACATAAGCAATGACTTGTAAAATTACTTTTTCATCACTGTCATAACTGTGAAAAGTTGCCAAACAAGGCAGTTGCTAAATGAGCATTACCTGTAGAGATAGTTTAAATTTTTAAAAACCTTTTTAATAGGGATTTTTAATGACACATTTCTTGAGGTGGAAAAAGCTTTCAAAAATGGACTAAAGGAGAAAGCAAAAGAGACAGATCAAACTATTTAGGCAAAGACCAAAGGGTTTAGGTATTCTAAAACTGTTATTTCTTCCCTTCTATCTGAGAAATTCCCTTTTAATAGCAGTTATATGCAAAGAAGAACAATCAATCAATCAGAATACAGCTTGAAGGTCTTCTAGTCCAGCCCCCTGCTGAAGCATGAGACCTTATGCCATTCCAGACAAGTGACTGTCCAGTCTTTTCTTAAAAATCTCCAGTGATGAAGCAGCCACAACTTCTGAAGGCAAGCTGTTCCACTGGTTAATTGTCCTCACTGTTAAGAAGTTGCTCCTTAATTCTAAGTTGCTTCTCACCTTGATTAGTTTCCACCCATTGTTTCTTGTTTTGCCTTCTGGTGCTTTGGAAAATAAGTTGACCTCTTCTTCTTTGTGGCAGTTTAGAACACTCTAAACCTGGAGAGAGAGAGAGAACTATTGGATTTAGCTGAGACGAATAGATAGCAAAATAATTCAGCTTTTTCACCTAGAAAAAAGCAAAGCTATAACTGGAAGCCAACATGAGTTTGTCAAAAACAATCATGCCAGACAAATCTTATTGCATTCTTTGGACATAATATACTTGAACTTCAGTAAGGCATTTGACAAAGTAGATCTACTTCTTGGTAAGACAGGAAAATGTGGCATAAACAGCAACACCACCAGATGGCTTTGTATCTGGCTGACCAATCACACTCAATGTGTAGTCCTTAATGAAACTACATCTAGCAGGATGGAAACATGTATAAGGGTACCTCAAAATTCTGCCTTAGATCCAGTACTCTTCAACATCTTCATAAATGATTTAGACGAGGGAATAGAAGGGAAACTCGTTAAATTTGCAGACAATACCAAGCTGGGGGAATAGCCAAAACATTAGAAGATAGACTAAAGAGCCAAAATGACCTTGACAGACTTGAACACTGGGCTGTATCCAACAAAATGTAATTCAGTGGTGAGAAAAATAAGGTTTTACACTTAGGCAAGAAAAACTAAATGACAATAGGTGGTATGTGGCTCAACAGAAATAACACTGAGAGGGATCTAGGAGTCCTAGTGGACAATCACTTAAATATAAGCCAGCATGTACTGCAGTTGCTAAAAAAAAAAGTTAGTGCAGTTCTACACTGAATCCACAGAGGGATAGTATCAAGGTCACATGAAATATTAGTACTGCTTTATACTTCTTTGGTCATTACCGCATCTGGAATACTGCAACCAGTTTTGGTCACCATGATACAGAAAAGATTTTAAGAGTCTATAAAGAGTACAGAGAAGAGCCACAAAAATGACTCGAGGGATGGAGGCTAAAACATGATAAACAGTTGCAGGAATTGGTTATGTGTAATCTAATGAAGAGAAGGACTAGGGGTGACATGACAGCAGTGTTCTAATATTTGAGAGGCTATCACAGAGTAGAGGGGGTCAACCTATTCTCTGAAGTACTTGACTGCAGGACAAGAAGTAATGAGTGGAAATTTATCAAAGAGAGAGCCAACCTAGAACTAAGGAGCAATTTCTTGACAGTGATAGCAGTAGCAATTAGACTTCTATACCACTTCACAGTGCTTTACAGCCCTCTCTAAGTGGTTTACAGAGTTCAACATATTGTCCCCAACAATCTGGGTCCTCGTTTTACCGACCTCGGAAGGATGGAAGGCTGAGTCAACCTTGAGTCTGGTGAGATTTGAACTGCCAAATTGCCAGCAGTCAGCAGAAATCGCCTGTAGTACTGCATTCTAACCACTGCACCACCGCAGCTCATAACAATTAATCAGTGGAACAGCTTGCCTCGAGAGGTTGTGGATGTCCCATCACTGGAGGTTTTTAAGAAGAGATTGTCTAGCAGCCATTTATCCAGAATGGTATAGGGTCTCCTGCCTGAGCAGGAGATTGGACTAGAAGCCCTCCAAGGTAGCTTCCAACTCTGCTATTCTGTTATTCTCTTATTCTAGACTGAAATCCACAAATTTGTACATAAACATCAGAAAACAAAATTTCAATTTTAAAGATAAAATGGGGTGGGGGGAAGGGTTCCCATGAATACTGAATAATGGGAGTAGTTTAATTTCATTTCATTTCCTTAGTTCTACATTTTTATTGTTTCCATGATGTATTTTGCCTTACAATTCAGTTTTTCTGAACCCTGGTATAACTAGAATTAATCACATGAATTGCAGCTTGCATAGTTCACTACAATCCTAATTTTGCTTAATTCATTTGGAACTGCTCTTTCTTTACATTCCTGATCAATATGAATGGATTGATAAACTGTGCATTTCTCTCCCTCCCTCCCTCTCTCTCTCTTGTCTGTGTATACGCTTTTAAGTCAATCAGTATTGACTTCTGGTGACTGCCTGGACAAGTCCCTGGAGTTAACTTGGCAAGACTTCAGAAGTGGATTGCCATTACCCCCTTACTAGGACTGAAAGGTCCAAGGTCACCCAGCTAGTTTCATGCCTAAAGGACTAGAATTCCCGATTTCTGGCATGGTGCCTTAATTGCTACACTAAAGTGGCTTCATAATGGGTAAACTACTGCAAATAATAATAATAAATAGCATGCACAAGTGTTTAGTTAAGATTGTACTTTGAGGAATTTTATCCACCTGTATAACTCTTCATAGGGATGGGAGAAGAGGACATTATGGAAGAAACACCAATATGGGTTTTTGCATATGCACAGTTCTGTGTAAAATATCTGGGAAATAAAGCAGAACAAATAACGGTTCCTAATGTTGCTTTCAATTCAAGTAGTAATTTATACATCTCAAATTAGGGCTGGGATTATTGCGATTAGGGATTAGCAGATCAGGAGAGGTCAGATCTATTAACTGGCTGCTTTGGGGAATTGATTTTTAAGTCAGCCAGTTTTCATACTGATTTCTAATTTAAAACTCTATGGAAAAATTCACCTGAGTAGACTCATAAGCAGATTAGAGTTGCACTTTGTAAAATGTCTGAGATGGCTAAAATGGGATGTTTTCAGTGGTGAAATGTAAAATTTGTTAGTACCGATTCTGTGGGCATGGCTTGGTGGGAGGGTGTAATATGACTGAGTGGGCGTGGCCAACTTTTTTTTTTTTTACTTTTAAAACCATTTTTTCTACAACCTCTTCGGCTGAAGAGGTTGTAAAAAAAATGTTTTTAAAGCCTCTGACGATCCCAGCTGACTTGCCTGATTGGCAGAGGCTTTCTTTAAAAAAAAAAAAAAAAAAAAGCCTCTGACGATCCCAGCTGACTTGCCTGATTGGCAGAGGCTTTTTTACCTTTTAAAAACATTTTTTCTATAACCTCTCCGGCCGAAGAGGTTGTAGAAAAAATGCTTTTTAAAGCCTCTGATGATCCCAGCTGAGCCATGTGATCATCAGAGGCTTTTTTTTTTACTTTTAAAAGCATTTTTTCGGCCAAACAGGTTGTAGAAAAAATGCTTTTAAAAATTAAAAAAAAGCCTCTGATGATTGCGCGGCTCAGCTGGGCAATGGGAGTTGGGGGTAGGGATTTTTGCTACTGGTTCTCCGAACCACCCGCCTCCATCGCTACCAGATCGGGCGATCCGGTCCAAACCGGGAGGATTTCACCCCTGCTTTGCTTGTCAGGTCACAAAAGGTGATCACATGATCCTTTGACGCTGTGAGTACCACAAATACAAGATGTAGAAAAATGCAAGTAGAAAAATAGGGACCACCTTTGGTGGGAAGGTAACAGCGTTTTGTGTGCCTTTGGCATTTAGTCATGTCAGCCACATGACCACGGAGACATCTTCGGACAGTGCTGGCTCTTCGGCTTAGAAATGGAGATGAGCACTGCCTCCTAGAGTCGGGAACGACTAGCACATATGTGCGAGGGGAACCTTTACCTTTATCTTTTAATGTTCAGATTTCCTCCCAGAGGATCTATGGTGAATGTCTTTTTAATTCATAATGCTGATGTGAAATTCAGAAGCATTACATTCCATGCCTTTCCCCACTCCTTGGAAACAGAAATGTTCAGCTGTAGGCCAATGCCCACTAATTTTCAATTCTGCCACTGACCATACCATCAACAAAGCTTAAAAGAAGGGCTACTGTGGTTAACAAGATACCATGGCTCACAGCAACATAATAAGTAGTTTGGAGCTTTGGCACTTTGATAACAGCTTCAACACTGCACATTCCAGATGTATTTTTCTCCCAACCAGCAGTTTAATGGTTTACTCAACTATGGTTTATGAGTTTTGCCCCCAAACTCAGAGCATTAAATATTGTAATTACAACAGAGCTAAAAAGAGAATGGGGGAACATTTTTACAAACATTATTTTAGGACGGGGAGGTAAATTGTAATTATTTAAATGTTATATTTGCAGGACGTGCTTGCTTAGTTCTTTTGCAGTTAATCAGCTGAGCTGCTTGAAAATATAGCTATATATTGCAAACAGAATATATGCACTGAGAGTAAAATTTGGGGGTGTTGACTCCAGCAGTAATGACAACTAATTTGTCAGTGATGAATATGGATTGTGTTTCCATTCAGATTTTAATGTCTGTTTTGAAACGTGGTTGGATTCTCTAGGCAACTAGAAAAAAAGAAAAAGAAAGAAAAACATTTTGGCTCTTTGGTTATCAAGAGGATTCATTTGGTCATTCACTGGATCATAGGAGTCACTTAAAATCTTGCGTTCTTCCCTTTTTCCTGCCAAACAGAAATGTGTCATGTTGTCAGAATTCTGTTACTTCTGTTGTGAGGCTTCTAATAGGCCATTTCCCTGCTCAATGAATTGTTCTTTCATTGTGTTTCCACACTTAATTCCTTGACACTGAGTGGTGAGAGTGCATCTAAATGGAGAGAAAACCAAATGCGATTGGACGGAGCACTCAGAATGAGCTGTTTGCTTTCCTCTGATTGTTGCCATTAATAAAACATTACATTAAATCAGGGTTGGGAACGAAGTGTAATTGGGATCATCCATCAGACTTCTAGCACGAGAAGGGACTTCGGCTCCTCAGCCAAATGGAACAATCAAAATGACTCAGGCACAGATGGGGGAATGGAGGAGGTCAGCCCAGTGAAGTGACTGTATTGAGATTGGCAATCAAAGGCATTAACAATGGCAGAACAGTATCTTGGTATATTATTCAAAAAAGGGCAGTCCTACCGGGAATTTTGGTCCAGAACTTCCCAAGGGGACAAAAAGAGCAATAAATGAACACAGCTCATTCATTCATTCAATGGCAGAAGGCCGGACAACTAATGAGTAGATTTACTAATTGATCTTATTTATGTCTTAGGTTTATATGGGTCAGCTAGCTTTAATACAAATGTTTACTTGAGAAATAGCTTTTTTGGAGCAGCTTTCATTTATAATTTGCAAGCTGTCATTTGTGATCTGTGTTTGCTCATTTCCCCCCAAATACAAGATCTTTGGAGACTTGTGACCATCAAGTGTCATTAGAGATATGTTGTTCTCACACATTTCAAAATCCATGACACCCACATTTGGCTGAGAACTGTCTCCTGTATTTCCCATCCTTTTTTTCTTTTTTAAAAAAATTTGGAGCTGCCATGAAGAGGAAGCGTGTCCAAGTGAGATAACCTTTGTGGATTCCTCTTGGCTTCTCTCCATCATCATCCGCAATTGTAATCTGGTGTCCAATTTTCCCACAAATAATTAAAAGAGAGGTTGTGCTATAGAAGGAAAAATTGTAATCTCATTTGAGAAACCATTAGTGAAATGGAATAAACTTTATCATTTACTGAAACACCAAAGTTAAGCAACAGAGCAACAATTTTGCATACAGAAAATCTCAGGGTTGGTTTCCAGCATCTTCTGCCTGAAATTTTTGGAGAATCAGTATAAATAATACTAGTCTAAATAAGTTGAGAATCTGGCTCAGCTTCAGGAGTTTTGAGTGTAATCTGCACTGTGAGATTCAACTGTAAAGTAGTATTCATATTTCAACAACAGTAGTTACAATTCTCCACAGAGGTGGAGAACTCCATGGAATGTGCTTGCTATCATGCATTCCTTTGATGAGGATTAATCCTCATCAAAGAAGGAAGAATGTCAAGACAAAAGAGGCCATGGGATCAGGTTTATGACTCCTATTGCCAGAAGGATCTAAAATAATTTAATCCAAAGGAATACAGATCCTGGAATCTGCAAACTCAATGATCAACCTGAACTTTAAGGATAGCATAGTACTGTATACTATGCCTTGACAAGATTCTCTCTGGTTTGACTCAGGGGTGAAATCCAGCAGGTTCTGACAGGTTCTGGAGAACTGATAGCAGAAATTTTGAGTAGTTCGGAGAACTGGCAAATACCACCTCTGACTGGCCCCAGACTGGGGTGGGAATGGATATTTTGCAATGAAAAATAGAGAAGAAAAAAATCTGTGTCCATACAGCATTTATAAAGTGCTTAGGGACATCCCCCAATTCTCAATTCTGTTTCTACAACCCTAAAGGAAAACTTTATTTGGCTCAGTTTGTTCCAGATTTTAAATTTAAGCAAAATATAATCTGCAGCCGAAGTCATTGTTTACTATCCAAACAAAACACTTGTAATTTACCATCCTATGGGGTCAGTAGTGGGATGAGGCTGGTTCACACTGGTTCAGGCGAAGCTAATTTTCTGAGGAGTTCAGTAAACCAGCTGTTGGAAGAAATCTCCTTCCAACACTCTTTTCTTTTTCACATCAGGGTTAATCCTATCAGGAAGGCAGGTAGGAGGCATTCTGGTGTGCCTGTGTGTGTTGCTTCTAGCCTAATCCTTATCTTTATTATTGCCTTGCTTAAGTGTTTTCAGAATCTGCCTCTGGGTTAAGCCTTGTTACATTGTAACAGCCATTAATGGTTCTTGGCAGTATGCCCAGACTTTCTGTAGCCTGAGCGGCTTCTCTGGAGTCCCCCCCCCTTTCTTGGTACTTTTTTCTGGGGCTTGGGAGGAGGGACTGGTTGGATTAAGAGGCATTTACATAAGGGTTGGCATAGCCATAGAAGATATGGCTGAGAGGCAAGATGCAAGCTTGGCACTCTGTCTGATTTTTTTTACTACCTTTCTGGGGGCATGTGATCTTTCCTTAAATCTGGATGATTTCCTTAGGATATCTTGTGAGGTGAGTGAGACCAGCTGGTATCTTTAAGTGGTGCAAATGGATCTAAGGATTGCTTCTCCTGGGTGGGAAAGGGTGCTTTTCAGTTCACTGAGCACAGGAGTCTCTTCTCTATGGGGATTCTTCAGTCATCCAGGTCATGGTTGTCTCAAAGGTGCTTTTTTCAAGAGGAAAGTGGACTTTCTTGGTTTCCAGAAAGTCCAGTTGCCTCTTGAAAAAGCACCTTTGGGACAGGAGTCTCTTGCATTGCTTCTGAGTGGCCAAGACACTTGATTGCTCACTTCCAATTCATTTTAGTTTTCTCTCATGATAATAAGGCTTAGTAACATTGTATTAATTGTAGAAAGTTACCACCCACACCTTTCCTAGAAGAATGAAATATTTTGAGAAATATTAAAAAGAAAGAATATATTTCCCTGAATGAGAAATGGAGAAACATGTTTTCTTAGAGGGAGAAATCAGTCCCTGCCTTCCTTAATAGCCCACAGAAGATGTCAGCACTTAAAAGATAAAGATATGGATAGCTCTATTCATAGGCAAAAATTCCCTGCAGCAAGGTTTGAACAAAGGCAGAATGGGATTAGTCCTCACTCAAGATCCAAAATAGAAGGAAAGACATTAAGACACAATAGGAATTGCCCAACACCCTTTCAGCCATGTGGTTCTGCTTCATCATTAAACCATCTTTCCAATCAGCCTCATATTTCCACTGTCTTTCTCCCAACTTGGAACTCAACCAGGTGGATATTTTTTCTAACCCAGGCTTGAAGTTTATTTAGATATCTGTGGCATGTACTAATTTTATAATGATCATGACAAGCTTGGGAGGGCAGAGACTTGAACCTGATTCCCCTATATACTTTGTTAATTTGTCTCTTTAGCTCAGCATTTTGTAACCCAAATATGCCCACCAACTTTCTGGAGAGCTTAAATGACCTCTCTGCTAAAGGGTTTCACTTTATGAGCAAGAGTAACTTGGCTGCTGATAGTTATCCTTGTATTTTAACTATTTTAATTCCTTAATGTGCTCTGGCAACCTGCCTGATTTGTAACTCCGGGTTGCAGGTATTGCTGAGGAAAAGGAAGGTATTCAGACAGAATGGTTTAGGTTTCCATAACAGCTGTGATTCATTGATCTTCAGTGTGTATTCCCCCATTTCTAATCTAATGATTGGAATTTAGGGCAGCTTTTTGCCCTAAAAAGCTGCTCTAGCTGCAAAGAAGCTTTTTGCATTTTTGTACAGGTAATCCTTGACTTACAACAGTTCATTTAGTGACCATTCAAAGTTACAATGGCACTGAAAAAAATGACTTATGACCATTGCAGCATCCCCACGGTCACAAGAGGGCAGGCGAGGCAAAGCACCCCTCAATCTGAGTGACGTCGAGTTGGCCACACCCACCCAGTCACATGACCCACCCAGCCACACCTACCCAGTTGGTCATTAGGGCAGAGAACTGGTTGTTAAATTATTTGAATCCCACCACTGTATGGGGTGGCACACATGTCAATGCAGAATCATTTCTGAGTGACAACCCTTTGGATCAAAGGTCTTCTGTTCGAAAAGTGAGAAGCAGCACAACTGATGGATCACTTCTAAATCTTGCAAGCAAATATTTGATTCCCAATGCAAAGGAGCAGGGGCCTCCACCAGAGCAAACGCCAGAAAAATGAATAATTTTTTACAACAGCAAATGATCGTATTTCATTAAGAATAAAGAGTTTTATGCTATTTGGATCTCAAATCTGAGCTATTATGGAAAGCCAAAGAAAGGTAATTGGGTGCAACATTCATCAACTGAACATATATATAAATCAATGTCTGAGTGTTAAATAGTAAAGAGAATGTGATCAGTCTCCCGAAGCTTTACCTGACGACGCCGAGAATAATGACAGAGAAGAACTGTTTGAGCTTCTTAAAATATTAATCCATAACTGTGTGATTGGAAGGGAGGATAGTGCCGTAAAGGTATAAGTGGCTGGTAATAAAAGGCTCCCATTTCCTTCCCCAGCGTGTTGGTGCATTCACTTAGTAACATCATAGAAGTCAGAATTGGGAATGTCTATTAATAGAAGATGCTCTTGCGTTCTTTGTTAGCTGCAAGGCTTTGTCAAAAGCATAGGGCAGCTGTGGAAAACTAACAGGCCACTAGTGACCCAGAGCTTGCCGGGAGGAACAGCAGGGGTAATGAAGAGGTCATTTCAATACTTGTGACCATTATTGTGTAAAAAATTAGTCGTGTGCTATTTCTCATGTTTATAGCAGGATGTGAGCTGAGTGTCAAGTGAGATGGCAGAGCTAGATTAGTATTAGGTAAAGTGAGGTAGTCATTTCAGGCAATAGATACGGGAAGGCAGCAGTCTATTTTATTGCTGGGAAAGAGGAAGGGAGGGAGGGAAGGAAGGAAGAAAGGAAGGTGTCAGCATTCCAGAAAAACCCCAATTCCAAGTAAAGACTCTGAAGCAAGCATTTTTCAAAGTTCTATTTACTAGAATAGGTAAACTGGCACATCTGGGAAAATTTGAATCTGAGAGGTCCAGGTTTCCCCTCAGTAAATCAAAACCCCCAAAACCATCCCCTCACTCCTCAGTCGATCACAAGCTCTAATCAACTGCCGTCCCATCTCGAGACATCATTCCGACCACTCCTTCTCCAGATGCAGGATCGCCCTGACCTTGACTGACAGGAAGAATGCTATTATGTCTACAGACAACCCCTCTAGTAAATCCCCCCTCCTACTTTCCCACACATAAGAAGGTGGCAGCATGGAAGCTTCCGGCCTAATATGGCTTCCAAAGCTGACGGACGGACGGAAGGAAGGAAGGAAGGAAGGAAGGAAGGAAGGAAGGAAGGAAGGGTTTGCGTTGCCTACAAATAAGTCTGCTTCTTCATTATTTTATGGGAAAGCCATTAAGAAGTAATGAGTAAGTCTCTTGATCTTAATTAGTTCTGTGTGAGTAATAATTCAGTTGTTGAAATTCCTGTAACCCTAACCTTCTCGCTTCAGTAAATCTTAGTGAGATTTTTACTTGGAAGAGCTACTTTCCGTTGAGGCAGCTGCCAAGATCTAAATGTTGAAATTCAGATGGATAGTAGTAACCGTATAGGATTTTTACCATAGACGTGCAGGCACATTGTGATGCTCGATCTGCAATCACTGCAAGTAACAGCTAATACTGTTTTTATTAACTGGCAATTAAGCTAATTGGGTAAAGGATGGTGCTTCACTCCTGGTGACCGCAAGGATACATCCAAGTCGGTTTCTTAGGGACAATAGAGAATTAGTTCACAGTTGTCTTCTTTCAAAATGTGTTGTTGCTGCTGCTGTTGGCTTAGTCTAGTTTACAGCTTGGAATGTCCTAGTGGTCTCCTCCCCCAATATTAATTATATGTTCAATCAGATGAAATTCTGATTAGCAAATGATCAAATAGTGCTGCAACCTACTCTAGATCTTTAGGATGATAAGAGGTTTCTTTCAAGTGGGTGATTCATAGCCATCTCATTATCATTTTCTTAGCAATAATACAGAAGTTTGGCATTGCTGCTGCCTCAATATTTTCCAACTACATTGATGAAGAGGGAGATAAAATTCTCCAATGCAGTTGAGCTGATCATTTGCTATTGGGGTAGCATTGTTGTTTTTAAAAAAACCAGAAAGTTGTTTCTGTTTATTAGTTGGTTATTAGTTGTTAGTTGATTGCTGGGGGCCCACACTGTAAGCATTAATGCCAACTCTGTGGCAGCTTGACCACTATTTTGTACTCACAGTGCATCACAGAGATACTAGACAAATAACAGAGGTGGAATGTCTTTGAAGAACATTCTGCAAAATGGCCTTTCCAGGAATGTAAAGCAAAACAACAGAATAACAGAGTTGGAAGGGACCTTGGAGGTCTTCTAGTCCAACCCCCAGCACAAGCAGGAGACCCTATACTATTCTGGACAAATGGCTGTGCAATGTCTTCTTAAAAACCTCCAGTGATGGAGCACCCACAATTTCTGAAAACAACCTGTCCCACTAGTTAATTGTTCTCACTGTCGGGAAATTTCTCCTTATTTCTAAGTTGCTTCTCTCCTTGATTAGTTTCCATCCATTGCTTCTTGTCCTGCCTTCTGATACTTTGGAAAATAGGTTTGACCCCCTCTTCCTTGTGGCAGCCCCATAGTATAGTATAGTATAGTATAGTATAGTATAGTATAGTATAGTATAGTATAGTATAGTATAGTATAGTATAGTATAGTATAGTACAGTACAATACAAGATATGATATGATATGATATGATATGATATGATATATGTATAATATATAGTGTAATATATAATAATTTGCCCAGGGATTTCTTTCCTAACCAAATGCCTTCTATGAAATTTCAGTAGAACTGTTTCTTTTTTCTCCCCCAAAGCCTTGGAAATACAGATGCTTTTTCTCCTGATAATGCCATCAATGGGCAAATTACTATTTAAACATATGATTTATCCAGAAGCTTTCCTGGTACCCCGAGGACAGTTATTTTCAATAAGTTCTTTTTCTGTCCTCCTGAATCATAGCATCCTGGGCTACATGATTTGTGCCAAAGGCTTCCTGCCATCTCTGGCCTGGCAGTTCATACAACTCATTGGACTGATGGTAAGTGATAATAACAAAGTGTAAAAATGCAGCTCTTGCTATCCCGTTAGAACTCATGTATAACTTATAGTCAGAACCGATTGGCTGGATGATGTGGTCAGGCCATTATCCTGGTTATATACAATCCCTGATTGGCTGGAAAATGTGGCCATTGGGAAGAAAAATCCTCTTTAAAAATTAAAAGAGGCCTAACCTGCTGCCAAGAAGAGTTGAAACGAAGCTAAAAGGGATGTAAAGGCAAATTACATAAATGGAACAAGGTGAAAGGACATAATTGGAACATTTCACCCAACACCTCTCCTTTGCACTAGAAAATGTCCATCCATGTAAATTTGTCTCCGCTGGAAAAAAATACACTTTCCTGATGACACTTCACTCAGGTTCTCTCTTCCTAACCCTAGCAAATAATGCCACCCATTTACCTGAGCACCCATTAATCCATCTGCCTAAGATTAAATACCAGCACTTAATCTCTTTAGGGAGCATATAGAAGCCACGGCATGGGAGAAAAGGTTTCCACTGTAGGGATAATTAATTAGAGCCAATTGCTTCCCTCTTTACCACCATAGGTGATAATTGTGTCACTCATATTCTAGACTTGGCAGGCAGCTCTGCAAAGTAGGGCAGGCAATTGTCTGAGAGAATTATCCAAACCAGAGCTAAAAAAAATGTTATTATGGCTGTGAGGAAAAAAAGAGCCCTTCTGCTTCAAAACAATTGGGAGGCAGAATCCTAAAGGGCGGGGGGGGGATCAGTGAAATTATCTCCTGCCAAAAATTAGGGTGCACAGTTTTTGAGAGCTCATTTATAGACTAGTGCAGGGGTATCAAACTCAAGGCTCAGAAGCCAGAGCCGGCCCACGGGGTGCTTAGATCTGGCCTGCCGCACTAGAAACAGCAAAGGACCGACCCGCGGTGCCTCTGCCAGGAAAATGGAGCTCAGGAGGCCTGCAGGTGACTCTCCCGCGCTCTGTTTTCACTGGCAAAGGGTTGCAGGAAGTTATCGCAGCCAAAATGAGAGCTCAGGAGCCCATTTTCGCTGGCAGAGCGCTCAGGCCGCCATAGGTGCCTCCGACACGATTAATGTTGAGCTAGTCATGCCCATCCTGATCACACCCACCCTGGTCCTCCCCAAAGCAAATCACAACCCTGATGCGGCCCTCAATGAAATTGAGTTTGACACTCCTGGTCTATTGGTTAAGGCTCCAGGTAAGAAAGCAAGAGACTAGGAGTTCAAGTCCTACCTTAGCCATGAAAGCTAAGTGGGTCACTCTCACGCAGCCCAGCTCACCTCACAAGATTGTTGTTGTGGGGAAATAGAAGGAAGGAAGATATATTGATATGTTTATTGCCTTGTGTTGTTTGTAAAAATAATAAAGGCAGGAAATGAATGAATGAACGAATAAATAAATAAATAAATAACTTTCTCCTTTGTTGCTACAAGACAAAGGGGTGAAGAAATCCCTCTTAATACCTTTTACAAGGGTTGCATTCCCACAACACAATCAACTTTGTCTAGTAAAGACAAAGGGTATGCATTTTGATAACATAGTAAGGTTGTTCAAAGTTAAGCTTAGTTAGATTTTTTTTCCTTCTGATGTCCCCTGCTAACAATTCCTCACACTTCATTAGCTTACGGTTTAGTGTATTGTGTGAATGTGGGATAAAGACTAATTCAATGACTAAATTAAACAAGATGTGTGAACACAGAAGATCTATTAAAGACCTCTCTGAAGTCAATAAGGTAAAGGTAAAGGTTCCCCTCCCACATATGTGCTAGTCGCTTCCGACTCTAGGGGGCAGTGCTCATCTCCGTTTCAAAGCAAGAGCTGTCCGAAGACGTCTCTATGGTCATGTGGCCGGCATGACTAAACACCAAAGGTGCAAAGGAAGTCCCTATTTTTCTACTTGCATTTTTTACGTGCTTTCGAACTGCTAGGTTGGCAGAAGCTGGGACAAGTAACGGGAGCTCACCCTGTTACGCGGCACTAGAGATTTGAATCGCTGAACTGCCGACCTTTTGATCAACAAGCTCAGCATCTTAGCCACTGAGCCACTCCTGAAGTCAATGGTGGAGCCCAAATTTACTCTTAGATTGTAATTTCTGATCCAGGAGCCTTAGAATGTGAGGAGGGAAATTGAGAACTTCCTATTATATCTTAATATGAAGTCTTAATATTGCATCTTAATATGAAGTTCATCTTAATATGAATATGGCTTCTGGAGGAGCTATTATGAATTGAAAATGCCTGTGTGAAAGTGGAGCTGACAACTCTGGCAAAGACTAAGGAACAGATAGTAGACTGGTTCCAGATAAGAAAAGAATGTACTCCCTCATGTACTTCAGACAGCTGCTTCTTGTGAGGAGACCATAGGATGGTGGTTTTTCATGGTTTTGAGCACCAGGAGACATGGATTTAGCCATCTTCCTCATAACGTCAGCAGAAACCTTTCAAGGATCCCAAGTTTGCAAGGCTCATCTTTTAATCACTTTCAAAAATTGCTCATTAACTGCTTCTAAGCTATTAGAAATGACAACTATGAAAATGCCAAGTGATTGCCTTCGATCATGAATGAGAGAAAATGTTAATCATAAACTTAAGAATTTTAAGAATCTAAAATAAACTGCAAAAAGCTAAATAAGACTTTGATCTTAGAAAATTATAAATGGACTAAGGGTCCAGTTAAAATTGGTATATCAAAACTTTTACAATAAGATTTTGGAATTAATTATAAAGAACAATCAGCTTCTCATAGGAAATAGATCATGTTTTGATTTTTCCATTGTATCTTGGAAAAAGATAAGCAATTTCGTGATTTTAAAATCTGGACACTAGAGAGGATTAAATAATTTTAGGCAGAGAAAAGATATACAGCTCTGTAAAATGATGCAAAACTTTATGACAATAAAAAATATTGAGGAAGACTTTTGAAGAATGGAATCGGAAAATAGTAGCCACAATGTCAGCAATGATGTCTACTTCTATGGATAGACTATGTCCAAAAGTTGAAAAAATAATAGATGTCGAAACAAATTTTATCTGACAAGATAGAGATGGAAATAGATTTACAACGGGCCAAGAGAATGACTTAGAAAAGAATGTTCCACTGGTTCTACAAAAGAAACTGGCTGAGGTTTTAAAATTTAAAGATCCCAATAGGTATAGCGATTAAGGCATCAGAAATGGGAAACTGTAAGTTCTAGTGACTGAAACCACTTCTGAAATATTGCTAAGTAAATTGCAGGGGCATGTTTAGGTGTGTGGCCAGGAGTTAAGAGTGACACAAAAGCACCCTCGCCCCCCCAAAAAAACCCCAACATCTAAATCATCTCAGCATGGCTGTCCTTATTGTGTGAAATAGGTCATATATTCTGATTTCACAAGAGCCTCATCACCATGACTTCAGTAGCAACGAAAGAATATGTCAGTGTGAGACATCAGAGTATTTGTAGGGGAGGTTCAGAGTCAAGGGAGCACCCTTTCATTAAAGTCTACCTCTTTTTTCTATGCATCTAACAAACAAAATGTTAAAAAGTGATGATATTTATGTAATTACTTACCAAACCTATCTAAATTATATTAAAGTCACCAAAATATCTTTATAATCCCCAAGCCATGTCACAACTTTTGATTACCCCTAATCAGTGGTGGGTTGCTCCCGTTTCGCACCAGTTCACAAAAACCAGTAGTAAAAATTTGTAGTAGTTCGGAGAACCAGTAATAACATTGGCTGGCCACGCCCCTGAACCGGTCCCTGGCCCGGTCACCTCTCGCTTACCCCGCCTACCTCATCAGAGGCTTTTTTTTTTAACTTTTAAAAGCATTTTTTCTACAACCTCTTCGGCCGAAAAAATGCTTTTAAAAGTAAAAAAAAAAAGCCTCTGATGATCGCGCGGCTCAGCTGGGATCATCAGAGGCTTTTAAAAGCATTTTTTCTACAACCTCTTCGGCTGAAAAAATGCTTTTAAAAGAAAAAAAAAA
Organism: Pantherophis guttatus; assembly: GCF_059756535.1. NCBI lineage: Eukaryota > Metazoa > Chordata > Lepidosauria > Squamata > Colubridae > Pantherophis > Pantherophis guttatus. The sequence goes on along the minus strand of NC_142063.1, from coordinate 327,446,626 downwards.
AGCCTCTGATGATCGCGCGTCTCAGCTGGGATCATCAGAGGCTTTTAAAAACATTTTTTCTACAACCTCTTCAGCCGAAGAAGTTGTGGAAAAAAATGTCTTTAAAAGCCTCTGGCGATCCCAGCTGAATTGCCTGATCTTCAGAGGCATTTAAAAGCATTTTTTTCTGCAACCTCTTAAGGTTGTAGAAAAAATGCTTTTAAAAGTGTAAAAAAAGAGTTGGCCATGCCCACCCAGTCACATTACCCCCACCAAGCCACACCCACAAAATAAGCCACGCCCACAGAACTGGTAGTAAAAAAGTTTAGAACCCACTCCTGCCCCTAATGTTTGGAAATTGAAAGTTGAAAAATTTAACACGCCCTAATTTTCACCTGAGAGACGTGGTAGCTCAGTGGCTAAGACGCTGAGCTTGTCGATCAAAAGGTCAGCTGTTCAGCGGTTCGAATCCCTAGTGCCGCATAACGGGGTGAGCTCCCGTTACTTGTCCCAGCTTCTGCCAACCTAGAAGTTTGAAAGCATGTAAAAATGCAAGTAGAAAAATAGGGATCACCTTTGGTGGGAAGGTAAAAGCATTCCATGCGCCTTTGGCATTTAGTCATGCCGGCCACATGACCACGGAGACGTCTTTGAACAACACTGGCTCTACGGCTTTGAAACAGAGATGAGCACCGCCCTCTAGAGTTGGGAATGACTAGCACATATGTGCTAGTCATTTTCACTACTTATTTTACACCCCTTCCTCGTGGATGCATCACAAAAGAAAAACCCAATTGAGCTGCTGCAACTAGAGAAGGGAGTCCCAAAGGTGTTTTTTTTCAACAGGCAACTGGACTTTCTGTTTTTTCTTTGAAGACGTTTCGCTTCTCATCCAAGAAACTCTGACTGGATGGAGGGGGGGGAAACAGCCGTCTCTCAACAGAGGGGGAGGGATACATCATCTATCTCCAGTCTACAACACAGTCCTTTCAACAGTTCCAAGAAGGCTTCACACCAATTCGCACCACTCAGGTGACCCTGATGACACGGATAAAACCTCCAGGTGACCTTAATGACCTGCTAAAAGAATGCAAACAACTGTGGGATTCAGGTGGTTGGGACTGGTTCGGGCAAATTGGATGCTAATTTTACATCTGGTTCACCAAACTGGTAGTTGCAAGGACTGGCTGGCCCTTCCCACCCCACCTTCCCCTTCCCAGGAGTCTTCACATGGCCCATTTTGGATGCCAGGTAAGTGCAGGGCCCGTGTGGAGGCTCTGGGAGGGCGAAAAATGGGCCTCTCAGAAGTTCCGGAAGTCTGGAAACGGGTCTGTTTCTGGCTTCCGGAAGGCCTCCGGAGCCTGGGGGAGGCTGTTTTTGCCCTCCCAGAGGCTTGAGTAGGCCACGCCCACCATGACCACGCCCACCCAGCCACCGGGCAGTGAACCAGTTGCTAAAAAATTTTAATCCCACCCCAGGATGCAAATGACCAGCTGTCCGTAAGGAGTATAAATCCTTTCATTCCCCACTATCCAGTCAGAGCTCAAGAAGCTTCTTGGATGAGAAGTGAAATGTCTTCGAAGAAAAACCAGAAAGAATCCATGACCTGGATGCATGAGAATCTCCATAGACATTTAGAAAAAAGAGCATCGTTGCCACCCCCCACTGTTGGAGAAAAATGTGTGGGTTTCCAGGCTGTATGTGCATTCTGTTTATACAGAAAACCAGTTTGCATAATTTGTCAATTTTTGCTATAAATTATTTTGATTAATTTGCCTATGTAGCTATTCTCAGTGCATTGGAAAGACATCTACGCCTGATAAATTTTCCAGTCTGGAGCCACTATACATTTTGCAGATGTCAGAAGGTTAACAACCAAGTATGTGCATTCTTGACTAGTTATGCTTTTTGTAATATTCTGTGCTCTTGCTAATGCACTTTAATTTGCCCTCTGTTTACTAGTTACCTGAATCTTGTAAATTCGAGCAAATGCCTATAATGCATTAATCTGTCTAACCTTTGACTGACTTGCTAATGAATAAACAGTACTGTATTAATGTTCACTATTACAAATCGTTATTAAATTATTGTTTTTAATTAAGTGTTGCACACTGCCCAGAGTCACTTTCTTTGGAGATGGGTGGCTATAAAAATATGAGAAATAAATAAAATAAATAATGTTAAAAAAGTACGTAATTCCACTGCTAGTCATATTCCCAGTGATAAATGTTAGCCTGTGTTTGTGCAGCCTCATTCTTGAACTAAGCCATTTTAATATTAATTCAAATCTGTAGACAGTGACAAAGGTTAGCTTGTTCTCTAAAGGAATCTGCTAGGTTTTTATCAAGTCTTTATCAATTCTGACTATGTGGTTACATCTTGTACAGGCTTATTGTACAGCTGCAGTTAGATACAGTCAGATATTGTTGTGACCCAGGCCCAAGTAGGTAGTAATCGACGCAAACAGTTCCAAAACAAACAGACTTTATTAGAACAGCTGAGAATGAACTCATTCTCACCGTAGTCCAAACTAAATTAAAACAAACTCTTCATAACACAAATTCTTCAGTCTAATCACCAGCCTTGGTATAATTAGGCAAACTGCCAAAGGCTTCTCTTGGCAAAAGTTCAAAAGCAGAAGACGCCGACAAGAGATAAGTGCAGCAAGACTATCAATGTTGTTTTCCGACAAAGAGCCCAAGAGCCGTTGCTGGTCTTTTAAGCCTTATGGGAGGGGCCAATCATCTCTTGGCCCTACTCCCGAGTCGTCCTCTTTGCTTTAGCTGCTCTTGCCTTCTGGCAGCTCTTCTCATACGTGCACTAGGAACAGGCTCCTCCTGTTCCTCTGCCTCTCTACTATCAGCCTCTGGAGGCTCCGGAGTCTGCACATTACTCCCTGATGGCCCTGGCCCCATCTCTGCCTCCGACGCAGAGTCCTCATCCAGGCCTTCCCCAGCCTCCAGGACTGGCCCATGTTCTTCCTCAGCCTCATCGCTGTCCAACTCCGCTGCCAGCTCTGCAGGCTGCTGGCGAACCACAACAGATATAACCCTCGCTACACATGTCCTCAATTAATTGTCAAATGCTCAATGGATACTTGTTAGATAATTTTGCATTTGAGCAGTTTTTGAAATAATCTTCAGATGTCATATTGTGACACTGAGGATCAAATGTTTGATTAAAATGCAGACACCTGGGGAAATGTTATAAGCAGTGATTTTTTATAGAAGGAGCAATTATTTTCTTTTCAGATAAAGGTTAGAAGGATCTCATTGTCTTCACAAAATATTTATTGCTTTTTAAAAACACCACAGTTAAGTTTTTTTAAAAGGCATTACATGTGGATAACAGTACAAAAATTATCTGAAGACTGCAGAGTTATTATAAAATGAATTATAAGTTTAAAAAGAAAATGAAAACTAAAGTGAAAAGCAACAACCCTAAAAAGAAAACAATGGAAAGAAAGACCCAAATCAACCAAACTAAAAGAACTAAGGCAAACCTAAGAGACTTTTTAAAAATCCCTATATTTCTTGCCCATTATGGTCGCATGTTGTGATAGCCATTAAGCAAAATTGTCTTGATTAACAACTGCCACCCCTGCTCTTCATGATGTGGTTGTTAAGCAGGGCATAGGGTGCCTAGGAGTGGGGGAGGCTAGCATAGGCCGAGGCCTGCCTCTCTTGGTCCTCTCAACAGTGATGGTATTCAGCCGGTTCTATCCGGTTCGGGAGAACCAGTAGCGGCAGCTGTGGGAGGTTCCGCCAACCTGCCTGGACGTCATCACATCCTGTTTTTGATGCTCTGCGCATCCGTGGAAGGCCCTGCGCATGCGGGGAGGCACCGCTCACATTTGCGAACCGGTAGTGAAGATAAGTGAATACTACCCCTGCCTCTCAAGGCTTCCCCTTGAAACGGGATGTTTCACCCCTTGAAACATCCTGTGCTCGTCTTCCTGCACTTTGGTGTCCATCCCCCCACATAGCCATAAATGTGACAATGTTGCTGAATGCCCAAAATGCGATCAAATGACCATGGAGGGTGGGGGGGGGCGGAAGAAGACTGTCAGAGCTTTGGATCCAGTTCCCTTTTTCAGGTTGGGCATAACTTCACACAGTCACTAAGTGACAGATCATTAGCCAAGTGCTACCTGTCATTGAATGAAGTGCTGCATGTTTTTATTTCAAGAATATCCACTCCTCTGGTTGGCAAAGAGGAATTCAGAAAGTGCCTTGGGGGGAAAAACACTGCTGTAACTGATTCACTGGTTCACTGTGCATTATTTGAAGTCACTCCTCCTCATTTGCTTCCAGAGATGTTTCTTATCCATTTAACAGTGATTATATATACCCATGCTGCTGGCCAACATGCTCCCAATGAATCTCGCCATCTTTGCCAAGAATTGATGGATAAATAAAACACACTCTTGAGAGCCTCCATTTTCCATTGGCCAACTCCAAAGCTCCCAGCAGATGTTCCCAGTGCCGTTCCTCTTGAATGTCTTCAAGGCCAAAACTGTGGAAACCTTTTGGGAAAAGTATATTTTTGAGGTTTGATGGCTAATAACACCACCTTCTTTTGGAGTTTCAAGATAATCATATTCCACTGCTGGAATGGCCTGGGAATAGCCCAGACCTTAACCCAATTGAAAATCTATGGAGCTGACTAAAGAAACTTGTTAGTCAGTAGCAACCCAGCAATAAAACCCAGTTAATAGAAGCAATCATTCAATCTTGGTTTCACATTATAACAGCTGCAGAACTAAAAGACTTGGTTCACTCCATGGGAAGACATTGTAAGGCCATAATTCATGCTAAAGGTTACCCAACGAAGTATTAACTGACATGATAATTTTTGTATATATTGTTTTTTCTATGGTGATCATTTTTGTACATCTCGTTTTTTCTACGTATTTCACTTTTCTTCTTTATACTGTAACTGCTATTCTAATAGCAAATCATAAACGTTATTGCATTACATTCTTGATTAAATTATCTTTCCATTGATATATAATTTTATGGTACTACTCCAAAAAAAAAAAAATGGTGTTATTAGCTTGTTTTAGAAAATACCCTTTTCCCAAAAGGTTTCCACAATTTTGGCCACTACTGTAACTCTCCTGGAATGGACCCTCAAGGACTTTCAGCCCAAAAAGTAAAAGAAAAAAAGAAAAAAAATCATTTATATGAGCATTCAAGCACATTCAAAGATTCCTCTTTGTATTTATTAGGGTGTTTTGTTGTTGTTGTTGTTGTTTTATTATTTGATTTATATGCTGCCCTTCTCCGGAGACTCAGGGTGGCTTATAATGCATTAAGCAATAGCCTTCATACTTTTGTATATTTTATACAAAGTCACCTTATTGCCCCCACAATCTGGGTCCTCATTTTACCTACCTTAGAAAGGATGGAAGGCTGAGTCAACCTTGAGCCTGGTGAGATTTGAACTTGCAGTAATTGCAGGCAGCTGATGTTAATAACAATGCTTTAGTCTGTTGCGACACCAGGGCTCAGGTTTTGACTCTCATGATTGCACATTTCTTAGAAAAGTGGCCCCCAACCTTTTGGGCAACAGAGACTAGTTCCATGGAGAGAGGTTTTTCCACAGACCGGAAGGGGTGTGGTTTTGCGTGTTGCCTGCATCCCACAAATGGGGCTTTGCTTGTTTGCACAGCCTGGTTTCTGGCATGCCATGGCTTGGTGCCAGTCCATGGACTGGGGGTTAGGGACCCCTGTCTTAGAAGATATTCTGATGGCTTCAGAATTCAGGGCACAAATAAATTGAAACTGCTTCTGAAGTGCAGTATCCGTATCTGTTTGCAGTACTTTGAAGAAAGCAGAATTCTTCTGAATGTTGGTGAAAGAACAGAGCAGGCTGACAAGATGCAGAAACAACCCTAGGATCAAATATAAGATGGTTTCCTGGTGATTCAATTGATTGTTTTGCCAGCATCCATATTCTCTTGAGATCAAAGTATTAAACTAACTTGTTATTTCTAACTTCAACTATAATCTTGTTGATTGCATTTGTTTGATAACTATTTATTCTTATCTCTCTAGCCAGAATACCCTGTGTTCTATCTTTGCCTCATATCAAAATTCTTCTCCAGTTTAGATCATAATCCATAATTTTGAGAAATTGGAGCTTTCTTAGGTGCCTTCAGTCTCAATATCATACTCAGTTTCTCCTTAATTCCAGGTTGCTTCTCTCCTAGATTAGTTTCCATCCTTTGCTTCTTGTCCTGCCCTCAGGTGCTTTGGAGAATAGCTTGACTCCCTCTTCTTTGTGGCAACCCCTGAAATATTGGAACACTGCTATCATGTCTCCCCTAGTCCTTCTTTTCATTAAACTAGACATACCCATCTAACAGCCTTGCATCCTTCCTAAGTACCAGCTACTGTAGTTCTGACCCTGCTTAGCTGTTGTTGTTGTTTGAAATATCAAGTTGGCTACCTATTGATATGGATTATTGTAGTGGCAACAATATTCAGTTACTTTAGTCATTATATAGGGTAGCCTTAATGTCAGTCTCTGCTTTAAAACAGTCTTCATTTTAATGTTAACACCATCCTAGAAAGTATGTTTATTTTTTTTATTAAAACATTTTATTCTACCTTTCTGTCCTATAAAATCCACACTCCCCTCTGGCAGGTAACAAGCCCAATTCAAAGGTGTAACATAAACAAGCACTTAAACCCATAATCAAAAGTAAACAAAGACTGAGCGACAAAAAAAAAAATAGAAGATAGAAGCTTGGCAGAAGCTTTTCATTTAATTTTAATATTTTGAAAGAGAAAAACAACTGCAGTGGTTCTGCAAGCTTATTGGAACAATGAACAAGCTGATTTGAGCAAGGTGTTTTTGGCTTTAGCTGATATTAGGGTTTCCATTTAAGTAATTTAAATTTTCAACACTAATTACAAGAAGATGCAAAATCTATAATAATTAGAAGAAGGAAGGGGCTTTTCTTCTGTGTTGGAAGTTGCTACTGGAATTTTTTATTTTTATTTTTTTGAGGCAATAACTCCAAAAATTTATGCTATTAAATTGGCATAACCTCTGGGTGCAGAAAAGTCTTCTATTAACTGCTGTTTGTCAGAAATCTGCCTGGAAAGAGAAGGTATAATGTGGACTCCAAAAACTGATTGACAACAGGATTACAGGATAACAAGAGCCTGACATTCTCCCACTGATGGAAGGCAGTCCAAGTGCATTAGCACAAAACTTTGGGCACAAGTTCTTCCTTCCATCAAGGGTGATTTGGCAGGAAATAATTTTTAAAATGGAAATGTATAATTGTTCTTTCTTACCCCATTCCATCCTCACTCATTCTCCAGATGTCCAGATGATGCTATCAGTTTTTGCAGATACTTTAATGTGATTCATTTTATATCTGAGTACAAATATCTTTTTAGATGAAGAAGTCAATGAATGATTCCTTAACATTTTTTTTAAGGGAAGAAGGCTGGATTCCATCTTAACGGTGACATAAAAACCCATGTGATGACTTGTGTTCACGTTTCAGTTGCTTGGACATTAACATTAATTGAGAAATAGGTTAAGACAATTTATTAAATGATAGTTAATAAATCATAGTTATATGTATATTGTTAAATAATCTTGGTTAAATATATTTTGATTTCTACGCTCAGACTGTGTCACCAGTGTTGATATTAGTGGATTGATCTGTTGGATTATGTTAGACTTTACTGCAGGGATAGGGAATCTATTTTCCTTATCCAGATGTTAATAGACTGCAAGTTCCTGCAACTGCAACCATCTTGGGCAATAATAAAAATGTCAGGAGTTAAGGGATATATTAAAATAAGAAAGAGAAAATGTATAAATATTGTCAGATGTAAATGCCTTATTCCCTAATGTGTAAATAATGTATATATGGGATATCAGGGGTTAACTTATTCTTTGACTCTTAATGTATTCATAATTCACCACTCCCACTCTTGGCTCCACCCTTTGTATATATAAGGAGCCACCTTCACCATTTTCTTCGCTTCTATCTGTGAATATTCAGTGAATATAGAATGCCTATTATAATTAAAGAGAAATATATTTAAACCTCTAACTCTCATTATTATTATTGAGTCTGATCCTAAAAATATTGCAACAAACTGGTAGCAGAGGATGGTTAATTGACTCAATAAATACCTAAAAATGTCTAAGAAAGATAGACCCAACACCAGGGCCTACAGCAAAGAAATAGAAACTGAACAAGAAATAATCAACGAATCCACAAACGCGATTTCGAGAGAATCCGAAGAATACACCACTGAAGAAGAAGAATTAATAAATGAAAATGATGGCCAGGAGGAAATCGAAATAGAAAATAACGAACTCAGGTCAGAGATATTGAAGTTATTAAAAAGCCAGAAGAATGATGAAAGCCTCATCGCGAACCTCCAAGAAATGCTGAAGAACAGCGGAGCAGCGAGAGAGAAAAACATCGCTAAAGAGAAACCCAAAGACCAAAAAACTGTGAGTGATATGACTACAGAGAAAGTCGTTATGAAAAAGAAAAAATGTGATCCCGCGCGAAATTTTGAATGGCAGCCATCTTGGTTTCAACAAGCCTCCAAAGTGAGCGAAGCAGAGCCAATCAAAATGCTCAGTTCAAAATTTCTGGCGCGAAAAACGTTATCAGACAACGAAAGTGAAAAGGAGGATTCAAACTCTTCCGAAGAGCCAGAATCAGAAAATGAAGACGACTTAACGAAATCCCAAGTAAAGTCAGCAATGAAGACGCTTTTTGCTGCATTTGGGCCAAAATTAAAAATTTCCAAAGCGCCAACGAAGAAGCAAGCGAACAAGCCGATACTTCAAGACCTGCACGCTCCCATCCTGACTTCGAGAACGACGACACCCGAGCCCAGAGAGCCATGTCGATTCCGCCCTACACCGCAGACCGAAGCAAGTGCCAACACACCCAAAAGAAAGAGAAGAACAGTCGCCGCCATCAGAACTCCTAAGACCGAGCCAGAGACCGACTCGTCTGAAGAGGAGCGGAGCGAGCGAGCTACAATGGAGAGAACCTTCCACGACGACGTCAAAGAAGAAATGAACAACGCGCATGTGCGAAACTACGTAGACGGTCCGGAAAGACTTGAACTGGCCAGAGAACCGCGCAGACTCGTTGCGAGCATCCCCATGCCGTTTTGCAATTTCCTACACTTGCGAGACCACGGACTACCTCAGGTTGTAAGTAATGGACAAAATAATGTGGGTAACTTACCCAGTGACTTCCCAAAACTTAGGGTTGATGGCATTAATTTACAAGAATGGTATCAACAGCTCCAGGTTGTCTTTATGAAAGAAAATTTACTATTTTTTATCACTAGTCCCCCAAGAAGACCTTGGACTTTAAAAATAGATTGTTTACACCATAAGGCATTTTTCTTAATAATATCTAGCGTGTCTCCTGCAATGTATCATAGCATCAAACCAAATCTAACTGTTTCAGAAATAATTCAATGCATGTTTAATTTGTTTCACAGCGATAGTGTAGCTACCACCACAAGAATGTCTAAGGACTTCTTTTCTTCCAGAGTAAAACCAGGGGTTTCCATAAGTGAGCATTTAATATCTTTAAACAAAATAAGAGCTGAGCTGCATTTGAGGGGGGAAGTGATTTCAGATCAAACAATGAAAAGTGTTATTATCAACTCACTTGATTCATCATGGGATAGTTTTATGTCACACTTAGACACCATCAATCTAGGATATTTATCAATAGAAAGTCTGTCTAACAAATTGATAGCAGAAGACAATTCAAGAAAAAATCGTTATAGCAATCACACAGAACACAAATCTTTTAGGAAGGTAGCTTTCCAAGAAAAATATAATGAAACTTTTAAATGCCACAATTGTGGGTCCAGGGAACACAATAGAAGAGATTGTCCCAAAATTTCAAAGGAAAGACATAGGTCAGAATATAGGAATAAATATAATTATAGACAGTCTTCCACAGATAGACATAAATATAGAAGCCCACCAAATTACAGAGAAAGTAGAGGGGGCAGAGAAAATTCAAAAGAGAGAAAATCTGGTTCACTGAATGGACTAAATAAACAAGACAGCACTAAAACGCAACAAAATGAGAACAATAATTGGCTTATTGATTCTGGGGCAACTAATCACACCACTAATAACAAAAATATATTGTCTTCATTTACAGAAGATAAGTTTGTAATAAAGGTAGCTAATCAAGAAAAAGTTCAAGTGTTAGGCAGAGGGAATGTGACCTTGCCTGGTCTAGGAAAAATAGAGGGGGTATTGTTAATACCAGAAATACCTCATAACATACTAAGTGCCATAAAACTAAGCAGAGATTCTGACATCAATATAGTTTTCTCAAAGGGAAAAGCAACTTTAGAGAAGAATAAAACAAATGTAGGCACTGTGATGATTAAAGGAGGCCTACCCTATCTGATAACAAAAGAAAGATGGTTACATAACATTGATTCAAATATGGAAGATTGTATTGAGGCAGATGATGAAAATATTAGTAACAGTGACAATGATGAATGTAAAATATCTCATGATCACACAGATACACACAATGAGAAGAAACCAAAAATAGGTAAACCAATTCATGACGAGTGTGCTCATATCTTACATAGGAAGTTAGGACATGCAAGTTTTCCTGTAGTACAAAAAATGACTGAACACGCAGAAGGTGTCAAAATAAAAAATTGTGAAAATTATTTGGAATGCTCAGTATGTAAATCTACTAAATTAAAAACTAGTCCCAGGCCAAAAAAATCCACCAGATCAACTAACAAAATTTTTGACTTAGTACACATGGACTTAGTTGGCCCATTAACTCCATCAATCACTTATAGAAAACGTTACTTCCTAACAATAGTAGACGATTACAGTCGCTATGGTTTTGTTTACACATTAAAACACAAGGATGAAACCTTTCAAAAATTTAAGGAATTTTACAAACGCATAGAAACACAACATAATATCAGAATAAAACAAATTATGACAGATAGGGGATGTGAATTCATGTCTAAAGAATTCTCCCAATGGTTAAAGGATAGAGGAATGCTACATTACACGTCTAGTCCATTTTCTGCGTTCCAGAACGGGATTGCAGAGAGAAAGAATTCCACATTACAAACCATGATTAGATCCACATTAGAGGATGCTGGTTTAGGCAAACAATTTTGGTCAGAAGCCCTACATTATTCAAATTACACTCAAAATAGAACCTGGTCCAGTATTGTGAATAAGACACCATATGAGGTGATGTATAATAGGAAACCAAAATTAGCACACATGCACATATTTGGGGTCACTGCAGACGTACACATACCCAAACAGTTGAGAAGAAAGGGAGAAAACGTATCCAGAAGACTAAGATTTATGGGATATGAAACTGGCACCAAAGGGTACAGATTCATTGATAATAATAATAAATTTATAGTTTCCAGAACAGCTGTGTTCCATGAACAGGCCAACTGGTCTAAATTACATCTTAATGAAATATTTCCAAATAAATGCAAAGATACCAAATCTCGTGAGGAAGGGACAATAGAAAATCAAAATGTCAACAAAAATAAAAACAAAACCAAAACATGGACAAATAGTCAACACAAAATAAAGACAGACACATTAACAAAAAAGGAAGCAAGATATTTGCATGACTACCATAGCAAACCAGAAAGAGCTATTAGGAACAACAGAAATCAAATACCAAATAAATACAGGGATTACATAATGCATATGGATGGTGAACAAATAACACCTAATACATATGAGGAAGTATTAAAACTACCTCGTGAAGAAAAGGAAAAATGGGAACTAGCTATGAAAAAAGAGATGGAAAGTTTGCAAGGATTAAATGTATTCACACCTGCGATTGCACCTAAAGATAAAACAATTATTGGTACCAGGTGGATTTATAAAATTAAGAACCTAGAAGGAGGCAATACCTTATACAAAGCTAGATTGGTTGCACAAGGTTATGCACAAAAATATCCGGAGGACTATACTGACACATACTCCCCCACAGTAAGAACAGAGAGTGTTAAAACAGCTCTAGTAGTAGCATCCGCACTCAATCTTGATGTATTTCAATATGACATACAGACTGCGTACCTACACGCAAAACTAGATAAGGAAATATATGTAAGAGCACCTCACAGTCAATACACTAATAAAAATGAAATTTGGCTATTGAACAAGAGTTTATACGGATTAAAGCAATCTGGCAAAAGATGGTACGATTGCTTGGTAAAAGTACTTAAGACCATGGATTTCAACGCTACCACTGCTGATAACTGTTTCTTTGTCAAAAAGAGTGATGATCACATTGAATTTGTATTGATTTATGTAGATGATATTTTATATATAGGAAAACACAAAGAGAGAAGAGAAATCTTTGTAAACAAGTTAAATGAACATTTCTCGTTGAAATCTCTAGGTAAAGTAAACAAATACCTTGGTGTACAAATTAACAAAACTAGAAAGGGATTCAAACTTACTCAGAAAGATAAGATTATTGAACTTCTAAACAAATGCAATTTAAACAATGCCAAACCCTGTGACACTCCTATGCAAACTGATTTCCTTAGAAATACTGATGAATCTTCCCCTGAATTCAGGGATAATACATTTTATAGATCAGTCATAGGTTCACTTCTTTATATATCTAATTGGACCAGGCCAGATATTGCATTACCACTCAATTTATTATCAAGGCACGTTAGCAAACCAACAATGTATCACTGGGAAGCTGTCAAAAGAATTTTAAGATATCTGAAAAGTACATTAGACTTTTGCCTAGTATTAGAACCTAGTGATAATAAAGAACCAAGACTTACATGTTACGCAGATGCGGATTGGGCTGGAGATATATCATGCAGAAAAAGTACTTCTGGTTATATTTTTCTGTTAAATGACTGTCCAGTTTACTGGTACACTGGTAAACAAGAACTGGTAGCCACTTCAACCACAGAAGCGGAATATGTTTGTTTATCCAAAGCTGCAAATAACCTTGTATGGTTTAATGATTTAATTTCAGATGTTTGGAAAAAACCTGCTTTGCCTTTTGTTATGCATGAAGACAATAAAGCGGCCATTGAAATATCTAGATCCGATGCCATTGGACAAAGATCCAGGCATATAGATATAAAATTTAAGCATGTGAGACAATTGTCTCAAGATGGATTTATCAAAGCAGTGCATTGTGATACCTCTGAACAATTAGCTGACATATTGACGAAGCCTTTACCTTCTAAACAGCACAAATACTTAACTTCCAAATTGTATGTCTTATATTGTCCTGAATCTGAATGTAATTGGTGTTGTATAGCGAACCGGCATTTAGAGGGGGATTTGTCAGATGTAAATGCCTTATTCCCTAATGTGTAAATAATGTATATATGGGATATCAGGGGTTAACTTATTCTTTGACTCTTAATGTATTCATAATTCACCACTCCCACTCTTGGCTCCACCCTTTGTATATATAAGGAGCCACCTTCACCATTTTCTTCGCTTCTATCTGTGAATATTCAGTGAATATAGAATGCCTATTATAATTAAAGAGAAATATATTTAAACCTCTAACTCTCATTATTATTATTGAGTCTGATCCTAAAAATATTGCAACAAATATAAATATAGATTACTGATGCGAAATGTTGAAAAGAAGATGTAAAGATGGATCTTTGTTTATTTGTTTGTGTGTTTTGTTGTTGTTTGTTTGTATTAAAAACTGTCGAATAAATTTTTTTTTTAAAAAAATGTGAGGAGTTGTTGTTTAGCAAATTTTGCAAGTTAAACATTCCAAGATCTTGAATACCAGAAAAGCTATCTGTCATATAACTTACTTACTTACTTACTTACTTACTTACTTACTTACTTACTTCTTACTTACTTACTCACTCACTCACTCACTCATTTAAATTTGTTTGCCACCCATCTTGCTGCAAGGCGATTCTGCGTAGTTTACAATATCAATATGTGTGTGTGTGTGTGTGTATGTGAGTGTGTTAAATACATACAAGTAGTCCTTGACTTATGAACACAATTGAGTCCAGAATTTATGTTGCTAAGTGAGAAATTTGTTAAATGAATTATGCCCCATTTTACCTTTGTACAGTTGTTAAGTGAATCACTGCATTTTTTTTAATTAGTAACGGGGCTGTTAAGTGAATCTGGCTTCCCCATTTTGCTTGTCAGAAAGTCGCAAAAGATGATCACATAACTCCAGGACACTGCAACCGTCATAAATATGAACCAGTTGCCAACCATCTGAATGTAAATCTCATGACCACGGGGACGCTATCACAGTAAAAATATAGATATAATTACTCTTGCATTTTACAGAAGAAATTTATCTCAAACACCAAATAGCTCTGATAAGGAAGTGTTGGTCCCTGTTCATTGTGAAATATCTGAGGGATTAATATGGAAGAAGAAACAGCTGAATAAGATCAGCACAATTCAACCAACTGGAAGAATCTCACACTATTCAGGCCATAGAAAGCACCGGTGCTTTTTTTTTTCTTTCCTAGTTTAAGCATACCTGCCGGGGATGAATTAATTTCTCTGAGTCTATTTCACTATTTTCTGCAGGTTTGCTCCATTCTGTCATCCCACTCTCCTGAAATTTAAAACTAAAATCTGATCCCAATCATCCGTGCATATACAATTGGCCCTTGCTTTTGATATCTCCTGCTTCTTCTGAATCTTTCCTCAGGCTACACCTCTGATTGTACAGAGATTCAAAAAGGTTGAAAGAACCAAAACTTGTGAGAAGAAACAAATTCTGTAGGAGTTTGCATATGTGCAGGAATTTTCCTATCTCGGAAGGCAAACCTCAGATAAGGAAGGTTACATGCACGTAGGCACCAGGAAATGGCATTAGAAAATAAGACCCTAAATCTGTAAATAAGAGGAGCAAGAGAGGAGGAAATGGGATATGTTATACTTTAACTATAGCTAAACATTATAAGTGCTTAAGCAAGCAGTAATGGTTAACCAAAGATTTAAGTTACCTGGAAGATTCTGTGAGCCAATGATATGCTTCCAAATACGCTGTAACTTGAAAGTAACAAACTATATAATGTCTCTCTGTAACGCAATAAAGACCACCACATATATCTCCTCAACCTTTCTGTGGGTGGTCATTTACAACAAAGTTCCAGAAAGGAGTTTTCATTCCTTGCAAAAGGAGAAAATTCCAGAAAGACAGAGGGAAGGATAGAAAGAAAAAGATGCATTTCTTTCTTTTTTCTGCCCGAGAACAGAACTGGAGCCCTCTGACTCAGGCTAGGGGCTCATCTAGTCCAACCTTCCATGTCATATGGAAGCCAACCAGATAAATTCCAGGTATGGACAGGAGGCTGATATCCTTCTTCCATAATTGTTTCTAGCTGAATTAAAGACTGCTACCGTGTTTCCCCGAAAATAAGACCCTGTCTTATATTTTGCTGAACCCTGAAATAAGTGCTTGGCCTTATTGTCATGCACTCAAAAGCCCGATTGGGCTTATTATCAGGGGATGTCTTATTTTGGGGAAAACAGGGTACTTCTAATCCAAGAAAAAGTAAATAACTACCAAGATTATTAGCCCCTGATAACTCATTCCTCAAGGACACGATGGCTCAGTAGCTAAGACGTTGAGCTTGACAATCGAAAGGTCGGCAGTTCAGCAGTTTGAATCCCTAGTGCCTCATAACAGGGTGAGCTCCCGTTACTTGTCCCAGCTTCTGCCAACCTAGCAGTTCGAAAGCACGTAAAAAATGCAAGTAGAAAAATAGGGACCACCTTTGATGGGAAGGTAACAGCGTTCCGTGCACCTTTGGCATTTAGTCATGCCAGCCACATGACCACGGAGACATTTTCGGACAGCACTGGCTCTTCGGCTTTGAAACAGAGATGAGCACCGCCCCCTAGAGTCAGGAACGACTAGTACATATGTGCGAGGGGAACCTTTACCTTTCCCTTTAACTCATTCCTCCATGAAAAAGTCCAGTCTCTTTTCAAAACTTTAAATGGATGGCCAACATAAATTCATCCAAGGGCAAGAGATGCATCACTTTTATTTTTCGTTGAATAAAGAAGTATTTCATTTCATCTGTCCTGACCATCAGACTTTTAGTTTCCAGGGGTGACCTTGAGTTATAACACTGAAGAAAGAAAACATCTCTTGACTCCAATTTTCTATACTAAGAATGATTTTGAAGGCCTTTCTCATGACTTCCCCCATCTTGTAGCAGGAAGGGAAGCAAGTGAAAACACTGATTACATGACATGACTGCACAAATGAAATAAACATTCGTGTCCTATTTTTTTGTAATGTGAAGAATCTTATGATTGTAAGGACATCCTGCAGAAGTCAAATAAATGAATAATCAATTACATAATTAGTGTCACTTGCATAATGACATTATCACAGCTTGTACCAGTTGCCTATACTTCTCCTGTCTTCAGTCTGGAGGAATAAGCACCAACAACTTCTCATTCATCTTTTTTTAAGGCCCTGCCTGCTGTGGAAGAACATCAAATAACTTTTCTTGACAGCCCTGCACATTTTATTTTAGTGGAAAAGGTCATCATGCAACATTATATCATAATTGCCCAGGGTTTTATCATACGGGTCAACATTAGATAAATTTCACAAATTACATCATTAACAGAATAACAGAATTGGAAGGTACTTTGGAGGTCTTCTAATCCAACCTCCCACTCAAGCAGGAGACCCTGTACCATTTCAGACAAAAAGTAAGGTTCTACATTTAGGCAAGAAAAACAAAATGCACAGGTACAGTATATGTGGTACCTCGCTCAATAGTAGTAACTGTGAGAGGGAACTTGGAGTCCTAGTGGGCAACCATTTAGATATGAGCCAGCAGTGTGCAGCAGCTGCCAAAAAAGCCAACACAGTTCTGGGCTGCATAAACAGAGGGATAGAATCAAGATCATGTGAAGTGTTAATATCACTTTATAAAATGCCTTGGTAAGGCCACACTTGGAATACTGCACCCAGTTTTGGTCGCCACGATGTAAAAAAGATGTTGAGACTCTAGAAAGAGTGCAGAGAAGAGCAACAAAGATGATTAGGGGACTTGAGAGTAAAACATATAAAGAACGGTTGCAGGAACTGGGTATGTCTAGTTTAATCAAAAGAATGACTATGGGAGACACGATAGTAGTGTTCCAATATCTCAGGGGCTGCCACAAAGAAGAGGGAGTCAAGCTATTCTCCAAAGCACCTGAGAGTAGGACAAGAAGCAATGGGTGGAAACTAATCAAGGAAAGAAGCAACCTAGAACTAAGGAGAAATTTCCTAACAGTTAGAACAATTAATCAGTGGAACAACTTGCCTCCATAAGTTGTTAATGCTCTAACACTGGAAGTTTTTAAGAAGATGTTGGATAACCATTTGTCTGAAGTGGTATAGGGTTTCCTGCCTAAGCAGGGGATTGGACTAGAAGACCTCCAAGGTCCCTTCCAACTCTGTTATTCTGTTCCGTTCTGTTAAATGATTGTCCAATCTCTTCTTAAAAACCTCTAGTGTTAAAGAGCACTCACAACTTCTGGAAGTCATTTCACTGGTTTATTGTTCTCATTGTCAGGAAATTTCTCCTTAGTTCTAGGTTGATCCTCTTCTTGATTAGCTTCCATCCATTGCTTCTTGTTCAGACTTCAGGGGTTTTGGAGAATAGATGATACAATCATAGTTTGTACCTATGCATTGTGTGAACACTGATTGCAGTGTGGACTATGTACTGACCTGGAAGGGAAGAAGGAGGATGGAAGGAAAAAGTTTTCATGAGCTTTTCCATTTTTTTCAACCCAGTGGCATATTAGTAGAAAATGAAGTACAGTAAAGGACTCAGGGTTCTTGCCTCTCTGTCCATCAGCAGGATAACTTTCTAAAATGTGAACAGAATGAGACCAGAAGTGTTGGGAGAAGATGATAAAAGAAGGATCAAGTTGAGAATTGGTTGCATCTGCGGTGGGATGCAGACAAAAGCAATCCCTCCCCCCAAAAAATCTCATTTATGTATCTCTACGAAAGACCAGTTGGGTAGTGGCTGGAATGCTGTTGACTGCTCCATTCTAAGCTTCCCTCCCTACTTTGTTCTGATCACATGACCATGATAGAAAATACATAGCCTGCCTTTGCTGCCAGGGGTGGGATTCTACCAGCTCAGACCGGTTCAGGCGAACCGGTATCTCCGACAATCAGCTGGGAGCGAACCGGTTCGCTCTGACAATCAGCTGCGTCCGCCCGCCCGCCCGCCCCTGCACTTTACTTACCTTTATCTGTCTGTATTGAGTCTGTCATCTGCATCTCTATAACTGTCTGGTTTGGCCCTGCAACCCAACAAGACAGACACAGACTTCAGAGGATAATTAGAACTGCAGAAAAAACAATTGCTACCAACTGCCTTACATTGAGGACCTGTATACTGCACGAGTCAAAAAGAAGGCTGTGAAAATAATTACAAATCCCTCACATCCTGGACATAAACTGTTTCAATTCCTACCCTCAAAACGACGCTATAGAGCACTGCACATCAGGACAACTAGACACAAGTATAGTTTTTTCCCAAATGCCATCACTCTGCTAAATAAATAATTCCCTTTATTTATTTACTATTTACTAAGTCTGCACTACTATTAATCTTCTCATCATTCCCACCACCCATCTCCTTCCACTTATGACTGTATGACTGTAATTTTGTTGCTTGCATCCTTACGATTTATACTGATATTGTTTCCTGATTGCAAAGCCACAATCACCGAACCGGTTGTTAAACCAAAAGGATCCCACCACTATCTGCTGCCTAGTACAGGCATACACACAAGTACATGCAGGAATAATATAAAGAGCAAAAATCGAACTTATTACATTATTATATAAAAGAAAATACAGAAGACCCCCCCACACACACACACATGGCCACCATTGATAGAAAGGTTGGACAGAATTCCAGAAGGCATGATCTGCAGCTTTCCCTTGTTCTTGTTTCCAATGGGACACTGGAAATAAATAATATAAAGGGGCTCAACATTCAATCTGTCCCTTTTTCAGCTCTCAGAGAACAGAGCCAAACAGGAACGGATATAGTGATGGAGGAGATGCCAATATGTGTCTGAGACTTTCTGTAGGTCCTCAAGATTTGATGAAAAACTCAGAGCAAAATAATATTTGAGGGTGTGTGGTTTTTTTAAAGGAACTTCATTAAATAGACAGCATCTGGTTTCAATTTCCCATCCACTTTTCTTAGCATAACCCACTCAGGTTATTTATGGCTAAAACTACCGAGCTCTCCTATCTCCCGTCTCCCCATTTCAAGATAAGGCTCAGCCATTTGTGATTCTAAACAGCAAATGACTGGACATTTTTTTTCTTCACTGATGATAACCATGAATAAATTCATTTCAGCATGAAAGCTTCTTCATTAAAGCTTATAAAATCTAATGGATTCATAGATAAGGGTTTTTTTTAAAAAAAAACTTTCCAGTCTACAGCTGTGTGTGACTGGCCCAAAATCACTCAGCTAGCTTCCATGTCAAAGAAAAGACTAGAACCTGGGTCCTTCCACTCCTGAGGACTATACTATTGACATAATATACGTAATCCTTTAATTCTGCAAAGAGGACGCAATGGCTCAGTAGTTTAGAATAGAATAGAATAGAATAGAATAGAATAGAATAGAATAGAATAGAATAGAATAGAATGGAATGGAATGGAATGGAATGGAATGGAATATAATTCTTTATTGGCCAAGTGTGATTGGACACATAAGGAATTTGTCTTTGGTGCATATGTTCTCAGTGTACATAAGGAGAATAAAATACATTCATCGAGAATAAAAAGATACAACACTTAGTGATAGTCAAGGTTACTAAAAAGCTATCAAATCGAGCTAGGAAACAAATAAAAACAATATAAATTGAAAGATACAAGTGGCATGGTTATAGTCATAAGTGGGAAGAGATAGATACTAGTACGGAAGAGAAGAATAATAGTAATACAGTCTTAGTAAATTATTTGACAGTGTTGAGGGAATTAGTTGTTAAACAGAGTGATGGCATTCGGGGAAAAACTGTCCTCATGTCTAGTTGTTCTAGTGTGCAGTGCCCTATAGCATCGTTTTGAGGGTAGGAGTTGAAACAATTTATGTCCAGGATGTGAGGGGTCTGTAAATACTTCAGCTTATCAGCTGAAAAGGTAACAGCTTGGGTTCAAGACCCGAGTGCCACATGATGGGGGTGAGCTCTCTTTACTTGCCCCAGCTCCTGCAAATCTAACCGTTTGGAAGCATGCAAAAATGCAAGTAGATAAATAGGTACCACCTTGGTGGGAAGGTTACTGTGTTCCATGCACCTCGGTGTAGCCACATGACCATGGAAGCATCTTCAGACAATGCTGGCTTCCTCAGTTAAGAAACAGAGCACTAAAGTCAGACATGACTGGACAGGGGAAAGTTTTACCTTTACCTTTTATTTCTGCACCCTACCTCCTTCCTACTTTATGGTTAAGGTGGCTTACTGATCAGATACTGATGGTGATTTTTCCGTGAATTAGGATGGCAGCTGGCTTTTCTCTGACTGGCCAAACCTTTGATCCTTTGTCCTCTTAGCCTTTCTGTGTTGGGTAGACAGGATTTACAGCATTTCCTCCTCTTCAGATCTTCAGGCCATTGCTCCAGATTATTTCCAAAAACTCTCTTTAGTAATCTTCTCTAGAATTTCTTATGAACTAGTAAGGCTTTAACAATATAGCTCTGTCTAATATAGATCATGTTTACCTCCCATTTTCTTCTTTATGAACACCACAGATCTCAATAGCAGACTTGTCCATGTCCATATCCATTTATGCTGCTCTTTAGAAGGCCAGATCCTGAAGATGAAACTCAAATACTTTGGCCACCTAATGAGAAGGAAGGATTCACTGGAGAAGAGCCTAATGCTGGGAACAATTGAGGGCAAAAGAAGAATGGGACAACAGAGAATGAGGTGGCTGGATAGAGTCACTGAAGCAGTAGGCATGAGCTTAAATGGCCTCCAGAGGATGGTAGAGGACAGGAAGGAGGAATGTTGTCCATGGGGTCGCGATGGGTCGCACATGACTTCGCAACTAACAACAACAACAACAAACCTCCATTCTCTCCCTTTTCCTTCCTAGGGTTCCAGTCATATTTTTAAGACTCCATTTCTAACACCAGCACAATAGAAGCTCCTCTTTTAGAAAATTATGAGAAGCGAAAGTAGCAAAAAAAATATTTGTTTGAGTTTCTGTCTGGACATGTCAACAGCCAACAGGAAGATATAGTTGAATGCAGATTTTTCACAAAGCAGAAGAAAGATTGAGTTTGAAACTGGGTCTGATACTGTATATGATTGGCAATTGCAAAGAAATACGTAGATTTTCCCCAGTGTAGCCCTATAAGTGAAGCGGTCAAGCAGTGGTTCTCAATGCTGGCAACCAGTTCATTTTTAAACCTGGTCATATAACTAAGTGGTGGTGTTATCACAAGTTTGGGAAGAACTCCAGGAACCATAATGAACAGAGTTTCCTTACCTGTTTGGGGAAGGAAAAGAAAAAAATCAGGCCATATTTGTAAATCAATGGGTGTACATTGGCAACCCTTCTAAGTCCTACTGTGCTGCCTGCTTTGGCAGGGGAGAGATGAATGAAGAACCAGGAATGTATATTGAAAGTATATAATCCCAGCAAGGTCACCAAAGTTGTGAAAGTCATCCTAGCTGCACAGCTAAAACAAGCAGTCACTTATATTGGGCAGTAGTGATATAAGCAGATGCTGGAGTAGATGATCACTTTAGCAATAAAGGCAAAGGCATCATTTGAAGAGAAGGCAATGATAAACTACTCCTCTGTTATACCAAGAAAACCACATACCGTAGATAGACAATATACAGTAGTGGCCAAAATTGTGGAAACCTTTTGGGAAAAGTGTATTTTTGAGGTTTGATGGCTAATAACACCATTTTTTTTTTTTTTTTGGAGTTTCAACGTAATTCTATTCCACTGCTGAAATGGCCTGGGAATAGCCCAGACCTTAAGCCAACTGAAAATCTATGGAGCCGACTAAAGAAACTTGTTAGTCAAAAGTGACCAAGCAATAAAACCCAGTTAATAGAAGCAATTATTCAATCTTGGTTTCACATTATAACAGCTGCAGAGCTAAAAGACTTGGTTCACTCCATGGGAAAACATTGTAAGGCCGTAATTCATGCTAAAGGTTACCCAACTAAGTATTAACTGATGTGATAATTTTTGTATATCTCGTTTTTTCTATGGTGATCATTTTTGTATATCTCGTTTTTTCTACATGATTCACTTTTCTTCTTTATACTGTAACTGCTATTCTAATAGCAAATCCTTCATAAAAGTCATTGTATTACATTCTTGATTAAATTATCTTTTCATTGATATATAATTTTATGGTACTACTGCAAAAAAAGTGGTGTTATTAACTAGTTTTAGAAAATACACTTTTCCCAAAAGGTTTTCACAATTTTGGCCACTACTGTAGAGTTGTTGACAATATATTGATGGATGATGGGACCTCAGGTCAAATAGCATCCAACATGCTAGTGAGGAAGAGCTGAGGATCATTCACACTATTGGAATGTTTATGATGTAGATAGATTACAGCCACATCATGTTGCTGATTTTGCTTTTTTGGAAAATAAAATGAAACCTATTTCTGCAAAGACAGAATTATAGTAAGAACCTGGAATGTAAGAAGCAGGAACATGGAGAAGCTCAGAATAGTGAAGGATGAAATGAATCAACTATATATTGTAGGCATCAGCATATGGAAAACTGGGCTGCTAATGAACGCTTTCATTCAGTAGATCATAGTTACTATTCAAGATATATAGGAATGGCGTTGCTTACAAGGCCGAGAAGATAAAGCCAGAAGAGTACTTAGTTACAGTGCAATCAGTGATCCAATATTATCAATTAGACTTCATGGACAACCATTTAATTTTGTGACACCCATGTTTATGTTCAAGCCACTGGTGCAGGAGAAGAAGAGCTGATGAATTTTATGATCAAATTCAATTTGAAATCAACAGAACATGCAAGCATGATGTGTTGCTTTGGGTTAGGAAGTAGGATACTAAAGTCTTAGTAAAGGATTTTAGAGAACTGTAGAAGAGACAAGAAGCAGCATTACAATGAGGTCTGTAAAGAGATCAAAGATGAAAACAGACATGGAAAAACTAGGAGAGCCTTCCAAAAGATCTCTGAATTCTGAAGGAGATTTCAGCCTGAAATTGATATGCCAAAGGATGCCAATGGATAGACGGTAATTGATTCAAAGAAGATCAAACAGAGAGGGAAGGAGTATACTGAAATTCTGAACAGAAAAAAATGTCAACATCCAAGACATCTTAAAGAACCTATTGTAATCAAAGAAGTTAGATCAGTACTCCAGTCATTACCAAGCCAGAGGGCTGAAAGATCTGATGAGATATCTACAGAAATATAGCAAGTAACAAAGGAAAAATCTGTAAAAATTTTAACCATCCATGACAGCAAATCTAGAGAATGGATGGAGTGATCAAGAGATTGGAAGAGCTCAGTCCAGGGGTGAAATCCAACAGGTTCTGATTGGTTCTGGAAAACCGGTACCAGAAATTTTGAGTAGTTCAGAGAACCGGCAAATACCACCTCTGGCTGGCCCCAGCGGGGTGTGGGAATAGAGGTTTTGCAATATCCTTCCCCCAGGAGTGGGAAGGGAATGGAGATTTTGCAGTATCCTTCCCCTGCCATGCCCACCAAGCCACACCATGCCATGCCCACAGAACCAGTAGTAAAAAAAATTGAATTTCACCACTGGCTCAGTCTATATCCCAATTCCAAAGAAAGGAGACTTAGCAGAGTGCATAAACTATTGTACAGTATTGCCTGCTAGAAAAATAATGCTTAAGACCATCCAACATAGATTTTGCTCTATGTGAAAAGGGAGATGCCAGATGTTCAAGCTGGTTTTTGAATCAGTGAAGGAACACAAGTCATTACTGCCAATGCATGCTAGATAATTGAGAAAACAAAAGAATGCCAAAAAGAAGTCAATAGGTGCTTCATTCATTATGGAAAGGCCTTTGATTATGCTGCCCATGTTAAGGTATAGAATGTCTTTAGGAAAACGGGAATTACCAAACATCTCACTTTCCTCACGGAAAATGTATACAGTTCTCTCATTTATTCAATCAATATGATGAATAACCATCGAAGGAGGATGGATTAGAAGGTAAGCATGGTTTTTAAAATGGAAGAAGAAATGTAAATAACCTGCACTCAGCTACTAATGCTACTCTGACACCATATGCATATAATCTGCAAGTTCTACCAAATGCAAGTCAAGAACACAGCGAAAAATGGAATTAAGCTTAAAGAGTGAGAATGTACAGAAACCAGCTTTAGAGCGGATAATAAGATTTTAAAGTAGGTAAATAGCTTCTGCCTTTAAGGAGTGACTGCAGATGGTCCTCAATTTACGACCAACATTCAGCCCAAAATTTCTGTTGCTAAGTGAGACATTTGTTAAGTGAGTTTTGCCACTTTAGTATTCCAATATCTCAGCGGTTGCCACAAGGAAGAGAGAGTCAAACTATTTTCTAAAACACCTGAGGGTAGAACAAGAAGCAATGGGTGGAAACTAATCAAGGAGAGAAGCAGCTTAGAACTAAGGAGAAATTTCCTGACAGTTAGAACAATTAATCAGTGGAACCACTTGCCTCCAGAAGTTGTGAATGCGCCAACACTGGGGGGGGGGTTGTTAAATGAATCACTGCAGTTGTTAAGGTTATCAAATCTGGCTTCCCCAATGACTTTGCTTGTCACAAGGTCACAAAAGGTGATCACATGACCCCAGGACACTACAACCATTATAAATATGAGCCAAAAGTCTGAATTTTGATCACATGACCATGGAAATGCTGCAAAGGTCGTAAATGTGCAAAGTCACTTTTGTCATTGCCGTTGTAACTTCGAACGTTCACCAAACGAACGGTGGTAAGTCGAGGATTAGCTGTATTAACAATGAAAGTATCAGCAGTCAAAAATGCACTGTAGAGCGTTTCTTAGGGTAACAACGAAGGTCTGGAAAAACATATTTGGATGTTATGTGTTTGTATCTACAAAGATCAGAATTTATAATGTTTTCCTTGTGACACCAACACCCAAAATTAAGTAAAAGTTTTGCTCTTTTTTCCTTTCCTATTCATTCCACGTTGACTTTGCTCTTCCTCTGTTATGAATGAGAAGAACTACTTTCTGGTTCAGAATTATTTGGGATGGAGTTACATTTGAACTGATGGACCTTTTTCCTTTCCTTTTTCCATTGATTTCTGTAGCACGATTTCCAGAACTAATTGAAAAGATTTCTGGAACTGCATAAAATCTTGGGGCAACAAATAGCTTAACCCCGTGATGGCGAACCTATGACACGTGTGCCACAGGTGGCATGGAGAGCCCTCTCTGGGGGCACGCGAGTCATCACCCAGCTCAGCTCCACCTTGCCTCCCAGCTGATTTTCAGGTCTATGCTGCACATGCATGGAGGGGTGGGGCGCATGTGGGAGACGCGAATGTATGCCTGAGGGGGTCGTGCGTGCATGCATGGGGGTGAGGGTTCATGCGTGCATGCATAGGGGGGCTGGGGGAAGCGCGGGAGGTACGCTGTGCCCCCCCTGCCTATGCCCGATTTTGGGCCTAGTAAGCCTCCCTGCAGCCTCCTGGGACCAAAAACGGACTGCAGGGGTGAGGGGCGGGGTGCAGGGGGATCATCAGGGGTGGGTTCTAAATTTTTTTACTACCAGTTCTGTGGGTGTGGCTTGTTTTGTGGCCGTGGTTTGATGGTCATGTGACAATTCTTTAGGATTTAGCAGAGGTACAGGCTTTTAACTGCTTGCAGAGCTGTACCTGTCTACTCATTTGTTTTTGGAGGCACTGGTCTACTCATTTGTTTTTGGAGGCACTGGTTTACCAGGCACCAGTCTACCCATTTGTTTTTGGAGGCACTGGTCTACTCATTTGTTTTTGGAGGCACCGGCCTACTCATTTGTTTTTGGAGGCACCGGCCTACTCATTTGTTTTTGGAGGCACCGGCCTACTCATTTGTTTTTGGAGGCACTGGCCTACTCATTTGTTTTTGGAGGCACTGGCCTACTCATTTGTTTTTGGAGGCACTGGTTTACCAGGCACCAGTCTACCCATTTGTTTTTGGAGGCACTGGTCTACTCATTTGTTTTTGGAGGCACCGGTTTACCAGGCATCAGTCTACCCATTTGTTTTTGGAGGACCGGTCTACCACTACACTGCCTTTTAACACTGATCAGCTGTAGGGTGGCCCTTTGAAGCCCTGCGGAAAGAGTTTAAACAGTTTTTTTCCTTCTAACCGATCAGCTGGGGCTCGGGAGGCAGCGAATAGATTGGGAGCGGGGCCAAATAAAAGGTAAGAATAACGTGGTGGTGGGCAGCTCCCGAACAAAGAGAACCGGCTCAGCGGAACTGAGCGGAACCAGGAGGAACCCACCACTGGGGATTATGCATGCATTGCATTATGAGTGCAGGCACGCATGCATGCTGTCGTGCGCGCATGCACTCACTTTTAGCATGCAATGACAAAAAGGTTAGCCATCACTGGCTTAACCCTACCATAAATGGTTAATAGCATGGGCTCATCCCTTATTTCTGCAGCAACTTCTAATATAGGAAGTATGTTTGAATAAAATGAATACTGAGCAAGAGGCCGCACAAGGTCACAGATTCCATTTGGTGCAAACAAGCACACACACACACACACACACACACATACTGCCACCCTTGGACAAATTTTGAGGCTAGAAAGCTATTAGTGCCAGAACGTTTTTTTACATCTCACTCTGTTTTTGTCTTTATTTATGACTCCACTGCTGTTGCAATTATACATCCATAACATGCATTTAATACCCTGCCTAACTAATCCAAAAAGGGCTGTGCTGTAATTTTAGCATAAATTAAATAGTTCAATAAATCAGTTCCATCCCACATCCCACCCCCTCCCCCCCTTGCCATTCTGATGCATTGCATGAAGACTCCCAAAAGGTTTTCTGCTGATAAACAGTTTGTCTGAGGACTCTCAGAAAGCATACAATACTCTACAAAAGGAGGTGGAAAATCTGGTGTCCTCTAAAAAATTGGGGTGGAGTAGATCTGCTATGGCCCACTAATTCATAATCCAGACACAGGAATGAAACAAAGTGCCTCAGAACAAGCAGGGATGTTTTCCAATTACAGGCTGAACGTAATCCAAATCCTTCAAACTGTCAAACTACTGAGAATTCTATTGAATTTATACACAATTGTGGGCCCAGTGGGGCTCTACTTTCACACCTCAGTTCTGAGTCTCCATGGTTTAAGGTGTGATTTGTATGGTACATCCCTGTGCTTGTAATTATCAACCTACCAAGCATGCCAAATCACAATCCAAAGTATGTGGTGGGGGATAACAGATTTATATTTATTTATTTATTTATTTATTTATTTATTTATTTATTTATTTATTTATTTATTTATTTATTTATTTATTTATTGGTTTGATTTATATGCCGCCCTTTTCCGGAGACTCAGGGCGGCTTACAATGCATTAAGCAATAGCCTTCATACTTTTGTATATATCTGCTTAGTAGGGCTTTGCCCCCCCCCAAGCAGTGTTCTTTTTTTATACAAAGTCAGCTTATTGCCCCCATAAACTGGGTCCCTATTTTACCTACCTCAAAAGGATGGAAGGCTGAGTCAACCTTGAGCCTGGTGAGATTTGAACTCGTAGTAATTGCAGGCAGCTGGCAGCTAAGTGCTACTTTAACAGCACTTTAGACCGCTGCGCCACCAAGGCTCCTTGGAGATGAGTCCATACCGGGGGTGAAATTCACTTACCTTCCCTACCAGTTCACAAATGTGCTCGCGCCGCACAAGGTTTTGCTTCTTAGCCAAGAAGCTTCTTCATTTTTCAAGAGGCAACTGGACTTTGGGATTTTTCTTTGAAGACGTTTCGCTTCTCATCCAAGAAGCTTCTTCAAGCTTCTTCAGCTCTGAAGAAGCTTCTTGGATGAGAAGCGAAACGTCTTCAAAGAAAAACCCCAAAGTCCAGTTGCCTCTTGAAAAAGCACTTTTGGGACAACCATGACCTGGATGACTGAGAATCTCCATAGACAGTAAGCCCAGTGAAACAGGAAGCCAAGGTAAACATTATTCATTCTTATGGATCCCCTGACTCTCCACTTTCAGTGTAAACAGCTATCTAAGCATGGCAGGTCCTGGAAAGTCAGGCCAATCTACCAGGTCACCTTCGAATTTTCCCCTCTACTTGCAACAGTGAAGTCAGAATGGGAGCAATCGTCATTTATATTTTCAGCTCTGAAGAAACTGAAGAAGCTTCTTGGATGAGAAGCGAAACGTCTTCAAAGAAAAAGCAGAAAGTCCAGTTGCCTCTTGAAAAAGCACTTTTGGGACAAGCCTATCTGTTATTTAGGGGAAACAGTGACTATTGTCTGCGACAGCTTCTACAAAGGAAAACATTGTCCATTGTATTTAAAGTCTGCTGAATTCATTCAAGGTTCAAATTATCCTATTTCAGACAATTTTGTGACAACCTACCTCTCTGAAAATGCTGAGAAATGTGGAAGGAAAAAAAAAAAGTGGACAGCCAGCATCAAGGTGATGAGTGCACCATTGCAAAACCTGAAGAACCAGGTTAAAGACCGATCATTGTGGAGAAAAGCTATGTGATTGGTGAGAGTTGGCAATGCCTTGATGGCACATAATCAATCAATCATTCTTCAAACTGAGAACCATTAAATCAAGGCTGCTCTGAACTTTCTTATAATTGTCCCTGCGCTTAATTTGAATGGATGTTCCAGAATTATCCCGAGACTAAAAATTATTATATCCATTTTCTATGTCATGTGTGATTTTACATACCTCAGTCATGTTTGTATATTCTAAGCTACAAAGCCCAAAACACTGTAATCTTTCTCTAATCTATTCATCATTTTGGTTGTCCTAATGACTAAATACCTTCTGAAAGCTCCAAAAACCTATTCTTTAAAATAGATATATATAGACT
Organism: Pantherophis guttatus; assembly: GCF_059756535.1. NCBI lineage: Eukaryota > Metazoa > Chordata > Lepidosauria > Squamata > Colubridae > Pantherophis > Pantherophis guttatus. Next base: position 327,417,513 of record NC_142063.1, on the reverse strand, counting down.
TCAGGTTTCAGAGACCTGCTTCTGTTTTCTGTGTGTGTGTGTGGTTTTTTTTTTTTTAATAGAATCCTCTGATCTACCCACTGGAGTATTGAATCTAAAATGTATACATTTAGAAAGCAATTAATTCTGAGCTCAGATACTTATTTGTAGTATTAGAAGTGAATGGAGCTCACAAGTCTGTCAAAAATAGCCTCTCCTGATTTCTCTTGCGGCTTTCTTTGTTTCATTATTATAATTAAAAGTGGAAGCAGTCATTTTCCTACACAGTTAGAAACAACTGATGACTTCCTGCTAATCACCCAGAAATGCATCTTTGGCACCCAACCTATCTGCCCTGCTCAAACAGATCATCCATGATTGTTTCCCAGAGGCATCTATGATCCACAAAGCAAGAATAGAAATCACAAGGAGAATAGGCAGCTGTTTTGATTTGCTCTCATTGGCTGTTCTCAGCACAATGCTGCAACTATAGATCATAGCAGCATTGTGCGGAGAACTATTTGCATAATCATTATGCAAATCAAAACAGATAACCAAACTCAATCTGCTTTCAAGTTTCTCGCTCCCTTTCTCTCTCAAATAGTGTTTGATTATTACAATTATGTGGCTCTGAAGGGGCCAGTACAGAATAAGCACTGGATGAAAATGAAAAGAGGGGAGGGCAGTTCTCCTGCATTTTCCACCAAGATCCCAACAGGGGAAGTTTTCGTTTTCACATTGCCTTAGATAGAGCGTTACTATAAAAGGCTCATCCACACAGCATCAGTGCCTCTCGTTGTCCTTGAAATGGGACAAAGTTATGTTAGATGGGGTTACTGCTCCTTCCTCATCCTTTCAAACTTCTGCATGGCTTCTGATACTATCAACCATGATCTCTTGCTGAATTTTCAATCAGGATTTGAGATTGGAGACCCTATGCCTTCCTCAGTGGGTGGTTTCAGTCAATGAGTGTGAGAGGTTGGTTGAATGGCCTTTTGATAATATCTATCATAGATGAAGTTTCTGAGGGAAATGGGGATATGGTGTCCTCAGAATACTAATGAAAGCCAACTTTATGTCACCACCGGGGGCCATAAGGGAGATTCTGCCAGTCTCCTAACCTAGTCCCTCGAAGCTATAAGGGTCTGGATGGGAGAAAACAGGAAACTGGGGAAGATGTATTTGCACTGGATTCTTAGCTGATGCCAGTCTTATCTCTGGATTAGTAAGAACTATACATGAAAAAGCAAATTTGCATTTGGGGGACCTTTGAACTCAACTCCAGCTGGAAGAGCAGGTAGAAGCCAAAGACATGACTGTGTTCAACTTTGGCTTGTTTGCTAACTGCAACCCATTGATGCAGGAAAACCTAACAACAATAACTCATGCTTTTATTAACACCTGGTTGGACTACTGCAATGTACTTTATATGAAGTTGCCCTTAACGATTACACAGAAACTACATCTGGTCCAAAAGGCATAATTCTGCATAGTTATAAGCTCCCATCTTATAACATTTGGAGCAGTGATGGGTTTCAAAAATTTTTACTACTGGTTCTGTGGGTGTGGCTTTGTGGGCATGACATGGCTTTGTGGGTGTGGCATGGCTTTATGGGTGTGCTTTGTGGGCATGGCAGGGGAAGAATACTGCAAAATCCCCATTTCCTCCCAATCAGCTGGGACTTGGGAGGCAGAGAATAGATGGGGGTGGGGCCAGTCAGAATTTTTACTACCTGTTCTCCGAACTACTCAAAATTTCCGCTACCGGTTCTCCAGAACTGGTCAGAACCTGCTGAAACCCACCTCTGATTTGGAGCAAATAACAAATAATCCCGCCTTCATGGATTTTGTGCTTGGGACAATCTGCTTCTACTAAAATCACTCTGACCTGTCAGATATTGTAAAAAGCAGCTGTTTGAAGTGCCACACATTTGAGGATGAGGGAGAGTGAAATGAGAAGGAATTCTTTTGAGGGAGGGCAATGCTAATATTTAACAGTCTCCATGTGGCGATCAGACTCAGCCCTCCCTAGTGTCAAGAAATTCTGAAAATAGAATACTTAAATTAGGCATTTTTTTTTAACTTAAACATTATATCACTTTTATTTATATTTCTTGTTCTTTTTCTGTTCTGAGCAACAATTGATGCCCTTACAGCAGGGGTGTCAAACTGGTGGCCCATGAACCAGATGCATCACACTCAGGCCACGCCCACCCTGACTCCACAAAGGCAAAAAACATTGCGATAGGTCACAATATGTCACATGACACGATCGAGTTTGACGCCCATGCCTTACAGTGATGGGAAAAAGTATGAATTCTATACGAAGAGAGTTTCTTCTGTACTGGCTCACTAGCCAACCGAGAAATTGGAGGTTCTGCATTTGGGAGAGCCACTTCTTTTCTTCAGAAGGCTGGAAATCAATCACATTATATATATATATATATAGTATTATTTCCAGCACTTGGAAGAAAGGTAGCATTGAGATGAAACAAAACACATACACAAAGAATATTCCCCTCTCCTATTCTCCGATGGCTATTAGTTAATGAGCTTCATTACTGCTACGTTTGCTTTGGCTGATCAGTGGGAGTATTGACACTTTGATAGGTCTGTATTTGGTTTTACCTGGAGTCAATATTCCCATTTCTGAAGACATAGAGACCCACAAACAGCAGCAGTGAGACGTCATTTTCTCCTGCAGCGACATTACCGTTATTGATGGGATGCTGCAGTACCTAATCCATGTTTGTGTGAGAGAAAGTGTCTTTATTAACATATGTCCAGTGGTACCTTGGAAGATCACTAAACATATCTCCCCCAAAATGTACCCAACCAGGAGTGAAATGCTCCTGGTTCAGACCGGATCAGGCAATCCGGTAGCAATTGTGGCAGGTTGTTCGGAGAACCGGTAGCGATGGCGACGCGAGGCTCCGCCCACCTGCCCAGGTGTTGTTACTTCCTGGTTAAATGTGTTTTTTACCCTCTGCACATGCGCAGAAGGTTTTGCGCATGCACAGAGGGTCTGCGTGTGCATGTGACGTGCATGCACGCGCGCAAAACAAGGACTTCCAAACCGGTAAGGAAGGTAAGTAGATTTCACCCCTGTATCCAACCAAACCATGGACCAAGCACTGCTTTGCAGGCTTCACCAGACCTTGCTGGGAAGCTTTATCCTGGGGGGGGTGAAGAGTGGGTAATGTTGCTTCCCCCAATTCCCTGAGGATACTCCTGGCCCCTAACATTCTCCTAAAGGGGATAAATGGCCCTCTAAAGTAGGAACCAGGGAAGGAACACATGCATAGGACTTTTAGCTGACCAGTAGAAATAGAAGAGGTCTCTGTACTTAACCTTTCCTCAACACAAGGGGCTGGATATTTTTTTTTTTAATTTGATTTATATGCCGCCCTTCTCCGAAGACTCAGGGCGGCTTACAATGTGCTCAGCAATAGCCTTCATCCTTTTGTATATTTATACAAAGTCAGCTTATTGCCCCCACAAACTGGGTCTTCATTTCACCTACCTTAGAAAGGATGGAAGGCTGAGTCAACCTTGAGCCTTGGCGAGATTCGAACCCTGCAGTAATTGCAGGCAGCTGGTCTTAATAAGCTTAAGCTTAATAACAGGGTGCCTTAAACCCCTGTACTACCAAGGCTCTATGGTCCAGGTAACCAACTCTGAATCAACAGGTGGTGGGAATGCCCATTTTAAAACTAGAACAGGAAAAGACAAATGTAAGCTGCTTCTCTGTGCAGCTTGGGTTGAAATGGAATGGAAGATAATGTCATCCGTTTCTGTCTTCCTGAAAAGTTAACAAGGTATCTCCTTGCCACAGTTAGCAGACCATGTTGAGAAACCCTGAGATAAGCTTAAATTTGTCATTAGCTGTTCTGATATAAAAGCAGTATTTTTCCCTCTCTCCAACACCAGTCAAGGACAGCCTCAAGGTATGTGAAATCTGTTATGTTTCACCACCGTTCTCTTGGAAGTGAAGTCAGGTTAGAGGTATGCTTCACAGGTATTGGGAGGGAGGCACTCCCCCCTCCCTCTTCCAGCCATTTATAAGATAACAGATATAAGTATAAGCGTGATTATGAATACATGAAATGGATATGAATAAAAGGGGGCATTAGGACAGGGACGGTAGGCACGATGGTGTGCTTATCCACGCCCCCTTACAGACCTCTTAGGAATGGGATGAGGTCAACAGTAGACAGTCTAAGGTTAAAGTTTGGGGGTTTGGGGAAGAGACCACAGAGTCAGGTAGTGCATTCCAGGCACTGACCACTCTGTTGCTGAAGTCATATTTTCTGCAATCGAATTTGGAGTGGTTTACCTTAAATTTGCATCTTTTATTTTATTTATTTATTTTATTGAATTTGTATACCGCCCTACTCCCAAAGGACTCAGGGCAGTGAACAGCCATAGAATTAAACATATAAATACAAAATTTAAAATAGAATAAAACAAATTAAATAATTTGGCTGAACAAATTTAAAACCCCAATAATTTAAAACCAAATTTAAAATTTCCATTTAAAAAGGGGAAAACTTAGGTCAGGCCAGCTTGATGAAATAAGAAAGTCTTGAGCGCGCGACGGAAGGTACGCAGATCTGGGATCCTCCGTATCTCTGGGGGGAGCTCGTTCCAGATAGTAGGTCCCCCACAGAGAAGGCTCTTCTCCTGGGGGCCGCCAGTCAACATTGTTTGGCCGACGGCACCCGGAGGAGCCTCTCTCTATGGGAGCGTACTGGTCGGTGGGAGGCTATTGGTGGTAGCAGGCGGTCCCGTAAGTAACCAGATCCTAAGCCATGGAGTGCTCTAAAGGTGATAACCAAAACCTTGAAGCGCACTCGGAAGACCACCGGAAGCCAGTGCAGCTCGTGCAGGAGAGGCGTTACATGGGAGCGCCATGTCGCTCCCGTCACCACCCGCGCAGCCACACTCTGCGCCAGTTGGAGCCTCCGAGTGCTCCTCAAGGGGAGCCCCATGTAGAGAGTGTTACAATAGTCCAGATGGGAGGTGACGAGGGCATGAGTGACCATGCATAAGGAGTCCCGATCTAGAAAGGGACGCAACTGGCGGATCAGGCAAACCTGATGAAAAATTCTCCCGGTCATGACCGTCAAGTGCTCTTCTAAAGACAGCCGTGAATCCAGGAGGACACCCAAGTTGCGGGCCCTTTCCGTGGGGGCCAATGATTCACCCCCAATAGTCAGCGATGGCACTAGCTGACTATTGTGTGCTCGTGTATTGTTGTGGTTGAAGCTGAAGTAGTCATTGACAGGTAGGATGTCGTAGCAGATAATTTTATGTACTATGCTTAGGTCAGACCAAAGACGGCATAGTTCTAAGTTATCTAAGCTCAAAATTTCAAGCCTGGTAGCATAAAGTATTCTATGGTGAGCAGAGGAGTGGAGGACTCTTCTCTTGAAATATCTCTGGACTCGCTCAATGGTATTTATGTCCGATAAGCAGTGGGGTTTCCAGACAGATGAGCTGTATTTGAGAATTGGTCTAGCAAATGTTTTGTATGCTTTAGTTAGCAGTACAATTGTCATTCAAATAATTGTCATTTTCATGGCACCACCACCACCAGTAAGAAAGAGGTTGTTCCACAACTAATCTTTCCAATTTTCGTGATCCACAAAATCTAATTCTGTTTCTCAACTATAATAACTTTAAGAGGTGTGGACTTCAACCCCCCAGAATTCCCCAGCTGATTCCTCCAATGAGCAGCTCTTACTCTTATGATGTTCTTCCTAATCCTTGAACTTTGTCCCCTTTAGTTGTTGATGGCAAATGTCAAAAGACTGAAGGCAAATATACGTGTCCCAGGATAATGTTGCAGGATCCAATCTGGGTCGGTCGCTGGGACCGGAGGCTTACTCTTCCAAGCTTTCAGACTCATGCTAGAGCCCATCCTCAGGGAACTTCTCTCTACTGGCATTCTGGTAAAGAGAAGCTCCCTGAGGATGGGCTTCAGCACAAGTCTGGGTGTGGATCCTGGTGACACACCCAGATTGGATCCTATATCAAAAGATTCCTTTCCATTAACATATCTGCCCATGTGCTCCCATGATGTTGTAGAGGAACGACCTGTTTGCTGTATTGAAAAAGGCACACATATTGCCAAACCTCCTGGCAGGGTTGATGAGTAACATCCCTTCTCTCTCTGGGCAGAGTTTGAAGGTGCTGATATTCATAGCCCAGACAAATTCTGGCTGCTCTGAGAGAAGGCAGAAAATATTGTCTAACACAACTGCACTCTGACCACATTGTTAATTTAAGTCCCAAACCCATAAATGCATGGCACAACATAGAAGAACGAACTCATCAGGACAAGATTCAGCAGTCCATCTGCATTGGAAGGCCATTCTTTTGAAGACAGCAAAGTCCACATTTTGGACAGAGAGGTCTGCCTGTTTCAAAGAGGGGTCAAAGAGGCCATCTATGTCAAAATTGAACAGTCAGTCTCTCAACAGAGGGGGAGGGATACAACATCATCTATCTCCAGTCTACAACACAATCCTTCCAAAAAGGCTCCACACCCATTTGCACCACTCAGGTGACCCTGATGACACACATAAACCTCCAGGTGACCTGAATGACCCTCTAAAATAATGCAAATGACCAGCTGTCTTCAAGGAGTATAAATCCTTCCATTCCTCACCATCCAGTCAGAGCTGAAGAAGCTTCTTGGATGGGAAACGAAACATCTTCAAAGAAAAACCAGAAAGTCCAGTTGCCTCTTGAAAAAAAAGCATCTTTGGGATTAGTCCCAAACCTAACTTTCTTTTCCTTCCTTTTTTTTTGGTTGTATTTATTGCCTATGGCACATTTTTCTGTATTTTTGTATACAGGACAGACTAAGGCTATAATAAAGTTGATGCTATGCCCTAAATGGAAGTGAGGAACCAGGAGCTTGGAGCCTTGAAGCCTTGAAGCCAATGAGGGCTCTGGGGTAGAGAAAAATCAGACTGCCCCCATTCATTCTTCTGATAGCCACCTGGATACTGAAGATGAGAAACACTAATGTAGCTGCACAATCCAGGATCTGTTTCTCTTCTCTGTGGCTCTATTTCTGCCCTGGTTGTAATTTCCTATAAGTTGGGTTTTTTTTTAAGTTAAGATAATTTTATACCAATAGCAGTTAGACTCATATACTGCTTCACAGTGCTTTACAGCAGTCCCTAGTCTAAGTGGTTTACAGAGTCAGCATATTACCCCCAGCAATCTGGGTCCTCATTCTACCAACCTCGGAAGGATGGAAGGCTAAGTCAACCTTGAGCCAGTCAAGATTGAACTGCTGGCAGTTGGCAGAGTTAGCCTGCAATACTGCATTCTAACCACTGTGCCACCATGGCACTTTATTAATGGAGTTAGCCTGAATTAGTTGAATGGAGTTTGGGAGAGGGGCAGAAATAGCAGTCAAGAGAAGACCAACTGAGTCCTGAATTACATCCCTCTCCATCTTGATGCAATTACTGAACTGATGGATGCCTGCCTTCTTTTATAAGTAGCTCCCACACCTTTTGGCAGACACTGGATGGATTCACCCAATATGCTTATTACCACATAACTAGCATTCACACAGCATACCAAAGCTAGTTAGTTTTAACCTTAGGTTTATTGTGGTTTCCTATGCTATGCAAACTCACTTCAAAATGATTTAACTCAGTAAACAAGTTAAGCAAGTTGTGCAAACCTAGCAGTACCATAAGTGTGCGCTGAGTGGTCCAAATAATTCATCCGTCTCCTTCATACCTGAATTCCAAAATGCTAAAAATACAACTTGCCTAAGCTTACTCATCATGTGTATAAAATCAGTACTCCAGGTTACAAATGGCTCCTTTTCACTGTATGCCTTTCACACATTTTAATTGCCATATGTTTGTTTTTACAAAGAATATATTTAGAGACAACTATGTTGGGCCACTGTCAATTTTAGCTGGATAAACCAGAAATGGCTATCAATCTTTGACTTTTCCCAATTTGCCATGCCTCTGTTTACCCTCTTCTTCATTCAATCTTCACTATTTTTTTTCTGTGTTTCTTAACTTTGCTTCATTTCTTGCTTTTTTCCTGACTTCCTCCTGCTCTTTTCTCCCCAAAGATTGTAGTTGTGTAGAAACCTTTTGTATTCTTAGTGTTCTCTGGAACTTTCCATTTTTCTTTAGGAATGCACTTTCTCAGTCATTTATCAGGGCTCAGAGGTTTCAGGAGTCAGAAGTCTGAATTTGTATGGGGTTTTTTTTGGGGGGGGGAGGTTTTAAATCAAGGAATAATTAAATATTCCTAGATTTTAAATAAAGATCGGATAGAGAACCTGATGGGCAGTAAGGGAGGTGTATCCTTAACAGAAACAACAATAACGATTTATTGTAGCCCTTTACCAAGTCATGGTTAATTTAACAAAATACAGTAATTAGAAAGTTCCATCCAGTAGAATGAGGTCAGAATTTAGCCAGCAAACCAATAAAGCAACTTTACAGCAAAAAACACAAACCAAGCACAACTACATATTTAGAGCATAAGTTCATGACTATGAATGATGATTCACTGGAGAAGAACCTAATGCTGGGAAAGATAGAGGGCAAAAGAAGAAAGGAAACGACAGAGAATGAGGTGGCTGGATGGAGTCACTGAAGCAGTCGGCGTGAGCTTAAATGGACTCCAGAGGATGGTAGAGGACAGGAAGGCCTGGAGGGACATTGTCCATGGGGTTGCGATGGGTCAGACACGACTTCGCAACTAACTAACAATGAATGATGAAACGAGCTTCATAATATTGTGATGCAAACTCTGCCTTTTATTAATTCCATGCAACATCATGATGCAAATACAAAGGGATAGCAGTTGTTTTGCAATACCAGAAAGTGTGTTTTCCACTAGGAATTGATGTCTATGGATGGAGAAAGAAAGAATTGATGTCTATGGATGGAGGATTGATGTCTATGGATGGACATCAGGAATGTCTGCTGGGAGACTATTACAGTAATCCAAATGCAGTGGTGGGATTCAGCCAGTTCGTACCTATTTGGGAGAACCGGTTGTTAACTTTCTAAGCAGTTCGGAGAACCAGTTGTTGGAAGAAATCTGATTTTGTTTTTTCCACTTTACAGGGCTAATCCCGTAAGGAAGGCAGGAAGGAAACATTCTGGTGTTGTTTCTAGCCTAATCTTTATCGCTCTGCTTACAGAAACTGCCTCTCTGGTTAACCCTTATTACATTGTAACAGCTAAAGTGAAGCGGCCATCGACGGTCACATGACCACTAAGCCACGCCTACCCAGTTAGTCATTAGAGCAGAGAACTGATTGTTAAATTATTTGAATCCCACCACTGTCCAAATATGAAACATCTAAGATATGCTCAGGTTTGGAAGGAAAAAGAAGAAAAGGAAGACCAACAGCAGGATAGATGGACAGTTGCAGTTGTTGTGAATGACCTCTTGGAAATCCTGAAAAAACAGGTTAGGGGCAGATCTTCATGGAGAAAATAGCACATAATGGTACATAATTCGTCAGTCAATGCTCAAGTTGCTAAATTGCTTTTTGCTAAGATTATGTTTTGTTACAGCATTCATTTTCTTTTTTTCTGGGAGCATAAGGCACAGGATGGGAGTGGCGCGGTGGCCTAGAGGTGGAGCTCTCGCCTCACAATCAGGAGGCTGAGAGTTCAATTCTAGGTAGAGGCATATATTTCTCTCTCTGGGCACAATGAAAATATATCTGCTGAACAAAGCTCCACATTGGTGACAGGAAGGGCATCCGGCCAGTAAACACTCAACTGCATTCAGTTGCCCAGACTCCATCCTGCAAGGGATTATGGGGTCATTAAAAGAAGATAATGATGATAAGGCACAGGATGGCAGGAAAAAAAAACTTTTCCCAGGTTTATTCCTATAGCAATAACCCTGTAAAGTAGGTAGAACTGGAAGAGACTATCTGGTTCCAAATAACATCCCCTATAATCAATAGAAGAGGGACGTGGTGGCTCATTGACTAAGATGCTGAGCTTGTCGATCGAAAGGTCGGCAGTTCAGTGGTTCGAATCCCTAGTGCTGCATAACAGGGTGAGCTCCCATTACTTGTCCCAGCTTCTGCCAACCTAGCAGTTCGAAAGTGCATTAAAAATGCAAGTAGAAAAATAGGGACCACCTTTGGTGGGAAGGTAACAGCGTTCCATGCGCCTTTAGCGTTTAGTCATGCCGGCCACATGACCACAGAGACATCTTTGGACAGTGCTGGCTCTTCGGCTTTGAAACAGAGATGAGCACCGCCCCCTAGAGTCAGGAACAAGTAGCACATATGTGCGAGGGGAACCTTTACCTTTACCTTATAATCAATAGAAGATTTGAACCTCAGTCTCATGACTTCCCTTTAACTGTGTTGCTCCATTGGCTCTCGCTTACATTCAACAGACTACAGAACTACTCCTTGTCAATAAACATCCCAATTTCCTATGAAATATTTCAGAGAGGACAGTAGCCAGCTGAGATGTTATTTGCTTCCAACATCTTCCTTGGCCACAGCCTGATGGGATGGCTGTTCCCAAAAGCCATGTGCATTGTTGCCTTCTCTGTTGAGCCAGGAGAATTTTCAGGTATGACTATCCCAACCAACCTGCTTTATTTTATCTTCCAAGTTTTCAGCAGGAAGTGGTCCAATGAATCTGGTCCCCTACTTTGCAAAAAAAAAAAAAGAGGGGAAAAAAATCCATACACAAGCTTCCAAGCCACAGTCCTAGCAAATTCACAGCTGAGCAGAGATTTATGCCAGAACTTTCACAATGTATCTTCTGAGGATAAATAGATCACAACAATTTATTTGAACGCGTAGACGGAGAAATGAAAACCAGCCCACACTCCCAAAGCTGTTTAGAAAGAACAGAAAGACATCTGAGCAGAAAGGACTTCTTAAAATTAGCCACTCCATTTTGGGCAGGGGGATGGAAAGGAATTGCTGTCAGATTCTTCCAGGGGGTAGCAGAGGGAAAGGGAGGGTGAGAGAAATTTGACTTACACGTTGGCAATGCTAAACAACTGGTTATTTCATTTAGCATATGTTTCCCCCTCCCCCCCTCCTGACAATACGGATGCCTACTTTAGCTGCAGCTGCCCCCCCCCAATTTTTTTTTCATTCTCTACAATTTTTCTACTGAAGCCTTGTCAAGAGCACTTAATGATGAATGGCTTAAACAAACAAACACGAAATAAATGGTGCAATGTAATTTTAGAATAATTCTGCAAAAGTCGCCTTTGCTTTAGAGCAGGGGTATCAAGCTCAAGGCCCAGGGGCCAGATTCAGCCTGTGGGATGCTTAGATGTGGCCCACAAGGCCGCCCTGGAAACAGTGAAGGACCAGCCCACAGTGCTTCTGCCAGCAAAAATAGGCTCCCAAGCTCCGTTTTGGGCTGTGACGGCCTCCTGCAACCCTCTGTCAGCAAAATCAGAACTTGGGAAGGTGAGCTCTGTTTTCGCTGGCAGAGGGTTGCAGGAGGCCATCACAACCAAAAACGGAGCTCGGGAGCCTATTTTCGCTGGCAGGGTGCTAAGGCCACCACAGGCGCCCCAGAGGCGAGTGATGTCAAGCTGGTCATGCCCACCCCAGCCACACCCACGATGCCCCCCCATGGGGGGATCAAGTTTGACACCCCTGCTTTAGAAGAACAGCTTAGTTTCCCCCCCCCCCAAAAAACCCACCTGTTGTGGCTCCGTCCTCCGAGCCTATCTTATCGGAGGGAGAAGGCTCCGAACATGAAGGAGAGGAGTCAGCCAGGCCTCCCTCTCCAGGCCCCTCCCCTCTGGCACTGCCTCAGGTGCCGGCCGAGGAAGAGGAGATTAGCCAGGAGCCAGGTGTCTCCGATGATAGTGATGGAGGCGATCTGTCGTTCCTGGATCCACGCCAACGAAGGCGTGATAAACGGTTGCAGCAGTTGAGGAGGCGTGCCAGGGATTAGGCTGAGTCACTGGACCACACCCCAGAGACTATATAAGAGAGTGTGGTGGCCATTTAAGACTCTGTGACGGACAAAAACTAACTCTGGTTAGTCACTTTGAACAACGCTTAAATCTGCCGAAGGTTTTTTGTTTTGAACTGGACTATTTACAAACTCTGCCGAAGGTTTCTTGTTTTGAACTGGACTATTTGCGAACTGTGTGTATTTCTGTTTATCTGGTGAAGGGATATTAAGTAAAAAGCACTTGGCAGTCGGTGCTCGTATTACTGCCAAGTTTTTGATAACAAACTGTGTGTGCCAAGTGCTTCCTTTAACCCTCGGCTGTGTGTGTGTGTGTGTGTGTGTGTGTGTGTGTGTGTGTGGAGACGGGGACAGAACACTGAGCTACCCAATCAGCAGGCAGATAGGGAAAAAAATCAGCAAAGAAAAAATAAATAGTCCACCATTTTTTCCCCCCTCCTGAATTCAGAAGACCATCACTTCCCACCCATCACTGTCCGTACTGATAGACCAGGGGTGTGAAACTCGTGGCCCGCAGGCCAGATGTGTCACAGGCTGGCCATGCCCACCCCTGGTTTAGCGAAGGGGGAAAAAGTCACGATACGTCATGTGATGACAACGTGACACTCCACATTTGACACCCTGTGATAGACAGTAGAAGAATATATCTCTGGTGCTCAAAAGGACTTTAGGAATTCTTCCCCCCGTTTTTAAATTATAATTGTACTAATGCATTTTAATTTGAATAAGCACCCTCCAGCTTTCCCCTCCTCTCCTGCTTTTTCCACTTGTCACTTCTCATCCCAAAAATGACAGGAGATTTTGTTTAGATATTGCATGGACAAAGTGATCACCAATGGGATTTTGCCTAAGAGGTGACATGTCCAAATCCCTCTCCGTCTTCAGTTCATCAGCAGAACTGTCAAGACTTTTTCCAGCACTGGAGGCTTTACCCCTCAAATGCTCCATGCCAGTTTTAAAACTGCTTATATAAATCGTATGATCGTTTAGAGTAGATAACACATTGCTTGCATTGGTGGAATGTTAAGTCTGATTTCTGCAGCCTTAGCATACCCGCACTGCTATGCTGGTATAATTACATGTGCTTGCCAATTTTGATTTAAAAAAAAAAAAACCCTCCTTATTAGCTCAATTAATATATCCAGTGTGCATATGTAATGTACAGTTGAGTTATTGTTTCCATTTAACTTCTAAGGAATTAATAAGTACTCTAGAGAATTCATGTTTTGTGCAACAAGACATGGGAGGAATAGAGTTAGTGAAATCAAACTCTGTTCTGCAGCTCTGTAGAATATTAAGCAAGTCATGCTCCTTAGTAATGATCTGAAACAGAATCTAAGACGACGGATGCCCCCTTTTTGGCCCATTAATTATTTTGACAGCCAGTTCCTATGGGTCTAGTCCATTGGGCTGCTCTGGTGCTTAAACTATTGCACTATTATATGAAAAGAGCCAAATGTCATCTTCAAATGTCACCACATCTTGAAATGGTAACGATTGGGTGATGATTGAGCATAATTGGATCTCCCATTAATAGTATGATGGGCTTTTCGGTGCTTTATCATTGCAAAGTCTGGGTCAAATAATCTCTTGTCAGTCCTTCAAGGTGGACTAGATTAGGGAATCAAAGACATGTAGACCAATACTGCTTGTATTGTAAGGTTATAGTAGCAGAATCTTGTAAATCGGAGTGCAGCTCCCCGCTCCCTCCCTTTATTTTCCCGTGGACTAGGGAAAGGCTTGTCTGAGACATTTATGTATGTTACAGTTCAGCCCTGAAGTCAAGTTTCTTTTATCTGACTGTTTGCTTAGTGTGATGACCCTGTCGGTTGCTGGCTCAAACGATGAGGACAAACTAGAATGGGGACCATTGGACAGGGGGTCCCCGGGTCCCCAAGAGCACCCAGATCAGGGGTGAAATCCAGCAGGTTCTGACAGGTTCTGAAGAATCAGTTGCAGAAATTTTGAGCAGTTCGGAGTACCGGTAGGGGAAATTTTGAGTAGTTCGGAGAACTGGCAAATACCACCTCTGGCTGGCCCCAGAGCGGGGAGGGAATGGGGATTTTGCAGTATCCTTCCCCCAGGAATGGGGAGGGAATGGGGATTTTGCAATATCTTTCCCCCAGGAGTGGGGAGGGAATGGGGATTTTGCAGTATCCTTCCCCCAGGAGTGGGGTGGGAATGGAGATTTTGCAGTATCCTTCCCCTGCCATGCCCACCAAGCCATGCCCACAGAACCGGTAGTAAAAAAATTTGGATTTCACCACTGACCCAGATAGCCCAGTGGTGGAAGAAGATGTAATAGTGGCTCCATCAGGTATTGGGGGGTGCAATTGACCCCCGCAAAAAATGAAGAAGGAGAGGCACAGCCACCAGCGATTAGCACTGAAGAAAGGCAACAGCCTGCTTCCAATTATGGAAGTTCAGAGGAGGTCAGCAAAGCTACACATGAGGAAGCAGCTTCAAACCCTCTTAATGAGAAGCACCGGGTTTTGAATTATTTAACCAGGTCCACATATCTTTTTGTCAGCCACATTTGAAATATTGAGAGCATGTTAGCATTCATGCAAAATGGCAGCCATTTGGGGCCTTTTCTATTCACCAGCTCTGCATGGATGTCACAAAACACAGATGGGGCAGAAGCAGTATTTTAAATAAAGATGATATTATATTTTAATGTTTCTCTGCAAGAGATGAGCTTCCATCTCTTGCAGAGAACTTTTTATCCTGTAAGGTGCTTTTATTTTCAAACTCTTTTTGCGTTCCATGACTACAAGCATGTTATGTTCCCACCAGTGATGGGATTCAGCCAGTTTGCACCACTTCGGGAGAGCCAGTTATTAACTTTCTGAGCAGTTTGGCAAACTGGTTGTTGGAAGAAATCATTAGGGCAGAGAACCAGTTGTTAAATTACTTGAATCCCACCACTGGTTCCCACCAAAATTATACTTTTCAAAAATCTCCTTGTTTCTTTTCGCTATCTAATGATTTTTTATATTTCTGCAAACCTTCAGGTCTCATTCTGTAATGCTATGTGGGAAAGATCTTGGCAGCCTGGGCAAAGAGATGGTACCAAGAGAATGGTTAGTCAGAGGTCTTCAAACTTGGCAGCTTTAAGACTTGCGGACTTCATAGCTGGCTGGAGAATTCTGGGAGTTGAAGTCCACAAGTCTTAAAGCTGCCAAGTTTGAAGACCTGTGGGTTAGATAAAAGACTATATTGTCCACAGTTGGATAGTGGTCAGGGCAAGAAGCTCAGAAGAAGCTAGTTTCTTGGGATATAAAGGAGATGCACATGGGGTGTGTGTGTGTGGCAGAATTGTACTTTCAGATTGTAAGATTCTATCAATGTAGCTTTACAACAAAGTAGAATTAGTTCATTTGGTCTGGTTCTTATTTTGTTTACCTTGCGAGGCTGATACATTCATCATCTCTATTTCTTTCCTTTTTCCTCAGACACCTTGTTTTCACCACAGTTCTCATTGTACAAGTGAAATATTAGGAGTGATATCAGTGTTATAAAAACAGCTTGTCTATGGAGCCCTGCTAGAGTTTTGCAAAGCTTCCCAAGGCTGCTTCCCGGAGATCTCTCCAAAAAAAGTCAAGACAGCATTTTTTTGCCAATTCTGTGATCAAAGCCCTGCCTTTTTTTAACATGCAACTCATATTTAATTTAATTTAATTAATTAAATTTATATGCCACCCCTCTCCGAAGACTCAGGACGGCTCACAATACATTTAAAAAATCATTATAAAAAGACATTGAAAAATTAAAAAACATTAAAAACATTAAAAACTCATTCACACCATTCATGGCCGGATCTCGCCAGATCACAAGAGCAAGATCAACGGCCCCAGGCCTGCCAGAAAAGCCAGGTCTTCACCGCTTCTCGGAAGGCCAATAGGGTGGGGATGGTCCGGACCTCAGGAGGTAACTGGTTCCAGAGAGCTGGGGCAGCCACAGAGAAGGCCCTCCCCCACGGGCCCACCAGCCAACATTGTTTAGCTGATGGGACCCAGAGGAGACCAACTCTGTGGGATCTTACCGGTCGTTGGGAGTTATGCGGCAGAAGGCGGTCTCGAAGATAACCTGGCCCTGAGCCATGTAGGGCTTTAAAGGTAATAACCAACACCTTGAATTGTGACCGGAGACCAATAGGGAGCCAGTGCAGCTCGTGGAGAATTGGTGTAATGTGGGTGTACCTAGGTGCACCCACGACAGCTCGCGCGGCTGCATTCTGGACCAACATATCTCTGATCACTTGATCACAGCCACCATCTTGACTTTTTGACCCTTCTGCCCCCATCTCACCCCACCCCCCCACCCCCGATATTTCAGTTTGGCAATTCTCTGAGCCAAGTACCCTTTGGAGCTTCTTCATCAAATACCATTGAGAGCTCAAGTATCGCACTGACAGTATCAAGAGAAGCCTTCTGCATTTTGCAGTAACCTTCCCCTGGAGTGGGGTGTAATGGAGATTTTACAGTATCCTTCCCCTGCCACGCCCACCTAGCCACGCCCACCAAGCCACGCCCACAGAACCAGTAGTAAAAAAAAATTGAAACCCACCACTGGGTAGAGGGAAGAAAAAGTGGCCTTGAGGGACAGGAGAAAGAACCGATGCCAAGTGTTCTGATCCAAGTCATGCAGCAATGCTCTGACAGAGAACGCACAATCCAGGCATTCTGCGATGTTATATGGCTGGGTTTCAAACTAAACCAAGCTTAAGAAAACACAGTGGCTGCATGTGATGCTCATAATTCATATTTGTATTTCAGATGACATTTTAGCTCAGAAGATCATCTTGGGGAACTTTGTATGAATGTCTGTAGATCATAGTGTAATCTAAAGTTTCGGGATGGCATACGGCCCCTCAAAACTGGAGATGGCTTTTAAAAATTTTGCCTTGAGTTGTATTGATAGAAGGGCAAATGTATCAAATGAATGAGGAGCACGCTTAGAGTAGGTTTACAGATTAACAGAGTTGGAAGGGACCTTGTAGATCATCTAGTCCAACCCCCCACCCAAGCAGGAGATCCTACACCCGTGATGGCGAACCTATGGCACGCATGCCACAGGTGGCGTGCAGAGTCCTCTCTGTGGGCACACCAGTCATCGCCACAGCCCAGCTGCACCATTCATGTGTGCGCGCCTCCCGCCAGCCAACTGGTCTTCGGGTCTCTGCCGCACATGCGTGGGGGGGGGTGGAGCACATGCACAGGGCAGGGCACATATTCAGGGGGCACTCAAATTGCATTTTAGGGGTTCGTACGTGCCCCCCATGCCCCATTTTGGGCCTGGAAAGGCTACTGCACCAACCTGGAAGCCAAAAAGGGATGGAGGGGACTGTGTGAGGCGCCCCACACCCCGTTTTGGACCTGGAAAGCCTCCTGCACTAACCTGGAAGCCAAAACAGGGCATGGGGGAGCTGGAGTGCATGCACGGGGGGCAATGGTGCATGCACAGGGGGCAAGGCACATGCATGGGGGACTTGCACACAATCGTGGAGAACGCGGGAAGGGGGCACATGCACAGGTGGGCATTTGCATTGCATTTTGGGGGGTCGGGTACGTGCGTGGGCATGTGCGCGCATGCTTTGAACACTTGGCACCAAATGGTTAACCATCACTGCCATCACAGCCATTTCCGACAAATAGCAGTCCAATCTCTTCTTGAAAATCTCAAGTAATGTTGTTGGCTGTTCTATGGCCTGATGAGACAATTTGAGTTCCATCAGGGCATAGACTTGCCTCCAGCAGTTGTGGATGCTTTAACACTGGAGGTTTTTAAGAAGAGATTGGACAACATTTGTCTGAAATACCGTGGTATGGGGTTTCCTACTTGAACAGGAGTTTGGACTCCAAGGTCTCTTCCAACTCTGCTATTCTGCCACAGAAAGAACTTACTTCTCCCTTAATGAAGGGAAGAAGTTGACAAGGCATCTTGTCTCGTTCTGAGAGCCTCTAGAAGTCCAAACAGAGCAACTCAGAGCAAAGCAGAAGCAGAAGCTTTATTTTCCTTAATGGGATTACATTAATGAGATGCCTTTGTTGAAGCAAAGCAGTTTGCTTGCGTTCTAGACAAAACACTAAAGGACAGAGGCTCTCCATTGAAAGCAAAGCTGTATACTTTCAAGGCTGTTTTCCCAGCTGATTGTGAAAGCCGGTCCACCAGAAAGGCTGAATGAAGAAAAACAGGTGCCTATGAATTGTGGAATGGAGAACTTTTTGAACAGGAAGGAAAACAGATCATCAAAAAGAATAAAAACAGATTGCTCACTGGATTACTAATAATGAAGCTAAAGCTTACATAATGGACACATTGAAGAAGGGCCTTGATGGTTGGAGAGATTGAATGCAACTGAAAATCAGGCCATCAGAAAATAACTTATCTAACTAAATATTATCACCGATCACCCAAACTCAAGTTTATAATGACTCAAAAAAGGAGTTACTGAGAGACAATACTGGCAAATTGGACCCCTTTGCTTACGAATAGTTACAAATTACTAACTCAACAGCAATAAGAAATTAGCAGATTAACTATGCTTAATTATTTGGATTTTATTTAATTACATTTAACATGATAAAGACAACACATGCAACTTTTGGAGTGTGTACCATACAGAAACATGGCTGTTTGTCTCAAAATGTTGCAGAATCCTAGTATAAATTGGAAGATAAATTACTCTAATGGTAAAATATCTGATTGGTGTGGTAAAGGGTCTGAGTACAATTCCAGGATGTCCATGGCAGGAGTCTCCAACCTGGCAATATGTGGACTTCAACTTCCAGAATTCTTCAGCCAGCTGTATTGGCTGAGGAATTCTTGGAGTTGAAGTCCACAAATCTTAAAAGTTGCCAGCTTTAGAGATCTCTGACCTATGGTAACTTCCAGATGTGTGGAATTTAGATCCCAGAATTCTCAGCTACAGTATTTGAATCTTTGGAGAACTGTTGCCAATCAGTATTGGTTATATTGTACTGGATGGGCCTGTTATAAGACACAGTGTAAGACAGCTTTGAAAGTTTGATGTGGGCTTTCCAGGGAATTAGGAAAGGCAATGTAGGAAGTTAGCACCCACCCCATTCCTAGAAGAATGAAATATCCTGGGAAATATTAAAAAGGCAGAATATTATATTTATCCAGATGAGAAAAGGAGAAACATGTTTTTAAAGACAAAGCAGCTCCCTGCAGCTCCCTGCCCTCCTCTTCAGCTCCAGGGTGATGGAATTAAGACATGGCCCTGAGGACATGATAGGATTAGCCCTCTACCCATCTCACCACATGGCACCTGGGAAGATTACATCACCCAGCAAGGCTCAACCAAGCCTGGGACACAGACAGCCTGCAAAATTAGCTAAGACCCCCGCCCCCTGGGAGCCTGACAACCAATCAGAATACAAGCTCAAATTCAAAACCAAACAGAGGGTATAAATATCTCTCTCTCTCTCTCTCTCTCTCTCTCTCTCTCTCTCTCTCTCTCTCTCTCTCTCTCAGCCATGTGCTTTTTTGCCCAGGGCCTCAAACTATGTGGTCCTGTCCACCATTAAAAACCATCTTTCCTAACTGCCACCATGTTTCTAGTGTCTTTCTCCTCACTTGGAACTGAACCCAGATGAATATTTCTTCCAAAAGCAATATCTAACAGATCTTGAGGGTACCATGTTGGAAAAGAAAACTTTAGTATTACATATTTTTTTTATACCATCCACTCTATTTTATTCCCTACCTCCTGGATTTTTAAACATGCAAAACAAGCCAATTTATCATTGCAGTTTGTGATTTCAGTGGATGGCTTGGAACAGCAAGGGGGCTTTAATGGGATGGTATTTCTAGAATATCATGAGAGGGAGATATAAAGACATTGATATATCCAGCATCTGTATATGGAAATGGTGAGGAATATAAAAGAAAATCAGGAAAACTTTAAAAATACAACCACAAAAAAACTGGTTTTTTTCCCCTTGTGGTATGTGGGTTTCTATCCCCTTTGAATTAATCTCAAATGCAGTTTACAGATGATGGAAACGTAAAAAGGTGTCAAGCTTAGTTGCTGCCAAGAACTTCATTGCTAAAAGATGCATGTCATCGGATTGCAACAGCTTAAAACCAAATGAGCATTTTGTTCCCTGAATTTGTTCCATACTCGAGGCTCAGTTAAATCCACTATGGATTCCTGTGAAGTGGATTTGCAAGATCCAACTGAAGTTATGTTAAAGTAGAACAACAAACTTACATTGGGTAAACTTGTTTTCAAAGCCAGAGTTAGGGAAATCAGCATAAAAAAGAATAGCACCAGGGAAATTTTCACTACTGTACAGAAGCTTCAAACTTAATCTAAATTAAAAACGAGATATTATGGAAAGTTGCAAACAATCGTCTATAAGGGAAAATGCAAATAGAACTAGATTACGTGTCTTCATGTCGGTGTTAACTCTTGGCCACAAAACTAGATTTTATCCAGGAGACTCTGGTCCCAACCTGGTTCTTCAGGTCTTCCAATGGTGCACCCATTAGCACTGTAACTTAATCTATCCACTCACTCTCCCTCTTTTTCTTTCTTTCTTTTTCTTTCTTTCTTTCTTTCTTTCTTTCTTTCTTTCTTTCTTTTTCTTCCTTCCTTCCTTCCTTCCCTCCCTCTTTCCTTCCTTCCTTCCTTCCTTTCTTCCTTCCTTCCTTCCCTCCCTCCCTCCCTCCCTCCCTCCTTCCTTCCTTTCTTTCTTTCCACCTTTCCCAGCATCAGAGCCTTCTCGTGAGAATTGGGTCTTCACATAATGTGTTCAAAGTAGGACAATTTAATCTTTGCCTCAAGTGAGTATGTTGGATGATTACTTTGATGATCCATTTATTTCAGGGGTGAAATCCAGCAGGTTCTGGAGAACCAGTAGCGGAAATTTTGAGTAGTTCAGAGAATCGGTAGCGGAAATTTTGAGTAGTTTGGCAAATACCATCTCTGGCTGGTCCCAGGGTGGGGTGGGAATGGAGATTTTGCAGTATCCTTCCCCTGAGTGAGGTGGAAATGGAGATTTTGCAGTATCCTTCCCCTGCCACGCCTACCAAGCCACACCACACCCACCAAGCCATGGCCACAGAACCGGTAGTAAAAAAAATGGAATTTCGCCACCAATTTATTTGGTTTCTTGAATATCTGTGGTATTTTCAGGAGTCTTCTCCAAAACCAGAGTTCAAAAAGATCTGGTTGTCATGGGTCCACTGCTGGGCCCCTCTCCAGATGCGAGTTCAGAGGAGGAGGCTGAGTTTGAGTCTGCAGAGGAAAGCATGGAGCTGAGCGTTAGTCAGGATCGGGGCTCAGAGAATGCTAGCCTGATGGAGCAGCCTCCGCTGGGTCAATTGGAGAAGCAACAAGCTGAAGCTGAGGGAGGCCAGTTGCATGAAGTCAGCCAGGAAGCTCCAGGAGAGGACGGGAAGCAGCTACTGCATATTAGCAATGAGGAGGAAGTAGAGTCCACATCTCCTGATCCAAGAATATGTAGAGCAGAGACAGGCACAAAGCCAGTCAGCTAGACTACTCATGAGGAGGCAACACCTCTGCTCTACATGAAGGGCTACACCGGCATTGCCTACTTAACCCTGCCTTGAGGACTTGAGTGTGGCTGGAGTTCTGTGCCTTGTGTGCTTGTGCCTTCTATCTTGGCCTGTTTGACTCCTGGACTTTGTGTGTGCTGAGTGATTCTTGCTGTACTGAGCTTGGAACCTGGACCTATGCAACAGGGGTACTTTCCAAGGACCTATTGGGGAGGGGGGCATTAAATAACCACCTGTAGAATTCTTGCCATACATGTCTGGAGGGGGGGAGCAGGGCAACACACTGGTTTCTCCAAAATCCAACTTGTGGTTCCGTAGGGAAAACTACTGCCTGCACAATTCTGAACGTTGTAGGTACAGATGTATTCCAGCATTCGAATACTTTTTTCCAAGATTTTTATTGCTAGTCTTCTAAGTCCTAGTCTGTTGCATATTTCTTGACTGCTGATTCCTGTTCATAGCTAACCCTAAAAGTCAGAAGCTGTCTACCGCTTCAGTATCTTATTGATTTTAAGCAAATTAAAAATGGGACAGATTTAAAAAAAAAAAAAATTTGAAAAGGTGGCTCCGCTTCCCAATTAAAGAGTGTAACAATTATCCTTGACATTTGTCTTTCCTTGAATATCACATGGAAAGTTCTTAGTAAAATAAACAAAATGTATATTTGAAGAAAATGCCTTAAATATGTATTTAGCAGCAAGTGTATTTTAAAATAATACTTAAAAAAAAAACATTGACAGATGCCAAAAGTGTGTGGGCAGATGAGGGCTGCAAATTAGCTGTATCCCTTTGATTGGGGTGAGTAGACAGCAACAAGTTTGGAAAAAAAAATATTGGAAGCTTTTGCAGCTCCTAAGACCCACTGAACATGAACAGAAAATGTAGCCTGATTGAACAAAGTTTACATGGAATATTATCTGCTGGGATCAAGGAAATGGGCTTTATCACTACACCTGTTCTCCAGAGAAGCACACACACACCAATGATTCATTAAAGCTTCTATCTTGCTCTCATGAAACATTAATTAAAATATTTTTTTCCTCCAGGTCTTGGATTAAGGTGGGTGGTGAACCAATTACAAGATTATCTATGTTTACTGTGGATGTTTTTCTCTTCTAGATATGCATTTTCCTCCTCCTCATTATATAGTTTTTGCTTTTATTCTTGTAAGATATTCATAATCATCATTGTCAGACATAACTAATCAATCATGCTATGAAAACCCATCTCATTCCATTAATTTATCATTCAAGCTATCAAAACCTAGAAAATATGTTCATCCTCTAACCAGGTTTAAGGTGTCATGTGAACACGCCTTGTGAATTATAGCAGAATCTTTCATTCTACTTACTAATACGGCCAGCATTCTGAACCCAAGCCAGTTTGTTTTCCCTTCCTGCCAGTGATGGAATATAGTCTGGATTGCCAGGGGAGAATGCATTCCAAAGGAGCAAGAGACAATTCAGTTCATGTTCTGTCCCCGTCCCACACGCACACACACCAACAGACGTCCAAGAGTTAAAGACCAAACCAGCCGACAAAATCCTTTTCCTTATGATAACGGAACTTGGCAGCAACCTCGTGGCTGCCTGCCAAGAGTTCATTACTTACGAAGGGAAGAGATAACTTCTCTCCGCTTCTGGTACATCAAAGTAAAATGCTCAATAATTACAGAGTAAATCAAGTCCAAAGATAATCCAGCAAAGTCTATAGCAAAAGTCCGGCAATGCAGAATGGCGTGGAAGCTTTCAGCTTTGTTCATCACAAGGCCTGACTGGCCACCATGCTCCCTTTTATACCCTGTGGGGTGTGGTCCAGTGACTCAGCCTAATCTCGGGCACGCCTTTTCTTCTGTTGCGCACACTTATCTCTGCGACGCTGGCATGGATCCAGCCAAGACTCATTACTCTCATCAGTGTCCACCTGTGGCTGCGTGGACATGCTTGGCCCCGACCCTATCTCTTGCCCTTCGGCGGGCACCGAAGGCATTGCCAAAGAGAAGGGTCCTGGAGAGGGAGGCCTTGCCAACTCCTCTCCTTCACTCTCGGAGTCCTCTCCTGCCAATGACACAGGCTCAGGTAATGGAGCCACAACAGTTCAGATAGTTTATGTGAGAGAAAGGTTGTGAAGAAGGCTCCTCCCTAAAGGTTCCCAGCGTATATGCTTTATGTGGCTGGTAAAATTTGCTTTAGCTTGGCAAGGAGCCTTGGTAGTACTAGGGTTTAAGGCACCCTGTTATTAAGCTGCTTAAGACCAGCTGCCTGCAATTACTGCAGGGTTCGAATCTCGCCAAGGCTCAAGGTTGACTCAGCCTTCCATCCTTTCTAAGGTAGGTGAAATGAGGACCCAGTTTGTGGGGGCAATAAGCTGACTTTGTATAAAATATACAAAAGGATGAAGGCTATTGCTGAGCACATTGTAAGCCGCCCTGAGTCTTCGGAGAAGGGCGGCATATAAATCAAATTAAAAAAAAAAAAAAAGATTCTGTCTATAAGTGAGGAACAATAAAGAAATCTGTTTGGAAGAATCACAATGTGTCTTTCTTGATTTTTGGAGTCTGACACTGCCTCATCTTTCATTAGATGCCCGGACTCAAAACTTCAGATCTTCTTTCCTTACTTCTGATGCTATAATTCTGCTAGGACAGTCTCAGGGGTCAGCAACCTGAGGCTCTGGAGCCGCATGTGGCTCTTTCATCCTCTGCTATGGCTCCTTGTCACCAGTCGGCTCCACAATTGATAGGGCTTTCAGTTAAGGCAGGTAGAGGAAAAAGGATGCCATGCTAAGAGGAGACTCTATAATGTGGGAACTGGACTTCCAGTCAGCAGAGGAAAAAGGACACCACACTAGGAGGAGACTCTATGGTGGGGGAACTGGATTTCTGGTCAGCTCCAGAATTGAATGGGGAGCTTCTGGTTAGGACCTTTGTGGCTCTTTGAGTGTTTAAGATTGCCGACACCTGGTCTATCTACTTACCCATTCTGATTCTCCATTGCAATCCAAGATTACTATAGCAGAGAAATGCATACTCCTCAAATTATGTTATTTTTTAATATGTCTTTCCATGCCTTTTTCTCTTTTTGGTCTAGATTAGGTTGACACCATATTTTAAAAGGTTTTAACTTCTAAAATCCCTTCGCCCTATATATGGGTGCATACAGCTGCATTTTTTTTTCCTGTTGCCTTGAAAACGTTGAGGTTTCTCAGAATTGTTTGTTACTACAGAAGAACACACAATTGCAAGTAGTTCATCTAGGATGCTGTATTGAGATTTAATAGGTACAACTCCAGGTGACCAGGTGAGCTTGTACTTTGGGCAACTGTGAGTAGATAATAGGCTTTCTGTAATTATTGGATAACTGTGGATAGGGGAGGTGAGGCAGTCAATCCTGTTTCTGTGTTTTGGATCTTAAAAGCCAGAAGGATGGCACTGCAAAGAAATCCAATTAATTCTAGGGACTGAGTACTATAATAATCACTACCCCATGTGTGACAAGAGAAGTGTGTTTCTAATGCATTTCAATGCTCAGCTGCCCACACGTATTATAAAAATAAAGTAGTAAAGCCAAGATTCACACACTTATGAAACAAATTCAGAAGTACCACATTGTGGCAAGGTATGCTAAGCAAACTGTTTATAAGGATGCTATATCAGGACTGGGTGCCCACTGTATGGGAGCAAAGGATATAGACAGTTCTTAACTTTGTTGCCATCCTGACACATCCTGACTGTCGCAGTCCAAATATGGCAACCACAGCTGTAGGATTAAGCAAAGATAACTTTTGACTTCAGAAACTCTGCTTTAAAGCTGATATGCAGATTGGAAAATCATGGATTACACTATGAAAGAGCAGATAAGCAACCTGCAGAATCTTACAAGAGTCTATGGTCTCCTTTTTTATAGCTCTGGGAACTACCCTGTTTTCCCCAAAATAAGACATCCCCTGATAATAAGCCCAATCAGGCTTTTGAGCACATGGCAATAAGGCCAAGCGCTTATTTCATGGTTCAAAAAAATATAAGACAGGGTCTTATTTTCAGGGAAACACAGTACAATTTCTGAAACAAAAAGGCACAGTTTCCTACTCCTTTGAATAGGACAGAAAGGCAAATGGTACTGTACAGCAGTAGCCAAAATTGTGGAAATCTTTTGGGAAAAGTACATTTTCTAAAACTAGCTAATAACACCACTTTTTTTTTTGGAGTAGTACCATAAAATTATATACCAATGGAAAGATAATTTAATGAAGAATGTAATGCAAAAACCTATATGAAGGATTTGCTATTAGAATAGCAGTTACAGTATGAAGAAGAAAAGTGAAACATGTAAACAAAATGAGATATACAAAAATTATCACCACGTCAGTTAATACTTACTTGAGTAACCTTTAGCATGAATTACGGCCTTACAACCTCTTCCCATGGAGTGAACCAAGTCCTTTAATTCTGCAGCTGTTATAATGTGAAACCAAGATTGAATAATTGCTTCTATTAACTGGGTTTTATTGCTGGGTTGCTTCTGAATAACAAGCTTCTTTATTTGGCTCCATAGATTTTCAATTGGGTTAAGGTCTGGGCTATTCCCAGGCCATTCCAGCAGTGGAATATGATTATCTTGAAACTCCCCCCCCCAAAAAAATGGTGTTATTAGCCATCAAACATCAAAAATACACTTTTACCAAAAGGTTTCCACAATTTTGGCCACTACTGTAAGATTAAGATAGATTTAGAAAAGAAAGAAAGAAGCCATTTCTCTCTCCAAATCCCAGGCTTGCCCACAAGTGGGCTGCAACTCCCGTCACTGTACTTGGTAGCTCCATCTCTGCAGATATGTTAAGTGCATCTATTGAAATCTGAAAGTTTGCCCACTGGTGCTATGGATGATGATGATTTATATGGCACCCAACCCTCTATGATTCTGGTAGACTTACAAATGACTAAATACATTTAAAAACAAAACTCCCCCTTTCCAATCTTATGTAGGCCCCAACACTACAATATCAGTTTCTATGTAACTGCAGCTCTGACCCTATGGAGAGTTATCCAGGTCATGGGTGTCCCAAAGATGCTTTTTCAAGAGGAAATTGTTCTTTCTGATTTTTCTTTGAAGACGTTTCGCTTCTCATCCAAGAAGCTTCTTCAGCTCTTCTTCAGAAGTATTTTATGCTGTTGGTTTGCATTTGTGTATTGTTCTTTAAGTTCAAAAACTTTTTCGGAGCTGCCCAAAGTCACAATGTGAGACAGGCCACTATCTAAATATAATGAATGAATGAATAAAAACACAAAATAAAAGCAACAAAGGTGGTTGAGAAAACAAATCTCCTCAAAAACATCTATATGAATTGGGTGGCCTATACAGTTACTTAAATAAATACATCCAGATAGGTAGCCATATAAATTTGAATGAATGAATGAATGAATGAATGAATGAATGAATGAGTTCAGTTAGTGTTATTGATTAGCCTATAGGCCGTATCAAAGCACAAGGTACAAACACATATCACCAATAAAATCTTATACAAGCAATTTAAAATAAAAGTAAGGTAAAATATAATAGTTATAGGATAAGATACAATATAATTTAATACATAAATATATAAAATAATATAAAATGACATAAAATTATATTTCGGTGTAATCCTTACAATCTATCCCAAACACTCCCATATATGTTTCGGTCGCCACGATGTAAAAAAGATGTGGAGACTCTAGAAAGAGTGCAGGGAAGAGCAACAAAGATGATTAGGGGACTGGAGGCTAAAACATATGAAGAACGGTTGCAGGAACTGGGTATGTCTAGTTTAACGAAAAGAAGGACTAGGGGAAATATGATAGCAGTGTTCCAATATCTCAGGGGCTGCCACAAAGAAGAGGGAGTCAAACTATTCTCCAAAGCACCTGAGGGCAGGACAAGAAGCAATGGATGGAAACTAATCAAGGAGAGAAGCAACTTAGAACTAAAAGTTAAAACAATTAATCAGTAGAACAACTTGCCTCCAGAAGTTGGGACTGCTCCAACACTGGACATTTTTAAGAAGATGTTGGATAACCATTTGTCTGAAGTGGTGTAGGGTTTCCTGCCTAAGCAGGGGGTTGGACTAGAAGACCTCCAATGTCCCTTCCAACTCTGTTATTCTATTCTATTCTATTTCTATTCCTATGCAGATCTCAGCCGAACCATTTTGTTTAAATACTGTGCTGTGTTAAATGTTATTTTCAGGTTCTGGCCACACATAAAGTAAGTTGTTTTGATATGGGGATGAATGAATGAAATGAAACAACACAAAAGAAACAAAGGTGGTAGAGAAAATCTCCTCAGAGACACATATATGAAATTGGCGGCCTATAAATATACTAAATAAATATATCCAGATGGGACAAAGCAAAAGAAGAAAAGGAACATCAATCATCCTCCGAAAGGGTTGGAGAAAACCCAGATCTTCAAGACTCTTGGAAATGCCAACCAGGGGATGGGGGGGGGCATGCAGTTCTTGAGAGGAACCTCAGTGTAGAGAGCAGCCACAGAAAAGACAAAGGCCTGTTTTCACCATGAAAACCACTCAACTAATTCTAGAGTAGATCATTGGAAGCTGGCTTGCTACAGAGTACTTTTACAGCTCTGATAATCTCAGAGAATATTTCAACATCTTTGTGCTTGGCCTCTCCTGCACAGGTGTGCTGCTAAGGAACGCTCACCATTATTTCAGTTGCTCAGGCAGAAGACTATGCAAGGGTGGGGGGGAATTCACACTCATATCTTCCATGCGAGTTAACTTTATGTTTGCTTGTTATATTTAAGACACAGACATCTGGTGTGTTCTGACAATTTTCAGTCTGAAATCTGGAAAGAGTGATCCTTGACATAGGGAAGACTGGAAGAAACATTCTGTGAAGACAGAGAAAGGGTTGCCATTCACGGGTGACAATATTATATTTGGCTTTCTCCCTGGCTAGATTTACCCAATATCTCAGGGAAGACTAAAATGTACTTTGAACACCCTGTCGGTGTCTTAGCATATAGAATGCCCCCGGATATTATGTTCAAATGTAATTAAGTTTAATTGAGAGAATAAGGATATATTATGGGAACATAGGGATTGTATTCTGTTAAGCCAGGTTTGCATGATGAATGAAATGAATCCAAGCCTTTTAAGTTTCAGGTCAAGAATTCCTCCAGCATGTGAAACCTGAAATCTAGGAATAGAATTCTGGGAGAATGGTAAATTGGTAAAAGAAAATGAGAAGAACTCTTTTGAAGAATTCAGCTTCATAAGAGGAAGAAAATGATTTTGGATAGTGAGATGGGCAGCATATAAATGTAATAAATATATATAATAAATAAATGCTTAAAATTCAGAAACAGAAAACACCATCCTGACGTGTCCAACAATCCTTGAAAAAGCAAGTTGTTGTCAACTTGCCTGGATTTAAAATCCACTATGGTTTTGGAAATAAATGATCTTGCCCTCATTCAATTTCTTAAAATCCCATTTCTAACTATTTCTAACTAATTTTAAGATTTGAACTTTTGTTTCAAATAGTCATTTTAGAGCTTTGGGTGGTATGTAGAAGATAAAACAGCCACCTGTTGCAAACATAAATGCAATAATCAAATGAACAATGATAAAACTCTAATAGAAAACAGCATGAATATTACTATGTTTCCTATTCTATCTACTTTAAAACAAAATGTCTTCTGGGGGGAAAACAAATTCTTACTTCCCAGAAGTTACCTCAAACAGAAAACATGACAGAAAGCCACGTCTTCCTGGTTTCTGCCCCCTTAATTTCATGGTTGTGGGAACTCTCCCTCCCTTCTTCCTTCCCCCCTTCTCTCTCTCCATATTTGTGCTCATATCAATTAATATCCATATTTTTTCAAACATAATATTCCATTCGTATATTGTTTTCATTAATGTATATAATATACATTCTTGGATGTTGCCTTTAATAACTGTATTATGTAAACATTTTTTTAATGAACTGAATCACCAATCAGAACATTCCAAAAAGTGTAATATCAAAGAACAATAAAGATTCAATTTACTTCTTATATAAAAAATATCTTTTTTTAAAAAAAAAATAGTGGTGAAATAGCGAATAACACAGTAAAAGTATGAACCAAACACATTTTTGTGCCATCTGACATATCCAACGAAGAGTTGAACTTCAGGAAAGAAAGAAAAAAAACCAATAACCAAATTTGTTTTTGAAGTGATAAACAGTAGAAATTGGAAAGTAGTCGTGTTTATACTGTTTTCTGGCCAAATTTAGCTATATATTGTCTTGATATTATTTTGTTCACTGTCTGAATCCTGATTGATAAAGATTGGTCATATAACTGTCCCAGAAAGAATCAGATCCAATTTTTCAAAAAATTGCCATTGCAGCACCAAAAAAGTGTAAAAAAAAATGTTGAAAATGGGAAGACATATATTGCCAGCATTAGATGCATTTTGA
Organism: Pantherophis guttatus; assembly: GCF_059756535.1. Taxonomy (NCBI): domain Eukaryota; kingdom Metazoa; phylum Chordata; class Lepidosauria; order Squamata; family Colubridae; genus Pantherophis; species Pantherophis guttatus. The sequence goes on along the minus strand of NC_142063.1, from coordinate 327,387,540 downwards.
GAGTTATGTTGCCCTTAGGGTTGAATATTTCACTGTTTCACGTTATTGAATGCTGTGCCATTTAAGTGTGAAGTTATCAGTATCCAATAAACTGGTCCCTCCTCCTTATAGGGTCTATGATAATTCGCCATGGCCAACTCACCATAGTCAACTCACCACAGCCAACTTGACATGGCCAACGTGACACAACCAACAGCCATGGGACAACTAGCCCCAGCCAAATCACCACAGGACAACTCACCGCAGGACAAGATTTACATTAATATCAAAGAAATGGTGGAATAGTATCAGCAAAGGAAGGATGCAAAAGAAAGGGCAAAATGAAATGTGAATGACAAAAATTAAAATAATGTTTTATTTATTTTAAATAATTAAATTGAATTGTTAAATTGTCCCATAGTGAGTTGGTCCATTCCATCATTATATGTTTGCAAATTTCATTGGCATTAGAGTACTGTTGACTTGGGGTAGTCTGGAAAAAGAGCACAGGGAATAGGCACAAAATTATGATGTGGCTGGCATAACAAAGAAATAATTGCAATGAATGAAAGATGTGTTCTAGCATAAAAACAGGAGCAGAAATTAATGGCATCTAATATTTGAATCCTGCAGTTGAGCAAATTATCTTATGGTGTTGTGATTAAGGTCAATGGACAGACCTTGAATTAAATCAACATTTAATGGCAAAGAATGAGATACATGTGACACCAAAACATTTTACAAATACATTGGTATTAATTATTTTTATGTTTTTAATACCAGCTACATTTGTTTCAGCTTCTATTCAAAGTTTGAGGCTCTGGAGTTAATGCTCTAAAACAGTATCTCTTAAAATATGCTCTGTAGAACACCAGAGTTCCATCAGCAATTTGCAACTGTACCATAAACATTTGTAATAATAATTCAGTGTTACACATTTAGTCCTACTTCATATGGAAGCCACTGTTAAAGAGAGGTTCTCCCTATACTATGGGGGCAGAAACAGCCCCAGTATTTCCACATCCAATTTCTAAAGCGTAGATTTGGAGCAACACTCCAATTTAGCTATTTCAAAAAAAACTGCCCAGGGCCCACTCTGCTTGTCCCTGCTGCTGTTCCTTATGTCCCCTTCAGCTGGTGGCCCATGGTAGAGGAACAGCAAGAAATTAGAACTCTCAGCTGCTTATACTTCTCTCCCTTCAAGCCACATGACCCAAGCATCACGTCTTCCAGATGCAGCTGTAGAAACCACTTTGAAGGACACTTCTTATGTCATTAGAAAAAAAAAAGAGTGCTTCATTGTCCTATGGTTTTGAAAAGTTTGAGAAGCACCGATCTAAAGGAAGTAAAAGGTTGTTTCAGCAAAGTTTTCTTAGGTGAACTTCAGAAGGATTATAATTGGTACTGGACAGAAGAGAAGACAAAGATCAAATGACAGTCCTGATGAGGTTCCATCAGTGTGCACCATATTGCCTCTTCCTTCTCTTCTTTTTCCAATTTATCTCCCCTCCTTCCCCAGATTTTAGGCACTCTGACTTTATCTGATGGACTACAACACTCCCAGTTCCCACTTATTATGTCAAGGTAATCTTTTACTGTGCTAAATGAGAATCATAGGACTGGTTCTCCAAACACAAGCAAAGATAGTCCCAACCACATTAGGAATGGCTGTTGGACAAGTCCGAAGGGCTTTTTTCTTCTGGGGGAACCCAACTGCTCTCTAAAGATGTAGAAAGAGGCCTTACCATTTATAAAGCCATCCATCTTATCCAATAGCAGAGAAGAATATGAAGCAAGGCCTTTCCATCTGAAGCAGCTGGGAACTGAAATTCTGTTCCTTGGGATATCCGCTCTCACCACCACACAGGCGCAGACATTAATTTTTATGCAAATCACTGCTAACTCCAATTGCCCTTGTCTTTTTGATTGGGCAGCTACTGTGACTTTTCATTACTGCTACTGAGAATGGATGGCTTTAATTTGTTTTGTTTCGCTATTCTAATGTTTCATAGCTGAACCTCCACCACAGTGCCAGGTATGAGACAAATGTGGCATGTTTCCAGAGCATTGATAGGAAGCAATGACTTTCCAGATGTGGTTATGATGTCCAGATGTCCTATCCTTCATCTTTGGCCATGATAAACTAAATGAAGCAGAAGATCAAACAGTTTTGGAGAACTGAACTCGACCTTTCACTGATACACCAAGGGCCAGACTCTAACAAGTAGGACCAGGACCCAGATATGGGCAGGAACAAGACAAAAAACTAAATTTGATTTTTCGTTATTTAAAATGAAATTTAAATTTACCCCATGTTATTTCCCATGTGCTGAATAATTCTGACAAGCATTCTGGGGTGAACTTACAAAAATAGTCTCCTTTGAATTTTCTCTGCTTCTCCATTCTACTTTGTCCATTTCTTGTCTTCTCTCCCATATGCTGATATGAAGCCCTGAAGAGTTCTCACACAAGGAGTTACCTCCCATCATTCCTCCCTTGCCTGAATTGGTGTTCTTGCTTTTCATGAGGCACCAAAAGAAGATATCTTTTTGGAGATCACTGCTTCCAAAGGCAGCGAAAAGACTCTATCCACTCACTAACCACACCACTGAGCCAAAATCAGAGCCAGAGAGAGAAGTCTACCTTCCCCTACTAAATAGGATAGTTGCAACAATTGCAATAGCACTTAGATTTATATACCACTTCACAGTGCTTTACAGCCCTCTCTAAGTGGTTTACAGAGTCAGACCCCAACAATCCGGGTCCTTATTTTACTGACCCCAGAAGGATGGAAGGCTGAGTCAATCTTGAGTTGGTCAGAGAATTGAACTGTTGAACTGCTGACAGTCAGCAGAAGTTACCTGCAGTACTGCATTCTAACCACTGCACCGCCACGGCTCTTTATTTATGTAATTACCCAGCTGGAACTTTTCTAGAGAGCAACAGACAAGGGAGAGAGAAACAGCCCTGTTGAAGTGGGAGGCCACGTTCTGGTAATTGTGGGCGATCAAGGCCTTTTAGCAGGGCCATAAATCAATGGCAACTGCAGAGACAATGGGAGGCAGCATTGATTTTTCCATTTGCCAGCCTTGGGACTGGAGAGGCACTTTAGAGACTGCCTTCTGCAGAACGGGATGCAAACCTGGCTTGTGGGAACGGGGACACAAGAGCAGCGGGAAGAGCCCATCTCTAGTGCAGCTTCAAAAGGATGCAGTGAACACACAAGCGGGCATGTGCTTAAGCTTTTACCAGCACAAAATTTATGGCTCGGCAACTCAATATAATCTTGGAATAACAGAAATTGGGGTGGGCTATGTAACTTCATTTGAGCCCCGGTTTAATCTTATAGATTGTTTTCCTGCAAGGGTCAGGCTAGGTCAAGCAGTTTAGATTGTAAACCAATTCCCCTTCTCCTCTTTTTATTTAAGAACAATTATATAAGCCCCCCCATTGGAGGCCAGTGTGACCCTTGACATAATTTTATAAGACCTCTGCAAAAGATTAATTCAGACCTCTTGTAAAAGCTCAATGTCCTTTTTCTGCAGTCTGCTGCTCAGGGAGAGAGAAAAGCCAGAGAGAAGCCAGTGAAAGAGTAAAGGAAACAGAGGGTCAAAAAGAAAGATGGGGAAGGGATTCAGAGAGAAAATTATTGGCTTCTACCATCTGGCTTCTATCAGCTCTACCCACCATGGGAACTCCAAGAGATTATTTTTTGGCAGAAAAAGAAAAACTGCCCCTCTGTTTTTAAAGTACTGTAATCTGTTCTGCCCTAGCCGTGTATGGTGGCCCATTAAGGAATCAAGAGCCTTCTTCGCATCTAGCTGCATGGATGACCATCATCTGAAATCCTTCGAAAAAGGAGACTGGATACATTCAAAGAAAACCAGGGTATCAATGTCTATTGGGCTGTAGACCAGAAGAGCTCCTAGTCATAATATTCTTGCATTCTGTTAACATTTTTTCCCTCTCTCTCTTAGCAATCAATCTGGATAATGATCGTCTGGTCAAACCAAGTAAAACTGATTTTGAATAAGAAAGATGAAAAATAAACCATTATCGCTTTCCTGACCAAAGGACCTCCAGAAGTGACTGAACTACAGCTTCTAGCATACATCACCAACGGTTATTTTGCTGAAATTACAATCCAGCAATAACCAGAGGACAATTGGCTGTTGAAGGTAAAATATTAGTGAAGTGGATTTCTCGTAGAACCGTTTTTCCACTTTTGATTTTCAGAATTAAAGCACATTCTCCGAATCTCATCCAAATGCTTTTTTTTCTACTACTCCTCCTCCTCCTCCTCCTACATTGCTTACTCCGGACAACTGCTTCCATCCTCCATAATTTCTTAAAGATTTCAAAAATTAGAAGTGATGAAAATTACTATTCAGGTTAGAAATGCATTACTTACATTAACTTGGATAATGTTCACTTGCTTTTTATCCAAGGTTGTTCTGAAGTTATGATGAATCCCAGGGAAATATGAGAGGCCCTGGCTACTTTTCTTTGGTCCATACTAATACGTTTCGTCTAATCTCACTGCAACAAAACAATATATTAAGTAGTCCTGAAGAGAAGTAATAGGAAGAGACATATGTAAGCTGTTATCACCTCAGGTGTTTTTTGGACTTATGAAAGTTCAACAGTGAGGCCTGGTTTGGGTACTAAAAAGCTTCAAACCCTCTGGAGTCATAATAAACATATCATTTTTATCCAAGGTTGTTCTGAAGTTATGATGAATCATTCCCGACTCTAATTAGCTAGTCGTTCCCGACTCTAGAGGGCGGTGCTCATCTACAATTCAAAGCCGAAGAGCCAGCACTGTCCAAAGACATCTCCGTGGTCAAGTGACCAGCATGACTAAACGCCAAAGGCGCATGAACGCTGTTACCTTCCCACCAAAGGTGGTCCCTATTTTTCTACTTGCATTTTTTTACATGCTTTCGAACTGCTAGGTTGGCAGAAACTGGGACAAGTAACAGGAGCTCACCCTGTTACGTAGCACTAGGGATTCGAACCGCTGAACTGCCAACCTTTCAATCAACAAGCTCATGAGATCTTCAGAGATGCTTACCCATGTATAAGCTTTCTCAAGGCCTATGTTTCAAGTTCCACCTTGAGTCTCATGCCCAGGGGAGAGGAAGGGTAAAAATTGGACAGTACTGGGGAAAAATCATTTTACTTTTAATGTTCAATAACTTTTCTATGGTACTGGTAAAAATATTCCTCTGTTTTGTCATTCATGCCTCCCTCCCTCCAGATGTAAACTTTAGCTACCTGGAAATAATGGAGGAGCAGAACCCAATACATCTGACCGAAGAGTATCAGGTTGGGTGATGCTGCTGTAGAATTTGAATTATATCCAAAAGGTGCTTTTTCAAGAGGCAACTGGACTTTCTGTTTTTTCTTTGAAGACATTTCACTTCTCATTCAAGAAGCTTCTTCAGCTTCTTCAGCTCTGAAGAAGCTTCTTGGATGAGAAGCGAAATGTCTTCAAAGAAAAAACAGAAAGTCCAGTTGCCTCTTGAAAAAGCATCTTTGGGACAATCATGGCCTAAAGCAGGGGTGAAATCCAGCAGGTTCTGACAGGTTCTGGAGAACCGGTAGTGGAAATTTTGAGTAATTCAGAGAACCGACAAATACCAACTCTGGCTGGCCCCAGAATGGGATAGGAATGGAGATTTTGCAATATCCTTCCCCCAGGAGTGGGGTGTGAATGGGGATTTTGCAGTATCCTTCCCCTGCCATGCCCACCAAGCCACACCTACAGAACTGGTAGTAAAAAAATTTGGATTTCACCACTGGCCTGAAGGACTGATTATCTCCATAGACAATTTGAATTATGCATTTAAAGTAAATGCATTCAAAGGTTACCTTATTACTCATGAATTATAGTTTATTGTAACAAGGGGGAAAGAATGTAAACTTTGACTATATGTAATCATTCTTTTGTACACTAGAGAATCAGTTACCAAATAGCTGAAAGTTTCCTTGTGCAGGCATGGCACACAGGAGTGTCCACAGGAAAATTGAAAAATTAGCATGGCAACCACAAACTGCATTATTAAAACTGACTTATTTTTGTTTACCTGCATTGCATATGCAATACAAGTTAAAAGAGGTGAGGCTTCAATTGCGCCTTGTCCTCTTGACTTTTTTTTAACCCCTGTCCCATGGAGGCTCCAAATGGCTTGGCGAGCATGGCAAGCAGAAAGCATTCTGGATGCTTTCCATGCAGAAAAGAAACTAATCAAGGAGAGAAGCAAACTGGCCAGTCTTCCAGGACAGGGAGAGATAAGCCTGCATGCACCCAAACATCATTTTCAAATTCAATTCAGAATAGAGGTGGAAGGGACCTTGGAGGTCTTCTAGCCCAACCCCCTGCTCAAGTAAGAGACCCTATACCATTTCAGACAAGTGGCTGCCCAGTCTCTTCTTAAAAGCCTGCAGTGAAGGAGCACCCACAACTTCTGGACGCAAGCTGTTCCATTGGTTAATTGTTCTCATTGGTAGGAAATTTCTCCTTAATTCCAGTTTGCTTCTCTCATTGATTAGTTTCCATCCATTGTTCCTTGTCTTGCCTTCAGGTGCTTTGGAAAATAAGCTGACCCTCCTCCCCCCTCTTCTTTATAGCAGTCCTTCAAATACTAGAATACTGCTATCATGTCACCCGTAACCCTTCTTTTCTCTAGACCAGCCATACTCAAATCCTGCAACCATTTTTCATATGTTTTAGTCATATTTAGCCATATTCAATCATTTTTAGTCATCTAAAATATTCATATTTTTCCATCATATTTCTTTCTTGCAATGTTCGAAAGCTCTGAATGGGCCAGAAGTTCTGTTCTCAGGTAGGCAAATAGATCGAGGTTTTAGCACCTGCATAACATAAGGAAATGAGTAAATGGAGGGATTAAATGCATGCAGATTGCAAGCACTTTCCATCTTGAGGTATGCTTCTTCAAAAATACTTTTAACTGGTACTTATTTCTTCTGCAATATAACTGCCAGTGAGAGCTTAATTCATTACCATTTCAACAGCATGAAGGTTCTGTAAATTTAGAGTTCAATTTAATTCTCTCCTTGGGGGAAAAAAAAATCTCTTTGCTTGCTCACACACTCTAATTGCTACACTGAGAGGTATAGGGACAAAAGCCTGCAAAAATGGAATAAGAGAAATGAGAGAAAGCAGAGCAATATTTCCCCTTCATTCCTTCATTGCTCTGGCAATCATCTCTAATTATTCACTAGCAACAAAAAGGCACTTTGCACATGCTCAAAACAGCAAGGGTCTCTTAATTATTTCACTTATAGGTTGGGGTTTTTTAAAAATTAATTATGAACAAATTTCTGTCCAGTTGATAGCAATTCTGAATATCATTAAACTCAAGTGGTCTTTTTTCTTCTTTCATTTCAGAGGGGAGGGAAAGAAGGTTCTGAATTGGTGTGCCCTTAAAAAAACAAAAGTATACAGTGTGTGTGTGTATAAAATCCATTTCAGTAGCACCTCCTGGGAACTGTGCATTGAGATGGAGACGTGGTCTCTTTTATTTTTTGTACAGCAACAGGCAAATTGGAAATTCTATTACTAACATGTTTTCAGAGCAAAAAAACTAGACCCCAAATAAGAAAGCAAAGGAAGCAACATGTGGAAGCAACAAGTCGAGAAAATTGATACAGAGAGAAAAATTATTCACCAGAAAGAAATTACTTGGCAAGAGGTCTGACTGTGGAGGTCCTATCAACTATTAGCATTAAAAAACAGCGCTACATCTACACTTACCAGGCAGCTGTGACTTGGAATGCATCAGCTTTCAAACAATTCCATGTACTGAATTTCATTTCACATTTTCAATCATGCTGATGACTTTCTCAGGAAAACAATGTTCTCTCCAGAATATACCTCAGTGCTACCTGAGAAGAGAGAGTCATGTCTCCTACCAAGAGGTGAGTGCAACATTTGCAGTTTCCCAAGCCAAGCCAGGATGGGATCAGTTTTATTTAGTTAGTTGTCAAATTTATGTAGCCGCCCATCTGCCAAACAAGTGACTCTGTGGTGGCATACAACAGGGCTAAAAAACAGTTAATTTAATCAATAGTAAAACAACACTGATTTTTATTATTATAAAATTACAGCTGTAAAAGGCAAAGCTAAAAAAGAAATAGTAGGAGATGTTAATAATAAGGGAGCTGCCTCCTATTTCTTGGGTGAAAATCAGCCTGCAACATAAAAAGAATTTCACTGAGAAAGGATTCTGGTCCAAGGTCCCCTTTGGTAGCATGAGAAGAAAAATTTCTAAACATTGGAGAACAAGTTTGCCTCATTTTGGAGAGGAGCCAACTTTTGCCCCATGCCCAGTGGTAGGTTGCCCCCGGACCAGTTTGCAAGAACTGGTAGTAAAACCAGCGGGAAGCAAGGCATGCGTGTGAGCGAAGCGATCGCGCACGTGCGATCCCATTGCAAACCGGTCGTAAAGGTAAGTAGAACCCACCCCTGCTCGCGCCCCACCCATCAAATCTACAGTGAACAGTACTGGAGTCTAAAGAATATACACGCAGTCCTCAATTTATGACCACAATTGATACCACAATTTCCATTGCTAAGCAAAGGCCTTGTTAAGTCTTAACATGGTTTTACAATCTTTTAACTATGGTTGTTAAGCGAATCTTCTTCACCTCCTCCTCCTCCTGAATCTGTACAAGAACTGGAATGGATTTGCCAGATTCATTTCTTCCTCATGTTTGTAACTTAATAAATGAATGAATGAAGAAACAAACCTTACTGAATATGCCTGCTCATTCGGGGAAAATGCACAGAAACACAATTTAGCTTTGGAACCAGTGACTGGAAAAGGCATTTGTTGGGGAAAGAACACATTTGCGAGGAAAGATGTATACAAATACGGGCATGGTTTTGCCCATTTGGGGGAAATTGAGAAATAGATGACAGTGAATTTGTCCAAGTCTCCCCATCCCCTCAGATATCAAGGTCTGGCAGCTTCACTGTTGTATTCAGAAATGTCCTTCTGATCATGAAAAAGGCCACAGTACTTCCAGTGCTTTGAACAATCTTTGTATTAGGATAGAGTTTATTTTATCCATAGCCGAGGGAAGAAGAAAAAAAAAGAAAAGAAAGATACCTCAGATTCTTAAATTCAAGCAGCATTTTTATATATATCTTGAGAAATGTAATGACATGAACATGGAAACCATGGTGACCGATGGCTAATGAAACCGTTTTTCCTAACTTTCCCTGGGCACATGCTGTCTGTTCCCTCCCCCCTCAACCCTTCCATAAGGCACAAATGCTATTATTGGTTTCCCGCTTATATAGGCTTGGAATATCACAAGGACTGTAAATAGCATCAGTCTAGAGTCTCAACATGGCAAAAGACAACAGAAGAAAAAGTGTTAAGACGACAACTCTGGATGGATTGTTCTTACCTTCAGTTTCTTATTGTACATTTCTATATATTGCTTAACACCAAATGAACTTTACTGAGCTTGGCTCACTTAATCCAGCATCCTCCAGCCATCTTGAGATGGCAACTCCCAGAATTCCTAGCCAGCAAAGCCAGGGGTTAGGGAATTCGGGGAGATGGAGTCCAAATACCTCTGGAGGGCCTCAGGGAAGCTTTGCCTAATTTAGGGGCCTCAAACTCAAATTCATTGAGGGTTGTGTTTGACCTCAGGTGGTTGGGGTTGGAGTAGCTAGGGTGGGCTAGCTCGACGTCATTTGTGTCGGGGGTGCCTGTGGAGGCCCGAGCACTCTGCCAGCAAAAATGGGGCCCCGAGCTCCATTTTTGGCTGTGATGGCCTCTTGCAACCCTCTGCCAGTGAAAACGGAACTCAGGAGGGCCACACGCAGCCCTCCCAAGTTTCATTTTCACTGGCAGAGGCACCGCGGGCCGGTCCTTCACTGTTTCCAAGGCAGCCCTGCAGGCCAGATATAAGCACCCCATGGGCCAGATCCGGTCCCTGGGCCTTGAGTTTGACACCCCTGGCCTAATTCATGAGACTATTGGTTTAGCCTCATGCTGTGCTGTTTTTATTCAGAAAGGGTAAAATGCTTGCCAAATTCTTTCTGAAGCTGGCCTGAAGTTACCCTGAGGGAGGTCATCCCTTTATGGATATCTATCCTGGGCCTCTAGTTTCCTCACAATTGTTTCTGGATATAGTCAGAAATTTTTAAAGGTGTGTTGGATGTATGTTATGCCATGTTTGGAATGTATAAGAAATCAACATAATTACTTCTTGCTACTCCCAAGAAAACCCACAGCATTCCTACTGATGGAGAAAGCTTGCCCTAGAGCCGTGATGGCGAAAAGAGGTGACACACAGAGCCCTCTTTGTGGGCACGCATGCTGTCGCCAGCTGCTCTTCCGGGTCCATCACACGCATGCACGCCAGACAACTGCGCTCTTCTGGGTTCCGGTTGGGGTGAAATCTATTTACTTTCCTTACCGGTTCGGAAGTGCACACACATGCGCAAATCTTCTGCGCATGCGCAGAATGTAAAGAACACATTAAAACCAGGAAGTAATGACGCCCAGGCGGGTGGGGGGAGCTTTGCTCCGCCATCGCTACCAGATCGCCGAACCACCTGGCATGATCACTACTGGATCGCCCAATCCGGTGCGAACTGGGAGGATTCCACCCCTGGTTCCGGTGCTCCGGCACACACTCCAGTTTCTGCACTTGGTGCCGAAAAGGTTAACCATCACTGCTCTAGAATGTTTAGTGTTTTCTAGCTATATTCTAGCTGTTTAGTTTTCTAGCTAATCTCCGTTCCTTCTGTAGGCTTAACTGCCTCTTATCTAACAGTTGTCTAGTCTGTAGCTCTTCTTCCTTTGTCCCAAGGTCATTTGCACATACCATTGCACTACCCTGGTCTTTTGAATTAATATGTTTTACATTCTATGTATATAACAATGTCTCTATTTGTCAGAACAAAAGCTTCGATTTTTGAAAGGATTTGGGAAAAAGAGGAGAATCCCTTGTTGTTAAATACCTCAGGGCATCCCCAGTAATATTCTTCCTCTGAGGTGGATTGAGAAAATATATTTTCAAGATTTTCGTAACGAAATCTTACAATAAGGGCTAGTATTTCTGGGTGCCTTTCTTGTCTGGATAGTAGTCATAAGGCTGGCAAGTAGTACTCAGCTCCTGAAGACTGTGCTTCCTGGTCTGAAACAAAGACGCAAATGCATGATTTTCTAAGAAACGCTACATCAGCCAAGAATTTCTGGAGATAAGTGGAGTCAGTTGAACTCCCTCCACCTAAGATGACCATAACACCTGCTTAAACAAGAGTTGGGATGTCCTCACTGCGGGATTTGCAATCCCTTTCTTGATTGCTTCTTTCTCCCATCCAGGCTGCAGTGCATTCAATTATGCATCTTCATTTACGTTTCCTGGATAGGATTGCCGACAGCATTCGTTAGAGAGTTGATTTGAAAAAAGGAAAAATTAACAGTGAGGCCTTTCACAGCTAAAGAAACAGCCGTTCTGACCTCTGGGTAATAAAGTGTAGGGCCAACAATTTGAAAAAGGGAATTAAGCATGGAAATTAGAACATCTGACTGGAGGCAAATTAGCATACAAAAGGCCTGGATTTTTTGATGGGGGGGAGGAAGCTGCATCTTTTCAAGTGGATGAGGCAATTTGCAGACTCAGATGTCAGTTTCATGTGTTATTGCTGGAAGGAAGAACTTCTTTTGGAAAGAGATGAGGAGAAAGTTTTGCTTTAATTACAAGTGTGCTTGACAATAAAACTTTGCAGTGCACATTCTCTTGGCCATATAGTGCAGGCACAGAATTTTCCAGCATTGTTTTTGACTAGTTCTCAATAAGACTGATAAAAGAGAAATTGCTCTAGAAATACTGTATGTCCAAATCAATTTCATAGGGATGCATGATAAGCTAATGCTTCCAAAAGAGCAGAGATGACAGTCACGGTAAAAACTGATCAACCTGGGAGTTGATCAGTTCAAGGGAGATTATTCACATATTTATTTATTTACAAATATTTATATGCCGCCCTTCTCCCAAAGGACTCAGGGCGGCGAATACAATTTAAAAAACATACAATAATAAAGGAAAATCCTAATTAAAAACCAATTAAAACAGGGACAAATAAATAATAAAACCCAAGAATCAGAATCAGCCCATTTGTTGAAACAGCCAAGTCTTTAGGCCTCGACGGAAGGAGTGGAGATCAGGGGCCGTCCGGAGCTCGGTGGGTAACTCATTCCAGAGGGCAGGAGCGCCCACAGAAAACGCTCTACCCCTGGACATCGCCAGCCGACATTGTCTGGTCGACGGTACCCTGAGGAGGGCAGCCTTGTGTGAGCGGACAGGACGGTGGGAGGCAGACAGGAGATGGTCCTGCAAATACCCCAGACCTAAGCCATGTAGGGCTTTATAGGTAAGTACCAGCACCTTGAAGTGGATCAGGAGGACCACTGGTAACCAGTGCAGCTCGCGTAGGAGAGTGTTACGCAGGAGTAACGGGGAGCTTCCCATTATGCTCTGGATGTCTGTTTTTTGCCTGATGCAGAAATATTAGAACCAGAAATACTGGATTCTTTAAAAAAAGAAAAAAAGGTGTGGCTTATAGGACAAATAAAATGACAATCCAAGAGAGTGACTCAGTTAAGGCCTTGCTATAGGACCGTGATGGTGAACCTATGCCACGCGTGTCCAAGGTGGCACGCAGACCCATCTTTCTGGGCATGCAAGCTGTCGTCCAACTCACCTGCAGCTGCTCATGCATGCGTGCCCCAGCTGGTGTTTGGGCCTGCGGTATGCATGCGTTCAATTCAGGGGACCCAGCTGGTCTTTGGAGCTCTCCTGCGCATGCACACGCATTTACGTGAGAGTACTTGCGTGCAGTGTTCACATGCATAAATGGCATTCGCACACATGCATCGCATGCACAAAAACAGCATGCATGTGCAGATGATGCATTGGCATTGGCAGCCCACGTGGGGAGCCGCGTGAAACCGGAACGCATGTGCAAATGGTGTGGTTGCACGCGCAGTGCATGGGGGTGCACATGAAAGTCGTGTGCATGCACAGATGGTGCGGTTGCACACGCAGCACATGGGGGAGGAGCAGCACATTAGTGCGGATAGCACGTGCACGCAAAGCATGTAACTGTTCGGCACTCGGTGAGTAAAAGGTTCACCACCACTGCTATAGGACATACAAAAGGTACTAGTCAACTTTTTGTAAACCAAAATGGAAATACAAATAATAAACCAAGTGAACAATCTGCAATAATGACTTTTTAACTTAACTTACAAAAGAGATGTGCTGAGAAGAGACCAAATACTATGACAACAACTGAATAAATTTATTTATTTGTTTATTTATTTATTGGTTTGATTTATATGCCGCCCTTCTCCAGAGACTCAGGGTGGCTTACAATGCGTTAAGCAATAGCCTTCATACTTTTGTATATACCTGCTTAGTAGGGCTTTCGGCCCCCCTTAAGCGGTGTTCTTTTTTATACAAAGTCAGCTTATTACCCCCCCACAATCCGGGTCCTCATTTTACCTACCTCAAAAGGATGGAAGGCTGAGTCAACCTTGAGCCTGGTGAGATTTGAACTTGCAGTAATTGCAGGCAGCTGGTGTTACTTAACAGCACTTTAGTCTGCTGTGCTACCAAGGCTCTTTAATTAAAGATCAATATAGCTTGTTCTGTTTTCTTGTTCCTTTCTTTTTTTTATTTCTATGAAGATGTTGGTTGTTTCCTGTTCTTATGTAGAAGCTCCTTTTTTATTATGATGAAGGTGTCATCTACATATCTGATCCATGCTTTTGGTTGTATATATGGGAGTGCTATAGTTTCTAGTTGCTACATTAAGTCTCTGCTATGAGTCTGGAGTACAGTAAGCTAAACTGAAATTAGCCATTCAGCTAAAGGAGTGTGAGGTTGTTCACACTCCTTTAAGGAGTATTTATTAATATATGAACAGGGCTAAACACGGCTCCCTTTCCCCACTCAGTCCCTTACTACCCTACACTTCCCTTACCTTCTTCCTAAATATTTTTCTAATCATCGCCTTTGTCTGTCTTGAAGGCAGAGACATGCCTCTTTTGCTCCTGCAGTCAAGCACTATTGCCATGGAATGTGCCGTCTTAATAAAAATAATAACAGTGATTAGGGATGCCACTTGATTAATAAATAAGTCAATTCATTGTCCCTGATTGCAAAACATTGATTAAAGCTGGATTAACACCTGCAGAAGAGTAAAACCAAGGCATTAGAAAGCAAGATCTATGTGATTTGGGAGGCTCTAAGAAGCCATGGCAGCTGGCACATTGGAGGAAAAGCAAGCTCTTAGCTGGGTAAGAAGGAACAGGAATGCATACATTAAGCTCACATTTGTTGTGTGATTCTGGGCCCAGTTCAGCGGGTTCTAAAGATTTATGAGATTTGGGGGCATGATATATAAATTATTCAACTGCCCATGTGCCATGGTTGAATATGGCGGTCTAAAGCATGCTTCTATCATTAAAGTGATTTTTATGTTGTAGAACTGCAATATTGTAGGACTTTAATAAGACTGATGTCTTCTTAGATGTAGAACAGTGTTTCTCAACATTGACAACTTTAACATGTGTGGACTACAACTCCCAGAACGCTGCAGCCAGCAAACTGTATATACCTGCTGGCTGGGTGCAAATGAAGATATAATGACATTTTATTAAACCTTCTCTTCCCACTGCTTGTAATACTGAGGGAATATCTCCGTCGTTTTCAGACTGGTCTGACTAGATTGCCATTCTGTCAGCAGGGCAGGTGAATTTAGTGAAAAGAAATCCAAAGTGGAGTTATTTCACATTATTCCCGCGTTCTTCACACATCCGAGGACAGGCAACATGGCTGCCATCCAGCCAAAAGTATTAGAGTGCGAGGGGGAAATGAAATATAAGTAGCATCTTATTAGCAAAGGACATCTGAGCCTCTAATTAAAATTTGCCTAATGACCCAGCTTCTTCGTCATTTTCACTATCACAGACATTAATTTACAGTGACAGGTACTTATGCAAAGGCAAAATTAATTTCTCTTTCAGAAAAGGGAAAAAATGAAAGAGATTGTACATCCATTTTGTGCTTTACTGAGTGGAATTCTTGCAGTAGAAATGCCCTGAAAATGTAGTGTTTGATGTGAGATGGTTCCCCTTGTTGAAGCCTTCATTTCTACTGAAAGCCAGAATTTAATCCTTTAGTAATATGGTGGAGACATATTTGAAGAATAGGACAGATTTACAGGCAGGGATCTACAGAGGAGGCCAACTGGATCAAACCAAAAAGGCCATCTGGCCTAACTTGATGCCAAAGAGAAGTCCCGAGCCCATAACATGATACCGTAACAACTGTCCCATTCATGTTCTTGGCATTTAATATTGAAGTACCTACTGGCTCTGATCTTGGATGTAATATAATTATTATGATTTGCAGACATTGCTAGGCATAGTCATCTGGAATTGGTCTAATTTGCTTTTAAAGCTTTCTAGACTGGTGACCATTACTAAATATTGAGGTTGAGAAAGCCACCATTTATCTTCATTGGATGATCCTGGGATCTAATAGGAGAAACAAATTGGTTTTTTGGCCAAATCATAGATTTGTGATCTTTAAATTTCTCTTTTCCTTTCAAAGAAGTCCCTTACTGTCTTTTTGCCATGGTCAGAGGATGTATGAGAGCACCACTCTCTAATAAAATGCAGAAGGCTCTTAAAGTGGGAGGAAAGAAAGAGGATAACCAATAGGAAGGTGGATGTACAGCAGAAATGAGTTTACTGTTAAAGACCTGGAAGCAGTGGTGGGATTCAGTCGGTTCAGGCCAGTTTGGGCGAACCTGTTGTTAAATTGCTGGCTCGCCCCACCCCTCCCCACCCACCCCGCCTTTTCCAGGAGTCCCCACAGGCCTCATTTTGGCTCCCAGGTAAGTGCAGAGAGGCCTACTAGGCCCAAAACGGGGCACAGGGTGAGGTTCCCCCCCCCCCGCAGCCCATTTTTGCTCCCAGGGGGGTGCAGGAGTCCAAGTGCTGCCTGTCACACACTCTGGCCACACCCACCATGGCCACGCCCACCCAGCCAGTCATTAGGGCAGACAGCCAATTGTTAAATTATTTGAATCCCACCACTGCCTGGTAGGCAAGGTTAGAGGGAAATCATCATGGAGAAAATCAATGTATGTGATTACTAGGATTTGATTTGATGGTAATCAGGTCAATAATCAATCAATCTCCACTAGCTTCTCTGCAACTTTATGGTTGTCAGAAAGGTCGGTTGCTCATTTTTGCAGGTAATGAGGGATTCGGTGCGAAACATTTCAACATTTTTCAGCCATATTTGCAAGGGTACCACTCTTTAGCAAAAGAGAGGAGAAGCCACTGTAAATCCATTTTGATTTGGCTGCATATGCATCTAGTATATAAACAAACAAATGTCAGGTTTCCACTTCTCTAGTATTGAGATCCATCCAGGATTTAAGCTGTGAAAAGTGTCAAGTTGCAGATATTCCACTTGAGCTGCAGGTCTCAGCAGCTACACTTTGACATTCTTAAGAGTGGGATATAAACCATACACAAGGGTGACATAAACACTGAAAATCCCAAAGACTCATCTGTTCAGTTGTCAAGATCAGATCACAGAACGAAGTTTTCTGGGACAGAAAAAGGGACAGAAGGTGAGTAAAAAAAATTGCACTCAAAGCAATCAAAGATCAGAATGGAGGACCAGAAAATTAATCAAAACTTATAAATCAGATTGGTTAGATAGAAAAAGAAATAAAAACAGAGCATAGGTGTGTTTACATTTAGAACCAGTTAGAGGAAATTTTTCTGGAAATTTTCCAAAGACCATTCTTTATGGGCTGAACAAAATCACATATAGGAGTTTGGAGGCTTAACAGGCTGACTTTAAGAGTTTAAATCAAGAATGATTAGATGTTGTCTTTGTATTACCAGTACAGTTAGTCCTTGACTTACGACCATAATTGAGCCCAAAATGTAGGTTACTAAGTGAGACATTTGGTAAGTGAGTTTTGCCCCACGTTACAACTTTTCTTGCCACGGTTGTTCATTGAATCATTGCAGTTGTTAAGTTAGTAAAATACAGTTCTTAAGTGAGTCTGGCTGCCCCATTGACTTTGTTGGTCAGATGGTCGTAAAAGATAATGACGTGACCCCGGGACACTAAAAACGTCATAAATATGAGTCACTTGCTAAGCATCTGCATTTTGATTACATGACCATAGAGATGCTACATTGGTTGAAGGTGTGAAAAAGGGACATAACTCACTTCTTTCAGTGCCATTGTAACTTCGAACAGTCATTAAATGAACCATTGTAAGTCGAGGACTACCTGTGCTACCAGCCCTATGTTTCCTGATATAGCATAAGTTTATCTGCATCTGAAGCTGGGGTATCTTAGACTCTAATTGTATTTAAACAATGATTTCTGGGTGTTCTTTCTAAGCCAAAAAGGCGCGGGAGGGGAGATGCCATCCTAAGTCTGTGACAGTGATATTTTTTCTGCACACCGAGATACAGCATAATAATCCAAATATTAGTTTGTGCTGTCCTGCCAAGGGAAGTAATGCAGATAATTCAGCCACCCAAAGGTTCTTCTCTTTTTCATGTCACTTAGTAAGGATAAGGAGAATTCGGAAGCCTCCCTCTATCCCAGGTGTCTTTTGTTGCTTCTTAGCGGGAGGCTGGAAATTACTGAATAACTCTGAAATCAAAACTTGTTCGAACAAATTGGACAGCATGAAAACAGCAGGTAGAGAGTTGTGTCTCTTTGTCAAAACAATGGGCATAAAGGGCTCTTCTCTTGGTGCCGAAGCTTAAGAAAAACTTCTGAAAGAGCCACAGCTTGAGACAATGGATCCAAATCAGCAGGTACAGTGTTGTTCGCTCCATCTAGAGCTAGAGTGACTGAGACACGTGCAACTATCGGGAGCCACAACGCAAAAATGAATCCTCCTTTTCATCCATGCTTTTTCCAGGAACTTGCCCCTGTGCTGGATGGGATCACACAACGGATTCAACCAAGTCAGTGAAGAAAGCAAGAGCTAAAATGAAACAACGTGCTAAACTTGGTTAGGGGTAACATGATTTGTGTTTGTGCCTTGACCTGCTAATTTAGTTGGGTTCAGTTGCTTTCAATTGATTGGGTGTTTGCCGCCTAAAGTCACTTTAGTGAGGTGAGTGGCTATATAAATGTACTAAATAAATAAGTGGCTTAATTTCATACCTATATTAAATTTTATTTTGTTTTTTTATTTTGTATTTCACTCTGTTTTTAATTCTGTCTCCATAGTTTTAATGGCTTGCATCTGTATATGGTCGAGAATCATTTGGATAGTGAGGTGAGTGGCGTCCAAATTTGATAATATAAAATAATAAAATAAAAGTACTAAGAGCCAAGGTTGGCAGAGCATTCTAGATTAGACTAAAATGCATTAGTCACTTGGGAGAAACATACACAGTGTATTAGCATGTGGTGTGAAGCAGGCTGTCATGTTGAGCTGTAATATGGTTTCTTTCGGTACTTCATGTTAGATACACAAAGAAGCCATGTTTTGTTATAGTGGATTTAAATTTTAGTCTGTTGTGCAAACCCACTCACTGCATCCATTGCAACTTGCTACGCTGCATACATTTTAGATTTCAATTCCCACCAGCCCCAGTCAGCATAGTGTAGGATTTGAAGTACATGATAGGTGAAAATAGGTGAATGAAATATTATGTCCTTATGGCAAGTTGCTTCACTCAGGACGTTACCCTGTGTGCTCTAGTGGATCTTTTCTGATGCTAGTTTCATTCAAAAATAAATTAATGATTTGTGTGCTGAGATCTTAAGAGCATTGTGTTTTTTTTTAAAGGCTCTTTTAAACCAAAGTATGCATATTGTTTTCACTTGGACACATTTAAAGATCTAAATTTAAAAATCTAAAGTTCACACAAAATTTAGAGCCCACTAGTACTGTGTTATAAACACAGAGAGACGGGGAGCGGGGGAGGGGGGAGAGACAACTTCAAAGATAAAACATAGAAATAATCCAACTGTATAAAATCAGAAATCCAACTAGGCTGAACAGGAATGACAGTATTTTTAGCACAGTGCATGACCTAAAACCTTGTCTTTCTAACTGACTCTTTACTTGCAAATTTGGGGGTACTCATCAAGCTCCAATTCCAATTCTACATTGCCTCCATTATTGACATATGCTTAGGGAGCTGCTAATACATTAGCGGAAATTTATCATTTACAAAAAAGGGGCTCCATATTTAGATCTAGCCTAAATAAGTTACCTGTGACCCAGTCATGCATTCTTAAACTTGAATTAGGATTGAATTTCAATGGTTTGAATGAAGTGCTGTGTAGGCAGGTTGGCAGGATTAGCTAAGGAATTAAAATACAGTAACTGATAGTTTAATAAACTAGTTAGGAAAGGGATAAGAGTATCTATACATCCATAACAGTTCTCAAGAGAAAGAAGCTAATACAAGCTAAGCTGGCAAGGAGGAAGGAGAAGAGGAGGAGGAAGGAGAAGGAGAAGAAAACTAACATATGTTAGTTTTCAGTTTTGGGGCTGCTGGAGGTTTTCAGAAAAGATCCATTCTGCTGAAGCATTCCAGGTTGGCCCAAAGACCATGAAGAAATGGAGATCAGGGCATCATGAAATCCTTCCTAGAGATGGAGTAGTCTTCTGGTATGGGTCATGCCGTAAAGGAACATTAAGGAAGACAATGTTCAGCTAGCCCGAGAAATTGTCAACCATGTATAATTAGCATTGTCATTTCCCTCTAAATGGGAAGGAGGTTGTAGACATTGCTATGCAGAAAGATAGCCACAAACATAAGCTAAACACATTTTCAGTAGAGAAGGATTAATTTAAACATTCTGCCTCAGGTAGCAATAAATCACTGCTGCATTCCTATACTTTTGCAGCTGAAGAAGGAAGATATGGAAGGAAGGGCGGGGTGGAAATGCCATGCGTATTTACAAATGAAACTAAGCTATACCTATCTTTGTTGGTATACTCCAAATAAAGGAGGAAATTCTCAAGAGGACTTTTTATGTGCTCATAGTCTGATCATTTCCCAACAAATCAAAGCCTTCACGTTATAGCTGGTCAAATGGACGTATTCTTACTTTCTCCTGAGTTATATTATTCCACAGACAAACTAAATGAACTCATAACTGAGATAATCCCTTACAGTTTTGTATTATATCAGGAAGACATGATGGACAATTTTCTGAGCCAGTGCTGATAAATTGGAAACCCTTCTCTAAAGATATGTAACCATCACTGAACACCTTTAACCTCGATTTTCTAATTTCCATTTTAAAGGCTGTCTCTGGGTTTTATTGCAGCTGGTTATTTTATTCTGTTTTCCAGTATAAGTAGCTTTTCAGTAAAGCTGTGTATATTTTGAGTTTATGGTTTTTTAATCTTACTAAAACAGTTATTTCTACTTTATTTCTCTACAGCAGGCCAACTTAAAACTGTTTGGTTGTAAGCTAAAGCTGTTGCAATAAATCTCATTCATACAACACCTCCTATTTGATCCGCAATTACCTGGGATCAGTTAAGAAAAGATGGGGTGGGGAGAGCATTAGAAGTAGCTAGAAAGGTAAAATTAAATTGTTTCTCTGGTAGAACATTTTTCATGTACACCCTGCATTGTTTTTGCCTAGAAAGAGTTAATGTAAACCTCAGTATTTTCCAGATAATAACCCTAAGATAAAAACAATTGAATCTTGTTTGAAGGATGGGAGACAAACTTCTGCAGACTGATGTTGTAGCTGTAAGCCCAAACAGAATTGCATTTCAACTACTACTGTACTGTCCATATGTCTGCCGCAGAATTCATTGAACTTATAGTCATTGGTGTAAATGAGTTCAAGGCTGAGCTATACATTTGGACCTTGCTTATCTTTATTGCTTATTATAGTCTTCCACTTTGAATGTACTGTATATTATTCCCAGTAGTGGCAGAAAGCTGGGACTGCCAGGAAAATCTCAGTGCATTATTTATGTTTATTCACTGAGATCTTTGCAGGGAGTAGGTTATGAGAAACTCATAATCATCCAGAGGATTTTCCTCTCATTTATATGGAAAGGAACTGAAATATAAATACATGAATAGTGATAGATGTGCATTGTACATATTTATACACACACCACTGAAATATATAGATTAACTCTTCGATTGCAGGTGAACACTGGGAACAGACTGCAAACAGCTTGTCTAGAGAAGTGTTTCTCAACTTTAGCAAGGGTAAAACAAATTGGTTGGCAGGATTAGGAAAAAATAGATAAAAAGGAGACTGCCAAGATGGGGAGAACTATTTTGAATAGCAAAATTTTAGAGTTGTGTTTTTAGACTTAAATGACTGCATTGAATATATATTTGCCAGTGGAGTGGAGTAGTTAAAATATTGGACTTGGATTGGCGAGATCGAGATTCAAGTTACTGACTAGACCACAGAGCTGTTTGGTATATTCTGTCTGAGACAAAATCCAGCCAAAGTTCCCACAAAGTGTGCTGGGAAAAAAATATTTTATGGGAGATCCACGTTTTTTCTAAGAAAAAGTAGATTATAAATATTTTTACCTTGAAGACAATATTTCCCAAACAATGAGGTGGGGAGGTCCTTTGGAGAGACACAGACAGAGTCAAGATTCTGCATCCACCTTTCCCAAAATTTCATGCTATTGTTTCCATTGTTCATTTGTATTCATTTGGGTGTTTGGATTTTTAGGGCATTAGCATTACATTAAAGAGAGCTGTGATGGCCAAATTTTAAGAACTTAACGCTTTAAGACGAGATCATACTTACTTGAAAGTAGAAGGAAAGTTTAAGCAGGATTTTTCAGATCACAGTTCATTTATTTCCAGAACTGTAGCAGTATTTTCCTCTGTAAGTTATAGGATACATTCTTCCCTGCGGAAGAGCCCCAATTTAAGTTTTTGACATCTCCATTTGAAAATGTTCTCAAATGATAAGCTTGGAAGGATTTTGGCTTGAACAACTTCTGCTATCTTCCCGAGCAGGTTTCCAGATATGTTAGACTTATGAAGGAAGTTCTGTGTGTTCTACAGATAGTCCTTGACTTACGACCACAATTGAACCCAACATTTTTATTGCTAAGCAAAGCAGTTGTTGGGCCTCATTTTATGACTTTCTGCCACAGTTGTTAAGTGAATCACTGCAGTTGTTAAATGAATCATGTAGTCATTAAGCGATAATTTGCATCCTTTTAGAGGGTCATTGAAGCACTGAGTAGTGCTCCTGGTTCCTGTAGTCTGCAATTTTTTTCTCTGGAAATCCATTCCTATTCCCACACCATTCAAAGGGTGTTCATCCCAAATTGTATGACTTCAAGAACCCTCTAAAAGGATGCAAATTACCAGCTGTCTACAAGGAATATAAATCCTTACATTCTCCACTATCCTGTCAGAGCTGAAGAAGCTTCTTGGATGAGAAGTGAAATGTTTTCAAAAGAAAAAAACAAGAAAGTCCAGTTGCCTCTTGAAAAAGCACCTTTGGGACAACCATGACCTGGATGACTGAGAATCTCTACAGGCTCATACTCACAGAAGATTAAATAAGAAAGACTGATTCAGAATAAATTTTGATCTCTGCTCATTTTGTTTGTTTTTATTATCCCTCCTGTTCTATGTAGTTTGTTTTTCTCTCTCCCTGTTCCTTTTTTCCTTTTCCTTTATTAATATTCTATTTCTCAAGTCTTAAAAAAGTAGCCATGCTCTGGACACAGCCCTACTCACCTTAGACCAGGTGAAATCAGTTTTAAAGTGGGCTTCCAATCCTTGCTCCTTTAAATATCTCCATTTTATTAGTGGCCCCTTGGAAATATCAGGAGACCTAACAGCTGCGAAGGGAGACCACAAAAAGATTGATAAAGATGTGTGCCCACTTCTGCTTTCTCCCTCCCTCGTTGGTCTGTGCAAATTACCCCATTACTCTCTTCCCTTAGGATTCCAGATTGTCCTTATTTCTTCCTTTGAACTAAAACCAACCATGCATTAAATTAGTTCCCTTCTTCAAAAATAGCTTGATTGCTTCTTCCAAACTGCAGCTAATATGAGCTTCCCAGAGAAAATTGGAAAAGAAATGGGGAAAGCGGCTAAGGGACAAGGAGGATTCCTGACCATGAAAGAAATCTTAGAAAAAAATGTTCCTCAAGGAGATATAGAATATGCGCAATATTTTTTTTTAGGTCTGGGGGCTACATGAGACCTCTGGCTGAGCTGCTAAGGGTCAGGAGGAGCAGTGGGAGTATAAAGAAACAGTCAAGATAGAGGCTGCAGCAATGCAAACAAAGCCCTGTCGCTTTGCACATAAAAAGGGCTGGGTCTTTTGAAAGCACAATCACAACTGCCATCTTGATTTTATTCAAACAACCACAGGTGTCCCCTACACCCGTGGACACACTGCACCAAGAGCTGCATTCCAGAATTAATGGGAGAGGCAGGAATAAAACTAAATTTAATTCCATTTTGTTTGTGTTAATTAAGTTAATACACTGTACTTCCTCCTGATAGGTATACTTCATAATTCTTTCTGCCTGAGAGTTGCACCCAAGAATCTGAGGAGTCTGCCGTTATTGTGTGTGTGTTTTTGTTTTTGTTTTTATTTTGTGTTTCTGAATCAGCATTGACTCCTGTCAACTGCTTGAAAAAGTTCCTGTGATTTTCTTGCCAAGATGTCCAAAGTCCCTTACCTTCTTCTTAGGGCTGAGAGAGACTAACTGGCCCAAGGTCATCCAGCTGATTTGTGTCTAAGGCAGGAATAGAACTCCCAGACTCCTGTTTTCTAGCCTGGTGCCTTAACTGATGCTCCAAACTGGGTCTCTTTGGTTCTACATATGACAAAAGTTGCCTCTAGATGAAATGGGCAACACACAAATCAGATAGATGATAACAATAATAATAACTTTATTGCCATTGTACGTGTATACACAGTATACCCATACAACAAAATTCACTTAACACCCAAAGACCAGGTCCAACACACATAACAATCCCCAAACACACCCCCACCCACCACAAATTCCCCACCTCTAAACCACCCAAACATCCACACAACAGACTAAGTAATGCTGTCTAACAGCTCACTGATGGTGGCCCTTTAGTTCATTGTTGAGTGCAATTATAGCTCTGGGATAAAAACTATTCAGCAAACTATTCAGAAAATGATAGATAGATAGATAGATAGATAGATAGATAGATAGATAGATAGATGATAGGTAGGTAGGTGGGTGGGTGGATGGATGGATGGATGGTAGGTAGGTAGGTAGATAGAAAGAGATAGATAGATAGATAGATAGATAGATAGATAGATAGATAGATAGATAGATAGATAGAAGGTAGACAGATAGATAGATAATAGATAGATAGATAGATAGATAGATAGATAGATAGATAGATAGATGATAGGTAGGTAGGTAGGTAGGTAGGTAGGTAGGTAGATAGATAGATAGATAGATAGATAGATGATAGGTAGGTAGGTAGGTAGGTAGGTAGATAGATAGATAGATAGATAGATAGATAGATAGATAGATGATAGGTAGGTGGATAGATAGATGATAGGTAGGTAGATGATAGGTAGGTAGGTAGGTAGGTAGATAGATAGATAGATGGATGATAGGTAGGGAGATAGGTAGGTAGGTGGATGGATGGATGGATGGATGGTAGGTAGGTAGACAGATAGATAGATAGTAGGTAGATAGATAGATAGATAGATAGATAGATAGATAGATAGATGATAGGTAGGTAGGTAGGTAGGTAGGTAGGTAGATAGATAGATAGATAGATAGATAGATAGATAGATAGATAGATGATAGGTAGATAGGTAGGTAGATAGGTAGATAGATAGATAGATAGATAGATAGATAGATAGATAGATGATAGGTAGGTGGGTGGATGGATGGATGGATGGATGGTAGGTAGGTAGGAAGGAAGGAAGGAAGAAAGAAAGAAAGAAAGAAAGAAAGAAAGAAAGAAAGAAAGAAAGAAAGAAAAAGAAAGAAAGAAAGAAAGAAAGAAAGAAAGAAAGAAAGAAAGATGGTAGGTAGGTAGGTAGGTAGATAGATAGATAGGTAGATAGATAGATAGATAGATAGATTATAGGTAGGTAGGTAGATGATAGGTAGGTAGATAGATAGATGATAGGTAGTAGGTAGGTAGGTAGGTAGGTAGGTAGACAGACAGACAGACAGACAGATAGACAGACAGATAGATGACTTCAAAGACAAACCACAGAAAGAATCCAATTGTATAAATGCAGAAGTCCAACTAGGTTGCACAGAACTGAGAGTATTTTTAGCATGGTGCACGACCAAATTCTGGGTTGTTGTTTTTTTCAATTCACACAGCAATGACAAAGTCATCCCTTGTCTTTCATTTCTGCTGAACAGTCAACATGGCATTCACAGTATATAAAAAAGAGTCAGGGTTTTGATTTCATAACGTTGGCTGCCATCATGACTTTTTTGATCTCCTTTACAGGTGCCTCTGCTACCAGGTCAGCACCCTAGACGAGACCAAAGTACACTACGTAGTCTAGGCAGCATTGCACAGTTGTTGCACGTGATGATCTGTGGACAACAACGACACATTTCTCTAACCTTTCACTGTTTCCATCACCACTCACTTTGCAAATGGATTAGATTGGCCTTGCTAAGTCAAAAGAGGATTTCTTCGCTCACTATGATAAAGAATAATTGAGATTTAGTGAGGTTAAGGCTGCTGGTCCTGAGATTGAAAATGTGGGCTTTTTAAGAAAATCAGTTATGGTGAATGAGCGTATTATCCTTATTATTTTAATGAGCTACATTTGGGGAACTTAAATCTGCATTCCAATTTGATGCTCCTGAGATTCGTAACAATATACATAATATCTTTTCTATACAGTTATTAGAAAATCTAAAGAAAAATCTGTGGGTACATGAACCTATGTTCTACAAAGTCTAAATCAACCAATCTCTCCAACCCAGTATCTCATCTCCCTAGAGCAGTGTTTCTCAACCTTGGTAGCTTGAAGATGGGTGGACTTCAACTCCCAGAATCCCCCAGCCAGCAGCGCTGGCTGGGGGATTCTGGGAGTTGAAGTCCACCCGTCTTCAAGCTTCCAAGGTTGAGAAACACTTCCCTAGAGTATCTGATAATTTGTTCCCAAATGTTTTTCCATTAGAATGAATGGACTTTTGTGCTGTAATTTTAATAGGAACAAAAAAAACACAAAAAAAGGAAATGTATGAAATACACAACTTGATAATAATCATAGGAATTACTTGTAATTCTTGTATACAGAAACCAAACAAATTTAGAGTTTCCTCCTGGGACCATGCGCTACTTTTTGGAGCTGGTCATTCAATATGCTCTTGACAGTCATCTCCTAGGAGCCTGGAGCCAGTGAGACAATTGGAGAAGCTATGTCAAGATAGACTCCACTACCAATTTGCTTTCTTTTCTTTCTTCAGTGTCTTCTTCTTTTTCCCGACCTGCTTCTCCCTGCAAAGGAGGCTGACAGAAGGAGAAACGAAATTGACTATTGATATAAGTTTGTTTTTTTTTAAAAAAAACAATCTAAGAAATTATTTGAGTAAGTATATGGCCCCATACCATCAATGGAATATTCTCACAAATATATATATAGGTGAAACTCGAAAAATTAGATTATTGTGCAAAAGTTCATTTATTTCAGTAATGCAACTTAAAAGGTGAAACTAATATATGAGATAGACTCATTACATGCAAAGCGAGATAGTTCAAGCCTTGATTTGTCATACGTTTGATGATTATGGCTTACAGCTCATGAAAACCCCAAATTCACAATCTCAGAAAATTAGAATATTGTGAAAAGGTTCAATATTCTAGGCTCAAAGTGTTCCACTCTAATCAGCTAATTAAACCATAACACCTGCAAAGGGTTCCTGAGCCTTTAAATGGTCTCTCAGTCTGGTTCAGTAGGAATCACAATCATGGGAAAGACTGCTGACCTGACAATTGTGCAGAAAACCATCATTGACACCCTCCATAAGGAGGGAAAGCCTCAAAAGGTAATTGCAAAAGAAATTGGATGTTCCCAAAGTGCTGTATCAAAGCACATTAATAGAAAGTTATGTGGAAGGGAAAAGTGTGGAAGAAAAAGGTGCACAAGCAGCAGGGATGACTGCAGCCTGGAGAGGATTGTCAGGAAAAGGCCATTCAAAAGTGTTGGGGACTTCCACAAGGAGTGGACTGAGGCTGGAGTCAGTGCATCAAGAACCACCACACACAGACAGATCCTGGACATGGGCTTCAAATGTCCTATTCCTCTTGTCAAGCCACTCCTGAACAACAAACAACATCAGAAGCGTCTTACCTGGGCTAAAGACAAAAAGAACTGGTCTGTTGATCAGTGGTCCAAAGTCCTCTTTTCTGATGAGAGCAACTTCTGCATCTCATTTGGAAACCAAGGACCCAGAGTCTGGAGGAAGAATGGAGAGGCACATACTGCAAGATGCTTGAAGTCCAGTGTGAAGTTTCCACAGTCTGTGTTGATTTGGGGAGCCATGTTATCTGCTGGTGTTGATCCACTGTGCTTCATTAAATCCAGGGTCAACGCAGCCGTCTACCAGGAGATTTTGGAGCACTTCATGCTTCCTTCCGCAGATGAGCTTTATAGGGATGCTGACTTCATTTTCCAGCAGAACTTGGCACCTGCCTACACTGCCAAAAGTACCAAAACCTGGTTCAATGACCATGGGATTACTGTGCTTGATTGGCCAGCAAACTCGCCTGACCTGAACCCCATAGAGAATCTATGGGGCATTGCCAAGAGAAAGATGAGAGACATGAGACCGAACAATGCAGAAGAGCTGAAGGCCGCTATTGAAGCATCCTGGTCTTCCATAACACCTCAGCAGTGCCATAGGCTGATAGCATCCATGCCACGCCGCATTGGGGCAGTAATTGATGCAAAAGGGGCCCAAACCAAGTACTGAGTACATATGCATGCTTATACTTTTCAGAGGTTCGATATTGTTCTATGTACAATCCTTATTTTATTGATTTCGTGTAACATTCTAATTTTCTGAGATTGTGAATTTGGGGTTTTCATGAGCTGTAAGCCATAATCATCAAAATTATGACAAATTGAGGCTTGAACTATCTCACTTTGCATGTAATGAGTCTATCTCATATATTAGTTTCACCTTTTAAGTTGCATTACTGAAATAAATGAACTTTTGCACAATAGTCTAATTTTTCGAGTTTCACCTGTATATAATCTGGGATATATCCCTCTCCCTCTCCCTCCCTCCCTCTCTCTCTCTCTCCCCCTTTCCCTCTCTATCTCCCTTTCCCCCCCTCTCTCTCCCTTTCCTTCTCTCTCTCTCTCTCTTTCCCTCCCTCTCTCTCTCCCTTCCCCCCTCTCTCCCTTTCTCTTTCTCTCTCTCTCTCTCTCAACCAGCCAGGCAGCCAACCATCTTTACTCTTAGTAGCTTCTTTCTCATGTGATCACCTTAGCAATTTTTCCCCCTCTGCCACACTTATTTTGTGACTACATATTCTACCATTCTTTGTAGAGTGGTTTTAGTTGAAATATGCTCACATCCAAAGGAAAAAATATATATAAATACCTTCTACACATGCATAAACATGACTAAAATAAAACAAGCTTTGCATATTTATATCTTCTCTGAAGGTATCAAAGAAAATATGAAAAGGTTGCCAGGCATCCATCAAAGGCATTCTCACCTTCTTCAAACTCATCTAATTTGAACTAGGGATTTTCTCCCCATCTGTTCTTTTAATTGTTTTCTAGTGGTTTACTGCGCCCACTGTTCCATTTCTCCTCAATTCCAGTTTAATAAAGTGGATAGGTAAAATTAGTTTTGGATTTGGAAACTTTATATTACTGGCAGCTTTTAGCCCCTTTTCTTTATTTCTTTACTTCCATCTTTTCTCCACCTTGCTTTTGAAGCCATTATAAATGTTTAAAGAAATAAATTTGATAGAGTAATTTCATTCAAAATAGTTTCGTTCATGTATATTTCGGTGTGTGTATATGAAATACTGAAGGATAGGATAATAACATAATAACAACATAAATATGAGAAGGAATCAATAAAATGAGTTTTGCAATCCCAGATTAGCATTATAAATGCGGCGGGATGCACAGCATTGGAAGCAAAACCAGATTGTTTCCTAAATTATTATGCAGTTGCACCATTTTTATTTTTTTTTTGTGGTCTTTGTTTGTGAGCAGGTTGGACTTCCTCCTTTTCCTGCTTTTTGGAAAGATGATCAAAGAACCATGTCACTAACTTCATTTATGGATTTATTGGCTCGCAATACTTTTCTCCTTGTTGTTAATCTCCTTTTAATATTTAAGTCTTTATGGAGTCAGGTTAAAGGAGAGGAGAGGAGAGGAGAGGAGAGGAGAGGAATAGAAAGTTCTCTTTTCTACCACCAGTTGGATTCCTATGGCCCAGATCTGTACCTTATTGAAAACATTGTTCTTTTGAAATGGATTGTTTTCAAACTGTTAGTGATAATCAGGTACTTTGTAATGCATTCAAAGACAGCTAAATAATTTGTTTCAAAATTTTGTCTGGTATCAGTGTCAGTCTCTATTTACTAGAGTCCTCTCCTCCCCACTTTTGAAGATTGCAATTCTCTAACTTCTCACACAATACAATCCTCCAAGATTTCTCAAAGGTCACAGAAAGGAGCTCCAAGAAGACCACGTACCAGTCTGTTTATATCTGGGAACCCTGAGGAAAGATATACATGTCTCCTCAAACTTCCCAGATGTAACCAGATTGGTCTTAGTGACTAATAGTTATTCAATAGCAATAGCGATAGCACTTAGACTCATATACCACTTCATAGTGCTTTTACAGTCCTCTCTAAGCAGTTTTACAGAGTCAGCCTATCGCCCCCAACAATCTGGGTCCTCATTTTACCCACCTCAGAAGGATGAAAGGCTGAGTCAACGTATTCAAGATAGCAAGATGCTCTGAAATCATCTTGCGTTGCCATTCCCTTTAGTCAATTGTTCTGCTTAGGCCCATTTGGACATAGTGCCCCCAATGAATAAAAGACCAAATCAAGAGCCTTCTAAGATATAATCTACCATACTGTACATGAAAATCCCTTCCAGTGTGAGATTTGTGCTATAGGCTTTCTGTATGGCAGCCCCCTCTTTACACGACTCTTCCCCCCCTCATATAGCCCCTACCTTGTTAATAAGCAATTACCTTGCTCTGTAAGCAAGCCAAGAGTACCATATTGTTTTAACAAGTGTTTGGTGGGGGCACTCATCCTCTATATTTAATGTTGTGAATTTATGATTATGTATATTTATTTTATATATTAGGGTACAACTAAAATTATCTAGGATTGGGGAGGATTAAAATGACCCCATATCTTCAATAATAATTGTCTCCAAAATCTGGATCAGAATCATCTCCATCTCTCTCTCCCTCTCCCTCTGCCTCCCTCTGCCTCTTCTCGTCTCTAACTATCATCTATCCATCCATAATCCACTTTGCATGATGATGCAGTGGTTAGAATGCAGTATTGCAGGCTAACTCTACCTACTGCCAGGGATTTGATCCTTACCGGCTCAAGGTTGACTCAGCCTTCCATCCTTCTGAGGTCAGTAAAATAAAGACCCAGATTGTTGGTGGAACTATGCTGACTCTGTAAACTGCTTAGAGAGTGCTGCAAAGCAGTATGAAGCGGTATATAAGTCTTAAGTATTATTGCTATTGCTATTAAAAGTAAACAAATAAAATAGGAACTCAGTAGCTTGACCTCTCCCCAACTTTTCTTAGCACCCTTTCCCTTTTTCTAATTTTTACTAGTGACATAACCAATTAAATCCTTGCCGATCAATTTCTTTTGTGCTTTAACCTTTCTAACTTTCTACAGATATTAGCAACTTTCTAGTATATCTCCTTAGTGATTATACTCATCTTCCATTTATTATACATGTTCCTTTTAATTCTAAGTCAGTTGAAAGCTCTTTGTGCCTCCAAAATCTATTTCTATCCTATCACCCATCCCCCCCCACATTGGAATGGTATGTGATAGTAGTTCATCATATTTTGTAGAAGTCCCCAATTCTCTTGCACTCTTTGACCTCTATGGTCTATGTGTCTGAAGCTCATCAACTTTTCTATGTTTCATGAAATTGGCTCTTCTAAAATCTAGTGAACAACCTCCTCCTCCTCCTTCTCCTCCTCCTCCTCCTCCTCCTCCTTCCTCTTTCTTCTTCTTCTTCTTCTTCTTCTTCTTCTTCTTCTTCTT
Organism: Pantherophis guttatus; assembly: GCF_059756535.1. NCBI lineage: Eukaryota > Metazoa > Chordata > Lepidosauria > Squamata > Colubridae > Pantherophis > Pantherophis guttatus. The sequence goes on along the minus strand of NC_142063.1, from coordinate 327,356,200 downwards.
CTTCTTCTTCTTCTTCTCTCCTCCTCCTCCTCCTCCTCCTCCTCCTCCTTCTCCTTCCCCTTCTTCCTTCTTCCTTCTTCCTTCTTATGACATATCTAACAAAGTTCTGGTTCTCAATAAATTTAAGGTGCTAGGAAAGGGGAAAGGAGAAAAAGAAGAGGATGACCAGTAACAAAATGGATGGATTAAATTACAATGTCCACAGGTGCACACTTGGAAGACCTGAAGGACCAAGTTGGGGACATATCATTCTGGAGAAGAGTATCTATGTGGCTGCTGAGAGCAGACGCCAACTTGATGGCACATAATCAATCAAAACGTAATAGTAATAGTAATTCCTCCCCAAAGTTCTGCCTTAACTTCTTCACCCAGTTCTTCCCTATTGGTTAGGATCAGATGTAGGGCAGATACGTCCATTTTGCTGCTGGTCATCCTCTTCTTTTTCTTCCATTTTCCTTGCAATTAAGACTTAATGCTATTGACTGGGTTTTGATACTCAGGCCCAGGTTCTCAATATTTGCATGCACTTCGATGTCATTCCTCTTCCCCCTTTGGTAGAAAAGTAGGATGAAAACATTTTCAGAGCACTAATGTCACCCTTTTCAAATTAAAGACTTCCAAAGTGCCCTTAAATAATAATACTGTAATAACAACAGTAGACTGTTGTGCTGAAAAACTCTCAATATAAATGAGGTGATTTAGGAGGAATGGTGTGGGGGGGGGAGCAATACCCGGTAATCTAGATACCAGCTCTGTATTTTTGGCTTCTTGTAATTGCCAACCATGATAGAAAAATGCTGCTCAGGGAAGCTCAAATTCTACCATCTTTCTCTAATGATCCTTTTTTTCCCCCTACCATTTTTCCCCCTCCCTGGAGTAGAAGAAGGGTGAGCATGAATATGTATAACCCTTATACTCTGCGAAACTGAGGCTCTTCTGTTGAAAAGAGCTTGCAAATTCCAGCAATGGGTGAGACAGAGCAGACAGGCAGGGAAGGAAAGGAGAACCACAATAACATCAGAGGAATATGCACAACTATTGTACATCCAGCCTAAGAAATAAAGATGCATTGAATTGAATGTGATCCACTTGAAGGGAAGTGCCTGATTTCATCACATAATTTTATATGTTTGCACTGTTCTTTTAAGATATATCCATCAGCTGCCCAGGGCTCTGGGATTGTTTAAAATAATTCATTACAATACAGGAATGCCTTTTTATAAGTGGGTGAGAGCTTGTTATTTATTCAGTATATAGCAACGGTACATTAGCCAGGAGACTACAGTGTTAGTGCAGAGTAGATGTTCGGTTGCCTAAGATTGCTAGTCCATTTGCTTCACACTCATGTGCTATCCAGGGTGCATCACAGGAGGGGAGCCAGCTCTGCACTCAGAATGGTTAATGGCATTCTGCAGCATCATCCAGGGCTTTTCCCTCCACCAATGTTGCCTCGCATTTGGGCAATGGGAGCTTGTTTATTGTCTGTGACAGAATTCTCTCTCTCTCTCTCTCTCTCTCTCTCTCTCTCTCTCTCTCTCTCTCTCTCTCTCTCTCTCTCTCTCTCTCTCCCCCTCCCTCCCTCCCTCCCCCCCATCTATCTTTGTGAGAGACATCAACTTAAACAATTTGCCTCTTTCACACAACTACTTTTCATAGAAGCAAGTATACAAAGTTGGCATTTTATAGTAAGTGTGTGCTTGTATTGAAAGGATGTAGTGTGGTCCAGTTGTTCAGAGAAACCTGTTTAGTAGAGCTTCACATAACACACTGAATTCAGCTAAAATAGGAGCATGATACTTGTTGATATGGGAATTTAGTCATTGTCCTAGCATGTTATGTGATGCAGGACATCACATGAAGCCATAATGTGGGTTTGAGGATTAGGCATAGCAACTATGTTTTGTTAACTGAGGTTAACCCAGTTACTGTTTATTGGATGCAAGTATCATAATGTTCACTTAATGGAGAGAGGAACTTTGTGAACATCTCATTTTTCACTTTGGTGAAGAAGGATGAGAAGAAAATTGGGAATGTCTAGGGAGATTCTCAATCATCCAGGTCATGATTGTCCCAAAACTGCTTCAAAAATCAACTGGATTATTCCTTGAAAACGTTTTGCTTCTCATCCAAGAAGCTTCTTTTGAAAAACAACTTTGGGACAAGAACATTGGGACTTTTGAAATTTGGTATTGGAGAAGACTCCTGAGAGTACCGTGGACAGCCAAAAATCAAACCAATGAATCATCAAGCAAATCAACTTACAGTTTTCACTCAGGCACAAATGACCAGGCTCAAATCATCCTTCTTTGGACACATTATGCAAGGACCCAGCTCTCTAGAGAAAGCTCTGAGGCTGGGAAAGGTGGAAGAAAATAGACGAGAAAGATCAACAGCAGGGTAGATAGAAACAGTTACACAATGGCAACGAGTGCACCATTGGGAGACTTGTTAGGGACAGATTGTCATGGAGAAAATTTATGTCTGTGTTCACTAAGAGGCGAGAACAACTTGATGGCACATAACTAATCAATCAATTAATCACACTCAAGATACAATCAGAGAAAAAAGCTCTGCTTTGATCGACCCCAGATTTTCTCCTTCTCATTTACATGGAAGTGTTATACAAGAAAATGAAAGAAGTGTGGTTTTGCCATGTAAATACTGAGATTTCTATTTTCAAATTAACTCATCTAGTAACCTTTCTTCAGTTTAAGTGGCAAAGCATGAACTATTTTCTCCTACCATGAAAGTTCACTGATTATCTGCTGAACTAAGGCAATAGCTTGATTGAGACAGAAATCATGGAACATATTTTGAGCTCTTTTGTGGTCTCAGGCAGGAATGGGTTTCACTTACCTTTGCTACCAGTTCGCTCACATGCGCAGATCATATTTGATGATGTCCAGGTAGGTGGGCAGAGTCTCCCACCGCCGCTGCTACCAGTTCACTCAAACTGGGGCGAACCGGTAGCAACCCACCATTGGCCCCAGGGACATCAACAGTTAACAGATGAGGATAGAAGTATAGCAAGAAAAATATTCTCTAGAAAATTTCTCTTTCATTGTTTTCCTCCTTCTTTTCTCTGTAGCCTCCTTGGTTCTCCTCACTTAAATTAAATCCCAAGGAATATAAAATAAAGAAAACTCCTCCCTTTGAGCTTTATAAATTTTTTTGTCTCAAAGGTGCTTTTTCAAGAGGCAACTGGACTTTCTTGTTTTTCTTTGAAGATGTTTCACATCTCATCCAAGAAGCTTCTTTAACAGATTAACAGAGTTGGAAGGGACCTTTGCAGGTCATCTAGTCTAACCCCCTGCCCAAGCAGAAGACCCTACATCTGCCTCTACCTAGGATTGAACTCACAACCTCCTAACTGTGAGGCAAGAGCTCCACCTCTAGGCCACAGCAGCTGGGCATTAGTCCATTAGAATACCACATTCATTAGAATACCAAGTCAAATTAAAAAGTCAGGCCTCATAGAGGCCACTTCCTGATCATTCTTGGATGAGAAGCGCTGGAGTTGGATCAGTTTCTTGGATGAGAAGCAAAACATCTTCAAAGAAAAACCAGAAAGTCCAGTTACCTCTTGAAAAAGCATCTTTGGGACAACCATGACCTGGATGACTGAGAATCTCCATAGATTATTTTTTTTAAAATTTTATTTTGAATGTTACTTTGAGTTTCCCTTTGGATTTAGATTGAAAAAGCAATCTTTTTCAAACTTGACGACTTTAAGATGAGTGGACTTCAACACCCAGAATTCCCCAGCCAGAATTGTGAGAGTTGAAGTTAACACATCTTAAATTTGACGAGTTTGGGGGGAGGGGAAAAACCTGCTCTGAGCATCTGTTTTTGTTCTTAATCTCTGTCATTCAGAGCTCAAGGAACTGGAGGGAAGGGAACTTCAGCAGGATCTCAGCATCTTTGGAGAATCCAGTGTTTGTTTTCTATCACTCACTAGACAACTCCTTACCTCTCTGCCCACAAGGGTCTCTGCTACCTCCCTAGTCCTCAAAAATGATTTGAGCCAGCTTGCAATCAACTTCACAGTAACTGATCTTGAAATGCTCAGCATTCCCCAACAGACCAAAAGCAAAGCAGAATGTCATTCAGTCAGTGCTCCATCCCCCCCCAGCTGTATTTTTAGATCATGGGTATCTTTGTTTGATAAGTGCACAATAACCTGTGTAGTTGTTATGAGAGGGAGACACCTGTCCTCCAGGTGGTATCCTTTTCTTCCATTTAAAATCCTCCTGAATGAATAATACATTCTGGATGATCTGAAGGGAGGTGGCAGAGACATAACCATGCATTCCAAGCCCTATACCAGTGATGGTGGACCATTTCGGCACTGAGTGTCCAAACCTGAATGCATGTGCATGCGTGTGCATGTGCACATGCTAGTGCCATAAACCCAAAGATCAGCTGGCCGGCACACACATGCTTGTTTTTTGCCCATTTTTGGGCTCGTTTTCCTGCCGTTTTTGGGCTTGTTTTTCGGCCGTTTTTGGGCTGATAAAAATGGGCTGAAAACGGCTCAAAAATGGTCTATTTTTTGGGCATTTTTCAGGCATTTTTCAGGCCATTTTCCGGTGCTCCAGCACCCGCGAAGACCAGCTGGCTGGCATGCACATGTGTGCCAGAAATAAGAAGAGCAGCTGGTGATGGCACACATACCCACAGAGAGGGCTCTCATGCCACCTCTGGCACGTGTGCCATAGGTTCGCCATCATGGCCCTATACCATCCTGACATTTTTTTGACACATATGAACCTCCTTAAATTTTATAAAGTAGCTGAATCTACTGATATTGGGAGAGGAGGAGGGAGGTGGAAAAAGTGTTGTCCTAGAAACCAGGAGACTATGAGTTCTAATTCTGCTGTAGTCGTAACAGCTAACTGTGTGATTTTGGGCCAGTCGCTTTCTCTGAGCCCAACCCACCTGTTGTGACTCCGGCTCTCGAGCCTGTCCTCACGAAGGAAGATGACTCTGAAAGTGATGGGGAGGAACTGACAAGGCCTCCCACTCCAGGACTCTCCTTTCTGGCAACGCCTCAGGTTCCAGCTGAAGGCCAGGAGGAAGGCATCTCGGAGCACCCACTAATAGGGAGTGATGAAGATCAATCTTGGATTGATCCCAGGCAGCGTCGGAGGGAGAGGCATGCGCAGCAAAGGAAGAGGTGGGGAAGGGCCAGAGATTGCTGAGTCACTGAGCCATGCCCCACAGGGAATAAAAGTGGGTGGGGTTGCTCTGCAGGCTCTGTGACGGACAAAAACTGCATATCGTGAGCTTCAGATGGGATATCTTTCGGAATTAAGGCTTGGACTTTGTGAATGACTTCTGACTACTCTTTTGTGCCTTGTGAACTCTTGGTTGCCCCAGCAACAGACTACAGATATACTGACTCCTGTTTCTAGAGGTGATAAGAAACTTGGCAGGCATTCGGAAGGTAACTGCCAGAACTTTTATCTGCCAAAGGGTTCAGGTCAGCTTGTAAAAATAAATTACTGGTAGACATCTTTTGCTCGTGTGTCTGCCTCTGTGAGGTGGGGGGACAGAACATCACCACACAGGGTGGTTGTTGTGGCGATGGATCATCCATTAAGAAGCAATACACCCCCAACCTAGCAAAGAATAAAAATTCAGACGAATGCAACTGTGCAGCGTGTCAATTAGAGATGAAGGAAATATAACAGCACTTCCTCAGAAATAGGAAGTTACAAAATTTGGCAACCAGAAGACAAGCAGCAGAAACCACAAGTAGGGATGAAGGACACATAAAGCTTAAGCAAAATATAACAATATAGGGGTAAAATGACATGTAAGCTCAGGTGAGGTGCAACTCCATAGACAAACGGACACGTAGACTAAAAGCAAGGTAGAACTCCAAAAAAGGTAATAGCTATGTGAAATGTTACTTCCCTATTTCTGGAAATCAACTGTATAAAAGGCCGTGCTCTGCTGTTGTTCAGGGTCTCAGCTCCCAAATTGGACTGTGACCCTTTTGCTGAAATATTTCAATAAAAAATTTGCAAAAGTCCATTTTTCGTGTCTGGCTCTGATTGGCTTCTGTGCCAGTCTGAACCAATCTTTGGATAACAGTGGAGAAAATTAGAAGAGGAAGGAACATTATGTATGTTCACCACCTTGAGTTATTTATGAAAAATAATAAATAAAAAGCACGAAAGCCAAGACAGAAAATGAGAGAGAGACAAGAATGTCCTCAATGGGAAACCAGCTTGTTCATGGCCCCTGCAAAGTAACAGTCTGCAAATGGAAATAATTGCCTTTGCTGATCTTTCCAAATGTCCACAGTTTCAGCCAGAAATAAATTACCTCAGCTGCTGAACACAGGTGACAGCTTGAGATCAGACTGGTCTGGAAGTGGGGTCCATACTAATGCAAAGATTTTGTGCCAAACTTAGAAGGGCCTGCAAGGACTCTGCTTTATTTTCCTCACCATTTGTGATCTCCCCGATTTAAAGTTAGACTGAAATCTTCCTGTCTCGTCAATAACGCCCCATCCTTAGCTGGTGAAATGGAGGGCAATCTAGAAATTTTAAAGAAGCAATGAAATTTGGATAAAGGGGAAAATGTAACTTTCACATTAGTAGAATTCCTGTGGGTGGCTGGCAACCATTTTTATTTCTCATAAATCCTCTCGCAGTGACATTAATAGGGATATTTGGACCAAAAAATGGCTGCCAAAATGAAACTTATGAGCTGTAGCAGCCGTTTTGAGGTAGTTTGTTCCAGCAAGCTGGCCCACAGCTCAGATTCCATTTTACGCGATCTTCTTTTATTTGTTGATTAATTTTTCAGATAGTCCATTCAATCTTGCTCTTGATTACTTGTTAGTCTGTTGATATTCTTGTTTGTTTATTACATTTGTACAGTACGGATACATTTTTATTCTTGACAGATTGCAGCAGAATAAAATACAATCAAAAAAATTCCACAGTACAAAAGAGGCAAAAAATAAATACACCCCCCCCCCCCGGATATTTTTATTGTATTGTATTTTAAGTTGTTGTAAGACATTGGGAACCAGAATATTTAAGCAGCATACAAATAATCTAAATATGCCATGTGTAATAGCGGGACAATATTGATGCACTTCAAAATATTGTTAAATATAAGGTGTTTTTTTTTTATTGATTACATGCCATCATATTTTTGTTGGCTCTTAGCAACCACATAGATAGATTTTCTGCATGATGATCTAAGTGTCATTAATGAAAAAATTCCCCCAGAATAAAATTACCGCAATCCCTTTCAGACCCCAGAACAGGTCAAAATGCCTAAACGTAGTGATAACAGTAACAGTGGTCACACACGCACACACACACAAAGTGTGTGCAAACCCTCTTACAGCTTCTTTTGCTTTACTTCTGTGTTTTAGAAATGTACTGCATTTTTATGGCCTTATGGTGATTCTTTCTCATTAATAGTGGCCCCTTTGGAGACCTCTGATTATGTGCATAGCTTGATATAAATAAACCCTGCCAGCATCTAGATTTCTGGGTCAACATACTTTTGCCTCAGTCTTGACCTTAGTTCACAATAACTTTTTTCAATATGCCAATATAGCTTCACTTATGAGATGTTTCGGTCATTTGTTTATAAAAGTTCACATGTTGCCTATCTTCCACTGACAAATAAACTAATGAACATGATAATATATATATAATAATATATATATATGAACTATGGCTGTATAAAGATCTTGATTTATGTAGGAAAAAACTTGGCTGAGAGAAAAATACACATAAAGGCCTACGAAAAGAGAAGAAAATAAATATTTGACCTTTACAGGGAGGAGACATGAGATGAGGGTGTGGCTAACTGAAGAGGACTAATTAGTCCGAAATAGATCTATCTTAGTCTCCCAATGGGCAGCAAAGGGTCTGCTGGCTGCCAGAAGAAAAAAAGCCCAGAAACTAGTGAATTGTGATTTCACTGAACTAGGGCTGCATAATATCTTGGTTTACATAGGTAGAACCTGGCTGAAGAGAAATACATACATACATACATACATACATACATACATACATACATGCATACATACATATATGTCTTCTTAAGTTTCTACCTGATCTACCTGGTGGGGAGGTGGTTTAGGGGTCCTCAATCCTGAAAATAAAATAGAATAGAATAACAGAGTTGGAAGGGACCTTGGAGGTCTTCTAGTCCAACCCCCTGTTTAGGCAGGAAACCCTACACCACTTCAGACAAATGGTTATCCAACATCTTCTTAAAAACATCCAGTGTTGGAGCATTCACAACTTCTGGAGGCAAATTGTTCCACTGATTAATTGTTGTAACTATCAGGAAATTTCTCCTTAGTTTTAGGTTGCTTCTCTCCTTGATTAGTTTCCACCCATTGCTTCTTGTTCTGCCCTCAGGTGCTTTGGAGAATAGCTTGACTCTTTCTTCTTTATGGCAGCCCCTAAGATATTGGAACACTGCTAGGTGGAAAGCTTGTGGTTGGACCTCAAAAGATGGTGAACTTCCATTCACTTCAGCTCTAATCCGCTTGGCTTTCAGTCATGTACCTACTCATAGTACCATCATTAAAACAATGTCGTCTAGTAGTTCCAAGGGAGAGAGCCTTCTCTGTGGGGGCACCTACTCTTTGGAACAAAATACCCCCTGGAATACGAATAATCTCAGATTTTCGCACTTTCCGACGTGCCCTGAAGACCTTTCTGTTTCAACAAGCAGGGCTAGCATGAACATCTAAATTCTATGCCAAGGTTTTAGCAGATACACCAAGTTGACTCAATTTATTATTTACTGTTTATAAAAAAAAAATATTATATGTATATGAAATCTTAATCTGTTCACCGCCCTGAGTCCTTCGGGAGAAGGACAGTATAGAAATTCAATAAATAAATAAATAAATAAATAAATAAATAAATAAATAAATAAATAAATAAATAAATAAATAAATGGGGCTACAGGCCACTGAATTGGCAGGCTACAGTTACCTAAGAGAGCCAGTGTGGTGCAGTGGGTAAGGCATCATGCTAGAACCTGGGAGACCGTGTGTGTTCCAGTCCCACCATATGAAGCCAGCTGGGAGACCTTGTGACAACCATTCTTTCTCAGACCTCGGAAAAAGGCAACTTCTGAAATCTTGCCAGAAAAACCCACAGGGACTTGTCCAGGCAGTCGCAGAAGTCAAGACTGATTCCACTGCATGCTTTCAAAAAAGAGTTATCTAACCCATGGTCTACCCTATTAATCAATCCCCAATACCTGAGGAGTCAAACGCAAAAAGTCACCTTATCAGAGAAATGGGCAGCTATCAATTTAATAAATAATAATAATAATAATATCATTTGCAGCAAACAAGAACTGGTGGAACCATAAAATAGAGGAAGTCACAGAAAATGAAGAAGCTAAAGCACTCTATGATGTTAGAATTCAAACAGACAAACAACTGACGTGTAATATGCCAGGTTTATCAATTGTCAATAAGAAAGACAAATAAAAGTCTGGATCATGGATGTGGCAGTACCTGAAGTACCTGAAGACAGCGGAATAGAAGAGGAAGAATTGGAGAAAATCACAAAATGCAAAAACCTGCAAATAGAGTTACCTCTTGAGAAAGCACCTTTGAGACAACCATGACCTGGAATTTCCATAGACATGAAGCCTTGGGTGCAATCCCAAAACAATTAAAGCACTACTTATCTGTGGAGATTCTCAACCACCCATGTCCTTAGTTGTCTCAAAGGTGCTTTTTTCTTCAAAAGGCAACTGGACAGTTCTGACTTCTTCAGAACTGAAGAAGCTTCTTGGATGAGATCCAAAATGTCTTCCTCAAGGAAAAAAACAGTCCAGTTGCCTTTTGAAGAAAAAAGCATCTTAGAAAGTGGTGAAATCCACATTTTTTTTACTACCAGTTCTGTGGGTGTGGCTTGGTGTGCGTGGTGTGGCTTGGTGGGCGTGGCTTGATGGGCGTGGCAGGGAAAGATACTGCAAAATCTCCATTCCCACCCCACTCCAGGGGAAGGATACTGCAAAATCTCCATTCCCACCCCACTCTGGGGCCAGCCAGAGGTGATATTTGCCGGTTCTCCGAACTACTCAAAATTTCTGCTACTGGTTCTCCGAACTGCTCAAAATTTCCACTACCGGTTCACCAGAACCTGTCAGAACCTGCTGGATTTCACCCCTGATTTTAAAGCACCACTTGAACCCCATCAGCATTGACAAATTCGCCATCCGTCAATTGCAAAAGGCAGCTTTACTCAGAACAGATTACATCCTGCGATGATATTTCTAACACTTCCAAACATGAACCTCTGGCCATCCCAGATCCTTGGGAAGGACTCAATAGGTACTGTATGTCTGTCATTGTGTGTGTAAGAGAGAAAAATGGTAAAGTATCCTTGCAGTAAAGCACAACTCCTGATTATAGACATTGTGCATCTCATTTTCTTGGCAACAGGATAGCAGTGATTTTTTCCCACTGCTTTCTTCTTCAATTATTTCCTTTAATTTCTCACCTATTGACCAGGAATTTCCTAATGATCTCCTGTCCAAGTATTAAACACTGTTGTCCAGCTTAGGCATTTGGAAATCAACCAATAATGGTTTGGGGCTGCTATCTATCATTACTGTCTGTCTGTGTTTGTACATTAAGAATGATCACTCCATAAAGGAGCTGCCCAAATGTATACATCCATTCATTCTTGGCAAAACCATAGGATAAACATGCTCACAGATTGTTCCTTCCCAGTCATAAATTCTATAGCTGTCCCTCAGTCATAGAAGAAGAGACCCTCGGTGCAGCATTCATGACCAGGAGTCTCTACACAAGGCCTGATGACCAATGCATTTAGGGATGTCCACAGGTTGCACAGGTTGCTCCTGGGGAGGAAAGTTATGGCAAATCTAGACAGCATACTAAAAAGCAGAGGCACCCTGCCAACAAAAGTGCATGTAGTCAAGACTATGGTATTCCCAGTTGCAATGTATGGCTGTAAAAGTTGGACCATAAGGAAGGCTGAGTGCCAAAGAATTGAGGCCTTTGAACTATGGTGCTGGAGAAGACTCCTGCAAGTCCCTTGGTCTGCAAGACGATCAAACCAGGCAGTCCTAGAGGAGATCAACCCTGACTGCTCTTTAGAAGGCCAGATCCTGAAGATGAAACTCAAATACTTTGGCCACCTAATGAGAAGGAAGGACTCACTGGAGAAGAGCCTAATGTTGGGAAAGATTGAGAGCAAAAGAAGAAGGGGACAACAGAGAACAAGGTGGCTGGATGGAGTCACTGAAGCAGTTGGCGTGAGCTTAAATGGCCTCCAGAGGATGGTAGAGGACAGGAAGCCTTGGAGAAACATTGTCCATTGGGGCATGATGGGTCGAACACGACTTCGCAACTAACAACAACAACAACAACAGGTTGCAAAGAAGATGGCATGATCAAAATACCACCTTTTTTTTAATGTGCAATTTTTTTCTTGTTTTTTTTTTTACCTCCCCCTACAGACACTCCTGAATGCATACAGTATAGCATTTCATCCAGCAACTCAGTGCCCTTCAGAGGTGTTGGATTCAGTGGTGGGTTGCTCCCGGTTCGGTCCAGTTCTATAGAACCGGTAGTAAAACCGGCGGATCACCCACAACATCATTGTGGGTGATCTGCACATGCGCAGAAGCGTGTGTGCTCCCGCTGAGAACCGATAGTAAAGGTAAGTGGAACCCACCCCTGGTTGGATTTCATGCTGAATAGGGTTAGGGTTAGGTCTGTGGAACTCCAACAGTTCTAGAAGCGACTAGGCTGGAGGAGGCTGTTTTAAACTAAAAAGAAAATGCCTTCTCTTTTGCTCAGAAATTTGACCTCCATCAGAAATATTCAGATTAATGAACTCCCACTAATAATTTCTGCAAGGCTTTGTCAAAAGGCCAATACTGGAGCTATGCATTTAGCAGGAAGGGGGCCAAGAAATGAAACAATGTGCCTTATAATTCAGAAGAAGGAAGCATATTTAGTCCCGACCCACTTTTCTCAGTCAAACAATTTCCCATTCTGATAATTATATCTCCTGTTTCCATTTCTTCCTCTCTTGCAGCAGCAAGATGACCAGAGCAGACCTCACTATTCAAGGCATTGATTTCATATAATGGCCATATAAAATGTGCTGAATTACATTCAACCAAAGAATTAATACATTCCTGATATTTTATTTTAAAGCTGCTGACCCAGCAATTGTCTCTTTCGCGCATTGAGAGGAGTTTTCTTTTGGAAGCTAACAAATCTTCAGAACTCATCCGTGCACATCCACTTATTTCTCCACCACTTGCACTCCCCCAGTTGCAGAAACTTTCTAGCCAAAGCTAGGAGAAAGGAGAAAGAGCTACTATATTGTAGCAATAAGAGTGGTGAAGCAAGTTGACTTTTTTTCTTCTCATTGCATCCGTAGAGAGACAAACAGCAGGGCTATTTAGGATTCTTTGCCACAAAGAATTATTATTATTATTATTATTATTATTATTATTATTATTATTATTATTATTTTATTTCTATACCGCCCTTCTCCCGAAGGACTCAGGGCAGGTGTACAGACTATTAAAAGCACAAGACAAACATCAATTAAAATAATTTAAAATTATTAAATAATTCGGCTCAATTTAAAACCCCAGAAATTTAAAACACCCAATTTAAAATTATTATGTTGATAGCCCGGCCTGGCGGAACAACAGGGTCTTGAGTGCACAGCGAAATACCCGGAGGTCGGAGATCTTATGCACTTCAGGGGGCAGTTCATTCCACAGGGCAGGGGCTCCCACAGAGAAGGCCCTCCCCCTGGGTGTCGCCAGCCGACATAACTTGGCCGATGGCACCCTGAGGAGACCCTCTCTGTGGGAGCGAACTGGCCGGTGGGAGGCTATTGGTGGCAGAAGTTGGTCTCGAAGAATGGGTCAAATTATTTTCCAAAGCTTCTGAAGGCAAGACAAGAAACAATGGATGGAAACTGATCAAGGAGAGAAGCAGCCTGGAATTAAGAAGAAACTTCCTAACAATGAGGACGATTAACCAGTAGAACAGCTTGCCTTCATAAGTTGTGGGTGCTTCATCACTGGAGGTTTTTAAGAAAAGACTGGACAGCCACCCATCTGAAATGGTATAAGGTCTCCTGCTTTAGCAATGGTTGGACTAGAAGACCTCCAAGGTCCCTTCCAGCTCTATTCGAATTGATGAACAGGACCCTTCTGGTAAGGAGGGACAGCAGGACCTTTGCTAGGGGGAATATTCTCTGCATTAGTCAGATGAAGTTGCTCAACTTCTGCTTAGAGTTGAACATGGGCTGGACAGGTCCTATGGAAGTGACTGGAGCATGCCTAGATTCTGTTATCAGGGAAGAGTTTTAGATGGTTACACCTAAGGAAGTGGACAGGATCATCGGGATGGGAACTCTGCCACCTCTATTTATTTATTTATTTATTGGTTCGATTTATATGCGGCCCTTTTCCAGAGACTCAGGGCGGCTTACAATGTGTTAAGCAATAGCCTTCATACTTTTGTATATACCTGCTTAGTAGGGCTTTCGCCCCCCCCCCAAAGCGGTGTTCTTTTTTATACAAAGTCAGCTTATTGCCCCCACAAACCGGGTCCTCATTTTACCTACCTCAAAAGGATGGAAGGCTGAGTCAACCTTGAGCCTGGTGAGATTTGAACTTGCAATAATTGCAGGCAGCTGGTGTTACTTTAACAGTGCTTTAGTCTGCTGCGCCACCAAGGCTCTACATTGGACCATGCCCCCTCCTGATTGGTTAAGGCCTCCCAGAAGACCACATGTGGTTGAGTTCAAGCAGAGGTAAATGACTCATTGGGTGAAGGTTGGTGCTACCTGCCCTGACTTGTGAAGGGCCTAAGAGAGAAAGCAATATGTAGCCATGTTTATAATTTCTATCTCCTCTTCTTCTAAGAATGGGTGTCGCCTTCCCTTCAAGGGTGTCTTCCCGCAATGAAATGCTACCGGTTTACACCAGTTCAGGCGAACCGGTAGCGGTAAAAGCCAGTAGTAAAAAAAAGCTATAGGTTCATCCAAACCGGTATTTCTGAAGATCAGCTGTGCCGCATGATTTAAATTTCTCTAGAAATCAGGAAATCCTGCTTTCTAGCAAATCTAAATCACGCAGCAGAGCTGTTCCCCCCCCCCACTTACTGTCCCAAGCCTCCTTTTTCCGCACGAAGCGTGTGTTTGGAGTGCACTGCGCATGTGCATGCATTTGGCACACAATGTGCACTCATGCGCGCAACATGCATTTGGCATGTGCCACGCATACTTGGGCGGCAAACCGGTGGCAAACTGGGGAGGATTTCATCACTGGTGTCTTCCCTTCAGGTTGGTAGCTCATTTGCCTCTGCGTTTTTATGGCATCTCCACCAGCCTTATTCCAGAATCCCCACCGTCCCTTTGGGTCTTATCTAAATGCATTTGAGATCACTGAAAACCAGCAGTGGCGCTGATCGCTCACAAAGCAAATTATATGATGCAGGCTTCCAAAAAGAGCTTTGAGGGCATATGGTGCAGAGCCAAAGATTACCAGCAGGTGGAGATGTTCACTTAGGGGCCTGATGGAGGAGGAAGGTCTCTGGGGCTGGATACCAAGTCCCCCGCAGAGTCTGGTTTCCAGAAGTGCCATCTTTCCAAAGCCCCCCCCCTCCCCACTCAAAACAGGCCACTTGTGGTAATTAAGATCCTGTGTCACTGCATGCCTCCTGCCTTGGCTCAAGTCCAACTGGAGTAATTATGCCATCCTGCCCTCTGTGCATTCCCTGCAGCTGCTATTTTTATTTATGAGTTTATATTTAGTCTGGTAATGAGTCTAACATACGGCACGTAATGGGGAAGACATGGAAACAAGCAAAAAGATGGAAAACAAGAAGCAGGGAAGCATGAGTCCGCTTGGCTTGATTTGTCCCTCCTGAGGCTGCTTGGTCTGCAAGAAAAAGGAGCCTGGGCTAAGAATAAACTTTAGTAGTTTCAAACAATTAAAGGGAAATTGCTCCTTGCATAGTGCGGGGAGTGGGGGTGGGTGGGAAACCTTTTGTTCCTGCAGATTGGAGAAACCTTGATTTGCTCACAATGGAAATGCATCTCTCTCCCCCTCCCTTCTCTCTTTCCCCCCCATTAGGACAGGGTCATTAGCAACCGAGCTGGTGGCCATGTGCCTATTGCAGGGGTCTCCAAACTTGACAACTTTAAGACTTGTGGACTTCAATTCCCAGAGTTCCTCAGCCAGCTCTCAACCTGGCTAACCAGGTTCCATGTCTTAGCTCATTTTTTAATAAAAGAAACCTAATAAGAATCATCATCTTGCAAAGCCAACACCATCCTCTAAGCACTATGCTTATACATAACCACAAGGCCCCATTAAAGTTCTGATGGGCTGGTATAGAAAGTTCTGGGACCACAATCACCTTCTGATAAATGGGAGGAGGAGATTGTGTCTGAGTGAGTTCACCTTGGCTGCCATTTGGCATCCCTCACATCAGGGGTGAAATCCAGCAGGTTCTGACAGGTTCTGGAGAACCAGTAGTGGACATTTTGAGCAGTTCGGAGAACTGGAAAATACCACCTCTGGCTGGCCCTAGAGTGGGGTGGGAATGGAGATTTAGCAATATTCTTCCCCCAGGAGTGAGGAGGGAATGGGGATTTTGCAGTATCCTTCCCCTGGAGTGGGGTGGGAATGGAGATTTTGCAATATCCTTCCCCTGGAGTGGGGTGGGAATGGAGATTTTGCAGTATCCTTCCCCTGGAGTGGTGTGGGAATGGAGATTTTGCAGTATCCTTCTCCTGCCATGCCCACCAAGCCACGCCCACAGAACCGGTGGTAAAAAAATTTGGATTTCACCACTGCCTCACATGGCACCTAGTTTGCAGATGTGCCCATCATATGGTTTTCCCAATGGTCCAAAAAGTTTGTCTCCTCTGCTACATTTGGGACCAGCAGCATTTTTCAAAAAGTCTGTTGTAGGATGCTTGCAGGAATGTAATGGCAAGCCTCGTAGCTGAGAGAAATGGAATGTGCCCACTTAGCTCCCTGGCCACCGGCTAAAATTTTTGTGTTGCTTGTCTGGAGTTTTTAAAAATAACTAAATCACCCTAAATCTCCATAAAAGAGCTTTAAGTCATAATTTGCTACTAAGCAGCCTTGATTAGGCTTAGAGCTGAAAAGTTGGAGATTTGCAGCTGGCAAGAAGATTGTAGATGTGATCCTGGTGAAAAGCTGGATTCATAAAATGCTAATAGGACCAAATTCAGCACAAGTTCTTGATTCTTATCTTCTAAAACCTCAACTCTTTTCTCAGCTCAATCAATCTCCATTATTTTTTCAACCACCAAAGATCGTCTACTGTATTAAATGCCTTTTGTTAAACTGAACCATTTCTATCCAAGTTCTAAATTGTACCTCTTTTCCCTTTTCCTTCAGATCTATATGATATTTAGATTCATGTCCTCTATAGCAAAGGTTTTGTTGGACTCAGTTCTGAATTTTCTCTTCTGCCCTTTTCATTCCATGGACATAAGATAGGGCAGGCAGGGACCTTGTACTATGCTACAAAGTATTGTGTACATTGGTGACTTGTAGAAATGAAAAATAATCCTTCAAAGGCTGATATTCCTCCTGTAGCATCATCTCCTTGCTCTCAGATTCCTGGAATTCCTAAGAAGTATAGTTCAATGGCAGAACATATAGGTAACTCTTGTTTAACGACTGCCTTATTTAACAATTGTTTGCAGTTACAAGAATGATTAAAAAGTAATTTTATGACTAATCCTCACATTTATGATCTTCACAGATTTGTAAAGTAAAAGAAAGCTACAGCTAATACTCACAGTTTCATTAGCGACTGCTTCATTCAATGACCAGTTGCCAATCCCAACTGTCATTAAACAAGGACTCAGAAGGTCTCACATTAGATTCTCAGCATCTCCAGTGAGGCTGGGAAGGAAAGGCACTGCCAGTCTTTGTAGACAATACATTAGATTAAGTTGGATCAAAGTTCCATCTTGATGCATTCACACAACACTGTTATTGTTTATTGAACAATAAACAAATAAGGCTGTCCAGGTTCACACAACATACTAAAACCACAAACAAATCAAACAAGGTGAACACTACAAATTTTATGTTGCAATTATCGCACAATATAATACACTTATCTCAGTCAAGAAAAGATCTTTTAGAAGCATTTGCAGTATGATAAGATTTTTACTGTTCACCTTGTTTATATTTTTGTGGTTTTTGTATGTTGTGTGACCCCAGACTGATACAGCAGACAACTATGTTCCTATGTTGCTCTAGAGCAGGGGTGGGGAACTATGGTCCTTTTATGACTTGTGGACTTCAACTCCCAGAATTTCTGACTCTGCCATGCTGGCTCAGGAATTCTGGGAGTTGAAGTCCACAAGTCATAAAGATGCCATAGTTCTCCAACTCTGTTCTATCTAGAGGATAAACTTGCATACAATCCAAATATCTCAATGCACGCAATGAGAATAATCTTGAGCACAGGTGTCAAACTCGCAGTGTCACATTGCCGTCACGTGACATTTCATGACTTTTTCCCATTCGTGGAGCTGGGGTAGGCGTGGCCTACGCGTGATGCAACTGGCCCACACGCCACCATCTTGACACCCCTGATGCTGTCAAGAAGGAAGAGTCACAATCAAGACAACAGTGAGGTAAAAAATATCTGAATCCAAAGCAGAAACGTAAATTGAGAAAACATCTCAAACTTAACCCTCCCTAGTTCTTTCAGACTAGCAAAATTCTGTTACTTTAAAACTACAGCAATAGCACTTAGACTTATATACCACTTCCTAGTGCTTTACCTCCCTCTCTAAGCGGTTTATAGAGTCGGCATATTGCCCCCAACAATCTGGCTCCTCATTTTACCAACCTTGGAAGGATGGAAGGCTGAGTCAATTTTGATCAAACTCTTGGCAGTGAGCTGAATTAGCCTGCAATGCTGCATTCTAACCACTGTGCCACCACGACTCCTATAATAATAGTAGTTTTAGTATTCATTTCAAGTCTGGTCTAACCTGAACATCTGACAATACCCCATTACGTATCAGCAGCCTTCCTAGTTTAGTACAGCTTTACTTCCTGTTTTTCTATTCATATCGTTCTTTTATTCTGACACCAATAATAGAATAACTATGATGGAGGATTGACTGAGAGTGACAGACACACAGTCATTTAGGGATTTTCCATAGCTGAAATCTTCCTAATCCAAGTCCAATATTTTAACTGCCATATTAATCTGTCTTCTTTCTGGTTTATAGATCCATCTTATTTACTACATATTATCTGATGGATAAGGAGAATGACACTGACTTGAAAAATTCAGAACAGCAAAAAGAATCTACAGTTTTATTACTAAACATGATGATGACCACTGATTTGGAAAGTTTTCAAAGGCAGATGGAAAATAGGTCGATCAAGAGATATTTGTCTTGTATTATATCTAAATTAGGCTAATATGCTTTGAAATGCCAGTTGCCAAAAAACAATGGTCAAAAGGCACAATCATCTGGACGTTTTCTGAAAAGCCTTTATACGGGCAATTTGCATTAAAGAAAAGGTTCTAGGGAAATTTGAGCCTTAAAAGCTTTGTAGATTTTACATTAAAAATTATGTACTTTTAAGAACATTGCATAGAAAAGCTTTGTATGCTGGGAAAGCAGTTAAGGAATTCTTTGTATTCTTTTCATGGGTCTTTGAAAGAAAATCCATTTCATTAAAAAAATAATGATCTGCCAGATTTGCAATAATGCAAACAATACAATAATTGAGGTCTATAGTGAACCACAATGGAGACCCTGCACAGCAGAATGATGCTAAATTTGAAGAGATGTAGGTACAAGTTTATCCTGCGCCATGGACTTCACTAGATGTCAGCCACAAAGATTCATAACCATCCATAAGATTGTAGCATTTATTCAAACCTATACACAAGAATATAGTTAAGTAAAGGTCAACACTAAATTGATATCAGGCAAAGATCAACAGAATTTAGGAGGAGTTGGATTTGGGGCACTTCTGGGAATGCAACAACTCTAAACTGATGACACTCTTAACTCCACCACCACCCCAGCTGCCTGCTCTTCTTCTATACTAGATGACTTTGGCCCAACCCTCCTCTCTTAGCTAACTGTCACAAGTAAATGCCTTATTCTCTAATGTGTAAATAGTATATGAACGGGATGTCAGGGGTTAATTTATTCTTCACTTCTTAATGTATTCATACTTCACCACTCCCATATCTAGCTCCACCCATTGTATATATAAGGAGCTACACACACTCTCTTCTTTGCTTCTATCTGTGAATATTCAGTGAATATAGAATGCCTTATGTAAATAAAAGAAAATATATTTGAACTCTTAACTCTCTCATAACTTATTGAGTCTGATCCAGAAAATATTGCAACACTAACCTTCTCATAGAATTGTTGTGGGAATGGACACTCCTTTCACCTCCTGAAGATACTAGGATTAAATCTAAGAATTAAATTTCTAATAGGTATGTTCTTCACCCAACCTGGCCCTCCAATAGACTTTTAGAACCAGTTTGCTAATTAGATCCGCATCACTTTTTCCTTCCATGTTTCTTTTAGGATTTTAAATTCACCAGGAATACCAATCATATGTAAAATTGTACTGGAGTTGCACCTGTCCCAGGCCATTTTGGTTCAGGGAAAAAAAGTTCAATTTCCTTGTCACCTAGTCCAAAGGTGGGCATCCTGCAGTCCCAAGTCCGCATTTTTCCTTCCAGCCTCTTTTTGCAACTCTTAAAGTTGCTTCCATTCATCACAATCAAAAACTATTCACATAATTTCCTGACACTTTGAGATAGGAAAAGAAATTAAAACTGCATTGTAAAACCTAAACCAGATAGAACCCAAATTTTTAAAAGGAAGGAAAAAAACAACATTCCTGAAACATATATGCTTTGCATTATTTATGATATTGTTCCATCCATGTCATGGCACTCAGCTTCCAAAAAATGGATGCACGCCTGCCCTGCGATACAAAAATGTTCCATGTCTTTACAGAATATATTCAAGAAAGTGGCCCAAATGACAAGTTTAGACATCTTGTGACGTTGGTATCATCAAAAGAAGGTGGCAAAGATAGTATCTAGATGCCAGGGTCTACAATGACAATTGAAACAGGTGGATCTTTGTATTCTTAAGCAAGGATAATGGAGAGCAGTTATATTAATCTGTTAATCTTCTTGTAGAGCTTGTCAAATAGATGACTTCTCCACAAGCTCCACTGAGTAAGAACCACAAACCAGCAAGGGCAAATGACAAGGGATTCTGTTTCATAATGAAATAAGAAATGGCAGAAATCATTTTCATTAGCATTTCTGAAGCAGTCGGTACCTAACTTTGACACTATAGCTATCCATGCATTGATAGCTAGTGTGCTGCAGTGAACAGAACATTAGAGGACAGGAGAGTCCCAAGTTTGAGTCTCTAACTTTGAATGATTGGTCCAGTTATTATCTCTTAGGCTAATCTATCTCTTTGGATAGATAGCAATAGCAATAGCAATAGCATTTAGACTTATATACCACTTTACAGTGCTTTACAGCCCGCTCTAAGCAGTTTACAGAGTCAGCCTATTGCCCCCAACAATCTGGGTCCTCATTTTACCTACCTCGGAAGGATGGAAGGCTGAGTCAACCTGGTGAAATTCGATCTACCAAATTGCTGGCAGCCGGTGATCAGCAGAAGTAGCTTGCAATACTACACTCTAACCACCGCGGCTCATATGTTAGCCTGCAATGTTAGGATAAATTGGAAGGAATGTGGATATTGCCTAGAACTCCAGGAAGAAGGATGCAAATATAAATGCATCATTATCATCATCCCCTCCAACAATGACATTGTCGCATCAGGGTTGAATGCATTGCAACTGTTCTGTCTTGAGAAGGCACTTTGCTTACTGAGACACATTCTGTAAGTTGCCCTTACCATAGCAATGCTCCTGCTATTATTACGATTAGTGTTATAGCTATGACATTCATGTACTTGGCACTTTAAAAAGAATGAGAGTGTTACATTATAGAAATATATATTCAAGGGACTGGGAGATAATTGGAGTGTTACATTATAGAAACATATATCCAAGGGACACTCTAGAAAAAATGCAGAGGAGAGCAACCAAGATGATTAGGGGGCTGGAGACTAAAACATATGAAGAATGGTTACAGGAACTGGGCATGGCTAGTCTGGTGAAGAGAAGGACCAGGGGAGACATGATAGCAGTCTTTCAATATTTGAGGGGCTGCCACAGAGAGGAAGGGGTCAAGCTATTCTCCAAAGCACCTGAAGACCAGACAAGGAATAATGGATGGAAACTGACCAAGGAGAGATTCAACCTAGAAATGAGGAGGAACTTTCTGACAGTGAGAACAATCAACCAATGGAACAGAAGTTGCCTTCAGAAGTTGTGGGAGCTTCATTACTTGAGACTTTCAAGAAAAGATTGGACTGCCATTTGTCAGAAATGGTGTAGGGTCTCCTGCTTGAGCGGGGGGTTGGACTAGATGACCCAGAAGGTCCTTTCAAACTCTGTTAATCTGTTAATTGAAGAAGAAAACAGAGATGGACGTAGAACCAAACAGAATTCAGAATAACAGAGTTGGAAGTGATTTTGGAGGTCCTGGTCTTTGGGTGTTAAGTGAATTTTATTGTATGGGTATACTGTGTACTCTTCTTAAAAACCTCCATGATGGAGCACCCACAATTTCTGGAGGCAAGGAGTTCCACTGATTAATTGTTCTCTCCAATGGGAAATTTCTCATTAATTCTAGGTCGGATGTCTCTTTGACAAACTTCCATCTGCTACTTCTTGTCCTGCCCTCAGGTGCTTTGAAGAATAAATCGACCTTTCCTTCTCTGTGATAGCCCCTCAAATATTGGACGACTGCTACCATGTCACCCCTAGTCCTTCTAAGAGGTGTTCTTATAGTCCCTGGGCTTTGTACTACTAAGAGCCGTGCAGGATAATTATCTGCCTTGTTTTGAACTTCCTTGCCGATGGCATTTGTATAACAAATACAATTATGAAATTTTAAGAAAAGTTCCTGTGGGTAGTCAACTGTGATTGTTAAACTGGTCATTAACTGCTGAAAGTCGGTGTCACCATTTTCTGTGCGGCTGTCATGCCAGCTGAAGAAAGAGGCAGTAAAATCTCAGAAAGGTCAGGAGTTGCATGAGTAAGAGTGGAGGAGTAATGTCAGATGTAACTGCCTGGAGAAATGTCTGACCAAATTGATTGCTTGATGATTTTCCTAATGAGCAGCATTATCTTTTGTCACTCTCTATGTGCAGTCAATTGGCTCTAAGTCGGAATCCCCCAGCAGGGACTGGAAAGAACAGATGCTCCCACACTTACCTTCTCTTAATCCCAACTCTTGTGCAATTTCATAGAGGAAGACGGGCAATCCTTAGCAGCACAAAAGGTTGCTTCATGGGGAGCATCGCTCTGAAGGATCATGAAGCAGGTGCTCACTGAATCATTGAAGATGAAGGAGGTAAGGGACCTTTAAGAGCATCTAATCCAATTCCCTGCGGAAAAAATCCACAGGAATCAACCACTACAACAGCCTCAATGGAGGGCCATTCAGCTTCCAACAGAGAAGAGTCCATCATCTCCTGATCTATGGTGGGACTTTGTTTGAGAGCCTGAAAAGCTCAAAGCAATAAAACTATCAAAACTATAAACACATATTAAAACAAAAATCCTTGTGCCTCGATCAATCTCCCAGGCTGCCCTAACAATTCTCCACAGGCTCCACCATCTAGCACAGCGCGCTGAGTAAAGAGCCAGGTTTTAATAGTCTTGCGGAAAGCTAAGAGGCTGGAGGCTTGCTGGATTTCTGGAGAGAGTGTATCTTATATGGTAGGAAAAGGCACAGAAAAGGCACACTTGCTAGGTTCCAATGGAAGGCAGTGTTTCAGGGAAGGGTCCTGGAGCATGCTCATCATATCCAATCTTGTGGGACAGGCAGATACCCTCAGGAGGAGGTGGTCTTGCAAGTAACCTGGCCCTGTGCCAAGTAGGTAAGTAACCTTCCTCTGGATTGGGGAGTGTTGGAAGAAACATCCTTCTAGGTTCTGCTCCAAGTGGGGAAACAGACACTGGAAACATGGAGACTGCTTGAAAAGATGGTTTAATGGTGGACAGGATCACATGGCTTGAGTTCCTGAACAGAAAAGGGGCAGATACAGAAAATCCTCGGGTTTTTATGCTCTCTCTGGCTCTGCATTTCTTGGGGCCCCGAAAGAATATCCTGATTGGTTGTCAGACTTCCAGGGGGTGGGGGTTTCAGCTAGCCTTGCCGGCTGATGCAATCTTCCCAGGTGCCATGTGGTGAGCCTCTGTCGAGATGGGTCCCATTGTGTTAGTTTCTGTTGCTATTGTATTGCAAATGTCCTTTGACAAAGGATTGGGTTTCTGCCTCTGTCCCATTAACAAAGGGTGGGGGGCAGGAAGGTGGGAGCTGCTTTGTCTGTAAAACATGCTTCTCCCAGGGAAATATAATATTCTGCCTTTTTCATATTTCCTAAAATATTTCACTCTTCCAGGAAAGGGGTGGGTGCTAACTTCCTACAGGAGGAAATGGAGATTTTACAGTATCCTTCCCCTGGAGTGGGGTGAGAATGGAGATTTTACAGTATCCTTTCCCTGCCACGCCCACCAAGCCATGCCACGCCCACCAAGCCACACCCACAGAACCGGTAGTAAAAAAATTTGAAACCGACCATTTCAACAGGGATTGGAGGGATTGCAGCCAGTAGGCGATATGGTTACATGATGTCTCACTTTACGACCACATAAATAAGCAATCAAAAGTTCAGTCCCCACTATAGGATAGCATACGGAATGTGTGTTCTATGAGCGGGGCAGTTAACATACATGAATCAGCCCATGCAGATCACTCTAATGCCAAGATTAGAACCAACAGGTAGAATCCTTCCTTACAATTAAGAAAAACTTCTTAAAACAAAAGGATGGCATGGGGTTGACCGGAGAATAGCCTGTTTTATATTTGGGTTGTATTTCTTTAATTCTTTATCAAATTGATGGTGTCTGTCACAATGCATGCAATCCCTCCAGGCAGATTTCATTTTAAAAAGTACCATATTTCAAAGGAAAGCTTTCAAATCTTACAGAGCAGATGGGCAATATAGAAATTTAATAAACAAATAAAACGTTCAGAGGAGAGAAAGAATGGAAGTATTGGTGTGAAATGAAAACTGTGGTAAAATACACAGAATTGGAATTGCTCTTATAACCACATACACTAACACAAAATTTTAATGTGCCAATTATTTGGGGGGAAAAAGACTACCATATTTTTCGGAGTATAAGACGCTCTGGACTGTAAGATGTACCTACCTTTTTTTGGTGAGGAAAACAAGAAAAAGAAATCTGCCTCTGCCTCCCAGCAATTTTGCCTCGTTGCAGCAAACAGCAAATAGCCTGCTTTACTTTCATTTTCATTTTCAGCATAGCTTGATTAGCACAAGAAAAAAAAATCTGCTCCCAGCAATTTACCTCCTTGCTGCAAGCAGCAGAGGCCCGTGCAGCAATAGGCAATGGCAATCCCTGCAGCCTGAAACAGCTGAGAATCGGGAGGCCGATCCAACGGACAATCAACTTGTGTTAGTTAGGCTGTGCTGAAGCTGAAATGGGCTGCTGCTTCTTGCTGCATGCTGCAAGGAGGTAAATTGCTAGGAGGCAGAGGCCAAAGAATGGGGGCCAGTAGGTGGCGGGGCTACATTTGGTGTATAGGACGCACCCAAATTTTCATCCCCTTTTAGGGGGGAAAGGGTGTGTTTTATACTCCAAAAAATACAGTAAATAATTTGTAATTCCAATCCCTGCAGAAAAATTTGAATGTCTTCATTGCTTTTTTGAAAATCCCCTGCATTATATCTCCATGTCTATACAGATCCAGCTTGCAGCCAGTTCTCAAAGTAGATTTGTCAGAGATATCTGCATCAAAATTTCTTTCAAAGTTTATGAATTCCTTCCAACATTTTCCTGACCGAGGCGAAAACACGCAAGTGAAGGGTATATGAGTGGATATGGGTGCCAGCAGCACTGATAGCTATTCCCAGGGAATTAAACCAGCATTATTCTAAGTGCTGATCCAGAACAATTGAGTAGAATATTAATTAAAATACAATGTAATTAAGTGAATGCCATTAATATCCCAATTCTCCAAGTAGTTAATAATTTCCCTCTTGTGTCGTATTAAAAATTACAATTCTGTGGCATATTTTAAAAGGTTGTAAAGACTGCATCAGAGCATTTCAGACAGTTGAAGAGTGAGCGATGAAAATCTGTCCCCCTTAAAACCTATCCACCAAATCTCCAAGTTATCAGACTGCTTGTGGTCCTGGCAATCTTGCTTGAAAGAGTTAATGGAAGGCTCAGCCCTTCAGAAAATATAGATTAGAATTCTGCTTGATGAAACTAAAATTGTAAAATTTAGCGGTGCTTTTAGGCGGGTGCTTTTTTCTTTCTTTCTTTCTTTCCCTCTCTCCCACCCCAGCTCTAAACCTCTCAAATTTGATTAGAAACATTAATTTGGAACTTATGTGATAGTTTATAGCAATTTTCAGTCTTGCACTTCAAACAGCTCCCAGTGAAACTGTTCAATGCCTCTCTATTAATTTGAGAGCACTAGAGAAACTTGCAGGAAAGCTTGAAACAATAGGAGAGAAAGAGAAACTTACATGTGACACTGTTAAAACTAACAGATTTTCTTGTGGGGGAGGGAAAACTCTGACGGAGAAATCCCACTGTCAAATCCTGAAGCCATTCTCTTTAGCATCTTCAGGGCTGCCACAGCAGAGCTGGGTTGAGCTATGGGAACACGAGGGGGGAGGTAGAGTTACCTGGGGACCTGTAGCCAACCTGATTGGACCATGTGATGGACTCAGGGGTGGGTTCTACTTTCCTCCGCTACTGGTTCGCAACGAGAGTACGCACACACACAAAAGCTTCTGCACATGCAGAGATCATTCATGATGACGGAAAGGAAAGGAAAGTATCAGGCTTTCAAGATTCTATTCTATTATTTGTCGGTATCAGTAAAGCACCATTTCAGTTCTTTTTGTGGAATATGTTTCCTGACCTGGTTGACCCCTGACCATTTCTCAAAGCAGATATATGCAACATTACCTTCAAGTTACCAGAAAAACCATTCTCACCCCCTTTTTTTTTCTGCTAGTGTCAAAAGTAGTGTTTTCTCACTTGTGGGGGCCCAAACATCACCGCACAATCCTCCTACTGTCCATTTCATTTTAGACCAAACACTTCCAATCCAATTGGCTGCTGAGCATTGTGAGAGGAATGCCCCTCCCTTTTTTCCATGTTCACCCATGAAACAGTTAAAAAAGAAAAGTTAACTGGCGGAACAGTGAATTCATGTAGGGTGTTTTTTTTTTAAAAAAAAAAAATCACTTGTTTTTCCTCCATAGCAGGAAAAGTGGGTAAAATGTAGTGTTTTCTTTCTATTTACTTTTCTTTTTTGACAGGTCTGCTGTTGGGTGCAGGAGATGACAGGAAGTCGGGGGGGGCTCATAATACAGTCTCCAGTGGAAGCCACATTTCTTTCAAGACTTTTCCAGAAAAGAAAGCAATTGATACTTGCTTTATTAGCTAAATAGGTGAATTAAAGAGGCAGGGGAGTCCATTAATCAGAGGTTGTGCTAACCATGATTAGGAGAGATTATTGCAGGGGTGAAATCCAGCAGGTTCTGACAGGTTCTGGAGACCCGGTAGTGGAAATTTTGAGTAGTTCGGAGAACCGGCAAATACCACCTCTGGCTGGCCCCAGAGTAGGGTGGAAATGGAGATTTTGCAATATCCTTCCCCTGGAGTGGGGTGGGAATGGAGATTTTATTTATTATTTATTTTATTTATTATTCAAACTTCTATACCGCCCTTCTCCTTTTGGACTCAGGGCAGTGAACAGCCAAAATAAAAACATCTATACATAACATTTACAGTTAAAAATAGAGTTAAAATAATTAATAAATTTGGCCCGTAATTTAAAACTTGTCAATTTAAAATCAATATCAAAATTTTAAAACTAACCCTAAAATCAAGACAGACCGGCTAACTGAAAAAAGTAAGTTTTTAGGGCCCGACGAAAAGTCCGGAGGTCGGAGATCACTCGTATCTCTGGGGGTAGATTGTTCCATAGAGTATGCAGTATCCTTCCCCTGCCATGCCCATCAAGCCACGCCCACCAAGCCACACCACGCCCACCAAGCCACGCCCACAGAACCGGTAGTAAAAGAATTTGGATTTCACCACTGGATTATTGGGACATCGCCACAGCTCAACAAAGATGCTTGAAATGGAGGAAAAAGAAGTCTTAAATCATCTTCATTTTGTTTTATGAAACAGAATCATGTTTTATTAAACAGAGATAAAGTTGGTTCTTTAGAAGGAAGGAGAGCAATTGTCATAGCGCTGAATTATAACGTCTTTGCTCTTTGTGCGTTTTTTCTTCATTATCCAATGCTTTTAAAACATTTACCCAGGTTCTGTAATCTTTATGTGAAGTGAATTTTCTATAAATACGTATATCAATGTAAAGCAATCAAAGCAGTTTATAGCAGCATATGATTCCACCTTCTCACATGCCTACTCGATATAAAATATGATTACATTCGTCTCATCATTTAAATGTACACAATATAGACCCTGGGTCCATCAGATCACCTAGGCACTGTATTCACCAACACACTTAATTAAGCTCAAGCGGTGGTATTCGTACAACATGCTAGACTTGATTAGCATTAAACTTGGTGGGTATTTGTATGTTGGATTAGCTCAGCCCTTTATGAAATATAATGTGTGAACCTAGAGGAAAAAAATAATAATTCAGCAGGGTTAAGCGTGAACAGATGGAGCAAGAACATAAAGATCTGCTGTTTCCAAATTGAAGCTTAAGCACTTTCTGACATCAACATATTGGTTCTCATACACATGCACAGGAATTACCCAGTAACACAGCTCTATTTCTAGCATCTCAGATCAGAATCAAAAGCTGTAGGGAGTATATATACGACAAAATCAAAACATTGCACTCCCTATGCCCCCTATGAAAGCATGTTAAGATTTCTTGTTTTTATTTTATTTTAACTGCTGCATTAGAGTTTGCACACCATTATTATTATTGGTTAATCTTTAGTGAGATTCACAGCCTTTGAGGCTGGTTAATAGCTCAGCAGCTCGAGCCCTAACCAAGGACCTAGGAACTGTTAAGGTATCGTCGGAGGATATAAGCTGTTCCGAGTAAGGTGGTTTTTTGTAGAGTCAAAATGTTCAAGTACGGTAAATTTAGAATTTCTAAATAGCAGAGTAGCCCTTTGGGTATTGCTCCAAGGGCTCCAATTACAATCGGGACAACACACGATTTCTTTTTCCACAGTCGCTCAACTTCAATTTGCAAGTCCCGGTACTTTGTGATTTTTTCTTGCTGCTTATCTTCAATCCGTGCATCACCAGGTATTGCAATGTCAATGAACCATACTTTTTTCTTTTCAACTATTGTTATGTCAGGTGTGTTGTGGACCAAGTGCCTGTCAGTCTGAATCCTAAAGTCCCACAAGATCTTGAGTTTCTCATTCTCTAAAACTTTCTCAACCTGATGTTCCCAGTGGTTTTTGCTGTACTCAAATCCAAACTTCTGGCACAATTTCCAGTGAATGATCTTAGCAACACGATCATGGCGTTGTAGGTAGTCAGTTTGTGAAATTTTGCTGCACCCACTGATCAGGTGGTCGACTGTCTCATCTTTCTCATTACAGAGGCAGCATTTGCTGTTGGTGGTAACATGTTGAATTTTTGCCTTCATGCAGTTTGTGGCTAGGGCTTGTTCTTGAGCTGCCAAAATAAAGCTTTCTGTTTCTTTTTTCAGTACTCCTGATCTTAACCAGTTCCAAGTTAGTTTCTGGTCAGTTTTGCCTTCAATACTTTTCAAGTATTGGCCATGCAGAGCTTTGCTTTTCCAATTTTCAGCTCGCTGCTCAATTACTTCTTTCTTATATTCTGCTTTTGTTTTAGTTGTCTTTAAAAGGCCTCCTTTATTTACTTCCTTAATCATTGGTTCTTCACTTTTCTGGATGTAATCATTCAAGCTGCATTTTTCTTCTTCCACAGTCTGCTTTACTTGTAGGAGTCCTCAACCACCCTCTGCTCTTGGTAAATATAATCAGTCAACATCACTTTTAGGGTGCAAGGCATGATTCATTGTCATAAGCTTCCTTGTTTTTCTATCCAACTTCACCCAGTTCTTCTTCATTAGTCATAAGTTTCATTTTCCAGAGATTCATTGAAGATTCCATGAATTTTTGTATGTTGCTGCTGATGCCTAAGATTTCCAGGCATTTCTTGATCCAGCTATGAGGAACTGAATCAAATGCTTTCTTATAGTCTATCCAAGCCATGAATAGGTTGCTTCGTCTTTTCTTTGAGTTCTTTAGGATTAGCTTGTCAATCAGCAATTGATCCTTTGTTCCTCTTGAGTTTTTGCAGCATCCTTTCTGTTCTACAGGAAGCAAGTTATTTCTTTCCAAGTATCCATAGATTTGGTTTGCAATGATACCAGTAAGAAGCTTGTATGTTGTTGGCAAACAGGTGATTGGCTTATAGTTTCCAGGGTTCTTTCCTTTTTCTTTATCTTTTTGGATCAAAAATGTCCTTCCAGTTGTCATCCATTCATCATTTTAAGGTGTTTTTAGGATCTGGTTCATCTGGGTTGCCAATCTTTTGTGCACACTTGTAAGTGCCTTTAACCAGAAGCCATGCAGCTCATCTGGTCCAGGTGCACTCCAGTTCTTCACTTTTCTTGACTGTCTTTGGACCATTTCTTTTGTTATTTTCACGTCTTCCATTTTATGCACTTTAATAGAGTCCTCAACCTGTTTGATCCATTTTGCATTTCTGTTGTGCTTCTTCTTGTTTTCCCACAAATTCTTCCAGAATTTCAGAGCTTTCTCTTTATCAGGCTTTTCATTTGTTGTTACTCCATTTTCTAAGCTCTTATACAACTAGTGCTGATTTGCTCTGAACTGTGAGTTTTCCTTGAACTGAGTTACTCAGTTTTCATACCTTTTAATCTTTTCAGCGATGGCAAATAATAATAATAATAATAATAATAATGATGATGATGATGATGATGATGATGATGATGATGAAGAAGAAGAAGAAGAAGAAGAAGAAGAAGACGAAGAAGAAGAAGAAGAAGAAGTAGTCATATTTCTATGCCGCCCACTCTCCGAGGACTCTGGGCGGCTTACACCAAAGACAGTATACTAAATAGCATATTGCCCCCAACAATCTGGGTCCTCATTTTACCCACCTCGGAAGGATGGAAGGCTGAGTCAACCTTGAGCTGGTGAGATTTGATCCGCTGATCTGCTGAACTAGCAGTCAGCTGAAGTAGCTGCAGTACTGCACTCTAACCACTGTGCCACCTCGACTCTAATCCCCAATTCCAAACATAGTGCTGATAAATATGGATCTTTGCCCTCAGGCTTCTGTGGTGTTGGAAGAAATGTCCATCTGGGTTCAGTTCCAAGTGGGGAAAAAGACACTAGAAACATGGAGACTGCTTGGAAAGATGGTTTAATGGTTGACAGGAATCACATGGCTTGAGTTCCTGAGTAGAAAACAAAGAAGCCCCAGATGCTGGGAGTGCCTTGGTTTTATGCCCTCTGTTCGGTCCCCACCTCTGAGTTTCTTGTTCCTGTATAAGAAATGTATCCTGATTGGTTGTCAAACTCCCAGGTGGTCTAGGGGTCTTAGCTAACTTTGTAGGTTGTCTCTCAAGCTTGCTTGAGTCTTGCCATGTGGTGAGTTCCTGTTGCTAGATGGGTCCTATTCAGAGGTGGGTTTCAGTAGGTTCTGACCAGTTCTGGAGAACTGGTAGCAGAAACTTTGAGTAGTTTGGAGAACCAGTAGTAAAAATTCTGACTGGCCCCGCCCCCATCTATTCTCTGCCTCCCAAGTCCCAGCTGATCGGGAGGAAATGGGAATTTTGCAGTAACCTTCCCCTGGATTGGGGATGGAATGGAGATTTTACAGTATCCTTTCCCTGGAGTGGGGTGGGAATGGAGATTTTACAGTATCCTTTTCCTGCCACGCCCACCAAGCCACACCCACAGAACTGGTAGTACAAAATTTTGAAACCCACCACTGGTTCTATTATGTTGCAGATGATGGCCCATTGACAAAGTGGGGGGGATGTGTGAGCTTGGCTGAGGCCTTAATGGCCCATTGACAAAGGTGGGGGGGAGGCAGGAAGCTACTTTGTCTTTAAAACATGTTTCTCCATTTGTCATCCAGGGAAATATAATACTCTGCCTTTTTTAATATTTCCTAAAATATTTCATTCTTCTAGGAGAGGGGTGAATGCTAACTTCCTACAGTGAGTATTGACGAAGCAAATTAAGAGTATTTGGTGCCTCCTATTTAAATAGGTATTAGTGGTTGGCCCTAACTGCCTGAATAGATGTAGGACCCTCCAATCACTCATAAACATGAGTGGGTGAGTTAGCATTTTCATCTTCGCTCCCAACAGCAGGTCATAATTCAGCTCCCAAGCTATTGCAGCTCATGCAATCCAATTGCCCGTAAACAAGAATGTCCTAAAGCAATTCCATTAAGAAATGACTCACCTTCAGGAGGATGTCACCAGTGCCCTTCTAGTTTTTCTGCATTTAATTGGAAGTCATCAGCCCAGCAGCTGCTGGAAAGAGCCTCCTGGGAAAATCTAGTATTAAAAGCCATCTGCTAGATAGCTATTGGCCAGCAGAGTTTGACTGCCAACCAATCAGGAACTGGAAAAGCTAGGTATTGTGGGAAAATCCTTCCTTTCTCATAAAATGTGATGAATGGTGATGGGAGTCAACTGGCAAATCTTTCTCTCTATTTTATCTTTAATGCCTTTTTCCCCTCCCAATTTGAATGTTTTCCTCAGGAAGTATTCCTTTCTATCAGCACTTTACTTTTTTTTAAAAAGAGCAATCCATTGTTCATTCTGCTTTCAGCATTTAATTATACTAGGCAAAAAGTATGGTTTTAATGATAATACAAGAGGAGAAAATTAGGATCTTAAGGGGAATTCAAAGCCAAAATCAATGCAGTAAGCATTATGCTTGCATTTAGGCTGGGCAACTGGAACTATAATCTGGAAGTGGACTTGAATCATAATTGCATATCACTGGAGAACCACATGCTTTATTATAAATTGCTTGCAATCTATCAGGTTTATTCTGAATTGTTGTTGTTGTTGAATGAAGGAGATAATCTAAACTGGATTGCCAAAAATTAATGTCCTACCAACTTGTTGGATTGAGTAGTGTGTAAACTCTACTGTAAACTCTAGCCAATATTATTCCCTTTTTGTCTTTGGGAGATAGGGTGTTTTTTTTAAAAAAACAAACAAACTCAAAATTCATTCCCAAAGAAAAATATGACCTTTGAAATATTTGCCCCCAAATTTTAGCAGCAGACCATGCTGTTAATATGGCAAAATGGTAAGAAGCTCTGCAACTTTTCATATCAGCATTCTATACTTCATCTGAAGACTTTTGTGCAAGGTGACAACATTGTAGAAAGTTGACAGACATGACAGTGTATCATGGCTATTACCTTGCTTTACCATACATTGCCAAACCCTTTGGTGTGAATTGATCTCATCTGCTACATGGGTAACCTATTTTCTTCAACTTTTTTGCTCATATCTTTCAAGATTCTCTTTTATTTACACCATAGGTAGTTATTTCTGGTAGTACTTTCCTAACTCTAGCCGATACTGGCATGGTGGGAGTGTATTAGAGAATCCCAACTATCTATTTTTGTTTATACTCTGGATAGTTATTTTGTCTAAAAGTTACGACTTATATGTGGCACCTGGCTGTGAGTGGATCAATGAAATGCAAACATGTTCCTTAACGAACAATATAGTATTAGAACAATATAATATTAACTGCTGAGAAAATCATGCTTGAACCTCTGTGTAGACCAAGCATGGAAAGGTGCAGCTCTTGCTTGCCTGTCTCATCACCAAATTAGGATTCCCAGTGGATGATAGGAACATTAGATTTCTCATTATCTTCTTCATCACCATCATCATATCTGTCTTACATTGTACTCAGTAAAATATTGACTGTTTGCAGCTTGCAAACTTGGGTCTTCAGATCCCAATCCCAGTTATCCAGATGACTTCTATAGAGGGCAACATCTATAAAATTGTTTCATAGAACTATCCAGTGGTGGGATTCAGCCAGTTCGCACCACTCCAGGAGAACCGGTTGTTAACTTTCTGAGCAGTTTGGCAAACTGGTTGTTGGAAGAAATCATTAGGGCAGAGAACCGGTTGTTAAATTACTTGAATCCCACCACTGGAACTACCACTCTTCTGATGGATCAAAAGTGTTGTCAGAAGTACACAAATAAAATTAAGACTAAATAAATACATCATTTCAAGGTAGCAATTTGTGGTTGGTTTCCCCACCAGTAGACAATGTGGGATAGAATAGGGAAAGAAAAGTAGAGACCATTAGCTGCTCTAAATTCAATTATGAGCTGCCCAGGCTTGTTGCTGAGTTAGCTACGGGGACAGAACAACTTAAGTCTGTATATTGTCCTCTCCACTCAAGAACAGGAAGAAAAAACATTTAACATGGCCATGAAGAAGAATTTATTGTCCAGAATCCATTAAGCATCTGACTATTTCTGAGCATTGCACACCTTTGAGAGGCTGCATTTGGCCTGCAGGTCCAGGTTGCCTCCCTGGTACAGAAAGTCCATCAAGATGAAAGGCTTGGTGTAACTTGCATTTCACTCCTTTTGAAGAAGAACTCTGCTTCGAGTTCTGTTTAG
The DNA here is from genome assembly GCF_059756535.1 of Pantherophis guttatus. Taxonomy (NCBI): domain Eukaryota; kingdom Metazoa; phylum Chordata; class Lepidosauria; order Squamata; family Colubridae; genus Pantherophis; species Pantherophis guttatus. Next base: position 327,322,240 of record NC_142063.1, on the reverse strand, counting down.
ATTTGAGAAGCCCCTGCCATCAAACCTGTTATACTTATATGCCTTATACTTCCCTGAGTCAATAGGATATGCCAGGATATTAGGAATCCTGTAAAGCAATGTTTGATATATAAGGGTTATAGATGAAGTAATTATTTTGCGAATGTAATGGAAACTGATTATTTCTGTATGTTCCAGAACTCATACAAAAGAGAAGAAAAAAATGTGTTCTGAAATCTAGGGAGAGGGCAGCTACTGTTACAGGGGAGAACATATGACAAATAAGGCACTTGATTATAGCCTTCTTTCTTCTTTCTCCAACTCTCTCAATAAATTTCTTTTACCTGCTCAAGCAGACAGAATCAGAGTACAAGTGTGAGAAACAGCAAGCTCCGGGGCCTGCAAAAGTCAATGCATATCTGGGTGCCTTGCATAAAATGGAAGCTTCAGTGGTCCTTCATGTTCCAAACAGACATTTGGTGAGGTGGTAATGTCACAAATTTTCTCTTCTTTTGGTTTCAGAACTCTGATTACCCAACCTATGGCATATTTCATGCATCACACTTTGTCAGGTTCCAAGTAATACCCCCAACGAAAGAAAACTCTGAGGCTTGGATTTCCTCAAAGTTACTTTTTATTAGAGATGTCATATTGGCACATCTGGGAAAACCTGAATCTGAAAGTTTCCAGGTTTTCCCCACCCAATTGAAAGTTCAAGTCCCTGCTCAGCACCCTCATGTCCATCACATGGTCCAATCGTCCACCATCCAAACTGCAGACACTCCCCAGTCATCCGACTCCAGGTGCCAGGGCAATGCGTCCTTGACTCTCTGAGAAAGGAATGTTATTTTGACTACATATCATCTACACTCTATTTTATTTATTTATTTTATTTTATTTTGAATTTGTATACCGCCCTTCTCCCTGAGGACTCAGGGCGGTGAACAGCCAAGTAAAAACATCAAATACAAATATTAAAATACAGTTAAAATATACATATATAAATTTGGCCCCATTAATTAAAAACAATAAACAAAACACTTAAAAACACTTTAAAAAATTAGGCCAGCCCGGCTTGCTGGAAAAGGAAGGTTTTAAGGGCACGGCGGAAGGCACCGAGGTCTTGGATTCTCCTTATCTCTGGAGGCAATTGATTCCAGAGGGTAGGTGCCCCCACAGAGAAGGCACTCCCCCTGGCGGTCACCAGCCTGCACTGTTTGGCTGATGGCACCCCGAGGAGGCCCTCTCTGTGGGAGCGCACGGGTCGATGGGAGATCGTCGGTGGCAGCAAGCGGTCTCGAAGATAGCTAGGCCCTATGCCATGGAGCGCTTTAAAGGTGATAACCAACACCTTGAAGCGCACCCGGAAGACCACTGGGAGCCAGTGCAGCTCGCGCAGGAGCGGTGTTACATGGGAGCGCCAGGCTGCTCCCGTCACTACCCGCGCTGCTGCATTCTGGACCAGTTGGAGCCTCCGGGTGCTCCTCAAGGGGAGCCCCATGTAGAGAGCGTTGCAGTAGTCAAGGCGAGAGGTGACAAGGGCATGAGTGACTGTGCACAGGGAATCCCGATCAAGAAAGGGCCGCAACTGGCGGATCAGGCAAACCTGACAAAAGGTCCCCCTGGTTACAGCCGTCAGATGTTCCTCCAAGGACAGCTGCCTATCCAGGAGGACTCCCAGATTGCGAGCCCTCTCTGTGGGGGCCAACGACTCGCCCCCAATAATCAGTGATGGAGTCAACTGACTATACAATCCCCCCTCCCATTTTCCCACAGAATAAGATGTGGCAGGCCTGAAGGCCCAAACATAAAAGATGGCTTCCAGGTCTGACACATTTGGCCATACACAATGTTATGACTTTGTTTAGCATCTGGATTGACCATCCCTTGTAGTTTATAAACTCCCCTCGATGGCTGATTGTAATCCACAATCAATTGTGGTTTTAATCAATAATTGTTTTAATAATAATTTATATGCTTTTAGCACATTGTGTGTGCTCAATATCATTGGGTCTAGGTGATGTATAAGTGAAAAGCATCTATAGTTGCACACTTTCTGTGTGTTTGTATGGGAGGGATGCTTTGGTTGGGGGCTTTTTCTGGTTTCATTTTTGCTGGAGGAAGTGAAAGACCCCCCTGGAGAAAAAGCCAGATCTTGCATCATGGGAAAGTCCTTTTCAATCTTTAGAAGCTTCGTTTTGGTAAAATAAAGATAAGGAAACCAACAGGGAAGCATATTTCTTTATTTGTGAAATTTTCATTTCTCCTTCCAACATCTCACAGACTGCTCACAGCAACTAATTAAAATAATTGTAATTGCACAGCTGTGGTACAGCAATGTTGTTTTCTGGTTGTTGTTTTTTTTCATTTCCAATAATACCTGTTTGAGTTGGAGGATCCTGTTATTAGATATATTTATTTGTTACCATTTCTTAATCCGTTGCAAAGTGGTAGTGATGGTGCTTTTCCCTTTGAGTCTGTCTGTCTTCTTGGCCTGTTTTTGCAAACCAAAATTTTGGAAGTGATTCTGACACTTTCTTAGCTGGTGATATGAAAATGAATAGATATAAACATCTCCTAAGGTGGCTCCATAAGGGACAAGGTGGCTCAGTGGCTAAGACGCTGAACTTGTCAATTGAAAGGTCGGCAGTTCAGCGGTTCAAATCCCTAGTGCTGCGTAATGGGGTGAGCTCCCGTTACTTGTCCCAGCTTCTGCCAACCTAGCAGTTTCAAAGTACACAAAAAATGCAAGTAGAAAAATAGGGACCATCTTTGGTGGGAAGGTAACAGCATTCCATGCGCCTTTGGCATTTAGTCATGCCGGCCACATGACCACGGAGATGTCTTCGGACAGTGCTGGCTCTTCAACTTTTTTTTTTTTTTTCTAATTTGATTTATATGCCACCCTTCTCCGGAGACTCAGGGCGGCTTACAATGCATTAAGCAATACAATGCGTTAAGGCTTTGAAATGGAGATGAGCACCGCCCCCTAGAGTCGGGAACAACTAGCACATATGTGCAAGGGGAACCTTTACATTTAACTTTTAAGGTTAAGGCTCCACTGTTGGTTATATGAACATTCTTGCTTTTTTAAAAAAATAATAAAAATAATATCAGTGTTTGTAATGGCATTCTGTTTTAATAGTTATTTTATGGTTTTATTGTTCGCCACCTAGAATCACATTATCTGAGATGGGCAGCTCTATAAATATCATTAATAAATAAATAAAAACAAAAAAGGAATATGATACTGTAGTCAGAGCCACAGTTCTTCCCCTTCCATTCAAATCTTCCATATACACTGTACTAACAAAAAAACTCATTTGGTTTGCATTTTAATACGGACCAACCTAATTTGCACTTCCTAAACTAATACATGAACCGAAATGTAATTATTGTTCAGTTTTCTTTTCACACTTCTCCAGAGTCTTTGCTGCAGCCCTCCTATCAAATGTTGTGTGCAAAAATCCATGTATTAGAGGAAATTGCATAGAAAAACAAGTATCTTAGAAGAAAATGCTTGCAAAACATATATGCCTTAGGGGAGCAGCATATAAACAAAGCAGACAGACTTTCTTTCGCATGAAAATGCATATGGGAATTTTTAATAATATTCACAAACTGATGAAAAAATGAGACAGCCCAGAAAATGAGTTAGCTCAGTAACCAGGCTAAACAAGTGTAAATGAAAATGCCCACATATGATTTACAAGTTGCCTTAAATAAAGCATGGGTTTGTGATAGAGGTACTATATATCAGAGATGATTCTTTCTAAAAAAAATAAATATTTATCTGGTCACAGCTGTTTAACTTTTAGTCTAAACATAAAATCTGATTAAACTTTAAAATCTGACAAAAATATTATCATTTAATAAGTTCAGGTGGCAGATGCCACAAGCCTCTTAGAAAAAATTTACCCTGACAAAAGAAATAAACAAGGTAACTTTATAATCAAACGCCTCCTCTGATAACAAATTATCTTGACGGTTTCTCAGACAGCAGATAGTCTGTGAGAATTCACCTACCCAAGCTCCGACAAATTGTTTTAATTTTGATTTATTCACTGCTTATATATTTATTTTTAAATGGTCTCAAAATTGCTTGCAAAACAGTGCACATTATAAATATGCATATTAAAATGTGTTTACGATACACAGAGTGATACAGATGATATATATTGATATGGTATAACAGTCCTGAAAACAATTACGGTAAGCCAATGACAAAATGGGGTAAAATCTTAGTTAGTACGTGTAGGTAGAACAATGGGAAAATATGTGCTGTCATCAGAGAAAGGGAGGTAGAAATTTTACACTGTGGATTTTTAATGTTTTAATACCACATGTGATTTGGATAGCCATATAAATTTAATACACAAGTCAAATGCACGAGTCAAAAAAAGGCTGTGAAAATTTCTACAGACCTCTCACATCCTGAAACATAAATTGTTTCAACTTCTACCCTCAAAATGACGTTATAAAGCATTGCACACCAGAACAACTAGACACAAGGACAGTTTTTTCCTGCATGCCATCACTCTGCTAAACAACTAATTCTCACAACACTGTCAAACTAGTTACTAAGATTGTATTACTATTATTATTCTTATCCTTCCTATTACCTATCTCCTCCCACTTATGACTATAACCTTGTTGCTTGTATCTTTACGATTTATATTGTTTTATTTAGTTTCCTAGTATGATTTGATTGCTTATTTAGTATCTTCTGACTATCACTAAATGTTGTATCTTATGATTCTTGATGAGTGTATTTTTTATGTACACTGAGAGCTTACACTAAGAGCTGAGGTGGCGCAGTGATTAGCGTGCAGTACTGCAGGCTACCTCAGCTGACTGCTAGCTGCAATTCGGCAGTTCAAATCTCGCTGGCTCAAGGTTGACTCAGCTTTCCATCCAGAGGTGGGTTCTAAATTTCTTTTACTACTGGTTCTGTTGGCGTGGCTTATTTTGTGGGCATGGCTTGATGGTCATGTGACAATTATTTAGGATTTAGGAGAGGTGCTGGTCTACCAGGCTTTTAATTGCTTGCAGAGCTGTACCAATCTACCCATTTATTTTTGCAGGCACTGATCTACTCATGTATTTTTGCAGGCGCTGGTCTACCCATCTATTTTTGCAGGCACTGAGCTACTCATGTATTTTTGCAGGCACTGATCTACTCATGTATTTTTACAGGCACTGATCTATTCATGTATTTTTGCAGGTACTGATCTACTCATGTATTTTTGCAGGCACCGGTGTACTCATTTGTTTTCTTTTAACACTGATCAGCTGTAGGGAAGCCCTTTGAAGCCCTGCGGCAAGAGTTTAAACAGTCTTTTTCCCTTTAGCCATCAGCTGGGACTCAGGAGGCAGCAATAGATTGGGGGTGGGGCAAAATAAAAGGTAAGAATAACGCGGAGGGTGGGGGGCGGGGAGGCAGAACCGGTTTGGTGATGTCATATCGTCATCACTACTGGCTCGGCGGAACTGGGCGGAACCAGGAGGAACCCACCACTGTTTCCATCCTTCTGAGGTGGGTAAAATGAGGACCCAGATTGTTGGGGGCAATATGCTGACTCTGTAAACCGCTTAGAGAGGACTGTAAAAGCACTATGAAGTGGTATATAAGTCTAAGTGCTATTGCTATTGCTTATGCACCGAAGACAAATTCCTTGTGTGTCCAACCACACTTGGCCAATAAAGAATTCTGTTCTGCTCTGTTCTGTTCTGTTCTGTTCTGTTCTGTTCTGTTCTGTTCTATTCTATTCTATTCTATTCTATTCTATTCTAGATTTAATAAATAAAATAAATGAATTAATTTAAAAAATGTTAACAGCCATGGCCAGATCTGTTGCCACTTCCTTTTTTGTTGGGTTGGGAAGTCCCCAATACACCAAAATGAGGAAAATTGGTTTGACTTGGGGAGCAGCTCTCAGGTTTGTAAGAATTGCTTATGTCTCTGAAAGGCTTAAAATTTCATTTCCCACTTCGTCATCACCCAATAGCTTCCTTCCCTGCCCTCCAAAACCAAAGACAATTTGGGAAACGTAAACCCTGATTAATCTGGGGTCCCTGGAGCTGCAAATAGGTTGCTGGATAAATGAACGTGAACCACAATTTAAGGCTAGCCCATGTTATCCTAATGAAAACTGAAGTTTCATCTTGTCTGAACAATAAGATCTTAATAAAGGGAGCTCTTCCCCAACTGCTCTCTGTGTAACAAAATCAGCCATATTCAATACATATATACTTTTCATATCTTGTTAAATCTGGCTTTTAAAAACAGCACCAGAAAGCTAAAGCATTTAAAGGCAAGTTAAAATATCAACCAAGAACAAAAATCTTGACTACAACTCTGGAAGGGAGAGGGACAAAGGGAAGGATTTGTTTTCTAATTCAGCAGTAACTATTCAATTTTCCAGGGGAATCTCACTCCCTTTCGATTGAAATCAAGCATTTCAGGCTGCTGAGATTTGTGTTCCAAATCAGAAACTTTAAAACAAACAAACAAACAAACAAACAAACAAACCCTCCATTGGGAGTTTTTCAATAAAGTTCTGACTTACTGTATTACAAAACACCATTTGTTGTTCTGGCCTGGAAAACCTCTAATTCATGGATTGAAGTCAGTTTGGGTCAGCTCCTAATCCAGCTCAGTAGCTCCCGTTTTCCCCCAAAGTCTTCACCCAAACTGCTTTTCCACATTTCTGGTCTTTTCCCTTGGATTCGCAGAGCAAAGGGATTTCGTGTAGATCTCCAACCAGCAACTAAGGAGAACTAAAAACCTTTCCTTGCCTCATTGGGCTTTTAAGCAATTAAGAATATAAAACAGAGACATTGGGAGTCTTGACCAGGGGTGTCAAACTTGCGTCGTCACGTGATGGATCGCAACTTTTTTTCCCCTTCGCTAAACTGGGGGTGGGCATGGCCAGCATGTGACGCATCCAGCCCGCAGGCCATGAGTTTGACACCCCTGGTCTTGACCATCCTGATTTCTGAAGGTGCTGTCAATGTCCTCTTTCATGGCAGTTGCAGAAAATCAACCGTGCTTTTTTTTAAAAAAAAAATAAAATAAGACAAATAAAAATAAAAAGAGCTACAAAATAGGAACAATACAGGAGTAAATCAGTAAAGCAAGAAAAGCTTCCAAATGACCCAAAACAAGAAAAACTCTGCTTCTATGTATATCCCATTTTCTTTTATTTGACATTCTCACCCTATACCTATATACCTCCAGTCGCCACTACCTGTTTGCCCGAACTGGTCCGAACCGGCTGGATGTTGTGACCCAGGCCCAAGTAGGTAGTATTAGATGTAAACAGTTCCAAAACAAACAGACTTTATTAGAACAACTGAGAATTAACTCATTCTCAGCGTAGTCCAAACTAAATCAAAACAAGTTCTTCTTAACACAAATTCTTCAGTCTAATCACCAACCTTGGTATAAATAGGCAAACTGCCAAAGGCTTCTCTTGGCAAAAGTTCAGAAGCAGAATATGCCAACCAGAGATGAGTGCAGCAAGACAAGAACATTTCTCTCAATGTTGTTTTCCGACAAAGAGCCCAAGAGCCGTTGTTGGTCTTTTAAGCCTTATGGGAGGGGCGAATCATCTACTCCCGAGTCATCCTCTTTGCTGTAGCTGCTCTTGCCTTCTGGCAGCTTTTCTCATACGTGCACTAGGAACAGGCTCCTCCTGTTCCTCTGCCTCTCTACTGTCAGCCTCTGGAGACTCCGGAGTCCACACCTCACTCCCCGATGGGCCTGGCCCTATTTCTGCCTCCGACGCAAAGGCCCCATCTCTGCCTCCAACACAAAGCCCCTCATCTGGGCCTTCCCCAGCCCCCAGGACTGGCCCATGTTCTTCCTCAGCCTCATCACTGTCCAACTCTACTGCCAGCTCCTCAGGCTGCTGGTGGACCACAACACTGGATACCACCTCTGCCTATTGCAGACCCTAACATCTCTAAAAATATTACCCATGGGGCCAGCCATTTGTTTACCTTAAGAAGTTGTCTTAAATCCTCATTGTTATGAGGAAAGGGGAACTGCCCTGCAGAAAAGGATTAACCACCCCTTTGTACTGAAGTATCAGGCTCAAAGAACCAAGAATGACATGTGGAGTTACTTCTGAATAATTCCTTTATTGTTGTTTGCATATAAATAGAACCTTGCATATAAATAGAACCAGGGGTGGGCTGCTGGGGGTGCGCAGGGGTTGGGAAGAACCTCTAGCTAAGATTATGTGCAGTTTGGAGAACCCCTAAATCCCAATCTTGGCTGGCCCCACCCACCCCACCCCACCCCACAACTCCCAGAAGTCCCCACACAGCCCATTTTGGATGCAGTTAAGTTCAGGGTGCCCATGGAGACTCAGGGAGGGCAAAAAACAGGCCTACCGGAAGTTCAGGAAGGTCAGAAATAGGCCCATTTCCGGCCTCCAGAGGGCCTCTGGAGACTGGGGAGGCCATTTTTGCCCTCCAGGAGGCTCGAGAAGGGCAAAAATGCCCCCCGTACCATGGTGTAGGAGTTCAAACCACTTTGAATGGCTTTGGGCTGCTAAATTTGTTCCACAGGGTAGGGAGGAGCAACATTGGACTCTTACAGAAATGGCAGAATAGAATTCTAGCAAAGAAATGAATAAATATTTGGAGCAATGTACCATGCAACTTAGATGACATGCTATTCCCAAGAGAGACACCCACCTGTAATCTCTGTGACCTTCAGGCTCAAATATGCTTCCAGCTCTTGCATGAGAGACAGCATCAAAAACAGCAAGACGGTAGCTGTTATCATGTGATCAAAGCCCCACCCCTTTTTTTATTTGCAGTGTAAACATAAGGTGTGAAAGTTGGATCATAAAAAAGGCTGAGCACCAAAGAATTGTGGCCTTTGAACTATGGTGCTGGAGAAGATTCCTGTGAGTCCCTTGGATTGCAAGGTGATCAAACCGGTCAGTCCTAGAGGAGATCAACCCTGACTACTCTTTAGAAGGCCAAATCATGAAGATGAAACTCAAATACTTTGGCGACCTAATGAGAAGGAAGGACTCACTGGAGAAAAACTTAATGCTGGGAAAGATTGAGGGCAAAAGAAGAAGGGGAAGACAGAGAATGAGGTGACTGGATGGAGTCACTGAAGCAGTCGGCGTGAGGTTAAATGGACTCCAGAGGATGGTAGAGGACAGGAAGGCCTGGAGGAACATTGTCCATGTGGTTGTAATGGGTCACATATGACTTCGCAACTAACAAAAAAATATAAGGTGAGACTTTGGTCACATGACTGTGGCTACCATCTTGACATTTTTCAGCACCTCTGTCCAGTAAATACCCATTTCAATCCAATCATGAAAACCTCAAAAAGTGTTCAGCCTCCAATCCTGACCAGTCATCAGAATGCCTACAGAATTGTTAAATGTCTTCAGAGTTATTCATTCGGGAATAACCTGATTCACTTTCCTTCCTCCAAGCCTAAGCAAGAACATAAATATTAAGAGGCACTGTAGAACAGGATCTGATGACCTTCCAAGGGCTAGTGCGGAGACTGATCTGCAGTTTTGCTAGTCATGTCGGGAGAAAGGCAGAAGTCAAAAGGTTGAGGCTGTAAAACAAAAGGATTACCGAAGAGAGGTAAGATCTCTGTGTCACTTATTCAGGTCTGCTTTGTGTCCCAAAATCAGCCATAAGATGGCTCAAAAGAGCTTCTATCTGCTTTTCTCAAGGAAGAATACATCTTTATTTATCACCATCACAAAAATGGCATGACATCAGTGTGCTCAATCACTCAGGTTTGGGTTTATAGTAGATGCAGTAGTTCATCAACCAATAGCAAGAATATATTAACCAATGATGTACCATCCCAAGTTCTGTCTGAATGTGTATAGTCTATCATCTATCTATCTATCTATCTATCTATCTATCTATCTATCTATCTATCTATCTATCTATCATCTGTCTATCTATCTATCTATTATCATCTATCTATCTATCTATCTATCTATCTATCTATCTATCTATCTATCATCATGGTGCAGTGGTTAGAATGTAGTATTGCAAGCTTATTCTGTTTGATTCTGACCAGCTCAGTGTTGACTCAGCCTTCCATTCTTCCAAGATCGGTAAAATGAGGACCCAGATTGTTGATGCTGACTCTGTAAACCACTTAAAGAGGGCTGTAAAGCACTGTGAAGTGGTATATAAGTCTAAGTGCTATTGCAATAGAATAGAAATAGAATAGAATAGAATAGAATAGAATAGAATAGAATAGAATAGAATAGAATAGAATAGAATAGAATAGAATAGAATAGAATAGAATTTTTTATTGGCCAAGTGTGATTGGACACATAAGGAATTTGTCTTGATGCATATGCTTTCAATGTACATAAAAGAAAAGATAACATTCATCAAGAATCATAAGATACAACACTTAATGATAGTCATAGGGTACAAATAAGCAATCAGGAAACAATATTAATATAAATTGTAAGGATACAAGCAACAAAGTTACAGTCATACAGTCATAAGTGGAAGGAGATGGGTGGTGGAAATGATGAGAAGATTAATAGTACTGCAGACTTAGTAAATAGTTTGACAGCGTTGACGGAATTATTTGTTTAGCAGAGTGATGGCGTTCGGGAAAAAAACTGTTCTTGTGTCTAGTTGTTCTGGTGTGCAGTGCTCTATAGTGTCGTTTTGAGGGTAGGAGTTGAAACAGTTTATGTCCAGGATGCGAGGGCTCTGTAATTATTTGCATAGCCCTCTTTTTGACTCGTGCAGTATACAGGTCCTCAATGGAAGGCAGGTTGGTAGTAATTGTTTTTTTCTGCAGTTCTAATTATCCTCTGAAGTCTGTGTCTGTCTTGTTGGGTTGCAGAACCAAACCAGACAGTTATAGAGGTGCAGATGACAGACTCAACTGCTATTCATCCATCAACCCCTCCCTGAGGTGCTATATTTTGAAGGTGCTCAGTTGGTCAGCTTGAAAGATGCTTACATGGTCAGATTCATACATCTGAAGATGTATCTGCAAGTATTTGGTAAGAGAATCTGCCTGCAAATAAACACCGACTGGGGAATTTAATCTCCTACTGGCTGGAGGACTACATTTCAAATAAATGTTTCAAAGAAGAGCTATGAAGTGTTCCTTTTTTCCTCCAGTGATGGCTGAGCCATTACATGGCTCACACCTACATAGACCCATCAAGTTTGCTTTGTCAGCATTATAAGGCACTTAGGGAAAACGTTTGTGTGTGCCTGTGTATCCTTTCTGCCAAGCATCCTATAATTTTGGAGCTCATTGTTCTGTTATTTGTATGCTGCTGTTATTAGAATGGCTTTGAGACTATTTAATTTGAATTTTCTATGCATGTGGGTGTTTCTGTGTGTGACAGTATTTATTGTATGATTGCAGACTACCCTGAGTGCAATTTCTGGAGGGAGAGGTAGAGCAGGAATATAAACAAACAGAAGTCTCTAAGCTCTCAATAATTTGCTTGTACCGAGCAGGGGCTTTTTATTGGATTGTGTACAAGAGATACTTTTTTAAAAAAAGCAGAGCTTGTGTAGGTAATACATAATACATCTACGTATTTAACATGTCTGATTTGTGTAATTTAGATGACAACCATGAGCAGCCTGAGGGCTGGAAATGAAATGGGTCCTTCCCATCACCTACACCAGTGTTTCTCAACCTTGGTAGCTTGAAGATGGGTAGACTTCAACTCCCAACTCCCAGCGCTGCTGGCTGGGGGATTCTGGGAGTAGAAGTCCACCCATCTTCAAGCTTCCAAGGTTGAGAAACACTGACCTACACGGTCTCAATAAATAGGCAGGGGTGGCAGGGGAGTATGCTATTCACTTAGAAGGCCTGGTACTGATAGTACTTTTTCTGCCTTGTGCACACAGTGTCCTTTCATCAGAGTGGAATTTCACCGGGATCAAGATGGCTCCCATCTCACCAGACTCACTTTACAGAAAAATAACAGAAGAGCAGATTTGGAAGGGACTTTGGAGGTCTTCTAGTCCAACCCTCTGCTCAGGCAGGAAACTGTATACCAGGGGTGTCAAACACAGGGCCTGTGGGCTGGATCCAGCCTGTGATGTGGTCGGATCCAGCCCATAAGGCCGTCCTGGAAAATGTAAGGGGCCGGCCTACATGGCTTCAGCCCGGTCTACCCCAGTGCGACGAGGAAACATGCCAGCAGTTTGGGAAATGGCAGCAAGCTGGCCATGCCCACTCAGTCAGCCATGCCCGCCCGGCCCGCCGAGGTCAACCACAGCCCTGATGCAGCCCTCAATGAAATTGAGTTTGACACCCCTGCCCTATACCATTTCAGACAAATGGTTGTCCAATCTCTTCTTAAAAACCTCCAATGATAGAGCACCCACAACTTCTGGAGGCAAGTTGTTCCATTGATTAATTGTTCTGACTGTCAGGAAATTTCTCCTTAATTCCAGGTTGCTTCTCTCCTTGTTTACTTTCCATCCATTGCTTCTTGTCCTGCCTTCAGGTGCTTTGGAAAACAGGTTGACCCCCTCTTCTTTGTGGCAGCCCCTGAGATACTTGATAATAGGATGATGGCAAATAAATGTAAATATAAATATAAATCAAAGCATGGGGAAACAGCTCCTTCCTTCGGTGTAGCATAGGCCTACTTCGAATCCCTGATTTTTGCAGCTTTGTTAATCATTAGAATTCAACATTAACTACCTACTTGCACTAAATGCTGACCATGAATATGTAACATTAAGCAATATATAAGACTATTTGTATGCATGTTTTGTCTCCCTTGCAATGGTTCTTTAATTCCTGAGGTAACTCTAATGTCTATATACCAATGCATAAAGTATGAGCAACATACAACATGAATTAGAAATCCAAATACATGAGGGCAGATATGATATTGTTGCCATTATGGAAACTTTGGTGGGATGAAACCCATGAATGGAATATACAGCTAGAGGGATTTAAATTGTTTTAAAAAAACAAACCTAGTAAAAGAGGAAGAAAACAAGAATGAAAACTGTCTTCAATGCATTTGGGTCAATATACAGTAAAAGGGGAAAAAAGAATGACATTGCCATAGGTATATACTACAGGCCACCCAACCAGACAGAGGAAATAGATGAACATTTTGCTAGTCAGTTAATTAAGGTATGTAGGAAGCACACCATAATAGTAATGGGAGGCCCTAACTAACCTGTCATCAACTAGGAAACAAACTCTACACTTAGTGGAAGATCAAACAGGTTCCTGACAAATCTAGCAGACAACTTTCTCTCCCAAAATGTAGAGAAGGGAACTAGCAGGTCAACTATTCTGGACTTAATTTTCACCAACAGACCTGAAATGATAAAAGGCGTTGAAGTGACAGGAACCTTTGGGGTCCTCTTAAAAATTTCCAGTGTTGGAGCAGTCACAACTTCTGGAGGCAAGTTGTTCCAATGATTAATTGTTCTAACTGTCAGGAAATTTCTCCTTAGTTCTAAGTTGCTTCTCTCCTTGATTAGTTTCCATGCATTGCTTCTTGTTCTACCCTCAGGTGCTTTGAAGAATAGTTTGACTCCCTCTTCTTTGTGGCAGCTCCTGAGATATTGGAACAGTGCTATCATGTCTCCCCCTAGTCCTTCTGCTCATCAAACTAGACATACCCAGTTCCTGCAACCATTCTTCATATGTTTTAGCCTCCGTTTTGGTCACCATGTTATAAAAAAGATGTTGAGACTCTAGAAAGAATGCAAAGAAGAGTAACAAGATAATAAGGGACCTGGAAGCTAAAGCATATGACAAATGGTTGCAGGAATTGGGTATGTCTAGTTTAATGAAGGACTAGGGGTGACATGATAGCAATGTTCCAATATCTAAGGGGCTGCCACAAAGAAGAGGAGGTGTACCTTTTCTCCAAAGCACCTGAAGGCAGGACAAAGTCTGAATCAGTGGAATTTCCACTGACAATTAGTGGAATGACTTGCCTCCAGAAGTTGTGGGTGCTCCAATACTGGAGGATTTCAAGAAGAATTGGACAACCATTTATCTGAAATGTTTTAGGGTTTCCTGCCTGAGCAGGGGGTTAGACTAGATAAATTCCAAGATCCCTTCCCACTTGTTATTCTGTTAGTCTTTCTGACTGTAAGTCTATCTCCTTCCTTCCTTCTCTCTTCCCTGATTGAAGGAAGAACAAGAATTCTCAGGGGAAGCTTTCTCCTTCCTATATGCCAAGGACCTCAAAGGGTATTTGCCCCTGAGCATTTTACTCACCTTTTATGGAATTTAGTCAACCTGGAAACTAAAAAAACCTATGACATATCGATCAAAAGCCTTGAACTGCATCACTTCCTAATTTCATTTGCATCACTTCCTAATTCTTTCATGTTCCAAAAATGGAACAGAACAAAATTCTTCTGAACAACTCAACATGGGACTTAACATCAGTCCACCACCTTCTGGAACTATTCAACCAAGTAAGAACTGAACCATTGTTAGAGAGGGGGAAACATAGATGTAATCCAGAAAGAAAGTATTAACAAGGCTGTTGAAAGCTGCTATTAAATCCGTGGAATTAGCAGGACCATATTCTATCTGATTTCATTCTAGTAACCATCTACCAGCAAGAAGAAGATAGTTTTCAACTGGAAACCAGATTGAAGTACAACCAGATAACCCATTTCACTCAAGGGTGGCCCTATGACTCAAGTGAGCATTTTAGCTACCAATAAACTATATCAAAGGGACACGGTGACTCAGTGGCCAAGACACTGAGCTTGTTGATCAAAAGGTCGGCAGTTCAGCGGTTCAAATCCCTATTGCCGCATAATGGGGTGAGCTCCCGTTACTTGTCCCAGCTTCTGCCAACCTAGCAGTTCGAAAGCACGTAAAAAATGCAAGTAGAAATATAGGAACCACCTTTGGTGGGAAGGTAACAGCGTTCCATGCGCTTTTGGCATTTAGTTATGCCGGCCACATGTCCACGGAGATGTCTTCGGACAGCTCTGGCTCTTCAGCTTTGAAATGGGGATGAGCACCGTCCCTAAAGTCAGGAACGACTAGCACATATGTCCAAGGGGAACCTTTATCTTTAAGCTATATCAAAACATATTCTTCACACACACCCCACACCCCCAAACATATGGCATATGTGATAGCATTAGCTATAATAATCTAGTAGAGATTTCTTTAGGATCAGATGGTATTCCTCCTCCCAGCATCCATGCAAGAAGAGTTAACATAGGCTTCATCCACAGCCCTTTCACATGTTAAGGCAAATAAGACATAAGCAAGCTTGATAAAGCTCAGCCACCAAAATCAGACTGCTGCCTTTGTTTTAGACTGTTTTTTTTATACATTGGATTTGTTAAGGCCACCTAACTCCAGATAGCCTCTAGATCAGTGTTTCTTAACCATGGAAGCTCCAAAATTATGCTGGCTGGGGAATTCTTGGAACTGAAGTTCATACATCTTAAAGTTGCCAAGATTGAAAAACACTGCTGTAGGTGGCTTACAATCTGTCCAATACATAAGTTAAAAACACACTAAAACAATATGATCGCCCAGACTCAAATAACTTCCTAAACATTAAAAGAAATTTAACAGATTAACAGAGTTGGAAGGACCTTGTACTGTAGGTCTTCTAGTCCAACCCCCTGCCCTAGTAGGAGACCCTACACCATTTCTAACAAATGGCAGTCTAATCTCTTCTTGAAAGCCTCCAGTGATGAAGCTCCCACAACTTCTGAAGGCAACTTCTGTTCCATTGGTTCTCACTTTCAGAAAGTTCCTCCTCATTTCCAGGTTGAATCTCTCCTTGGTCAGTTTCCATCCATTATTCCTCGTCTGGCCTTCAGGTGCCTTGGAAAATAGCTTGGCCCCTTCCTCTCTGTGGCAGCCCTTCAAATATTGGAACACTACTATCATGTCTTTTGAAATGAAATATACACCAATGTGGAGAAAATGTTGCTTGGTGTGATGACCATTAACTTAAATGGCTTTCAAAAAGAGTTGATCTAGAAAATTTCATGAAAAAGAGAACTTGGGGTCTCATCATTGTATGATTATACCACCACAGTGTGGAGTCCACAAGGCTACCTCTGAAGATGAATCGTAAGAAGCAGGTGGTTCAAAATGCAATTTCCAAACTGCTAACAAGGATGATTGGTTCTTGCTATGTAACCATGGTTGATGCTCTGGTTGCTGCATTGGTTACCAATATGTGTCAGGTCCAATTCAAACTCCTGGGATTAATCTATGGCCCAGCTACATCATCTCTCCTGACTGGTTTTAATTAATCTTGTGCAGTAATTCAGAGAGGGGGTGATGATGGTCGCCACCTTGTGTGTAGTGAAAGGGATGGGACCCAGAGACAGTTCTTGGTGGCATTACTAAGTCCCTGAGATTGGTGGGACTTCATCCTGCTTGCCTTTTGTAATGTTGTGAAGACTGTGCTGGTCCATAGAGATTTCACTGCTAATGGTGTTCATGGGCTGCCTTTCTGATAATAAGGTAAAGGTTCCCCTCACACATATGTGCTAGTCGTTCCCGACTCTAGGGGGCGGTGCTCATCTCCGTTTCAAAGCCGAAGAGCCAGCGCTGGCTGAAGACATCTCTATGGTCATGTGGCCAGCATGACTAAATGCCAAAGCGGCACGGAACCCTGTTACCTTCCCACCAAAGGTGGTCCCTATTTTTCTACTTGCATTTTTTGCGTGCTTTCGAACTGCTAGGTTGGCAGAAGCTGGGACACGTAAAGGGAGCTCACCCCATTATGCGGCACTAGGGATTCGAACCGCTGAACTGCCAACCTTTTGATCGACAAGCTCAGTGTCTTAGCCACTGAGTCACCGCATCCCTTTCTGATACTACTGTTCTTTTATTTGATTTTGTGATTTGTTGATGTTTGAGGATTGCTTTGTCTTGTGTTTCTTACTGTTAATGTAAGCAGCTCAGAGTTATGGAAGGAAGGAAGGAAGGAAGGAAGGAAGGAAGGAAGGAAGGAAGGAAGGAAGGAAGGAAGGAAGGAAGGAAAAAAACGGGGAGGGGAGAGGGAGAGGGAGAGGAGTCTATATGCCCCAGAATTCATTTTACTTGGAGGAAAACAGTCAGAGGGCATTAGGGAAGCAGTAAAAACATTATTTCAATGCAGTGCTTGTGGAACAATCCCTGATGTCAGAGGCAGGATCAGTGTCCATCTCTGTACTGAAACTTACAGTCCCAGAAGATCTGGGCGGCGATAGATCGATCCTAGGATGAATTCAGCAGAGCTCTTTCCATATCCTTGACTACAGACTGAACTGATGCATGGCTTCCCATAAGCCTGACTCCAATATCATTATATTGTGCTCAGCCTTTAGATTCAGCAATCCAACTGCACCACTTTGCCTTTTCAAGGCCTTCCATGTTGTTCTTGTTTGCTACCCAGCATCCTTAAACACCATCTGCTTCGTCGCATATGCCTATAAAACAGAATCTCTCCATATGTTTGAAATGGAAAATTTGAAAGGGGAGTTTTTCAACAGAGATTTGACAAATCCCAACCACTATGACAACTGTGCTTTTTTCAATCCGCCTCATTTTATTCAATCAATTTAAAATGCAGTTAAGGGTTGTTTGGGGGTTTTTTGGGGGAGGGGGAAATAAGCAAGAATAAACAGAAGGGATTCTCCCAGACCAGAATTCTTTTTGGGGGGAGCTTCATTATGCACCAGAATAAATCAAAAAGCAAATTTTAAATTCATCAATCATCATTACATAATAAAGACTGGGGAGGGAAAATAAGGCTTGATTTGAAGTTAAATCAATCCCAATCCAGCAGGGAAAACGTTTTTAAAGGTCTTCTGCTATGTTTTACTGCATAATGTGTTTGATTAGTGTCTGCCATAAAAATGAAGTGAAATCAGGAAGAGTTGGGTTTACATCTGATGAAGCCGATGCCTTGTATTAAAATGGCTCACTCTGAAAAGGTGCTACTGGACTCCTGATTTTTGGGCTACCATATAAAGGTAGTCCTTGACTTATGACCATTAAAACTACCCAGAATATTATCGTGCTCCAGCTACTAGCCCTGGACGACATCTTCGAATCTCGCTGTTTGAGAAAGTTGCATAACATTCTCAGAGACTCTTCCCATCCTGCTTACAATCTTTTTGGACTGTTGCCTTCTGGCAGAAGATACAGAACAATTAAAACTCGGACCACACATTTTCTGAATAGTTTTTATCCCAGAGCTATAATTGCACTCAACAATGAACTAAAGGGCCACCATAAGTGAGCTGTTGGATAGTATTACTTGGTCTGTTGTGTGGATATTTGGGTGGTTTAGGGGTGGGGAATTGTGGTGGGTGGGAGGGTGTTTGGGGATTGTTATGTGTGTTGGACCTGGTCTTTGGGTGTTAAGTGAATTTCATTGTATGGGTATACTGTGTATACACATACAATGACAATAAAGTTATTATTACAATTAAGTCCAAAATTTCTGTTGTTAAGTGAATTTTGCCCCATTGTATGACCTTCCTTGCTACAGTTGTTAAGTGAATCACTTCAGTTGTTGAGCTAATAACATGGTTCTAAAGTGAATCTGGCTTCCCCATTGACTTTGCTGGTCAGAAGGTTGCAAAAAGTGACCACATGGCCGTGGGACACTGCAACGGTCTTACGCATGAAGCAGTTGCCTAGCATCTGAATTTTGATCATGGGGATGCTGCAAAGGTCGCAACTGTGAAAAATGGTAATAAGTCACTTTTTTTCAGTGCCCTTGAAACTTTGAACGGTCACTACATGAACTGTTCTAAGTCGAGGACTACCTGTATTAACACAGCTCTCCATTTGCAGCAGCTTTAAAAAAAAAAATGTGTTTCAGCACTTTGGACAGAGGAAAAAAGGGGTGAGAGAACTCTTCCGGTCGAAGGTGAAGTCAAAAACATCTTTAATTTTGAATTTGAACAAACAATGAACTCATACAGCAGGTGAAATGTCTTCGAGCGACCTCCTGCTGAATGCAGGAATCTAAACGAGAACAATTCTAAAGAGCAGACTGCATTATTTCATCGTGAGGAGTTCACCAGCACTGGAGGTTATTTGCTCCCTGATAGATGGATTTTTGACCCATCAAGTCAGTGTCAATCCTTAGTGAGGCAGATTTTCTCCAGGATCATCTGCCCCCAAATGTGGTCTTGCAGGTCTTCCAGCACTGCATCCATTTACCTTGTTCCCAAATGAGCTATGCTTAATATTATGAAGTTTTTCTTAACATTAAAACCATAATCTGACTTCCTGTAACTTAAATCCATTAATTCAATCTCTCTGTACTTTGGAACAATTTTGTTGTTGTTATTGTTAGTTGCGAAGTCATGTCCGACCCATCACGACCCCATGGACAACATTCCTCCGGGCTTTCCTGTCCTCTACCATCCTCTGGAGTCCATTTATTTGTGTGTTTTTTTGTATATAACTTTCTATTATTTTTTATAAAAACAAACAAACATTTAGTACATCTGTCGCCCCCTCCCTGTGACATGTCGGTGTTATCTTCGGTCGTTCTTCTTTTTCTTCTTCTTCCAAAAAAGGAACTTTCTTCTATCTTGATCTTTATACAAACCATTTTAATATCTTCTTACTAAAACAAAATTCTGCCTATCAAATTTTTAAATATAATCATAAAGCTTTTATCTTTTATATCTCTTTTCCAACCAATAATGGAAACAGTTCCATATTCTATAATACTCTATCTCTTCCCTATCTTTAATCCTTAAAGTCAATCTATTCATTTCTGCACAGTCCATAATTTTTTTTATCACCTCATCTTCCAAAGGTATTTTCTCTGCTTTCCAATTTTGAGCATAAACAATTCTTGCAGCTGTTATTACATGTATAATCAAATAAGTATTTTCCTTACTAGTCTTTTCTGGAAGAATACCCAATAGGAACAGCTCTGGTTTAAATTCAATGATACAGGTAACTGTATCATCTCTTCCAACCATGTTTTAATTTTATTCTCTGGAGTCCATTTAAGCTCACATCTACTGCTTCAGTGACTCCATCCAGCCATCTCATTCTCTGTCGACCCTTTCTTCTTTTACCCTCAATCTTTCCCAGCATTAGGCTCTTCTCCAGTGAGTCCTTCCTTCTCATTAGGTGGCCAAAGTACTTGAGTTATATCTTCAGGATCTGGCCTTCTAAAGAGCCGTCAGGGTTGATCTCCTCTAGGATTGACCGGTTTGATCGCCTTGCAGTCCAAGGGACTCGCAGGAGTCTTCTCCAGCATTGGAACAATATATATGCCAATTTATACTCCCTCTAATCTTTGAAGTATTTTTTAAAAAAGACATTCAGTATTTAAATTCTTATTGGGCGAGTTCCAGAGAATATACTGTATTTGTAACTCAGGGTTGAACTGTGGGGTCCTTGGTGCTCTCTGAACTTAGTTGTTGTGGTTGTTGTTGTTGCAGATGTTTCATTAACAAACTATGTAACATCATCAGTTTGGTAATGAAACATCCACAAGAAAACAGTAAATCTCAGAGAGCACCAAGGACCCCACAATTCAATCCTGAGCTACAAATATTCTCTTTCGTCAATATACCGGGAGCTTTACAGTATATTTTGAGGGAGAAAGCAATAAGTATCGTTTTCAGAATGCAATTCAACAAATCACATTTTCAGTTGTCACTCTTTCAAGGAGACTAGATATATATACATTGTTCTATGTGTTTCTGCTATACCTGAAATATTAGAGCGCAGAACTGGATTTATGTTCATCAAGAACCAAGTTACAAACTCTACTTGAGGGTTCTTTTTTAAAGAATAAAATGCTGGATATACTGTACATTTTGGAACAATGATAATTTATTTTTCTCTAAATGTTTCTTCCTTCCTCCTCCTTCCTTTGGAATTTTCATGAGTAATTAGCCTTTGAGAATTTCATCATTAACACAAGTAGGACTGGGCAGATAAGGGATGATGGCCAGGAAAAAAAAGGGTCTGATAAGGAAATGCTAGATGACTTCTACCATTGCCTTGAGATAAGAAGGCCTGTGTGGCAAACAAGTCCATATCTAGGATCCTACCAAGCATTAGGACAGATGTATATGCATGCATTTTTCAACCAGGCAGTCCCCAGGTATGTTGAAAGTGCAACATCCTTTGAGTTGCCTGGCTGGAAGGCAGCTTTAGAGAATGACCCTGTGCATTGCAGCAACTAAAATACAACTATTTAGCACAATTGTGATCGCCTCTCCTTTTTAGCACATTTCATTTTCCCTTCATGGTTCAGTCAGTGAAAGAAGGGTGATCTTTTTTATCTGCTATCGTTTTTCTCATGCATCCTATTAGCTCCACCTACAGTAGTGGCCAAAATTGTGGAAACCTTTTGGGAAAAGTGTACTTTTGAGGTTTGATGGCTAATAACACTACTTTCTTTTTAGAGTTTCAAGATAATCATGTTCCTGGAATGGCTTGGGAATAGCCCAGACCTTAACCCAATTAAAAATCTATGGAGCCAACTAAAGAAACTTGTTAGTCAGAAGCGACCCAGCAATAAATAAAACCCAGTTAATAGAAGCAATCATTCAAGCTTGGTTTCACATTATAACAGTTGCAAAACTAAAAAACTTGGTTCACTCCATGGGAAGACATCGTAAGGCCATAATTCATGCTAAAAGTTATCCAACTAAGTATTAACTGAGGTGATAATTTTTGTATATGTCATTTTTTTCTACGTGTTTCACTTTTCTTCTTTATTCTGTAACTGCTATTCCAATAGCAAATCCTTCATAGAAGTCATTGTGTTACATTCTTGATTAAATTATCTTTCCATTGATGTATATTTTTATGGTGCTACTCCCCAAAAAAGTGGTGTTATCAGCTAGTTTTAAAAAATACACTTTTCCCCAAAAGGTTTCCACAATTTTGGCCACTACTGTACATATGTGTTGTCGTGACGTGCTAAGTCAGACTTTTAGAGGGCTCAGCTAGACTCCTAGGCTCACAAGATCTTACTAAAGGAATCTTACTAAAGTTTGGGATCAGCACATTCTGTTCACACATACACACACACACACACACACCAATCATCCTTGGAATGCACCCTATCCCTGTTTATAATATAGCAGCTTTTTCCATTCTGTAGTGTCAACTTCATCTCATAGTAGACAAAACAGCAATGCTTTAAGGGCTTGATTGATTGATAGTATGGTTTCTTTGGTTTTGTCTTAACTTGCTATAGGAACTCAGCCATTATGGTTTGTTTAATAAATCATAACAGAATAACAGAGTTGGAAGGGACCTTGGAAGTCTTCAACCACTGCTCAAGCAGGAAGCTCTATACCCTTTCAAACAAATGGGTGTGTGTTCTCTTCTTGCATACTTCCAGTGTTGGAGCAACCACAATTTCTGGAGGCAAGCTGTTCCACTGATTAATTGATTCTGTCAGGAAATTTCTCCTTAGTTCTAGGTTGGTTCTCATAACTTAATGCAAGGTGGGATCCCATCTATCAACTTTAATCCTAATTTGAAAGAGTGAAAGGCATAAACTACATGCCTTGTGTAGTTGGCTAGGCATGTAGCCAGTGTTGGCTACATGCCTAGCCAACACTGGCTAGGTGGCTCAGTAATGCTGAGCTTGTCGATCAGAAAGGTTAGCAGTTCGGCGGTTTGAATCCCTAGTATAGGTTTCCTGCGTGAGCAGGGGGTTGGACTAGATGACCTCCAAGGTTCCTTCCAGCTCTGTTACTGTTACCTGTTATAACTGATTCACTCTGTTACTCAGCAAAACAGACCACAATTGCTATGAAGAATTATGTGATTCTTTTGGAAGGGTAGAAAATAAATCTAAAAAATTCACTTGCAGACAGATGCCGTCGCTTCAGGGATTCCAGAAAGACAATCTGTCTAGCATTTTCAGCAATCTGAAAACATTTCCTTGTTGCCCTGCTCAGGAGATCTAATGTTGTATGCAAAAACGGCTCTGAATCATTTGCAGTTGTATAGGTCAAGATGTCAAAAAACGTGCCTCCGCAGCATTTCACGCCCAAGGAAAAGCTTGACTTCTTTAAGCAGTTGTGGTATTTGCTCTGAGCATCTGATGTTCATTGAAGGGCATGGCGTTCAAAGCTACAGTTACATGTAGTATAATCCAGAAGTAAAAAATCGATCAGCGCAGAGAACTGACGTTAAATCAATCGCAACATTGGGCATGGTTTTAGCATACCACAAGTCCTACAACGACAACTAAGCTTTCTTTCTTGGATATTGTATCAAAGGGGCATTTTTCAATATTATTACACATTTTGTTAAAGACGTTTTTGTAAAAATTATGATTCCTCCAAAATGCCTCATGTTTTTATGGATTAATGCCTTCCTTAAATTTAGACATTGCAGAAAAATTATTCCTAGCTAAAGACTTGATTTAAATCTGATTAACTGAAAGTTTGGGTTGGGTTGGGTTGGGTTGGGTTGAGTTGGGTTGGGTTGAGTTAGTTTTGGGTTGGGTTAGTTCAGTTCAGTTTAAAAGAAAATATCTTGACTTCTGGGACACATCCATGTAGATTTCTGGGTGAGAATATGGAAGTGGTTTGCCATTTACCTTCCGTATGTATGTATGTATGTATGTATGTATGTATGTATGTATGTATCAGATTCACACATGTGAATCTGGGCAGTTTATTTATAAAGCATTTGTTTATGCTTCCCAGTCTACCCATGGCACACCTTGTCAACTTTAAGATGTGTAGACATCAACTCCCAGAATTCCCCAGCCAGCATGCCTGGGTATTTGAATGCAGATGTTTCCTCAGATGAAAGGATTCCAGTAGGCAGAAAGCCAAATTGATACTACTTCAATTTAGACGGGAAAATGCTTCTATTTCCCTTGGAATCTTGAAAACAGAAGATTCATTTTCTCAGGTTTTAACTAAAAGGAACTAGTTTCACCTTTTAACCAGGGTACCCAGATCCTGGTTGATTTGTTGTTGTTGTTTTTTAAAAATACATTTTAAGTACATGGCAGTCATATAAGCCCATCTCTAGGGCAACAAGGAATAATTTTTAAAAAATTAATAAAGGCAGCAAATTAAAGACACGGGGAACAGGATAGCTGCATAGGACCCAGATCTGCATATTAATGCTAGCATTGCATGCAGAACCAGTAAACCAATCCATCTCTGAGGTAAAAAAAACCTTGAACTGTTTTTTCTAGCTTTCATCCCACCCCTCTGCTTCTCTTTAGAAGAGGTCTGTGGCTTTTAGAAGCATAAAATATTTACCTAAACTACCAGACAGGCTGCAGAGGTCCCTAGATCTGGACCCCTGGATTTTACCCATCCAAAGAAAAATCAGATCTGACCTTGCTTAGTTTTTGGGAGATCAGCCAAGGCTGGGCAAATGCTGGAAGTGATTAAAAGTACCAGCATGCAAAAGACTAGGAAATGTGGTGGGTATTGGTTCCACAGACCAGTGGCAGGAGCTTCAGATGGGTGTGCGAAACCCCAATGGTTTCGCACACCCAATCTAAATCCCGTGCATGCACAAATAAAGCTTCATGCGCTTGCCTGCTACTTTGGCGGCCCAGTTCCCAACGGGCTGTGGCCCAGTAGTGGTCCACAGCCGAGGGGTTGGAGACAGTGGTGAAATCCAAATTTTTTTACTACCGGTTCTGTGGGCGTGGCTTGGTGGCCGTGGCTTGGCAGGCTTGGCAAGGGAAGGATACTGCAAAATCTCCATTCCCACCCCACTCCAGGGGAAGGATACTACAAAATCCCCATTCCTACCCCACTCCGGGGCCAGCCAGAGGTGGTATTTGCTGGTTCTCTCAACTACTCAAAATTTCCGCTACTGGTTCTCCAGAACCTGTCAGAACCTGCTGGATTTCACCCCTGGTTGGAGACCCCTGGCATAAGTAGTATCCAACCAGCTAGCTGATTGTGCCTGGAGATGGGAACTCTCTAGGACCGATCCATCTTTGCTGCCGAAATATTCAATGGATGAATTTTACAATTACCAACGTAAGATCTCTGACTGATAGAGGTAGGTATTTGCTGTAACAACATCTTTCTTCAAATTAGTGAACGATGCCAATAACACTTTTTAATCTAGTCAATGGGGAAGCACATAAATAAATAAAGTCTAGTCTTCTGCAAATTCTGAAGGCATTATTCTCAATCCTCTCAGATCTCTGGTTCTACTGGAAGCGTTTTCTGGAAGAAAATCAATTCTTGAGCCAAAGCATCAAGGATGAGGTCAATGAGAAATTAAAAAATGGAACTGTTTTGAATACCAGACAACTGGTGTTGTTATTCTGACCAGGTTCAAAAGTTCCAGAATAACTGGGGGATATTAAACATCTAAATCCAACAGAGAATATAAGGAAGAGGATTTCTGGTGGGGGGAAAAACATCATCCATATCAGGGGTCTCCAACCTTGTCAACTTTGCTGGCTGGGGAATTCTGGGAGTTGAAGTCCGCCAGGGTTAAGGTTGACAAGGTTAGAGACCCCGATCCATATCATATATTTGATTTGAGCTTCCTGCAACATTTGGACCCTTCAGTTTATTTGCTATTTTTCTCTACCAGGATGTCTCTTATCAATTTCCATCTATATCAATAAAACACTGAAGAAGGGGCAGCAGGGGAAACCACTTCAATAAATTTGAGCCTCGTACATGAATCCATCTGATTTATCCCTGGAGTATTGTGAGGAGATGAGAATCAGAAGAAAGTTTGGTATTATTATTATGGTATGTCTCACAGTGAGCCAGATGTTTAGAGTGGAGTTGACATTTTTATCCACCTATCAAATCCTTCCAAAAGACCTGGGATAGGCAGATGTGGTTTTTAGCTGATGTTAAATGTATTCCTCATAGGATGTAAGCTTTTCCAAGTAAAGCTGCCTTTTGCAATTGATGGGGGTTTTCTCAGGGCTGATGGTGTTCAGCTCAATGTCACGCCCCTCGACGTGAGTGACATTGAGTTGGCCATGCCCACACAGTCACATGCCCACTTAGTCATGCCCACCCAGCCAGTCATTAGGCAGATCATATTAGTGGTCCGCGGGATTTAAAATTATGAATTTAGTGGTCCCTGAGGTCCGAAAGGTTGGTGACCCCTGATCTA
The DNA here is from genome assembly GCF_059756535.1 of Pantherophis guttatus. Classification (NCBI taxonomy): domain Eukaryota; kingdom Metazoa; phylum Chordata; class Lepidosauria; order Squamata; family Colubridae; genus Pantherophis; species Pantherophis guttatus. The sequence goes on along the minus strand of NC_142063.1, from coordinate 327,296,166 downwards.
ATGCACCATTGTTTGTAATCAGTTTGGACCATCTTCTTGTAGCAGCTAACAAGGTGGACACCGTTTCTTCAGCTTTTTTTGCAGAGATGGCCATTGCTATTTGTTGCTGTCTTCTCAGTTCTGGCCTTGTATGCATTTGTTCTTAAGGCTTGGTCTTATGCAGCCAGAATTAGCCCCTATGTGTCTTTCTTCCACTTTCCTGCTCTTAGCATTGCCAAGACTTGCTGTTATCTGCTTTGCTTGCTAGTTTTGTGTGTGTGTGTGTGTGTGTGTGTGTGTGTGTGTGTATTGGCCATGTAATACTTTACTTTGCCATGTCTCATTATTTTATTTTCTGTGTGCAACAATGTGAAGTCACACTTGCCAGTTTTTTTAGATGGTATTGGCCTTCATATGCATCAAGTCCTTCCCAAGAACCAGGGATGTTGTAAGGTATCAACTTAGTATATGTGCAGATCCAAGCAGTGTGGCCTTTTGCAATTGACAGATGAAAAAAAATTTCTGGAAAACTGTTTTCTGGAAATTGTCTGTTCTATAAGGTTAGAAAATGAACTTAATATGATGCCTTCTTTCTTTTTTTTTTTTTTTTTAATTTTGATTTATATGCCGCCCTTCTCCGGAGACTCAGGGCGGCTTACAATGCGCTAAGCAATAGCCTTCATCCTTTTGTATATTTATACAAAGTCAGCTTATTTCCCCCACAAACTGGGTCCTCAATTTACCTACCTTAGAAAGGATGGAAGGCTGAGTCAACCTTGAGCCTGGCGAGATTCGAACCTGCAGTAATTGCAGGCAGCTGGTCTTAATAACAGGGTGCTTTAGACCACTGTACTACCAAGGCTCTTTCTTAATACAAGCTCAGTCGAAATAGAGGATTGGTTATTGTATCGTCTTGTTTTTTGTCAGAAAAAAAAGGGCTTCATTCCCCAGCTCCCATTAGGGAATGAAATGAAGAAGTGAACATGCCTGAGTTTTCATAAATGGGGAGAAGAAAAGTGGATTCAGCAAAACAAATATCACCAACGAAATTTGATTCTCTCTTTCACTCTCATGAAAGTACCAAATTCTCCTTGTACAGGTAGTCCTCGATTTATGACCGCAGTTGAGCCCCAAATTTATGTCACTAAGCGAGACACTTATTAAGTGAATTTTGCCCCATTTTATGACCTTTCTTGCCACAGTTGTTAAGTGAATCAAACAGCCACACAGTTTTTAAGTGAATACGGCTTCCTCGTTGACTTTGCTTGTCAGAAGGTCACAAAAGGTGATCACATGACCCCGGAAAATGCAACCATCATAAATATGAATCAGTTGTCAAGAGTCTGAATTTTGATCATGTGACCATGGGGATGCGCAGTTTGGAGAAAACTCACCTTCTGCATTGCTGCCAGCAAGGAAAACAGCTGAGGTGTGGCAATGCATTCTGCCGTGCCTTTCAGCTGGGCTTCAGAAATGGAAATATATGTGAGTATAACACAGGGGCAGGCGTTATACTCACATATATTTCAAAATCGGAGCGAACCGGTTCGCTCACGGCTGATAGTCAGAGCTAACGGTTCGCCCAAACCGGTCTGAACAGGTAGAATCCCACCACTGCACAGGTGGGACGTGCAAATTACATCTCCTGTCCCACCACTTTGTTTTCCATAACAGGTGACCCTACCCACAAGTCGTTCAGGATACTGGCACTTGAAGAAATGCATGAATTTGTCATAATCCCTGTTCCTTCATTCCATTTTTTTTTATGTTTGGTGGCAGATTAAGTTAACTGCAAACTCTAACCTGACACGACAAAGAAACTGTGGAGTGAACAACAGTGCTCTTTCCTGCAGTAAATTTGTTTTCAACAGAAAGAAAGGCCACCAAAGAGATTAAAGTTTCAGGGGAGGAAAATCTATCCCTTGTTTGCAGGCTTACAAAGTTCTTTAATCAGTATTTCCATTATGGGATTTCAAGTCTAAGCCTTGGCTCTGAGACACAAAATTCTGCTTGTTTGGAGATTTTTTTTTTTTAAAAAGTTCAAAGGGCCAATACAACGCTAATGTTCTGTCTTTCAATGGTAGAGTTGGATGGGTGGGAATAGATATCTTCAGTTGAAGTAACACTAAAGGACCTTTATCTCTCCAAGTGATCAACAACCAGTCATTATTTTATGACTGAAATGTTGGCCTTCGTGTTGGAGAAATTATATTATTTCCATGAGGTGATGGAAAAAAATAAAGGAGAATGACTGTATTACCATAGCTGGCAGGAGGACAACTGGTGAAATCTCAGAGGTACTGGAATTAAGCACACTTGTTGCCCTGTTAGTAAATTCAGTGGATGAAATGGAAATAGGAAGACAAGAAATCAGATGATTCCGAACAACAATACAGATTTTGGCTGAAAAGAAAAAGTGTACAGATACAGGATTTAGGAAATAATATGCTTTTCTACCAATGAGAAGGAAACATCTGTAGGTTTTAAGATATAAAAATATGACAGATATTAGAAAGCAGAGATGGAGAATCAATCTGCAGCATGTAAAGTATGATTGAATCACAATTCCCACCAACCTCAGCCAGAATGGCCAAAGGTATGGAATTCTGGAATTCATCATTCAGAAATATCTGAAATACTACAAGTTCCACACCCTTGGTCAGTGGTGGGTTTCAAAAAATTTTACTACCGGTTCTGTGGGTTTGGCTTGGTGGGCATGGCATGGCTTGGTGGGCGTGGCTTGGTGGACGTGGCAGGGGAAGAATACTGTAAAATTGCCATCCTCTCCCCGATCCAGGGGAAAGTTACTGCAAAATCCCCATTTCCTCCCGATCAGCTGGTACTTGAGAGGCAGAGAATAGATGGGGCAGGGCCAGTCAGAATTTTTACTACCAATTCTCCAAACTACTCAAAATTTCCGCTACTGGTTCTCCAGAACTGGTCAGAACCTGCTGAAACCCACCTCTGCCCCTGGTGCATATAACAATTGTTTTAACACATATATCCTGAATTCAAGGAGCTGTCTCATTCTAAGGTCTCCCACATAGGATCCTTCCAATTCTTATCCAATTTCTTTTAAACAATATTTCAAGCAAAAAAGAGGTGAATGGCTGAATTAGCAGTGCACTCTGAGTTCAAGCCAAAACATCTGTATTACCATAACCATGTTTAGATGTTTTTCTTTTGACTTTCCTTCTGGTTTGGTTTGGCTTGGCACTGGCTGAGTTGCTGCATGTTTTCCAGCAGGGATTGGCTTAGTATATGGCAGTGATGACGAACCTTTTAGACACTGAGTGCCCAAACTGCACATGTGTGCATGCCCAAACTGAAAGGTGCGCTCGTGTACGGACAGGCGTGCACATGCATGATCATGTGTATGCATGACATGCGATCAGACATGCACGCATGCACAGCAGAGACCCAAAGACCAACTGGCCAGCGGGAGGTGGGGCATCCCAACACCACCAGTACGGCAAGAGATAAGATCTTTTTCTTTCATGAGCTTCTGTTTCATCGTTTGCAGAACCGAAATTCACGAAAGAAACGCTACAGAGATCTGACCTGGGGCGACAACACACGTGCCAGCAGAGAGAGCTCTGCATGCCACCTCTGGCACACGTGCCATAGGTTCTCCATCATGGGTATATGGTGTAAAACCAACTCATTTTGTTAGTTTATGGTTCATAACATAGGCTACTTGAGCAACTAAGTTAAACATGATGGGTGAATGCAATTATAGAAGCATATGAGGAATAACAGTTTTTAGGCTAATCATGGAAAAGGCAAGCACTGATCAATGATATGTCTGTATGCATGTATGAATGCATGCATGCATGCATAGGATACATTTGGCTGGGGAAATTTTGGATTCAACCCATCAAATGTCGAAGGCTCTACTTATCATCATCTTCTTTTAACAATCCCATAATCCCTTACGGGGTGGGGTCTGGGCAACTGAATGGAGCTAGCAGAGGTGTTTACTGGCCAGATGCCCTTCCTGTCACCAATGCAGAGTTTTGTTCAGCAGATATATTCTCATTGTGCCCAGAGACAGAAATATCTGCCTTTACCTAGGATCAAACTCACAGCCTCCTGATTGTGAGGCGAGAGTTCCACCGCTAGGCCACTGCACCACTCCTATTTATCATCATCATCATCATCATCATCATCATCATCATCATCATCATCATCATCCTTCTTGAATAAAGGGCAGAAAGTCACATTGAAGGCTATCCAATCAAAGTGCATCCAACTGGATCCAGTTTCAAACCAAGAATCACGTCTCTTGAAGCCCTTTCAATGGGCTTGAGAAACTTTCTTTCAGGCCCAAAGTCTGTCTTGGACAATATGTTAGTTGGACCAGAGACAACTCTTTAGAATGAGAAAAGAACTGGAGCTTAAGGCCAAATCAGAAAAGCTCGAAGTCATATTACAGAGCTCAAGTAGAATTGGATGCTTAAGAGAAGACCGGCTGCAAGAGAAATCTGACTGCACATCTTCCTCTCTAACAGATCCAATTGGTGGAGAAAGTCCAAATCTGGATTAATCTTTGCAGAAATGTTTCCTCCTAAAGTTCAGCAGTTACCAACATAGGTGTTAGAAAGCTGATGCCAGGCAAAGTAGATGAAATAACGTAAAGATGGAAATTTCAAAGAGAGACCATAACCTAGAGCAGGAGAATTAGCTTCCATCACCATGCTCTTAGAATAATCCATTTTCCCCAGATGTTTTAGCTCAGGGGTCCTCAAACTTTTTAAACAGGGGGCCAATTCACAGTCCTTCAGACTGTTAGGGGGTGCCAGACAGGCTGGGTCATGTGACTGGATGGGTGTGGCTAGGTGGTCATGTGACTGGGTGAGCATGGCCAATTTAGCAGTCCATTAAACAATACACTCAAATTAAACTTTAATTTGCTTTGCTCCTGGGGGTGTTTTATTTGCTTTTGTTTGCATGTTGCTCTTTTGGTTGACTTTTCTTTTTACTAGAGTCTAGTGGTCCACTTCAGGAAATTCAGTTTTGCAGCAATTCTTCTCAGCCCCAAGGAGCTTACAATAAACAAATATGTCTGTCTGTTTCTCTCTCTCTCTCTCTCCCTCCCTCTCTCTCTCTCTCTCTCTTTCTCTCCTCTTTCTCTCTCTCTATGTCTAAGTCCTGCACTTGGCCAAAGGGTGGGAGCCAGTGGGTGGATGGGGCGATGTGGGTGAGGCAGCTCATGGTTCTGCACAGGCTGGATTAATGGCTTCAGCGGGCCATATCTGGCCCACGGGCCATAGTTTGAGGTCCCCTGTTTTAGCCCATGCATCTCAGCTACCTTAGCTACAGCTGTTGCTAAATAGGACTTATAGGTTCATAGTTCAGATCATCTGAAGGTGGTCAGGCTGGGGGTAGCTAATTAGCTAGCACTAATTTAGATAGTATTTGATTAATAGTGTGAGTTAAATATTTACTTCTAGTCACACTAAAAAATTCCTAATCGTTTCTTGAAGTCTTGGTCACCAAGTGACAATGAACATGAAAAACAGAAGTGGTAAAGTTGAGTTTTTCCACCAAAAGACCAAATGGCTGAGAGCTAAAAGGGTTTTCATCAGTGAAAAGAAAGTGATGATTTTTCTCCCACACAAAAGACAAGCCAATCAATCTTCAAACCAACTTCAATTTCTTTGGGTGGTTGGAAAGCTGAGGCATAAGTTTTCCTACTGATGAAACTGTTTCCTGCTTTACAAAACAAACTACATAACATTTTTTTTTGTCCTAGCCAGAACTGGGGACTAAGCCAGAACAAGCTGCAGGGTAACCAACAGTACAGTAGATCTTCTAAGATTTGCAACAAAACAGAATAAAATATTCTCATTCCCTCCTTCCCTCTCTCCCTCCCTCCCTCTCTCCCTCCCTCCCTCCTACTCTCATATTTATGATTCTGTTGAAGAATAAGGAATGTGGAATGAATAATGAACATGGCATCAGAAAGACCTAAGCAAGAAAAGAAATTTTGCAAGATGTTGAACAAACTAGACAACAGAGAATAAAAAATATTAGAGGTGGTGGAAAGAGAAATGCACAGAGGTCTGCAACTATTAGTTGATGTGATGCAATAACATACGTTGTGTCGGGGAAAAAACAGTCACAGACTGTTAGAAAGGGCACAGATTAAACATGCCTACTCAATAACATCATGCCAACATTTTTCAGATTTTAAATCACAAGAGGGAGAAATGGATGTTGCCATCCCAGCTTATTATTATACTGAATATATGGATTTCATATGTGTGCATGCACGCATGTATCTAGGGAAATTGCACTGCAAAAATGGAAAAACAGCAAATGCTGAATAATTAAGGTTCAGTTCATGTATTGGATGAAAATGGATAAATTCACAAAAAGTAACATTTATAGTATTTACAGCTTTTACATGGCTACCCAACTCAACAAAACGAACTAATGAAGAGAAGGACTAAGGATGACTGTCATAGTGAGGGGGTCAATCTATTTGTCAGGGTTCCAAGCAACACTCCCAATGAAAGGAGACTCTGAGGCTTGAATTTCCTCAAAGTTCAGTTTTATTAGAGATGTTATATTGGCACATCTGGGAAAACCGGAATCTGAAAGTTTCCAGGTTTTCCCCATCCAAAAGAAAGTTCAAGTCCCTGCCCAGCACTTACATGTCCATCACATGATCCAATCAGGCACCATCCAAAACTGGAGATGCCTCCTAGTCACCTCATCACAGCTGCAGGGCAAGCTGGCCTTGACTCTCTGAAAAAAGAATGTTATTTTGACTACATATCACCCATATTCTATGCAATGCCCCCTCCCATTTTCCCACAGTAGAAAATGTGACAGGCCTGAAGGCCCAAATGTAAAAGATGGCTTCCAGGTCTGACACTATTCTCCAAAGCTCCTGAGGGCTGGCAAGAAGTAACAGATGGGAGCTTATCAAAGAGCGATCCAACCTGGAATAATAATAATAAATTTCTTGACATTGATAACAATTAATAAATAGACAGCCTTGCCTCCAGAGGTTGAGGGTGCTCCAACAATGGAGGTTTTTTTAATGGACGGCCATTTGTCTGAAATGGTAGAGGGTCTCTTGCTTGTGCAGGGGGTTGGACTAGAAGACCTCCAAAGTCCCTTCAAACTCTGTTATTCTACAATTCTGTAAACTGCTCTGGCTAGTTGACTTAAATACATGTCTTCCCCATCCCTAGCTTTGGTTGCATCCCATTTATTGTAACCAGAATAAAGCTTTATTGTTACTCCAACTGAATTTTTCTTACATGTTAAAAAAAATCCATATTTATAAATATGAAAGGATATATTTTACTCATTTAATTATTGTGTGGCTACACCCAAATAGTTACACATTCTAAATCAAAATAAATTTCTCTTCTCAGACCAGTTTTCTGGCACTTTTATGAAATCAAGGATCTCCTGTGGCAGGTTTTTAAAATCCTGATAAATGTCTGTTGCATATTTATATGATTTGTGGTTGTAGTTAGTCCCTGACTATTTTTGATTGATAGTATTACACCACCATGCCATGTGATTAAAACAAGCTACATTAAGTGAGGATGTTCTGAAGCAGATCTCCACGTTAGTTCTAAGAAGGGAGCCAGGGAATTTTTCTTCAGCCCAAAGAATTCCAACATTGGGAACTTCAAAGATGGGAAAATATCAGAGAAATGTGTAGGGTGTGATCAACAAAGCCAAGATAGCAACCACAGCGGTATGATCAAAACTCTACCTGTAGTCACACCTTGAAAGAATTGTCCTATATGTAACAATGTGCTTGTGGTAACACAGCATTTTCTTCCTTATTTTATTTATTTATTTATTTTATTCAATTTGTATACCGCCCTTCTCCTAGTGGACTCAGGGCGGTGCACAGCTAGAACTAAAACACATACCAAAACAAAATTTAAAATTTTTAAAAGAATTATATGACTTTGGCCCAAAATTTAAAACATTCAAACTAAAACCGATTGACAATTTAAAAAGCTAAAAGGGGGGGGGGGTTTCACGCCAGCCCTGCTTGATGGAAAAGAAACGTTTTTAGGGCATGGTGAAAGGCCCGGAGATCCAATATCCTTTGTATCTCTGGGGGCAAATCGTTCCAGAGGGCAGGAGCTGTCACAGAGAAGGCCCTCCCCCTGGGGGTCGCCAGCCGACATTGCCTGGCTGATAGCACCTTGAGGAGTCCCTCTCTGTGGGAGCGTACTGGTCGGTGGGAGGCTATTGGCGGCAGAAGGCGGTCCCGCAAATACCCAGGTCCTATGCCATGGAGCGCTTGAAAGGTGGTAACCAACACCTTGAAGCGCACCCAGAAGACCACGGGAAGCCAATGCAGCTCACGCAGGAGAGGTGTCACATGGGAGCGCCCCCTCGCTCCCATAATTCCCCACATGGCCGCATTCTGCACCAGTTGGAGCCTCCAGGTGCTCCTCAAAGGGAGCCCGGGTGCTCCTCAAGGGGAGCATTACAGTAGTCCAGGCAGGAAGTGATGAGTGACTGTGCGTAAGGAGTCCCGATCCATACTAGCTGGATGCCTGTGCTTTGCTACGCAACTATGTGTGATAAATTGACACTTAAAGCCTGAAACCTAATGTAGAATGTGTAACTCCGTAGCATCAGAGAGTGTTAATATAAGGCAACTGACAGTTGGAACAGAGTGGGAGGGGGAGTAGATATAATACTGTATATGAAATACTAATGATCTGATGGTCATTTTGAAAAATCCTTTCTTAGCAAGCACCTAGAAGCCAAAAGGAACATACATGCCAAATTTCAAGTTTGTAGGCTTTACCATTCTGGAGATTTCGTGATGAGTGAGTGGTATTTGGCTTTTATATACTCTATATAAGAAGATTCGTTGAGTGCACCTTCAAGAGTTTCTTAGAGAAAGTCAGAAGGAACACAATCCTTTTGTGCCATTCCTGTACTGTTTTTTCCAGAACAAAACATGATCTTGCAAATCATATCTTGTCATCCTTTTCTTCTTAATATAATTCCTTTTTCTTTTTCCGTTCCATGTCTTCTATTATAATAACGTAGGAGGAGAGAACAACAAACTCCACACCATAAGTCCTTGCTTAGGCAGTAATGTATTTTAACTCCCATCATCTCCGGTCATTAGCAGTGCTGTCAGATGATTGGAGGCACAGAAATTCCAGGGTCAGGGTCAAAGCAAAACTGTTTTCTGGAAATTGTCTGTTTTATAAGGTTAGAAAATGAACTTAATATGATGCCTTCCTTCTTAATACAGGCTCAGTTGAAATAGAGGAATGGTTATTGTATTATCTTGTTTTTCGTCAGAAAAAAAAAAGGGCTCCAATCCCCAGCTCCCATTATGTACTAAGAATGGCAAGGGAATGAAATGAAGAAGTGAACATGCTTGAGTTTTCATAAATGGGGAGAAGAAACATGGATTCAGCAAAACAAATATGACCAACGGAATTTGATTTTCTCTTTCACTCTCATGAAAGTACCAAATTCTCCTTGTACAGGTAGTCCTCGATTTATGACCGCAGTTGAGCCCAAAATTTATGTCGCTAAGCAAGACATTTGTGAAGTGAATTTTGCCCCCATTTTACGACCTTTCTTGCCACAGTTGTTAAGTGGATCAAACAGTTAGCCACACGGTTGTTAAGTGAATACGGCTTCCTCGTTGACTTTGCTTGTCAGAAAGTCGCAAAAGGTGATCACATGACCCCGGAATATGCAACCATCGTAAATATGAGTCTGTTGCCAAGCGTCAGAATTTTGATCATGTGACCATGGGGATGCTGCAATGGTTGTAAGTGTGAAAAACAATCATTAGTCACCTTTTTCAGTGCCAATGTAACTTTGAATGGTCACTAAATGAACTGTTGTAAGTTGAGGACTACCTGTCCTGTATTCACGGCCTTTGGTTTTATCTCTGTTTCTTTGACCATCTTTTCTTCTACCTATGTGGTCATTGAGAGTTTAAAAAAATGGCTTCATTGGCACATAATCAATGTCAATCGATCCAGTAGTCAGAATCACACAAAGAGGCATTGTAGTATTGTTAGCCAATGATATTCATGTAAGCACACCCATAATAAATATAAATGCTTTTTTCTTCCAGAAGCTCAACTTTTCTTCACAGATTTCTCGGTAACAGCCCTATGCAACCCAATCAAGTTTCAAGGTTGTTTTTGCTCTCAACAGTTGAAAGCTAATATCATTAAATATTGGAAGATTTGAGCCAAACTGGAATCCTAAATAGCTTGATAGCTAAATGAAAATAAATTTGGACTAAGTGCAACAATGTACTTTTTCAGCTAATTATTCTTAGTCGCTGCCAAAGCTGTTATTCTCCCCAACTGAAATAATTTTTAACTACTTTCACACATTACTCTTTACCTGGTCACTGAATCAATTCATTTTTTGTGTTTGCGTACTGGATCATAAACCAATCAAATGGATTATTGTCATATAACCCATTAAACATGGAATAGAAATTGTATCTGCACTGCCCTAATATTTCACAATCTGTTTTTACGTTTTGATGACTTTGACTCTTCATTCTAAATAACAGAATAACAGAGTTGGAAGAGACCTTGGAGGTCTTCTAATCCAACCCCTGCTCAAGCAGAAGACCTTATGTAATTTCAGACAAGTGGCTGCCAAGTCTCTTCTCAAAAGCTGTTGTGACCTAGGCTTACTGAGTCATTACAATACACAATTAGTCCCAAACAAACCTATTTTATTGTAACAGCTGAGAATTACGTTCATTCCCAACTGAGTCCCAATTAGTTGCAAAACAAGTCCTTCGGAAGAAGTCCTTCAGGATAATCACCAACCTTTATCTACTTTGACACCCTGCCAAAGGCCTTACCTGGCAAAGCCCCATGAAGTTCAGAAACAAACAAGAAATGCCGACGGGAAACAAAGTTAGCAACGTTGCTTTCCTGCAAAAGGGCCAAATGCCTTTGTTTCTCTTTTAAGCCTTATGGGAAGGGCCAATCATCTCCTGGCCTTACTCCTGAGTCATCCCTTTTGCTTTAGCTGCTCTTGCCTTCTGGCAGCTGTGCACATGTGTGCACTAGGAACAGGCTCCTCCTGTTCCTCTGCCTCTCTGCTGTCCAACTCTGGGGGCTCCGGAGTCCGTGCAACACTCGCAGATGGCCCTGGCCCCATCTCTGCCTCTGACACAGAGCCCTCGTCCAGGCCTTCCCCGGGCTCCAAGACTGGCCCGTGTTCCTCCCCAGCCTTCTCACTGTCTGACTCTGAGGCCAACTCTGCAGGCTGCTAGCAAACCACAACAAAAGCATTCAGTGATGATGTACCCACGACTTCCGAAGGCAAGCTGTTCCATTGGTTTATTGTTCTCACTGTCGGGAAATTTCTCCTTAGTTCTAGGTTAGTTCTCTTGTTAATTAGTTTTCATCCATTGCTGCTTGTCTTACCTTCTGGTGCTTTGGAAAATAGGTTGATCCCCTCTTCTTTGTGGCAGCCCCTCAAATATTGGAATAATGCTGTTGTGTCACTCCTTCTTTTCACTAGACTAGAGATACGCAATTCCTGCAGCCATTCCTCATATGTTTTAGCCTCCAGCCCCCCAATCATCTTTGTTGCTCTTCTCTGAACTCTTTCCACAGTCTCAACATCTGTTTTATATTGGGGTGACCAAAACTGGATGCAATATTCTAAGTGTGGTTTTACCAAGGCTTTATAAAGCAGTACTAACACTTCCCCGTAATCTTGATTCTATCCCTCAGTTAATGCAACCTAGGACTGCATTGGCTTTTTTGGCAGCTGCAGCACATCCTGGCTCATATTTAAGTGATTGTCCATTAGGATTCCAAGACCCCTCTCGCAGTTACTACTTACCCACATTTCATCTAATCTGTACCTGTACATTTGGTTTTTTTTTTCTTGCCTAAGTGTAAAACCTTATTTTTCTCTACATTGAATTTCATTTTGTTAGATAGGGCCCAGTGTTCAAATCAGTCAAAATCCATTTGGATCTTGAGCCTATCTTCTGGGGTATCGGCTGTTCCTGCCAGCTTGGTGTCATCTGTAAATGTTATGAGTTCCCCATCTATTCCTTCATCTAAATCGTTTATGAAGATGTTGATGAGTACTGGGCCTAAAATAGAACCTTAATTGAAGATTATGGTCTTATAGACTTTGTTACTGTTATATAATTTTTTTAAAAAATACATGTAAGGGTTGTGAAATGTTCTGTATCTTAATTTTCAATAATGTTTAAAAGGGCCAGATCAGGGGTGAAATGCTCCCGGTTTGGACCGGATCACCTGATCCGGTAGCAATGGAGTCGGGTGGTTCGGAGAACCAGTAGCAAAAATCCCTACCACCACCCCCACCCCACATTGCCAAGCTGAGCTGCGCAATCATCAGAGGCTTTTTTTTATTTTTAAAAGCATTTTTTCTACAACCTATTTGGCTGAAAAAATGCTTTTAAAAGTTAAAAAAAAGCCTCTGATGATCGCGTGGCTCAACTGGGATCATCAAAGGCTTTTAAAAGCATTTTTTCTACAACCTCTTCGGCCGAAGAGGTTATAGAAAAAATGTTTTTAAAAGGAAAAAAAGTCTCTGCCGATCAGGCAAGTCAGCTGGGATTGTCAGAGACTTTAAAAAAAAGAAAAGCTTCTGCCGATCAGGCAAATCAGCTGGTATCGTCAGAGGCTTTTAAAAAAAGAAAGCCTCTGCCGATCAGGCAAGTCAGCTGGGATTGTCAGAGGCTTTAAAAGCATTTTTTTTAAAACCTCTTCAGCCAAAGAGGTAGAAAAAATGGTTTTAAAAGTAAAAAAAAAAAAGTTGGCCATGCCCACTCAGTCATATTACACCCCCCCCCACCAAGCCACGCCCACAGAACTGGTAGTAACAAATTTTACATTTCACCACTGGGCCAGATGTTAATGCGATTGTCTACTACTACTACTGCAGTTAGTTGACAGCTCCAAATTCTTAATTACCTGCTCATTTCTCATCAACTTCTAGAGGTAAAAATAAATAAATATCTAGGCTGTAATGAAAGGCAAAGAGATGATAAAAACCAGTAACATTTCATGGTAAGGAATAATGCCCCAACACCTTTTTAAGTGTGCAGTCACCAAATTGTGGAGGAAAAGAGCCATAAGATCTAATCATAGCGCAGCAAAACCCCAGGTATGAAAAGCTCTACTGAAAAGATAAAGGGTTCTTAGTGCTCACCTAGGATTTAGCCCCAGCAATAAGAGAGGACTCAGTTAAGACAAGCTAATTAAATCAATGAGCTTGGAGCATCAACAGGCTTGCTTGCGTAACTCTGTAGCACCATCTAAGTAAACAAATTTAGCAGTAGGACAGAAACATCTGTTCACATTCATACATTATTCCTAATTGATAGTTGGATTGGAGAAGACTCTTACTCATTGGATTTGCCTATAGAAGTTGAGTTATAGCAGGAAGAGTTTTATATATCTGCTCATTAAAAAGAGGTGAATAGAGTGAAATTGTTTATGCTTGTCATGATGAGGGAAGAAATTACTTTCTTAGGGATTTTTCCTTTTTTTCCCTTTCATTTTCATTTTCTTGCCTCTTTTATTCTCTTTCTCTTTTTTCTTTTTTTAGTTTGAATTATCTTTTACTAGGGTGGTGTGATCGCTCAGCAGTTAAGATTGCTGGGGTTGTCAGTGGGAAAACTGGCAGCTCAGGTCTGAGACCCAAACACCACACAATGGGGTGAGCTCCCGTCCTCGCCTCAGCTCCCGCCCACCTAGCAATTCAAAAGCATGCGAATGCGAGTAGATAAATAGGTAGCACTTCAGTGGGAAGGTAACAGTTCTCTGTGATGCCATGCTGGCCACATGACCGTAGAAATGTCTTTGGACAGCACTGGCTCAGTGGACTTAAAATGGAGATGAGCACCTCCCCCTTGAGGTTGCAATGACTAGCAGAGTAAAATCTGCAAGGTCTCCTTTACCTTTTTTATCCTTTGCTATTGTAATTAAAACTTTTAATAAAATTAGTTTAGAAAAGAAATTGTCCACATTCATATTTATTAAATTTCTACACCGCCCATTTCACCCAAGCGATACTTAGTGACTTCTCACATCAAACATCAAACCAGCTCATATTTCCATGTTCCCAAAAGCAGTCTGCATTTTTGGAGAAAAAAGATACATTGTTACAGTATTGAAAAATGAGTGGGGAAAAGGGACACTTTAATGAAAAGAATGTATATGATACATAATATTAAGGGGGAAAATGCTGGCCAGAAAGTCATTTGTTAAGAAAGATCCCTGATAAAAAAAGATGTACATTGGAATTGCAGCCAAAATGGCATTCCTTTGTGCATGGATGTGAAATTAATCTCCAAGTGATGTACAAAGGGGGTTAAACAAATGCAAAACATGAGGAGTAAACAGAAAACAAACAGGACAATGCATCCATCCTGAGAACAGTATAGCCAAGATTTGTTCCTTCAAAACATTAGAAATGTTCAAAGTTTTTTTTTGCTTTTGCAAAATTACTATGTGACAAACTATCCCTATGAAAATTCCTTCAATGTTAGAAGCAATGACACCTATGTAGAAATCACAAAAAGTACATTCTTGTAACCTTGTAAGAATGAGTAACAATGAAATGGGTGGCATATAAATTTACTAAATAAATAAATGACATTTCACTTAAATGCTAGGGGCAGAGGAATCCTAGTGGAGACCTGTTTCAACAGGGAAACAGACTACGCACAAAAATGGAAAGGCACTCCAATTCCTACTATGGATGAATGGTTGCAGAGATTGATGGAGTTGGCTGAAATGGCAAAATTGAGTATTTTGATTAAAGAAAAGAATACAAGTACTTTTATTTCCACATGGAGACAGCTTCTGAACTTTGTGCTTAAAGTGGAAAAGAATGAAACTTTAATTTTGGGTTTTACCGATTAGATTGATAGATCTTTATAGAAATGGCTTGTTCATATTATTATGAAAAAACAAAAAGTTGAGATTGGATGTTAATGCCTTTATTTTACTGCAACAGAGCCAGTCAGAAGTCAATGTTTATATTTATTTTTTTCTTATCCTCCCTCACTTTCCTTCCCGCTCTTTCTCCCCACTGTTTTCCTATTTACTTTCATATTTTGTATCTTATTTTATTTTATAACCCAATAAAAATGTTAAATATAAAAAAAAAAACACCAGTGAAACAGACTAACTCAGGAGAGAAGACATTGTTGTCATGGAAAGGTCTCAGTAGGGGCTGGAAAACCTCCACATCTGCCTCTAGGTAACCACCAAGTCCATGACCACACTACATTGTGTTCCTGCAACATGCCTAACCTGGTTACTAAGTTCATCCAGTTGAGTTAGTAAAGAGGTCTGAGCAATAAACTCAAACTAACTGGATGTGTACCCAATCTGTGGACCCAGATTGTTGGGGGCAATAGGCTGACTTTATAAACAACTTAGAGAGGGCTGTAAAAGCACTATGAAGCGGTATATAAGTCTAAGTGCTATTGCTATTGCTATTTTTTCAATGGAGCCAACAATTCTCTTCGCTGATGATGTTAAACTATTCAACACCACCGACAATGCAACTACCCTTCAAAAAGACCTTGACTATGTGTCAGATTGGTCTAACAAGTGGCAACTTCAAATCTCAACCAACAAATGCTCTGTCTTGCACATTAGCAAAAAAAATCAAAACATAAAATACAAATTAGATGGACATGATCTTGTAGATGACCCTCACTCTGTCAAGGACCTTGGAGTACTCATTTCTAAAGATCTAAGTGCCAGAGCCCACTGTAACAACATTGCCAAAAAGCCATTAAGAGTTGTTAACCTAATCTTGCGTAGCTTCTTCTCTGGCAATGTTGTACTACTAACTAGATCATACAAAACATTTGCTAGACCAATTCTTGAATACAGCTCACCTGTCTGGAACCTGCACTGCGTATCGGACATAAATACAATTGAGAGAGTCCAGAGATACTTTACAAGAAGAGTCCTCCATTCCTCTAACCGCAATAAAATACCTTATCCCACCAGACTCCAAATTTTAGGCTTAGACAACTTCAGTCTGACCTAAGCATAGTACATAAAATTATCTGCCACAATGTCCTTCCTGTCAATGACTACTTCAGCTTCAACCACAACAATACACGAGCAAATAATAGATACAAATACCTGTTATCTTATATATGCTTGACAAATAAACTTATGATATGATATGATATGATCCTTTACATTCAGATACTCTATGTAGAAGATGATGCACTGATAACAGAAGATGGGGACAATTAAGAGATGCAGGATCACTGCCCCCACTCCTTGCTTACAACTTCCCTGGAGGTCTCTTTTATCTATTTCTTTCTTCCTTGCAGTCACCAAGGCAATGTGCAGGAGCATGAATAAATAAATAAAATATGAAAAAAATAGAGGCCATTCTTCAAACTCCAGCTTCAAATGCCTGGAGGTAAGGCCCTAAGGAGTTTACTAGGCGATCAATTTGATGCCATTGACAAATCATTGGTTTACAGAGTTTTGTGTGTATTTTTTTTCTTTCCAGACAATTTTCTCATCAGTATATTAGAAGAGTATCCATGATTTTCTGAGGCTCTTTTGTTAGATGTGTCAGGGTAGGAGGAGGATGAGGGACATTAGATGGGGCTGGAGATTCAAACTTTGCCGTCGGGAGTTCAGGAAATAATTTTTGTCAATTTTTCTCTTTCCAACATACTTCAAAGCATTGCAGTTGTAGAGATCAAAAATGGAAGATTCTCATTCCCCCATAAACTGCTCTGAGCTCTCAAAGAAAAAACATGATGTAAAAGTCACAATAAACAGCAGGGGTAGTTTGTGAGGGTGTTTTGATTGGTGGATGAAAGACATTGGCAGACTTGTTCATTTCCATCTGTCTGGGGTACAGTAAAAGAAGTTTTCAAAGATCATACAATTTGCTTCCACTGAAATCCATGGCATATTACTCTCACATGTGAAGCCTGAGTAATTTGGGGTTCTATCTTATCATGTCCACTTTCAAAACTACCATACTTTTTGGAGTATAAAACACATTGTTTCCCTCCTAAAAGACGATGGAAATGTCGGTGCGTCTTATACACCGAATATGACCAATTTTGGCCTCCCAAAAACCCTCCCCGCGCATTCTGTTTTTGCCAAAAAGGGCCCATTTTTCACAAAAACGGGATGCACAGAGGGTTTGGGAGGCCTGCACAGTGCTCCTGGGGGCCGGGGAGGGCAAAAACGGGATGCATGGGGGGTTCGAGAGGCCAAAAAATGGGCCCATTTTTTGTAAAAGCAAAGCTGGCTGAGGAATTCTGTGAGTTGAAGTCCACAAGTCATAAAGTTGCCAAGGTTGGAGACCCCTGATCTAGAGTCAGGATCACATTTGTCTTCAGAAAAGCCTTCTTTTTTCAAAGATACTAAAGGAGGCGAAGAATTTTGTAAGATACTCTTCTGTAACTCATTTGCACCAAATAATGCAAAGCTCTTTGCTCAGGGACTCCATCTGATAGAATAATTGAATGTGCGTGTTGAAAGGGACTTTTGCATCTTCTAATCTAGCCCCTGCTCAGTGCAGGAACCCACTAAACCAACTCCAACAGGAAGCTAATATGTCACCATTTGAAAACCTCTATTACAGAGGAGGCTGTCTCTATTCTAGTCAGATACTTTTACCACAGCTTTTATTATGAGAAAATTTCACCTAAAATTTAGCTTGTTTCTTTCATTTATTTCTGGCCAGCTCCAGGTCTTTGTTTCAACAGAGAATAGATTCCAGCCCTCCCCCCCCCTCTACGTGACAGCTTTTAAGATATTTCTGAACTGCTATTAAATCTTCCCTTAGTCTTCTCTTTCACAAATAAAATGCATCTATCTTCTTTATTGTTTCCCAGACCCTTTACCATTCTGGTAGCTCTCCTCCAAATCCGCTCCAATGTCATTAGATCATCAGATTAACAGAGTTGGAAGGGACCTTGTAGGTCATCTAGTCCAAACCCCCCCCCACCCAAGCAGGAGACCCTACACCATTTCTGACAAATAGCAGTCCAATCTCTTCTTGAAAGCCTCCAGTGATGAAGCTCCCACAAATTCGAAGGCAAGCTGTTCCATTGGTTGATTGTTCTGTCAGAAAATTTCTCTTTATTTCTAGGTTGAATCTCTCCTTGGTCAGTTTCCATCCGTTATGTCTTCTTTTAAAGAATGGGTCTCAGTAATGGACACCAGATTTAAAGTATGGTCCAATCAGCATGATGGAACTATTTCATCCTATTTTCTGGATGCAACCTTTCTGTTTTGAATCTATACATAGTAATTTTTGCTCATGATGATCCATTACTACCTCTAGACCAGGGGTGTCAACTCACGGTGTCATGTTATCATCATGTGACATATTGCAACTTTTTTCCCCTTTGCTAAAATGGGGGTGGATATGGCCAGGGCATGATGCATCCGATCCGTGGGCCAGGAGTTTGACACCCTTGCTCTAGATCCTTCTTGAATATAACTCACCAATCCAGGCTTCCCAGTTAAGTATTTATTAATTTGATTTTTCCAATCTAGATGTAGGACTTAACACTTCTCATAGATAGACATCATTCTGTCAGATTTGACCCAATGTTCATTATTATTTTTGTCATTAAAGCCAATTGTTTTTGGTTGATGTTATCTGCAAATATGATAAGAACCCATTCTTATCCTGTAGATTGCAAAATGTTCAATAGCCCTGGGCTAAGGACAGTCAGGGATGCGATGGCTCAGTGACTAAGATGCTGAGTTTGTCAATCGAAAGGTCGGCGCTTCAGCGGTTCAAATCCCTAGTGCCGCGTAACGGGATGAGCTCCCGTTACTTGTCCCAGTTTCTGCCAACCTAGCAGTTCGAAAGCACGTAAAAAATGCAAGTAGAAAAATAGGGACCACCTTTGGTGGGAAGGTAACAGTGTTCTGTGTGCCTTTGGCGTTTAGTCATGCCGGCCACATGACCACAGAGATGTCTTCGGACAGCGCTTGCTCTTCAGCTTTGAAACGGAGATGAGTACCGCCCCCTAGAGTCGGGAACGACTAGCACATATGTGCGAGGGGAACCTTTATCTTTACCTTAAGGACAGTGATGATAGACTCAACATGATACTTCCCTCCTGGGCAATACCAAACCATTTACACTCAAATATCCTTTGGGTATGATTTTTCAACAAATTGTAAATCCATTGTACCACAAGATTACAGGAACATGTGAAACATTTTACTGAGATCAAGATTTGCTGCTGTACATTTTCAGCACTCCCAAGATCTAATAAACAAGTCCTGGAATATTGCCTGGTGTGAACACATAACATATAAAAATCAACTTTATAGTCTTTATAAACTTTATAGTCCTCCTAAATTGTGATCTTTTTTTCTCCAAATCTTTTAACTTAAAGATTCAAAGGAAAAATACTCAGGGGATCACAAAATCTTTCCACAAAGGAATCAGATCAATGGGCTACACTTACATTCTGCTTAGCCCTCTTAAAGCGGAATTAAGGACTACCTTCAAACTACGTTTCTCTTCTGAAGGTCATGAAATCCTATCATAAAGATATTCATTCATTTCTTAGACACACACCCTCATCATCCAACAATAATTACAATTTGTTAGGATTTAGCTACAGTTTCCTGCATCTTTCCCCATTCTGGTGTCTTGTCAATTCCTATAATTAATTGGCCATCAGATCCCGGTCTTTATGAAATCCCGATAATACTTCTGCAATTAGAGAACTACCGATTCTCCCTGTAAGAAGGAACAGGGAAGCCTAGATACTCTCTCGTGAGCTGAATAATAAGTAGAATACTTTTATTCATGATTGCTTCTATTTATCTTATCGAGATAAATAGCTATACTCCTATTTATCTTACGTAGCACACTTATCTCTCACCTTCTACTGTAAGTAGCTTTAAAAAATAAGGACATGCATTTCTAAAGCTGCAAAATGGAATGTTGCTGGGAAAGTGGAAGGAAAGAGAAGAAAAGGAAGGCCAGCAGCAAGGTAGATGGACTCAGTTACAGTGATGATGAGCTCACCCTTGAAAGACTTGAAAAAACAGCTTAGGGACAGAACATCATGGAAAAAATGAATTGATGTGCCTGCTAGGAGTCAAACATGGCTCGATGACACATAGTCTTTCAAAATAAGCAATATACCTTTTATTTTGAACAACACAAGGTAGCATACATAACATTCTCTCCTCATCTGCACCTCTATAACTGTCTGGTTTGGTTCTGCAACCCAACAAGACAGACACAGACTTCAGAGGATAATTAGAACTGCAGAAAAAACAACTGCTACCAACCTGCCTTCCATTGAGGACCTGTATACTGCACAAGTCAAAAAGAGGGCTGTGAAAATATTTACAGACCTCTCGCATCCTGGACATAAACTGTTTCAACTCCTACCCTCAAAACGACGCTATAGAGCACTGCACACAAAACAAGAACAGTTTTTTCCCAAACGCCATCACCCTGCTAAACAAATAATTCCCTCAACACTGTCAAACTATTCACTAAGTCTGCATTACTATTACTATTAATCTTTTCATCATTCCTATCACCCATCTCTTCCCACTTATGACTGTATGACTGTAACTTTGTTGCTTGTATCCTTACGATTTATATTGATTGTTTCCTAGTATGATTTGATTGCTTATTTGTACCCTATGACTATCATTAAGTGTTGTACCTTATGATTCTTGATGAATGTATCTTGTCTTTTTATGTACACTGAGAGCATATGCACCAAAGACAAATTCCTTGTGTGTCCAATCACATTTGGCCAATAAAAAAAATTCTATTCTGTTCTGTTCTGTTCTATTTTCTCCACAAAAACATTCCTACAAGGTAGGTTGGGTTGAGAGAGAATTGACTGATTATGTGCCATCAAATTGTCTTTAACTCTGAGTGACCACATAGATTTTCTCCATGATGACATGTCCCTAACCTGATATTTCAGGATTCCCAAGAGTACAGGCATCACCATTGTAACAGAGTCCATCCGCCTTGGTCATCCTCTTCTCTTTTTTTCCTCCAACCTTTCCCAGCATTAGCAAGACTGACTGGCCCCAAATCAGTCAACTGGCAGAACTTGCAGTATCTTGGTTTCTAACCCAGCAATTTAACCGCTACTATACTGTACACCAAACTGGCTCTCAGTTTCTTAGGTCTGTTTCCTATTAGATGACATCAGGGAAGAACAAAACTGACTGCTCTGGCTGCCCCCACCAAAAAGGATCTTCCTTCAAGAGTCTTTGAGCCCGGTGTTAGAAAGCAACAATGCTTGGAGATCAGTGGAAGAGTTTATAGAGAAAAAACACCTTTAAAACAGAGGTAACATTTAGCCGGTTCGGACCAGTTCACCCGAACCGATAGGGGAAATTGTGGGCGGGTGGGCCTGCCCCCACCCTGGCTCTATGCCATCCTATTTAGGCACATTTTTGAGGCTGGGCACATGCACGGAAGGTGCGTGTATGAACAAAGCGCATGCACGGAAGACTGGGTGCATGTGTGGAAGGCAGGCGCGTGCACGAACTGGGCGCACATGCACACAAAGTGAACTGGTAGCAACATAATCTGAAACCCACCGCTGCTTTAAGACAACTATGACCTGGATGGCTGAGAATCTCCATAGACAGTTCATGGAGAAGGAAATGCTTTTAAAACTCCATACAATAATGACCCTATGTGAACCACGACCATCACTGCATTGGAAATGGCTAGAGTTTACACTGCACATTGAAAACCTTCACCAAGGAACGAGTCTTCTTTCTGCACAAAAGCTTTTAAACAAGGAGCAAGCCAGTGGTGGGATTCAGTCAGTTCGCACCACTTCAGGAGAACCGGTTGTTAACTTTCTGGGCAGTTTGGCAAACTAGTTGTTGAAAAAAATCATTAGGGCAGAGAACCGGTGGTTAAATTACTTGAATCCCACCACTGGAGCAAACCTCACACTCACTAGCACTAATGATGTTACATTGGTTGGGTAATGAAACATCTGCAAGCAAGCAACCAAGTTCAGAGAGCACCAAGGACTCTACGACTCAATCCTGAGCTTCAGATATTCTTTTCTATTGAATCATTGAAAATGTTTATTTATTTATTTATTTTCATCAAGCATGTATTTTATGACAGATACAAGTGTAAACATGAAAAGGATACGAATAAAAGAAAACATTAGGACAGGCACGGTAGGCACGCTGGTGCGCTTATGCACACCCCTTACACACCTCTTAGGAATGGGGTGAGGTCTACAGTAAACAGTCTAAGGTTAAGAGTTTGGGGAAGAAACCACAGAGCCAGGTAGTGCATTCCAGGCGTTGACCACTCTGTTGCTGAAGTCATATTTTCTGCAGTCTAGTTTGGATCGGTTTACCATGAGTTTGTATCTATTGTGTGCTCTTGTATTGTTTTGGTTGAAGCTGGAGTATTCACTGGCTGGTAGGATATTGTAGCAGATGATTTTATGCACTATATTTAGGTCAGACTGAAGACAATGAAGTTCCATTATTATTATTATTATTATTATTATTATTATTATTAATAATAATAATAATAATAAACAATTGGCTAATTCTCCACGCACAAGGAAAGAGTTAAATACTCAACAACCATTTCAAGCCTTCAATCGGCCCAAGTACAAATTGACCTTAATTTGCTTCTGGAGTTCCTGGGGACTTTGTGCAGCAAGCGTCTTGCCAATTCTTTGGTAGAGCTGATCTATAAGAGCCTTTCTCAAGTTATCAAATCCATCTGTGTCTTCAGCTAGGATCACAGTGAGGAAACAAGCCGTCTTTACTCAATGCCAGCACTGAGAAAGACACTAGCTCTCCTTTCACTAGCGCATTGTAATTACAACTCAACAGCCATTAGTGATGCCCCAATAGGGATCATTTTTCCAATTACTCTTAATGCAAGGTCAGCTCTTACACACATGTAGAAGCAAATTAGAAGCAGGCAATCGTCGCTCTCATTGATTTCTATGCTGAAATGAGTGTCTTGAGAACAAAATAACCTTTCCTGTAGCTGCAGCTGCAGCTGCCTTCTTGAACACCATCTACTCGAGGTTGTGTTGACCCTGCTCACCTTTCAGAAAGCCTTGAAGATCTGGCTGTTTTCCCTGGCAAAGCAGCCATGAAGATAATCAAGCTCATCCTATTGGGTAATGATATGTTCAGAAGCTATTTGATGGGAATGCACACACACACACACACACACACACACACACACACACACAGACACAGACACACACACACGTATCCATATCCACATGTACATATAGATATTCATCTGCCAATACATATACATTTAATTTTTGTTAGCCCCCCACAGTCACATTGGTGAATGGACAGCCATATATATCTAAATCTATATTTATAAAAGCGAAAACCACGCACACATTAATCACGAAATCTCCAGAACTGTAAAGCCTACAAACTTGAAATTTGCCACGTATGTTCCTCTTGGCTTCTAGGTGCTCACTAAGAAAGGATTTTTCGAATTGACCATCAGAGCATTAATATTTCCTATATTATTATTAACACATTCTGATGCTAAGGAGTTCTACTTTTATTCCATCAAGCGGGCTTGGCCTGATCTCTTCCCTTTTTAAATATGTAAATTTTAATCTGTTTTTAAATTATTGGGGTATTTTAATTTGTCTGGGCCAAAAAGTTTAATTTGATTTTATCGGGTTTTTAAATTTTGTGTATTTATGTATTTTATTGTTGGCTGTTCACCGCCCTGAGTCCTTCGGGAGTAGGGCGGTATACAAATCAAATAAATAAATAAATAATAAATAAATACTCCCCCTCCCCACCTGAAAAGAAATCTGTTCCAAATGCAAAACACAAGCAGAGGAGTTTCACTTTCAGTTTTAGTTTCACAGCAGCAAGCAGCTTTACTACAGAACAGTTGCTAAGCCACGCCCAGCCTCCTTCCTGTCTCCTTCTTGCTCACACAGCAAATACTGTTTGAGTTTCCAAACACCCCTCAACTCTCTCACACACTGACAAGATGCTAGCCAGATGAATACTGATGGATGATGGGGGCTGGGACATTCTACTCCCCATCCCCCTCTGTTCCAACTGCCAGTTGCATTATATTAACACACTCTGATGCTACAGAGTTACACATTATACATTAAGTTTCAGGCTGCAAGTGTCAATTTATCAAGCCCAAGCACATAGTTTCGTAGTGAAGGACGGGCGTCCAGCTAGTAATTAAATAAAAATATCCCCCAAGAATATGTGCCTGGAGATTTTTGCCTTCCCTGACAGGCAAAGCTGTGTGGGATTTACAATTTCTTTAGACTAAACTTGACTCTTCGGGATATCAAGCAAGGCATTTTCCAAAAAACATCTCAAAGGTGCTTTTTCAAGAAGCAACTGGACTTTCTTGTTTTTCTTTCAAGACATTTTGCTTCTCATCCAAGAAGCTTCTTCAGCTCTGACTGGATGGTGGGGAATGGAAGGATTTATATTCCTTGCAGACAGGTGGCCATTTGCATTCTTTTTAGAGAGTTGTTGAAGCTATTTGGGGTTTTTCTGTGTCCTCAAGGTCACCTGAGTAGTGCAAATGAGTGTGGAACCTTCTTGGAACTGCTGAAAGGACGGTCTTGTAGTTGGAATATAAATCCTTCCATTCCCCTCCATCCAGTAAGAGCTGAAGAAGCTTCTTGGATGAAAAGCGAAACGTCTTCAAAGAAAAACAAGAAAGTCTAGTTGCCTCTTGAAAAACATCTTTGGGATAAAGATAACCTGGATGACTAAGAATATCCATAGACATTTTACAAAACATATAATCTGAAGACATCAATAAATGGAATCTGGGACTTTCCGCATCTGAAACAAACACTTTATCACCAAACCATTTATGCTTAAGTTCAGTTGTTAAAATGTTTAAAAATAACAAATATTTAATACGTAGGCTTCTTTGTTGTTGTTGTTAGTTGCGAAGTCGTGTCCGACCCATCGTGACCCCATGGATAACGTTCCTCCAGGCCTTCCTGTCCTCTACCATCCTCTGGAATCCATTTAAGGTCACACCAACTGCTTCAGTGACTCCATCCAGCCACCTCGTTCTCTGTCATCCCTTTTCTTCTTTTGCCCTCAATCTTTCCCAGGATTAGGCTCTTCTCCAGTGAGTCCTTCCTTCTCATTAGGTGGCCAAAGTATTTGAGTTTCATCTTCAGGATCTGGCCTTCTAAAGAGCAGTCAGGGTTGATCTCCTCTAGGACTGACTGGTTTTATTGCCTTGCATCATCCTTGCATCATCTGCAAGGAATTCGCAGGAGTCTTCTCCAGCACCATAGTTCAAAGGCCTCAATTCTTTGGCGCTCAGCCTTTCTTATGGTCCAACTTTCACAGCCATACATTGCAACTGGGAACACCACAGCCTTGACTATACGCACTTTTGTTGGAAGGGTGATGTCTCTGCTTTTTAATATGCTTCTTTATTAATCCATTAAATCAGAGTTTCTCAATCTTAGCCATTTTCAGGAGTGGGGGTTTCAAGTTCCAGAATTCCCCAACCAGCATGGAAATATAGAGATCATCCAGGAATTCTGGGAGTTGAAGTGCACCCTTCTTAAAATGGCTGAAGTTACTGCATTAAAGCAATAACAAAAATCCCCCCCTTTTTTGGGGGGGGACTGTAGTAGTTTTAGATAGCGAGGCTGATCAAAATTAACATTGTTGGAGTGTAGATGGCATAGATCACCTGGTTGCCTATAAATAGATATCTGAATGTAGAGCTGAATTTTAGTTAGTGAAAATAAAGCTTCAGTTTTTCCCATCCCACTCAATAGACCCTCAAAATCTATCCATGGACAGCCAGGGTAAGAATTCCTAATCTAAACATCTCTGTAAGGAAACTTCAGTGAACCCAAGGCCATTCACGTGCTCCTAAACCCTGGCTCTCAGAAGGAGATCAGACTACAGGCTCCAGCTAAAGTTGTTTTTGCTGAATTATGGCATTGGAGACAGACAGGCAGAGAGAAGACTGAAGAAACTGTTCCTCAGACACACTCTCTTAACAGCATTAAGCATTTCCACCCTCCCAGTTTGGCAGTGAGCCTGATTAAAGAGGTGCTAATCAGTGCTTGTAATCTTTCGGCATAATGAAGAAATGGAAGAGAATGGAAGGAAATATGTACCTCTAGCTGGGGCAGTTCGTTCAACTGGTAGAACAGATGAGATGGTGATGTATTAAAATGCAACAGGATGGGTGACAAGGTGGTTCCTGAAAAGCCATGCAGAAGATGCAGGCCTCCGGACAACCTGAGCTACCTTCACCTGGATGGCTTTTAAGGGCTTCTGGCCAGTTCTGCAATTATAGAATAAAGTAGGGAAAGCATGCAAAAGAATTATTTCTAAAATCATTCCAAATCCCTTAGCAACATAGGCAGGAAGAAACATTTATAGCTTTCTTGGTGTAATAAGTAACATCTGTGTGCATTTTCTCTCCAGGGACTAACTCAGGTATGTGTGTAGCTGTTACTTGTGTTTGTGTGTGTGCAACTTATCTTGGTCTAATCAGGATGGTCCATAAGGGTTGCACAAGTAAGGGTGTTTGTGTATCTTTCGGTTCTCCCCTCATGTGACAGCAGTGTACGTTTGTGTGTATGTGAATATGAGGAAGCACAGAATTGGCTTCCTGAAATGAAGTAGCAGCATTTCAAGTCACTGCCCAGTTCTCTCTCTAGGAGAGGTTTTTTTTTTCTGGATGTTTTTCTCTGCATCTCAAAGCCATATATGGCCTATTTGCAATCTTTTGGCCAGCTTCTCCTCCTATGTCCAATTTGGTTCCATTCTGCTCAATTCTGACCAAGTTCATTCATTCATCCATGCCTCCATGCATCCATGCATCTATCCATCCATTGATTTTCTATAGCTGCCCATCTAAGTCAATAACTCAGTGAGTTACCCTGCTGATGGACTGACCAATGGAGAGAAGAGTCAAGAGTCCCAGATCTAGTCTATTTACAACATTCCATGAGGTTGGAGAGATCAAAGAAGAAAGCCAAGGAGAGAGGGATGTTTAATATCAGCAGCAGAATGTTAGCCATTTTAGGGTTCATATTTGAGTATGGCATATACCAGAGAGGCAGATATTGAGCTCAGCCCCAGCACATTATTTCATAAGTTATCACCTGAAAAAACAGATGCTGTAAGTTGTATAGGTGGTTTTGTGCTTCCCCTGGGACTATTCCCACCAAGGTTAGTACTCCCAAAGGAAGAACAAAGTGCTAGAATTGACGATAGGCAGTCTGCTGTCCTCCAATAGCAAGACCACTTAGATTTATATACCACTTCATAGTGCTTTACAGCCCTCTCTAAGCAGTTTACAGAGTCAGCATATTTCCCCCAACAATCTGGGTTCTCATTTTACTGACCTTGGAAGGATGGATGGCTGAGATAACCTTGAGCCTGGTGAGATTCGATCTGCCAAATTGCTGGCAGCTGGTGATGAGCAGAAGTAGCCTGCAGTACTGCACTCTAACCACTGCGCCACTGCGGCTCTCAAACATTGCAGTCCAAACGTTTGAACTGCAGCTCCCATTGGTTAAGAATTTAGATGATCATCTGGAATTGCCACATATTCCAATGTATCTGTCAATATCAAGTGTTGGTATAAAGCAATAGGGAAGGTTATTAATTGGGAAATCTATTTTGGGCTGCTTAAAAGAACATAGCAGATTTCCATTGCCCCAGTGCTGTTATTTTAAACATCTACCACTTTTTATATAAGAAAAAATGTGTTGGAATTGTTTGATAGTAACCATCCTGCATTTCCAATTTTGCCAATACTCCTTTGCTATGGGGGCAATCACTAGGCCAACTTCTTCTATTATCCAGAAAGTCTTGGAAGAAGTGATTACATAATGCTAAAGTTCTTAATTTTAAGGGATTGCCGTAAGCCAGTCTTAAACTCGGAGCAATAAGTAGCACTACATGGCAATTAATAGAAAAAATTGATCAATATGAGTGGAAGGTCCTTAAAAGGGAAATGATGAAAGCCTAATTGTAAATATTTCTAGAAAATTGTGAAGGGCTGGGAAGGAAACAGGAAGAATACTGGGTACAAACAGATGAGAGTGCAGGCTATTAGTTTACCTCATAAACAGCAGCTCAGTCTGGCTTGAAGCCTGCAAAGAAAAGATTCAAAATGTTCAAAGCAACTCCACTTTAATGAAGTCACAAATAAAAGAAGATTGGAGGTTATTGTTGCAGTTTCCAAGATTCTAAACCTAATTCTTTCCTTAAATTCCTTATTAAAACCTGTCTTGTTCTTTTGGTTGTGTCCTGCAATTCATGGCATGATTTAAATCTTGAAAACTACCTTTAGCCTCCAACTTTCTTTTACTAGTGAGAAGGAAGGAAGGAAGGAAGGGAGGGAGGAGGGAGGGAGGGAGGGAGGGAGGGAGGGAGGGAAGGAAGGAAGGAAGGAAGGAAGGAAAGGAAAGGAAAGGAAAGGAAAGGAAAGGAAAGGAAAGGAAAGGAAAGGAAAGGAAAGGAAAGGAAAGGAAAGGAAAGGAAAGGAAAGGAAAGGAAAGGAAAGGACTCAATTCCTATTTTGGCTCAGTCCACTACAATAAGAAATCATGTATTCTAATGTCTGCCAATATAGTTTTTTTCAATCCACTTGAATTCAAAACACATCCCCAAATATGTAAAACTTTAGGGAAAAAAACATTTATAAGGCTCTCCTAAACCAAGGATAAAACCCATAAATAAAACAATCAGGTTGCAAGCAAGCAAGCTAAGTAGCAAACTAAATCAAGAAATCCATCGTTTCAGTTTTGCTGAGTTCATTCACAATCTACTTAGAGACAATGTACTGAGGTATCAATTTAGAAATAGAAATGTTAGAAATGTAATAAATGCATCAAAGTGCAATAAGAATAAACTTGATAGCAAAATAAAACATAGAATCTGTTCTAAGTCATTACTATTTACTTGATTTTTACCACCAGATTTTCTCAAAAGACATTTTCTTGTGAATCTGTCTGTGTAATGGAATGTAGTAAGGAGGTGGATTCACAAGAGGGAGGGGAGGGGAGGGGAGGGATGCCTTCCAGAGATGTAAGAGGCTACTCGGTCCAGATATTATGTGTGTCTGAAAGATTATATTGCAGGTAGAGATGGTAGAGAGTTCTGTCTGGCAAGATTCTGTCTATAAGTTTGAACAGTAAAGAACTCAGCTTGGAAGAATCACCATGTGTCTTTCTTGGTTTTGGGCCAGTTTAGAAACCAGGAGTCTGTGAGTTCTAGTCCTGCCTAGGTGGAAAGCCAACTGGGTGACCCTGGGCCAGTCACTTCCTCTCTGCCCTAGGAGGGAGGCAATAATAAGCCACTTCTGAAAAACTTTGCCAAGAAAACTGCCGGGACTTGTCCAAACAATCTCCAAAAATCAGACATGATTGTAGCAAAAGAGGGGAAAAAATACTTGACAACCAATGGTAGCATCTGACTGACTTAGTTTGGATTTAGTTTGGAGAAGGAGGGAGACAATTTGGGGATTTTTTTCTGTGTTAGGGTGGCTTGTTGCCTTACAAAGGGTGAACAGGGGGCAGGAAAGGTTGTAGTTGTTTCCTACTTTCATAACAATTCAAATCTACTTGTAAGGATCTTCCACAAGCCAACTGCTAGAAGGAAGTGTTTCAAAATTACTAAACAACCAATGCAATGCACTGTTAACACAAAAGAGAACAAACTAAAATGTTCATCTTCTTCAGAACTTAGTAAAGTCAGTCCAATCTCTCCTGCTATCCACCTCTGCATTGTTACAGAATTTCTTGCATTTTTGGCAAAAAGAAAAAAAATAAAATAGGGCCTTTTTTCAGGAATCATCTATTTCTCAAAACTCAGGTGCAAAAATCCAAACCACCTCCTCAGAATAATGTGCCAAGCAGTGCCTGACAGCAAGGAAGTTGAGGGGCATCCAGGGGGAAAGGACTCCCAGAATGTCATCAAATGTTAATTTAAGGAGAAAGGGTCTAGAGCCGTGTTGGCGAACCTATGGAATGTGTGCCAGAAGCGGCATGCATAACCATCCCGTGAGGGATGCGCGGCCTCGCTGGCTCCTCGTCCCCGTTCCTGTGCACACATGTACACCGGTCAGTCGGCCATCGCGCACTTGGGATCGCCAAAACCTGGATGAGCAGCATTCCGTCATGCATGCACGAACCGGCACCCGAACTTCCAGGTTTACGTTGAGTGCATGCACAATGGCCAGGTGTTTGTCGGGTGCGCGTCTGTGCTGGAAACCGGAAGTTTCCAGGTGCCAGCTCACACATGCATGACAGAACACTGCTCTTCTGGGTTTCGGCGCTCCCACACACGCGACAGCCAGAGGGGCTGCGCAGTCCAGGTGGGATGGTTTCGCATGACATTTCCGGCACACAGGCTGGCACACGGTGACGTAAAAGGTTAGCCATCACTGTTCTAGGGTTTGGCAAAGAGGATTTCTTTATGTAGATGCAGGACTGTTTGAGGAAAGATGCAAAAAAGTCAACAAGTGGATGCAACCACCTTATGAAAGCCCCATCCATTTCTTACATATCGCACACATAAAAAGCGGGGGGGGGGGTCTCTCACACAAGCGCAACTGCCAACCAGACGTTCTAGACCAGTATTTCTCAATTTTATCAACATTAATATGCATGGACTTCAACTCCCAGAATGCCCCAGCCAGGGTTGGAGCATTCCTCAGAACATTGCTGGCTGGGGAATTCTGGGAGTTGAAGTCCATGCATATTAACATTGAGAAAATTGAGAAAGATGTCCCTAGATATATGCAGATACACACCGTAAACATCTCAGTTGTAATGTTAAGGAGTGAATTCAAGAGACATGGTCTTTATCAATTTCTTATATTCTAAAAAATGAGAAAATGGAACAATATTTTTCATATAGTTTAGAGTTAATTCTACATTAAAGGACTGATTAAAGGAATATTGCTATTGTATGGATTTTTTTCCTCCCTTCCCTTAAATTTTACTTCATTGTAATCATTAGTCTGTGGATGTGTGTGTCATTGCACTATCCAGTTCTATTTTTATGGTAGTTGAATTTCACTGATAAAAACTCTTAAAAAAATATTAGGAAGTAGAGATGGGCTTAACAAGTCCCATCAAAACTGGAAGAAATAACTACATTTCATATTTATTTTTTTTCATATCCCTCCCATGCTCCATGATTTACCACTCCTCTTTAAACATATTGTCTGCATGTTCACCTTCATCTGTCCAGGAGAATTCATGCCACTAAATTCCACCCAGATCGACTTAAGGAGCAAAGGGGAGGAAGAATGCCAGCTTTTCACCTTCAGCCAATGCTGGGCAATGATTGCCAGCTTGCCCACTTGTCATTGCTTGGCTTAGAATTACAATTTGGCTCACCATTTAAAGCCAGTGATTTTTCCAGTGGTTTCTCAATAAGCAATTTCAAGCTACTAAGGCTGTTATTGTGAGCTGGGTCACAGCAGGATGGGGAGAGGAGAGTTATAACTAGAAAGAAGTCAACCAAATATAAACCCTCTCCTGGCGGATAGCCAATCTTGTGGCCAAAACCATTTTGGGATGGATGTATGCACAAACAAATTATTCTCCTACTGTTACTGCTGCTGCTGCTACTTGCACCCATTCTCTATATTTAGCATTTATAGGATGCATTCTTTTAACAGGCAATGGCTCTGTTAGTCCCAATCAGCCTGATCAAGGGGGCTGCTAATTGGGGATGAGAGTAGATTTGCTCCAATATACCCCAAGGGAACCAGCTTAAGGATTTGCTTATTTTCGTATTTAAGAACCACCCACCTCCCTCACTGCTAAATGTTAAAGGAGCAGGACTTAAACCAGGTGAGATGTTTCAGGATGACAGATGGACACAGGGGGAAAAAAATGTGTTAGATCCCCGGCGCTTTAATGCTCCCTGAAGTATTTGGAGCCCTGATGCCTGTGGAAGAAACTGCAGCTGTGGGAACAAAACATTGCATCAAATCCCAGCAATTCAAGACCGACAGGTGCATTTATACAAGTTGAGCTTGGTTATTATTGCTGAACTAGGTTAGGGATTTTTTTTAATCATGTAGTGTGTTGTGTGTTTGGTTAGTTACGGTTCAGCGTATTATCGGGCAGACCTCCAAAATCTTGATACTGAAATCTAGCAAAACAGACTTGCAAGTATGACTGCACTATTCTGCTGCTACAGTGTTCTGAACCAATTTGCAATTTTTGTTAAAAGTAATTTTAATTCAGGGAGGGAAGGAGGGAGGGGGAGAGAGAGAGATGCAGTGAGATTACCAAAGTCTTATTGAGACAGTTCCTGGCTGCATTCAACATGTTCAGTGAATGTATGGCTTACAGCATGGTTGCGCAACCGTTTCCCCAGCACCTGGATGAAATGACATATCTGGATCCGTTCCAGTCGGGCTTCAGGCCCAGGTATAGCACGGAAACGGCATTGGTCATGTTGGTAGATGATCTCTGGAGGGCTCGGGACAGGGGGTGTTCCTCTGTCCTGGTCCTGTTAGATCTCTCAGCGGCTTTTGATACCATTGACCATGGTATCATGCTGCACTGGTTGGAAGAGTTAGGGGTGGGAGGCACTGTGTTACGGTGGTTCTCCTCCTTTCTCTCCGACCGGTTGCAGTCTGTGTTGACAGGGGGGCAGAGGTCAACCCCGAGGCCTCTCATATGTGGGGTGCTGCAAGGGTCGGTCCTCTCGCCCCTCCTGTTCAACATTTATGTGAAGCCGCTGGGCGAGATCATCCGTGGTTTTGGGGTGAAGTACCATCAGTATGCTGATGACACCCAGCTGTACATCTCCACCCCGGACCACCCCAACAATGCCCTTGAAGTGATGTCCTGGTGCCTGGAGGCCGTGCGGATCTGGATGGGGAGGAATAGGCTCAGGCTCAACCCATCCAAGACCGAGTGGCTGTGGTTTCCAACGTCCCGATATAGTCAGTTGGTGCCATCACTGACTATTGGGGGCGAATCATTGGCCCCCACGGAGAGGGTTTGCAACTTGGGCATCCTCCTGGATTCACGGCTGTCTTTAGAAGAGCACTTGATGGCCGTGACCGGGAGGATTTTTCATCAGGTTCGCCTGATTCGCCAGTTGCGTCCCTTTCTGGATCGGGACTCCCTACGCACGGTCACTCATGCCCTCGTCACCTCCCGCCTGGACTATTGTAATGCTCTCTACATTTTTTTTTTAATTTGATTTATATGCCGCCCTTCTCCGAAGACTCAGGGCGGCTTTCAATGTGCTCAGCAATAGCCTTCATCCTTTTGTATATTTATACAAAGTCAGCTTATTGCCCCCACAAACTGGGTCCTCATTTCACCTACCTTAGAAAGGATGGAAGGCTGAGTCAACCTTGAGCCTTGGTGAGATTCGAACCCTGCAGTAATTGCAGGCAGCTGGTCTTAATAAGCTTAATAACAGGGTGCCTTAAACCCCTGTACTACCATTGCCCCTTGAGGAGCACCCGAAGACTCCAACTGGCGCAGAGTGCGGCCGCGCGGGTGGTAATGGGAGCGACATGGCGTTCCCGTGTAACACCTCTCCTGCGCGAGCTGCACTGGCTCCCGGTGGTCTTGCCACCATGGCTCATAAAGCAGCTTTGATCGCCTCTTGTCCTGCTCTTTAGAATAGAGATCTCTTACTTTGCCAACTTTAAGACTTGTGGACTTCCCCTCCCAGAATCCTGAGCCAGCCATGCTCAGGAAGTCATAAAGGGTCCATAGTTCTCCACCTCTGGTTTAATCCAAATGTCATCCCACCCCATACCTTGCAGCAGCTTGAGATGATTTTAATTCTGGAATGCAAGTTTTGTGTTGTACGGAAGGAGGAACCCTTCTGAAGGACCTGGGGATCTATAGTTTCGCTTAGTACAACAATTCTGCTTTGATGCAGTTGGCTCTTTCTAGCCTGATCACTTGCCATAAATGTAACAGGTGTCCCAAAATTGGCACTGTCTCTTGGCTTGTTGTGAAGTTCATTTCTCTTTCACATAGCTAGTGCTGCTTGAGGCAATGTGTTTATTAACCACTGCTCACTGAGGTCCATAACATTCCTCACACAGAAGCTAAACACCTCTGAGTATCCATTGCTGGGAATCAATCACGGGAAAGGACTTATTAACTGAGCAACAGATTCTTGCCCAGTGGAGTTTCACTCCTTCCTTTGCTGAAGGACTGAAAACAAAGTTAGGAGTTTTAATCGTTTGGAAAGATATGTGTTGCAAAGGAGCATGGCCATCTCTCTTGGAAGAATGAAGGCAAGGCTGGTGCAGCTGCTGTGCCAGCCCTCTCTGTGCAGATATCCGTGCCCAGCCAACCACGTCTGCTGACTCATGGATCCAGGAAAAAATGTCATCTGGGAGGAGGTTTCGAAGTATTTCTAGCAGGACTAGCTAGAAATAGCTGTAACAGCTTTGTTCCCTATGCCATCCATCGTCTGGTAAACTCGCAAGATTCGTTTTTCTCACCATGTACCTGTGTTTCCCTGAAAATAAGACCCTGTCTTATATTTTTTTGAACCCCGAAATAAGTGCTTGGCCTTATTTTCAGGGAGATCTTATTATTTTGGGGCACGTGGAGGAAACCAGAGGAAATGGCGGGGACCAGCTGTGCATGCATTTAAATATTTTCAGGGGGGGCTTATTTTAGTGCATTAACCCAATCGGATAATAAGTCCAATTGGGCTTATTATCAGGGGATGTCTTATTTTAGGGGAAACAGGATACATATATACATTTGAACTAGACTGCATTGTTTCTCTGTGTCATATAATATATGTGGGTATATGCATAATTTTTTTGTATTTATTTATTTACTTATTTTGTCATGTTTGTGTATATTGGAGGTGGTGTCTGTATGCTATGCTATTCATAGCTGTATGCTATGAAATTTCATTTTAATGTATGCCGATTAGTGCAGGGGTCTCCAACCTTGGCAACTTTAAGACTTGTGGACTTTAATGCCCAGAGTTAAAGACCTCTGGGAATTGAAGTCCACAAGTCTTAAAGTTGCCAAGGTTGGAGACCCCTGGACTAGTGTACATTCAAAGTGACAATAAAGTTATTCTGTTCTGTTCTGTTTTGTTCTGTTCTGTGCAAACATCACCAGGAACAGCTTGGTTTCTAATCCCTGACCATCTTCGTATTGCCCTTCTTTGAACTTGCTCCACATATTTAACCCAGCTTAAAATGATGTTCCCAAATATTGGGTTCAATACTTGAGGTAGAATCTGACAATTCTCAAATCATGAGGCTTGTGGCTATTATGAGGGTATATTTTAATTTCCTTTGCGGTAGCACTCAAGCCATTTGTGCTTGGCACCTGCAAAAGTTGTCAGTCCCTGTGGTCAGTCATGTGTTCACTTATGAACACACGTGTCCATGCACATGCACACGCACGCACACACACACACAGACTCCTCAACCATTAAGGGGAGAAAACTGGTCCTGCTTCCAGGCTTTTAGAAGAAGATAATGGTTGCAGAATATTCAGAACTCTCTGAAGTGCTGTGAAATCGTATTCACAATTTAATAGATTGAGATGATGTTCTCCTTTTTGTCTCTTCATTGTTTCATAGATCTGTCCTTCCTTGTGTTTGCCTCATTCCTCCAGCATTCAATGCCACTAGGATAATTTTTAAAACCGATTTGGGAGCAGGAGCCCATGCAATTTGCCACAGCTTTTCTTTTGTTAGTGTTAATTTGCATGTTCATTCCTACTCAGTGTAAAAATGGATTCATAAAACAGTGCCTAAAAAAAGAAGGGAAAGAAAAGGATGGGTGGATCAGATCAATCCTATTTATAGCCTCTGAGTTCATTCATGTGTGCTGTCCCTCCCATTTTCCATATAAACCTACAATTATTTTTTTAATCCACCAATATTTTTGCCTGTATATTTGCATTTTTAACATTTGGTTCAACTGTAATATCTTAAATATGCATTTTTGCGCATTATATTTTAAAATATGTCTTTATGAGAACTCTTACTTTTTCTTTTTCAGAGAAAAACAGTATCTCAAATTCATGGAAATATGAAATTATAAGGATTGCCTGTTTCCCACCCACATATTTGGCCCGATTTGCTTTAAAATGCTGACCAAAGAAAAAGTCAAGTACTAATCCAAAAAGATATTATTATATAAAAGCAGGCAGTTAGGCAGGCAGGCAGGCCCAATCACTCATGCCCTCATCACCTCCCAGATAGATTACCATAATGCACTCTACATGGGGCTACCCTTGAAAAGTTTGTGGAAGCTTCAGCTGATACATAATGCAGCAGCCTGGGCAGTTATGTGTGCCCCTAGAAGGATTGCACATTACACTTCTGCTCTGAAAACTGCACTCCTTGCCAGTTTGCTTCCAGGTCCCATTCAAAGTGCTGGTTTTGACTGTTAAAGCCCTTCATGGAATAATCATGGCACATTATTTGATTACATCTGATTACATCTACCTATTCCAGGGGTCAGCAATCTGTGGCTCTGGAGCCGCATGTGGCTCTTTCATCCCTCTGCTGCAGCTTCTTGTTGCTGATTGGCTCCACAATTGATAGGGCTTTCAGTTAGGACAGATAGAGAAAAAGGACACCGTGCTAGGAGGAGACTCTATGGTGGGGGAACCGACTTCCAGTCGGCAGAGGAAAAAGGATGCCGTGCTAGGAGGAGACTCTATGGTGAGGGAACCGGACTTCTGGTTGGCTCCAGAATTGAACAGGGGCTTCTGGTTAGGACCTTTGTGGCTCTTTGAGTGTTTAAGGTTGCCAACCCCTGACCTATTCCATCAGGTCCAGTAGGAGGGGATTGGCAGATCCTGTCTCTGAAGGCATTATATTTGACAGAACCCAGGAGACAAGCCTTTAATTCCCAGTTTGAGGTCTCCTCCCAACCAGGATGGTCGCTCTCCAACAGAATCTCTACCTTGGGGTAGGAGGGGAAGGATGTTCTACAAGGTGGATGCAGAAGACTCATTACATCAACATAAGAGGGCAACATCTGCCCCTCCCCATGCTTTTGAGCATTATTTAGTTTTTCCAAGGTAAAAGCTACCAATCTAGGGAAATTCCTGTGGGGTAGGCATAGAGCAATAATGCAGCTGGTTTCAGTTCTATGTATCTGGAACTGGTTGTTTGCATCTGACACACTGGCCCCATCTCTGCCTATCTTCTGCAAGCCTATTAAAATGTGC
Source organism: Pantherophis guttatus (assembly GCF_059756535.1). Taxonomy (NCBI): domain Eukaryota; kingdom Metazoa; phylum Chordata; class Lepidosauria; order Squamata; family Colubridae; genus Pantherophis; species Pantherophis guttatus. Next base: position 327,258,956 of record NC_142063.1, on the reverse strand, counting down.
ATATATCAACAGGCTTAGGAAAACTCAGGGAAATGTTGAACTGGTGAAATGGCTGCACTGTATGTAACATCAAAGATGTTCCCCACTGATCTTTTAAAATAATATTAATCTTTTATTATGGTTTAGTTTTCATTGGTTTTTTTATAGTCTGTTTTTATTATACATTACCGAGAGTCACATTTGTGAAATTGGTGGCTATAGAAAAAGGGAGGGAGGGAGGGAGGGAGGGAGGGAGGGAGGGAGGGAGGGAGGAAGGAAGGAAGGAAGGAGATGGGAATGAGAGAAGGAAGGAAGAGGGAGGGAAGGAAGGAAGGAAGAGGAAAGGGAAGGAGGGAAGGAGGAAGGAAGGGAGGGAGGAAGGAGGAAGGGAGGGAGATGGGAACAAGAGAAGGAAGGAAGAAGGAGGGAAGGAAGGAAGGAAAGAAGGAGATGGGAATGAGAGAAGGGAGGGAGGGAGGGAGGAAAGGAAGGAAGGAAGGAAGGAAGGAAGGAAGGAAGGAAGGAAGGAAGGAAGGAAGGATCTTGACATTATCTAGATGTGCTGGGGAATTCGGGAACTTAAAGTCCACACATCTTGAAATGGCCAAGGTTGAGAAACAGTGGTGTACACCAAAGTCATCTTCATATAAGCACACATGTAAAATATTGGTGTAGGTATCCATTTAATCACTTTAATGATGTAAGGTTGGGTAGAAGCCACAAATGATCTATATTTTTGGACAAGAATCAGAATTTTTTAAAAAAAATGGAACAAAGAGGACTTGTAATGCATGAGTTCTGCTTTGGCAATAAAGGCAAAGCATCTGAATACACATACTGTCTAATCTAGCACCTTGTATAAAAAGCATACTCAGAATTGCTCAGGCAAGGTGCCATGATGTAGATAGGATTGCAATATGTAGGGAAAGAGACTTACCTCATCCCTGCAAAATTGGTTTCATCATTGTGGGGGGGAAAGGACCCAACTGTGTGGATATCTCAATCTAAGCGTTCTCATGATTGATCAAAGCCACGATGAGGTATGGTAGACAATAACTAGAGGCCCATCTGGTGACAAGCACAGCATACGAAAAATTGCAACTTGGAACATATGAAGTAAATGGTGAAAGTCTGAACTGAGGGATGAAATGAAGTTTTAAAAATAGGTAGATTGTTTCTGTAAATACTATGAGGAAGAAGAAGGCTGTAATAGGATTAGGGGACTTGAGGCTAAAACATATGAAGAATGGCTGCAGGAACTGGGTATGTCTAGTTTAATGAAAAGAAAGACTAGGGGAGACATGATAGCAGTGTTCCAGTATCTCAGGGGCTGCCACAGAGAAGAGGGAGTCAATCTATTCTCCAAAGCACCTGAGGGCAGGACAAGAAGCAATGGGTGGAAACTAATCAAGGAGAGAAGCAACTTAGAACTAAGGAGAAATTTCCTGACTGTTAGAACAATTAATCAGTGGAACAACTTGCCTCCAGAAGTTGTGAATGCTTCAACACTGGAAGTTTTTAAGAAGATGTTGGATAACCATTTGTCTGAAGTGGTGTAGGGTTTCCTGCCTGGGCAGCGGTTTGGACTAGAACAGGGCTCCCCAACCTTTTGGATCTCGGGGACCACTAAATTCATAATTTGAAATCCCACGGACCACTAATATAATCTGCCTAATGACTGGCTGGGTGGGCGTGGCTAGGTGGTCATGTGACTGGGTAGGTGTGGCCAACTTGATGTCACTCACTTCGAGGGGTGCCTCTCTGGCCACTACTCGCCCCTCCCTTCCCAGCCACTCCTCGCCTCCCCGCCCAGGCTCCTTGAGGCCCCAACAGGAAGTAGTTGTTGGAGCTAAGCAGCCACCATGAGAAAGAGTTGGCAAAACAGCTGCCTCAGTTCAAATTGGATCTGACCAAGAAGGAGGCTCAGCAGAAGCACCTCACTGAGGACTATGAGCATAGGCTTTCCAAGCAGAGGGAAGACCTGCGGGAGTGCAAGGCCAGGTACCGGTGCCTGGAAGCTCAGCAGGCTGAGATGGTCAGCCAGTTCCAGGCCATGATGCAGTCCCACTGGAACAAGGCTCTCCGGCTCTTCGCCACCAGAGGCATTTCCCTCCAGCCTTCACCCAAAGCCCCATACCAGGAGGTTGAAGCAGACCCCAAGTCAGGATTTCTGCCCCCCTCTGACCCACACAAAAAGACCCCAAAGGGGGAGACTCTGTGCAGCAACACAAACATTCATTGCATGTATCCGGCCCAGGGGCCGTAGTTTGAGAACCCCTGATTTAGTGCAATATAAAAAATGCAAATAATTTTTCTGTGGACCACCAAAATTTTCTCGTGGACCAGTTGGTGACCACTGGATTAGAAGACCTCCAAGGTCCCTTCGAATTCTGCTTTTCTATTCTATTCTATTCTATTCTATTCTATTCTATTCTATTCTATTCTATTCTATTCTATTCTATTCTATTCTATTCTATTCCATTCCATTCCATTCCATTCCATTTAATTCTATTCTATTCTAAATGAAGGCAACTTGAATTTGTGGAGTGAGTTGATGAATACAGGCAGGGGAGTGAAGGTGCAGGTTTAAATATGAATGAAATGACTAAAATGTACATCAGAAATTGTGGGTACAAGTAGTCCTCACTTACCAACTGCCACATTCAGTGATTGTTTGAAATTAAACCACTGAAAAATTAGGTTTACCAACAAATTTGCAGTTGTTGCAGCATTCCCACAGTCTTGTGCTCACAATTTGGGTGCTTCACAACTGGTGCACATTTATGACAGCCACAGCATCCTGCAATCATGGGATCATGCTTTGCAACCTTCATAAACGACTTCCAACAAGCAAAATCAATGTGGAAGCCAGCAGGAAGTCACATGTCGTGGTCACATGACATTGTACCTAGCAAACGGCAGTGATTCATTTAATGACCAAAGTGAAACTGACATAAGTCCAGTGTGGTCACATGACATTTCACTTAACAACCATGCTGCTTAGCCACAGAGTTATCATTACCAATTGCAATCAGTAATGATGGCTTCCTCTGTATTAAAATCTATAGTTGATAAATGTCTATGGAGATTCTCAGTCATCCAGGTCATGGTTGTCCCAAAGGTGCTTTTTTCAAGAGGACTTCCTGGTTTTTCTTTGAAGACATTTCTCTTCTCATCCAAGAAGCTTCTTCAGCTTCATAGGTGATAGTTGGGTACTATGCTCAGTTTGGCCCTTAGAATGTTTTCTATTCTATCACTTTAATTTTTGCTAGCTGATCAGAGTCTTATGAGTGGTTGCCATGAAACCTATAAACAAACATTTTTATTTATTTATATGGCCACCCACCTCAAATTCATGACCCTGGGTGGCTAACAGCAATTAAAAACTTCATATGATATGACAAGAAGAATGATGCATGCATAATTGGCAGTAAAGATCAACTAAGCAGACCACAAAACAGCATGACTATTGAATGGGCTCTGCCATACAACTAATTCTTCTGGCTCAAAGACACAGCCATGTTTCTAAGGCCTTGCATGAGGCGAGCAGGGTGCAGGCCAATCTGATTGCTACAGGGATGAGGCTCTAAGGAGCAGGGACCACAACAGAAAAGGCTCTCTTGTAGGTCCTGCCAGATGTCACTCTTTAATGGATGGGACCGCTTGCTGGATCTGATGGGACAGTGAGACAAAATCAGAGATAGTCTTTCAAATAACTTGGCCCAGAGCCATGAAATAGTAATATATTACAGAAGAAGAAGGAGAAGGAGAAGGAGAAGGAGAAGGAGAAAAAGAGGAGGAGGAGGAGGAGGAGGAGGAGGAGGAGGAGGAGGAGGAGGAGGAGGAGGAGGAGGAGGAGGAGGAGGAGGAGGAGGAGGAGGACCTACTAGGAATGAGTTTGGAGATAAAATGTCTCCAACTTTCTGAATATCTTGCATGAATAGAAAGTTGAAAGTCGGTTCTGAACCTAACCCAGAGATAAAAAATATTATGTTAGGTAACATGAATGGAATACTTTAGAAGTATATGTCGCAAAGGACTAAGAAACAGGGTTAAGAATGAATGGGTACTGAATGAATGTCAGTTGAGAAGTATATTAATGAGGGTTGATCCAACAGAAAGAATGGATGACATTCAAACTGAGAAGGGAGAAAAGGAGGGAAGATTAAATGGGGGGAAATCCCAGAAAGTCATGGTTAGATGGAATAGATGAAAAAGAAGTGAGAAATCTAAAGAATAAAAAAATCAAAGCTTGACTCAGTGTGTAGATATTGTGATAACAGGGATAGTTGCAAAAATAGAAGGGTATGGAGAGGTGAAGTAAGTTATAAATGAGATTTAGCTACGTTTCCTTCTCTTTTTCTTAGTTTATATCTCACAACCAAATGCAGGTTAGTTAAAATAATAATTTTTCCAATTGCTACTTATGGCTGCGAAACCTGGACTCTGAAAAAGGCAGATAAGAGAAGGATGGATATTTTTGAACTGTGATGCTGGAGGAGACTGTTATGCAGCCCAGGGACTGCAAAAATAACAAACAAAAGTGCAGGACCAAAACTCACCCAAAATATCCCTTGAAGCCAAGATCACCAACAGAGGCTGTCATACTTTGGTCATGTCATGCGAGTTGTGTCTAGTCCAGCTAGTCTAGAGAAGGACCAGGGGAGACATGACAGCGGTGTTCCAATATTTGAGGGGCTGCCACAGAGAGGAGTGGGGGTCAAGCTATTTTCCAAAGTACCTGAAGGCCAGACAAGGAATAACGGATGGAAACTGAACAAGGCAGTAGTAGGTTTCACTTACCTTTGCTACAGGTTCAGAACTGTGAGCGCGTACATGCACATGCTCACTTTTCTCGTGTTGGCGCTTCTGTGCATGCGCAGAACCTTCTGCCCATGTGCAGAGCGTCCATGATGACATCTGGACAGGTGGGCAGAGCCTCCCGCTGCTACCACTACTGATTCGCCCGAACCAGGGCGAACCGGTAGAAACCCACCACTGGAACAAGGAGAGATTCAACCTAGAAATAAAGAGAAATTTCCTGACAGTGAGAAAAATCAACCAATGGAACACCTTGCCTTCAGTAGTTGTGGGAGCTTCATCACTGGAAGCTTTCAAGAAGAGATTGGACTGCCATCTGTCAGAAATGGTATAGGGTCTCCTGCTTGGGCAGGGGGTTGGACTAGATGACCTACAAGGTCCCTTCCAACTCTGTTAATCTGAGTTGACTCACTCAAAAAGTCAGTCATGATAGCAATGATCAGTAGAAAAAGGAGAAGGGGCCACTCTAGTACCCATTGGATGGACACTAGGTAGAAAAGAAGAAATTGGGATGACCATGGTGGATCTGAAGGAGGTGGTGCGAGACAGAGAGGCACGGAGAATGTTGATCCATAGAGTGGCCAAGGGTCAGACACGACTGAATGGCTGGCAATGACAACACCGTAACATCTTTGGCATCCTACTTTTTATCCCTCTTCTGAATAAAGTTGTTTAACAGCCAAAGGGATCATTTGATGGATACGTCTGCATGTACGTACATAATAAAAAGGAAAAAAGATGAATGGATTCAGCAAAAGTACCAGGTGAATTTGGAACAAGGGGCTACAGTGACCAGGAGGACAGGGACAGACATTGGACAGTGTTGGAGGCAATGCTGTATTCCCCCCCCCCAAGCTTCTTGGGGATAGGGGTTCCTCTAGAATGTGTTAATGATGATTTCCCATTGTGTTACTTTTTTCCCCTTTTTTCTTCTTCTTCTTTTTTTTTTTTGCAGGCTCCAAAATTTTCATCTATTGCCACCTTCTGCAACCTTCCAGATATGTTGGATTCCTGTCCTGTAATTCCCCTGTGTTTGCCTTATGATGCCTGGTCCAGCACATACAAAGCATCAGATTGGGGGAGTTGCTCCATTTTGCTTCTGTTCCCTTCCCTTCCTTGGGATGCAAGGGTTATCCATGAAAGGAGAATCCAAAAAGTCAATATAATGACTCCTGCTGCACTTGCCCCCTTTTTGTACATCCATCACAAGGTTGTCTAAAAAAAATCAGAAAACACACCCAGGCTGGCAAAGAGCTGGTTAATCACATACCATTAAAATCTATCTCTCTATTCTGGAAAGCCTCACTGTCTCTCTCTCTCTCTCCAGTCTTCCCAAGGCAAAATTGAGCATCAGCTTGACATTAGTGTGAATGTTATTACTTTGCCAATTCATCTCAGCCTTCCTGAGAGGCTAAGCCAATAGAGATTCAGTAGATAGACATTCATTCTCTCTCTGTCTCTCTCTCTCTGTGTGTGTCTCTGTCTCTCTCTGTGTGTGTGTCTCTGTCTCTCTCTCTGTGTGTGTGTCTCTGTCTCTGTCTGTCTCTCTCTCTCTGTCTCTCTGTCTCTCTCTCTCTCTCTCTCTCTCTCTCACACACACACACACACACACACACACACACACACAATGACACTGCATTTATCTGGAACCTTATAGAAAGAAAGACTACAACAAAAAGTCTCTTGAGGGGGTGAAGCAAAAAGAACTTCCTACAATGAGCCTTTTAGCAGAGACCATCCTCCAAACACACACACAGCCTTTCTATTTGTGTTCTCTTTATCCTCTACAGCTCTGAGTGGGTATTGTTGCAACCTCTTGGTGGCAGATGCCAAGGTTGCATTGATCATATAGGAAAGCTCATCTGAGGGAGCCAAGGGAACATTACGACGATTCCTGTGTTATGACTCACCTGAATCATGAAAAAGAGGGACAGCTATATGGCATCCTTCTCACCTGGAGGTGGCTCTAGGTGGCTGACTATCCACAAAAGCAACAAGATGAAACATTGAAACAAGGAATATTAACACTGAAATTGACTTCAAAATTAACAAAGATGAACACAGGAGTCTTATCTTAATCCCTTAACTTCTTTCAGAATCAAATGCCCCCATTGGAACCCCAGACCAGTTGGCAGAGACCAATCTCCTTTCGGAAGGCCAAAAGGATGGGTGCAGATTTCACTCCAAGGGGCATCATGTTCCAGATGGCAGGAAACCCAGCAGAAAAGGCTCTTCTGCTGCACCCCACCAGCCAGAATTCCTTGACTGACAGGATACGCAGCATGCCCTTCTACCTGCGTGGATGGGGAGGGCCTATCCCATTGGAGTGTGACAGTTCAAAAATAACAGAATAACAGAGTTGGAAAAGACTTTGGAGGTCTTCTAATCCAGGGGTCTCCAACCTTGGCAACTTTAAGCCTGGTGGACTTCAACTCCCAGAATTCTCCAGCCAGCTGCTTGCTGGGGAATTCTGGGAGTTGAAGTCCACCAGGCTTAAAGTTGCCATGGTTGGAGACCCCTGTTCTAGTCCACCACCCACAGCTCAAGCAGGAAACCCTATACCCGTGATGGCGAACTTATGGCACGCGTGCCACAGGTGGCACACAGAGCCCTCTTTGCGGGCATGTGAGCCATCACCCCAGCTCAGCTTCACCACGCATGCGCGCATGCCTCCCGTTGGCCAGCTAATTTTTGGCTCTCTGCCGCACATGCGCGGGGAGTGGGGAGAGCACTGGGGTGTCACGCGCACATGTGCAGGTGGTCGGGGCACGCACGGGGGGTCGCACACGCATTGCTTTATGGGTTATAAGTGCAGGGAAGCCTACTAGGCCCAAAACGGGGCATCGGGGAGCGTGGGGGAGCGCACACGCACATGCATGTGCAGGGGGACAGGGGGCGCAGGGGTTATCTGTGCATTGCATTATGGGTGCGAGCACACGGGCGGCAGTCACGTGTGTGCGGGCACACTTTGGCATGCAACAACAAAAAGGTTAACCATCACTGCCCTGTACCATTTCAGACAAATGGTTGTCCAATCTGTTCTTTAAAATCCCCACTGTTGGAGCTTCTGGAGGCAACTAGTTCCACTGATTAATTGTTCTAACTATCAGGGAATTTCTCCTTAGTTATAAGTTGGTTCTCTCCCTCATTAGTTTTCTCAGAGTTTGTCACACAAGCAGACTATTAAGCAGGATTCAAAATGTCTTTATATACATAATAACATATAAGGCATACAATACCCTTGTAGGTTTTTCCATGTTGTAGAGAAGAGAAATAGCAAGTACAAACACAGCACAAAATGGAAGCACAAAATGGAGAAGGCAAAATGGAGGAGAGAGAGAAGCTAGTGCCCTCAAGCTTATATACAGAACAGTTAAGCCACACCCAGGCTCCAAACTGTCTCTTTTTTTTTTATTAAAAAGTTTTACAACAATTTTTCCCCGTCCCTCCTCCCCCCCTCCCCCCCTTCCCTCCTCCCCCCCACCACCCATCCCCCATCCCCTTCTCCCTCCAACCCCCCTCCCCCCACCCCGGACTTCCCAGAGCAAATACAAATACAAATTAAGAGCAAATACTCTTAATTCCCTCTTGCTCTTTAACTCCCCTTTCAACTAACAAAACATAATTCAAAAAGAAAAAGTTGATTTCATTCATAAGCTATTTGAAGCTTTTTAGTCCGATATTTGTTTTAAATATAGTCAATCCATCTTCTCCATTCCGATGTATATCTTTCATTTGAATGGTCCTTCAATACGCAATTCACTACTTTTAATATCCATTCTTCAATAGTAGGCAAGTCTTCCTTCTTCCAATACCGTGCCACCAAAAGTCTGGCTGCTGTTAGCCTTTAGTACATTGGTGTAAAAATCTCTTGCCTTCCACACTGAGTTAAGACGATATCTTTCTCCTGAATAGTTCACCACTAGTCCAGCTGGAACCTCCCATCTGTACTGTATCTGACGGTTTCTCAGTTCTTCCACCAGAAAGGCATAATCCCTTCTGGCTCTCAACATTTTGGGGGGGATTTCTTTCAGTATTAAAACCTCCTGCCCCTGCACTTGAAGTTTATTTTTAAAAGTGACTTGTAGGATTTCATTGCGCATTCTCCTTGTTGTAAAATAGACTACAATGTCTCTTGGTAGATGTTTCTGTCTGGCAACCCATGAATTGACACGGTAAATTTTGTCAATTTGCAATTCAAGATTTGCTTTTTGATCTCCCATTATCTGTGCAAATGCTTCTGAAAAGATCTCTCTCAAATTCTCTTGCTTATTTTCTTTGAGGCCTCTTATTCTCAAAGCAAGTTCCATATCTCTATATTGTATCATTATCACATCGGCCTCTGCTCTTTCCATCTTATTCTGAACCTCTCCCATTTTATTTTCCAAGCTCTCATTAGACTGCTTAATTTCTTCCACTTTTTCATCTATTGCTTTAATATGGCCTACCAGACCTTGAACTGCCATGATAATATCTTCTCTAATTTCTTAATTTCGTTTTTGAATAATCTCTTTAATTTGAACTATCTCCTCAGCAACATCTCAAATTTTATCCTCAAACACGGAAGTAATTTTTTTTTCTGTAACAGAGGCTTGTGTTTTACGGGCTTCCTGCAACATTTCAAGTGTTAATATTGGTGGTTCCATTGGAACAGAGAGAGATTGTAATTTGGACGTTTGAGCTGGCAAGCTCCCAACACTTTGGGGGACAATAGTCTTTATTTGTTTTGAAGCCATTTTTAGTTTCCAATTTGAATTTATTCAGCAGCCAGAACAACAAATCCACCAAATCCAAAAATTCCCAGTCTTTAAATAATATCAATCCTTTTTTAAAAAAATTACTGCTGTAGCCTTTTTAGCCTTTAATCTTTTTTTTTTTTTAAAGCAAAAATCTCTAATTTTGAACAGGGGCTACCAGCGCTACACGAAACTTTCCTTTTTAACTTTTGCTTTCACGCCCCATTAAAGCTCAATCACCATCTTGGTTTCACTTTCTCCCCTTAATGAGTCAGAAGGAAGTAATACACATTTGGAGTTAAAGTTCAGTACTTGCAAATCTGATCTCTCCTGAGTTTGCTCAGACTGCTTCCGAATGATGTTTATTCCAAACTTTGTTTGCAGGGGTGGTCGCAGCGTCTTCTTCTGCTTAAAGCAGAAACGTCCCGGATTCGGAGCTCTGTCGGGCTTCCAGGGAACTCTCACCCTTCGAGCCCCAGAATTGTTCCTGGGGCTCCTTGGGGAGCTCTACCTACGCTCGTCTGCTCTCTTCCTCCCCTTTTCCCGGGGAGAAATTTTTCAAGCCGCTAGACAACTGATTTGCGCTGTTCTAGCGGCTTTACGAGATCGCGGGACTGGCGCTCGCAAAAGGAGCGTCTTCGGCACCTACGGTGCCACCGGAAGTCACTCCAAACTGTCTCTTATGGTCCCATACAACGAATACTATGTTTCACTTACCAAACAGCCCTCACTGGCTGACCTGTTACTATGCCCTATTCCAGTTCATGAATATACTCTGATAAATTTCCTTTAGGAAACTAGTTCCAATAGTTTCCATTCCATAATTACTTTCCATTAAGTTCCTCAGATAATATCCATATAGGGTAAGGATTCTCAGCAACACATGTGATCATCAATCCATTTTTCAAGGTGCCACAGCACTCTTGGGGTTTTGTTTTTTAAATATTTTTTTAATCATGCAGGGGTGGGTGGGTTTCTGTCCACCTCTCTCAGGAGGAAACAAAATTCCACAACAGCTATAGGCAAGCTTTCAAGTTCTTCAGAATTCTTCATCAAGGAAAAAGATACAAAAAAAAAAATACTGACAAATTCTGGAGAATGTGAGTGCTTGTATATTCATGTGTGTCATTTTGGCTGGCTCAGATAAAAACTGGCCAGCAAAGACCTTTGGATTTTGTCTAATCCCATAGCTATTGCTTTATCTGTTTAAAGGTCATCACCGCTGCTATGAAGAGTGCATAAAAAAAATTACGGACTCCCCATCCTTTCACCTTTATTCTCTCCTTCATACTCCTCGGTGGAACAAATCCCAGTATATGACAGAGCTGGGTTTGCCCAGAGCTGTGCTGGCCATGTCTTTTGACTGACAAGGAGCAATCGATGTAGCCAAGGGATGTTCAATCAATGGCAGTGATGTTTGCGGAAGATCTAGCAATAGGCACCAAACTGAGTAGATTAACAAAAAGCAGGTTTGTTTACCAGACACGCATAGCATCATCTGAAACGCCCTGGGGTGGGGGTGGGGAGAAGCCAAAGAGATATTTTGTTGTTGTCATTTTTGGAATAGTAGTCACAGAGTCCATCCTTGGCAATCCATGCAATCCATATGGGCACCTCAGGGGTGGGTTCTAAATTTTTTTACTACTGGTTCTGTGGGCGTGGCTTATTTTGTGGGTGTGGCTTGGAGGTCATGTGACTAGGTGGGCGTGGCTAGCTGGTCAGAGTCATTTCTGGAAGGTCCTCGCACTTATGACCCGACTCATTTGTTTGCTTTTAACACTGATCAGCTGTAGGACGGCCCTTTGAAGCCCCGCGGCAAGAGTTTAAACAGTTTTTTTCCCTCTAGTCATCAGCTGGGACTCAGGAGGCAGCAATAGATTGGGGGTGGGACCAAATAAAAGGTAAGAATAATGTGAGTGGGGGGGTGGGGAGGTGGGAGGGCGGGGGGGAGAACTGGTTCGGTGATGTCATATCATCACCGCTACCGGCTCTGCCGAACCGGACCAAACCGGGAGGAACCCACCACTGGGGCACCTGCAGAAATATACAGCTCCCACCAGGATGGTGAAGGACGGCTTTGTGGGCACCAAGTAGCACAGGGGTTGTATACTTAACAGTTGCTGAAAGACTCAACTTCCAAGATTGCCCAAAAACCTTTTCCAGAATATCAAGACTTGTGGATCTCTTGAAATAGGATGGGGCATCCAGAACTGTACTCAAAAAGGCAGATACAGTATCACAGAATATGGAAGTCCCATTTTTTCCTCCAGCCCACCTCTCTTAAGCTTCAGGCTTCTCCACCTGTCCACTGAATGGTCTCCTTCCTTGCCTTTCTTCTCTTGCAACTCCAACTGCAGAAGGGAAAGAACTAGTCTTCTTCCCAGTGTAGCTTTTGTCACTCTGGCTGAGTGTCAACCATATTCCGAGATGCTGAGAAATTATTATTCTCAGATACTGAGACATTCATATTTCCCAGTGTTACCAGCTCTCTGATACCAAAAAAAAGAGAGGAGGGTTTGAAGTCCTTTCCAGCCTGAATTTTAATCCAAGTTTTAAAAAAAGACCTTTGGTGGCTTCAATACTCGCTACATATTGAAAAGAGGATGATGAGTTCATTTCGTTTTAGTAGCACCACTAAAAATGCAAAATGCATTCCTGAACCTTAGGATTGCTTGATGTGTTCAATCATCTTTCAATGCTGGAGACAGGATTGGAAGGGGGAATCTAACATTGCTTTGGATATCATGCCAGGGTCTGCAGTTGTTTTGTTTTTTCTTGAATGAGGACAATTTGATCTCAAAAGGACCCATAGAGTACATGCAGTGAGATTTGAGCAAAGATTGGTACAGGTAGTCCTTGACTTATGACCAGTGGTGGGAATCAAATAATTTAACAACTGGTTCTCTGCCCTAATGACCGGCTGGGTGGGCGTGGCCATGGTGGGCGTGTCCAGGGAGTGTGACAGGCAGCACTTGGCCTCCTGCACCCCCCTGGGAGCAAAAACGGGTCACGGGGGGAGACATGCAACTCCCCCCATGCCCTGTTTTGGGCCAGTAGGCCTCCCTACAGCCTCCTGGGAGTGAAAACAAGCCGTGTTTTGGGCATAGGAGGCTTCCCTGCACTTACCTGGAAGCCAAAATGGGCATATGGGGACTCCTGGAAGGGGCGGGGAGGGGCAGGCAGCCAGCAATTTAGCTACCAGTTCACACAAAGTGGCCTGAACCAGCTGAATCCCACCATTGCTTACGACTACAATTGAGCCCAACATTTTTGTTGTTAAACAAGCTATTTGTTAAGTGAATTTTGCCCCATTTTTTGACCTTTTTTGCCACAGTTGTCACTTCAACTGTTAAGTAGACAACCGCTTGACTGAAATGCTTTCAGTTTCCTGCCTGAGCATGGAGTTGGACTAGAAGACCTCTAAGGTCCCTTCCAACTCTGTTATTCTGTTAAATAAGACAGAAAACAACAGGTTAGCACCATCTAAATCAGATGTTTTGGAGATCATGCTACTAATTATTATGCTATAATGGTGTCTGTTTGATATGAGACTGATTCCTAATGAAACAAGGCAGTTTGACAATAACAGAGTAGCTCATCTCTCCTCCCTGTCCATCAACGTTGATCTTTTCACCTTCCTCCTTCTAGCCCTTGATCTGTTCCTCTTTTGCCATCGATGTGAGCCATCCAGATTGCTTTACCCATCTCCAAATTCAATAGAGAATTGGCATGATGTGGTGCTTCAGATCATAGAATGAATATCTAATCATCCCTGGAGGAAACGGAGTCCATAAACCAGTGACTGAATTGCATTAATATATCACAGTCTTGATTTTTCACTGGTTTCAGGTATTCTGGCAATAATAGTCTTCATTCGGCAAGTAATCTGGTTGTTTGTGAGATTTGCTGAAAATATAAATGACGATTGCTCCCATCCTGACTTCACTGTTGCAAGGAGAGGGGAAAATTCAAAACTGACCTGGTAGACTGGCCTGATTCTCCAGGACTTGCCATGCTTAGATAGCTGTTTAGTCCGAAAGTGGAGAGTCAGGGGATCCATAAGAATGAATATAATTTACCTTGGCTTCCTGTTTCACTGGGCTTGCTGTCTACGGAGATTCTCAGTCATCCAGATCATGGTGGTCCCAAAGGTGCTTTTTCAAGAGGCAGCTGGACTTTCTGCTTTTTCTTTGAAGACGTTTCGTTTCTCATCCAAGACGTTTCTCCAGATGAGAAGCAAAATGTCTTCAAAAAAAAAAAAAAAACCCAGAAAACCCAGTTACCTCTTGAAAAAGTACCTTTGGGACTGGGTTTACTGGTTCAGTAGCTTTTTTCTTTCGGATACAGAGTTCAGCCCTAGTTTGATTTGATTTGTAGGTCTAACCTTAAACTTGCTTAATTTTATTAGTTCTGTTTCAAGAAGGCCACAAGGAACAACGTCTGGGGTTCAGGACATGATGTCAAAAACTTTTTTTTTTAAATTTGATTTATATGCCGCCCTTCTCCGGAGACTCAGGGCGGCTTACAATGCGTTAAGCAATAGCCTTCATACTTTTGTATATTTATACAAAGTCAGCTTATTGCCCCCACAATCTGGGTCCTCGTTTTACCTACCTTAGAAAGGATGGAAGGCTGAGTCAACCTTGAGCCTGGGGAGATTCAAAGTTGCAGTAATTGCAGGCAGCTGAATGTTAATAACAGGCTATTAGTCTGCTGCGCCACCAGGCTCTTGATTCTTGATTCTTCTAGGCCTGTGATGGCGAACCTATGGCATGCATGCCAGAGGTGCCCTCTCTGTGGGCACATGAGCCATCACCCCAGTTCAGCTCTGCTGCGCATATGCACATGCCTCCCACTGGCCACCTGGTCTTCGGGTCTCTGCTGCATATGTGTGGGGGAGCGGGGGGCATGAGGGTAGCGCACACGCATGTGCAGGTGGTGGGGCATGTGAGAGGGGGCCACACATGCATGTGTGGGGGCAGGGGGGACGTGGGATGGAGCGAATGTGGGGGCCTGTGCATGCATGCCCAAGGGCAGGGTGTGTGCAGGGGACGCGCGTGCACGCATGGGGGCAGGGCGCATGCAGGGCATGTGCCAGTGGTGGGTTCCTCCGGTTCGGCCCGGTTCGGCCGAGCCAGTACTGGTGACAATATGATGTCACCAAACTGGTTCTCTTTGTTCGGGAGCTGGGCCCTCCCTCCCACATGTTATTCTTACCTTTTATTTGGCCCTGCCCCCAATCTATTTGCTGCCTTCTGAGTCCCAACTGATCGGCTAGAAGGAAAAAAACTGTTTAAACTCTTGCCACGGGGCTTCAAAGGGCCGCCCTACAGCTGATCAGTTTTAAAAGGCAGTGTGGTGGTAGACCGGTGCCTCCAAAAACAAAGGGTAAACCAGTGCCTCCAAAAAGAAATGGCTAGACCGGTGCCTCCCAAAACAAATGGGTAGATCAGAACGCTCCAAGAACAAATGGGTAGACCGGTACAGCTCTGCAAGCAGTTAAAAGCCTGGTAGACCAGTACCTCTGCTAAATCCTAAAGAATTGTCACATGACCATCAAACCACGCCCACAAAATAAGCCACACCCACAGAACCAGTGGTAAAAAAATTTAGAACCCACCCCTGGCATGCGCATACATGGGGGCTGGCATGCATTGCAGTTTGGGGGTTTGGGCATGTGTGCACAAATTGGGCACTCGGTCCAGAAAAGGTTAGCCATCACTATTCTAGGCAGTAATTTATTCTGGAGTGGGGTGGGGTGTAGACCCTATCTCCAAACAAGAAAACCTACTGTAACTGTAACCATTGCAACCAATTCTACATGGGACAAACATCACATCAATTAAAAGCCAGGATCCATGAACCTTCACCCTCATCCTACACCCGAGCTACAGATATTCACCACTATTGCAAACCTATCCCATTATTAGGAAGTCCCAAATCTATTCTACTAATGGTGACAAATCATAAGCCCTTTCTCTGCAGAAGGCAAATAAAGCTGTACTTCATATGAACTAATCTGAATAATTAATCACCAGGAATAAAAAATAATTATATAATATAATAAATAAAATGCATACATACTGTACATAAAATCAATCATTAATGGCACCTAATCAATCAATCTGAGCAAAGATCTGTTGAATCTAGACAGCGCCTTTCTTCTCCTTTTGAAGAACTGTTGCCAGAACCCTGAGACTGGACATTCCACGAATGGATTATTTATGGTTTATAGCCCCCTTTGCCTCTTTCGCAGCACCCAGAGTCCCTTAAAGTAAAAATACTGACGCTTGGGGATGTTTATTATGTTTGTGTTGTGGTTCTTTTTTCTCCAAAATAACAAGCCAAAGAAATGCTTTAAAAACACCGATAATAAAATAAAATCTCCTTTGAGGCAAGATCAACTTGGGTTGACTTCAAGGACACATCCATGTCTTTTTCTTAACAGCTGTATAAAAATGGTTTGCAGTTGCTTCCCCCCCCCCCCCACCCCACCCCTTGGGAACTTTTTTCAACTTCCCAGATTGATCTACAGCTCTAGTATTCTCAGGATGTTTCCCATCCAAGAATGAGCCAGACTCCACTCTTCTTAGCTCCCCATCTCAGCCAAAAACTGCTGCTTGCTGCCCCAGTAGATTTAATAAACCTATTTTATCAACACTGTCCCCCAAAAAGCAAAATAAAAATAGAGGATTTAATAGAGGATAATGCTCACTGTAACAGCGTTGCCAAAAAGGCATTAAGAGTTATTAACCTAATTTGTGAAGCTTCTTCTCCGGTAACATTGTACTGCAAACCAGGGCATACAAAACCTTCGCCAGACCAATTCTCGAATACAGCTCATCTGCCTGGAATCCACACTGTATATTTGACATTAATACAATTGAGCGAGTCCAGAGGTATTTCACGAGAAGAGTATTCCACTCCTCTGCCCACAATAGAATACCTTACGCCACCAGGCTTGAAATTTTGGATCTGGACAACCTAGAACTAAGTCGCCTACAGTCTGACCTAAGCATAGTACACAAAATTGTCTGCTACAATGTCCTACCTGTCAATGACTACTTCAGCTTCAACAGCAATAATAGACGAGCACACAATAGATACAAACTCAAAGTAAACCGCTCCAAATTCGATTGCAGAAAATATGACTTCAGCAACAGAGTGGTCAATGCCTGGAACTCACTACCTAATTCTCTTGTTACATCCTCAAACCCCCAAAATGTTAACTTTAAACTGTCTAACGTGGACCTCACTCCATTCCTAAGAGGTCTGTAAGGGGGCGTGCATAAGCGCACCAGCGTGCCCATCGTCTCTGTCTTACTGTCCCCATTTATTTGTCTCCATTTCCTGTATTCATAATCATGTTTATACTTATATCTGTTATACATGCTTGACAAATAAATAAATAAAAATAAAAAATATAAACTATTTGTATAATTTGGTCACTACAATATAAAAAGATGTTGAGACTTTGGAAAGAGTGCAGAGAAGAGCAACAAAGATGATTTGGAGCTGGAGGCTAAAACATATGAAGAATGGTTGTATGTCTAGTCTAGTGAAAAGAAGGATTAGGGGCAACATGATAGCAGTGTTCTAATACTTGTGGGCAGTGGTGAAATCTAAAATTTGTTACTACCGGTTCTGTGGGCATGGCTTGGGGAGGGGTAATGTGACTGGGTGGGCATGGCCAATTTTTTTTTTTTTACTTTTAAAACCATTTTTTCTACAACCTCTTCAGCGAATGCTTTCAAAAGACTCTGACGATCTCAGCTGAGTTGCCTGATTGGCAGAGGCTTTTTTTCTTTTAAATGCCTCTGCCGATCAGGCAACTCAGCTTGGATCATCAGAGGCATTTAAAAGAAAAAAAGCCTCTGCCGATCAGGCAACTCAGCTTGGATCATCAGAGTCTTTTGAAAGCATTTGAAAGTTGTTTTTCTTTTAAAAGCCTTTGACGATCCCAGCTGAGCCGCACGATCATCAGAGGCTTTTTTTTTTTACTTTTAAAAGCATTTTTTCGGCCAAAGGGGTTGTAGAAAAAATGCTTTTAAAAGTTTTAAAAAAGCCTCTGATGATTGTGTGGCTCAGCTGGGCATGGGGGAAGGAGGGATTTTTTTCTACCAGTTCTCCGAACCACCGCCTGCATCGCTACCGGATCGGGCGATCTGGTCTGAACCAGGAACATTTCACCCCTGCTTGTGGGTCTTCCACAAAGAAGAGGGGGGTCAACCTATTTTCCAAAGCACCAAAAGGAAAAAAAAAGAAACAATAGATGGAAACTAATCAAGGAGAGAACAATTTAGAACAAAGGAGAAATTTCCTGACAGTGAGGAAGACAATAAACCAGTGAGATGACTTGCCTTCAGAAGCTGTGTGTGCTCCATCACTGGAGGCTTTTAAAAAGAGACTGGACAACAATTTGCCTGAAATTGTATAAGGTCTCCTGCTTTGGACTAGAAGATCCTCAAGGTCCCTTCCAACTCCATTATTCTGTATCCGAGTTACATGGATCAACAAGAGCCTTGGTGGCGCAGCAGACTAAAGCACTGTTAAGTAACACCAGCTGCCTGCAATTACTGCAAGTTCAAATCTCACCAGGCTCAAGGTTGACTCAGCCTTCCATCCTTTCGAAGTAGGTAAAATGAGGACCCAGATTGTGGGGGCAATAAGCTGACTTTGAATAAAAAAGAACACCGCTTGGGGGTGGGGGGCTGAAAGCCCTACTAAGTAGGTATATACAAAAGTATGAAGGCTATTGCTTAATGCATTGTAAGCCGCCCTGAGTCTCCGGAAAAGGGCGGCATATAAATCAAACCAATAAAATAAAATAAAAAATAATAGTGGAACAGCACTGGCCAATAATGCCACCTGTTTCCCCGAAAATAAGACCTCCCCAGATAATAAGCCCAATCGGGCTTTTGAGCGCATGCACTAAAATAAGCCCTCCCTGAAAACATTTAAGTGCATGCACAGCCGGTCCCCGCCATTTCCTTGGGTTAGGGAGACAGAGGTGGAAATCAGGTAAGACGGCAAGAGGAGCCCCGTCTTGCTCCATGCGCCCCAAAATAATGAGACCTCCGCCGAAAATAAGGCCAAGCGCTTATTTTGGGGTGCAAAAAAATATAAGACAGGGTCTTATTTTCGGGAAAACACAGTATATTAAAAGCAGGTCATGTGTCCAGTACTATAGATGGGTCAGCCTTTAATCTGATTCCATTACATATCAGTTGAGTCATCAAGCCATTTGGACCCATGTTCTGTGATTTTATTTTTAATGTCTGGATATTCCCATTTAAATGGTTGGCCATAATTATGGTAAAGTAGATAGGCCATATGAAATGTATCTTCTCCAGAACTTCATGCTTGACTGCAGGCATATCCCAACACCATTGCTAGCTATAACGATGGTGCCACTCCACAATAATACTTTTTTTTTTCCTGCTGAATCCATAACCCTATGATGGCACCTTTGTTCTACAAAGGTCTCCAAGAGAAATAATGTAAAATTCACCGATATTTTTTTGCAAGCCAGGATTTGGGGAGAAGGACAACCATTTCTCACACATCGCAATTTTGACTAATTCTAAACTGGACTTTTGTGGACATTTAGCTAGATTAACCTGATATTGTCTGCGACTTGGGATGAAAGAGGAATAAATGATAAAGAGACTGGATTAATTAAAGCAAGGCAAAGGGTGGGGAGGAGGGAAAGAGGAAGGTCATTGTGTGTTGTGAAAACCAGAAAAGAAGGGAAGAGTATAATAAATCTAAATAAGGTGGCCTGACCTTACAGAATGAAGTTGACAAATATGTCCAGGTAAAGTGAAGGTTTAGGCTTAATTATGAACAAAAGGACTAAAATGTACGTCACAAAATAAGAATTAATGGCATCTGGTTTGTCTGGAGTACATGAGGGGGGAGTAAAAGTAGAATAATTGCAAAAAGAAAATGAAGAGTTCTTGAATGGAAAATAATTGAAAGAATGAATAAAACTGGATGTAAAGAAAGATAATATGGAAGCTACACGGAACAGTTCAATGCCTGAGATATAATGGAATGCCTGGTGAATGGTTTATTTTTTTTAAAAAAAATATAAACTTTATTAAATATTTACAATAAAATTAACACACAATAATGGTTGAAAAGCAATATAGGAAGCGAAACATAGAAACACCTAAACACAGGACTAGAACCAAACAACAAACAAGACTAATCGAGAGTTAAGCTCACTCTGCAATTAATATTAACTAATATCATCCTAGCCAAACATTTCAATGCAATCAAGTTCTTTTTACTAACTACAAAACAATTGGTCTGTTTTTATCAAAATTATGAAGAGTTATAAAACCTAGTAAATATCTAGTTAATCTAATTAGACGATCTTATCACCCTTCTCCTAAGTTTAACCTTCTTTTGAGCCAAACAAAACATCTGTCCCAACTTCTATTATATACTGAATCTTTCTTGTCTTTTAAGATATACGTTAGCCTGTCCATCTCAACACATCAAAGAATCTTGTTTATTATCAGATGGTCAGAGGGCGTGTCTGCATCTTTCCACAGTTGAGCAAATGCCAGTGAATGGTTTATTCATTTATTTATTAAATTTTTATGCCACCCATCTCTTCTATAATATGACCCTGGGCAGCTTATGAGTTATAAAACAAGCAAAAAATAATTTAAATATTACAAAATTAACTCTACACAGATTAAAATGTTTTTAAAACTGTATCAAAAGTGCTTTTTCAAGAGGCAACTGGACTTGCTTTGTTTTTCCTTGAAGACATTTCACTTCTCATCCAAGAAGCTTCTTCCGTTCTGAGTGAATGGTAGAGGATGGAAGGATTTATGACATGATTTATTTATTAAATCCTTCCATTCTCCATCATGCAGTCAGAATTGAAGAAGCTTCTTGGACGAGAAGCCAAATGTCTTCAAGGAAAAATAAAGAAAAGTCCGGTTGCCTCTTGAAAAAGCACCTTTGGGATAACCATGACCTGGATGACTGAGAATCTCCATTGATCCTGTACTAAAGTGGTTAAACATAGCAGAGAACAAGACAAAGATGTTGATATTCCCTTGGCAGTTTGATGTATCTGTGGATAAATATATAAGGAATGCTTGCAGTATCATTAGAAGTGCCTTGATCGGGGATGTGAGTGTGGGTGTAGCTTACTATACATGCGATGTCATGCTGTTGACTGAAAACCTGAATTATTCGCAGTAATTGTAGGGGTGCGCTTCAAAAATTTTAGCAAGGGGTTCTCTGCCTGGTTGCTGGGTGGGCGTGGCCATGGTGGGCGTGGCCTAGTCGGCTTCCTGCACCACAGGGGGGGTCATTTTTGCCCTCCCTGGGCTCCGGAGGCTTTCTTCGAACTTCCGGGAGGGCGAAAACAGCCTCCCCAGGCTCCAGAAGCTCACCCTCCCCGAGCCTCCGCGCGCGACCTGCACTTACCTGCATCCAAAACAAGCAGCGTGGGGACTCCTGGGAGGGGAGGGGCAGGGTGGGTGGGGCCAGCCAGAAGTGGGATTTGGGGATTCTCCAAACTGCACAGAATCTTAGCTAGAGGTTCTCCCGAACCCCTGCGAACCCCCAGCAGCCCACCCCTGAGTTAATGTTAGATCAGGGGTCTGCAACCTGCGGCTCTGGAGCTGCATGTAGCTCTTTCATCCCTCTGCTGCGGCTCCCTGTCGCTCAAAATATGCGTCACAACCGCCAATGTGTGACACCCACCGGCACGTGATTTATTGAGCTTTTCGACCCATCTTTTTTTTTTTTCCGGAGTTCAAAATGTTTTTGTTGCATGCAGAAATAAAAATGTGTTTTCTCTGTAGCAAGTCATTGATTTCATAAATGCAACACACTATCGTTTTTTGTTTTTTTTATTCATAGCAAAGGTAAAAAATGATATATGCAGTGTTATCTTATTTTAGATGTCCAAAGGGTTTTGTGGCTCCCGGTGTTTTCTTTTCTGTGGGAAACGGATCCAAATGGCTCTTTGAGTGTTTAAGGTTGCCGACCCCTGTGTTAGATTATATGAGGCAGCACAGATACATAGATCTCATGTACTAAAGACAAAACCAGTTGTGTGGAGTAAAAGTAAAATTACAGTAGCAGATGAATCTGTATAGCTTAGTGGAATGCTTACTAAAGCAGAATGTTTACTAAAGATGGGGAAAATAATGGAGAAATATGAAAGTATATATACTTTTTTAAAAGCCCATGGTTCTTCATGATCTGTTCCCAAGTATGAAAATGTACTGAACATAAAGAGGCGACTTCTGCTTCTCACTTTATTATATACAAGTGAGTTTGGTATGTCAGGAGAAACATAAAAATGAGCCAAATATAATGGGAATTGATTACTTAAGTGTGTAGAGTAAAACAAGGAGAGCTAGATCAAGAGTTAATGGGCACTGAAGGAATGCGGATTGAATACAAACGTAAGTGGCAGTGTGGAAGAAGCAGGTAAAGGTGATACAGTAATCAAGACAAATAAATCAGGACTGAATTGCAAAACCATTATAAGGAAAAAGAACAGATGAATTGAGAGGAAGGAGAAGATCAAAAAAGCCCTGATTGGATAATGTTGACGAGTACCACAAAAAGAAAGAGGTTAGAAGTTTAAAGAACAGCATGTATAAATATGAAAATGATTGCAATGGAATGTGGAAGCAAGGAAAGTTTAAAAGGATAGGAAGAACTAGGGAGGGCTGGGTAGAAATGTTGTTGTTGTTAGTTGCGAAGTCGTGTCCGACCCATCGCAACCCCATGGACAACATTCCTCCAGGCCTTCCTGTCTTCTACCATCCTCTGGAGGCCGTTTAAGCTCACACCTACTGCTTCAGTGACTCCATCCAGCCACCTCGTTCTCTGTCGTCTCTTTCTTCTTTTGCCCTCAATCTTTCCCAGCATTAGGCTCTTCTCCAGTGAGTCCTTCCTTCTCATTAGGTGGCCAAAGTATTTGAGTTTCATCTTCATGGTCTGGCCTTCAAAAGAGCAGTCAGGGTTGATCTCCTCTAGGACTGACCGGTTTGATCGCCTTGCAGTCCAAGGGACTCGCAGGAGTCTTCTCCAGCAACAGAGTTCAAAGGCTTCAATTCTTTGGTGCTCAGCCTTCCTTATGGTCTAACTTTCACAGCCATACATTGCAACTGAGAAAACCATAGCCTTAACTATACGCACTTTTGTTGGCAGGGTGATGTCTCTGCTTTTTAGTATGATGTCTAGATTTGCCTTAGCTTTCCTCCCCAGAAGCAAGCGTCTTTTAATTTCTTGGCTGCAGTCCCCATCTGCAGTGATCTTGGAGCCCAGAAAAATAAAATCTGTCACTACCTCCATTTCTTCCCCATCTATTTGCCAGGAATTGAGAGGGCCGAATTCCATGATCTTAGTTTTCTTAATGTTGAGGGGTAGAAACTAGGTTTACTTAAATACCCCTTTTTCTGCCAGTTTGCTCCTTCCTTTAATTTCCTTTGTCTGTTCCTTTCTATGGTTTGCATAATGTGTCTTATTCTCAAAAGGACCAGCATTAAGGACCTAGGTATGTCTTTTTCTGTGTAACTACATCCTGAAAAATAGATGGAAACAATACTCAAAATCTATTTGTTTGTTTTTAAGACATAGAGAATCCCAGGCATAGGACATGAATTTAACTACCTATAACTTTTTTTTTCATTGTAACTTCAATAAATGCATTTTTTTCCCCCGTTTTTTTCCATTGAAGTCACTGATCCAATATGGAACTACCCAGGAAAAAATAGCTCTCGGTATTATATGTTAATTATTAATAATAATTCTAATAATAAATGATTATTGTAATAATCAATTAAAATGTAATACCAAGAACATTCTCAGTGCATTAATTAATTATTATTATTATTATTATTATTATTCATTAAACATGAAAGTCAGTCAACTGAACATTTAAAAATATATCACAAATATCATTGACTGGTGCTGATGATTGATACAGGTTGCTGCCAGCATCCTAGGCTGTTGTTGTTGTTATTAGAATATATTAATTATTAGCTTTTCTGCCCTGAATGAAAATTAGCAATTCCTCACTGTTTCCAATTTTGAGCTATTTTTGGAGAGGCCTCTCCATCAATGGGATTTAGAACCACCCCTCAATGTGCCTGTCCTGAAAATGGCCTTTCTCCCAGGACTAAGAGATTTGAGCCCGTGACATACAGCAAGGTTCTCCCACAGAGGAATTGTCAAAAAAAGTCATGATGGCAGCCCTGACCTCATGGATGAAGCTCATATATGTGCTATCTGTGCCACATACATATAAAAAGAAAGGCAGAGGCAGTTTCCATTGTGTAATGGCAACCACCATCTTTACTTCCTCCTGTGGATGCCCCTACTATATTAAAAGGCATACTCAAAGTTTATAGTTCTTTATTAATTGTATCTGCAAGCTGCCCATTCAGAACAACTCTTGTGGCATGCAGATGTTCTGCCCCAGCTCCGGATTCCCAAGGATTAGGTCCTAATCAAAGTTATAACGTACCAAGAATAAACGAAGTCTGGCAAAGGTTGGCAACCAGCCCAGAAAACTAGATACGATAAGACACTCTCCAAAATGCTCTGTAATAATTACATGTTGTTTCCAGCAAGAAATTACTAACTGCATGCGACTTAAATAGGCTAAGGGAGTGGCCAATTATCCTCAAGCCTTACTCTTGAGGAGACTTCCTCCTCCTGAGTAGCCACTCCTGCCTTTTGGCAGCCCTGCATGCTCGAGCATTGAGGAGAGGCTCCTCCACTTCGCTCTTTCCACTTGAAGGAGCCTCTGGAGGTTCTGAAGGCCCAGGCTGAGTCTCTGCCTCTGGCACCACATCCTCTTCAGCGCCGGCTGCGCAGGCTGCTGGCGCGACCCCACACCAGCCTTCTCGTCGTCGGGATCAGCCACGATCCGCGTAGACCACTGGCGATTAAAAATATAAAAAATATAAATATATATATATATAAAAAGCTATATTTAAAGATTTACATTTACAATTTACATTTAGTTACAGCGAGCAAGCCCCACTCCCTTCTAGCACTGGTGAGGCTACTAGTTAACAGGGTTGGAAGGGACCTTGGAGGTCTTCTAGTCCAAGCCCTTGCTCAAGCAGGAAACCCTATACCATGAAATGAAAGACCAAGGTCAGAGAACATCAAAGACCCTGTAGCTCAATCCTTAGTTACAAACAGAGGTGGTATTCAGGCAGTTCGGACCAGTTCTACTGAACCGGTAGCAGAAATTTTGAGTAGTTCGGAGAACCGGCAAATACCACCTCTGTTGGCCCCTCCACCACTCACCCCTTCCAGTTTTGGCTCCCAGTGGGCTTCAGGGAGGCCTAGCCTATAATGATGGGGCACCCAATCAATCTAGTCGCTGCCTCCCAGCCCCCCAGCTGATCGGCATGGTCGGTCTATTGCTGCCTCCGGGCCTCCCAGGTGATCGGCTGGGTCTTCTTTGTTGCCCTGCACAGGAGAACGGAACTGAAAAGCAAGTTAGTGGGGTGGGGAGGGAATGGGGATTTTGCAGTGTCCTTCCCCTGCCACACCCACCAAGCCACACCCACAGAACCGGTAATAAAAAAAATTGAATCCCACCGCTGGTTACAAATATGCTCTTCTATTGGAATAAGGAGTTAAAACAACAATTAAATGAATAGAAAGAAAGAAATTCAGGTGGCTGAATAGGGAGACAACAAACAGAATTACAACAAAACCAACCCCCACTGAGCTCACGCTAGCTTTCAGCCCAATGCCTGGGGAAAATCCAGATCCTTGAGGTTGGTCTTGACCCAAGATCAGAAGTGTTTGGATCTCTGGAGGGAAGCTGTTCCAGAAACCAGTGCTGTGAGAAAGAAGGCACACCTTCTGATAGTGTTGGTTGATAGATGAGATATAGAATATACCAACTCTGTCCTATCTTACGGAATGCCACAAGAGAGAAAGGGTGACTCTAATAATAATGCACCTTTTATCTGTGTATTTTTTTTTCTTTGACAATGTTTATATTTTGTGGGTTTTTTTCTGGGGGTTTTATCCTTATTTTACAAGCAATAAAAGAAAAAATAACAAGGTTCTATGACATTAAGGTTTTTGCAGGTGTCAGCCAGTATCTATTGGTATCTTGTTCAGCTTACATAACATGGCCATATTATGACATGCCCGCAATTGCTTGCAGCTCAATATCCTGGATCAGTTATAACTCCTGAATAGTTTTGAGCCGGGATGAAATCTACTTACCTTCCCATATGCGCAGACCCTCTGCGCATATGCAAACCCTTCTGCGCATGCACAGAGGGTAAAAAACAGATTACTTCCTGGTTAAAACCAGGAAGTAATGACCACTGGGCGGGTGGGCAGAGCCTCACGCCGCCATCACTACCGGTTCAGCTGAACCAGTCTGACCGGGAGCATTTCACCCCTGGTTTTGAGCCCATGGCAAAGCATGATTGACCATGAGGATGACTCCCTGATTCAGAAATAGGTACAACGGGCACTTCAAATGCATTTGTGCAAAAAAAAAAACAACCTCTTCCTGGCCACAATTACTACCTACTCTTCAAGACTTCAACTGGAGGAAATGGTTAGAGGTGCTTTTCTACTTCCTTCCTAATACTTGAACTTGAGAGGCCCCAGTGGACATTCTTGGATAGAAGATTCAGGGAGGGGAACAGAAAACCCTTAGCTGCACACTGAGTCAGAAACAATAACATTCACAGGTGTTGCCTTAAGAGATGCCCAGGGTTAGATGGCTTTGAAAGAGCATTAGTTTGGTTTCAAGAGAAGGGAAGTTCCCAATAGATGGCTCTATGAAACTACCATATTCTAAAGTAGTCTTCTTCTGGACACCGGTGGGTAGAGTCTGACACCCACAAACTGAGATGGGCTGGCAATGATTGCACAAATGTGTCTATGTTGTTTTCTTGCAAATAATATAGGAATATCTTCTCCAGTGAACTCTCTTACAAGTTCTATCAATCAGTTAGCCAGTCTATCTATATCTATCTGTCTATTTGTCTCTCTTTCTAGATGGATAGATGATAGATAGATAGATAGATAGATAGATAGATAGATAGATAGATAGATAGATCATCTATCATCTCCTGCTGTTACCTCTTCCTTTTTTCCCACAACCATAAACATGTGAGGTCAGTTAGGCTGAGAGAGAGTGGCTCAGCAGGACTAGAACTCTCAGGTCCCTGGTTCCTAGCCTGGTGCCTTAACCATTAGACCAATCCTATTTAATTTTTTCAAGATTAACTAAGGTTAGCTAGATGATGTACCTTTAACAGGCTTCTTCTTTTATTCAGTCCCACTCCAGAGGTGGTATTCAGCCGGTTCGCACCGGTTCACACAAATCGTTGGTGAAAATTTGGCCAAGGTCGCCGAACCGGTAGCGATGGCCAGCTGACCACACCCCCGAACCAGTCCCCCGGTTACCGCTCGCTCGCCCCACCTGCCATGTTCATCGCCGCCATGTTCATCGCCGCCATGTTCTTCGCACACGCGCATCCCATTGTCTTGCAAGTCCAATGGGATGCACATGCGCGAAGAACATGATGGCGACAGCAGCAGCTTTTTCCACGACCTTCAGTACTTTTCGGCAGCCTGTGGCCAGCTGCCGCCTCTTTGAGAGCCACTTTCCAGCAGCAATGGCTGGCTGGGGGTTGCCAAAAACTCTAGTCAGCTTGCCTTCCAGATTCTGGACCAGCCACTGCAGAAGGTAAGCAGCCCGGACAAAGAGACAGTGGGGGGGAGGAAGCAGGGCTAGGGCCGGGGCCACTAAAGGACGGGAAACAGGGGTGACTGGCGAAGGGAGGGCGGGGATAGATAGGTGGAAATTCCAAAATTTTTCCTACCTTTTCCTGTGGGCGTGGCTAGGTGAGGGAGTCATGTGACTGAATGGGCATGGGCATGAGTGATGTCAAGTTGGCCATGCCCACTCAGTCACGTGCCCCCCACCTAGCCATGCCCACCGAACCTGCAGCGAAATTTTTTGAAACCCACCACTGTCCCACTCCCAAAACCTTTGCCTTAGCCTCCAAACTCTCTCTGTAGCTCTTCTCTAGTTTGCTCTGTCTTGAGCCTTTGAAAAAAAGTCTCTTCCCCTAAGCAATTATTTCCATTACTAACTGAAGGGAGTTGAGCCCAGAGGAATCCATGACATGATGAATATTAGCTACAAAGCAAAGTTTGGATAGTGTTGCTTCTTTAAAAATAATTTGCCTGGGGAATTTGGGGAAATTGCATGTACTTGTTTTTAAAAGTACACGCTGGCCAAGAAGCCATTCCCAGCCTTCCTAAATTTTGAGAAGAAACTGGGGTTCTTGCCGAGATTTCTTCTCTTTTCTGGAATTTCCTGGTAGGAATATATTGATCTTGTGAAGTTATAATTATTAATAGCTTCAATAAGTCCCCATCAGATCCTCTTGGACTGGACCAGCAGTGGGATTCAAAACTTTTTACTATCGGTTCTGTGGGCATGACTTGGTGGGCGTGGCATTGTTTGGTGGGCGGGGCTTGGTGGATGTGGCAGGGGAAGGATACTGTAAAATCTCCATTCCCTCCGCACTCCAGGGGAAAGTTACTGCAAAATCCCCATTTCCTCCCGATCAGCTGGGACTCGGGAGGCTGAGTCAGAGATGATATTTACCAGTTCTCCAAAGTACTCAAAATTTCCACTACTGGTTCTCCAGAACTGGTCAAAACCTGCTGAATATCACCTCTGGACTGGATCCATTTCTTTGACCAGCCTTAGTAAAACTGCCAGACCAGAAAACCTGTCCTGCCAAAGTGAGCAGTTGAGTCAAGCAGAATTTTGAGGAATGCACTTCCCGAGCAATGAACTGATCAGGTAATCCAGCCCTTTGTGTAATCAGAATACTATGAATTCCTAAGACCGACCTTGCTAAGTAGTCTGCAGACTTCCCATCATGTAGTAGCATGTCCCAAGATGCTATTCCAACAACCTGACACAGAGCAGGAACATCTCTCTTTGCTCCCCTCTTCCTTCTGCATCAGCTTAACATACCTAGACAAGTCAAGCAAGGAAATAAATTACCAACGATCTCTGGTGACTTGTCACTGGTTAATTACACTTCTCCTCCCATATTTTTCCTGCAGTTCCTTAATGCAAAGTGCCATGCTTTGTAGTGCAGCCTTGTACCTGCCTGCAGGTACTTCTTTTGAGTGCCTGTGACAGAGAGCACCTGTTCTCCATCCTGCCCATCCTCCAAAGCCTCACCCTTCATTTCACCGATGCCTGGGGTGCTTTTTCAGACTTCAGCCAGGTTCTCTTAACCCCCCAGTTCAACCTCCTGTGCTTAGCCGCTCTTCCTATTATGCAATTTTCATTGAAAGGATTTGCTAGACTCAGCCATGAAACCAGATTCCCACTTACTGCCCATTAAATCTGACTGTCAGACTGAAATCTTTTACAGCCAGGTTCAGCATCCCGAAACAAAAAAAAAAAAAACCTCAAGGAAGGTTTTTTTAAAAATGAAATGAAATGTGATGAAATGATGCAGTTTCAATAATAGCTTCATAGGGTTGGATGGGGTCAATATAGTCACTGAATACATGTATCTGCTCTGCAAATAAGACACTGGAACAATATATTAGAATTGGAGCTTCTTGGAGGATTTGATCCAGAATAGACTGTGTAGGAGCCCTTTGCTCAGTTTCATAACAATAACTGTTCCAAATTGCTTTCCAAAATGGAAAAAGACAATGGCTGGAGAACTTTACAAAACGAAAAAAGCAGCAGTGGGAAGACAGGCCAATCCATGAGTGGTGAGCTTGTACAGCTAGCCCTCAATCTTTTCCCTCTTTTTAATTATGCAAATTTTAATCGGTTTTTTAAATGATTGGGGTTTTAATCTGTTTGGGCCAAATTGTTTAATTCGATTTTACTTTGTTTTTAAATTTTGTATCTATGTATTTTTACTGTTTGGCTGTTCACCGCCCTGAGTCCTTCGGGAGTAGGGTGGTGTATAAATTAAATAAATAAATAAAAATAAATAAATAAATAAATGTACGGCCACAGTTGGGACCAGAATTTCCCTTAACTAAGCAAGGTAGTCATTAACTGAGTCACACCAATTTTACAACCTTCTTAAGCAAATCACTGCAGCTCTTAATTGAATCATGTGGTGATTAAGTAAATCTGGCTTCTCCATTGACTTTGCTTGCCAGAAGCTGGCTGAAAAGGTCACAAATGGGGAATACATGACCCTCAGACATTGCAACCATTGTAAATAAGTGCCAGTTACCAAGCACCCAAATTTTGATCGTGTAACCATGGGAATGCTGCAACACCAGTTGTAAGTGCAAGAACCAGTCATAAATCACTTTTATCAGTGCCATTATAACTTTGGTCACAAATGGTTATGCATCAAGCATTACCTGTAGTAGCTTTGTTATTGCATACAGTAGATTGTTTCCTTCGGTCACATACCTAGACTTTATTTCAGTGGTTTGAGCAATGCCAGGCTTTAGATTAGGAAAACTATTAGGAAAATCACACTATGACTACATCAGTAGTGGGTTTCAATTTTGGGCATGCCCAAATTGCTACTGGGCACACCCGCTTGCACACAACACTTCTACACATGTGCAGAGACGTCCGGGCGGGTGGGCAGAGCCTCCTGTTACCACCGCAACCATTTCGCCCAATCCGGGGCGAACCGGTAGCAACCCACCACTGCACTACATCCACACAACACGCATAACTTAGACCCTAAATCAACCCATGTTTTGGCTTCACATAATACATTGGACCCGAAGCCAAACCAATGTTTACACAATTTGTTAAATAGAGTGGGGAAAAAATGAATCAAGATGTAATACTAACTTAGTTCAGCACATTGTGTGAATGCACACATTCGGGTTTTTTGCCTGACCTACTTTAAGTTTGTTGGGTGTTAAGTAAGTATAAACCTTTGAAAATAACAATGATTAAGGGACAGCTAAGAAGATAAATCTATGCTTTGATATTCATACGAATATCTTTAATCCTCCCTAGACTGGAAGTCAGAAGACAGTAAAAAGCAAGTCTGGTGCTGTGAACTGGTGTTTGGAGGCTCTTCAGATCTGCTGGAAGGAAATGAAATCTGAAATCCCATCAAGGTTCATCTCATGGAGTGCTCCAAGGGATTTCCCTCACCCTTTGGGCATCTGGCCAGGTAAAGAAGGATCACTGCTATTTAAGACCTGAATGATAAAGGAAGCGAACTGAGATGCTCATGTTGCTAAAATAAACATTGAAAATCTATTGGTAATCTCTTGGAACCGTCAAGAGATATATTGCTCTGTGCTGCATAAAGTATTAAAATATAAGAGTGGTTAGAATTCAGTATTGCTATTGCAGGCTAATTCTGCCGACTGCCAGCAGTTCGATTCTAACCAGCTCAAGGTTGACTCACCTTCCATCCTTCCAGTAAAATGAGGACCCAGATTGTTGAGGGCAATATGCTGACATTTGTAAACTACTCAGAGAGGGCTGTAAAGTACTATGAAGTGATAAGTTAGTCTAAGAATGCTATTTCTATTTCTAATCCTATAACAAAAGACAAACTTTTACAACAATGGGTCTGCCATTACAGACCAATCCAAAATTGCAGCTAGTGCAAAATGCAATGTCCTGTATATTCTTGAATCAAAGATGTCACGAACATTGAACCCCTATCTTAGGGTCACTGCATCAGCTACAAGAGATTTCCAGGCACTAGTTTTACATGGCTCTAGATCCATGATGGCGAACCTACGGCACACGTGCCACAGGTGGCACATGAAACCATATCTGTGGGCACACGAACATTGCCCTAGCTCAGCTCCAGTGCACATGCACTTGCCGGCCAGCTGATTTTCGGGCCTTCAGGGCCCACCGGAAGTCAGGAAATGGGCTGTTTCTGGCCTCCAGAGGGCCTCAGGGGGTTGGGGAAGTCCGTTTTCGCCCACCCCAGGCTCCTAGAAAGCCTATGGAGCCTGGGGAGGGTGAAAAATGGGTCTACCGGGCCCACTGTGCCATCGCATGCCAAAAGTGGGAGGAGCGCAGGGGAGTTGTGTGGGCATGCGCGGGGCGCATTGAATTATGGGTGTGGGCACACACGCATGCAACCCACACACACACTCTCCCCGCTTTTGGCACGTGGCAGCAAAAAGATTAGCCATCACTGCTCTAGATGATTCAACAGCAAGATACCCACAGAACCATCTTCTCTATAGAAAAGTAGCCCCTTTGCTACCATACATGCTACCAATACCTTTAGTGGCCCTCTCCAATCCTATTAGATGGAGGAAGCCAGGGCTCACAGTTGATTATCAGTTGCAGCCCTCATAATGTAGAATTGTATCCCTCTGGCAATTGGAAAAGTGCCCTCTCAGTTGTCCTTCCAGAAGCTGCTAACATCTTAGCAGTTCCAGTGAGCATTTGCGCAATACATTGCACTCATGCTAATAGTCCTATTTTTTTCATTGTTAGTAAACTGCCAGGAAGCAACCCAAATTCCAGCAGTAAACAAATAGTAAAGGTAAAGGTTTCTCTTATCCATTCATGTCTGAGTTGCTCACCTCCATTTTTTAGCTGAGGGATCCAGAGTTGTCTGGAGACATTTTACATGGTCATGTGGCCAGCATGACTATCCACCAAGGCACAGAGAACGTTGTTACCTTCCCACCAAAATGGTACTTATTTATCTACTTGCATTTGCATGCTTTCCAACTGCTAGGCTGGCAGGAGCTGGGGCAAGAATAGGAGCTCATCCTCATGCAGCACTCAGGTTCGAACTCAAGCTGTCAGCTTTTCAGCTGACAAGCTCAGCATTTTTAACCACTGAGCCAATGCGTTCCATTTTAGATTTATATCCCGCTTTTCCTCAAGGAATTCAAGCAATGTACATAGCGCTCCTGCTTTCCCTACTATAACAGCATTGCAAGTACAGAGATGGTATTCAGCCGGTTTTGACCAGTTCTGGCGAACTGGTAGCAGAAATTTTGAGTAGTTCAGAGAACTGGCACATACCACCTCTGACTGGCCCTGCCCCTATCTCTTGGCTGCCTCCCGAGTCCCATCTGATCAAATCCCAGCTGATCGGCTGGGTCTTCTTTTGTTGCCCTGCACAGGAGTATGGAGCTGGAAAGCAGGTTAGTGGGGTGGGGAGGGAATGGAGATTTTACAGTATCCTTCCCCCTGGAGTGGGGTGGAAATGAAGATTTTACAGTATCCTTCCCCCTGGAGTGGAGTGGAAATGGAGATTTTACAGTATCCTTCCCCCTGGAGTGGGATGGGAATGGAGATTTTACAGTATCCTTCCCCCTGGAGTGGGATGGGAATGGAGATTTTACAGTATCCTTCCCCCTTGAGTGGGATGGGAATGGAGATTTTACAGTATCCTTCCCCCTTGAGTGGGGTGGGTATGGAGATTTTACAGTATCCTTCCCCTGCCATGCGCACCAAGCCACGCCCACCAAGCCACACCATGCCATGCCCACCAAGCCACACCCACAGATCCAGTAGTAAAAAAATTTCAAATCCCACCACTGTGCAAGTAGGTTTGGGATGAGAGAGAAAGATAACCCCAATAAAATTCTAAGGCTGGGCTTGTATTTGAGGTTCCTTCCTCCTATTCCAACACCTTCACCATTACACCAGACCTGTTTCCTTTCTAGTCTCACCTGCACATCAGTCAGATACTCTCTTTGTGCCGTCAGATTTTTCTTCCTGCTGCCTCAAATAATTGCTTGCTGCCTTCAAATGGGAATTAATCTATCAGGTGACCCTTTTGAGGTAGGCAAAGCCAAGAAACTGAAGTAGCAGAGAATTCTGGAATGCTCTTTTTAATCATAGAGTAGAATCCTGAAAACCTGCCAGAGTTGCTAAATGTGCTAATCATATATCAAATCAAATCAAATCAAATCAAATCAAGGAGGGCTTGAACTTCTTTCTCATATCTAAATGTCTATGAAGATTCTCAGTTATCCAGATCATACCCTGTTTTCCCCAAAATAAGACACCCCCTGATAATAAACCCAATCGGGCTTTTGAGTGCATGGCAATAAGGCCAAGCGCTTATTTCAGGGTTCAAAAAAATATAAGACAGGGTCTTATTTTCAGGGAAACACGGTAGTTGTATCAAAAGTGGTTTTTATTCTGAAAAGGCAACTGGACTGATTTTTTTTTTTTTTTTTGGAGGAAAAACAAAACATTTCATTTCCTATCCTAGAATCTTCATGAGTTGTATTGGATGGTGTGGGAGATGGAAGGACAGTTATTGACAGTTGAGATTAGTTGGTGGGAGGGGGAATGATAAGTTCTGACAGGATAGGGGGAGCGGGGAATGGAAATGGAAAGACTCTCTGTCAGGGTAATGAAGATTTAAAGCTGACAAGCTGCTGTAAGGCTGTGGACCAGGATTATTGGGTTATTGCCGCTTTAAGACTGAGGATCAGTCAGCAGCGTTATTGCCGTTTTAAGAAGCTATCTATATAAGGGAGGCCATGAGAGTGCGTAGCTTTCTCTCTCCTCATGTATCACTCTCCTCATTGTGTTCTATCTGCATTGTAGTTCTCCGTGTAGAGTTGAAGATTGATTGCTTGCCTGGTATGTGCCTACCACATGTGTGTATGTATGTATATAGAAGTCTTGTATATAAACCACTGTTTGTAAGACAAACTTCTGTGTCC
Source organism: Pantherophis guttatus (assembly GCF_059756535.1). Lineage (NCBI taxonomy): Eukaryota > Metazoa > Chordata > Lepidosauria > Squamata > Colubridae > Pantherophis > Pantherophis guttatus. The sequence goes on along the minus strand of NC_142063.1, from coordinate 327,224,730 downwards.
TGTTTTATGCTCCTGGGTTGTCTCAAAATAGTAGTCAAGCTGTAAACATTCTGACACTCTCTGAGAGCCATTGTGGTTACTTGGGGTTTTATCTACATTCTTCCCCCCACTTAAGACACAGACTTCAGAGGATAATTAGAACTGCAGAAAAAACAATTGCTACCAACCTGCCTTCCATTGAGGACCTGTATACTGCACGAGTCAAAAAGAGGGCTGTGAAAATATTTACAGACCTTCACATCCTGGACATAAACTGTTTCAACTCCTACGCTCAAAACGACGCTGTAGAGCATTGCATACCAGAACAACTAGACACAGGAACAGCTTTTTCTCGAACGCCATCACTCTGCTAAACAAATAATTCCCTCAACACTGTCAAACTAGTTATTAAGTCTGCACTACTATTAATCTTCTCATCGTTCCCACCACCCATCTCCTTCCACTTATGACTGTATGACTGCAACTTTGTTGCTTGGATCTTTATGATTTATATTGATATTGTTTCCTGATTGCTTATTTGTACCCTATGACTATCATTAAGTGTTGTACCTTATGATTCTTGATGAACATATCTTTTCTTTTATGTACACTGAGAGCATATGCACCAAGACAAATTCCTTATGTGTCTAATCACACTTGGCCAATAAAAAATTCTTTTCTATTCTGTTCTGATCTGTTCTGTTCTGTTCTGTTCTGTTCTGTTCTGTTCTGTTCTGTTCTATTCTATTCTATTCTACTCTATTCTATTCATAGTTCATTAGTCCTTTCCCAGGGCCAGGATTACATTTATTTGTAATTGTATTCAATGATCTTCTTTCGGTTGAGAGATTGAGAGCCAAATACAAATTTAAGGGGAATACATACTCCTAGTGTGGGAAAGACTCAGACGTTATAAAATATCCTCATAAAGCCGCTTGGAAAAAGCCATCTTCAGGAGCACCTTTCCTGCAGAATCTGATATCCGTACAGAGTTATAAAAGGAGACACAAATTCACGGAAAATCAGATCCTAAGCTATCTTGGTTTTAAGAATTAAAACCAACATCATATATTGTATCTAGAAAGCCCTTTATAACCAGTGTGGATTTTGCAACATAAAGCTTCTATGAGCCTGATCTCATGCAGCGTTAGAAGCTTAGCTATCTTATTCTGTACCAGTTGAAACTTTGGAGTATTTTTTTTTCCTGGGAAAATCTCACCCCAAGCACATTCCAAATAAACAAATCAGAATATAAACCAAGGTGTGATGAATTCTTGCTCAGATTGGCTCAATAATCTTCACAACTTTTGTGTGTTCATTTCTCTTAGCCAGCCCAGCACCAGCTTGTCTTTGAAGAGTTTCCTCTCAATTGTTTCTTGGGGAAAGACCCTATTTTAAAGCTCCAGGGAAGAAATGGGGCATTGAAGATGCTCCATGAAAAGTGGAGCCAATGATCAAGTGGAATTAAGAGCCAGAAAGTAGAAAGGCTCTTTGTAATCCCTTTCTGGATAAATGTTGTGGCTCCGTTACCGGAGCCTGTGTCATCGGCAGGAGAGGACTCTGAGAGTGAAGGAGAGGAGTTGGCAAGGCCTCCCTCTCCAGGACCCTCCTCTTTGGCAATGCCTTCAGTGTCCACCGAAGGGCCAGAGATAGGGCCGGGGCCAAGCACGTCCATGCAGCCACAGATGGACAGTGATGAGAGTAATGAGTCTTGGCTGGATCCACGCCAGCATCGCAGAGATAAGCGCGCGCAACAGAAGAAAAGGCGTGCCCGAGATTAGGCTGAGTCACTGGACCACACCCCACAGGGTATAAAAGGGAGAGTGGTGGCCAGTCAAGCCTTGTGATGAACAAAGCTGAAAGCTTCCATGCCATTCTGCATTGCCGGACTTTTGCTATAGACTTTCCTGGATTATCTTTGGACTTGATTTACTCTGTAATTATTGAACATTTTACTTTGATGTACCAGAAGCGGAGAGAAGTTATCTCTTCCCTTCGTAAGTAATAAACTCTTGGCAGGCAGCCACGAGGTTGCTGCCAAGTTCCGTTATCATAAGGAAAAGGATTTTGTCGGCTGGTTTGGTCTTTAACTCTTCGTCATCTGTTGGTGTGTGTGCGTGTGGGACGGGGACAGAACAATAAAGAGAGATCTTGAGATCAGCTACAATTGCTCCAGATAGTAGCTCCTTGCAAGGAAGCAGTAAGACAGCCACCTCTGGTGGATCTAGAGCTCTGGGTGATGAGGGAATAACCATTTTGCTCAAACTATGGTTGGTGCCTTGAAAAAGGACACTGGTTCACATACTTTCTTTTCTATTAATTTTTGAAAATTGCTTGCTAACTGCTTTTCAGCTATTAGGAACCTTTAGACTGACATGTTTTACAACACCAGGTGACATTCTTTCAGTCCTTAGAGAAATGAGTTTTAAATACAAGTTTAAGGGGTTTAAAAAGCCTCTGGTATAAAAAGCAAAAAAGTGATTAGAACTTTGATTTTGGAAAGCTACTAATGAACTAAGAAGGATTGGAAATAAGATTTTTAAATTAAGAAGAACTCTTAATTTAATTTAATCTCTTCATAAGAACTTTTTCCATAGGAAAGTGGTTTTATTTTGAATTCTCTTTTTTTTAAAAAAAAATGATAGGATGAGACTCTGGAGGTTGGACACTAAAGGGAACAAGAAGGAACTAAAGATTATAATGAAAGGAGAAAAATATATAAACTTAACTTACAAATACAGAATCAAGCAAAATATATGTAGACATACTGAAAGATATTTTTGAATAATGAACCCAGAAGTTAATTTTAGGAGTTTCTGCTTCTATAAATAATGTGTGTTTAAAAGATGTTATGAAAGAGTAATAAGTTTTATCTAACAAGATTAACACTGATCTGAAAGTAGATTTTAACATAGCACGCTACATGAATGATATGGAAAAAGATGCTGCACTGGACATATTAAAGAAACTGATGTTTTAATAATTAAAAGGGATGTACAAATGACAAACTAAGAGAGTGACCTGGATAATCTTTCTACATTTGATTTACAAAAGAGTCTTGTAAAAGCTTTGAAGAATTTGGTGTGAAGGAACAAAGAAAAAAATGAAAGGAAATCAAATTCTAGAAAATTATTTGAAGGGACTAAAGATCAAGATCGTTAAAAAAATAAAAGAAAGGAATATAAAGTTGGTTTATTTGATCAAAAAATAGATATGCTATTTCTGGTAACCCTTGCAGGACTTTTGTTGAAAAGATGAGACTTTAAGAGTTTTTTTTCTAGGTAAGAGATGGAACATGGGAAAAGAAAAAAATCTTTTGTTTTATTTTAAAAATTATCCACTTCCTTGGAGGCCCTATGGAGGCTCAAAGGGCCCATTTCCCCACTCCTGGTGGGACAGGAAATGACATTTTTTCCTGTCCCCAGCCTCCAGAGACTCCTAGAGAGGCTCCTACAGACTCCTAGAGAGGCTCCTACAGACTCCTAGAGATGTTCTGGAGGCTGGGGACAGCAAAAAATGTCACTTCCTGTCCCACCGGGAGTTGGGAAATGGGCTTTTTCAGCCTCCGTAGGGCCTCCAAGGGAGTGGGAAAGGCTGTTTTCGCCGTTCCCAGATACACAGAGAGGATCTGGAACCAGGTAAGAAAGAAAAATGGGCCTACCGGGCCATTATGTGCCAGGAGCGGGGGGGAGGGGGTTGCGCACACATGCGCGTGGGCACATGTGCGCGCGACCCTCCCCCATCCCCACCCCTCTCCTGGCATGTGATGGCAAAAAGGTTAGCCATCACTGCTCTAGTGTATACCCATGCTTCTCAACTTTGGCAACTTTAAGATGCATGGACTTCCGCCACAGTTGGGGAAATAGCGGGCTCTAATGAGCCCGCAAAAACCCCGACTGACAAACCACCGTCCGATCAGTCTTCGGACCGTCCCTCATCTTGCAGGGATGGGGGGGTGAAGAGGAGCGCCTCGGTGTGCCAAGAGGAACAGGCAAGTTCCTCGGAGGCCAGAGGGAATCCTTGAAGTCAGCGGTGGGGGTAGGCAGCCATGGTGGCTGCCACAAAGCCGCGGCAGACCGGGACACAAGATCGTGCAGGAGAGAAGAAGAAGAAAGAACAAGTATCTCGAAGCCGGGTGAGTGACACCAATCCAGGCAAAACAACAGGATTATTTGGCTTTTTTGAAAAAAATAAGACCCCAACTTTAAATAGCAGCTATAGATTTGTGGGGCTTGAAGATCAAAAAGGAAAAAAAACGGAAATAAAGACCCAAGACAGACTTTGTTTTAGTAAATTTGGAAGAATTGGCTTTTAACAATTTAGAAAAGTGAGTTTTCTTTCTCTTATTTGGAGTGGATTGGAGAAATGTATCTTTGGGAGTTTACACCTTTGAAAGTTAACGAAGCTAATGAAGAAAGACAGATGGATGGCTACATAATTGCCATGGAGTCTGCAGTGACTAAGCAGGAGAGCGGATTGAAAAGATTTCCCTTTCCCTTTCTGTTTGGAAAAAAAACTTCATAAATGGCTTTTTACTTTGGATTACTTTGAAATTAACATTAGATATATGGAATTTGGAGATCTCTATTCTGTCCTGGATGATTCTAAGAAGAAAGAAGGAATAGTTTGGACATTTGACAATGGAAATTAACAAGCTCAGCAAAAAAAAATTAGGTGTGGCGTAGGAATAAAAAACAGGAAGTTGATGCATCACACATGGAACAGTCAATTATAAAGCATTAAAGGGACATACAAAATTTTTTAATTTGAACAGATGAACTTTGAAATGGAACATTTATGAACAGATAGAAAAAGGAAGAAAAGGAAGAAATAAAGTAGATAAATTTAAATGTAACTAAATTGAAATGTAAAGTTTAAAAGCCTAAAGGTATATATGATTTTTGGATAAAAACAGGAGGGTTTTTGGAGTAATAAAAATAGAAAATAAGAGAAGGCAACTAAAATAGAGGATGACATAATAGGTGGTTAAAACAATAAAGAAGAGTATATTTTAATGTGAGACAACTTTAAGAAAATGTATTGTTTGATGTAATATGTTCTAATTTTAATATGCAAACAAATGTTAGATTGGTGATTAGGCTTGATTAAGGTTTTATTGAACAAACTATAAGATACACAGATTTTAGCAACAAACTGTGATTTAATTTAATATATGCTGGAAATGATGATTATTATGATTATATATTGAGAATTAATTTGAAAGAATATGTTGGGAAACTGACACAAAATAGATAACTATGTTATAAGAGAAAATTAAAATAAGAGGGATGGATACCAACTAGATAAGAGTTTGAGACTTGGAGGAAATATGTTGGAAACTAGTTAAAATGCTGGAAATCAGCCAAACACTTACAGGAGAGTTGGAGGAGACTATGCTGGAAATCAGCCAAACAAGAGTGGGAGCCCTGGAGGGGACTATGCTGGAAATCAGCCAAACATAATATGCTGGAAATCAGCCAATAAAATGCTGGAAATCAGCCAAACAAATAGGAGGAGAGTTGGAGGAGATTATGCTGGAAAATATGCTGGAAATTAGCCAATAATGGTGGTAGGCTTGGAGGAGACTATACTGGAAATTAGCCAAAAATAGTTGGTGCTCTGGAGGAGACTATGCTGGGAATCAGCCAAAAATAATATGCTGGAAAACAACCAAACAATAGAGGGAGGTATGGAAGAAAATATGCTGGAAATTAGTTTAAATAAAACATGTTTTTGTGATAAACCTGTGTAACATGAAAACCGTAATAGATGATAAGTGTTTTTAAGTGTGTTTAAGATACTAAGATTCGAGGAAAAGGGTCAAGAGATTAAGAATTAGATAGAATTTTGTTTTATAAAGTGTAATAAAAATGGAGTTGTATTGAATTTGAAATTAAGATTTGTGGTGATAAAATTGTAAGGTAAATAATTAGAATAAAAGGTTAGAACATCGTTAAAAATTAATTTGACACTGATGGTAAAAGATATAAGGTGAAGAAAAACAAGATAAAATTAGGATTGATATATAGATATAAAAATGAGCAAAAGTTAGTTTGAAATTAAAATTATATTGATATAATGGATTTGTTTAGGTGAAGATGCTAGAATTTATGTTAAAATTTGTTTTTTTTATGTTTTGAATTTCTATCCGTAAAAGATGTAATGGGAAATTGAATGGAGCTTGTTAAAGGAATGTAAGCATGGTAACCATCTATGACCGGATCGAGACTCTGTTCTTGAAAGTTATATTTTATGTTTATGTTTGGGGGGGGAAAAAAAGAAATATTTACAAAAAAAAAAAAAGATGCATGGACTTCAATTCCCAGAATTCCCCAGGCAGCATGAAGTTTCCCCATCTTAAACTTGCCAAGACTGAAAAACGCTGATCTACAGATAGGGATTTTTCCATTCTTCTTTTACTGGTTCCTACTTACTTATGAGCAATCATAATGCAAAATCCCCATTCCCAACTCACCCTAGAGCAAGGGTGCCTCCTGCACCACCCTGGAAGCTAACCCAGGGCGCGGGGGCCCCACATGATGTCCTCCCATGCCCTGTTTTTGGCCTGGAAGGCCTCCTGTACCACCTTGGAAACCAAACAGGGGCACGGGGGGGGCACGATGTCTCCCATGCCCCATTTTGGGCCTGGACGGCCTCCTGTGCCACTCTGAAAGCCAAAATGGGGTGTGGGTGAGTGCAATGTCCCTGTGCCCTGTTTTGGGCCTGGAAGGCCTCCTGCACCACCCTGGAAGTCAAAATGGGGCACATAGGGGGAATCCTGGGAGGGTTGGGGAGGGACCAGCCAGAAGTGGGATTTGCCGGTTCTCTGAACTGGGCAAAAAGTTAACAACTGGTTCACCCAAATCAGTGCAAACCAGCTGAATCTCACCTCTGTCTTTACTATATTCTTATTTTTTTCTTTTCTTTTTCCTCTATTTTTCTTTTCTGCACTTTCTTTTTTTTTAGTTTGTATTAGTTTTTATCTTTTTAAATTGTATTTCTTAACAAAATTACTATCTTAAAAAAGGAAAGTTGCTACTGCACATACTGAATTCTTTAATACCTTCCTGTGTTTGCTAGAGATTCCTCCTGCAAAGAGCTATTTCCTGGCACTAATTAGCAATCTATTGATTTGCAGTAGTCACTGTTTGATGTTTAAGCTTTAGCACTGGATATATCAATGCACAGTGGGTGTTATTTCAAACAAGGGATGAACCCTGCTATTGCTGCTTTGCAAACATATATCTTACACACCCAGCCCATTCAATGATATTATTCACACTCCAAGTTCAAACATCAGGACTCAGGGAAGCAGCCTTTATAAAGAATAGTTTTTTTTTCCTGAGGATTCCTCCACATCCTAGGTTGAATCCACATTAGCATTTTCTTGCTTTTACATTTTCACATAGAATTAAAACCAGAGGTTTTTCTTCTAGGCTTGATGGATAAGCAGCTGGAGGAAAAAAATATGATAACGGAAGCAAGACTTTCCTATGCACAGAGATGGTAAGAGCTGCAGATTCCCACAATGGATGAATGGATGCTGAAGTTAATAAGTAAAGGAACTGGCTGAGATGGCAAAACCATCTACTTTGATTAAAGAAAATGCTTTAACTAGCTTTGTCTTTGACTTTTTTCTTGAAAGTGAAAGAAATGAAATTTTAATTTTGAGATTTGATGATTAGAACTGTTCATGATTATAGAAATATTGTGTACTATTGAAATTTAAAGCAAAAGATTGATTTTTTTTAAATATACAGACTAAAGAATAACAGAGTTGGAAGGGTCCTTGGAGGTCTTCTAGTCCAACCCCCTTCTCAGGCAGGAAACCCTATACCATTTCAGATAAATGGTTGTTCAATCTCTTCTTAAAACACTTCCAGTGTTGGAGCAGTCACAACTTCCGGAGGCAAGTTGCTCCACTGATTAATTGTTCTAGCTATCTACATATTTGTATCGAAGAAAGTCAGAAGTTAAAAAATATTCCAACCTATCAAAAACAGCACCACAAAAAACAGATTAGGAGCACAAGTTAAAATAGGGACGAAAATGGTAAGTGAACACCTGTCTACCCTAGACGAGTTCAAATCACCAGGACCAGATGGATTACACCACAAGGTTCTGAAGGAACTGGCAGATGAGATCTCAGAACCACTGAACTATATCTTTCAAAGATCCTGGAGCACAGGGGAACTGCCAGAGGATTGGAAAAGAGCTGATGTAGTTCCCATCTTCAAAAAAGGAAAAAAAATAGATCCAGGAAACTACAGACCGATCAGCCTGACCTCAATACCAGGGAAGATTCTGGAAAAGATAATCAATCAATGAATCACCGAACACCTAGAAGCAAATCAAGTAATAACCAAAAGCCAACATGGGTTTGTCAAAAACAGATCATGCCAGACTAATCTTATTGCATTCTTTGACAAAGTGACAAAATTAGTGGACCAGAGGAATGCTGTCGATATAATTTACTTGGACTTCAGTAAAGCATTTGATAAAGTAGACCATAACCTACTACTAGATAAAGTAGAAAAATGTGGGTTAGACAGCATCACCACCAGATGGATTCGTAATTGGCTGATCAACCGCACTCAACATGTAGTCCTCAATGGAACTGCATCTACATGGAGGGAAGTATGCAGTGGAGTACCCCAGGGCTCTGTTTTAGGCCCAATGCTCTTCAACATCTTCATCAATGACTTGGACGGGGATGGATGGGGAACTCATCAAATTTGCAGATGACACCAAGCTGGCAGGAATAGCCAATACTCCAGAAGATAGGCTCAAGATACAGAAGGATCTTGACAGACTTGAACATTGGGCGCTATCTAACAAAATGAAATTCAATAGTGAAAAAAGTAAGGTTCTACATTTAGGGAAGAAAAACAAAATGCACAGGTACCATATATGTGGTACCTTGCTCAATAGTAGTAACTGTAGAGGGATCTTGGAATCCTAGTGGACAACCATTTAGATATGAGCCAGCAGTGTGCAGCAGCTGCCAAAAAAGCCAATACAGTTCTGGGCTGCATAAACAGAGGGATAGAATCAAGATCACATGAAGTATTAATACCACTTTATAATGCCTTGGTAAGGCCACACTTGGAATATTGCATTCAGTTTTGGTCACCACGATGTAAAAAAGATGTTGAGACTCTAGAAAGAGTGCAGAGAAAAGCAACAAAGATGATTAGGGACTGGAGGCTAAAACATATGAAGAATGGTTGCAGGAACAGGGTATGTCTATTTTAATGAAAAGAAGGACTAGGGGAGACATGATAGCAGTGTTCCAATATCTCAGGGGTTGCCACAAAGAAGAGGGAGTCAAACTACTCTTCAAAGCACCTGAGGGTTGAACAAGAAGTAATGGGTGGAAACTAACCAAGGAGAGGAGCAATTTAAAACTAAGGAGAAATTTCCTGATAGTTAGAACAATTAATAAGTGGAACAACTTGCCTGCAGAAGTTGTGAATGCTCCAACACTGGAAATTTTTAAGAAGATATTGGATAACCATTTGTCTGAAATGTTGTAGGGTTTCCTGCCTGGGCAGGGGGTTGGACTAGAAGACCTCCAAGGTCCCTTCCAACTCTGTTATTCTATTCTATTCTATTCTATTCTATTCTATTCTTTCAGGATATGGAACTGTAGCTCTAGGTTTCAAACCATTTTCCTTGCTGGCCCAGAAATGTACTACTCAGTGACATGAAGAACAGGTTGTGTCACTTGAGCTGCACTTCAATCTGCCTTATAGCAAAATTCATTTTCAAGAATTGTAGGCTTCTGCCAAAAATAGCAGTGGGGACTGTGGGAACAGGTAAATGCTAATCTCCTGTTCCATCAGGGATTCCATCAAGATGTAGCGATGAACAAAAGCAATAGCTCAAATAGAAGACAACAAAGTAAAGGCACTAAGGCACATTTGGAGAGTTCAGGACCTTGGACAGTATCACAGATTTTAACTTCTCTCTCCCATTGTGACATCTGAGCCAGAGAAAACATTGCATTACTGTTGTTGTTTAAAAAAGAAAAAGAAAAGAAAATTACACATGACAAAGCTTAGTGCATAGAGAGTATTTTAGTCCCAGGATAAGCATGGGAAAGAATCTTCAGGGTTGTAAGATGTATTTCCTATGTCAGGTGAGCCTGCTGAGTTCTACTCTACAGAATACAGACTTTAATAACATCACTATGTGGAATATATTACATAGGTTGATTTATTTGTGTCCCTATCTTCGCAGGAGCGTCTCCTGTTGCTATACCGACCTGCTGAGCATTGCTTGAAATAAGGGGGAAAACACCACAGTGCTTTCTTTCCCGCTGCCAACAGATCCACCGCATCCGATTAATAGCCTTCCATTCAGCAAATCTTCCTGTCCTCCCCTAAACTTATTAGGGAGCAGTGAGTTAACTAATACAGCTATTGAAGCCAGCTCTGAGGCCATGATGTCACTTGACAAGCAAGTTTCCAAAAGCACTAATCAATGGCTAATGACTGAGCTGACAAGAACTCCAATGAGGAAGTATTTGGAAGTGTCTTGTGGGAAATAACATTCTCTGCAGAACTTACTGTACTTTCTCCTCCTTCCAATCTCTTTTTGCTACTTGCCTTATTATTTTTTTTAACAAACCTACTATCAATATTTGTTGTAAGGACAATATGAAAGTAAGCAGAGATCAGAATCTGGCTTTTTCTTAATCTTACAGGTTAAAAACAATAAAAACAATTTAAAAAGCAGTAAGAAAACCTAAAAGGAAAACAGAAATAACATTTCAAAGTTTAATGTCGAGTTTGGAGATCCAGCTACTGACTGGATCTCCAAACTTGACATTAAACTTTGAAATGTTATTTCTGTTTTCCTTTTAGGTTTTCTTACTGCTTTTGTATTGTTTTTATTGTTTTTAACCTGTAAAAATGAAGTGTTTTAATACTGTGTGTGACCAACCATACACTAAATAAATAATTAATCTCACAAAGGTTAGATTCACTCAAGGTGTTTCATTTATGTACAAGTACAAGTAGTCCTCAACTTACAACAGTTCATTTAGTGACCATTTGAAGTTACAACAGCACCCAAAAAATAGATTTATGATCATTTTTCACATTTACGACCATTGCGGCATCCCCATCGTCACGTGATCAAAATTCAGACTCTTGGCCACTGGCTCATATTTATGACGGTTGCAGTGTCCGAGGGTCACATGTTCATCTTTTGCAACAGCCTGACCAGCAAAGTCAATAGGGAAGCCAGATTCACTTAACAGCTGTGTTACTAACTTAACAACTGCAGTGATTCACTTAAAAGGTCATAAAATGTGACAAAACTCACTTAACAAATGTCTCAGTCAGCAACAGAAATGTTGAGCTCAATTGCGGTCATAAGTCGAGGACTACCTGTAGGTGCATGGAGAAGTGTCGGGCAAAGATTTCTGTTTAGGCCCAGATGGTTACTAGTAGCAGGAATGACTGTAGCATTATAAGAGCCGCGGTGGCGCAGTGGTTAGAATGCAGTACTGCAGGCTACTTCTGCTGATCACTGGCTGCCAGCAGATTGGCAGTTCGGGTCTCACCAGCTCAAGGTTGACTCAGCCTTCCATCCTTCCAAGGTCAGTAAAATTGTTGGGGGCAATATGCTGACTCTGTAAACCGCTTAGAGAGAGCTGTAAAGCACTGTGAAGCGGTATATAAGTCTAAGTGCTAGTGCTAAGTGCTATCAGGACTAGGCATGTTTATAGAACTTCAATTGTCATCTTCTTCCAATCAGTCTTGACAAAGTATAGAAATAGATCACCAGTACTTTCTTCTGGGATGTATTTTGATTATCTAATAAAATCTGCATCTGGAATTTCTTAGTCCTCTCCCACCAAAGCATTAACCAGGCCCAAACCTGGCTGTTCGTTTTAACTTAGCCAATGCTGGCAAGATGTTACCTCAAGCTGGCCTATTTGGTTTGAATCCCTTTTAATCCAGCTGAGAAAATTCCTCAGATAGGGGCCTACGACATATTTTGTAGTTTGCTGGGTTCTTCTGTCATATTTGCCCTTAGGAAAAAGTTTCCAAGAAAAATATCCATGCTCTGGTTATATACCAAGTAGTATCAAGATCGGTGTGCATGTAGTGGGTTTGGGGATGAATGAAGAAGACCTGCAAGCCAACACACGAAAAGATTCGTACTGCACTAATTTGTTCCATTATTTCCAGTAGCTAAGGGTATGGAAATACGTTTAGACCAGTAGTGAAATGTAAAATTTGTTACTACCGGTTCTGTGGGCGTGGCTTGGGGGGGTTAATGTGACTGGGTGGGCGTGGCCAACTTTTTTTTTTTAACTTTTAAAACCATTTTTTCTACAACCTTAAGAGGTTGCAGAAAAAAAAATGCTTTTAAAAGCCTCTGAGGATCCCAGCTGAGCCGCTTTTTTTTACTTTTAGAAGCATTTTTTCGGCCGAAGAGGTTGTAGAAAAAATGCTTTTAAAAGTAAAAAAAAAAAAAAGCCTCTGATGATCGTGCGGCTGGGCATGGGGTGGTGGGGCACAGGGATTTTTGCTACCGGTTCTCCGAACCACCAGTATTTGTTTTATTTCAGGCAGCTGAACTAAAGGGTTGGAGTTTTGTTTGCTAAGGCATCAGCCTAGAAACCCAGGAGACTGAAAATTCTAGCCTGACTTAGACAAGGAGCTGGGTAGGTAACCTTGGGCCAGATATCTAATAAATCAGTTCCTGTTATTCTAGGTAGTTGGCTCGAATCCAGTTCCCACTCAAAATAAAACATGTAAACTGTATTAGTTCATGATTTAACAGAACAACAGGGGAGCCAAGGTGGCGCAGTGGTTAGAGTGCAGTACTGCAGCTACTTCAGCTGACTGCTAGTTCAGCAGATCAGCAGATCAAATCTCACCGGCTCAAGGTTGACTCAGCCTTCCATCCTTCCGAGATGGGTAAAATGAGGACCCAGATTGTTGGGGGCAATATGCTACTTAATATACTGTCTTTGTGTAAGCCGCCCAGAGTCCTCGGAGAATGGGCGGCATAGAAATATGAATAATAAAATAAATAATAAAGTAATAAATAAACAGAGTTGGAAGGGACCTTGGAGGTCTTCTAATCCAACTCCCTGCTCAAACAGGAGACCTTATACCATTCCAGACAAGTGGCTGTCCAGGCTCTTCTTAAAAGCCTCCAATGATGGAGCGACCACAACTTTTGAAGGCCAGCCATTCCATTGGTTAGTTGTTCTCACTGTTAGGAAATTTCTCCTTAGTTCGAAGTTGCTTCTCTCCTTGATTAGTTTCCACCCATTGTTTTTTGTCTTGCCGTCTGGTGCTTTGGAGAATAGATTGACCCTCTCTTCTTTGTGGCAGCCCCTCAAATGTTGGAACCCTGCTATCATGTCACCCCCTCACCCCAGTCACTCTTTCTCAGTCCTAGGAAGAAGGCAATGGCAAACCACTTCTGAAATCTTGCCAAGAAAATTGCAGGGACTTGTCCAGGCAGTCACCAGGAATCAACACTGATTCAAAGGCACTAAAAACAACCAGAAATCCTATTTTAGAATTTCTATTACTGTTTTCTTGCCTTAAAATGCTAAGCAGTTGCTTTTAGGCAAATCTGGAAATGAAACATTCTAATGGTGATGGTGGGGAGTTTGAAATGGATTGTATTTCTAGACTATAAGACTAACACAGAGACACACATCATTTAAATGAGGAAAAATCTAGTTGCTGGGAGGTGGGAGGAGAAGGCTGTATTTACTGGAGATTTGGGGAAATAATTGTTTTAGTGTGACAAGACCCTGACATAGAGATATAAAAAAAGAGAGCAAGAAAAATCTATTTCTTAATCAGGATGGTGGAATGTTCTGCACAAATGCTTTTGTCTTTTTTTTTCCTTTTTGCCGTTTCCTTCTTCAACCCTAATGAAATATATTGACCAATTCTCTCAGCTAGCTAGGGGTAATGAGGCAACCTCTACAGTGTATCTATATTTTTTAGTCACAGCAAAGATACTTTCAGCCAGGCTGGATGAAAAAGTGTGAGAAGATAACTCACCAACTCCGAAGGCAGAGGGAATCACAATGGGGAAATGGATAGGGCTAGGCCAGGGGTCTGTAATTTTAAATTCTCAAAGAGCCATTTGGATCTGTTTCCCACAGAAAAGAAAACACCGGGAGCCACAAAACCTGGGTGGGCGTGGCCAACTTGATGTCACGCACTTCCACCGGTCACATGACCACCACCCCCCAGCCATGCCTACCCAGCCAGTCATTAGGGCAGAGAACTAGTTGTTAAAAACACCGGGAACCACAAAATCCTTTTGACATATCTCTTTCTCCTCCCCCCCTCTCTCCTTCTCTCTCTGTATCTCTCTATGTCCCTTTCCCCCTCTCTCTGTATCTCTTGTCTCTGCCCTGGCCACTTCTCCATTCCCCACCGTTGCCCTTTCCTTCTCAGGCCAGGCGAGGAGTGACTGGGAGGGCGAGGGGCAGGGCCAGCCAGTGTTGGGATCACCTGACAGGGAGCCACACAGAGGGCCCAAAGAGCCACATGCGGCTCCAGAGCCGTAGGTTGCTGACCCCTGGGCTAGGCTTTGGTGGCACAGCAGAGCTCTCCCCAGGCTCCAGAGCCTCTCTAGGAGCCTGGGGAGGGCGAAAACGTTTGCCAACCAGAAGTCGCCAAACGGGCCATTTCCAGTCTCGGGGGGGCTCTGGGGGGCTGGGGAAGGCTGTTTTTGCCCTCCCCAGGTTCCTAGAGAGGCTCTGGAGCCTGGGAGAGCAAAAAATGGGCCTACCGGGCCCACTGTGCCATCGTGTGCAAAAGCAGGGGGAGCACGGGGGGGGGTCACATGCACATTCGCAGGGACAGGGCACATAGAATTATGGGTGTGGGCACAGGGGCACAACACCCCCCACACACACACTCCCCACGCTTTTGGCACACAATGGCAAAAAGGTTAGCCATCACTGCCCTATATCCTTTTCAGACAAATGGCTGTCTAGTCTCTTTTTAAAAGCCTCCAGTGATAAAGCACCCACAACTTTTGAAGGGAAGCCATTCCACTGGTTAATTGTTCTCACTACTAGGAAGTTTCTCCTTAATTCCAGGTTGAGTCTCTCCTTGATAAAGTGGCAACTGGACTCCAGAAAGTCCAGTTGCCTCCTGAAAAAAACATTTGTTGGATTCTCCTTGGTAAGTTGCCATCTGTTACTTCTTGCATTGTCTTCAGATAATTAACCTTGTGTCATCTGAAAACTAAATAGGGCAGTGGTTCTTAACCTTTTCTTCACCACGGACCCCTCCCCTTAAGTACTTTGTGTGGCCACAGACCCCGAAGAGTTAACTCAAGATTTAAACCATAACATTTCTTCAAGCCTTCACAGACCCTCTGTGAGAACCACTGAAATAGGCCTAGTAAAAGCATGGATGAAAAAATCACCAGGAAATCAAACAGATTGCTGACTCAAGTTCAAAGGCAAAATATACATGGAATAAAAAAACGTAAATAATGTAATGATGAAAATAAAATGTAATCTGGGGTGCAGTTCCATATCCTGTCCAAAAAATGGCACAGAAGTCAAGCTTGACTCAGAGGAAACATTACCTTTACCTTATTGCTAATAACAGTTATATATCAGTTTGACGGGCTCAAGAATATTGCCACATTATACTTTGACTTCATGTAACTCTAAGAAACAGGCCATGATTAGCATGCCAGTATTGCAAAACCGAACGATGAAAGAGGGTGACTATCTTATATTGAGAAAATGCTGACCTCCTAATCACAGCTTAGACCCTTAGCTGCTGCCACAGCTGTGCCCTATATACGGTGTTATTCCACTAGAAGACAGCCTGGTGCAAAATTGGAAAACATAATTGAAATGGGAATGACCTTTGGGCTCTGTATTCAGTCATCTCCTAGCGGGAGCAGAGAATTAAGGTATAGCTATGCCAGTAAGGTGAGTTTAACAGCTCTCTTTAAAATCTGGGTGATAAAGAAATCAGATTATCGGCGGTAATGAGGAAGTGGAGCAGTAGAGAGGAAAGAGAGTATTTGCAGCTTGATTTCTAGTGTTTTCTTTCTCTTGGGTTATTGGCAAATGTTTTGTTTTTGTTACTGTTAATTGGGAAGACCCTCACTTAATGGGCAACAGTGATTTTGCATTAAATTTCAGTTCCAGGAACCTGTAGCTAAGAAATCTCTCATTTTGGTTTGACATCAGGAAATAATCTCCTAATGAGAAGAAGATGTTCAACCATTGGACATCGTGCATCATGAAATCGTGTATTTTCCTTTGCTGGAGATGTTAAAACAGAAGCTGCTGAGAATGATGTATCACTGAGCAAAGGCAAGGCTAGATTATCTGCAAGATCCCTTCCAATCTTGACCCTCTGTTGTTCCAAAGTTGGGTCAGTGTAAAAGTCACTTTGTTCTCCACTGAATGGGTATTGCAGCTTTGAATATTTGTAGTCCAAAGCTATTGTATCATTAGATAAACCCTGTCTAATTACAACCATTTTGTGAGCGCTCCCATGCCATATTCCAAAAAATCTATATCTGATCATCGGGACAAAAGGATTCACAAAATAGTATATAGCTTTAAGGCTCCCTTAAGTCTGCCAGAACCGAGAAGTCCTTGGTGCTCTCTCAGCTTGGTGGTTTTCTTGCAGACATTTCATTAACCCAACTAGGTAATAACATCCAGGTTAGAAGGGAGTGGGATTTGTTCTCTGTTTACATACAATGGCTTACTCTGTCAGTCTTGGAGAGAATGTGCTTTTCTCCTTGGTAGTTCCTTGATTAGATTGTTGTTTTCTGTCTGAACTCCTGGGAACTACACAGTCGTTTACATGCAGCTTTCTCAACTGAATCACAAAAGTGGTTTGTTATTACTTTTAACAAACAATAGAAGAATGCTACTCCCCCCCCTCCAGCATTTCAATAGCCTAAAACCCTGGGATTTCCCAGTAGTCTCCCCTCCAACTCTGAATCAAGTTCAGCTTTGCTTCAATTTGGAGGAGGAAACCAGCCAGGTCAAACGAAGGCTGCTACCACCCATCACCCAAATATAATAGAGTAATTGTTGGTAATTGTGCAACAGCAGCAGCAACAGCAGCAGCCGTGAAAAGAAACCATCTCGGCCATGCAATAAAAAGAAGACAGCACTCCGGAGAGCAGAGGAAGAGTCACAGGTCTCTGGAAGAGCAGGTAAGGCTGCTGGCTCTCTGGGGAAAGATGACAAAGCAGGGGTGAAATCCAGAAGGTTCTGGCAGGTTCTGGAGAACCGGTAGCGGAAATTTTGAGTAGTTCGGAGAACCAGCAAATACCACCTCCGGCTGGCCCCAGAGTGGGGAGGGAATGGGGATTTTGCAGTATCCTTCCCCTGTAGTGGGTGGGAATGGAGATTTTGCAATATCCTTCCCGTGGAGTGGGGTGGGAATGGAGATTTTGCAATATCCTTCCCCAGGAGTGGGATGGGAATGGAGATTTTGCAATATCCTTCCCCCCAGGAGTGGGATGGGAATGGAGATTTTGCAATATCCTTCCCCCAGAAGTGGGAAGGGCATGGGGATTTTGCAGTATCCTTCCCCTGGAGTGGGTGGGAATGGAGATTTTGCAATATCCTTCCCGTGGAGTGGGGTGGGAATGGAGATTTTGCAGTATCCTTCCTCCAGGAGTGGGGAAGGAATGGGGATTTTGCAGTATCCTTCCTCTGCCATGCCCACCAAGCCACACCACGCCCACAGAACCGGTAGCAAAAAAAAAATTGGATTTCACCACTGCGACAAAGTATTTGATTTTGGATGGAAGTGACAGATAAGATGGAGTCGTTGACAGGACGTAAGAGTTGGCCTCTCCGGGAGATTTCAGCCTAAGTAAGCTTGCTAGCCTGGAGCTGGGTTGTGGGGGGTTTTTTCACCCCCTTCCAGCCCCGGTGGCCTCATGTTAGATCCTCGCCTCCACGTAACAGAGCAAGCGAGACAGACAAATTTTTATTTGGCCAGCAAATATTGTGTTCGCTCTTTTATTAGATGAAGCCTTGGAATGTTTTATGAGCTCCGTTATGAAGTTCGGAGCGGCCGGGAGGGCGGCCATCACCTTGGAAGCAGGCAGCCGCCGCGATAAGAGGCGAGGAGCGCCAAGGCGAGGCTAGCGGCCGACTGCAAGCGCTTTGCGGGCGTCTGGCAGCCTTGCATTAACATGCAAATATTCTCGGCGCCTGCTGGGAGCAGATAGTTCGGCGCGAAGCAGGAGCGGGAGGCGACAGGCGCGCCGTTTTTCGCTCGCTGCTTCTCCTCCGCGCGATTTGCGGTGTTTTCTCGTGAGGGGGAAGCAAAGGCGAAGGGGCCAGAAGGGGCGCTTGTGAAGGACCGGGGATGTAGGAGACATGGGCATGGCTGGTCTAGGGAAGAGAAGGCCCAGGGGGAGACATGTCAGCAGCGTGCCAATATTTGAGGGGCTGCCACAGAGAGGAAGGCCTGTCAAGCTATTTTCACAAGGCACCTGAAGGCCAGGCAAGGAATAAAGGATGGAAACTGGATGGACAAGGAGAGATTCAACCTAGAAATAAGGAGACATTTTCTGACAGGGAGAACAATCGACCAATGGAACAGCTTGCCTTCGGAAGTTGTGGGAGCTTCATCACGGCAGGCTTTCAAGAAGAGACTGGACTGCCATCTGACAGAAATGGTGTAGGGTACATTGTAGAAAAATAATAATTAGGATAGGATAGGATAGGATAGAATAGGATAGGATAGGATAGGATAGGATAGGATAGGATAGGATAGGATTGAATTGAATTGAATTGAATTGAATTGAATTGAATTGAATTTCTTATTGGCCAAGTGTGATTGGACACACAAGGAATTTGTCTTGGTGCATATGCTCTCAGTGTACATAAAAAATAGTTGGAAGGGACCTTGAGGTCTTCTTCTTCTTCCTGCTTAGGCAGGAAACCCCCATTTCAGACAAATGGTTATCCAACACCTTCTTTAAAACTTCCAGTGTTGGAGCATTTACAACTTCTGGAGGCAAGTTGTTCCACTGATTAATTGTTGTAACTGTCAGGAAATTTCTTCTTAGTTCTAGGTTGCTTCTCTCCTTGATTAGTTTCCACCCATTGCTTCTTGTCCTGCCCTCAGGTGCTTTGGAGAATAGCTTGACTCCCTCTTCTTTGTGGCAGCCCCTGAGATATTGGAACACTGCTATCATGTCACCCCTAAGGTCTCCTGCTTGGGTGAAGGGTTGGACTAGATGACCTACAAGGTCCCTTCCAACTCTGTTATTTTATTATTCTGAGGCCAGCCTGGCAGGAAGCGAATCCTCTGGTCAGCTACATCGGATGGAGATTCATCATTTTAATCCCTCCCCCAAGAAATATCCAAGTGATTAATTGGCAAAAGGGTGTGCATGCTGTACAGTAGTGACATGATTTCTTTTAAAAGCCAGACAGTTTCAATTGTGAAAATTGAAAAGGCACTTTTATGATACCTTGCAAAAAAAAAAAAAAAGCCGGCCAGCAATTGATCTCCTCTGGGTCATTCCATGTCAAGTGGTCTGAGGCTCTGTTTTCACTGGCAGAGGCACTCCGGGCCAGTCCTTCGCTGTTTCCAGGCTGGCCCCACGGGCCAGATCTAAGCACCCCGGGGGCCAGATCCAGCTCCTGGGCATTGAGTTTGACACCCCTGTCTTAGAACATAGAATAACAGAGTTGGAAAGGACCTTGGAGGTCCAACCACCTGCTCAAGCAGGAGATCCTGGCCTATACCATTTCAATCAAATAGTTGTCCAGTCTCTTTTTGAAAGCCTCCAGTGATGGAGCACTTCAACTTCTGAAGGCAAGCTATTCCATTGATGGAGTGCTTCTCACCATTAGGAATTTTCTCCTTAGTTCTAGGTTGCTTTTCTCCTTGGTTAGTTTCTATCCATTGTTTCTCATCTTGCCTTTTGGTGCTTTGGAAAATAGTTTAATCGCTTGTCTTTGTAGGAGTCCCTCAGATATTGGAAGATTGCTAGTCCTTCTTTTCACCAGATTAGATATACACCATTCCTGCAACTGTTCTTCATGTGTTTTAGTCTCCAGTCCCCTAATCATCCTGGTTTTCCAGTCTCAACATCTTTTTTATATTGCGGTGACCAGAACTGGATGCAGTAGTCTAAGTCTGGTCTTACTAAGGCTTTGTAAAGCAGTAGTAGACTTTGTAAAGCAGTCTTTATTTTGTTATAGATGCCGTCCCTGGTTAGATGCAGTGTCTTGATCCAAGCCTTCCCTCTTTTTATATCTGCATTATACAGGTCTTACATTGTGATGCCATACCCACTGTCTTGCAATTGTTCACCTGTCTGTGGATGCCCACAAAGTTGGCTGGTTTATCTGACATTTCATTCTGCCCATTGAGTCAGGTCCAGAATGCAACTATTCCAGGCTTATCCTGGTTTTGCCACCCCCACCCTCCCCAGGGTTGGTAAATTGAGAAAGAAACCAAGGCAAATTGATGGTGTATTCCAACTGGTTACTTTGAATTTATAGAGGTTACTCTTTTTAGATGTGGTTTAGTTAGTTAGTTAGTTTAGTTAGTTTATTGAATTTATATACTGCCCTACTCCCGAAGGACTCAGGGCGGTGAACAGCCAAAAGATAAAATACATGTAATACAAATGTTAAAAACCATTAAAATACGATTAAATAATTTGGCCCAGAAAACAAAATTTAAAAACCCCAATTTTTATACGACAAATTTAAAATTTAAAAATTTAAAAAACAGTTTAAAAAAGAGGTTAGGCCAGGCCGGTCTGCTGGAATAGCAATGTTTAGATTTGGTTTAGTGCTGTGGTACTCAAAAGTGTGGTTTAGGGACCCCTGAGTTTCCTCAAAACTCTTTCAGGGTGTCCATGGAAACATAAAAATATTTTTAAACCTCAATTTTAATTTATAATACATTAAATATTGATAGAGCTAACCCACATAATCAAAATCTTTCTGGAGTGCTCCATCATTGCTAAGAATCCAAAAGTTAAGAACTGCTGGTTTAGAGGCACCTCAATTTACATTATGAAGTTATAATTGACCGTAACATGTTATGGTATCATTTTATACTACTGTATGTCCGTATAATGAATATAATCAATAAATTAGTTCAGTACCGCTGCACTAATACCAGTAGTGGCAGGAGTAACTTCAGGAAGGGAGAATCAAAAAATTCAAGATGGCAGCCACAACCTTGTGACTGAGGCCTTACCCAGGTGTTGGTGTGATGCAACCTCGTCCAATCCCATGTATCCTGGTTGCACCTAATCCTGAAAACCAGCCTTGAATATGTAAAGAAGAAACTTTTCTTTCATGGCAGATTTCATTGGTCTTCTCCCCTCCCCCAATTTTTTTTTTTAAAGAAAGCACTTCTGTAGTTATAGAATTGTCTACAAGTAGGTATAGAGTTATACTTGGCTCTGGTCACCATCTTGACTATTTTTTAACCCCTTCTCTATGTACAACCCCAAGTAATGACTTCTCAACCACTGTAGCCCCGACAGAATATGTTTTTTTAACAGGTTAACAGAGTTGGAAGGGACCTTGTAGGTCTTCTAGTCGAAAACCCCTGCCCAAGCAGGAGACCCTACACCAGTGATGGCTAACCTTTTTGCCATCGCGTGCCAAAAGTGGGGTGTATGGGGAGAGGGTCGCACACGCGCGTGCCCACACCCATAATTCTATCTGCCCAGCCACCCGCACATGCGCGCATGACCCCCTGCGCTCCCCCTCTTTTGGCACGCGATGGCACGGTGGGCCCAGTAGGCCCGTTTTTCGCTCTCCCCAGGCTCCAGAGCCTTTCTAGGTGCCTGGAGAGGGCAAAAACAGCCTTCCCCACTCCCCCAGAGGCCCTCCGGAGGCCGGAAACAGCGTGTTTCCTGACTTCTGGTGGGCCCAGAAGGCCTGAAAATCAGCTGGCCAGAGCTGAGCTTGGGTGCCCACCAATATGGTTCTGCGTGCCATCTGTGGCACACGTGCCATAGGTTCGCCATCACGGCCCTACACCGTTTCTGACAAATGGCAGTTGAGTCTCTTCTTGAAAGCTTCCAGTGATGAAGTTCGCACAACTTCTGAAGGCAAGCTATTCCATTGGTTTGGACAATTCCAGAATAACAGGATTGAAAGGGACCTTGAAGGTCTTCTAGTCCAACCCCTTGCTCAAGCAGGAGACCCTATACCAGTACCATTCCAGACAAATGACTGTCCAGTCTCTTCTTAAAAACATCCAATGATGGAACCTAGATCCTGACTTGGTGGCTCAGTGGCTAAGACACTGAGCTTATCAATCAGAAAGGTCGGCAGTTCTGCAGTTCGAATCCCTAGTACAGGTCTCCTGCATGAGTAGGGGGATGGACTAGATGACCTCCAAGGTCCCTTCCAACTCTGTTACTGTTACTGGAGCACCCCAATTTTCCGCTGACTGTTTTCACTGACAGCAAATTTCTCCTTAATTCTAGGTTGGATCTCTCTTTGATAAGCTTCCATCTGTGACAATTTCCAAGATGATTGGCTTTTCTCATCACCTTGATATCACAAATTCAGAAATCTGACGTGAATAATGCAACGTAACTAAAGTTAAATTGAAACTCTTGAGAAATGCAGTAGCTTTGGAATATTAGTCTGGGAAGGGGGGGCACTTTGCATATAAAGAATTCCCTTTGAGTTGGATAGCATTTCTTGATAATAAAAGGTGAGCAAAATGTGTTCTTGGCTCCTCTACTCAGAGAACTGAAGGCAGAAAGAGAGTGAGTTTGATATCCCTCTTGAGTATGAATGCTGAAAGTGTGAGTGCTTTGAGAATTTTTTCCCCCCTTATTTAACTTCCCCCTCTCTTTTTAATGTTGCTGCTGCAGAACACATTTAAATAATTAAAGCAGTTTTAAAAGCTTTACTAGTGAAGAGGCATCAGCTGTAATCCTAAACTCACTGGCCACAATTCCGTTTGGAATTGGCTTGATACACAGTAATACAATTTTGTGCCCAGAATGCTAAAGAACTAAACAGGCATATGTACGTTTGTTGTTTTTTTTTAAGGAGAAATTTTCATCCATAAACTATAATTAGGCACATCAACTTTTATTAAAAAGGAATCAATAGAACTAAAATGCTTCATTAGCTGCTCACATCCCACTACAATATTTTCAATGCAATTAGAGCTAAGCAAAAACTTCACAGTTTCCCCACCACTCAGACTGGACAGTTTGCGTGCAAAGCCCAATCCCTATCAGACCATATTCCAGGTTCCCATTCTTCTTGGAGAGACAAGTATGCATTTTGTCCAGGTAGAACAGTAAAAAAAAAAAAAAAAAAGGTGAGGTTTTGGTTTAATGTGTGCAAATGACTGCTGCTTCTCATTCCCTAAATAGTTATTTGCTTCGATTAGCATGCATTCTCTCCAATAGGTAGCACTTTCCCTGTGGAAGGTTATGGTAATGTTGCAGTCCTCATGAACAATCCTCAACATATAGTTATGGAGGTGCAATGATTAGAATGCAGTATGTTGTGGCCCGCCAGCGGCCTGCGCGGATCGTGGCTGATCCCGACGATGAGGAGGCTGGTGTGGTGTCGCGCCAGCAGCCTGTGCAGCCGGCGCTCGCGTCGGACAGCGAGGAGGCTGAAGAGGATGTGGTGCCAGAGGCAGAGACTCAGCCAGGGCCTTCAGAACCTCCAGAGGCTCCTTCAAGTGGAGAGAGCGAAGTGGAGGAGCCTCTCCTCAGTGCTCGAGCACGCAGGGCTGCCAAAAGGCAGGAGTGGCTACTCAGAAGGAGGAGGTCTCCTCGAGAGTAAGGCTTGAGGATAATTGGCCACTCCCTTAGCCTATTTAAGTCACACGCTGTTATTAAGTTTTTTGCTAGAAACAACTCGTATTTATTATCAGAGTATTTTGGTTTATCATATCTAGTTTTCTGGGCTGGTTGCCAACCTTTGCCGGTCTTGTTTATTCTTGCTACTTAATAAATTTGATAAGGACTGTTGGTGTGTGTCAATATCCTCGGAAATCCGGAGCTGGGGCAGAACACAGTATTGCAGGCTTAACTCTGCCCACAGCTAGGAGTTCGATCCTGACTGGCTTGAAATTGACTCAGCCTTTCGTCCTTCCAAGGTCCGTAAAATGAAGACCCAGATTGTTGGGGGGGGGGAATATGCTGACATTTGTAAACGGCTCAGAGCGTGCTGTACTATGGACCACTACGAAGCAGTATATAAGTCTAAGTCAGTGATGGCGAACCTTTTAGGCACCGAGTGCCCAAACTGTGCTTGCTTGCATGCCCAAACTGAAAGGTGCACGCATGCGCATGAACATGTGCATGCATGGACATGTGTGAGCGTGTGCATGCACAGACATGAGCAAACGTGCGCATGCATGAACATACGCAGATATGCGCAGCAGAGACCTGAAGACAAGCTGGCCAGCGGGAGGCAGGGCATCCCAACACCAGCAGTGCTGCAAGAGCTAAGATCTTTTTCTTTCGTGAGCTTCTGTTTCATCGTTTGCAGGGAAACAGAAGCTCACGAAAAAAACGCCATGGAGATCTGTCCTGGGGTGACGGCACATGTCCCAGCAGAGAGGGCTCTGCGTGCCACCTCTGGCACGTGTGCCATAGGTTCACCATCATGGTTCTAAATTCTATTGCTATCTCACCAACAGCCTGTGTTTGTGATGCATCAACTTGCTGGAATAACAGCTGCATTCTGTTCCATTTTGTCTTCCACTCGTATGATGTATAGGCTCCAAACTGGTGTTGTAGAAGCAAGCCAAAAGGCAGAAACTCAGCTGCAAAGGAGTATATACAAAGGGCCAGGGCTTTGATCACACTCACCATTGGGCCAACTCTGACACCCACTTGTTGCAGACAATGGTGGCTGAGAAAGCGGGGGCTGTATTCTCTGCTCTAGCAGACCCTCTAGGCCAGAGGTATCAGACTGGATTCCTTCATGGGCCAGATCGGCATTGTAGTTCTCCTTGGGCTGGCCGGGAAGGGACGCCTCCTGCAGCACCCTGCCGGCCAAAATGGGGTGAAGTCCCCCCCCCACAGCCCGTTTTGGCTGCTATTTCCAAGCCGGCCCCGTGGGCCAGATTTAAGCACCCTGCGGACCACATCCAGGCCACAGGCCTTGAGTTGGACACCCCTGCTCTAGGCTATAATACCAGCCTGTCTATTTTTCACTCCTTTATCATATTCCAGCCTACCGCACATCTATATACTATGTACTCCCTAAACTTTTGTGTCTGTTTGTAACCTTCAGTTGGGCAAAACTGTGCAATCATCAGACCGCTATATTTTTAATTCATATACCTCAAATGGGCTAATTTACAGAATGCATCCAGAATCCAGGACCCGTTACCCTCATGGGATTGAAATTTGGCAAAGTCGTGGCCACTTCAGTACCTTTGTACTGCTACTATCAGCCATAGTCATATGACTGTCATTTCCAATGCTCCCTGCCAGCTTCCCACAAGGAAAGTCAGAATCGGAATAGAGCTGGAAGCGATCTTGGAGGTCTTCCATCCAGCCCTGTGTTCAAGCAGGAGATCCTAGACCATTTCAGAAAAGGGACTCTCCAGTCTCTTCTTAAAAATCTCCAGTGATGAAGCACCCACGATGACTGGCAAGCTATTCCACTGGTTAATTGTCCTCACTGTTTGGAAGTTTCTCCTCAATTCCTCAATTCTAATCAATGCAGAAATCAGTGGGAAGTCAGGAGTTGCTCCCACTCCCACTGCTCTGTGTGCCTGGGATTATTCTGTTTCACTGCCTAGGTATTAAAATGTTCTTAAATGATGACCCAACAAGTCATGGTGTTGTCTAACTATGAGAGGGATCTTGGAGTCTTAGTGGACAACCAGGTAAATATGAGCCAGCATTGTGCGGCCGCAGCCAAAACAGCCAATGCAATCCTAAATTGCATTAACAGAGGGATACAATCAAGGGAGGTACTAATACCACTCTATAAAGTCTTAGTAAGACCACACCTAGAGTACTGCATCCAGTTTTGGTCACCACACTATAAAAAAGATGTTGAGACTCTACAAAAAGTGCAGAGAAGAGCAACCAAGATGATTAGTGAACTGGAGGCTAAAACATACGATGAACGGTTGCAGGAACTGGGCATGGCTAGTCTAATGAAGAGAAGGACCATGGGAGACGTGATAGCAGTGTTCCAATATTTGCGGGGCTGCCACAGAGAGGGAAGGGGTCAAGCTATTTTCCAAAGCACCTGAAAGCCAGACAAGGAATAATGGATGGAAACTGATCAAGGAGAGATTCAACCTGGAAATAAAGAGAAATTTTCTGACAGTGAGAACAATCAACAAATGGAACAGCTTGCCTTCGGACGTTGTGGGAGCTTCAGCACTGGAAGCTTTCAAGAAGAGACTGGCCTGCCATCTAAATGGAATAGAATAAGTTTAGTTGGAAGGGACCTTGAGGTCTTCTAGTCCAGCCCCCTGCTTAGGCAGGAAACCCTATACCATTTCAGACAAATGGTTATCCAGTCTCTTCTTAAAAACTTCCAATGTTGGAGCATTCACAACCTCTGGAGGCAAGTTGTTCCACTGATTAATTGTTTCCACTGTCAGGAAATTTCTCCTTAGTTTTAGGTTGCTTCTCTCCTTGATTACTTTCCACCCATTGCTTCTTGTCCTACCCTCAGGTGCTTTGGAGAATAGCTTGACTCCCTCTTCTTTGTACCAGTCCATATTGGAACACTGCTATCATGTCACCCTTGGTCCTTCTTTTCATCAGACTAGACATACTTCTTAGTTTAAATAGTTTCTCTGTTGCAGGAAGTGACTCCTTTAGCATTTGGGCGATTCTGTTGACCGCTGTCATGAATTTGACAGTTACATGGCTTTGAACGTAGCCACTTTTCTAGCCCCACTGATCTTCATTTGCTCTTTTCCAGCTCTCTTTGTTGAAATCTGCTTCCAGTAACCAGCCTGGAGCCTGAATGTCAGTGAAATCACAGATCCCAAAGGTGGCAGAGAGAATGTAATGGAAGGAACCATTTTTATCTGTGACTATAACTCACTTCTAGCTTGGATGAATAGAGAGTGCCTACTAAAGGTTGCATCCTCTAAGGAGGTACAATGAGAAGGGATGCAGAAGGAAGCATTTTTTGTGACTATTCTCTATTGGAGCAATTGCCCCTCAGGCAAGTACAGCCCTGTTATGGCCTTCCAGAAGTTGGTTAAGATTTAATTTCGAAGGCCTTTGGAAATTAACTATTGAAGAGCTGCACAGTGTGGAGTTTGCTTTGTTATTGTTTTATGGATTATTTTATATCATGCTATATAATTTACAGGGGACGCGGAGGCTCAGTGGCTAAGACACTGAGCTTGTCAATCAAAAGGTCAGCAGTTCAAATCCCTAGGGCCGTGTAATGGGGTGAGCTCCCGTTACTTGTCCCAGCTTCTGTCAACCTAGCTGTTCGAAAGCATGTAAAAAATGCAAGTAGAAAAATAGGGACCACCTTTGGTGGGAAGGTAACAGCGTTCCGTGTGCCCTTGGCATTTAGTCATGCCAGCCACATGACCATGGAGACGTCTTCGGACAGTGCTGGCTTTTTGGCTTTGAAACAGAGATGAGCACCACTCCCTAGAGCCGGAAATGATTAGCACGCATGTGCGAGGGAACTTTTACCTTTATTTACATTGACATTTACTTCACTCCCCTACCATGTCCCAGCCTACTACAAATAATGGGTGGAAATCTGGAGCTTTGCCAACTGCAGTAATGTCTTGGGGTCATCTGCTAACCTTCTTATGGTCTTCAAAGCCCCCCAAAAATAAAAGTGTGGCTCTTTACCACAAGGAAATTACTCACTCCATATCTGCTTCCTAGATATTTATTTCATGTGCTAGCTATTCAAAGTTTGGGTGATTTATCTCAAACTCTTTCAGAATAGGGGATCTGAATTTAATAGATCAGAGAAGGAGTCAGCTTGGCAGGAAGATGGAAGATAGTATTTGAGCTAAGGTGGTGCAGTGGTTAGAATGAAGTACTGCAGGCTACTTCAGCTGACTGCTAGATGCAGTTCAGCAGTTCAAATCTCACCAACTCAAGGTTGACTCAGCCTTTCATCCTTCCGAGGTGGGTAAAATGAGGACCCAGGTTGTTGGGGGCGATAGGCTGACTCTGTAAACCGCTTAGAGAGGGCTGTAAAAGTACTATGAAGTATTTTTAAGTCTAAGTGCTATTGCTATTTCTTGGCTGCAGCAAAGAGGGGTGCTGTCCACTGCTATTTTCCAGATGCCTTCAGGTCATCTGCTTTCAGAAGTAAAATCCCCTGAGTTCAGTGAAGCTTTATTTGAGAAAAGGTTCTACACCAAGGATAGTTAATCCTAGATCTTCAAATATTTTGAACAGTAACTATCACCATCACTGTCTATGCTGGCAGGAGCTTTTGGAGGTCTAGTCCAATATATCTTCAGATTCCAGGTGGTCAATTTCTGGTACATATAACAATTTATTTCAACAAATTATTCTTGTAATGAACAAAAAATATATTCTTCATTGGCCCTTGCATAGGACTGCTAAAGCACCAATGTCTCAAAGGTGCTTTTTTTTTTCCAGGATGCAACTGGACTCTCTTGTTTTTTCTTTGAGGATGTTTTGATTCTCATCCCAGAAGCTTCTTCAGCTCTTGACATCTTTTGAATGGTGTGGGAATAGGAATGGATTTCCAGAGTGGGAGGGGAATTGCAGATTACAGGAACCAGGAGCACTACTCAGGTAACCCTGAAGACACAGATCAACCTCCAAGTGCTTCAACGACCCTCTAAAAGGATGCAAATGACCAGCTGTCTGCAAGGAGTATAAATCCTTCCATTCCGCACTATCCTGTCAGAGCTGAAGAAGCTTCTTGCATGAGAAGCGAAACGTCCTCAAAGAAAAAACAAGGAAGTCCAGTTGCCTCCTGAAAAAAAGCACTTTTGGGACAACCATGGCCTAGGCCAGGGGTCTCCAACCTTGGCAACTTTCAGACTTGTGGACTTCAACTCCCAGAATTTGCTGGCTGAGGAATTCTGGGAGTTGAAGTCCACAAGTCTGAAACTCCTGGCCTAGATGACTGAGAATCTCTACAGACTTGAAGCACCACTGTTTTATCATTCAGACCAAATACAACCCTATTGTAGAGTCATATGGTTAGAAGGGTCTTCAGAGGTCATTTAGTACTTAATGTGTAAAGCATTTCAGATGTATGGCTATCCAGCTCCTTCTGGTGAAGAACAACATTCCATTTCTTGAGACAAGTTCTTTTGCTAGTTGACAATTCCTCTCATCAGAAATCCCTCCTCAAGTGCACCTGAATACGCTTCCCTGCATTCCATTGATTTTGAATCTGTCCTTCAAGGCCATAGAGACCACTTCCTCCTCTTTATAACATTCCTTCAGATATCTGAAGAATGTAATTCTACCTTTTCTCCATTTTCTCCTCTGCAGGCTAACGAGGCCCACTGTAGTTCCTTTAATTGTCCCTCATAGGACTTGGTTCTTGAATCCCTCACCTTCTTAGCAGCTCTTGTCTCAACTCATTCCACTTCGTTGATATTGTTTTCAGATTACAATCCAATGAGGGGGCTCTTTTGAGAAAAGGAAGACCACCAGCAAAGAGACTGTTATTATCTCTTTCCCTCAGTGTTTCCAGGGAGATTTTATTACTGTACATAAAACATACTGTACATAAAAAGCTTAACAAATTTATTTTCTAATCCCTAGTGCCGCATAACGGGGTGAGCTCCCGTTATTTGTCCCAGCTTCTGCCAACCTAGAAGTTCGAAAGCACATAAAAAATGCAAGTAGAAAAATAGGGACCACCTTTGGTGGGAAGGTAACAGTGTTCCATGCGCTTTTGGCATTTAGTTATGCCGGCCACATGTCCACGGAGATGTCTTTGGACAGCGCTGGCTCTTCGGCTTTGAAACGGAGATGAGCACCGCCCCCTAGAGTCAGGAACGACTAGCACATATGTTCGAGGGGAACCTTTACTAACTTATTCTAATGCTTCAGGTCAATCTTCATATCAGAGGTGGGTTTCAGCAGGTTCTGACCAGTTCTGGAGAACCGGTAGCAGAAATTTTGAATAGTTCGGAAAACCGGTAGTAAAAATTCTGACTGGCCCCGCCCCCATCTATTCTCTGCCTCCCAAGTTCCAGCTGATCAGGAGGAAATGGGGATTTTGCAGTAACCTTCCCCTGGATTGGGGAGGAAATGGAGATTTTACAGTATCCTTCCTCTGGAATGGGGTGGGAATGGAGATTTTACAGTATCCTTCCCCTGGAGTGGGGTGGGAATGGAGATTTTACAATATCCTTCCCCTGGAGTGGGGTGGGAATGGAGATTTTACAGTATCCTTCCCCTGCCATGCCCACCAAGCCATGCTCACCAAGCCATGCCCACAGAACCAGTAGTAAAAAATTTTGAAACCCACCACTGCTTCATATATATAATTTTTATTAAAATTGTCAATTATAATAGTAAAATCTAATACAAAACTTTGAGAAGAGAAACAGTAAAATGTCCAAGAAAATATAATACATTTTGGACAGTCTATTCATAAGGCAGATATCATGACTGACATTGTTCTGTGGTGGCTACTTTTTTTCCCCTCCTTTTTGTTTCAAGCCTCTTTAATATTTTCAGTTTTACAATGTTTTGCATCATCTGTAGGTCACAATTTATTACCTCAGAAATAGGCTTTTTTTTCCTCCTCTGCTTTAAAATCATATAATTACTTATTCATTGTTACGTCTTGCAAAAAACAAAACAAGGCTATTTCCCATGAGAAGTTGTTTTTTCTTTAACATTAACACCAAAATCTTTGTAAAAGTTTCTGTATTCCAAATTTATCTGGACTCAGTCTTAGTCCATTCCGAAGTTTCTAAGATCAAAATCTGATTTAGCTTTGTATTGTTTATTCAAATTTCTTTAAATTTTTAAGCTTATGATTAAGTTTTTCTTTCATTGAGGATTCAAGGGTAACTCGCCCAACATTTTCAAATTTCTCTAAGGGTTGTAATAGCCTAAGAGTAGCTTAAAACAATTTTTGAAAGTAATTTGAAAGTGAAATTAGCAAACAGTGTCCTATGAAAGGCCGTGACTGAGACAACATGACTATTCCTGTCATCTCCAAGCAGTCACACCCATGGGAGACTTCTCACCTGCAGTCTCTTTGTAAGGAGCTGCTGTCTGGAGGACATGTCGGCAATCTCCCGTCCTCATTTTGTTCAGAGTTTCTGAAGAGCTGCTCTATTCACTGATTCTGCATACGATGGTCAGCTCTGATTCCATGGAGACATCTACAGTTTGCTATCATGCCTCCCCTGGAAGCTTATGCCTTCAAGACAACCTCACAGCCAAGTCACTAAACCTTTATTAGCAATAATTTTGGAAATATTTTGCCGTTGCCTGCTTTCTAGGGAGGAGAAGGAGTGACTGGCCCAAGGTCACCCACAGCTCACTTTGTGCTTAAGATGGGGCTAGAACCCATGGTCTCCTGGTTTCTAGGCTGATGACTTCACCGCTACTGATGACTTCACCACTGATGAAGTTTCTAGGCTGATGACTTCACCACTACTCCAAGCTAGCTTTCATGCTACATTACACTTGATATAAATACTTATACTGACATCTGTCTAATTCTTAATAAACAGTCCTATGAACAATTTGATTCTCTTTTGTTGCCTGATCTTACAACAAAGCCATTAGCTGCTATTATCCACCTTCAAGTTAGTTGGCTTCTGTTGCTGCCAGCTACTATTCTGAGCTGCTGCTGAAGTGTTGGCTTTGCAGTTTCTCAATCTGTGCTGGAGGATTGCGGAGAGAGAAGACCTTTACCAGCTGCTGACTAGCTGTGGGCTCTCAGCCTCTCTGCTGGGCTCTGCTTCCCCTTGCAGTGTGTCTGCTGTTGCTTTGCTGAAGTCCAAGCCTCCTCCTTCCCCATCAGTCCCCAGCGAAGCTACACTTTGTCCTGACAGCTGCTCCATTCACTCAGCTGCAAATTCTCACTCTCTGCTCTTGCATCTCACATGAATCTTCCTTCCACAAACACCTATGCAAACACATTCAGGGGCAGTGGTGAAATCCAAATTTTTTTACTACCGGTTCTGTGGGCGTGGCTTGGTGGGTGTGGCTTGGTGGACAGGGCAGGGCAAAATCTCCATTCCCTCCCCACTCCAGGGGGAAGGATATTGCAAAATCTCCATTCCCACCCCGCTCTGGGGCCAGCCAGAGGTGGTATTTGCCGGTTCTCCGAACTACTCAAAATTTCCGCTACCGGTTCTCCAGAACCTGCTGGATTTCACCCCTGCTTTGTTGTCTTTCCCCAGAGAGAGTCAGCAGCCTTATCTGCTCTTCCAGAGACTTGTGACTCTTCCTCTGCTCTCCAGAGTGCTGTCTTCTTTTTATTGCATGGCTGAGATTATTATTATTATTGGTTAATCATTAGTAAGATTCACAGCCTTTGAGGCTGGTTAATAGCTCAACAGCTCGAGTTCTATGATTGGGTACCAGATGTGGTCCAGTGTTCTTCAGGTTGCCTCAAAATCCTAGTGGAGCATATCATGGGAAGGAAATGTTCATGCTTTCACATCTGCCCCAAGATGGTTACTATATTTCAAAAGAGTATGGCAGACTAGAAAGGAGCAATTACTGTGATCTGGGCTCTACCCTCCTATTAATACATGAGTAAATAGCATTTGCCTTTTTAACCATGACATCAAATCATTGTCTTATGTTCAACTTATAATATACAGGTAGTCCTCAACCTACAACCACAATTGAGTTCAGAATTCCTGTTGTTAAGCAAGGCAGTCGTTAAATGAGTTTTGCCCCATTTTACAACTTTTGTTGCACAGTTGTAAATCATTACAGTTATTAAGTTAATAATACAGTTGTTAAATGGATCTGGCTTTCCCTTTGACTTTGCTTGTCAGAGGGTCACAAAAGATGATCACATGACCCTGGGACACTGAAACCCAGGGGTGGGATTCAGCCAGTTCGGACTGGTTCAGGTGAACCGGATGTTAATTTTAATCTGGTTCGGTGAACCGGTTGTTCCAAGGACTGGCTAACCCTGCTAACCCCTCCCCGCCCCTCCCAGGAGTCTCCAAGTGGCCCATTTTGGATGCCAGGTAAGTGCAGGGCGTTCACGGAGTCTCTGGGAGGGTGAAAAACGGGCCTACCGGAAGTCCGGAAAGGGGCCTGTTTCCGTCCTCTGGAGGGCCTCTGGTGCCTGGGAGATGCCGTTTTTGCCCTCCTGGAGGCTCCAAGAAAATCTCTGGAGCCTGGGGAGGGTGAAAAATGGGCCTACCAGAAGTACTGGAAGTCCAGAAATCTGCCCATTTCTGGCCTCCGAAGGTCACGCGAAGCAAACCGGTTGTTACAACCGGTGAATCCCACCACAGCTGCAACCATCATAAACATGAGCCAGTTGTCAAGACTCTGAATTTTGATCACATAATGTTGGGGATGCTGCAGTGGTCATAATTGTAAAAACGGTCATAAGTCATTTTTTTAGTGCCATTGTAACTTCAATCACTAAATAAATGGTTGTAATTTGAGGATTAACCATAGTAAAACATCTAGAACCTCCTGCTTCCTCCATCCATCCATCCATCCTGCATTCTGCCTTTCATTTTTTCCCTCCCAGAAACAAGACTTCACATTTTTCCCTCATAAATTTCACTCTGCTCATTTGGGCTCATTCGTCTTGTCATAAAACTGATAAATATCTAAACAGACCATAGGCTATTATAATAGCAATAACAAGTAGACTTATATACCGCTTCATAGTGCTTTTACAGCCCTCTCTAAGCCGTTTACAGAATCAGCCTATCGGAAGGATGGAAGCCTGAGTCAATCTTGAGCCTGATGAGATTTGAACTGCCAAATTGCTGGCAGCAGAAATAGCCTGCGGTACTGCACTCTAACACTATATAATGCAGGTAGTCAGGTTGTAATGGCAATTGGGACTAGGTTTTCCATTGCTAAGCAATGCAGTCAGAGAGCACAATATCACATGACCACATTGCTTAGCAGTGTCAATCCCAGCAGTCCTGGTTCCTGTTGTAAACTCAAAATGCATAGGTCATTAAGTGGGAAGCCGTGGGAGTTCCAGGTAAGGATAATAATAACAATACTGATCAGGTAATCTAGAGAAGGCAAGAGGTAGCACATGCCTTCCAGAAGATGGAGTTTTTCACTCCCCAAGGATAGTACAAGGATTGGGCTGCCTAACTAAAATAAATCAGGAATAAATTATCTAAAGCCAAACGAGACAGTGTTATCCTCCTTGGCTTTGTCTTTCCATAAAGATGCACACACACTGTTGTTAAGCAGGTACACAATATGCCTGTTTATTTATTTAATGCTTCTTTTTCCCCGAGAGCTATAGGGTTCCTTTGACAGTCACTAATAAAAAGGCAATGAAAGAAAGGATTACAAAGGAAGTTGAAGGGCAGTATTTGTGAATAAGGTAATAATTCAACTGAATATGAGTTTTATAACATGTTTAGCTTCCCATTTTGGACCATGGAAATTCTTCTGGATCACCTGTAGCCATGACTCAGGTCCTCATCCCCAGATTGAATGTCTCTTCCTGATTAAAAAGTGTGCAATTTGAAGCTTCATTCAACTTTCAAGCCTTGAGTGCAGCCCAGTCCTCCAAAACTTCCAAAAAGATGATGATGATGATGATGATGATGATGATGATGATGATGATGATGATGATGATGGATGATGGATGATTTATCTATTGCCCAACTCCAGTGGACATTTGAAATGAGCAAAACTTAGTAGTGTGAAAATGTTATCGGATTAGATGCACTGACTCAGTTTAATTTCAATTACGCTGAAAATTTGAATTCTGCTTATTTCTTTTGCTTTTGGGGAAGGGTGGCTCCTGGTATCACCATCAAAGAGATCAAAGCTTTAAAGGAAGGATCCATCACTGATTGCACCCCAAGGCTCTGGTGGAAGAGCCAGGTGTTGAGGGTTTAAGGCAGGGGTGGGGAACGATGGCCCTTTTATAACCTGTGGACTTCAACTTCCAGAATTCTTACTGGCTCAGGAATTCTGAAAGTTGAAGTCCACAAATCATAAAGGGGCCATCATTCCCCATCTCTGGTTTAAAGTATGTATGGGAGATGGATGGATGGATGGATGGATGGATGGATGGATGGATGGATGGATGGATGGATAGAGAGAGTAAAAAGAAAGAAACTGGATAAGGTGATAGCTACCATTTCATTGCCAAGAAAGCAAGCTGTGTGTTTCCATTTCACTCAGAGCTGAAGTCAACCTTGAAAAAGAATTTAGCTTTTTACTCTGTTCTCAAAATAATAGCTCTATCCAAATCAGTGCTCCTCGGTGTCTATGGAAATCCTCAATCATTCAGGTCACGATTGTCCCAAAGGTGATTTTCCAAAAGGCAACTGGACTTTCTTAGTTTTTCTTTGAAAACATTTAGCTTCCCATCCGAAAAGCTTTTTCAGTTCATTTCATTCTGTTCATTTCACTCTTCCTCAGCCTTGACAAAAGAAGCATGAACTTCTTCATTCTGGCTGGGGAATTTGGGGAGTTGGTGCACACATGGTAAAGGGTGAGGATTACCCTTTCAAATTGGTAAATGAGTCATTTTTCTCCCTTTCTGTGATATTTACAGGGCTTGATGCTGGATATGAAATCTTTACTTCAGGGGTCTCCAACCCCTGGGCCACAGACAGGTACCAGTCCCTGGCCTGTTAGGAACTGGGACACACAAGCGACAGGTGAATAAGCAAAGCTTCATCTGCACATCTACAGGATCTAGGCTGCATGCAAAAAAACACACACACCCCAGTCTGTGGAAGACAATTTTTCTTCCAAAACCAGTCCCTGGTGCCAGGAAGGTTGGGGACCGCTACTTTACGTGATCTAGCTCCATTGTAGAACAGTGGCTAGTTTAGATTTGCTCCCTTGAACCAAATTTCACTTCCAGGGGAAAAAAAACTGCATTCTTCTCCCGAATCTTGTAGTTACACTGGGAAAAGAATAAACAATAGAAATTATGCAAACATCTCTGTGAGGGTTTGGCAGACTATAAAAAGCCTCACCACAAGGTATTGGACAATATCCTTTTAAATTAGTGCTGCCGGGGGGGAGGGACGATGGAGAGAGGTGGGGAAGGCGAGGAGAAGCTCATTTTGCACAGCATAAATTACATATGCGGTAACCAATTTCTTCAGCATGCGTGAGAGAGCGTGCATGCATTTCTCTCCCGGCGCCCCTTCTCTTGGGTGAGCTTTCCAAGTGTAAATAATTCACAGCAGCGCCAGCGAGGAAATAGCAGGCTGCAAAGGCAGAAAGGTGCACACCGGTGCTGATTGTCTGGTCAGCCACAAAGACGTGTCGTTGCCCGTTGTGTCTGCAATTTGTCGTGAAGCTATTATCGGGGTAGCCATCAGAGGCAGAAGCCCACTTGGTTCCTTTGGGCTTCTGCAAAACCTAAAAGGAACCTGAAGAGGGCTAAGGGATGTTCTGGCTGTTGATGAACAGGCAGGAGAGTTGAGTGGCTTTTCTATAACAACTGAGTAATTCACTTTCCCACTGATTTTTTTTTCTCCCCGTTATTGTTCCTTTTGGCTGTACCATCTCTCTTTCCCCTCTCCCCTTCTATTGTTGGCTTCCTCTTATTTTTCTGCTTGTAATATGTTTATGTAGCTGTAACCAGAGGCTGAATGCGTGACTGGTTGTTCTCTTTTTAACTGGTATTTATACATGAATTAAGTTTATTTATATGCATAAACAAACTCAGTGAGATATGGCAGTTAAAAAAGAATGGGGGCAATGCAGTGCAACCATGGGGGCCATGCAAGCCAGCGATGCTCCATTTCTTTCTCTGCCACCATGAGACAAACTTCTGAACTGCCTTTGAACCTGATTATGTAAATCACTGGGGGTTTCGTTTGTAAAGATTCACACATCATGATAAGCCCTGGCTTCTTCCGGCTTCTTCCCGTTGAGCAAGCATGATTGTCTGTTTCAGACAAAGTTTCGGCTGCAGGCATGGGAAAGAAGAGGAGCTTCCCCCCTGCGCCATTCCAAATTCATATGTTTGCTTAAAAATTAGCTTCTGTAGTAGTCCGGGGTTAGATAACTGATGATTTCATTGTTTTAATATGTTATTTTATTACAACAAGCTAACAGAAGAAAATGTATCTCTGCAATAATATTAGCACTATAGGATTTACTTGGTATGTAATAAGCAAATAAAATATAAAATGAACTATAAGCAGAACAAAAAAGAAAACTCCACCATATTACCCCAAAGTCTTGTTCCTTTGTTACAAAAAGTTGTTGACCACCTGCATGTATCAGCAAACTACAGATAGTCCTCGACTTACAATAGTTCATTAAGTGATGTTCAAAGTTACAACGGCACTGTAAAAAGTGACCTATATGACCTTTTTTCACACTTAGGACCATTGCAGCATCCCCATGGTCATGTGATCAAAATTCAGACGCTTGGCAACTGACTCACATTTATGACGGTTGCAGTGTCCCAGGGTCATGTGATCAGGTTTTGCAACCTCTGACAAGTAAAGTCAATGGGGAAGCCAGATTCACCTAACAATTGTGTTACGATTTAACACCTGCAATTATTCACTTAATAACTGGGGCCAGAAAGGTCATAAAATGAGGCAAAACTCACTTAACAAATGTCTCAGTTTGTAATAGAAATTTGGGGCTCAATTGTGGTCAGAAGTCGAGGACTACCTGTATTGCTCTGAATCAAATGTAGAGTTCATCGACCACTGTTGTATAGTTATCCTATTAGCCAGTTGCCATCTCAAAATATACCATTTTCAAGAGGCAACTAGACTTTCTGGTTTTTCTTTGAAGCTGTTTCATTTCTCAGCCAAGAAGGTTCTTCAGCTCTGACTGGATGGTGAGGAATGGAAGGATTTATGCTGCTTGCAAACAGCTGGTCATTTGCCTTCTTTTAGCAAGTCTTTAAGGCCACCTGGAGGTTTATCTGTGTCATCAGAGTCACCTGAATGGTGCAAATGGGTGTGGAGCAGTGGTGGGTTCCTCCCAGTTCGGCCCGGTTCGGCTGAGCCAGTAGTGGTGACGATATGACATCACCGAACTGGTTCTCTTTGTTCAGGAGCTGGGCCCTCTGCCCCCCCCCCCCGCGTTATTCTTACCTTTTATTTGGCCCCACCCCCAATCTATTCGCTGCCTCCTGAGTCCCAGCTGATTGGCTAGAAGGAAAAAAACTGTTTAAACTCTTGCCGTGGGGCTTCAAAGGGCCACCCTACGGCTAATCAGTGTTAAAAGGCAGTGTGGTGGTAGACCAGTGCACTTGAAAAACAAATGGGTAGACCGGTGCCTCCAAGAACAAATGGTTAGACTGGTACAGCTCTGCAAGCAGTTAAAAGCCTGGTAGACTGGTACCTCTGCTAAATCCTAAAGAATTGTCACATGACCATCAAACCACGCCCATAAAATAAGCCACACCCACAGAACCAGTAGTAAAAAATGTTAGAACCCACCCCTGGTGTGGAGTCTTCCTGGAACTGTTGAAAGGACTGTGTTGTAGATTGGAGATAGATGATGTTGTATCCTCCCCCTCTATTGAGAGAGGGCTGTTCAATTTGACATTGATGGCCTCTTTGACCCGTTTTTCAAACCAGCGGTCCTCTCTGTGCAAAAGGTGGACTTTGCTGTCTTCAAAAGAGTGGCCTTTGCCTTTTAAATGCAGGTGGACTGCTGAATCTTGTCCTGATGGGTTTGTTCTCCTATGTTGTAAGAAGCTTCTTGGATGAGAAGCGAAACGACTTCAAAGAAAAACTAGAAAGTCCAGTTGCCTCTTGGAAAAGCACCTTTAGAACAACCATGATCTGGATGACTGAGAATCTCCATAGACATCTCATAATATCCATTCTTCCTATCTTGATAAGAGTCGATAGCCTAGAGGGGCTTTAGCACATAGCAACCAATCCAATCATACTAACAACCCTGTTGACTTCAGTCCAAAATGTGACAATAATATAAGACAAGACCAAACTATATGAGTTACTGTTTCAACTCCTGAATTGCATCTTCAACAGCAAGGCAATTGCAGCTAGCTTGTATAAAATCTTTTTTCAGGTGTTTAATGCACTATTTAGTTCTTTAGTTCTTTCACTATTATAACAAACTGGTTTTAAGTTCTTAGGAAACTAATTTCACATTATTTAATTTCACTGCTTTAGCAGAACAGGATATTCAACCCCATTATTCCAGACGTTGCAAAACATGAATATTATCCATTTCATCAAATCCCTTTCATTTCATGCTTTTTTTAAAAAAAAAAAAGTTATTAACTTAAAAGCAAATAATCTCCAGTCACTGTGGAATTTCACCAGCAGTACCATCTGGATCAAAAAGATAAGAAAAACCTCATGTTTGAATTGATTAAACTGCCTAGAAGCACACTGAAATAAGTCAAACTCATTTTGATTCTTTCCAAGCCAAAGGAATATAGGAAGAAATGATGTACAGGATCTTGGGATTTCCTGTCCATCAGTATCTCTCGGAAGGAAAACTCTCTGAAAACTAAAAGGGCCAAGTCTGGTGTGGGAGGAGAAGCCAACAAAATAAAAATAAAAGTTCAAAAATTGGCTGAATCCAGCTTGAACTAACAGAGAGAAACATGTAGAAAAACTTTCCCAATGCATCGCTGTGGGAGGAATAGTGTGACAGCAGTTCCAGAAGTTGTCTGCTCCTTTCTAAGCCCCCACCTCCTCCATCCTGGTCTCATAATTTAGAGCTTGTGTGCTGCTTGCCTTGTGCTTGCCACCCTGACACAACAGAAGCAGAAACACCTTACTTTGCTTCGCAGAAGAGAATACAGATGCTTTCTACGGTTATTACTGGCAAAGGGATAGGAGAGATTTCCAAAAGCTACGCTCAGCCTGCTTTTCTCTATCTTATTATTCTTTCCAGCCCAACAGAATGTTGGAAAGAATTTATGCTAAGGAGGCCAGATTTGTTTGAACATCGGCATAAAGTCTCTGGAACAGCGTTTCTCAACCTTGGCAGCTTGAAGATGTGTGGGTGTGAAGTCCACACATCTTAAAGCATGCTGGCTGGGGAATTCTGGGTGTTGCAGTCCACACATCTTAAAGCGTGCTGGCTGGGGAATTCTGGGTGTTGCAGTCCACACATCTTAAAGCGTGCTGGCTGGGGAATTCTGGGTGTTGCAGTCCACACATCTTAAAGCGTGCTGGCTGGGGAATTCTGGGTGTTGCAGTCCACACATCTTAAAGCGTGCTGGCTGGGGAATTCTGGGTGTTGCAGTCCACACATCTTAAAGCGTGCTGGCTGGGGAATTCTGGGTGTTGCAGTCCACACATCTTAAAGCGTGCTGGCTGGGGAATTCTGGGTGTTGCAGTCCACACATCTTAAAGCGTGCTGGCTGGGGAATTCTGGGTGTTGAAGTCCACACATCTTAAAGCATGCTGGCTGGGGAATTCTGGGTGTTGCAGTCCACACATCTTAAAGCATGCTGGCTGGGGAATTCTGGGTGTTGAAGTCCACACATCTTAAAGCATGCTGGCTGGGGAATTCTGGGTGTTGCAATCCACACATCTTAAAGCATGCTGGCTGGGGAATTCTGGGTGTTGCAGTCCACACATCTTAAAGCATGCTGGCTGGGGAATTCTGGGTGTTGAAGTCCACACATCTTAAAGCATGCTGGCTGGGGAATTCTGGGTGTTGCAGTCCACACATCTTAAAGCATGCTGGCTGGGGAATTCTGGGTGTTGCAGTCCACACATCTTAAAGCATGCTGGCTGGGGAATTCTGGGTGTTGAAGTCCACACATCTTAAAGCATGCTGGCTGGGGAATTCTGGGTGTTGAAGTCCACACATCTTAAAGCATGCTGGCTGGGGAATTCTGGGTGTTGCAGTCCACACATCTTAAAGCATGCTGGCTGGGGAATTCTGGGTGTTGAAACAGGGGTGGTGTTCACTAACCTTCACTACCGGTTCGCAAATGGGCGTGTGCGCACGCGCTCACTTCGCTTGCACACACTACCTCTGTGCATGTGCAGGACCTTCTGCACATGTGCAGAGCATCAAAAATGGGTCATGATGACGTCTGGGCAGGTGGGCGGAGCCTCCTGAAGCCGCCACTACCGGTTCACCCGAACCGGATAGAACCGGCTGAATACCACCACTGTGTTGAAGTCCACACATCTTAAAGCATGCTGGCTGGGGAATTCTGGGTGTGAAGTCCACACATCTTAAAGCTGCCAAGGTTGAGATACACTGTTCCAGAGACTTATGCTGATGTTCAGAGAGCCAAATTAAGGGTGGTTGAGAAGCCAATTTAAAAAAGAAACATCAACTTCAGAAATCACCCTTGCACTGCAGAGAAAACAAATCCACCAATGCAAACCTATGGAAGAGGCAGCTGGCGGCCATTCAGAATGTTGCCCACTCCTCCATTCTAACCCCCCTCCCTCTTTCTTCCCTGTCACGTGACCCAGAATGGAGCTATTATTAAGGGATTAGACAGAGTTTCAGAGTCACATTCTGCATGTTTCCCCTATCTTGTTAATCCTGCGAAAGTCTTTCTCCCTATTTTTTTAATGGCTTTCTCAAAGCCGTAATGCCACTCCAGAAATACGATCGCTGGGGAAGGGAAAACGGTTGTTAGGTTGCCAATGGCAGCCTTCGTAATGTTATTTAAAGGAGAAGATATTGGGACACATTTCCAGTTAGGAAGACAATACTTTTCCTAATGTATTTTCAAAGCCCCTTTTATTACCTGTGAGCGAGGCAACAATTTGGCTCTTCTGTTTCGGCATTAAAAGTATTGAACTCCAATGGTGGTCCAGATTATACATACAGGTAGCCCACGACCAGAGGTGGGTTTCAAAATAATTTTACCACCGGTTCGCCACACATTGAAAATTGACAATGTGCTTTGTGAGGACACGCAGCTTGCACGCATGTACGCGTCTTAGAAAACGTGGCTAAATAGGATGGCATAGCGCCAGGGCCACCCTCAAATCGACATTACCGGTTTACCTGAACCGGTCCAAACTGGCTGAATGCCACCACTGTCCGTGACTTAAAACAGTTCATTTAGTGACCGTTCAAAGTTACAACAGCAATAAAAAAAGTGACTTATGACCGTTTTTCACATTTACCATTGTAGGAAGTTAGCAGCCACTCCTTTCCTAGAAGAATGAAATATTTTAATATTAAAATGAAATATTAAAAAGGCAGAATATTATGTTTCCCTGTATGAGAAATGGAGAAACATGTTTTAAAGACAAAGCAGCTCTCACCTTCCTGCCTCCTTTTTGTTAATGGGCCAGAGGCAGAAACCCAATCCTTTGTCAAAGGACCATCATCTGCAACACAATAGAACCCATCTAGCAACAGAAACTAACACAATGGGACCCATCTAGCAACAGAAACTCACCACATGGCACCTGGGAAGATTACATCATAGCTAAGACCTCCACCCCCTGGGAGTCTGACAACCAATCAGGATACTCTTTTGGGGCCCCAGGAAGTTCAAAGCCAGAGAGAGCATGAAACCTGGGGACTCACTGCGTCTCGTGCCCCTTTTCTGTTCAGGAACTCAAACCATGTGATCCTGTCCACCATTAAACCACCTTTCCAAGCAGTCTCCATGTTTCCAGTGTCTTTTTCCCCACTTGGAGCTGAACCCAGAAGGATATTTCTTCTAACACCATCATTGCAGCATCCCCATGGTCACATATCAAAACTCAGATGCCTGGAAATGGACTCATATTTATGATGATTGCAGTGTCCCGGGGTCATGTGATCATCTTTTGTGACCTTCTGACAAGCAAAGTCAATGGGGAAGCCAGATTCACTTAACAACCTTCAGCGATTCAGTTAACAACAGTGGCAAGAAAGGTCCTAAAAGAGGGCATATTCACTTAACAACTGTCTCACTTAGCAACAGAAATCTTGGGCTCAGTTGTGGTCACGCATTGAGGACTGCCTATTCCCGTGATGATGAACCTGTGGCATATGTACCAGAGATGGCACGCAGCACCATCTCTGATGGCACGCGAGCTGTTGCTCCAGTTCAGCTCTGCTGTGCATGCATGCGTGCCTCCCACCGGCCAGCTGATCTTCGGGTCTCTGCCGTACATGCGTAGGGGGGCATGTGCGGGGGGCTGCACACACATGAGTAGGGCATGTGCAGGGGGCCACATGTGATGCGTTGGGGTGGGGCACGTGCAGGGATCGCAAGTGCATGCACAGGGGGCAGGGCACGTGCCAGAGGCCACATGTGCATGGATGGGGGCAGGTTGTGGTATGGGGGCTGCATGTGCATGCACGGGGGTGGGACACATGCATGGGGGCCATGCACCCATTGCATT
The DNA here is from genome assembly GCF_059756535.1 of Pantherophis guttatus. NCBI lineage: Eukaryota > Metazoa > Chordata > Lepidosauria > Squamata > Colubridae > Pantherophis > Pantherophis guttatus. Next base: position 327,181,327 of record NC_142063.1, on the reverse strand, counting down.
TTGGGTGTCCGGGTGCTTGCGCTTTGGGCACTCGGTCCAGAAAAGATTAGCCATCACTGACCTATACTATGAGATTGGTGGGGAAAAATCCCTCATCCAAATTAGCACTAGCAACTTCTGTAGACGTCTTGGTTTCTTGGTATAAGGTTAGCCAACAACTCTGTTCTCACGAGGATGTTTCTGAATCCTTATTTCACCAAATGCTTAAGTCAGTGATGGCGAACCTATGACAGGCGTGTCAAAGATGACCCGCCATGACATTTTGGGTGGCGTACCAGCATTCACCAATACCCAATAAGTATTCTCAAAAGCACATCCCATTCTTGCACAATTGCGGAGGCTGCAGAGGCTCTGTGAGAATGGGGTAGGCTCCCACGTGGTTTCTGGACTCTCTAAAAGGAGTTTATTTTACGTGTTTTTCATTTTTGTAATTATTTGATGTTTCTTTATATAATACATAGCAGCACACATGATTGGACTGTGTGTCTTTTAAATAAATATGTAAAGAATTGTTTATTTTATTTATTTATTTATTTATTGGTTTGATTTATATGCCGCCCTCCTCCGGAGACTCAGGGCGGTTTACAATGCGTTAAGCAACAGCCTTCATACTTTGGTATATACCTGCTTAGTTGGGCTTTCGCCCCCCCCCTAAGCGGTGTTCTTTTTTATACAAAGTCAGCTTATTGCCCCCACACAACGGATCCTCATTTTACCTACCTCGAAAGAGTGGAAGGCTGAGACAACCTTGAGCCTGGTGAGATTTGAACTTGCAGTAATTGCAGGCAGCTGGCAGCTAAGTGCTACTTAATAACACTTTAGTCCGCTGCGCCACCAAGGCTCCTTTTGCTGGTGGGGGGGCAGTAGTGACATACCAGCCGAATCAAATTAGGCATTTTCTGAATGTTTGACACACCGAGCCCAAAAGGTTCACCATCATTGGCTTAAATCACGGTTTCCAGTGAGGTCTGAATAATAATATTTTTAAATTAAAAAAAAAAAGACAAAAAGGGATTGACTCTTGTGGCAAGGAGCCATTTTATAAGTAAGCAGTGAATGAATTTTTCACCTCTTGAGCATAAAGTCTCCTATGCAGGAGAAAGTGGGGAGGGGGAAGCAGGATGGAGAAGAAGCATGAGGGACACCAGCAAGAAGATAATTAAAAGATTAGGAAACTGTCAGGCGGGAAAAATTGAGACCACACATTAAGTTCCAGTTAAGATGATTTGTTGCTCAGGCCTAGACAGAGGAATTTAGTCAACTAATGGTCAGCACTAAATTGGCACTAGATAAGAGTTTAAGGGAATTCGGGGGGGGGGGGCTGGAGTTGGATCGCCTGTAGGAACATAATGATTTCAGACTGATTCCCCTCTTGATTCTGCCTCTTCTTTCCCTACAGAAACTGCTGGAGTAGCCTGAAGAGACCCATACACAGGGGTGGGCTTCTGGGGGTTCGCAGGGGTTCGGGAGAACCTCTAGTTAAGATTCTGTGCAGTTCAGAGAACCCCCAAATCCCACTCCTGCCTGGCCCCGCCCACCCCATCCCACCCCGCCCCTCTCAGGAGTCTCCACGCAGCCTGTTTTGGATGCAGGTAAGTGCTGGGTGCACGTGGAGGCTCGGGGAGGGTGAAAAATGGGCCTACCGGAAGTTTGGGAAGGCCAGAAACAGGCCCATTTCTGGCCTCCAGAGGGCCTCCGGAGCCTGGGGAGGCCCTTTTCGCCCTCCCGGAGGCTCAAGGAAAGCCTTTGGAGCCCGGGGAGGGCAAAAACGTCCCCCCCTCGCCATGGTGCAGGAGGATGACATGGCAACGCCCACCATGGCCACATCCACCCAGAAACCAGGCAGAGAACCCCTTGCTAACATTTTTGAAGCCCATCCCTGCCCATACAGCAAACTCCCTCACCTTCTACACTGCCAGGCTTTGAGACAACCGACTGATCAGGTAAAGAGCAGAGCTGGTATTTTAAATGGGAAGTCAGGGGAAAGAAAGGAAGACTACTGTACTCAACTTGCCTCCAGAAATTGTGGGTGCTCCAACACTGGAGGTTTTTAAGAAAAGATTGGGCAACCATCTGCATGCCATGGCATGCGGAACCATATCGGTGGGCACATGAGCATTGCCCTAGCTTAGGTCCGGCGCTTGCGTGCACCAGCCAGCTGATTTTCGGGCCTACCAGGCCCACCATGCCATCGCATGACAAAAGTGGGGGAAGCGCGGGGGGGTCGTATATGCATGCACGGGGGGGCGGGGCGCATTGAATTATGGGTGTAGGCACGTGCGCACGAAATGCCCCCCCCCGTGCTTTTGGCACACGACAGCAAAAAGGTTAGCCATCACTGGTATAAGATTTATTTATTTATTTAATGAGATTTATATGCCGCCCTATCTCCAGCTGGACTCAGGGCGGCTCACAACAGTAAAAAACATCTAATGAAAAAGTTAAAAAGAAATTAAATCCAAATCTCATCATTTAACAGTTAAAAGTGCAATTAAGACTAACAAGTTAAAAATTAAAACCCCATCAGTCCAGGCCAGCCAAACGAAACAGCCACGTTTTCAGGTCGCGACGGAAAGAGCGGAGGTCGGGGGCCACCCGGAGCTCCAGGGGCAGTTGATTCCAAAGGGTAGGTGCGCCCACAGAGAAAGCTCTCACCGTGGAAGTCGCCAGCCGACACTGTCTGACCCACAGCACCCTGAGGAGGCCCTCTCTGTGGGAACGCACCGGGCGATGGGCAGCTGTTGCTGGCTGCAGATGGCCCCCCAAATATCCCGGGCCTAAGCCATATAGGGCCTTATAGGTAATCACCAGCACCTTGAATCTCACCCGGAGGGCAACCAGCAACCAATGCAAGTCGCGTACGAGAGGTGTAACATGGGAGTATCGAGATACTCCCATCACAACCTGTGTGGCCACATTCTGCACCAGCTGAAGCCTCCGAGTGGTCTTCAAGGGCAGCCCCATAAGATCTCCTGCTTGAGCAGGGGGTTGGACTAGAAGACTTCCGAGGTCTCTTCCATCTCTGTTATTTTATTATTCTGTTTTGTTTTCAAAGCCTGCCCTTGAAAGCTTAAAAGACTGGGGAGAATAAACTTCACTGGGCCTCCTCTAGCTTTGGAGAATCCCACATCGGTCTTTAGTTATATCAGTCTTTGCAAAATCTCAACAACTTTTATATGCATACAGTAGTGGCCAAAATTGTGGAAACCTTTTGGGAAAAGTGTATTTTTGAGGTTTGATGGCTAGTAACACCACTTTTTTTGGAGTTTCAAGATAATCCTATTCCACTGCTGGAATGGCCTGGGAATAGCCCAGACCTTAACCCAATTGAAAATCTATCGACCCGACTAAAAAAACTTGTTGGTCAGAAGCGACCCAGCAATAAAACCCAGTTAATAGAAGCAATCATTCAATCTTGGTTTCACATTATAACAGCTGCAGAACTAAAAGACTAGGTTCACTCCATGGGAAGACATTGTAAAGCCATAATTCGTGCTAAAGGTTACCCAACTAAGGATTAACTGACATGGTGATAATTTTTGTACATCTCATTTTTTCTACGTGTTTCACTTTTCTTCTTTATACTGTAACTGCTATTCTAATAGCAAATCCTTCATAAAAGTTATTGCGTTACATTCTTGATTAAATCATCTTTCCATTGATATATAATTTTATGGTACTACTCCCAAAACAAAGTGGTGTTTTTAGCTAGCTTTAAAAAATACACTTTTCCTAAAAGGTTTCCACAATTTTGGCCACTACTGTACATTGCTGGCTGCGAAACTCTGGATGTTGAAGTCCACACATTTTAGTTATTCAGATTCAAAAACACGAGAGTTACATGCTAGCCACCTCCCTACCTCCTGGTTTCCATGAGTCTCTGCTACAATGCCATAGAAATAGCACAGAAAGCTCCTTTTTGCTCAGAATAGAGAGATGCTGATTGAAGGGAATAATGGTGATGAATGATAAGCGTTGACAGATAGCCAAGTTAGCGAAATGAGTCATGGTTTTCAGTGGCTCTCACAGGTTTTTGGTTCTTATAGGTCATATCCTCTCATAGAGGATTCCCAGGAAGATTCCTAGACCCTGCAGGGAATTCTAAGGTGTCTTTTAATAAGATTAACTAAACAACAGAGGATTTTCATATTTCAGTATGACGGATGATTGTAACCAGAACGAATTCATGGGATAATCAATGTTAGGCAAGGGAGGACACTTTAAAAGGGCTAGCTGGTTGCAAAATAACACAATGCAAACGGGGGAGAATATTGTAACAGCTCAGACATTTCAAAATGACCAAAAAACATTTCAAAATGACATAACATTCATCATTAGCCTTCACCACTTGAGGCTTTTGAGACAGTTGGACTACACCTTCCAGACTTTACAGAGACAATAGGTAGGAAGGAAGGGCAGGTAGGAAAAAGCTGGCATATTTTTAAATAAATAAATAAATAAATAAATAAATAAATAAATAAATAAATAAATAAATAAATAAATAAATAAATAAATAAATAAATAAATAAATAAATAGAAAGAGAAAGAAAGAAAGAAAGGAAGGAAGGAAGGAAGGAAGGAAGGAAGGAAGGAAGACCCATCTCCCTCAAGGAAGGACTCATATGTAAATATTTTTTTCTTTTACAACCCTTGTTATCCCTTTTATCCAGGTGGAATCTGGGCAACTGAATGGAGCTGGCTGCCCTTCCTGACACCTACACTGAGTTCACAGCAGAAATTTTTTCTTTGCGCCCTTGATAGTGAAACATCTGATGCTGCCTAGGATTGAACTCTCAACCTTCCAAGTGAGAGGCAAGTGTCTTCACCTCTAGGCCACAGCGCCGGTGTAGGGACTCATATGTAAATATGTTAATGTATATAGAAACATGTTTATTTTTTACTTCTCATGCTGCAGAAGGCCTTTTGACTTCTTTTTGGCTGTGGTCTTATTGATTATAATTTATTGTTTATATGATTTTAATCAGTGGTGAAATGTAAAATTTGTTATTAATGGTTCTGTAGGCGTGGCTTGGTGGGTATGGTAATGTGACTGGGTCACATTAAGAGGTTGCAGAAAAAAATGCTTTTAAAAGCCTCTGATGGTCAGGCAACACAGCTGGGATTGTCAGCGGCTTTTAAAAGTATTTTTTCTACAACCTCTTCGGCCACGACCAAACTGGCATCCACAGTCTAGTCCCCAATATCATAGGACTGTTCACTTGGGAAGGACTCGGAAGGAAGAACGTCAGACCAGTGGTGGGTTGCCCCCGATTCGGACCAGTTCTATAGAACCGGTAGTAAAACCGGCGGGAGGCTCCACCCACCGATCCCAACATCATCAGGAAGCTTCTGTGCATGTGTGCGCGTGGCACCATTGCGAACTGGTAGTAAAGGTAAGTAAAATCCACCCCTGCATCAGACCAATAACTATAATCATTGGCAGAAGAAGAAAAAATATGCATCTAGTTGTTGAACCCTGATTAGGATGGAAGAGTTGGAGTTTTTATTCTTCCTAATTGCTTTAACTGTTTATAGTTTTAGAATTATCAGCTGCCCAGAGTCACCTGGCTAAGATGAGTGGCTATAGAAATTGAATAAACAGATAAATTTCAGAGGTGCATAGTTGTCCAGAAGAAACACAAAGATAATCAGGAGTAGCAGGAAGCAGTGACAGCAAGCAGCCTGCTAAACTGTGGTTTTGAAACTGGGTTATATCTCCCTGTTCAAAGGTCATTTTGTAAACAGGTAAGATGCAAGATAAAGCAGCAGCTGTTTTATGAGATGCTCTTCGCAGGTTGCCAGGTGTCCACTATTTGAGCGGACAGTCCCCTTTTTTCACATTATGTTCACTATTTTTTTTTCACAAAATAGTGGACATTTTTTTTATTCAAAAGCTTTATGATGAAATGGTACGTAATCTAAAGCTGTACAGTCTAAGAGAATAAGGATAGGAGAATCGCGTTTTGCCTTTTTTTTCATAAGTTAGAATGAGACAAAGATCGAATATCCATTGAACTCGATTCTCTGAAAAAATTAATGATGAGATTAAAATAAAAATATATTATAAAATTATGTACAGTTCACATTTTAAAAATGTATTGTAGCTTGTGTCGACTGACCTAAAATGGCATATTAAAATGTTTGTAAGAAAGTATATAATTAATTGTAAACATTTTTTTTATTTTTTTACTACTTAAACCCCCCCCTCCCCCCCGCTTTTCCGCTATTTTTTGGAAGCAGACCTAGCAACTCTACGCATCCCTTATGTTCTTCGCATGCCATAAGTGCCCACTAGTCCCATAAATTGGGCATCCAGGATGTAAATGATTATTGCCATGTCTGAACTTTCTGAAGTCTCAAGAGAAAGGAAACATTTCTTATCCCCTGCTAACTAGCTAATGGTTTGACACGGCCAGATGAATCTAAGAATTGGGATCTTAGCACTATGTGACTAATATGTTTGCTTGTTTATTTATTAAGTAGGTTTAGAAGCTGCCTGGTTGCAGAAGGACTGGGCAGCTTACCCTTAAAGTAGGAAAATAATAAGAGAACAGTAAAAAGAACCTAAGCATCCAGACAATTATTCAACCCCCAACCATCCAGGCCAGTGGTGGAATTCCAATTTTTTTACTACCGGTTCTGTTGGCATTGCTTGGTGGGCATGGCAGGGGAAGGATACTGCAAAATCTCCATTTGCACCCCACTCCAGGGGAAGGATACTGCAAAATCCCCATTCCCTCCCCTCCTGGGGGAAGGACATTGCAAAATCCCCATTCCCTCCCCACTCCAGGGGAAGGATACTGCAAAATCTCCATTCCCACCCCAGTACAGGGGAAGGACACTGCAAAATCTCCATTCCCACTCCACTCCATGGGAAGGATACTGCAAAATCTCCATTCCCTCCCCACTTCAGGGGAAGGATACTGCAAAATCTCTATTCCCACCCCACTCCTGGGGGGAAGGATACTGCAAAATCTCCATTCCCTCCCCACTTCAGGGGAAGGATACTGCAAAATCTCTATTCCCACCCCACTCCTGGGGGGGAAGGATACTGCAAAATCTCCATTCCCACCCCACTCTGGGGTCAGCCAGAGGTGGTATTTGCCAGTTCTCCAAACTACTCATAATTTTGGCTACCGGTTCTCCAGAACCTGTCAGAACCTGCTGAATAGCACCCCTGATCCAGGAATGCATAATGACCTTACCCCAAAGCCTCTGGGTTAGCAGCCAGGTTTCTAAAGACTAGCAGGATGGGAGCTAAATAGATCTCTGGGAAGGAATCTTTCCAGAGAGCAGGTGCCAAAGCACAGAAGGCACACCTCCCAGATTCCCATAGAACAAAGGGAAATGGATGAGGTTCCTCCTGAGATTTGAACAGCCCCCACCGTGTTGGTGTTTTGAAGGGCCTTAAACACTTGGCTTTTTGCCCAGGTCTTTGGAAAGGATGACTGATGTCCCTTCCTTCCTGTTCTCTTCTAGATTCATTTTCTTTGCCATTATTGTTCTTTGTCTTGTTCTCTTTTCAAGTTGTTTGTATTATTCTCTTTTTTTCTTAAAACGTTTTAATTGTTTTTGAGCAATTGTAAACCATCCAGAGACATTTGGAATTGGGTGGCATATAAGTTTAATAAATTATTATTTATTATTTTCTTAATCTGTGGGTTTCGGCATCTTCACGTGCTTGAATCAGATCATATTTAAACTGGCTATTTTTTTTTACCATTTTTTCTTCAAATTAAACATCCCACAATGCTTGTACATTTGGAGCTTTTTTTAAAAAAAAAATCCTGTTCGTTTCTAGCCAGTTCTTGTTACCTCAAAATGGCAATTATTTCTTTTCTTTCTTTTTTCCAAGTGTAAAGTGCTTTCGAAAGGAATTGTTACTCCATTGTATAATTGTTGTAAGCCACAATGAGAATCTTGGTAATTGAGCTTGGATATTAATTTAATTGAACGTTTGAGTCACCAAAGTTGCAAGAATTTGCATAAATGCTGTTTATGAATCTTGTGTCACCACAGACACAGTAACTGGGACCAGAAATTATGCTAAGCTTTGCTTTGCTTTGCTTAGCCATTTTCAAAAAAAATAAAATGGAACGACTGGTTTCAAACATAACACTAAGCCACAAACAAGCATATCACTTTGATTTACATTTTAAACATCAATGGGGATCATCTAACATAATATAAAATGCAGCACTAGTTTCTAATAGAATTTGTTCCAAGCCTTACATTAACTTGAGGGATTTTTTTTATGGTGATGGAGAGAAAATGGGTAGTTGTAGTCCAGTGTTTTTAGGTGTTTGGAGAGGAAGTCTTCCTTTCCAGGTGGAAGAAACCATTCCATGAAAGTAGATCAACTACTTCCCTTCTGAGGATTGGCTGGTTGGGTGTTTGGTAATCAGCCATACTCACCATGGATGTCATTTTCTGAGTGTTCCTATAAATTCCAAATTGCCGTTGGTTCTCCAAAGTTTGGAAAGGGTTACTCAGCATGTTGTATGCAGTAAGCCATGTTATTTTTTAATTTTGGCTTAGCATGTTATGTGCTATGAAGAAACCTGGTTAAAACAAATAATAGCTTAAATGATGGATAACCTCAGACACTGTCTTTGGATAGGGTAAGGTGGTCCTTGAGAAGATGCTGAGAAGTGTTTAGCGCTAGATTCAATCCATCAGAATAGAGCTAAAAGGGATCTTGGAGGTCTTCTACCATATACCCTATACCATTTCTGACAAGTGACTGTCCAGTCTCTTCTTTAAAAATCTCCAATGATGAAGCATCCACAACTTCTGAAGGCAAGCTGTTCCACTGGTTAATTGTCCTCAGTGTTAGGAAGTTTCTCCTCAATTATAGATTGCTTGTCTCCTTGATTAGTTTCCACCCATTGTTTCTTGACTTGCCCTTTGGTGCTTTGGAAAATAAATTGACCCCCTCCTCTTTGTGGCAGCCTCTCAAATACTGGAATACTGCTATCATGTCCCCCTAGTCCTTCTCTTCTCTAGACCAGCCAAACCCAAATCCTGCAACCATTCTCCATGTTTTAGTCTTCAGGCCTTTGATCATCTTAGTTGCTCTTCTTTGCACTTTTTCCGAAGTCACAATATCTTTTTTTTAACGTGGTGACTAAGATTCTGAGCTGAAGAGAGGATTGGCTGGATGGCCTTTGACAGTGATGGCTAACATTTTTGTTGTTGTGTGCCAAAAGTGCCCATGCGCTCACCTGCACCCATAATGCAATGCGCGTGTGACATCCCCACCCCCCCATGCATGCGCACATAACCCCTCACGCTCCCCACGCCTCCTGCGCATGCACATGAGACCCCTGTGCAACCCCGCGCATGCGCACGCAACCCATCTACCCCATTTTGGGCCTAGTAGGCCTCCCTGCAGCCTCCTGGAACAAAAAACGGGCCGTGGGGGGGGCGGGGTGATGCCCCCCATTTTTGGTCCCAGGAGGCTGCAGGGAGGCCACCTAGGCCCAAAACAGGCCGTGGGGGGGGGCACCGCACTTCCGTGCTGACCCCACCCCCACAGATGCACTCATGACCTCCCCTGTCCCCATGCATGCGCGTGCGACCCCCCGGGAATGCACATGAGTCTCCCACATGCATCCAGCCCCCCGCATATATGCAGCAGAGGCTCGAAAATCAGCTGGCCGGCAGGAGGCGCGCGCACATGCAGGGTGGAGCTGAGCTGGGCGACGGCTTGCGTGCCTGTAGAGAGGGCTCCGCGTGCCACCTGTGGCACACGTGCCATAGGTTCGCCATCACGGGCCTATGAGGTTCCTCTCTGAGGTTGGTAGTTTTCTTGCAAACATTTTATTATCCAACTAAGTAACATCATCAGGGCTTCCTGAGGTCACCTGATTTTACCTAGTTGGATAATGAAACATCTGCAAGAAAGTTATGGGAGCAACGTGGCGTTTCTATGTAACACCTCTCCTGCGCGAGCTGCACTGGCTCCCGGTGGTCTTCCAGGTGCGCTTCAAGGTCTTGGTTACCACCTTTAGAGCGCTCCATGGCTTAGGACCTGGGTACTTATGAGACCGCCTTCTGCCACCAGTAGCCTCTCACCGACCAGTACGCTCCCACAGAGAGGGGCTCCTCAGGGTGCCGTCGGTCAAACAGTGTCGACTGGCGGCCCCCAGGGGGAGAGCCTTCTCTGTGGGGGCACCTGCCCTTTGGAACGAGCTCCCCCCGGAGATACGGAGGATCCCGGATTTACACACTTTCCGCCGTGCCCTCAAGACTTTTTTATTCCAACAGGCTGGCCTGGCCTAACTTCCTTTTAATTGTTATTTTAAATTTGTTTTAAAACAATGGGGGTGTTTTAATTTGTTTGGGCCAAACTATTTAATGTGTTTTTACATTGTTTTTTAAATTTTGTATTATGTGTGTTTTATCTTTTGGCTGTTCACCGCCCTGAGTCCTTCGGGAGTAGGGCAGTATATAAATCCAAAAATAAAATAAAAAATAAAATAAAAATAAAAATAAAGAAAGCAACCAAGCTTGGAGAGCACCAAGGACCCCACAGTTCAACCCTGGGCTACAAATATTCTGTTCTATTGATAGTGTTGTATTTTGTGGGGAGTTGTTTTGTGTCAATTTTAGATTGTTTTAATCTACTGTAGACTGTTAATGTGGTTTAGGTTTTATCTGTGTTTATAGATTCAGGGGGGAGGGAGGGGTTCTACATCATGGAGAGTCCATGGGGGTTAGGTGGCTATAATGCATGTAAATAAATAGTCTCACTATTTTGTTTATATGATTTATGTATAGTTTGAAACCTAACAGATTCCAGCCGCTGGGAAAGATGTCGTATTTGCTGGCATATCTTAATGCAATTACATTTTTATTATGTTCCATTATTTGCATGTGGCTTTTTAAACATCATAACAAGCCTTTAAAACTAGACAAAGGGAATTAGATTGCCTTAATGTAATTGCAAGGGCTTTTCATTAGTTTAATCTGCCAGAGCTCTTTCATTCAATAGGCAAAAGATACTGTTGCCCATCAAGGACTCGCCCAAACCAGATTCAAAGGTTATTTAATGTTGGTTATAAAAAATGAGCTTCTATGGTCTTATTTATCTGATGGTATGAAGCCAAAATTCACAAGATGGCTTTGGGCCTATCATTTAGTAGAAAATGAGATTGGGCCCAGGGCTCAGCCGAGAAGACTAAAAATTAAATACCATGATGGCAGGTGTAATGGCATAATAACAGAATCGCAGAATAGGGTTGGATGGTACCTTGGATGTCTTCTAGTCCAACCTCCTGCTCTACTCCTTATTACATGGGTCAAATGTACCATATCTTCAACCAAGGAAAGGGGTTTCATTGGTACATTGATGGACACCATCTTGCCTTTTTTGAGCCCACTAAGGATGCCGCTAATTGGGCTTGGCTTCCATTGTTGGAACCAATAAGGGAAGTCAAATCTAGGATTGATGTGTGAGGTAAACAAAGGAAGTGATTATTGAATCAATATTTATTTGTTGAGAGATGAAACTTGAAGCTCCATTTTGATGCAGTTGATTTTCTTTCCCTCAGGGTGGTAGAAATGCCCACCGAAAGCAATGTAGAAAAATCCCAGATTTTATGGTACTTATGATATGGGTGACCATCAAGACGAGCCGAGGTGGCGCAGTGGTTAGAGTGTAGTTCTGCAGCTACTTCAGCTGACTGCTAGTTCAGCAGATCAGTGGATCAAATCTCACCGGCTCAAGGTTGACTCAGCCTTCCATCCTTCCGAGGTGGGTAAAATGAGGACCCAGATTGTTGGGGGCAATATGCTATTTAGTATACTGTCTTTGGTGTAAGCTGCCCAGAGTCCTCGGAGAGTGAGCGGCATAGAAATATGACTAATAAATAAAAAAATAAGATGACCCTATTTGAGACGACCCTTTCTTCCTTCAGGTGTCTGTATTTGTGAATTGCTTTGCCTGCAACAGTTTCAACAGAATCCACAATCTGTATCTTGCAAGTTGAATGAACTGGGATGGAGGATGAGTTATGATAGACTTGCAATGTCTTCTGTTGTTCTTATAGCACCTGAGATGTAGAGCTGATTCTAATGTGAATATTCAGCGTAAAAATCCTTTCACAGACTCGTCCCCTCTCATGATTTCTCAAATCAGTCTGGTATTTCAGATGTTTATAGCAAATTTGTAAATATCAAACCTCATCCGTTATCAGGTCGCCTTAATTGTGTGTGTGTGTGTGAGAGAGAGAGAGAGAGAGAGAATATGTATGTATGTATGTATGTATGTATGTATGTATGTATGTATGTAAAAGGTAAAGGTTCCCCTTGCACATACGTGCTAGTCGTTCCCGACTATAGGGGGCAGTGCTCATCTCCATTTCAAAGGCGATGAGCCAGCACTGTCTGAAGACGTCTCCGTGGTCATGTGGCCGGCATGACTAAACGCCAAAGGCGCACTGAACATTGTTCCCTTCCCACCAAAAGTGGTCCCTATTTTTCTACTTGCATTTTTAACGTGCTTTTGAACTGCTAGGTTGGCAGAAGCTGGGACAAGGAACGGGAGCTCACCCCATTACGCGGCACTAGGGATTCAAACCACTGAACAGCTGGCCATTTGATCACCAAACACTCACCAGTGCTGTGAAGTAGTCTCAAGGCTGAAACTCCAATGCTGTCATATGTGTTATTGTGTAAAAATTATGCATTGCAGATAGTCCTTGATTTACAATACAGGTAGTCCTCAACTTACAACCACAATTGAGCCCAAAATTTCTGTTGCTAAGTGAGATATTTGTTAAGTTACTTTTGCCCCATTTTATGACCTTTCTGGCCACAATTGTTGAGTGAATCACTGCAGGTATTAAATTACTAACACAGTCGTTAAGTGAATCTGGTTTCCCCATTGACTTTGCTTGTCAGAAGGTCACAAAAGAGGAACTCATGCCCCCAGGATGCTGCAACTGTCATAAATGTGAGTCAGTTGTCAAGCATCCAAATGTAAATCATGTGACCATGAGGATGCTGCAATGGTCATAAGTGTGAAAAATGGTCATAAGTCACTTTTTTCAGTGGCATTATAACTTTGAATGATCACTCAATGAGCTGTTGTAAGTTGAGGACTACCTATAGTTCTTTTAATGACCATTCAAAGTTACAACAGCACGGAAAAATGACTTATGTCTATTTTCCGCACGTATGACCATTGCAGCATCCCCAGGGTCACATAGTCAACATTCAGATGCTTGGCAACTGACTCATATTTATGACAGTTGCAGTTGTCCTGGGGTCATGAGACCCCCTTTTGCCCCTCCTGATAAGCAAAGTCAATGGAACAGCTGGATTCATTTAACAACCATGCTACTAACTTAACAATGGCACCGATTCACTTAACAACTGTAGCAAGAAAGGTCATCAAATGGAGCAAAACTCAAGAACTGTCTCACTTAGAAACAGAAATTTTGGACTCAATTGTGGAGTTATGACCACAATGAAGGACAATCTGTACACAATTTATATTTTTTGGCTAGTGATGTCATCATGCACAGGGTACCACTTTCCCTGTGGTGAAATGTTCCCAGTTGGGACCGGTTCGGCTGAAACGGTAGCAATGGTGGCCGGTGGTTCGGAGAACCGGTAGCGATGGTGGCACGAGGCACCACCCACCCGCCCCATTTGTTGATACTTCCTGGTTTTAACCAGGAAGTAACCTGTTTTTTACCCTCTGTGCATGCGCAGAAGGGCTTGGGCATGCGCAGAGGGTCCGCGCCAGGGGTGAAATGCTCCCGGTTCGGACCGGATTGTCCGATCCGGTAGCGATAGAAGTGGGTGGTTCAGAGAACCGGTAGCAAAAATCCCTGCCCCCCTCCACCCCATGCCCAGCTGAGCTGCGCGATCATCAGAGGCTTTTTAAAATTATTTTTAAAAGCATTTTTTCTACAACCTCTTCGGCAGAAAAAAATGCTTTTAAAAGTAAAAAAAGAAGCCTCTGATGATGGTGCGGCTCAGCTGAGATCGTCAGAGGCTTTTAAAAGAAAAAAAGCCTCTGCTGATCAGGCAACTCAGCTGGGATCGTCAGAGGCTTTTAAAAGCATTTTTTTACAACCTCTTCGCCAAAGAGGTTGTAGAAAAAATGGTTTTAAAAGTAAAAAAAAAAAAAAAAAGTTGGCCATACCCACCCAGTCACATTACCCCACCCACCCACCAAGCCACGCCCACAGAACTAGTAGTAACCAATTTTAGATTTCACCACTGGTCCGCGTGCACACATGACATGCGCGTGCACTTCCGAACTGGTTGGGAAGGTAAGTAGATTTCACCCCTGCTGCGGCCATAGATACTCATGAGACTCACCAACCTCTTTCTGCTCTATTCAGAGCTGATGTTGTACCCAGGCTACAAATCAGCCCATTGTGCTCAAACCCAGAAGCTAATAACCCCCCACTGTACCCATTCATTCATAGCTTGATTTTGCTTTGGTTTGCAATGTGTAGGAAAGGTGTTGATTTGTACTGAAATAGAGTCCTCCTATTGAGATTTCTTTAGGTTTCAGGGCATTCTCTCCAATATATCTTTTCACTTATCTCAGCTATACAGGTAGCCCTTGGTTAACCATGGCAATTGAGACCAGAATTTCCATCGCTAAATGATACGGTCATACATTATGGTGTCCCATGACCACATTGCTTACCAATGACAATCCTGGCAGTCCCTGTTGCCCTCATTAACCAATTTCCACTGGTCATTAAGTAAGTTCCCATCCTAAGCCAAGCTATTCCCAGCTTCATCCCTCCCAGTCCCCAAGGTAAGGGGCTGCCTTCTCTTGAACTCCACGCCCCACCCACACCTATCTCCTCTCCCTTTTGGTCACCTTCCACAATGACACTCCTTGGCAGCAGCACTGGGAGCAGAGGTCTGGGGGCAGTCGTAGCCAACTGTATAAGCCAGGGGTGAAATGCTCCCGGTTCGGACCGGATCACCCGATCCAGTAGTGATGGCAGCAGGTGGTTCAGAGAACCGGTAGCAAAAATCCCTGTGTGCCCCCCCCCCAAATGCCCAGCTGAGCCATACGATCATCAGAGGCACTTTTTTTTTTTACTTTTAAAAGTATTTTTTCTACAACCTCTTCCAACGAAAAAATGCTTTAAAAAGTTTTTTTTAAAAAAAGCCTCTGATGATCGTGCGGCTCAGCTGGGATCGTCAGAGGCTTTTCAAAGCATTTTTTTCTGCAACCTCTTGGCCAAAGAGGTGGTAAAAAAAATGCTTTGAAAAGTGTCTGATGATCCCAGCTGAGTTGCCTGATCGGCAGAGAAGCTTTTCAAAGCATTGGAAAAAATGCTTTGAAAAGTTTAAAAAAAAAAAAAAGTTGGCTACGCCCACCCAGTCACATTACCCCACCACCACCAAGCCATGCCCACAGAACCGGTAGTAACAAATTTTAGATTTCACTCCTGGTATAAGCCCTGGCAGTCCATTTCAGCTCCAATGCTGACTCTGCCAAGAAATGCCATTGCCCAGGACACCTAAAAGGGCAGAGCTGGGGGAGGAGATATAGGTAGGTGGAGGAAGTTGACACACCCTTGGGGTTGTAAGTCTAGACAAGTTGACAAGCACTCAAATTTCACCCATATGACCACAGGGGTGTTAACATAACTTCAAGGCTCTTTGTCCTTGAATGGTAAGTACAGTACCATTCGTTCAGTGCCAGCATAATTTCAAATATTTTTTGAACCAATGGTCATTAAGCAAGGACTATCTGGAGACGTGTGTCTTCCTCCACCCCACCCCACCCAAATATTGCTGTTGCATGCCAACTCTTGATTATATTAAGCATCAGCAAATTAGGGTGTATCCAATTTCTTTGTTGTTGGTATTAATCTACATTTCCTCCAGGGTAACAATGCCCCAGAAGTTCCACATAAAACTCTTGTGTCCAGCTAGATCATGAGTAGTGAGGATATAATCAAACGTGATCATATGCGCAACCACATTAAATGATTCATAGGGTTTGCTTCAGACATGAGGACTGCTGTGGTCCAAAATGAAATTTAAAAATAGCAACACACCACTTCTTAGAAATCAGGCTCCAGAAGAAAATTCCGAAAGAACAATGTGCAAATGTCTTTTGATTCCAGAAATTACATGACACACACACACAAACATATGTGTGAGTATGATTGGGAGACCCTCAAGAGATTTAGATCACAAGCTCCCCCAACATAACCCACACAGCCAAATGCAATTTCACAGGTGCAGCCAAATTTTCCTATTTTTTGGCTATTTGGGGGCAGGCCAGATTGCACAGCATGCTGCTTAAACCGCAGGCTTCTTTTCCAAATGATGGAAATTAACTTTTGCCACATTGATCACTAACATTTCAAGAAGAAAAGCTAGCAAAGAGGGGCTAATAATATATGTAGCAAAAGGCCAGAGAGGGTGTTTTGAGTCTTATGTCTGGTTCCAAATTATTTCTACGGTGTGAGCATTTGGCTATAGAAAACCTTTTATCACCACATTTTGTGGCCCAAAGATAAAACTATCAGGCTGCCCATTAAGTGCTATAATATATCCCAGACTTTGCTCACCAATTCACTAGCTAATGTAGCATGTAACTATCCTTGGGATTTGAAATGGATATTTCTAAATCAGAGGAAGTAATAGTACCACTTTACTGCACATTGGTTAGACTCTCAAGTTATTCTGTCTGGGCATCAGATTTTAAGACTGATGTTTAAAAAAAAAAAAAAAAAACCAACCCAGAACAGGTTATGGAATGACAGTAGCTCTTACAAGGAGAGACTGGGGAGAATGGAAACCTTTAGTAAGAAAACAGAGAGTAGGCATCTTCTGGCAGCTTCACCATATTTATTTATCACTTCCTTATGACATTGAAAGGTCGATGTGATAAGATTGAAAGGTTCAGCCATTTGAATCCCTAGTGCCCCGTAACGGGGTGAGCTCCCATTACTTGTCCCAGCTTCTGCCAACCTAGCAGTTAGAAAGCACGTAAAAAATGCAAGTAGAAAAATAGGGACCCCCTTTGGTGGGAAGGTAACAGCGTTCTGTGCGGCTTTGGCGTTTAGTCATGCCGGCCACATGACCACGGAGATGTCTTTGGACAGCGCTGGCTCTTCGGCTTTGAAACGGAGATGATCACCGCCCCCTAGAGTTGGGAATGACTAGCACATATGTGCAAGAGGAACCTTTATCTTTACCTATCACATCCAGTGGTGGAATTGAAATTTTTATATCTATCGGTTCTGTGGGCATGGCTTGGTGGGCATGGCAGGGGAAGGATACTGCAAAATCTCCATTCCCACCTCACTCTGGGGCCAGCCAGAGGTCGTATTTGCCGGTACTCTGAACTACTCCAAATTTCCGCTACCGGTTCTCCAGAACTTGTCAGAACCTGCTAAATAGCACCCATGATCACATCCACTTTGCATTTGAAAGTCAAATATGTGTGTGTGTGCATACATACAGAGTTATATTAAGTATGTGCAATGATGTGAAATGTTTTAGAGATTTGAGGGTGTGGGGGGGAAAGCTAGATGTCTGGTTACAATAGATATCTTATTTTTAATAGCCAGGAGTGCCTGGATTAAATCAAGTGCTGTTTAGAATGACCCAGAGCTCCAAACTCATTCCTGAGATGTCTGATAGTTATCAGTGAATAATCTGTCTTGAAGGAATTAAGACTCTCTTATTACTCAAATCAGGACGGTCCAGGAAAACAATGTCCAAGGATTGGAGTAGCATTTTCAAACCTTGGCAAGTTTAAGATAAGTGAACTCCCAAAATTCCCCAGTCGGCATGTAAATCTTGGTTAGTTTCAATCTTAAGTAGGGGGTGGTTTGGGGGGGAAGGGGAGCATGGCTTAGAATGTTATTTTAATCTATCCCATTTGCTTTGTTTCTTCATCCATTAAGACCACAAAAAGGAGTTCAGTAGTCAAGTTGAGCCTGTTCTGGGAATTGTGCTAACAAGTGGTATGAAGCCAGACAGACAGATTAACAGAGTTGGAAGGGACCTTGTAGGTCATCTAGCCCAACCCACTACCCAAGCAGGAGACCCTACACCATTTCTGACAGATGGCAGTCCAATCGCTTCTTGAAAGGCTCCAGTGATGAAGCTCCCACAACTTCCAAAGGCAAGCTGTTCCATCGGTTGATTGTCAGGAAATTTCTCCTTATTTCTAGGTTGAATCTCTCCTTGGTCAGTTTCCATCCATTATTCCTTGTCTGGTCTTCAGGTGCCTTGGAAAATAGCTTGACCCCCCTCCTCTCTGTGGCAGCCCTTCAAATATTGGAAGACTGCTATCATGTCTGCCCTGGTCCTTCTCTTCACTAGACTAGCCATGCCCAGTTCCTGTAACCGTTCTTCATATCTTTTAGTCTCCAGTCCCCTAATCATTCTGGCATGCTGACAACTGCATTGAGCCACAATAAGGTTTGAACGTAACGTATTACGTACTAGGCATAGCACTTTTGTTTTGCTATCCGGTTTCACCCTCAGCCATAAAAACTCATCTTGTGTCTTTGAGCCATTCGTTCTCACAGCACAACCTACCTATGGTTGCAGAAAAAAGAAGGTTGTGCTACATGTACCATTTTGGGCTCCTGAATGAAAGGCAGGACAGAAATCTGATAAACCGATACAGATGGTCCCCGAGTTATGACTGACCTGAAAAAGGGGGTTTACAACCCAACTCCAAAGTTCTGTGGTCATGTGACCACATTTTAAAAGTTTTGCTGAAAACTGGCACTTACTTCTGGTTTACAGCAAAACTGCCCCCAAACAAATCTATTGGTTTGCTTAATAACGGCACTCACTTAACCGCAGAAAGGTAACTAAATTAGTAAAGTTTACAACCATTACAATATTACAGCTGTAATGGACAAACTCCATTAGGGTCCTATGTAGAGGAGTATCTGTAATTCTGTTTGTTGTGTAATTCTATTGTGGGCCCAGCCAAAGAATTGGAGCTCATAGAAGAATTTCAGCCTCCAAATTCTCCCAAGATGCCCAGATGACATGCATTCATTACAAGTGTGCAAATTGCAATTACAGGTATTAATTGCAACTTAATATCTTAATTAATTGCAACTTACAACTACAATGGAGCCCAAAATTTCCATTGCTAAGCAAGACAGTTAACTGAATTTTGCCCCATTTTATGATGTTTCTTGCCAAGGTTATTAAATGAATCATTGCAATTGTTAAGTTAGTAACATGTTAAGTGAATCTGGCTTCCCCATTGACTTTGCTGGTCATGTTGCAAAGGTGATCACATGACTTTGGGCCACTACAATAGTCATAAATATGAACCAGTTGCCATCCAAATTTTGCTCACCTGACCATGAAGACACTGCAACAGTTGTTAAGTATGAAAAAAGAGTCATAAGCAGGGGTGAAATGCTCCCGGTTCGGATCGGATTGCCCAATCTGGTAGTGATGGAGGTGGGTGGTTCGGAGAACTGGTAGCAAAAATCCCTGCCCCCCCCCATTGCCCATCTGAGCCATGCAATCATCAGAAGCTTTTTTTAATTTTTAAAAGCATTTTTTCTACAAACTCTTCAGCCGAAAAAATGCTTTTAAAAGTAAAAAAAAAAAAAAAAGCCTCCGATAATCGCGCGGCTCAGCTGGGATCGTCAGAGGCTTTTAAAAGCATTTTTTTTTACAACCTTCTTCGGCCGAAGAAGTTGTAGAAAAAATGGTTTTAAAAGGTTAAAAAAAAGAAGTTGGCCACACCCACCCAGTCACATTACCCCCCCCCCACCAAGCCACACCCACAGAACCGGTAGTGATAAATTTTACATTTCACTACTGGTCATAAGCCACATTTCTCAGTGCCATTGTAACTTTGTGAACAACCACTAAACAAACTGTTGTTAAGTTGTGGACTACCTGTATGTTAATCAGGAACAGTTGCTTCCCAAACTTTAAAGCAAAGATCCCAAAGAGCTCATTGGCTAAACTCAGGATCCAGCATCCAGTGCATGCATTTATTCTTGAATCATAGCCAGAATGGGAGCTCTACCTTGTATTAAATCCTTCGATTGGAAAAGCCCCTTTAAGCAAGAAAATGGGATTTTCTGCATGCTCTGAATTTATTCTATGGCTTATTTGCAACAAGCTTAATGTTAACTTTAACAGCCCGTTTGGTTCTTTGTGGTTAAATGTCTTCTCTAAACCCAGAAAATGGGTTTAGTAATCAAGTGAACCATTTTATTGGGTTTTTTTTTTTTAATTTGATTTATATGCCGCTCTTCTCTGGAGACTCAGGGTGGCTTACAATGCGTTAAGCAATAGCTTTCATACTTTTGTATATTTATACAAAGTCAGCTTATTGCCCCCATAATCTGTTGTGTGAACGAAGCCTATATTTACCCAAGTTGGGGACAAATTGATCTAATTCTGACTTGGTCTGAAGGATGGAAGTGGCTGCATTTTATAAATTTCCCAGGATGATCCAGGGAATACCTGATGTGGCAACACACAACGTACGCAAAGCTACTACCACAATCGTAACACTCAGCCTGACAATCTCAGCCACTGATATAAAGAGGAACCTATAACTTAAGGAATGACTAGGCAGGTGGACAGAGAAATTATGATAATTGACCTTTTGTAAAATAATCCCTGGAACTTGGAAGCTGCTGAAGGATACTAGGGCCACTGCAGTCTCTTTGAAGTCTCATTGGCCACTGCAGTCTCTCCTCCATTAGTTAGACATGTGGGAAACAGGCACGAAACATTTGGCATCCAGTTGTGTGTGGTGGTGACTGTACTGTAGTTTCTGCCATGCAAGAGTTTAATTTTGCATAGCCTAGTTCAGGGGTCTGCAACCTTAAATACTCAGAGAGCCATTTGGACCCATTTCCTACAGAAAAAAAAACACCAGGAGCCTCAAAACCTGGGTGGGTGTGGCCAACTCAATGTCACTCACTTCCACTGGTCACATGACCCCCCCCCCCCAGCCATGCCTACCCAGCTGGTCATTAGGGCAGAGAACCAGTTGTTAAAAAACACCGGGAACCACAAAATCCTTTTGACATCTCTCTCTCCCCCCCTCCCTCCCCCCCTCCCTCTCTATGTCTCTCTCTCTCTCCCTCTTTCTGTATCTCCCTTGTCTCTGCCCTGGCCGCTTCTCCGTCCCCCACTGTAGCCCATACCTTCTCAGGCCAGACGAGGAGTGACTGGGAGGGAAGGGCGAGGGGCGGGGCCAGCCAGTGTTGGGATCACCTGACAGGGAGCCACAGCAGAGGACTCAAAGAGCCACATGCGGCTTCGAAGCCGTAGGCTGCTGACCCCTGGCCTAGTTTCAGGTCCTGTTAAAAGCAAACATTCAAACACCAAGAGTTTGGGATGTATTGAAGGTTAACAGCAAAATAATATGCGCCATCAGGGTCCCAAGACACCCGATTAATGCAAAGTGCTGCTTATCATTAATCCTTTTTATTAATATACTCACCTCTTTGAGCGGGTGGTTAGGAGGGTGGGTGAACAAGCTCTGAAGAAGGAATATGCCTCCTAACTTCAACTGACCTTGCCTCCACATCTTGGTTTGTCAGCTTTACCCATAATCTTCTGCAGAATGCCATGCAATGCCAGTAATACTGATGTTCTACAGATGCATTGTGATTGCAACTTCTAAGGTTGCAACATCTAAGGACTGCAACATCTTAGTCCAGTATTTTGCTTCTCTGTAGAGACAGACGCATCGCCTGCCATTACTCCTCACAACTGGGTATTTAAAGGCATGGTGCCTCAAAGATAATCTTGAGCCTCAAGGCTGATAGCCTTTAATCTAAAGCAGTGTTTCCTTGGAAGCTTGAAGATGGGTGGACTTCAACTCCAGAATTCTGGGAGTTGAAGCCCACCCATCTTCAAGCTACCAAGGTTGAGAAACACTGATCTAAAGCATGGTGGCTCCAATTCAGTGTTTTGGGGCTAAGCACGTGCCATGTAGAAAACCATTTTCTAACTTCCTTTTAATCACTGGATGATCCTTGTCGCAGTGTTTGAAATTAAGGACAATACATCTTCCTGTTTACTTTCTTCGTGCCAGAATCATTCTACCTCCATCTCTTTTGTAGCTTGCTCCCTTCGTCTTGTTCATTTTAATGTTAATATTTATGCTTTTATTTTTAATGTTTTACCTTGTTTCTCTACTGTTGAGAAGCTGCACAGTCATCTCTAGGCAAGATGGGGTGCATATAAATAATAAAATAAAACAAATCAGAAGCTTGTGTATCTCCCGTCACTTTGATTGTCCACTTCTGTAGTTCCAGCTCAAATTACCTTCATTTTTAAATATGGCGACCAGAGCCATACATAGATTTTCAGGTGTGGTCATGCCCTAGATTTATATAAGTGTGCTACAATGTTGACCATTTTTAATTCCTTCTTTATTTTTCCTAGTTGGAGCTTGTCATTCCCACAACAGTCATATACATCAGCCTCTTTGCCGAGGTACCCTTTATGACCCCAAGATAATTTTCCTGGTTAGTAACAAGACAGTGCAGACTCCAGCTGTGTTTATGAAAAATTAACGCAGAGTGTTTTGCCCCCAATGAATCCTTTTATACTTACTTGTTCTGCTGATCTCGGCTTGTATGTGCCTTTTCTTCCCCCCTCCCATTCCAATATCGGAAAGTTTCCCAGGACTCTTGAGAAACAGCAATGTCAAGAGAAGCTTCAACTTTGGTCAGAGGCCGCCCACCAGGTTGATTGTCAAGGATATCATGATCCTTCTGAGGATCAAATCCAGTATTTTCACTGGCAAGTATCAACACTCCTTCCCAAAGAGAAGAATAAGTACCATGTTTTCCCCAAAATAAGACCCTGTCTTATATTTTTTGAACCCTGAAATAAGAGCTTGGCCTTATTTTCGGGGAGGTCTTATTATTTTGGGACGCGTGGAGCAAGACGGGGCTCCTCTTGCCGTCTTACCTGATTTCCAGCTCTGTCTCCCTAATCCTAAACAGAGGAAATGGTGGGGAGCAGCTGTGCATGTGGTTAATATTTTCGGGGAGGGCTTATTTTCGGGGGAGGGCTTATTTTCGGGGAAACACAGTAGACAGAAGAAGGAGCCAGGTAGAGACTTCTGGACAAATAAGAATCCTGCAGTCAGAGTGGACTGATATCTCTCGCTTTTAAATAAAATTGTAAAGTCCAGCCCCGTGTATATAGTGGCTCCTGATTAGGGTATCACCATCATGCCTGACCCCATCTTGCTTGCCCTTTCCTAATTTATATCATGACCCTTTGTGAAATCTATACCTTGGGAAAAGCTTTGTTTTCCATGTTCCTGGAGATCAAAGAAGCTCAGACAGTGAGAAAGGGAGCAGGGGAGAGTTCGGGGAGCGCTCACAGTGACAGACTAGTAGCTACACCTCCCTCTTCCCTCTTCTACAGAAAAAAATGTATTTCCTCAACGAGAAGGGAAAACTGCTCCCAACAGGGCAGTCAACTGATGGAGAAACCAACCAGGAAGATCTTTGAGCCCAAACATCCCGCATTTAAAAACCAGATAGGTTGGGAACTTGATCCCTCTTTGGAAATTAGATGGCTTCTTCCAGGAATATTAATTTCTACTCTCTCCTGCTTGGAGTTAGAGGGTGGGTTAATACACAATTTGGGGGGGGGGAGGCTGGATCTAGGGAGGAAGCAGTACAGGCATTAGAAGAGGAAGATGGTGTTTGAAGTAACGGGGGCGGAGGGCAGTCCTTTTTCTCAGCCCCCCTCCCCGGATAGCAACAGTGACTCCCCGCCACCGTGTGGAGGGAGGGTCTTGATGGCAATCTGGTCTGAGGGTTCTCCCTTCCCACCAACCAGAAGACTGTTCCATTTGGCTCCCCCTGGGCCGAGCAGAATCCCTGAATATTATTTATTTTAAAGAGTCAACATTTATTGTGCAAGAAAAAAAAAAAGAAAAAGCCGAGAGACCAAAGGATTGCATCGCCTTTCAGAGAGAGACGGGCAGCAAAGGCAGCAGTGGATGTTGGCAAGGCAAGGAGTAACATTCCCCCAAGCAACCCATCAGGTGCAAGGACCTATTGCATACTCTGGCTCATTAACCAACCATGGCTCAGACACTCCCTTCTCTTGGCCTGCTTGACGGTGCCAGCCAGTCCCCAACCCCACTTTAATGGAGTAATGGCACCCAGCCTGCTCCGGCCAAGTCTCCTTCAACTATACAGAGTGACCCATAGGTGTACCACAAGCAGCCTTTCGTAAGAGCTCTCCCTCCAAAAGAAGAAAAAAAAAGAATAGATTCATCCCATTCTACAAGATGTCTGGTTTTCCTGTAAAACCATTCCTGGTCGTGCAGGTGGGCTTGTCCACTGAGAGGAAGAGCTAGAGAAGAGCCTGGGTGGGCAATGCAATCTAGCCATTTCAAGCCCAGAGAGAGCATCCCCGTAAATCTCTCCCCTTGGCTTGTAAGTGTTGGGTCCGGCCCGTTATGCAATCTCCTTGATCCTATGGATGTAGTTGTGCAGCTCCTCGGGCTCCTGCAAACCTATGTCTTGGCAGACCCACTCCAAGTCCTCTTCATCTGCTATAGGAATAGAATTATAGGCCAGTTCCTCAGAGGGCATGGTGGCAAAGGTAGTAAATTTGACCCGCTTACGCTTGGAAGTGGGAGAATTGAGAGGGTCTTCGTTCTGGTCCCTGGTGGAGCCCCCAGAAGAGCCATCCCCCCGCCCGTGAACCTGACTCTGCACACTGGTTTGCGAGGAGCCGCTGCTGTGGTGGTCACCATGGCAGCAGGTCTGCACGTTCTCCAGTGGGTTGCCTGGGCTCTCAGGCTGAGGAGAAAGATCATTCTGGGCCCGCAATGGTTGTCCATTACCCAAGAAGACCCAGTGGTGGGAGTGGTCCATGTTGGTTTGTCCTTCTGGCGGGATCCGTTTGTGCCGGTACTTGAGTACAAAGACAATACAATTAATAAGGAACACCAGAATGGCTAAACAGAAGACACCGAGCAGGGCATACATGCCTATTTCCAGGTCTGTGAGTCCTCGAGAGACTTGTACGTAGCCAGTGGGAATAGCTGGGAAGTCCTCCGTTGGGAGGATGACGCTGGGCGCCCAACTCTCCTGACTTGGCACCAGAGGCCACTCTACTTCCACCCGTGGTGTGGTGCGAGGCATACTCTTCTCCCGCCCAGGTCTGCTAGGAGTTTGGACAGGCTCATAGTCATAAGTAGGTTCCTCCTCAGAGCTGAAATGCACACGGACATTAGCCAATGTGGTGGCCAGCACACTCTTGCGTTTGGTCTTCTGGCAGCTCTCGCAGATCAGCAGGTCAGCTTTAATCAGCTCGCCGGACCCTTCCCCTTCAGCCCTCACTAGTGGGAAGGTCCGCTCGGGCACCACCGATACCACTGACTTGTCCTGGCTTGTCACCACCAGTGTGTAATCCTTTGGGTCATACAAAGAGAGGGGAGCAATTGTGCCATCACTGTACGACACCCAGAGACTGAGCAGAGCTTCCTATTTGGGGAAAAAACAAAAAACAAAATTGTTTGGAATCACTCATAAACTTTTGCACAAGAATGTATTTTTGGATCTCCTAGGACAGTGTTTGTCAACCTTGGAAGCTTGAAGATGGGTGGACTTCAACTCCCAGAATCCCCCAGCCAGCAGCGCTGGCTGGGGGATTCTGGGAGTTGAAGTCCACTCATCTTCAAGCTTCCAAGGTTGACAAACACTGTCCTAGGAGATCTCAAGTTACTTAGATCACAGACAGTATGTGACTTCTGGAGAATAGAACCTTGTAGTTATGGAGAACCCAGTTCAAAATGCATGCCTCCTCATTCCGTTCAATAGAAAATGATTTTCTGGTTTTTTTTAAAAAAAGTCTTGATTTAAGAACTCTCCTACCTTAGGAACTACAGAGCATTCCAGAATATCTTTCCTTCAGTTGATATATTTGGGCTGCCAGGACAGAAAGGTCATGAATAGTTGTCAAGCACAATTTCAGAAAAGCTTCTTTGCCAATACTGCTGGTCAAGGAAGACATAACAAGGCGTCCTTTGATCTCCCAGAACCTAGGACCCCCCGTTTCAAAACCACCACTCTCTATCAATCCGAATCCCCCAATTTCCACTGTTTTCATCCGTCTGCTTCTATGTTTTATCTAAAACCTTCTCCAGCCCGTCACCCTCCAGATATTCTGAAATGCAAATTCCCATCTCCCCATCTAGTGTACATTATAATCTGTCCTTTTTTCTCAAACCGGTCTCTCTTATGTCTGATTTATTCATACCCAGCCAGTCACAATATTCTCAATTTTCCATATTCACCCAATATGGAAAACCATACATTTGGATTAACGAAATGGTTGAAAAATCAAGGATTACCTGAATTTTGTAGGGCTTTTGAAACCTACATGGCTATTTATGTCAGCCTTGCTAGGGAGGGAACCTGGACATGGTATTCTTCTTCTGTGATTTCTATTTTATTTTATTTTTATTGGTTGCATCAAATATTTTGCAATGGCTTCATGTTTTCTTTTTGTACAGCTTACTCTGTAAACTGCTTGGAATCATTTAAAATATGTGATGTACTCTAGCAAACTATCAAATAAACGTTTACGAGGCTACGGAACTCTTGTAAAAAAAATTCCTTCCCTGGTAAGCTACCTTCTCCTATACACATGCAGCTGAGTCCACACAAGAATCTAAGCAACAACAACGTTAACTGATTAGAAAGCAATGATGGTTAAGCATGTCGTGTGAATGCAACTGCCAGATCTTTAACTGAGTTTGTTCACTTTATTGAGCAAACCAGGAGTGAAATGCTCCTGGTTCGGGCCGGATTGCCCAATCCGGTAGCGATGGCGGCGGGTGGTTCAGAGAACCAGTAAGAAAAATCCCTGGGGCCCCCATGCCCAGCTGAGCCACGCAATCATCAGAGGCTTTTAAAAAAAATATGTAAAAGCATTTTTTCTACAACCTCTTCGGCTGGAAAAATGCTTTTAAAAGTAAAAAAAAAAGCCTCTGATGATCGCGTGGCTCAGCTGGGATCGTCAGAGGCTTTTAAAAGCATTTTTTCTACAACCTCTTCAGCCGAAGAGGTTGTAGAAGAAAATGGTTTTAAAAGTTAAAAAAAAAGAAAAGTTGGCCATGCCCACCCGGTCACATTACCCCTCCCACCAAACCATGCCCACAGAACCGGTAGTAACAAATTTTACATTTCACTAGAGCAAACCCAAGGACATAATAATGTATTGTGAGAAGAATTTTGCTGCAATTTTCAGTGATTTTTTTTTAAAAAAACCCAGTAAAACCCAGTAAAACATATTTCTCTGAACCTTTTAAAGATTCAGCAATCTCTCCAATGAACTAGAGTTCCCCTTCCACATCAATGCACAGAAAAATTCAGTCCCCTGTTAGGGACATTTTTGAGAAGTGATTTGTTCAGACCAAGTTCCATCTTTCCTGTGGCATCCTGGTTCTCGGTCTACAGAGAATATTTTCAAGTGAAGCAACCTCTCTTCCCATGGGCCTCTCTCTGCAGTTTGAAGAGAACAGTTGGCCTTTTCTTTGGCCGTCTGTGAGAACGGGACCAATCCACTCCCTTGAACCTTGGGGGCTTCTGGGAACTACAACGTGAAAATACTTTCCTAAGAGTGGTCAACGTTACCTGCTTGGAGAAATTGAGAGTCTGCTGGGCTGTTGTCTTGGCCACAATGGTGTGGCTATTTCCAGGGCTGGCATGAAGGGAAAGGGAGAGGTTTGAGACCACCTGAGCTTTCAATTCCACAATGGTAACCTTCTCATCAACCACAGTCACTGATGTCTCACCAAGGACAGCTTCCATAAGTGGAGAAACTACCTGTAGAAAAAATGGATGCCCTTATTGATATAGAACTATGACTGAGGATTCACAGAATCATATTTTTTTTAAAATTTGAAAAGAACCCCATTAAAAGCATAAGAAGAGCACTAAATGGATATTTCTGGATTAAATGGAAGATCCTTCAAATTGAGCATTTTTTTTTCTAATTTAATGCAAATGTTGGTAGCATTAATTGGGAGCTGGAGACTGCAAACAATAGTGCTGAAGGGCAAATGTAGCACATAGACCTTATATAGCTACATCTCCCAAATCTCTTCTTATAAAAAAGTTGCTCCAATTTCACCATTTTTTAAAGTTGACTTATTTTCCAATAACCTCTTCAGATAATGGTAGACAACAATCAGGATGAAATAGACCCTGAAATCTCTCTCTTTTTTTAAAAAAAAAAACTTATCCTAGCCCAGAACCTGACATTTTTAGGCCCAGCAAGTGGAAGACAAACATATACTGATATTCTTAGAATCAAAACTTTCATTAAAAAAAAAAAAGAGTATGAAAGGAATAAAATATACCTTGCATTGCTCAACGATAAGCAAGGCTTCATATATACTGCAGCACAAAACATGCATACAAGTCTAATATTACTATCGTAACTTATTCGTATCATCTTTTTCCTGCACTGAATATGGGTTATCTCACACGAGGAATATGTTTTCTCTCTCTTTTTTTTTTAAAAAAGCAAGGAATACATTACAGGAAAAGAAATGCCCATGACAGAACAGCTTCTGAGGTTTTGTAATAGAGGTTCTGGATTTCAAAACTGCCTCCTGAGATCTATAGCCACATTTTCCATTTCTCCCTCTGGAACTGGGCTTCTCATAATAATAGAGCCAGTCCACAGATCATCACCCATTCATGATCTCTCCTTCACATAGACACACAGAAAGTTCTTCAAAGGATATTTTCTCAGCGGGAAGCACACTGACCTTGAGAAGCACGATCTTTGAAGATGACAGCCTGGGATTTTTGCTTAGGAAAGCAATACAATGTCAAAGACTGGAATTAATTGAAGTTACAGAGATTCCTGGCACAGAGTCAAACCCTGCTCAGAAATGTTCGGGGAGAAAATGCACAGGAGAGAGGCAAGGAGTGTGGGCGAGGAATGCAAAATGGAGGAAGAAAGGTACACAAAACTCTTCTTCGAAGCCTGCCTAAACTAAACCAACTACTATGTTGGCTAGGAACTGTGACCTTGATAATCTGACACTGCAATAGGTTGAGGGGTACTGCTTTAAATACACAGAACCACACACTGAATGGGTTATATACATTCATATCTGAATTCTCTGCGTAAGGATTCAATCAATCAATCAGAATAGAGCTGGAAGGGACCTTGGAGGTCTTCTAGTCCAGCCCCCTGCTGAAGCAGGAGAACCTATACTATTTCAGATAAGTGACTGTCCAGCCTCTTCTCTTCTTAAAAACCTCCAGTGATGGAGCGTCCATGATTTCTGAAGGCAAGCTGTTCCACTGGTTAGTTGTCCTCACTGTTAGGAAGTTTCTCCTCAATTCCAGGTTGCTTCTCTCCTTGATTAGTTTCCATTTTTTACATATTACATAATTAATTTGCATACTTAACATTACATATTATTATGTAATATGTCATTCCTACTCCCAAATTCATGTTCACTGGTTGCTAACTCCTTGAACCGACTCCACTGAAGATTCTATTAAAAAAAAATGGAAATGGAAATATGATGCTGGATTGCTATTCTTGCTCTAGAAAATAAAAAAGTAGAATAGGTTGGGAGGGAAAGGATTAGATAGTTTTGAAAACAGGACATTCACTTTCTTTGCCTCCAAATGCATGAGACAATAATAAGCAAAGGGTTTATCTGGATAGCTGCAAATTTATCCTTTCTTCACTTTTGCCATTACAACAGACAGCCTGCTCGGTCTGATGACAGCTTGTGGATCATTTCATGAAAATCCGATGGCATTTACTGGGATTTTGTGCATCCGAGGAATGACATCCATATCCATCCTTCCTTCCTTCTTCCCCCACCCTATACAACTAATATAATATATATATATATATATATTTTAGTTCAGCACTTGATTAGCTTTTACCTTGAACAAGGTAGCGCCCGGCTCCCTGCCAGCTAGGGTTTTGCTATTGACCATGTGTGCCACACGTGGATTGTCCACCTTCATGAAGTCACTGACCAGGTCTGTGACCTCCACCATCCACTCAGGCCCCAACATCGTGACCACCTGATCTGTGCCCTCTGAGGAGGTAGTGTGGAACTGGGTAAACACTTGCAGGGTGGAATGCTGGTACTGAAGGGTGCAACCCCTGCTTTGTCTCCGTTCTTCTTCCTCCTCCTCATCGTCACTCTCCCGTATGGACCTGTGAGAAGTTGAAGGACATCAGCATGGGAAAAGAATTTGGCTGGCAGCTTTGTTTTAATGCAAACTATTTTCCTTTTTTCTTCTGATCAATCTTTTTTTCTTTCTCAGATGGTCAGAAATCAGTTTCTTGACCTCCAAGAAAGACAACCATGAATTTAAGATAACTGCGCCTCTCCCCGCCAAATAAGAATTGCAGATAGACAAGAAAAGAAAGATAAACAAAAAATGACACCAAATGCCTACCTTCCTCATCTTGTCAAGCTGACATTGCCAACTGGAGCTAAAACCAATCCTGAGAATTATACCTCTATCCTAGCCGTGTCAAACTCGCGGCCCACGTGCTGGATTGTGTCACGCACTGGCCACGCCCCCCCCCCCGGTTTAGTGAAGGGGGAAAAGTCACGATACATCACATGATGACGTGACGACGTGAGTTTGACACCCCTGCCCTATCCCAAAGAAATGGATGGACATGATACACAGTATACAAGTGTGCATATCTGTACATATTCCTGTCATGAGCCAGACTCCTAAACATGGAGCCTCAAGGCAAGCAAAATTAATTTACACTAGCTGAATGGCTACCAATGATACTTAATTTTTTGTTTGTAAAATACGGTATCTCATTTACAAAGCTGGTTGATTGCTATCTATGTATTCTCCCTCACACACACACACACACACACACACACACACACACTAATACTCATCTTCACACAAGTCACAACACTGGCAAGTACATGAAGGGAGGGAATATGTAGGATGAAAATGCCAGAAGGGGGAGAAGAAGGGATGGGGAAATTGAGAGCCATCCAGAGTGCTCCACAGGTGTTACAAAATAAATTCACCAGGCAGTTTCTCTTCCCAAGCAACACTAATCTGAAGGTCTGCAGTCATTAGCATTTCTTGCCCATATGTTTATCTTCGTAACTTTCTCTATCCTTACCATCAAACTGAAGGGAATGCCCTGCCCAATTAATTAATCATTTGCGGGGGGGGGGGACATGTTGTCAGGTAGATAAGGTAATCACTCTGACCCCACCATGGTGTCATACAGCCAGCTGGATCTTGAAGATGATGGTATCACAACACCCAAAATAGAAAGGGCAATGTTTCCTGTCCTCGAAAGTGAATATTTCGAATCATGATCATGAATTGAATATTCTCATTTCACTGAACCATGCTTATTGCTTATACATTCGGCAGCTGTATGGAAAGTCTAGGGTAATAGCATAGCTCTCCCTATTGGCCACTCAAACATCTGCAGCAGACTTTCCCATTCTATTCCTTTCTGCATTACTGGAGTCATAGGAACCACATCATGCAAACCACTTAAAACACTAATCCCCAACCTTTTGGGCACCAGGGACCGGTTCTGTGGAGGGCAGTTTTTCCATGGATCTGGGGGTGGGGAGCAGGGGGAAGAGGCATGGTTTCACGTGCTACTTAGATCCCATGCCTGCACAGCTAGGGTTTTGCTTGCTTGCACAGCCTGGTTACTGGTGGGCACGGACTATTAATAAACCTCGGACCAGGGCTTGGGGACACCATATTTTAGGCATGTTCTATGCAGGAATCCAAATTAAATTCTTCTCTTCGCTATATAAGCCTTTTGAGGGAGATGGGCTGCTTAGAAATATTAATTATTACGAGCCTTGGTAGTACATATATTATATTAATACGAGCCTTGGTAGTACAGTGGTTTAATGCACCCTGTTATTAACACAGCTGCCTGCAATTTCTGCAGGTTCGAATCTTACCAGGCTCAAGGTTGACTCAGCCTTCCATCCTTTCTAAGGTAGGTTAAATGAGGACTCAGTTTGTGGGGGCAATAAGCTGACTTTGTATAAATATACAAAAGTATGAAGGCTATTGCTTAACGCATTGTAAGCTGCCCTGAGTCTCCGGAGAAGGGCGGCATATAAATCAAATTAAAAAAAAAAATTACCGTGTTTTCCCCAAAATAAGACATCCCCTGATAATAAGCCCAATTGGGCTTTTGAACGCATAGCAATAAGACGAAGTGCTTATTTCAGGGTTCAAAAAAATATAAGACAGGGTCTTATTTTCGGGGAAACATGGTAATTAACTAATTAAATATTCAAAAAGGGGGAATCACTATCTCTTTGGGTAATTAGTTCCACTGTTCAATTCCTCTCCCATGTAAGTTTCTTCCTAACATTCAGTTGAATTAACAGAATAACAGAAATGGAAGGAACCTTAGAGGTCTTTCTTCAAGCAAGAAATCCTATACTGTTTCAGACAAAGGGCTTTCCAATCTCTTCTTAAAAACCTCCATTGTTGGAGCATCCACAACCTCTGGAGGCAAGTCGTTCCAATGATTAATTGTTCTAACTCGCAGGAACTTTCTCCTTAGTTCTCTCCTTGATTAGTTTCCATCCATTGTTTCTTGTCCTGCCTTCTGGTGCTTTGGAGAATAGGTTGACCCTCTCTTCCTTGTGGCAGTCTCTTGGAACACTGCTCTCATGTTATCCCTAGTCCTTCTTTTCATTAAACTAGACATACCCAATTCTTGCAACCGTTCTTCATGTTTTAGCCTCCAGTCCACTAATCATCTTTATTGCTCTTCTCTACACTCTTTCTAGAGTTAATAATAATAATATAATAAGTTGGAAGGGACCCTGGAGGTCTTCTAGTCCAACCCACTGCCTAGGCAGGAAACCCTACACCACTTCAGACAAATGGTTATCCAACATCTTCTTAAAAACTTCCAGTGTTGGAACATTCACAACTTCTGGAGGCAAGTTGTTCCACTGATTAATTGTTCTAAATCTCTAGAGTCTCAACATCTTTTTTATATTGGGCGACCAAAACTGGATGCAATATTCCAAGTGTGATCTAACAGTTGGAATCTGCCATCTTAATATCCATGTTTCTGTGTCTGCCCTACGGTATGAGAGAGAATAGATAACTGTGAGAGATAATGTCCACGGAGGAGAAAGTGGTATGAAGGACTACAATGAGGCAGCAGCTTCTCAGGAAGGAGGAAGCACATTCCAACACGGGAAGTGGGGACACAAGAGGCAGCACAAGCCAGAGATAGATAGGAGACACAGAGAGTTTGGATAGCCACACCCTAGAATCTTCCAGGGTATATCCATTTGGCTGAGGGTAGTAAGGGTTGACTTTGGCAACGTTGATGTCCAGCTAAGTCCAAGAATGACATGGATCAGTTCAGCCAGAGTTTTGCTTGCACATAACTTAATCCTTACCATCCTCAGCCTAACAGATATAATACACCCTGGAGATTCTAGGACTTAACTATCTAAACTCTATTTCTTTGTCTGCTGTCCATCTATGGGTTGTGCTGCCTCTCATCTCTCCCCTTCCCCTTCTGGAATGTGCTTCCTCTTCGCTGGGAAGCTGCTGCCTCACCGGAGTCCTTCACACCACCTCCCTCTCCGTGGGGACCATCTCTCACGGTTTATCTATTCTCTGTCACCCCAGAGGGCAGACACAGAAACATGGATATTAAGATGGCAGATTCCAACTGAGTGTTAGGAAGAAACTTACATGGAAGAGTAATTGTGCCCGTGGAACTAATTACCCAGAGAGATACTGATTTTCTCTTTGTTGAATAAACCAGCTCACCTCCACAGGCGTCATCTCACACAATAACTGTCATATCCTCACTCGATCTTCTCCTTCCAAAGCTAAACCTACTCAGATGCTTCTATCTCTCTCGACTAAATTTCTATTCCACTAATCCTCCTCCTCTGAAGTTGTTCCAGTTTCTCTAAATTCTTGTTAAAAGTAACAGAGCCCAAAACTAGCCTACCTCCGATCAGGTAAGATGGGAACTCGCCATCCTTTCACTTGGCTGAGGCGTGGGTCAGACAGCTCAATATGAAGAGGGAGTTTGGGGACCCAAACAGTCATCTCCAAGAGGGCACTGAGGTGCTCATAGCTGAAGAAGACACCTGCATTCATGGACCCTCTAGACTCCTTGCCGCTCACAAAGACATAGTCACAGCTACTGGACACCTATAGAAAAATGGGGAGGAAAAAGAAGACATTCCACATTTTTATGGATTTTGAAGACTTTGAGGTAATTTTCAAAAAAATTACCATCAAACAAGGGACGGTTTCTGAACTGCCCTCTTACATGCCCTGCTGATTGTTTAAAAAACATTTGTGTCACGTCTGTAAGAAAGAGGGAAGGAGGAAAAAAAGAAGAGAAGATGGATACTTAAGTAAAGAAATAATAGCAACAGCACAGATTTACCGAAGTCTTTCTTGAACCTAATGACCAAATAAAAATAGAACCAGAAAAAGAAATGGTTTGGAAAAACATTTCCATTATAACTGATCAATATGCATATTGGCTAAAGTAAACAATGCCCTTCACTAGAGGGGCAGGCATTTAAGGATACTGCATAATTTCACATGCATTTGAACTCTAAAGTGGTTCAGTTAAGAGACCATTTTTATTATCGGCACGCTATAGCCTTTACTGTGGCAAATAAGCAGCTGAAAGCTGTCTACTCTGCATAGTCTGCTCCCTGAACTCTGCTGATTTATTTATGTCTTACCAAGTGAACATTTTGAATGTGAATGTTGTAGGAGGAAGGTCCTGGGGCAAACAATAATGAACCAGGCCCAAGAGGCACAATTTTGTCCCATCACCTGCACCCCAACTACTCAGTGGTGAAATCCAAATTTTTTTACTACCAGTTCTGTGGGCGTGGCTTGGTGGGTATGTTGTGGCTTGGTGGGTGTGGCAGGGGAAGGATACTGCAAACTCCCCATTCCCTCCCCACTCCTGGGGGTAGGATATTGCAAAATCTCCATTCCCAACCCACTCTGGGGCCAGCCAGAGGTGGTATTTGCCAGTTCTCCGAACTGCTCAAAATTTCCACTACTGGTTCTCCAGAACCGGTCAGAACCTGCTGGATTTCACACCTGCAACTGCTACTAAAAATGACTGACTATACAAGGTTTGTGCTCCAGTCAAAAAGGATTATTTTGATGGGATGCCAATCCTACTGAAGTTTTATAACCATTCAAAACCAAGTGATATGCATAAAACTTATAATAACTTATTAGAAGAGATCAGTAGGTATCTTGTAAGCACTTTGTGGAGTTGGGAATTGAAAACAGCAAATCCTTGCAGTTATGTTCCTATCAGAGATGGGTGCATCTCCTGTTCCTTCACCCAGGGATATTCTCTGAGGTTTTCCAGCTTGGCTTCAATGTATCTGTTGTGAGAGAGATGTCAAGAGCCAAAGATTCCTAGTGAAGAAATGACAATAATACTTGGCTTCAAGGCCATAGAATTTGTTGAAAATATGGGAAAGGGCAAGTGATGTTGTGGTCCGCCAGCAGCCTGTGGAGCTGGCAGCAGAATCAGACAGTGAGGAGGCTGGGGAGGACCATGGGCCAGTCCTGGAGTCTGGAGAAGGCTCGGATGAGGGCTCTGCTTCGGAGGCAGAGAAAGGGCCATCTGGGAGTTACGTGCTGTCTCCGGAGCCTCCAGAGTCGGACCACAGCAAGGCAGAGGAACAGGAGGAGCCATCAGTCCAGGCTGTGGAACAACCAGGTCTTCAAATCACAGCGGAACGAGCGAAGGTCAGGGGCCATCTGGTGCTCCAAAGGAAGTTGGTTCCAAAGGGTGGGTGCGCCCACAGAGAACGCTCTCTCCCTGGGGGTCGCCAGCCGACATTGTCTGGCCGACGGCACCCTGAGGAGGCCCTGTCTGTGGGAACGCACCGGGTGATTGGAGATTGTTGCTGGCTGCAGGGGGTCCGACAAGTATCCCGGGCCTAGGCCATGAAGGGCTTTATAGGTGATAACCAGCACCTTGAACCTCACCCGAAGGGCAACCGGTAGCCAATGCAGGTCACGCAGAAGGGGTGTAACATGAGAGTGTTGGGACACTCCCATCACAACCCGCGCGGCCGCATTCTGCACCAGTTGAAGCCTTCGAGTGGTTTTCAAGGGCAGCCCTAGGTAGAGAGCGTTGCAGTAGTCAAGACGGGAGGTGACCAGCGCATGAGTAACGGTGCGTAGGGCATCTTGGTCCAAGTAACTGCTGGCACACAAGATGGACCTGGGCAAATGCCCCCCTGGTCACGGTCGCTACATGATCTTCCAGAGACAACTGTATATCCAGGAGGACACCCAAGTTGCGGGCCCAATCCACATGTGTGGATGTGTTGTGATCTTGCAATGATTCCTATCATTGCATGTGGTGGCCAAGGTTAAGTAGGCACCATACAAGTTCAAGGAAAGGCTCCCAGGCTCCTAGATGTCAGAGTTCCAAGTAACACATCCACAACAAGAACTCCGAGGCAGGCATCTTCCTCAAAGAACAATTTATTAGGACATATCATATTGGCATGAATCTGGTGAAACTCTGCTCTAAAAGTCCCGCCGATTTTCACCTAATTTAAAGTAAAAGTTTTGTCACTTCCCCAGAGTCACAAGTCACAAGTCACAAGGTCCAATCAGCATACAGTCCAGTTGCTGGATGATCTCAGTCTCCTTCTTCATCACATCTGCACAGATGACCTTGGTTCCCAGGGGAAAGAATTTTATTTTGGCTTCAGCACCTAACTATCTCTATCACCCCTCCTCCCTGCTCCCAGCTCCAGGCTGTATCAACACTGAAGCAGCTAGAAAGAAAGAAAAAGCAAATGGCCACCCTCAGGCCAACTTCAGGGTTGACACTAGAATCCAATAGATCTTGCTAACATTAACTCAGACCTGGGTTGATTTTGAGGCTAGCATCTTCTAATAGGGCTGCCTTTGGGGCAACAGCATCCATGGTATCTCACGTCTATGTAAGGTCAAAGCGGACAAGATGGTGACCTGAAGATGAGAGGCTTGCATCACAATACTCCATCTACCACTTAGCCCATTCTGGTCGAAATAGATGAGCAGACTACAGCTTTGGAAATTGTAGGGAGTTCCAAGTGCGATTATTAGTGGACATGAATTATTAGGAGCGAAGAAAACTTTTAAGAGTCAGTCTCCCTTTTTTATGTTCAAATGCTATTAAATAGGAACGTAATAGATGGGAGACACAGATCATTCCTTTTAAGTTTCTTCTTTTTCTGCTTCTTCCCCTGGACCAACGAAACCATCTAATGGATGCTGGGGTAATGCATTTCTTTGGCAAGAGCTTTTCTTTGTGGTTATTTTGAACACTCAAAATAACATTACTTTCAGTTTTATGAGTAGCTAATAGACATCTTGCTATATAGGCTACCTCGAGCTCCTGAAAAAAAAAGATGGGATAGAAATCAAATGCATTAATTTAAATTTTATGCCCATTCCCAAGATGGCAATGAAATGGATTTCCCCGATGCCAAACAACCAAGAGGACACCCTAAAAATACATGCAAAGAACATTCATAGACGACTTAGAGTAGGGGTGTCAAACTCAAGGCCTGGGGGCCAGATCTGGCTCATGGGGTGCTTAAATCTGGCCTGTGGGGCCACCCTGGAAAGAGCGAAGGATCAGCCCGTGTTGCCTCTGCCAGCGAAGACAGGCTCCCAAGCTCCGTTTTCGGCTGCGACAGCATCCTGCAACCTCTGCCAGCAAAAACGGAGCTTGGGAGAGCCGCATACTGGAAAAACCCTTGCTGCCCGATAGGCTACACAGCATAGGAGGATCTAATGCAGTGGAGACATTCAAATTTTTTCACTACCAGTTCTGTGGGCGTGGCTTGGTGGGGGGGGAGGTCCTGTGACTGAGTGGACATGGTCAATTCGATGTCACTCATGACCACACCCATTCAGTCACAAGCCATGCCCACAGAACCCGGTAGGAAAAAATGTGTGTATGAGCACCAGAAGGGCTCATAGTGAATGCTGTGGCAGAGAGAATCCGAACTTTTCTCTCTCCATTCACAGCGGAGCTGCTGCTCTCTTTATGGTCCCTCTCTGGTCCCCTCCCTCCCGGGGACTACCTTAAAGGGACAGGGTGCAGTAGCTTCACTGTGAATGGAGAGAGAAACATTCGGATTCTCTCTGCTGCAGCATTTAATGTTGAATGGGTCAAGCGTCCGGAAGGGGTGAGCAGTGACAGATGAGTTTAACTAGGGGTGGTTTTTACCGGTTCGGCAAACCGATTCAAATCGTCCCTACCTATTTGCCCAAACCGGTCAAATTTCTCCCCTGATAATGTTAATACTAATGCTAATCCAGCCGTTTGGTTCACAATTATTTTACAACCCTCCCTCTTTTCGGTCCTAGCACCTCTGATGAATAATAGTACATTCTCACAGTTGTGTAACAGGTCAGAATACTGACTTATCTTGCCCGGTAATGTCTACTTTGATTGGCACTTGGAGAGAAAGAAACATTTTCACGGTTTTGTTCTCTGTGACTCTTTAACTAGAGAGACGGGCAATTGAATCTGAAACATCTTCCATGCAAAACAGGTGGTCTCCCACTGAGGAATGGGCTGTCTCTCAGGAGGTTTCAACCAGAGACCAAAACTGCTGTGAAAATCACAGCTCTCTTCATTTAAATCTACTCCCTGCCCTTCGTTCGGGTATATTTTAATTGGAATTGAGCAGCTAAGAGAGTTTATTATGGTAATGTGTTTGCCTGGGTCTGTGTCTCTGTACATATGTGTGGCAAAACCTGCTAGGGTCTATTTCCTTTTACTCCCACAGGGCTACTTAAGCTTGGCTTCGACATCCAAGAGACACAAGCTCAGCATGTCTGCAAAGACAATCCCAGCTTGGCATCAGAATAAAAATGAGCCCTGAAATGCATTTCTGGATACTGTGTCATTCATCAAAATAAAAATGCTGGGCTGTCACTTGTATCCCTTACGCTAATAAACACACCCATCGGCACAAACCGATGAGAGATTCTCCCAGCCTCTCAGGGCCTGAGAATGCAAATACTACTAAAATTAATACCATCTCCGTTCCGAGACGCCTAAAAAACAGCTCCTTCCTGAGGCTCTTTGTTGTGGCCTGTCGACCGCCAGCCCCTCCAGCAGCTGAATCAGAGGAGGAGGAGGAGGAGGTGTGGGAATCAGGGCCAGCATCAAGGCAACCTGAGAGCTCCGAGGGGGAAGAGGGAATGGAGCTGGCAGAGAGAGACAGAGGTGGAGCCTGGGCCATCCGTCAGCCCTCAGATGGAGAGTCAACAGCCCCCAGGTCTGGAGGAGACTGTTGAGGATGAGGAACAGCTGGGTCCAGTGCCTGACGCGCGGATGCACAGAAGGCAGAGAAGAGGAGAGCAGTGGAAATCCATGGGCTGATCCTTGGGAAGGAAGAGCCACAACTGCTAGCGAAGCCCCACCCTAGCTCTGGGGATAAAAGGCCAGGGGGCGGAGATGAATAGATGTGGCAGACAACTATTCATCTTCCAGCCAGATGGACTTGTTAGCCTGCGGTGAGAGAGAAATTTTTTGCCAGCACTACTAATAAAGGAATCTTTGAGTTAACTTCAGAGGGTTTGTTGTGTTTGGGAAGCTGGGTCAGAAGAGAGACACAGAGGCGGAGCCTGGGCTGTCCGTCAACCCTGAGATGGAGAGTCAACAGCCCCCAGGTCTGAAGGTAGTCAGGACGAGCCTTGGTAGTACAGTGGTTTAATGCACCCTGTTATTAACACAGCTGCCTGCAATTTCTGCAGGTTCGAATCTTACCAGGCTCAAGGTTGACTCAGCCTTCCATCCTTTCTAAGGTAGGTTAAATGAGGACCCAGTTTGTGGGGGCAATAAGCTGACTTTGTATAAATATACAAAAGAATGAAGGCTATTGCTTAACGCATTGTAAGCCGCCCTGAGTCTCCGGAGAAGGGCGGCATATAAATCAAATTAAAAAAAAAAAAATGAGGAAGAGCTGGGTCCAGTGCCTGATGCACGGATGTGCAGAAGGCAGAAAAGAGGAGAGCAGTGGAAATATGTGGTCCGATTCTTGGGAAGGAAGAGCCACCGTTGCTAGTGAAGCCCCACCCTAGCTCTGGGGTAAAAGGCAGAGATGGGCAGAGATGAATAGATGTGGCAGACAACTATTCATCTTCTGCAGTGCTGGGATTCAAGTAATTTAACAACCGGTTCTCTGCCTAATGATTTCTTCCAACAACCAGTTTGCCAAACTGTTCAGAAAGTTAACAACCGGTTCTCCCGAAGTGGTGCGAACTGGCTGAATCCCACCACTGATCTTCTGGCAGAATGGACTTGTTAATTAAAGGAATTTTTGAATTAACTGTCAGAGGTAATTAGCCCTGTTACCTTCCTGGGGTAATTAAGGATCGTGGCATTTTCCTTGTGTATATCTTGAAAAATAAGACCAGAATACATCTTCTAATAAACTCATATTTATTGTAAAGAAAATAAAACATCTAACTGTAAAAAAAAAATTAATTGTTACATTTTTAATAAAGTTCGTGCCGGCCACCTCTCTGTGGTCGGACTTCTTGGCAAGAGAAGACAGAAAAGTGTGAAAGAATGTGGGTGGAGAGACATGCGCAGTTTAGCTTACTGATAAGGATTCTTGGCAAGCTACGGAAAGTCTGATAGTCCAGAAATGAGAGCTCAGCTGGTAAATAAAAAAACGCAGTGACATTAACTTCAGAGGGTTTGTTGTGTTTGGGGAGCTGGGTCAGAACTCTTTCTTGCTTTAGTTGCTAGTAAATGCAGCCATTAAGGCAATCTAGACAAACCTGACGTTGCTTATGTTCTGTTCAGGCAATATATCCAGAATGGGCGAGGAAACCTTTCTACCTAGCAGCAAAAATTTGCACAGGAAGGAGGGGGAAAGAAGCATGCTCATGAGGATCGCAGAGAATCTCGTGGTAAGTTTTAAGAAACTGAGTGCAGGCTATTACTGTTGTTATTATTTGCAAAAACAAAAGAGGAAGGTGATGATTGAAAATATCCAGCACAGCATACTGGGAAATGCAACTGTTCACCTATTGCATTATTATTAAGAAAGTTGTGCAAACACAGCCTAGTAGGGATCACTGTGTTTGCTGACCTTTATTTTGAAATTAGAAAGGCAAAAATGATGTTAACGCAAATAGCTGTTTTTTTCTCCCCATCAAATTTCAGCTATGTGGTCTTAGAACTTAGATAACACAAGTGCCTCCATAATTAGATTCGTGGGACATGCAGCTTTGCTTACATTTCTTAAGAGTAGCAATATTTATTTAATTAGTTCCTGCTTCCCGAGTGTCAAAATCAGCATAAAACTGTTACACGAGGCAAAATGAAATAAAAATTAAGAACTTCCAAATCACACCAAACATCTCTAGCAATTTCCCAGGAGGTTGAACTAGAGCCAGTAAGTAACATTTGCAGGATTTCTCAAGCAGAGAAGAAATGTTTCCAGATTCTAACCTAGCTCTACAAGCATTTCTTCGAAATATAATAAGCATCAGATATGACTTGGAGCTCTTCAGTTCACACAACACAACCCACATTCAATCATTTCTCTGTCAGTTATCTCTCTTCTCTTCCAGTTTTTGCACAGCTTCAAACAAAATCATTTTACCTTTTCCTGGTAAAACATTGCAATAAAATATATATGAGTGGGAGGCAGCCAAACATCGGTATCTTTCCCATTTCTGACGAGTTCATTATACACACTGCTGCCTTTTGTTTCCCATCCATGATAACATTTACCCTAAGGATAGGAAATCAGTGGCCCTTTAGAAGCTGCAGAACTTCAACAGACAGCCACCTCCAGTGGGGGTGTAGGAGTGCCAGAAGTTGTAGTTCAACGGCAGAAGTTGACATCAGCAACATCTGGATGGCCCTGGCCAAGGATTTTGAAGACATAAAAAATAAACTTCCTTCCCATTGATGAATTAAGCTGCTGATTAATAGTGGGAGAAACATATAGCAATAGCACTTAGACCAAGGGTGTCAAACTCAAGGCCTGCGGGCCGAACCTGGCCCGTGGGGCGCTTAGATCCAGCCCGCAGTGCCTCTGCCAATGAAAATGAAGGGGCCCTCCTGAGCTCCACTTTCGCTGGCAGAGCGCCCGGGCCACCACAGATGCCCCCCATACAAGAGATGTCAAGCTGACCACACCAACCTGGCCATGTCCACCTGCCCCCCTCCCAGGTCAGATACAACCTTGATGCTGCCCTCAATGAAATCGAGTTTGACACCCCTTAGACTTATATACCACTTCATAGTGCTTTACAGCCCTCTCTAAGTGGTTTACAGAGTCAGCATACTGCCTCCCAAAATCTGCATCCTCACTTTACTGACCTCGTAAGGATGGAAGATGAAGTCAACCTTGAGCTGTTCAGAATCGAATTCCTGGAGTGAGCAGTGAGTTAGCTAGCAGTACTGCATTCTAACCATGGCGACCCCCTGCCTCTTATAATATATGAAAAGATGAGGACTGAAAACAAAGTCATAAATTTGGCAAATATTCACAGGGACCTTGTTTCACAATATTGCATCATCTTGAGCCACAGCTTTGGTACCGGGCTTCACTTGGCAATCCTAGAGATTCTAGTGAAAAATGCGGATCCCACAAGCGTAAGATTTCCATGCCTCTGTTTAAGAGATCGTTTCAAATTAATCTTGTTCTCCCGAGAACTGTTATTTCTGCAAATGGAAGAAGGCTCTACTAAAAAAAAAATCCTGCTTCTCAATAAATAGTTTTATGAGTTTCTATGGATTATTTCAGCGTAAGCTGCTAGAAAGGACCCTTGTGGCAGACAATGTAGCCTATGAACTAAACATCAATACAAAGAAATAATTTTCCTGTATTAATTACAAATCAGACAAGGGAGAGATTTGTTCATCCATAGGTTGCCACAGTCTCACAGAAGGAAGCTGCCAGCTCCATGCCAGCAACTTAATTGTTTCAAATTAAAATGCAAACCTGCCTTCATAATAGTCTCACACATCACGCTCGTATGATATGTTTCTGGGCTCAGCATGATCTACAAACAGAAAAGAATACCATGGTTTCCTTGACAGCTCTTTATCACTGGTTGAAAGCCTGGTTTGTTTTGGGATAACTGACTGTAACCATAATTTTGTTAAGATACGGGATACATGGTTTGTGGCTTGCTGTCTTATTCTTGGTTATTGCCACATTCAATCACCAAGAATAATTTTGTGATTTTCTAAGCCGCAAAGTTATGAAGAGTTATGAAGCTAAAAATGATAGCAAAATTGGCCCAATTTGATTGACCAATTGCGGAATGAAAATGTTGGTTAATCTGCAAAACAGGCACTGGCTTGTTCAACAAAACTTAATTAAAATTAACCATAATTTGCTACAATTTTGATCACCATGGTATAATGCAAGATGTTGGGACTCTAGAAACAGTGCAGAGAAAAGCAACAAAGGTGATTAGGGGCCTGGATGCTAAAACATATGAAGAACGGTTGCAGGAACTGGGCGTGGCTAGTCTAGTGAAGAGAAGGACAAAGGGCGACATGATAGCAGTATTCCAATATTTGAGGGGCTGCCACAGACAGGAAGGGGTCAACCTATTTTCCAAAGCACCCAAAGGCCACACCAAAAACAGTAAATGGAAACTAATCAAGGAGAGATTCCACCTAGAAGTAAGAAGAAACTTCCCAACAGTGAGAACAATTAACCAGTGGAACGGCCTGCCTTCAGAAGTTGTGGGTGCTTCATCACTGGAGGCTTT
Source organism: Pantherophis guttatus (assembly GCF_059756535.1). NCBI lineage: Eukaryota > Metazoa > Chordata > Lepidosauria > Squamata > Colubridae > Pantherophis > Pantherophis guttatus. The sequence goes on along the minus strand of NC_142063.1, from coordinate 327,137,510 downwards.
CAAGAAGAGACTGGACACTCACTTGTCAGAAATGGTATAAAGTCTCCCGCTTGAGCAGGGGGTTGGACTAGATGACCTACAAGATCCCTTCCAACTTTTGTTATTCTGTTAAGAGGAACAAAGTAACTAATCTGAATTCTGTGGCAGAAGATGGATGTTATTTCAGCATCATACTATCACCCTGGTTTTTCAGTCCACCAAAGCTGCAGCCATTCCTGCTTAAAGACAGCAGCACTTCATCTTCTTATCTTCAGTTTTGCATAATTCGGGTTAGACCCAGGACAGGCTACATGCAAACCCTGGGTTCAGCAGTTAAGCCAGGATTTCCAACGCCACCTTGCAAGGATTGCTGCATTAAGGCTCACTTTTTGCATGGCCCAAGTCTTGTTCCTGCATCTCTTGTGTCAGGAGATCAATGGTGCTACTTGTCTTGTTTATTCCCATATCTGTTGCCCCCCACTCGGGGAGTCAGGAGACAGCCCACCGACAGCATCGCCACTCTCCTTAATGCTGAATTATTTACAGTAACAGATAGCAAGTTGCCTGATGAATGGCCTCAGTTTATAGTCCTGACAGAGCAATTGTCTCCCCTCCCCACTTTGCAATTTCTCCAGGTAAGTGAGAGTTCCTGCCAGACACACCTCTTCACAGCACTGTCGACATAATTCAGTGGGGGCAGAAACAGGGGTGGGAGGATGTTAAAGAATTTAATGGAAAACAGAAGGTGAGGGGTCAGCAAGTCGATGAATTATTCATCTCAGCATGCACGCTCTGGCCTGCTAGTGCCTTTCCTGGAGCCAGAGACAGCAACCAGGGAAATTTATGAGCAGGAAAGTAACATGTTAGCCCATCAAAGTGTCTCTTAGCCTACCTGAAAGTGTGCAATGGCTGCAGTGTTTATTCAAGCTGAAAAGAACCATTTAAAAAGGTGCCCTGGTAAATCAGGCAGACTATTTTATCCAGGCTGGGCAGTGGGAGGAAGTGGGAGCCGCTTAGCAGGAGGCTCCAGTTTCCACCGATTCTTGAAATAACTGCCTGCTTTGAAGACCAGTTCGGGTTGCCAGATGTTGTGGCCCCGCCCTCTGAGCCTATCTCATCGGAGGAAGAAGGCTCCGAACATGAGGGAGAGGAGTCAGCCAGGCCTCCCTCTCCAGGCCCCTCCCCTCTGGCACTGTCTCAGGTGCCGGCCGAGGGAGAGGAGATTAGCCAGGAGCCAGGTGTCTCGGATGAGAGCGAAGAAGGAGAGCCGTCGTTCCTGGATGCACGCCAACGAAGGCGTGATAAACGGCTGCAGCAATTAAGGAGGCGTGCTAGGGATTAGAACTGAGTCACTGGACCACACCCCAGAGACTACATAAGAGAGGGTGGTGGCTGATAAAACTCCGTGACGAACAAAAACTAATTCTGGCTAGTCACTTGAACAACGTCTGAAGCTGCCGAAGGGATATTGTTTTGCTGGACTATTTGCAATGCGTATGTAATCTTATGTTATCTGTTGCAGTAAAGCTCTTGGCAGATGGTGCTTATATCGTTGACAAGTTTGAGATAACAACCTGTGTGCGTGCCAAGTACTTTCTTAACCCTCGGCTGGCTGTGTTTGTGTGTGTGCGTAGACGGGGACAGATCACCAGACGGGTCCAGATGAGTCCATCTCAGGTGCTTTCCAATTCATAGATGGAGATAGATTATAGGGAATATTATCTCAAAGGATCAAAACTGGAGAATCTTTCCAAATGGAAGACCTAAACTTTTGCTTTGCAAATAGATCAGGGGTTCACAGGGGTTCGGGAGAACCCCTAGCTAAGATTCTGTGCAGTTTGGAGAACCCCCAAATCCCACTTGTGGCTGGCCCTGCCCACCCCTCCCCTCCCAGGAGTCCCCATGCAGGCCGTTTTGGAGGCAGGTAAGTGGAGGGCGTGTGCGGAGGCTCGGGGAGAGCGAAAAACAGGCCTATTGGAAGTTCGGGAAGGCCGGAAACGAGCCTATTTCCAACCTCCAGAGGGCCTCCGGAGCTTAGGGAGGCCATTTTCGCCCTCTCGGAGGCTCAAGGAAAGCCTCCGGAGCCCGGGGAGGGCAAAAACATGCCCCCCACCGTTGTGCAGGAGGCCGACTAGGTCACGCCCACATGGCCACGTCCACCCAGCAACCGAGCAGAGAACCCCTAGCTAAAATTTTTGAAGCCTACCCCTGAAATAGAAGATTGGTAAGGGAGGGGAGAGATGGTGGGTTGTCAGTGCTTGCACACCATGGACACTTTGGCTCCCCAAATTCTAAACTCAGTAGATTTCTTCAAGAGCTGAAGAAGCTTCTTGGATGAGAAGCAAAACGTCTTCAAAGAAAAATAAGAAAGTCCAATTTCCAATTTCCATCCCTATTCAGAGGGATGTCTATGGAGATTCTCAGTCATCCTTTGGGACAACCATGACCTGGATGACTGAGAATCTCCAAAGACATCTCTCTGTTAATGCAACCTAGGATTGCTTTGGCTTTTTTGGCTGCTGCCGCACACTGCGGGCTCCTATTTAAGTGATTGTCTACTAGGACTCCACAATCCCTCTCACAGTTACTGCTATTAAGCCAGGTTTCATCTAATCCATACCTGAACATTTTTCCTGCCTAAGTCTAAAACCTTACTGTTTTTCTACCTTGTCTTCACATAGTGTATAATTCTGATGAAAGCCAGATAGCTTTCTTTAAAAAGAAATAAAAGTGAATGTTATTAATGGATATTTGTCATGATCAGTGGTGGGTTGCCCCCAGTTCGGACCAGTTCGCAAGAACCGGTAGTAAAACCGTCGGGAGGCTCCACTCACCCCACCCACCACCCCGGATGTCATCATCAGCGATATGTGCATGCGCATAAGCTTCTGCGCATGCACAGAAGTAAGGCGTGCTTGAGAGCGAAGCAAGCGCGTGCGCGATCCCATTGCGAACCGATAGTAAAGGTAAGTAGAACCAATGGTGAAATCTAAAATTTGTTACTACCGGTTCTGTGGGCGTGGCTTAGTGGGGGGGGTAATGTGACTGGGTGGGAGTGGCCAATTTTTTTTTTTTACTTTTAAAACCATTTTTTACATGTAAAACCCTGTAAAAAAAAAATGCTTTCAAAAGGCATTTTTAAAAACCCTCTGACGATCAGGCAACTCAGCTGGGATCGTCAGAGTTTGGCTCATCAGAGGCATTTAAAAGAAAAAAAGCCTCTGATGATCGCGTGGCTCAGCTGGGCATGCGGGGCGGGGGCAGGTATTTTTGCTACCGGTTCTCCGAACTGCCCGCCGCCATCGCTACCTACTCGCCCGAGCCGGTCCGAACCGGGAGCATTTCACCTCTGAGTACCCCTGGTCATGATGATTGTAAAAGAACTCCATGTTCAGAGGCAGTCGATCCAACACCGAGAAGAAATATTTAGAACAATTGCAACTACCACTGCCAAATCAGCGGATGTGTTTGGCTGTCCAGTATCAGAAACAAAAAAACTTGACCCCAGAGTAGTAACACTGTGTTCTGGGTTAACATAATATAACAAGCTGCATCAAGGAAATAAATCTTATTATGAACTATTACGATGGCTTGGTGTACACAACTTGCTAAGACCATAGTTAAGTTCCTGTAAGAGAGTGATTCGTGCACATCAACATTTTAGCTCATGTTAGCATCCAATAAAAATCCAACCCCTACCATACTACCTTGGTTGGGCATTCCTCCACAATACCAGGCCACCCAGTTCCAAGATTAAGCACAAGTAATCCCCAATTTACCACGGTTTGTTTAGTGACCATTCACCACGGTTTGTTTAGTGACCACTGAAAAAAGTGACTTGTGACCATTTTTCAGTTACGACTTTTCCAGCATCCCCATGATCAAAATTCAGATGCTCGGCAACTGGTTCATACTTACGACTGCTGCTGTGTCCCAAGATCCTGTGAACACCTTTTACGACCTTCTGATAAGCAAAGTCAATGGGGGAAGCCAGATTCGCTTAACAATCGGGTTACTAATTTATCAACTGCAGTGATTCACTTAACAACCGAGGCAAGAAACGTTGTAAAATGAGGCAACAATCACTTAACAAATGTTTCACTTAACAAAATACATTTTGGGATCAATTGTGTTTCGTAAGTCGAGGGCTAGCTGTATTTTCCCCCCATGTATCAGCCCCTTCACCCACCTTGATGATATCCTCATTGCTGGACTTGCATTTGACCATTGCTGAAATATCCAAGATATCTCCTGTCATCTCTATGGCGATGACCTTCACGGGGATGGCAACTGTCCGTCCTGTGAGGATGGCTGTGTTGATGATTTCTGTATCCTTAAGGATGATAAAGGAGGCCATGTTTTATTGAGTGGACTATGGTCCCACCATCTTCTCCTCATGAGCTCATTTCTCCAGGATATTCAGGAAAGTCTGTTTAGAGTGGTGTGGTGGCCTAGAGGTAGAGCTCTTGCCTCACAATCAGGAGCTGTCAGTTCAATCCTAGGTAGCGGCAGATATTTCTCTCTCTGGGCACAAAGAGGTAATATCTGCTGCAAACTCCACATTGGCGACAGGAAGGGCATCCAGCCAGTAAACACTCAGCTCCATTCAGTTAGTTGCCCCGACTCCACCCCGATGCAAGGGACTACGGGATCATTAAAAGATAACAACATTCAGGAAAGTCTGTTTGAGATGCTGTTAACCTTTGCAAGAATGCTTGAGCCCAGGGAATTCTTCCCAACTTTGTGTTCTACAGCTGTGGTAGCTGCTAGCCATGCAGTTAGAGATTATGGGATTGGAAAATCAACATTGCAGGGCACCAGATTAGGCAAGACTCCTCTAGGAAATGTTATTTTGATGGCATAATTTTTTGAGAGTTATTCCATGATGTTTAGGATAATAAACTTCAGAACATAAAGACACATTCACAGAACTTATTCCAAAAAACTTGTTTTCACTGCTTCCCAGAGTGTAAATGTACATTAAGTTGTTCTGATATTAACAATTGGGGAGGCATAAATTCCTCCATATATTTATTTATTAGATTTTTTTAATCCTGCCTTTATTATTTTTATCAATAATCCAAGGCTCCAAACATATTTAATACTCCTTCATCTTTCTATTTTTCCATTTATAAACATTAATATAAACAAACATAATAGCAAAGCATATGTGTTTAACACCGCCCGCCCCCAAAGAAAAGCCGGATAAAACTCTTATATCAAAACTCTTATATTGATTTTAAGAAGAGGTTCACGCCAGACTAAGCAATTAAGTAATCTGCTTGATTTAGAGTTAGCATGCTGTATGAAGCCAACTAATATGCTTTGTACTGTATACTGTAATTTATCGCTGAATGTGATGGTTGGATCCAACTAATCGTGTTTTTTCAACCAATTTTGGTTAAAGAAACTGAAGCATAGCTGCCTTCATTCATCACACTAAGACATGTTTTAGTTATTTCTCTGTATCAAAATGATCAAACAAAGATTATGTAGAATGTTTAAAGTCAGTATCAATTTTAATTCATATCATACCCACGTATGATATCACCTATCTTACGTAGGTATCTCTACTTTCAACCCTGAATTAAGAGTCCCATAGTTCCCATAAAATGAAGTTAGAGGAATTAGACCAAGCATTTGAATCAGTGGTGGGTTTCAAAATTTTTACTACTGGTTCTGTGGGTATGGCTTGGTGGGTGTGGCATGGCTTAGTGGGCATGTCTTGGTGGGCGTGGCAGGGTAAAGATACTGTAAAATCTCCATTCCTTCCCCAATCCAGGGGAAGGTTACTGCAAAATCCCCATTTCCTCCCAATCAGCTGGGACCTGGGAGGCAGAGAATAGATGGGGGCAGGGCCAGTCAGAATTTTTACTACCGGTTCTCCGAACTACTCAAAATTTCCGATACCGGTTCTCCAGAACTGGTCAGAACCTGCTGAAACCCACCTCTGATTTGAATGCATATCTCAGGTCTAAGATAATAGTCAGGCAGAGAACTGAACTATCTTCTAGTTTGCTTCTAAGAAAGAAGCTCACCATGGCCAGGGCAAGGATGGCACGGATGTCCCTCTGAATTACTGTCAGCTCAGTCACAGCCTTCTCCAGATCAGGCGGTGGGTTACGACCCCGATAGTCTATATGCCACATGATGCGTCGAGTCACGGATTGGCTGGTGAAGTTCTCCATTTCAAAGTCCAGCTGCATGATCTCATAGGGCGAGTCCTGGTCCCTGCCAGGAAAGAAAGGGGCTTGGATGACACCTGATGCCACAGGAGAGGGTGGGGAGGTGGGGAGGGACAGAGCATTCAGTCCAGAGAGAAAGACAAATATTAGAATTTCTTCCCATATTTGGAAGATGCTCATGCCTCCAACCCCCTCATCTTTACCTCATCTTTCTGAGGAGAGAAACTTGTCTAATGTTAGCCCTCCTGAGAAATTTTACAGCTCTTCAAATCATCTTCCAGTAGCCAGCCCAGCAGTCTAAGCAGTACAAGAACCTTAAATTGCTATGTGAATATTTGGTTGTTATTGTTTTTTCTCCTGCCACATCCCCTTTTTCCTTGTATGCAACATCTTTTTATACCATATTGTCAAATGGGAATTCTCTCATTCATTCTCTCAGCTTTAAAGAAACAAATATTATTTCTCCAAACATTTCTGGATTCTTTTTTTTCCCCTCATCAAAGCGCATCCCTGACAAAATAACGTGTGTCCCCCAAAATAAGACCCTGTCTTATATTTTTTTGAACCCTGAAATAAGCGCTTGGCCTTATTGTCATGTGCTTAAAAGCCCGATTGGGCTTATTATCAAGGCTTATTGTCTTATTTTGGGGGAAACAGGGTATCATATTTATTACATTACTGTTGCAGTATTCAGGTTGCCAGGTAATAAACTGTTGGACATTATAAAAAAATTAGCCTTTGATAAAATGGTTTACTTAAAAAAATATTACTTCAGCAATTGCTCAAGGGCAAAGTGTGTTATTCTGCCTAGAAATAAGGCTTTGTGTGTTGTCCTCAGTAAGACTTAGACGGGACTGCACGCTGTGGAAGAATTACTAGTTCTATCTAAAACATTCTAAATGTAAGTACCTGGACTGCATGCAATCTTCTTTAGAAGTTATTTATCCACTGAAAGACTATAATAGAATGTTGAAAACAGAATAAAAATGCGAAACTAAGTCAAATGCGGTGACTGAAAATTATTTATCTGCTAAGAGGGAAAGAGGAAAGGAAGCAATCACAGCAATCCACACACCTCTTCAACTGAAAGCAAGTCAAAAGCTTATGCAAAAATGAGAAATAACTCCAATCTATCAGCTACCACCTACTCAGTGATTAAGGTGAGGGTTGGCACCACCAAGAGCCGCTCCCTGCATAGATTCCTGATTACCAAAATCTGTCCTTGTTAACCATTGACTCGGCCTTCCATCTTTCCGAGGTTGGTAAAATGAGAACCAAGATTATTGGGGGCAACATGCAAATAATGCTTCTACTTTGTAAACCGCCCAGAGAATGCTGTAAAGCACTATGGGATGATATATAAGTCTATATGCTATCGCTATTATTTTAAACTAGGAAGTACAAGAAAGTAATGTAAGCATTATAGCAAGCTAAACACAGTACAGGTAATGCTCGATTTACAGCAGTTTCTTTAGTGACCATTCAAAGTTAGACAATTCCAGCAACCGTTCTTTATATGTTTTAGCCTCCAGTCCCCTAATCATCATTGTTGCTGTGTGGTAAGTGCGGTATCTCCTCTTGGGCCCCTTAGTTGCTCCATAACTGCCTGTCAATCTATGGCTCCAAAATTGCTGCTAGAGAAAAGATTTAAGATATTTGTGGTGATATGGGGATATTTAGCTGATATCTTCTCCATGCTTTTTTCTACTTGGTCAGCCCTCCCGGCCTCCATTCTCAAATCTCCCCTCTCTTTCATTGAAACCAGTAATCACATTTTTAAATAAAAACCAGTTCGACCCTTCTGATGTTATTCTTCAGAGGCAGAAAAAAATACCTAATATATTCATTTATTCATCAACTTGTAGAACTTGCACTCATAAATGCTGCGATGCTACTGTAAGATTTTTAAAAAGCTATCATAAATAAACAGCGAAAAATAAATTGTGCTCTGGACCAGCAAAAAGAAACAAAAATGCTCTTGAGAATAATAAGATGAACAGTCTATAAATTTCATAAATAAAAATAAATAAAACCCACATAACATGGGCTCATCTAACCTCCAGGCCCCAAATCCTTAATGATTTGCCAAAAAAAATCAGGACTGGGACTATCTAAATGCAGGTGTACACTGTTCCTGAGGTGTAATTCAATGTGTTTCAAGTAGTCCTTGACTTACAACTACCCTGCTTAATGACACTTCAAAATTATGGTAGAATGCAGTATTGCAGGCTGACTCTGCTTACTGCCAGCAGTTCGATTCTCACTGACTCAAGGATGACTCAGCTTTCCATCCTTCCGAGGACAATAAAATGAGGACCCAAATTGTTGGGGGAAATATGCTGACTCTGTAAACTGCTTAGAGAGGGCTGTAAAGCACTAGGAAGTGGTATATAAGTGCTATTGCTATTTTTTTTTTTATTCAATTTCCATAGCTACTTAAGTCAACCAAGTGACTCTGGGCAGCTTACAATTCTATAATTTTGGGTCTTGGAAATTAGCCTGCATTTAATGACTGCAATGTCCCACAATTATGTGACTACAATTTACAATTTTTTTTGTGGAAACTAAAACTGACATTTACTTCCGGTTTCTGGCAAAAAAAAAAACACCCCTTGTGGACAATGGATTTGGTTAGCAACTGCGGCGTTCACTTAACAACCATGGCGATTGACTTAATGACTTCCTCAAAAAAGGCTATACTATCAGATACGATCTCATGGTGACTCACTTAAGGACTGGCACAATGTATGACCATAATTCCAGGCTTAATTATAGTCATAAGTCAAGGACTACTTGGTAAGCAAGAACTATACTCAGGCTGAACAATGAGTTCAGTTATATGGTGTTATAAGCTAATATAGGTTATATAATCGGTGATTTAGCATGGTGGGGGAAACCCCACCATTGTCTTAATAATTCTGGAACTGGGCAGCAGTAAAACAGAATTAAATAAATATATATGTTTTATGAACCAGACCATCATGTTATGCCATCATGCAGTTTGCTTGTTCAGGGAAAACTTACTGGGTAACCATAGCAATTGTGTTTTATTAACCTCTGGTCCTGTCGTAGGCTCTGACATCTGCCTAAAACCAAAAAAGAACTGCTTTTTCAAGCATTCTCATGGAATCTCTTTAACAAGATTTGTTTTAAAAAAAGAAAGAGATCAGGATACAAAAATCCCAGCAACAGACCTATTTCCCACCTAATGCCAATATATCCCCAACATCCATTAAGGTGAAATATTCTTTATTTCCTTACTTAAATGTCTTCCTATGGAACAGTTAGACAGTGGGCTTTTTCAATGATAATGAAGGAGCTTCCTGTTGGCTGTTGACAGATCTCTTGAATCTTTTATCAGCTGGGAAGCAACCCTTGTAATACCCTTTCAGTTTTAGATCTTGTTGTGCTGAGCAGCAAGATCTAAAAGGATTGAATCCCTGTGTACAACTGAATGCAAGTGGAATTTATTCTCAATGCACCTGTTACGGCCATTCTGCAGGTGTATACTTTCCAGAATATTACACTCTGGGATCGTCCCATGAAGGAAAAAAAGGAAACTATCAGATCTGAGCAAAGAAAATACTTCAAAGATACGGAACCCATCACCACAAAATATAACATCCTCTAATTTAAAATGATAATAAAATGGGATTAGATAAATCTATAGACAAAGAATAGGATGGGATGGGATTGCCCCAGAGAGACTAGTACACAATGTGATAGTCCTCTTGGACTCATCGCTCCTGCTTCCTTGCTTGCTTACTTACGTCAGGCCTGGAAGCCATCTTTTTCGTAGGATCTTCAGGCCTGCCACATTTAGTACTGTGGGGAAACTGGGAGTGGGGATTGTATGGAGCATGGGTGATATATAGTCATAATAACATTCCTTTCTCAGAGAGTCAAGGACATCTTGCCCTGCACCTGGAGGGGTGTGACTGGGAGGCATCTCCAGTTGGGACGGTGCTTTGATTGGACCATGTGATGGACATGTTGGTGCTGGGCAGGGACTTGGACTTTTCTTTGGGTGGGGAAAACCTGGAAGCTTTCAGATTCGGGTTTTCCTGGATGTGCCAATATGACATCTCTAATAAAATGGAACTTTGAGGAATTTCAAGCCTCGAAGTTTTCTTTCATTGGGGGTGTTACCTGGAACCCTGACAACTTACTTACTTACTTACTCACTCTCAGGGTGGATAAAAATCAATGATTTTTTTAAAAAAATAAAAAAAATCAGATTTTTTTGATTTAAATCAGATTTTTTTGATTTAAATCGGATTTTTTTTATTTTTATCGAATTTATTTTAATAAAAAACTTGGGGTAAAAATTTATCGTAAGATAGTTTTCTATTTAAGATACATAAATAATTTAGTTTATTCAGCATGAAATGGAGCTTAGTTATGTAGCATGAGGCTGTATATTCTGCAACACTGGGACTATCGGTGAGTCAACAGTGGGCCAAAGGAGTAGCAGAGATGACAGTTGCTCTTTAAAAATTATGATTTAAATCGAGTTGATTTAAATCAAGCCTTTTTACTAGTGATTTAAATCATGATTTAAATTATGATTTAAATCAACTCAATTTAAATCAAATCCACCCTGCTCACTCTTACTCGTTTACTGCCCATCTCGTCTAGAGACGATTCTGGGCAGCTTACAAACATTAAAACTGGTAAATATTAAAATGATAAAATAATAAATAACAACAATAGTAAGTACAGTTAAAAGATGGGGAGGAGGGGAGCATGAACTACACAGTGGGAGATGAGATCTTTTCTTAATCCAAGAGCCACCTCCAAAATGATGCACTCCCCATTGGGGCCCCGGGCCAACTGGCAGAACCAGGTTTTTAGACCCTTATGGAAGATCAGCAGGATGAGTTGTGGATCTCACTTCAGGGAGGGGAGGGATATGAAAGGTAGAAACCACAGCAGAAAGGGAACGTCTCCTGGATCCCACCAGCCAGAATTCCTTGATTGATGGGATCCGCAGCATGCCTCCACTGCCAGCATGGATGGGATGAGATAATTGTTTGGAGGATGCCCAGCGGCTACGTATTTCATTTTGTATTTTACCTATTGCATTTATTTTATCGCAAACTGAAGCAAAGGTGGCAGGATACATTTAACATGGACATGGAAATCATCCGGGTGGACCTGGTTGCTGCCTTTGATCATGAGAAAAAATGGACCTTGCATCTCTGGAATAACACTAGATTGAAGAAGTAAGCTGCATAGAGTCACGTATGTGTCTTGCACTGGTCACGCACTGGTGCAATAGGACTGGGTGTTTTGTTAATATGATTTATTGGGTTAGGGATTTTCTGTCTTCACTGTGAGTTGTATTGTGTTGGGGGGGGGCGTGCACTGAGGGAGCTCAACCAATCTCATTGTACATATGTTGTGCACTGACAATAAAGATTTGAACTGAATTGTATGTGAAGTAGGAAGCTTATAAATAGAATGAATGAAAGAATGAAAGAAAGAAAGAAAGAATGAATGAACAAATGAATGAATGAACAAATGAAGCAAGCTATTAATGGCAACTAGTCAATCATAAGTTCTGGGGAACACCAAGTATTGATTTATCATCTGAACTAAACATGGAAAAGGGACCCAAAAAAATTAAGTCAAAAGACTCAGGGATAATTCAAATTCTGAGGACACATTTTAGAAGAGAGAAATGGCAGCATGTTAGAAGAGAATTCCAGGGATGAGAAGAGTCAAGATAAATGGCTTTACTGTGGCTTACAAAATAAAATAAATTGCTTACAAGAGGAAACATCCTGGATTGGTTAGGCAATTAGCTAATTAATGGGAGAAAGGGGGCACATCCAAGTAGCCCAGCTGTTTATAGCCCAGTACCACACAATTTATGCTTTATGGAAACTACAGATTCACAACCCAACAGTGCCCCCATCCCCACAGTGCCAAAGTAATGAATCTGTCCTATGTAAGGGTGCAATCGATGTGGGAAAGCCATTCACCAAGGATATTGCACTGATAGGGAAGTGTTGCACACAGCCATTATCACTGCCATAAATGAGGCAGCGGCAGAGGGAAGGGAGAGAATGAGAAGCATTTCCTTTCTATTCTTGTAATTTGCTCAAATGGCTATTTACTGTTTGACTCAGACTATTATTTTAACCTACCCAGACTTTAACAGCAAAATAACAGAGGTGGAAGAGACCTTGGAGGTCTTCTAGTCCAACCCCTTGCTCAGGAAACCCAGTATCTTTTTGGACAAATGGTTGTCCAACCTCTTCTTAAAAATCTCTAGTGTTGGAGCATCCACAGCTTCTGGAGGCAACTTGTTCCATTGATTACAGGTAGTCCTCGACTTCCAACAGAGTTCATTTAGTGACCGTTTGAAGTTACAATGTCACTGAAAAAAAGTGACATGACCATTTTTCACACATACAACCATTCCAGAATCCCTGTGGTCACGTGATCAAAATTTAGATGCATGGCAACAAGCATGTAGTTATGACATTGCAGTGCCTTGGGTTCCTGTGATCCTCTTTTGCGACCTTCTGACAAGCGAAGTCAATGAGGAGGCCAGATTCACTTAAGAGCCATGTTACTAACTTAACAACTGCAGTGATTCACTTAACAAATGTGGCAAGAAAAATGGTAAAATGGGGCAAAACTCACTTAGCAAATTTCTCGCTTAGCAACATAAATTTTGGGCTCAATTGTGGTCATAAGTCAAAGATTGCCTATAATTGTTCTAACTGGCAGGAAATTTCTCCTTAGTTCTAGATTGCTTCTCTCGTTGATTAATTTCCAACCATAGATGGAACCTCATGTCACCCCTAGTTCTTCTTTTCATTCAACTAGAAATACCCAATTCACAGACCCTAAAAGTCACAACACAAGGAAATAAAAATTCTCTTCTCTTCCTCCTTTACAAAATAACAGAATTGGAAGGGACCTTGGAGGTCTTCTCATCCAACCTTCTGCTCAAACAGGAGACCTTATACCATTTCAAACAAATGGCTGCCCAATCTCTTCTTAAAAACCTCCAGTGATGGAGCATCCACAACTGAAGGCAAGCCATTCCACTACTTAATTGTTCTCACTGTTAGGAAATTTCTCCTTAGTTCTAGGTTGTTTCTCTCCTTGATTAGTTTCCATCCATTGTTTCTTGTTTTGCCTTCTGGTACTTGGGAAAATTTCTTCTTAGTTCTAGATTGCTTCTCTTGTTGATTAATTTCCATCCATCGCTTCTTGTCCTGCCTTCTAGTGCTTTGGGGAACAGGTTGACCCCCCTTCTTTGTGGCAGCCCCTCAAATATTGGAACACTGCTATCATGTCACCCCAGTCCTTCTTTTCATTCAACTAGACATACCCAATTCCAGCAATCATTCTTTATATGTTTCAGCTTCCAGCCCCCAAATCAGCAACTCCTAAAGGCATTTTTCTCTGCCTACACAGAAAGGGCTTTTTTCTAAAGGTGTTATTCTTTGAATCAGTCTTCTCCAAGCTTTTGCTCTCTCTCCCCCAAAACATCCAGCCATCCCAAATCCTACCTGGCAGGTGCCAGGTTTATGAGGGCTGCTCTCTGCCAATCCAGAAAGGCAAAAGATTTGCAAGTGAACGTAACATCTACCGTATCAGCAAATCATAGAACACTGCAGGTGTCCCTATATTGCTGCATAGAATGAAATGTCACACTAGAAAATGACACAATAAGGGATAAAGCAACAGAAGGGTTCTCTGCTAAGCATTCTGAGAGGTGTTGCAGCCTGTGTTTCAGCTGGCTTTAAAGAAGGATTAGATCAAAATCGATGAGAAGGGGGGAGCTCTGTTAATCTGTTAACAGCTAAATGGAATTCCATATGCCAAGGTAGCCCTTCTCTGTATATAATTCATTTTCATGTCCTGTTTCTACCGTTCACGGGCATTGAGCTTCCTCGCAGAGAAAGTAATTTCTTCCTTAACTGCCATCATTCTTCTGCTGGGTGGGAGAGTTGTAATTCAGCATGTTTGAAAATCATTAGGTTGCGAAAGAAAGCCTAAATTTATCCACTGAACGTTATGGCTTGATGAAGATGGTCCAACCTCTCCTCATCAGCTTCCCTACACATAATACTCTCCCAGGGGTGGGATTCTACCGGTTCAGACCGGTTCGGGAAAACTGGTAGCTCCAACAATCAGCTGGGAGGGAACCAGTTTGCTCCGACGATCAGGTTGGCCCGCCACTGCGTTTTACTTACCTTTATCTTCTCAGCTGACTGGCGCGGCAGAGCAGATTGCCGCACCTCAGCTGTGTTACTCCCAAGTGGTAACACAGAAGGTTAGTATTTGTAAAATTGTGCATGCGCACGAAGCACGGGTGCAAAGCGCGCGATCACCGAACCGGTTGTTGAACCGGCAACATCCCACCACTGTACTCTCCTCCTCTTATAGTGCTTCCTGTTGTAATACCTAGCAATCAAACCTTCACGTGGAAATAAAAGTATTTATATTTATTTATCGTATTTAGAAACAACCCATCTCCCTTATAGAAGATACAAGTATAATTAAATCAGTGGTGGGTTTCAAATTTTTTTACTACCAGTTCTATGGGTGTGGCTTGGTGGGCGTGGCATGGTTTGGTGGATGTGGCACAGTGGGCGTAGCAGGGGAAGGATACTGCAAAATTCCCATTCCCACCCCACTCCAGGAGAAGGTTACTACAAAATCCCCATTTCCTCCTGATCAGCTGGGACTTTGGAGGCAGAGAATAGATGGGGGCGGGGCCAGTCAGAATTTTTACTACCGGTTCTCCGAACTACTCAAAATTTCTGCTACCGGTTCTCCAGAACTGGTCAGAACCTGCTGAAACCCCCCTCTGAATTAAATATTAGACACTAGACCAGTGTTTATCTATCTTAGGCAATTTTAAAATGCGGATTTCAATTCCCAGAATTCCCTAGCCACCATGCTGGCTGAGGAATTCTGGGAGTTGAAGTCCACACATCTGCATCACAGAGATATAGCAGAGGTTGATTGTTGCCTTCATGCTCTCTGTTTGAGCTTCCAGGATGCAGATTAATCAAAGCCAACAAAGAAGGAATTGGATAAAATGGACTTTTGATTTGATTCAGATCAGCTCACTTTATTAACCATGATGGTAAAGAATCAATTTCTCTGTCCAGAGACTCTCTATCTCTGCCCTATTATCCTCAAACAGATCTTGGCTTGGGGAAGCCTCAGAAAGTCAGCATTGCCTCCTGACTTTGCTAGTGGAGATATCCAGTTCTCCTTTGTGGAAAAGTATGCTAGAAAATCTTTGGTGTAATCCAGCAGGCTCTTTTCCTTTTTACCCCTAGAACCAGAGGGAAATAGTGGGGCCAAATGCAGACAAAACCTAAGCTGTGTCCAGACAAGGTTAATCAGCTCAGTTTAAAAGACCTTCTGGCTCTTTTGCACTTCATGCTAAGTTTGTCTGGGGTCAACCTTGTTCTGTGCAAATCCAGCCTGCTTGGTCAGTATTCTATGGACTCAGAAAACAAACAGATTTAGAAACGAGGTTACACATAGAATGAGAAGAGGAATGTGCTGCTCACTTAAATCTTCTGTATGGGGTGTCCTTTATAACATTTTACAATCCAAAAAAAATTACACGTTACGTCCCGATTCCTCTGAGGAACAGAAATCCAACGAGGAGCACAGACACACCCTTCTCCTCCTGATTGTCCCATCACTCCTCACTCCTTCCACTTCTCTGTTCAGCCTCTCCTCAGAAAGCATCATCTGCTCTCAGCAGTGGAACTGATGCTGAGAATTGAAATGTCACAACAATCAAAAGCTTTGATGTTCAAACTTCTAAAAAGGAGCAAGGCTAAGGGATTTGAAAACCAGTACTCCAAAGTCATTTTCCTTTCACACTGCTGTAAGATTTGATCAGGGTGTTTTCTTAAAGATGATGGTAATCACTTTAATTTCATCGCCCACTTTAACCTTTCAAGGCTGAATTTAATCTGCAGCCCGAGAGTGAGCCAGCCAGCCAGATTCCTGCTGGTTCATGGCCAACCTCTTCATCTCTTTACAGCTAAAAATACCTAATGAACATAAATTGTGGCATGTGCTGGACCTGTATCACAGCAAATCTCCCAGGTCTTGTAGAATAGCAGCAACAAGAAAATGCCTTATTCAGTCAATTACAACCCACCATAGTTTCAGTTTCACAGACCCTAAAGTCACAACACAAGGAAATATAAATTATCTCCCCCTCCTCCTTCTTTACAAAATAACAGGAGACCTTATAGCATTTCAAACAAATGGCTGTCCAATCTCTTCTTAAAAACCTCCAGTGATGGAACATCCACAACTGAAGGCAAGCCATTCCACTGCTTAATTGTTCTCACTGTTGGGAAATTTCTCCTTAGTTCTAGGTTGTTTCTCTCCTTGATTAGTTTCCATCCATTGTTTCTTGTCTTGCCTTCTGGTCCTTTGGAAAATAGGTTGACCGCCTCTTCTTTGTGGCAGCCCCTCAAATACTGGAATCATGTCACACCTAATTCTTCTTTTCTTTAGATTAGCCAAACCCAATTTCTGCAACTGTTCTTCATATGTTTTACTCTCTAGCCTTCTAATCATCTTTGTTGCTCTTTTCCTCACTCTTTCCAGAGTCTCTACATTTTTTTTTTAATAATATGGTGACCAAAATTGGATGCAGTATTCTAAGTGTGATCTTTTAAGGCTTTATAAAGTGGTACTAATACTTCATGTGATCTTGATTCTATCCCTCTGTTAATGCAACCTAGGATTGCATTGGCTTTTTTTGGCTGCTGCCACACACTGCTCGTTCATATTTAAGTAACTATCCACTAGGACTCCGAGATCCCTCTCACAGTTACTGCTATTGAGCCAGATTTCACCTAATCTGTTATCTGTACATTTGGTTTTTATTGCCTAAGTGTAAAAGCTTACTTTCTCTACACTGAATTTCATTTTATTAGATAGACCTCAGTGTTCACATCTGTCAAGATCTACCTGGATCTCGAGCCTATCTTCGGGGATGTTGGTTATTTCTGCAGGAGTTTGACAAGTTCCCTTTCTATCCCTTCATCTAAATTGCTTATGAAGTTGTTGAATAATATTGGGCTTAAATGCAACCTTGGCGTACCCCACTGCTTACTTCCCTCCTTGTAGATGTGGTTCCATTGAGGTCTACACAATTGAGTGCAATTTGAGTCCTCCTCTCCTCCTCTTCCTTGCTGGTAGTTTAGTTATTCTGATTATTACTGTTATGCTTACACCTATTACTATTATTTCAATTTATAACCTACCTCTTCTCTTAAGACCCAAGATGGTATATCTGATTCTGTGGCCACTTTATCTTCACCATCATTTGGTGGAGTAGGCTGAACTGAGAAACAGTAATTTACCAAATGTTATTCAGGTAGCTGGGCTGGAAGGAGAGGAGCCCAGTCCAAACCGATAGGGGTTTCACACCCCTCTATACCAGGGGTGTGAAACTTGCGGCCTACGGGCCCAGATGCGTCATGCACTGGCCACACCCACCCCCGGTTTAGCGAAGGGGGGAAAAGTCACAATACGTCCCGTGATGACGACGTGCTAATGCGAGTTTGACACCCCTGCTCTATACCCTACCACCCTCACCAGTCAATACATCAGAGATTCAAACCGAGATCTCTTGCATATTCCCAAACACCCCCCCCCAAAACCCATCCCTAAGATCTATTCACTGTAGCAGCTGAGTGGATCCCTGGCTATGTCACTGCATTTACTTAAAACAAAAACTAAGCTTCTAGTCCTCACGGTTTTTAAGACTGGCTCAAAAGGATTCATGTTGATGAGAAGATCCATTTATATACATACATACATACATACATACATACATACATACATACATACATATCACTCCCTTTTAGTCTCAAAAATAGATATGACAAACAAGAGTTTATTTCTGCATCTGACTTAAGTACCGTGTAACTACTCATCTCCCTCCACAAATAGCCTACATTTTAACTCTGGTGCTTGCAGAACCAGACTCTAATTCTAGGCTGGGTGTTTTTGAGGTCTGCTTAGCATCAACGCTGTCTGACTCCTCCCTACCAGCTTCCCAGCTTTCATTTCCATATATCTCAGAGTCAGAGAAATTGAAGCTATTCATCTGGGCTCTTTCCTCCTTGAGGAACTCAGCACGAAACAAGCCCACTACAAAGGCTTTTCCGTCATCTCCAAGAAGATTTCTCTTACAGAGAAACTCGGCTTTTGATCCACGCTTTAGGTTTCACATTCCATCAGAGATAGCTTTATTATTTTTTAAAGCTCTGCTCGGGCTGTGGGGTGGGGCTTGTCCTAGTTTCTGCAAAACTCAGAGGAAGTCCCAAGTTGTGCATCAGCCTTGCCTTCATCTCAGGGGAAGTGATGAATTTTGCCGCTTCTCCAAATCAACAGCTTCCCGACATACTGAACTTCAGCTCACAGGAGCTGCTGGGGACTTCGATTTCCCCAAAGACTCCTTGAAATCTTTTTCATCCTGAATTACAAATATGCTTACAGTTCAGGAAAATAAAGGGAGCACATTTTCTAAGATCTTGCAACTCAGAAAATGGGTAAACGGAGCAGAATCTTAAAATCCAGAGGCTTACCTGGGCAAAATTCCACCAATCCATGCGACTTCAACAGTTGAAGTGGAGTGTTTGCTGCCCGTCTGAAATTCTGAATTCACAAGCCACTCGTGGTGACTGGATCTGGTTTTGAGCAGGTTCACCCCTTTTTTGGCCTTCACCCTGCCAAGCAACAAGAAAGAGAAAGCAACATCTTTTTCTCAAGGACCCTCAAGTTAGGTCCCTCCATTCTCTCCCTCTGCATCTCCTTGGGCGTAATATTCAATCACCTTATTAAACTGAAAAAACCACATTCGGAGTGAGTAGCTGGCTATACTTCTATAAGAGGTAGGGCCACTGTTATTACAGCACCTGAATTCTTGGAAAGAGCTGCCATCTCAGGAGGGACATAAGATGGCAATCTACAGGTAGTCCTCAACTTACGATCATAATAGAGCCTGCCCATCACGGTCATAAGTTATGATGGCCATAAATTGGGTCACCTATCTGACCAACTTTATATATTTTTTTGTAGTGATCATTAAGTGAACATCACTTCTTCTAAAGCAAATGCCCCAAAGCAAAACAATATTGGAGTAAAATTAGAATACAATTAGAAGAGATAATCAAACAGCATATAGAGATGAAGCCAGAAATATTTTTATTAGGAATACTCCCAGGGATATATGGAAAAAAAATACAATATTTAATTATACATACTATAACAGCAGCAAGAATAATATATACACAGAATTGGAAAAATAACAATATATCAACAGAAGACAATCTGATTAGAAAAGTTTTGGAGTGTGCAGAAATGGGCAAACTTACAAAGGAAATACAAGAAAAGGAGGAAACAGAATATTATATAGTGTGGGAGAAATGGTATCAATGGTTAGAGGAGAGGGATAAAAGGCAAGGAAAGAGTAAATGAAGAAGATATAGGAGTGGAAATGCAGTAACAAACAAGAGGAAACAGAAGAGATGCAGATCGTAGGAATCAAATTGTGTACACTGTTATCTATATGTATATATGTAAATAAATCAATATTAGAATTATATGTATAAAGGATAAATTGAAATAAGGGAGAAAAAATGGATATGTAAGAAATGTTTACCGATGCGAAATTGTTGAAAAGAAGAAAAAGATTGTAAAAGATTCTTTTTTGTTTTCAAAAAACCCCCCAAAAACTGTTTAATAAAAATTATTTTTTTTAAAAAAAAAGAGAGAACCAATGATTTCTTATGGGCTGTTATGGCCAAAAACCAGAAATAAACACTAATTTTCAGCAAAACGATTGTAAAATGTGGTCACGTGACTGTGGGATGCTACAAATGGACATAATTGCTGAGTGCCTGACGTGGTCATGTGATCACGGGAGTTGGGGGAGTGGCCATCAGAAGTTCGGAACCAGGTTATAAACTAAGCCACTGGTCTTAAGTCAAGGATTATCTGTACATGCCTTTGCTGTCCTCAAGTGGCCATCTGGATTTCTGCAACCCTGCATATGGTACCCAATTATTGGAACACTCTCCTACTTCTTAGGCACCAGATTTGGTTTTTTGCAGGAGTTGAAAAAGATATAACCACGGCATCATTTTGGATGCTCATGTCCACTGTTTAAGTTCACAGCTTATAGTGCCTTGTAATTTATTTGTTTAGAATTTTTAACATTTATAACAAACTTCTTCATGCTTTATTTGATGGAAAAACTGGAGTATATATAAACTAACCCATGTATCAAACAAAACCAGACTCCAACCACATTTGAGTATCCTTATGGGGAAAATGTGAAGATAAAATTCTTGCCAAAAGCCCAACCCTGTCACAGGAGTAAACATGAATGAATAATACAATCTATTTGCATCTACGTATCAGTCTCTGAATTTCTGTGTTTGGAATATGAATTGTTTTTGTTGTTCTTGGCCTATACCCGTGGTGGCAAACCTATGGCACGCGTGCCAACTGTGGCACGCGGAGCCATATTGGTGGGCACGCGAGCGTTGCCCTAGCTCAGCTCCAGCACGCATGCGCGCCCCAGCCATCTGATTTTCGGGCCTTCTGGTCCCACCGGAAGTCAGGAAACTGGATGTTTCTGGCCTCCAGAGGGCCTCCGGGGAGTGGGGGAGGCCGTTTTCGCCCTCCCCAAGAAAGCCGGCGAAAAATGGCCTACTGGGCCCACTGGGCCATCACGTGCAAAAAGTGTGAGGTCGCACGGGGGGGGGGGGGTTGTGTGCGCATGCGCGGAAGGGGAGGGCGCATTGAATTATGGATGTGGGCACACGTGCCCGCGACCCCCCACACTCCCCCCACTTTTGGCACGCAACGGCAAAAAAGTTAGCCATCACTGGCCTATACTGTCTTCTGTGTTCGGCTAAGTGCAGTGGTGGGAGTCAAATAATTTAACAATGACCGGCTTGGTGGGTGTGGCCAGGGGGTGTGACAGTCAGTACGCGGGCTCCTCACCCCACTGGGAGCAAAAACAGGCTGTGGGGGATGGGGGGCACACACACCCACGCCCCATTTTGGGCCCAGCAGGCTACCCTGCAGCCTCCTGGGAGCAAAAACAGGCCGCAGGGGGACTTCTGGAAGGGGCGGGGCAGGGCCAACCAACAATTTAACAACCGGTTCTGCCAAAGTAGTGCGAACCGGGTGAATCCCACCACTGACTAAGTGAATGCCTAAATGTCTATTTAAGGTACTGTTGACTTATTTAACAAAAGTAACAACAGACAAAAAGCCGAATTTGCACAGCAAAGCTGCAGGTTTTTTTTTTTTTTTTTTTTTTTGGCATTTCCCTCCTCCCACCTGCTGCCTAAAACATCCAGGCTCCAGATTGTTCATTTTTGGTCTACAAGATAGTGACTGCTGTGGACTTTGTTAGAAGTCTGCATATAAGAACCTTCCACACCTTTCCACAATGCTCCTGTGAGAGGTTGCAAGGGAGACGCAGAAAGAAAAGGCAGGAACTAGACATAAACAAGCAACAGATGGGAAAAGGCTTTGATACTAATGTATAAACGACAGCTTGCAAAAAGCACAGGAAAAACAGATTCAAATACTCAAAGAGATTCTGCTTTAATGAATTCACTAATAAAAGGCTGGAGCTTCCTACGGCAGCTTTCCAAGATTTCAAAATGAGGGGTCTTTAGCGCTGTCTGAGCCTGGTTGTTTTGCTGCAGGCATTTCATTACCAAACTAGGCAATATCATCAGTTTTAGCACTGGAGAGAGCACCAAGGACCCCTCATTTCAATCCTGAGCTATGAATATTCAATTCCATCGATTCCAAAATGAATTGTTTCACTAAAACTCCTTACTAAAGCCTAGGTAATCTTGTTTCTGTGTTCAGGGTTTGATGCCACCACGCCAACAGCGATGGAGAGCTATGCTTGTTCTGGATCCTTTAACAACCCCGGTCCCTGCAGGCAGTGCTTACCTAAGCATGAAGTGCTCAACCGTTGAGTTGCCCATCAGGTACAGGGTGACACTGAGAACCTCGCCTGGTTTGAGAGGTTTCTCAGGTAGCCGGATGAAGATGCTGTCATCCAGATGCTGCTCCTGCAAGGGTTGGGTGGCCGGCGGCTGAACCAGCCTCAGACTGCCAATGCGCAGGAGAGGGTGCTGGGTGGGACCTTCAATCCGTGCCCCGGCCCCGCCTCTCCGTCCCATTGGTTCGCTCCCGCACTCCCCCGTTGCATCGGGGGCGTGAAGCGTGTAATAGAGTTCTGCTTGCTGTACATCTCCACCTGGTTCAATGTCCTCCATCACTTTCCTCCGCCCCAGGGGCACGGCAGCGGGACCAAACCAAGCTTGAGGCAGCTCAGCTTGGGCTAGGCAGGTGGCCAGGCTGCCCCGAAGGCGGCAAGAGGCCCGGACCTCACGGGCCTCACGAAAGGCGTGGAGTCGCACACAGGGCAGCCGCTCGGTCACGTCGAAATCATCCCAGTCACGTCCGGCCACATAGAATAGCACCTGGGCTGTGGGTTGGTTGGCTGGCACCCGTGTGCCAACGATGAAAGCCCGTACTTTCCAGTTCACTGTCAGGCGTTCTGGTATCTCCAGAGTGCTTGAGGGCTGCAGCAGCTCCTTGGGTAGCACGAGGCCTGAGTTGAACGGTCCCAAAGAGACGTTGAGCACAGGTAGTTTCTTGGTTTGGAACACAACGAAAGGCTCCGACCGGGTCAAGCCAAGGATATTGTTTCCCCTTGGTATCGGCCGCGTCTCTCTCAGGAAGAATGCCAAGCGGGTATTGGAAAGATTGTAACTGACTGGAAGAACAGCAGCGACAGGAGGCTGGGAGGCCTCTGGAGCTTCTGAGCTTGTCGGGGGGACTTTGGCCTGAGCTGGAAATCAAGGGATAAAAAAATAACATGAAGTCATTGGCTGTTAGTATTGACCATCTTTTATATACTCCCTATCCTCTAGAATGGGGGTGGGGAACTATGGCCCTTTTATGACTTGTGGACTTCAACTCCCAGAATTCCTGAGCCAGCATGCCTCAGGAATTCTGGGAGTTGAAGTCCTCAAGTCATAAAAGGGCCATAGTTCCCCACCTCTGTCCTACAAAGTGCCGTAAAAAGTAAATCTAATCCTGGAATTGTTTCAATCCTTTACATCAATTGAAGAATTCCCTTCAGTCCTTAAGTGATACTTCATGGTTGGTTATTGTACAATCTGATGCAATCTTTGTGTTATACCCTACAAGCACCATGTGTTAGAACAGGACAGTGTTTCTCAACTTTGGCAAATTTAAGAAGTGTGGATTTCGACTCCCCAAATTCCCCAGCTGGCACGCTGGGAATTAAAGTCCACTCATCTTAAAGTTGCCAAGGTTGAAAGCAAGGGTGAAATCCAGAAGGTTCTGATAGGTTCTGGAGAACCGGTAGCGGAAACATTGAACAGTTCGGAGAACCGGTAGCGGAAACTTTGAGTAGTTCAGAGAACTGGCAAATACCACCTCTGGCTAGTCCCAGAGTGGGGTGGGAATGGGAATTTTGCAGTATCCTTCCCCTGGAGTGGGATGGGAATGGAGATTTTGCAGTATCCTTCCCCTGGAGTGGGGAGGGAATGGGGATTTTGCAGTATCCTTCCCCTGGAGTGGGGTGGGAATGGAGATTTTGCAGTATCCTTCCCCTGCCACGCCCACCAAACCACGCCCACCAAGCCACACCACACCACAGAACCAGTAGTAAAGAAATTTGGATTTCACCACTGGTTGAAAGAATATTGAATGTTATATCTTTTTTAAAAAAAAGAAGAGAGGAAAGGGAATTTATTTAGATTTAAATAAGTTGTCTTAAGAATTTATTGTTAAGCCCTTGTTGTCTTACACCATTGTTGTCTCAAGAAAAACAAAAAAAGATTGTTCTTAATACATTGTTGTCTTAAGAAATATCAGAGACTAAGTTTCTTGGCCTCTTTGGATAAGAGTCCAAGGAAACCAGTACCTGCTACTCTCTGATTTATCTCAAGACGACAATGCTGTGTGATAGGACGAGAGACAGTGACTGGTCCATAGTCAACCAATAAACTCCTTGACTAAGGCAGAACAAACATTACATTTCTTCACTCCAAATCCAACATCCTAACTTTATTTCCACACATGCTCTTGTTTACTATTCTTCCACTCCAAACTCTTCCTGCTACAGGGAAAGGCTAGTCCGTTTACTTCTGCCTTCATACTCTTAACCTTTCATTACAACACCCTCTGATTAAATTAGCACTCATCAAGTATCTTAAGACCACAAGTCCCAAATTTCCCAGGCCAATCTGGACATTCTGAACAACAAAACTCATTTTCTGTACACAGAAAAGCCTCAATTTTATGGATCAGTTGAAAGAAGGAATATCTGTTACACCTAAATGTGCATTAAATCCAATTTGATATAACTTCATTTGCATCCATTCATATCTATAGCGTACAGTTTAATTACATGATTTACTTGAGTGTATACAAGTGAAGTCAATTATGTAATGATGCAAATAATGTAAATTAATATTACTGACGTAAATTATACCAATTGCTCAGATTGTTTTCGAAACAGTTGGCCTTGTCTGTTATTTGAGAGTGAATGCCAGCTATTTTGACATTGAAGTCTACTTCATGGGCAGACACCCACAATTAATCTTCCCTATGTTTCCTACCTGTCCTACTGGGGCTGACAGGAGGGCCATGTTCTGGCTCTTATCAGCTAAATCACGGGTGTCAAACTCGCTGCGTCACGTTGCAATATTTTTTTCCTTCAAGGAGCTGGGGTGGGCCTGGCGTAGCATGATGCATCTGGCTCGCGGGCTGCCAGTTTGACACCTGTAAGCTAAATAGTGTTGGCTGGCAAGGCCAAGAAGGAGAGTCTTTTCTGCCATGGCACCAGTGGTGGGTTGCTCCCGGTTCGGTCCGGTTCTATAGAACCGGTAGTAAAACCAGCAGAAAGCTCCGCCCACCCACCACGTCATTATGGGTGATCTGCACATGCGCCCCCACTGCCAACTAGTAGTAAAGGTACGTGGAACCCACCCCATCCTATCGAACATCATTTTGTCTGAAATTAGAATGGCCAGAATCCTGTTGCCTTTCGTAAGCCTTGAAAATTCATGCCTGGGTCTGGAACCCCAAGGGAACCAGTCTCTTGGCCTTGCTGATGGTGGTTTTTACGGTGCTTGGCTGCTGTGTGTTTTCATTTTTACATGTATTTTATTTATTTTATTGTGAGCCCTCTCCAGTCACATATTTAAGATGGCTGGCTGTATACAGTAGTC
Organism: Pantherophis guttatus; assembly: GCF_059756535.1. Classification (NCBI taxonomy): domain Eukaryota; kingdom Metazoa; phylum Chordata; class Lepidosauria; order Squamata; family Colubridae; genus Pantherophis; species Pantherophis guttatus. The sequence continues at coordinate 327,112,021 of NC_142063.1, read as the reverse complement.
CTTGACATACAGCTAGTCATTTAGTGAATTTTCAAAGATAGGACACACCCCAAAATGGGAATTATGATGTCTGCCCCTCCATCACATCACTGTATTTTAGGCACTTGGCAAATATACAACTGTTTGCAGTGCCCTGTTTTTGCCAGAAACTGGCATTTACTTGTGATTTGCGGCAAAAACCCTCTCATAGCAAACAATGTGTTTGCTTAATAAGCACCGCAAAAAAGTCATAAAATCAGGTCTGGTCTCATAGTGAGCATGCTTTATGAGCATCATGACTTACTGTATGATCGAAATTGTGGGTTCAATTACAGTTATAAGTCAAGGACTACCTGTAGATCAAATAAACAAAGGAACAGCTAGGGGTGAATGTTGAAATAAAACAGATTTAACCCCTATATGGAACTGCAGTAAGGTGATAGTGCAGATATCCTGAGGAGAAAGTCAGGCTATTCCACAAATGTGGGAGTTACTACACATCCCATATATCTTGACTGGAGGCTAAAACATATGAAGAACTGTTGCAGGAACTGGATATGTCTAGTTTAATGAAGAGAAGGACTAGGGGAGACATGATAGCAGTGTTCCAGTATCTCAGGGGCTGCCACAGAGAGAGGGAGTCAAGCTATTCTCCAAGGCACCTGAAGGCGGGACAAGAAGCAATGGGTGGAAACTAATCAAGGAGAGAAGTAACCTAAAACTAAGGAGAAATTTCCTGACAGTTGCAACAATTAATCAGTGGAACAACTTGCCTCCAGAAGTTGTGAATGCTCCAACACTGGAAGTTTTTAAGAAGATATTGGATATTTCAACATAGTGTTCCCCAATCGTAAATGCCCTCCAAAAGGGTGAAGTTCATCTTACTGTTTGGGGCTGAAGCAGAGGGGAGAAAGGATTTTCTTGTCTCACCACCCCCCGGTTTAAGATAAGTGTTGGGTCTTTTTAAAATTAGAAAAATTGGGTTTCAGGAGCTTACCCTATAATTTGGTAGGTTCCCACTTCTGAAAATGGGGGCAGCCTGGCGGCTCAGTGGTTAAGAAGCTGGGATTGTCAGCTGGAAAGCTGTCAGCCCAGGTTTGAGACCCGAGCTCCACATGACGGGGTGAGCTCCCGTTCTTACTCCAGCTCTTGCCAACCTAGCAGTTCAAAAGCATACAAATGCAAGTAGATAAATAGGCACCACTTCTGTGGGAAGGTAACAGCACTCTGTGACATCATGTTGGCCTCATGCAGAAATATCTTCAGACAGCACTGGCTCAATGGTCTTGAGATGGAGATGAGCACCTCCCCCTAAGTCGGCAATGACTAGTGGAGTAAAATCCGCAGGGACCCTTTACTCACTTCAGAATGTCAGACAACTTCGTCATTGATTTTGGACAACTGGGCTCAAATGGGGCTTCAAGAAGTCACAAAATGGAGGAGCATGTGGGAGGACATGTACATCTGGCCCTGAGGTCCCTGGTTATCTATTCTCTAGTCCAAAAGAGTCCTCCAGTCTGAAAGAATCTGGCCTGTAGCAACACCACTCTAAACATTTTTCGTTACCTTATTATCAAAGCATTATTGGCCACACGGCCTCCTCCTGTCTCTCTTAGCATCAGGGGCCTCATTTGATCATCAACACAACTGTGCATTCGTAGGAGGCTCCGATTATCTCTGGGGCTAGAAGAAGCCATGGAGAATGGTCCACTAACTGGCACCTTTCACCATTCAAGTGCTGGAAGCAGCTGCACAAGGGAGGACTTAGCTTGCCCTCCCTGAACTCCAGCCTCAGAGGAAAAATTAGAGCTATTAATACGCAAACACCTTCATTAACCCTCCTAAATGCATGCAGATTGTGTCCTTCAATCAGCCGCTCTTGGTACAACAGAGATGGTGGCTGCATATTTATAGCTCCTAACAAAACATCTGTCAAGAGGAAACAAGTGTTTGTGTTTGAACAGAACTCAGGGATTCCTATCCCTGAATCCAATACTGGCACTGAAGGATTCCAGTCCACAGATAGGAACACAAAATATTTTGGTGCTAGAAGCCAAAATCTTTTTTAAAAGGTTTCCCATGCTGTTAAAAATTAGTGGTGTTTTTAATGAGAGATGGAGCATCCCCAAACTATCCAGATAGTGTTACACTTCAACTCTTATCAGCATAGCCACACTGTGGCTTTGATCAGAGCAACTTAGTTAATTTGAGAGCCAGCCAGTTTGGTCTAGTGGTCAAGGCACCAAGGCTAGAAACAAGGAGACCATGAGTTCTAGTCCCATCTTTGGCATGAAAGCCAACAGAGTAGAGTGACTTTGGGCCAATCATTCTCCAATCAGCCCAATGTACTTAAAGAGTTGTTGTTGGGATAATAGGGGGAGGAAAAAGAACTATTTTGTTCGCTGCCTTGAGTTACTTATAAAATAACAAAAGCGGGATAAAAATCAGATAAATGAATAAATGCAGTTTGACCTCAAGGGCCAAGTAGTAAACCAGCAGGAAAGAAACCTACATTGCCAGAAGGCAAGTCTAGAACAAGATATGTGGCACCAGGGATGAAAACAGCAATAGCACTTAGACCTATATACCACTTCGTAATGTTTTAAGCACTCTCTAAGCCAGAGGTCTTCAAATTTGGCAGCTTTAAGAACTGTGGACTTCAACTCCCAGAATTCTCCAGCCAGCATAGCATAGTTTAGCATAGCTGGCTGGAGAATTCTGGGAGTTGAAGTCCACAAGTCTTAAAGCTGCCAAGTTTGAAGAGCTCTGCTCTAAGTGGTTTACAGAGTCAGCATATTGCCTGCAACAACCTGGGTCCTCATTTCACCAACCTCGGAAGGATGGAAGTCTGAGTCAACAGTGAGCTTGTCGGGATCGAACTCCTGGAAATGGGCAGTTAGCCTGCAGTACTGCATTCTAACCACTGTGCCACCGCAGCTCATAAAGTCAATTTTATGAGGTCAATTTTACTCACAAACCCATTTTAAAAAAAGATAACTGAATAATGTTAATTGGTTCGGTTTCCATATATCCAAGCATTTACCCTTCTTTTCATATTCCATAGAAGAGCAATTTCTGGAGTAACTTTTATGTATGTATTTTGTAATTCAATTTTCATCCACTTTCTCTGTGCAACTAAAGTACCCCAGCATATTCAGTTTTACTTGTTTATGTACTTTTGTATTCAATCCACAGTCTTGACCTTATTTCTTCTAGCTTTAGTGCAGCCACTTTGTTTTTTTTGTTTTTTTGTTTTTTTTTTAATTTGATTTATATGCAGCCCTTCTCCGGAGACTCAGGGCGGCTTACAATGCGTTAAGCAGTAGCCTTCATCCTTTTGTATATTTATACAAAGTCAGCTTATTGCCCCCATAAACTGGGTCCTCATTTAACCTACCTTAGAAAGGATGGAAGGCTGAGTCAACCTTGAGCCTGGTAAGATTCGAACCTGCAGAAATTGCAGGCAGCTGTGTTAATAACAGGGTGCATTAAACCACTGTACTACCAAGGCTCCTTGTTAAGCATTCCATTCCAAAAGCATTCAATTTACTATTGTGTTCTTTTTGCCACACCCAGTGCTCGCTCCCCTATAACAAAGTGGACAGAAGAAACATATTATACCTAGAATTTTCGTTCCTTTTCACGGATATTCATTACTTGTCACCACTAACAAACGAAGGAGTACTTTTCCACAAATATTTGCATTTCTTACCATTTCTCCATACATTTTCTCATCTTTGGTAAACATTCCATTAAGGAACACAAATCCATCCACTGGCTCTATTTTTTCGTTCTTTTTTGTATAAGGTATAAATAATCAGTCCATTTTCCATGTCAAACTATTTTAGTCCTTGACACATTAATGTTCAAATCTGTACTCCCTGTTGCCATCATGCAATCTATCTAACATTCTCTCCAAATGATTTCGGTTTCCTGCCAGCAACACAGCACCATCTGCATAGGAAAGTACAAATACATTCTCATTTCCAACCAATACATCTCCAATATCACCAACCAGAACTTCTTATACATTAAACAACCAAAGGGATATTACATATCTTTGCTTTACTTCCAGCTCATTGTGGAACCATTTATTAAAACATTCAATTTATTCTTGTATGTTTTCCTTCCTTTGTATACATCTCTTACAGTGTCCAATAACTAACCTTCAACTTTTCCTATTCTTGCTTGACTTCAACAAATGTACAATAAACTTTCTTTCCCATGGCCATGCACTTCTCAATGGCATGCTGAAGGGCAAAAAATCTCTACAATAAACCCCCTCCTTGGCATAATACCACACTGTACTTTCAAATATTGCTCATTATCACCTCTTGTACCCTTTTCAATCAGAATTCTTTCAAACGAGGGGGCTGGATTAGAAGATCTCCAAAGTCCCTTCCAACTCCATAATTCTGTTATTCTGCTTTGGAATACTATATCATAATCATAAATTTATTTGTCAAGCATATAAAAGATAACAGGTAAAAGTATAAACATAATTTGAATACATGAAAAGTAAAAAGGAATATTAAGACAGAGATGGTAGGCACGCTGGTGCACTTATGCACGCCCCTTACAGACCTCTTAGGAATGGGGTGAGGTCAATAGTAGACAGTTTAAGGTTAAAGTTTTGGGGGTTTGGGGAAGAAACTAAAGTCAGGTAGTGCATTCCAGGCATTGACCCCTCTGTTGCTGAAGTCATATTTTCTGCAATTGAGTTTGGAGCAGCTTATCTCCCTATAGTGCTTGCATTTATTCTTGCTAGTTTGGATTTTGGGCAGAAGATCAATAATCTTATTCTCTTATTGTCAGGCACTGATGCAATCTTTAGATATTTATTTATTATACAGATTTATATGGCCAACCAACTCACACAGAGGTGACTCTGGGCAGTTTACAACATTAAAAATCCACAACATTAATAACCCATGGAATCCCACCCTTCTCCGCCAATGGCAGCAACAACACAATCAAATCAAACACTTGATCAGCTCCTATCTCCATTCATGGGCCTAAGGCCCACTAACAAAACCATGTCTTCATGGTCTTTCAGAAAAGCAACAAAGTAAGGGCCAATCGTACCTCGGGGAGAATGCTGTTCCATAGAAAAGAGGCCGCCATCAAGAAGGCCCTTTTTCATGGTCCCACCAAATGTACATCCTAGATAGGACCCACAAAATACCCTGCCTCCCCATTCTGATGGACCGAATGAATGTAATAGGAGAGAGGTGATCCTTCAAATAGCCAGTTATGTGATGTATTAAATAAGTTAAACAACCACTCTAAGCAAACTATATCCACATTTTACACCATCTATCTTGACAGCTTTACCATTTACACGCTTTCTGACAGCATTTATCACTTCATCCACTTTCTCTTCATTGCTAATATTAATAGCATTCACTGCTTGGTGTAGTGCTTTAGGTGCTGGACTAAAAACAGGAGATCATAAGTTGTAGTTCTCTCTTAGATATGGGAGTCAGCAGGGTGAATTGGGACTGAACAGTCTTTCTCATTCCACTCCATTTCACAGGGCTGATATGGAAAGAGAGAACATTATGTATGCTACCTTGAGCGGCCCAAAAAAATAACATTGAGAGGATAGCACTTAACAATAGCACTTAGATTTATATACTGCTTCGTAGTGTTTTACAGCCTTCTCTAAGCGGTTTACAGAGTCAACCTATTGCACCCAACAATCTGGATTCTCATTTGACCGACCTCAGAAGGAGGGAAGGCTGAGTCAACCTTGAGCCAGTCAGGATCAAACTCCTGGCAGTGGACAAAGTTAGCTTGCAATACTGCATTCTAACTATGCCATCATGGCTCTTACAGGATAACATAATGATATCCAAATAAGGGACGTGGTGGCTCAGTGGCTAAGACCCTGAGCTTGTCAATCGAAAGTTCGGCAGCTCAACGGTTCAAATCCCTAGTGCCGCATAATGGGGTGAGCTCCTGTTACTTGTCCCAGCTTTTGCCAACCTAGCAGTTGGAAAGCACGTAAAAAATGCAAGTAGAAAAATAGGGACCACCTTTGGTGGAAAGGTAACAGCATTCCGTGCGCCTTTGGCATTGAGTCATGCTGGCCACATGACCATGGAGACGTCTTTGGACAGCGCTGGCTCTTTGGCTTTGAAACGGAGATGAGCACCGCCCCCTAGAGTTGGGAACGACTAGCACATATGTGCGAGGGGAACCTTTACCTTTTACCTAATGATGTCCAAAGCTCAGTCTTTACCATGATTTCTATTTTATTTATTTATTTATTAAATTTATATGTCGCCCATCTCACTATCCAAAGCAACTCTTTGGACCCCAACTTCTCAGAAAATAAGATAAAGGGAAATTGTGCCTGCCAGAGAGTTCAGTGGGCTAAGAAGAGTAACAGAATAACAGAGTTGGAAGGGACCTTGGAGGTCTTCTAGTCCAACCGTGCTCAAGCATAAAAACCTATACCATTTCCAAAAAATGGTTGTTCAATCTCTTCTTTAAAACCTCCAGGGGTGCTATTCAGCAGGTTCTGACAGGTTCTGGAGAACCGGTAGCGGAAATTTTGAATAGTTCAGAGAACCGGCAAATACCACCTCTGGCTGGCCCCAGAATGGAGTGGGAATGGAGATTTTGCAATATCCTTCCCCCAGGAGTGGGGACAGAATGGAGATTTTGCAGTATCCTTCCCCTGCCATGCCCACCAAGCCACGCCCACAGAACCGGTAGTAAAAAAATCTGAATTCCACCACTGAGTAGGGCTCTCTTTGTATAATCCAACAAGTCAAAATCATGGTTCTAATGATGTAATTGAACTCTGTTCATTTAAAAAAAAAAACATGCACTGTACATAAAAAACAGGCAGAGCTTTGATTGCACCATTGTGTTTATCATCCTGATTTTTTTAAAAAAACAGACTTTACTGATATTCCTGCTCACCAATTTACTTCTCTAAGGGTTCTGTAAGTGGGCGTGCACAAGGTAATGCTCATTTTTTTTAGAATGATTACTACATGCAGAATCATCAAAGGGCTTTGTATGGATTAATTACGTAAAAAAAGAAAACCTTTATATAACTAGATGCGTTCAATATTTTTGGCACAGAGTTTAGCACAGAGGGCCCAACTAATAGTCTCCTTTATCCTCCATGTATTTTGTTCCTTCCAATTAAAACCATTCTCTATCAAGCAGCTAATCCTATAGTTTGTGGCAGATAGCAACATATGCTAATTAGTACTGTGCAAAAATGCTTTTCTTTCTTTTTTAGTTTTATTGTTTGATTTGGTTTGTGCTAAGTGTTGGTTTCATACATTGACCTTGAATTCTAGCATTATGAGACAAGAAGGAATAATTCTTATGGCATTCACTTCGTTATGAAAACAGTTCTGCAGTCAAGGCTGTTTCTGTTATAAATTATATAGAATAATGGGAGATCGCATTTTATTATAAACACTTTTAGAGGCAAAACAAAGAAGTGAAGGTACTTGACTTATCAGGCTAACACAACACAGCATAACTTCTGCCTTCACTTTTTGCTTATATTATGGTCTAAATTTAAACCAAGTGGATCAGATAAATTCTGACTTCTCTACCATCATTTTTTAAACAACATGTTTATGCATTATCACAACTTTAAAATATTTTTAACATATGAAGCCATATGTACATATAATTCTTTATAATTCTTTGTATGGATTCACGCACAGAAAGATTTATGTGGGGAGAATAACTGGATGGTCAAATGTAGAAACATTCAGAACAGAAGCAGCTGAGAGAAGAATAAAGCTTTTCACAATTTTATGCCATTTTTACCCATGTGCTTTGTGATTGTTGGGTCGTACCTAGTCCCCCTTGTTGATTTAGCTTCTATCAAAGCTTCAGGAAAATAAATACACAAATACTTGTATCTCTAGAAACCCTAAATTAAATTTGCCTTTATGGTCCTTAAATAGGAATATTTTTAATGTGCAAAAATAAAAGCATCTACAATACTACTATGCATCAGAAGCTAATACAAAATACAGCTTCTGTAATCCTAAACATTTTATTAGTCACTGCACATGCCAGCATTTAGACAATCTTGACTGATCTTGAAAGAAACTAAGCAGACCTAGAACTAAAGGTGGATGGAACACCATCAGGAATAGGAAATTGAAAAACATCCTGGAAGACAGCTGTGGCAAGATAGATCCATACTGATGCTGAGGAAAAACTCTATGGATATCTTGTGTCTATGTAGTCAGTAAGATTAAGCATGACTTGGGAAGATCTTTACCTTTTCAGTGCTATTCTCTGAGGAGAATATCCCACTTCAAGAGAATCTACAGAACATCCAAGAGCGAAAACATTTAAAACATTTCCCTCACGTGTCCTGTCTGTTCAATCTCCCAAATTCCTTGAATTTAATTGCGATGTCCAAAGGTATGTGGACCTTACCATGCTAATGAAATCTGCCCAATTGTGTTCTGTCAAGTGCCTGAAAAGGATTAAAACCAGGCACTTTGTTTCATGTTTAAAAAAGCGGAGATGTAATGATTTTGGCAGTCATGTCAGATTTTTAAATTTCCTTTTCCTCAGACCACAGTGTCACAGAAGGCTAGATGATTACATTAAAAGACGTGCCATTTCATGCCTGGTGAGCAACACATACGGTTTCTTAGACTTGTCTGAAATAAATTTTAATTAACAGCCTTTTTGGCAATTATTTCCCTTAGGCTTCTAAAAACCTGCCTTTGATTGCTTCTAGCTGTTGCATTCACACGCAACAGAGTTTCAACCTGGTTACTGAATAAACCCAGTTTTCTGGGGTTTGTGCCATAGATTGAATTGTAAGCCAAATAGGGTGAATTCGCAAAGTATACAGAGCTATTAAAAATGTTTTAAGCGAGATTATCAGAAATGGGGTTTAGCAGCTGTGCAGAAGTAATTGCTAAGCCTTCAACTGACCTGATTGTGTGAACACAACTATCAAGTTGAGGCTCTAAAGAGAAGTTCAAGATGGCACACAATTGGCACTACCTACCCTTGGATGAAAGGGGAAAGGTTTAAATGTCAGCAGTCTGGTGCTATTTGACCCTTTTATTTTACTTGTGAGCTTCATAAAAGCTACTGGGGATAAAATAATCGCCTTTGGCATGGTGTCTTCACATGCTGTATCGGTATCTACCTGCTGGGTATGGGTATGCCTAGTTTAATGAAAAGAAGGACCAGGGAGTGACATGATAGCAGTGTTCCAATATTTGAGGGGTTGCCACAAAGAAGTGGGAGGTCAACCTAGAATACTTTATTTGGAATAGAATAGAATATTTTATTTGGCCAAGTGTGATTAAAAGGTAACAGATTAACAGAGTTGGAAGGGACCTTATAGGTCATCTAGTCCAACCCCCCGCTCAAGCAGGAGACCCTATACCGTTTCTGACAAATGGCAATCCAATCTTTTCTTAAAAGTCTCAAGTGATGAAGCTCCCACAACATCCAAAGGCAAGCTGTTGCATTGGTTGATTATTCTCACTGTCAGAAAGTTCCTCCTCATTTCTAGATTGAATCTCTCCTTGGTCAGTTTACACCCATTATTCCTTGTCTGGCCTTCAGGTGCTTAAGTGTTTCAGATTAGACACACAAGGAATGTGTCTCCAGTGCAGAAGCTCTGGGCGTACATGCAAAAGAAAGCAACAGCTCTTTTCTCCAAAAAAAAACAGTCCAGATCTTCAAAGCACCTGAAGGCAAGACAAGAAGCAATGGATGGAACCAATCAAGGAGAGAACTGACCTGGAAATAAGGAGAAATTTCCTGACAGTTGAATAACTTGCCTTCAAAAGTTGTGGATCATCCATCATTGGAGTTTTTAAAGAAGAGATTGGACAGCCACTTGTCTGAAATGGTAGGAGGCTGGACTAGAAGATCTCCAAGGTCCCTTCCAACTCTGTTATTCTGGCTGGAGAATTTGGGGAGTTGGAGTCCACATAGGTTAAAGTTATTGAGGTTCAGAAGCACTCAACTAGAGAGGCAATATACATATACCCTAGACCAGGAGTCTCCAACCTTGGCAATTTTAAGTCTGGAGGACTTTAACTTCCAGAATTCCCAGAATTCTGGGAGTTGAAGTCCACCAGGCTTAAAGTTGCCAAGGTTGGAGACTCCTGGTCTAGACACATGAACAGACGGGGAAGCTAATTTAGGGTGACTTCAAATGCAAACTATGTGACCTCAAGGATGCCCCATAACCTTTTTCCTTGTAGTATAGAAAACAAAAGCTTTGGTGTTTTTGGAAGTCTGGCATTCCAGAAGGGAGAATCCACACAAGCTTCACCTGTCAGGTGAATTGCCCAGTCTCTTCTCTTCTGGAGACTGGAAAAACCATATGAGTTTCCAGGAGATACAGACAACTAGGTGACAGTTACATTTGGGGGGTTGGGGAGAACAGAAATCAGAGAAAAGTTTTTCAGCTTCTTAGATGAGAAGCGAAACATCTTCAAAGAAAAACCAGAAAGTCCAGCTGCCTCTTGAAAAAGCACCTGTCAAGGTCCCGAATAATGAACCCAAGCAAATCAGAACTCTGAGACTGCGATCCTTCTCAAAGATCTTCTTTATTGAGTACATCATATCGGCACAGCTTCAAAGGAAAACCCGACTCTAAATCTTTCCCACGTTTTCAGTATAATTAAAATAGGAAATAACCCCATCCCCAAGTGCCACAGGTCACATTGGCCAGTTGGATTAATTGGCGGGCTCCCCAGGCACTCCTTCCCCAACCTTATCCGTTGCCATTAAGATGACCTTGGTTCTCATGAGAAAGCTCTCTGTCGTGTCTAGAAAGGCATTCCAACCTCCTTCCCCCCTTCCTCCTCTGTGTGGCAACTGAGGAACATAAAAATGGCTGCTGCCACGTTCAGTTTGAAGTTGACAGCACCTTTGGGACAACCGTGACCTAGAGGACTGAGAATCTCCATAGACATTTTAACCTTCTCTGGAACAAAAGGTAATGAAGGGTGTTGAACAAGACCAAAGTAATCCTCAGGAAGCAGAGAGTAATGCCTGCTTGAGAAGAAAGGAGATAGGAACCCTAGCAAACCAAGTGGAGTGCAGTGGACTATTTGGAGCCCATGACAAGAGCAGAACTAAATGTCTCTGGACTGGAAGTAAAAGTGATTCAAAAATGTTATGTATGTAGATTTGGGTGGGCAGTTTGAATTAACTGACCGTCAGCTGATTGGCTGACCACCACAGCTGCAAGGTATATAAAGGGAGCTGTTTCCCCTGGTCAGTTGCTGGGTTCTCACCCTACAATAAAGAGCTGTTGTCACTCACTGCCTGGCTTGCTGCATCCTCATTCACCCAACCTAACAAAAAATCTCTAGAAAATCAACAGGTGTTAAGAGAGGGAGAAGTCGCAAACCTTAACTGCAGGTTACACCCAGGACAAGCGGATTGGAGCAGAGAACAGGAGAAATATTTCCTCTTAGCTATTTGAACCTCAGACCTCAAGTGCCAGGGAAATCAGGAGATCCAAGCAGTTCAGATGGGTATAAAGATTTATTGCAAGCTTATGCTCTCTACAAGAATCTGAACTACTAACAGCCCAAACAAATTGGCAGAAGAGAACTTAATGGAATTCAAGTCGGGCTAGATTTAGATCTCTTGTGGGCACAAAGGGACTCATGACTGATGATGCATTTGACCCCTCCCCTCCCTTGGGCTCAGCCTGGTCATCTCTTACATGACATAAAGGTTTGTGTCCACTCTGTCCACAGATCTCTGTAAAAGGCCAATATTCAAAGCTCTGTTTGTGATATTCTCAGCACCAAATGCTTTATTCCACCCAATGCATTTTGTTTGGGAATTTGGTTACGCGAATTAGAAGAAAGAGATTATTTTTAAATTCTAAGACTGATGTATTCCTTTTTTTCATCCTTTCAAAAAGCTACTAAGGCCGAGAGGTGATGAAGCAGAGTTGGTAATTCATTTATTTTATTTCTTAGGCTGCTTAACTACAGATGATTCTGGGAAACTTACTCTTTAAAAGCAAGAACAAATTAAGAAACAGATCACGGATATCCAGAAGAGGAAAATCAAACGTAACAACAATAAGGACCCCACAAGGGGTCAGCAGCAACACTATCCCAGGCCCTGAAAGCAGCAAGTTTTTCAGAGACTTTTTGAATATAATTAAGGTGGGAACCATATGGATCTCTGTGGGGATTCTCTTCTAGAGGGCTGGTATCCTCTTTATTATCATCACCGTATTATTTACCAGTTAAAAGTAAATTGCTCGTATTCTAAGAGTCCTATGTCTCTCTCTCTCTCTCTCTCAAGCTGATAATATGCTATTTCCAAGGTTGCTGATATGCGCAAATACAAAGAGCTGACAGATTTACTACCGTTTTAGGCAGATAACAACAGACAGACGATGTGAGTCAAATGCCTAAAAAGGGAGCTTGCCTTGATGAACACAGTCCAAGCAACAGTAATGTAGTCCAGATATATTCCAAAAGTCACAGGATTCTAAATTGGGTAGTCAGAGGGTCCAACGGTCAAGTCACAAACAAGATGCAGGATCAAGATGCAAGAGCTAGGAAGTCAAACATCATCTCCAAGGAAGACTGCAAGCAAAGGAGTCAACTAAAATCTCTGTAGACAACTGGCTGCAATTACACATGCCCAGTGGTGGTTTTCATTTACCTTCGCTACCGGTTTGGAACTGTGAGCGCGCGCGGCACTTCTGCACATGTGCAGGACCTTCTGTGCATGCACAGTGTCCGTGATGACATCCAGGCGGGTTGGCGGAGCCTCCTGCTGCCACCGCTACCGGGCTAAATGGTAGAAACCCACAAATGTGCGTCACTCTTTGTTTAGTGAGAAGCCCCACAGAGGAACGGAACAATGTTCCATTCGCTTCTGGATTTGCCTAGACGTGGAACTAGGGAATTGTGCCTTGTCACTTGACTGTTCCAGCTGAACAGGAGATACCTGTGGTTGATCAGCTTCCAATAAATCCTGGAGTCCTGGTTTCAGAGGCACAGCCTCACCTGGAGCAACATGGTCAGATTCTAGATCAGAATCAGACTCTGAATCATGGCTAAGCTAAGGGCTAAAGTTCCTCCTTTCTCAGGAATATTTGTGGTGGCAAATATGGGATCCATAACCAGAAGCTATACCTCGATTTACCACTATAATTGAATCCAAAATTTCTGTTGCTAAGTGAGTTTTGCCCATGTTATGACCTTTCTTGCCACAGTTGTTAAGTGAATCACTGCAACTGATAAATTAGTAAATTCGTTGTTAAGTGAATCTGGCTTCCCCATTGCCTTTGCTTTATTATATATGTGTGTGTGTATTTGACAGTCCTGGTAATGGATCCCAAATCTATATCACTCTACTCCATGTATCTCTAAGGTCATGGGATGCTGGTAATTGTGTATTGCCTTGCAAGTTAATGCCTGCATTAAATACACTTAAATTGTGTTTTGATTGTGCTGGTGGCTAAAATGTATCTAAGCTGATAGTACAGATAGTCCTCAGGTTACGACCACAACTGAGACCCAAATTTATGTTGCTAAGTGAAACATTTATTAATTGAGTTTGCCCCATTTTATGACTTTTCTTGTCATAGTTGTTAAGTGAATCACTGCATTTCTTAAGTTAGTAACATGGTTGTGTAAGTGAATCTGGCTTCCCCCTAAACTTTGCTTGTCAGAAGGTCACAAAAGGTGATCACATAACCCTGGGACACAGCAATGGTCATAAATATGAGTCAATTGCCAAGCGCCTGAATTTTGATCACATGACCATGGGAATCCTGCAACGGTTGTAAGTGTGAAAAATGGTCATAAGCAGGAGTGAAATCCAGCAGGTTCTGACAGGTTTTGGAGAACCAGTAGCGGAAATTTTGAGCAGTTTGGAGAACTGGCAAATGCTACCTCTGGCTGGCCCCAGAGTAGGATGGGAATGGAGAGTTTGCAATATCCTTCCCCCAAGAGTGGGGAGGGAATGGGGATTTTGCATTATCCTTCCCCTGCCAACCCAAGCCACACCACGCCCACCAAGCCACGCCCACAGAACCAATAGTAAAAAAATGTGGATTTCACTACTGGTCGTATTTTTCAGTGTCGTTGTAACTTTGAACAGTCACTAAATGAACTGTTGTAAGTCAAGAACTACCTGTGACTTTGCAAGGACTAACTGTCAAGCCATTAATGGCTATGCCAGGGGTCAGCAACCTGTGGCTCTGGAGCCACATGTGGCTCTTTCATCCCTCTGCTGTGGCTCCCTGTCGCTCAAAATATGCGTCACAACTGCCAATGTGCGACACCCACCGACCCAACCATGGATAAATGCAAGAAAAGAAAAGTTTCAGAAGAAAACAGAATCTTTAATTCAACTATATATGCTAGTTTTGTGATTGCTCAGGAAATAGTCAGGCACGGGAAGAATTTTGTGGCTCCTGGTGTTTTCTTTTCTGTGGGAAACGGGTCCAAATAGCTTTCTGAGTGTTTAAGGTTGCCGACCCCTGGGCTATGCAAACTAGAGCTGCAGAAATGGCCCAGGATTCCTGTTCTCTCCCTTGTTGTCCTCCCAGGCAATCTGGCCCCAGCTAGATTCAAAGCAGCCAGCCAAGCCACTTGCAATCTGTCATGCCATCAACATCTGGAAAGGAAAGCAAATTCCATGCTTTTGCCTGGTGCTCATTGGAAGAGGGCTCTGCGGCAGGAAGAGTGGTACATAACTGAAGCCAAATCCCCAAAGGGTTTTCTGTCTGCTAGCCCGCCACGGATGAACAGAGAAACTTCTAACAGCACATGCTTCTCGGTGAAGGATGCCTCACCAGGGAAAAGGAGAACTGAGCATGTGGGAAAACTACCGTGAATTGTGAAATCAAGCATTAACCGTGCATGTCTACATACATGGATGCCAACTGAGGATAATTCTTCTACTCTAGGGGTACCCAAACTTGGCAGCTTTAAGACTTGTGGACTTCAACTCCCAGAATTAACTCATTTTCTGGTTTTGCGTAATCTTTGACCATAAACTAACCAAACAACCAACAATATATTAATAATCACAAATCTAGCAGAGGTTAAAGCTGATCAAGCAAGGAGAAGTATATTTTTTTCAGAATATTTCAAGATATTTTCAGGATATTTCAGGAATAAGCCAGTCTGATCTAGCGGTTAAGGCACCAGGCTAGAGACTATGAGTTCTAGTCCTGCCTTCGCCATGAAAGCCAACTGGGTGACCTTGGGCCAGTCACTTTCTCTCTCAGCCCAATTCACCTTACAGGGTGGTTGTTGTAGTGGGGAAAATAGGAGGAGGGAAATACAGTATGTGGGATATGTTCGCTGCCTAGAGTGATTTGTAAAAATAATAAATACAAATGAAAAATAAACAAATTAAACATATTTCCATGGGAAACCTGGGACCTCTGCTCCAGAGAACTTAAAGACGTCTCTGGTGCTTAGTGAAATTCCTTTGCCTTCCCTGCATTGTTATATTCTTTATTATGTGCTTTATTATGTTCTTAAAGCTGCCATCACAGTCACTTTTAACGCAATGACAGGAGAAATCAGTAAATCTACAGGGAATAACAATGTTAACTATATTACACCTCCTTAATTTTAATTATTATTTGATTTAAATTGCCTTACACAACAGTCAAAGATGAAGTACTGGTAATTGTGCACATCTGGATTAAAAATTCCCAGGCAGTATGTCCAAAGAAAGACCTATGGTTTGGAAGAGGATGGTAAAACCTGTGGCTTGTCTCCTCATTTAAAAATGCTGTGCCAATACAGTGCCAGTCAAGGGCGTTATTCCCATATGGCGGGTGGAAGGAAGTAAATTAACCCACAGAGGATGTATTACAAATGTGCAATGTAGACTGTATAATTGCAGATGGAACGGAAGTTGCTTTCATTTTCCAGCCAAAATCTCCTGAGAGAAAATAACCTTCCAAATTACAGGATGGTCAGTATACCTCAACTGTGACTAATCAAGTTATTAAACATTCAGTTAATTTTACTACAATTAATTTCATTGACTGGTCTGCGGATGACCTGTGTCTTTAAATGCTTTATAAGTAATAATTTCAAACAGAGAGAGGGGAATAGATTTGCATTATTAGGAAATAATTTGCATATCGTACAAAATTGGATTCCCACTACCCTCCTACAGATTTCAAGAATTAAAATATGTCTCTGCTAAGTCTGGTTCTAAATTTGTCACTGCTGGTGGCCGGGAGGCAAACAGCAGTAATAAATAAGCCAACTGAATTGTAACCAGCCAGAAATTATTCAGTTTCTATACATAGGCTCATATAGGTAAACCATGGGGGATACCCTATGTGTCATGGTGTTATTATGTGGATGATGCAAATTACATACAGTAGTTTTGACATCATTGTGGCTTTTAGCTGACACCTATGGGCCAAGATCCTTTGAACTGAGCTTAATTCCTTTCGGTTGTCAATATGGAACTGATTTGTAATTGTCATCTCCTAAGAAGTGCTTTCAGCTTCTCAGCCTAGTCAAGGACTTTTCCATCAGTCTTCAAACAAAGTAGGTATAACCATGCTGAATGTTTTTGACATTAACCATGGCTAGCTACTGTGTTTCCCCGAAAATAAGACCTTGTCTTATATTTTTTTGAACCCTGAAATAAGTGCTTGGCCTTATTTTTGGGGAGGTCTTATTATTTTAGGGTGCGTGGAGCAAGATGGGGCTCCTCTTGCTGTCTTACCTGATTCCCAGCTCTGTGTTTAAATATTTTCGGGGAGGGCTTATTTTCAGGGGGAGGCTTATTTTAGCGCATGGGCTCAAAAGCTCAATTGGGCTTATTATCAGGGGATGTCTTATTTTCGGGGAAACAGGGTAAATGCTAGTAGCTGCTGTACCAGGGAGTCCTCGACGTATGACCACAATTGAGCCCAACATTTCTGTTGCTAAGCGAGACAGCCTCTTTAAGTGAATTTACAGCCATACTTGCCACAGTTGTTAAGTGAATCGCCGCCGTTGTTAAGTTAGCAACACAGTTGTTAAGTGAATCTGGCTTCCCCGTTGCCTTTGCTGGTCAGAAGGCTGCAAAAGGGGATCCCGTGACCTTGAGACACAGCAATGGTCATAAATACGACTCAGTTGCCAAGCATCTTGTTTTTGATCATATGGCTATGAGGATCTGCAAGGGTCGTAAGTGTGAAAAATGGTCATCAGTCACTTTTTTCAGTGCCGTCGTAACTTCTAATGGTCACTAAACAAATTGTTTTAAGTCAAGGGCTACTTGTAATGGGCAGCAAGAAAACAGGGCATGAATGTACGGACACCTTCAAATTTGTGGCCTGCCCTCTTTCCTGTTCTTCCTGTTCCATCTTCAGCCTCATATTAGAGGCATCCCTCCCAAGCAATCTTTTTCTTCTCCTCCTTTCTGCTTGATTTGTCCTACATTAATATCAGCTCTGCATTCAGATCCCAACTCCAGCCCCCGGCCTGATCTCTCAGCAGATATCATTCCTAATATCCTTGGCCCTAGCAGCACTTTTGGCAAAATCCCCCTGCATAACAAGCACAGAAGCTGGCTCATTTCACATGGCACTGGAGGCTTATAAATTGGGGGTGATGTGCCAGCATTGGTGTGTGTGTGTTTATGATGAAGAAGTTAATTAAACCAGAAGGTCAATGGATCTTCAGCAAGAGTGATTGAACAAGCCCCAGAATGCCATAGTTAGCAATGCAAGCCGTGATTATTCTTTGCCTTCAGGAATAGAATAGAATAGAATAGAATAGAATAGAATAGAATAGAATAGAATAGAATAGAATAGAATAGAATAGAATAGAATAGAATAGAATAGAATGGGATCTTGGAGGTCTTCTAGTCCAACCCCCTGCTTAGGCAGGAAACCATATACCACTTCAGACAAATGGTTATCCAACATCTTCTTAAAAACTTCCAGTGTTGGAGCAGTCACAACCTCTGGAGGCAAGTTGTTCCACTGATTAATTGTTCTAACTGTCAGGAAAATTCTCCTGAGTTCTAGGTTACTTCTCTCCTTGATTAGTTTCCACCCACTGCTTCTTGTCCTGCCTTCAGGTGCTTTGGAGAATAGCTTGACTTCTCAGCCCCTGAGATATTGGAACAGTGCTATCATATCACCCCTAGTCCTTCTTTTCATCAATATAGACATGCCCAATTCCAGCATAGACATACCCAATATCCAGCATACTAGGGGTGAAATGCTACCGGTTCATTCCTGTTCGGGCGAACCAGTAGTGATAAAAACTACTGGTTCAGGTGAACCAGTAGTAAAAAAAATGCTTTTAAAAGTAAAAAAAAGGTTCCAACGATCACAGCTGTGCCGCGCGATTGTCGGAAACTTTTTTTTACTTTTTTAAAGCATTTTTTTGCTACCGGTTTGGGCGAATAGGTAGTAAAAAATGCTTTAAAAAGTTTTTTTAAAAAAGTTGGCCACACCCACCCAGTCACATGACACCCCCCACCAAGCCACGCCCACCAAGCATGCCCACAGAACCAGTAGTAACAAATTTTACATTTCACCACTGCAGCATACCCATCCAGCATACCCATCCCCAATTCCAGAATACCCATACCCAAACCAGACATACCCAATTCCAGTTATATGTTTTAGCCTCCAGTCCCCTAATCATCTCTGCACTCTTTCTAAAGTCTCCACATCTTTTTTGCATCGTGGCGACTTCAAATTGATGCTTCTACTTTAAGTTGATGCTGGATCCTAAAAGACAAATCTGGAACACATCCTACAAAACAAAATTCTGTTTTTCACACTTACAACCATTGCAGCATTCCCATGGTCACTGATCAAACTTCAGGTGCTTAGCAACTGACTCATATTTATGATGGTTGCAATGTCTTGGGATCATGTAATTTTGCGATCTTCTGATAAGTAAAGTTAATGGGAAAGCCAGATTGACTTAACATATGTGTTATTAATTTTAACAACTGCAGTGGTTCCAGGGGTGAAATGCTCCTGGTTCGGACCGGATTGCCCGATCCAGTTCAGACCAGATCGCCTGATCCAGTTCGGACCTGATCACCTGATCCGGGAGTGATGACAGGTCATCGGCCAAAAAAATGCTTTTAAAAGTAAAAAAAAAAAGCCTCTGATGATCGCGCGGCTCAGCTGGGTACGTCAGAGCCTTTTAAAAGCATTTTTTCTATAACCTCTTCAGTTGGCCACGGCCACCCAGTCACATTACCCCCTTCCCACCAAGCCACGCCCACAGAACCGGTAGTAACAAATTTTACATTTCACCACTGACTGGTTCACTTAACAAATGTGGCAAAAAAGGTTGTAAAATGGGGCAAAATTCACTGAACAACTGTCTCACTTAGCAACGTAAGATCTGGGCTCAACTGTGGTCATAAGTCAAGGACTATGTGTATGGGTTTAGCATTTAGGGTAAAGCCAAAAAAGCAAGATACAAACTGAATCTGTTGTCCATATGATCAGACTGACATACAATCCTTTAGAAAGCAGCCTGCTCCTAGATTAGATAACCGACATGTTTTTCTCCAACTTGGTGAGTTTTTCCTATAACACGCTTGATGTGCTTATTGAATTAATCAATTTTCTGGGTCATTATAATACACTGAACCATAAATCAAATGAACAGGCTGGATTTGTACTACATCTCTAAGGTTCACATTTGTATGTTGTGTGGATGCAGCTACTAGCTTTTTTTTTTTTTATCGACTTCACAGAGTTAACACAATGCACTAAATTTCACTCTGTTCGCAGAGTGAGGTTTACTGTCCCATTCCAGCTTATTCTTGGGTGGGGAAATAGATGGGGCCATTTTTCAAATAAAGCCCTGAGGTAATAGCTGTCCATTATTTCTATTTTCTAAGAACCCTAGGACAGTGATGGCTAACCTTTTTGCCATCGCCTGCCAAAAGCAAGGGTTGCGCGCGGGGGGGGGGTGTTGCGCATGCCCACACCCATAATTCTGTGCGCTCTGCCCCCTGTGTATGTGCATGCGACACCCCCCTCGCACTTTCCCCGCTTTTGACACATGATGGCACGGTGGGCCCAGTAGGCCCGTTTTTTGCTCTCTTCAGGCTTCGGAGCCTTTCTAGGAGCCTGGGGAGGGTGAAAACAGCCTCCCCCCACCAGGCCCTCTGGGGCAGTAAACAGCGCACACATGTGTGCCATTGCTGAGCTCGCATGCCCACCAATATGGCTCCGTGTGCCACAGGTGGCACATGTGACATAGGTTCACCATCACGGCCCTAGGCGGTCCTTTTTAAAACTTCCTAATTTAGTCTACTACAGGAAGTCCTCGACTTACGACCACAATTGAGCCCCAAATTTCTGTTGCTAAGCAAGACACTTGCTTTTTGCGACTTTTTTCCTGCCACAGTTGTTAAGTGAATCACTGCCCTTCTTAAATTAGTAACAGGCTTGATAAGTGAATCTGGCTTCCCCATTGATTTTGCTTGTCAGAAAAAAATCTCATAAGGTGATCACCTGACCCCGGGACACTACAGCCGTCATAAATATGAGTCAGTTGCCAAGCATCTGAATTTTGATCACGTGGCCCTGGAAATGCTGCTAAATATGAAAAACCAGTCACAAGTCACTGTAACTTCAAATGGTCACTAAACAAACTGATGTAAATCGAGGACCAATTGTACTTTACTTACTACTCGGCTCAACTAAGATTATTTAAAGCCATTTCTTTTTGCAAGACAGGAAATATCTCAGCTGAGTGGGAATCAATTCTGAGTTGATTTGAACCCTACATATCACAACACAATCCTTGGAATAAGAGGAAAATAGATGCAAAATGTTAGTCAAGATCTGAATAAGCAAACTGAGGCTTGGTAAATAAAGAGCTTAGCAAATTATGCAGTTCAGAAATAGAAAAGACAAAATACGTTCAAAACAAGGCCTCCTATTCTAGGAACGCAATAATCAGGACAAGCTTGAAATCAGCACACTATACTGAAGCCAACTTAAATAGCAAAATTCTTGGGTTCCTCCTGCTTATTAGATAACATGAATACAGAGCATGCAGATTTGAATACAAATTAGGTATCTTGTCCTGTGTGATTCATGATATTATACATTTTAAGTCGCTACCGGGAATTAAAGAGCTTGTGTCTCTTAGATGTGACTCCTCCTGATCAGGTTCTGAAGACATAGGAAGGGAGGGGAGAAAGAAATGAGTTTGTTGGGTTAGGAGAAGGAAAGCGGGTAAACTGATTTTCTTTGGTTAGGATCAAAACTGAGCCAGACAGAAAATTATAATATTCCCAGTATATATGGCAGCAAAATTACCAACTTCAAAATCTTTGCTTCCAAAGTCAACCGTAAGTTTCTCAGCAGTCAGTCAATCAATCAATCAATCAGAATAGAGCTGGAAAGGACTTTGGAGATCTTCTAGTCTACTCCGCTTCTCAAGCAGGAGACCCTATACAATTTGAGACAAGTGGCTGTCCAGTCTCTTTTTAAAATCCTCTAGTGATGAAGCACCCAGAATTTTCAAATGCAAGCTGTTCCATTGGTTAATTGTTTTCAACGTTAGGAAGTTTCTCCTGAATTCCAGGTTGCTTCTCTCCTTAATTAGTTCCCATCCATTGTTTCTTGCCCTGGCCTCTGGGGCTTTGGAAAAGGACCCCCCTCATCTTTGTGACAGCCCCTCAAACATTTGAATATTGCTATCATGTTACCTTAGTCCAGACGTGGTATTCAGCAGGTTCTGACCAGTTCTGGAGAACCGGTAGCGGAAATTTTGAGTGGTTCGGAGAACCGGTAAATACTACCTCTGACTAGCCCCACCCCCATCTATTCTCTGCTTCCCGAGTCCCAGCTGATTGGGAAGAAATGGAGATTTTGCAGTAACCTTCCCCTAGAGTGGGGAGGGAATGGAGATTTTACAGTATCCTTCCCCTGCCACGCCCATCAAGCCATGCCACACCCACCAACCCACACCCACAGAAACGGTAGTAAAAAATTTTGAATCCCATCACTGCCTCTTTTCTCTAGACTAGCCATAACAGGCACTCAAGAAATTCTGCCCTGTGCTTACTCTAAACTTACTAAGCTATTCCTACCAAGAAATGTATTTGCTGAGCCAACTTTCATCTCAAACATCCTCATTCCCTGCCGAGACACGTCTCCACTTTTGACACAACACTAGGAATATAAAAACCATCTCTTTGCCTTTCCACCTTTCTGCAATGATAACGGAGTCAGTTTCAAAACTATCCCATCCTTTGTGCTATTCTCAAAATCTATTGTCAAAGCAAGTCGGGCCTCGCTAACTGCTTCAAAAAGCTTCACTGACTACTAGCAGACATCACTGGATTTTTTCCCCTTGTCCATTAATGCCTGCAATTTGCCACTTTCCTGACCTTTTAATTGAGATTACCTTACAACGCCCCAAGTGTGCACTGACCTTCTAATAGGCAAGGGCACACTGAGATAGCCTTCTGGAGGTAGATGTTATCTTCCAAAATCATCTTTTATTCACCAGGGGGAAAAAAAAGACAAACATATTTGTAAGGAGGTCAGACCTGCTCACATTCCCTGAATAAAAGCGAAGGGGGAGAGAGAACTAATGGGGAGAATTGTGACTAATACCCATCACAATTGGACTCTGAAATTATTTTCTGGGTAATAATACATGTATTTTAAATGTATAGGTAAAGGTAAAGGTTCCCCTCGCACATATGTGCTAGTCGTTCCTGACTCTAGGGGGCGGTGCTCATCTCCGTTTCAAAGCTGGAGCCAGTGCTATCCGAAGATGTCTCCGTGGTCATGTGGCCAGCATGACTAAATGCCAAAGGTGCACGAAACACTATTTCCTTCCCACCAAAGATGGTCCCTATTTTTCTACTTGCATTTTTTATGTGCTTTCAAATTGCTAGGTTGGCAGAAGCTGGGACAAGGAACGGGAGCTCATCCCGTTATGCAGCACTAGGGATTCGAACCACCGAACTACCGACCTTTCGATCGACAAGCTCAGTGTCTTAGCCACTGAGCCACCTCGTCCCTTTTTAAATGTATATCTAGATTTAAATACAGTTTAAGGGCATTGTGCAGATAAGCTTCTGTACACATAAAGTTCACAAAGAACAAATTCCATTTCCTTTGGGCTTTATTAATTTACCGTTATAAATCTTACACATTTTATCTAGGATAGAATAATACTAAATACACATATAACTCTAAATATATATTTTAGAGACAGCAAGAAAAGTTAGGGCGTACACACACAAACAGTTCCTTATGGTGACTATCAAAACACAAATTTTAGTATCTTAAAAGAAAAAATGTTCTACCATATGCCTTCTTTGGATGTTTTCCTGTGAATAGTATTGAAACATTAAAAACAGACAGAAGTCGTCATATTTTGCGTTAAAATTTGGTACGATGGTGCTGGCCTAAAAACCAGGAGACTTTAAGTTCTAGTCCTGCCTTTGGGATGAAAGCTATCTGGGTGACCTTGGGCCAATCATTCTCTTTCAGCCCAGCCCACCTCACAGGGTTGTTGTGAGGAAAATAGCAGGAGGAGGAAGAATGAGGTATGGTCACCATCTTGAATTATTTATAAAAAAAATAAGCAGAATTTTAAAAAATCTATGTTTTTTTTTTTAAAAAAACCATTTTATTAGTCCCTAAAAGAAATATATCAGTTAAATCAATACCTTTCCTTGTTACAACTGCTACTGAAGTTAGCACAAAGTTCCATTTTGATTCTTTAAAATTTGTTAATTCACATGTAATTACTTATAAAAACTGCAGTGATCATATTTATTCCTGAAATGAGGAACTCCTCCTTTACACACAGGGTGGAAGGTCTCTTCTATGGATCTCTAACTCAGCTGTAAATAACATCCATTAAGCTCTTACACTAGCACAAAATTATATTGGCATAATAATGGCTGCCCTCATTACCAATCCCTCTCCTGTCACAGTTATCAATTCCTGATAATGGTCATGTCTTTCTTTACTGTGTGCAGAGCATGTTATGGAATGGAACTAATGGTATTCCCTGGATTTATATTATTTTATTTTATTTATTCATGCATGCATACATACACGTGCATTTATTTAAATTTATTGGTCACCCATCGCCAATGGACTCACTTACTTCCCCTTTCAGCTAATTTCAATGGGGAAACACCGATCGATCTTCTCGACCGATCACTGTCTTACTAACAGGAGGGACTGGGCTGGAGGCAAGTTTTGACAAATGGCCAAACCAGTGGTTTGGCCATCTGTCAAAACTCACTGACCGACTTTGTACAATTACTTTGTGTGGATGGCCCCAAAAGGAGCATGACCAATAATTGAATTGTGTTGGAAGACTGGACTGTGACTGTGACTGTGACTGTGATTGGGAGTGGGAGTGGGAGTGGGACTAGGCTAGACTAGAATAACAGATTTGGAAGGGACCTTGGAGGTTTTCTAGTCCAACCCCCTGCTCAGGCAGGAAATCCTATACCATTTCAGACAAATGGTTGTCCAATCTCTTCTTTAAAACTTCCAGTGTTGGAGAATTCACAACTTCTGGAGGCAAGTTGTTGTTTAATTGTTCTGTCAGGAAATTTGTTCTTAGTTCTAG
Source organism: Pantherophis guttatus (assembly GCF_059756535.1). Classification (NCBI taxonomy): domain Eukaryota; kingdom Metazoa; phylum Chordata; class Lepidosauria; order Squamata; family Colubridae; genus Pantherophis; species Pantherophis guttatus. The sequence continues at coordinate 327,087,452 of NC_142063.1, read as the reverse complement.
ATTGCTCCTCTCCTTGATTAGTTTCCATCCATTGCTTCTTGTCCAGCCCTCAGTGGCTTTGACAGAGCAATGATGGCTCTCTCATATATCCATCATGTGTTAGTCAGGCTCATTTTGATCATGGGTTTAGCCTTCAAGAGCTTCTTATCAGTTTACAGTTGCTGGAGATTTGCACACTGCCCTCCTCCCAGATTTGGAGACACAACAAGCAGAGGGGCCGAATTGATTTCAATCCCATGGATTAGGTCATCATAGTATCATGCTTTATTTTCCTTCTTACCCAACTTGAGGATCAACTGCCCAGGCTGAGAGGGTCACCAGTTAAAAAGAGAGTTGACTTCTGGGGATTGGAAATTTGGGGAGGGGGGCCTGCTCATTTTTACCAGTTCCAGCAGAGATCATCTAAACCGTATGGCAAGGAATTGCTGATCTGCTGCAGATTCTCAGCATTACAAAGTGGTTAAGTTGCTGGCCTAGAAATCAGGAAATGTGAATTCTAGCCCCACCTAAAGCATGAAAGCCAGATGGGTAATTTTGGACCAGTCACTCTTTCTTGAGCCCCATCCACCTCACAGGGTTATTGTTGTGGGGAAAGGAGAAGGAACAGGTATTATGTATGTTTACTGCCTTGGCTACCTATGAAGTAATAAAGGCAAGATAAAAAAATAAATAGAATAAAATTAGAAAGGTAGATTAAAGTTCTCCCTGAAGTCACCTGACGTGGACACAACCAAGTGGGAAATGCTGGCACAAAATTGCTCTACCTGGGGTGGCCTCAATCCATAAATATTGTCAAGTTTACAAAGTAAGGTGCACCACAAAAACACAATGTAAGTCTAGAGCTGTCAGTGCAACAACTGCAGTGTCTACAAATTTGCCCTACAAGGCAGGGGTGGGTTCTACTTACCTGTTGTGGCTCCGTTGCCTGAGCCTGGGCTATCGACAGATGCAGACTCTGAGAGTGAGGGAGAGGAGTTGGCAAGGCCTCCCTCTCCAGGACCCTCCTCTCTGGCAATATCTCCGGAGGACACTGAAGGCCAAGAAATAGGCTCAGAGCCAAGCACGTCCCCACAGCCACAGATGGACAGCGACGAAGGAGATAAGTGCTGGCTGGATCCTCAACAGCGGCGCAGGGAGAAGCGTGCGCAGCAGAGGGGAAGGCGTGCCAGAGATTATCTGAGTCACTGGACCACATCCCACAGGGTATAAATGTGGGTGTGGTTGCCGGTTCAGTTTGTGACGAGCAAAAACTAGAAATAATCCATGATCTCTGCGTTACTGGACTTCTGCCTGCCTTGTCGAACTGCATTTGGACTAATCCTTGTATTGCTGAAACTTTGCCTGCTTTATCGGAATGCTTGCAGTCTAATCTTTGTTTTGTGTGAGTAAAGTCTGAATTGGCAGCTAGCCACTGGGTTGCTGCCAGCTTTATCTTCAAAGACTTTGTCGTGTGGCTTATTAACTCCAGGCCGTCTGTGGGGGTGCGTGTGTGGGACGGGGACAGAACATTACCTTTACTACCGGTTCGTATCATGCCCCGCGCGCGCATGCGCAGATCACTTCTGATGACGTTTGGGTCAGTGGCTGGAGCCTCCAGCCAGTTTTACTACTGGTTCTATAAAACCGGTCCGAACAGGGGGCAACCCACCACTGCTACAAGGGCCAGGACATTCCTTGTTTCAACTGGCCTAACCAGACATCTTTGGCAAACACCATTTTTAAGGCTTTCTTTATGGAGATCACAGCAGGATCTGGGTGCAAGTATTGATTTGCATTAGAAAATGGCTTGGTAGACAAATTGTATACTTAAAAAATACTATTCCTTATTCAGATAGCGCATCCTTTTCACCCTGAGTTGGTAGTGGATCTCCATGCTTGAGCAAAATCATCCCCCTTCTTTTTTTAAATATTAATTTACTAAAAGAAGTTTTTTTAAAAAAAAAAAAATAACAAAATCATCCCTCTTCTTCATTCTGATTCCATTCCAGATCAATGGATCCCTCTCTTAAATGACTTCTTCCACAGTGGCTCAAATTTTGGTTCCCATGTTTACTTTTTTAAATCTAATATGTGGGAAATGACTCTACTTGTCTCCTGCACTTTCATTTTAAATGCTGAATAAATCAAAAGTCCATCTTTATGATTCAGAGGTGGTGTAGAGATTCTTGTTCGATGGAGTCACAAAAGTTGTAAGTTTTGCTGAGTTTACATTTGCCTTAACTGAAAATTAATGGAGTAACATTTGTCCAGTAAAAGAGGGAAAGGAGAGGGATTACTATTGTATAGCCTGTACAGATCAAAAGCATCCAGGCAGGCTACAGTATTAAAAACAAAAACAATGACAGTAAATTAGCTGTATTCCAAGGCAGAACTGTGCAAATCACCAAAGCCACAGGTGCACCTAATCTATTTTGACAATATGGATCAATTGGGTATGAAATGCTGATATTTTAATTTTTTTCTACATGAAGTATGTACACTCTTAAACATTAGCTTCTGAGAAAGAAATTCCAGGTTGTTATTAATGGCTTTTATCTATTTTTAAGCTGTCATTTAAAATCTAATTTTTAATTGTTAATAGTGTCTATTTCTCTTCTAATAGGAAGCTGTATGGAAAAGTTTTAAATAAATATCCTCTTTGTTGGACTTCTGGTTCTGACTTGAGTCTCATCCATATCCATACACACCATTCACACACACACACCTTGCTGCAAATGGGTACAATCGGTCATCTATGAGGGAGAGATTCAAAGCCGTCTTCAATCAAGCTTGTTAAATCCCTTGCAGTGCGCCAACGTTTGGTTATTCCCAGGAGCCAGCTAGTAATTCAATTAACAAGCTTCAAAAGAAAGAAGCCCTCAACACTACCTGTTTATTTCACAGCAAGAGGCTGGGAATTCTCAATAAACCATTTGAATACACTTGAAATTTATAACCATGACATACAGCCCAGCAAAAAGCTTTCACTACAATTTGAATATATGCACTTGCCTACTAATGAGTTTGTCCCCCTCCTTCGTTCTGTAGCTCAGGGACTGCCATCCTTGGCTGGCAGGAAATCTCCTTGGATTTAGACAAATTGTTCCCATGCCTGTTACTTGGAGATGCTGAAACTGGATTCCAAAAATGATCTAGTAAACAAAAAACCCCTATTCTTCCCTTGAATTACACCCTCCCAATTTTACCTGTGAAACAATCTACATCCCTCAGCATCTTTTTAAAGAAGCCATATACGCGGTAACTCAGGGACTAGGACGCTGAGCTTGTCGATCGAAAGGTCGGCAGTTCGGCGGTTCGAATCCCTAGTGCCGCGTAACAGGGTGAGTTCCATTACTTGTCCCAGCTTCTGCCAACCTAGCAGTTCGAAAGCACGTAAAAAATGCAAGTAGAAAAATAGGGACCATCTTTGGTGGGAAGGTAACAGTGTTCCGTGCGCCTTTGGCCTTTAGTCATGCCGGCCACATGACCATGGAGTTGTCTTCGGACAGCACTGGCTCTTCGACTTTGAAATGGAGATGAGCACCGCCCCCTAGAGTCGGAAACGACTAGCACATATGTGCGAGGGGAACCTTTACCTTTACCTTTTATCTTTTCCTTTGCTCACAGAATATGATACATTTCAGGCATCAAGGACACAGTAACTAGGCAATATGACCTGTTCTGTTCTATTGATGCCTCCCAAGTTCCTTAACTTAAATGTGCATTCTCTTGGGACAACCTCAACTACTAACTGCACCTGCATTCCCTCCAAAGCAGCTTTTTGGAAGCATTGCATCCAAAGAATCCTTGCTTTGCAGCATGACTGTTTCCCATTTATGTTTTAAATTAAAAGATATTTAGTTAGGTCAGAAAACTTCACAAACATCAAGGAATGTGTGAGCAAGTACATTCCCCTCCTCCCAACCTTACTTTGGGAACTCATGTGATTAATATGTATATGTATTTATATGTAAGGGTGTAAGTATATACATACATATGTATATAGCAGGTCTATATGTGTGTTATGAATGTGTATACTTTTGAGAGCAGACAACAGAATTTCATTTTTAATATGTGCCAGTGTGCCCACAGTAAAAATGATAATAAAGGTTATCTTATCTTATGTTCTAAGAGTTCTACATGGTTCAATAGCATCTATTTATTTATTTATTTGTTTTAATTTGTATACCACCCTTCTCCAGCAGGACATCTATGCAACACAAACAGTATAAAGGAATAAAATCACAGAGAAACATTGAGCAGCTCCATAACTGTCATAAATACTTGAAAAAAAACAATTTAGGAAAGCCAACAATCAATCAAACACTGATGATCTTCCTATAAAGAATAACTTCAATAACTGCTGGAAGATTGACAATAAGGAAATACTATGATGACCCTGTCTCAGAAAAAAAGCTACAAATTCAAATCTATGTAGATTTTTATAGGGATCTCCTCTCTAGTCCCAGTTAGACCTCAAGAGCCATTGTGATCATCTCAATGGATAGGTAAATTTATAGAAGAGTCAACAATATTTCAAATATCCCATTCAGAACTCAACAACAGTAGCACTCTGACTGGTATCTGGAAACATACTGGAAGCCAATACAACTGTAACTGTTCTAAACTGTTCTGTGATTTGATTGCTTGTTTGAATGTTGTACCTTATGATTCTTGACGAATGTATCTTTTCTTTTATGTAAACTGAGAGTGTATGCACCAAGACAAATTCCTTGTCTGTCCAATCACACTTAATTTAATTTAATTTAATTTAATTTAATTTAATTTAATTTAATTAATTCAATTTATATGCCGCCCCACTCCGAAGACTCAGGGCTGCTCACAATACATTTTAAAAATTATAAAAAAACATTTAAAAATTAAAAACATTAAAAACTCATTCACGCCATTCACGGCCAGATCTCGCCAGATCACAAGAGCAAGATCAATGGTCCCAGGCCTGCCGGAAAAGCCAGGTCTTCACTGCTTTTCAGAAGGCCAATAGGGTGGGGATGGTCCGGACCTCAGGAGGTAACTGGTTCCAGAGAGCTGGGGCCGCCTCAGAGAAGGCCCTCCCCAGCGGGCCCGCCAGCTGGCATTGTTTAGCTGACGGGACCCGGAGGAGACCAACTCTGTGGGATCTTACCGGTCGCTGGGAGCTATGCGGCAGAAGGCCGTCTCGAAGATAACCTGGCCCTGAGCCATTTAGGGCTTTAAAGGTAATAACCAACATCTTGAATTGTGACCGGAGACCAATAGGGAGCCAGTGCAGCTTGCGGAGAATTGGTGTAATGTGGTGTAGCTAGGTGCACCTATGACAGCTCACGCGGCTGCGTTCTGGGCCAACTGTAGTCTCCAAACACTTTTCAAGGGTAGCCCCATGTAGAGTGTATTGCAATAATCTAACCGTGAGGTGACAAGGGCATGAGTGACTGTGAGGAGAGCCTCCTGATCCAAGTAGGATCGCAATTGGTGCACCAGGCGAACCTGTGCAAAGGTCCCCCTAGCCACAGCAGTCAGATGTTGCTCTAATCTTAGCTGTGAGTCTAGGAGGACACCCAAATTGCGAGCCCGTTCTGAGGGGGACAATTTCTCCCCTCCCCCAGAACCAAGGATGGACAATCAACATAGTCAACTTGGCCAATAAAGAATTCTATTCTATTCTATTCTATTCTATTCTATTCTATTCTATTCTATTCTATTCTATTCTATTCTATTCTATTCTATTCTATTCTATTTCCCATTCCCATTCCCATTCCCATTCTCATTCTCATTCCCATTTCTATTCTATTCTATTTCTATTCTATTCTAAAAGCAAGTTACAAGCTCCCAAGGTGTATTTCCTGTTTATTTATTATATCCATTTCTATAGAATGAATAGGTTGTTGGTTCTTGTTGGGCACAGATGATGTTGTAAATGCAATGTGCAATGTGCATCCAGACACAGTTGGAGGAAAAATCTGCAGCTGAGGACCAGCAGAGAGATCTGAAGAGTGGACTGACTGATGGAAAAGGCTACTATACTTGGGAAGGTGAGGCTGGCGTCAGTAAGGAAAGTTTAACCAAGGAATGGAAATTCCAAGAAGCCCCAGAAAGAATTAATTTTCCTTTCTTTTGTCCTCCTCTCTAGGCTAAAACAAGTCTGAGAAGTGACAACAAAAACACTGTCTAAGGGATGGAGCATATCCAAAATGTGATAAGGAATCAGAGAGCAGCAAATCATTTGGGAAACTGTAAACAGCTTTGTGAAAAACTGATATTTAAACTAAGGCCACTCAGCACACAACTCTCTTCCCTCTGAAAAATCAGCATAACAATGAACATCTCTACAAGTGTGTCTGTATGTCTAAAGTTCCTATCCCTTTTCCCACTGCCTGACATATGGTGGCACCCTCCTCCCATTCTCTGACAGCAATCCATCAAATTTAGGCCCTTTAATTCTGTTTGGCTTCAGCCCTCCCAAGAATCCAGCAAGGTGACCTTACTTAGCTAAATGTTTTTTGAAGGGAGATGCTGAGCATTGACTCCAAGAAGCCCTTTGCATAGGAAATACGTGCTCAATCACTCCAGAGACACCAAGGGCTACTCTTCCCCCCCCCCCAAACTCAGCAGATGAACAGCCTGACCCAGAGGACCAGACTGACACTCTAGGCCTTCCCACTCCTGCATTACGCAGCCCCCAAAGACTGCAGCAGGCAGAGATCCAATCACTGATCTTCTCTTCTGGCCTGGTCAATGTTGAGATGCTCATCACAGCTCCTGTATGCACTGGGGGTGTGTGAATTATTTATCCCCATTACAACCTGACTCAAGAAGGTTTCCACCTGAAAGATTAAAAAGTGCCTTTGCAAACTAGGATCTCCTCCTTGCCGTGGACAGAGTTACAAACTCACGTCCTGCTCAGCTTTCCATTCGATGTGGGAAATCATTGGAATTCCCTTGACAGCTTGTAAGTGAGATACAGGGACTTGTGGACGGGGGTCGTAGATGCCAAGAAAAGGGAGAGACATGCCCCATTAATTGTGGAGAATCATCCATGGGGAACAGAAAGCATGGTCCTTAACTCTCTGAGGGCAATTTTTGTTTTTCCCTGCAAGCCATCTTGGAACGAGTCAAGCAAAGCCTGAAAGTCAATTTGGGGCAAGGAGAAAAAAATAGCCATCTAAGGGTTTCATCCCCTCAGCTCTCTATTTGCATGGACAGATGGAGTTGCTGAGTATTTAAGGTTGAATAATTGACCAATTGGAGAACTTAGCAGAGATAGAACTGCTAAGTATAGAGAAGACCACAAAGGAAGAAACACATAGAAGAGGGAGGGAGGGATAGGTGTTTGTCCGTGTGTTTGTGTAGTGCAGGTGTCAGCAACCTGCGGCTCTGGAGCTGCATACAGCTCTTTTGTCCCCCTGCTGTGGCTCCCTGTTGGCTGAACCCACCACCGGCTGCCCCCCCACACACTTCCGAGTCATTCCTCACCTGGTCTGAGAAGGTAAGGGTGATGGCAAAGGAGATTCTCTCCATATTCCAGAGCAGGAGCGAAGCGCCCCTGTATGTTTTCTCAGGTTTTCGCGGGTGTTTGTATGTAGGTCTTTGGTTATTCGGGTCTTCTCCCACGTAAAATTGGAAGTGTCTTGGCGACGTTTCGACGAAGTCTCATTCGTCATCTTCAGGCTGGTGTTCTCGGCTTCGTGCTTCCAAGAGCAATGTGAGATCGCAGCTGTCTCTTCCTTTTAACTGCTAGTGGGGGTGTGAGCTGATTGGGTGGGAACTTGGCTGTGTTCTGATTGGGTGGAGGTGTGTTCTGATTGGTTAGGGGCTTGGCTGTGCTCTGATTGGATGGGGGGTTGGTTGTGCTCTGATTGGCTGGGGGTGTGTTCTGTTTGGGTGGGGGCTTGGTTGTGCTCAGCTTAGTCTGAGTTGCAGGGGGATTTGAGCTGGTGAGCTGTGTTGTTGTTGTTTGGCTTCGTGTTTGTGGCCGTGCGAGCTCTTCATGGTGGGTATCAGTCTGCTTCATGTATGGATTGGAGGGGTTTAAAGTGGCTAATGATGCAGCTGCGGTCTGGCTTCTGGTCCTTGGTCGTGGCTCATTATCAGTGTGGGTTTGAATCTGCTTTCTGCGTGGATGTGTGGTGGTGACATCCTGTGTGGCTCTCGTGAGTGTGAGTCTGGTGTCATTCATTGTGTTAAGGACTCGTTTGTCAATAAGGGCGGGTTTCCAAATGGCTGGTAGGCGGGAGGTATCGTCTCGTTTGTTCATGCTGTGTGGGCGTTTTTCTATCTCGATGGCTTCTCTGATTATTCTGTTGTTAAAGTGTTCGGTTTTGGCGATAGTTCTGGTCTTTTTAAAGTCAATATCATGTCCTGTGGCTTTAAGGTGTTGGACCAGGGAAGAAGTTGGTTCCTCTTTTCTGACTGAGTTCTTGTGTTCTTCTATGCGTGCACTTATTCGTCTGTTGGTTTGTCCGATGTATGTGGTGGGGCAGGCGGTGCATGGGATTTCATATACTCCTTGATTTTCTAACTCAATTTTGTCTTTGGGGTTCCTTAGGATGGTGGATATTTTTCGGTTTGTGCAGAATGCTGTCTTGATGTTATGTTTGTGGAGGATTTTGCTTATTCTGTCTGTGGTGCCTTTTATGTATGGGAGGAGGGCTTTGCCATTTTCTTGTTCTCTGTCTTGGATTTTAGTGGGGGTTTCTTTTTGGATTAGGTTGGTGATCTTATTTCTTTGGAATCCATTGGATGTTAGTACGTTAGTGAGAGGGTGTAGTTCGGTTTTTAGGTGTTGTTCGTCAGCTAAGCGTTTTGTTCTAGAAATGAGTGTCTTGGCTACAGAGTTGATCTGGGCAGGGTGGTGGTGTGAGAGTGCGTGCAGATAGCGGTTTGTGTGTGTTTTCTTCTGGTATATAGTGTGTCCTAGGGAGCCATTGGATTTTCTGTAGACTAAGACATCCAGGAAGGGAAGTCGGTTGTTCGCTTCTGTTTCCATGGTGAACTGTATTTTGGGGTGTAGGCTGTTGAGGTGTGTGAGGAAGTTGTCCAGTTTTTCTTTCCCATGTGGCCAGATTATGAAGGTGTCGCCACATATCTGAGCCAGAGTTTGGGTTTGTGATCAGATTTTTCTAGAGCTTGGGTTAGGATCCTCACCAAAGCCGAAACCAATGTCCTTTCCAAAGGATTCAACTTTGCAGTCGCTCCCAAAAGCATCCCCACTGAAACCATTATATGCGGAGTTGAAACCAGCCTGACCAATTTTGGTATATAATGGTTTCAGTGGGGATGCTTTTGGGATGAAATCCCATGCACCGCCTGCCCCACCACATACATCGGACAAACCAACAGAAGAATAAGTGCACGCATTGAAGAACACAAGAACTCAGTCAGAAAAGAGGAACCAACTTCTTTCCTGGTCCAACACCTCAAAGCCACAGGACATGATATTGACTTTAAAAAGACCAGAACTATCGCCAAAACTGAACACTTTAACAATAGAATAATCAGAGAAGCCATCGAGATAGAAAAACGTCCACACAGCATGAATAAACGAGATGATACCTCCCGCCTACCAGCCATTTGGAAACCCGCCCTTATTGACAAATGAGTCCCTAACACAAAGAATGACACCAGACCCACACTCACGAGAGCCACACAGGATGTAACCACCACACATCCACGCAGAAAGCAGATTCAAACCCACACTGATGATGAGGCACGACCACGGACCAGAAGCCAGACCACAGCTGCATCATTAGCCACTTTAAATCCCTCCAATCCATACATGAAGCAGACTGACACCCACCATGAAGAGGTGGCACGGCCACGAACACGAAGCCAAACAACAGCAACATAGCTCACCAGCTCAAATCCCCCTGCTACTCAGACTAACCCGAGCACAACCAAGCCCCCACCTAAACAGAACACACACCCAGCCAATCAGAGCACAGCCAAACCCCCAACCAATCAGAACATACCTCCACCCAATCAGAACACAGCCAAGCTCCCACCCAATCAGTTCACACCCCCACTGGCAGTTAAAAGGAAGAAACAGCTGCAATCACACACACTGCTCCTAGAAGCACGAAGCCGAAAAGAACCTGGGTAGGTGTGGCTGGGGGGGGTCATGTGACTGGGTGGGAGTGAGTGACATTGAGCTGGCCACACCCACCCAGGTTTTGTGGCTCCCGGTGTTTTCTTTTCTGTGGGAAACTGGTCCAAATGGCTCTTTGAGTATTTAAGGTTGCAGACCCCGGGTGTACTGGTTAAGGTGCTGGCTTAGAAACCAGGAGACTGCGAGTTCTACTTGTGTCTTAGATGTGAAAGCTGTCCGGATGACTTTGGGCCACTCACTCTGGCTCAGCCCTCACCACCTTTTGTTACTTATAATGTAAGAAAGATGGGATAAAAATCTGACAACAAATAAATAAATTGGAGGGACACACTGACTCATGAAGTTCAACAGGTGGCTTTGGATTACTTAGTAGTGCTTAGCCTAATCTTATTTGCATTTGCATTATGATGACAAGCTTAGAACTCTTTGGATGTAAGATATAGCCCCTATAAAAAAAATATAAAACTATTCTCCAGATCCAGTATTTGAAATATGCTCCTGTAAAACATTGATATAGAGCCATATTTGCTGTTCATCATCATCATCACATTTCCCCAGGCACTTTAACTAATTATAGTTAGCTGGATTAAAATTTTTATAGCTGCTTCTTTTGTGATTTTTTTTCTTTTTTCATTCTTCTACCGCTTTATTGTAATTTTATACTAATTTTATCACCAACTGAATGGTGCCCTGGGAGTTTTATGTTAAAGAGAAGCCTAGGTACTATATAAATTTTAAAAAATAGGAATAAAATGAATGTTCGTGGTATATTGTTTGCATGTAAATTAGAGAGTTGCCTGAAACAGACTCCAAAATACATATCTTTCACATCATTTCACATTACTTTACTACCCAACCTGGAGTTCTTTTGGTTGATCCCAGGCTAATAAAGATTTTGCTTACAACAACATAAAAGTTGAATATGGGGAAATCCAGTATTTAAGAAGTGGGTGTTCTATCTATCTATCTATCTATCTATCTATCTATCTATCTATCTATCTATTATTTTTCTTATACTTATATGCCGCCCTTCTCCCAAAGGACTCGGGACAGCTCACAGAAATTAAAACGATGAAAACAATAAAAATAGCTACTAAAATAATCAATTAAAATCTCCCAATTAAAAATCACCCATCAGATCAGCAAATTTGTTGGAAAAGCCATGTCTTCAGGTCACAGCAGAAAGAGCGGAGGTCGGGGGCCGTCTGGAGCCCCATGGGTAACCCATTCCAGAGGGTCGGTGCGCCCACAGAGAACGCCCTCATCCTGGGCACCATCAGCTGACATTGTCTGGTCGATGGCACCCGGACGAGGGCTGTCCTATGTGAGCACACAGGGCGGTGGGAGACAGGCAGAAGGTGGTCCTGCAGGTACCCCGGGCCCATACCATGTAGGGCTTTATAGGTAAGTACCAGCACCTTGAAGCGGATCCGAAGGACCACCAGTAATCAGTGCAGCTCGCGCAGGAGAGGTGTAACATGGGAGTAACGGGAAGCTCCCATAACAACCCGCGCAGCCGCATTCTGGACCAGCTGGAGCCTCCGGGTACACCCCAAGGGCAGCCCCATGTAGAGGGCATTGCAGTAGTCCAAACAAGAGATAACGAGAGCTTGGGTGACTGTACGGAGGACATCCCTGTCTAGGAAAGGGTGTAACTGGCGCACCAGGCGAACCTGTGCAAAAGCCCCCATGGTCACGGCCGTCGGATGGTCCACTAAGGACAGCCGCGAATCCAGGAGGACGCCTAGATTGCGAACCCTTTCAGAGGGAGTAAGCAACTCCCCTCCCATCAAGAGTGATGGGGCCACTAGACCATGAGATGCCGGCAACCACAGCCACTCCGTCTTGGAAGGGTTGAGAGTGAGCCTGTTCCTACCCATCCAGACCTGTACCGCCTCCAGGCACTTAGACATCACGGAAACATCTTGTGTTATATCTTTATAACACATCTTGTGTTATAAAACAAGAGGAGGTAGGATCAAGAATGAATGAGAGATTAATGAATGGGGACTGAATACCAAAGTGAATGACCAATAAAGGAAGTGCTGTATATTGCATTTGGTTCGCAGAAACAAAGTGAATGAAAAATGATCTATAAGGCAATTATATCACAGGAAGGCTAAAGGTTGTGACTGGATGGAATTGAAAAGAACTTCCAAAAGACAGAGGTGAACATTCGAATAAAAATATATGAAGTAATGCCTGAATGCAGTGGAAGTAAGCATAGGAAGACATGAGGATATATAGGGAATGGAGAACAAATTTTAGTTATGTTTCCTTTTTTTTTTTTTTTTGTCTCAGGCTTTTAATTACTTGGCCTTACTTGTTCACACTCATTTCATGAGTTCCTCTTAATTACACTTCAAAAGGAAATACATTGCTTGAATTACACAACCAGAAGCTAGATCTTTGTTGTAGGTATCTGATAAGGCTCTTATTGTTGGTTACGTACTCCAGGCAATCATGGATCATGCCACCAGATAGCCAGTCAGGTCCATGGTGACTCCTTCTGTGGCATCACCATGACAACTCCAGGTATAGTTTTGGCCCTGTTTTCTCTCTCAAGCTGAGGCTCCTGGACTGTAAAACAGCCTCATCTGCCCAACATTGCCAGCCAACTCTTTTGTGGTTAATCAGTTCTGCATTTTTCTCCACACAAAGCTGTTCAGGTGAGTAGAATGGTATTGCATACATCTGGCACTCCAGAGGATCTCTTAGTGACTAGAGCAGCTGCTACGTTACCTGAGGAACAAAATCATAAGATGATCCTGTTTGGCAGTGGCAGAAGAGACACAGGAAAAAGCCGGTTCTACTCAAACCCCACATTTTTGCCCCCTTTTTGGCAGTAAAGATAGTTCTTGACTTACGACTATAATTGGGATCGGAATTTCTGTTGCTAAGCTAAGCGGTTGTTAAGTGAGTCGTGTCTGACTTTACAACCTTGTCAGTTGTTAAGGAAATCACTGCAGCTGTTAAGGGAACCACGTAGTTGTTAAGCAAATCCAACTTCCAACATTGATCTTCACTTTTTCTAATGCAGTTGTAACTTTGAATGATTACTAAATGAATGGTTATAAGATGAGGACTATTAGAAGAATAAAACTAAGACTCCCACATGCTCTGCCTTGAGCTCTCTGGGGGGAAAAGGCAGATATAAATAAATATGTAGGTTATCTAGCCATGCCTCCATCCCCATACAGATGTTCAAAAATCATAAGCATGGGTGTGATATATTACAGTATCATTTCACCTTAATCTTGCTTTCCAAATGCGATAGGTTGAACACAGTTAATCTGGGATTATACAGTACAGTTAACTTGGCTAATTAATTTATCTTTACAGATTAAGGTGATTAATCAATGCTTAAGAACTTCAATGAATCAGACAATATGTTTTATTCAAGTTTTGAAAAACAGCTAATTTGAAAGCTTCTGATAAAGTGGCTAGGCGTTACTCAGATTGATGCACTAACTAGAAATGTATTAAACTTATTAAACTGTTTGCGACTGGTTGATTTTCAATTGGAGGAGCTGATGACAATTATAAAATGTTACTGTATCAAATGTTATCTATTCCCAGGCCCTAAGATTCTGATCTTGTCCTTTAGGCCCTCAATGAATATTTTCATATTGGCTATGTTCCAGTTATAGGAAACAACATTTAGAAGACTACTGTTTTCCTGACTCGCTGCTCAGACATTCCTACGTCTGGGTTATCCTCACTCTGATTCGTTCCACTGAGTGCCAATCATTCCCTCTGAAGCTGGTCACACCGTCCCTTCCAGCTTTCCATCAGTCTTTTTCACTCAGTGAAAGGTTTCAGACTCAAATGCCTTTCTCCAGTGTTTTTTCTAACATTGAGATAGCTCAGGGCTTTATTTCTGGACTGTGAGGGCTGCGTGACGTGGGATCCCATCTACCAGCGGCTTGAGTCGTGAGTTGGCGCTCCGGGGCTCCGGATGCCGCTCTGTGCTTGATTCCCTTGCCGCCGTTTGAGGCGAGTGCCTGGTTGCCGCCATTTTCTTACTTGGCCGTGGGCGCAGCGTTGCTGGCACAGCAATTTCTCTCGCCCCGCAGCCCTCACCAACCTATTTAGCGGCCTTTGAGTCACTGTCGGCTGGCATACTCACATTGCTGGGAAGCGCCTCGTGGAAGCTGCGGGATCCCGCCTCCGCCTTTTCGGCCATGCCGTTGGTCACATTACCGGCTCCTACCTTACGGCCAGGCATCTCAGCGCCTGATTCGCTGTCTGCTCCTATTGTCTTGTGGAGGTTCCCTAGCTGCCATTTTAACTGTCAACTGCCGCCCGCCATTTTCTTTGTGAATTGGCGCGGTTTGCCATTTGCACCCTGAGCTTTGATTCTCTGGGGTGTAGGAGAGTCTGCAGGCTTTGGACGCTGTCCAGTTTAGACCTGTCTGCCATATCTGCGCTGGTCATCGTGCTGCTCTTCAGAGAAGAGGAAAGTATATCATTCTTTATTTCTGTGGGGGACTTGCTGCCAGGCAGACTTTGTCTGGATTAATTAAAAAAAAAAATCCCTTATATCTATATACCTGTATATACGTTTGTATTCATGACCTGTTGTGTATAATTTCCTGATTAGTCCCACATATTACTGTTCCATCTGCAATTTATATATATTAAAAAATGTCTGATATGGAGCTGTCATCTGACCTAGAGCAGGCTCCATCCCCCCTCCCTGCTCCCACTCCAAAGGTATCCAAAGGTAAAAAGTCTAAGGCTTCTAGAGCCACCAAGACTTTACCAGTAATAGATAAGGATTCCCTGAGGTGGCACAACGCATTGGAGCGTCAGTTCTCCAAGGCACAAAGTAAAACACAACTGGCTCCCTCTTCTGATGTTCCTGTGGTGCCTTCTGATCACCAGGTACAGCCCACGTCGGTTCCATTTCAGGCTGTTGACCAGAGCGCTTGTTCCCACTGTGATTTGGCATCAGTATCCAGAGATGCAGACCACATTAACCTTGAGGCCCCCGGACCTAGTTCCTCGGGAGCTGCCAGTCAAGTTTCTCAGGTGTCTCGTTCCGCACCCGAAGCCACTTTCACACCTGGATTTTAACTCCTTAGTGTCACAAGCTATTACGTATATTTTTCAGGTGGGGTTACAACAGACAGGCTATATGCTTCCTTCTGAGTGCAGCTCAGCTGTTCCTTGCCACATGCAGATGGCCCCTTTGCAGCCCTCCTCCTCCTCATATGAACATATGGCTGAGCAGGTCCGTGAGGAGGACGACCATCGACTGTACACATATACAATGCGTCTTGGAAGGCCTTTGCCAAGTGGTGTGCTCTTCATCATGTTGATCCAACTTTGGCTTCGGTTCCAGATGTTCTTCAATTTCTTCATTCTGGCTTCGTTGACGGTCTAACTTCTTCAACGCTCAGACAACAGGTTGCCGCATTGGCTACGGTTCTCGTTGGAGACAACCAGCAGTCCTTGTCTCATGATCCTCGGATCAAATCCTTCCTGCAAGGTGCGTCGAACCTCCGACCTCCTACAATACACAGGTATCCCACATGGGACCTGACACTTGTCCTGCAAGCATTGACATCGGCTCCATCTGAACCTTTCCATACGGTTACTCTACGTTACCTCACCTTGAAATTAGCCTTCTTGTTGGCGATTACATCTGCTCGTAGGGTCTCCGAGATTGCAGCTCTTTCTATTAGAAGTGACCTTTGTGTGTTTTATCAGGACCGTGTGGTTCTCCGATTGGACCCTGCATTTATCCCCAAAATTAACACTCATTTCCATCGAGCGCAGGACATCGTGCTTCCAAATTTCTGCCCGGATGCCCGTAACCCTTCAGAAAAACGTTGGCACACATTGGATGTGCGTAGGACCTTGAAGCGCTATATTAGTATTACTGCCTCCTTTAGGAAAACTGAGGCATTGTTAGTATCCTTCCTGCCTTCTTCTCTAGGACAGAAAGTTTCTTCTGTGACTGTGGGCAGATGGCTTAAAGCCTGTATTTCTAAGGCTTACGAATTACGGGGTGACCCTGTTCCAGGACAAATCCTGCCTCATTCTACATGCAGTGCCGCTACTTCGGCTGCCTGGGCCACTCAGGCGTCTATTGATGACATTTGTCGTGCGGCCACTTGGTCTTCGATTTCTTCCTTTGTTAGACATTACCGTTTAGATGTTTATGCTTCTGCTGATGCCGCTTTCGGCAGATGTGTCTTACAATCAGTAATTTCTACCCAGGGCCAGGAAAGGGCTTCGATCCCCGCCCCGAGTACTTGAGCTTGGGTATATCCCAGACGTAAGAATGTCTGAGCAGCGAGTCAGGAAAATGGACGCTGCTTACCTAAATGTCCCTTTTATGCTCGCTGCGAAGACATTCCGTCCCGCCCGTGATCTCGCCTTGTCCTGGTCTTGGGGGGGGGTTCTTTCTTGTTTCCCTCTGCAGCTGGCGTCCTACAATATTCAAGCCATTATAGTCCACTCTCGTCTGTGATAATCACCTTCGCAAAAAAGACTGATGGAAAGCCAGAAGGGACAGCATGACCAGCTTCAGAGGGAATGATTGGCACTCAGTGGAACGAATCAGAGTGAGGATAATCCAGACGTAGGAATGTCTTCGCAGCGAGCATAAAAGGGACGTTCAGGTAAGCAACGTCCATTTTATCTTTTTTTATTCCGGGGCAACAAGACTAGGTGGGGTGATTTTCATACTGACTACCAACTAATCAACTTTTAGTAGAATAGGCAAAGAAGACAATTTTTAAATCTTTTGCAGTGCAATCATCATTTAATGAACTGTTCAAAAATGTTCTTCCCAAATGTCCATTAAATCACAAAATATATCCCTGTGGCAATGTTTATGATTACACAAATCATACCAAATATGTACTTTGCATCAATCTGCATAATGATATCATGTAAATTGTATAATTGTGTGGATAAGGAAATTTAACTTGGCTTTTAGTATTTTTAAATACATTAAACTGGACTACTTCAGAGGGAATGAACTCATCCATTATTTCAAGGCAACCAAAATGTCTACTGCTGCATCTGCTAATTGGTGATCTACTAAATTGAGATTTAAACATATTAAAACATTCATTATAAAACTATGGGAATATAACTCTGCTGTCATCTATTGAACGATCAATTACAGAACTTTGCTGTCGTCTACTAAAAGATCAATTCGTTTAAATGTAGAATTTCTTTTCAGAAAAACTGCCAGTTTTTTAAAAAATCATTTAAATAAACTTTGAGGCACCAGATTCCTTAGGATGCTGACCATCATCAAATCCCAGATTTATATGGATGCAGGGAACATATACGTACAGTTATACCCATCTATGTAGAACAATCTCTAAATGTTAATAAAAAAGAAGACACTTTGCATTCACTCAGATCAAAATTGTATTGTTACTTCCAACTTGTTCGAAGGAGAATCCCAGTACAAGGGCATAATACACACTCCAAATTAAACTCCAAATATGCACTCCAAATTAAACTCTGAATTAAATTCTGATTAAGTATGATACTCCTGTAAATGTACTTTTATATTATCCAAATGAATTCTGAGTTCTTTCCAAAATTCAGGCAGTTGTTTTTAAATACTCTAAATACTATATACTAAACACTCTTCAGAATATAGCTCAAACACCAATTTAAGTTAGACCTATCAACAATATAGAGCTGTGTTAGTTGGTTCAAATAATCTTGCTGATAAACATACTTTTAAAACTCAAAAGATCTTCCATCTTGAATGAAAATCTTCACATTAGCCTTTGATTTTGTTTCTTGGGCAAATATCATGATCCACAGTGAATAGAGTGGGATTTACTTTGACAATCAAGTATTTGGTGGGAACTTAGGTACTCTGGAAATCTCATTTCCACAGTTCTGGCACTTGGACTATTATGACATTCCAATATCAAAGATGTAAATATGGTGGGATGAATATTTGAGTCAAAGAACATATTGGACATTGAGAAGTATATATTATCTTAGCCAAATATTTAACATTGGACTTGGCTGACAGGAAACCACATTTTCCATAATCCTGGCACATGACATGTGCAACCTAATTGCAGCATCCAGTAATTCAGGAGGAAGAGAACTTCAAGCCATTTTTTAAAAACATGCTTTATTCCATAACTACATCAACTGAAACTGGCTAATACTGTTCAACAAATAGCTGGTACTTTAAATATAACCAGCAAATAAGCAACAATAGAACTGACATAGTGGAAGAGGAGAAAAATCTTTTGCCTATTCATTTATCCATTAACTGGAATCTGCAGCCTGCCTTGACTATAAAGCAAATGGTTTAACAGATTAAAAAGTGCAGATAACATATCTCAGTAAATTTAAACTCAAATCCAATTAAAACGGCTAAGTGCATAACTATTTCAGAGACCGCTACCCTACTGTTTAAGTGCATCTCTCTCAAGCAAACTAAAGATCCCAAAGCAATTTAAAAAGCCAGCCAGTTCACGCACACCAGACTACTATTTAATATAAAGTGAAATCTGATTCTCCCATCAGCAAGTAACACCTGATGTCTGTAACGAAAAAAAAAGGGATCATATGACCACTTAGGAACCATTAGTGATCTAACACTACAGGAATATATTTTTCTCCCCAAGAACACCACGACTGGGTTCATACAACATGCTAAACCAGTGATAAAACCCTAGCTAAAATATGTGTCAGAAATCATGAATTGGGGGTTCCTATTTTTACAAATCAAACTTAAATTGCTGTGGATATGAAAGCAGGTAGTCAGAGGTTGGTGATAGTTGCATATCACACTTCAATAAAGTTATAATGGAAGAACCCAGGATTCATTCAGGGAAAACTGTCTAATATTCGGAATTGATGGAATTTGGGGAAAATATTATTCCAATGGTTGATGTGAATGGATATTAGGAATGGGAAAAGAGGGCATCTACCATATTTTTCAGAGTATAAGACGCACTGGAGTATAACACACACCTACCTTTTTTGGTGAGGAAAAGAAGAAAAAGAAACCTCCCTCTGCCTCTGAGCAATTTTGCCTCCTTCAGCAAACAACAAACGGCCTGCTTTACTTTCATTTTCGTTTTCAGCATAGCTTGATTAGCACAAGGGGGAAAAAAAATTGCTCCAGCAATTTACCTCTTTGCAGCAAGCAGCAGAGCCCTGCAAAACAGCTGAGAGCAAATCAGCTGAGAGTCGGGAGGCAGATCCAATCAATTTGTGCTAATTAGGCTGTGCTGAAGCTGAAAGGAGCTGTTTTTTCTTGCTGTTTACTTGCAAGGAGGTAATTGCTGCAAGGCAGAGGCCAAAGAGTGGGGGCCAGTGGGTCCCCCTTTTAGGGGGAAAAAAGGTTCGTCTTATACTCTGAAAAATACGGTACTTAGAATGTCTGTTTTGTGTGTATATGGTTTATGAATAACAGTGTTTTAACAGGTAGTCCTTGATTTATAACCATTTGTTTAGTGACTGAAGTTACAACAGCACTGACTTACAACCGGTCCTCACACTTATGACCACTGCAGCATTCCCATGTTCACATGATTAAAATTCTGGTGCTTGGCAGCCAGCATGTATTTCTGTCTGTTATAGCATCCAAGAGTCATGTGATCTTCATTTGCAACCTTCCCAGTCAGCTTCCCATAAGGCCAATGGGGGAAAGCCAGATTTGCTTAATGACCATATGATTCATTTAATAAGTCCAGTGATTCTCTTAATCACTGTAGCAAACAGAGTGATAAATACGATACATATATACTGTACATACCATGTTGTACATATGCAAAAGAGGTGGGTTTCAGCAGGTTCTAACCAGTTCTGGAGAACCGGTAGTGGAAATTTTGAGTAGTTCGGAGAACCGGTAGTAAAAATTCTGACTGGCCCCACCCCCATCTATTCTCTGCATCCCAAATCCCAGCTGATCGGGAGGAAATGGAGATTTTGCAGTAACTTTCCCCTGGAGTGGGGAGGGAAAGGACGTTGACTTACCTGAACGTCCGTTCTGAGAGTGGAGAGGCCAGTGGTCACACGTGGGTTGATGACGCGATTCAGCCCAGATCGAGTCTGATAGTTGAAAGACTCCTCCTCCTGTTGCTGTCTCCCAGCTTTTGGACGAGAGATGATCAGACTGACGACGCTCCAGCTGAGCTGAAAGAAAGAGAGAAAAGTACACCGGGCGAAACGGACCGGCGGAAGGGTGGGGGTGACCACTGGCCTCTCCACTCTCAGAACGGACGTTCAGGTAAGTCAACGTCCTTTCTAAGCGAGGGAGAGGCCAGTGGTCACACGTGGGACATGCCAAAGCCCACCACTTAATGGGAGGGACCCGCCCGGGACGTGGAGACCCCCCCCGCACATACTTGCTGGAGAACCCGGCGACCGAACGCCGCCTCCGCCGAAGCAAGGCTATCGATTTTATAATGGCGGATGAAGGGGGTTGGAGACGTCCAGGTGGCGGCCCGACATACTTCCAGAAGAGGGGCCTGGGTGGCCCAGGCCGCCGTGGTGGCTGCACTCCTGGTAGAGTGGGCAGTCAAGCGGCGAGGTGCCTGTAAGGATTGGGCCCCATAGGCGGTAGTAATCGTGGCCCTAATCCAGCGGCCTACTGTCTGAGGTGAGACTTTAAGTCCCAGAGTGGCAGGCTGGAATACCAAGAGGCTCTCCGAGCGACGGAAAGAGGAAGTCCGCCGGAGGTAGATTCGCAGAGCCCTGCGGACATCTAGTAAATGCCAAGTGCGTTCCTGGGGCCGGGAGGGATGAGGGCAAAAATCGGGCAGGATTAACTCCTGAGCCCGATGAAAGTGAGTGTTCACTTTAGGAAGGAAGGTGGGATCTAGACGGAGCACGACCCGGTCGGGGTGGAAGATGCAGAGGTCGGCCCGGGCCGAAAGAGCTGCCAGTTCGGATATTCGCCGAGCGGATGTGATGGCGACTAAAAATGATACTTTGTAGGAGAGGAAGCGTAATGGCACCGTCCTAAGGGGCTCGAATGGACCTTGAGTGAGTGCCGAGAGGACTTTGGGCAGATCCCAGGATGGGTAACGGTGAATGGGAGGCGGGCGGAGGTTTGTGGCACCCCGGAGAAAAAGGCGGATGAGGGGACGATCTGCTAGAGAATTCCGGGAACCGAAACACAAGATGGAAGACAGGGCGGCCACTTGCCTCCGTAAGGTGTTGGGGGCCAACCCCGCATCCAACCCTTGCTGGAGGAACATAAGTACCTGTTTCGTCGACGCCAAACCTGGGTCCTGGTTCCGCTTCGAACACCAGAGGGCGAAGGATCGCCATGTGGAGCCGTAGATCCGTCTCGTTGCGGGCCTCCGTGCCGCCAGAATGGTGGTGATGATATGGTCCGGCAAGTGGGATCCTCTCAGGAGGCGCCGCTCAACCTCCAGGCGGTTAGTTGAAGCCAGTGGACGTCCGGGTGTAGAATGGGGCCCTGACGGAGGATGACCTTCGCTGGTGGAAGACGCCACGGAGGAAGAATCGACAGCAGTTGGAGGTCGGCGAACCACGGGCGGCGGGGCCAGTGGGGCGCGATGAGGATCAGCTCCGCTCGTTCCGCTAAGAGTTTCCGGAGCACCTTGGGAAGAAGGGGGAGGGGGGGAAAGGCATAGAGGAGGCCCGGGGGCCAACAGCTGTGGAGGGCGTCCACCGCCTCCGCTCTCGGATCCGGATATCTGGAGAAGAAGCGGGGTGTCTGCCGGTTGTCGTAATTCGCAAATAGGTCCACCGTCGGATTCCCGAAGCGGGCCGTGATTTGTCGGAATAGGGCAGGGTCGAGCTGCCACTCGCCCTGGTCGACGAAGGAGCGGCTGAGCCAATCGGCTTGTATGTTGGCTTGTCCTGATATGTGGGAGGCCCGGAGGGACCTCAGGTGTGTCTCCGCCCAGGCTCCCAGGCTCTTGGCCTCCTCTAAGAGGTCGCGAGAGCGGGTTCCCCCTAGGCGGTTTACATGGGCCTTGGCGGCCACATTGTCCGTCCGGACAATGACATGACGATCCAGGATTTGTATCTGAAAGATGCGGAGAGCCAGATGGATGGCTCGGAGCTCTAGCCAATTGATGTTGTGGCCCTGGTCCTCCTGGGACCAGCGACCCTGGGCCATGGTGGATTGAAGGTGAGCTCCCCAGCCCTGAAGGCTGGCGTCTGTCGTTACGATGAGGGGATTGGTCTCCCGAAATTCCCTCCCCTTGAGAAGTGCTGGGGACAACCACCAGTGAAGAGAATTTCGAACGAGGGGGGGAAGGGATACCATCCGGCTGGTGGCCGATAAGCGGCGCTTCTGATACAGGAGAAGAAACCACTGCAGGTCCCTGCAGTGGAGACGGGCCCACGGAACGATTCCTATACAAGAGACCATCTTTCCCAGCAGTTGGGAGAGGGTCGCCAGAGAGACGGGCCGTCTCCGGGCGACCGACCTGACCAGAGACCGCAAGCTGATCAGGCGCTCCTGGGAAAGGTAGACCCTGCTCTCGACCGTATCGATGACAGCTCCCAGATGTTGAATGCGGGTCGTGGGTACCAGATGGCTCTT
Organism: Pantherophis guttatus; assembly: GCF_059756535.1. Lineage (NCBI taxonomy): Eukaryota > Metazoa > Chordata > Lepidosauria > Squamata > Colubridae > Pantherophis > Pantherophis guttatus. The sequence goes on along the minus strand of NC_142063.1, from coordinate 327,064,836 downwards.
GGCATAATTGATGGAGAAGCCGTGAGCCGACAGGACCCGGAGGGTGGAGTCCACGTCCTGTTGCGCCATTACCTCCGAGCTCGACTGGATGAGGAGGTCGTCCAGGTAACATTGGATCCTGACCGGCCGAGCTCGGATGTGGGCCGCAAGGGCGGCCATCAATTTTGTGAACACTCGGGGAGCCAAGGAAAGGCCGAATGGAAGTGCGCGATACTGGTAATGCCGGCCCGCATGACAAAACCGCAGGAACTTGGAGTATGCCGGATGGATGGGAACGTGTAAGTACGCCTCTGTCAGATCTATCGACGAGAGGAGGTCCCCAACCCGGATGCCATCCAGAATGGATTGCAATGACTGCATTTTGAATCGTCGGTAGAGAACCCAACGATTCAAAATCTTGAGGTCTAGGATTGCTCTCCATCCCCCGGAAGACTTCTGCACGATGAACAGGCGAGAATAGAAGCCGTGTCCGCGCTGCTCCTGAGGTACCGGTTCGATGGCCCGAATTTCTAATAAATGCTGAATGGCCGATACCACCAGAAGTTGATGCGCCCGGTCCCGGGAGGGAGGGCATCGGAGAAATCTGTCCGGAGGGGTGGAGAGGAATTCCAGGGAGAGGCCCCACCTGACCGTCTCCCTGACCCAAGAGTCCGATGTTGTCGACTCCCATTGGTTGGCAAAGAGAGCCAGGCGGCCCCCAATGGGAGAGGAGGACCTGCAGTCAGCGGGACCTGTGGAAGGGACGCCCCCGGCTCCCTCTGAAGGAGCGTCTAAACTGGCCCCTCTGGGCCTGGGGACCCTGGCGTTCCGGAGGACGGGAGCGGGGGGGAAAGAATCTCTGGTTTCTCGGGCCCGAGAACCCAGGTTCTGGGCCGCGAAAGGGACGAAAAGGAGCAGCCGGGCGGTGCTCCGAGCGCCGGGAAATGTTAGGTAAGATCCGCCTTTTGTCCCTGGTTTCAATTAAGAGGGGCTCGAGAGGAGCCCCGAAAAGGGAAGGTCCTGCAAAGGGGGATGATGCCAGACGCCATTTAGACTTGGCGTCCGCCTGCCATTGGCGAAGCCAAAGCAGGCGACGGGAGGTAACCGAAGCCCCAATTGATTTAGCAGCAAACCGTGACGTATTTAATGTCGCATCTGCGGAATATTCCAGGGCGGCCAGGATTTTGCTAATGTCCTGCTGGGACCTGGAATCTGTTAGAGGGATCCGTTCCTTTAATTGGCGGAGCCACAGGATTGAGGCCCTATTAAAGAAAGATGAGGCCAAGGAGGATCTAACCGCCCAGGCGGAGGCCATGTGTGCCTTGACCAGAGAATGGTCAAGGCGCTTGTCCTCGGGGCGGAGGCTCTCCTCCGGTGGGGCTCCCGCATTGGAGGGGCTCGAAAGAGCCACCACAGGCGGGTCTACCGTTGGAACCTGCAAGAGGGACGTTAGGTCAGGGACTAAATTATACAGACGTCTGTCAAGTGAATTCGGGTTGGGGCCCGACGCGGGATTGGACCATTGGCGTTGGATTACGTCCTTGAAGAGCTTAGGACCTGGTATCTCTTCTATTTCAGAGATAGGCTCTTCGAATAGAGGAATCGAGGCCTCCGAGGATTGCCCTGGAGGCACAGGGTTACTGGGGAGACCCAAGCCAGTTGTGACCTTAGCCTTGTGGAGAAGCGATCTAAACAGTTGTGGCTTAAACAAGCCCACAAATGAAGGCTGGTCTGGGGCTAGGTCTTCATCTTCAGATAAGTCCTGTTCCCTAATGTCCTGATCTAAGAGGGAGGGATGTTCTGAGGGGACAGAAAGAGCTACCCCCCTTGTAGGATTAACGGACCCCGCATACTGGGATCCCTCAATGTCCACTTGAGAGGAATCAGATTCATCCACCCAGGAAGCGGTACGCTTCTGTAGCTCCAGTTGGACCCCTTTTTGAATGGCCTGGTGCAGAAAAGCCGCTAACTCCGGTGTTAGGACGGAAGCGGAGGGGGAATCCTTGACCGCATCTGAAGGATGGGAAGATGCTTCAGGGGGGTCCGGTGGGCCCGCCCCTTGCGGAGAAGAGACCGATGGAGCTCCAAAAAGGGCCTCCTGAACCTCAGCCCGTAAGGCCGGTACAGCAATGTTAGCATCAGGGGACAATTGGGGAATGGGGGTTCCAGGAGGAACCCTGTCTCCAGATGGGGTGGATGCTGTGGGTAGGGGGTCTGGGATTGGTGCTGGAGAAGTCCCTGATTGAGGAGGGGCCTCCCTGAGAGAGGTTTCCCTGAGGGCCTTTTGTATCGAACGCTCAATCGCCTCATGAAGGCGCTTTTCTTTTTTTGCTTTTTCTGCCTGGGCTTTAGCCTCCTTAGAGGCTTGGGTCCCTTTGGGCTTCTTTGGAGGAACCGCTGAAGAAGGCCCTGGTAAGGGCTCCTCGTGGGATGCCCTCTTCGTGGCCTTGGTGGAGCGGGAAGCCATTAAACCTGTTGAAAAATGCAGCAGAATACGATTAAAAATTTTTAAGGCCCAAGGGTGTTCAGCAAAATGGATACCGTCTGCCTCGTGGGGCAGAGAGGCTGATACAAAATGGCGGCCGCCTGCCTCGTGGAACAGTGAGGCTGTTACAATGGCGGCCGCCTGCCTCTGTAGGCTAAGGGCGCAAGCAGGCTTTAGCCACGGAGAAGCCAGGAGGGGTGAAAGACCCAAGGTCTTATGTTTCTACCCTCCCCAAGGGTTCGCGCCCGCTTTGCCTTGCCTGAGGATATTGTCCCTCGAAGATCTGCGTTGGATCCTGTAGATCTAGCAAGGCAGGGCGCGTGGGGAGGAAAGCCCCAGGGGCGCCAAAAAGGCGTTGCGCTGAGGCGCTAACGCCGTCGCTCCGTCAGGGAAGGCAGGAGCTGGCAGGGATACAGCCAGCCGATGTCCGCAACCGCCGTCAGCTGGAAGGCGCCAAGATGTGGATTGCGCCGGCGGAGAGGCGGAGAAGTGACGGGCGGCAAGCTCAGCCAGGAACCTGCTACCAGCAACGCTGGGAGGTTCCGCAGCGGTCTCGGGCGTGAGCCGTTCGCACTGCTGAGGGGAGAGACTCAAAGGGAAGTCTCAATCCCCAATCGCTGAGCTGCTTCTGGGAGCGCAGGGCGCTGGCCGCTGGGCGCGAAGCCCTCGATTTTGCTCCCACTGTAACAGCTCTGGTATTGAAAAACTGTTTGAGAGGCTCAGTGGAGCGTCTGATCTGGTTCAGATCGAGTCTGAAAGCTGGGAGACAGCAACAGGAGGAGGAGTCTTTCAACTATCAGACTCGATCTGGGCTGAATCGCGTCATCAACCCACGTGTGACCACTGGCCTCTCCCTCGCTTAGAATGGAGATTTTACAGTATCCTTCCCCTGCCACACCCACCAAGCCACGCCCACCATGCCATGCCATGCCCACCAAGCCACACCCACAGAACCGGTAGTAAAAAAAATTGAAACCCACCACTGATATGCAACCACCAAATCTCTTCTTGTCTTAACTGCGAGTGGTACAAAAATTACAGTTTATGTCTAGACATGTATATCAGAAAGGATCATTGTCTTCTTTATTCTGATTTACCGGGCTATAGATGTAGCCACAGGTGGCTTGGTGTCACCAAACAAGAAAGAGACAAAACCTTGGGTATAATTAAGGGTTTTACATTGGGTGAAATAAAGTTGATATTGTATATGATAACAGCAGCGAGATTATTGATAGGTCAATATTGGAAAAATGAAGCTATGCCTACTATTGAAGAATGGTCTTTGAAGATGGCCAGTTTTGCAGAGATGGCGAAGATTTCAGCATATTTAAAAGACCGCTCACAAGAGACTTATGTATGGGAGTGGAAAAAGTGGATAGATTATGTGCAGAATAAATATCAAATTGGGAAATACCAGATAGCTTTTAACTGAAAGTATTATATAGGGATAGAACGATAGAATTTTGTGAAGATGTGAAAAATATACAGGGGGTGGACGGATTCAAGTTTTATAAAAAGGGGATTTTGATTTGGATTATATTTTGAGGAAGTCTGGGGGGGAAGGGAGGGTTAGGGGGGGTTAGGGAAGGTTAGGGAGGGAGGGGGGGAAATTGGGGAGAAAATGTAATTGTAAAACTTTTTCAATTAAAAAAAAAAAAAGAAAGAGACAAAACTTTCCTCTTGACTTTTGAGCTTGATTTTGCTAGAACCTTTCAAGGGGTTTTGGTGATATAAAATACAATCAACGTTTTCAACCGTTCACAATACTAACATCAAATATACACACAAAAAACCACACGCATCTGATTTCCAAATTTGGCCACTATGTCCATTACATTTTGATGGAGAGGCTTGAGGGCATGGCAAGCTCTAATATAATGGATGAGTCTACACAACAAATGAAATTAGGCTAAAGTGAAGTTGCAGTTTAGCAAGTTGAGGAGTGGAAAATGCAGCCACTGTGGCCTCTTCCACAAATCACTGGCTTAAAAACAAGTTGCTAATTTGGTTTTTGAATTTTGTGTAACTGGAGGGTTTTGGTTTTTTTAAATTGATTATGCCAGTCCTCCTTGAAAGGGCTTTTACCCATAAAGACAGCTTCAGAAGCAGTTTGAATTAAAATGAATCAATGAATAAACATTAAATGAATAAAACAAACAATCCTTCAACCATTAGCTCCAAACAATTCAAGCAACAAAACATAACCCAACAATAAAACGCATTCCAACCCAAGTGTTTAAAATACCAGTTTCTTCACCCTTTACAATCATTAAAACAACTGCAAGGGGGAGGCGTCTTCTGCCTGGGTGATAAAAAGAAAAAGAAAGCAGACACAAAGCAAAATGCCCATTTCCTTCTTATGGCCAGCTGTTTAACCTCAGCGATGGCATTTAGAAAAGGGTATGAAAGCTCACACTGCACTCCGGGCGTTTTATTCTTTGTTACCCAACAGAATGTTGGAAATAAATAAAACTGCCAGAGATTCTCATTCTCATTTTCATTTTATTTTTGTCTAGATTTGTTTTATCTAGCCTATATTGTTTTTTTTTTAATAAATAACTCAAGGCAGCAAGCATATATATAATATCCCTTCTTCCTATTTTCCCCACAACAAGAATCCTGTGAAGTGAGTTGGGCTGAGAGAGAGTATCTGGCCCAAGATCATCCAGTCAGCTTTCATGCCTAAGGCAGGACTAGAACTCACAGCCTCCTGGTTTCCAGACTGGTACTTTAACCACTAGGCCAGGGGATCTGACCCGCGGGGCTGCCCTGGAAAAAGCAAAGGACTGTACCACATGCAGGCCTGCAGTGCCTCTGCCAACGAAAAAGGAGGCGGCCCTCCCGAGCTCCGTTTTCGCTGGCCAAGGGTTGCAACAGGTTGTGGCAGCCAAAAACAGAACTCGAGAACCCGTTTTCGCTGGCGGAGCACTCAGACCACCACAGGAGCCCCCCGACATGAGTGAAACACAATCCTGATGCGGCCCTCAATGAAATAGAGTTTGACATCCCTGCACTAGGCCAAACTGGCTCTGTTTGCCTGTTCCTCAGCATAACAACTCTTGAGTAGAACAGAAACAAATTTAAGATGGGAGGGAAACCTGGCAAAAGAAAAGACCAAGTTCAAAAATGGGGCAGAACCAAATGAGGGAAAAAAACAAAAGGCGTTCAAAGGAGCAAGCGTTGGAGAGAGGCTTAGGCTGCTGCCAACTGCTCCCTTCTTACATCCCTCTCCCTCCTTCCTGCCACTATTAAGGGGGAGGGAAAAATACCAGAAACCATGTTTTGCTGCCTTTCCCTAGCTCGTTATTTTTTTGCAACCCAATGGAATGTTTGAAATAAAGACGCTTGGCTCTCTGTCTGCCTGAACATAATGAGACCAAATATGGAGTAGAGGGAGAAGCCAGCAAAATAAAGATGAAAGTCAAAAATGGATCGGATCCAGCTTGAGGTGGCGGAGAGGGGAAAAAAAGAATCAGAAAGACATGCCTCAGTGCATCACTGCAGGATGCATCAGGCAGCAGCTCCGAATGTTGCCGATTGTTCCATACTAAGCCCTCTCCCTGTCCTTGGTCATATGACCCAGAGCAGATAGTATACAGTTTGTACTGTACAAAAGAAAATAGCAATAGCACATTGAATAGGATAGGATAGGATAGGATAGGATAGGATAGGATAGGATAGGATAGGATAGGATAGAATAGAATAGAATAGAATAGAATAGAATAGAATAGAATAGAATAGAATAGAATAGAATAGAATAGAATAGAATAGAATAGAATAGAATAGAATAACAGAGTTGGAAGGGACCTGGGAAGTCTTCTTATCCAACCCCTTGCTCAGGCAGGATACCCTATACCATTTCAGACAAATGGTTATCCCATCCCTTCTTAAAAACTTCCAGTGTTGGAGCATTTACAACGTCTGGAGGCAAGTTGTTCCACTGATTAATTGTTCTAACTGTCAGGAAATTTCTCCTTAATTCTAGATTGCTTCTCTCCTTGACAGACTTATGTGCCACTTCATAGTGCTTTACAGTCCTCTCTAAGCGGTTTACAGAATCAGCATATTGTCCCCAACAATCTCATTTTGTTGGGTCCTCATTTTACTGACCTGAGGATGGAAGGCTGAGTCAACCTTGAGCCGGTCAGAATTGAACTCCTGGCAATGGGCAGAGTCAGCCTGCAATACTGCAATCTAACCACTGTGCCACCATGGTTCTTGGCAGACACCCCCTATGGCCACTGTTTGTAAAGGGATTAGAAACAACTCCAGAAACCTGTTTTAACTACTTTTCCTACCTTTTTTTTTTATGGCATTACATTTTCATTACTGTCATCTCCGTCAGTTGGCTATCCAAATGGCAAATCTCTTTTTCCTTTATTTCTTTAGCATATGGCATACAACGTCAGGGAAATCTACGAAGGCTAGACACAATGCAGTCCTGACAGCCTAGATTGCTAGCTCATTCTTGCCTTTCCTTCACCAGCACTGTCTGGAGGTCATGTTGCCTTTCAGCTCAACATCCAATTTTGGGCCATGCTGGTGGGGGATTAGAGGAGTTGAAGTCCAACCTTGGGGGGGGGGGAACGACCAAGTAGAAGAAGTACAATATAAGTAGGCAGAATGAGCCTCTTTCTGTGGCCCTTTGTAGTCCCTGCCAAATTTCAAGATGTAATTTCTCAGGTCTCTTTTTAAATATGACTGCAGACTCTGGCTAAAGAAAGGTTTCGTATCTTGGTTTTAAATTGATCTATCGATAGATAGATAGATAGATAGATAGATAGATAGATAGATAGATAGAAAGATAGATAGATAGATAGATAGATAGATAGATATCCATGGAAGGAAAGGCACGACAGATAAGATAGCAAACACTAAGTTGCTTTCACCCATCCCACCCCACCCCATCAGCATCTTCCAGGTATTAAGTTAGAGAAGGCCTGAAGTCTATTTACGATCTGGCCCATTATCCAGTTTCCAAATAAACATGCCTCATTGGCACTTCTGTGAAGTCAGCATTTAAAGAAAACGATTGCTCTGGGAAACACCATCAATCAAAAGCATTAATTAGAAGCCGCCATGTGTTTTTATTTCCTGAGAGCTAACGGACTGCAAACAATATTCGTAGGAGCCCTCAGAGAATCCTCTGCAGCTTAGCATCAACTTCTCTGCTCTTACCACATTTTTCTCTCCCATCAACCGTCCTCACCATAAGGAATACACACCTGCCCCCTCCCCATTGATCATACTGGCTAGCACTGAAGCTCCTCAACATTCCCCATCCTAGTTCTGGGGCATCTGAAAGAGATTAGGATCATGAGCAGAGGTGGTATTCAGCTAGTTCTGACCAGTTCTAGAGAACCCGTAGCAGAAATTTTGAGTAGTTCAGAGAACTGGTAAATACCACCTCTGGTTGGCCCCGCCCCCATCTATTCGCTGCCTCCCGAGTCCCAGCTGATTGGCTGGGTCTTCTTTTGTTGCCCTGCACAGGAGAACAGAGCTCGAAAGCTGGTTAGTGGGGTGGGGAGGGAATGGGGATTTTACAGTATCCTTCCCCTGAAGTGGGATGGAAATGGAGATTTTGCAGTATATCCTTCCCCTGGAGTGGGGTGGAAATGGGGATTTTACATTATCCTTCCCCTTCCCCTTCCACTCCCACCAAGCCACGCCCACCAAGCCACGCCACGCCACCAAGCCATGCCCACAGAACCAGTAGTAAAAAAATTTGAATACCACCACTGATCATGAGGATATAGTGAGAACAGACTGAGCAACAGTTTGCAGGCACTGTGACTAGATGAAGCCTCTATATTTAAAGGCAATATAGCTTTAGTGGTTAAGGCAACAGGCTAGAAACTGGGAGAATGTGAGTTCTAGTCCCACTTTAGACACAAAGCCAGCTAGGTAATCTTAGGCCAGTCACTTTCTTTTGGCCCTAGAAAGGAGGCAACAACAAACCACTTCTGAAAATTTTTGCCAAGAAAACTGCAGGGATTTATCTGGGCAGTCTTTGAGAATCAGACATACACACCTCCTTGATTTTCTGAGAGGAATCTGCAAACTCTTTTCCTGAGCATCTTTGTTATATTCATTGCTTCTGTAAGCAAGACTATATTTAACAATAAACAAAGGAAGATGGACAAACATGAAGCAGCAGGCAAAGGATGGGATTAGAAGATGTCTCCACCTCCTGTTTGCAAGCACCCCAGAAGCATCTGAATAGCCAATGTGAGTAACCAAATGCTTGGCTAAAATGGGTCCCATTTTAGTCAAGCATTTGGCTTGACTAAACAGCAGGGCTATTCTTAATTTCTAAGGCATAGCATAACTGGGCAGTAAAATCCACATAACTGCAACCTTTCTGCTACCTCCTGGATTTCGGCAGCCCAAATACAATATTCACATATCCCGAGAGTATTACATTATGAAATGCATTATAAAATTGCTGAAAGATCCACAAGCTTCCAAATCTTGTGCCTGAGATATGTATTTGCAGAAACAGCTTTGTTTACCAATCTCAAATATCAAACCAAACCTTGGACCGTGAAGAATTTACCCATTTATGCTACTTGCTTCTGACTTACTGACTTATTTACCCATTGCTGCTCTTATTCTTGATCTAACTTCTTTTTCACTGTAGCAACTACCAGCATTGCTCTGGTTTGGTTCTGCAGTCTTTAAAGAGAAGTGTTCTAAACATACCATGTTTCCCTGAAAATAAGACCCTGTCTTATATTTTTTTTGAATCCTGAAATAAGCGCTTGGCCTTATTGCCATGCGCTCAAAAGCCCGATTGGGTTTATTATCAGGGGATGTCTTATTTTGGGGGAAACAGGATACCAATAAAGGAGAATATTTGTAGTTCAGGATTGACATGAGGAGTCCTTGGTGCTCTCTGAACTTGCTCACTTTCTTGCAGACTAGCATTGATGATGTTACCTAATCTCCACCAAAATTGGTAGCCAAATTCCAACTATTTTCTCAGTTGCAGATTCTCAACCTCAGTTCTCAACTTCAAAGATTCACTTGTGGGATGGACATGAATCTGATTAGCTTTTGGCCTTTAAAAGAAACCTGCCTACAGTGTCCTGTGATACACAGTTGAGGGAGTTGTCATGTTAATTTATACACTCGGAAGGAGCTCGGCATCTCATGCACAATGGCTGTGGGTGATTTTGCATCGAGAGCTTATGAAATTCCATTGTTGCAGAACTTACAAATTAGACCATATCATTCAGTCTCCTTTGATTTCACAAGACTTTGGTGATTTTAAAACCATTTATGTTTATTTAATCTGGCAGGTCCAAAGGCACACATTGCTAACTTGATACAGAATAAAACTGAGTTAACTCAGAGACAGTTCTCTCAATTTTATGTAGCTTTCAAGCAATGGAATAGTCTTGCTCTCATTAAACCCTAAACCCAATAAAATATAATCATTGTATTTACATAAAATGCTATGTTCAAATACCCAAACCCTATTCTAGTTTAAGGTAAGGGCCTGTTAAATTTCCTACAGCACAATGAATCTCTAGCTAACTAATCCCAATTTAGCCTAGTAGAGATTGTTGTGCAAACTCTGTCTTTACTTTTCATAGTCCTAAGGCTTTTCTAACTTTTCAGTTCAATCGTGATTTTAATTAGCTTTATCAGGATGTAACTATTGGTTTATTTACTTTTCTTTACTGTTAGTTGCCTTGAATTCCCAGTGGGCAGAAAAGCAGAGTGTCAAAATGAACGTCATCTAAGTATTCTTCGGATTACAAGGAGTAGCACACTCTGTAATTGTAATCATTCAGAAATATGCCCTTTCAATCCTTACTAGAGATAGTCCTCAATTTAAAACCACAATTGGGACTGAATCTCCCGTTGCTAAATGATGTGTTCGTTAAGTGAGTCACATCCAATTTTACAACCTTTCTTGCTCTGGTCATTAAGCAAATCTAGTTTTCCCAATTGACTTTGTTGTCTGATGTCCTCTAGGAAGGTTTCAAATGGCGATGACATGACTGTGGAATGGTACCGCACAGGGCCAGCCATTTTGTGACTTGTACTCTAAAACTCTATCTTACTCATGCCATGATGTTGAGACATGATCTAGCTCAGTGATGACTAACCTTTTTCCCCTCGGGTGCCAAAAGCGTGTGTGCGCTTGACAGCGCGTGCGTGCTCACATCCATAATGCAATGCCCCGCTCGCCCGCCCCGCCCTCTGCACATGCGTGCGAGATCCCCTGCGCATGCGCACATGGCCCCTCTGCTCCCCCCCACGCATGCGCACGTGACCCCCCTTTTGGCCTCACATCCCAAAACAACGCTGGGGGAGGAGCCTCGCCTCCCAAAACGGCTGGGAAAGGAAAAAAAGCTTCACCTCCCAAAACAGCGCTGGGAGGGGGGGAGGGAAGCCTCACCTCCCAAAATGGCAGGGAGGGAGAAAAAGCCTCACCTTCCAAAACAGCACTGGGAGGGGAATCTCCGGAGATCTGGGAAGGCAGGGGCAGCAGAAAGTGAGGAGAAAGGTAGCCCCCACCCCCCCATGCACGCTTGTTTCCCGCTTGCAGGGCAGAAACTCGAAAATCAGCTGGGCGGGAAGCCCTGGAGCATGCGCACTGGAGCTGAGCTGGGTGACGGCTCACGTGCCCGCAGGAAGGGCTCCACGTGCCACCTGTGGCACGCATGCCATAGGTTCGCCATCATGGATCTAGCTTGTTTGGTCTACCATACTATGTGAACACATGGAGAATATTTTGTCAGTATGCTATATGAACCAGCCAATCTGTCATGTTTCCTTTGGGGCAAATAGCAAATATAGGTACTTACAACCATCCATAAAATAAAATAAAATAAAATAAAATAAAATAAAATAAAATAATAAATAAATAGCTGATTGTGCCACCAACCGTAAAAATAATAAAACATAGAGTGAAATCAAATTAAACAGATTTGTTTATCACTATTCAAGTTTTTCCACTTATTAATTGTGCCTAAGCAAGGATTGATATGCTTTTCAGTTCAATTGAAAAACACCCCCCTCCCAAACCTTCCTGATTACTAATGTGAGTGAACATACTGCATATTGTTTTCAGTGTTATGTAGCAAGGATTCCTAATGAGTCTGTTATTTTTCTTTTCTTTCTTCCATTCAGTTGTGTGTGATTCTCAGAGACTGCTTGGAGAAGTCCCTTTAGTTTTCTTGGCAAAGGTTTTTCAGAAGCAGTTTGCCATTGCCTCCTTTCTAGGGCTGAGAGAAAATGACTGGCCCAAAGTTTCGCAGCTGGTTTTGTTTTTCATTTCATTGAGGCATTTCATTGAATTCATAAACATTATCTGATTTTTACAACCACTCCATGTTTGTGTATTCTGGTCTCGGAGAATTCAATTAAAACTGAGAGGATGGGATCAAGCCAGCCCAGCTAGATGGAATAAGTGTGTTTTCAGGGCCCGACGAAAAGTCCAGGGGTCTGATATCGTGCGTATCTCAGGGGGCAGGTCATTCCAGAGGGCAGGTGCTGCCACAGAGAAGGTTCTCCCCCTGGGGGTCACCAGCCAGCACTGTCTGGCCGACGGCACCCTGAGGAGGCCCTCTCTGTGCAAGCAAACCGGTCGGTGGGAGGCTATTGGTGGCAGAAGGCGGTCTCGCAAATACCCCGGCCCTAAGCCATGGAGCGCTTTAAAGGTGGTCACCAACACCTTGAAGCGCACCCGGAAGACCACAGGAAGCCAGTGCAGCTCGCGCAGAAGAGGCGTCATATGTGAGCGCCCCGTCTCTCCCATAATCCCCCGCGCGGCCGCATTCTGGACTAACTGCAGCCTCTGGGTGCACCCCAAGGGGAGTCCCATGTAGAGAGGGGCATTTAGACTGGATTTGGCATTTTTATCCACCTATCAAGACTTTCCCAAGGACCCAGGTCAGGTATATGTTGTTGTTCAATAATGTTAAAAGTATGCTGTTCCAAGCAAAGCTGCCTGTTGCAATTGATAATTTTTGTCGATGTTCAAGTGGTGGTCCAGTTGTTTTGGAATTGCACCCAAGATGCCTTTTACTATTAGTGCTATCTTTGCTTTGTTTTGCCATAATCATTTTCTTCCAATTCCAAGCACAGAGTATATGAGAGCCTGAACCTAGCAGGCTATCTTGGGTTGCATTTAGTACACTTAATGTTCATTGTCCTCTGGCTTCTACCTGAACAGGTAGACTTTCCCAGTTCTAGCTGAACAGGGAACTTTCTGTTGTGACCTAGGCTTACTGAGTCATTACAAGACACAATTAGTCCCAAATAAACCTATTTTATTGTAACAGCTGAGAATTACGTTCATTCCCAACTAAGTCCCAATTAGTTGCAACAAAAGTCTTTCGGAAGAAGTCCTTCAGGATAATCACCAACCTTTATCTTCTTTGACACCCTGCCAAAGGCCTTACTTGGCAAAGCCCCACGAAGTTCAGAAACAAACAAGAGATGCTGACTGGAAACAGAATTAGCAACGTTGTCTTCCTGCAAAAAGCCCAAGTGCCTTTGTTTCTCTTTTAAGCCTTATGGGAGAGGCCAATCATCTCCTGGCCTTACTCCTGAGTCGTCTCTTTTGCTTTAGCTGCTCTTGCCTTCTGGCAGCTCCTCCTGTTCCTCTGCCTCTCTGCTGGCCGACTCTGGGTGCTCCAGAGTCCACGCATCACTCCCAGATGGCCCTGGCCCCATTTCTGCCCCCAACGCAGAGCCCTCGTCCGGGCCTTCCCCAGACTCTAGGACTGGCCCATGTTCCTCCCCAACCTCCTCACTGTCCAACTCCGCTTCCAGCTCCGCAGGCTGCTGATGGACCACAACACTTTCCCAGTTCTAGCTAGGGATGGCAGAGGTTAAAATGAGGACCTTTTGCAGGCAGGCAGGGAATTTATTTATTTTCATTATCCTCATCATTTTAGCCATTGTCTATCTACTGCTGGAGGAATACTTCTTCCGCAAGTTTCCAACCTATACAGTCCTGAGCTTTCTTTTGCCAATTGGTATTTTGCCAATACTTCTTGATGTTGTCGATTCATCTTGTTTTAGGTCTCTTTCATGGATGCTTTTTATCAAATTGAAATGGAAATGGGCTGGTCACATAGCAAGAACTGATGGCAGGTGGACCAAAGCAATCATAGAATGGATCCCACTTATTTATTTTAATTATATCATTTACATAGCCATCCTTTTCACACTCTGGGTAGCTTACAAGGTTAAAAACAAATCCCTTAAGTGTCCAAGGATGAAAAATCACCAATAATAAAAAGTCTCATTTCTCCCCTGATCCAAATGTCTGAGGAAACAACCAGGTCTTCAGTTCCTTGCAAAAGACTAACAGAGAGAAGCAAAATGTTTTCGGGGGGGAGGACGGGGACCAAGGAAGTCTGATTATCTTTTGTAAAGCACCTTTGGAACAAGGATGTCTGGACTTCAACTCCCAGAATTCCTCAGTCAGCAAGCTGAAGTCCAGGCAACTTCAGGTTGCCAAAGCTGAGAAATACTGCTTTAAATAGATAGTCCTGGACCTCTGGTAGTGCACCTCAGATCTATGTAGAAAAATGTTTACAACCTAAAAAAAATTGTGCTTGCAATATATGAATTAGGGAGAGAATGTCCACAAGAAAACCTTGAATGCTGCAACCAATTTTGGTCATCATACCACAAAAAAGATGTTGAGACCTTGGAAAAAGTTCAGAGAAGAGCAACTAAGATGATCCAAGGGCTGGAGACTAAAACATGAGGCTGCAGGATTTGGGTTTGGCTAGTCTAAAGAAAAGAAGAATTAGGGGTGACATGATAACAGTATTCCAGTATTTGAGGGATTCTCACAAAGAAGAGGGGGGTCAAATTATTCTACAAAGCACCAGAGGGCAGGACAAGAAACAATGGTTGGAAACTAACCAAACAGAGAAGCAACCTGGAATTAAAGAGAAACTTCCTAACAGTAAGGACAATTAACTAGTGGAATAGCTTGCCTTCAGAAATCGTGGGCGCTCCATCACTGGAGGTTTTTAAGAAGATACCAGACAGCCACTTGTCTGAAATAGTATAGATTCTCCTGCTTGAGTAGGGGACTGGACTAGAAGACCTCCAAGATCCCTTCCAGCTCTATTCTATTCTATTCTAAAAATAGGAAGGAACCTAGCTTGAAGGATACAGTTCATCAAATAAAAGGCTGGGCACAAAGCATAAATAAATGAGTAAGATGCAAAGACTCAGGTATCATCTGAAAGCTGGAGATAAATTCTTTTCAGGGTCTGCTCACACCTGAACCTTTAAGTTCTCTTTATGGCAAAGCACTGCCTCCATCTTTCCTGCTGCGGTAAACTGAGCCTCTTTTCTCCACTGCTTAGCCTGACCATCTTCTGCAACATCAGCCAACTCCATAATGTACAGGGTGTACCAGTTTCCTTCCAAACAGCCTTTTTCAGCACTTGCCTGCCTAAGTGACAGCCTTAGCCTCCTCTGCCTGAATACTAATGCTGCTGGATCAAATCCAGGCAGACAAGGGGATTCTTCTATGCAAAGGCACTTCCCGGCCTTGCCTTCCTTCTTCCTTTGCATTGCCGTCTTAATTTGCAATCGGCTTCCAGTCGTCTTGCAGAGCCAAACTGCTAGGTGGGGGGTTTTTTCCCCCCAAGAAAAAATACACAAAAACACAGCTGAACCCAAGAGAATATGAAAAAAAAGCACTCATTGTTTTCAACAGCATTCAAAACTACAGGTACACACACACACACACACACACACACACACACACAAAAGGAGGGAGGGAGAGAGAGAGAGAGATTGCAAAGGTTTTTTACTGTCTGCTTCCAAAACATCCACTTTGTATTTTTTTTAATGTAAATTTGATTCAAAAATTTAAAGAGAACATAAAAGCTAAGAGAAACTAATGCGGTATAAGGAAAACCAAAAGAAGAAAATGACGAAAGGGCAGAAAGAAAAGATAAAAAGAAACAGAAAGAAGCTTCCAGTTTTCTCTGCAGCAAATAAAAGTATGACTACAAAATTATCTTTTACCCTAGGACAATGATGGCTAACCTTTTTGCAGTCGCGTGCCAAAAGCGTGGGGAACGTGGGGGAGGGGCTGTCACACGTGCCCGTGCCCACACCCATCATTCAATGCGCCCCACCCCCTGTGCATGAGGGCTCTCCCCCCGCGCTCCCCATGCTTTTGGCACGCGATGGCACAGTGAGCCCATTAGGCCCGTTTTTCACCCTCCCCAGGCTCCAGAGGCTTTCTAGGAGCCTAGGGAGGGTGAAAACGGCTTTCTCCACCCCCTCCCCCTGGAGGCCCTCTGGAGGCCAGAAACGGCCCGTTTCCTGACTTCCAATGGGCTCAGAAGGCCCAAAAATCAGTTGGATGGTATGCCGCAGCTGAGCTAGAGCAATGCTCGTGTGCCCACCAATATGCCTCCACGTGCCACTTGTAGCACGCATGCCATAGGTTTGCCATCACAGTCCTAGGACTACCAAAAAAAACCCCACCCCACACTTTTTTCTACTGTCCATTTTTTTTCTAATCATCAAAACCACAAATCATAAGGGCACTTTTTTTTTTAATGCAAGAAGTCTTGGAGGGGTTTCCAGCCAGCTATAAATGTAGATATTGCCTTTTCTCTAATTAAAGAATCTACGTTTGTGACCTCTGCCAGTTTCATCATCTTCACCAATCGTTCCGCCATTCAAAAATTTGGAGGGAACCTTGCCATCTTTCTGAATGGACTTGATTTCCCCTCAGTGGCATCCCTTGACTGGCTGTGCAGTACTATGACACTGCATTTGTTCACACTATTCTCTGGATCAGGGGTCTCCAACCGTGGCAATTTTAAGTCTGGAGGACTTCAACTCCCAAAATTCCCCAGCCAGCAAAGCTGCCTGGGGAATTCTGGGAGTTGAAGTCCTCCAGGCTTAAAGTTACCAAGGTTAGAGACCCCTGCCCTGGATGACTGACCCATGAAGCAACCCATGAAGAAATATTACTCAGAAGAGGGGGAAACTGCCAAAACTGTAAAGTGGAACAAGAGCAAGGATTGGAATGAGAAGAAAAAGACTGGTAGCTGGATGGTAGTTAAAAATAATTAGTACGAATTGCAGAAAACCACGCTGAGAAATGCACAATTATGTTAAGGCACAAATAAGCAGAAATGCAAAATTTTAAATAAAACAACAACAGGTAAATTAGAAAACAACCACCGATATGATAGCTTCTTTGGATAGTTTTTTCTTTTTTCTTCGTGTGTGTATTGTATTGATGTATATGTATGTGTTTTTACATGTATTTATGTTGTACGTTTGTGTTCAAAAAAAAAAATCAAAAAAAAAAAAAGGAATGAGAAGAAAAATTTAACTGGTGAACCAGAGATGGGTTGAGAAACACGTCTGACCTACCAAATAACTACTTTTGATTGGACAATCAGCATAGAAAAATATCAGGGGAATCTTGTTTGAAAACTCAAGTAGTATAAATATAGGGTATCTATATTTATCTATACCCCCACCCTACTGGCCTTCTGGAAAGCGGTGAAGACCTGGCTTTTCCAGCAGGCCTGGGGCCGTTGATCTCGCTACAGCGATCTTGCGAGACCCGGCCATGGAATGGAGTGTATGGGTTTTAAATGTTTTCTTTTAAAAAATTTTTACGGGATATTGTTCGCATTGTTTTTTGCTGTAAGCCGCCCAGAGTCCCTAGGGAGTTGGACGGCATAGAAATGCAACAAGTAAATAAATAAATAAATAAATTTGAGGACCCAGATTGTGGGGGCAATAAGCTGACTTTGTATAAATATACAAAAGTATGAAGGCTATTGCTTAATGCATTGTAAGCCGCCCTGAGTCTCCAGAGAAGGGCGGCATATAAATTAAAGCGAAAGAAAGAAAGAAAGAAAGAAAGAAAGAAAGAAAGAAAGAAAGAAAGAAAGAAAGAAAGAGAGGGAGGGAGGGAGGGAGGGGGGAAAGAAAGAAAGAAAGAAAGAAAGAAAGAAAGAAAGAAAGAAAGAAAGAAAGAAAGAAAGAAAGAAAGAAAGAAAGCTTGCTGCCCTGATAAAAGCAGCTATTTACTGTAGTCTCTGGCACAAGCATAACCTTTTCCTGATTGACCATTTAGTTTCAGCTGCTCGTTGAAAGGAACAAAGCTTTGAAGTTAGAAATAGGCAGGGCAGAGCATAATGCTGCACCAATTTATCAGCCCATTTACAACCAAGAAAAGAGATGAGCTGTATGCATTGGATAGAATATTAAGTCAAGACTGGGGAGACCCTGGTTCAAGTCACACTTAGCCATGTAAGCATAGCAAGCTTATCTAAAATAGTGGGGGGAAAAATCAAGCAGTTGCATATACGCAACAGGCTAACCTTGGCCAATTTGGGGGATTTTCCTAGCTTAATAAACCAAGTTCATTTGTTCAGTTTATAATTCAGTTGACTGCATATAAAGGCAGGAAATGGGCTCGTTTAGCAAACTAATCACTGTGGCCCAACGTATTTAAGACACTGTTTAATGCTTATAAATCAACTTGAGAAGAAAACATGGAATGTGACCAAGTGGGTTGTTTCATCCAACATGCTTTAACTAGATCTGTTAGATGTAATGCAAACATTTTCACAGCATGCTAAGCTTGCTTAATATTAAACGTGATTATTTTTAAAGGCTTAATGTGTCAGAAAACCCTGCTTGGTTTAGATAGGTTGGGTGGTGATGGTTGTTTTTTTTTTGTTTGTTTGTTTGTTTTGGGGGGGGGGTTGGTTGGTATCTTCAAGTCAGTGCTGACTCCCTGACTCCTGACTAATCTCTGAAATTTTCTTGTTTAGGTTTTCCAGAAGCATTTTGCCCTTTTCTTCTTCCTAAGGCTGAGGGAGAGTGACTGGCCCAAGGTCTCTCAGCTGGCTTTTGTGTTGCAGGCAGGACCGGGAACTTACAGTCTCCCGGTTTCTAGCCTGATGCCTTAACGCAGGGGTGTCAAACTCAAGGCCCGGGGGCCGGCTCCGGCCCAGGGATACTTAGATCTGGCTTGTCACTGCATTATATGTTTGTCAGCCGAGCTTCCATCCTAAAACTTACGGTAGCCTGCCAGAGAACTTTATCACGTCTCTGTAGCAACAGAGATAAGACTGCCTTGTGATTTCTGAGCTACTGCGCATGTCCAAGCTTAAGGAAAAAAACTTCCTGATCTTTTTCTTTTGTCCGTCTGTGTGATAAAACTGCCGGTAACGATGTAGTTAGTAAGTTTGTTTTATTTCTTTATAATAAAATGTTTCTTAGAATATATTTAGGGTTTTCTTTCTTTAAAGTATACAGCATGGAAAACAAGATCCATCCATCTCTAATTAAGTGCAATTATCCCAGGGGAGTATCGAAGCTGATTTACGCTTTGACATAGCCCATGGGGCAGCCCCGGAAACAGCGAAGGACGAACCCGTGGTGTTTCTAGCAGCAAAAACGGGCTCCCAAACTCTGTTTTTAGCTGCCACAGCCTCCTGCAACCCTCTGCCAGTGAAAACGGAGCTCGGGAGGGCCGCACTGGCAGAGAGTTGCAGGAAGCTGTGAGCTTGGGAGCCCATTTTCGCTTGCAGAGTGCTCAGGCCGCCACAAGTGCCCCTGACAGGAGTGATGTCCAGCTTGGCCACGCCCACTTCAGCCCCGAGGTCAAATACAACCCTGATGCGGCCCTCAATGAAACAAGAGTCTGACACCCCTGCCTTAACCACTGCATCAAACTAGTTCTCTTAGTTTGAATAAAATATATTGTGCAAACTACCCCACCCCCAATGACTCATTTCAGTTATTCAGGTTATCTGCAAAAGCTAGCCAGAAAGTTGTTCGTTCAGTCTGTCCTCAGGAAGTTATTCACCAGATGTATAGTTTTAAAGCCCTGCTCTCCCTTTGTTTAACTATTACCACACCAGGTATGGGCTGGACAGTCCATTAAGAAATTACCAAATTCCACCCCATCTCTTTGAGATATAATATCCAGATTCTGTTATAACATAACCCAGCTTGAAAACTTCCAGTCAGTTCCAAACACTTTATCTCTATGATACAGCTGTTCTTCCCTGAATCAGCTCTCTGGTGAAGAGAATTAAAACACACCAGCGCTTCCATCAGCTAACTTATTCTCCAAAGCACCAGACTGCCGATCGTTCTTCCCTTTTAAATATACAGGAAATCTGCTAAGCCTTCCCCAGCCATTCCATCTGGACTGGATTATCTGATCTAGGACACGACTGGCTTGAAACGAGGCCTTTTCTCCAATATCTACGTATTTCCTACTGTAACAACTGCAAAGTTAATTTTGGGTTGGCAGGTGATGTGGCGTTGCTAGGGTCTTAGAAGTGGCACTCTACGGAGTTGTACTGGATTTCAGAGCTATGTATCAACAATGTGAATATATAAATCTCACTATGACAAATTCATTCTTTTGATGACTGCCACTTCAGTAATGGTTTTGTAGCTGTTGACACAAATCCTATTTTCCTTTCAATCCATATTGTCTTCACCTCTGACCTATCACATTTCAGTACCATCAGCTTTCATTTCCACCGATATTTAACAGATGCTCCAGAGGTCACACATACTGCTACAGCTAGAACATTTCTCAGCAACTCTGCTGTGTCATCCCAGACACAACCAACACATTGGTACCCAGCAGCCAAAGAGGGAAAAGCTGGTGGGATGTGTGTGCTTGTTTGTGAGGGGGGAGAGGGAGAGGAAGTAGGGGAGGAGAGAGAGAAGCAGGGAGAGAGAGAAGGAAGAGGGAGAGAGGAGAAAGAGGAGGGAGAAGGGGAGAGAGGAGGGGAGGGAAAGGAGAGGAAAAGAGGCGAGGGAGAGAGAGGGAGAGTGATGTGCTCAGAAAGACAAAAGCAACATTTTCCTATAGGAAATCTCTCATCAGTCTACACAAGACTATCTACTGTATTGCCCAGCAAATTAAGCTTTTAGAGAAGTAACTATATAGATCAGGAGTGTCAAACTTGATTTCACTGAGGGCCGCATCAGGATTGTGTTTGACCTGGGATGGAGGTTAAGAGGTCTACTTCCACTCTTTTGGCCTCCCAGAAGGACGTTAAAACCTGCTCTGCTAGATAGCTTGGAGTCATGACAGGTTACTCAACACTGGAGGTGGTTGGTGGATTAATTGAGAAAAGGCTGCTCCCATATTGATCTTGCCTTTTTGCTTCTTAGCTTTGTATTTAATGTATTTAATGTTTTTATATATTTATGAATTTAATTGTAAGCAGCCCAGAGTCATTTTTCAGAGTGAGATGGGTGATGTATAAATTTCATAAATAAGTACCTTAAAAAGGTCTAAGGCTTGATATTAACAAGAAATTATCAATCAATATCTTTATTGAATAATGACTATAAATTGTTTACCATGATTTTGGCTGAAAGGCTGAAAATAATGTTATAGCACTGTATTTACTTACAGTATTTAATTTTTATGCCACCCATCTCCCCTGTAAGGTGACTTTATTCATGAAGATCAATGTGTGTGTTTTAACCTAAAAGACGATTAGAAGTTAGTATTAGAAATATTTTGGATATGGAATATTTGGAACAAGATAATGAAAAATAAACTGCATTGATATTCTTAGGTATAAAAGAAGACCTTTGACAATTTGAATTGGATTTTTTGTTCTGGAACATATGGATCTTGGAGATGATTTTATTAAATTAAGATTTATTTATATTTCATAGAAAGCACAAGTAATTATTAATGGAAAACTATCAAATCCTTGTGAGATTCAAAAAGGGAAAAGACCAGGATGCCTGTTGTTAACAAAAAATATATACCGGTAATTAGAAGATCAAATCTGGAACGATCTCCCCCCGGAGATACGGAGGATCCCGGATCTGCGCACCTTCCGTTGCGCGCTTAAGACTTTCCTATTCCATCAAGTTGGCCTGGCCTAAATCTTCTCCCCTTTTTAAATTTTAAATTGTAAATTTTTAAATGTAAATTTTAATTTGTTTTAAATTATGGGGTATTTTAAATTCAGCCAAATTATTTAATTCATTTTTAATTCATTTTAAATTTTTTGTATTTATGTGTTTTATCTCGTGGCTGTTCACCACCCTGAGTCCTTCGGGAGAAGGACGGTATAGAAATTTAATAAAATAAAATAAAATAAATAAAATAAAATAAATGAAACTGATGGAGAAACCTAGTTTTAAGATTTGAGAAAAAAGTAAAATGCTTGGATATTACTGTGACAAATATGAATTGTATGTTGTTTTAAAATAACTATGTTAAGACACAGAATGACATTAAGAAGGACATGTTAAGATGGGAGAAATTAAAATTGTTACAGGGTAACAAATTCTCTGTGATAAAAACCTGTCACCTAGAATAATGTTTTAGTTTCAGACAATACCTGTTTTGAACAACTAAGATACCATTCAAACAATGGCAAAAGGATATATCTACATTTGTATGGCAAGGGAGAAAAAACGTGAGTTAAATATAAACTGTTGCAAGATGCAAAGGAAAGAGGAGGCCTGAGTTTACCGGATTTGAAACTGCATTTTGCAGCTTGTTATTTGGTCTGGCTGAGAAATAAGAGACTTTTCGCATTAAAAAGCCACAACCTGATGTTTGGGTGGCATGTATACTTATGGTATGATAAAATTAAAATTAATGTGGATTCTAAAAATCATTTTATTGGACATACCATATTGACAATATGAAATAGATATAAACCCCAGATGTGCCTGAAAAAAACTCTGTGAGTCTCAGCACTAGAAGCATTTTATAGAAGAAAAACAGCAGGCAAAGTTAACGTACCAGGAATTATTGGAAAATCAAGGGGGAATGTAAGATTAAATCAAGATTGCAACTAATAGCCGAACAATACAGTTGTCAATGTTTTTCCCATTTATAGTTATCAGAAAGATTTAAAATGGATAAAAAAAGACTTGTGGTTTTGAGGCATAATATGACAGGATTTGAAGTATAATTATATACCAATGATAAACAGGTAATTGCTAAAATTTGAGAGAGAGGAATATGAAGCAGTTCCAGGCACGGCTGGAGGGGAATTGGCTCCAAGGAGCCGCCTGAGAGAGATTTGGCTGAAACACAACTTCAGCAGGACAGTCCTGAAGCTTCAGGTGGAGAAAGCATGCAGCTTCGGCCAGCCAGTGATGAGGAAGAGGAACTGCCTTCTACACCTGATCCAAGAACACGTAAGGCAGAGAAAGTCAGCCAGATCATTTGTGAGGAGAAAGCCTCCAGCCCTTCTTGATGGGCTGCACCGGATGGCTATTTAGCACAGCAGATAGATGGAAGCTATGCTGGGAATATCGTGTTCATTTCCTAGCTGTGTGTTTTCTGGTCATTGTGATTCTTGCCTCGCTTTGGATTGACACAGTGCCTTGACTTGGATCGTGCCTTGTGACCTCTGGACTTTTCTTGCTTCGTGAACCCTCTTGTATAGTGGATTTAATTTTGCCTGGTGGGTTTATTTTGATTGGGTAATTTTCAAGTGCCTTGTGGACTCATTGGCCATTGCTCTGTGAACTAGCATTGGTCTGCTTGTGGCTGGATGTAATTGGGACAGTTCTGTGTTTTTGGTGAAGGGGATTGCTGGGGAATATTAATAAACCCAGTAGACCGCAGTTATAAAAAGAGAGAGAGTGGGACAGCACACAAGGTAACAAGTAATGTACATCAGGGGTTTCAAACTGGTGGTCCAGAGTCAGATGCGTCATGCGGAGGCCAGGGGTGAAATCCAGCAGGTTCTGACAGGTTCTGGAGAACCGGTAGCGGAAATTTTGAGTAGTTCAGAGAACCGGCAAATACCACCTCTGGCTGGCCCCAGAGTGGAGTGGGAATGAAGATTTTGCAATATCCTTCCCCTGCCACACCCACCAAGCCACGCCCACAGAACCGGTAGTAAAAAAAATTGGATTTCACCATTGGCGCAGGCTCTGCCCAACCCAGCTCTGCAAAGGGGGGGAAATGTTGCAAAATGTCACGTGACAGCAATGGGATGCCACATGTTTGTGTTCCCCCCCCCCCGGTATACACAGTCAGTGGCTCTCCTCTAAGGATTTCTCAACCACTTGTATGAAGAGGTAGCCCGTGTGATCTTGGAGATAGACATAAACTCTCATAAATCCTAAGTATTCATCCTTGCCTGTCCAAACTCCCTCAACTCAGGTCTGGTAAACAACATTGCCTCAGTATTTGGGATCTGTAATTAATAGACAAGGTCACTGCCAGGGTATGGGGTGGAGTCCTATTTCTCCAAATACAGGTAATCCTTAACTTAACACTTTGAAATTGAGCCAGAATTACAGTTGTAAATTGTGCTGGTCATTAAGCGAGTCACCATGTGATCATGCCCAATTTTGATGGTTAAGTGCATCACAACAACCATTGAGTGTGACGGGTGTTAAGTGAACCACTACAGCCATCAAGTGAATTAATTGTCCGCAATGGGCATTTTTTGCCAGAAATCAGAAATAAACACTGGTTTCTTGGGGGGAAAAAATCCCCCATCCTAAATCATGGTCACATGACTTGGATGCTGCAAATCAGTGGTGGGTTTCAAAATTTTTTACTACCAGTTCCGTGGGCGTGGCTTGTTGGGTGTGGCATGGCTTGGTGGGTGTGGCAGGGGAAGGATACTGTAAGATCTCCATTCCCACCCCACTCCAGGGGAAGGTTACTGCAAAATCCCCATTTCCTCCTGAACAGCTGGGACTTGGGAGGCAGAGAATAGATGGGGGTGGGGCCAGTCAGAATTTTTACTGCCAGTTCTCCGAACTACTCAAAATTTCCGCTACCAGTTCTCCAGAACTGGTCAGAACCTGCTGAAACCCACCTCTGCTGCAAATGGCCATAAATGTGGGCCGGTTGCCAAGGGCCCAAAATGTAATCACATGACTACAGGTTTGGGAGGGGGAGGGGAGGCACTGTAATTTTAAATCCAGGTTGTAAATAGCCCTGAGGAGGTAATGTTCCCTAAGCAACTGCTCATAGGTCGAGAACTACCTCTATGCAGTTCTCAGATTGCCCAAACTTCCCTGACTCCTCACTGAGATTAGTCTTAAAATGTGAAAGCTGGAATACTGAATATCCTGCTTTTTCCAACATGTGCTGGAGCCTAAATTTGATGATGGTAGCCCCCAGATTGTGGAATTTCCTTCCTGGGGTTTCTCATTTGGCCTCGGCCACATTTACACTGAGGAAAGCAACAGTTCTTTTTGGAAAAAAATCCCTTTTGATTGCTTTCAACCAGCCCAAACGGACATTTATTTTAAACATATGGCAGAGTTATATTGATCCTACATCTTTTTTTCCCCCTCCTGGGACCCCCTCTACCTATTTTACTAAGTTTCAGTGGTGGGATCACTGAAAACTGCCAGCTCTCACCTCCCCCCACCCTCCCCCCAGCAAAAAAATCCAAACAAATAAACAATGGAGGAACAAGTCCCAAAGGTGCTTTTTCAGGAGGCAACTGGACTTGGTTTTTTTTTTTTTTTGGGGAAGATGTGTCGCTTCTCATCCAAGAAGCTTCTTCAGCTCTGACAGGATAGTGGGGAATGGAAGGATTTATATTCTTTGCAGACAGCTGGTCATTTACATCTTTTTTTGCAAATGGATGACTCAGATGACCTTGAGGACACAGATAAACCTCCAAGCTCAACAACCCTCTAAAAGGATCTCTAAAAGTTGTCCAAAGGACATAGGGAACACAAAAATTGGTGAAAGCTACTGGCTACAAAGGCTTCCTGAAATCTAAATTCCTTCCTGGAACTCAGACAAAGAGCAAGGCCTTTCAAAAGTAATTCAGCACTCCGGAAAAACTCCAAAATCAAAATCCATCTCAGTAAGGAAATTCTTGACTCCAGCTATCTTTTCCCAGTGGAAAAGAAAACAGTGATGGAGAAGCAACTATTTTGACAGTGGGAGAGATGCATCACGTCTCAAACTTCTTAGTATTTATACCTTGTTCGGTCAATCCACAGGTAGGATATTACCTGTCAATCACAAAGCCTGAGATTACTGCTAATATCCTCCAGCTCCTTCTATTACCATTTTATCTTTACTCTCTTTCAAGAAACAAAAAATTTGATATATTTAGGTATGGATCTTACACTTTGTTCACAGCAAGGCTTCCCATTTTAAAAGCATGCCTAATGCATGCTGCCCAAACTTGACTACTAGGTCGGCTGGGAACAATGGGGGCTGTAGTCCACTTTTATCTGAAAAACACCCAATTGGATACAGACTGATTTAATGCAGTTCAGAGCTTAAAACAATCTTGCTGATATTTTTTTTTCCTGCATAGTTTTATATACCATCCAAGAATCTGTTCTTAATGGATGATGTAAGAATTTTGAGTTCTAATAACATAGAGGGGCAATAGATAGTAAATTCTCAGGCATCAGGAAAGTTAAGGGCTTTTATTTTTAGACAAGACTATCTTTTTTCTGAAATGAAGTAGAATTGTTCTCCTCAATTTAAAATTATACATTTGCTTTAGTGGCAAACTGCACCTACAACCAACTTTGTTCAGCTAAATTCTTCCTGGAATACTTCAGAATTCAAACCCCTATCAGCCCCATGATTTTACAAAAAGGTTACCTTAAGGAAAATAGACATGTCATTTCTTCAAAATACAATTGCCAAGCAAAACGCCAAACGTGCTGTCTGAACGAGATCCCTACATGACTTAAGTGTCAGTCATTGTGAGCTGCATTTTTTTCCCTGTATCCAGTGGTGGGATTCAAGTAATTTAACAACCGGTTCTCTGCCCTAATGATTTCTTCCAACAACCAGTTTACCAAACTGCTCAGAAAGTTAACAACCGGTTCTCCCGAAGTGGTGCAAACTGGCTGAATCCCACCACTGCCTATATCAGTTGACTGCCATGGGATCAGCTAGAAAGAGCTCCTCAAGGTTGATACTGATTATGGAATAATCGAGTTTCCAACAATACCAAGTTTTGAGACGACAATAAAGAATACATCTTGTTTGCCTGAGTGTTTGTAAGACAATAACCCATCTTCTTTTTGAGCTGATGCTCATTGAATTTTTCATGTTAGCTGGTAGGTTGTTTTTAACTGATATTTTTGAAATTCCGTGTGTTAAATGTTTGGTGGATTTGCTTTCGGATTTAATGGTTTGGTGGATCTATTTTAGGTTTTAACACTTTAAGAGGACCAGTAATATAGAAATACTTCTAGTAAGCACCGATGAAGTTACCTGGTCAAGTAATGAAACATCTGGAGGCAAACCACCAAGCTCATAGAGCAAAATGAACTCCACAGTTCAACCTTGAGCTACATATATTCTCTTCTATTGGGACTTCTAGTTGTAACTGTCCTGCTTCCTCTGTAGATCAATTCTATATTTCATACAGTTCTACATTTAGGCAAGAAAAACAAAATGCACAGGTACAGTATATGTGGTACCTTACTCCATAGTAGTAACTGTGAGAGGGATCTTAGAGTCCTAGTGGACAACCATTTAGATATGAGTCAGCAGTGTGCAGCAGCTGCCAAAAAAGCCAACACAGTTCTAGGCTGCATAAACAGAGGGATAGAATCAAGATCACATGAAGTGTTAGTATCACTTTATAATGCCTTGGTAAGGCCACACTTGGAATACTGCATTCAGTTTTAGTCGCCACAATGTAAAAAAGATGTTTAGACTCTAGAATGAGTGCAGAGAAGAGCAACGAAGATGATTAGGGGACTGGAGACTAAAACATATGAAGAACGGTTGCAGGAACTGGGTATGTCTAGTTTAATGAAGAGAAGGACTAGGGGAGACATGATAGCAGTGTTCCAATTTCTCAGGGGCTGCCACAAAGAAGAGGGAGTCAAGCTATTCTCCAAAGCACCTGAGGGCAGGACAAGATGATGGTACAGGGTTTCCTGCCTAAGCAGGGGGTTGGACTAGAAGACCTCCAAGGTCCCTTCCAATTCTGTTATTCTAATTCTAATTCTGGAGAATCCATTATGACAAGTCAGAGAGGGAAAAGATGCTTGGATTAGACATCATTAATGAGTTGGGTAATCTAAGCAAAAAGTGGGTCAGGTAAGTTTGTAAACCACTATGTTGAAGGAACACAATCAAATGCTTTAATATGTGAGAGCCCATTCTCACAGAGCCAGACAGATCCGTTACCCCAACAGTGAGCTCTCCCTCTCTCAAAACAGAGTGGCTTCAAGTTTATTGCACTAAGAAGCGGTGAGGAGAAAAAAGAGCAAAGTCACTGGAATTCTTTTGCAGTGACTATACGAGTTTTCTGTTGACAGCAATATTAATTATCAAAGATTTGCATCTCTGGATGCCTTGATTCCGGTTCTAGCATTGTCAAGAGAAGCCTGATATTATTGTGTGAACCAAGCCATCGTACAGCTTACCCCTTTGGTTTTCATGTGAACCCAGCTATTGAGGTCTGTTACTCTGCTTTAGGATTGAAATATGATGAGGGAACCCAACCCTTCAGTCTTCCCCAGCATTATGATTAAACACAAGAGTTTACAAGGGGTTCTATAGGCCCAGGTCACTGGGATTTAGGATGGCCAGTAACTGAAATTGTCAGTCTCCATTTATCCAATTATGGGTCAAAGCAAAGATAGCAGAGCATCTTGCTTCCTGCCAAAGGTTTCCTTTTTCCCCTCCAAAAGCCACTAATTAGACCCAGACCTGAGTCTTCTGCACAGCGGTTATGGAGTCACCTGTCTGGGCCTCTGGTCATACAGCTGGTACTTTTCCCCCTGTGCTCAGTCGTCCTTTACTTCTACATCTGATTGCAGCCTCGGAGAACGAAAGAAGAAAAAGAAAAAGAAAAAAGAGGCCAAGCTGGAATAGCTAAAGGAAAGCATTAAAAACAAAGCAAATTCTTGACAGTGTACTTGAAGGCTAATGAGAAAACAGCTGGGCAATGCAAAACAAAACAACAGCTACTGGTCTATTCTGCAGGGCAGCATAAAACCCAGCAGAGTAAAAAGGAGAGAGAATTATAAGAGCCAGACTTCACATTATATTAAATGCACCTTCAAAAATAAATTGTTCCATAAAGAGGAAGAAAAAGCTGCCACAGGCCACTCCCACTTTGGAATATGTTGTGGGGGGCAGAATATGTTTCTAGTAAGAAAGCATTCTTGAGGCTTTTCTGCTCCCAAATACGCTATTTAATTCAGGTGAATACTAAAACTCAGGAGCAAATAACAGCCAGAGGGGCATTCTGCATTGGCCCAGCAGACCTCTTTTTTCTCTAAATACAGAAGCTGCCAATTTCAGCACTTTGTTTTTTAAGTAGTATCAGAAGGGAACACTGGCTAAATTTCTGACAGCTGAGGAGAACGTTTTCCAGTCTCACTCACTTCTCGGCGAAGGGGAGAGTAGAGAGCAGCTGGCAGCGCCAGGGGACTCCAGAATTCTCAACATGAAGCTATATCATAACACAGCATTGTTCCGGAGAGTTTTTTCTCCCTGAGAGGAAAATAAAGAGCCCAGACCATCGATAAGTTGTGTTCCATCTGTTGCAGATAACAGTAAGTTATGAGAGAGATTATTTCACATCCAACCCTCTTCTTGAAGGAGACTTTTTGGCTACAGAGCAGCTTTGGAGTTGGGTGGTGTCTAACTCTAATCAAATAAATAAATGCAGCCATATCCCACAATCAAGGAAATTACATTTGCTCTAAAGCAACCATAATTGGAGCAGTAAAAGGGGAGACATTTTGGCTACAGCCATATTCTGCAATCAGGAAAATTATATTTGATCAATTCGCTCTAAGCAATCATTGTAAGACATGCACAAGCAAAACTTGATAAAATAACAATACATTTGCCTGTGATTTGACTTTGCCTTCTAGGGCCTTAAACTATTTCTTGAATCACTAACATGAACGTGTTACAAGGAAACCTTTGATGTAACAACCTTGAACATGACCCAGATCATTAAAGGTCCAAATCACTCCAGTGACCACCAGGTAATTTGTTTTTTGTTTCGTATCAACTATGATATGATTTGAGGAATATTAATATTTACCCTTTGTCGTGATCAGATCGCTCTCTGGTTGTACTAAAGGTTTCTAATCTGGCATTCCTCCAGATTCAAGCAGTCTGCCCAGAGGTGGCCTTCACATAAATTAACAACCGGTTAGCCTAGTGCAGAACCGAAAATGTGAGTGTGAGCGCACATGCGCGCTTCAATCACATGTGCAGCTTCCATGCTTGCGCGCTTCAAACACACGATGATTTCATGTGTGCGGCTTCCAGCACCACCTTCTTGGGTGAGTAGAGCGGGCAAGGTGCAGAAATCAGCTGGGCTGCGTGGGCAGGGCGAGCGAGCAAGCCAGAGAGTGAGATATATAGGACAGGATAGCACCAGAGTGGGTGGGTGGGCCCAGCTTGTGGTCGGAACTACCGGTTCTCCCGAACCGGTCCGAACTGGCAGCATCCCACCTCTGAATCTGCTCCAGGGACCTTATGGATTCTGCTGGTTTTCAGAGATCAGGTGAGCAGTTTGACCATTAATCATCACAACCTAGCATCAGATTGCTCCTAAGCAGCCTCTGTCTACCAATTCTGGGGCATTCTTTGGTTTACTAGGAGCTCTGTAAAATGAACCAACAGATCATGGGAAAAAGGCTGTGAGTGAGCTTAAATGGATATGTGTATGAGTCTCCATTAAGGACTATATGGGTGCAGTAAGAGCAACAATTCACAGAATCATCCGCTTTTAATGACCGCATAGTCCGTTGCGGGGTGGAGTCTGGGCAACTGAATGGAGATGAGTGTTTACTGGCCAGATGCCCTTCCTGTTGCCAATGCAGAGTTTTTTTCAGCAGATATATTCTCAGTGTGCCCAGAGAAAGAAATATTTACCTCTACCTAGGATCGAACTCACAGCTGCCTGACTGTGAGGTGAGAGCTCCATCTCTAGGCCACCGCACCACTCAACTATTTGCAGAATGCTGTCCAGCTATTTAGGGTAACCCTCACATTTTTAAGAATAGAGGAGTCCGATGAACATCATAAGGTTTGCTGTGAGGATTATGCAAGGCATCTGGGTAAAATCACTCACATGTACGTACTTCAAGTTAGACTCTGAGTAGGCAGGCCCTATTAAAGTGACTGAGACTGGGTCTTCCTCTATCATCTGGGAGGAGTTTAAGCCTATGAATCTTGATGATGAGAACAAGGTCCTCTGAGATGTGAAGTGTAGCCATCTGAAGGCTACATCGATGTCCCTTCTGTCCTTTTAAGGCTGTCCATAAGAAATGTAGTTGAGTCAAGGCAGTGGTGACTTCATCTTTAAGGGTGTTGTCCCTCCTGCCTTAAAAGAGGTGATGGTACACCTCTTCTTCAGGAAACCCTTGCTGGACCTAATGTTACTAGAGAATGTGTGTTCTTTTTTCAATTTCCCATTTTGGGAAGCTTTAAAGAGCCCTAGAAATTATTTCAACCTTTTCATGCAGATTGGGATATACTTCCAAGATAACATTGATGATGCTTGAGAATGACCTTCTGATAGACATGGTATAAGGATGATGCAACTCTCTTGATCCTCTTTGACCTTTCTATGGTTTTCTATACCCTCAATCATGGTACCCTTTTGGACTGACTTCAGGGTTTGGCAACGAAAGGCATTATTTTGCAGTTGTTCTCCTTTTTCTGAGGGCAATTCCAATTGGTGTGGTTGGGGCAGAAGAATCAAACTGTAGGGCTTGTGGCTTCCTTAAGTCTTGCCTTTCTCCCCTCTTCTATTTAACATCTGAATTAGATGTTGGGGAATCAGGTATCACCAGTACACTGATTATATTCAGTTGTATATCTGGAATGCTGGCCCACCAAGTGATGCTGTGAATATGAATCCTAAAGATCTGGATGGGTAGGAACAAGATAGGTTCAATCCTAGCAAGACCATGTGGCTCTGGGTTCATGGATCAACTGTGCCCAGAGAGCACCCATTTTAATTCTCAGTGGGGTTACAGTTCCCCAGGCAAAACCAGGATATAATTGGACACTTGGCTTTGATAGAAGAGCAGATGGCAGATATAACCAAGAAACCTTTTGCACAAATCTAGGGGATTGTAGGCTAAAATATACAATGAACGGTTGCAGGAACTGGGCATGGCTAGTTTAGTGAAGAGAAGGACCAGGGGAAAAATCATAGCAGTGTTCCAATATTTGACGGACTGCCACAGAGAGGAGTGGGTCAAACTATTTTCCAAGGCACCTGAAGGCCAGACAAGGAATAATGGATGGAAACTGATCAAGGAGAGATTGAACCTAGAAATGAGGAGGAACTTTCTGACAGTGAGAACAATCAACCAATGGAACAGCTTGCCTTCGGAAGTGGTGGGAGCTTCATCACTGGAAGCTTTCCAGAAGAGCCTGTACTGCCATCTGTCAAAAATGGTGTAGGGTCTGCTTGGGCGGGAGGTTGGACTAGACAGGCAGGCCCCTTTCAACAGTTAATCTGCATCTGTAAAATCCATTTTGTGTGCTAAATGTGCCCCTTCCTAAACTAATAGACCCTGATCACAGTCCCTCGTACTTTAGTTACCTCTCATCCGAATTATTGTAATGTGCTTGTCAGAATATTCATGACTGGGAAGATTCATGACTGGTAACAAGATCAGCCAATGAATAGGCATAGCAACTAAATCAGCCAATTGGGAGCTGAGACAGACTGGAGCCAGGGCGTGTCTTAGTCTGCAGCTTCTGAATCAGAAAAGAGAAACCGAAACCAGTGTGTGTGAACTTGTCTGCTGATCTGAGCTGAAATGAAACTGTGAATCTGCTGTTGGTATTGTAAATTTACTTCATGTATTATTGTGTATATAAAGAAGTTAATGAATCCTGCTGCATCAGTTTATCTGTGTGCGCTTCTGGATTTGTTTTTTGCAACAAACTCTGACAGTGCTCTACATCAGGCTGCCTTTGAAGAAGGCAGAAGCTACAGCTAGTTTAGAATGCAGCCATATGAGCAATTACAGCACATCCATACAACACCTCTGCTCTACAAACTGCACCATTGATCAGAAGACTTCCAGAGGCAATTCAAAGTGCAGGTTGTCCCCTGTAAAGCCCTTCATCACAAAGGGTAGGCATGTACGGAGTCCCACCAGGGTCCTCTTGCAGGATCTCAAACCTGCTTCTTTGTTGCTTCTCCCACTCTCCAGAATGCTGTAGCCCTGGGGGTTTATTCACTCCCAAATCTTGCTATATTTCAGAAAAGCTCTAAAATCTGATTTCTTTAAATAGGCCAAAAGTCACACTGATTTGTGATACCAACCAGTGGACAGGTTGTTGGCATTTAAGTATGACTTTCCCTCAATGCACTATACTTATCTATGTAATTTATACTGCCGCTTTTATCCTGTACCCTGCCTAGAATCTCCTGAATTAGTGACCTATACATTCAAATAAATTATTTATAATTATTAACAAATTAACAGTGAAGAAAGGGTACCCAATAAAGAATGTCCAATTCAAACGAACGTTATGTATACCTAGCAAGGGAAAGAGATGCTATACATGTTTTATGCATTATAGGCACAGATATTATTTATTTATTTCCTTTACATTATTTATGGACTGCCTCTATCTCAAAGGACGCTGTGCTTTGTTCACAACTAAACAAGAACAGAGTCAACGAAAGCAGTATCAAAACAAAAATTCAGAAATCAAAGAAGATCATCAACCCAACCAGAAGTTAAAATGGCAGACAGAATTTTATGTGTAAGCAAAGGCATACAGAATATAGATAGGAATTGTCTGTTGCATTTACTAAATGTTAAATAATAGGTTTGTTTTACTGGTAGCCTGGTAATTTCAAATTTCAAAAATCTTCCCTTGCATTTTCATCTCAGGTTCCTTTTTCCTCCTCTTCTTTTTCTCTCTTTCGATACCTCCTTCTAAGCCTCTTTTTCCCCCTCCCCAATACCCCCCTCCCCAGGATACCCCAGCTTTCCTTTTGAGGCCCTTATTCATGTCCTGCAAGATATACGCAGCTCACACATTGGCAAACTTCCCTTCTCACTGTCCTTCCATTATGTCAGAGCAGCTTAGCTCTTTCTCTTTGATCAGTGAAAATATACAACCAAGTTCATGCATTGTACTAAGCTCTAAAACGCTTTGTTTGGTTTATGCTTTAATGTGAGATAAGACCTCAGACTTTGTGGCTTAAGAAAACAAGGCATATGGCTTGCCATCTTTTTGGCTGTTGCTATTTTTACATTATTATTGTATTAGTATTGTTGATTTGATTTTATCCCACTTTATTCCACTGTAATTAGCCCAAATTGAAAAGTTTGGCTAAAGAAAAAGGTCTCCGAGCACACTCCCTGAGGGAATACATGCTGTAACAAAAGAAACAACAGAGGTGAAGATTCTTCATCTTTGCTCCTCTGTGTCTCCAAAAACATTGACATCTTTATATGGCCTGACCTTTATATGTCTGACCTTAACATCTAGACTGGTGCCAGGCGACACCAAGCTAGCAGGAGCAGCCAACACTCTGGGAAGATAGGCTTAAGATACAGAAGGATCTTGACAGACTTGAACATCGGGCGCTATCTAACAAAATGAAATTCAATGGTGAAAAAAGTAAGCTTCTACATTTAGGCAAGAAAAACAAAATGCACAGGTACAGTATATGTGGTACCTTGCTCCATAGTAGCAACTGTGAGAGGGATCTTGGAGTCCTAGTGGACAACCATTTAAATATGAGCCAGCAGTGTGCAGCAGCTGCCAAAAAAGCCAACACAGTTCTAGGCTGCATAAACAGAGGGATAGAATCAAGATCACGTGAAGTGTTAATACCACTTTATAATAGGTTAATGAAAAGAAGGACTAGGGGAGACATGATAGCAGTGTTCCAATATCTCAGGGGTTGCCACAAAGAAGAGGGAGTCAAACTATTCTCCAAAGCACCTCATGGCAGGACAAGAAGCAATGGGTGGAAACTAATCAAGGAGAGAAGCAACTTAAAACTAAGGAGAAATTTCCTGACGGTTATAGTAATTAATCAGTGGGACAACTTGCCTCCAGAAGTTGTGAATGCTCCAATGCTGGAAGTTTTTAAGAAGATGTTGGATAACCATTTGTCTGAAGTGGTGTAGGGTTTCCTGCCTAAGCAGGGAGTTGGACTAGAAGACCTCCAAGGTCCCTTCCAACTCTGTTATTCTATTCTATTCTAATAGACTGATTCCCACTGAGATATGTTGTCCATTATATTGCCAGGCCCAAACTATTTATGGCCTTAAAAGTGAAAATAAGACCTTAAATTGTACCTATATTTGCAAACTAGTGCCGGTCTTTCATCTTTCAATATAGACAAATATAAATTTAATAAATTATCATTATTGATTGTATCTAGAATTGCAAACTGGAGCATGTTCCTGCAACATAGATATACTGTTATTCTGATGTATATATCAGAATAATAGTAGTATATTTATTTATGTCTATGGAGATTCTCAGTCATCCAGATCATGGTTATCCCAAAGGTGCTTTTTTTCAAGAGGCAACTGAACTTTCTGGTTTTTCTTTGAAGACGTTTCGCTTCTCATCCAAGAAGCTTCTTCAGCTTCTTAGATGAGAAGCCAAATGTCTTGAAAGAAAAACCAGAAAGTCTATATTTATTTATGTTTATGTATTATGGTTGATTGCAAAATCAGACAGATGTTTAGACTGGATGTGGCATTTTTATCCACCTAGAATCCTTGGTAAGGGAGCCTGGTAAGGGAGATATTAGGACCTTGGTAAGGGAGATATTATTAATGGCTTCATTAATGATTTCATTATTATTACATATACAACAACGTGAAATCGCAGCTGCCAGTCCTTTAGCTTGTGTTGACCCTTATTTACACCAAGGTCTTCTCCAAAATCTAGGATATTGTAATGTATTGGCATAATATATGTATGGGTCAAAGCAGTGTGGCCTTTCGTAATTGACAGATGGAAATGTTATCAATGAGCAGATTTTCCAAGGGCCATCCAAGTGTTCTGACCTAGGCTTCCTGAGTCATTAAAACACACGAGTAGTCCCAAAAACCTCTTTTATTGCAACAGCTGTGAATTCTGTTCATTCACAGATGAGTCCCAAATAGTTGTAAAGAGTCCTTCGGGAGAAGTCCTTTGTGATAATCACCCACCTTTATCTTCCTTGACACGCTGCCAAAGACCTAATTGGCAAAGCCACATGGAGCCCAGAATCAAACAGAGCTTCAGGCTTTAAGCTGAACCGAAGGAACAAACGTCGCTTCCTGCAAAGGCCCACGTGCCTTTGCTTCTCTTTTAAGTCTTATGGGAGGGGTCAATCATCTCCCAGCCCTACTCCTGAGTCGTCCCTTTTGTTTTAGCTGTTCTTACCTTCTGGCAGCTCAGCGCATGCGTGCACTGGGAACAGACTCCCCCTGTTTCTCTGCCTCGCTGAGGTCCGACTTTGGAGGCTCGGGAGGCAGCACATACCTGCCAGATGGCCCTTTCTCTGCCTCCGATGCAGAGTCCTTGTCCAAGCCTTCCCCAGACTCCAGGACTGGCCCATGGTCCTCCCCAGCCTCCTCACTGTCCGACTCTGCTGCCAGCTCTGCAGGCTGCTGGCAGATCACAACACCAAGATTTTTGGGTATGGCACCCAATGTGCTGATAAATCACTTATTCAATTTTTACTATTTGCCTAGTTTGTGTGATTAGTTAGTCACATGGTTGCCATTTTTGTGTCAACTAGAGCTTCTAGACAATCCTTAAGGATAGGTCCAAAAGAAATGCTTTACAATAGTCAGGTCCAGGGTGGATTAAAAATTGATGATTTTTTTAAAAAAAATAAAAAAAACTGATTTTTTTTTATTTTTATTAAATTTATTTTAATAAAATGCTTTTGGAGTAAAAATCTTTCTAAAGATAGTTTTCTGTTTAAGATACATTACTAATTTAGTTTATTCAGCATGAAATGGAGCTTAGTTATGTAGCATGAGCATTGTATATTCGGCAATATTGGGACTGTCGGTGAGTCAACAGCAGGTCAGAGGAGGAGCCACTGCAGGACAGAGATGACAGTTGCTCTTTAAAAATTATGATTTAAATCGAGTTGATTTAAATCAAGTCTTTTTACTAGTGATTTAAATCGTGATTTAAATCGACGTGATTTAAATCGTGATTTAAATCAACTTGATTTAAATCAAATCCACTCTGGTCAGGTCAGGATGAAACTAAAGCTTGGATAATACTTGCCAGGTCCAATCTCTTGTGGACTCAGCCGATTTCGGTTTAAATCTCTAAGCACGATGTTTAAAGCCAGCCGATATCTCTGCCAATGGTCACTTTTATAAAACTCTTTAGACTATAATCTATGACCTAGTAAAATAATTTTTGTTTTCCAGTCCTGCACAAAATTTAAGTTCTATAAATCTAAGTTCTAATGTTTCTACATTTATTGGATTACTTTCAAGTAACTTCAAAAGATACTGTATATTTCCTGGAAAAATATAAAGTACTAACAAGAAAATCATGTCCATGTTGTGTGCAGAGTGCTTATTTTATTGTACCACTGAATAATCCAAATTTGCCCTGTCATCATTTATGAATAGTTCAACCTCTACAGGTGTGTTGATATAAATATCTTCCATTTATCATTGAAAGGCATTAAGTACTCAGAGTATTGCGAATGCTCAATAATTATTCTACATTATCTGGTAGGTCGATTTTTCAATTTCTACCTGCATAGAAAATAATTCTTAAGGTAAAGAATAATTCACTTACTTAGGGTCACGTAGCACAATCTTTCCAGTCCTAACAAGTCATAATATATAAGAGATTTGAACTGAGTAGCTGTCAAACTGGAAACAGTTTTTTAATCACAGTACCAAACAGACAGACAGACAGACAAACAGACATTCAGCATATGCATTCTACCCTGCATCGCTCTTCTAAATCATAGCACAGGAAAGTGGTAAGTCATGTGCATTTTAAAAGTTTTGTCTTTTTATATGCTGTTCATCCAGAAGTATCCAAGGACAACTTCCCAGTTTTATTAAAACTTTTCAATCAACTTTTTCTGTATATAAAACCATCCCCGCTTGGTATGATGCCTCTTACTGCCAGCATTTCTTTCTATGCATGTGATTCCAGCTGTCTTACACCAAATTAAATCACTGTCTAGTTAAAGCCCAGGGTTTTTTTTTCTACCCCAGGCTTATTCAACTGGGTGTCCTCTGTGTGGGATTACAACTCCCTTTATCCCCAGACAGCATGTGTTATTTTCTCTGGCAAGCTAAACATTTTGGTTCAGGATCCATCCTAGAGGAAAATAAGCTGATGAAGTTCTAGCTGAACTGAAAATTGGCAGGAAGCTATTTGGTAGGTGGTTTAAAGGAGGGGTGAAGCCACATGGCTGCACTAGGGTCACATGGCCCTCAGCCTAATTTCAAAAACACTTTTTAGGCAATCAATTCAGATCTATGGGGGAAATGACTGGCTCTTTTCCTGGCAGTGCAAAGAACAGTAGGACAAGAAAAGTTATCAGCAAGAGAGAGCAAGAGATGTATGGGGAGGGAGAGGGGAAGGATGCCAGAAAGAAAGAAATAAAAGCACCAGACATCTTTGGCACTAATATCTCAGTGCTGCCCAACATTTGCATGCAACAAGACTCCAAACAACTTGCCCTTAAGGAAATATGCCCTTTGTAAGGGAAAAAAAAGTGATATCCATCTCTAGTTTTAAAAGAATCAATTTGGAATGATGGGACACTCTTTATTGACAAGGTAGTTATCTGAGACAGTGCAGAAGTCCATAAAAGAGGGTCATATTTCAGTACCCCGGAGAGCTCCCTGGGAAGAGATATTGTACATCTCTACAAAAGTCCTATAGCCCATTCCATCCTTTTTTATCACAAGTCAAATAATGGATCCATTTATACTGTAACAAACGTATAACATAATTAGCCTAATAACTGAATTAATTCATTTTTTGGGTTCACACAATACTGAATACCAACCAAACAGATATTTTGCACAAGAATGTTAAAACACAAATAAGCTAAATAAATTTAAAATGAACCAAGCCCAGCCAATTTTTGCCAATGCAGTTGTTGGATGTTCCTAGTCTGGCACTTCCAGATGGGTGGATGGATCATAATTCTCTTCATACTGGGTAGGAAAGATGAGTGTTAACATCAAGACATATGGAAGACACTAATTTGGGGACAGGTTGTTCTGCATTACTGATATGGCTTTCTAGGTTCTCAGCCAAAAGTTTGCAGCCATATCTGAATATTCTAAGATAGAATCCGGTAGCCTCAGCATCAAAGCAGGTGATGCATCTTTCATGATGCATACTGAGTGTTACGCAATTCAAGTGAGCATTCTAGTGTTGAACAAGTAAGACAGATTGATATAAATTAAAGATTCAAATAAATTTACACTCTTGATGGACTGCAACAGTAATTCCAGAGTTAGTGAACTCCAGATGAGTTGAATTTCAACTTTTCAATCACCACAGGTAAGGATTCCTGGAGGGAAAATCCCACTTAAGAAAGTCATGGTTTAATATATAATCTGAAACACAAATTGATATAAGGTACTGCATTTACATAAGACACTTTTAAAATTAAAACATGTTTTGGATTTATGTGTGCAGTCACTTGGTTGCCCTGAAGCAATATATGCTTACAAAGTAAAAAGATACTTTTCCCATCATAACAGCTTTATAAAAGTATTCCATCATTCATAATATTAATAGGATAATAATTGTATCGAATTATACAAATGAAATGATTAAGTCACAATTAAATAATTTCTCTTCTATATAAAAACAGATATGTCTTGGACTTGCTAGTTTAGGAAACAAGTTTTTGATTGGCAGACATTTGTATTGTAGAGAGAAATTGGTCGAATCACATCTGAGTAAAGAGTGTCATCCCAGTCATCCAGGTCATGGTTGTCCCAAAGGTGCTTTTCCAAGAGGCAACTGGACTTTCTGGTTTTTCTTTGAAGACGTTTCGCTTCTCATCAGCAAAACATCTTCAAAGAAGAACCAGAAAGTCCAGTTGCCTCTTGGAAAAGCACCTCTGGGACAAGTAAAGAGATTCTTTAGGAGAGGCTGCACCAAGTTTCTTGACACAATTATGCCAAGCCATAAAAAACTAGCCAAGGTTAATCCTAACTCAATTTAGCAGAGTGCATATATAGCCACTAAGTCTTCACCTGACCTTAAATACATTGTACAAACTCAACTAAAGTTAAAAATCATTTCCAAAGATGCGACTGGTACCATGTTTAATGGTCAAGAGTGAAAAAAATGCTGTGAGATAGTGGTTCTCAACCTTTTCTTCACCACGGATCCTCTTTAACTACCTTTTGTGGCCATGGACCATCAAGACTTAACTCAATATTTAAATCAGAACATTTCTTCATGCCTTCGCAGATCCCCTGTGGCAACATCACAGCTCCCCAGGGGTCCACGGGCCACAGATTGAGAACTTCTGCTTTAAGAGTCAGAAAACTGTTCTTTATTTCAATTTGGATCTTTTTCACTCTGTTATTCTGTGTTCTGTACATACCCCGGTTATTGTCTTAATTTCAGGTATTACTGAGAATAAATCCACAGCCTCTTCCCTATGACAGCCCTTCTGTCAGCTCTGGAAGCCATATTAGGCCGGAAGCTTCTATGCTGCCACCTTCTCATGTATGGGAAAGTAGGAGGGGGGATTTAGTAGAGGGGTTGTCTTTAGACATAATAGCATTCTTCCTGTCAGTCAAGGTCAGGCCGATCCTGCATATGGAGAAGGAGTGATCAGAGTGCTGTCTCAGGATGGGACGGATGGTGATTGGAGCATGTGATCGACTGAGGAGTGAGGGGATGGTTTTCGGGGTTTTGATTTACTGAGGGAAAATCCGGATCTCTCAGATTCGGGTTTTCTCAGATGTGCCAGTTTACCTATTCTAGTAAATAGAACTTTGAAAACTTGCTTCAGAGTTTTTACTTGGAGTTGGGGGGTTTTCTGGAACTCTGACACCTTCAAGAATTGAAAGATTGCTACCATTTCTCCCCTCAGCTTGCTCTTCTTTGGGCTAAACATACCCAGTTCTTTTAACCAGTCTTCATAGGACTTCATAAGCCTCCACATCCCTCATCATCTTCGTTACTCTTTCCTGCACTCTTTTCATTTCCTCAGCCTCCTTCTTCTACTGCAGTGACCAAAACATGATCCAGTATTTCCAGATGGGAACTGACTACTTCAATTCCTCTGGGAAAGACCAACTGACATTGCAGACAGGAACTATCATGCTGCAATATTTTGTTGTAGTCTCCCTTATATGGACTAACATGGGGGTCCCCAACCACTGGTCCGTGGACCAGCACCGGTCCGCAGTATGCCAGTAACCGGGCCACACAAACAAGAGAAGCTTCATCCGCAGGTGCGGGCAGCACACAAAAACCATGCTGCCCCGCTCCGGTCCACAGAAAAACCTCTCTCCACAGAACTACTCCCTGGTGTTCAAAAGGTTGGGAGCCACTGGACTAACAGCCTCCTGGCGAAGGTTGTTGAGAGTGTGGTCACGCGACAGTTTCCACAATTCTTGGAGGAAACATCCTATCTAGATCCGTTCCAGATCCGTTCCAGTCGGGTTTCAGGCCTGGACACAGCACGGAAACGGCATTGGTCGCGTTGGTTGATGATCTCTGGAGGGCTCGGGACAGGGGTTGTTCCTCTGTTCTGGTCCTGTTAGACCTCTCAGCGGCTTTTGATACCATCGACCATGGTATCATGCTGCACCGGTTGGAAGAGTTGGGGATGGGGGGCACCGTATTACGGTGGTTCTCCTCCTTTCTCTCCGACCGGTCGCAGTTCGTGTTGGCAGGGGGGCAGAGGTCGACCTCAAGGCCTCTTATATGTGGAGTGCCTCAGGGGTCGGTCCTCTCGCCCCTCCTGTTCAACATTTATGTGAAGCCGCTGGGCGAGATCATCCGTGGCTTTGGGGTGAGATACCACCAGTACGCTGATGACACCCAGCTGTACATCTCCACCCCAGGCCACCCCAACGATGCCCTTGAAGTGATGTCCCAGTGCCTGGAGGCTGTGCGGATCTGGATGGGGAGGAACAGGCTCAGGCTCAACCCTTCCAAGACTGAGTGGCTGTGGCTCCTGGCATCCCGATATAGTCAGTTGACTCCATCACTGACTATTGGGGGCGAGTCGTTGGCCCCCACAGAGAGGGCTCGCAATCTGGGAGTCCTCCTGGATAGGCAGCTGTCCTTGGAGGAACATCTGACGGCTGTAACCAGGGGGACCTTTTGTCAGGTTCGCCTGATCCGCCAGTTGCGGCCCTTTCTTGATCGGGATTCCCTGTGCACAGTCATTCATGCCCTCGTCACCTCTCGCCTTGACTACTGCAACGCTCTCTACATGGGGCTCCCCTTGAGGAGCACCCGGAGGCTCCAACTGGTCCAGAATGCAGCAGCGCGGGTAGTGACGGGAGCAGCCTGGCGCTCCCATGTAACACCGCTCCTGCGCGAACTGCACTGGCTCCCAGTGGTGTTCCGGGTGCGCTTCAAGGTGTTGGTTATCACCTTTAAAGCGCTCCATGGCATAGGGCCTAGCTATCTTCGAGACCGCTTGCTGCCACCGACGATCTCCCATCGACCCGTGCGCTCCCACAGAGAGGGCCTCCTCGGGGTGCCATCAGCCAAACAGTGCAGGCTGGTGACCCCCAGGGGGAGGGCCTTCTCTGTGGGGGCACCCACCCTCTGGAATCAATTGCCTCCAGAGATAAGGAGAATCCAAGACCTCGGTGCCTTCCGCCGTGCCCTTAAAACCTTCCTTTTCCAGCAAGCCGGGCTGGCCTAATTTTTTAAGTGTTTTTAAGTGTTTTGTTTATTGTTTTTAATTAATGGGGCCAAATTTATATATGTATATTTTAACTGTATTTTAATATTTGTATTTGATGTTTTTACTTGGCTGTTCACCGCCCTGAGTCCTCAGGGAGAAGGGCGGTATACAAATTCAAAATAAAATAAAAAATAAAATAAAAAATAAAACAGAACACTCAGATGCTAAAGAACTAAGTAGACAAACAGGGCTACCCAGAGGAAAACAAGCAGGTTAGACATCCATTGGGAGACCCAAGCTTGGTAGAAGAAAAAAGAAAGAAAGAAAAAAGCTAAGGAGGAAAAAGAAGAATTCAAGAATATTGCACATGCTCAAAGACCATAAAATCCTACATGTTTATTAGTGAAACTAGAATGGAATAGTGAAACAAGCTATGACCAGCTAGCTGGAATATAGAAGAAGAAATGCTTCCGTTTTATAATAAGTTATTGCAGGACTTACATCTATGTTTTAAAATCATTCCCTATTTTCCTATCCTGTTTTCAAGTTTAAAAAAAGGAGGTGGCATATTTGGCAATTTGTGGTGATGGGAAGAGATATGGTCCACCTTTGCCAATGGTGCACATATCATCTCTTAATAGCTGTTACCGTAGCAGCTTCTCTACTGAGGATGAGGTGAACGATGGTTACCAGCTGTCGCTTGCTGATTAAGAGTACCACAAAATAAGCACAGGTTTTAAAAAAGTGTCTCCTCTAAACACCACCAACTGACCATGAATACAATAGCCTAGAGTTGCTATGGAATCAGGCAGCCTTACAAATATCATAAATACCTACATAAATTTCAATTGA
This sequence comes from Pantherophis guttatus, assembly GCF_059756535.1. Taxonomy (NCBI): domain Eukaryota; kingdom Metazoa; phylum Chordata; class Lepidosauria; order Squamata; family Colubridae; genus Pantherophis; species Pantherophis guttatus. The sequence goes on along the minus strand of NC_142063.1, from coordinate 327,021,708 downwards.
AAAATTGTACTATGCCACCTTTGTACAATATGTTTCACCTGGTTACTCAATTAACCCGCTTTCTGGGTCCACAATGTATTCACTCATAAACTAATCAAATCATCACACAATGAAAGCAACTAACCCAAGTTGACAGTTAACACAAATGGAGCCAGTAAGTTTCTAACTAATCTTCCTTTCTTGCCATTCCTTGTTTTTTGTCCGTCTTGAATAGTAAACATTCAAGATCTTCTGATTGAAAGTGTCAAAATCCAATCCAATTTCAATTAGCTGATGCCCAAAATGGCAATCTGCAGTTAATTTATTTCATCTTTTACTATACGGGTAGTCTTTGATTTATGACTGTTTGTTCAGTGACCATTCAAAATTATAACTGCACTGAAGGACTTGTGACACCTGCCCAAAACCATGGCTGTTGCAGCAGTCCCATGGTCCCATGAACAAAATTCAGGCACTTAACAACCTGTCTGTCCTTAAGACCGTCATAGGTCAAGGACAGTCGTTAAGTCAAGGACTGCCTGTATTGATCTTTCCCATGTTCATACTTTGTACATTCCACATTTCCACTATAATTCTGCAGTTTCAGAACTATTTCTTGCACAGCAATAGCAGACACTAAAGAAAGCTTTAATATAGGCATAGGACCCGGGTACCTTCGAGACCGACTTCTGCCACCAATAGCCTCCCACCGGCCAGTCCGCTCCCACAGAGAGGGTCTCCTCAGGGTGCCATCAGCCAAGTTATGTCAGCTGGCGACCCCCAGGGGGAGAGCCTTCTCTGTGGGAGCCCCAGCCCTGTGGAATGAACTGCCCCCGGAAATGCGTAAGATCTCCGACCTCTGTGTATTTCGCTGTGCCCTCGAGACCCTGCTGTTCCGCCAGGCTGGGCTATCAATGTAATGATTTTAAATTAGATGTTTTAAATTTGGGGGGTTTTAAATTTGAGCCGAAACTATTTAAATAATTTTAATTATTTTTAATTGATGTTTGTCTTTGTGCTTTTAATAGGCTGTACACTGCCCTGAGTCCTCCGGGAGAAGGGCGATATAGAAATAAAATAATAATATAATAATAATAATAATAATAATATAAATACATATCATAAATACCATCAATACTCTGATGAAAGTTCCTCAGCTCTAACCTGAAGGGTCTGTCATCTGGGATTACAGCAATAAACATTCTGTCTCGTCTATCCAGGTGGTTTACTTGAGAAAATATAAAGAGTGGCTTACCACTGCCTTGTCCTACAGAGGATCTTTGTCATCACTAAAATGATTGTCTCTCGAACTTTCCTATATTGCTGCTGTGGGATATAGGTAAAGGTTCCCCTCGCACATATGTGCTAGTCGTTCTCAACTCTGGGGGGCGGTGCTCATCTCCATTTCAAAGCTGAAGAGCCAGTGCTGCCCGAAGACGTCTCTGTGGTCATGTGGCCGGCAAGACTAAACAACAAAGGCGCACGGAACGCTGTTACCTTCCCACCAAAGGTGGTCCCTATTTTTCTACTTGCATTTTTTACGTGCTTTCGAACTGCTAGGTTGGCAGAAGTTGGGACAAGTAACAGGAGCTCACCCCGTTACGCAGTAGTAGGGATTCGAACCACTGAACTGCCAACCTTTTGATCGACAAGCTCAGCATCTTAGCCACTGAGCCACCATGTCCCTTAGGATATAGGTGAGATGTAGGTGGGATATAGGTGGCTGATGACTTAAGCTGGGCAAGTGGAATGATTTTCACAGTGTGCAAGACCCTACATAGAGCATATGGTTTTGGTGTATACAACTTTATTCATCCCTCCCAGGAACACCTCCCACCATGGTGAGGCAGCATAGCACCATTATAAAGGATAGTGATTCATAAACTAACCAAATAGGCTGAGTCTGCACAACACACTAAATCATTAAAAAAAAAACCTAATCATGATTAAAATTGGCTTCCACTGCAAATGAGGCTACTAGGTCTCTTAACTGGCATAATGTGTTGTGCAAATGCAACTAATATATATATAGAATACATCACTCCTGTTCCCAAGCAAGCACAGGCCCAAATGTTGGCAGAAAGTATTTGATCACTGAACTAGAGCCAGACATTCTGAAATGTGAAGTTAAATGGACCCTAGAAAATACTGCGAACAACAAGGCTGCAGGAGTTGATGAAATACCAGCAGAACTATTTAAAATCTTATACGATAATGCCATTAAAGGGCGACAGGAGATTTCTAGGTAAATATGAAAAGCACAGCAATGGCCAAAAGACTGAGAGGAAAAAAATCAATTTATATTCCAATACTGGGAAAAAGGGAAATGCTAAAAGCAATGTCCAACTACTGAACAGTTGCCTTTATATGACATACTGCAAGATAATGCTCAAGAATTTGCAATTCAGTCTTCAACAACATAGAACTGCCAGATATATAAGCTAGATTCAGAACAGAAAGAGGTACAATATTCAAGCTCGCATTGCTAATGTATGAATGGGTAGCAGAAAAATTAAGGAAATTCCAAAAAGTCCTCTATTTTTGTGTTAGGTTTTTGACTGGCTGGACCGCAACCAATTGTGAATAGTCCTTAAAACATGGGCCTATAGGGTTACCTTATCTACTTATTGTGAAGAGTTATGAAGTCCGGGAACCAAGAGATGGAATAAAGAGCAAATAAATTATTCAAAATTGAGAAATGATTGCACCAGGGGTGGGTTCTAAATTTTTTTACTACCGGTTCGGTGGGCGTAGCTTATTTTGTGGGCGTGGTTTGATGGTCATGTGACAATTCTTTAGGATTTAGCAGAGGTACTGGTCTACCAGGCTTTTAACGACTTGCAGAGCTGTACCGGTCTACCCATTTGTTTTTGGAGGCACCGGTCTACCCATTTGTTTTTGGAGGCACCGGTCTACTCATTTGTTTTTGGATGCACCGGTCTACCCATTTGTTTTTGGAGGCACCGGTCTACTCATTTGTTTTTGGAGGCACCGGTCTACCCATTTGTTTTTGGAGGCACCAGTCTACTCATTTGTTTTTGGAGGCACCAGTCTACCCATTTGTTTTTCGAGTGCACTAGTCTACCACCACACTGTCTTTTAACACTGATCAGCTGTAGGGCGGCCCTTTGAAGCCCCGCGGCAAGAGTTTAAACAGTTTTTTCCCTTCTAGCCAATCAGCTGGGACTCGGGAGGCAGCCAATAGATTGGGGGTGGGGCCAAATAAAAGGTAAGAATAGCGCTGGGGGGGCAGAAGGCCCCGTTCCCGAACAAAGAGAACCGGTTCAGTGATGTCATATTGTCACCGCTACCAGCTGAAAGGAAGGCCCTCCCTATCCCTGTTTTGGGATAAGAAAACCTATCCCAAAACAGCAACTCAAGATTTTCTGATTTAGGATTAGAATTATGTACAGATCATCCTCAACTTGCAATCACAATTGGAATCAGAACTCCCATTGCAAAGCATGGGTGTTGTTAAGTGTGTTGCACCCTATTTTATAATATTTTTGTGTTGGTTGTTAAGTGAATCACAGTTGTTAAGTGAATTCAGTTTTCCCCATTGACTTTCCTTGTTAACAGCTGGCTGGGAAGGTTACAAATGGCAATCACGTGATCCCAGGATTTCAGAACCATCATAAATACATGTCAGCTACTAAGTGTCTGAATTTTGATCATACAACCACAGGAACATTGTGATGGTTATAAGTGCAAGGACCGGTTGGTTATAAGTCAATTTTTTTAGCACTAGAACTTTGAATAGGTATATTGAATAGTTGCTAAATGAATGGCCCTAAATTGAGGACTACCTGTCCAGTCAAAGATCAGAAAGATCACCCCATTCAATATAGTAGAATAACATTGAGGGAAAATATGGTTTTATTCTTTTCTGAAACAGAGAAATTATGCCTGCCCATCTTCTCATTGAAGGTTTCCAAAGATTAAGAGCACCCCAAAAAGATATTTGCAACGTACTGAGGACAAATGAATGCTCACAGTTTTTAGTGCAACTTCACTGCAGATCTTTTGTGTTTTCAAAAGTCAGTAGGTTTAAATATAAGAATATGATGCTTAAGGCTCAGAGGTTAGGACTGTGTTAGGACTACAACTTTTTGCTCATTGTAGCTAGGAGTTTTGGAAACTGTAGTCCTAGGCATCTGGAGGGCATAAGATTGGGTAAAGTTGACATTATAAATTTCCTACCTAATAAAGCTGGAAGGAAATAAACAACTGAGTAAATGTTTTGTTGTAAAACAAGCAGCTACTTTCACGCAACGTATATAACAGTGATGGCTAACCTTTTTGCCATCGCGTGCCAGGAAAGGGGGGGAACTTCTCTAGGAGTCTCTAGGAGCCTCTCTAGGAGCCTCTAGGAGCCTCTCTAGGAGTCTCTGGAGGCTGAAGACAGAAAAAAAGTCACTTCCTGTCCCACCGGGAGTCGGGAAATGGGCCCTTTCAGCCTCTGTAGGGCCTCCAAGGGAGTGGGAAAGGCTGTTTTCGCCCTTCCCAGATACACAGAGAGGATCTGGAGCCAGGTAAGAAAGAAAAATGGGCCTTCCCCACCCCGCCCCTCCAGAGCCAGGAAACAACCTGTTTCCCTACTTCTGGTGGGCCCAGAAGGCCCGAAAATCAGCTGGCCGGCGCACGTGCCATAGGTTCGCCATCACGGGTATATAATCTGAATACTGGTTTGACTCATTTTCTGGGATCGCATATGCTGTGCCAGAAAAGAAACATCAAAATTAAATTTTAGCATGTTGTGCAAATGTAGCCACCAGATATTTACCTACCTCACTTAGTTTAGTGTGTTATGTCAACATAGCCAGGTAATTTGACTTAGGAAATAAGAATGCAATAAAGCCCTGGAATTTTGCAGAATAACATATATTTTCCCTAGGAGCTTTCAAATAGTGAAATCTGACCACCTGCCTTGTATTTAGTTCTCTGCCTTGCTGCCCACTGAGGTTTTTCCTTTATTCCAGACTCATTTCTTTTAAACTAGGACATGCCATTTTTTTCCTCACCATGCTTGTAAAAGTTAGTTCTTAAAAGTTCACTGCACAATTCAAAGGGGCACCAAAATTAAACAGGATGATTTATCTCAGCATTCACAGAAAAAGTGACCTTTAAAAAAAATAAATAAACCGTACAGGACTGGCTTCCACAGGCATCCCACGGTGGTCTTCCCAAGATCTGAATTAACTCCTGAACCACCTTTGGTTGACATAAAGCCCAGATTTAGAGCTATTAGAGTTGAGATCTGTCACTTTCCAAATTCCTCTCGACTTAAGAGCATTAAGTGTCTGTGGAGATTTCAGAGATAAAAACTTTCCTGCCTATAAATTTCATGGCCTGTAAAGGAGAAATTATCAGCAAGGCAACTTGGACTGATGGATAGACTCAATTTGTTCTTTTCTTCCAAAGTAAATGTGCTTGATGGATATAACCTGGATTCTGCCAAGACAGCTTCACATGATTAGTACTGCTTTTTTTTTTTTTTTGTCCCTCACAGGCAACCATCAAGCCATGCTTTTGTCAATCTGTGAGCATTGTGGCGATAAATACCTTGCTTCCTTCTTGCTCCCCACCTGCTCCACCATTTGTGTATATGTATGCATGGGTTTAGGCGTAAATTATGTGTGTGTGTAAAATCTTACAATACTGCATATAGTTGGAGGTATATTTCATATAGATTAGAACAGTGATAGCTAACCTTTTCCAGACCAAGTGCCCAAAGCGCACGCATGCCTGAACCCCCAAAATGCAATGCGCACACAACTCCCGCGCATGTGCCCCATCCCACCCCATGCATGTGTTCACCCCACGCGTGTGCGTGCACCCCCATACATGCATGTGCATCCCTCGCACATGTGCACACACACCCATATGCGGCCACCCATCTGTGCATGCCTGCGGAGGCCCTGCATGCACCCCACCCCCGCACACGCCCCTACCCACAAGCACACATGCCTTCCCGCACGTGCCCCGCCTTCCATACATGTGCGGCAGAGACCCGAAGACCAGCTGGCCGACGGGAGGTGCGCACACATGCACAGCAGAGCTGAACTGGGGCAATGGCTCACGTGCCCAAAGAGAAGGCACTGTGTGCCACCTCTGGCACGCATGCCATAGGTTCACTATCACGGGATTAGAACAATCTTTTATCACACCACATCCAAACACCTGCAATTCTTGTCCATAACTTTTGCTATCAGCATTACGAGTAACCTTACAGTTCAGTTTCTCATTGAACTTCGATGTGATGCCAGTAAGTCCAATATTTTACAATGTTTGGGGCTGTTCTATTTCATTTTGTTCTTTTTTTTTTTTTAAAGCAAGTATTTCAGAGGAAAAAATTATACATTCCAGAGCTAGAAAGAGGGGGAAATTGTACCTCACACATAATGACCCCATAATAAAGTCTATACAATATGTGGCCTTCCAGATATTGGTCAGCTACAAAGACCAGCAGCCTCAGCCACCATCAGTGGTGGGTTCCTCCCGGTTCGACCAAGCCAGTAGCGGTAACAATGTGAAGTCACCGAACCGGTTCTCTTTGTCTGGGAACTGGGCCCTCCCGCCCGCCCCCGCGTTATTCCTACCTTTATTTCTTCTTTTTTAGCCCAACTGATAGGTGCAGCAGAATGGATTGCCACACCTCAGCTGGGCAGATACGCTTGCGTGGAGCGCAAGTTTGGCGCGTGTGCGAGTGAAGCGAGCAGGCGCGAGGTGATCGCGGGTGAAGCGCGTGCACGAAGAGAATCAGTAGTAACTCCGGTTGGAGACCCACTACTGGCCACCATGTTCGATAATTAGAAACGCCTGGAGATAGTTTAGCTGCATCTAGCAGGCCCTTGCCACAAATTCCTGGGTTGAAGTCAATCAGCTTGCACATAACTAATTTCAGCATTAACCCATGAACAATAAATTGAACAAAAAATTAAGAAAATGAACTCAGTTTGCACGACGCAGCAAGAGAGACACACACAAAGGTTAAAACTAAACAGGCTAAAAGGAGAGGACTTTGCTAGCAAATCACTGCCTTCCCTTTTATCAGAAATCTGCCTTCACTCAAAACGTGGATTTTGAGAAGAAATGAATTCAAAAATGCATTCTTTGTACGCAAAATAGTGCACATATACACATTTACATGTAGAGCTTTGTAGAGATAATCTTTCTAATTCTCAGATTAAAGAAGAAATGTGATGGAACAGATTTTACAAGCGACCATATGTCAGATTTGTACAGATTGAGATGATCCATCTGTCCCTCTGCCACATCTTATAAATCTTCATCCCCACATTAATTTGGTGTCTCCTCATTATTGCTGTTAGGAGGTGATCTGTTCTGGGTAGTAACCCAGCATTTGGTCACATGGTTAGAATAGATGTTATACACCCTGTAACGGATATGGAGAAAGTGTGTGTGTGTGTGTGTGTGTGTGTGTGTGTGTGTGACTGACATATGTGTATACATTTACATACTTACACATATACAGTATATACATACACACACATACCGTGTTTCCCCGAAAATAAGGCGCTGTCTTATATTTTTTTGAACCCCAAAATAAGCGCTTGGGCTTATTTTTGGGGAGGTCTTATTATTTTGGGGCGCATGGAGCAAGACGGGGATCCTCTTGCTGTCTTACCTGATTTCCAGCTCTGTCTCCCTAAACCCCAACCATAGGAAATGGCAGGGACCAGCTGCGCATGTGTTTAAATATTTGGGGGGGAGGGCTTATTTTCGGGGAAGAGCTTATTTTTGGGAAAACACGGTGTGTGTGTGTGTGTGTGTGTGTGTGTGTATGTGTGTGTGTGTGTGTGTGTGTGTGTATGCAAGTTTTCGTGTATTCGGGTCTTTTCCCGTGTAAGATTGAGAGTCTCTTGGCAACGTTTCGACGAGGTCCCACTCGTCATCTTCAGGCTGGTGTCTTCGGCTTCGTGCTTGTGCGAGGAAAGTGTGATCGGAGATGCCATCTCTCTATAAATACTGGTGGGACGTTTTGACGAGTGGGACCTCGTTGAAACGTCGCCAAGATACTCTCAATCTTACATGGGAAAAGACCCAAATACGCCAAGACTTGCATATATACATACATACACACACACACACACACACACGTACATACATACATACATACATACACATATATATATATATACACACAAACATATAAACATACATATACATACGTCATACACACACACACACACATATATACATACATACATACATACATACATACATACATACATACATACATAAAATATATAAATATATATCTTGGTGGCTTCTCTCCTGACTGAGGTGTTCTTGGGACAGAAAAAATTTAAATTTAAATTTAAAATAACGACGGTACAAAAATAAAAAAACACAGCAATAATTAAACAGCAGAAGAGCAAAACCCTAAAAAAATAAAAATACAGACATCAAACTGGAAGAAGTTTCCAAAACAAATCAATCTGCATTTTTTTTTTCCTGGAGAGAATATACCCACTAAAGGGAACCAGCCAGATCAGTATATGGAGATGTTCCACAGAATCACGCAAGGAAGTCAAGGGAGGCGTGTGACAAAGCTTCCGCAGGTCAAATCTGAATGATCACATGGAAACCGCAAGCATACTTGGAAAATCTTTCCCTTTGAGACAAGTGCAGAGTACAGGTAGTCCTCGACTTACAACAGATCATTTAGTGACCGTTCAAAGTTACAACGGCAGTGAAAACAGTGACTTATGACCATTTTTCACAGATAGGACCTTTGAAGCATCCCCATGATCACGTGATCAAAATCCAGATGCTTGGCAACTGGTTCATCTTTATGCTGGTTGCAGTATCCCGGGGTCATGTGATCCCCTTTTGCAACCTTCTTATGAGCAAAGTCAATGGGGAAGCCAGAGTCACTTAACAATCAGGTTACTAACTGCAGTAATTCACTTAACAATTGAGGCAAGAAAGGTCGTAAAATGGGGCAAAATTCACTTAACAAATATTTCACTTAACAATAGAAATGTTGGGCTCAATTGTGGTTGTAAGTCGAGGACTACCTGTACAGACCCCTCACATCCTGGGCATAAACTGTTTCAACTCCTCCCCTTGGGATGCTGCTATAGAGCATTATATGCCAAAACAAGTAGACACAAGGACAGATTCTTCCCTCGTGCCATCACTCTGCTGAACACCTAATCCCCACAGCACTGTCTAAGTGCATTTACCCATGTTGTATAACTGTAGCATTATTATTATCCTTACCTTCCTTACTACCACCTCTTATTGGTATTGAGAGCTTCTGCTCCAGAGACAAATTCTTGTGTGTCTAATCACACTTGGTCAGATAAAGCTATTCTATTCTGTAGCATCAAAGTCTCATATATTGCATACCTACATATAAAAGGAGTGGGGCTTTGATGGCGTCCTGTCAGTGACCGTCTTGTCTTTTTTTTTATAATTCCCACTTCCTTCTTTGGACACAACTGGATCTTCTACCTGGATCTCAGATTCATTCTCAGGTATTTTGGTGTCTTACATTAAACAGGCCTTGCTAAAAATATTTTCTAAGTTCAATCTAGCATGACCTCCCTGAGGTCTCACTTAACAACGGAAATTGTGGGCTCAATTGTGGTCGTAACTCAAGGATTGCCTGTAGCTGCAATGTAGGGCTGTACCATTCTACAGGGCTGCCGTAGAGAGAGATATTTTATTCACTCCCAGCTTGGCCTTGCACTCTCAAATAAGAATATGGATTTCAGTAATGAATTGCTTGGCATCTTTAGAGGCACGCAAGGTCGCTTCCCAAAAAGACTGGCACTTAAGAAAGTCCCAATCAATGCATCACAGCTTTTATTTGATGTCTGACTTCTGCCATATGATATCCCAAAAGATCTCATCCTGTCAAAAGACTGATTACGGCTCAACTCACATCAACTCAACAGCATGTAGAAAAATCCATGATTTTTTTCTGGCTTATTTCTGCATTTATATACAGGCAGACTCATTTAGTGACTGCCTCACATGGGGACCATTTGCAGTTACAACGATGATAAAAAAAATTATGATATTTGCAGGTCTGTATTGGAAAGGAAAGCTGTAGTCAAATTATGAGTTCGGTCACAGTTTCACTTAGCGGCCACTTAATGACTTGTGGTCACTGAAATGACATTCAAATGACAACTGCTCGTCTGAGGGCCAAGTGGGCTGCCTTGAGCTCCAGCCAGTTAATATTGTTCCTCAGGTCTGCCTGAGTCCACTGCCCTTGTGCCATCTGGGACTGGAGGTGGGCGCCCCAGCCAAAGAGGCCGGCGTCTGTGGTGACGGTCAGACGGCTGGGCTCCTTGAAAGCACATCCCTTGGTTATGGCCTGGGACATTCATCATTGGAAAGACTGAAGTACCTTTGGTGGAACCTGAACCCTGGCATTTGAGTTGCTCCTGCCAGACCTTTGGTAGGGCAGAAGAAACCACTGTAGGGTTCTGGCGTGCAGGCGTACCCAAGGGGACCCTTGGAGCACCAGCTACAAAAGGCCCTCCAGGTCGAGTCATAGATTCTGTTGGTCGAGGGCCTCCTAGAGGCCTGGATCGTCTGTATGACTTTGTTGGAGAAAATGACCTGCCTCAGAACTCTCCACTCAAATGCCAGACAGTCAGTTGAAGCCATTATGGTTTTGGATGAATTAAGGCTTCCTGACTGAGGGCAATTCTGTCCTGAGGGATCTTCCAGGGCCTGGATACCAGCAGGCAGTCTACCTTATATACTCTCAGCTGGACTGTAATCAGTCACATTGCTTCATCTTTATTTCTATGGGTTGCGTGGGGGGTGGGGGAGAAGAGAGAGATCACTCTCTTTCTCCTCTCCGTATCACTTGTGATTTTACAATTCCCTACAATTTCTTGCAACTACTCCAAAGCAATTCCTTTTCAGTAAATATACTGCAATAAATGGGATCTTGGACTAAATAAATCTGTTAAACTGATTTAATAAGTTCTTATTAAAAGGGTTCGATGTATTTGTAGGATCATTAATGGCTAGTAACCACAGTGTGCAAATGAAGCTTCTGCATTTATATGGCTGACATACGGGCACATCATATTAGCAAATCTGAATGAAGCAAATAGTTTTATTGGGCCAACTGGGATCTCTGCAGGACCAGTATCTTTCACCTAAATGATGACAGTGGCTTCAGGACAGCACCAGGCAAGCTCGGTATGTATCACATACAGAGACATCACGACACATATACAAAAAGGATGAGGCTTGCATCACAACAGTACAGTGCTGTTTTGTCACCTATCCTACTGATGGCCACCTCTATATGCTAACCCGAGGGAATGAAACAACATCTATGGAATTTTTGGGTGAGCAAAGTCTTGAAAAGGGAGAAATGCGATACAGGTGTCCTCAACCCACAATCATTCTTTTAGTTAACTATGAGCTGGACACCCATGCTTCGCTATGAACTATGTGATGGGGCTTGATAAATTGACAGTTAAAGCTTGAAAATTAATGTAGTTACCATCAGTCTCTCCTCTCCCCTTTCTTCCCTCAGCCTTGCCCCACAGAAGCCTCCCCTATCCTATCCCCTGCTTGCTGCTGTGAAAATAAAACTGAAACTGAAACTCCTCTCCTCTGCTTGTGTTTTGCATTTGGAACAGATTTCTTTTCAGGAGGGGAGGGGGAATAGAATTCCTTAGCATCAGAGCCTGTTAATCATAATATAGGAAATACTAATGCTCTGATGGGCATTTCGAAAAATCCTTTCTTAGTGAGCACCTAGAAGCCAAGAGGAACATACGTGGCAAATTTCAAGTTTGTAGGCTTTACGATTTTGGAGATTTCGTGATTACAGCTTGAGTGATTTTCGCTTTTATATATATAGATTTGAGGTTACAACAGCACTGAAAAAAATGATTTATGACCGTTTCTCACACTTATGGCTATTGAAGCATACCCATGGTCACGTAATCAAAATTCAGACACTGGGATATATTTATGACAATTGCAGTGTCCTGGGGTTCATATGATCAGCTTTTGCGATCTTCGGACAAGGAAAGTCAATGAGGAAGCCAGATTCACGTAACAATCATGTGACTTACTTAACCACTGCAATGATTCACTTAACAACTATAGCAGGAAAGATCATAAAATGGGGCAAAACTCAATTAACAGCTGTCTCACTTAGCAATGGAAATTTTGGGCACAGTTGTGGTCATAAGTCAAGGGCTATCTGGAATATTTCAGAACAAACTGTGGTTAGTGTTCAAATTAAATGACTTGCATTTATCTACACTACAGTTTTAAGTCCAAATGCAGAATTTCCAGCAAGGTTTCCAGTTATAGCCAAAACCAAGGAGATTAAGATGAAGAAACAAGAAGAGGCCAATATCCTATATTTTAAAAAATATAAGCTTCAGTCATTGTACAGATCTCAACTGCCTCCAAATTTAGGAAACCCAAGTTTCCTTAACAGACAGAACACCAGACCCTATGTCAGACATCTTGTGAACGTATCCAAATTTGAGGGTTTTGATTCCTGAAACTGCACCTGGCATCATTTGTTTGATAACTTATTATATTTTATTTTTTAATAGTGTCATGATTTTACTTGAGCAGAGGGCTTTGAAGGACAGGAGGAAGAGCTGCTACCAAGAATGGTCAGATGGGAGAGACAAGAAACTAATTTCAGAAAACAGCTAAAATAGGCACTTCCCTAGTTCACATGAAAATAAAATGAGGGAGGGGGACGCATCTTCAGACTTGCAAAATTCTGTTCCAATAAAAGTAGTCCTGACCTATAATGCATTAGTTTCTTAGTCTGATCTACTCTGTTGGGCTACCAACTTGTGCCATCTGAGTCATTTTTTAAGAAGGGAGACATATAAATTGAAGGGGGAGAGGGAGAGACAGGGGAGGGAGAGGGAGAGTGGGGAGAGAGAGGGAGAAAGAGAGGAGAGGGAAGGAGGGAGAGGGGGAAGGAGGGGGGAGGGAGAGAGAGAGAGAGCGCTTATTTGAGCCCCAGATGCTTGGAAGGATTTGTGGCTTTCACATGCTGGCAGGGTTTTTCTGATTGGCTACTGTGGGGCCAGGTCTAGGCAATATTACTCGCCCACCTTGTTCCCCCAACCAGCCCAGCCTTTTCCCTTTCCAGATTGCAGTGTGGAATGAAAGTGTCTCCAGCAGAGCCCCTAAATCAGTCAGGAGCCAGCTGCTCACAAGGGATGAATAATAAAGTAACTCTCTCCCACACTTGCTGCAGCTTTGTCTCTTAGCTCTCCCTTCCTGATGAATTTATTGGGGATTTTCATCATTATGTCAGTTCCAGTAATTGCTTTATAGACAACTTTTACAACTTCTTCCAAGAGGGGCCAGCTGTTGAGGGGGGGGGGTGTAGTTTGAAAATCAGTGCTTTTCAGAATCCATTAGAGGTTACAAGTATCCAAGATGGGTATTTGTGGGATAGCAATAGCCACTGGACTTATACATCGCTTCCTAGTGCTTTACAGCCCTCTCTAAGCGGTTTACAGAGTCAGCTATTGTTGCCCCCAACAATCTGGGTCCTCATTTTACCGACCTCGGAAGGATGGAAGGCTGAGTCAACCCTGAGCCAGTGAGACTTGAACTGCTGGCAGCCGGCAGTCTGCAGAATTAGCATGCAATACTGCATTCTAACCACTGCGCCACCCTGGCTCTTCTGCCATACAAATTAAGGCTTCTCTGGGTCAGCCAAGAATTATCTATATCATACCATGACGTTAGTATGAAAGCATAAAAAGGGGGGCTGGTCATCACATAACAGAGACAATTTGGTGCACTGGTGAAAATCACCAGAAACCAAGAGCGAGTGACTTCTAGTCCGGTCAAGCTAGCTAACTTTGGACTGGTGCTTCTCTCTTGAGAAAACAAAGGGCCAATACAGAGAGGAATAACTTCTGTGTCAAGAGATATCAATAGGGGAGGAGGATTGACACCATTAAGCCCTTCACTTCGGAGTATCATCTGGATTGCAAGAGAGATGAGGGCCAAATCTGGCCCCAGATTTCTAAGAACATGAGATTGGTCCTTGTGAAAATGTGAGGCTCACACTCTGCCAGAGAGAAGTTTCCTGCAGATGGGCTCCAGCACGAATCCGAAAACTCAGAAGACCCAGATTGGATCTTGCAGCATTATCCTGGGACGCTCATATTCTCCTTCATCCATGTGAGACTCAACTGGCTGCCATAAACTTAAAAATGGAGCAGGCTTGTATGCAGAGAGAAAAAAGCTAGGATTTTTTTTTTCAAAAAGATCCCTTCAGGAGGCAGATAAGGAAGGAACCAAGTCATTAAGGATCAAAAGAGAAATGTCATCATGATGGAATAAAGGAGGCTTAAGTGCTGAGCACACAGAACCTCCCCTCCAGATTTGTGAATCTACAAGGCAAGCACTTTTAGGGATAAAAGGCGCCCTGAAAGCCACCCACACTTTGATCATCCTGGATGTGGACTTGGCAGTTTCCATTCCTCTAGCTAGTGCCTGGCTACCTAGTTGAAAAGGACATTGACAAGAGAGGATGAGCATGTGTGAGAGAGACCAATGTATATGGTAATCAATAAGTGGTGCTGCCACTTAGGATACATCAAGTTTGTGTGTTCCACCAGAACCTGATGTACCTGATGTTCAGCTGAAAATGATTTGCGTGGGAAGTTATTTGTATGCTTCATAGGCACATATATTGCAGCTCCCTTATGCTCTACCTGGGTTTGCCCTGAACACACGTATCTGGAAAAACCTGGTACAGCAGGGGTCACTAACCCCTGCTCCACGGCACGGTCCTGGTCCATGGTCCTTTTGGGGGCCGCAGGAGTGATGGGTGACTGTGCACAGCTCTATTTGCACAAGCAGTGGGCAAGTATGCAAAACGATTCCCCCATCGCCGCCGCCGCCACTACCAGTCAGCAGAGCCTGAAAGGTTGGGGGAGGCTGAGATAGAGCACATGGCTGGCTGCAAAATTAACATGCTTCAACAGGCTGTCTGCATGTGGATCAGTCACCATAAGCTGAACATTGGAGGACATGTAACAGATTCACCCTGGTAAACCTAGTAATAGCAGCATAAAAGGGAACGAAATCAATTCAATGTCATCCCAATGTAGCATGGGCACCTAATGTGTTCAAAACCTGAACAACTGAGAGATTGACATGCCTCAGCAAACTAGAAGTGAATTCATATTCCATCCAGATGACTTCCCACAGATTTTCATTCATTTATGCATGGGTTTACTTAATAATTCACCCTTCCTCTAAGAAGTCATCTAGGAAACCTGGAAGTCTCTAGTGCATCAGGCCACTGGAAGATCTCTTGTTAAGACTTAATATACGTCATTGTTTTACAATACATGAATCAGTGGCCTGGCCCACCTTATTACAATACAAGAGACTCCATCTCAGCCCAGTGGGCGTCAGTAAATAAATGAATTCCTTGAGTGAAAGAAGCAACTGAGCTGAAATGGAAAGGTAAGAATTGGATCCCTGAGAGATATTAAGTGCTCTCTTTCCTACCCCTTGAGTGAAGCAATGTTCCTTGAGATCAAAGCATTGCTCCTGCAAAATGTTAAGCATCTCTTGTGGCAAAAGGAAAGGCGTTCTCTTCCCCCAACAGTAACGCTCCATCTTGTCAGAAAGCATTCTTCATGTCTCATAGCCTGCCTACATCTTTCACACAGGCTTCTTTCTGGGCCTTTTCGGTTCATGGTTGAAGAATAACTTTGCGTTTTTCAATTGAGAAAAATGGGGCATTTGCTCTGACACGTTCTGAGACTTGAAAGACAATCGGGCTCACCTCATGCCATGTCACCCAGGAGGAAAAGGAGCAAGGCCTTAAAACAAGGGCAATTCAGGCCTTTGGCCTCCCACCTATTCTTGTACAATCCTTCCTCAACCACCCCTTTAACTAGACAGCACCATACGGTTAAGTTACTAGGCTAGAAACATGGAAATTGAGAGTTCTAATCCTGCCTTAGGCACAAAAATCATTTGTGTGACCTGGGACCAGTCCTCTTTCTCAAACCCAGGAAGAAAATAGCAACGTCAAACCACTTCCAAAAATGCTGCCAAGAAAACTGCAGGGATTTGTCTAAGCAGTCATCAGGAGTCAAAACTAATTCAAAATGGGGGCATTTCACAGTCACTAGCCTGCAAGTACATATTAGTCATGACGGCGGCATGAAACCTCCATGTTTAGAAGCAGTGTATCTGTGACTGGAAAACATTGGAAAACCAATGTATGTTGCCTTTATGCTTTAGACACAATTCCACTAATCCCCAGGTACTGTGTTGATTTAATATGAGGAGAGCTATAGTTCAACACATCAGGGAGGGCTCCATTTGACTGTACGAGAGGAGAGAATTTTGATTTTACACCACAACTGACTAGGAGAGTCTGAGTGAGTCATCCTGTCTCTCAGCTTTCTATTTCTTGGGGTCATAGGTGAAGAACCACCATACCCATCAATCAATCAATCAGAGTCCCCTGGCAAAAGTAAAATAAGTATGGGAGAACGGTTTTGCTCTTACACCCTGCTTATAGCTTAAGCAGAGGTCTCTGCCTGACCACTTTTGAGATGCAGGATGCCAGATTAGGAGGAGGGCAAGCTCTGATTTTAGCAAGCCCCCTCATTATATGGTGCTCCCCTTTGGGATTACTGTTAATGAAAAGCAGTTTAAATATTTGCATAAATAATCATGACTAGTAAATAAGTAGTATCGGAGCAGAAATCTGCACCGAGGCAGTTTATTCCAAAGGCTCAAATGCTGGTCACAGTCAACCAGAGACAACCTTTGACTTCCTATCCTATATCAGGGTCTCTGATTGGAACAGAGGTCAACCAATCTTTCTCAATTTTGGCAACATAACATGGGTGGACTTCAACTCCCAGAATTCCTCTTCTCAAAGAGGGCAAGGTTGAGAAACATTGCTCTAAGACACTTAGTCGGTCTGATCCAGTACAGGTAGCCCTTGACTTCTGATTGGTTGCTTAGCAACCATTCAAAGTTACAATGGATCTATCTCCCTGGGCTACTGACAACCCAGTAGCCAAAGTTCCGGGGATTGCTCATCTCCCCTTCCTCATCCTCACATGACTGCACATCAGGCACTTGGCAACGGGACCACATTTATAGCTGTTTACTGCATCCCATGGTCATGGGACTGCATTGTATGACAGTTTTGCTGAAAACCAGCATTTCCTTGGTCTACTTAATGACCATGGCAGTTGCTTACCAATTGCTGCAAAAAAAACATAAAATACCATTAACAATCAGGTTGGTCACATGGCTGACCTGATTTACAATTTTCACAAATTATGACCATGACGGGCAAGCTCCATTATGGTTGCAACTCGAGGAATACCTGTAATGTCTTCTGGTGCTTTTTGGCTCCAGTACTGGTCAGACACCAACAAGGAGCAGAGCCTCTAAGCAGGGCTCAATCCACAGAGCATCAGACTTTCAGTACATGTAGTTCTCAATTTATGATCACAATTGAGCTCAAAATTTATGGTGCTACGCGAGACATTTGTTAAGCGAGTTTTGCCCCGTTTTATTACTTTTCTTGCAGCATTTGTCAAGTGAATCACTGACGTTCTTAAATTAGTAATATAGTTGTTAAGTGAATCTGGCTTCCCCATTGACTTCACATTGTCAGAAGGTCGCAAAGAATGATCACACAACCCCAGGATACTGCAACCATCACAAATATAAATCAGTTGTCAAGCTTCTGAATTTTGATCACATGGTCATAGGCAGTGGTGAAAGCTAAAATTTGTTACTACCGGTTCTGTGGGTGTGGCTTGGTGGTGGTGGGGTAATGTGACTAGGTGGGCGTGGCCAATTTATTATTATTTTTTTAACTTTTAAAACCATTCGGCGAAGAGGTTGTAAAAATATGCTTTCAAAAGGCTCTGACGATCCCAGCTGAGCCGCACAATCATCAGAGGCTTTTTTTTTTTTTACTTTTAAAAGTATTTTTTCGGCTGAAGAAGTTGTAGAAAAAATGCTTTTAAATGTAAAAAAAAAAATCCTCTGATGATTGTGCAGCTCAGCTGGGCATTGGGGTGGGGAGGCAGGGATTTTTGCTACCGGTTCTCCGAACCACCCGCCTCCATCGCTACCAGATCAGGCGATCCGGTCCGATCCGGGAGTATTTCACCCCGGTCATAGGGATGCTGCAATGATCATAAGTGTGGAAAAACAGTCATAAGTCATTTTTTTCAGTGCCGTTGTAACTTCGATTGGTCACTAAATGAACTGCTGTAAGTCAAGGACTACTCGTATTTCCATCTGCCTCTCAGGAGTAAGTTTGTTTTATCCGCTGCCCTCAAGAGCTTTCAGGCAGAGTTCCTCATGACCTTTCCCCCCTGGAGCAGAGAAATAATCAATACCCCAATTCTCTATCAATCCAGAGTGAGTGCAACTGACAACAGTGAGCCCATTAAAGCTGCTCGCTAATGCACACAGCGCGCCAACGGAGCCAAATTTCAGATCAAATATACTGAAAAGGAATCGAGGTAAATGCATTTTGTCGCCATTTCTAGCTGGCATAAGGCCACTCATCAGGAAGCGGTTGCCCTGGGCAATGGGTCAGGATGTCCGTAGATGGGGCAGCAGCCTCAATTGGTCACCTACCACAATCTCCTGTTGGGAGCAGTTGCTGATGGTAGGACTAACCTCAGATATAGATACA
This sequence comes from Pantherophis guttatus, assembly GCF_059756535.1. Classification (NCBI taxonomy): domain Eukaryota; kingdom Metazoa; phylum Chordata; class Lepidosauria; order Squamata; family Colubridae; genus Pantherophis; species Pantherophis guttatus. The sequence goes on along the minus strand of NC_142063.1, from coordinate 327,003,020 downwards.
CACATGGACCGTTTCTAATCTTAAACCACAGAGATGTGGAAAACGTACTGCACAAATGTTCCATTTCTTCCCCCAAACCCCACTGAGAAGAATGACTCCTCCAAACCAGAAACAATTTATAAAGTTCCAGATGTGGGACTCCAGATGATTCAAGAGCAGACCATGTCTCAAGCACCACAGATTAACAGAATTAACAGAGTTGGAAGGAGCTTTGGAGATCTTCTAGTCTAGAGGTCTTCTATGCTGGCTGGAGAATTCTAGGAGTTGAAGTCCACAAGTCTTAAAGCTGCCAAGTTTGAAGACCTCTGTTCTAGTCCAACCCTCTGCTCAAGCAGGAAACCCTATAACATTTCAGGCATACGGTTGTCCAATCTCTTCTTCACTTTTTAGATTCAGAGGATTAAATTCTAGAAAACTATCAGACTACCCTGGACTAGCCAGAGTAGAATGATTCAGAAGAAAACAATAAAACATTCTGTGTTTCTTCAGAGCATTCGCTTCCCAAAATAGTACATTTTTAATAGATCTTATTCAAGACCTTGCTGACTAAAATCAATAACAGGGAAAAATTAAATGGATGGAAGGAGCAGCCATACAGGCAGAACAATATGAAGAAAAGCAGATGGGGCATTGCAAAGAGTGATGAACACAAAGTATGCCTTTTAAGTTTCTTCTACTGAACCTAAGCCCTCAATTTACCACTGTAATTGAGCCCAGAATTATGGTCGTAAATTGTTGTGGTCCTAAGTAGAGGTATCACATAAGAAGATCCAATTCTTCAGCTTTTTTTTTTTTTTTGTGGCAGTTGCTAAGCAACCTCCACAATTGTTAAACAAATTCATTTTACCTAATGGGAATTTATTTATTATTTTGCGAGAAACTGGAAATAAATACCAGAAACCCACAACAACAACAACAACAACAACAAAGGCAAAAATCATGGTTGCATGGCTGCTGGATATTGCAAACAGCCATAAAGGTTAATCATATGCCAAGCACCCAAAATCCGAGTGTGTGTGTGTGTGTGTGTGTGTGTGTGTGTGTGTGTGTGTGTCCATCAGGACTTCGAAATGGGGTTGTAAGTGGCTTCTGGGTAGCCATAACTTCAAATGGTTGCTAAGTCAAGGACCACCAATAAAGGGCACACAGCTCCCCCTTAATTGTGCCTAAGGAGTTCAGCTTTTGAAAACAAAATATAAGTATCCTTGTCACAGACTCTTGCTCTTTCTGTGGAAAATTTTCACAGGAAAAAAAGCTGTTCTCATGAAACCAAAGAGTCAAAACAAGATCTGGAAAATGTCTATGGAGATTCTTGTTCATCCAGGTCGTGGTTGTCCCAAAGGTGCTTTTTTTCAAGAGGCAACTGGATGTTCTGGTTTTTTTTTTTTTTTTTTTTTAAAGACGTTTCACTGCTCATCCAAGAAAGCTTTTTCAGCTCTTGTGGATGAGAAATGAAACATCTTCAAAGAAAAACCAGAATGTCTAGTTGCCTCTTGAAAAAGCACCTTTGGGACAAGATCTGAGGGGGGAGAAAAACCAACACTAAGTGAACAATAAGAGCTTGCAAATTGTCATTATTGATAGAGCAGGCAAAATTCAGATGGGGCGAGGATATAAGATCTTTTTATTCTTTTAATACAGGGGTCTCCAACCTTGACAACTTTAAGCCCGGCGGACTTCAACTCCCAGAATTCCACAGCCAGCTTTGCTGGCTGGGGAATTCTGACACTTGAAGTCCGCCAGGCTAAAATTGCCAAGGTTGGAGACCCCCGTTTTAATACACAAAATTTTATTAGGTCCCAAGTTGGTGATATCTACAGCCGGCAGACAAGCAAGCGATCCCTTCGCCCATCACTTGAACGGGGCTGCAAACCACCAATTAATTCAGGGCAACCATCCTTTAGCTGACTCAGTTTAGTTGCTGCTCTTTGGGATCTCACTCATACAGCCCAGCATTTTTCAATGAAGCCGAAACCTCCAGAGGCTCTTCATCAGCCAACAGGGTTGCTCTGCAATTCGTTTCACTCCATCAGGAGCTGCACAGCATGTCTGTAAGTCAACCTGTTTGTAGAGATTCCCTACTAAACGGGCTGGCATCACCAGGCATTTTGCCTCAGGTGTTGAAATCCAGATTCCCCCACCTGGAGAGGAACTAGCATTTCAGTTATTCTTAGCAACACTTTTTTTTTAAAAAAAAGGTAGACATCAAAACTGGAGGGGCCTGAAGAAGTTGGCCCCCCCCCACAAAAAAAACCCCAAGGAAAATGAAATTGCCATACACTTGCAGGCAAACAGAACAATTCAGTCTTTTTCCTGCCCCACAGAAATAAAAGAGGCAAATGCACCAGATCAATGCAAAGTGGGGTCAATTGGTTTACAGAAGTCCTTTTCTCAAAATGGCTTTTGAAAGAAATTAAAGAAACATAAATCTTTATATTTTAGTCCTATCTAATTGGAGCATTCGTGTTCAGCTCTTGGATAAAAGATGCTCAGAGGGAAAAAAGAGAAGCTGAAGGAGGGAAGAATGGAAACCGCTGTTGCTTTTATACTCTTAAGTCTGATTTACCAGAGGCACCTTTCTGTATATGTAGGATTGTGATGCATGTAGCAAAAAACTGGGACATCTAGCCAGGATTTTCTGGTTGGAAACAAATAAGAATCTTTAAAGTTGGAGTTTCCATGTGTAATAATCATGGATAAGTGTTTTGCCAAGTGTCAAGGCAGTGATCAGGCAATTGGTTCTTTTGGATCCAGAGCAGAGGTGGTATTCAGCAGGTTCTGACGAGTTCTGGAGAACCGGTAGCGGAAATTTTGAGTAGTTCAGAGAACTGGTAAATACCATCGCTGACTGGCCCCGCCCCCATTTATTCTCTGCCTCCCAAGTCCCAGATGATTGGGGAGGAAATGAGGATTTTGCAGTAACCTTCCCCTGGATTGGGGAGGGAATGGAGATTTTACAGTATCCTTCCCCTGCCACACCCACCAAGCCACGCCCACCAAGTCATGCCACGGCCATCAAGTCCAGAACCAGTAGTAAACTTTTTGAATCTCACCACTGATCCAGGGACAATAAACACTCCAGTAAATAAAAAGATTTTAAGCTTTATTATTAGCTCAAGCAAACAGAATTAAAAACATATCATAAAAAGTATACATACCAAGCAAGACGACACCCATATCTGTTATAAGCCACCAAGAACTCCTTGGCAGAGGAGATACTACATGAGTGAACAGTTTCCACAGTATCTAATGCTAGGTTTCTATGCAAAAGCGTCCAACCAATAACAACAACCCCACAGTTTTTATCAAAACCTGGCACCATGACTTCACGACCCTGCTGTGGTCAGGAAACTGCATCACCTGATCTTGACTGGCTGGAATATGAGTCTGGGATATGAACTTAAAGTCTGAGACTTTCACAGTGGGAAAAGCCTTGAAGTTACAGAAAGATTCCTCTCCTTGTTTTCTTCATTCAGTAAAGAGTACAAAAACCAAGGAGATGAGCTTGGAAAGAGCTCTGAACAGCTAGACTTTTCTTAATAGGAAGAAGGAATTAAAATATTTCACTAAACTCCACAAAATATATATGCATGCTATTAGAGGGTAGAGCTTGTGGATGCCAGTCTGCCTGACCAAAAGAATAATTCTTTGCAAAGTTTCTGAAGAGTCATCCCTTTAAGGAAGATCCAAGAGAATAATATAATTTGCAACACAGCTTGAAACACTTAAAAGAGTTCTTTAAAACTTCATCTACAAGTTGTGCTGCATGGTTATTAGCAAATATGATCCAAATATAAAATCTGAGATGTAATTTTGGCATTAAAAACTTATTGCGGCAGGAACAAAATTTCCTCCTTTTAAATAAAAATACTGAAGGCCGTAAAATACAATAAATTTTGCTTTCAGAAGTATTGCCTTATTAACAGAGCCTGTAGTACAGTGGACTAAAGCACTGTTATTAACATCTGCTGCTTGCAATTACTGCAAGTTCAAATCTCACCAGGCTCAAGGTTGACTCAGCCTTCCATCCTTTCAAAGGTAGGTAAAATGAAGACCCAGATTATGGGGGAAATAAGCTGACTTTGTATAAATATACAAAAGTATGAAGGCTATTGCTTAACGCATTGTAAGCCGCCCTGAGTCTCCAGAGAAGGGCGGCATATAAATTAAAGAAAAAAAAAATTAATGATGTTGCCAAGTTAGATCATGATTAAATAAAATGCCCAAATAGCTAAAATTTTCTACTTGTATGATCTCCAGTTTTCCAAATATACTATTTGACTTTATTCAAAAACCGAAATCATAATTTTACCACAATTAATTTGTACCTGATTCTCATGGCAATACTTAATTATTGTCTTTAGTTTCAGGCTCAATTTAGTACATAAAAAAAGAATGGCATCAACTGCATGTAACAAAGTACAAATTTTCCTTTTAGCTAGTGATGGACAATGGCCTTCAACTTTAAGTAGGGAGGTCTCCAGAATATTAAGATAGATGTTAAACAATGCAGGGGCCAGGATGCAATATTGTCTCACTTCCTTATATGTTGTAATATCAACTGGAATATGTTGTCATATCAACCTTTTCTGTTGCATTTAATTTGCATTATACCATCTTGATAGAATGCCTTCATTAGATATGTAAGACGCCAGTCAAGATCCAAATTCTAAAATTTAACCCAACATATAAAATGAAACCTTTGTAGATACGTGACTTCAGCAAGCGACTCAAAAGATCAGTCAAATTGGCATTGATCCTGATTATTGTCATCATGAATTAATTGTATCAAACAAAGACTATGGAATAACTCAGTACAGAAATTAATGGTTAAAGCCCAAATATGGTATTCACCTGCAACATTTGGAATTATAGATATATTTTTCCATTCCTTAAATATTTGAATAGCTTATATTTTTATAAATCCATCATAGCATTTTTGAAAACCAGATTAAATTGTTACCATCAAATATGCTGTATGGTGGATTTCAAAAAATTCTCATCTCTCAAAGATTTTGTCTTGATCTTTCCAGCACTGATCCCGAAACAGTGGATCATATTTTATTGTATTGTGAATTTTAGGAAATTATCTGGCCTATTTTAAAATCTAAACCAGGAAGAGTATGTAAAAAAAATTACTTACCAACCTTCTGGCCTTCTGGCTGTAAATAAAATTGATTGATTTAAGGGAGACCCAACACCTAGAAATTACTGTCCTTAGAAAAGATAATTTATCTTTCTATTAATAACAGCTGACTTTTCTCTCTTAAAATCTCTCTCCTGCTTCCTTCAAGACCTCTATTAAACTTTGACAAAATGCACAGGTATTTAAATTAAGATCACCTTCTAAAAGGCAGAGATTAATTGACCAATAACTATTTGTTCGGTATCTTTGCATTCCCCCTACCCTTGGTGCAAAGAAAGTGAAAATGAAAAAAATGAGAGCCAATTTGGTGCAGTGATTAAGATGCTGGCCTAGAAACCAGAAGACTGAGTTCTAGTCCTGCCTTAGGCATAAATGCTGGTTGGCTGATAGACTGTCCCTGTTTCTCAGTCAACACACCTGACAGGGTTGTTGTTACGGGGACGAGAGATGAACAGAAAGAAGTAATAGATATATGCGCTGCCTTGAGCTACTTATGAAGTAATACAGTAAAGGTGGGATAAAAATTTAATAAATAAATGAACAATGTAACTATTAAGCAAATTTTAAGCAACAAAAAACTCTGATTAATAAATTTCAAATGTCAGTTGACAGCTGGGCATCAACCATATTTTCAAGGGGAAGAAGCACTTCTTTGGAAAATTTCACTTTTTTTAATATAAAATTCCTAGCACTTAACGATGCACTGATAATCGGTAACCACTGTTTCTTTTTTAAAGGTCATTTGCAATGCTCTGCATGATTCCTTCTTTGTTCTTTCATAAAAATTAAAATATAGAGAACAAAGCAGGTTGAATATGTTTGTTCCAGTTGCCAATTCTGAATTATTTTTGCAGCTTAAATTTCCAAAGTGGTGACAGCAATGTACAAGTGGACACTTGCCTTGACACTCAGCAGCCTTTCTCTCTCCAATTGAAAACAGAAAATTTAATAACAACACTAATACGAAAGATAACATACTGCAAAGCAAACTAGCAAAGTCCATTGTTAATTTCATTTACAAGAATGCTTTTCAGCTCCACTGAGCTCAGGTACATACTTTAGAAGAGTTTAAAAAGTGGGTTTTAAAAACTACTTTTGTTCCAGAGTGAGACAACCATACAGAGAAAAGGCAGTAGGAATTAGTAGGGACATCCCAATTACCTTCAGGGAGTAGCAGAGTTTGTTGCAAGTAGGGGATTAAGAGAAGTGGTCCAGAATGAGGGTTTTTTGGTCAGTGGCTATGTTCACAAAAATACCATATATACTTGCAAAGAAGTCTATCCTTCTAAGGATAAGCTAATCCTCAAAATGTTCCTATGTTTTAATTTTCATAACTGCTTATTCGCAGGTGTCATGTTTTTTTACTGTTATTTTGGTTAAAACTTCAAGAGTTGGTTTACCCATGAATGGCTTATATATGAATACTTTATAAGAGCTGGTTACTGCAGTGGTCAAGGTGCTGGGCTAAAAACAGGGAAACTGTGAGTTCTAGTCCTGCCTTAGGCATGAAAGCTGGCTGGGAGATTTTGGGTCAGCCATTCTTCTCTCAGTCCATCAACAAAATAAGCCTTTAGATAAATAACAATGGTTTATATACAGCTAAATATTTACAGACTTATATGTGGTTAAATACCTTATCATACAGCTACTGACATAAGGAGAGCAATGAGATACACGACGAGAGAGAACATGAGGAGAAGGAATGCCCTCTAATGGCTTCCCTTATATAGGCAGCTTCTGACCCAGCTTCTTACAGTGGCAGTAACCCTGCTGCCTCATTCCCATTGCATCAGCTTTCAGTTGCCTCCACTTACCACCTTACATCAGCTTACAGCTATTAAATCTACATATCCTGACATTGCTGTTGTGGGGAAAATAGGAAGCAGGAGGTATTAGGTATGTTAGTCATCTTGAGTTGATCATGTATGTATGTATGGCCAGATAAAAATCTAATCCTAATAATAGGAGTGTTGCTCCCATAAGCAATATGGTGAAATGTAGTTTACAGAACCCATATTGGATCAGTTTTTGCCTGGGTCAACAATGATTGCACTGGGTGTAAGAGTTCATAGATATTTGATGACAAATGGGCTACAGGACTCAGGACTGTTGGCTGAGCAACCATGGCCAGCAGCTGCAAACCTAACTGGAAGAAAAGTTGTTTACCCATTGCAAATCTACAAAAATTGAAAACAAAGAAATGATCAGTTATTACAAATCCAATTCAATAAGAAGAGGATATCTGAAAAGAATGTGCCACTACTGACTATTCAAGAAACAACAATATCCAGGATCAAAAATAACAAGACAAAGGCTAGCAGATCAACAATGATTTATAGTACAAAATAAAGTATTCACAGAAATAGAATAGGAAGAACTGCAAAAGTCTACCCAGGACAAAGAATTCAAAGGCTTGCCAGAAGTAGCTCAGACTATAGAAGCAAACCAGGGGGAGGAGTTGGCAGTAGAGGCAATCAGCACATCTATTGAATTGTGTTCATCCCCAAACCAGGCACTTTCTCTTCTGTAGTTTCCTCAGAAAGAACAAAGCTTCTAACTAAAGAAAGAAGAATTGAAACCAAGAATAACTGAGAATTGAAAATGGCACAAAAATGACAGAATAAGGTTGCCTGCACTGAAGCGGATCCCAAAGAAACAACATTAAAAGATGCCAATACTGTAATATCAAATATAAGCACCAGCCTCCTGCAAGAAACAAAACAACTAATGTACAGCATGACTGCAGCTATAACTGAATATTTTGGATGCAAAATCAACAAAGAAGAGAAAAAAAGCAAAGTGCACCACCAAAATGAAAGATCAGGCTGGAAAATAAGATCAACAGGCTAAGATCAGATGCAAGCACGCTAGTACAAATGAAAGGAAAGAAACTGAAGAACAAGAAAACCAAAGAATACCTGATCAATAAATATCACATAGATACAAGGAAGATTAAGGAAGCTTTGGAAATAATAAATACAGCCAAAAAATCAGCAGATAGAAAGCTTGAATTGCACACCATAGGCAGAATCTCCAATTTCAGTGGTATCAGAATCATTTTTACCACAGAGAACCAGTCAACATGTGACAAAGAAAAAATACTGCAGTTCTGGGCACAACTATGAGGCAACTCAAACAAATACAATAAGAATGCAGCTTGGATGAAGGAGGTGGATAAGAATAAAAAGGAAGATGAAATGAACAAACTTGTAATAACAGCAGAAATGGTGAAGAAAAGGGTAAGGAAGATCAAGAATTGGTCAATACCAGGTGAAGATGACCTGAATTGGTTTTGGTTAAAATATTTTTATTTCTTAAATGTATTTATTTATTAAATGTTTATGTCTGGCTAGTGGTACACCATTCAATTGCCAAGCAGTTTGTCATCCTGCAAGGAGGAGGAAATGAAGATTGGTTAACCATCTGGCAAAACCAACCTGATAATGAAAGATTAAATAAAGGCGGGGGGGGGGGGCAACTAGGCAACTACAGGCCAATTACCTGCATATCAACTATGTTCAAATGTCTAACTGCTATGGCAGCAGATGCCATTCAAGAGCTTCTAGTTGAAAACAAGCTCTTTCCACCTGAGCAGAAAGGAAACTGCCCAAACAGCAGAGAAGCAAAAGATCAGCTCCTACCCTGTTTCCCCCAAAATAAGACATCCCCTGATAATAAGCCCAATCGGGCTTTTGAGCGCATGGCAACAAGGCCAAGTGCTTATTTCAAGGTTCAAAAACATATAAGACAGGGTCTTATTTTTGGGGAAACACGGTAATTGACAAGGTGATTTTGTAACTCTGCAAGAAAAGAAAGACCAACTTGAACATAGCTTGGACTGATTACAAGAAGGACCTTTGATTCCCTGCCACATGATTAGATAATCAAGTGCCTAGAAATAACAAGAGTCAGTAGAAGTTATCAGAAGCTTTGTGTAAAGATCAGTGATACAATGGGAAACACGGTTGCTGGTCAATGATGATAGATTGGGTGAAGTTAACATCAAGGCAGGAATCTTCCAAGGAGACTTATTATCTCCACTACTGTTTGTTATTGCACTGATTCCTCTGTAGATAATACTGAGCAAATCAGGCCCTGGTTATGAAACATCAAAACATCTGCTGAGCTATCCCACCTCCTTTACATGGACAATCTAAAGCTGTATGGAAAAATACCATCTGAAATTAGAATTACTGCTCAATACCGTCTGTATACACAGACAAAGATACTGCAATAGAATATAGACTAGACAAATGTACCACCCTTACCTTTTACAAGGGGGAAATGGTGAAAACTGAAGGACCCAAGATCCTCAATGGAAATCAAAAGTCTGATGAAGAGAATCACTAAAAATACTTGGGTACCCTCAAGCTGACAACTTCAAACACACTGAATTCAAGAGGAAGATTAGAAGTGAATACATCATGAGAGTAAATGTCTAAAAATCCAAACTCAATAAAGGAAGTATCATCAAAACAATGACAACCGGGGCAATTCCAGTCATTAAATACACAGTTGAATTGGTGGACTGGAATCCAACAGGCTTGAAAAGGCAGACTAGAAAAATAATGACAACAAATCATGTCCTTCACCCACATGGTGATGTTGACAGACTCTACTTACGAAGGAAAATAGATGGGTATGGAATACTGCAAGTACATAAGACGGTTGAAGAAGAAAAAATGGAAGAATAGCTGAAGGATAGTGAAGAAATGCACTGAAGCTAGTATACCAGGAAAGTTTATGACAGTGATGGCTAACCTTTTCTGGACTGAGTGCCCAAAGGCGCGTGTGCCCGAACCCCCAAAATGCAGTGCGCATGTACCCCCCTCATGCACCTCCCCTCCCCGCTCATGCACACATATCCCCATGTGCACCTCACGCATGCGTGCGCAGCCCCCTGCATGCACCCCACCCCCGCGTATGGGCAGGCGGCCCCTGCATGCACTGCACCCCCATGCATCCATGGGCAGTCCCCCCACACGCGTGCCCCCGCATGCATGGCAGAGACCCAATGACCAGCTGGCCAGTGGGAGGCACGTGCGCATGCATGATGGAGCTGAACTGGGGTGACGGCTCGCGTGCCACCTGTGACACACGTGCCATAGGTTCGCCATTCCGTGTTTATGAGAACTGGAGAGACCAAACTGACCTACTAAATGAAGAATAGAAAAGAGACATGGCACGGCAAAGTATTACACTGCCAGTACATTTAAAAGAAAAAAATAGCAGGCCTAGCAGAAGACAAGACCTGGCAATGGCTAAGAACAGAAAGTTGAAGAAAGAAACAGAGGAACTAATTCTGGTTGCACAAGATCAAGCCTTAAAAACAAATGCATACCAAGCTAGAATGGAGAAGACAGCAATAGATAGCAAATGCCACTTCTACAAAGAAACTTTAAAAAAAAACAGTGGACCATCTAGACAGCTGCTGCAAGAAGATTGCACAGACTGGCTACAAACAACAGCATGACAAAGTATAAACAACAGTGCATTGGAATATCTGCAAGAAATATCATTTGCCTGCAAGCAAGAACTGATGGAACCCAAAATAGAGAAAATAATAGAAAATGAAATAACTGAAGAACTCTGGGACTCTAGAATTCAGACAGACAAATAATCTGCCACATAACATCCCAGACTTAATAACCGTTGATAAAAAAAGTGAGAAAAGTCTAGATAGTGGATGTGGCGGCACCTGGAGACAGCAGAACAGAAGAGAAAGAATTAGAGAGAAATCACAAACTGCAGAGACCTGCAAATAGAAGTGGATGACTGTGGCAAAAGAAGTCAATGATAATATAGTAATAGGTGCCTTGGATGCAATCCCAAAACATCTGGAATACCACTTAAATAACCATGGCATTGACAAAATCACCGTTAGTCAATTGCAAAAGGCAACTTTATTTGGAACAGCTTACATCCTGCAATGACACCTTTAACATCATCAAACAACATCTGCCTATCAACAAATCCTTGGGACATATGTTTTATCAATAGATGGATAAAAAACCCAAATCCAGTCTAAACAATTGACTGATTGTACAACCAACCATAATAATAATCCTCATTTTGGAAAATCAGCCTGCTAAAATTCTCAGCTGTTCTAATAAAGTCTGTTTTCGAACTGTTTGTATTTAATACTAACTACTTGGGCCTGGGTCACAACACTAGGAGATGTTTGCATAGCATGCCAAACTACAAAGAAACCCTGGCAAAGGTTAATGCTTTGAAATAATAGAAAATACTTGTAGTTCTGGTTTTAGATTTTGGCAGTGGTTTGCTCTCCCAAGGTTATTTCAATTTAGTTTCTGAATGTTTTGTTACCAGACTAGGTAACACAATCAGCAGGATTTTCTTGTCCTATTCTCCTTAGCTTATAAACGTTGTGTGTGCCACTTTTGGTCTGTTGGTTGTGTGATTAATCGTTCGTTTGGAGCTATATTTAAATTCTGAGCAACTGATTGGTTCTCTTGTTGATTGGTCGTTCAAATGGTCTGGTTTCTTACGTATTCACATGCTGGATCTAGATCAATATGCTTGTTAATTGCTCCTTTAGTAGAATACGAGACTTCAATAAATTCACACCTGTGGCGAGTGCTGGAATGGCCAATGATTTTTGTTCCTTCCTTCATTAAAGGTTAATGCTGGCCAAACTTTGCATGTTGTATAAACGGAGCTGCTAAATCTTTACCTGACCCATTTAAGTATCATAAATGCTCATGAGAGTCCCAAAGAAATTTAAGTCCCAAAGTATACTTGCAAAATTGGATTTGGTTTATTCACAAATGGTATTATGTGTGGGTAATACAGTTAAATTCACAATGTAAGGCCAGTGGAAACTTAATAATTCAAGTCCTAATCAAGAACTAAGAATTATTAAGAAAATAGGCCGGTCCAAGTAGGGTGATGTTTTGTAAAATTAGGGTGTTCAGGTGTGATAAATTCAATATCTCCAGATAGTGAGGAAGTCCTTTAGGTATTGTTGCAAGGGCTCCAATCCGGTGGGAGGTTTCAAGTTTTTTTACTCCCGGTTCTGTGGGTGTGGCTTGATGGGCGTGGCTTGTTGGCATGGCAGGGGAAGGATACTGTAAAATCTCCATTCCCACCCCACTCCAGGGAAGGATACTGCAAAATCCCCATTTCCTCCCAATCAGCTGGGACTCGGGAGGCAAAGAATAGATGGGATTGGGCCAGTCAGAAGTGGTATTTACCGGTTCTCCGAACTACTCAGAATTTTCACTGCCGGTTCTCCGAACTACTCAGAATTTCCGCTACCGGTTCTCCAGAACTGGTCAGAACCTCCTGAAACCCACCTCTGCTCCAATCATGATTAATATAACAACAGATTTGCAAGCCCCAGTATTTTGTAATTTTTTTCCAATTGTTTTTCGTCAATCCTAATATCATCCAGAATAGGAACAGACTTTCTCTTTTTCAGTAATTATTATATTAGGCATGGTTATGAGCCTTGATGGTGCAGTGGTTAGAATGCAGTATTGCAGGCTAATTCTGCTGACTGCCAGTTGCCTGCAATTTGGCAGTTCAAATCTCTCGAGGCTCAAGATTGACTCAGCCTTCCACCCTTCCGAGGTGGGTAAAATGAGGACCCAGATTGTTGGGGAAAATATGCTTGACTCTGTAAACTGCTGAGAGAGGGCTGTAAAGCACTGTGAAACGGTATGTAAGTCTAAATGCTATTGCTATGAACAAGATGTTTATCTGTTTGGATCTTAAATCGGATAAGATTAACTCAATCTCTCAACGTTGTTTTCCAGCAAAGAGGTCAAGAGCCGTTGCTGGTCTTTTAAGCCTTATGGGAGGGGCCAATCATCTCTTGGCCCTACTCCTGAGTTGTCCTCTCTACTTTAGCTGCTCCTGCCTTCTGGCAGCTCTTCTCATACATGCACTAGGAACAGGCTCCTCCTGTTCCTCTGCCTCTCTACTGTCAGCCTCTGGAGGCTCCAAAGTCCGCACATCACTCCCCGATGGCCCTGGCCCCATCTCTGCCTCCGAGGCAGAGTCCTCATCCGGGTCTTCCCCAGTCTCTAGGACTAGCCCATGTTCTTCCTCAGCCTCATCGCTGTCCAACTCTGCTGCCAGCTCCACAGGCTGCAGGTGGACCACAACACCTAGTTGCTTTATGGTTCAGCATATTGTGAGAAATCGACGACTCTCACCCTGGTCATCACTTCTTCACCCTCCTATCATAGGGAAGGAGATATAGAAGTATAGCCAGCAGCACAAACAGGCTGAAGAACAGTTTTTATCTGTGGGCTGTCAGACTCCTGAATGAGAAATAACATCATAACTATGTAGTATGATGGACTGCAGGGCCAGCGCAATGTGTAACATGTTCACATCGGTGCAATAGGACTGGGTGTTTTCTTAATATGATTTATTGGGTTAGGGATTTTCTATCTTCACTGTGAGTTGTATTGTGTTGGGGGGGGGTGCACCGAGGGAGCTCAACCAATCTCATTGTACATATGTTGTGCACTGACAATAAAGATTTGAATTGAATTTGCATTGAATTGAATTGAAATCAAAAAACTGGCTGCTCAATACATACAACACACGTCATGCGAACACAGCCAGCATATTTTTATTTATTTATTTATTTTGCCTGTTTTGCTTTGACAACTTTGTATGTATATCTCTTAGCCTGTTTTTATTTTCTCCCAGTGGGAAGCTACTTATCTGAGTTTTTTCAGGCGTGTGTGATGAAATCATTTGCCTTGGGAAGATGGGAGAATGGAGCAACTTTATCTTGTAGAAAAATGTATCCTTTGTTTGGGGGAGAGCCATGGTGAAATCTAAAATTTGTTACTACTGGTTCTGTGGGCGTGGCTTGGTGGGGGGGTAATGTGACTGGGTGGGCGTGGCCATTTTTTTTTTTAACTTTTAAAAGCATTTTTCCTACAACCTCTTCGGCAAAGAGGTTGTAAAAAAAATGCTTTCAAAAGGCTCTGATGATCCCAGCTGAGTTGCCTGATTGGCAGAGACTTTTTTTCTTTTAAATGCCTCTGCCAATCAGGCAACTCAGCTGGGATCGTCAGAGGCATTTAAAAGAAAAAAGGGGTTTTTTTCTTTTAAAAGCCTTTGATGATCCCAGCTGAGCCGCGTGATCATCAGAGGCTTTTTTTTCTACTTTTAAAATATTTTTTCGGCCGAAGAGGTTGTAGAAAAAATGCTTTTAAAAGTAAAAAAAAAAAAGCCTCTTATGATTGTGCGGCTGTTGTGGCCCGCCAGCGGCCTGTGCGGATCGTGTCTGATCCCGACGATGAGGAGGCTGGTGTGGGGTTGTGCTAGCAGCCGGCGCAGCCGGCGCTCGTGTCAGACAGCGAGGAGGCTGAAGAGGATGTGGTGCCAGAGGCAGAGACTCAGCCAGGGCCTTCAGAACCTCCAGAGGCTCCTTCAAGTGGAGAGAGTGAAGTGGAGGAGCCTCTCCTCAATGCTCGAGCACGCAGGGCTGCCAAAAGGCAGGAGTGGCTACTCAGGAGGAGGAGGTCTCCTCGAGAGTAAGGTTTGAGGATAATTGGCCACTCCCTTAGCCTATTTAAGTCGCACGCAGTTAGTAATTTCTTGCTGGAAACAACGTGTAATTATTACAGAGCATTTTTGAAGAGTAAGTGTCTTATCGTATCTTGTTTTCTGGGCTGGTTGCCAACCTTTGCCGGACTTATTGTTTATTCTTGATACATTATAACTTTGATAAGGACCATTGGTGTGTGTCACAATCCTTGGGAATCCGGAGCTGGGGCAGAACAGCGGCTCAGCTGGGCATTGGGGGGGGCAGGGATTTTTGCTACCGGTTCTCCAAACCACCTGCCTCCATCGCTACCAGATCGTGTGATCCGGTCTGAACTGGGACCATTTCACCCCTGGGGGAGAGGGTGTTCAGGTGTGATTTCTGACATCTCATGTCTTACAGTAGCCAGGTTACTTCTCTCCAAATAAGAATTAGAGCAGATTCAAAGGGGCTGGTCTTGTATTTCAGATACAGATCCCATTGGATTTTACTTTGCAAACAACACGAAGTGCAGGTAGCCCTCGACTTACAACAGTTCAGTTAGTGACCGTTCGAAGTTACAATGGCACTGATAAAAGTGACTTATGACTGTTTTTCACACTTATGACTATTGCAGCATCCCCATGGTCGCATGGTCAAAATTTGGATGCTGGGCAACTGACTCATATTTATGACGGTTGCAGCGTGCCAGGATCTTGTGATCACCTTTCTAATCTTGACATTGACAAGCAATGTCAATGGGGAAGCCAGATTCACTTAAGAACCATGTTTCTAATTTACCGACTGCAGGGATTCACTGAACAACCGTGGCAAGAAAGATCGTAAAATGGGGCAAGACTCACATAACAAATGTCTCGCTTAGCGAGAGAAATGTTGGGCTCCGTTGCGGTCATAAATTGAGGACTACCTGTACATTTTGCATCTCAAGTACGTAAATTGTGTCAGTGATGCAATGATGCCATGACGCAAGTGATGTTACCGTGACTTGGAAGATATGTCAATGCTGGGGGAGGTCGCCTTAGTTAAGGAAGACTTCTCAGCCAGAGACCCAGAATTCCAGAACTCCTGGAACGATGGGACATATACTTTGATTTCTGCAAGCTGTTGGTATTTAAGGATTCAGCTTTTCATGTCCAATTTTATTTTACTGCTTTGTTGTGGATTTTACAGTATATTTAGAGCTTTAAGGTATGCAAATTGATCTTGCTTCTAGGAATTCCAATAAAAAATATGTACTATAAAGGTTTCTCTGTACTTCTGCCCCCATAACTACTATTAAGAAACAGACTGTTCCAGATACGGCTCCATTTAACCATGTGGCTAAGCCTTACCAATAATCTCCCCTTATTCCCAAGTACATCTTATTCTGTTTTAAGTTCTTTTCAATGTTTGTTCTCCTTTACAGGAATTTCAATTGTCTTGATTTTACTGTAATTTTATTTTATTGGTGTAAGCTTCCTCAACAGCTTGCATAAGCAAAAAAATAGATATGCATTTAATAAAAGCAGTAGCTAATAATCTCTTCCCCAATTAAGTTTGGGGGAACGGGGGCTTATGTACCTCAATAAAACTAGTAGCTATGCTGCTGGCCAGACAGGTCTTTGTGAAGAAGTCAGATGAAACATGGTTCAAAGTTACGATCAGTGATGAATGCCTATTGATTACTCATTGCTTAAATCAACAAGGAATGAATCTGGTGATATAGCTCCAGGGTGTTAGTCAATAAATGGACACAGGTGCAGCTGGTTCTAAGAGGCAACTAATGTCTAGTGCAGTGATGGCTAACCTTTTTGCCGTCGCGTGCCAAAAGCGGGGGGAGCAGGGGGGTCACATGCGCACGTTGCCACACCCATAATTCAACACGCCACGCCACGCCACGCCACGCCCTCCTCGCTTTTGGCAGGCAATGGCACGGTGGGCCCTGTAGGCCCATTTTTTTGCCCTTCCCAGGTTCCAGAGGCTTTCTTGGAGCCTGGGGAAGGTGAAAACGGCCTTCCCCACCCCCCCCCCAGAGGCCCTCCGGAGGCTGGAAACAGCCATTTGCCGACTTCCGGTGGGCCCAGAAGGCCTGAAAATCAGTTGGCCAGCGTGCGCATGCGTGCTGCAGCTGAGCTAGGGCAACACTTGTGTGCCCACCGATATGGCTCCGCGTGCCACCTGTGGCACATATGCCATAGGTTTGTCATCACGGGTCTAGTGACTGGGAGACTCAGAAAAATTAAAATGAGCAATTATGAAATGCTGTTTTGAATCCAATCCTCAACTAGAAGATTTCAAAAGAGAATGTTCAATATTTGGAAAATGAAGCCCGAAAATCAGAAATTGACAAAGATTTATACTTAGAACAAAAGCTTTTATGAATGTCAAACCCCTAGATTTGGAAAAACTAGCTACGAATGCTAATAACAGCACAAATGAAATTGAAGGTGAAAAAACAAATTATTTTTTGAAGAGCAATATTAACTTTGATCATTTTTAAGACAGATTACGGTGTTGATCAAACATACAAATGCACTGAGCAAGAGAATGTTTAAAGTCAGCTCCCTGACAGACATTGGATTGAACTGAAAAGAAAAATTATTGAACATATCAAAAAAACTCAAAACACAAGAAAAGTCCCCCTCGATTGAAAAACACAAATAGAAAAGAATTATTAAAAATTCTGCAAAATATGAGTTTGGTAGTAAAAAATACTGAAACAAACACATTGGTTAAAACTGAAAACAGCATGACAACACCATACTTTAGAAACTGTGCTGTAAAAACAAAAGCAACAATCAATCATCCAAATGGACAATTAGATTTTGAAGAAAGATCAATAAATTACAAGGTAATAGCAATCTAAAGAATCTGAACTTAAGAAAATTGAAAAATAACAAAAGCAAGGAAAGCTGAAAGAAATATATATAATCTTGGCACTAAATTGGTTAAAGACGTCGCCATAGAATGAATTAAGTAATAGTTATTTCAAGGCAAATTGAACATAAACAAAACCAACAATTTCGAACAAAGTAGCGTTTGATTTATAAAGCTTTGCTGAGAAATACCACAAGCACAGATGTTTGCCATGATAAAGATGGGAAACATTTAAAGAACATAAAGATACAAAATAGATATAAGAGACAGAAAGGAAAATTGTCTCAATCAAAATGGAGGGCACAATAAAAATTCAGAAATGATTAGAATAGAAACAAAGAAGGCAAAGAACTAGAATGCATTACAAACAGATAAAGTATACAGATTTGGACTTAACGTCTCTCCATAAAAGATTCGCTAGTCAATTACAGGTTGGAAAAATTGAAGAATGGATGATAACTGGTGTAATATTTTTAATAATAAAAGGCAAAGACAAAGGTATAATTGCAGGCAGCTACAGACCAATTATTCCTTGCCAACAATGTTCAAATTGTATTAGCCAATAATGTTAATTGATGTATTAGCAATTGCAATTTTCAAATTTCAATATTGCAATTCAATATTCAAAACTCCATTCTGCCCATCTGAACAAAAAGCTATTTGCCACAATTCATGAGGAACAAAAGATCACCTGCTTACAGATAAAGTGATACCATCAAAACACAAGCAAAATAAAATGCATTTAATTCTTCCACGTGCAATAACTGGTTGTTGAAATATTACTGCAAACATCTAGAATGTTGCAAAAGAATCTATGAAAGTAACTTTGAAGATAGTGAAGACACTGGAAAAATAAACATAAGGAGAGGAAATTTTCAAGGGAGTTTTTTGCCTCCTTCCCTCTTTACCATCTCAGAGACACACCTCAGAAATATCCAGAATCTTTTTTTTTTTAAAAAAAAGCTTAACTGTCAAAAGAAGAGAGAAAAATGTCTTATTTATTGTATATGGATGATAAAGAAAACACAAATGAAAATTTTTAAAAAATAAAATAGAATCCTTATCTAATACTTTAAAGATATATTGTGACGACATCAAAATGGAATTTGGATTTAAAATAAAGAAAAACTGAACCAGTGAAAGTATACAATACAACTATGGGAACCTCATAAGATCCCAAAGGTGTTTTTCAAAAGGCAACAGGACGTTTTTGTTTTTTTCTTGAAAATGTTTCGCTTCTCATCCAAGAAGCTTCTTCAGTTCTGACTGGTGGGGAATGAAAGGATTTATATTCTTTGCAATCATCTGGTCGTTAGCACTCTGAAGGAAGGTGGCTAGCTCTCTGAGAGTCGTTGAGGCCACTTGGGGGTTTATCTGTGCGCTCAGGTTCACCTGAATCAGAGTGCAAATGGGTGTGGAACCTCCTTGAGACTGCTGAAAGGACTACAGGTAGTCCTTGACTTACAACAGTTCATTTAGTGACCATTCAAAGTTACAACGGCATTGAAAAAAGTGACTTATGACTGTTTTTCACACTTATGACCACTGCAGCATCCCCATGGTCACGTGATCAAAATCCAGATGCTTGACAAGTGGTCAAGTGGTTCACATTTATGACCATTGTAGTGTCCCGAGATCACGTAATCCTCTTTTGCGACTTTCTGACAAGTAATGTCAATGGGGAATCCAAATTCACTTAATAACCATGTAACTAACTTAACAACTGCAATGATTCATTTAACAACTGTGGCAAGAAAAGTCATAAACTTACTTAACAAATGTTTCACTTAGCAACATAAATTGTTGGCTCAATTGTGGTCATAAGTTGAGAACTACCTGTATGTTGTAGATAGGAAATAGGTGATGTCAAATCCCTCCCTCTCTGTTAAAGAGAAGTACAGGTAACCCTTGACTTACGAACAGAACTGAGCCCAAAATTTAGGTTGTTAAGTGAGACATTTAAGTGGATTTTGCACCACTTTACGACCTTTCTCGCCACAGTTGTTAAGTGAATCACTGCCGTTGTTAAGTTAGTAACACGGTTGTTAAGTGAATCCAGCTTTCCCATCGAGATTGCTTCTCAGAAGGTCGCAAAAAGGTATCACATAATCCCAGGATGCCGTGACCATCATAAATATGAGTCAGTTGTCGAGCGTCTGAATTTTGTTCACGTGATCATGGGGATGCTGCAACGGTCGTAAGTATGAAAAATGTTCATAAGTCATTTTTTCAAGTGCTGTTGTAACTTCGAACAGTCACTAAATGAACTGTTGTAAGTCAAGGAGTACCTGTACAGCCATGCTGGCTGGAGAATTCTGGGAGTTGAAGTCCACAAGTCTTAAAGCTGTCAAGTTTGAAGACCTCTGCTCTATAGACACAACCTCATAAAACGTTACTCTATAAAAGAAAACTTGCAGGTGAAAAGGAAAAAAAAGAAAAGCATGTTAGGATATTTTAAAAGTGCAAAAAAATTATGAAGTACCAATTACATGGTAAAAATATAATCAAATCCCTGAATACATGGGCTATATCAATAAACAGATACACTGCTGGTATTGTAAACTGGACACAGCTTGAATTGGACAATTTAGATTAAAAAAACATGAAAGCCAATGGCAATGCATGAAGGTGATCAACTACAGTTAGAGAAAATGCTCAACAGTCCTCAAAGTGTCCTGAAATAACAGAAGCAAAACAAAAAACAAAAACCACTATAAAAGTGAACTGTTGGAAAACCTTTCAGAAAATGAAAGGCAATACATAAAAGAAATGGAAAATAAATTGGGCGACACCAACAACTGGCAATGGTTACAGGCTGGCACTATCAAGAAAGAAACAAAGGAATTAATATTTGCAACTCAAGAACAAGCATTAGAAATGTAAGGAAAATCAAGGATTCAAAATGTATCCAAACAGCAACAAATGCAATCACTGCACAGAAACATATCAAATTTGGATTATGTAATTAATGGATGCCACAAAATTGCTCAGGC
The DNA here is from genome assembly GCF_059756535.1 of Pantherophis guttatus. Lineage (NCBI taxonomy): Eukaryota > Metazoa > Chordata > Lepidosauria > Squamata > Colubridae > Pantherophis > Pantherophis guttatus. The sequence goes on along the minus strand of NC_142063.1, from coordinate 326,982,493 downwards.
TGACTATAAACAATATCAGGATAGAAGTAACCACTATTGGTATCTGCGCAACATTTTTAGTTTCCCAAATGTACACTCGCAAAATTGAAAAAGTGGTTGAAAATCATGGTGTTAACATTTTATCGGATTTTTCACACACACAAAGCACCAGACAGCAAAAGTGAGGAACAAAATGGAAAAAATTACAAAATTGAACAGCTGAAAAGGAGATTATGATCTTGAAAACTATTCCTATAGTTATAAGGGTATTATGCCAAATAACTGATGAAAATAATTTTTACAAGAACTAAGCATTTTATCTACATCAATGGCCAATTTTCAACAAAATGCTTTTCTAAGCACCTGCTCTATTTTACAACATTCCTAGATTCTAGCCGGAACTCAGATTTTTACCATGTTGTTCTATCCCTGTCCTCCAGTATGCCTCCCTTCCCTGTCCAGTATGTTCTCCGGATTACTTCCTTCCAAATAAAGTTCTCAGGCTGATTTTATGTTGCCTATCCATCACATCGTCCATATAGTCCCAGGACTGATGAAATGAATGCCCATCACTCATAAATAAAACTTACTACCTTATTTAGCCCTCTCACCCTCCAAAATAGCTATCAAGAACAGCACATTGAAGAAAAATTGAGCACAGAAAACGGAGAACTTTTCCACTTGACACATAATTAATTCAAATTACAGCAGTTATCCATTCGCCTTCAATACGTAACAATGAATAAAAATGCAGTAAAATATTTCCCAAAAGTATTATTCCAGCTTTTTGCAGTTTCAGATAAGGATAGATCTTTAATTAAAACTGAAAAGATAACCAGCAAATAACAGACAAAAAAAATGCACATGAATCAAGCTGATTTTCTTTATGATGATCTAAAATGAAGTCCTGTGATCACATTTCCAATTGGTAAGAAAATCCACTATATGGAATAGCTATTTTTCCCCCATTTCTTACTAATGGAGCCTGCCCATTATGACTGTAAGTTATGATGGTTGTAAAACAGGTCATCGCATGAACAACCTGATTTTACAATTTTTTTTATGTGTCAGTTGTTAAGTGAACCAACTGTTTGCTATGGGGCATTTTTGCCAAAAACTAGAAGTAAAGACCTGTTTTTGTTTTTTTTTAAAAAAAAAGAATAATATTGTAAATTGCAGTTGGGTTTAAATGTGGGTCAGTTGCCGCACACCTGAAATTCAGAAGGGAACAGTTGTTGGAACTTCGGAACCTGGTCATGAGTAGTTTCTGGGGATCTATTGTAACTTTGAACAGTTACTAAGTCAGCGGTGCCAAACTCACATTGTCACGGCAGCATCACATGACATATCGAGACTTTTTTCCCCTTCTCTAAACCAGGCATGGGTGTGGCCAGCATGTGACAAATCCAGCCCGTGGGCCAGGAGTTTGACAGCCCTGCAGTAAGTCAAGGACCTCTTCTACTCAAGTTTCATATTTTACGTGTTTTAATATGTTTTCTTTTTTAGAAATTGTTTTATAACCTTTATATGAAACCGCATCAATGGTATTTTCATACCATATTGTACCTGAAATTGTAAGCGGGGCAGAGTCGTTTTAAATTAAATGAATGCCTTCCACTTTCAGGGAATTTCTAACTGTATAAGAAACAGTCAAAGAAATCATTTTCCTTATCAATTCAGCATTTTTAAGCATTTTATTAGGCACCTTCAATGTCTTGAATTAATGTTTGACTAAGCAGAAAGGCAGAGTGTAAATTGGATGGAAAGAAACATCACGGCGTCAATAATAGTTAAACTGCACATTGGTAAATCACACTTCATTCAAAAGGGATTTGGAGGGTTACTAACGAAGATCTTGTTGGTGGATTCAAATAAGTTCGTAAGCATCAGGAAATATAAATGGAAAATATGTCTTCTATTTAGAAAACAGGGACGCAGTGGCTCAATGGCTAAGACGCTGAGCTTGACGATCGAAAGGTCGGCAGTTCAGCAGTTCGAATCCCTACTGCCGCGTAATGGGGTGAGTTCCTGTCACTTGTCCCAGCTTCTGCCAACCTACCAGTTTGAAAGCACATAAAAAATGCAAGTAGAAAAATAGGGACCATCTTTGGTAGGAAGGTAACAGCGTTCCATGCGCCTTTGGCGTTTAGGGTGCCGGCCACATGACCACAGAGATGTCTTCGGACAGCGCTGGCTCTTCAGCTTTGAAACAGAGATGAGCATTGCCCCCTAGAGTCGGGAACAAGTAGCACATATGTGCGAGGGGAACCTTTACCTTTACCTTTATTTTAAAAACATCTGCTTAAAAGTAATCCACGACTGCATTTCCTAACTGGTAGGTGGGCGAAAGGGTCAAGTGGGCAGCCATCACTATCTGATCAAAGAATGATTTAGGCATCTTGATTTGACTTGTTTTGAACTCCCCACACATACACAGAAACACACACACTCATCATCATCATCATCATCATCATCATCATCATTATTATTATTATTACTTATTATTAAATTTATATACCGCCCTACTCCCGAAGGACTCAGGGCGGTGAACAGCCAGAAAATGAAATACATATAATACAAACATTAAAAACCATTTAAAATACATTAAATCCTTTGGCCCAGAAAACAAATTTAAAACACCCCAATTTATAAAACAAATTTAAAATTTAAAAAAGCAATTTAAAAGAGAGGTTAGGCCAGGCCAGCCTGCTGGAATAGGAATGTTTTGAGGGCACGGCGGAAAGCGCGCAGATCCAGAATCCTCTGTATCCCCGGGGGGAGCTCGTTCCAGATGGCAGGTGCCCCCACAGAGAAGGCTCTCCCCCTGGGGGCCATCATTGTTTGACCGATGGCACCCTGAGAAGCCCCTCTCTATGGGAGCGTACTAGTCGGTGAGAGGCTACTGGTGGCAGAAGGCGGTCTCGTAGATACCCTGGTCCTAAGACATGGAGCACTCTAAAGGTGGTAACCAAAACCTTGAAGCACACCCGGAAGACCACCAGGAGCCAGTGCAGCTCGCGCAGGATGGGAGTCACATTGGAGCGCCATGTCACTCCCATAACCACCCGCGCAGCCTCATTCTGGACCAACTGGAGCCTCCGGGTGCTCCTCAAGGGGAGCCCCATGTAGACAGCATTGCAGTAATCCAGGCGGGAAGTGACGAGGGCATGAGTGACTTTGCGTAACGAGTCCCAATCCAGAAAGGGACGCCAACTGGCGAATCAGGTGGACCTGATAAAAAGCCCTCCTGGCCACAGCCGTCAAGTGCTCTTCTAAAGACAACTGTGAGTCTAGGAGGTCACCCAAGTTGCGAGCCCTCTCCATGGGGGCCAACAACTCGCCCCCAATAGCCAGCGATGGCACCAACTGACTATATCGGAACGTCGGAAACCACAGCCACTCGCTCTTGGATGGGTTGAGCCTGAGTCTGTTTCTCCCCATACAGATCCATACAGCCTCCAGACACCGGGATATCACTTCAAGGGCATCATTGGGGTGATCCGGGATGGAGATGTACAGCTGAGTGTCATCAGCATACTGATGGTACTTCACCCCGAAACCACGGATGATCTCACCCAGCGGCTTCACATAAATATTGAACAGAAGGGGCGAGAGGACCGACCCCTGTGGCACCCCACATACACATACACCCCACATCTGCCCCCCTGCCAACACAGACTGCCACCGGTCGGAGAGAAAGGAGGAGAACCACCGCAACACGGTGCCCCCCACCCCTAACTCTTCCAACCAGTGCAGCATACCATGGTCGATGGTATCAAAAGCCGCTGAGAGGTCTAATAGGACCAGGACAGAGGAGCAGCCTCTGTCCCGAGCCCTCCAGAGATCATCAACCAATGCGACCAATGCCGTTTCCGTGCTGTACCCAGGCCTGAACCCGACTGGAACAGATCCAGATAAGCCGATTCATCCAGGTACTGAGGGAGCTGTCACGCTACCACACTCTCAACAACCTTCGCAACAAAGCAAAGGTTGGAGACTGGACAGTAATTAGCCAACACTGCTGGGTCCAGGGAAGGCTTCTTGAGGAGAGGTCTCACCACCGCCTCTTTCAAGGTGGCGGGGAAGACACCCTCACTCAAAGAAGCATTTATGATCCCCTGGAGCCAGCCTCGTGTAACCTCCCAAGAGGCCAGCACCAACCAGGAGGGACACGGATCCAATAAACATGTGGCCGCGCTCAGTCTGCCCAGTATCCTGTCCATGTCTTCGGGACTCACAGAATCAAACACTTCCCAGATAATATTCTCAAGACCTGCCTCCATCATTCCCCCTGAACCTACCCAGTCAGAGTCCAGATGTTCCCGAATCTGAGCAATTTTGTCATACAGATACTGTACAAAGTCCTCGGCTCTACCCTCCAAGGGGTCCTCCCGCACTTGGTGGAGCAGAGAGCGGGTCACCCTAAACAGGGCGGCCAGGCGATTATCTGATGATGCAATAAGAGGAGAAAAATAGTTACATTTTGCCGCTTTTATCGCCACCAGGTAGGTCTTAATATGAGACCTTACCAGTGTTCGGTCAGATTCAAAACGGCTGGTCCTCCAACCGTTCTCTAGGCGTCTTTTCCGGCGCTTCATCTCCCTCAGTTCCTCGGTGAACCAAGGAGCCAAGCGAGATCAGTGCCGAGTCAGAGGCCGCAAAGGCACGACCTGATCCAAAGCTCCAGCGGCCGCCCTATCCCAGGCAGCCACCAGGTCTTCGGTCGAGCCGTGAGCCAGAGCCTCAGAAAATGGCCCAAGCCCCGTGTGGAACCGATCCGGGTCCATCCGGCGCCTGGGGCGGAACCACCTCATCGGTTCCGCCTCCGTGTGGTGGGGTGTAGCGGTTCGAAGGTCAAAGCGAAGGAGAGAATGATCCAACCATGACAAGGGTTCAGCCACTATATCCCCTATATCAAGATCATTCAGCCACTGACCAGAGACAAAAACCAAGTCCAGAGTGTTTCCCCCCGTGTGAGTAGGGCCATGCACTAATTGAGTCAGGTCCGTAGCCATCATGAAAGCCATGAACTCCCACGCTGCCTCAGACGCTTCACCGATAGATGGCAGGTTAAAATCGCCCATGACCATAAGCCTAGGGGTATCAACCGCCACCCCAGCTGTAATGTTGAGCAGTTCGGGCAGGGAGCCACGTACGTGAGCAGCAAGCCCACCTGTACCCCATGACCCCACTTCACCAGGAGGGACTCACATCCAGCAATCTGAGGAACAGTGGCCTCCCTTGGACCAAGACCTTCTTTTATAACAACCGCCACCCTCCCGCCCCTACCCTGTGACCTCGGCTGATGAAATGTGCGGAAACCAGATGGGCACATTTCAACGAGGGGGACCCCCCCTCTTGGCCCAATTTTTAAATTCTTTTAATCAGTCTGTGATTTCTTAACTTTTGGGCCAAAATTTATATATATTTTTAAATGTTTTTTTTAATATTTGTATTCTATGTTTTTTATCTTGGCTGTACACCGCCCTGAGTCCTCAGGGAGAAGGGTGGTATATAAATTGGAAATTAAATTAAATTAAATTAAAACCAAGTCTCCGTAACACTGTCCGATCCGCTCCCCCCTCCTGAACAAGATCACAAATGAGGGGGGCTTTATTTACTACGGATCTGGTGTTGCATAACATCAGCCGAAGGTCCGGGCCCTGAGAATCTGAACTACCTGGGGAACGAGAAGAGCCTTCGGGGCCAGAGCGCGCCACCACTTGGAGACAGCGGGCGCGCACTCCCGCAACCAGGTTTGGCCCCCTGCTCCCGCCATATCTGCCCCTCCCACTCACAGTACTGATGTACTGGCCCTCATCATTACAAACTCTGACCCACTCCTTGACCCGGAGCCCTGCGCCTCCCGTGCAGTGACCCCCCGCCGGGCCTGGTCCCACCCTAGTGGGTTATTCCCCAAACCCACAACCCTAGTTCCAATCCAACCCTCCCCCCCGTAGAACCCCTTAAAAATTGAATTAAAAATTTGGATAGAAAACTCCTCAACCTCCTTTTCGCTGCATGCCACCTCTCGGGGTTCCAAAACCTGTCATCAAGGTAGGCCCTCGATAGTGTGGAGGGCCAGACCTGCGAGAGGGGGGAGTCTCGCAACACAAGAAGCTCGGCCGCTGAATACATCCGAACAGCCCGGGGTAAAGATGATATATGGCCGGGGATTCAATCATGATAGTCAAATAAAATGGTCCCAGAGAGAAAATACAGAGCCTTTAGGTGTGGGTCATCTGGAATCCACTGCCCTCTCACGACAGTCAAAAGGAGTCTCAAGCCGTTCGAAGAAACCCGAGGATAAAATACGCCAAAACCACCCTCTCACGGTGGCTGGCATTAAAAAGATGGACTATCACATCCAGTAACAGAACAGCAGTAAGGAACCAGGCTCCCTCAGTAACCATAGTCCAAAGGCTAAGAACTCTCCTTTTGGCTAAAAGGTATGAGATGGAGTACAGAGCCAAGACGAGGGGGCAGACTGAAGATGGTATCAGAGAGAGGATAAGATGGATCCAGGGGAGGGTTCTTCAAGGTCAGAGGCGAGTTCTTCAAGGCGGATGGAAACAGTCTGGATGGCAGATGACCAAGTAAGGCCTGAAACCAGGCCACAGGGGAAAGAGAGACCGTACAAGGGGCACAAACCAGCCACTCCTCCGTGACCATCTGGCCCTTCCAAGTCTCCTTCAGGTCTTCCAGCAGTCCTACAGTCCTACAGTTCATATAGCTGCTCCCAGGTTCCCAGATCTCTGCAGGGTTCCCATCCGGAGCAATTCCATGATGATAAGCCACCAGCGAGCTCCTCTCACTCCCAGCAGCAGATGGTTCAGCCAGGCTGACTTCCCTCGGCACTATCCCAGCGGCCGCCATCCCAGCCGCCACCGCGCCGCTGCCGCCACATCACACATCACACACACAGACCCCCCCTGACTTGCTTCCAATACCAGCTATAGAGAGAATCAAATCACCCCACAAACATTAGCAGGCTTCACAATATACTGAATCTACAACTACAAATAGACTTATAACCCTAATTGAGCTCCGAATTTTGGCATCACATGGCTGGACCTGATTTTTCGGCATCTTTTGCAATATTTAGGCATATGCCATGGTCATTAAGTGAATCAATTTTTCCCAATGGACTTTTTTTTTTTTTTGCCGGAAACCAGAACTAATCACCACAAACCATCATGGTCAAATGACCATGGACACTGCAAACAGCCATAAAGATGAGCCCCTTACCAAGTGCCCAAACTGCAATCATGTGACCGCAGGGGAATTACAGCTATTGTAACCTTGAAAAGAGATCATAAGTAGCTTTTGGGAGGCAGCATGTTGTAACTTCGAACAGTTGTTAAGTAGTTTGTTTTATAGTATTAAAGATATTGTGGCAGGATGTAAGCCGATAACACTGTTATGGTGTGCTCCACAGTCAGCCAAATGTTTAGATTGGATTGGGCATTTTTAATTTACACTGGATTTATTTTTATCATCTGGGATAGACAGAGGTTATTGTTTCAAGAAGTTTAATCAAAATGCAGTTAACAGTGATAAGCCATCATTAGGAATACACAGACACAGACACACACACACACACACACACACAACAGGAACCAGAAATACCTCACAGGAGCAGCTGAAAGCAACTCCTAGAGAGGCAGGAAATGGATCTCAGAATAAACCTGCCAACACAGCCGACATAACCACAGTAATATCTTCCCTTTTCATATTACATAAACAACATTATAAAAATTATAAAACATTGTAAAAGTTCCGATGAAAACAACTGTAACATCTTCCCCTTTTCATATTAACACAAACTAACACATATTAAAACATTATAAAAATTATAAAACATTGTAAAAGTTCCAATGTAAACAACTGTAATATCTTCCTCTTTTCATATTGCCACAAACTAACAGAAACATTATAAGATCTTATAAAACCTTATTAGCATTGCGAAACATTTTAAAAGTTCCGATGAAAACAACTGTAACAGTAATTGTTTCAATGGCATTAAAAGTATCATAGGACGTAAGCTGTTCCAAGTAAAGCTGCCTTTTGCAATTGACTATTATTATTATTATTATTATTATTATTATTATTATTATTATTATTATTACTTACTACTACTACTACTACTACTACTATTACTCAATGACTATTACTCTTATCAACTTGAGTTCATCTACTGGAGGATGAAGGCAGTGGTGGGATTCAAGTAATTTAACAACCGGTTCTCTGCCCTAATTATTTCTTCCAACAACCAGTTTGCCAAACTGCTCAGAAAGATAACAACCAGTTCTCCCGAAGTGGTGCGAACTGGCTGAATCCCACCACTGGATGAAGGCCTCTTGACAGAAGGCTATGTACTGTAAGAGATGACCAGACTGAGCCTGAGGGTGGGGTCAAATGTATCATCAGTTTGGAGTCTCTATGCCCCCAAAAGAGACCTACCACTAAGTCCAGCCCCTCGTGAAGTCCGTTGACTCTTACCTAGTGCCAAATCGCCCTGACCCTTAGTAAATCAGATTCTTGTGTATCAGTAGCATGAAATAAATTCGCATTGCTTTTGAACTCCATCCTGGTTCCTGATTTTTTGACATATGCTGGTCCAGTGCAGGTTGCTAGATAAATGTTTTCCAACTGCCCAACCAAGGGTCCAGAGAGGGCAAATGACCCACTGGGCTTTTGTGCATTAGATAGAATTAAAAGCTGGATCTCCTGATTCCCAATCAAACCGCTTAAGCAATGCACCACACTGGCTCTCAGACATCTACAGTTATGTTTATATTATTTGAAAGAGATGATTATGCTGTTGTATCCTGCTATTTTGCCATCTCCTTTCTTTCTGTTGCAATGTACATGTCTGATGATAATTGCAATGCTCTGGGTTAATTAGGTGTTGTGTGAAAAAGACCCCAGGGAAGCTATCATTGCTTGACTGTTCTGGGTGGCTAATTCCACCCCCAAATCAGAACTGGCCTTTATTTATTCCAACTGGAATATGTAGAGATTTTGGATTTGACCAGTGGACCTCATGAGAACAGCCTGGGATTTATTTCCAAGTCTCTACCTGCGGTTCCAAAAGCTGGAAGTCATTTCTGGGCAATGACAATCTGAACAACACTGCTATTTTGCTTTGATCTTCCTAGTGATGTGATGCATCGTTTCTGTAAGCATCCTCACGTAGGGGTTTCACATGAGTGCTGTCCAAACAAAACGCTCTTCAAACATGGACAAAAAGCTACTAAATCAGGCGCTTCACTCTACTGGTATGTTTAAAATCTCTTCAGGTTTTGAAAAGCTGCAATGCAACACTGGAATGAAGAGTGTCTTCTATCCTGATCAAAATGAGATATAAGCTGTTAACCTAAGGGGGGTGGGGGGTGGGGGGAGAAGGCAAATAAAGAAGCTCATCGTTGAATTCCGTACCACTGGCCCTAAAGAGCTTTGCAAAAGACCCACACAATGAAGGGCTCTTATCCAATTGTCCTTTTTCCAAGTACCCACTAAAAAAAAGACCAGCTCCCGGATGTTTCCAAATATAAACTAGAGGATCCCCCGGCCAAAAAAAATAAAATAAAATAGTAGCTCTGAATTCAGGAGCTGGAAAATCATTTTATATTTGCTGAGAATGTGCAAATAGCTGCATATTAATGCTACTAAGCTCGGCTGCCTTTAAAAATTAGCAACTGTTTGGTAGGGATTGCTTGCCTGGTGAATTTAACCCTTTGAGGGAGATATACAAATTTCTGCTCTCCCCTCCCTCCTCTTCCTTTTCCAGTTACTTCTTCCCTCTCCTCATATCTGTATAGTTATTTTTCCCTTCCCAGTGCTGCCCTTCCTTTCCCTAATGACGTTTTCAGCTACAGCAGGGGTCCACAATCCCCAGTACTCGTCCATGGCCTGTTAGGAACTGACCACAGAAGTGGCAGACGAGCGAGTGACACTTCATCTACGTATGTGCAGGATCTAGATCAGGGGTGTCAAACTCAAGGCCAGGGGGCCAGATTCGGCCCACAGAGTGCTTAGATCTGGCCTGGAAGCAGCAAAGGACTGGCCCACAGTGCCTCTCTGTCCAAAATGTGGACTTTGCTATCTTCAAAAGAATGGCCTGTGTCTTTTGAATGCAGATGGACTGATGAATCTAGTTCAGATGAATTTGTTCTCCTATGTTGTGCCACGCGTTTATGAAGTGGCTGTTTTATTTCCCCAATGTACAAATCAGCACATGGCTCACTGCATTGTACTGCATATACCACTTTGCTCAGTTTGGGTCGGGGTGGACACTCCCTGGTCTCACCTTCCTCCGCTGGAGAGAATGGATCCCCTCAGCCCCAACCGGGCCACCACAGGTGCCGAAATGAGTGATGTCGAGCTGGTCATGAACACCCTGGCCACGCCCACTCCAGCCATGCCCACCTGGCTCCCTGAGGTCAAACACAACCCTGATGTGGCTCTCAATGAAATCAAGTTTGACACCCCTGATCTAGATTATGCGTAAAATCATCCCTTCCCCCGGTCCATGGAAAAATTGTCTTTCCTAGAACTAGTCCTTGGTGCCAGAAAAATTGGGGACCACTGATCTACAGTACAGCTAGTCCTTGCCTTACCACCACAACTGAGCTCAAAATTTCTGTTGCTAAGCAAGGCAGTTCTTACGTGAGTTTTGCCCCATGTTATGACCTTTGTCTGCCACAGTTGTTACACAAATCACTGGTGTTAAGTGAATCATGTGGTCATTAAGTGAATCTGGCTTCCCCCCAATGACTATGCTTGTCAGAAGCCGGCTGGGAAGGTTACAAATGATGATCACATGACCCAGGGACAATGCAATTGTCATAAATACATGCCAGTTGCTAAGCAGTCAGGTTTTGATCGCATGACCATAGAGATGCTGCAATTGTCATAAATGTGAAAACCGGTCATAAGTCACTTTTTTCAGTGCCATTGTGACTTTGAACAGTCAGTAAATGAATGGTTGTAAGCAGTGGTGGGTTGCCCCCAGTTCACACCAGTTCTATAGAACCCATAGTAAAACCGGCAGGAGGCTCTGCCCACTGATCCTGACATCATCAAAACGCTTCTGCGCATGCGCAGAAGAGCAAAGCAAGCGTGAGAGCAAAGCAAGTACGCGCACACAGCCCCGTAGTAAAGGTAAGTAGAACCTACCCCTGGTTGTAAGTGGAGGACTACCAGTAATTCTTTGATGGTTCAAACGGAAGATCTGGAGTGTGTGTGAGAGAGAGGGAGGGAGGGAAGGAGATAGATTCTAAAGATTTCTGAATGGCAGGGGTCTTTTGGTTATGACCAAATGGCTACCCTATTTCCCCAAAATAAGACATCCCCTGATAATAAGCCCAAACGGGCTTTTGAGCGCATGCCACTAAGGTCAAGTGCTTATTTCAGGGTTCAAAAAAATATATATAAGACAGGGTCTTATTTTTGGGGAAACACGGTACTATATGCAAATACCAATCAATTTGTTTTGCAAATGGGATGGTTAGTTTTACAAGCAATCGTTTTTACTTTGTAGTCATTAACTCTATTTATTGTCCTTTTTGGTGTATATTTTTAGCAGGTAGATAAATGCATCACATACATACATTTATTTCCCAGAAAGCAGCTCTCTAGGTTTGGTTTACAATTTGTTTTCCCCAATGTATTATTCCTTAGGGAAAGGAGCTGGGAAAAGAACCTGAGAGGGCAGGGGGGAAATGGTGTAATATTGTACTCATGTGCAAAGACACTTCTCTTGGCACCTTCAAGCTTCCTGCTTCTCAGGTTTTTTTTTTTTTTTTAATAATAAAAATGTGGTGGGAAAACAGTATGTCAGCAAGCCAAGTGCCTGATTCCAACATCAATTTTATTTGCAAGAATGGGACCCACAACAAGGAACTCATTCACATACTTGGTGGGGTGGGGGGAAGGATTATGGCTACGGCCAAGGTGTTTGTATGGAAATGTATAGCCCTGCCAGGGAAAAACAATCAAGATCATGAAAATCTGTTTTATTCTCTTTCTAAATCCAAATACTGTAGGGCTATAAATCAAGATCTCCCCTATCTTCTACACACTTGGGAGAAATCTACACTGCTACCTCCAGTGGTGCAATTCAGCCAGCTCGGGCCGGTTCGCGCGAACCGATTGTTAAATTGCTGGCTGGACCCTCCCCGCCCTTTCTAGGACTCCCCACGTGCCCAGTCTTAGCTCCCAGGTAAGTGCAGGGAGGCCTACTAGGCCCAAAATGGGGCACGGGGTGGGCGGTATGGCCCCCCGCAGCCTGTTTCTGCTCCCAGGAGGCTGCAGGGAGGTCTACTAGGCCCAAAACAGGGCACAAGATGGGCAGTGCAGCTCCCTGCAACCCGTTTTTGCTCCCAGGGGGGTGCAGGAGGCCAAGTGCTGCCTGTCACACACCCTGGCCATGCCCACCATGGCCTCGCCCACCCAGCCAGTCATTAGGGCAGAGAACCAGTTGTTTAATTATTTTAATCCCACCACTGGTCTGCCCACACCAGTGCAAAGAACCTCTGAAGAAGGAAGGCAGAAAGATACCAGGGTACAATAACAAGATATACCAGGGTAATATGCAAAGGGGATTCCCACCTCCTTTACTTTCCCACCTTGTTTTTCTTCTCTGTTCAAGCTTGAACAAACATATCAATCACTTGTTCGTCTTTGAAAGTGGTAAGCCGAGTGGTATCTCCTTCATGCAGATATGAATTCGCAAGCCCCACCGCTGTTGCCTTTAAAGCAACAACAAGGGCTCTTTAATATGTGTTGCAACAGAAATCTGTCTGAAGCTTTATTAAAAGAGGTGGATTGTAAGAGCCAGACTTTACCTGGATGCAGTGAAATCAACTTACCTTCCTTACCGGTTTGGAAGTGCATGCACCACCCGCGTGCTCACTTAACTCGCAAGCACGCATGCGCATCATGTGCGCGTGCAGATCTGCGCATGCACAAAACCTTCTACGCATGTGCAGAAGATAAAAACCACATCACTTCCTGGTTAAAACCAGGAAGTAATGACACCCGGGTTGGTGGGCGGAGCTTTGCTCCACCATCGCTACCGGATCGCCAAACCAACAGCCAAGATCACTACCAGACCGGGTGATCTGGTCCGATCCAGGAGAATTTCACCCCTGCCTGGATGGCACAGCTTCATCGGTGCCATGTCTGATCTTCTGATATAAGCTTGACTACTACAGATACTTGTTTGTGGGACTGTCGCACATACTATCAGAGATGCAGTTTGCTTCTACATTGAGCTGTACGTGTAGAAAAAAAACACAGAGTTGGCATTTGGGGGACGACAACTATCCTTCTCTCCACTAAGAAGCCACAGGTCAACCGGAATGCCTTCTGCAGAACCCATGCTGCTGTGATCGTTCCCCTTCTAAATGCTTTCTGCAGAAGCCCATATTGCTATGATATTCCCTCTCCTAACTAACAGATGTTCAGAACCAGCAATTGGCAAGTACTGGAAGTAAATGCAGGAGCTTTTGATGCCAAGGAATAAAAGTAGGAAGGTTTCTTCAGTGTCAAGAAGCCCAGACTGAGTCTGTAAAGCACATCTGAGAGCTGGAAGCAGACAGCCTTCAAACCAGAGAACCACAGACTTGGAAGGACCCGTGTAGGCCACTGAGTCCAAATTCCTGCTCAGTGCAGGAAGCCAAGTTAAAGCATCCCCAACAGATGGCTGTCTAGCCTCTGCCTGGACTTATTCAACAAAGGAGAGACTGCTCACTCTGGCCGTGGGTTCTGTCGTCAAACTGTTCCTTCTGTTTGGAGGCTCCCTTTTCTTCACAAATACTCAGAATCTGCTTTCCTGGAACTAAGATCTTTATTCCATATTTTGCATTCCAGGACAAAAGAAAACACATGGGCTGACATAGAACTGAAGAGACCGATCCTCTGTTCAGTGCAGGAATCCAGATGAAAGCAACCTCAACAAACAGCAGTCTAGCTTCCACTTGAGCACCTCCAATGAAGAGAAGGTCACATTTCCCCAAATGGGTCCCACTGACAAAGTCCTCTTAGCGTTTGTTCATCAACATTGACATGTAACTCTGTCTGGTTAACCAGTACATCAAAACAGAGTGTAGGAGGCTGGAGAAACACCTGCTTCCCAAATGAATATCTGGCCCCCCTTTGGCTTAAATAGGATTTTCACACTCAAGACCCTCAGCTCACCTGGCTTCAGAGGTCCTAAATCCAAGCCTGGCCACCAGACATGCTCTCCTCCTTCGGGTACTTTGGACCAACTCTCATCAGCCTAAGCTAGCATGGTTAACTTTGTAAGATTTGTCCAAAACATCTGGAAGGTGTCAAGCACACCTACGTTTTCCATATTCAATTTTTCTGAACGCTAATCGCTTACATGGAAATAATCCATTTTATTCGGCATCCTTTCACCCAGGGGCAGCAACAGCACATTTTCTGTATTCAAGAGACACCAAGACAGCCTGTGTTAGCTAGTTCAAGGGTTTCTGAACTGTTAAAGAGACTAGCAGATTGGCTTCCCCAGCCTTGCAATCTTGCCTTCAGACAGCATCTTAATATCAGACTTCATGTACAAACAAGACCTTCCAAGTTCCAAATATAAACATGGAATGCCCTTCAACCGGCCATCCTAAATCTATTTAGAATAGCACAGCCTGTGTGTGTGTGTGTGTGTGTGCCAGCAAAAAAATGTGGATTCAGTGACTCATTACAGCCACTCAGAAAATTATTTCAAGCTTCTAACCATTTTTCCATCATGGCCCAGGCCAAAGAATACTGTTATATGTTGCAAGTCAAGCTATTGGTGTGTCTCCTGCTAGTAAGCTGACTGGGGTGGGAGTTGTAGCCCCTAAAACCTTGTGTCAGCCCTGAAGCTGGCCTGACTGAAGCCATTTTGAGACTCCAACACTGGAGAAGCGGGACAGGGAGACGGGAATAGAGATAGTTGGGTTGTTGTAGTCAAAACAAAATACTTTACCTTGGGAATCAAGGACATTCCTACAGATACTTGGAAGGAGGAGACTGGAATCACCTAGCAACTGGACAGTATCCTGATTGGACCACGTGACTGATTGTTTTGAGAAAGCGAAAAACTTTTTACTTTTAATTAGGTGAAAACAGCGGGAATAGTTAAGAGTCGGTTTTCACCAGCTTGCACCAATATGACATATCCAATAAGCTTGTTCTTTGAGGAATTTACCTAGCCTCAGAGTTTTGTTTGTTATGGGTACGTTACTGGGAATCCTGACGCCTTGCTTACAATCTACACGTAAGTAAATTATCAAACTTAGAGTAGGGAAGGAGAGATTCAAATTGCTAAATCATAAACTTGGGTTAACAAAAGAACAATAATTATAGTCACTTAACGTGCAATCCAGGGGTGGGTTCTACTTACCGGTTCGCAGCGGGACTGCATACGCTCTTCTGCGCATGCGCAGAAGCGTTTTGATGACATCGGGGTCGGTGGGCGGAGCCTCCCGCCAGTTTTACTACCTGTTCTATAGAACCAGTGCGAACTGGGGGCAACCCACCACTGGTGCATTCCTATTATGTCTTCATGTGAAGCCTGGGTCAGACAACACACCCAGTTGTAACTACCCAACCACATTTTATCAAATCCAGTGTGATGTGCCTACAAATTTATTTATTATTTATTTATTTATTACATTTCTATACCGCCCTTCTCCCGAAGGACTCAGGGCGGTGTACAGCCATGATAAAATAATACCAACACAAAAATTAAAAACAATTTAAAATAATTTAAAGCAAAGCTACTACAATAAGTGATTACTTGAAAACTCACTAGCAGACTCCTTGTTTCATGGGTAAATATGTCAGACATAAATCTTCTGATAAACCCTAATTTATCCAGTTGGGAAATTTTTAGTCTTTCTACCAAAGCCTTCCTCCTCCAGCCCATCTCTAGATAAAAATGGGAAGGTGCTTTAGATCTTCTTACCTAAAGCCCCAAAATAAAGAATTTCACAAATCTTGCACTAATCCTTTAACACTGTGTAACTGTGACTCTTGCACTTTTGGAAAAGTTTAATGAGAAACTCCCTTATTTAAACCAATGAAGTCAAATCTTTGTAAGAAAACATGAAATAAGAAAAGGATTTCTTGGAGAAAGGAGAATATAAGAGGGAATAGGGAATGCAACAATGATTAAAGATCCTCTGGGTTTTCTGCTTGGACACTGACAGATATTGAAGTTACTCTTTGTAACTTCTTTATCTTTCTCCTCAGCGTGAAGTAGTAACTTGCATGTACCTCCTAGCGGTATGTTAATAACAGAATGTTAATTTGTCATCACAATAAATCATAATATGTTCAGGCAACAATAATCTTTTATTAAGCATAATTTAGAGTTTAACGAGTTGCAGCCTATGTGCGAAATATGTGTGTAGTTCTTAGCTAGTAGGTTGCCTGCAACAGTACATCAACTCCAAGGTAGCCTCTAATTTAGAGATCCCATGACAGGAAATAAAATATTGGAAGAGATTAATGAAATTTGAACAGGAAAAAAAACCATTCTGAAATGCAAAGAAGCAACCAGACGAGCTACCACTGATAACTGACATGTAGTAGGACACAAAAATGCTGAGTTGATGTGGAAAAGAAGGTGTGAATTGTTGCAAGGAATTAAAAGGGAAAGTGGAACAGATTATTTGACATTCATGAATCTATCACCAGAATTGGGCGCCCCATCTCTCCCAAAACCCTTTACAACCTTGATCAATTTATATTGAGGAAACCGAGTACGTGGGTGTGTATGCATGACTAATGTGAAGCTTAAGCAAACTGTGTCCAATGAAAGCTTTGTAGGCTAACAGAGACTCTCTGTGTGCTGTGTACTCCCTGGAGCATTTTCATTACAGCACAAGATTCTGAACTCCTGTACCTCAGCTGAAAGTGTATAAGTGCATCCACTAATAATCTTTCTCTCCCTCCCCCCCATCCCCACCCCTCAAGACCATGCGTGACTAAGCCTCAGCTGTCCATATTTAGCCTGGTGGGTTAGACAATTCACAAGGGAGATGACCTGCATATATACCTCAGCAGGGAGTTGACAGAGGAAAAGAATAAACGGGAATGTTTAGCAATTCTAGCTTGCATGGAACAGAGAGAGCGTGTCCATGTGAGAAAAAAAAAGTAGCTTTAGTTATGCTTACAGAATGCTGGTCAAAATTTGGCATATTGTTCTTACTATTAGCAAGGAATGCTGCATGTGGCATGGGTACAACTAAGGTGGTAACATAGATTAAACCTTGTTAGTATTATTAAAAAGGGGTTGTGACAGCCTCAACTGAGTCCCTGGGGGAGAAGGGTGGTATATAAATTCAAATATAAATAAATAAAAAAATAAATAAACTGATCAAACCCACGACAGACAGCAGAGATTTGAGTGGAAAGTCTACATAGACCATAATAGAAGTGTGGGCAGGAATGCTCTCCTCTGTTCTACCAGTGTGAAGAAAACAGCCAGCACCTCTTAAACACTGTTTTGCTGTTTATTTCTTAGGAAAATAAACTAAGATGAGCCGTGGTGGCATAGTGGTTAGAATGCAGTATTGCAGGATAATTCTGCCAACTGCCAACAGTTCGATTATCACCGGCTCAAGGTTGACTCGGACTTCCATCCTTCCAAGGTCGGTAAAATGAGGAGCCAGATTGTTGGGGACAATAGGCTGACTCTATAAACTGCTTGGGATGGGATGGGATGGGATGGGATGGGATGGGATGGGATGGGATGGGATGGGATGGGATGGGATAGGATAGGATAGGATAGGATAGGATAGGATAGGATAGGATAGGATAGGATAGGATAGGATAGGATACAGCAGATCTGGAAGGGACCTCAGTGGTCTTCTAGTCCAGCCTCCTGCTCAAGAAGGAGAACCTATACCATCTCAGACAAGTGACTGTCCAGTCTCTTCTTAAAAACCTCTAGTGATGGAGTTTAGAGAGGACTGTAAAGCAGTATATAAGTCTAAATGCTATTGCTATTGCTAAAATGGTGTGACATTATTGGGGGAAGGCAAAGTCCATATCTGACTCTTAAAGAACTTTCTGAGGCTGTAGTCCGAAAAGTGCATGGAGTTTAGTCACCGTCATGGCTTTAATCGGGGCCGAAACAATTAATGGAATTATTGTCTATACAAATCATTCCCTTTGTTTCTTTAAAGCTTCCAGTTAGGCAATACTATGTTTTTCTTGAGATTAAAGGAGGTCCCCGATGACTTTTCACTCAGGCAAAACATCAACTCTGAAAAAAAAAATAGCACTGATGATTCCTCATTAGGCTGATTCCTTGTGAGTCAATTAGCTTAATCCATTAATCTGGTCGTCTGTTTATTTCCAACTTCCTTCCGCTGCAGTGATTCAATAGATCTTGAGCGCAAGATAATCCATACTTGATAGTCAATGGTGTTCACAGCACTGGGTGTTAGCAAGTTGGCAAATGGAGGGAAAGATACTGCCAGAGACAGTATCCATGGCTGAATCAGTAAAAGCATGGACACAAAAGTCTGAACTCAACAGATAAAGCCTTCCTGTTGTTGTTGTTGTTGTTGTTGTTGTTGTTGTTGTTGTTGTTGTTGTTGTCATTTTCCACTCCAGCTCTGGGAGAACTATAACCACTCCCCTCACTTGGAGTGCTTTACCCTAAGGCAACCAAAAAAGTTTCAGATCAGAGGAAGTAGATATCCCAAAGCAATGGGGAGGAAAGCTTGTCCTTTCATTAAGTACTACATGAAAGGAAATGAGGGAAAGTCACCAGAAAGCATGCATACCCACGCCTAGCTCATCAAAGGAGAAATAGTGTGTGAAATGTGTCATAGATTCTGTTTTCGGAATGGTGATAAAACTCAGAGATCAGGAGGCAAGATCATTCTTGCATCTGGGGCTACTGAACTGCAATTTTTTCATTATGGATGTTACAAAACAAAGATGTTGACTCAGGTCTGAGGTTCTAGCCTCATCTGTTCTTAGCACCTTTGTTGTTATTTGTGAAGTTGTGTCCAACCCATCGCAACCCGTACACAACGTTCCTCCAGACCTTCCTGTCCTCTACCATCCTCTGGAGTCCATTTAAGCTCACGCCTATTGCTTCGGTAACTACATCCAGCCACCACATTCTCTGTCGTCCCCTTCTTCTTTTGCCCTCAATCTTTCCCAGCATTAGGTTCTTTTCCAGTGAGTCCTTCCTTCTCATTAGGTGGCCAAAATATTTGAGTTTCATCTTCAGGATCTGTTTTAGCACCAAAATGGACCTTATTTCCTGAAATGTTACCTTAAAATTCTTATTGCACATGCTATGTGATCCTAGAACTTATTCTACAAGCTATGTCCTGCATTCTAATCTGGGCTGGAACTGGGCCTCTGGCTTTGGCTTGAAGTGGGATGGAGCCAGGGGTGAAATCCAGCACTTTCAGACAGGTTCTGGAGAACCAGTAGTGGTAATTTTGAGCAGTTCGGAGAACTAGTAGCGGAAATTTTGAGTAGTTCGGAGAACTGGCAAATACCACCTCTGGCTGGCCCCAGTGAGGTGGGAATGGAGACTGCACAATATCCTTCCCCCAGGAGTTGGGAGGAAATGGGGATTTTGCAGTATCCTTCCCCTGGAGTGGGGTAGGAATGGAGATTTTGCAGTATCCTTCCCCTGCCACACCCACCAAGCCACACCCACAGAACCAGTAGTAAAAAAATTTGGATTTCACCACTGGATGGAGCACTAAGATTCTAGCAGCCTCTGTTTTTTCAGCTGTTAGGGCTTGGTCCTGCTCCCATCCTGATGTTGAATTCTCTTTCTCCCAGGCTATTAATACCCTGGGCTTCTCTGAAACCACTGCTGGCGCTTCTGGGATTCCTTAAGGTAGCTGCCAGCGCTTCTGGGCTTTTCTGCAGCGCAGTCAGAACTGTTAACTCTTTACTGCCAGTGTTCGAGGCCTCTTTGATGCCAATCAGTAGGCCTCTCTGCTGTGCAGCAAGCATCTTCCAACACATTTTGATGCTGGTGCCATTGCTGATGTTGTTTTGCCAACTTCTTCTGCCTTCACCTTGGCCCTGAGTTTAATCCTGTCCCTTATCTTTCCCTTTCTCTCTTTTTCTTCCAACTTTCCTTCTCTCTCTCTCTCTCTCTCTCTCTCTCTCTCTCTCTCTCTGGCTCTTCTCCTGGAACATCCACAGTTTCTACTAGGATTGGAGCTCTTTCTAAAGGGCCAATATTCTGCAGGACAAAAGTGAGGAAGGATGGAGAATAGCACAGCTTCATTTCCATCCAAGTGACTGACTGGCTGTTGTCTTGCAAATTACAATGTCATAATTCATACCTAAGCAGAATGGATTCACTGGTTAAAAACCAAAGTGCATAAAGTTTGGTCATTTTAAGGCAGCTACCAAGCAACACGATGTTGTCTTACAGCACTGGCTCTCGATGTTTGGTTTACACAATGCATTTAATATTTAACATAGGTTAATAATCCACATTGCAAGACCACCAAACATGCTATGCCCAAACAAAGAAACCATCTAAAATGATGGTTTGCTTTCTACTGAATAGATGTCTCCTATAAAATGGTAAACTGCAAGGGACTCAAGCCAATTCTGTTTAGCCTAGCTGAGCATGTTCTTAACATCAAACCTTTCAGATGGGGCACAATTTTCTTCATTCAAAATGCTTGACCTCGCCTCAAATCTCCCACCACTGGTGGATCCAACATCTGGAAAAGATTTCTGCACATGTTTTGCAGGATTCTAGGCAGAATCCATTCCCCATTATGAGATCTACCAGAAAAGACTCCAGAAGAAACAAACCAAGGAAGCCACTTGTTTGGGAGCAAGGAGACTTTGGGAAAGCGCTTTACTGAACAAAATACCATTAAAGCAAAGTGCTGCTTTAAAGCTTGGTCACCCCTATAAAACAGTCTCAGGTAACATCAAACAACAGGCCTGTTGTTCCAAACCTTTCACAGGCAATATTGAAGTCAGTGCTCACACAATCAGTACAAATAAAACCCACAATAACAAATCTAACACTTGCAAAAGCAAAGGAGAGATGGAAAGAGGTCAGCTTGCTCAAAAAAAAGGGGGGCCAAATGTTCTGTCACATAGGATGGGAAGAAGAAAGATAAGCAAGATTGTTTTGAGTGCTGTTTCTATATATAGGGCTTGTTCTCGAAGTCCAGAAGTTGCTGACGTTCGTGGGATATGGCTTTCTAACTTGCTTCAATAAATATTACTTACAGTATTAGACATTCTTGGATTCTTTGTGAGCCTGATTAAGCAATGCTGTCCTCCTTGTGGGGGCAAAACCTGACTCACACAACAACAAGAAGCACCATCTAGCAGACTTGAGTTGATCTGAAAGGCAGCTGAGCAGATTCAAAATCAGCTAGGGAAGGCATGTCCAAGTGACACAGACTTGACTAAGAAGTCAAGAAGAACCACATTTGCATTTTTGCCCTGAACTTCTATGCTGATGCCAAGGCAACATATAGGCATGATCTTGAATTTAAAAAAGGGAGGCGCGGGACGGCCTGGAGCCCCAGGCACGTCACCAGCACCTCAGCAGGCAGGGATTACCTCAGTAATCAGCAATAGTCAGTCCAGAAACAATCCAAACAAAAAATTAAAACAATATTAGTCCACACAACAAGAAATTGCAATCCAAAAGTAGAGCAGTTTAGAAACACCAGTCTCATCTAGCAACTGAGTGAAAAAGACTGACGGTTACAGAGCAAAGGAGGTCTGGTCAAACGAAGAAAGAAAAAAAACTACACTCAGTCTCTAACAACGCATGTGAAATAACCCATCCATGGATTGCAGGAGCAGCGCACTGGAAAAAAGAGGGGTCACGTTCAACTCACTAAACTAACGGTTGTAAATCGAGGAGTACCTGTACCTTACAAGATAAAACTCTGTTCCTTACATTCTTGCATGGGATTATCACACTGCAAGTCAGAAGGGGCGGAGCTTGCGTTCTGACATCACAACGCAATTTTGACAATCATGGCTAAATGCTGGAAGTTATGCCATCAGCTTTCTGCTTTTATGTCTGCAACAGACAGATTACAAGAAGAGCATTTCTCCTGAACAAACATTCCATTTATTCACAAGAATGCACCGGGGATTCTTTTGAACTGTCAATTCTTTTCCTATTTAAAGTCTGAAATGGCAATTTTCCCTGGAGTAAACATTCCTTCTCTGATGCATTGACAAAGAAGCATTTCAACAAAGCACCTGTCAGTACCCTACATTCAGAAAAGCTGTTTCATTATTTGGAATAGGACTGGAGGTGGAGAAACTAACAGCCACTTTTTCAGGAGGAAAGTTATACCTTTGTCCTATTTTTGCCGATTCCCTGGAGGATGCAGGACTACAAATGCTTCCTATGCTGACTGGAAGACCACTGTGCCTTTTTTTATTAAATTGATTCCGCCCCCCTTAAAATTTCCAAAGAATAATAAACAGGCTAGATGGGAAGTGGCAGACATTCAGTTATTACAGCATTGCCTCAGTTATCTTAAGCAGTTCTAGGCTGCATTAACAGAGGGATAGAATCAAGATCGTGTGAAGGGTTAATACCAATTTATAAAGGCCTTGACAAGACCACACTTGGAATACTGCATCCAGTTTTGTTCACCCTGATATATAAAAAAATTCTGAGTCTAGAAACAGTGCAGAGAAAAGCAACAAAGATGAATTAGGAAGATGGAGGCTAAAGCAGAGTAAGTACAATTTCAGGAATTGGGTATGTCAAGTTTAATAAAAAGAAGGACTAGGGATGACATGATAGCGGATCTATACATGATGTGAGGATCTATATCACAGTTTTTCAAACCTGGCAACCTGAAGATGTGTGGACTTCAACTCCCAGAATTCCCCAGGCACCCATATTGGCTGGGGAATTCTGGGAATTGAAGTCCACACATCTTCAAGTTGACAAGCTTGAAAAACACTGATCTATGGGGAATCCACAATCTCTGATGTCATCTGGAATTTTTGAAAGAGAACATTCCAATTTCCTGAAATTGCCCAGATAAAAACATAAAGCTAGATAAAATGGTTCTTTGGTGTTACACAGAACAGTTTTTATAGAATGGAACCTGTATGTTAAGACATAGCTAATCCACAAAGTAGCAGATTCCAGGAACCAACATTGTGGAGGGGTTCGTCATACATTTGGGGTGGATTTTGGGACATTTTTAGCCTTCCGCAGTAAAAAGAAGGATGTTTGATCTTTTCTTTGACCTTAATAAAACTCTTACGCCCTTAAGATACACAGTGGAACAACTAACAAATTGACAAGTAATACCCCTCAGACTCAAGATTGCATGCATTAAATTTAGCATGCCACTGTCAAACTTTATAGGGTATTGGAAATCAATGAATACAACACAGCAACATTACATCATAGTCAATAGCATAGGAATTGGATAGGATCTGCAAATCAATAGACAACTTCCGTCAAGATTTTGCAAGATGAGTAATATTTGCAGAAGTTAAAGAGAGGTTTGTACATTATCTTGCATAAATTACTCTTTTTTTCCTGAATACAGCAAAGCTAAAATGATGTAAAACTGGGAAAAAAGCAAGACAAAATCAGCAAAGGGCATTCTTTCACAAATACATTTACACTACGATATTATTAATCTCACAAAATCCCATTTTTATTATCCTTAGAATTTGAACAGCCAATGCACAAAAAAATGCATTTTATTTATACTTTCCAATTATTTACCCTGCTCTTTATCTGGGTCTACCATCAAATTCATCTCCAAAAGAGCAAAAGGATGCTAGACTAAGAGAGAATTCCGATGTAACATGGTACAACTAGTCAAACATTTCAAAAGAGAACAAGACATCTACTTAAATGTTGGCTGAGTTCGACTTTTGCCAAACTGTGTTAACAAATACAATTGCTGCATTCGCATAACTTGCTATGCCTAAGCAAATAGAATATATTATGACTTAACATGAAGACCTGGTTCACACAACATAACCATCCTTCCCCATTTTAGCTTACCGGTAGTTTAGCATACATTGTATGAAGTCAACCATCTTGTTAAAGGAAGAAACAAATCCCCTAATGACCTCAGAAACTGTTCTATTGAACTCACAACTTGGTTCCAGAATCTGTCTTTCCTGGGTCAGAGAACAGTATCTTAAGAGGCCAAGCAATGACTTAATCCTGCAAATTAGCAGAATCACAGAAGATGCTTGGATGAAAGAATTGAAAAACTTTCCATGGCCTCTAGTATCATAGGGCCCAACTTGGTGATAAGGGTCCATCACACCTATCCAACGTATAATTGAAGGCAACCAGATCTGGCCTTATGGAATGAATTAGAAGACAAAGCGATACTTATTTCCTTCCTCAGTCACCGGAACAAAAGGAGTGAAGTAGCTGAAGCAGTAGTCAAGAAAAGCAAAGAAATAGATGGTGTAGCTTGATTTTGTCTTATGTCAAACTTCTGAGAGAAGAGCTGGTCAAAAAGGTCTATTTTCACTGAGACCATATATACCTTGTCCATCCAGCCAGGTGTAGACTGAAAATGAAATGATGCAGCACACATATTTTTTTTAAAAAAGGAAATGAAGTACATACAATTTGTTTCCAAGTTGGCTTGAGAGCTAACTCTTAACTTTTTGAGTTGGATAGATCGATGGATAGTACCATTCTTTCTGGACCCAGTTTAACCTCAGAAGTGGCTGCTTTCCTTTCTCATAGTGCTATTCAAAATTTAAAGTACTTTTCTAGAGCTTCCTGTAGAATTCAGTAGTAAGTGGGGAAGGATTCCAGTGCAGTTCATCTCCCGATACTCTACCCATAATTTTCATACTATGTAAATATTAACTTCAGATCCAAACACTCACACACAGAATCCTCGACATCCTTACACAGAATACACAACCAAGTCAACACATTTTTCCACTCATGTAAATGTAGAAGATGGGAATTTTCTCTTTGCTAGATCTCTTCCATTATCTTGGTCTGTCAAAATGTGTCTGATTGTGAAATGGGTATAGCAGCTGTTCAATTTCTTATCAAGGCATATATTCTAACGAAGCAAATACAAAATGTGTTGAACCCTGCATCAAAGCACAAGTAAGGAAGTTAGCTACAATTTTTAATACAATTTTTATTAAACATATTTTCAAGTTATAATTCAAAGTTTCAATTTGGGGCTATTGCAAAAAGTATTAACATGTTCCTGGATATAAACTTGTGTACCAAAAGCTGACTTGATGGAATTTGTTCCCTGTATGAGCGTAAAGATGGAACAATGCAATTCCACCTGGTCAAAGCTCAATTCAGTGTTTCAAAACAGAGAGGTAGCAAGTTCCTAAGGGAGGCAATTATATAATATCACTACGTTTTATTTACTTTTGATTTAACCTTATGTTCTTTTTTCTTATTGTCAGTTTTTTTAAATTTAATTGTTCAGTAATCGAGTTTGTTTTATGTGTAATTGTATTTGTTTGTCTTTTATTGAAGTTTTATATCAAAATATTAAAACAAGTGCCAAGTTTGTTGTTGCTTTTTTCCTGGCTTAGAGTAGCCTAACTCATTTGATTAGTTTATGCTTCAACAGACCATGCAAATTCAGAAAATGGATTAATGCAGTAACTGGGTTCAATGAATTGCATGAACCTATTTGGTGTTATTCCATTAGGGAGAGACCAATAACTGGAATCCCTTATATGCCCACTGCAATCAGCTACCTATCCTGACTGGTGAGATGAAGAGGAAAGGGATTTTTAAAGGGAGCCAGTGTAGTCCAATTAAAGCTGATGTAGTTAGTCCTCGACTTACGACCACAATTAAGTCCAAAATTTCTGTTGGGAAGTGAGACATTTGTTAAGAGAGTTTTGCCCCATTTCAGAAACTTTGTTGACCCAGTTAAGTGAATTGCTGCAGTTGTAAAGTTAATAACACGGTTGTTAAGTGAATCTGCCTTCCCCATTGATTTTGCTTGTTGGAAGGTCTCAAAAGGGGATCATAACCCTGGGACAGAGCAACTATCATAAATATGAACCAGTTGTCAAACATCCACATTTTGATCATGTGACCATGGGGATGCTACAATGGTTGTTAAGTGTGAAAAACAATCGTAAGTTCAGTGACGCTGTAACTTTGAATGGTCAACTAAATGAACTGTTGTAAGTGGAGGACTACCTGTATCAAGACATTTTCCAGGGTCTAAGAGACGGAAGGATGAGTTCCTTTCACTTCAATTGGCCTGAGCCTGTTCAGAACATCCTCTTAGATGGTGCCCCTGCATCTCAGTTTCTGTTATTCTCAGTTGAAACCAATGGGATTGCAGTCTGACCAATGCATATATTAAAACAGGCTAAACTAACTTACCCTGATTTAGCACTCTTCAGATGCTGCCTTGGAAATTTGAGCGCTGCTGCAATCCTAACACACCTGGAGAACATCCCATAGGAAGATGGGATTACAGCAGTGGTTGGTTGCCCCCGGTTCGGACCGGTTCGCAAGAACCGGTAGTAAAACCGGCGGGAGGCCCAGCCCATTGCCCCGGATGTCATCATCAGCGAGAAGCTTCGCGATCCCGCTGCGAACCAGTAGTAAAGGTAAGTGGAACCCACCCCTGGACTATAGGCAGTCCTTGATTTACAATCATTCATTTAGTGACCTTTCAAAGTTACAATGGCACTGAAAAAATGACAACCAGCATGTATGTACGACAGCTGCAACATCCTTGGATTATGTGGTCACCATTTGCAATCTTACCAGCTGATTTCCAACAAGCAGTCAATGGGGAAATTAAATTCATTTAATGACCACATGATTCCCTTAACAAGTGTAGTGATTAGCTTAACAACCATGGTAAGCAAGTCATAAAACCGGGCAGGACTCACTTAATAACTGTCTTGTTCAGCAACAAACATTTTGGTCCTAACTGTGAGAGGTTGCCACAAGGAAGAGAGGGGGTCAACCTATTCTCCAAAGCACCAGAAGGCAGGACAAGAAACAATGGATGGAAATTAATCAAGGAAAGAACCAACCTAGAACTAAGAAGAAATTTCCTGCCAGTTAGAACAATTAATCCGTGGAATGAGTTGCCTCCAGAACTTGTGGGTGCGCCAACACTGGAGATTTTTAAGACAAGATTCAACAACCATTTGTTTGAAATGGTATAGGGTTTCCCACTTGAGCAGAGAGTTGGACTAAAAGACCTCCTAGGTCCCTTCCACCTCTGTTATTGTTATTCAGTTAATTGTGGTTGTAAATCAAAGATTACATGAGCCGTGGTAGCGCAGTGGTTACAATGTAGTATTGCAGGCTAACTCTGACCACAGTCAGGAGTTCAATCCTGACCGGGTCTAGCTTGACTCAGGCTTCCATCCTTCCAAGGTCAATAAAATGAGGACCGAGATTGTTGGGGACAACATGCTGACTCTGTAAACAAACTCTGTGTGTTTATAAGTATATAAGTCCAAGTGCTATTGCTATTACCTGTATGCTACCCGAGAAGCTATTGAATTCAAGCTTTAATGTTGCCCCTGCTTTTTTCTATGCCTTCCGCAAGGAAAACCAATATAGCCCAACAATGATGTTTTGGTACCCGTGGGAAGAAGTGGGAAGAAGGGTGTTCATGGAGAAAAAGAAACATTCACAACTCCCTGTTTCCCCCAAAATAAGACATCCCCTGATAATAAACCCAAGTCCAATCCTGACGTGGGTTTTACTTACCTTTACTACCGGTTCGCATCGCGCCCGCTTCTGCGCATGCGCAGATCACCTATGATGACGTCCAGGTCAGTGGGCGGAGCCTCCCGCCGGTTTTACTACCGGTTCTTGTGAACCAGTCCAAACCGGGGACAACCCACCACTGGCCCAATTGGGCTTTTGAGCACATGGCAATAAGGCCAAGCGTTTATTTCAGGGTTCAAAAAACATATAAGACAGGTCTTATTTTGGGGGAAACACGTTAGCCCTCAGCATCTGCGGATTGATGCGAAATGTCCTCTCTGCTATCACAGGACTAAATCCCCAAAGAGAACACTTCCCACCTGGACCCACATTTTCTGATCTCCAAGACCAACCACTTCTGGAAAAGGTTAAAAACAGAATCCTTCTCAAGATCTTTCTGGAGCCATGCAAAAAGCCCTTTAACGAGAGGGAGGGAGGGAGGGAGGGAGGGAGGGAGAGGGAGTGTGTGTGTGTGTGTGTGTGTGTGTGCGCGTGTGCGTGTGCGTGTGTGCAGGGCAGTTACAAATTAGAAAAAAGGGACAACATGGCAAAGCACTCTCTTTGATGTGCAGAAACCCTCCTCTTTAATTGGAACTCAATTAAGTGAATAATTGTTACAAATGCAATAATTACATTCTAGCACTGCATGGAAAGGAATCAGGGCCTTGGGATCCCAGATGAGTCAGAGCTGGAAAAGAAAAGGGCCTGCCCTGCTATGACCCGCCCCAATTTTGCCTTTGCCAGCAAAGTGCAAGCAAGAGGTGAATTCTTACAGCGGGTTCATGAAGCAGCTCAGCTTCTGGAAATGAGACACACCAGCCAACAAAACAAAGACAACAGCATCCAAATAGTACCGAGATGAAAACAATAGTTCCCCATCTAGTATTATATTTTTAGGGTATTTCAACCAACATCCTTTTCTGGGCAACTCACAAGTTAAAATGATATTTATTTACAAGTACCGTATTTTTCGGAGTATAAGACGCACTTTTTTCCCTCCTAAAAGAGGCTGAAAATTTGGGTGCATCTTATACGTCGAATGTAACCCCATGCGGTGCCCAAAATAGCTACCCGGAATAGCTGCTGTCTTCTCTTACCCCTTCTCTTACCCCATCCCTTCAGTGACTCCTGCTTTAGTCACTGGAGCTCCCCCCGAGGATCAGCTGTGCTTTTGAAGCTGTTTTTCAGCCCCAACGTGAGCGAAACCATCTTCTGTGCTTTGCCTGCTTTTGTAATTGCTGCTCCCTCGAACAATCAGCTGTGCTTTAGAAGCACAGTCCCAACCTCAAAACCAGCGAATCAACTAATGTGCTGGGACTAGCCAGATGAATACCTGGTAGGCAGAAATTTTTTTCCCCTATTTTCCTCCCCAAAAACTAAGGTGCGTCTTATACTCTGAAAAATATAGTAAGTCCTTAACTTACAACCACAATTCAGCCCAGGGTTATGGTTATAAGTCATGGTGTGATGACTCGGGGCAAGACACGGAGGCAACACAGCCAGCTGATAGTTCAAACTCCCCTTTATTGCCCCCACTTTCCCTCCCAAATGCTCCCATGTTTATGGCAAGTCCCGGAACAAAACACTCATACACACCTCCAGCAGCCTCTGGCTGTGAGTAGTTCAGTAAAACGCCATTAGCACAACGGCTTCAAGGCAAGAAGTCCAGTTTGGCAAAGGAACAAGGCAACAATAAGGCAAGAAGTCCAGCAAACTCCAGACATCGGCAATGGCACACCAAACTCCAAGAATTCAGTGCTTGTTCCCGATAAGCGCCCCTCCCCACGGCGTCTCCTTAAGTCTCAGTCTCCAGGTGTGCCTTGTGAAGAGGGGTGGGGTGCTCTCCTCCCTCATTGGGTCGGCCTACACTATTCCTGCCTCCTCTCCACTCTCCATGCTCGGGGATCAGGAGTGGACGGTTCTTCTTGTTGCCTGAGCTCTGTCGCTCCTCATCTCCACTGCCTACCCCCTCTTCTCCCATCTCTCGGTCATCTTGTCCCTGTTCTTGCCTGCTGGCAAGCCGCCCCAGCCCCGAGGGACTTGGGGCTTGCTCCTCCCTGCATTCCTCAGGAGCCAACAAGGCTGCACCCTCGACCTCTGTTGGCTCCAGCTCCCCACATGGCAGTTGTTAAGTGGGTAACCATGTGACGGCATCCAATTTTGCAATCTTTTTTGCAGCAGTCATTAAATGAGTCAGTTTTCCCCCATGGGTGGGTTTTTTTTGGGGGGGGGGGGTCAGACACCGGTAGTAAGTACCAGAAACTGGCAATACCCGCTAAAAAATGCAGTTGTGTGACCGCAAGCTGCTGCAAATAGCCGTAAATGCAAATAGCTATAAAAATAATAGACTTTCCATGATGGGGAACTCCTTGGCAAGCGCCCAAAATGTGATCACAAGACCGTGTGTGTGTGTGTGTGTGTGTGTGCGCGCGCGCACACGCACAGCTATTGCAACTTTGCAAATGGGTTGTAAATAGTTCG
Organism: Pantherophis guttatus; assembly: GCF_059756535.1. Classification (NCBI taxonomy): domain Eukaryota; kingdom Metazoa; phylum Chordata; class Lepidosauria; order Squamata; family Colubridae; genus Pantherophis; species Pantherophis guttatus. The sequence continues at coordinate 326,952,297 of NC_142063.1, read as the reverse complement.
GGAAGGTCCATCAAAACTTCAGTCAGCAAGCAACTGGTCAATAAGCAAGGACTACCTATATTTACATGGTACCTTGATAACTCAAGTGCTTTAAAATTCATCGAATTTGGTACTGAGGATTACTTTTATGTAATTGGATTGCTTGTTATGTGCTATATAAAACTGAAATGTGTGTCTGTGTGTGTGTCAGAAAATAATCATATACTTGATTGAATTGACTTTAACATGGTTGTAACTTTTGGCAATGACTGTAGAATTATTTTAATTTCTGCCTGATTAAGAGAAACTTTAAAAAGCAATCCTTAATGCTGAAAACAAAAGTAAACAATTTTCATAGCAAAATAATGGAACAAACAGTTGTTCTCTGTTTTATCAAATTAGAAAGCATTACTTTTCAGAAAAAAAATAAAAGAAAATAAGAACCAGGTGTCAGAACACACTTTGCCATATGTAACAGTCTAATTGGTTCTATTTTCTGAATCTGAAAGTAGTTATCAGTCATTTTTCTTTTCTAAACCTTTATTTTTTCAAGATTAAATTAACATTTTCATGGATTTCTAAAAGAAGAACTTCTGCTTATTAAGTGATCTCTAATCTTGAAGATGTGACTTCGTTTCTCAGCTTGGTGCGAATACTTCTAAACACAATGCCTCCTTTCATTTTAGCCGCACAATTTTCCATGTGCTATTTTAAAATAACAACAACTTGGCAGGGGGTGTAAGAAGAAACAATGAATTTTCTCCTTTCCCCCCCCCCCTTCTTCACAACAGTAAAAGATGCCACTCCAGCAATAGCGAATGAGCAGTCCAATAACTCTCTTGCCCCTCCTGTTCAACTTCCTCTTGGAGTAACAAGCAGAGCAAATTATCTATCCGATCTTCTGTGTCTCAGTCAAGTACAAAACCAGGATGCTGTATGTTATCCAACCCTGCATCTTAGAACACAGAATAACAGAGTTGGAAGGGACCTCGGAGGTCTTCTAGTCCAACCCCCTGCTCAAGCAGGAGAGCCTATATCATTTCAGATAAATGGTTGTCCTGTCTCTTTTTGAAAACCTCCAGTGATGGAGCACCCACAACAGCTTCTGAGGACAAGCTGTTCCATTGGTTGATTGCTCTCATTGTCAGGAAATTTCTCCTTAGTTCTAGGATACTTCTCTGCTTGGTTAGTTTCCATCCATTGTTTCTTGTCTTGCCTTTTGGTGCTTTGGAAAATCGTTTGACCCCTTCGTCTTTGTAGGAGCCTCTCAAATATTGGAAGACTGCTATCATGTCACCCCTAGTCCTATTTTTCATAAGACTAGACATACCCAATTCCTGTAACCGTTCTTCATATGTTTTAGCCCAGTGATGGCTAACCTTTTTGCCATCGCGTGCCAAAAGCAGGGGTCGCGTAGGGGGGAGATCGCGCATGTGCGTGCCCACACCCATAATTCAATGCACCCTCTCCCACGAATGCACGTGCGACCCCCCCGTGCTACCCCCTTTTGGCACGTGATGGCACAGTGGGCCTGGTAGGCCCATTTTTTGCCCTCCCCAGGCTCCAGAAACTTTCTTGGTGGGAAAAACGGCCTTCCCCACCCCCCGGAGGCCCTCTGGAGGCTGGAAACGGCCTGTTTCCCGACTTCCTGTGGGCCCGGAAGGCCCAAAAATCAGCTGGCCGGTGCACATACACACGCTGGAGCTGAACTAGGGCAACGCTTGCGTGCCCACAGATATGGCTCCGCGTGCCACCTGTGGCATGCGTGCCATAGGTTCGCCATCACGGTTTTAGCCTCTAGATCCCTAATCATTCTTGTTGCTCTTCTCTGCACTGTTTCCAGAGTCTCAACATCTTCCACTCTTGGTTTTTGTCCTGGGTTAATCACTTTTGTCCTGGTATGTTCTGATTCTGAAACCAGGAAAAAAAAATCTGGACCTTTCTTGTACTCCTCCCTCACCAATCAACCCACCTACCCAAAGTCAAAAAAGCCAACCCTTACTCTTGGGCTGAGTAGATGTTCTCCTTATCATTTCTTTGTAAATATTTTAAAGAAGTTTCAATAAAATTTCAGAGTCGCACATTGTTGAGTTGTAAGCCATCATGGCAGTTATCTAATCCCAAATCCTTCCCTTCCCCTGCACAATGCAGCAAATTTATAAAGAGTTCTTCCTTTTCACAATAAAGGTAAAGTTTTTCCCCTGTCCAGTTGTGTCCAACTCTAGGGGGCAGTGCTCATCTTCGTTTTTTAGCCGAGGGAGCCATCATTGTCCAAAAACATTCTCATGGTCATATGGCCAGCATGGTTGTATGCTGAGGCGCACTGAACGCTGTTACCTTCCCACCAAAGTGGTAACTATTTATCTACTCGCGTTTACGTGCTTTTGAACTGCTAAGTGGGCCAGAGCTGGGGCAAGTAGCGGGAGTTCACCCCATTGAACAGCGCTCAGGTCTCAAACCCAGACTGTCAGTTTTCCAGCTCAGTGTCTTTAACCACCAAGTCACCATGCCCCTTTTTTTCCCAATGTCCAACTGAAATAACCTTCCTTGCAATTCCCACCCCGTTTCATTGCTCCTGACTTCAAGAGCAAGGGAGATCTACTATGCTTCCTCTCCTGTATCTTTCCAACATTTGAAGACTCTCAAGCTTCTTTTTTTCCAAGATAGACCTACCCTCTTTTGGACACTGTATATGCTATTCTTCCTGCAGTGGGCCACCAATCAGATCTGGCCCTAGTAATTCAATTTGCTTTCCCTTCTCTCCTGATATTCCTCAAGATGCAAGCAGAACAAAACTGATTTCCAAATCACTGTTGTATTGCATGTCTCTGTTTTCACTACAGCTAGTACTCGACTCACAACAATGCAGATCAGAATTTCTGTCACAAGTTTTATTTGCAGTTGAAAAAGTGTTTTGGATGCATCTGTAGTTACCTCACCAGAACTCTGTGCATGCTCCATGGCAACTGCAATGATGACTGTCCTTGCAAATCGGTGAATTTTTAATTTATTTATTTATTTATTTGTATCCTGCCTGTATTATATTTTTTCAAAACAACTCAAGGTGGTGAGCTTATCCAACACATCTTTCTCCTCCTTTATTCCCCACAACAACAACCCTGTGAGGTAGGTTGGGCTGAGAGAGAGTTACTGGCCCAATGTCACCCAGCTGGTTTTCATGGCTAAGGTGAGACTTGAACTCATGATCTCCTGGTTCTAGCCTGGTGCCTTAACCACTGGACCAAACTGGCTCAAATAGACAATCCAGAATCTATGACTAAGATAGGAGTCAGTTTTTTCGCCTACAATTTTCAAGAAAAATCAAGAAAAGCATATGCAGCTTCTGTTACTGTACGTCACATTTACAGTAGCATGCCAGGAGAGGCATCTGAAGAGCTTTCATCGCAGTTTAAAACTTTGTGAATCCTCATTCATTAATGGCACCTCTACGGGTTTAAACGAGGCTTCCATTCAAGACATGGGCTCAGAAGACACTGTGGCTTAGAGAGGCTTGGGCAACTGCACTGAGGTTGCCAAATGGTGGTCATTTGCAATGAAGCCCAAGGTCACTGTGGCTCATAGAAGATTCCTGCTTTCCCATACTTCAGAACCACTTGCATCAGCAGCTGTCAAAGGCTGGGGAGTATTCCTGGGGGCTGTGTTTGAAAGGGACAGATGTAGGAGCAACCAAGATATCTTGCCTGGCTTGGACAATTGAAGAAGACAGCCCTTACAGCTGACCGTGCACCCAACACTTCCTGTTTGCCAATGTACTGGAACGGTTCTACTTCCATCTACATTTTTACTCCTTCTAACACCGATGCCAGAGCAGACCCAATTAAGTTTTAACAAGTCAGAGCTTCTCTTGAAAGACCATGCCAAGAGGTTCTTCCATCTAGCATTCTGTAGCTAAGCAGATAGCAGAAAGATCACAAGCAGGCATGGCGACAATTAACACCCCCTGCTTAAACTCTGTGAAAGAACATAGACCTGGCCTGAGGAATGGGGAGAGAATAAGTGAATCATTAGGATTATCCAATCCTGTGGAAGAAGAAAGTGTGAGAAAGGAACTCAGAATAAATCTGCCTTGATTTTTATTTAGTGTAAGTTGGGGCAGAGAGAAATTCTTACAGGCTTTCACAATTCTGTTATTCTATAAAGGTTGTCCTCGCACATATGTGCTAGTCATTCCTAACTCTAAGGGGCGGTGCTCATCTCCGTTTCAAAGCCGAAGAGCCAGCACTGTCCAAAGAGGTCTCTGTGGTCATGTGGTCAGCATGACTAAACGCCAAAGGTGCACAGAACGCTGTTACCTTCCCACCAAAGGTGGTCCCTATTTTTCTACTTGCATTTTTTACATGCTTTGGAACTGCTAGGTTGGCAGAAGCTGGGACAAGTAATGGGAGCTCACTCCGTTATGCGGCACTGAACCACTGAACTGCCGACCTTCCGATCGACAAGCTGAGCGACTTAGCCTCTGAGCTACCGCGTCCCCCTCTGTTATTCTATACATTACAGCAATAAAGAAAATTCTAGAAATCCTTTCTGTGCCAGTTGATTCAACTTGCCTACCTCAAAGGCAATCTTCATCTCATCAATCTTAAAAGCCACTCAGAATTTCTCTCATCCCCTTGGTCAATTTTGTACAGATTAAAGGATAGTAGATAGCAGTTAATGGATTATCATTTCAATTATTTTTAGAGCCCCAGGATGTCAAATGAGCGAGCATTTTATTTTCCTATAGTACGATGCCGGAAATTTGCCTCAGAACAAAATATTTACTCCCCAACATATACAATTTAACTAGACTTTCAGCTAACAATTTGGCAATAGTCTCTCAGACATCAACATGATATAACTCGGTAAGAATTTTTATTGCAAACTAGAACTAAGCCATATGAAACAGTTAATTGCCTTCTGTTGATGTGTGGATGTAATTCCCTCTTATACCAGAGAAGGTAAAACTGTTTTTTCTTCCGACTTCCCCCTATTTCGACATACTCTCTGCACTGTATATTACGGCCCTGCAGCTGAGCAATTGTTGGTTGTTGACATAACTAACATTTCTGTCCTGAGGCCCACTGCCTCTCAGTTTATATCTCACTCTCTGAACAGAATGTAATACTTTATTTGGTTTATCATTTGTAAATATTTGTCCTCGTGCAACAAAGCAGATCTGGAGCTACAAAACTCCTGGCCAAGGCCAATCTGATCCATTCACAAGCCCCTCTTCTTGTAATAAATTACTACACAATCAGTCATTTGGAGAAGCAAGGGGTAATGCCACTTCCTACACATACACACACAGCTGTCTATCCCCCACTCCTGAAAATTTAAATATAGGAGTACTTCAAACAATGTTTATAAAGCTGGTAACTAAACTTTTATGAGGATATTGTATGGAATATGGCTTCAGAAGACATATAAAGTCTACTAGAAAAACAGCTGGGGGAGGGAAAGGTTTAGAATAGGAGAATCATGGCAAGAAAATAATTATGCTCCCTACTTTCCACTATTCCAAAGTGTGGCCTCCCCATGCCACATTTTTATGCTTTCCATCATTTAAAACACCAAGGTGGAAGAAAAGATACATTTTCATGTTAAATATGCTTCCTTCTGAGGCAGAACAATCTCTCAGTGCTTATGGTATAGATAAAGCATGCATGAAGTTTTATTTCCTTTCAGAGGACCGGGGATGGTCATCTGATGAAGCTGACCAGAAAATTTAGAATACACAAAAGAAAACACTTGTTCATTAATTAACCAATGGAATCCACTACCACAAGACATGGTGAGGATCACTAACATGGACATTTTAATGGGAGAAAGGATAAATCCGTGAAAGAAAGATCTATCAAGAGCAATTAATCTTGAAAGATCAATGGTACCTCCAGACTACAGGCAAAATACCTTCAAATACCAGTTGCAGGAGAATAATGGCAAAAGATGACTAGGTCTCCATTTCCTTCTTGCAAGGATACTACAGCATTTGATTGACCACTGTAAGAAATCAAACGCTGAACTAAGAAGGACCTTGGCCTGATCATGTTCTCATGTACTGAGGTCCTACAAGGCCAGTGGTTGAGGCACCCAGGGAAATAATTCAGAAAATCGCAAACTGCCATGATTAATCCAGAAATCTCTCACCTGGTAGACATCAACTCACTGGATGAATCTCATGTTCTGTTCTAAAACCTGCAGTCAAAGATGAGAACAAAAGCTTTGGCCATCAATCACAATTCAGCAATACTAGATAAATTATTCCTTCCCACAATATATCGTAAGATACTATATTTTTAAAGGTTTTGGCATAAAAATAGGATGTTCCAAAGCTCAGTGGAAGATTAGTGTTCAACATATCTAAAAACTGAACTTGAGATCAAGGAGTTTAATTTTGCTCTGTTATTTTAAGGAATCAAGAGATTTCTGTAGCTCAAGATAGCTACTGTCAACCAGAGTGGACAACATACTGTGTAGACAAACCATGGCTCTATGGTTAGACTTACACAATATGCTTAATTTCATCCACCCGTTTTCTGAACCAACAATGGGGGCAGTGGAAGTCCATGATTGTAATAAATATGGCTGTTAATACTGAACCATAAACCAGCAAATTGGGCTGGGTTTACACAATAGTATACCATCAGAAAACCTAATCAATATTAAAACAGATTAAATTCTGCACATGCAGATTTGGTCTTCAGTAATCTGGTTAAGCATATGTTACAAGTCTAACACATATTGCAAGGAATTTTTTTTTCTGAACCCTTCTTTCCTCAATCACCACTTTCCTTCTTTGGTTCATGAATTTTGCCCCCTTTTTTTGATCTGTGCCCCAAACATCACTGCCCGAAACCACTTACTTACTCGGCCTGCTTTCTATCCTGTTATCCTTAAAACTGTGAGTTTTAGTCCCACCTTAGTCATGAAAGCCAGCTGAGTGATATTGGGCCAGTCACTCTCACTCATCCCAACCCACCTCACAAAGTTGTTCTTTTGGGGAAAATAGGAGGGAGATGTGTTGGATACATTCATCATCTTGAGTTTTTGGTAAAAATAATAAAGGTTGCATATAAACAACCAAGGGAATAAATAAAAACAGATAAAAAGTCTGAGTTTCTAACACAAACCAAAAACTAGTTTCCTCAACTCTCATAGAAGACTGCAGACACCTCTGAGCTGCTGACATTCACTATGCCATGCAATCACATCACTTCAGGATTAATCTGAGAATCTGAACCTGTGATATCACCATAGGAAATTTTTTATTTTTATTTTCTCACAAAATTATGTGGCAGTTCCTTATTTGTACAGGCCCACATTCCCTTCAAGTGCTTCAACTTACAGTTTCCTCTCCATGAAACACAACACCAAGCCTCACGGAAAACTCCAAATCACACGTTGATGGAAAACCTTAAATATAAAACAGAGACAGCAGTTTTGCTTCTCTTCCTCTTCTCAGCTGCACTCCATGCTCTGAAGTCCTGCTGATGTGCAGGAGCTGCTTTATTACAAATGGCTAATAAAAAAAAGGGGAGGGGGAGGCAAAGCAGAAGCAACATATTTTTAAAATAATAACACATCAGGAAAAAAAAAGATAAATCCTACTCCTCCGTTTGGTTTTTATTCGCTAGCTATTTAGAGTAATTTGCACAAATCATTCCAAGCATGGAAAGAAAAGAAAAAAGAAAAGCAATGGCTTTTTGTGAAAATAAGGAGTTTGGCTCTTATTAAACCAGAATAGCTTGTTTAATGGGATGCATCTGTTGTTGAGTCAGGGTAGAACAGGTGATGGGTTTTTTTAGGGTAGCAATAAAACACCGGCTGTGCTGCTTTGCACATTCTTAGCGAGGAAGATCAAGAGAACATATTCAAATTCTGGACTTGACCATCATTTGGGCATCTGAGATTGAATAGAATAGAATCATAGGGCTGGAGGGACCTTGGAGGACTCCTAGTCCAACCCCATGCCTAAAGAAAGTCTAGTTTATTTGGCTCTGGCACAGCGCAATGGTATGCAATCATCTGCAAAAAGCCATCCCTGACCATTTACTGTGATCCTTTTTTTTTATTTTAAAAAACAAACTTTATTAAATTTAAAAAGATAAAATTATATAAAACATTCAAAGCATTAAAGTACAATCAACAATACTAATCACAATAAACAAACTAAATATATATAATATATATAAGTACAATTGTGATCCTATGGGCCTCACTCAGTGGTGGGTTGTCCCCGGTTCGGACCGGATCGCAAGAACTGGTAGTAAAACAGACGGGAGGCCCTGTCCACTGCCCTGAATGTCATCATCGGTGATCTGCGCATACGCAGAACCAAGGCACACGAGCGAGCAAAGCGTGCACACGCGCACGATCCTGTTGCAAACTGGTAGTAAAGGTAAGTAGGCCACCCCTGGCCTCACTCCATAAAACGGGGGAGGGATAAAACTGTGGTTTATTTAACTTAAGTTACTAGGGTAGTAGATTTCCTAAAGTAGTTAGATATGTAAAGGTATGATATGTTAAGAGCCGCAGTGGCACGGTGGTTAGAATGCAGTACTGCAGGCTACTTCTGCTGACTGCTGATTGACTGCGATTTGGCAGTTCAAATCTCACCAGGCTCAAGGTTGACTCAGCCTTCCATCCTTCCAAGGTCGGTAAAATGAAGACCCAGATTGTTGGGGACAATATGCTTACTCTGTAAAACCTCTTAGAGAGAGCTGTAAAAGCACTATGAAGTGGTATATAAGTCTAAGTGCTATTGCTATATGTAAAGATACATAAAGTTTTTGAAAATGCATTCAATGTGCAACTCTGTTTACTCAGAGTTGTCATGTTTGATATATTTATTACATGTAAAAGTATAATTCAGACAGGCAACAATTATGGTTACTAATTTAATTTACTTCAAAAATGTTTAATTTTTGTATAAGCTGTGGAGGAATTCTGGACTCTCTTAATATTTTCAGTTTGGTAAGATAGGGGAAAAAATGAAGCTATGAAGAAACCCCCCACAAAACCATCTAGATCAGGGGTCTCCAACCTTGGCAACTTTAAGACTTGTGGACTTCAACTCCCAGAGTTCCTCAGCCAGCTTTGCTTTGAGACATGTCTTTTGAGGTCAAAGAAGAGCTGATCCAACAAATCAGCAACAAATACACCCACAAGCAAATTGGCCACCGAAATCATCTTCCTTCCTAGTAAAATAACAGCAGTGCCCAGGGGGAGTGGATGGGATCCAAAATAAAAACAATTCTCTCTTGCACTGGGGATTTGTATTATCTTGCTTGTCCACCAGCTATGGAAATGGAAAAGCTGCGCTATTCAACAGTCTTGTATAGTAATAGTCTTCCTATTCTAAGTTAATAGAAAACATTTTGGAGCAGTAAATGATGACAGTGTACGAGCACCTCGTCTTATTGTTTTCATTATTCCAAAACAAAACATTTTGTTGCAGGGTTTTTTCTCTTTCCAAAATATTTCAATGCTTTCCCATTTTAAAAAGACTCAGGGGAGAGGGGAGGAAAATCAGTTATTTCCCAATTCATTACAGTTTTCTCCAAAAACATTCTTAATTCCTTTAAGTGCAGTGTTTATGATTATTCCTTACATTTTTTCCATTGTCTCATTTTATTCTATTTGGCACCTTTGCTCTCACATTTCATGAGTCCCGTTGTGTGTCGTAATCCTGTTTATGGCTTATTGTGTTGCGTCAATCCAGCTAGTTGTGCCTTATCCAAAACAATAAATGAATTCAATACACTGGCTGGGCAAATAGGGATCCCTAACTTTTCAGATATCAGGCACTATCCAGTGATTTTGTAAACATCCCTTCCCTCCCTCCCCCGACAACAAATTTTAAAGATTGTTGAAATGTCACCCAATCTCACAAAAGGACAGTCTTCTCACTCCCAAATTTCATGAGATTTTGATTTCACCCCCGATTTCTCTCCCATAATATTTTGACTATGCAATGAAAACAAAATGGCGTAAATCTTTAGGATCCTGCAGAGGCCCTCTGAGATGTAATAGATAAAATGAAGCAACAAGCATTAGGAAACCCAGCTCCTGGCTTATATGATGCGTGAACTCAATCTCTAATCAAAGTGGATGTTATTAATCTTGAAGTCCCCAAACTGAGTTGATATGCCAATGCAAGTCAGGCGCCTCAGCACCACAGCCATAAAGATCAGGATGTGGTACTTAAAACTGCCAGAATTTAGCACAGTGGTTTCCTCTGTGAAAGGTCGATTGATTCAAACCCATGCCATTTCAGTTGTCAATTAAGTCATGATTTTAAAATTACCACACAAAAAAGACCCTTTTAAAATTCCTTGTTTATTTTACTCTAGAAATGTACATGCTGTGCTTCATTTCCCTGTCATTCCCTGATTGATTGTAAGAATGAACTATAGCTCCTAGAACAAGAGAATGCCAATAAAAAACAATACTCTTTTGCAACACATGTCAAAATAATGGATCTATGTGTCTTTTGTATTGCAAAACTGTACCTATTTAGTGATAAGGGGATGTTAAGTGACCATGCAGATAGACTTTCTCCAAGAGCATATGACCCCAACTTGGCCCTTCAGCTCTTCCAATTGTGCAACCATCCATCTGATAGCTGCTCATCCTCTTTTTCTCTTTCCTTCCATTTTTCTCATTATAGATTTCTCTAGAGACCCAGATCTTTGAATAATATATCTGAAATATGATAATTTGAGCCTGGACATTGAGAACTCTGGTTTGATTTGTTCAATGATCCATTTATTTGTTTTCTTGGCTATCCATGGGATTCCCCCAAGGTTTCTCCAACAACGATATTCAAAAGTGTCAATACTTTTGGAGAATTCTGGAAATTGAAGTCCACAATTCTTAAGGTTGCCAAGGTTGGACACCCCAATCTAGAATATTCAAAATGCTCAAGTGAGAACTCTTTTTCCATTATACTAGATGTAACCTAGGAGAGAAGACCTTCTGTCTAAAATATCTGTTAATTCTGTTTTTCCTTTTATTTGTTTCCCTTGGGCCATACCTTTCCTCCAAATTCTTGGTTCTTAATTTTGTAAGTGCTGAAAACTTTCAATTAAATGAAGAGAAACCATATATAAAGCCACCTTGATAGTTAAGGCTTATTAAAGCCTTTCGAAATGACCAGCTGTTGTTAAGGTTTTCCAAGAAAGATTAGCAAAATTAGACAAATTTGGAATTCCTTCACTAAGCTGTTCCAATACTGTGCCCCACTCAGCATTGCAAATGAGGTTACAGAACAGCAGAGAAAAGCTACCGACAATATACTCTTACTTCACTATCCCAAGTCAAAAGTCAACCTGGGTTGTAGCTTAAATGACGGCACTCCAAACATTTAACTCCTTTCTCAGGATGCGACTGGTCTCGGGATAAGATTCTCACATAAGATTAGAAATTTTATTGCATGAAAGAGTGATGTTTCTAACATAACTGACTGCCCCAAAGGAAGGAATTCAAACTCTTATCTAGCTACATTTGAACTTTTTGTTTTGTTCTCCTGCCTTTCTGGCATTTGGCAGATCTCTGGATGGCCTCTGAAGGCAACTGGGATGTTTTCATAACAGTTCTCTTTAGCATGGGTAAAAGGTTGAACCAGAAGGCATCTAAAGTACTTTTCTGCCCTATGATTCTATGATATTTTCAACCTTGTATTTACCCCCGTTACTGTATGTTGTATTTCTATGAATTGCCACAAATTCAAAAGCATGAGCAGAAACTAAAGCTTTGTCAAAATGGCAAAATGTGTGCCACACTTTGTACCACCCACATTTACAAGTGATATCACAGTGCAAGAGGAGGGCAGTGATATATTTTCCTACTCGCCGTTCAGACACTCCTCAGTCTGGGTTACGATCACTCCTATTTGCTCAGCTGAGTGTCAATCAAATCCCTCTGGAGCTGCATCCTCCTCTCTTCCTGCTTCCTCCTCAGACTTTTTCACTCAGCCATTGCAATAGCATCGAGTGTCTGTTCTCTTGATTGCATTTCGTTCTTAATTTACTTATTTCTTTCTGAATTGGCTAAATATTGTTTATTTACTGTCTAAAAGTGTTGCGCTTCGTTTGCCTTCGTCTGGAAAAGGTTAAAGCGCGTAGCGGTGGTTCGGGGCTCCGGCCGCCGCTTGCGGCTTGGCTTGGCTGGCGCTTTATTTTAACGGTTTTCCCGCCATTGCCGCCATTGCCACCATTTTGCTGCCAGTCACTTTGCGAGGCTCCGGTTTGCCTTAGTGGCCATTTGATCGAGCGGCTTGAGTCCCTGCCGGCTGGCATACTCATCAGCTGCCTTGAGAATTGTGACTGCTCTTTTGCTGCAGCTTCAGTCCGGCCGCAGGCGCTGTGTTTCGCCTGGCTCAGGACTTCTGGAATTTCCCCTCGCGGGCCGCCATTTTGAGCCCTGATCATCGGCAACGTTTTTGGATCTCCGTGGCCATAGCGACCTGGGCTTTGGTTTCCAGGGTCGCTAGGTTGCTGGCAGGTGGGGACGCTGTCCTGATCGTACCTGCAATTCACAACGGCCTGCAGAGGGGTGCCTGAAAGTTCAGGGAAGTACACATTGCTTAAATTAATTTACATTCTTAATTAAAAAAAAAAGGGGGGGGGGCGATTGCCTGGTTATCTTGATAGACTGGTTCTGCTTGTAGATTTTTCTTGCATTTATTACAATTAAAATATTAAAAAAAAAAAGAAATAAATAAATAAATAAATAAATAAATAATAATAATAATAATTATATAAGAGCATATAGATATATATATTACAATTTCTATTACCAATATACTATCATATATATAGAATTGATAAGTTCTATTTACAATTAATTCATTAATTAATTAATAATTCATTGGGGTGATTGATCATGGATGACAGGGAAGAAGGTGCTCTTTCTTCTGATATGGACAGGAGTCCCTCCCCCTCCCCAGTACCTTCCCCTAAACAGCTCAGGGGGAAGAAATCTAAGGCTACCAGGCAGGCAAAGTCCTCCAAATCTGCCACAGTAGATAAAGATGCCCAAAGGAGGCATAAAGCATTAGAAAAGCAGTTTGATAAGGCTAGGCAACGGGCCCAGGACCCTGGTCAAGGACCAATTCCTGAAGGCTTGAGCCATGAGGTGACCTGTGAGCCCTCGGCCTCTCATAATGTAGATTTGTTGCCCAGTGGTCTGAGGGAGGATGGCCCCTCAACCTCTCAGGAGGCTCCAATGCCAAGGGCCAGTGTAAGGTCCCGCTCCTCTAGTTTTGCAAGCCATTTTTCTCAAGCTTCTAGGCCAGGTCCTGAAGCTACTTTTACACCCACTGCAGCTGGCCTCCGCCCTGAAGCGGGCCCAGGGTTCCCTCAGCCTGTGGATTTTCAGTCCTTTTTTACCCAGGCCATGTCCCATATGTATCAAATGGGGTTGCAGCAAGCCTCTGGTGCCTTCTCTGCTCCTACGTGCCCCACTACTTCTGCCTTTTCCATGCATCCCCCTGGTGCACAACTTCAGCAGCAATCTGTTGCCTGTAGCCTTGTGCCTGAATCAGCCCGGGAGGACGATTTCCTAGAAGATTTTGAGATGTCAGAGGATGAAGAAGAGATTCAGGACAAGCCGGCTTTTCCGGGTCTATTTAAGCCTTCCTTGTTTCGCTCTCTCCTACGCAAGGCAAAAGCTGCCACTAATATGGATTCCACACCTCTTCAGGGCTCCTCTTCTTCTACTCCATCTGGCCCCAACAGTAACTTGTTCAATCTACCTCAACCTGATGAGGACTTTGTTCCCTGTCCGGATCTTTTCTGCCAGGTTGTTCAAAAGCCTTGGGACCGCCCCGCCTCGTTGTCGGGCCCGAATTCATTTGATCGAAAGCTTTATGCCTCGGCTCCTGCGCTGGATGCCCTCCTGCAGTTACCTTCAATTGATGATCCGGTGGCGAGTCTCACATCGTCTTCCATCCTGGTAGGTGAGGCTGGGGATGGTCTCAAGTTTGAGGACAAACGAGCCGAAATGGGATTTCGTAAAACACACCAAGCGGCAGCTTGGGCCATTCGTGCTGCAACCTCCTCATCATTCTTTAATCGGGCATCGCTGGTGTGGTTGCGTCAATTGAAGGACAGGCTTCCCCCGGAGGACGCACGATTACAGCAGGACCTGGCCAAACTGGTCGCAGCTGCTGAATATTCGGCTGACGCGTCTTTAGACGCAGCTAAGTTCGCTTCCAGGGCCTCAGCTTCGACTGTATCTTCAAGACGTCTCTTGTGGCTCCGTAACTGGAGAGCTGACGCCAAGTCCAAATGGCGCTTGACTGCTGCCCCTTACAAGGGCCCTGCCTTATTTGGCTCATCCCTGGACTCTGTGCTGGTCGAGAATAGGGATAAGAAGAAGGTGTTACCCACGTCTTTCCGACGTCAGGACAGGCGCTATGTTCCTTATAATCGACAGCCTTTTCGACAAGACCAAGGCGCCGGGGGCGCCTCTTACTACAGATCTTCGCAGTCCCAGTACCAGTCAACTTCGGACAGGGCGCCCTTTCGTGACCGCGGTCGCCGACAATCCAACTTCAGGCGACCTTTCAGACAGTCGGCGGGCCGCTTTTCCAGGCGCGGTAAGTGACTCACCGCCTCTGGTCCCAATCGGGGGCAGGCTCCAGGCATTCTCTCACCTGTGGCCATCTACCACCTCGGATGCCTGGATTGTCCAAACTGTCACCGAAGGGTTACGTTTGGAATTCACCAACATGCCACAGGACTTTTACCTTCAATGCCCTTGGCCACTTCAGCCGGAGAAGCGATCTCTTCTATTACTCGAAATTCACCATCTGTTGCAAATCCAGGCCATAGAACAGGTTCCATTGGATCAACTCAAAACCGGAAAGTTAAGGCTTTTTGGATAAAAATATGGTGGGTCATGCAGAATGTTTTGAAGAAAAAAATTCAATTTTCTCCACAATTGTTCTTACTGGGCATAGTTAAGGGTTTTACACGGGATGAAACAAAATTAATATTGTATATGATAACAGCAGCAAGATTGTTGATAGGTAAATATTGGAAGAATGAAGCTTTGCCTACTATCGAGGAATGGACTTCGAAGATGGCCAGTTTTGCAGAGATGGCGAAGATTTCAGCATATTTAAAAGATTGTTCACAAGAGACTTATGAATGGGAATGGAAAAGGTGGATAGAATATGTTCAGAACAAATACCAAATTAGAAAGTATCAAATAGCTTTTATTTGAAAACAATGTATTAGAAATATTTTAATATAAAGAGACAAAGAGGGAAAATTATGTAGGGGGAGGGATGGGTTCAGGTATATATATCAGTGTTATTAGTTAGGAGTACATAATAGGGAAGTCTGGGGGGGGAGGGTTAGGGAGGGTTAGGGAGGACGGGAAGTTTGGGGAGGGAGGTGGGGGGGTGAAAAAAGGGGTGAAAATGTAATTGTAAAACTTTTGCAATAAAAAAAAAAAACAAAAAAAAAACCGGCTTTTATTCAACACTATTCCTGGTACCGAAATCCTCGGGCGATTGGAGAGGTATTTTGAACCTTCGACGTCTCAATCAACACATTTTGTACCGTCGGTTCAAAATGCATTCCCTCAAGTCTCTGCTGGGCTGCATTCGTCGGGGAGATCTGATGCAATCTGTAGATCTAAAGGAAGCGTACCTGCACGTCCCTATTCATCAGTCGCACAGGAAGTTCCTCCGGTTTGCGTTTGGAGACCACCATTTTCAATATCGGGCGATGCCTTTCGGCCTTTCGTCCGCTCCGAGGACGTTTACAAAGTTGCTAGCGGCAGTAGCGGCGTCGCTCAGAAAGGTTCCTGTTCGTCTGGCATGCTACCTCGACATTTTGATACTGTCGTCTTCTCCCGAACAGGCGACCCAGGACCGGGAGCTAGTACTTCAGTCCCTCCAAAACCACGGGTTCACTTTGAATCTTGCCAAAAGCCATCTTATTCCCACATCGAGTATCCTACATCTCGGAGCTACAATAGATTCGGCACTGTGTGTGGTCTCCCTATCTCCCGACAGACAAGCCAGCATTCGGGAACTGACATCTCAAGTCTTACTACACCGGACTGTGACCTTACTGTCTCTCTCCCAGCTTCTGGGGAAGTTGATATCTTGCATAGACATTGTTCCGTGGGCGCGTTTCCATCTTCGTCGCCTCCAATGGTTCCTGCTCCCTTACCAGAGACAAGGTCGAGCGGAGTCTCTTCTCAAGGTAAAGGTTCCAGCTCCAGTTCGCCTTTCCCTGAGGTGGTGGCTGTCTCCGGCCCTCAACAAGGGTTCTCCCTTTCTCGAACCAGCTCGGATGGTGTTGACCACGGACGCAAGTCTGCGAGGCTGGGGGGCTCACCTCGACCGTCAGCTAGCCCAAGGTGCCTGGTCATCGGCGGAAAAGCTGCACAATATAAATTGGCTAGAGCTCAGAGCGGTCCGTCTCGCCCTGATACACTTCAAACGCCTTGTATATCGCCAGGACCTTCTGATTCTAACGGACAATGTGGCCACCAAGGCCCATATCAACAAACAAGGGGGGACCCGCTCCTGGACACTGATGCAGGAGACGGAGCGTCTTCTGTCATGGGCGGAGCTCCACCTCTCGTCGATAAAAGCCGAACACATCTCGGGGACTCTCAATCGAGAAGCAGATTGGCTCAGCAGAGACCAAATAGATCACGCCGAGTGGAAGTTAGACCCCAGCTTGTTCCAGGACCTGTCCAGGAGGTTCGGCCTTCCCCTAGTGGACCTGTTTGCGACGGCTCAGAACACCCAATTGCCGAGATTCTTCTCCCGCTATCCATGTCCAGCAGCGGAGGGGCTGGATGCTCTTCGGAGTCAGTGGCCCCGGGGCCTTCTTTATGCCTTCCCTCCCCTTCCTATCATCTCCAAGGTAGTGCGGAAGGTCATTCACGAACGGGCGAACCTTCTACTAGTAGCACCGTATTGGCCCCGTCGAGAGTGGTTCGCCGACCTCAAGAACTTATCAGTCGAACCACCGTGGAGGATTCCACCAGACAAGATAATACTGACTCAAGGAGCCATCCGTCATCCGGAACCAGAATGGCTTCGATTAGCCGTGTGGCATTTGAGCGCATAAAGCTCATCAAGGACAATTTGTCTGACGATGTTATCTCCATCATTCAGGCAGCTCGAAGGCCATCAACGATTCGTATTTATAACGCCTCATGGACTGCCTTCACGAGATGGTGCGGGGTTCATCACGTAGACCCCACAACTGCTTCTGTTCCGGACATTCTGTGTTTTCTGCATGCGGGTTTCTCCAAGGGCTTGGCCCCCGCGACTCTACGCCAACAGGTGGCGGCTCTAGCCACTGTCCTGTCAGGAGAATCTCGTGTTCCTTTGTCTCAGGACCCCAGGATCCGTTCCTTCCTCCAAGGGGTCTCAAACTTGCGGCCTCCACCGATTCATCGCTACCCCACTTGGGACCTTACCTTGGTGTTACAGGCCTTAACGGGTCCACTGTTCGAACCCATCGCTTCGTCCAGTCTACGCTACTTGTCTTTAAAAATGGCCTTTTTGTTAGCAATAACTTCGGCGCGCAGAGTATCCGAAATTGCTGCCTTGTCCATGAGAAGTGATCTCTGCATCTTCTATCCTGACCGGGTTGTTCTACGCCTCGACCCGGCTTTCGTTCCCAAAGTGAATACTCGTTTTCATCGAGCCCAAGAACTCGTCTTGCCTAACTTTTGCCCGAACCCGCGTCATCCTGCTGAGAAGCGGTGGCATACTCTAGATGTGAGACGGGCATTGAGACGATATCTTAAAAGGACTGCCCCTTTTCGAAGGACTGAGGCTCTGTTGGTGTCCTTCCTTCCCTCTTCCCTGGGTCAGAAGGTTTCTTCAACCACAGTAGGAAGGTGGCTCAAAGCCTGTATTTCTAAGGCATATGACTTAAGAGAGGCCCCTGTCCCGGGTGGTATATTGCCCCATTCTACCCGTAGCGCCGCAACCTCTGCGGCTTGGGCTACCCAGGCTTCGGTAGATGATATTTGCCGGGCGGCCACATGGTCTTCCCTTTCATCCTTTGTAAGTCACTATAGGCTGGATAAGTTTGCTTCTGCAGATGCTGCCTTTGGCAGAAGGGTATTACAAGCTGTAATCTCTCCACAGGGCCAGTCTACAGCTTAATTCCCTCCCTTTTCTTTCTAACTTGGGTATGTCCCAGACTGAGGAGTGTCTGAACGGCGAGTAGGAAAATGGTCGTTGCTTACCTGAACGACCCTTTTATACTCGACGTTCAGACACTCCGTCCCTCCCTTTCTTGGCCGTGCCTGGCTTTGGTGGAGGTCTGCTTTTTCTCCCTCTGTAGCTGTCTGCTTCCTGTGTGTCTACCTGATGGAGTTCTAATGGTCGATCCTGCTGCTATTGAGCCAAGTTGTCTTCGTGAAAAGTCTGAGGAGGAAGCAGGAAGAGAGGAGGATGCAGCTCCAGAGGGATTTGATTGACACTCAGCTGAGCAAATAGGAGTGATCGTAACCCAGACTGAGGAGTGTCTGAACGTCGAGTATAAAAGGGTCGTTCAGGTAAGCAACGACCATTTTTGTTCTTTAGACCTCCCCATATCAAGAGGTTATCAAGAGCTCATAATTTAAAGAATCAAAAATATCTCGACTCCACCAGAGTAGTCCATGTCAAATTCCATTGTTTCATGACCATGCAGACCTTAATTGCATTTGGGAAATGCATGAGTCTATAGCAAAGATGCCCCTACAGAGAGGTCAAAGAAGTAAAAAAAGAACAACACCCAGACATTCCTAGTCTACAATGTTTTTATTTTTCATTCAGTATTTAAATACATGCGTGCACTTCATATTAGAAAAACAAACAAATTGGCTGGCCATTAATCTGAATGAGGCAAGCAATACAATTTTGTGAGTCAACATCCTTGCTATGAATTAAAAACGCCCATCCATCAAAAGAATTTGTGAGGGCAAGTAAGGTCAAGAACAGGGCTAAAGGTAAAGGTTCCCCTCGCACATACGTGCTAGTCGTTCCCAACTCTAGGGGGCGGTGCTCATCTCTGTTTCAAAGCCGAAGAACCAGCGCTGTCCGAAGATGTCTCCATGGTCATGTGGCTGGGATGACTAAACGCCAAAGGCGCACGGAATTCTATTACCTTCCCACCAAAGGTGGTTCCTATTTTTCTACTTGCACTTTTACGTGCTTTCGAACTGCTAGGTTGGCAGAAGCTGGGACAAGTAACGGGAGCTCACCCCATTACGCGGCACTAGGGATTCGAACCACTGGACTGCCGACCTTTCGATTGACAAGCTCAGCGTCTTAGCCATTGAGCTACCGCGTCCCTTAAGAACAGGGTTAGGGTTCATGAAACCCTATTCAACTGTGAATCAACCCAAAGGTGTTTGTAAAGGCTGTCCCCAACTGATCCCAATTTCCCCAAACAAAAATAATCACAATTGTTTGGTCTCAGTCCATGTTCAGAAACTGAACAAAAAGATGTTTATGCGCATTCTAAAACTGCCTGAGCTCTTCTAATTAGCCAGCCAACAGAGACGTCCATTCCATCCCTGGACTTTGACTGCCAAGAACACATGGTTGGCTCCAACTTTGGCACAATCTCACACCTAGGTTTTTTTTTCAAGTTCTTTTTAAAAATTTTTACAAACATATCAAATCAATGCATGAACAGTGTGGCACCTGGATGTCATACATTCTAATACAAATAAAACTAGTAAAATTAATCATATTTATTACATTTAATCAACTTATATATTTCTAATAATGATACACAATTACATTAGGTTGCAATCTGTCATTATTCAATTATTCCATATTTTCTCTTATTATTACTTTTATTTTATTATATAAAAGTATATACACTAATATTCCCCCTTCTATTATTTCTATCACTTATTCTAACTTTTAATCGTGTCACCCTTTACTAAAGAATATTTTCTTTCTATCCTACCTAACTTCTAGTCATGTCACCTACCCGGAAAAAAAAAAGAAATAAGAGAGAGAGAAAAGGAAAAGCAAATTAGAACAAGAAGAAGAAAGAAAAATTATCTATCCATCGTCTCTTGCCTGCTTCAATACTTTAATTGCTATGCTTTTTTTGACTTGCCTCCAAAATTCCTCTCCTGAATCTTTATCGCTGTCTGCATCTGCTTCTTGGCTATTCAATATAGGTATTTCTCCCACCTCTACCTTCTTCCACTGCCTAGTGTCCAAAATTTCTGCCCAGACCCCTATCTCCCTTTCAAACGTATCTTCCAACTCTCTTAATATATTTTCCCCCTGGTTTAATTCAGTTGTTTGGTCTCGGTTCATGTTCAGAAACTGAACAAAAAGATACTTATGCTCCTTCTAAAACCGTCTGAGCCAGCCAACAAAAACGTCCATTCCATTCCTGGACTTTGACTGCCAAGAACACATGGTTGGCTCCAACTTTGGCACAATCTCACACCTAGTTTTGAACACCCTCTGCTACCTTCTCCTCCTCCTTCAGATCTTACAGAAAAAAAGAGCTGTTGGGAAGCCTTGCAGCAGTTTACAAAGCAGTCCAGTCAAGCAATTCTTCTATGAAACAGGGATGGATGGATGGATGGATGAAGGGAGGGAGGGAGGGAGGGAGGGAGGGAGGGAGGAAGGAAGGAAGGAAGGAAGGAAGGGTGAAATGCTACAGGTTCATACCAGGTCAGGCGAACCAGTAGTAAAAAAATGCTACCGGTTCATCTGAACCAGTATTTCCGATGATCAGCTGTGCCGCACGATTTATATTTGCTAGAAAGCAGGAAATCCTGCTTTCTAGCGAATCTAAATCGTGCGGCACAGCTGACCCCCCCCCCCCCGCGCTGTTGTACTTACCTTCCTAAGCCTCCTTTTTCTGTGCGAAGCGCACGTTTGGTGCTCACTGTGCATGTGTGCCCAGCATGTGTTTGATGAGCACTGCGCATGTGCGGGCAGCGAACTGGTGGCAAACTGTGGAGGATTTCACCACCGAAGGAAGGCCATCACTAACTTTAGAAATCAGGGACAGTAACTAGGGCCTAAGCATTACCACTTCCATCTCCAGCTGACTCTTGTAATGAAAAAAGCTTTCCAGCAGGTGAAGTAATAAGGATGCCACAGTAAGAAGAGAGATTTCACTAGAAACTGAACAAAAATTTAAAAACCCACAACTAGTAGCCAATGTGCTTTTAGAAAAAGTCCCTGAAAACTCATGTAAGGAGGCTCTCTTCTGCTCCTTTCTGTCTCCTTCTTCTCCTTTAGGAGGCTAACTCATACCACAAGGCAACATCTAAATCTCTGGGCAAAAGAAGAAGTTAGGACCAACCTGGACCAAGGCTGCCCTCAACATCATAAGCCAAGTCATAGCAATCGTACAAAAGACATTAATCATCCTGCTCCTTCCTGATTGGTCAGACTTATCTCCCAAGCTGGCTCAACATCACAGCTAGATTTGAACTTATCTGGAGGGGAACCAGTTGACTAAAGTTACATTACTGGGTTCACTATGTTCCCTTACCTAGACAAGGTAAGGATAAAAGACAGGATAGAAATATAATAAATGAGTTACTAAAATGTAAGCATTCCCCCCCCCCACACCACCACATTTTCTCTTGCCAGAAAAAACCAGCTTTGCTTAACATTTATTTTTAACCACAGCAACAGTTTCGTGAAATTTATCTCTACCTTTTAAAAACAAGACTGAGAAAAGAGAGAGGAGAAGCTGAGGAAAACGCTGAGGAAAAGAAGCCATGCCTATGGCTATTCGACAAGCTTGTGGAAGCCACATCATGAGTTTACATGGATTTCCAATCCAGGATGTCCACTGGGGGCGCAGAGGGAGGGGGGGACAGACCGACAATGATGAGACATGCATGATGTCATCATGCTGCAATTTAAGGATTCGCATCAGGTATCACAATATACTGTAGGTATATTGTATATATTCCAGCACTACTGTGGTTTGCTATAAACACCGATGGGAGACTGTAAGATGTAAATTTGATATATTTTCACTATCACTATCACCATCATCATCACCACCATCAAAAAGCTAAGTCTGGGCCCATCTTGGTCCTGCAAACTATCACTCTCTCTCCTTTTCCCTGGATAATCCTTGGAGATGTTTTCATATTCCTTCCATAAGAATCTTCCTGGCTTTTAGAGCCCCAAAGTGGATATGGTACACTAAGAATTTAATATCTCAGTCTTGTTTTAAAATGACCAAGTGCTGTACCAAGTGCTATATTCCCATAGATTGTCACAGCTTTCATTGATTTAATAAAATAGCAAACGTAACATCATTTTCTGAGGTATGTAGCTTCTACATGGTGGTTTGCTTAAGATCCTGTGTATAATAGTGGCTTACAACTGTCCTCCCCATATCTTTGTCTAATGCCCATGTGACTTCTCCGACTCCTATTTCCATTATCCTGCTCTACATTCCCATAAAATGGAAGATACGCACTTTATGATTCACATAGTCTTGATTCACAGCTGAATATGGACATGAGAACAGATTCTTCTCAAGGTCTTTTGCTGGAGAGGTTAATAAATGGTAACATAACTTCTGCTGGGTTCACACTGCTCAGCACAACAACCTGCATCACACCAAATAGTTTTTCAACTTGGCTTCTTTTTTGTGACTTGGCACATTGCGAGAACTGAGCCGATTCCATTATCTACGGCCCAGAATATTATGCACATCCAGAAAAAGGTAACTCGAGAGGTTAAGCACATTGTGTGATTGCAAAATTACATTTAGGATTCTTATAACATTTTCAAGGCCTTACAGCATTTTATTTACATCATTACAACTGCATTAACAAGGTGGAAAATTATCGATTCCCTCTATTCCACATGGGGAAACCCGGAAGAGAGGCTTTTTATGGTGGAAATGAGATCAAAACAAGAATCTTTCTGATTCACCAACAAGTTTTTCAACCATGGTGCAAAATGCTAGCAATGCTGTTTTTATATAGCGATCTATTGTAATTCTATTCCCCAATGCTCTTTGCTGCAGGCAAAATAATTTTTGACGATTGAAAACTTTTCTTCCACATGCTTTAGAAAAGGTGAGAGGTAACTATTTGGGGTTGGCAATTTCAGGCTGAAGAAATCTGTATCCCATGCTTGTTCTCCACCCACCTCATTCCCGTAACACATCTCTCCAGACCTAGCTCTGCTCAGTGGTGAAATCCAAAATTTTTAATACCAGTTCTGTGGGTGTGGCTTGGTGGGTGTGGTAGGGGAAGGATACTGCAAACTCTCCATTCCTACCCCATTCCTGGGGGAAGGATATTGCAAAATCTCCATTCCACCCCACTCCTAGGGGAAGGATACTGCAAAATCTCCATTCCCTCCCCACTCCAGGGAAAGGATACTGCAAAATCTCCATTCCCACCCCATTCCTGGAGGAAGGATATTGCAAAATCCCCATTCCCAGCCCATTCTGGGGCCAGCCAGAGGTGTCATTTGCTGGTTCTCCGAACTACTCAAAATTTCCGCTACCAGTTCTCCAGAACCTGTCAGAACCTGCTGGGTTTCAACCCTGGCTCTACTGCCATACATGTTGACAGATCACAGGGGACCTACCTTGAGCAGAGAACAGATCAGAAAAGCAAATGACTTTTTGTCTGAAAGGATTTTGAAGTTTCCATTGCACACGCATACACACAAACACAGGTGGCAACTGGAAGGGGAAACACACTGCTCCTAACAGCTTCTCCATCCTTTCGATTTCATGCTGCTTTGGTGAGGCAATTACAGTCGATGGAATCACATCTGACCATGTAAACACCCGAAAGGCCAAAGGATCCCCCAACAATTCATCTCTTCATATTTCACTGACGATGCAGAGAAAGAGATGGTGTCTTTCTCTTCACCATTCATTTAACCCCATTTCAGATGTCAGAACCGTAATCCAGGGAGGCAGAACAGATCTTTTAAGGGAAGATACACTAATGGGGTTCTCGTAACTGGCTGCAGATGGAGCACAGTTGAGGCTCAAAATCCTCCGTCCAAAGGAAACACTACTTCCCCCTCCCTAAAGAAAGAGGGAGGGGGATAGGGATGAACTGATGCAGACAAAAGGCAATGATAAATCAATCTTTGTCTTCCAATGAGAAAAAAGGGAGCTACTTTCAGGGAACTTGGAAGGAAAAGGGGTAGTTGGCACTATACATTCCAAATATTTTGTAACAGTCACTATGTAGGACAGACAGGCAGAAGACTAGCAGAGGGCATCCATGCAGTGGGAAGACATGCTGAATTGCACAACACACAAAAAGACTTAATCATCATTTTAACTGGGAAATAGTAAACAAACTAAGTCCAAAAATGCTAGGGAATTTTTGGAAGTCTGGTATTCTGACAAATCACCCATCCACAGACACATAGATATAAACAACATCTACATGAGCCACGGCAGCACAGTGGTTAGAGGTTACTTCTGCTGACTGCCGGCTGACTGCAATTTGGCAGTTCAAATACCACCAGGCTCAAGGTTGACTCAGTCTTCCATCCTTCCGAGGTGGGTAAAATGAGGACCCAAATTGTTGGAGGCAGTATGCTGACTCTGTAAACCGCTTAGAGAGCAGCTGTAAAAGCATTATGAAGCGGTATATAAGTCTAAGTGCTATTGCTACATACCATTCAAAAGAGACAAACAGCTAAAAAGGACTCCGAAATGAACAAAACACCTCATCAGCAATCAATCAGATAAGCAGAGATTAACACCAGGATTAATACCAGACCAACAATCAAGCAGTAAACAATACCGTAATCAAGGAATTACCAATTTACACCAGCAAACAATAAACAACAGCCCAATTATGGAACTAACAAAAGGAAAACAATTTCTCCCACCAATACTGACAGAGCGAACTATTTCTATAAAAACACAAAGCAAACCCCACTCTCTTCTAGCATCGATTATGCTACTTAGTTGGGTAATGAAACATCTGTATGAAAACAACCACGTTCAGGGAGCATCAAGGACCCCATGCCAAATGTTCTCTCTCAACAATGTTCTCAAGCAATTCTGAAATCCCAGCCAGACCATGAAGGCATGATTTATGTTAGGGTTGTCTCTTGGGAAACCAAGAGGGATTGTTGTGTTAGGTAACCTCTAGTTATACATCAGATCAGTTTTGAAGAACAGGAAAATGAGCCAGCCAAGGAGCTGCTACAGGGAGCAAATGAAAAAGGAGGTTGGGGGGGGGGAGAAGAAATTCCTCCAGGAGGAGATTTCACATATGCCACATTCAATGAAGGAAAGGAAAACCTGTGGCTGAACATCTGAAGGCAGCAGGATCCGTAGGAGGGGAAGGGTGGGGAAGGGGTGAATTATGAAAGCTTGACTGTTCTCAAGACACATTATGTCACGTCACCATACAAAACAGGTAGTGCTTGTGTTGCAATGACATAATGCTTTCATTATATTAACAAAAGCGGTGAATCCTGTAGACGCTTTGGATAGGAAGATCACAGCTTCCCTCCCTCTCTCATAAATCCTTATGCTCCGAGTCTGTAGAGTGCAAAAAGTTGACTGATCCCAGGTAAGACCATGTCAGACGGGTCCCAGGTAATCTCACTGCCAGCTCTTTTAGTTAAAAAGACCCTCTTAAACTCAAGGTGCCAAGAGCTGAAAGGTGGTTTGCATGCAAAGCAGAGATAAGAGAGCCACTAAGAACTGACGCAACTTTACCTTCTCAGGGAGGTCATGCTAGATTGAACTTAGAAAATACCTTTAGCAAGGCCTGTTTGATGTAAGACTCTCTGGGAATACCAGCAAAATACCTGAGAATAAATCTGAGATCCAGGTAGAAGATCCAGTCGTGTCCCAAGAAGGAAGTGGGAATTATCAAAAGAAGGCAAGACAGTCACTGACAGGATGCCATCAAAGCCCCACTCCTTTTATATGTAGATATGCAAGCCAGATACATATGGTAGACTTATATTAGCCATGTTTCACACATTGTGAAATGCAGCCAATGTATCTTGATCTGATCTGGACCGTCATGTAGTATCAACGTAACTGCTGCTCCTGTATATAGCATGTATTCTTCAGGAGATTTCTAGGAAATTGATTTAACAGTTACCAACCACTCAAGCAGCCACAGGCCTGAAATGCGAAATAGCCATATTGCAAGCCAAACCTTCTCCCCAGAGACATATTAAAGCAGCCTCCATATATATAGGCAGGGATGGGCTGCTGGGGGTTCGGGAGAACCTCTAGCTAAGATTCTGTGCAGTTTGGAGAACCCCCAAATCCCACTCCTGGCTGGCCCCGCCCACCCCACCCCGCCCCTCTCAGGAGTCCCCACACGGACTGTTTTGGATGCAGGTAAATGCAGGGCGTGCGCAGAGGCTCAGGGAGGGCGAAAAACAGACCTACCAGAAGTTCGGGAAGGCCAGAAACAGGCCCGTTACCAGCCTCCAGAGGGCCTCCGGAACCTGGGGAGGCCGTTTTCGCCCTCCCGGAGGCTCAAGAAAAGCTTCTGGAGCTCGGGGAGGACAAAAATGCTCCCCCACCATGGTGCAGGAGGCTGACTAGGCCACACTCACTATGGCCACGACCATCCAGCAACAGGGCAGAGAACCCCTTGCTAAAATTTTTGAATCCCACCCCTGTATATAGGTACACCCAGGCTTTTTCTCCAACTTGACCACAACTGGTTAAGAGAAAACTAATGCCTATAACTCTTTGATTGACCAAAATAGATGAGGTTTCCCTTTAAAGGAGGAGGGAATCATGATCGGCTATAATAAATGGGTTTGGGTTGCTTGCAAGCATTCTTGACATGGACAGATTGTGTTTAGCTGACTGTCTTATATTGTGCTGCTACACAGCAATCATGGCATTTTTCCCTCCTGGGAACAGCATGTTATACAGTATGAATATAACAGGTATTGAATTAACCCACTGACTGCATTTGCAAAAGACACTGAAACAGTCACACAGACTAAGTACCTGTATTGTATACCACAACACATCAGGCCATAAAATCCTAACACAAACCAGGTTTAGCAGATTATACAAATGCATCTGCCAAACATGTTCTATGAACACCACCCAACTATGTTTTATTAATGCTGTTTATTAAGACTCCCCGTATTACTCCCCACAATCGTTCATTTAAGGGTAATATCAATGATTCACTGTCTGTGTGTGTTTTTGTATATATATGTATATGTATAAATACATGCATGTGTGTGTGTGTATGTATATAAAATTTTCCTGCAGCTCAAAGCCGTGTACATAGAGCACACACAAACCCCTCCTGTTTTACCAACAATCCTGTGAGGCAGACTAGAGTGAATGAGAAGGACTTGTTCATTTCGGTTAGACGGAATGAAAAGTGACAAGCTAATTGGAATCAGTTCATTTATCGGCCTTTGCTCCAAACCAGTGTTTCTCTGAAATCCCTGCTCTTTACTAACAGAAGAGCAGATGTGTCAAAGTCCATATCCAATGAGAAATTCTGGGAATTGGAAGTCCACACATCTGAAACTTCCCACCGTTGAAAAACACAGCTCTAAACTTTTAAAATAATGTCCTACAATAGTCACTCCCCAGCTGGGTTATTTGGGGGTCAAACATTTGTTGCATTCATTCTGGTGGGCTTCTCATGAGTCCAGATTAGGAAAAACACAAGGACAGGTGTTTTCTCGGGATGAGAGAGCAGCGAACAAAAGCCTGCCATCTCTTTTATTAGTTATCCAAATACAGCGTCATCAGAAAGCGTTATTATGGCTACACATCTCATATTACATACAAGAAATAGAAAAGCATCCATATATTCTCCATAAGTTTCATATTCTTACCAATTACAGTAAATCACGTGAATTCTAGGAAAGCGATACTTAAGGTAAAAACAAAACTTAACTCTGGCTATGTTGCGAGGGGCCCCATCTCCCGTTATCTGAGATTACCTCACTTCTCAGGAATGTTCTGCAAGGAGATAGGAGATGTCTCTGCCTTTGCAGGCACAGCCTATGTTATTAACAAAGAGAGAACGAATAGGGCCCTTCAGAGAGTATCCATATGAACCCACTTTTCATAGTCTGATTATTTCGGTGCTAAGCTCCATACACGTGTCCAACCAGTTAAACTGGTCTATACATGTACTATGGCCACCGCATTCCCACAAACATTCCCTCTCACTACTAGGAAGGAGACGGTGGAAACCACTTCCAAAAATCTTGCCAAGAAAAGGCAAAGCAAAAGAAGGCATTTTCAGATGCTGGTTTTTTGAGCATCATAAAGGTATCAAAGTGTTCCACCAGAATGTCGTCTGGATTCCCAAAAAGGAGGGGGCTACATTCCAGAGAGCAAAGAGGCAGCAAAGCATGGAAAGTTTGGTGGGGAGGAAGAGAGGTTGGACAGCAACTCCCAGCAATTCCCAGAGTATATCTAGGTAAAAGTAAAGGTTCACCTTGCACATATGTGCTAGTCGTTCCCGACTCTAGGGGGCAGTGCTCATCTTCATTTCTAGCGCTGTCTGATGACAATTCTGTGGTCATGTGGCCGGCATGACTAAATGCCAAAGGCGCAAGGATCACTGTTACCTTCCCACCAAGGTGGTCCCTATTTTTCTACTTGCATTTTTTACATGCTTTCGAACTGTTAGGTTGGCAGAAGCTGGGACAAGTAACGGGAGCTCATCCCATTACGCAGCACTAGGGAGCCGAACTTCCGACCTTTCTAATCGACAAGCTCAGCGCAGTGGTGAAATGTAAAATTTGTTACTACCGGTTCTGTGGGCATGGCGGGGGGGGGGGTAATGTGACTGAGTGGGCATGGCCATCTTTTTTTTTTTACTTTTAAAACCATTTTTTCTACAACCTCTTCACCTGAAGAGGTTGTTTAAAAAAATGCTTTTAAAGCCTCTGACGATCCCAGCTGAGCCATGCGATCATCAGAGGCTTATTTTTTTACTTTTAAAAGCATTTTTTCGGCTGAAGAGGTTGTAGAAAAAATGCTTTTAAAAATTAAAAAAAAAAGCCTCTGATGATTGCGCGGCTCAGCTGGGCAATGGGGGGGGCAGGGATTTTTGCTACCGGTTCTCTGAACCACCTGCCTCCATCGCTACCGGATCAGGTGATCCAGTGCGAACCAGGAGCATTTCACCCCTGGCTCAGCGTCTTAGCCACTGAGCCACTGCATCCCCAGAGTATATCTACAGTGACCCAAATACAGGTGGCCCTCAACTTCCAACAGTTCACTGAGAGGCCATTCAAAATTATGACAACACTGAAAAAAGTTAGAACCATTTTTCTACACTTATAACCGTTGCAGTATCCCCATGCTAATGTGATCGAAATTCAGATGCTTGGCAACTGATTCATATTTATGACGGTTGCAGGGTCCCAGGAGGGGTCATGTGATCACTTTTGCGACCTTCTGATAAAGCAAAGTCAATGGGGAAGCCAGATTCATTTAACAACAGTGTTACTGGCTTAACAACTGCAGTGATTCACTTAACAATTGTGGCAAGAAAGGTCATAAAATGGGGGCAAAACTCACTTAATAAATGTCTCACTTAACAACAAATTTTGGGCTCAGTTGTGGTCATAAGTCGAGGACTGTCTATATTTTATTCATTCATCTGTTCAAGTTATATGCCACCCATCTCATTATCTAAAGCAACTCTTGAGTTTGAAAAAGAGAAGAGGATTGCAACTCTCCAAATACTGTTGGTTTAGTTTTATTTTTGGCAGTCCAATAGGAAAAAACACCATAAGGTAAAATATATATATATATACACACTCACATAACACATGCCACATTTCCCCCACAGAGGAAATCCAAGGGGACCATACTGTGTTTTTAGAAATTTACAGGGAAACAAAACACTTTTTTGATGGTGACTCTCCCTTTTTTGTGTGTTTTATTTTCACAAAATTCACTGGTTCCTGAAAAACCTGGAGGTGTTGAAAAGCTATCAGGGTATTCAAGCAGAAAGTTAGTAACAATTTACAAGAACACAGCTAAGCTCACCATGATCAATATTCTACAGCCATGCCTTAAAAACAAGGCACATTAATCTGCATTGATAAACAAATATCCCTCTGTACCACTGTTACTGAGAAAGTATGCAACTACCATTCCAGAGATCAGGAAGTATCCATGACAATTAAACTAATATAGAAACAGAGTAGATTAACCCTTGACATACAACTGATGCATTTCTTCATCCCAGCCAACTGGTATATTCAGAAGGGCAGGAATGCACCAATCACCAAGTTCTCCCATCCCCACCACCAATCAAGCATAAAGAGGCAATTAATACTGTCCCAAAAAGCAGAATTTTGACTGTGTGTGATGTATGCAGCCAAAAAGAAAAAAAGAATTTATTTGATTAAACTATTTTATCTCCTTTTTTTTAAATCTCCCACAATGTTTCACTAGGTAGCGAATTCTTGCAACAGGGGTGGAAAATGAAAAGGAGGGAGGAAGGGAGGGAGGGAGGCGGTGGGGAAGCAAACTCAGGGACTGACAGAATAACAGAGTTGGAGGGGGAAATCGGAGGTCTTCTAGTCCAACCTTTAGTTCAAGCAGGAAACCCTGTACCGTTTCAGACAAATGGTTATCCAATCTCTTCTTAAAAACTCCAGGGATGGAGCACCCACAATTTCTGAAGGCAAGGCATTCCATTGATTAATTGTTTTAACTGTCAGGAAATTTCTCCTTATTTCTATGTTGGTTCTCTCCTTAATTAGTTTTCATCCATTGCTTCTTGTTCTGCTTTCAGTGCATAATAATAGTAATAAATAGAGGGATAGGATCAAGATCACGTGAAGTTCTAGTACCACTTTATAAAGCTTTGCTAAGAACACACTTGGAATACTGCATCCAGTTCTGGTCACCACAATATAAAAAAAGATGTTGAGACTCTTGGAAGAGTGCAGAGAAGAGCAACAAAAATGATTAGAAGGCTAAAACATACAAAGAACGGTTATAGGAAGTAGGTATGTTCAGTCTAGTGAAAAGAAGGACTAGGGGTCAAATGCTAGCACTGTTCCAATATTTGAGGGGTTTCTACAAAGACAAGGGGGTCAAACTATTTTCCAAAGTGCCATAAGGCAAGAATGGTTGGAAACTAACCAAGGAGAGAAGCAACTAGAACTAAGGAAAAATTTCCTAACAGTGAGAGCAATCAATCAATGGAACAGCTTGCCTTCAGAAGTTGTGGGTGTTACATCACTGGAGACTTTCAAAAAGAGACAGGACAACCATTTGTCTGAAATGGTATAGACTAGAGCAGGGGTGAAATGTAAAATTTGTTACTACCGGTTCTGTGGGCGTGGCTTGGTGGTAGTGGAGGTAATGTGACTCGGTGGGCGTGGCCAACTTTTTTTTTTTTTTTTTACTTTTCAAAGCATTTTTTTCTAATGCTTTGAAAAGCATCTGCCGATCAGGCAACTCAGCTGGGATCGTCAGAGAGACTTTTAAAAAAATGCCTCTCTGCCAATCAAGCAACTCAGCTGGGATCGTCAGAGACTTTTCAAAGCATTTTTTTTACCACCTCTTCAGCCAAGCGTGATCATCAGAGGCTTTTTTTTTTTTTTACTTTTAAAAGCATCTTTTCGTCGGAAGAGGTTGTAGAAAAAATGCTTTTAAAAGTAAAAAAAAAAAGCCTCTGATGATCGTGCAGCTCAGCTGGGCGGGGGGGGGCGCAGGGATTTTTGCTACCGGTTCTCCGAACCATCCGCCGCCATCGCTACCGGATCGGGCGATCCGGTCCGAACCGGGAGCATTTCACCCCTGGACTAGAGTCTCCAGCTCAAGGAGGGGGGGTGGAGTAGAAAACCTCCAAGTTCCCTTCCAACGCTATTATTCTATGTTCTATGCTTTGGAGAATAGATTGACTCCCTCATCTTTATGGCAGCCCCTTAGACATTGGAACTTTGCTATCATGTTATCCCTATTCCTTCTTTTCATTAAATTAGACATACCCAATTCCTGAAACTGTTCTTCATCTGCTTTAGCTTCCAGTTCCCTAATCATGAAAGGGACGCGGTGGCTCAGTGGCACTGAGACACTGAGCTTGTCGATCGAAAGGTTGGTAGTTCAGCTGTTTGAATCCCTAGTGCCGCATAACAGGGTGAGCTCCCATTACTTGTCCCAGCTTCTGCCAACCTAGCAGTTTGAAAGCACATAAAAAATACAAGTAGAAAATTAGGGACCACCTTTGGTGGGAAGGTAACAGCATTCCATGCGCCATTGGCGTTTAGTCATGTCGGCTACATGACCACAGAGACATCTTTGGACAGCGCTGGCTCTTTGGCTTTGAAACAGAGATGAGCACCGCCCCCTAGAGTTGGGAACCACTAGCACATATGTGCAAGGGGGACCTTTACTTTTACCTTTTTTCCCTAAGCATCTTTGCTGCTCTTTTCTGCACTCTTTCTAGATTAATTTTAAGTTATCTGTTTATTCGAGTCTGGCAATTAGCATTTTTCCCCAAGGTGGCTTTTTATGTGAAAAGCAAATTTAAGAACAATAAGACCCTGGGAGAACTAAGCAGGTATATATGTAGGTTTGCGCGTTTGCATGCATCTATTTCCATCTGCACTTGCTTGGCAGCTATTCAGAGAATCCTTGGAAGACTGATTTGCCTGGAAGGGATCCCCTGAAAATCAGAAAACAAAAATAACATACCCATCTGTGAGTAAACCCAGGAGAAAAAAAATCACAAAAAGGGAATAAAAATACTCTTGCTAAAGATCCCCATAGAAGATCTGCATAAAGTAAAACGAGAGCAGCCCCAGGTTGTGAAAGCCCATCGTTCAGGTTCACAGCTTTCCTTCTCCCTGACAGAAACGAGAAAGAGGCAAGGAAAAGAAATACGGCTAAGCGCAGTTATTATTTACTTCAATGTGCCGCAGTAGAGATTAAAATACTCAAGCCAAAAAGCACCAGCAAGAAGTGGTTTCCAGAAGGGGAGGTGGCATCACGCTTTATTCAACCTAAATAGTCTCCATACTCGGAAGCTGCCTATCTCTGAAAACCAGCCATTTATTCTGCATATCAGCTGTTACTACAGGATGCCCGAGAGCAGCAGACCACTGGACAATGGAAGCTTTAGTGAAAGCCACTGAAGGCACTTTTTATATTTGCACAGACCAAACTTGGGGTTGTTCCTGAGCTTCTGATCCCTGGTTCAACTGAAGAGCATTAGTTACTGCACGGAATATGATAGGGTGAGAGGGGAGAGTTTTCAGAGGAGCTCCAGAAAAGGAACCGGTAGAGCTGGAAGGAAGCAAAGAAAGCAAAGAACAAACTCAACCCACAGCTTCTAGAGTAACGGCCCCCAATCTTTTGGGCACCATGGACCAATTCCATGGAGAAAGATTTTTCTGTGGACCGGAGGATGCGTGGTTTTGCATGGTGCCTGCATCTCGCGGATGGAGCTTCACTTGTTCGCGTGGACCGATTGCTGGCATGCCGTGGACCGCTGCCAGGGGTTGAGGACCCGGTTCTAGAGTAGTGTTTCTCAACTTATCAACTTTTCAGGTCTGTTGACTTCAACTCCCAGAATTCCCCAACCAGCATGGCTGGTTGGGGAATTCCGGGAGTTGAAGTTCACCTATCTAGGTTGACCCTTGTGGGCTTCAAAGGATTAGTTGGATGTCCAGGGTTTGTGAATCAACCATGCAGTCCTCCTCTCTGTTGCTACACACCATCACCTTCTGGGCCAACAGTTCAACCAACCTTCGGTCTAGTCAAGGGCATCTCTATCTCCATGCCAGGCTTGGCATGGAAATCTCTAACAGAATAACAGAGTTGGAATGGATCTTGCAGGTCTTCTAGTCCAACTCCCTGTCCAAGCAGGAAACCCTACACCATTCCAGACAAATGGCTCTCCAATCTCCTCTTAAAAGCCTTCAGTGGTGGAGCACCTACAACCTCTGGAAGCAAGTCATTTCACTGATTAATTATTTTCACGAGCAGGAAATTTCTCCTTAGTTCTAGGTTCTCCTTAGTCTTTGATAAGTTTGCATCCATGTTACTTCTTGTCTTGCCCTCAGATGCTTTAGAGAATGGGTTGTTCCCATCTTCTTGCTGACAATGTCTCAAATACTGGAAGACTGCTATCATGTCACCTCCAGTCCTTCTCTTCATTAGACCAGACATTCCCAGTTCCTACAACTATCCACCATATCAGAGGCCAGACTCCTAATCATCTTTGTTGTTCTTTGATCCAGGTTATATTGGCTACTCCCTTGCCTTGGTTGACAGACAGCAGGCATTTTTCTACTCTGCCCCCACCCCTTGGGTCCCCATCCCATGATTTGGAACTTCTAGCTCCCCCAGGTTTATTCACTCCCCTCCCTTCTGGTATTTGGGAAAATTAAAATAATTAAGAGCAAAGCAACCATTTTTAACTTTAGTGGTTAGTTAGTGGTGGCCCTCTCAAAGGCAGTTCTTCACTCTTAGGTATTTTTTTCCGTTTATACAGTGATGGGATTCAGCCGGTTCTCTCCAGATGGTGCAAACCAGTAGTAGCGACTGCGGGAGACTCTGCCCACCCGCCCGGACATTATACGCGCTCACATTTACGAACCAGTAGGGAAGGTAAGTGAATCCCACCTCTGCGTTTATTCCTTATTCCATGATATGTTTTCTCAGGTTTGTGGAATTAAAACTGGTTACAAACCCTGTAAAATAAATAAGCAAACCAACCAACTTAAGCAGGCACCTACATTGGATGAGCCAATGCTTCCAAGATGTACAGACTCTCTACAAGCTTAATTCCTTTTTTTAAAAAAACCGGCATGGCTTGGCACTTATTTTTTTTTCCCCCTACTCTTGAAAAATGGAAGAAAGCCCATAATTCAAAAGAGCATGCAGTGAGGAGAAACTCCTTTGTGCAAATTGAGGTCAGCTCCTGGGACTGACAGTCAGTAGATTTCAACAAAGAGATAGGACCTCTTTATTCAACCCCTCATTAAAGGACAGAACCCATTGCCCCAAGATGAAATGGCAGGCCTTGCCTTAAGGGGCACTAAAAGCAAGTCAGTGAATTGGCGGAGTTATTACAGCTAAAGGAATCCCTGCACAGAAATCCGTATGCTTTTAACTGGACCGACAGAAGAAACAGGCTGCTGTTTTCATTCCTGTTTTTCTACACAGTGATAAATTTAGAGAATCGGAAAAGATTGGGCAAGATTGGGTTCTAGTGCCCAACCAAAAAAGCCTGTACTGATAACCTTTGCTTGGCCAAAACAACCCACTTCACAAGAAATTCTGCCGAGACCATTTTATCCTGCCGGTCTATCCCTTTGTGTAGACCAACCTACCAGCTGCCGCATCTGAACTGCATAAACCCTACTATCAACCCGAAGTCCATCAGAGCTGGCTGGCTGAGTAGAGATTTTTTACTATCCAGGGATCTTGAGCTGGAATGCTTGCCACGGGTGTTAAGTAAAAGGAGCTTGTACACACACAACCCCCCCCAAAAAACATCTGCGGGAGACAACTATTAGCAGCCTGGCAGAGAGTGGAGAAGAGAACAGCCAGTGACTAAGAACTGGCTACCAGGTTTAATATCTATCCCCACCTACTGGCCTCAATATCCAAATGCCAGGGTTAGAAACATAGAATTTATCTTTCCCCACCTCCCTCCCTCCCGCTTTGGCTGCAATCAGTCTTGCTTCCAGGTAGGAAAGAAATAGCAAAACGAGGGAGGACTGAAGGGCACGCAGCAGAGTGGTGCATTTTCCAACAGATCGTTGCGAGAAAGAACATCTAGGACCATTATTTCTTCCCATGCACTAATGTGGATCTTTCTCCCCCTTCCCCTCCCCGACTCTCCTGCCCCCTCCCGTTGCACAAAGAGCTCTAGGCTGGCAGAAAGCACAGGAAAAAAGAGTAGGCAGATGTAATAGTTTAACAGCAGTCTCAGAAGGCCTGTGAAATACAGCCAGGCCACAGCAATCTCATCAAAGGAGAGGACGCTTGCTGGTGAGGCCCCGGCATTTTATGACTGACCGGCTTGATGGAGATGACAGGTCAACTTATTTCTCCACTGGCCCGTGCCACGTTCCCACCTAGGCAGGTCGAGGGAGGGAGGGAAGGGAGGACAAGGGGCAGAAAGAGAGGAAGGGGGAAAAATGGACTTTGGACAGTATTTTTCCCGTATGTCAGATGGTGCAAGATGGAAGGTATGGAAGGGAGCGCCTTCTTCCCGTGCGATAGGCGTGATTAGAAAGAGAGGGCTACCCAAACTCACTTCATCCCAAACAGCACTGCGGCTTTCAATGGTTGGGAGTGTTTATGGCGGCGTTTCCCAATCTTGGCAACTTTAAGGCGTGTGGACTTCAACTCCCAGAATTCCCCAGCCAGTATAACAAGACACAAGTGGCCACTACCGGAGCTTGTGGCAATGAGTGCCATTAGCTAGAGATTCTCTGCGCTAAGCAGCACTTCCTTTCTGATTCACTTCGTACAAAGCATCATTGAATAATGGAAATTAAGGAAATATGGAGATCATCTAATCCAACTCTCTGCTCAGCACAAGATCCTCTACAGCAGTGATGGCTAACCTTTTTGCCATTGTGTGCCAAAAGCGGGGGGAGCACGGGGGAGTTGTGTGTGCGTGTGCCCACACCCATAATCCAATGTGTCCCATGCATGCGCACGCAACCCGCCGTGTTTCCCCACCCCTGGCTTTTGGCACACAATGGCACGGTAGGCCTGTTTTTCGCCCTCCCCAGGTTCCAGAGCCTTTCTAGGAACCTGGGAAGGATGAAAACGGCCTCCCCGGCCCCCCAGAGGCCCTCCGGAAGCTGGAAACAGCCCATTTCCCGACTTCCGGTGGGCCTAGAAGGCCCAAAAACCAGCTGCTCGCGTCGGAGCTGAGCTAGGGCAATCCCCGCATGCCCACAAATATGGCTCCGCGTGCCACCTGTGGCACGCGTGCCATAGGTTCGCCATCACGGCTCTACAGTACTTCTGAGGAATGACATCTAGCAAAAGAGAACTCATCAAACTATAGGGTGGCTGTTCCAATGGCTTATAGCTTTTATTGTCAGCAATTTCCTCCTGCTTTCCAGCCTGGACTCTCTATTTTTGTTGTTTTAAACCTGTTAGTTCTGATCCTGACCTGTGTCCTCACCCCCTCCCAACTTTTAGCTCTACTGTATTGTATTAAGTAGAGAAAAGGGAAAGTAAAACCATTTTCCTGTGCGCTGCTCCCACTATCCATGCATGGGTTAATCCTTCAGTGCTTGGCAAACAACTGAGTGAAAACAAAAGACTTTTCCTCCCCTTTCCGGCTCCCAAGCCACGCCTCTGTTCCCATGATCCCCCAGTCTTCACTCAGTTGCTGGCAAACACTGTAGTGATTTTGGGAGCTCCACAGTTTTCCAGGAAGGTATTGTACCTCTGTGGGGATAGTTCTCTCCTTCTTTTCTTTCTAGTTTCTTTAATCCTCCCTTTCCTTAGGGCGTCTAGGTTTTTTTGTTAATTTTGAATAGTTGGTTTTTTTTTCGCGGCTCCTTTACCTTTTACAATTGTTTCTGCTACGTGCATCAAGAAGAGGGGGGGGAGAGCGGAGCTAAGCCTCTCACGCCGCCTGAGCAGCTGGCTTAAATTTAAAAGGCAGCTCCTTTCCCGCCCTGGTAACGCCGCTCTCAATCGCGCTCCCCAGCTGGCCGGCAGGCTGCATCTCAGCGCGCGCCCCTTTCGCCCACCGCGCGCCGCGCTCACAAGCGGTTTTGCGCTAATCAGCTGGGCGTCGGGGCTGGAGGCTCAGACACGTGGCGCAGACTTGCAGCGCTACTTTGGGAGCCGCGCTTCGCCGGAGAGGCACGGAACAGAAGCGCGAAGAGGAGGAGCGTCGAGGAGGCAAGCAGCCCACCCCTACGCTACAGAAAGAGCCTACAAGGGGAAACGCGCGGCGTTTGGCGGACCCTCGGGCCGCCATTGTGAGTCCGTCGCAAAAGACTGGCACAGTGGGTGACCGCACCACGTGCCAGCGCCATTTTGACGGACCCTCGGGCCGCCATCTTGGCAAGAGCCTTAAGCCTACGCCTCCCTCCACCACCAGGGAGCAGGCTAGCCCCCCCCCTCCCCCCAATCACTCCTCGCCCAAAGGGAGTTGTATCATCAGGGGACAAGGCTCAGCGCAGCTCCAGGCCGGCTCTCTCATCGCAGAAGCAGCAATGTCTCGCTCCCCCCCATCCTCTGATATGGAGCTGGAGCTCACCCCCCCACGCAAAACCTCAAAGGGGGGGAAAAAGAAGTCCAAGAGGAGACACGAGAGTGCAACCAGCAGGGCCGCATCGGAAGGCTCCCTACCCATCCGGGACAGGGACGCCTTGAGAAGGCACAATGCACTCGAGCGGCAGTGGGAGAGAGCGCACAAGGCGGCTTCAGGAGCCCCAGCCAGGGAGTCTGGGCCCTTGGGACCAGCACAGGGCTCCCCAGGGGACACAGAGCCGGGACTCTCTTCAGTGGCCGACATTGCAGTCACGCCAAGAACCCCAGATGCGACCAGGCTGGGACACACGACCCCCCGTCGCGAGTCAGGCCCAGGCCCCGGACCGGAGGCCGCAATGTCTCCCTCTCCAGCCCAGTTTTTTCGGGCCAGGGAGGCAACCCCCACCCCTTCAAGGGCAGACCAGCAGCCCCAGGGGGGGGCAGGGGTGACAGCCCCAATGGATTTCCAGGCCATGTTTTCGGCCTTTTCGTCCTTTCTCACAGCAAGTATGCAGCAGGCCTCCCAGACACAGGTCCAGGCCGCACCGGCCCAGGCACGGCAGCACCACCTGCAACCGCGACCTCTCCCAGATCAAGGACAGGTCTCGTCGTCTGAGGAATCAGACCAAGCGGAGGAGGGGCCTGAGGGGATGGAGCTATCGGAGGACGAGGGCCTGGCACCGGACACCCCGGCATTTACTGGCCTCTTTCGCCCGGCGCTATTCAAGTCCCTACTCCACAAGGCGCGGCTTACAACCAACCTCGGAATTCCAGGGGACGTCGCAACTACTACCCCACAAACAGCAGGTCCTCATGACGCTCTTTTCCAATCGTCAAAACCACAAAAGGACTTCATCCCTTGCCCTCAGCTCTTTACAGAGGTCATTCAGAACCCTTGGACGCAACCGGCCTCCCTGGCAACGCCCAGCAGCCTGGAGAGGAAGCTCTACTGCTCAGCCCCGGAATTGGAGGACCTTCTGGCGCTGCCCTCAGTAGACCAACCAGTGGCAACGCTATCCTCTAGCTCCTTGGTCTCCACCGACCCGCTAGACACTCTCAAAGCAGAGGAGAAGAGAATGGAGGGGGCTTTCCGCAAGGCTCATCAGGCAGCAGGCTGGGCAATCAGATCCGCGACCGCCTCATCCTTCTTCAACAGAGCGTCCCTCATTTGGCTCCGGCACCTCCAGGACAGGCTCCCGCCGGAAGACACTAGGCTGCATCAAGATCTTAACAAAATAATAGCTGCCACTGAATATACAGCCGACAGCTCTCTGAACTCTGCTAAGTTCGCTTCTAGGGCTCTGGCCTCCACCATTACCGCCAGGAGGCTGTTCTGGCTTAAGCCATGGAAAGCCGACTTTAAAGCAAAGTGGAAGCTGACCACTTCCCCATACAAAGCGCCAGAGCTGTTCGGAGCGGCGCTTGAACCCCTACTGGTCGAGGGGAAAGACAAGAGGAAGATCCTCCCCTCGACATACCGGCGCCAGGAGCGTAGATACACACCTTACCCGCTCCAGCAGCCCTTTCGCGCCAGCGCCGGACCCAGGGGGTCCTTCTCTCATCGCTCCCAATACCAGGGAGGAGACAGATTTCACGACAGGCAGCAGTTCCGAGACCGAGAACGACAACAACAGCCTAAGCGCAACTTCCGGGGAGCCGGCCCTAAGCCCGCCAGAAGGGGAAAATGACTCCGGGCCCACGGGACCCATAGGGGGAAGGCTCATCCTCTTTCATCCTCAATGGGCCAGATCGACGTCGGACTCCTGGGTAAGGCGTACGATCTCTTCAGGATTATCCATCGAATTTGCCGGTCTGCCGCCCCACCGGTTCGTCCGTTGCCCAACCCCTCAATCCTCGGAGCTTCAGGACTTAATGTCACAAGAGATTGCCCACCTCCTAGAGGTCGAAGCCATAGAGCCGGTCCCGCACAACCAGTGGGGCTCAGGTTTCTACTCAACCCTCTTCCTGGTGCCCAAGAACTCCGGGGGTTGGAGGGCCATACTCAATCTAAAGCGCCTGAACCTGTCCGTTCAATACCGCAGGTTCAAAATGCATTCCCTCAAGTCCATCTTAGCGGGGGTGAGACAGGGCGACTTCCTCCAGTCGGTCGACCT
This sequence comes from Pantherophis guttatus, assembly GCF_059756535.1. NCBI lineage: Eukaryota > Metazoa > Chordata > Lepidosauria > Squamata > Colubridae > Pantherophis > Pantherophis guttatus. The sequence continues at coordinate 326,911,997 of NC_142063.1, read as the reverse complement.
CAAGGAGGCTTACCTCCATGTGCCCATTCACCCGCATCACCGTCGGTACCTGAGGTTCGAGTATGCGGGCCGGCATTACCAATATCGCGCGATGCCATTCGGCCTCTCGTCGGCCCCGCGCACCTTTACCAAGCTGGTAGCGGTGGTGGCGGCCAGGCTCCGAGCCGTTCCGATCCGGGTTCTCTGTTACCTGGACGACATTCTTGTCCTGTCGTCCACGCCCGACCAGGCCTCCAGAGACATGAAGATGGTGATGAAGATCTTCCAGGATCACGGTTTCACCATAAACCTTGCAAAGAGTCAACTTCAGCCCACCACCAGACTTCTCCACCTAGGGGCGGTGATAGATTCATCCAGCGGCCAGGTGTTCCTGTCACCGGACAGAGTCCAGAGCATCCGAACTCTGATCCTGCAGACCCTGTCGGGGAGGAGAGCTGCACTGTGCCACCTCTCAAGCCTCCTTGGCAAGATGGTATCCTGCTTCGGCATCGTACCGTGGGCACGCAGACATTCGAGACCCTTGCAATGGTTCCTCCTTCCCTTCCAGCGAACGGGAAGGGCCAACTCCAAGAAGGAAGTTCGTCTCACTCCCCAGGTCCGCCTTTCCCTCAGGTGGTGGACATCGCCATCGCTCCTCAAAGGGTCCAGCTTCCTAGAGCCGGACCGCCTGATTCTTACCACCGACACCAGCCTTCTGGGGTGGGGAGCCCACCTCCACAACCTAGTCACGCAAGGTCAGTGGTCGCCTCAAGAACGGCAATGCAGCATCAATCTCCTAGAGCTGCGGGCGATCAAGCTGGCTCTGCGCAGCTTCCAGCCGACGGTGCAGGGGCATCACATCCTAATCCTGACCGACAACATCTCGGCCAAAGCGCACGTCAACAGGGAGGGGGGCACAAGGTCTCATACCCTGATGCGGGAGGCTGCAGACCTGTTCAGCTGGGCAGAGAGACACCTACTCTCGATCAGAGCAGATCACATTTCGGGCGCAACCAATGTGAGGGCGGACTGGCTCAGCCGCGAAACAATAGATCAAGCGGAATGGCAGCTCCACCCTCAGCTATTCCAAGAACTCGCCTCGCGCTTCGGAAACCCGGCGGTAGATCTCTTCGCGACTCCAGCCAACGCCCAACTTCCCCGCTTCATTTCTCGCTACCCAACACCACAGGCGGAGGACCACAATGCGCTACGCTGCAGGTGGCCCAGGGGTCTCCTGTACGCATTTCCACCAGTCCCGCTGCTTCCACGCCTCATCCGAAAGCTACTGGCAGAAAAAGCAGACCTACTCCTGGTAGCCCCGAACTGGCCCCGGAGACCATGGTTCGCCGACCTGGTGGCGCTGTCCGTGGAACAACCATGGGTGATCCCACCACAACAGCTCGTCCTGTGCCAGGGAGCAGTCACGCATCCAGAGCCCCAGTGGCTGCAATTAGCCGTCTGGCATTTGAACGGGTCATCCTGAAGAAGGATAACCTGCCAGACGAGGTAGTTGCCACTATCCAGGCGGCCAGGCGCCCGTCTACGACTCGCATCTACGAGTCATCATGGCAGGCGTTCTGTCGCTGGAGTGCCAACCAGCACATCGACCCCACGTCAGCTACTACTCGGGACATCCTGCGGTTCCTACAAGCTGGTCTAGAAAGCGGCCTGGCCCCGGCAACCCTACGGAGACAGACAGCGGCCTTGTCAACAGTCATCACATGCCCGCCGTACCAATCCCTCGCGCACCACCCGCGCATCAAGGAGTTTCTGCATGGGGCCACCAACCTGCGTCCCCCCACAGTACACCGTTACCCTTCATGGGATTTGCCTCTCGTGTTGCGGGCACTGACCGAGGCCCCCTTTGAGCCCCTAGACTCGAGCTCGCTGAAGTACCTATCATTTAAGGTGACCTTCCTACTGGCGATCACCTCAGCGAGAAGGGTCTCAGAACTAGCAGCTCTTTCTGTCCGCAAGGACTTATGTATCTTCCACGACTCAACCGTGACGCTACGTCTGGATCCCGCCTTTATCCCAAAGGTCAACTCGTGGTTCCACCGAGCCCAGGAGCTCATCCTGCCAGATTTCTGCCCTTCACCTCGAGATCCCAGAGAGAAGAGGTGGCACACTCTAGACGTTCGACGCGCCGTCCGCATTTACATTCGACGGACCGCTCCCTTCCGTCGTACGGAGGGTCTCCTGGTCTCATTCAACCCGAAGTCCATGGGTCAGAAGATTTCAGCGGCCACGGTCAGCAGATGGATCAAGGCCTGCATCGCCTTGGCATATGACCTGTCCTCCAAACCGGGTCCCGGCAAGATCCTACCGCACTCGACTCGCAGCGCGGCCACCACGGCGGCTTGGGCCACTCAAGCCTCGGTCGTGGACATCTGCAGAGCTGCGACGTGGTCGTCCCTCACACCGTTCATCCGACACTACAAGATCGATGTGTTCAACTCGGCTGAGGCATCGTTTGGCCGCAGAGTACTGCAGAAGGTGTTGTCGGAGGAGGACTCTGGAGGCAGTCAGCTTCCCACCCAGGGAGTTTAAGCTTGGGTATATCCCATGCATGGATAGTGGGAGCAGCGCACAGGAAAATGGACGTTGTCTTACCTGAACGTCCCTTTTCTGGGCGCTGTGTACACTATCCATATCCCACCCGTTAGGGCTGACTGCCCCTGTTTATGACTGAGACTAGCTCTCTTTTTCCCATTACGTTAATTTGAGTTAATAAAGTTGAGTTTATAAGTTACGCATAGTGTGGTTTCTTGTCTGCTGCGCCTTCGTTCAGACTGGGGGATCATGGGAACAGAGGCGTGGCTTGGGAGCCGGAAAGGGGAGGAAAAGTCTTTTGTTTTCACTCAGTTGTTTGCCAAGCACTGAAGGATTAACCCATGCATGGATAGTGTACGCAGCGCCCAGAAAAGGGACGTTCAGGTAAGACAACGTCCATTCTATCCCCGTTTAAATGTTTATATCAATGAAGGAGAACATTTGTAGCTCAAGTTTGAAGAGTGGGGTCCTTGCTTCTCTCAGAGCTTGGTTGTTTTCTTGCAGATGTTTCATTATTCAGTGATGATGTTACCTAGCTTGGGTAATGAACCATTTGCAGGAAAACAACCAAGCTCAAGAGCACCAAGGACCTGTTGTGACCCAGGCCCAAGTAAGTAGTAGGAAAATCAGTCCGTGAAAAAACAAACAAACTTTATTTGAACAGCTGAGAATTACTTCATTCCCAGTGTCGTTCAACTAAATTAAAACAAATTCCTCCCAACACAAATTCCTCAGTCTTATCGCAAACCTTGGTCCAATTAGGCAAACTGCCAAAGGCCTTTCTTGGCAAACGTTCAGAAGTCACAGATACAAAAATAAATACAAGATGTAGACGAAGAAGATGACAAAGCTACCAACGTTATTTTCCGGCAAAGCCCAAACGCCGTTGCTGGTCTGTTTTAAGCCTTATGGGAGGGACCAATCATCTCTTGGCCCTACTCCCGCGTTGTCCTCTTTGCTTGAGTTGCTCTTGCCTTCTGGCAGCTCTTCTCATGTGTGCATTAGGAACAGGCTCCTCCTGTTCCTCTGCCTCACTTCTATCAGTCTCTGGAGGCTCTGGAGTCCGCACCTCACTCCCCGATGGCCCTGGCCCCATCTCTGCCTCTGACGCAGAGCCCTCATCCAGGTCTTACCCAGCCTCCAGGACTGGCCCATGTTCTTCCTCAGCCTCATCGCTGTCCGACTCCACTGCCAGCTCTGCAGGCTGCTGGTGGACTACAACAGGACCCCACAATTAAGTATTTCAAATACTTGCCAATCAATTCAAAATCTTCATCCAATTCTGCTCATTTGCATGTATTCCACAGGTTGTCTTAAGACCACAATTGGGACCGGAACATCTGTTGTTAAGCAATGTGGTCGTTAAGTGACTCATGCCTGATTTTACGACCTTTTTGTTATGGTCATTAAGCGAATCACCACAGTCATTATGTGAATCCAGCTTCCCCCATTAACTTTGCTTGTTGGAAGATTGCAAATGGTGATCATGTGACCCCAGGATGCTGCAGCCATCACAAATACGATAAGAGCCTTGGTACTACAGTGGTTTAAAGCACCCTGTTATTAACACAGCTGCCTGCAATTTACTGCTGGTTCGAATCTCTCCAAGGCTCAAGGTTGACTCAGCCTTCCATCCTTTCTAAGGTAGGTTAAATGAGGACCCAGTTTGTGGGGGCAATAAGCTGACTTTGTATAAATATACAAAAGTATGAAGGCTATTGCTTAACGCACTGTAAGCCGCCCTGAGTCTCCGGAGAAGGGCGGCATATAAATCAAATTTAAAAAAAAAAAAAAAATACAAGCCGGTTGCCAAGCATCCAAATTCTGATAACATGACCACAGGGGTGCTATAATGGTTTTAGCTGCCAGTTTCTAGATGCAAGAGAATGTATCTGTAGGGGATGACTGGGCTGAGCCTGAGGGAAGTGTCAAAAGCATCATTCGCATGAATCCCTTAACACCCACAAAATATCTAAGTGTGAGCCAGCAGTGTGCTGCAACTGCCAAAAAAGCCAATACAATTTTAGGATGCATTGACAGAGGGATAGAATCAGGGGTGAAATGCTCCCGGTTCGGACCGGATCGCCCAATCCAGTAGCGATGGAGGTGGGTGGTTCAGAGAACCGGTAGCAAAAATCCCTGCCCCCCCATGCCCCGCTGAGCCGTGCGATTATCAGAAGCTTTTTTTCTTTTAAATGCCTCTGACGATCCAAGCTGAGTTGCCTGATCGTCAAGCTGAGTTTGACAATCCAAGCTGATGATCCAAGACAATGCCTGATGATCCAAGCTGAGTTGCCTGATCATCAGAGGCTTTTTTTCTTTTAAAGGCCTCTGACGATCCAAGCTGAGTTGCCTGATCACTGCATGACAGCCGTGTTCCAATATCTCAGGGGTTGCCACAAAGAAAAGGGAGTCAAGCTATTCTATTCTATTCTATTCTATTCTATTCTATTCTATTCTATTCTATTCTATTCTATTCTATTCTATTCTATTCTATTCCCAGCCAACCTTGAATGCCTTTGACTCTTACTTACCACCAATTTGCTTTGGCCATTAGTAGTTCAGATTCTTCTAGAGCGCTTAAGCTTGCAATAAATCTTTTGGACTGCCTGGAACTTCTGATTTCCCTGATGCTTGACAGTTTACTCTCATTCCTCTAACAAGATGCTAGCCAAAATATCCCTAGGACTAAATTCAGATGCAACCCCACCTGACAAGTGGCATCACTAACATTGTGTAATATCCTCCTTTTCTATTCTGCCTTTTTGCCTGTCCTATAATTATTCTCCAGAAACTTGATCAAAAAATCTGAAAAGATTCATACTAAGCCCAATCAGTTTCTATTCAAAGTCTCCCAAGCAGTGAAGCTGATAAATACATGGAAAGGCCTAATGTATTTTATTAATTTCACATTACACACACACACACACACACACACACACACACACACATATATATACACACATACACACACATGGCTGTTGTGTTTTTGGTTTATTTGCACAACTGAGAATGGCTGGTTTCACACATTAGGCAAAGCCAAAATGAAATCTAACAACAACAGCAAAAGGCTCCCTTCCTGGGTGTTTATCCATGGCAGAGGTGAAATGCTCCCGGTTTGGACCGGATTTCCCAATCCAGTAGCGATGGCGATGGGTGGTTCGGAGAACTGGTAGCAAAAATCCCTGCGCCCACCCCCCCCCCACCATGCCCAGCTGAACCACACGATCATCAGAGGCTTTTTTTTTACTTTTAAAAGCATTTTTTCTACAACCTCTTCCGACGAAAAAATGCTTTTAAAAGTTAAAAAAAAAGCCTCTGATGATCGCACGGCTCAGCTGGGATCGTCAGAGGCTTTTCAAAGCATTTTTTTCTGCAACCTCTTGGCCAAAGAGGTGGTAAAAAAAATGCTTTGAAAAGTCTCTGACAATCCCAGCTGAGTTGCCTGATCATCAGAGAGGCTTTTCAAAGCATTTTTTTTAAAAGTCTCTCTTGACGATTCCAGCTGAGTTGCCTGATCAGCAGAGGCTTTTCAAAGCATTAGAAAAAATGCTTTGAAAAGTTAAAAAGAAAAAAGGTTGGCCACGCCCACCCAGTCACATTACCCTACATGCCTTAGGCCCGGGGTATTTGGCGGATCATCTGTGGCCAGCAACAGCTCCCCATCACCCAGTGCGCTCACACAGAGAGGGCCTACTTGGGGTCCCGTCGGCCAAGCAATGCCAGCTGATGGCCCCTAGAGCCGTCAGCTGGCATTCTCTGTAGGCGCACCTACCCTCTGGAATCAGCTCCCCTTGGAGCTCCGGGTGGCCCCTGACCTTCGCTCTTTCCGCCGTGACCTTAAAACAAGGTTGTTTCGCCAGGCTGGCCTGGACTGAATGGGGTTTTAATGGGAATTTTAGTTTCTTTTATTATTTGAATTTTAATCTGGACTTGTTGCTGCTTATTGTTGTGAGCCGCCCTGAGTCCTTGTGGAGAAAGGGCAGCATATAAATCCGATAAAAAATAAATAAATAAATAAATAAATAACCCCACCACCACCAAGCCACGCCCACAGAACCGGTAGTAACAAATTTTACATTTCACCCCTGATCCATGGTTTATCCATGACTAAAAACTGATTCCCTCACGTAGAAATATGAAGGCACGGGAAAGGGGAGGGTGACAAAAAAAATAAGGTCTTTCCCTCCCACTTCCTTATTTTTTTTGTCCTGTCCTCCCCTTTAATGTTCCTGATTTTCAAGGGTAAAGTGAGATCCTTTTTTCTTTGATGTTCAAGTCTCAACACACAAACAGTATTAAGTCTTCTTATCCAAATATTACAGAAACAGAATAACAGTTGGATGTTGGGAGGTCTTCTAGTCCAACCCCGTTCAAGCAGAAGAACCTATACCGTTTTAGACAGTCTCTTCTTAAAAGCCTCTCGTATTGGGAGTACCCACAACTTCTGAAGGCAAGCTGTTCCACTGGTTGATTGTTCTTACTGTCAGGAAATTTCTCCTTAGTTCTAAGGTTGCTTCTCTCTTTGTTTCCATCCATTGCTTCTTGCCTTGCCTTCTGATGCATTGGAAAGCAGGTTGACCTCCCTCTTCTTTGTGGCAGCCCCTCAAATATTGGGACACTGCTATCATGTCAGCCCCAGTCCTTTTCACTAGATTAGACATACCCAATTCCTGCGACCAATCTTCATGTTTTAGCCTTCATCATCACCACTCCTCCAATCATCTTCTCTGCACTCTTTCCAGAGTTTCAACTTTTTTTTAATGCAACAAATTTTCAGCAAGATCCTATAGCTCAAATATCCACTCAAATATCCTTCTGCAAATGTGGATATTCACACTTCTGATTTCCTTACTTTTCTTCCCCAACACTCCCCCCTCCCTCTGGTTCCACTCCCATCAAGAAATAAAAGAGCAGGTTTGTGGGTTGTTGGCCCAGCACAATGGAATGTGTAAACAGGATGCTGCATTGATTCAGGTTAAACCTCAAGGCAAATTTTTCAGAGTTGCATAAGAGAGAAACAGATGGTTTTTCAAGGAAAGCCAGATCAGCTAGATTTGAACAACGCTCAACGTGGTTAGTGAATTAACCCATTTTCTGGTTTTTGCCCCCGACACTGATTCATAAACCAGCTAAACAGTCTGTGCTCACAAAACACACACTAAAGCACAAGAAAGGAATACTTTCTTGCAAATGCAATTGTGTGGTATTTAACTGACTTGGATAAATGTATTGTGTAAATGCCACAATCATCATTCTTCCATGGGTCACTCACTCCATTCCAAAACCTCATGATGGGGGGGAAAAACCTTATAATAAATAAAATGGCTAGAGCAGGGGTCTGCAAGCTTAAATACTCAAAGAGCCATTTGGACCAGTTTCCCACAGAAAACACCAGGAGCCACAAAACCTGGGTGGGCATGGCCAACTCAACATCACTCACTCCCACCCAGTCACATGATTCCCCCCCAGCCACATCTACCCGGGTTTTGTTGCTCCCAGTGTTTTCTTTTCTGTCGGAAACAGGTATCTCTCTCTCTCCCTCTCTCTCTATCTCTCACTCTCTCATTCTCTCATCTCTCACTCTATCTTTCTTTAAATATATATATTTATATATTTATATATTTATTTGTTTATTTTTATTTATTTGTTTAGACTTAATATGCTGCCCTTTCTCCAAGAGGACTCAGGGCGGCTCACAACAATAAAACAGAAAAATAAAACAAAAACTCTGGGTTAAAAGTTACACATAAAATCCCTAAAATCAATTAAAATCCATTTTAAAACCCCCATGAGTCCAGGCCAGCCAGGCGAAATAGCCACGTTTTTAGTTCGCGGCGGAAAGAGCAAAGGTCGGGGGTCATCCGGAGCTCCAGGGGGAGCTGATATATGGCATCTGACTATATATATTCAGCAAGTACAGGGTGCTCTGGAATATGGAGCGAGTCTCCATCCCCCGCCATCACCCTTACTTTCTCAGGCTAGGCGAGGAGTGATTGGGAGGTGATGGGGGGGCAGCCAGTGGTAGGTTCAGCCAATAGGGAGCCACAGCAGGGGGACAAAAGAGCCGCATGCAGCTCTGGAGCCACGGGTTGCTGACACTCGAGCTAGAGTATCTCTCCAGAATGAGTACTGACATAGAGAACTCAAGTCTAAACTGAATATTTCAAAGCTCAGAATCTTTTTTTTTTTAATTTGATTTATATGCAGCCCTTCTCCGGAGACTCAGGGCGACTTACAGTGCGTTAAGCAATAGCCTTCATACTTTTGTATATTTTATACAAAGTCAGCTTATTGCCCCCACAAACTGGGTCCTCAATTTACCTACCTTAGAAAGGATGGAAGGCTGAGTCAACCTTGAGCCTGGCAAGATTCGAACTTACTTTAATTGCAGACAGCTGGTGTTAAATTACAGTGCCTTTGTCTGCAGAGCTATCCAGGCTTGGGTTTTATTTACGTCATTTCTGCCCCCCTGTGCAAGATCCATGCTTGTTTTCCTTAAATGTCTTTATGGTAACATGTGAAGAACTCCTCTTAAGGGTAATTTTTAAGAGATAGATACAGTGGACCTTGATTGTTCTGACTTATTCTCCTAAATATATTGCTCTGTTACAGATGCTGGAGTTTTTTCTTTCACAAAATAATTTATTTTTTAATATTAAAAAAAAATTACTATGAGGCAGCTCTAATAGTATCCCCAATCCTATTTTTCCCAGAAATATTATAACTGAAGTGGAAGTCTCAAAGATCCAGATTCACATTGGATGCTAATATAAACATCATGATTACGGTATCTGCAGTGAACGAAGTATTTGGTCCAGCTTCAGGGAAATATAGACAGATGGACTATTTGAACATAAAAGCTAATGTCCACATGTGAATATTTAGCTTGAAATCAAAGCAAACACAACAGCAGTTTAAAGAGCCCCAATTTTATTGCAGCATAAGTTTTCATGGACTAAAATCCATGAATCTTAATACCTAACAAAATACACCAACTAAATCGTATCCAAATAATTAGTCTTGAACGTGCTCCAAGACGTTTTGATTGACTTCATGTATCACACTACACCATGCCTTGTTTACTGAATAAATCACAATTGGCTGGGTCCTCCACAGCACAGCACAACACACCGTAACTGATCACAAAATTGTGTAGGAATCATCAATTAGACAAGGAATGTAAAACCAACAAAAAAAAAAAAAGGCAAACACTGTTTTTAATTGCAACAATGAAAATAAGAGTTTTGAATCACAAAAGGCAATAGTTTCACCTTATCTTGCAAGTGTTAGAACAGTGTTTCTCCATCTCAAGAATCTATAGGATGTGTAGACTTCAACTCCCACAACTCCCCAATCGGCATGGATGGTGAGGAATTCTGAATTTACACATCATAAAGTCTCTGAGATTGAAACGGACTATGTTATAGTCTACCTCAAATATTGTGTCCAACTGACCTAGATCAGTGTTTCTGAACTTCAACCATGTTAAGCTATGAGTGAGTCAACCTAGCATGCATCACCGAGACCTGGTTGCCCCCAGAATGTGGGGTTCCCCTCTCAGAGATGTGTCAAGCCAGGTTTAGCGTTTGGCACTAGGGCAGGGAAGATGCGGGGGTAGTGGTCATCAGAGAGTCTGTTTTGGCCCCCGGGGCGGCTTGCTCCCCAAATCTCTGGTTGCGAGAGCCTATTTTTGAAGCTGGGCTCACAGGATCAGTTGGAAGTGTTGCTACTGTACCAGCCTTCTTGGCTGCATGGCAACCTCCTTGCCTTAACTGCATCTCGGGCTGGCAGTTGAGTTTTCCAGAGTTAGTTAGTTCAGAAGTGGCCCAAGAGTTCATGACCACTATGGCAGTAATGAGCCTATCCCAGATCATCATGGGCCCAACTCAGGACAGTGGTCACACACCAGCTATGTCAGAGCAATGGCAACATGATCTGGTGAGAGGTTTAACATTACCCCTCTGTCACGGCCTGGTCATGCCCTGATGTCCTTGACACTCTCTTATGCTCTGCAGGGAGGCTGGACCCATTCGAGCGGCCTGCCCATAGCAACTGATGGACCCAAATAGGTTCCAGAGGGAACTGGGATATATTCCGAGGGTTCTGCTGCACAGCCCTACTGAAGCCGAGAATCAAAGGGCAGCCAAGGCTTTAGGCAGGTTTGTGTCTGTGTGGCCTTTCTTGACCCATTGCTCCTTGCGGTTCACAGAAGAGTTGCAGGCTCTGAAAAGGGTTAACAAAAGCCTAAAGCACCGCTGGAGGAAAATGAAGGATGACTCCAACTGGACAGAGCCACTATTGAGGCCTACCTAATGGAGGTACTAATGGAGGTAATGGAGAAGGGACATGGTGGCTCAGTGGCTAAGACGCTGAGCTTGTCGATTGAAAGGTCGGCAGTTCAGCAGTTTGAATCCCTAGTGCCGCATAACGGAGTGAGCTCCCGTTACTTGTCCCAGCTTCTGTCAACCTAGCAGTTTGAAAGCACGTAAAAAATGCAAGTAGAAAAACAGGGACCACCTTTGGTGGGAAGGTAACAGCGTTCCGTGCGCCTTTGGCGTTTAGTCATGCCAGCCACATGACCACGGAGACGTCTTCAGACAGCGCTGACTCTTCGGCTTTGAAATGGAGATGAGCACCGCCCCCTAGAGTTGGGAACGGCTAGCACATACGTGCGAGGGGAACCTTTACCTTTTAATGGAGGTAAGAGCAACGAAAGAGCATTATTTCTCTGCCTTTCTTACGTCCACAGAGTGTTGCCCAATGGTCCTGTTCCAGATTACCTGGATCATGGGATAGGAGGGCTTGGGCGATCATCTTCAGGGATGTGCAGAGGTTCAATATGTAATGGACAAAGTCACTCGGATTCCTTCCAAGTTGGAACCCATGCGTGGTGCAGCTCCATGTGAGATGTCAGGGAAAAGTCTTGCTTGGTTATCTGGGATCAATTTGATTGTGTTGGACCTGAAGAAGTGGACAGGGTCCTTAACACTGTCAATGTAACCACCTGTCAATTAGATCCTTGTTCTTCCTGATTGGCAAAAGCCTCCAGGACGGTGACTAACCGGTGGATCGAAACAGTGGTAAATTCTTCATTGCAGGAGGGGATATTCCCAAGGCCTTTTAAGGAGGACCCCCTCCTTAAAAAATACAATACTGCTTGATCCCACCTGCCTAGATAATTTTTGTCCAGTTGCTTGGCAGCTTCAGAGGGTCCTGGATGAAATGGAATATATGGACCCCTTTCAGTCAGGATTCAGGCCTGGTTATGGGACAGAAATAGCATTGGTCGCATTTGTGGAAGATCTCTGGTGAGAGCAGGATGGGATAGTGTAGCCATCCTTGCTCTCCTTGACCACTCAGCAGCCTTTGATACCATCAACCATCCTTTTGGGTCGGCTACAGAGACCTGGCTAGGCAGCACAATCTACAATATCTACACGAAGCATGCCATTCATTTATTTATTTATTTGTTCAACTTGTATGCCGCCTTTCTCCGAAGACTCAAGGCCATTGTTCCAGGTTAATTGAGGAACCATCTATCCCATTGGGACTAGCCCATTCTACCCATGGCATCAGAGGACCCCATTGGCCAGGTAATTCTGGCTGGTGGGATCCAAAAAAGAGCCTTTTCTGCTGTGGTTCCTGCTTTTTGGAACATGTTGCTCCCACCCTCCTGACCTTCTGCAATAACCTGAAGTCCTGGCTCTGCCAGTTGTCTTGGGACCCCAACGGGGGGACCATCATGCTGGAGGTGGTATTATATGAACCACTAACACCCTCCCTCCCCATCTTAGAATTATAACCTGGATTTTTATTGTGATTTGGCTGTAATTTCTCACCTTTTCCACACAGTTTGACAGAATAACAGAGATGGGAGGGACCTTGGAGGTCTTCTAGTCCAACCTTCTACTCAAGCAAGAGACCCTACACCATTTCAGACAAATGGTTGTCCAATCTCTTCTTAAAAACTTCCAATGTTGGAGCATTCACAATCTCTGGAGGCAAGTCGTTCCACTGAGTAATTGTTCTCACTCTCAGGAAATTTCTCCTTAGTTCCAGATTGCTTCTCTCCTTGATTAGTTTCCATCCATTGCTTCTTGTCCTGCCTTCAGGTGCTTTGGAGAATAGCTTGACTCCCTCTTCTTTGCGTAAAAAAGACATATCTATGATAGCTATTACACAACTGTAACCTATGATGTACGTTCAAAACCGGCATGAAAAATATCTCAACCTAAACGATTTCCCCTAGTCAAATTTACCAATCTCTTAAATATTCTCTGCCTTACCATTTGTTAAAAGCAGATAGCAAAGGTGGGTGGGGGGACCCTAATCTGAATACTGACAGATAGTACACATCAACAATACACCAGTGTACATTTATCCATTCAACAGCTCTCCGGTTATCCCTTATGAGTGAAAAATCCACAACTCCTGATGTTTTGACACATTTCAAGCATTGTAAATGTTATCAAGCAGAACATATGGATTCTCAAAATACAGCAATCTTGCTAAATCATGTTAATAATCCTTTGGATTTCAATCCAAAACGTAGCTATACTTTTTCTAGAAGACCAGAGCAAGCAATTAATGTTCCAATTCCTCAATTCCTTCTCCATTAACAAGGCAATTGCAATCAACCCTCATTAAACATTACCTGAGCTTTCTAGTATATCTGAAATACTAGAATTCAGTTGCATTGGTCAAGATTTCACATTCTTTAAAGCAATTCTCTACTGATTTATAAGAGCTGGGCATTTCTCAAAACTATGTGCAGGTAGTCGACTTAGCGACTGTTCAAAGTTACGACGGACCCCCCCAAAAAGGTACGTACAACCCAAATCCGAAGTTCCAATGCCCTCCCTGGTCAGATGATCATATTTTCAACTGGTCCACATTTACGGCCATTGGCAGCGTCTCGTGGTCACATAACAGCATTTAATTCTGTTTATCATCCAAACAAATGTCCACTGCAGACAATGGGCTCACTTGATGACCACAGCATTTACTTAATAACCATGGGTTCATTTAATGATCATTATGATTCACTGAACGACCATTGTAAAAAATGTCATAACATTGGATCAATCATGTGATACAGTGGTGGGATTCAAAATTTTTTACTACCAGTTCTGTGGGTGTGGCTTGGTGGGCGTGGCATGACTTGGTGGGCATGGCATGGCTTGGTGGGTGTGGCTTGGTGGGCATGGCAGGGGAAGGATACTATAAAATCTCCATTCCCTCCCCACTCCAAGGGAAGGATACTGCAAAATCCCCATTTCCTCCCAATCAGCTGGGACTCAGGAGGCAGAGAATAGATGGGGGCGGGGCCAGTCAGAGGTGGCATTTGCCAGTTCTCCGAACTACTCAAAATTTCCACTACCGGTTCGCCAGAACTGGTCAGAACCTGCTGAATACCACCTCCAATGTGATGATTTGCTAAAGAACTGACATGACTTGCAATTGTAATTGCGGGTTTAATTACCGTCATAAGTTGAGGACCACCTGTAATCAGTTAATATAGTTAGTACAAGTTATTATGCGAGTACACCTTCATTTTTTTATATATTCCCATACTAAAAAGTATCTTTGATGCCTGAGTCTCATGCTAAACCGCTCAAGGGCAATTCTGGGAGCTGAAGTACACACGTCTTAAAATTGTAAAACTCTGCCTTAAGGGAAAGTTTACCCAGCTTTGACTATTATTTTGTGGCACTAAAAGATATATATATATATAGGAGGCACTCCATGACTGTTTTTCGTTCTTACAGGCTCCAGCAGAGAGCATATCTAAACCTGAAGAATCCCAATAAGAATGAAACCGGCCATGGAGAGCTTCCTACTGTTTGTAGCTAATGCCACAGTCCAGTTTGTATCAAATTTCACCAGTTTCCTTCAACTTCTTATAAAAAAACAGATTGCTGCTTAAGAGCCTGATTGATTTTTTCAGACTCTGTAACAGCTGTGAAACTCTAGAAGCAACAATATTATTAGCATCAAGCAATCCAAATAACAGATGCTTTAAACAAACAAATCGCCAAGGTGTACCTTTAAAGATTCCCCCTCCCCCCACTCCAAGTTTGAAAAACAGGTTCATAGAATTCATCTGACTCAAAGTAACTGTACCATAATAATATAATTGGTAGCACCCATTCTGAAGCAAAAAAATTAGGTGAATTCAGTTAGATAATCACTTTCAAGGGCACCATTTAAGATTTGGGGGACGTGGTAGCTCAGCGGCTAAAACGCTGAGCTTATCGATCGAAAGGACGGCAGTTCAGCGGTTCGAATCCTAGTGCTGCGTAACAGGGTGAGCTCCCGTTTCTTGTCCCAGCTTCTGCCAACCTAGCAGTTCGAAAGCACGTAAAAAAATGCAAGTAGAAAAATAGGGACCACCTTTGGTGGGAAGGTAACAGGGTTCCGTGCGGCTTTGGCGTTTAGTCATGCCGGCCACATGACCATGGAGACGTCTTCAGACAGCGCTGGCTCTTCAGCTTTGAAACAGGGATGAGCACCGCCCCTTAAGAGTTGGGAATGACTAGCACATATGTGCGAGGGGAACCTTTACTTTTACCTTTAACCTGAAGATTTTTGAGCCAGACAGGTTTGATTTTTGATCTTCTGAGCAATGAGGAGGAATTCAGAGTTGGGGGCACTTGTGCTGGGCACAGAATGTGTGGTCTCTTGGGCCCAACGTAGCAGTGAGACCCCCTTAATATAAGCCTAGCAGCCTAGCAGTGAGGTCCCCTTATATAAGGTCAGCAGCATAAGTTTACACTTCAGTCTAGGATGCTCCGATCTGAGGTTTCTGGCCTCGCTGAGGGCAAAGAAGCATTTATTTATTTATTTGTGGGGTCCTTGATTCTCTTCTCTCAACTTGGTTGTTTTCTTGCAGATGTTTCATTATTGAACTAGGTAAAGTTTTAAGATGTTACCTAATTTAGTAATGAATGGGCTGCAAAAGAAGTCCAACAACAACCAAGCTCTGGAAGCATCAAGGACTCCATAATTCAACCTTGAATTACAAATATTCTCTTCTATTTGTATTTATTTATTTAATTTATATGCCACTCGTCTCGCTATCTAAAGTGATTCTTTAATGGCTATTTATTACCAATGAGTGCAAGGTGGGTCAGTTGGATATGACTGGGAGGGGGGCAAACTGACACAGATTAATGGAAACTAGGACCACCAACCAGCCCAGCTCCTTTTGGTTCTTCTGTGCTTTACACCTGGTTCAGTCCCAAACGCAAATGAATATCATCCATTGAGTAGGTCATCAGCATTCTGCATTTCCTATAGCAATATGATGTTATGGGGGGAGAGGAAATCAGGAAAAGAAGAACCTAGGATGGATGCTAGCCAAACCAGGCATATTCTAGGTCACAGGTGTCAAACTCGTCGTGTCACGTTGCAGTCACATTGCCATTTTTCCCCTTCATGGAGGTGGGGTGGGTGTCGCCAGCGCATGATGCATCCGGCCCGCGGGCCACCAGTTTGACGTCCCTGTTCTAGGTGATTTTATGCTGGTTTCCTGGAAGTTGAGTGGCTGCCTTGGGTCAATAACCTTTGCAGGGGCAGTAGCTTCATGTTAGCTGTTATTGGGGATGATTGCAATCGTGCTGCCCACTTAGGGGAAGAAGGTGGGGTATCATTAAGTTCCTACTCCCCCTTCTCTGCTATCTGTTTGGCCATTATGCCCAGGGGTGGGCTTCAAAAAGTTTAGCAAGGGATTCTCTGCCCGGTTGCTGGGTGGGTGTGGCCATGGTCTAGTTCGCCTCCTACACCACGGCGGGGTGGTGGTGTTTGCCCTCCCCAGGCTCCGGAGACTTTCCTCAAGCCTCCAGGAGGGCGAAAACAGCCTCCCCAGGCTCCGGACACCCTTCCGGCCTTCCCAAACTTCCAGTAAGCCTGCTTTTCGCTGTCCCCGAG
Source organism: Pantherophis guttatus (assembly GCF_059756535.1). Taxonomy (NCBI): domain Eukaryota; kingdom Metazoa; phylum Chordata; class Lepidosauria; order Squamata; family Colubridae; genus Pantherophis; species Pantherophis guttatus. The sequence continues at coordinate 326,895,533 of NC_142063.1, read as the reverse complement.
CCTCCGCGCACACCCTGCACTCACCTGCATCCAAAACGGGCCATGTGGGGACTCCTAGGACAGGTGGGGCAGGGTGGGCAGGGCCAGCCAGGAGTGGGATTTGGGGGTTCTCTGAACTGCATAGAATCTTAGCTAGAGGTTCTCCCGAACCCCTGCGGACCCTCAGCAGCCCACCCCTGATTATGCCTCAATTCTCCTCACGAGAGGTCAAGGGGCTTATAGTTCTGGCAAAAAGACTGGAAGAATCAGTTTAGTTGGGCAGCAAAATGGGAATCGCTATTAAGCAGAGATCCCATCTCTTTAGCAGGGGAGACCTCTGGCTTGTCCAGTGAAAGAAGAGGTGAGAGAGGCTGTACTTCATGTGAGTCAGGGACTCCCGAGGACAGAAGATGATCCTAAGGTAGGGAACAAATGAGGGCACAGCTCAAAATTGAGTTGCTGTGAAGATAAAAGCTTGACTAGCATTTCTTGCCTAGGTAGTCCTTGACGTACGACTACAACTGAATCCAAAATCTCTGTTGATAAGCAAGGTGGTGGTTAAGTAAGTTGTGTCCAGTTTTTCAACCTTCTTTGCCATGGTGGTTTTAAGCAAATCACTGCAGTTGTTGCGAATCATGTGATCCTTAAGCAAATCCAGCTTTTCCCCTTGACTGTTTGTCTGGGAAGGCTACCAATGGCTACCGCATGACTCCCAGATAACGCTACAGACATCTTTAAATACATGCTGGTTGTCAAGCATCCAAATTTTGGTCCATGGGTCATCAGTGCAAGGACTGATCACATAAACCACTTTTTTCAGTGCCCTTGTAACTTTAAATGGTGGCTAAACAAATGTCAGGGAATACATGTACTTAGAAGGCTGTTCCTTTGGGCCTTCAGCTACTTGGACTGCGTGGGTTCCTTGAAAGTTGCCGCAGTTCAGCTCCCATATACAAGTCGGTGTTGCTGTTATTGGTAAGGAAATCACAGTAGTTTGCCGACAGCTTTCTGTGCCCAAGTCAAAAGTGAGGCAGTGGATGGTGGCAGATGGTCTGAGAGGGGAGCACTCAGCAGCCCAGTGGGCAGATACATTAAACTGGTGCTGAACTTCCATATCTCTCCCAGCCCTGGGAAGTTCAAGGTCTGAGTGAAGTGACAAAATTGTTGCTGAAATATCTTGTAATCTTTTGGCTGTTTTTTCCCAGATTAGTGAGCTCTGTATTCACAAATTTTAACTTTCTCCCTTGTTGCATACTTAGGTTGTTGGCATCTGGCATGGCTGGCAGATTTACTGCTGGTCTATAACTGTAATAAAGATTTGATTGATGATGGTCATGTGATAGGGCCAGTTTTTTCCCCTAGCGTGGATTTACCTGCTGTTTTTCAATTCCAATTATTCAATAATGTAAGCTTTTCATCAGTAAAAAGGGTTGAAATTATAGCAACTCAGTATTTCCCCATATATCTTATCGCACAAAGTGTACAAATATTGAAACTGGCTCCCAAATGTACATGGATTGCTAGATTTTCATAGAAGTCACAGAGCAGCTTTCAAGCTAAATCCGAAGAATACTTCAAGTCTACATTCTTTTTACTAATCAGTAGCCAAGTATATACCAATGCAATTTCAAAAAGATGTGGAAAATGAAATCCACTGCTGACATAATTGATTGGTGAGATACCTTTGTTGTGATGATGAGATGGGTATATAAATTTGCAAATACCACAGTCCACCATCAATCAATTATCCTAATCCTAACCCACAGGAGGGGAGGGTGACAGCTGAAAAAAAGCAAATGCAATCAATTTGTACAGGAACCGGCAAACAAAAAAGTGAACAAAAAAAATGACAAGAGACAAAGGAATTATAGAGCATAGAAATAACCTTGAATGAAGTATGCAACACTATTACAAAAAAAAGTGTAGGCGAATGCTAGGCTGAGCCTGAGGGAGGGGTCAAAGGCATCATAAATCATGGGTCCCTGCACACCAGCAAGAGATCTAAATCCAGCCCACCTTGAATGCCTTCCTAATTCCTGCTCATTTCCCTTGACCATTAGTAGCTCAGATTTTTGTAGAGAGCTTAAGCTTGCAATAAATCTTTATACTCATTTGAACTGCCTGAACCTCCTGATTTCCTCGGCGCTTGACAAAAAGTAACTTACAACTCATACTTACAACCATGGCAGCATCCCCACAGTTGCGGGATCAAAATTTGGGCATTTGGCAACTGGCATGTATCTACAATGGTTGCAACCTCCCAGTGTCATGTGATTGCTATGTGACTGCGACCTTCCCATCCATCTTCCAATAAGCAACACCATTCATGAATATAAAAATACATGTATCTTCTAACACCCTTATATATGTGCCATTCATGTTTAACCGAGCAATCTTGATGCAGTAAGATCCAAAATTTTAACAGGCACCATGTTCTGCTACTCATTTTAGAAAAAAATTCTATTGCAGAAAATGAAGGCTTCCCTATCAGCCAAACGAAGTTAATTAGGACTAGTGATGTAACCACGAATTGCTATCTATTCCATTCGAAGCAAATATTTTGTGCCTGGTGTGATGATTTCCCAGACTACTAAAAGCTTTAGTCACCAGTTATTCAAGAACAGAATGCCTTGATGTAGTAAAACCACAAACATTCATGTGAATAAAAATAACAAAAATGTAAAACCTACTTCACAAATTTCCAAGAGACCATATCAAAAGCTTTCTCGACTTGAAAACACTGAATAGTTTGCTGGCTTATGGCTAAGTTGCATTAAAGCAAAGAGACTGATCAGGAATTTAATATTAACAACTTCTGGATGACTCAGTACTATTGTAGCCTGTGCAGGATGCACAATACAATGAAACCTCATTTTTAACAGGCTAGTTATGAGGAGGGTTCATATATTATCTATGAATATCTGTTAAAAAGTACTCCTCAATAATTTATATCATTTGTGGATTGTCATCATTACACAAATGAACATTTGCATCATTTTCATAATAATACCATTACACAAATGATATTAATTGGTGCAGAAAATTGGCCCATTCCATGAGAAATCCTTTACATCAAATCCATTAAATTGGAGTTTAATGTGGTTGGAAGAATCAAGGCATAATCTGCATGCCAAGGTAGCTATTAAAATCTTAGCATCAACACTTAGCAGAAATATAGCTTCCTAATTGAAACACAAAGAAAAATGTATAGCCAGCTTCAGGAAGACTGTAAGACTTTTTCCTCTTCTAAGCTAGTAGAATTTTTTGGGGGTAAAAAAATTCAATATACACATCTTCAATAAACATGAGGTAGGGACCCAATATAGTTTTCGTGCCAACAAATCAAAAAAACCACTCATCCACGCATTGGCCACTCTACTCACCGTGGCTGCCCGAGAAAGTGTGCTGGAAGCACGAAATTGCCGTGTTTTTGAAGCCATTCACACTCACTTTTTTCAGTTCTGCACTAGGCAAACCTGTTGTTAAATTATGTGAAGCCCACCTCTGGCTATAAAGCACTATGAAGCGTTATACAAATCTAAGTGCTATTGCTATCAGTCTAAGTGCTATTTTTCCTGCTCAGCTACAGCTTCAATTCAATCCTATCCTAAACATGAAAGAGTCTTACTCTGCTGCAGTTCCACCAAAGGGCAAATCCAACCCACAGTCAACACGTGAAATATCAAATGGAGGCAGACGTGCAGGATCTGATAAAAAATATCTTTTGTATGGGCCTGATGGCAAAACATCCCCCAAAACTAACAGACAAACACCCCACCAGTTAACAGGAGGTCACTGGGTTTGACTCATTCACTAGGCTCACCTACATGCTAGACTTTGCTAAGTGGGAATGTGTTATAAAAAAAATCATTTCGGGGCAAAGGATATTATGCAAGCACAGCAATTGTGCTTTGTTAAATTAGGTTTAGGGTTTAATGCACTGGGCGAACCCAGCCAATCTATTCCCATGAATTAGTAGTAAGGGGGAAGACTGAGGAACAGAGTCCTGGTTCACTCATTGCTTTTCTTCAATTAAGGCAGGAATGTCAAGCTTAAATCCCGGGGGCCGAATCCGGCCGGCAGGGTACTTAGATCTGGCCCATGGGGCCGCCTTGGAAACAACGAAGAACCGGCCCACGGTGCTTCTGCCAGTGAAAACAGGCTCCCGAGGTCCATTTTCACCTGCCACGGCCTCCTGCAACCCTCTGCCAGTGAAAACGGAGCTCACACGGAGCCCTCCCGAGCTCTGTTTTCACTGGCAAAGGGTTGCAAGAGCCCGTGGCAGCTGAAAACAGAGCTCAGGAGCCCATTTTTGCTGACAGAGCGCTCAGGCGCCAACAGGAGTGACGTTGAGCTGGCCACGCCCACCCCGGCCCCTCAAAGTCAAAACACAACCCTGATTCAACCCTCAATGAAATCGAGTTTGACATCCCTGAATTAAGGGATACAACAACACATTGATGTGGACACACTGATGCGGCCATGCGGCCACAAGGCTGTAAGTGCAGACAAGATGCCAAGCACCCAAAATGCAACCGCATGACTGTGTGTGTATATGGGAGGAATTGGAACTTCAGAATTGGGTCATCAATATCCCCAGGGAGATTTGTTGAAGCTTCAAATGGATATTAAGGGACCAGTCATATTGAGGACTACCTGTATGAGACTCTGCAAAAGCTTTGATTTGAGACTGTAAGTTCTGTGTATATTTCCTATAAAAAGAAACGTAACATGGTTAAGGTAAAAGCCCTAGTTTTAAAACCTGTTAATCCTTTATTTTATCTTATCTAGCTCCTGAACTTCAGCAGTCATACCACCAGACCAGGGTACAAACTAAAATCCTTGTAATAATATAAGTATTTAAATATCTGGGAATCTTTGCCCAAAGTCTAGGGCAGGGGTCCCCAACCTTTCAGACCACAGGGACCACTAAATTGATAATTTAAATCCCGCGGACCATTAATATGATCTGCCTAATGACCGGCTGGATGGGTGTGGCTAGGTGGTCATGTGGCTGGGTGGGCGGAGCCAAATCAATGTCAGTCACATAGAGGGATGCCTTGCCAGCCTCTACTCACTATCCTCTCCTGCCTGCCCAGGCTCCTTAGGGCCCCAACAGGAAGCAGTTGTTGGAACTAAGCAGCCACCATGAGAAAGAGTTGGCAAAACAGCTGGCTCAGTTCAAATTGGATCTGGCTGAGAAGGAGGCTCAGCAGAAGCACCTCACTGAGGACTATGAGCGAAGGCTTTCCAAGCAGAGGGAAGACCTGTAGGAGTGCAAGGCCAGGTACCGGCGCCTGGAAGCTCAGCGGGCTGAGATGGTCAGCCAATTCCAGGCCATGAGGCAGTTCCACTGGAACAAGGCCCTCCGGCTCTTCGCCACCAGCGGCACTTCCCTCCAGCCTTCGCCCAAAGCCCCAGCACCAGGAGGCCAAAGCAGACCCCAAGTCGGAATTTCCACCCCCCTCCAACCCACACAAAAAGACCCCGAAGAGAGAGACTCTCTGCAACAATACAAACGTTCATTGCACGTATCCAGCCCAGGGGCCATAGATTGAGGACCTCTGATTTAGTGCAATATAAAGAAATGCAAATAAATTTTCTGCAGACCACCAAATTTTTCTCGTGGACCACCAGTGGTCCACGGACCACCAGTTAGTGACCGCTGGTCTAGGGTGTTTATTTTTTTTATTATTCCATTTATATGCTGCTTTTTTGACCACTTTAAATCAGACAAGAATTCTGGGTCTCATACAGTAGATCCCAAGGCCTTTAGTGTGACCTGTCATCTTTCCAAAAACTGCTTGGTTGTTGTTGTTAGTTGTGAAGTCATGTCCAGCCTATCGCGACCCCATGGACAATGTTCCTCCAGGCCTTCCTGTCCCCTACTATCATCTGGAGTCCATTTAAGCTCACTCCAACTACTTCAGTGACTCCATCCATCCACCTCATTCTCTGTCATCCCCTTCTTCTTTTACCCTCAATCTTTCCCAGCATTAGGCTCTTCTCCAGGGAGTCCTTCCTTCTCATTAGGTGGCCAAAGTATTTTGAGTTTCATCTTCAGGATCTGGCCTTCTAAAGAGCAGTCAGGGTTGATCTCCTCTAGGACTGACCGATTTGATCGCCTTGCAGTCCAAGGGACTCGCAGGCGTCTTCTCCAGCACCAGAGTTCAAAGGCCTCAATTCTTTGGCGCTCAGTCTTTCTTATGGTCCAACTTTCACAGCCATACATTGCAACTGGGAAAACCATAGCCAAAAACTGCTACCAAGCTATATGATGAAAACTCTAAAGAGAGACTAAACAAACTATGGTTCCATATTACATGTAATCAGGGTGGATTTGATTTAAATCAAGTCGATTTAAATCACAATTTAAATCATGATTTAAATCACTAGTAAAAAGGCTTCATTTAAGTCAATTCGATTTAAATCATAATTTTTAAAGAGCAACTGTCATCTCTGTCCCACAGCAGCTCCTTCTCTGACCTGCTGTTGACTCACTGACGTCCCAATATTGCAGAATATACAGCCTCATGCTACATACCATAACTAAGCTCCATTTCATGCTGAATAAACTAAATTATTAATGTACCTTAAATAGAAAACTATCTTTATTTACTCCAAAAGCATTTTATTAATATAAATGGGATAAAAATAAAAAAAATCCGATTTAAATTTTAAAAATCCAATTTTTAAATTTATTTTTTTTTAAATCATCGATTTTTATCCACCCTGCATTTAATTAAATGCCTGATCATCAGAGGCTTTTAAAAGCATTTTTTTAGAGGTTGTAAAAAAAAATGTTTTTAAAAGAAAAAAAAGCCTCTGCCGATCAGGCAACTCAGCTGGGATCATCAGAGGCTTTTAAAGGCATTTTTTTACAACCTCTTCTGCCAAAGAGGTTGTAGAAATAATGGTTTTAAAAGTAAAAAAAAAAAAAGTTGGCCACGCCCACCCAGTCACATTACCCACCACCACCAAGCCACGCCCACAGAACTGGTAGTAACCAATTTTACATTTCACCACTGAGTCGCTCCCTCTCAGAACCGCCCTACCTCACAGGATTTTTATTATGGGGGGAAATGGAACATCTTTGGAGGTCCTATATAAAAGGAGGGAAATCTAACAAATGAATAAATATCACACAATCAGCTGCATCAGAAAAAGAGGAGTCATCTCCAACCTGGTTAGTTTTCAAAAGACTCCTTTGGATACGGTATAACAGCACTTCAGGGGAGCATCTGATGTGAGAAAGCAATATAAAAAAATCTACAAAATCTTTACAATATGCCCCTTGCATGATTATTATACACACCACGGAATGCTTTGAAGCTCTCCTTTCTCTGTTATCGTTCCCTCTAATTGGGAACTCAGGTGGAAAGTGCTGATGGAAAGAAGAAAAAAAAAATAGCAAAACTGGGACAATGAGAAACGCAGTGGTATCAGCACGTCCAGAGAAGCCCTGAGCTTTGCAGAAATGTATCTACCTGTTTAAGCAAGGAATCTTAAAGAACAAAAGGCAACTCTTCTCCGTCCAATGAGGTCCAGATATGCAGCATGGCTTTTAAAAAATGCCAGGCAGAACAATCCCAGCCAAATTCCTGATGTCAACTAAAGCCATTCTGCATGCTATTTATCCTGCTTTCCTATTCACCCCCAGCATCTGGTCCACTACTTCTGGATATGGAAGTTCTACCTCATCCTCAGTGTTCATTGTAGTAATTAGCCTCATCCACCAGGACAGTCAATCTCAACTTCACACTGTCATGTATGGACTGCAGCTTACATGCTACCAGGGAACTGGAGAGGAATGGAATGGAATGGAATGGAATGGAAGATAGATAGATGATAGAAGGTAGGGTAGGGTAGGGTAGGGTAGGGTAGGGTAGGGTAGGGTAGGGTAGGGTAGGACAGGACAGGACAGGACAGGACAGGACAGGACAGGACAGGACAGGACAAGACAAGACAAGACAAGACAAGACAAGACAAGACAAGACAAGACAAGACAAGACAAGACAAGACAAGACAAGACAGAATAGAATAGAATAGAATAGAATAGAATAGAATAGAATAGAATAGAATAGAATAGAATAGAATAGAATAGAATAGAATACTTTATTTGGCCATGTGTGAGTAGACATACAAGGAATTTGTCTGATGCAGAAGCTCTCAGTACACACAAAACATGTACACTGAGAGTTATATTGCCAAAACATCTGAGAATGAATCTATTTCATGTATATAACCCATTTTTCCCCCCAACATCTAATCTTGTGGCCATCGCATCCCTTTCCATCGCCTGATGAAGCAGCACAGACAGTGGTTGAAAAAAAAAATACACTTCCAGTTCTCCCAACCAAAACAAACCTTACTTTCACAGCAGCTACAGGTGCTGGAAAACATGAATGCCAATGCATTGCCAAGGCAAGCAAAGATGGAGAAGAAAGGAAAGGGGGGGGGGAATCACCCTGATTTCTAATTCCAGCAATCAGGACCATCAAGATGAAAAACTACATGTTTCTCCACCCCCCTCCTTTCCTACCACCCACCCCCACACAGGACAGGTTGCTCCAATTTTCAGCCGACTCTGCTCCTTATCACCCACCCCATCCGCCATCTGCTCCCAGGGGTGCCACGAGAAAAGCACCCAGCTACTTATGAGCTTAAGCTCGTAGAATGAGACGTAGCAGTAAAACCCAGTGCACCAACCCCGAGCTTTTTAACAGTTCATCGTGATATATTATTAATCGTTTTTATAATGCGCTTGCATAGATTGCTGTTGCTCGGGGCTCTGTTCTGTACCTAGGATTGGCAGGGAAGAAAAATAACGAAATAGGGCAGACTGATTTCCTTTCTTTTCTTGTTTTGCCCCTTCTTCCACAGTGGCCCTGGAGAAAGAAGCTGTAAAAAAATACCAGCCAGGGAGTCACACTACAAGCTGAGCACCCAGCTGCAGGCACAAAAGAAGATCGCCAGGACAGAAGGAATGTTTAGGGAAGGCAAAGTTTGCGTGCCTGGTTTGGATCAGCTCTTAAAATCTGTTCCCTCCTCTGCACCCCGAATCTAGGCATGGTCTTTGCATGCAGCTTGCAGAGAAAAAGGGAGAAATTCATGCCAGATTCCATGTCATTCCACCTACACCAGTTTTCCAGACCTGTGGAAAAATCTAGTTTTTATTTTCCACTTGGGGAGACCAAAAATAAAAAAGTAGACCAAACTCAGTTGAGTTATGATGGCGTAACCAGATCCCGTATTTCAACCCCAGCAAGTTTATTCAGTTCTTGTTTGTGAAAAGCAAGCATGGGGCAACTTTGGAGGTCCTATATAGGGCAGGGGAAGGAGGCAAAGCCGGAATCTACTTCTGCTGTGGGTTCAATTCTATACCATCAGCTTGTAAACCCTTTGGTTCTCACCTAGCCTGCATAATCAGACTTTCTCAATGGAAAAGTGTCAGTTACAAGTGTGTATTGTGGCAAGGGAGGGGATGAGACATTAACTCCTAGCGATCCTGAGAGCACTGCCGCGGGCAGGTATTAAGATACTTGGGGAGGGGCAGGCTGCTTGTCTCAATCTCCCCCCAAAACACACAGCACGGCTTTGCTTCATTCTGCATTGTAGGGTCAGCTGCAAACCACCCATTAAGAGCAACTTCCCAAGCAGATCCTGGCATTTCTCTTTTCCCAAACCTACTAGCTTCTTTCTGCCTTCCTCAGCCAGGTCTTTATTAAAGGCCCAGCGGGCGAAAAAAAGGGAGGTCTGAAAAAGAGAGGTCTGAAAAAGCAAGATGATGGTGGGCTGCAGAAAACCGAAAGAATCCCCTAACCCAGAAGATATTTTCTAGGATCTCTAGTGGTTACTGCAGGTTTTGCATTCACTGTTGTAGAATAAAGGAGCGATTTATCAAGGGAAAGGAAGGATTTGCACGCACCAAGACATGCAACCAACAGGGGAGGGAAACCATGGGAAAGTAACCCACAAACTCTTTCCAAATAAAACAGATCCATGGCAGAAATAAAAAAGAACGGGCTGAAGATATGAGCAAGCAGAAATCAAAGGGGCCCACTTCAAAACCTCCTTCAGCCATTCCTACAAGTGCGTCACGATCCTGAGCCTGCAAAGAGCGCACAGCCCTCAGCAAGGCAATCCAGACATTGGAACTACAACTTGCAATTGGCAAATCCGGAACCAGCTTTATCTGAGCTGCTAACGTTGCACGTGTTCCTCGTGTTTGGGGTATGGTCTGGAATGCCCAACGAGGAAAGACAGCTGGGAGATGGGATCCGGGGACGGCGTTGCAAACCACAGGACTGTATAATTTCAATCAGAGGCTGGAAATGAAATTATTTCAGCCCTCTTCTTCAGACAGATGAGCAATGGATCTTAACTGAAAGCAACGGACCCATGCCTTTCCCTTTTTCCATTCAGAAAAAAAACAAGCTGGTTATCAAGCTTTAAAACTAGACAGACCTCTCCCCTAAAAATCTAGGAGCAGGGTGAATTCAAGAAAGGGCACGTGGCAACAATTCTGGCAGGAAACAGAGGGCAGCCAGAGATGTCCTGGATCTTCCAAGGAAGATGCAGGCACTCGGGGAAGAAAACAAGGACCTGGTTTGGGATCAAGAAGCAAAACAGAACCTCCATGTTCTGAAGCAGCTAAGCGCACCACAAATACAACAGTCACACTCTGACTTCTCTCTGGCTAACACTTCCTGAGTTTTAGCAAGCAAGCAGAGCCAGATGTTTATTCCATGAATCTGTCTTTTTTCCATAACAAGGGATTTTTTTAGAGGGTTTTTTTTTTCCCTTTTCCTTTCTTCTTTCAAACGTTATTGTATTTTATCTTATTTTATTACCGCTTTGGACTATTGTTAGCTATCCTGGATGGGGAGTAAATTGTAATTAGCTATCTCATGGCAGCTGAAAAATGTTTGCACTGAAAAAATAATCAACTGAAAAGCGAAAGGTCGCTGCAGCCCATGCAGCGAAAGCTCTAGACTCAATGGAGCCCTGGGTCTGATCCAGTACAAGTGGTTTTAGAGAAACTATTAGGCCAGAGAGTTCAACAGAGCCTCCAAATCAGGGGCAGTATACCTGTGAGTACCAGTGACATATTAAAATTGTTCTCTTGGTGTCCCGTTTTTTGAAGTCCTACGGAAGAGAAAGCTGGAACAGATTGATTCATCTTCTCCTGACATTCTGGACTACATTTTCCACAAACCTTTGCCTCTAACCCTATGGAAGCCTAAGCCTAAAATACTGAATCGAGAAGGCATCTTCTCAATTGCCTATACTTGAGTTGGATGGGTCTCCTTTGGTCTAGGAGAACTTATTCAGGACTGAGAAAATCATTCTGTTGGATCAGATCAAATAACGTCTAGTCCAGCATCTGTTCTCTTCAAGACTAGTCTCTGGGAAGCCTGCAA